>NC_066367.1:27497500-29960000 GCF_013377495.2 Cygnus atratus
ACTGGCCTTTTGTACTGGGAGCATTATTATGGTTGAGAGTAAAATCCAGTCCACACTTTTTTAATATGGCTTTCTCTTCAGGAACCAGATCTAATAAAATGTGACAAACCAATATCTGCAGAGGGCCTTCCCATGCTCCTTACTCTCTGCAGCTTTAAGAACAGCAGCAATATGTTCTTTAGGCTTGCTGTTGCTGTATAGCTAGGTTTGGGAAGCAGAAGGGGAAAAACTTCAAGGTGAAGAAAGGAGCTACTTACAGAAACCAAAAATGCAAGCTTCCTAGAACAGAGGATATTTATGATGGAGATGTCTCCAGTCTTACTAAGGACAGAGTTAGCAAAAGAAACACCTGGAGACCCTGAACGCCCGCCCTGTTAAGGGTCTTGAACACCCCCCACTTCTGTATCTGCTGCAGCAAATTACCTTTTCCAAACATGAACATCCCCCCCTTCCAACTCATGCTTTGGGACAGCAGTCGGTATCTGCTTGCCTTCCACCCCATAAGAGCAAAATACAATGTGGGAACACAAGGACTAAAGTTGTCTTCTAGGGATATTGTGCACACCACTAGATTTGACTAGTTTTGGTGAGTGAACAAAGAGTTGGAAATGAAAAGACAATGTAGAGTAATATATGGCATAATACAAGGGAAATTATTTTTAAATGTATTTCCAGATATTTTATTACTTTTTGTTTCTTATTTTTAACTTTTGTCATGTGCTTACCAGCATTCTTTATTGACGCTCTCTTTTGGATGAATAAACAGTAAGATGGAAATATTTCACTTGTTTGTGAAATGCAAGTGAAATGCATCCTTAGTTCCTGGCACAGATCTGAAAGATGAATCACTACTAAACTGTATCGGGTAAGTAACAATGCTAAAAAGACAACTGTCTTTATTGATCCTACTGCTCTTCTTATCCAGACTATAGGAACAAAAAGGATTTAAATCATGTTTGCTAACACATTAATAACCTTTAAGCATCTGTTATCACCTCATGTAGACAAAGAAAATCATCTTGGAAAAGACGTAAAGTGGTCACGATCAATTAGGCAACAGATTTACACTCATGGAGGTTCAGAACCAAACACTTCCCAGTTTAACATAACTCTCATAATTTCACAGAAAATGAAACACCAGAGTAAGAAATATCAATATGGTAAAAAAAAAATCCAAATTATTTTACAATGACAAAAACTCTTTTATGTTAACTAAGCTGACAATTGGAGCAATCACAGATGCAGGACCAAACATCATGTTCCTCTGAAAATTCGGGCAAGCTGTCAGTACTTTCAGCCTTTATTTCTTCATTTTTCAAGTTTAAATAACAGCTTTCAAATATGAATGAACTAGTCAAATACTAGTTACACTTCATACACTTGGAAACTAAACCAACAATTAAGGATTTTTTCCAAAGATCACCTAAGTCAGTGGAGATTGCTATTGGCTGCCTGCAAGAAAAAAATAATTCCATCTTATGAGTCAGACTTCATTAAGAATGAACACAATTTCCACTATACTTGTGAATAACATATCTTTTCCCTGAATTAGAATATATCAGCAAGCAATTCATGAAAAGAGATTGTGCATTTTCAGAAAATTTATTTACATGTCCTTCAGCTAACTCTGCTTATAAGGACTAATTACTTAACTTGCTTTGAGGGTGAATGGCTTGGTAAAAGGTATTGTTAATTGTCACAGCTAAATATTTTTGCCTGTTATTCATGTGATGGAACATACCGAATTCTAGCTCTTAAAAAAAAGAAAAAAAAGCTATTTATACAGTGATAGATACATCCACTCTGTAACTGAGGTTACATTCTAAAATATACTTACTGTAGGGCATACCTCATTTTAATTTGAGGGCAGTAATTTTAACAGTGTAGGATTAAGTCTTACATGGAAATGGCCTTCCAGTGAGAAATTTCAAATTATGTTAGTTTTCAGGCTTTTTGAATTATCTGTGTATGTTTTGTTTGATGTCTTTTAATATGTTTTTTAAAAGAGAGTCTTTGAAATGAGTACATGACTGAAATCTCTATCTGTCAGCTTTTTTTTTGTCAACTGTTATCTTTCAGATGTTTTTTTCTTTTTTTTTCATCCAATCTTAGCAGAACAAAATAAAATAGGAGTAAAGTAACCCTCCACAGATCAACTTATGTAGCAATTGCCCCCCAGTTTTACATTTAGAAATGCTACAACAATTAGTGTATTTCTTTACGTTTGTTTATTAGTTCTATTTCATCACACCTTCTTTGCTTCCTCATTTTCATGGAGGTAAACATGTATGTGTTTTGGATTTTAAATATTCTACCATTATGTAGGCCAACCAGTGGTATGCTATGGGCCAACACTAGTTTATAGCATATATATGATTACCTTCCCTTTAGAAATGTTGATAGAAATGGAACATAAATCTCTCTCTTATGCAGTGGATATCTATCCAGCACTGAAATCAGATTATAATATGAAAGAAAACTATCAGCAACTACACCCTAGTACCAGTACATCAACAAGAAGGCATGTTTTTGTTGCTACTTGTTAGTCTTTGTATCTTACAGGCTGCCAAGGAATATATTCTAAAGCTGCAATTTTGACTCCCACTTGTAATATTAATCTTTCATTATCCTCTTTGAGAAACTTCCTTTCTTGTCACAGTTGACTACTATGGCAGACACAGAGAAATACTTGGTCTTGGAAGAGTTTTATGATGAAATGCATGCAGGTTTAAAATCCTAAAGGGAAGCCTTGTGTATTGTAGTGTGTGGATTATTGACCTGTGGAAATAATAAAAGACCTCTGGACAAAGCAGTTAAACTAAAAACCATTCAACTAAATGTTTAATTGTTATTCCATATCGTTAGAACTTTTTGTTATAAATATGTATATGTATATATATATATATATATATATATCCCATTTCATGAGAAACATCAAAATAAGTGTTTCTTTCATTCGGAAAAGGGGAACAATTCTGAAATGTTAAAATAACCTGTAAGTAAAAATTATTGTTTTTACTTAAAAACAGGAAAAAAAAATGAAGAAAAATTTGTTGAAAATCTTGTTTCAGTTCAAGTTTGTCAAGCAACTTTTATGATCAAATTATAACCTGAAAGCTTAAATAAAAATATTTTAACCATAGCAGTTTAGGAACATACATATTTATACATAGATATATACACATATATGCCATACTATTGCCTTGTTTTTGGATGTTATCCAACATAATAAGTAATTATTTCAAATGCACTTTTTTTTTTTTTTTTTTTTTTTTTTAAGCTCAGGATTTCAATGGATACAAATTCAGTATTAATAGCTCACAAATGATTAATGGATAATGTTCCAAGACATAAATAACAGAGAAGCAATTAAAAAAGCCATGATAGATTCTCTCTTTCACAAATCAAATAACTTTTGCTTTATGGACTATGCATTACCAATTAAAAAGGTTATTGTACATTGGCAAAAAATGACATAAACTCATATATCAGAAAAAAAAGTAGCTGAAATAACACAACTGTCCATGCAAAGACTATTTGAATGCGTATTAATAACACACACAGAGGATTCCTTTGCCTAGAAGGGCCCAACAATATTTGTAGAGAAGGGTTAATAAAGCTAATTTGATCATATGAACCTTACTGCCATTAGAATTAAGTCAATAAACTAATTGGAAGGTTATTAGTGAAAATGTTTGCTCTGAACTGTAAAGTGTCTAGATCCTCTTTATACATCAGATGCACACCCTGAAGGAAGCAGTGAAGAGCATTGCTGAAGGAAATAAACCAGCCCACCAGTTCTAAGTTGTTACAGGCTTACAGAAAGTTCAGGTCTGCCTGGTAGAGTCACAACCAATTTCTTGGCTGTTGTATGAAGTCAGAAAAAGGCTGACATCCTACAGAAGATCTCAGAGTTGAAATTAAAAGAAGGGTTTAAACAAATAAGCAATGAGTACTTTTTCACACTGCTGATTTTTTTTGATACTATAATAGTCAATATTGCATAGGATTTGCTTATGGGGAATGGGATAATTAGTTATGCACAGTTTCCCAAAGCTTTTATATACCAAGAAAGTTTGATAGCAGACAGATTTTTTTTGAAAGAATTTGTGTTATCCTTTGGGCCACACAAAAATCCTGATAGAGTCACCCCTATGATTGGGCAGGCAAATAGGACATGCTTTGGGCTCTGAACCTGAAAAAAATGTCCTGTCATCTCTCCACTGAGATTTTTAATTTGTCTCCAGTGGCTGAGGCAGGGAGGAACCACCAGAAATGGAAAGTACCTGAAAAGTGCTGGAAAGTTCAGCATGGGATTTACACAGCAAGTTCTGATGAGTGCAGGTCAGTGTATTTAAAGGCAAGAAATTTCTTTTCTACCTGAGGCGGCGTAGTTATTGCCAAGAAACCATGGTTCCATACCCTCTCAAACTGCCCTCTCTTTAAGGGTTCTTATTACCTCATTTTGAGGTCTGCTTAACACTTCACTGGGAGCTCTAATATAATCCAGCAGCATGGCAGCAGCATCAGTGACAAAAGCAGCATCTGCCCTGCATGGCCTGAAGAAAGTCTGTTTTTTTTGTACCTGTTGCCTCTCATCCTAATTTATGACACCCCCTTCCAAGGCAGAGATGGATTACAGATTCTGGGTTTCTCTGATACTTTACATAGTGGTACACTACAGCTCTGACTGCTAAAGAAGTATGCAATGTTCCTTTTAATCCTTTAGGGTTTTTGATGTGTTTTGTTGCTCTATTTTCAGAAGTGCAGCAACCTGACACTTCTGTGGTGGATTGTACAGCTACAATGCCATCATAGCATTAGACGAATGATCTTCTTGAAAGCCATTTTCTCATCTTTTGATGAACACTCTCTTGAGAACAGATAAATATTGTACCATTTTATTTTCTTGACACAATCTTTGTTACATGAATGAGGCAGTAGCTCTTAATGTCTCATGACTCTTGTGAATTATAGAAATCTGTTGTTAAGTTTTTGACCTTTTCAGTAGGCTGTGTTTCTGATAGTTGGCAATTCCACTCTGTTTTATCAGCTTCACTTAATTTGTGGGGAAGGGACAGGTCTAGCAAGTGCAAACAATTGAAAGTTTTTTGTTTGTTTGTTTGTTTGTTGTTTTTTTTTTTTGTGTGTGCGCGCGCGCTTACAGGATGATGTTTCACAAATGATATTCAGCATTAACATCCTGAACATCCTGATATTTTAGCAGATTGGAAAACAGAAAATTGGGCAAACAGAAACATATTCTCACAGCAACAATACGAAGAATCATAGAATCACAAAATGGTTTGGGTTGGAAGGGACCTTTAGAGCTCATCTAGTGCAACCTCCCTGCCACGGAGGCAGGGACATCTGTCAGTAGATCAGGCTGCCCAAAGACCCATCCAAAAAGCAGATACTTAACGTAGTCTTGCTATGAGGTTGAGACTGGTAATCTTGCATTTTCTTCTGGATGAAAACACAAATATATTCAAATATCTTGTAGAATACAAATGATGGCTGCATTATACTTCAGCATCTTTAAGCAGTAACGGCACAAATAATGAATAACACAAATTTAAGGCTTCATCCTTTAATCCCCTTACACCAAACAAACTAATATTTCTTGTTTAAAAGAACAACTTCAAAAATGAAGATTAGCACTTTTCTGGAAGGATCAGCCCCTTAATAACAAAATTAATTATTGTAAATGTATAGCTATATCAGGGATACCATACTGGTCAATAGCATTTCACAAAATTTTTTACCCATCTTTTATAAAGAAGTCTATGTATGTATGCATATATATATATATGTATGCATATATCTATCTAACCATAACAGAAAGACTTGGTACAGTGGTAGAGAGGAACCTAAACCAAACATGCCTGAATCTAAACAAGATAGATGTAGAAAAACAAAGCAAAACAAAGCACTTTGTAGCATGCTATTCATGTATGTTTGTGCCACATTTGTATATTATTTTGATATAGCTGTAACTGTATTTCCAAATTAACAGGCCAGTCCATGAAACAAAAGCTGCTTGTACTTTATGCTGCTTTCTTCTCTCATTTGACTCCAAAATTAATGCTAAATTCTGCAAGAGACAAAATCGTGGTAAAAATCTGATAAAAACAGTGTATAGAGAGATATTGCTTCAAATCCATAAGGGATTTACTTTGATGGTACTTATTGTTTTAACTAATGTATCAACTAGTATGGTCATTGTAATTGTAATTTCTGTGCCTTTTCACTCTGTTGAAATAGTCATACCAAAGAAATTTTTTTCACCACAGTATCATAGACACACAGTTAAGAACATCTATGCAAATCCAACTATAGATGTGGATGTGATGGAAATTAAAAAAAAAATAAAATATCAAAGCCTGATGGAGTTTAAAGATGGCCAGATTTACAAATGATTTTAGGCAGCAAACCACAACCTACAAATAAAGAATTAGAATAGCCATTCAGGAAAAGAGTCACAAAATGGAACATTTGAACAATCCATGGATTTGCAACATTTGCAAAATGTATTTATTGAACTGTATTTATTAAAATGTATTTATTTATTTATTATGGGATTAATGAACATTTCCGTAGATGAAGTCTGTTAACATTTTGCAAGCGTAAAGGCTTAATGTGGTGCAGTTTGTTCAGCTCTCAACCTGGATCACAATTTGAGGTAAAATATACTCTGTTGTTATCTTCTGGTGTGAGTCTCAAAGTCCGTAAAATAATATACATAACAGTCAAAGCTCTGCTCTAACACTAACAAGACTTTCCCACCTATTGATCTTCATTAGGACAGGGAACCAATATTAATAATTAAAGTGCTACAAACCTCTTAGCCTTCTCCTTGAAGGCTATTCAGTTTGCCATTAAAGAGAAGTTCAGTTCATGTAGAATATAAAGGAGGATTTGAGATCAAGGGGTGGTTCACTTAAACACTAGAGATACTAGTAGGTAGATCACTAGAAAACACAGCCTGTAGCTTTCTATCTTCCTATGTGTGTGATAACATTTTGCACAGAGGAGTCCATCCAGCTCCTAATACGAATTGCAGCACAGAGAAGTGAGTTCAGATCATTTTTAATGTTAATTGTAGATCTTAACACTTGCAATCAACCACTCACCTAAAAACAACCTCTGTACTGCCTACTTATTTTTAGCCACTGCATAATTAACACTTCATTAAATATTACACCTGCAGTGTCTTTTCCTTTCAATCTGGTGCTGCTTTTCCAGTCTTTCTGAACCTTAAACAACCATGCTCTGGAATGTTTTTTCTCTATTGTTTTTTTTGTTTGTTTTGTTTTCTTCTTAATGATTTCAAGTTCTTGATAACAGTTAGCGACAAGTCTGAAGTTAAAGACTTCTTGTTTACAGAATATGCATGAGAAGAATTTCCCAGTATGCATAATTATGTAGCCAATGTGGAAGGGTAATTTGCCCAATGTGTTTTCATACGCTGCAGATATCTATGGATTATGGATTTCTTGAGTTAGTGGCTGCAGTTTTGGATCCTTTCTGGATTTTTCTTCAACATGTAATTTTTTCGGCCACCAATTCTGTTTTCCACAAAAAGCTAAAACATCAGCAACAGGCTACATTCCTCCCAGCATCTCTGCTCCCCACTTCTCCTGGGCTGTTCCTGCTGGGGAGCACTCAGAGGGTTGATGTACTTTCTGCAAGAGGTCAAGAGAAAAAGCCACTGGACTGTATTCAGAGCAGCCTTGTGCTCGAGCTGAACCTGCTCTGCTTGGATGGAAAGGCTCTCAGCATCCAGGCTGGGTTAGACCTGGGGTCTGCTTCCTAAAACTGTCACAAGATCTGGGCAGTGGTTTCCCATGTCTAAGACAACCTGAGCATTGCACTAATAGACTGGAGCACAGTTGCTTGCAAGACAGCCAACACAGGGAACTAACTTCCTATCAGTCTGATTTATTTAATAAGAGTTTAGATTAGATACTCAGTCAAACATCATCAGATGGATCCACAGCACTTCCTTTGGTCAATGGTGTCTGACAGATTTGAATCAGCTGCAGACAGGTCAATAATCTGCCCCATTAGTGCCTACTCAGCCTCCTCACAGAGACCTGGGCCTTCTGAACATAACAGGTCTTGTTACAAATAACTAGAAAAGAGTATTTGGACAGCAGGGAATTCAATCAAGACAAGCAAGTGACAGACTTGCAGGGGAGCATGTCCATCACTGAAACATCCTCAGTTCAGAACTGAAGTCACAGACCCACTGCGATTTGAGCACTGTCTTGCTTGCACTTGGAGCCTGGCAGGTGTAAAGAGGCTCTGACCTGGAAAATATGTAAGCTGCGGTTAGTGCAGCACAGGACCTGGCTAATGAACCCACCTGGGGCTGTCAGAGTGGATGTGCATGTGTCTGGCTGGCAGGACGCATGGGTAGCACACATGCGCTCACATCTGCCTGCCAAAGCCCAGGTAGACACACCTTGAGTAAAGCCCATCTGGAGGGAAAAACATGTTGGCCTTTTATTTAAAGGTTGTTGAACTGAGCTCTGCGTCCACTGTGTTATCTGCTAATATTATTTCCCCAGTCTACAGCTTTAGGAAAGACCTTTACTGGAAAATTTACTGCGTACACTCTTTAATTCCTTGTAAACCAAGAGCAAACAGTTTAATCCCTGCTGGCATTACTTTTGCTTTGTTTGTCAGAGGGAAACAGAGAGGTGTAATTAACTGTCATGTTCTGCTTGGACAACTGGCTCATAGAGAAAATAAATAAATATGGGAGAAAGTGAAACTTAAGGCCTGATGATGTTCCCCCCTCATAAATATCCCAGACTGCAACTTTTGTTTCTGATATGAATGATGGCTCATACTTACAAGGGCCTCCCAGCTCTCTCTCAAAAGAGAGAGGTTCTTCATTACTGCCACTAATGCTCTCTTCCCTTCGCTTAAGTAACTTCTCTTTGAACCATATAAATGACATTTGAATCTGCTTTAAAATCACTACAGTTAAACAGGGAAAATAAATCAGACCCCTCCTATAAGTTTGTTAGAGTTGTTTTTTTTTGTTTGTTTGTTTTTTTCTTTCCCTCAAATATCAAAAGTTGAAGAGATTCTTTACTGTGAGGATGACAAGGAACTGGAATAGGTTGCCCAAAGAAGTTGTTGATATCTGATCTCTGGAAGAGTTCAAGGACAGGTTGGATGGGGCTTTGAGCAACCTGGTCTGGTGGGAGGTATCCCCCCCGCCCCCCATGGCAGGAGGGGTGGAACTGGGTGGGTTTTCAGGTTTCTTCCAACCCAAACCATTCTGTGGTTCTAAGATTATGAAATCCTGTTTTCGATATAACAGATTGCAATGTCTTCAGATATCCAAGACTTCCAGGCTTAAAATAACAGCATTGCACTGTCACATGCTCCCCTGACTTTAACCCCCAACAATCTGATTTTTATTCAAATTATCAGAAAGGGATGTTCCAGTAGAGAAAAGCTGGATGATTGCCTTTACATCTTTAAATCTGGAGGCTGTTACAACATATGTTGCAGCCAGCCTGGACCACTTCTGGAAGAGGTGGCAAAGTTCCCAGTTTACTGCACAGAAGAGTTCTTTCCTCTGTACCAGATAACTATACATAAATGCAATAAGCTTTTACTGTATTTATGTAAAAAAAAGGAATGACATCATTTTTCAGGATTAGATTAACATTCAGGTTAATTATCAATGGTACAAATGAATACTAATAAACTGTCATGAATTTGGGTGTCTGTCAGACCAGAGAAAAGAAAGGGTGTAGGAACAAGAAAGAAACTTTTTCATATTTGTGAGCTTAATTCAGTGCATTATGAACAGCACAGCAGGTTTCCTCTTGAGCAAGGTATGACTCACCTTTCTTACCCACACCTACTGCCTCTCCCCTGCCTGACATTAAATAAAGATCTGCAGAAGTGCCAAGTTACTCAAAGAAATTCAATTTATCATATAGAAGAATGTGAGTGAAAAGAAGTATCAATCTCTTTAAGCTTTTGTGTTTCTTCCTCCAGCCATTCCCCCCTTTTTTCTGGCTCTTAAATTGGACAGGTTTGCATTCTTAGATTTAAACCCTGGGGGCTTTCAAAGAAGATAAAATGGATTTGGTGTTCACATGTGATTGGCATTCATGATACTGCTTTGAAAACTGCAATGAAAGACTGAAAAAATCAGAACATCTAATTCTGTTTTGGCACCTTGGTTTCTTTTTTTACTATCTTTTTCTCATGCTCCACTGGAAGACTTCATTCTCCTGAATTCTGGATTGTCTTTCACCATCTCATACTAATGTTCTTTCTGTTCTGGGTTCCAGACAATGATTTGTAAATTTTTGGTAGGCTTCATGTACATCAGTCTGCATCATATAACTATCTATGACTGCTAACTACTATGCCATTCAACTTGTTCTGTTATTACCCTCACTATTAAACATGGACACCTTAATTTTAGATGCCAATTTCCAAGCTTTGGAAGCTTGACATATCTGTATTTCTTTTTAGACAGACGTCCTCTCGTCTTGATAGCAGAGGAAAGGTCTGTTGCTAGTCTGCCATGCAGACCAGACGTAAATAAGAGGTAGTTCCAACTAGAGACAAGTGAAGACCTGAGTCTGGTCTCCAAGGCCACCAACAGAGTACTGTGAATACTGAACATTCAATGGATAATAGGTAGAAGGAGATGCTAAGAAGAACAGAACACATTAGAAAAAGTAAGAGTACCTGAAGAAACTCTAAAGTCAGACTAAATGAGAAAGGTAGTAAGATCTACAGAACATCTCAGAAAGGGCATATTTGAATATATTTACTTCACTGAACCTCCAAGGAAAAGGAAATCCTGTTTAATTTGTGTGTGTGTAAAGTTGTGATATCAAAACTGAAGCTAGATGGTAATGCACTTGGGTGGGATGTGCACTTACTTCCCTGTTCCATTATCCAAGTCACTAGCTAATGAGGTTGATTATCGCAGTCTATCCTCTTGCCTTCCCTGAAAAGAAGGGTATTTTAAATATGTTGAATAAAAAGCACTGTCAAAATTTCCTCTCCTCACACTTTCTCTGCTTCTCTGGTGAAGATATACACACACCCTTCTTTTGCCATAGAGATCTCTAAAAAGTCTCCTCTCCCATTTTAAAGGTATAGCTATTTCCTTTGGAAGAATACACACATGAAATAAATTACAACAAAAATATAATTTCAAGAGTCATCAGAATCTTCAAAAGACATCTCAGTTACTTCTTTAGAGAAGAGAGCAAAGGGAATAGTGTGAAGAAAATAGGTGAATTAAAATGAGGAAATCAAAGAGAAACTGGCCTAGGGGAGTCCCTGTGGTCTTTCTTTACCTGTTTGTTATTACTTTTTAAAAAGCGTATTTGAGTCATTTCTGCCTACAGTAACTCTCCACCAATTTTCCATTAGGATGCAAGAAACCATCCGATTAGGCACAAAGAATATGTTTCATTTCATTATATTATTTAGCACATTTGGAAGAGATTTATCACAATTAATCTCAAGAGGAACAAAATGAATTAGATACTTTTGGTGTAAATCAGCTTTGCAGTTGATGAGCTAAACAGTTTGTCTTGCTAATTAGAAAGGCAAGTTTGCCACAACATGAATTCCTCTTTTTAAAACCTGTGTTTAAAACTCTATTCCTCCTCAGAAATGAAAACTGAAGCATACGCTTATTGTTAAGCACCCAATTCCTAAAGCATGTGCTTCAGCACTGCTTGGAAGGATGATGGATTTAGGTACTTCAAAGTGCTTTCTCGATGTCTCATTTTCTAATTCTACAGTGGCCATCATTCTGTCCTCCACTCACATATAGTTTGTTATGGCCTCAAGGTTTGTCTTTTTGCCTATAAAGTTTTTTTTAGTCTGACTTTTTGCAGTTTCTACAGACAGTTTGACAAACATTGCCTGCAACAGTAGCTCTGGATTGTGTGGCCACAGCCTATCTCCTTCCACTCCCCACACTCCAAGACATCAGTTGCAGCTCAGTGAGGTTCCCTGATTGCATCCACCTTGAAAGTGCTGCTGGCACTTGGAGCCCAGTTTGGCTATTGGGTGATTGAAAGAAGTGAAAACAAACACAGAAGACCCACTGATGTCTGGCTTGAATTTGTATCCATCTTTCATACTGATGGCTGATCTTAATGTACAGTCTAGTTCATATACAGGAAAGAAGTACCTACAGTCACTGTTTGTGCTTGCGCCTCATTTTAAATGAAGTTTAACATAGTGTGAACTGCACACTTCAGCTGTGACAGATCCTCACCTCGTGTTTAGATGTAGAAGTCCATGATATTACATGATGTTTACGGTGACAGGGGGTTTAGCCCAAATCCTCCTTAAGATTTAGCACTGGCAACTTTTTTGCCTGGTGCTGGGTAGGTTAGGGATCCTTTCCAGACTGAAGGCAATTTTCATTAATTTTATATTATCTTTTAATGGGATAAAATACTGTGAACAATATAAGTGAATTTTTCCCCAGCTTCAGTTTCATCCCCTAAAGGATATTTACCACAGAAAATAATGTGACATACAGCTGCCCTGATCAAAAAAAAAAAAAATCAGTTTTTGATATTAAGGTTACAAGCAAAATTGTTCATTTCCTGTCTATTACCCACTTTCCAGGGAATTTCCTTCACATATCCTTTGCCAAATGAAAAAAAAATAAAATTAAAGAAAAACAACAACACATCTTTATTTGTCCTTCTCCTCCTCTTCTCATCCACCCGCCGCTGACTGGAACTGAAACTGCAAGGTAGGCCAGAATGGTGGTTTAACAGATTGACCAGTGCCCAAACTTCACCTGGAACAAAAACATTTACTAGCAACTAGATTGAAGTAATTGTGCTTATAATTCCTTTGAACAATTCCTTATACCTTACCAAAATGCAGGATCCCTATTTTAATTAAAAATTACTTAAACAATGTCTAAATTGGCCAGATAAACTGAATCCCTAATGTGAAATGTTCTTTGTGGTTAGTGAACCTTTCCCTTGACAGTAAAAGCTTGGTACAAAATCACTGGTGTTCATAATGTGGTCCAATAATAACACTGTTCATTATTATTGTGATTATTTCTTGCTGTAGTGCAGCTTAAGGGGAAAGATGATTCATTAATAAATTGCCATTATTTTTTCTAATTCTGGTAATTATTGCCTTTCAATTTTGTACCAGCATGATGCTTAGATTCAAAGGTTAAGCAACCAGCCCTAAATATCAGATGGTCCTATTGCACACCTCAGGATACTGTATCCATGGAAATTTAAGAACGACACAGAATGGTTCTATCAGTCTCTGAGGCTTCTTGCACAAACTGTGCACTGAATTTATGATAAATTACATCAAAGCTTATGCTAGATCTTTGTATTGTTCACTCCTGGGAGAATTAGTAGCACAAAAGGCTTGAAAATAATATGGAGAAATGAGAGCAGAGGGACACGTCTGTGTGGGGATATGCAGTGTTTGTAATTGATAAAAACTGAAAGATGCTGGACTAACTATAAATATGACTTTAGCCATGCACAGGTATGTGTATGAACACTAAAATATATGATTCAACTAAATCTTTAAATCACTTGTAGAGTAACGTAATTTCAATGTGAGGCCAGACTTCCTTATATTCAATATATGCAGTAAGAGCCAGAATTGCTGGAAACTCTGTTCTGTAGAAATCTCTTTTTCTGCAGTTCTGATCAAGTTAATTTTTTTATTTTTATTTTTTATTTTTTAATATGTAATGTGTTTTAAATAAATTCTTACGTAAAGGACTACCTTGCTGAGTCTCTATAATACAATTTATCCTGTGGTGACAGGACAGTAGTGTGGGGTTATGGACATTATTTTCCAAAGGATGAATCTTCTGCAGAAAAGATGAAGAACAGGTGAAAATGGCCAAACTGGTTCAAATTAAGGGTTCCTCTTGCCTAATATTCTGTCCTCAACAGTAGCCCAAAGTGAACATCTAGAATCACAACATGCTAGCCCTTCTTTGATGCTGCCACTCACATTTTTTAGTTTCCAAAATTATATGTATATCTCCTTCTGAAATACTTTCGCCCCCAGAGTAACAACCCCCCTTCAACTAGGTATCTCCTTGCTAATACAAAATCTGGAATGCTCTGGTAAGAAGCTAAGTCTGAACTGTCCAGTAAAAGCATTCATTTGCACAGCACTGCCACACACAAAACATACAAAATTGTTATTATTTAGTTCAGTAACTGGCAGGACTAACTTCCTAATCTCAGAGATGATATGTTGAAAATATTCTTGGGGAAACAGAGAAATGCCACCTATGGCAGGAAACCTACTGATGGTGGGTTACATGACATATTATAACGTAAAACTGAGAAAAAGTAAAGGGTGGCTGTGTGAGTTCAGCTGTGAAATCACTAAGTAGCTAGGTGCAGGTAACAGCTCCAGCTATCTTTTTCATATATACGACTAACTATCACAACATGCTTTATATAAACCAAGATATTGGCAAAAGATATCTCAAAAAGTAATTAGCTTTTATTTCAGAAATAATATAGAACACCTGACTAGCCTATACTGCAGTGCTGAGCACCTTCTCCTTCTTGGCATCAGTAGAGTGGAGGAAGAATAATGCTGGCAGGCAGCCATCGCAAGGACTAGGTCTGCAGTGATTTGTATGAATGTAAGGCAAGATAAACCGTGACTTTGAACTTAACACATTAACCCGATAGGTATAGCTCAATATATATGTGAACTATGAGCTTTAGGCTTAACAATTAAACCCTTAAAATAAATTCTTACAAGGTATATAAACAGTAATAAAATATGACAGACAGAAAATTTTCCATGGATAGAAAACAGAGAAAAAAAATCTTGGTCTGACATCATTAATGTAATGATTCAAAGTTTTGGAGAAACTCGATGGGAAAATCAAAATTGGCTTGTCATGACTCTTTTAGAAGACTGGCTCTAAGCCTGAAAAATTTTACTCATGCTAGTAGAGTATCCCAGGCTACATCTGTGCAGGACTGCACAGGACACATGCTCTCATTCAGACCTCTCCCTGACTGAAAATGTTGCTCAGGCGTTGGCTCTGCATACAGGACCCTGATCTCGACCTGGGCTCTAGACCTACAGAGAGCATGCACCCAGCTGTGTAGTGCTACTCAGCCAACAGTATTACTTTCCAGAATGGAAACTCTTCTGCAGTGTCATTCTGCCATATTAATTAACATCAGTGCCTAAACTCTTGATGTTTTTCCCCAGTGCAGAATAGATTGCACTGTTGCTGCCTCTGGAGATCAATAAGAAGGGGCAACTTGATACTGGGCAATGTCAGATCATAGGGAAACGACAGAGGAATACTGAGTTTTCAAGAGGAGATGGATATCTGGATAGAGAATAGAGAGTGAAAGGGAGGTGTTTTTTTTTTTTTTTTTTTCACAGAAAATATCAGAAGCAAACATTAAAGTGGATGCATTACAGATGCTACCCCCTCAGCTTTCCACTTCTACACTGGGGGCTACAACACCATCAGAGCTGGACAATCTCTTCTGAAGTCACCCTAACAGTGACTTGTGAGGACTGTACTAATTACCTCTCTACAGAAGAAAAACCCAAGCAGTAAGAGATTAACTACATAATGCAACATAAGAAATCTAGGGCAGCACCAGAAACTAAGCCTAGGACTCTTAATATTCAGATTAATGCCTTAACCACTAAGGCTGTTTTCCTCATAGACTTCTTAACTACACCATAGTCCAAACAGTACATTTTGGATTTGTCATTTCTTTAAGTAAAATACCATGCTTTTCTAACATTCCAGGCAGGGCCTTGATCTTCATTCCTTTTTGTCTGAAGTACCACAAAAAAACTTCTGTCTTCTCATCAACTTTTAAAATATCTGCCCCAGCAATAGCCTGCATAGTAAGTAGAATCCTTCTCCCAGCAGGCATAACAATGCAAAATCTTTCCACCATTTTGCATGTCCATTCTCACTGTAACCAAGAGGAAGAACTGAAACAAGACAGGCCTTATGAATGCTCCATGTTATTATGATATACTGGGGGAAACTGCCAATGGTGGCAGCAATCTGTCTTCACACCTTTCCTTCCCATTGTTGGAGCAGGCACACCTGCTCAGACACCTTTTTTATCTTCTTTGAAGGGTTTATGAAGGACAAGGGTTTTGAAGGACAAAGGTTTTGAAGTACAAGGTCCAACTGGATCCACATCATCTGTCTGGCAGAGTCAGGAGTCTGTTACAGCTTCCCTGCAACAAATTAACTTGCTTTCAGTGTACCAAGACATAACACAAATGTAAAGCTAGTGTATTAAACCTTAACTCAAATTCCAGTTTAATCCACAACTCTTCTTGCCTTATTGAGACTTCAGGATTCAATTATTTTCCTTATTTTCTTCAAAGCAAGAGCATCATCATTGCTATTATCAGTGCAAAGCCCATTCGATGATCCTTTCCAGCCCCATTTAAGTCAGTAGAAAACTCACTATTAATTTTGTTTGGAATTCACTTAAACCCAGAGAAGACAGATGAATTATTCTCTATCTCTGGTTGATTTTTATTTTTTTAGTGCTATTGTATGTTCAAGGCAGAGGCATATGCTCATATTTTCTGATCATATATTCGTTGCCTACAAAACCCAGATCTTATTGGTGGACCTTAATACAGACATAACAATTCACAAATAAGTCTAAAAAAAAAGCCTGTGCGTTCATCTTTGTTTGATGGTAAATGTTTATGCCAGTGGCATTGTAAATACAATTTCACTGGGTAACTGAGAAACACATAGCATGCTTTAGAAAGAATAACTTATGACTTGCTATTTGACTAGTAGTGCTAGGGCACAGTTTGGATAATTATGTCTTACAATTTTCTACAATTCAATACAGGGTTTTTCTGCAATAGAGACTCTTATCTCACACGTGCCTGGAGGGAAAAGTTTTGGGGGAAGAACACTTCGGAGAAAGGCTTCTAGAAGCATGTTTTTGCAAGAAATGACATTTTGTCTTCTTTCTATGCATAATTGTGAAGTTTGGATAAAATCTACAGTACTGTTGGCGTTATTAGGAGTTTTAACAAAATAAAAGATGATTTTCTTCTGCCAAATACTGCTTTTTGCAAGGAATGGATTTTTATTCACATTGACATCAGAATACAACAGAAAAATCTGATTGAACTTTAGAGATGAAAAGCAGAAGCATATGTATCCCTGGGGTCAAACAAGGAAAACAACATGTAAAGTTTCAGATGGGAGTAAAATGTGTAGGATATTCTAGTTATATCAATGACAAGAATGCAATAAGAGAAGCTGCAAATCTTCCTGGACAGTGTTGGCATTAAATATACTGTAGAAGAACTATAATGTCTCCTATCTCTTCTTTAAAGGTGAATTTTGGAGACTGCCCACTGCCCTCTGCCAACATGATGGGATGTGCTGCTAAAATACCTCCATTTCTTACTGCCCTTAGGATATAGCAACAAACATGAATTAACTTCTTTGTTTGGCACATAAGAACTAGGAAGGCTGTTGCACAGTAGAAGATGCTCCATAAATACTATGAGTCTGACATGATGACAAGACATCAATGATTCTTTTTGACATCACTCTGTGAGATGCAAAAGTATTTTTAAACAGTGACACATACTTGTGTGCACATGCACACACAAACAATGATCACAGAGAACAAAAAAGCAAGGCAATAGGAACCAGAGATGAACTGTAGCCATGAAACTGGATTTTACCTGTGAAAATGATGCCACCATTTTCAACCTGTATCTTGATAAAGGAACATGTCTAATATAATCTAAAATCAATTATAATTTAATCCAGGTGATAATATTCCTTATTAATATTCTTATTTGATATTTCACTTTAAAAACTGATGGAGGGAAGTTGAAGTACTAATATTTTTTCACTGAAAAGGAGACGAATGTTTGGACATGGAAGCAAAAATACATGTAAAAGACACAATGAGAATGAACAGGGTATGAGAAGGGACAGCTGAAACAAACTACAGCTGAAGACTGTCACAGCATCAGATAGAATAAACAAAATTGGATTATCCTACTCAACACCTTCAAACTGAAGCTTTTTAAAGAACTACAAAATTGGTTCAGTCTTTGTTGTTTATCCTCATGCATTACTTAATTGCAGCCAAGTTTGAAAAGTGCTGGCAAAGTCATAGCAGGACATTTGTACTTGTGGCTAGATCTGCTTCTTGCAGAGAAATGCAGTTTCATTTATCTGAGGTTATTGTGGATCCATGCTGAAGTATGGCTAGCAGTCTGAGTCAAAATATATTATAATGTTTTCTTTTAAACAAATTTAGTTTTGACATTTTTGGTATTGTTTTCAAGTCTGTTTGAATTCAAAATTATGAGAAGGATGACTGAATAACTGAAAAAAAATTATATTTCATTTTGAAGTAGACAAAGTCATTACATTGATGAAATTATTATTTTGGTTTGATCAAGAATCCAAAATATCAGTTGTCCTGGAAGTTATAATTCAGACATGTTTAGTCCTTTCTTATTAGACCATCTTCCCAGGAATGGCTATGTCAAAGGTCTGTATGCTTTTTACTAAATAAATTGCATAGGAAGAGGGATTGTAATTAGAATGAGAAAATAAAAAAGAGACAATCATGACTGCCTATATTGATCTGTTCACAGTCAATATGAAATGAACCCTAGATCTCTAGTCTTAAATAATTTGCACTGTGCAATAGAAGCATTTCAGAATATGCAAGATCCAATGGTTCCAAAATGCTATAACCCTTGGGGATGAAATGAAGAAGAGGGAGAGAAAGAAGATTAAAAGATTATTTCTTAGTGATTAGATGGAAATTACCCTGTACTGAAAACATATACTTTAGCTGTGAAGGTATTTTAGAAATCTTAGAAATACAGATTATTTTATTTTATTTTATTATTTTATTTTATTTTATTATTTTATTTTATTTTATTATTATTTTATTTTTTTCCTCTGCTGAAATGACATCATTTATGGTACCTCTTCATTTCTGCTCAGAGAGGAGTTCTGTGTGGGATACGGCCTGGTTGGGGTCTCTCTCTGGTGTGATGTGTTCATTTAATTGGGATAAACAGTTCCTATACAACGATGTTTATCAGGAGAGCTTAGTTAAGTAAGGATCTTTCTACTCATTTTTGGGGTAGGAAAACCTTCCAAAGAAAGAATGAATTGAATAAGGTAAGTTCAGTAGCACAATAATCCTAGTTTTTTATAGTCCATTTAACTGAGCCATACTATAGAAATTTTTAGGCTTGAAGACTCAACAATTTTTTCTCCTCCCCTAAGGAATTTGAAGCAACAAAGGTTGAAATTGATATAAGGAGCAATAAGTACTTTAGAGAAGAAATTCATCATATAGCAGATGAGGAAAAACAGTTTTACCATCTGTAACATCTTTGATGATCCTCTCATCTTTGTATTTGCATCATTTGTGTGATATGGACAGCATTTTCCTCTTCTGACGATTATTTATTTTTGACTTTGATGAGCTGTACCTTGGTTAATGAGTTTCCATTTTGTGCAATAATTGGAAAACCTTTGTTGCATCATAGACAGGCTGTCTGTAATCCACAGCCATCTGGAGATTCAGGAAGTCTGTCTCAAGTCCACTCTGAGAAACATGACAGAGAACATGTATGCAAATACGGACAAAGTTACAGGAAACAGATTTTTTCCGTGTGTGCAGCCACCTTTCCCCAGAACACTTGCTAGGCAGTGGTGTACACTGCTTTCACAGACAGACAGTTTTTAGGCAGCCAAGAAACCACCTTGGTAGAATGAAGGGTAGGGCAGAAGGTAGACAAAATGAAAGGGAATATCTTGCAGTGGGAGTACAGAAATACTCCATAAGTCTGAAAAAAATCACAGACTGTTACTGCCAATACAGGCTGGAGGACTGGTAGTAGGATGAATGGAGTTCTGAGCTTTTTTCACGTTTGCATCTCTGGTCCCAGTCTAAGCTGGTCCTGCAACTAATACCAGTGTATGAAGTATAGTAATAGTATATGAAATAGGTTGCTTTTACCTGTTTTCCAGTGAGCAGATATCCTTCATAATTGGTCTTGCTATTATATCATCATAATCTAAAGATAAGGAGTAAAAGGACAGAAAACCAGATGTCCTCAACATTTCCTCAAAATTTGTGCTTTTCCTGCTGGGCTGTTTGGGCAGTCAATAGCACTGTGCAGTGCTGAGCAGCTGTTGTAATAACTCATGGTAGAGCAGCAACAGCAGTAACTGCGGATGTGAGTTAAAGTAGTGTTTTAGGTCAGGCAAAAGCCTCCTGCTGTCATGAATTTCACCACTAGCCTGAGGAAGCCTGTCTCTTGCAAAGCTTCTATGCAGTCTACATGGATGCAGAAGCTGGTGGTGTACAACAGGTGTAATAAGCGATAATATTCCAGTCATGTTCCAGGACTCAAGTACCAGAAACTTGTTCAACCTTCTGCATGTTGCAGAAGAAACAAAATGTCTAAACTACCCAGAAGAGATCAGCGGAGCTTTTCTCTCTGTCTGAAAAACTCACTGATCTCTGGCTATTACTGGTCTCTCCAATTTAGAAATGAGTAATATATTTCATACCATCTTCAGGATACAACTGATTGCACTAAATAACATGATGCTTCTAAAGACTAAAGGATCAACCTTCTTGCATACTGGTCCATTCAAATGCTGAAGAAAGAGTTTCAAATGTTGAGAAAAATGAGGGAATTTTCCCTTTCAGGGAAGAAAAGTAAGGACACAATCTCCAAGTGTGAAATGTGAAACAGAATAAAATCGAAAAGCAATAGAGGAAAGCAATCATCCTATGCAATTCTTTCATTTTAAGCATCAGTGAGCAGTGGAAGCTGATGAGAACATTCAGCTTGCATTTACCAAAAAGTATCATTCTAAGTGTGAGAGAGATGTGCCAGTTACTGTGTGGGCCTCACTTGAGAGGGGCTTTTGCATAAGGAGGACCACAAAGACTGATAAAAGAAAGCATGGCCTTTGGCACCACAGAATTTGATTGTAAGGAAGATGAATGTCTCCTGTCAAAAGGACAAAGCCAAACTAATGAAACATGGATTTGATTGACAGCTAGTTGACTGACACAAATATTGCCCATGTCATTCTATGGGGTGCTCTGTTGCGATGTGTTGAAGTGGGTAGCAAAGACATAACAGGTCCAAAAGTTTATGAACTTGAGGATGCAAAACTGATTTTTAATAGGACAATACCATCTAAACTAGAAAAGTCACAAGAAGAAATGCTCTATTCAATGATGAAAAAAACGACTCAAGTTTTAATAGAGAGGAGGAAAAACATCAAAGTAATAGTTTTTTTCTTTTTTTTCCATCTGAGAAGATTTCCAATCTAGTCCCGAACAGGGGGGTTCTGTGGAGATGTAACAGATGCATTCACTCACCCGTTCAGCCTCAGACTTTGCTACTCCCAGCAATGCTCTTATTTTTTTTTCATTTTTTTTTCTTTTGGACACTCACTTTTCTTCATCTCAAAAATAATCTGAAAAGCTCTAATTTACAAAGTGATTTTAGGAAAATGTAGTCCTGCGTTTCTGCAACGAACATAGGAAAATTTCCTAAAAAGACAACTAAGAATTTTCTTTTTTTTTTAATTTTATTTTTTGGTGATCATTAATTTAAAGACATCAAAGATTGCGGGGCCACAGATAGCATCCTGAAAGCTGAAAAGGGAATCATGAAGAACTTGTCAGAGTTACTGTTGGCCTATGTGTAAACTCTCAATTATATTAGAAGTCAGAATTAATTCCAGGCCCATGTAAATAGGCACAGAAAAAGCAAAGCCAAGATGAAATCAATGCCATAGAAAGGACTAGAACAGGTAGGAGGAAAAAGTTTTATTTCATGATAATTTCAATGCTTTATCTTATTTATTTATTTATTTATTTATTTATTTTGCTGTTCTCTGTTCATTTTTCAGTGTATCCCCCAAAGGGTACGTGGCTGAAAACTGTGTTTTCATTTGGCAGTGGGCATATTTAAATTCATGTGATTTTTAGTTTTCCTCCCCTGAAAAGCTCCACCACGACTGGTTTCTCTCTATAAAACTTTTTGGCTTTGAAAGGATATTTCAGCACAAATATATTTTGTTGAGACAAGTGCTCTGCACCCTGCTGCATGGTGTTTCACTTGACCACACGAGCGCAGCATTCAGGGCAAATGCCTTAGGTCTGCATTAGCCCAAGGGAAGGAGAGCAGTTCCTTTGCTAATACCCAGACTCCTTCACTGTGAAAAAGGGCATGTGTGTGATGAAGTAGAACAGTTGTCACTGGAGCTCTGTGTTTAGGTGAAAGCAGCCAAGGTCTGTGCCAAAGGCAAGTTACTTTCTCTTGCAAGCTATTATGTGTGTAACTGTTAGGTGAATTATTTTTAATCACACACTACAGTCTCTAGTCCCAGAAGATGGAATTTTCATCAAAAGCGTTGATCCATTCTTCCATAAAAATGGAGCTTCAAAACCAGGTGACTGTGCTTTCCAGCACATCATGAAACACAGGAGATATTATTCCAGCAAGCACCTGAGTGTATCACACTTTACAGGATAATTCTGAACCTGTTGAATAGTGTCAATTTTGGTAATTTTCCTTTCCTAAAACTAGTGTTCTATAAGTATTTCAAAATCATTTTCTCATTACAATGTACTGTCATTTTGTATTTATGGTTTAATATTTGTATTAGATTATCCCAGATATAAGGGTGATACTATACTGACTGTTATCCAGAGAGTTCCAAGGTTTAGGATTATAAAGTCCAAAAAGAATGAGAGACATAGAAAATGGTCTGGAGAGTGGGAAGATGAAGAAAAAAATATTTATTATTATTACTTACTATGTCTAAACAGGCTCATCCTTTGTTTATAAACTGAATCTCTACTGTGCAAACTAGAACAAGTAAAAATAAAGGATTTATTTTTTTCTGATTAGGCTGCCCTTTCTCTGAGACTTTTTGACCAAGTCATGTAAGACTGTAGGACTGCAGTGCATCCTGTGTAGGATAATTCTTACTTCACTGAGATAACAAGAAGATTAACTACTGAGAACATGCTTGGCCAAAGAGGGTTTTTGCCTGTTCAGGAATGGAATGGACAAGTGTATTAAACAGAAAACTGCCAGATGAGGCTCATACTTGGATTTGGTTCACTGCTAGAGTCTTCTATTAAGTCTAATAACTGAGACAAAATTAAGTGATTAAGCCAAGAAAATACATTCTCTCTCAATGGGTACTACATAAGAATGAATTGTCAAATGTCATTTTGAAAGCCTAAAGACATATGCTTATAGGCACTTTCTTGGCTAAGATACTAAAGCCAAAACCACACTGGTGACTCGAGGTGGCCCTGAAATATGCAAACTAGATGTCTATATTTTCACTACAATGGACTGGAACAACAAACTAATTTAAATGTGAACTGCTCTCCTAGTCCAGCCGGAACATTGATCTGGCATTTTATTTATTTTATTTTATTTTATTATTTTATTTTATCCTTACATAATGTCATATTTTATAAGATTTTTTTTTTCTCTTTTCAGAATATCTTCTTGCATCAGTGTCTCACACACTAACAGTAGCTGAGTGAAGACATGGACAAGATGCCCGTCAGTAACAACTAACATGCGGTGTTTAAGTAAACAGACTGGGCATTTGATGTCTTGTTCTATATTTCTCTTCTAGCTATCACTGATTATAAATAGCTCTCGAAAAAGAAGAAGAGGAAGAAAAACTGCTATGAGATAGCAGGCTAATTCAGTCTCTACCTATAAAGATAACTGTCTATTTCATATAGCCTACATGTGCTTCTCATTTTGAAGTATGTTTCAGAAGTAAATGAAATTGAAAAATTAGAGTAGTCTATTTAGGGAAAAGTAAAGTTGGCAAGATACAAATAAAAAGTCATCCCTCTGCTTCCCTCCTTCACCCTCTGCCACTAATGAAGGTAGAGTCAACATAGCAAGAAATTGGATTTCTGACCCTGCTTCCTTTGTAACCAGTGACAAAATTACCATTAATTTCTATAGAAGTAGGTTCAGATTTTTAATTTGCAGTGTCTTTTTCACAGTGGAGTGTATATATTGTCTCAGTAGCACACCTCTGTGCTGCCAATATCCATTATGATGCATTGCACTGTCATTCAACAAAATGGGTTGGGCTCATTTAAGCTTTGTTAACAGTTTACAGACTGGCTGCTCGTCAGATGCTAAATTTTAAGCCTTTCCCTCTTTTCTCCTTCTACTCTCTTAAAATACTTGATGTTCTCTGTGCATTCATGGTAAAAGAAACAAGATCTTTAAGCATATCCTGTATATTGATTGAGTCTTCAAATAATCAGAGGGAATATGATTTGCTTTTCTAACGCAAATAGGAATTTCTTTGAGAGACTTCATCTTATGAATATAGCAGAAAATCCTAATTAATTTTGTACCTACATATACTGAGGTATCTAAATAATTTTACCATCTGGAAAGCAGGACACAAGTAATGGTGAACTGACCTAAAGTAATACACAGAATTATGGGAAAGGGTAAACAGGGTCCATCTTCTTTATCTCAAATCCATTTTTGAAGGTAAGAAATATGTTCTAATACAGATTGGATTTCAGTTAAGGCACTTGTCTGTGATCTAATTCTTATTCCTTATTTCATGTTTCTTTACTGGAAATGCCAGTTAGGCCCAGGTACAGAATAGCTCCTTTGGGTGTTCAACTTTTCTTGGCCCCAGCAATTTGATCCACAGAGTTTCCTGGAGTCCCTGACACAAAGGGCAGGTGCTATGAGATAAGCTCCTGGGAGTTAGCCAAGGGAACTTGCTCAGCTCCTGCCCCTCCCTATGCAATTTAAGATCTTGAATCAAAGCTGCTCTTGGGGTGCTGATATCTACACTGGATTCATAGTACACTCCAGGTAAGAAAAACTCAAGTCTTGGGAAAAAAGGGAAAGGCCTCTAGATTTTTTTCTGTGGGTGCCTGTGTTAAGAACATTTACAACTGGGAAAGAGTTCACATGCTTTTGGCTCTGCTCTGGAGGATTTTTTTTTACATATATATATATATTTATAATATTAGGCAGTGGATAATGAAAAAAAAAGAATCAACAGAAAATCCAGAGCACAAGAAGTTAAATGCATATTTCCCACTCCGAGCTGAAATCAGCCAATGTTCAAAACCTGATTCATCTAGGATTAAGAGACGGACTTTGAGCCCTGTCTTTTATACCAAAGGAGGTTTGTAAAGGTTGGGGGTGCCAAAAGTCAGAGATATGATGGGATTTATGAAGAACGGGAACAGAAGTACAGCACAGTAAGCAGAGGTGGTGTACTTGATTACCTGTATCAGGTTCAACTCCAAACATTTCACATTATTTCACTTCACCTAAAGTTGCCAGAGGAGCTGCTAATGCACAGTGCTTCCCAAACAAGTTTTCTGACCCCTCCAGCAGTTGCTTGGGCTAGCATCTTGGAAAACATATCTCACTTTATTTTGACAGGGAACATTTTCCCTCAGTCATAAATGTCTCAATAATCCTTTGTGAGTGGCTGAAGTTATTGAAACCTCCTGCACTGCAGTAATATACTCCTTCCTCTAACAGAGAAGACTTGTTTTCTGAAGGTTTATTGAAAAATGAAAGTCTCATATAAAATATATTTCAGATCATTTAACTTTTCTATCTCCTTTTATAATCCAATGATTATATTCATTTTAGTAATCTCCTTGTGAGCCTTAGTACTGCGGGGCTTAGATTAAAATACAGTGCATATAAATCTGGGTTCATAAAAGAAATGAAGTCTCTTCTTGCTTATAAGGTTGCAGTCACTTGAATCAGCCAATGCAGCTGAGAAGTGGAATGAGAGTAAACTGCCTGCTAACTGATTTTTATTCTTCTGTGTCTACTCAAATCAAGTTCAGATGGTTCAACTACTATCTAAATTAGGGCTGATAAAGCTGACACATCTCTGCAGGGAATCCTTTCTTGAGATATTAAACTTGAAGTCCATACCAGTATTTTTGTAGCACTATCAGCTGGTGTGATCAGTGACAAAGATTAGCAGTGAGCTGATGTCCATTGCAATATTTCCTTGCTCTGTTTCAGCAGAGATGGGTGCAGTACTGTAGCACAGATGTGACTGATTGTAAATGTGTAGCCTTTGGCTTGCAGCATAAAACTGCAACACTCAAGTAAGGTACTTATCCTGTGATGACAATGGCCTCCATTGAAGCCAGTCCAACTGTAGTCTGACATACAGTGAAAAATTATTTTCTTGTATACTTGTCTTTCACCACAGATCAGAGAACCAAATGGCAGTTCTGCTTTCATAAACTTGGGTAAAACTTGAAGAGCTCAGATCAAGGTCTTTAGAATGCCATGGGACCTTAAGTAAATTGATTCATGGTTGGATCAACTCAATCTCTAGACAAATCTGATAGGATTTTCCTTACTAGGTTTTTTGTTTGTTTTTCTCCTGTATATCCCTGATCTATATCCTAAATAGTGTTAGTGATCTTTTGAGCTACTTTCTTTGGAGATGAAATAAAGATTTCATTAAAATTATAAAATCAAGATGTTATTTTAGACAAAAAAATAATTAAAACACTTTTACTTGAAAAAGTATGAGACCTTAAACAAGCAGAATATTACTTTTATAGCCTAATAAATGTTTTCTTACACTTTTTCAAAACTTAAAGAAGAAATTATGACTAAGTATGAAAAACATCCATGCTGTTTCTAAATATTTTGTTAACAATGAAACAAAAGCTATAAAAAAATTGTCTAACATAGTTTGTGGAAATTTTTATTTGAGATGGGAAAAATATGAGAATGCTGATCAGTATTTTTTTCACCAGGGAACAGTACAGGATGAAATAGTGTTTTGCAATAATTATTAATTCCTATGTCAAAACAAACAAAAAACCAAGCAAACAAACCAACAAACAAAAAAAACACACCACTTTATGGCTGCTACTATAAAAGCATAAGAATTACAGTGAAATACAGGAATCATTAGAAGCCAGTAAGACTGAAGGACAATAGACAGTCTATACACTGTTTTGAAAGCCTCTGTGCTCTTGCTTGCTGGGAGTAGCACAGTATGAAGGGAAGGAAAGGAAGACTTCACATGCTGTCCTCACCTCAGCTGTACAGCAAGCACACAAGGAAGACGCAAGATGTTTAAAGCCCCTCTTAGTTTTCCATAAGGGATACAAGGGATTTTGACTCCAAGAAGATGTAAACCAGGCTGGTTACAAATGAAAACGAGAGGTGCTTTGTATCTTAATCTCTGTAACTTAATATGAAAATTATCAAACCTAACTTCTAAGAAAGAATATATTCCTGTGAAACTGAATATGATTGATGGCTTCTTGCAATACTAAATAAACCCCCTTAATCCTTTTTTCCAATTCTTAAAATGTTTTTTGTTTTAACACAGATATTCTTGACAGCTGATTTAAAGAAAAGAAAAAAAGAAAAGAAAAAAAGAAAAGAAAAAAGAAAAGAAAAAAGAAAAGAAAAGAAAGGAAAGAAAAGGAAAGAAAAGGAAAGAAAAGGAAAAAGAAAAGAAAAGAAAAGAGAAAAAAGAAAAGAAAAGAAAAGAAAAAAGAAAAAAGAAAAGAAAAGAAAAGAAAAGAAAAGAAAAGAAAAGAAAAGAAAAGAAAAGAAAAGAAAAGAAAAGAGAAAAGAAAAGAAAAAAAGGAAAAACCTAGCCATCAGAAATATGGAGTGATGAGCCATAGTACTCTGGTGTCAAAGTCCCACCCACAAGATTCTGCCCTGAGATAGGTGAGAAAAAGACGTGGAGGCAACCTTTCAGCTTGGCTCATTGGAAGAGATCAAAAAGACAAGTACAACTCCCCCCAGAACCATACCCTTTAATGTTGTATTTTCAAAAATACCTTAAATATTCAGGTAAAAAATTGATTTAGATGAAGACAATACTACCCTTATCCTCTCAGCAATCTTCATTTCTATAGCTCTAGTGCAGGCAGATCAAAAACCCTGGAGTGTAAGAGAGAGGTGTTTGAATACGGAGTCAAAGCAGCTTTTCTATTTGGTTGCAAAGTTCTGACATAAACTAGATATTCAAGAACAAATACATCGTCTTGAGAATGTTCCAAATCCACACTCAAAACAAAAACTGAGTATTGCAGTTCTGAACCACTTTGTGTTTCTAGAACTGAAAGGCATGATGAACACCTTAGTGACTTAGTGAATTAAATTAATTCAGTGGCCAAAGCATACAGATACAGTGAATATTACTGTCATCTGTGTACATTAGTTTACATATGTGGTAAAACAAAGGATGGAAAAGATTTAAAATTTGTAATTTCTTTCCTTCAGACTTGAGTGGGATCACTATCTGAGATGATATAAAACTGTAAATGAAGAATATTACACACTTTCAAGTGTGCCTTAAGTTAAAAAAAAAAAAAAAAGGAAAACTAGGAAAAAAAAAAGTGTTGTAATTTTTCTCTTGCCTTTTTTCTTCTTTAAGAGATCCTGGAGTGTGGCAGAAGACTCTTTAGTAAAGCCACTTAGCAGTATCCTTACAACTAAAGACAATAGCAAGATGCTGAGGATGTGATTTACAAAGACACAGAGTAAAGAAAAGCAGTAAACTCTGTGCATCTGCTCTGTAGTTTGATGGTTAAATAGAGCAAAAGGTTTACGGAAATGTGTATAAGAACAGAAATTTAAAAGACACATAAAAGACTACTTATTTGAATCTGCAATGGAAAGTATTAGGCAGTTTTAATTTTGACAGCACATTTGTTTAATAATACGATAGTGAAAAATACACGGTACTTCTCACCTTCATAATGCAGTTAATTCTTCTATAGAAAGAGGAAGAAGGAACTTTTGTTCAAGTTCCTTCTCTGGCTATACTTTGGTCACATGGCTTGTATGGACCCTCTGCTTTGGAGTAAGACAGAACACCATTTACTGCTTCTGTATAATAGTAGGAAATACTTTCCTTAGCAAAAGAGTGAAGGCATTGATTCAGATTTGTGCTGGTGTTGGACATGAAGCACTAGTGCTAAGCAGAGATATTTTCTCCCTGGTCCAAAACTGTTTCTCAAAGACCAGTTTCTTCATGTCCCTTTGAGTATGTCTTTGTGGTTGTTATAATTTTTAATCTTATGGATACAGCTATCAATAACTATAACGTATTTAAACAGATAAGGTCACATGGCACTAAGGAAAATGGTCAAAGCTGTTATGGAGAAACACACGTAGAACTTCACAGCATTAAATGAAGAGAAACATTGCTTGGATCACCACAAATCACAATATAACCTAATCAATGAAGTTCATGGAATGCATGACCTGCAGTACCTCTTGCAGTGAGATTTACATGCCACTGTAATATTTCCATGATAATTCATAACCAGGAACCAAACTACTCAGAATTGAGTTTCTGCTTGTCTTTCTGTGGATAAAACTTCCCAAACTTTGTTTCCTTTAGCTCATAACTGAAATATTCATTAGTGTGTAATGTAGACTTGTGGGACTTCTAACAAAATGCACGATAGATTTGGATTCAGGGTGGTATAATTACAGTTTTCCATTATACGTGGTGAGCAGACCAAGTTCAGGATTAGGTTTTCCTGCTCTATTATGCAATTTGAAAGAAAATGTCAGACACGTCATGCTAAAATAGGATGATATTCTTCCTACACAAGCACAGACAGTGCACTAATGAGCTGACTCTTCTGTCAGACTTGGAACATGCAAGAATTGACCAGAGAGCTTGTCAAGGAAGCTTCTGTAATACATAATTTGACTAGTAAATAATAGGAAATGTAGGTCAATTGGTGTTTACCACTCTCCCAAAACAGTGAATTTTCATTGAAAAAGATTGACTAAATGGCATTAAAAAAAAAAAAAGTTGTGCTAAAATTTAGAATTTGTAAATCAGTAAAACATTGCAGAAAATCAGGTAAGCTGGAGCAATACAATGAAGCATTCTCAACTGATGAAAGATAATTTTTTCAGATAGCTTTGGAAACAAGTATAGAGGCAGAATCAAGAGTCAGAAATGACTCAAAAGAGGTGAATAACCACACCTCCCTCTCCCCTTGAGAAAATCTGATGTATAATGCTCAAGCTCTGATTGCCCACTATTTATCCTCCCGTGCCTTTTTCCTGACTGGAGGATATACTTATAGGGTGGGTGACTGTCTCACAATAGCACTGCTTAATGACAAAGCCTGGACTCCATTCTTAATTTTAGCACACTGATGACGGTCAAACTTAGAGTTGCTAAAGGGACTAGGACAGTCTACATGAAATGCCTACTGCATCTCCTAAGCTAGATTTGGTCTTCAGTCCAGGTGTAAAAAAAGATTGGGGGGGAAGGGGCTTTTTCATGTCTGTTGTCCTTGGAGCTTATACCATAGAGGAAACAGTGGCCTTTTGCCCAGAAAGCTCAAAATTAACAATCTCTGCAGTGCTGGCAACATCCTCAACTTCTGGCATTTGCCTTGTATCCCTGCTGGGCTCTGTGTGGCACGCTAATGCTCCTGAGTCAATATATATTAATTCAAGTTCAAACTATGTCAGTAAAAGGCCATAACAGAGTATGCAATCCTGGTATTTGAGTAAGGGAAGTCATTTAGTAGTTCCAAATATGTTGATTTGAGGTAGTCTGGAGTTCCACCGTATCTCATTCCACTTTATAATGTAGCTAAATACTCAGATATCCATGAAATAGGTCCCCAGAAAGTTTACTATTACATTGCAGAGATGATGAGAGATTCCTCTTTCTTCAGTGCTAAACTTGGGAATGAAACGCCGGTGGTGACACATGTAGACACACGAAACTTCTGCAACACTAGACAGAGGCTTATCACCTAGTTACCATTTACTGGCTAAAATGCAAGTTTAAGTTGCATTAAGTTGCATAAAAAAAAGCACATGAAATAATCATAAACTATTGGCCTTGACACAACGAAACCTATGATGAGGTTAACCTCACCCTTTGACTGAATGAACTTCACTGATGAATTAAGATTAGGACAACCTCAAAACAAAGACTGTTTACTCCTCATCTTCCAATTAAGTCATAAAAACACCTAACTTCTGGGGTTGGCTCACACCATAACTTCAAACAGCCTGTTCTGAAGGTATTTATCCCTTTCCACGTTGTCCAAGTCACAGCATAACTGTAATAATGTTAACTCATTTTTCAGCAAAAAAAGCGTTTAGTAAAAAACCTAGTGTGTCAAATAAATGGGTTCACCAATGTGAAGTTAGGCCAGGACAAACGAAACATATGCAGATCTTGATCTCACTATAATTAATATAACTCCTGTTATTATAGCAGAACTTCTAAACTTTACTCAGAGGCAAGTCACAAATTCAGGATGGCAAATAGGATGCGACTGAACGACTTGGTCTTCATTTTACTTGGGTTGGGAGAAAAAATAAAAGAAACCATACACATTGCAATTTATGGAGCAATAAATGGACTGAATAGCGGAATAAACATCAGTAGAGAACATAAAGATGCCATGAAACATTTCCACCAAAATGGTTGAAGTCTCGCTTCCCTTACAAATCCACCAAGAGACATTTTTATTTCTCTCTATTTTTGTAAAACTAAGAGTAGTCTGAACAAAGGGAAAAGAGATCATTAAGAGATTAAAAACAAAAGAAGTTTTAACTTCACACATTACATGTCTTTCAGTGATGCTATTAGGGAAATTAATGAAACCCATTTTCTTTACTCTGGGGCTCTGGAAAAGTCATTAGATAGGAATGAATATATAACACTACATCAATCTAATTTCAAGAGAGGGAATCGGCAAACCAATGAGCAGATGCAGCTTCAAAAAATTCACCTTAATGGCAGTAATGTAAGTTTCATGAGTTACAGTAGAAAGCAAATTAAAAACAACACAAAGAGACAATGATTCAATGGAGCACAAACACAACAATTAAGTGCCTCTGTCTATTCAGCATCATCTTGACAATTAACAATGCCATTTTACTAATCTCAGGATTTGGCTTGTCCCGTTTATCTGGATGATACACTTCCAGCACACTCTTCCTCAAACACAGACTGAAATCATGCTCCTTTGAATAGCAGTGCATTTGGTGACTTTGAAATTTCACTGAGGATACAACTCTGCAGAATAGTCACTACAGGGAGGGGAAAAAAGGATTTTCTTGTAGAGTTTTAAAATGTAACTACTTTAAAATTGTACCTACTTCAGAACATTTATTTGAAACCTTATTATATACCCAATTCCTCCCTATGAGTTAGGCATTTTTGTTCTTTTAATTACTTTTTATTGCTAGTGCTTGCATCTTAACAGTCTGAAAACAAGTCAAAATAAAACTGATGTTAATACAAAAACAAGCAAACAAACAAAAAACAACTAAGCAAAACAGAAACAAATATTACAGGTCTCTGTGGAACCAACAAAATAAGGGAAGCTGAAGAGAGATGATTGCAACATTAAGAACTAAACCTCCTGCTTCCTTCTGTAGTTTCACAGATAAAGATCCATGTTCATTTTTAGACGTTTTGCACACCTCCTGTCTATACTGACAGTTGACAGAAGCTCAGATTTTTCCTAGAGATTTTGTCCCTGGAGCAATACTGCGCGATGTAGAAAATGCTCCAGAATTCCCACATACACACCAGTGGGACCTAGTACTCACTGGCTACAATAGGAATTTGACAGTGTCTTTCGCAGGCAGCTGCAAGCATATATTGGGCTGCTAAACAAACCCATAAACAGTGTGGATAATACTACTTCTGCTTCATGCTCAAAATAGGAATACTGTTCAGAGCCTTCTGGCTTAGCCTTTGGAGCTGGCTCTTGACCAGGCAGCCAAGTAAAGCAAAACCAAAGCCATATTCCCCTTGTGCAACCACAGCCTTACAGACAAGATTTTCAGACCAGGTTCTAGCACAGCATTTTCTCCTGTCAACATCTACTTCCTTTGTAAGAGTGGAATTAGTTACTCTGTTTTCTTGGACCTTCACACCAAGTTCTGCCATTTGATTCAAAATTTTATGGAGGGAAACTCTTAGCTCTACAGTTAAAACTTAATACTGTCCTTGATGGGAACCAAACAAGCAATTCCCATGAGTGACGTTGTTAATACTAATGTTTAATACTATGTGTGTATATCTGCACAAAAGTTGATACATTCTTGATTCCTTCCTTACTCTGTTTATCACTGTTCATCTTTTTTTTTTTTTTTTTGGTAGTTTAGAACAGTCCATCTTCTAATGAGGAGTCAAATACAGTACATCAGAATCAATGAAGCACTCACTATGAATATCAAATCCAAATTCACTGGAATCTGCTGCTTGTTCTTTTGCTGATAGCAAGCAGCAGTGACTCACACCCAGTGGGAAGGCTACAAACTGCTGATGTCAAACCAACAGCAACGGAAGCTAAGAACACTTGGCAGCTGCTTAACCTTAGTTGGGGTGCTTGGATCTTCAGAATATGTGCAAAGGAGAACAGAGCTCATATAGCTCGTATACTGGCCAAAATAATCACCGGTGCAGTGACTGTAACTGATGCTGTCTAACAAGTGCCCTCGTTGAAAAATAAGACTGCATGACCCAGCACCTCTCTGACAAATATGATTTTCCCACCAATCCTCATCAATCTCCAGTTAAGATTTAGTGTGACAACTGACTGACTTGCTGTAAGAAACAGGCTTGGAAGCAATATGTGTTGCATCTTTCCTTGAAAATATTGTACTTTTTCAGAGTGGTAACTGTCACTTCATGAAATCTAATGAAAGCCAAGTATACAGAGGAGATTTACAAGCCTATTGCTTTACTGCTACTGCAACAATGTTTTTGTAATCAACAAAACAACTATACTGTAAACGTAGTTTATACTTTTTCTGGCAGAAAGTTTTGTAACATTTTATAAATGTCAAGAAAGGTGGAAAATAAAAACAGGGGGGAAAAACCCGGAGGAAGTTTGGTCTATTTATTTCTTTTTGTCTCTTGACTGCTGCTTTCAAGACATCGGGATGCTATTTGTGAATAAATGGCAAGTCTTCAGAAACTAATAAATTCCTCCGAGACAAACATACTTGAGCAATTTGGTGCTAAGAGGCGTTATTGTAATTGTGAAACAAACAACAACAACAAAAAACAGCTTCTGGGCTATGCTTTAGCACATAGACTGGGGAGTTGAAAAAGTTTACATTTTTAATAGTCTTTCAAAAGCAGTTTAGGTGGATGCTCGAAGCAGATTCTGGCTTAAACAGTGGTCCTCACCTACTCTGTCCACCAGAAGTTGGACTGGAAGGACAAGGGTAGTCACCATCACCAGTGAAATGAAAAAAGGCAGTACGGTCAGGGCAGTAATTACTTGCTAGACAAGGCACTAAAAAAGACTCCCTGCCTGCAGCAAGTGGGGTGCACTGGAAAAGTTCCGACTCACCAAGGTGCCTTTGGTGTGGTTCTGCAGTCATCAATACTAAACGTCCCAGATCCACCAGCACAGCAGATTAAATTTGATTCAAGCACACGTGACATTGCTCTTGTGCTGAGTTTAGGGTGTGCTTCATCACAGTTTCACTGATGCTACTGCAAGCTGGTGCCAGAATATGCTTTACTGATCCACCTCCCAGTCCTGTGCATTTCCCACTACCCTTCTTTGTGCTGGAAATAGTAGTTCTACACTGGTGCGATACCACTGGCAGTGGGAGTGAGCTGCGCGTGGGAGATGAAGGAACAGAACTACTCTTTTAGCATCAGCATCTTGGTACTCTGAGGCAGCTGTAATGTAAAACTGGATCCTGATCTAGAATACCTGCCTTTGGGATTATGCTCTTGCTCTCGTTGGACACCAGATCCCAACTGAAGTTAAAGTGCTGCAGGCAAGTGGAGTCTGATGCAGTGTCAAACCTGATGCAAACAGTTCACTCAGCTGAGTATTTTTAAACAATCTTGAGGCATCAGTGTGGCTGACACCAGTTCACACAGCTGTGACGTTTTTGAAGTGATATTAGGAGCCTGAAAACTGAATTTACTGTATCATCAAACCACAGCCTCAGGCATGATGCCTCTTAAGGCTGCTTATCAGCTGGTGAACCTTATGCATATCCCATTGCCCAAGGCCAAGCCTCAAATCCCCTGGATTATTAGAAGAAAAAGAAGTAACATAAGCAGAAATGTTTTACATTTAGGTAGCAGAAAACCTTCTGAAACAACCAGTACTCTTAGTACTTATCTATTTATAGCGTCAGTCTCCTGAAGCTAGCTACTGACGGACATAACCTCAGCTGCAAACAGCTACACAAGTGCGGCTCTGAGACTAATTAACACCGTTGCTCTGCCCTTTTACAAGAGGCATTATTGTTGCTGCTCAGGTCTAAAAAAGACAATGCAATTGAGAAAAGTTTGTTATTCTTGTGTAGCTAGGTTCTGTGTTTTTTTTTTTCCCCCCATCTGGCAAAATACTTGACTTATTGTTAATTTAGTTTCCGTTCAGATTTAAAGGTGGGCCCTCACTGGTGATACGCATTGTTTGCCCCTCCTTTCACTCTTGGTCTGCTAGATTTCAGCTGTTACTTATCATAACACAGTACCTATTTTTGTATGAAGGTTTGAAGAGTTTTTCTTAAGCAAGTTCATCATAAATTTCCTGTGTAGGTAAGCCTATTTGAAGCAAACAGAATGTATCCACCCAGAAAGGTTCATGAAGACTTTGTTGCTTTGCAAGCATCTTTTATTCAGACATACAATCTACGTAGGACTTAGTTTAAGCTTTCAGTGTGGACTGAATTACTCTGGATTAGCTGCTGATAATAAATTCAAACACTGGCAGTTACCACAGAACAGCTAACAGGTAGCTTTCTTTGAGGTCACAATATCACTTCTTCAACAGATGTACAACTCTCATCCAACTTACTGACAGACATCCGTCTGTTCATCAATATCAGTGTCCATGGTCAGAAGTACCTACCTTACCAAAACACAGGACATAAAAAGCCTTGAGAAGCCTTTCTACTCTTCTTAACTGTTTTGTATTTTGATGATATGAGCAACACACAACCTGAGCAAATACACATCTGAACATCTCCCATTCTTCTTGCATTGCTGTAGAAATATCTTCCAAGGAAGTTTCATATGAAAAGCTATTCAGGACCTAAGATTTTGGTCTTTCTGTTCTAGACCTTAGATTCTGCTTTCAGTAATGAATGCTAACCTAACCTATGAGATGGCCTGCAGAAATGGAGTGTAAATTGGGACATTTCTTTGGCTATAGATTTTTCTCACTGACCTTTACCTATATTCTTGGGGTTTCTGGGAAAAAGCAGCAAACTACTGATAAGTAGTAGTTTCAGCTACTAAATTGGAACATTTGAACATGTGATGGAAGGAAACCTGAATGCTTTTACTTTGTCAGCTTATACTTTAGTGCTTGAGGATACAGTGGCCTGTGTTTGTAGAAAAGCAGATCTTAGAGCTCAAAAGCCAAATGTTATCATTTTTTCCCCTGAAGATGCTCTTGTTCAACACTGTTGAAAAGCCTTCCTGATACTCAGAATGAAACCTAGCAAGCAAGGAGCAATATGCCATTCTCCTTGCTTTGCACACTTCCAGAAACCCTAAACTCTAACACTAAAACCTTTCTGTGCTTGCGCATCAAAGATTGTTTGCATTTTCCACCTGTGTTGCCTTGCTATAATTCGTACCTCTTTCTTTATCTTGTAGTGAGTTCTCAGCCACAAGAAGTCATGCCTGAAAACCTGTGAGAAAAAAAAAAAAAAAAAAAAAAGAGAGAGAGAGAGAGAAAAGAAAAAGAGTAAGGTTTATGTATTTAAAAGAGAACTGCTGTTACTATCACTTAAGGCCAAAATAACAATGTTAATATCTGCGATCCCATGAGTAACTAACTGACCTGAAAGTGCCAGCCTTATTCAAACGTTCAGTCACACACAGCCTCATTTTCTTTACTTCTGGAGTAGTACTACTCAGTATGCAGAAGCATGAAGCAGTGTAACAGTATGAATAGACATGGGCTTAGACTCTGCTGTTTGTACTCGTGATGATTAATATTGTACCAGAGCTGCGTGAAAAATGGATTTCTTTGTTTGTCAGCCAACAAAGTAAACAAATGGGAAAAAAATTGGTGACTGAATAAATATTCAATTCCAGGCTTATTTATTTATTTATTTATTTATTTGTTGTCTCCATTTTATTTATTTTTAAAAGGAAATTTTGTCTGAAGACACAATTCAGAAAGAAACATATCAAAGTATTCTGGGTAGAAAAAGACAAAAAGAAAGAGCTTTTTTTTTTTTTTTTTTTTTTTTTTTTCCCCTTTGTGAACTCAGTTTTCTCAGGCAGCCTATTTGTATGAACCAGTTTTAATTCATGAGTTAAATTGCCAATATCCCATAATTTTTGGTGCCTTCCTCTGCCTCAGCCTCTATATTGCTAAGAGCCTTGCCTCTGCACAGCTGTAGTGCTACCCAGAGCTGCTCTCCTGCTGCTGCCTGTGGGGTGGCCCCAGCAGCTCTCTCCTGTGTCATCCCCCGTCCCCCCCACCTGCGCTGCTGGCCACACTGGGGCAGCCAGTGGGACACCTGCCCGAAGCACAGCAGGCAATCACCAAGCTGCACCTGCACCGGTGGCCCTGTGTGAGCACATCATCAACCACTTTTGGTTTAATTTTACACTGAAACAAACCCTTTTAGTTAATTTTTTTTTTGTAAAAATATCTCTCACTATTGTAGTCAATATGTTCCTTCAGACTCTGCTAGTAAATCTCTGTGCACGTGAAACTCTCAGCATCCTTTCTGCTACAATGTGCTTCTGAGATCTTGTGATCTATGTGCTGCTGCTGTCTAAAATCCCTTTTACCTATACTCTAAGTTTTCTACATGTGATGAGGAAACATTTTCTTCAAATGTAGCACTATTTGTCTTTTGAAAAAAAGGAATAAATGAACAAAAAGCTTTCCATCCCCAACCCACATGTCTTCTACCTTCTGTGCTCATGCAGTTTCGTTTAAATTTATTCTACAAGTTTCCTTACAAGCGGCTTAGCTCATTTTACAAAATACTAAATAATGAAGAAAGGTTACAAATAGAATCAGAGATTTGGGGTGTAGGAAAAAGGCTGCCCTGACAACACTGGCAAAGAATATAGGTGAATAGATCTTGGGCCACTGTCGTCCCCTCTCCTTGCTTCATTTCACAGCTCAGTGCACTCTGTCTTCTCATCTCACTGGTGTGAGGTGGGCATTTATGGGTCATTTCAAACACAGCATGCAGCTCTGAATATATCACAATTAACAAAACACCTGCTCTAAACAACTGTGCTAATCTGCTAGACACATCCAATGAGCACCTTATATAATCCTTAACAGCTCTCATGTTTTTGCTGACAATTTGTAGTCTGCTGATTGTAAATTTTTTTTTGATGGACAATATTAGAGAAAATGAGTCACAGTTTACCTTGAAAGCAACCTGCTTACAACTCCTGGAACAGCATGAAGCAGGAGTGGCATGGAGCTGTGTGAGGGGAGATTCAGGATGGACATTAGGAAAAAGTTCCAGTTCGGGCACTGGAACAGGCTCCCCAGGGATGTGGGCAGAGCACCAAGCCTGGTAGAGTTCACGTGTTTGGACAACACTCTCAGACATGGTTTGGGGTCAGGAGGTGAGAAACATTTGTGGTTTGTCTTATCAGTTGTAAAGAGTAATCCGTACCAGTTGGTACGCTAACACCATTCATCAAGCAGTATTTTCCACTGAGGGAAGATACCAGCTCCTGAAATATTCTGATACATGAAAGACACTGCAGGAACCAACAATTAAATAAACAGAAACAGCGGGTAGAGTCCTTGTGGAGGGGTTACTACTTGGTCTAGCATACTGCTTCTAATCCTCCGCAACGTTTGACCCAGTTTGCACAACCACATAAAATGTACCTCGCAACTTCTCCAGTGCTGGTATTGTAGCTTTCCTGGAGCCAATGGAAGAGAATGAGAGTTACAGTTTTCTATGCATGAGATGTTATGCATTGTGCTGATAAACACTTTGCACTTCTTCTCTTCCTTTCTCATAACTTTGTATCTCGTAGTGTTAACAGAACAGGTTTAACCTACTCGTGTTTATCTGTTTTGCTATTTGCAGGCTTGTTTTATCTGTGTCATCCCTCTGAATTGAAACATTGAGTTGGTGTTCCTAGTTACCTCAGATAAAATCTTCATTATTGCAAAATGAATTTCATTCTGCAGTCTTAAAAATTCATAGCTGTCTACATGCATAAGCACATAAACAGCAGACACCACTCCTGTTGCTACTTCATAAGGCTTCATTGCACCAAGAAGTAAATACAGGCACAGACGATGACACAGAATAACAGGGCTCTCTTAGGACTTCTTCCAGCCACCTGCTTCTTGACACAAAATATCTTCTCTTTCCTTCAGAACACCCCAGGGCAGGGAATTGTTGGCAAACAGCTCTGCATTTGGTGTCTTCAACATTCAAATGTCTTGTACTCACTGTTCTTCAATGTCTGCCTCCCTCTCCCTAACCTGCTTTGCAATACATCTTTAGTTCCTGCTAATTTACAGGGTATGGAAATGACAGTGCATGATTGGTGATTATTTAAGATATCACCTAATGACTGACTTTTAGCTGCTCTGATCTGTCTCCATGCATTCATTCTCACTCATGGGACAGGGCGTTACCTATTGTGACCCACATGGGCCAACTGCAAAAGGCCCTCTCTTATCCTGACAAATCTGATCACTTCAGCAGCTGATGCTAAGAAAGAGGAAACATGAGACTCTAGGTTTTCCAAAAGCCACTACCCCATTTACTAGGGAGGATGAAGGATCCTGAGAGTGCCTCTGTGGGAAGCTGGCCCCAAACACTTGCAGTTCCTTTCAACGTGATTCACCTGTCCAGTGGTACAGGGGAATGGAACGTCTCTCAGGGACCTCTCTTCATCACTGTGGCATCTGTTGAGCACCACGGTTGCTCCTGTTGAAGATGGACGAGGATGGTGCATGCATTGAGGTACACTGAGGTTCTGCTGGCTCAGGATAAAAAGAAGCTATAAACCAGCAAGATACCTCCAAGCCAGTCAAGCCTCCTCACGTAGCTGTTGTGAGGGTGGCATAGACTGGCACACTGCCTTACTGTAATGATAAAGGTGAAAAAGGCATGGAGGATTAATTACAGAAGACAGTAACAAGCATACTTGCACTGAAATCTGGACCACGTAGACCCTTTACCACACACATTTCTTGATCCAAATTTGATTTCTCTCCCTTCCTGCTCATGCTCTATATTCATAGAGGCCTCTGCACTTCCCTCATGAGAAAAACCAAATTGACACAAGAGATGTGTAATATTTATGCTTATATTCAAACATTGTAATCTAAGGCTGCAATTAAGCTGACGAAATTTTAAGATTTCAGTGAACATAAAACTCAGATATTTCTATTCCAAAGGCACAGGCTCCCACTGGCGGAACTAAAGAGCAATTCCTGGAGGTTTTAGACCTCTAGGACATTATGGTCCATATTGGAACAGGAGAGGGTACCAAAACTCATACACAGTACCCTATTCTTCCGTAATCCACACTAGAATGTCTTTTCCATGCCTCCTTATCTCCTTCGGATTCCCTGTACACATAATTCCCCACTCATTTCCCATACTCCTGGATAATTTTATCTTTGCCCAAAATACAGAGGGATTTACTAAACCTATTGTCCATGAAATAGTGTCCCATCTTTTTTTCCTTTGAGAACCCATCAAAAACACTCAATTTCTTTACTGCAGAATATATTCACCCAAAATTTTCCACCTTGCTGGTGGGAGGGCTGATCTCTCCACCTTCTAGTGATCTGTTCGGTCTTCCCAGTAAGCTTACCCTTGCAGAACAGACTTAACAAAAATTATAGTATACATCATCAATCAGTTTGGGGCTCAATGCAAAGTGCTACGATCCAAAGTATGTGACAGGTATTTGCATTCTAAATAAAAAAAAATGTACAACTTTAATATGGGGATTATACACTGTACTTGCTACACCCCTTCTTTATTAAAAAAATAAAGCACATACAACTAATGTTGGCAATAATGGCAAGTTGTCTTCTATAACAATCAGGTTTAATTGTTCATTCTGACACGCTCCAGCACTCTATTAAACACAGATTACTCTGGACTGAATAAATGAATACAAAGTAAGCTGGCCCACCACTCTGCACACATCAGTGGAAATAATGAATTACATCATTTCATGAAAATGCATAAAAGGCCAGGGAAGGTCAAGAGCTTGTTATAATTTCACATTGACCATTTCTGCTCCAGTTTTCCAGAACGGAATATGTTCTGGGGATGGCTTATTTCTTGCATGAAAGATCATTCTTTTTTAAAAATTATTTTTTATTTTTTTGACAACTTTGTATAATTCAGATGTTAGGATATTTGCTTTTAAATGTTTTAAAATTCTACAGCCCGTATTTATATAGGACAAGAAACATACATAAACATGTATAAAGTGATTTTTTTCTTGTTGCTCCTTAGTATGATGATTGATTTTGTTAACACACAGCAGGAGACACACATCCACCAGCAGAGGGAGTGGAGTTGGCCTGCATAACAGTTATGGTTTGATTGCTCTTTCAGCACCTTGAAATCTCTACTCTAGGGAGGAGCCTGTTTTACTAGATACAGTATGCAGTGGTAGAATGAGACAATCCTTGCACTGCTGGTTTTTGAATTTATACATAAACACATAAAAAAATAGCAAGGCTTGCCAACTTCAGGCTTTAACATATTTGGTTAGTTTGTAAGAGAAAGCATAACAAAACAAAACCACCAACAAATAAGGATATTGTGCACATTACTGTCTTACGTGCTAATAAACTCTGTGCAGCTATTACATGGGTAATGTTCTGTAAAAGCACATAGTATACAAATGATTCACATGAATGATGTTCAGTTTACTAATCCCATCAACCTTCTTGTTCAGTCCAAGGGACAAACTCATGTTTCCTGTGATATCCTAAGTCTATAATCGAAGAGATATAATGTCCTTTTCCCTTCACTCATGTTTTGACATTTTTTGAAGTCTGCATTTGAAGGTTATTAAATTCCTGGAAAGTGGAAAAGCAGAAACTGCTGTTAATGCTGCTAATGCTCCCTAAAGAAATATTTTCCCTCTAATGCATTTACAGAAAATATTGAGAGCTCTAGAACATACTATGTAAGATTTTCATCAAGCTGAAAACAGATAATTCAAAAAAACCTTTACAAATGTGTGTCAAATAAAATCAAGAACACAAACTGTTGCTTTGCACAAGAAGTTTGACGGCAAATTATGATTCAAAAGACTTTTTGGGATAGTATACATAGCAGCTGATGCAAGGCCTCTCGAAATCATCAAAGCCCAATATTGCTAATGGAGACTCCAACAGCTAACCTCTACTTCACTGGGAAAATCCCAGTCCTTTTCTGTATTATTTTTCGTACTATTTAGTATTATTTTTATTCATATTTCAATAACATGCAGAGGCCCTAAGCTGAAAGCATACACTCTCTCACTCAGCTTCCCACTGTATACCAATACAGTGACAGACAACTGGGCACAAATTAGACTGACTCTTTGAAGCTTCGATTTATTAAATATTCCCTCAGTTTCTGGGGAGAATTCACGGTAGTATTTGCTAGCATGAGGAGAGATGTTCACTCTGCCCTACAGCAAGAGATGACCTCTTTCCCAAAGGAAAGACAAGGTTGTATTTTTTTTATAGCACAGATTCATCTTAAAAACATGGCAGATGCACTTCAGAGTCCATGGCTCCTGAGAACCTGGGAGGCAGTATCATGCCCCAATGAACAGACTATAAGCTCACCAAAGTCACATGAAAAAGCATTTGTGTGAAGGATACTACCACACAGCTATAGCAGTAGCTACCATGAATGGAAAAGGCCTCAGGCCTCAAATCACCTCAGGCCTCAAATCACCTCCTAGCATCAGGGCTTAGAAAAAGGCTTGAAGGATGATTATGTAGCACCGGCCTAGAACAAGAGGACTCTGAAACCTTCTTCTGAAGCATCTGGCTGCTGATGGACCGTCTAATACATAGGTGTTTGTCCTGATGATAGTACCAAAGTTCTGAAGGGAAGCTGAGCTCAGACATGGAGCTCAAATTCACTTAGGCCCACATCAGGTTTCATGGCACCAGACCAGTAAAGACACCAATGTCTCTTTCACTTTCTCTGCTTAAGCTTATCTAATGCCTCCAGGGAAACCAGTAAATACAGGAGGGCTTTCTTCAGGAAGTTTTGTCAATCTTTTAGATGATAAATTGATGATAATTGTAACTGTTCATGTAAGTTTTCTCTCCTGCATATGCCACTAGCTACTATGGGGACCCCAGTGACTGCTGGTAACTGTTGGATCTGCAGGTTGTCCAAGGACCCTGCCTTTGGAATATAGCAAAGACTGCTTCAAAACTATTTTAATCACTGCAGACAACAAGCACAATGCTGTACAGGGACTAAAAAACATACAAGTGACCAAAAACCACTCCTACAGTCCGTCATCCTGAATCCAAAGGATGCAAATTATGTTTCCTCTCCCTCATACACTGTATCACATAGTCTTTTATTAATTATTATCTCCCATTGTGTAATTTTAAAGTGATTAATTACTCCATCCATACACAGTGGGCACACAAACTCCAGTCATTAGCAACACCGTGTGTTCAGTACATGCCACAGATCTTTAAATAGTGTTCTGGTCTGCACTTTCCCCTGCACACAATGACAGTGTCTTCTGTGGACGTCTGTAAAGACATTTGGCAGTCCTTTGATGGATGACAGGCATCCTACTCATTAATTTTCTAGATGTTTATCGGTCATACTCTCAGGTCCCCATTATTTCAATTGCATAACTACGATAATTAGGTTTTGTGTCTTTAGACCTCCTTAGGCTTGCTTTAGGCTATGGCACTGACCTCTGCTGGGTTTAAAGTTTACATAAAAGTAATGCATTTGTTCATGTCCCAGGTGTTGTATTTTAATCCTTAGTGTTTTGTGTTTTTTTTTTTCTACCCACTTTAAACAAACTAGCGAAAAGAAGTATGCATCTCAAATGTACCAGAGCTTCCAATTGAGAAAGGTTAAGTAGAATTAATCTCAGATTATTATATGCAGATTCATTAGCCGAAGGCCTGGTAGCCATGAAGTGAACCACAGGATAGCTGGATGGTTAGAACATCAACTTGCTAAAGGCACTTGACTGACCCTCGAGAACTCTCTCTTCATCTTTCATAATGTCTTACCAGCATAACAAACTCAACATGCATCTCTTACAAACCTCACCCTTTGTCCCTACAAAACCTACGTCAGCAGGCTGAACACATACCCACTGCACACACTGCCTTTGGCTCTCCTCGGGCATATCTCCTCTGCAGGAGCAGCACAACTGGGGAGTGTGTAGCGCACCCCTCCACCACACACTCCCACAGTCCTCCACAGGCCCCGGCCTTCCCCCAGCTCAGCTCTGTGAAGCCAGTACCTCACTGAGGCGCTGGTGCCAGGCACCCTATGTTTTCTCAGTTTCACACCTCTCCACAGACACCCCTGGGGGTGTAATGAGCAGGAACCATCTGCTTCTTCCATGCCCAAGGCTCTCCTTAAGTCTGCCCCATCTCTACTCTGGCTCAGCTCCCCCCTGCCATCATCGCTTGCCATCCTCAGACCCTCCTCACAGGGTCCCGCAGCAGCTGCCTCCAGCCCTGCCAGCCGCACTCTCCTGGCACAAGCAGACATCCGGCAGGCAGGCAGCCATTACCGGATGTTGGGAGCCACCTCAAGCCAGTCGTGACTGGGCCGGGGCACTTCATAGCCCCCTGTGGCTACCGGCTGGGCACCGCACCCTGCGCCTTAGCCCCTCAACAGGCCTGGTTACCTGTTTTCAGAGGTACGGTGGGTGTGCCTGTTCTGCTTAGAGTGGGAGCCTGGGGCTGGCCCAGGTAAGAGTTTTTTTCCAAGCCAGAGCTTTCACCCTGGGTCTAGCGTGGCAGTAGGCCCACGCATTTCATTTGTGAATAACATTTCTCAAACATATTCTTTACCAGCCCCAGGGCTGGAGACTTCAAGGCCTCCTCGAGCAGTCTGTTCCAAGTTATGCTTTGTATTTTTCTTCTGTAATGATTTTTAGGCAGTGCCAGGTCAGAATGAAACCTTGCTGACCCACTGAAGATCAGAAGGTAATATTAATGACGTAAAGTAGGTTTGGTCTGCTGGCTAGTATTTGTTTTAAATGCTTTGTTATTACCACAAAAAAAAATAGAAGATTTACAAAAATCAACCACCTGAAATTAAAGGTCAAAAATTTGATTAAAAACATAAGCAGGAGTGAACTCGTGTACTTCTGAGGAAGAGGTAGAGTACGAAAGAGCACCGGGAGACTTAATCTCATAAAAGCACATATCTAGCCCTAGAAAATCACTTGAAATGTTTTCAGAAGTTGCCCGAGTGGGTGCTGTGGGTGTTTTCCATCATTACAGAGGGATAAACCAGCAAGACACAGATATGAAGTGGATTACTACTGTAATTATGGCCAGTGCACAGTTCAGTTTAATTCTGCTTTATAATCAAAAGGCAAAAAGCAGCATAAAACAAACCAAATTAAATCAACCACACACACACACACACACAAACAAAACAAAACAAAAGCCACCAGTCTTGTGGGTTTTTGAATCCTTGTGGCATATTTCCTGGCTGTATTTTCCAAGACAGAAAATATCTAAAGGGTTTGACTACTGATTTAATTGGCACAATCTTCTGTTGTGTAAGCTGAAAAAACGGAGAGAGAATCCTTTCCTCACATTCTTGAAGTTTCTGACTGGTCCCTGAGAGTCCCAAAGAAAATAAAATAATTTGTGTATAAATATGTGCCAATTAAATTTATTGCAGTTAGGTTTTCTGGTGAACATCAGGATTTACTAGTGTAGATATATAGAAAAAAAAACGTGGATGACTTGTAAATGACAACAAAGCAGATTCACAGATATCTTCAGTGTGTCATTCTGAACATGGCACACGATCAGGCAGGATAGAAAAAAAAAAGAATATCTCATTAGATTCTGGCCTGAAAACAGTCTCTCTTCAAAAGTCTTTATGAGCCTAGTCTCTGTGAACTACAAATTTTGATGATTAAAGTTATGATAGCTCATCTCTGATTTTTGTTTATCTTCAAATACAAGAACTCCACTTACATATAGATTCATTTTGCAACCTAATTATGCTCGTGTGAGAGATGACGTTCTAGTAAGTGCACCATTTGATTGTGTGTTTTAACCCTAGTTAACTAGGCTTTGTCTAATTGCATAATTGGATTATTTACATGAAGCATTGAAATCTAAATGACATTCTTCAACACATAATCATTTTGTACACATACGTTTTCAGAGCTGTGGTATTACTTTGTTCTTGAAAAAATAAAGAAAAGCTTTTAGTATCTGCAGCAAAAATACAGCATATTTGAAATGTACAAAAAAATTTATGTAAGCTCTAATTGAACGGAATATTGAAAATAATACACTATTAATTCAGCTTTTTTCACTCTCGTTAAATAGTTCTTTACTTCACAAAACTAGTAGGACTATTCTAAGAAAAAAATGGTATGCAGGAGGTGTAAGAGTTTCAGACTGTATGAAAACAGTCTATTTATTCACAGTCTGAGAAAAGGAGGAAGACATTAATAGTCAGCCCTTTTATACAAAGGCAATGACGGTATTTGTGTGTTACTGAAAAGCATACGAACAGAAATCGGGACAGTAAAAGAAATCGGGACAGTTAAAAGAAGTGCAATTTCAGTTGGCATTAAAACACAAAGGTCCTGTTTTACTAGGGGATATCACCCAGTCCCAGAAGCTGACTGTATTTCCATTGAACTAAAAGACAAAGCTGCCATTAATATTGATGGACAGTGGGCTAAGTGAACATAAAAGCCAATGTTTTACACAAGTATTTAAAAGGTGTGGGTTCAAATTAAAACCTTTTTTCATATTCCTCATTGTTTTTACCATATAGAGTGTAAGAACCCAGATGAAAATCACTCTGAATTCTGCGAGGGCAAGATACAGAAATAAAATCATTTGGCCAGAGAAAACATAGTAGAGAAATCAGAGGTTTCAGCCCCACAAAAGGCTATTGTGATTTGACAAAAGGGATTCCGGAAATGAGCAGGGCCTTTAGAAAACTATGCTTTTCAGAACTAAACTCTCAACAAACAGTATGCTTGAGAGAGCAACATGTTTAGGGTTTATACAGTAATTGTTTTGCTTTACATAGCGCTGGATGAAAAAAAACATCTGGAATTCTCCTATATTATGTATTACTGTGCTAGTTACTACGGCATGGAAGTGCACAGAACAATTAGAAGAAAATAGAAGAGCAACAAAAATGGTGTACAGATTAGAAAATGAGATATATGAGCTGACATGGAAGGAGCTAAACAAATATATGACAGGGAGAAGGGCAGACTCAGGGAACATGATCAAAGTCTATAAATACCTTCTACAGTCTATAAACTTCAAGGTAACCATAAAAATAAAATAATTATAATGTCTTAGAATATGGTGGGACAAGAATCAATGAGGAGAAAATAAAGAGGGGAAAATTTTCAGATAAAACATTGGGTAATACATGAACCCCAAAGAAGCCTGGTAATTAGGTGTTATCCTTACCGATACTCCAAAGCAGGTTTGAAACTGTTGCCATTAATATTTCATAATAAATGCACCTCTGAATTTCAGGATGACTGAAAATAGAATGGGCTTTCTGGAACCACTGTCTAGACAAAGAATTAACAATATGGGCATAATTTTTAAATGCAAGGCTAATATGGTGCTTTTAAAGACATAAATCCATTATGGAGACCATGAAGTAACATAAACAGGTGTGCACCTGAAAGTTATTTTTGAGAGCCATTCAAAATGTGAAACACAATTGCTTCTGCACATATGTTTCTGAGGGACAGTATCATACTCATTCTGAACTCTTCTTGTTTGTGCTTTTGGGTGTTGGTGAACAGGAAAGTCCCTAACCTGATGTAAAGGTTATAAACATTGAGAGAAGCCCTGACCCTACTGAAGTCAGTAGCAAAACTTTGGTTACAGTAGATCCAGGATTTCACCCTATTGTTTGCATTTTTGCTAAAGTACTAATTAATTTGATTATAGCCTTTGCTTTTTTAGGGCATGAGACGTTACAGACCTTTTAGGAGAGCTACTTTGCCGCTGCACCAAGGTCACAGACAAGGAACAAACTCAGCCTTACCTGGAAGTCAGTGGCAAAGCATCAAGAGTCTGGTTCTAGCCTAAACAAGGGTAAGTGAAATACAGAAAATAAACTTATTTTCTTCCCCCATCTTTCCACAAGACACAAATAACATGAACCAAGTCTATGATACTAAATAAAAAGTATCTGTAATCAGGGCCCTTCCACTTTCTATTTGCAGAGTTAATTTACTGATACCCTTCAGAAGCTGGCAGTTGTCTGTACTTCTTTCAGGAGTTCAGACTTCTTGAGAGTACTTACAAGGTACCTGTGCACTAGATTGTGCTGGATTGCATATAATAGTCAGGTAGTGACATATGTTGGTTTCTGACTTGTACATAGCTTGTACATATATCCACGCACAGGCAGCAGCTGCTCATTATCTGAACAAGAATCAAACAATAGAAAGAAATGATGACAATAACTGGTAGAGTTACTGAACACATACATTCCCCATGGAGTTCAGTTGGAGATATTGGTTCACTTAAACTCTTAAAGTCTTAAAATTAAGTGTGATATCTCAAATTGGTGACCCAGATTGGTGGACTATTTTCAGTGATCGGTGACCAGCTCCCCAAATTCACTCAATCAGTATTTGGCAGAGATAAAAACCGTGTAATTCCCAAGCATTCGAACGTAAGTGAGCTTCAGGTTCCCCTTCTTGTCATTTATACATGAAATAAATGACAACTGCAAAACTGCTGTTAGCTAAAAGTAAATAGGAAGGGGATTTTAAAAAAAGAGAAATAGCAATCTTCAATGTTGACAAAAAACTTTGTGAATTGTAGAAATATGAGTAAGATTAAAGTTGAAAGTAAAATTGGAAAAGAAAAAAACATAGCCAGAGATGAAAGTTTATAAAACATTATCAGTCGGTGAACCACAAAGATGAAGCTATTTTAAATTCTGCACTGTGGTAAGAAAGAATGATTCTGTTCTTGTTAAACCTTTTTGGTGTTTTCTTAAATTACATGTTAGAATGTAAACATTTATGTATGCATCAATCTTGCAATCTTCAGTATTATTTTCAGGACAAACATTGCCTTCTTAAAATGAAGGTTAATAATAACCCTTTGTGATTCTGACTGAAAAAGTTTGGCTTAGACTGTCTAGAAATATCAGAAACTTCCTGGTAACTGTGGCTTCTTTCCAACTAAATATAAAGAAATATTGTATTGGTCATGACTGATAAAGGTCAGTGGTCATCTACTCAAATTTTGTTTCTAAAGCTTGGTGTGTTGTGATTTTGTTCTTAGTTTAATAACAATCCTTTAGTTTATGTTGGGCTCCTACAGCACTAACAGAATCAATGATACAGCAGTCAGCAAAGGAAAAACTCTTTTCTGAGAGTGGTTCTGCCTGTGTGTCATACTAGAGACTTGTGGAAGTTACCTTATTCCAGATGAATTGTTTGGATATATTTTATTTACATAGGGACTAGGTGACTCCAAAGACTTAAACTCTATAATAGCAAGCGTTGTTACATTTAATTTTTAGATTTCTTCCCATTCAGATCAAAAAGATGGAGTTCAGAAGTGAAAGGATGTAATCAAAAATATCTACACAGTGAGAGAAGTGCTTAACCTAGCTAATATGGCATGTCAAATTCTGCCTTTGTTCTGGATGTGTTCTTATCTGTAGGGAAATTTAACTTGTCAGGATTAACAGTCGTAAACTGTAAATGGAAGGCACATTCTCAAAGGCACAATAAGAAAAGAGATAATGGTCCAGGTAAAAGCTTGAGGTTTAGTCCATTTCCCCAGCATGGGCTAAATGTTTCTTATGAATTCTTATGAAGACTTAGCAACAAGTAAACTAGATCCATGCTAAAGAACAACAGGAAAGTCATACCGCCCTTCTTTACTTTCAACTGCTGGAAATTTCCAGGATGTTTGAAATGTATATTGAAGAGAGTGAATTAGGAAAGTGTAACTGCTCAGTCTGTTTATGTTACAAACTTGGTTCAGGTGTAAATATTGAAGGGTATTAAGGCTAAAAGTCCACATGATTTATTTCTTGAGGTGCTTTGTATGTGGAGGGTTTTCCGTTTGGCCTTTTGTCAAAAAAATGCGGGACTGTTGGGCAACAATTAAAAAAGCCAGGGAATATGACTGAAGTAGTAAAGATGGCTTCTTTCAAATGAGCAATCAAACAAAGCAGGATAGTTTTATAAAACCATATATTATTGAAAGATACAGTTGTGCAATTACTGATTAACTCCATCTTGTATGAAAGGTTCATAAACCTAGGTAAGGTATAACCTTGTAATGAAATCAGAAACCAGAATCAGTTGTCATGGTTTCCAGTGTTATAGCAACACTTCCACAGAGCTGCAAAGATAAAACAATTGAATATAGAAATTTAAATTACTTTCTTGAACAATGACACATGTTAAAAAGGATGTGGTAGGTGTAAGCATGGGGAAATAGTATTCAGCTGAAAAATTTTAAATTGCTTCTGTCATAGGATTCAATAATTCATTTTTAAGTGTGAATGTTTCTGTATTGCTTGCATCAGTATATTAAAAAAGAAAAAAGAAGCAACTATTGATATTAAATGTCAAAATTGTAAGAAAAATTTTGGTCTTTGTAAACATGACGATATTTCAATCTTCTCAGATACTATAAACTTATGAAATTGTTGTGTGTACCTTTCTGAACAATGGAAACTTTTCTAACAGACAATGAAATCCATTTCTTAGCAGTCAATCATATCTTACAAAAAAAAAAAAATCCATTCTTGGTCTGATCACATAGAAATTTTGGAGCCATTGCTTCTGTCCAATTGGAAAATGGAGCCTGCTTTTATTTGTAACCATGAATCCAATTTGAAGATATTTTTGCAATGGGATTTGTTCTATTTTTTTTTTTCATCCAATTTCACTGCCTTTTTTCAGGCTTCTGTCTTAGAGGACTGAAAATAAGAAAATTACCAGTGATATCAGCTTTGCTGGGCCAGGCTCTCTGCTTTATCTGGTATTAGTGTCCCATGGAAATTTTTCTTTCTTTTCCCAGTTTTGGGGTGTTCTTCTAGTTCAGATTCCATCTAATCTAGCTAACGTCATGCTAGATAACTAATACCACCTCAAGGCTATGTAAAGCAGTCTGTCAGAGAGATATATAAAACTCAGATTTTCAGAGGTATACGGTAATCTCATCTGTCCAAATGCCCAGATCATAGAGAAGTAATGTTTAAGAGAGTTAGACCTAAACAGCTATTTTGCATTAAACTAAACTGAAATCATTATTGTGCAATCTTTTGAAGCACAGTGACTTTTTCACACATCTCTTCAGTGACCTTGTCTCTCAAGGTGGCTTGATCACTTTATTTCCTTTCCATTCCACCTGTCTCTGTTTTGTAGCTAGGATTTGAACAGTTTTTAAAGTTTTGGTCATGATCCAAAACTTTGATCCAAAGTTTTCTCATCTTTTACAAGTAAGGTAGGTACATGAAAAATGCAAAATTAATGCATGGAACAATCCCAATACAGACCAGTGCTTTTAATAAAAGTAAGCATGTTAACATGCTCTGTGTTCCTTCATGAAACTGATAAATTAAAATATGCTGAAAGCTATCCAAGGGTTTTATGCAACTTAGGCAAGAATGCAACCTGAAATGTAATTGTTCTTTACACTTCTATAATCAGCACTGAAAGAAAAACATAGTGCAGAGAGAGAAACAGTCATCTTGAATGTTAGCCCTCTTTTGCCCGAACTGTATGAGGGCATAGATCTGGAAGAAAAGCACTGATTTATTAGTTCTGAAGCAGCCCAGTAAGATACTTGGCTCAAAACAAGTCTGAGCTGGTGACATGAAACAAGGAGAAAGTACTGCAGAAAACAGAGAAGAAAGAAGAGGGATTATAGTGACTCCTTTAAATGAAAATGCCAGACAAACAAAAAGGCACCAAATCAGGGTCAGAGGACAGATTTTTGCAGGAGCAAAATCTTCTAAAATTAATTTTGGGGGTTATTCTCTGTCCTTCCCAGACCTCTAATTTTGCAGCATGCTAAGGAACAGTCAGCTATGAAAGTCAGTAAGTTGGGAAGCCTCATAGCCCAGGTGGCATGGAGAGTTGTTTGTCTGCAGAGTTATCAGCCCATGCAAAGTCTGTGTTTCCAAAGAGTGAAAGAAACCTTTTACCTCCTGAGCCTGAAACCAAAATGTCAAGAACTCTTGAGGAATAAACAGTGGGCACAACCACCTACGTGTCTCTGGGACCTAAAATTACAGAGAGTCTTACAACTCATACAGGAAAATGGGCAGCCTGGAGACATGGGAATGCTTGTCCACATCTCCATGTCCCCATGAAATAAATCAACATCTTACCTTTTGACTCTGTCAGATCAGATTTTTCCAGCACAATATTATTCTGTCAACTGGCTCCTGATGTACATTTGTGTTATGCAAAGCAGAGCGGCAAAGTAGATCATTTGAAATCAACCAGGCTGTGGAAAAAAATTCTTAAAGTATTTACTTTCAGTGTTGATAGGGAGCCTAGCTTTGAACTACCTCCTGGATCTCTGATCTGCTTTGCTGCTCTGCCCAGAGCTGATAACCTGAGAGATCACTTTTCATAATTAGATTGGTAGGAGGGAAAAGGATCCCTATTGTTAGGCACTTCTGATTGCCAACATTGCAATTAATGTGAGAGACTTTCCACTTTTTAAGCTTGTTTGTTGTTGGGGGGCAAGGGGAGCATAGTACAACATATCCTTCTTTTTCCATTTCTGGTACTAAAGCACTGGGTTGATTCTTTTCTTGGTTTGTCATCAAAAAACACATGCTTCTCCTCCCAAGATTATATATACTGTCATAATTCCTCTTACAAAGGGTGCACACGCAGTGTAAGTTAATGGAATGGCATCAATATAGAAACAATGCAGTAAGATTTAATGGAATCATATTACAGCTGACCATACACTTATCATCCTAACCAGTTTTGTTTCTCTAAAACCTTTTTCTACGCTGATGGTAATGGAAATTTTATGTAATAACAGGTTTTACAGTCAGCTATTAGGGTCCACCTGCTAAGATTTGAGAAGGTACCAAGGCTCTAGCAAAATTATCTTTTGCAAACAGAAATCATTAATGTCCTGGTAAAAGGATTTTCTCCTTGTGTGTGTGTATGCAAGTGTATTTATGGGTATACATTTGGTATGAATAAAATATAAAGTGAAACCCCAACTGTAAAAAACTAATAGCATCATTTAGAATATCTAAGGACTAAAAAAAAAAACAAAAACAAAACAAAAAAAAAAAACCACCAACAACACTTTAGGCATCATTTCAGCTGCAGCTTATAAATAACAAGAATGACTAAAATTCAGCAAAATGCCAGATGGGTATTTACACTAAATAGAATGCAAAAATATATGCATTTAACTCCTCCTCTGAAAATACCCTTTTCAGCACATCAGCCTATGCAGGAGCCTTACTGAGTAGTCATACATAATCTTATTAATATTTCTCCTTTCCTTTCTTCTCTGTTCAGTCCCATCTCATGACTTCCTGATTATATGTTACTGTACATTTGTTTGTAAGGCCCTTGTAAGAAGGTGCAATGTACCTTCTTCCATTTTTGGTAGGGACATTATTCATCACAGAGCGTAGTAAAAGATATTAGCAATGACAATTTTCCTAAATTTCCCCTTAGAGGAGTTGCGATGTCTGAACTCTTCAAGATAAAATAAAGGTACTTGCAACAGTGAAAAGCCAAGCAGTTCCCAATTTATGGTAGCTTTAAACAAAATGGATCTTTAAGATCTAATTCTTCATCTCTTCATTCATAACATTTTTGAAGGTCTGAAAATGAGCAAGTCCAGTGCGAGTGTTTCACTCAATGGTTCAAACACTTTCCATCAACTTCACTTAGCTAAGGATGGAAACAATAACAAGGTTAAAACATAGGTCATCATTAAATAGTTCACTGGGAGGCTGTTGCTGATGTTAGAAAGGTTCTAGATGAATAGCTCCTTTTTGGCCTGAAAATATGTTTTTAAAGAATTGTTTAGTCAAACTTCTAATCCCAGAACATTTGTCCTTTTTCTACACAAAGATTGGACCAACTAGATTGGAGTCTGGTGAGGATAAGATGAAAACTAAGTTTCCTTGGTTTCTTATGCTAAAACTGAATTCTGTGTGAATGTGGAATCATAGAAATGCAGGCCTGGAGGGACCTTGAGAGACCATCTCGTCTGTGCTTCTACATGGAGCAGGATTGAACGCTACCACCACTGGAGACAGCTGGAGAAACACATGCTTTCCTTAGATTTCCTGGTCCAGCGCTTCATTGATTTTTTTTTCCTTGATATTGGATAAAAAGCCTTATAACTGGAAAATAAGGTTGATTTCTCGACTGATTCCCTTATGTTCACAAACAACTGATTGCCATTATAACAGTTTCATGTATACTGAAATGCTTTTGATCATGTTTCTTCTTCCTTATGTTAAACAAACTCAGTTTCATTTAACCTTAATAGGACATATTTTCTGACTTCTTCCAGTATGCCTACACCTTTCTTTAATGTTATGTCCATACTTTGACCTCTCTGTTGTAACTGAATAGTGCAATTTGAAACCAGCCCTGTATGTTGGATTTTCAAAGTTCGTCTTTAGTTAATTCATCTTTAGTTAATTTAGTAAATTAACTAATTAATTTAGTTAATAATTTAGTTAAATCCATAGTCTTTAACAAATACCAACTTTTACACTGGTTCCTCTATAACATTAATATATTTTACATCACATTAGAGAGTTTGTGTAACACTTCATCCTCAGTTTGCAACAAGCTCTATCTCTAGGTGTATGTTGCTGAACTCAAATTTTAGGGAAGGTGTTAAGAACATGCTTAGCTTATGCCAAAAGTCCCATACTCACTCATCTGTCTTCTCTCCCTGCTTTCATAGTTTGGACTCCATCACACAGTTTCAGGAAGGAAAAATACCTACTATGATATGAAAGGTTCATGTAGCTTTATGAATGCATTCTGGCTTCTGAATCCAGAGCAATAAGCAAGTTCATGTGTGTGATTAGCTTTTGACTAACAACAACTATAAGATATTAGACTCTGATTTTACCTTCAGTTCCAAGGAGCTCAGTGCAATTGCACTGATATAGCTGAGAGGAGAATTCAGTCCCCTAAACATCCTGGCTCAAACCTCAAATACCATGATTCTCCAAACCCAAAACCAAAACCAAAAGCAGGTGATCCTAACTAGTGTTCTCTGGTTCTTTTCCGTCTGGAAGGACAACTGTGTTCCAAAACTGCAGGACCCAACTTTAGCATGTTTTCTATTAAAAAAACAAAAACAAACAAACAAAAAAAACAGAAAAAGAAAAATAATTATTTCAAAATTGGAAAAAAAAGTGGTGCAATAGTCAGGCCAGTCACATACTTGAAAATATATTTGACTTTTAGTTTTAAAATCAGGTTGTAAGAAACAGCTGTTGCATAAGAATCCCATGGTTGTCTGAGCCTTTCAACACTGAAACATCTCTAAAGGATTTTACATTTGCAAGAGGAAAAAATAGGATAGAATTATAGATTTTTGGATATAGAAGTCTTGATGGACAAATCACTGAATTGGTTTGTCAGTTACCTTCTATCCAGAAAGAAACAATAATGTTGCATCAGGTATTTTTTCTGTTCTTTATCAGGCTATTTATTATGACTGTTTTACTATTGATTCCTGAAGGAACCTGTTAAACTTGCATTCTTCTAAACAAAAACTACATTCTTTCTCTGAGAAAGTTAATTTAATATTTATTTTCTAACATGCATTTTACATTTCCCAGGCTTCCCCCCCCCCCCTTTTTTTTTCTAGTGTTTGTAGCATTTCATTATTGATTTATATTCATGAACATTTTAGATTGTAGCATTACTGTAGAATCTATTCTCATAACATTCAATTGCAGTCTCCTTTCCTGTATATCTTCAACAGCTGAAGTGAAACTTTTCTTCAAAGCCATTATTGTCTGTCTAGAAGCATTGAAAGAAATGCCTTTTCTGTGGAAGGAGTTTCAAGTAAAACATCATCACCTCTCGTCTAGAACTATGCAGCAAAAAGGGGAAAGGCCAAGGAATAAACTACAGAAATGTATTTCCTAATATTTTCATAAGAAGGAGCAGAAAGGGCCAGGGCTACTAGAAAGGAAAGCTTCTTTTGTACAGAATGTTTGTCAACTCAGGTGGCCAACCACTTCTGCCATAGATTTTTCTCTTCTGAACGTAGGAATCTGAGGAACACAAATTACTCCTCATGGGTTCTTCCTGCAGGCTATTGAAAGAGACATGTGGTTCCAAAAAGGTACCCAACTCTCAGTGTTTATGAAGATAGCATGCTAAGTTCCAGATTGCCTGACTTAGGTGGCTGAATGCTATTTATTTGATTTTGGACATATGGGTTGAGATCCTGTAAATCCATGAAACATGTCCTTTGCAAAGGACTTTATCATGAAATGCATCCTAAGCACAATAAGATGTAGGGCATGATTTTGAAAAAATGTCCTTTTATGAGGAAAGGTCGAAAGTAAATTACATTGAGACAGGACTAAGGCTCTTGGTGACAAACTTCTAAAGCATTAATGACAGTGGGAGTATTGACCTTCTTGCCACTATCCAATATCCTAACTATGCAACAGCAGCAAGTGTCACATCAGGATGAATGAATAAAGGACACATCTTCTTCTGCGGAAAATCTCCAATCTTACATTACTCATCTTAGTTTGTAACATTTCTGGGTTCTTTCAAAATTTTCAACAGTCACTGAATAAGACAGTCTACTCTGTTGCTGAGAGATATTCTGTCTCTCAAATTCATTTTACTGTGTATTCACGCATAGAACAGGATATTTTTTTTTTCACTCTTGTGCTCAAGCTCGTTTACTGTACCTGGGAAAAACAGAAAATTCACAAAGGAGAAAGGCAAATTTTCGTTATGAATAATGAATTTATGGCAGATACTATTACATATGTCCTCTTCTTTTCTGATTTGGGTGAAACTTAAACATTTGAAATTGCCTTATTCAAGTCATTGAAATTGATTTCTTTAATAGTTGTGATGATGAACGTCACTGCAGAACTCAAAAATGCACATAACAATTTTCCAGCCTGCTTGTAGACAGTTGGGGTAAGGAGAATATAAAATCAGATGGGATCTCAGATTGTGCAGTCACTAGTACTGCGACTGTGAATCTTGAGCTGTTTCTGTCTGGATATGTATAAAATTCTGTGTCCTGAATGATCAAATTGTGATTTACAGTGATCTTGCCATTATTTCATTCTCAGAAGCTTTCAAAGCGGAATGAGCTTAAACAAATACTACACCAATTGATATATGCTTTTTATTCATTGCTTCTAGCAGCTCTTTCCAAATTTGAGAAATTAGTCTAGTTTATGTAAGCTAAATTAAAGGCTTGATTCAAGTTACAGAACCCAAAGTTTTTCCATTGACTTCAGTTTAGATCTGGTGCTAAAGATGTTTATCAACACATATCAATCTCTGTGCTTTTTTGTAAATTTGTTCTTGCTTGGTCAGCACCCCAAAGAACTCAGCCTCTTAGCATTTTGGTCTTGCTGCAGCTACGATGGTGTATATAGATTCAATTCCCTCCTGGTTGGAAGAATAAGACTTACTAGTTTCCACAGCAGCAAAGAGTCAAAAAGTTAAAAGCCAGTATTAATTGTAACAGCACAATAGGTACTTTAAAAAAGTGGAGGCTGTTCCCAATTCTATCAGTTTATGTGATATTATAGAAATACAAATAATATACCTTGAAGAATTATTTGGTATAGGCATATCCTTTGCAAATCAAGCTGGAGATGGAACTTTTTGTCTTGGACTTAAAAGTAATAGCTTAAGCATCCAGATAAAACTATTTAATGCAAGTAGAACATAAAAGCAGGACTGTTACTTCTTTAACTCACCGTGACTCTCTTCTCCATGATTTCAGACAGAAGCTGCATTCTGCTCAGAGGTAACACATTGCAAGGGAAACTGTGCTCTCTGTCTAATCCCTCAAGAAGCCTTCACTTTTGTCTTTTTGTTTTGTTTTGTTTTACTCTTGTTAATATTCTTGTGCCTTTGAAAGTCAATGGAGAGACTTTTGGATCTTAACAGGCTTTGGATAAGGCATTTTGGAGACTATGTTTATTATAGAGAGCACTTCTGTCTGTGTGTACATAGGCAATAAGAGCCTGGAGAAACAGATGTGGCAGTGGGCTTATTTTAGAGTTTATATTTGCTGTGTCCAAATGTATTTTATTGCATTAGTCTAGAGCAATTCCTTCTATCCAAGTGACACTGAAAATTTCAAAAGACAACTGATTTATTCTTTCAGTATAAACAAGAGGTTATTCTGCTTCTAAGTAAAGACCTCTGTGCATAGGAAAATTCACTATTCAGGTCTGCATTGCCTTATGGCAGTGATTTGCTGAACTTTTTCCTAACTGACAATTTTTACTGAAAGAATAGGGACATCTTAGTCATGCTGGTCTTCTGTTATCATTTTGTTTCATTGTTTCTCTGATTTCCTTCACCAGATAACCAACATTGTACTTTTAATAGTCATATCTGTCATGAAGAGAAATTAAGGACTTATCCAAGGCTTTGGATGACTGGAAAGCCTGACTACACATACAACATGAGTACAGGTTTTCTGGTTTTGGCTACAATAAAGTTACTTTTCTATGTAGAGGCCCATATAGTGCCATGATTTGGATTTGTGATGAAAATAGTGTTGAAACACACTGTTGTTTTAGTTGTTGCTAGGCAGTGCTTATACGGTCAAGGTCTTTTCTTCTTCTCATGCTGCTCTGCCAGGCTGAAGTTGAAAGGAGACACAGCTAGGACAGCTGACTCAACCTGACTAAAAGGATATTTCATACCATACGACTCCATGCTCAGTAAGCATGTGGGGAAAAAAGGAGGGGTGAAGGGGCATGACATTTGGAGAGATGGCATTTGTATTTCAAAGTATGTACATGTGATGGAGCCCTGCTTTATTGGAGATGGCTGAACATCTGCCTACTAATGTGAAGTAGTGAATTAATTCTTTGTTTTGCTTTGCTTGTGCATGCAGCTTTTGCTTTACCTGTTAAACTGTCTATCTCAATCCACATGTTTTCTTTGAAATTTCTGATTCTCTTTCCCCACTGTGGGGAAGAGAGTGAGCTGTGTGTTGCCTGGCTGCTCACTGGGGCTAAACCGCAACAACAGGTCCACCCTGTTGTTCCTGTATTACCTGCTAAAAAAAAAAAAAAAAAAAAAAAAGAGCATATCTTGAATCCAGTGGACACACTACCTGTGCTCAAACCACATGTGCAGCATATGCACAGAATAACAAATACTGCTTCATGCTACAAACTACACAGAAGCAAGTTCCTGTTTGGGAAATTCAAGACAGAAAGGTAGCACTTCTGCAGGTGATGGGAACTCTCTCTTACAGAATTGTGGAGAAATTTTGAAACAACCCCCGAGAGAACACAGGGGTCAGCGATACAGCAGAACAATATTACACTTTAAAACTGTCTAGCAGCTCTGGGCAAGTGAGCTGTGTGAGTTGTTGAGAGTGCTACATTAGGTAAAGTTCAAGAAGACTTATGTTTCATGACAAATTAAGGACTCAGAAAAAGAAGTCTATTCTTGTCTACTATTCTCCATGCCATGCTCTTTTACTTCTGTTTTGTAATGAGGCAAAGAAGAAGTCCTTGAAGGTTTTCATTGTTAATACAAGACAGTCTGAATTAACTGTATCTTGTACCATATTCATCCAGAACCTGTAAAAGTTCAAATAGAATTATAAAATGATTTGGAAAATGAGAGACAGATGATTGATGATCTGATGACTATTTTAACAGTTCCTATTAGATTACATAAATACAGATCATATTTTTTCCTGTCAGATCAGTATTGCCCCGTGGAAAGGAGAAGTGAATGATCAAGAAAACACTACCGCTGAATTTGGAAAAAAAAAAAAAATCTGAATATTAGGTTCAACTTAAGGGAACTGTAGCAAGAATTCAACAGCCTAAAACACACTCAGGAATTTTCACTTTCAGGAATTTACACAGCATTTGGCCTTTCCCCTCCTGATCTCAGAAGCTGTGAAAATTCAAAAAAAATCCCAACCCCCCAACAAAAAACAAGCAACCAAAAAAACCAGCACAGTGAAATGAGAATTCTTCAGATTTAGATATGCCTTTAAAGCCTTTATCAATAGCATTTGAAACAAAGCTTACAATAGGGAGGAAAGAGCTCAAGATGGTAACTGCTGAAAGTAAACTAAGATCAGACATAATTAAACATCCCAGATTTCCAGTTTTGCAAAAACATATTCTGTTATAGAAACAACTGATTTCTATCACAAGGGAGTAATTATCAGACAGGTAAACATTAAGGTTTATTTCCTAGGCCCTTTCTTTCTCCAGGCACTACTACAGTACTTTGGTGGCTTTTATAGGGAGGGCAGAACTACTGCACAGACGTGCTGGGTGGGCGCATCACTCCTGAACACAGTGTGCAGTTTCTATGCACACATTACAGGAAGCTGTAAACAAACAAACAAACAAAAAATGAAAACATTCAGGGATTTCAGATCTTCCTTTCAACATTTTTCATTCCACATCACTAGTATTTCCCTTCCATATAAAAATCATCATAACCAATAATTGTTATTAATAATAGCAGTAATACTACTAATGAATCATATCCATTATTTTAAAACTTAAGAAATGAATATGGTTATATAAACTATAATTTTATCATTTTACGTGCTTTGCTTTTGAAAAAGTTTCACTTTATTACCCTATTTTTTCACTGTATGTCAAGTAGTGGAATTGGGAACCATGAAAGACATGTCTTTGAATACTGTTCTATGCAAGCTCTTCTTGTTTGAGAGGAAGTCCTGTGAGGCAGTCTTGTGCACTCCTTGTTTATGCACACACTACTCTTAGTTTGGGTTTGGGTTCTGTCTCTCTGGATAGAATGTTTCTGCCTAAATTAGAATATATAAATCACATTAATCATGTTCTTACACAGTCCAGTCTCTTAGTTGGCTAGACACAGAGCCCAAGGTGATGAAATGAGACAGAAATATATACCTGCAAGTGTCTTAAATTTCCATGAGATGAATGCCATCCTTATTGCCTATTGGGTTAAATTAGAAAGCAGAATAAGCACTATATGCAAATGAAAAATGATGATTCACTGACTAACTTTGCTTCATATAAACTTGGTAGCCTTGACTGACATTCTAAAGAATGTCTTTCATATCTAATGGAAGACTGTACCCAGTGGTAACACAAATTAAGATGCTTTAAAGATAGATGTAGAAAGAAAGACAATAAGGTAGTGGAAAGTCTGTTCATAGAAAAATCTAATGATGCAGATATTAGACCTTTAATTTATTTACCTGAAGATGTGTGTGTATTTGCTGGTGCAAAGGAAAAAGTAAGAAAAGGGTTTGTTCCAAGTTAAAAGAAAGAAGCCCAACAACATGATTATGGCAATTATATGTGCTAAATCTAATTTGCATTCCTGCATAATGATGGAATATATATAGAGAAAGGATTCACTGTGCAGTTTAAGAACAACTATGTCACGAGCAGTGAGAAAATATTGACAGGCAAGAAATGTCAGTGCTTTTTTTAAAACCAAATTACAATCTATGGGATGACGGGAATTTAGCAGATGCACTATGTTAGTGATGAGAACATGTGATATGGTGGCATGAGCTCCTACTTGAGAGATGAATTCCAAATTGGCTTTGATGGGAACACTTGTGCAGACTGATACTCTAAGTCCAAATAGCAGGAGAAAGAAAGTAAATTAAAATGGCAATATATCAAGCTTCAAACAAGTGGCTATGAAATAATGAAATAGTGCAGTTGTTAATGTGAGGGTTGATCTGAGAATAAACAAAGTATTAAAAGTACATTGGTTCCATCTTCTAGGGTAATTACCCTGGGCTTGGAACACAAAGGAGCTTGCTACTTTGCAAGATCATGCCATAAAAAAAAAATAATTAAAAACAAAAATTTTGACTTAATTTTGAAGTAGCTCAGGTATGCAGGTACAAGCCCAAGAATGCCATGTGTGGTACAAGTGAATATATTTGTAAGTGCATTTTTGCACAGTAACAATGCTATATTGAATAAAAGAGTGCACATTGAAGCATTATACAGAAAAACACTTACACAGAGAGAGCATAAGTCTAAGGAGTTGTCCTTTTTCCTAAGTCTTCACTTGTTCTCCAATATAGGTAGACAGATATCACTTCTTAATGTGGAAAAAGTGAAGCAAGAAAATGTGTAAAACGGCACATTCCTAAGGCTACATTCAGCTGTAACACAGACCAGTGTCGTCTCTTTTTTCAGCCACATTAGGTACATTAGCCACATTAGGTACAGAAAGCCACATTAAGGCTTTCTTCCCACCTTGTCAACATTATCAGTGTTTACTTCAAAAGGAGAAAATTTAAATTTTTTGTTCCACAGCATTCAGTCTTCTTCAATGGGTTGTGGAGTTTTATAAACACCCTTCTATTTCACAGAAGTAAATTGCTTCAGCTGTACTAAAGTTATTGGCATTTATAAGAACAATCATGTTCAGTAGGCTTTCTTTACCTTAGGATTTCAGAGTAACCAAACAATGAACTGAACTTGCCTTTTTTTTTTTTTTTTTTAACAACCATGTAAAATGAAGGATGGGTAAATTCAGTAACTTGAGGGAAGCTACACAATCAATATGTGAACCAGGAATATAATTAATTAATATTGACTACAATTTCACTGAAGAATTCTCTAAGAAACACATTCTCCCTCAATTTGGTAGTCAGAAAGTCTGATTTAACTGTATTTTAGCTTATTCTCCTCCTTTTTACCTTTTGCTGTATTTCATTGCTGCTTCTTCATATTTCTTTTGTAACTGACGCATTAAGTGCCACAAGTAATCCACAGAGGAAGGTGCACACTTGTCTCTTAATGGTATATGACATTGTAGCCTCCCAAACTTCAGGCTGTTATAGAAAACATATATTTCTGCACACGTAAACAAAGAGTTTTATGGTTATCATTTTGGTTTCAGACTTGTTCAGTACTATCATCTTTGTTTGACGGTGGGTATGTGCGTTTCTGACTGTGAGTTATTTACTCCAGATGGATGCAGATAAACTTCTTCAGAGTAACTTCTGTAACTGTCAATGTATATTCTGCTGAAAACCACCCTTGCCTAGCAAACGTCCTGGCAGCTAAGATCCTAAATAAGAAATCTTAGCATCCATGGATTTCCCATCATGGGTGTTTAATCTTCCTTCTCTTTCTCTTGGCTTTATGTTCTGTGTTGATAAAAACATAGAAGCAAAGATATTTCATCTTTCAGTCAGACTTGCTTAACAGCCCCTTTCTTTAAAGAAAGGGCAACCTCTGTCGTTATTTGAAACAGGTCTCAAGTGCAGATTCTGTTCTTCTGTTTTTCTATAAGTGAAGAGCAACTCTGGTCAAGACTGCAGTGTACGATTCCAATTAATTCTCCTATATACTGCTGTCTGCTCCAAGGCAGAATGGTGTAAGAAGGTATTAGTGTAAGACTGACAAGTCGAGTAGAATTATGTTGCTATGTTGATGCATGTGAGAAGACACTCAGACCCTTAATCTTTCAATTATAACTCAAAAGTGAATATAATGTCAAGATATGATTTACTGGAGAACACAGTGGAAAAGCAAGTGGATCAGAACAGAAATTCAGTTAGCCCTGCCTTGTGTTGCAAATACTTTTTAGGCCCACAGGTGCTTGACCTTTTTATTAGATAAGGGAAAAGTCTCTGGTCAACTTAAATTACACATTTGTGTAGGAGGGCATGGGTCTGGGTCTGGAGGTGCCTGCAGTTTAGAGCATGCATAGAAATACCTTTCCTTTTTCCTGGTAGACTCTAGAGCTGTCTTTCTTACTCACTAGGAAATGTCATACCTTGGTCTTTAGCAGTGTTTATGGAGTCTAATTACTAGCTACCATTTTACAGAAAGGTGCCAGAAGAACTGCAAGAGGCAGAGATAGACACATCTGCATTTTAAGAAAAATTGAAGGGTGATTTATTCTCTGCTGAATACAGCTGTTTTCTATTTATTTTGAACACATATTTTTTTTTCCTGCAGGAAAACGAAACTCTCTGCTCTGAATGTTGTTGTTCTCTGCAACAGCAGCCAATATGTTCATGAAGTTTGTGAACCGCAAACATACTTTGAGTACATGGCAGCTGTTGGGTGGGATATGAACACAGGATGTTCTGTGGTATATCCTGTGGATGTTCTGTTCAGTTAAATACCTTTTGCAAGCATGCAGGCAAGTGGGTTCAGTGACAATGTGGTCTCTTTTAGACTGATGAGCCAATACTTAGTTTCAAAGCCATGCTGTAGCTATAAGCTATTCACAGTATTCTCTGTCCCAGAACAATTAGAATTAGGGAAGGCTAGAAGAACCAGGTAGGTACTTAGAAAAAGATGGAGAAAATGGAGAGAAAATGGACTGTCCAATAATGTCCAAAACTTACAAAACTACTGAAAGATAAAAATCTTCATCTGCTTATATCTGCAATATTTACATATCAGGCTGTAAGTTCCAGACCCTTCTCTCCTTCCTTGGAAATCTGACATTCCACATTTATTTCAGGTAGTCTGCAGTAGGGCCTGCAATGTCATTCAAGCAGTGTTCAGCTAGCTGAGTAGCACTAAAATTTGTGCTGTTCAGCAAATGTATTACTCGATTCACCCATCCCTAAAGGATGGCCTTGTTCATTCCAATTGCCACTGCATCAAGCATAAAAAAAATCATCCACACATCTCTGGCTTTTATTACTATTCTTATCTTATAATAGAGGTAACCTGAATGAAGATATTTTTTAAGTGAGTAAAGACTTTTTATATCATCAGCTAATAGTTTGGATATTAATACTAATGTAAAGGGAAACTACTGGTGAGAAGAACTGTAACTGAGGAAAAGAAATTAGAGTTTAGACTGACAACAGAGGTATTTGATGAGAATAAGAGTGAAACATGCACTGTACTGAGTGGCAAGAACGATAGTGGAACAGGATGTCATGAAAATACCAATTCTAGCTGTGCACCATGACAGTCAATGAGAACAAGCTGAGATTTATTTAAAAGATATCTCCTGGCAGAGACAAATGGGTCTGATTTATTTATTTAAAACATTTATTTCCAGGATGGCCTTAGAAGATAGGTATCTCATTTCCCAGTGGACCCTGAGTAGGATGTGGGAAAGAGGTTGATGAACATTTGTATTTCATAGAAATTCAAGTTATATACTTTAGAAGGAAAATGTGATGCTGCAGAAATTTTTAGAAGTTATACGGGGCTTCGTTTGTAAAGGTTAAGTTAGTGTTACCAAACTAGCTAATTTAACCATTGAGAGATCTGTTGGAACAAGAACACCAGCTTTCCCATAGACTGCTTTGTTGGAGAAGCTCAGATCCATAAAACAGGGAACACGTGAGACAGCAGAGGTGAAGCACAGTCCCTGTGGATAATTCATTCTGCAGCACCTCTTCTCAGACTGTCAATATCAGACTGTCCAATTACACCCAGCTGCACAGAGATTTTGACATATGCCCTCAGGCAAGTAGGTTAGCACCACACCATCATTTTGCTCAGGTAGTAGCAATCAAGTGAAGTGTTTTTAGCTATGAGTGAACCCATTTTTGTCATCCACATCCCCTGAGGCTGAAATATCCACGGAGGTTTTAGCTGCCCTGGCCTCAGGTTTTCTAAAAAATTGGTCAAATTTGTGCATGGTGAAGGAAAAACAAGTTATTTTTGTCACCAGAGCAACATACAGTGCAGGAAAGTTTAGGCTAACTGTTAAAAATCTGGGAGATGTGGGTCATGTTCCTTCTCCCATAACTGTTCCACTATCTATCACAATACGAGTTAAAACACAATAGATGGGATGGAAGCCCTTTCATGTATTGAAGTCTAAACTCTCTTACAGTTGCTCCAGGTAATGAATGCTTTATTTTTCTACCACTTGCAATGCTACTATTGAAGTGGTTCCTAATGTGTTAAGTTCTGTAAAATGCATGCTCAAGGAATTGTGCAAGAATAAAAATTTCAGAAACTTGGGAACATTTCACGTTTAAGCACAGGACAAGAATTGTGTTAACTAACTGTGCCAGTCTAGACAACCAACTGAGGTAGTCATTTATAGTCAAGGGAGAGAGAGTTTGGCACTCCAGATCTCAGTTCACCCCTTTCTAAGATAGTTATGGAATGAATTGCTCCCTGGGAGAATCTTTCTGTCTGTGCAAATGATAGCAAGGGCTGAAATAATTGGCTGACAAGAGATGATTTTATATGGCTAGAGTTTGATGAGGTACAGGTCATCCCTAAAGTCTTTTGAAATCTGTGTCTGGACATCTAAGTCCTTTGCAAAGGTGGTCCTGAATTCACGTACTCAGGACATAGTCTCCTAATGGGACATAGACGAGATGCACATGGAATAGTTACATATCTTAAGCCTGTTTCCAGATATTACAGACATTTGAAGACACTTTGTGTTCTGCTCAATGGAAAGCTCATGGAGCATTCTCAGTTACTCTGTTTTTATTCTTCTCAATTTCCCATTAAAACTGGAAGTAAAAGGTAGCATTGTGTTGTGGTTTAACCCCAGTGTGCAGCTAAGCACCACACAGCTGCTGTCTCACTCTCTCTTAATCAAAAATTCAAAATACAGCACTATATGAGCTACTATGAAGAAAATAAATTAACTCTATCCCGTCCAAAACCAGAACACATCATAGCCATGCTCTTATGTCTAATCAAAGAGCAGGTTCAGCCCTTTCCTAAAATAGAGGTGACAAGTTCAATTCCATCTATACTTCACCATGGCTTTTAAGGGGCGATTATTGCTTCTATATGCAAGAATGGTAAAAATAATTGTAGGGAACAAGAGCAAGAGAAACAAATTAGTCAATGTAGCTTTTTTTATTTTTTTTTTCCCATAGTTTTCAGTTTTCTATTCTGTGACTGAATTTGCCTTCTTTATTCTGATTTTTTTCTGTTTGTATCTATTTCTCTTTGCTGCCTCCTGTCTGACTGAATGAATGAGCTTTGTTAACCAAAGAGGTAGTCTGTTTACAAGACAGATTTTAAAAGTATTTGTTTGATTAGAGCAGAGACACCAAAAGAATTCTAGAAAATGTCTCCTTGTTTCTCTTCACTAACAGATGCATGGGCTGGCAAAGTATCTTCCTATGAAATTGGTATGGGATGATGCTCTATTATCAAGGATAACTTTATCAGCCTGTTGAGCTTGAGATGTTGGACCTAAAAATCCATTAGTAGGTAAAGACTGTTTTCTACAAGACTTGGTTTCTACAAGAAAGAAACGATTTCCCCTTTCAAAAGCAAAGTGAAACAAAACAAAACAAAACAAAACAAAACATGGCGCCTAGAAGAGAATAATTCTGTGTTGAATTAGTGCTCTGAGTATGCGACACTTGGGAGTAATTCTAGCCCCCCTCAGATTAGGTAGTAAAGAAAAATAGTTAGACTCAGCGTCAGTATGGATCCTTTCCCTTATAAACATGTCTTGCTGCTTCCTGTATTTCCATTTCTATACTGCTTGTTTTCCCTATGGATGTATGTGCTATATATTGGGTATTAGGTGGAAACATTGTAAGTGCTTTGCCCAGTTGATGCATATTGAAGTGACACCATATTGAAACTGCAAAGCCCGAAACCAACATGTTACCTAAACAAATCAAGAGATAATAACTTTTCCAGTAGCTTAGGTGCACTCTGCACACTTTTAGATAGGGTAATTAACAATGAGAAAGATATGATGGTGCTAAGTACAGAATTGGAGTTGTTGTTTAAATGACTGCTTAACTAGAACTTTTGTTTGCTGCTGCTTGCTGGCTGATTGGCATTCTCATGCTTTTTCATTTCGTGCTTTTTGCAGCATGGTCTGACAGGGATACAGAATTAGAAACAGCCGGGTAAGCTACTCTGGTCTAAATTAGGTAGAGGGATCAGAGAAGTTGATGTTAGTTACCTCTACCAAAAACAGAAGAAAAGAGAAACCTATGAAATGTTGGAAACTCTTGCTTCAAAATTAAAACCTAGCTACACATAATATATATATATATTTATATTCACGCACACACGTGCTGCATTCAGCCTTCTTTCTTTCTTCCTTTTTTAATTTCATCATAACATTACTTTTTCTAACTGAAAAAGACTGCAATACCTAAAATGATTTATTTATAAACACTTGCATATCATGCACTCTCTTGCTTAGCACTCTCAGATCCATTGTTCTTGAAACCCAGCAGGCTATCAGAATATCCTTATCAGCTGTGTTCTCCTCATTGCAAGTGTTACTCAGTCACAAAACAATGGAACGTAATTAGTTTCATGTGATCATAATAGCACCCTTAAGGAAGAACAGAATAGAAGATATAAAGAGGTAGAGGAATATTAACAAATTCTTATAGAATTTTGATTAATTTTTAATGTGGTGTTAGAAGGAGGGATATTAAATCATGGAAGAGATGCAGAAGAAAATACTTTTGCTGTTCTTAAACTTGAACTGTTGGAAGCATTTGTTTTTTTTTTTTTCTGTAATTAAGTCAGCTTTTGGACTTGAAATTAGAGGGATATTTTCTCTATGCTTATTTTTATTTTGGTAGGCTATATATATATTTTTTTTTTTCTTGTTGAGGTTACTGTAGAAGACTAAGGAAAATCTTCAGTTTAGGTCACAAGTCTTCAAGCTGTGTGTGTATATTTAAGTCATGGGTGTATGGGGACCCTTTTAATTTTGTTGGGGTTTTGAAGTTTAGTTGCAGCAAATAGCTATCAGTGAAATACAGTAGATTGATAGGAGTCTGTTAATGTAATTCTTGGGTTGGAATGTTTCTTTTGTGGTTGTCTGTTTCCTCTCTATATCTCCAGAAAGGAAGAGATACATAGGAGGATCTGTGCAGTGAGATTCAAATCCTTTCTTTAAATGTATTTGAGAGAGGAAGGCAGTATTAGGCTAATGCATAGTAAGCACTTTAAATTCGTAGTGCTCTCACTGGGACAAAATGTTTCTTTGAAAACAGAAAGAGAACTGACTGTCTCCTTATGAACTTTGTTCTAGAGTTATTTTTGATTAGGCTGTGTCAATCTAGATTATTCTTGACATTGAGGGATATACAACTACGTGATAACATGAATTTAATGCTACACAGGCGTCTTAAAATAGGTGTTGCTGCAGCTCTGTCATCTGCAGTTATTGTAAAGAAGCTGTTACTTTCAGTTGAGCAGGATGTTCCCTTTTCTGCAAGTCAGTGGGATCATGTTGTGAAGATGGCAGCACAGTCATAGGCCTCCTTTAAATGCATTTTATTAGCTTCTTAAACATTTGTCTTATACCTTTCTATTAGTTATCTATCATGCATTATTTTCCGAATAGAAAAACTTTGTTCTGATACTAAGTATGTCTTTACATGTTCTCTGTCCCATCTGCCACACATATTAATATGGATACTTGTTGTGTTGCGTGTATCCATAGTTTGTGATACAGCTGTTAGTTCTGTGCAGATTTTTAGGCTGGAATGGCTACTAGCACCTTGCTCTCTAGTCAGTTGCTTAGCAGTATAGCTCAGTTTTATAGCTACAGTAGTAGCATCTATAAGTTACTGGAAATACACAGGCCAGAAATAGGGAAGATCTAAAACAAGCTACTTAATAGAAAGAGAATGGATGTTTTGGTGAGAGGTAAGGAAGTCTCTGAATTCTATTTGCTGGTTAATGCTCTGGCTTTACTAGGAGTGCAAGGCTTTCATGTGGGAGACAGGCAAGTTTGTCAGGTTAGTAAAAAGTAGATCAATGTTTTCATAATTGAGGTCCTGGTTGGTTAAAAATAAATAAATAAAATAATAAGAAAGATGACCACACACTAGACTTACATTCTTGCAAGCTTTCTGGTCTCTGAAAAGTAAACCAGGACTGTTATGGAAAAACACTCTAATAGACATATGATGTGTTTTTATGCCTTTTTGGTAAAAACAAGGGGAAGACATTCATTCCTTTCCAATTCTTCAAGATCATATGAAAGCAACAGATTTTGCTGCAGAACAGAGTATGTTAAAAAGAATGAGTATGTACTTGATTATACGGATATTTAGTGTAATTACATAACATGTAAGTATTATTATCTTTGCTAGAGGCTCAGTATATTTATTCAGAACTTTTCTGTATCTCTGATGCCATATTATCTTCCCTAATTAGAAAGGAACATATTTACCTATCATGTTGTATGGGATTATAAATTAAGCTATATTAGTAATAAAATGCAACCTCATTACAACTAGACTGTGCCCACGTGTATCCAGACCAAACAGAGGAGTGTAAGAAACTTGTCATATCCCCTTTCTTAGACCATGTCCTTCTTGGGTGCTGACAAGCTGGAGTCTCATGCAGTTTTATTTTGCAGACACACAAGAAGTGTATGACACTTGAAGAATTTTAATTGTGCTTTCAGATTCTGGTATTTTTCTTCTAAGAAGAAAATCAAAAAGAGGGATTGTCTTGTCATTTATGTTTTTTTCTTGTAATATGTGTAAAGGATACATCAAAGATGCAGTGTAAGTGAATAAGTGAAGATATACACGTTGTCACTTATCAATAAGAAAAAAAAAAACAGAAAAATGAACACACCAATCTAGGGAAGAAAATAAGAAAATAGAGGTATTTGGGGATTTGCTTTGCAACGTTACTGAATTTCTGTTCTAGCGCAATTTGATATTTAAATTGTTGTCTTAAAGTGAGTGAAGTTTCAAGTGATAAGTGCATGAGAGTTCTGACTTTTTTCTCATCAAAAATGTTAGGAATACATTTTTGCAGAGGGGAAAAAAAATGGTAGTCTGTAGAACAGCCAAAACTTGATAGTACATAATTTCTTTATGAAGACCTTTGTAAGGAGAGAAAAATTACATTTATGAATACATGTTAGGACTGGGAAAAACAAAGTTGTTATACATGGAAACACAAGTTCATTTCTTCCACCTTGTGTTATAATAATTGCATTCCTAACATTCAATGGCACTTCTCAAGTAACATTAGTAAAAACTAACACTATGTTCAGAGATCTGTTTGTTTTTATTCCTTTAAAAGAACGTATAAGAATCAGAGGTCTGGTTGACAGTGTCCTGTGACAGTGGTCCACAATAGGTGGCCATGGGAATTTTATAAGAGAAGGGACAGTGCATGCAATGTGCATGACACACCTTATCCTACAGTCATACTGCATCACGTGCAGGACTGTGTATTTTGGGGTGTGTGTCTTCCAAACCCTCCTTTTGGAAGAGACACACAACCCTACTCTGTAGTTTTCAGATTTGAATGGGACTTTATTATTAAGGTTTTGCCTTAGCCCAGGTCTCCTATCCATGTAGGAGACCTTGCTGTGTTGTGCAACTGGAAAAGTTTTCTCCTTGCTTCAGCACAAACCCTTAACTCAACTAATGTTAGAGATGGTTTCAGGCTTCCTAAGGCAAAAAATTGGAATATGATGCTGACAAGACAAAACTGACACCTAAGGGGTGAAGAAGGAAAGAAAGAAGCACAAATAGCACAGGGCTGTTTATAATAGAGTTCTGTTCATATGCAGGGATTCTTCATATCATCAAGTAATATGATTTACATGCAGAGTGACTTGCACAAACACTAGAATGGTAAGTGCTCTATGTAAAACTATATAATTATTCTACTGTGTCCCCAGTACTTCAGGTAAATGCACTTTAAATGGGTGTCTCTTTCAAAATACTGTGTTTACAATCACAGTAAGAATTTTGTTTTAAATTACAAGGTCATCCTTTTCGGTACTGTCATTTGCAAAACTTATGAACACCAACTTGCATGCTTGTTGCTAATATGTTTTTGATCTTTACCACTCAAAGAGAAATTAGCCTCTATCAGGCCAAAGCTGTCTGAATATTTGGAGTAATTTGGTGTTTCATCTTGTCTGAAATAATGATATTTAGCAATTCCACCAGCTGGCCAGCAAGATTGGAATGAATATGCATTTTGCTATATGCAAATCAAGAGGACTATATGTATAATCAGGAAGACTGACAATAACATGATTGGTTAACTTTATTTTAATGTTCAAAATTCACTGGATAATTAGAGTGGTAATTTAAAAAACATTTGCTAAAAATGATTTAATTAGAAATGAGAAAATATGAAATCTTGAACTTGTCTTATATAGTAATTATGATCAAAATCATCTAGAGATCTGGATTATTAACAGGATATATTTATTTAAATTAATAGGTAGCTTCCTATTGCTTTAAGTTGACACTAAATTTGCCACCAGAAAAAAACAATATTTTAAATGCTATGGAGAAGGCAAAATACATTACTCACACAAGTACATCTGGGCTAATGCAGGCTGCAGATTTATTAAACAAGACCACACCCACCCACACACCACATTTTGCTGAGTTTCTGACTGCCTACAATGACAGTAAACCCAACCCATTCCAATTCTGATGGTCATTTGGCCAAAGGCTCACAGCTGAGAAATCTCTGATGCCAACCGTAGGCAGCTGAGTATCAGTACTGACAGCTGCAACCTCAGCTGTGACAGCAGGGAAGGGAGTGATTTCTGGATAAACGAGTGCCAAGGACCTTAGGGATTTAGGCCTCAGCTCAGCAGAACACTTGAGTATATTCTTTATTTTAGAGAATTCAAAAACCAATCAGTGGGACTGTTGACTCAAACACCATTAAGCATATGCTTAGATGCTTTAATGGATGAGGGATTTTTAGGATTTGTCTGACACATGTAGCAGAAGATGGGACTGTAATGCTTAGAAATTGGGTTATGTTTCCTTAACTAGTGTGACTAGAGTAGTGTGAAACTGTTGGCATAATGCCTGGATGTGATCCAGGAGATAGCCTATGCCTAGGACTCTAGGGATGAGAGCATCCTACGGGGGCAGAAGGAAAAAAGAATAGCCATATAAAATCTGCCATTGTCATTTGTTTGCCCTCATGGGCAGAGATTGTGCCCTGCCCCGCTTCATTTATTATTACAGATGTAGCCAACAGAGTTCTTCGGTGTTCTGAAGATATTTTTATTTTTTTGTGTCCCAGATTAATTGAACAGTTTTTAACTCTTTTTGACTCTTGTAACTACCACAGTAATGAATACAAGGTGATAAGGTAGGTATCGGCTACTTTAGACAACTCAGGCTATGACTTTTTCTTCATAAGAGTAGACTGGTGAGATGGCAGTAACTGATTGTCATTCAGTTGGCTTTAGTCTGGTTCCTTTCAGAGCTGATGTACAGATTGAGCACAGCAGCCCAAAACAGTAACGGAGAATGAGCTCACAGATAAGCAGGCAGGAGGTTAATACTTGAACCTGCCCCACAGCTCCGTTTTATTTAGCAGTATATACATATTTGGAGAATATCAGTGTCAGCCTTATTTCAAATGACTTGGAGTATTGTCTTGCAAGCCTTGCAGCCAGAAGTACTGAGGACACATGGATGGCCAAACTAACAGGAAAAAAAAAAAACAGACCACCTCCTGACCATATTTTTTCCAGGGGAAATAAAGCTGTTTTGTGGGAACTTTCTAAAGTGACAAAAATACTTTGTCAGAATGTTTTCAGCTAACTTGGTTGCTGACACTGACTTTGTGGTTGTTCAGTGGCATGTGAAGTTAAATGATTTTTGTTAGTGTATTGGATCACACCAACCCATGGCATGTTCTGTAAATCTCACAGCTGTATTCTGTGCTGAGTCTTTTTTCAATCCGTTTGTGACTGAACTTGTATGTAAGTGTGATGAAACTTAGTTTCATGTTGACTAAGGGAAAGCTAAACTTACAGGTGAGATTTTTTACTTCTAGATGCACGCTGTTTTTTGTGTTAGCTCAATTGTGAGCTGGCAGACATCTCCCAAAAGATAAATTTAAGCAGTCGCTCTGCACTTGCCTCATTGTGGTAGTTTTGCACAATTAAATTTATTTTTATTTTTATTTTTTTACAATCCATGTATGGAATGATCTTGTTAAACCTTAATCGGGTGTATAACTAGGAATATCCTTTTTTAAAATCCTAGGAATAAATAAGGAAGAGAAATGAGAGAATTTTTCATTTTCAAATGAAATTTTCAATGAAAAATGTAGCAACAAGTAAAACATGAGAAAGTATTGTGGAAAATATTGGTTTTGAATTTGTTTCCCCAAATGATCATTGCATAAAGCCATTTTAGAATCTGAGAATGTAGGATGGATAAGCAGGTTAGGAAAGAGAGTGGGAGAAGGAAAAAAAGATAAAAACTCATCTGCATGGTAAAGAGCAGAGCTTGTGCTTCAATATGAAAATAACATACTATTCAGGAACTCTGTAATTCTAAATACTGCTATAACCACTTCTGTGGCCTTGTTCCAAGTACATTAGTTTAGCCTAAAAGTCACCAATGCTTCTTTCTGAGAATGTGGATTCACTTCAGTATAATGGGATTATGCTAGGGAAAAATGGAGGGAACTATATGAAAGATTGCTTTAGATTTTCCAAGTAAAATTATGAGGTCTCTAATATGTTATTAGAGACATATTAGAGACATGAATACCCAAGTATGCAATTTGTCCAAACAAGATTTGCAGTGTCTTTCTCTTAGTAAGAAATATTTCAGAACCCTTGTATGCTTATTGCATATATGCATAATACTTAAAGAGCAGAGGAAAGTTGAGTTTCATTGTTCTCACTTACATATGTGTACTTCCTGACTTCCAGCCTCAGGCTCAAGAAATGTAGTCTGAATTGATCAAATTAAGATAGCTTTGTTTTGTTTTATCATCTCTAGTTTTCCACTGAGGAAATGAAGTGAGAGACAGTCACTGATGGGCTCATTGGAAGTAATAGAGATGGGAGGTAATAAAGCAAGCAATAGAATTCAGAAGGGCCATGCAATCCAGAACTGTCCATTGGATCATCCAGCTGTACTCCAGCCACCCATTTTAAATGTGCATTTAATTTACAAACAGAGAGCTGGTCCATTTGGTCCCTTAAACTTATACCTTTGGAACTGTTATTCAAGTAATTGTTTACAATTCTTTTAAAGAAGAGGGAGAAAAGATTATATTCATAAAAATGTGTCTATTAGCTTACTCTAGCACATCAAAGTCCATGCTCTAGAAAAGTCTAACAAAGGCTGTTATATAAATATAAATCTTCTCTTGAACATTTTAATGAAATACATGATTATTCTTAGATGTATCAGGCCCTCTCTGTCAGAGACAGCATACCGGATTAGTTGGATTTCTATTTTGATTCATTTTGGCAGTTACTATACTTTCTGATGCATAATTCTCATTTATGTTAAAAATACTTATGTATATTTTAAAATAAATGGACAACAGCTACTTACTTTTCAAACGAAGTGTTTTGGATAGAGCTCAGCCTGGGAAATAGAAGCCAATTACAGTTTTGTTTAGATCACTTTCTTTTTCTGTCTCATGTGCTAGCAAGACACTGGGACACATTTGGTTTGCACTCTCTATGATCATTTCTTTGAATTAATGTTAAAAAAAAATCCAATTCAGAGCAAATTTATACAAGTACTAGAAAGCAGTATTAATCCACATAGAACCATACCCCTCATACTCAGGGAAATCTGGTGAACTGTTAGAAACATTGATCTGAAAAATATTAATGACTAAAAACTGAAATTTTGGCTACCCTCATGGTCCAAATGGAATCAAAAGTAAAGAACAACGCCGTATAGGTTACCGTACTGCAGACTTTTCAAATCATTTTTCTTTTCTGTTGTATCAGTCAGATGAATGTTAATGTGAGTTGATAATGCAATTAAGAACATCTAGTAACCTAATTTATTGTTAAAATGAGTTCATTTCAGTCACAGTTGAATGGATCAATATACTTTTTTTTTCCTTTCAAAATAACCTTTTCCATGGTACCATTTCCATTATGTTTTAAATTTGTGACTACTCAGAGATCCTACTTTCCCTCTTCAGGTTAAAATAGAGATCTAACAAGGAGTTCAGATTGTAAAAAAACATGAAGATGCTCCAGTAAACTAAATGAGGCATGTTAGAAGGCTGACTGAATCTATATCTATATTCATCTGTAGTATTTCACTTTTAATTTGTCTATTTGTTTGTTGCTTCAAAACCAGACTTTTCTGTGAGAAAAATGAATTTTCTTACTAAATCAAGTTACTTCTTACAGACTTATTTTCCTGCACAATGTATTTTTATAACAAAGCTCTTGGTGATGAAGGGTTGCAACTTCCATCACAACAAGAAAATAACAGAGACACAGACACAAGTAACATTCTTGAAAGCTTGAAGAATGCAGGTGCTAATTATACTTTACTTAATGCATACGAAAGAGCCTAAAAAATCCATTAACAGAGAACTTCATTTTCACATACAATCTTCTCTGAAAGGAAACTATGAGCAAAGAGAGCTGCTAAGAGGTCTCCTGGGATCAAATCTTTGATGGTTTATTGATCTCATTCGATGCTTTTAGAATCATTAAAAGTCACCTTTCTTTTTTTATTCAGTCCTAGGGAGTAAATTGAACATTATGTTCATGTAGGTCATTGAGTACTTTTTACAGTAGTTTATTCAAGCAAATGGAGCAACATGCTCCTACTAACTGACTGGCAAGATTAGGATATCAGAGGAGAAGAAAGATTGTTAAAGAGAAACAAAGCACCAATTTTCTCTGTAATAGAATGCTCTTGAGGAGCAAAAGATTCAATTACTTAAGAAAGTGAAGTGTCTAAGGGGGGCATGGATTTCATACTTGTGTCTTTGTGGAAGTCCTTGTCTAAAAGAAATCCTTATAGTAAATATCACCATTTTTTTCCTGTGTTAGGGGGACAAAAAATAAACAAAAAAAAAACCACAGTGGTGTTGGTGTCCAGTGGTGAATAGTGCTGTTAGATACTGTATATAGGTCAGCAACCTGTTTCATGACACATGAAATTCATCTTGTTTAACCCACCAGTTAACAGAGCCTACAACTTCTCTCAGCTTTAAAATGATGGATTCAAATAAAGTTTTAGGAGTTTACTTTGTGAGTTCGGGAGAACACCAGGTCTGTTAAACCTTGTTTGTCCTCGCCTTTGTTTAGATGTGCTTCTTATTTCTGTGTACATGATAGAGTGAGAAGGCTGTGTGATAACTTATTTGTTTTATTTTACTTGACAAGAGTGGAAATAGAAAGTCTTTTTTACTTGATAATTCCTATTTTATTTGTTTTTCTACCAAAAGAAAAAGATGAGACAATTTCTAGAGATTTAAAAACATATAGGTACAAATTTATCATGTTTAAATACAACTAATTTAAAATTTTGGAATGCTTAATAAAAGATAATGTACAAACATAAGATCATTCATGGAATTATAGAAATGTAGGTTAAAATGGACTTCCAGAGTATCCTGCTTGAAGTGGAATTATTGTGAAGATGAGATCAGCTCAGCTGTGGCTTTGTGAGAGTGTCCTGAAAACTTCTACTGACAAAGTATGGCTTCTCTATGTGACCAGAGATGTAGCAGCTTACTCATGAATAAATCAGATGATGAGTCCATATAAATCAGTATCCTGTCTCCAAGAGTGGCCAGTATCAGGTGTCTAAGAAACAGGAAAAGAATGGAGAAAACATTTTTCGCAGAATACTCTTCCAGGCTCAGACAGTGCCCTATCTGCCCTATAGATGTTTTTGATGGTTTTCTTTATTCCTTTCTTGATTTTGGGGATAGGGGAATCATTTTTCCCCCATCAATATTAAATTTGATTATAAGCATATTTCAAACATTTGAATTCATTTGACAAAATCTTTGGCTTTTGGGCACTATAAGGAGAAAAGGAATAATTATTTTGATAAAATTTTAATAAAAAAATAATATAAAAGATGAAATAGGCCTAGTGCCTCTGCAGAAATTAAAAATCTGAAGAGTGTAGATGTATTTTTCTTGATTTTTTTTTTTTTTTTTTGTAACCAGGTATGGGAGAGAAAGGAAAGAAAACAGCTAGCCTGTGATCCAAGGATTTCTTACTTTCCATTCACAACTTGAAGTAATTATATGGAAGATTATGGGTCTTGCTTCCCAGCACCCTCATTGAATATATGCTGCTTTGAGCCAAATCTCTTATCTGTCTTGCTTCCCACTCTTACTTTGGGGAAGCTAAGAATATTATTCAGATTTTCTTTATTTCCCTGTCCAGAGTGCCTAACCTTTAGCTCCATGCCTGACTCTTCCAAATTTGGGAGTTTAGTGTTGACTCAAAAGCAATTCGCTTACCAGTAATTGAAGATTTCGTGTGAGTTCTTCAGATTACTTTGTCACATTGAACTAAACTGTTCAAACTCAGCACTTAAAATACTTAGAATATGCATTATGATTCATTCATTCATCTATTCATTCAGTTCAAGTGACCAGTGATTTAATTGCATCACTCTACAAAGTCACGCTAGTATGTCAAGCTGATATGCTAAGATTTTTCTAAATGTTCTAATGCAATGAACAGGTTCCATCTCAGGACTTTTAAATATCTAAATATCATTGTTATTAACTTCAGCAGGAACTAACAAAACAGTAAGAGCCTCCTTCTTTGATGGCCGGACCTGCTGTCTTTATCTTCTTGTATGTTTTTATTAAAGATCAATACTGGAAGTTTTAAGGAGACAATATTGCAAGAGATTAAAAACCGTGTATGAATTGTCTCTTTCATTTTTGCCTGGAGATCTGGGTTCATAAAGAGAGGGCTGCTCAAACAAGAACAAAAAATGATGTCATTCTGCTAGCCCAAACAGGACTCATTTTCCTCTTTTAGTCGCAAATTCCATATATATGAAATGAAGTTTTTAAAATCTGTTTGGTCCTTTGTCATTCTGACACCCACTGCCCTGCAGTTTTAACTACAGGAGCTAGCGGATGACATGCCATTTACAGCAAGTTTTATCATCTTATGGTACAAAGGCCCTGTCAGTTGCTGGTGCCACTGGGAAATTGCTACTAGCTTGATGGACATTATTTTTGTTTTACTTCTTTTTATGTCCCTGGTTCTATTCTCCCTGTTTCCTCCTTTTGCTTAAGGGGATCACAGTGGAGAAATAGTTGGTGTAATAAATCGTTCAACAGAGTATCATAGCAGCATTAAGCTATCCATCCATCAGGACTACAGTGCATTTGAGCAAGTGGGTGCTGGCTGGCTGGTATCTCAGAACAGTTTTCAAGTGATGGAGAGGCTTTCACCTCTGAATTCCAGCCTCTGCCACATTAGAAATCTTTCTAACTTTAAATTGTTTCAGTATATACAGAAATAGTAAATAATAGGATAAAAGATCTGTTCTCTGGGGGACATTTCTGTGAAGCACAACAAACTTTTGTATTGACAGTAAAAAAAAAAAATACCATCCATTTTTTATTGTAAAGAGGTCACTGTGGACTAGAAGTAACAGATGAAAAGATCTCTTCCAGTAATATTTCAATTCAGTTTATTTGGCTGTGGAGTGTAGAATGGATTAAAATTCCTGAATACTGCAGGAGCTGTTTTATAACCTCAGAGTTCTGTATACATTTTCTAATGACATGCTGCCAAGAACAGATATTGAGTTGCAACTGTGGCTATAATAATTGTACGAATCTTACAGGAGACGTGTCTAAAAATCCTCCAGCTGCACTGCAAAACCTTTACATGGACATTGGCTAATGTTTGTGATCCAGGGAACAGCAATAGCTGAGGAGTGGTATATATAACTTACATATCTGTGCTATCTTACTGACTTCGTTACCTCTCCCTAAACACTTAGGGGTGTGATTTATTATTATTATTTTTTCATTTTTTTTGAATGCTCGTGAGTTGAGGCTGCTGTGCTGAACATTACTCTTTAAAAAGGGATGTCCTTTTCATATGTCAGACTTCAGTTTGTGTTGTAGATATTGCAAGAGTAACCATTAGAAAACTTCAGTATAATGGGTTTGGTAGTGTAATACTGAGACAAGATAATAAGGATTGTCTTCCTATCTTCCTTCTAAGAAGAAAAAAAGACCAAAACCAAACAGAAATCCAGAAGACACTGTATAACAAAATGAGTCTTCTCAGCGTTGAACCAGAAAAGGAATGCAAAAGCTTCCCCCTAGATAAAAGAACAGTCTTTGAAAAAGCTTCCCCCTAAGTGAAAGAATAGTCTTGATACTGCTGACCTGTGAAGTGTCTCATACTTCCAACAAAGGAGGTGAACGCAGGCCTGATATGAGCTTGTCAGAACAAATTTTACCAGATATGATCCTGCTGCATGTGGTGTCTGAAAAATTCAGAGATTTAAAGCACACTAATAAGTGTAGGCAATTGATGATCCAGAGAAGTCGAGCCTGATGACCTTGCCCCTAATGCTGAGGGCACCCTTCCTGACAAGGGCGGGTGTGTTGGAAAAAGCCCATTGTTAGCCTCCTCCCTAACCTTCCACATGAGGAATTAGAATTCAGTGATACGACTACTGCTGGCTGCTGCAGAAACCAGTTTAAAGATTTGTTAGATACTTAGGCAGGTGTACTTTTCCCGTTTTAAGTTTTCAATGTAGATTGCCTGTTACAACTTCATTTATCTGCCTGTCTTCTAGACAGCACAGTGCATGTAGAAATGGAGAAATTGTAGGATGTATTTCTTTGTTAGTGGGAAATTTCATCTTGGTGGTTCCTGTTGTAGAATTCATGGTTTGGTTGATTGGTTGGTTTTCATTGCTTCCTGTGTTGTTTAGAGAAACCCATCTGCAAAATACAGCTTACAGAGAAGGGGACCAATCTAGCCTGTGGCCAAATTCTACCTTTTGTAGGGTAAAGCATCTTATACTTACTGAAGAAGTAGCTCTGATTGGGCCCACTTTCTTGGTAAAAATGCAAAATGATATTTTATAGTTGTAACACAGGCAAATGAAATTAAAATAATTAATTGAAGTTTTTTTTTTTTTTTTTTTTTCCAGAGAACAAGAAATTATCAAGGTAAAGCAAACCTCTTGCATCACAAATGAGCCAACTGGAAGTGTAAGGTGTTATTTTAGAAAGAGAATAGTCTGAAATGTATGTGCGGTAAAGGGAATGTACATGTACATTTTAATGAGGTCTATATTCCTTAAGGATAAATCTTGCCATAATGATCAAAGATGTAAGAGCCCTAATCAAAATTGAATGTTTTATTATTTCTCCTACACTGACAATGTGTTAGTGTTAGTTAGTGTTATATGACAATGCATATTTGTTTCAACACTGCAGAGTGTTCTGTAATGACACCAAAAGGTCTCTATACGCTACAATTTGTTATCACAAATAAGTCTTCATTCATAAGTACAGGCTTAGGGCCTGTACATAAGCACAGATTTTATTCATTTGTAAAGGGGTTTATTTCAAACAAACAGTGTATTCCGTAGAACAAATTGAAGAAAAGCTTAAAACTTCATGTACAGCTAAAGTCTAAATCATTAGCAGAAACTCACCAGCATGTTATTAGTGAATACAAAAGAGACAGAAATTTAGAAAAGGCTATAGGGTAAATCACTTGATCAGATTGTATGGCTCAGTTCTGGTTTACAGTGCATGAGGCATACATTTAATCCTCTTGCAAATGAGTCTGTCCACTTCCAACTTCTTCAACTTAGGATGGGCCAAGTTTATCTCTGGTGCCAAATTCCTTGTCTAATGAGGTTCACAGTGTGAAACTATAGCAAAATAGATTAGCATTAAGCTACTATTTATTGTAACACAAAAGGGTCATAATTCCCCTGAGCTTATAAAAAGTAGGGAAGGAAGGAAGGGAGGGAAGAAGGAAAGAAGAAAAGGATGGGAGGAAGGAAGGAAGGAAGGAAGAGAAAGAAAGTGAAAAAAACAAATGAAATACAAGAAAAAAGTTTGATGAAAACTGTTTTAGTACAGACTATTTCCAGTGTGCTTATATTCACGGATGCTTTCTTAAAGCTCATAATTGCTAGTGGTTCTTTCTCCTGCCGCTTATCAGAGCTCTGAAATATTAGCTAGTGCTTCAGATGGACCTTGACATTACTAGCTTTATCAAGTATGACATCTCCTTGGAGTCTCTAGTGTTCCGTACAGATGGTGTATCTCAACATGTACCACTTCGTCAAACATGGCACTTGTTCACAAGGTTGCTGAGGCAAATGAGAAACTCTCTGTCCTGCATGCCGGGGTCTGTTACACTTGTGTTGCTCAAACCCTCCTAACCAGTTTTGCACATTCACAAGAAGTACTATTCTTTCTAATTGGATAACTCACTACTTAATTTGCTGATCTGCCTTTCAAGGACACCAGAAAATTTAAGTGATGATTTTAAAAAATGAAGCCTCCCACTTGCATTGAGTTTCTACTTCAAAAGACTGTTTCTGCTCTGGTTTTTAAATCTAAATTGTAATTGAGCATACTTGGTCTATTTCTTAGCTATGGTGATATTATCCTGTAATTTTACCACGTCTTTTTTCTCCACTCTAAAGAACAAAATCTATCACGAAGAGATTTTCATAGGGAGATCATCATAGTCTTCTTCTGTCTTCTATTCTGTCTTCTTCAGCATATAACCTCAGCCCAGAAATACCCCTCCTTCAGCTCTCAAGTTTTCTTTTACAGATTTAAAAGATGAGGATACATACTCTCTTTCTTGCGTATAGTGTGGTGGGTTTAGTTCAAGTGTTAAAAACCCATGTTTTTATTAATCAAAGGTCCATATCAGTCTCTGTTCAAAATCTTGATATAAAAAGGTCAATGTAATGCAGTGCAGGACAAATTCCTGTGGACCCACTTGCACACCAGGTAAGCCTATCTACAGGGTGGGAGGCTATCAGCAAGGATTGTTTCATTGTCAATCAATCTTTCTGTTTTCTGCAGCTCAAAACTTTATAAGACCTTCTGAGAGAACTTGTAAATATAGGGCATAATAGTCCAATGGATCCCCCCTCCCCTTTAAAACTCTGTGTTAAAATATAGAAACATAGAATCATGTAGGTTGGAAAAGACTTTCAAGATCACCAAGTCCAACCATCAACCTGACCTACCAACTCTCAGTCCTAAGCCATGTCCCCTAGTGCTCTGTCTACATGTCTTGTAAATACCTCCAGGGATGGGGATTCCACCACTTCCCTTGGCAGGTTGACCATCCTCTCCATGAAGAAATTCTTCCTAATATCCAACCTAAATGTCCCCTTGTGCAACTTGAGTCCATTTTCCTGCAACCTGTGACTTGTCATCTGCGAGAAGTGACCAGCACCCTCCTTGCTGCAACCTCCTTTCTGGTGCTTGTAGAGAGTAACGAGGTCTCCCCTCAGCATTCTTTTCTCCAGACTAAACACCCCAATTCCCTCACTTATAAATCTTGTTTTCTAGTCCCTTCACCAGCTTTATCACTCTTCTCTGTGCATGCTTTGCGCTGCACAGCAGCTCAATATGTAATGATACAGATAGTTTCAATGAAGTGGGAAACCAAATAGCCCTAGTAATGGCTTCCACTAATCAAAGGACAAGTGATGAGATTCTCCTAGGACTAGAAAATTTCCTGTACCTGAAGTAAGTGTAATGCATATGTTTCGAGCTTACAAGCTCCTACACTTGATTTTGCTATTGGTTAGGAGAGTAGGTGTCTATGCAGCACTTTAAAAGCAGCATGAAGTCCCTTGTAAAGATTTATGCTTCAGTGAAGCCAGACATACCAAGGTTAAAAACCTCATCCTTATCTCACTGTTCTGACATTGCAGCATCATTACTGAGTTCAGTTAGATGTTTGGTAGTTACAGATGTAACTGACCTTAGAAAGATAATGTTTCAGAGTTCACATCTAGATTTAGCACTATAAATTTTCAGAGATAGTGTGAGATCATGTGAGACTTGGGACATCCAAACTTCCAGTCTCAGATTTTTTGATACTGGTCTTTAAAAGTTAGAGGTTTCTATAGAGTAAAACTTCCCCCTACCTTTGACAGTCATGGTGTAAGTGTATCTATTAAGGTTAAAAACTGAAATGTATAAGCAGATCCTGAGGAAGAATAAATCCAATGCTTGTTGAACACCAGCAACAGTGATTTTCGTTTTTGATTTATTTCCAGACTAGCCATAATGTATGTTTCTACCTACCAACTAATAGGTTCATATCCTTTTCTGCAGTGCTGATGGAAGAATCATGTCAGACTGTCAAGCATTTTACTGGAGTGAACACTTCTTGCTGTTCACTTATGCATAAATCCTATTATTTGCCAAGAAGGGGTCTAGATTTTATTGTTGTTTGTTGCTGTTGTGGTTTTGGTGGATATTTTTTTTTCATTTTTTTCCCCTTGTATTTCTTCTCAACAGATCGGTATCAGCTATTGCTCATGTTTTTAGGACTACCAAGTTAATTCTTCTCAGCCTTTGTCTGTTCTCTTAGACATACATTGTTTTCTAGTCTTTGAACCTCACTCAGTCTTTGACAGTTCCAGGGAACTGCTACTGTCTGCTACTGATTAACTTATTTAGGGCTATTTCTACATTACTAAATTAATGCCTTCTGGGGGCTGATTACTGGCCCCTCAAAGCTAGCTGGAGTGTAGGTGTGTTTCCATAAAGACCCATTTGCATCATCAGATCAATTTTCTCCTCTTCCTCCTCCCAGCTCCTAAAATGTCAAATCAGGTAATATTTCAAGCAATTGCCATACTCAAAACCTTTCTGCCTATGCATAATATCTCACCACACTAGAAAAATTTGCAGAAAGTGCGGATCATATCTGAGGCAAGCATACAGACTCTTAGAGCTTCCTGAGCCAACATGCTGCTTCTTTGACCTGTAGAAATCTGCTGCACTACTTCACTACTTCAGTTTCTGCTCATTTCATTACAGGCAGCCCTCGTGCTGTCTGTGGGCCTGCCTAATTTTCTGCAGCAGGGCTAGGCAAGTCATCTTCCATAGAAAGCATCACATCAGACACGGGGAGAACTTGTTCAAAGGATTCTGTGGACATTGCTAAAACTGATCCCAGGGATAAACCCTAAAATTTTAGTTTATGTCTATGGCCTGATAAAATGTCTCAGACATTGACATTACCAGAGTAACAGTGGTGAAAAGATTTTAAGACAGGGATATCAATATCCACCAGAAGGACTGGAAAATGATATGCAATATGTCTTTAGCCTATACAGAAATTTTGGATGGCAAGGGCTGTCTTTGAGGCAGTCTGTGGGAAGCACCTGCTGTTACATGCACTGCAGCATGACATGCCATCCCGCAGGAAGCAGTAGAGAAGGAGGTTGGAATACACCTAGATGTATCCTATCATTTGTATGTTTTTTTCTACTTCTGATATAAACCATTTATAACTTGAAACCGTTTTAAACTTGAAGTTGCTTGGCACTGGCACACACTGTTAAATTAGGCCATTGGCAAAAGAGTTCAGTATGGATGATGGTCAAGAAGGAGTCTTCTTTGGCTGACAGATATCTCTTCTCCGTTTCTCAGCTATTTTTTGGTAATTTAATTTGATCTGTGGGACAAAAGGGTGAATGTTTTTCCAAGTTATGTCTCATATTTATCAGGCTTGAAGAAGTGGACTGATGTCATGTCAAAGTGTTTATGTTTAGCAGAATATATTGCACAGAGGCAAATCAGTATGTGGATGTCAGAGGCTGACAAAAGCAGACAGAAGGTTGCATTTTTTGCAGAAATTTTGAAAAGTATATTAAGGGTATAAGGTACCATCTCCTTTCAACTTTTAATGGAAAGTGTAGGCACTGTACTTTCCCAAGTTAACAGCTGTACGCTATAAAGTACTCCCTAAGGCAGCGATCAGGTTCAGGAGATAGTAAAAAGTGTTTGTTTTTTTTTTTCTCTCCCCTACTCAAATAGTCTTTGGTTTTAAAACTAATTAGGTGTATATGAGTCTCTGTATTTCTTATACAACATTCATGGTTGAGTAGCCATTTAAGATCAGGGTCACCCTGGAATGGAAGGCAAAGTGTCACAGTGTACAACATAAAAATGGCTTAGGACACCCAGACTATTACCTGACAATGAAAAGGAGCTTGCCCAGTTCTGTTTTTTTTTTTTTTGTTTGTTTGTTTGTTTTTTTAAATTCCCTCCAGGAAAGGTTTCTATTAACAAAAAAGGAATATCCGCATTATCTTTTGCTTTTACTGTGCAAATTACTACTGCTAGTGTTTTTCTTCTGATGCTTACAACACGCATTCACCAACATATGTGACACTGCGTACTTCCAAGGCTAAATAAATACTTTCTTTGGGGAAGTTCTGAGAAGCGAGATAGACTAGTGTTCCTCATTACAAAAAAAACTGAAGCAAAATTATACTGCTGATGAGTCTTCAAGGCTAATAAACTCAAACCCATAAATTTGACTTCATGGTCCTCCAACCCTGTTACTTTGTGTGCAGTTTATTACTTTACCCTTAACGTACCAGGAACAGGCTAATAACAAGCAGGCTTTCCCTTCAGTTTGGTGACGGAGGTTTTCCTTGTTGAACTGTTGCTCTGACTAACCTTGAGAAGTATTGTTCTTTCTTCCACAGTTGCTGGATTTATTGTGAATTCTTCAAAGGCTCTCATAACTTTAGAGAAATTTCTGTCTATGCAATCCGTGTAGTCCCTGCTGCTTCTTTTCTGTCAGCTTCAAATATATTTTAAGTATTTTTCATTACAGTTAGAAAATACCTCCCTGTGCACCAGATGTCCATCCTCCAGGCTATGGGGGGAAAAATCCACTCAGACAAATCCTTAGGCTGGTTTTCTAGCAACAACTCAGTTACAGTGAGGCTCTAAACAGACTGTTCTTAGAAGAAGCCACACCTTTTCAAACATGATCTTTTTTAAAACTGGATTCATCCTGAGGGTTCCCCTAATGCTGCCCCGTCACTGCTGTACAGTGGGGCTTTTATTTGTTTTGACCTCTGATAAATACCATCAAGCGTGTTATGGATGGAACTACATCCTGAAAAAAATCAGGCATAGGTATGAGTTTTTTGGAGTTAGTTTTTAGGAAGGTTTGAAGATGTAGTTCAAAAAAACCCCAGCCTTCTAGGAGATACTTAAATATATTTAAGTCTATTTAGTCTACCTTAAATATACTATATTTAAGTCTACCTTAAAACAAGAGCAGACTTCCAGAGGTTTTTCTTACATGGAAAATGACAAAAAACACAGAACTAATTGAGATGACTGTCTCCCCTCCCCACCAACATACACAGTAGAGTTTTTTTCTGAGGGACAAAAAAGCAGTTATCTTGTGTGGTTTGTACTTAGTTCCCTGCTGTGTAGTTTTATAAGCACTAATGTGCAATTAGAGTAATTTGCAAATTGATCTCATTTCACTTGAAACAACACCTGGTCTCACTTTTTTATCATTAGGGCGTGTTTCTCCATGTTTTATTAGAAGGTTAGTTGATTGGCTGGGAGAACAATGGGAGTTGTGAGGGAAAAAAATCAAGGAGATTTCAATAATTTTGAAATCTTTTTAATGCATTTGTACTTTCCAGTAATATTTCCTCTGTGCGGAACTGCATGAATATCACCATAGTTTATATAAAAGCATAACTTTTTCTGATCATATTTGTCCTAACAACAAGGAAGAAGAAGAAGTGGTATAAAGAGTGGTTCTGAATACCTTTATCATTTTTTTTTCTCTTCTACCAATGGGAAAAAAAATCAACTCTCTGAAATGTATTTGTGAGAATTTTTAAGGCTAAAATTGCATTTTCTATCTAAAAGATATGGTTTTAAAAAATTCAGTAGACCAGCTTTGACATGTTTCATCAGTTGTTAGACTGCATACAGTTCAATAATTTATTTGTGCTGATAATAAGGATAAATAGATGTATTTTCATTGAAGATGATATCATATGACAGATAAATTGGGGATATGGGTTATAATAATTAGAATCTCTTACCTATTAACTCTTTATAAGCATATTTAAAACTGTGCCATTAATACTGAAGTTATGCTGAAACTCCTGCGATAAAATTCTGCCTAGTGTTAATGATTTCTATGTCCAGCCTGCAATATTTGCTGTTATTGCTGAGTCCTGACTAAGAGAAAATGATATTTTGCAGTTTACTACTCATTTCTTCCAAGTGCAGAATCCCGCCTTTCCTTTAGCCACCTGATAAACTTGCAGTCAAGAGACCTATCTTAATGTCAGGATGTGTAGCTTATTCTTCAGTTCCCAATAAAGTTTCATAACATTTTGCTGTTCATGTGTATACCAGAAGGTAATCCAGTCTTTTCTGCAATGTTTTCTCTTTTTCATGTTATCAAGAGTAACCATGTGTACGTTATCGGTAATGGAATCAGGCAGGACTCAAAACACAAAAAGAGCTTTTCTGTTTTATCTGCATTTCAGAAAAGACTGACACTTCCATTTGAATTTTCCCAAGGAATTCACAACTTCAGAGCCCATGTCCTGTTAAGAATCTGGATTCTGCATCTCCTTTTGACAGTCAGTGGATATTAGCTATCAATTATTTGTGCTTTTAAAAATATATATATTTTTTTCCTTTTTAAATCTCTTTTGGTTCCTTAAAAACTTCCTAGACAACTGATAAAATCTCACCAATGACACACACAACTGATAAGCCAAAATGCTAAAACCTAGGATTTTCACTGAATGACACTGTAAACTCAGTGGAATTTGACAGACGTCAGTGCAAATTTCATTAATGAAATATTTATAGAAATGCAGGCCTGATAAGTAAGTGTAGTTGTATTCCTAAGTGTAAATCATTTCCTACCATACTTTATTGCTTGTTTATGTTTAAGACCTTTGAAGACAGGATAACATTTTCTATCATCTTTTATGACATCTTGTCAGATTATTGCATAAAGAGATAGTAATACTTAAAAGTGGCAGAGAAAAGAGGCAGTTTTAATAAAAATAAATAAATAAATTCTGTCAGTTGAAGAAAAATTTAACAGCTGATCACATTTGATTAACTATTAATAAATCAGTAATCTCGTCGTACATATACATAGCTATTGTTGTTTATTTCTTGTGCCTCTGTACTTGCTCTTTTAGATATTACTTTGGAAAAGTAAACAACCCTTCTACATCCTGTTCTTCTTAACATATATATTATATATATATACATGCATATATACATATATGTGTATGTATACCTATATCTATGTATATGCATTCAGACCTTTACTTGACAGTTCTATGTTTCCAAACATGCTGGTTCAGACTCCACTGAGATCTGGAAGCTGCCTATGAGCTGAATTTATAGTGTGATATATTTTTGTGAACTGATGCTGGATGGTATTAATATAGACATTGACTTTATGATGCTGTCTTGTGACTATTGACAAAAACCTGATGCATGCACCTCCTGGGAGAATAAGAAGAGGTATTCATGAGGAGACAGAGACCTGGTCGTTTCAGTCTTCACTGTGATGACTTGTGCCATTAACTCATTGATCGTTTTACATTTTATGCGGTACTGGAAGATAACAGAGAGACTGGGTGATTTGCTTTATTAAGGAGTAGTTAAACACAATTAAAATGAAAGAATTAAGTATTTACATAGATCTGTTGTCATTCCACATTGCTGGATGTACTTATTTTTTCTTAAGGAAGAAGGATGAGTCATTGAAAGTTGTCATATGCACAGGAATTGTCCTTGTTACTTCTGCCAGGATTTAAATTTGAAGTGGATGAGCTGATTGCAAAACCAAAGTAACTGGCTTCATTGAAATCATATTTTGTACCAGCCACTAAGGTTACAGATGTTATTGTAACCTGTTGGCGGTCACAGGAATCCTGGAGGGATTTACTGAAACAAATGATGTCTCACTGTGGAAGGAAGAGCATCAGCTCTGATGTATGGGACGGAAGCACAGTACTTTGAACAAAACCTAATCAAACCTGTCCTTGTCTATAGAGAGAAAATCACAGAAGCAATCAAACTGGAGGAAGAGCAGGGCCTGAAATTTGTGCAGTATTACTAAACAAACAAAGTGGATCAGTAGGAAGGGTCTGTATTTGATACGCTGATGGTTTTAGAAGGAAGTAGGAAACCTACTTCCTTGGAGGAAGCTTTTTCATGCTTCTCTGTTACTGAGTATCATTTATCATCATCTGGAATTATTATAGGAGACAGAATATAGAACTGGATGGACAAATTCTATGAAAATCATGAATGTATAGGATGTCAAGAGTATTTTGACCTAGAGAAAGAAAAGGATTATTTATTTGGGAATAACTGCTTATGTCCTCAGTGGATGTGTTTTAAGTAAGTTGAATATTTACTGGTTTCATGTTTTCACCTGTGTATGCCAAAATTTCCATTGTACATGGTTTAATTAAATTAGATTCTCAGGAAAATTTACCTGATCTCTCTTCCTTAAGACAGAAGTGGTCCACACGTCCCATCTGTTGCCATCTATGGTTCCTTCTTTTTAAGCAACCACTTTATTCAGAGAAGTAAATTCTATCTTTAAGGTGCACTTAGAAGAAAAAAAAAAAAGAAAGAAAAAAAAAGCAGGAAATGGTCAGTTCAAAGAAGGAGCTTAAAGTACAACTTAGGGCCTTTGCTGATACAGAACTTTAGGTTTTGGTAAAGATAACTGAAAAAAAAATGAGTGAAAAAATGGATTTTAAGCAAAATAATGAGTTTTACAGTAGTCATTAGTCTGAAGAAAACGTTGATGGTTGAATTGAAATGTACAAATGGTTTATCCAAAATCTAAACATTTCAGTTTGATTTTTTTTTCCTTGTAGTTTCCTTTACAAAATCAGACTATTACTGAAAATTGATCTGATAGTATTTTCCAAAGCCTCAGCACTGGAACTCCATAAGACACAAAAGAACCATCAGCTTCCTTTGCTTTAGATGTATGTATATACACAGCTGTGTTGCAAATTATTCATTCAAAACCCAACAATAATATATGCAATTGCTGCAGTAGTATGCAGTATTTTTCTTTAAGGTACAATTTCTAAATAGAGGGTTGTTTATTCCCTAGGAAGTAAGTACTATGGTGACTGGAATGGAGATGGAACAGTTTTGCTGCTTCCCAAGCTCGTTAAGAATTGCTGGTTTCATTTCTATTTTGTTTTTTCCATTTTTTTTTTCCTATTAAAGTGAAAAGATCATCATCTTAGTGATGACCTTTGTGCTTTCATTACTTCTGAAAGATCTTTTATGGGCTACACAGGTAGAGCTTCACTGTCATTTTGAGGGTTTCTTGTCACAGTCTGCGACAGTTTTCTGTTTGTAGCAGAGATAGGCATGCATGTTTCTGAAATTAGCTGTTGTGTCTTCCTTCTTCCCTTTTCTCAGTTGACTCATCTGAAGGTGGGCACTTGCACCTAGCTTAGGTATTCAGAGTTCTTCTGTCAGTGCTCTGAATTACCATTTACAGGAGCATGTGTCTGTCCTTGCTGATCATACACAGAGATTATATAAATAATATCCCACTTTATATTACATCTGAAGAACTCCCAGTCCATCTCTTTACTGCTGAGAGCCCCTGGCTTGGAGTCAGTTTAAATGACAAAAGCTGAAAGGAAAAGTGGGAAGACTCATTTTGTATTTACCTGTTGCAATGTTGTGCTGTCTCTTTTATAGCTCACACATTTTACACCAATGGATCCTAGGTACTTGCCCAAATCCTCCCACACGCCCTGCCACTCATAACTACCCTGCCTTGGGGCAGACCTCTGGGTGGTATTCTTCAATAGTTGTTTAACCATAAACAAAACCAGAAACACATTCACAAGACATAGCAATAGGAACACGCTGGTTTGAACATCCCAAGGGTATTAAAAATTCTTAAGGACTATTGTGACTAGCTTAGAGGAGAAGGGGAAGGGGAAGGGGAAGGGGAAGGAGTGGGGGTAAGTGTATCCCTGTTGTCTCCCCCAAAGATTGGCTCCTCAAGGAGAAAAGGTAAACAATGTAATTATTAATAGTCTCTGAGAGATGGTTTCCAAAGTAAAGAGATGACAACAATGATGAATACAAACACCAGATTAATCTCATGACTGGTAATTTTATTATATCATAAACTAATGTTACATAGTACAGCAAAATGATAACCTTAAACCAACTCCCAGAGATGATAAACAGCGCAACAGGGAGCATAGACAGCAAGTGAGGTGCTACATAACATGACTTTGAGAACAAGCACAACTCAAGAGCAAAAAAATCAACATTGTTACCAGAAATGATTAAACTAACATAATGTTTATAACAAATTTGTTTCAACACACTCTGATCAAATCCCTTTGTGCCCCAGTGGGGTGCCAAAAGGACTGTTGTGGTTTAACCTGTCAAGCAGTTAGCACCATACAGCCATTTTCCCCACCAACAGCTACCTCAAACTACAACAGTGACTCAAACAGGTTCTGTCCACTGTGAATGGGAGGGGGTATACCTATGCCTGTGAACTGAAAAGATGCTCTTTGCTGGGGAAGAGTTCTATTTCACTGTGCCCTAAGTAGCATAATCTTGAGCATGGTGTGGTATTTGCACTAGAATGTCTTCCCACTTAATTTGCTTCCCAAGTTGGAGTTGACAGAAGGATTTTTTACTTTTTATCTTGAAGTAAATGCAATTATTTTGTATAAAACAGCAGTTTCATCCAAACCAAGATAGATTTACCCAAAATATGGATTTAGCCCACCATTCATTTTGATTTCTTGTTTTCTGCTGACAACACAGGAAACAATTTCACTTTCTTCTCACTTCTTAGGGAACATGGCACAGTCTGCATTGCAGTCCTCAAAACAAATGTGCTGTCTTTAAATTAAGGGAAAATTTAAACTTTGAAAAATTCCATTTCTCCACCCCTCCCCCCCCTTAATTTTAAGTGTCCTGTAATACTATCTCATCTCTAGCTGTTCAGAAAGCTTTTCCTCCAGTTAATGTTGTTTCCAAATTTTCTCCTAAATTTGTAATTTATATGTAAAACAAAAATGAAACACATTTTTTCCCTGTGTTTTCCCATCTGACTTAGATGTGACAAATTCTTTTCCCCTTATATCAATGTACTTACATAATAATGTTGGCACTCTGAGAAGAAAAAAAAAAAAGAGAGAAAGAAAGAAAAAGAAAAAGAAAAAAAAGAAAAAGAAGAAAAAGAAGAAGAAAAAAGAAAGAAAAAGAAAGAGAAAGAGAAAAACAAAGAAAAAGAGAAAGAGAAAAAAAGGAAGGTCAAATTCTGAAGTTCTTAACCAAATCTTTGTTTAAGCAAATATTAAGCTTACTGGGATTTGATTTAAATGATTTATGTTTAGCTAATTAATTCAGAGTATATATTTAAAATAGTCTTTTTGACCCATCTCTTTATTATGACTCAGATTGCAAAATTTCTAGATTAGATATTTTTTATACAGCACCTACCAGAGTGAGAACATAAAAATATCCTTACTGAAAGACTACCCAACCCTGTAACATGTTTCTAACAAGTAATAGTTGCTGTCTAGGGAAGATCGTAGTGATACAGTCAACATGTAAGGCTCTCATTATTGGAACTCATAGTAACTGGTGTAGTACAAAGAAAGTGAAAGAAAAAATTCTTCTTCCCTTTTGGGGATTAGTATCTATATCCTAAGTGTTTTGTTGTTCTGGGATTTTTTTTTGCTTTTATGTACAACCAAGAGGATTACCAGACTGGGAGACAGTAGAGAAAGCACAACATATGCTCCAAGTGCTCACAATGCCTTAAAATGTATTTGGTAGGAATTAGATCATTTCATTCTCACATACGAATTCCTTATAGATCAATTCTCAGCTATGAGTTAGACTCCCTGCTGAGCCACTTCATAGCTCTTGATTAGCTATGGATATTACAGTAATTGGATCTGTTAATACCTACCTTTCCAGAGAGGTGTTAGCTAAACCTGTTCATTAAAATAATCACCACATAAGAAAATAGGGAAAGAAAATGTAAAGATATGCATAGTATTTCAAGACCTTGGAATTATAGTTCTTTCTAACACTGTGTTCAGAAACCCTTCAAGAATATTACAGCAGCTGCTACTTTACAATTAACTTACACTATTAGATGGGTGCAGAAAATATATCTTCATGGCAAATGAAAGGACAGAATCAAATATTTTTGTGCAACTCTACAGATTTTTATTACCCATATTCACTCAAGCAACAACTATACTTGGAAAAAATTAATGTTCAGATGCCAATTGACAAAAGCACAGGGACTCATTAAATCAGAAATATTGTGACAAACTGTAGAATCTTGTGTGTTTGCTCTAGGGAGCTAATCCAGCAAAGCATTTAAGAAACTGCTTAATTTTAAGCATAGAAGGACTCCCCAGAGAAGGCATAAAACAGATGCTAAAGTGTTTTCCTGGCTGGAGCACATCGTAGGTCAAAATTTGTTCGTGTGTGTATTTTTTTGTTTTACTTTGTTTTATAGGAAGATGTTAAGACTGTATCAATTCCTTTAGATGTTCATTAAGCATGCTAAGTATTTACAGTATAAAACGAAATATTATCATGAGAAATATAAATATGAGTATTTCAGTATTACCTAGAGATCTAAAAAAAAAAACAAAAAAAAAATAAAAAAAAACCTGTGCTATGTATGGTGCTTAAAGAAAACTACATCACTAGTCTCTGAACTCTATGGCCTTAGTCTGTAGTTCTGGGAAGCTGGTAAATCCATTGGGTGGAACTGCATGGACTTTTTTCTGCCTGGAGCCCTCTGGCCTCAGGGAAACTGTGTGTGATGGAGAAAGCTGTCTTAGCTCTGCAACACAGAAATATGTCCATGAATAGGGTGAAGGACATTGGTCAATGTGACAGAGGTTCTGTGCTGGTTTTGCCTGGGATGGACTTAGTTTTCTTCACAGTAGCTCATATAGTGCTGCAGTTTGGATTTGTAATGAAAATAGTGCTGATAACACACTGATATTTTAGTTGGTGTTGAGCATCGGTTAGACAGAGTCAAGCTCTTTGTTGCTTCTCGTGCTGCCCTGCCAGTGAGGAGGTTAGGGGTGCAGAAGCCGGGAGGGAATGCAGCCAGGGAAGCTGATCCAGACTGACCAAAGGGACGTCCCATACCATAGGATGTCCTGCTCAGCCATAAAACTGAGGAGAAGTTTGACAGGGCTTACATTTTCTCAGGGACTGGCTGGGCATCGGGTGACTGGTGCTGTACATTTGCATTTTGCATTATTTGTTTATTTATTATTTTATTTTCACTTGTTTATTGTCTCTCCTCTCCTCTCCTCTCCTCTCCTCTCCTCTCCTCTCCTCTCCTCTCCTCTCCTCTCCTCTCCTCTCCTCTCCTCTCCTCTCCTCTCCTCTCCTCTCCTCTCCTCTCCTCTCCCCTCCCCTCCCCTCCCCTCCCCTCCCCTCCCCTCCCCTCCCGTCCCCTTCCTCTCCCTCTCCCTCTCCCTCTCCCTCTCCCTCTCCCTCTCCCTCTCCCTCTCCCTCTCCCTCTCCCTCTCCCTCTCCCTCTCCCTCTCCCTCTCCCTCTCCCTCTCCCTCTCCCTCTCCCTCTCCCTCTCCCTCTCCTTTTTTTTTTTTCCCCTCCTTTGGAGATAACAGAGTATGTCTGGCTGAGACAGTCTGTCAGAGCCTCTCACTGCTGCAGTTGAGGAGATCAGCTCAGTTTGTACTCTCTCAAACTGTTTTGGACACAACACAGATAAAGTACCCAGATTCTGGACTTTCTGTATAGCTACAGCTCACATCTATAATGTCTCCTTTATACTGTATGCCCCAGCTTCTGATTTTGTCTAAACAGCAGGGTGATGGTGAGGTGAAGATAGGTGTGCTGCCAGGAGAAACAGTTCTGCAGAAGCAACTTCTGGCATCTACAAAGTAGGCTGAAATCTAGGCTATTGGCATGTCTAGGGTAGCAAAACAGTCACGCTCATTGCCTGCATGCCAGGGCAGAGCAACTACTGTTGCTTTCACTTCTCCAGGCAAAAGGTATAATGTGCGGTGAGATGTAAGTCTCCTTTGGGAGCAGTGTGGACAGTCATATCTTCCAATATTCCAGCTACTAAAATTCAGGGGATCGTCTTTCATTTGTTTTGCATCTGACTTTTTTTTCTTTTTTTTCCATATACCTCCTACAAACAGAAACACTATCACAGCATTTCTCTTCTTAAGGATGTATTTTCATCATGTTCCTTGCACAATATGGAGCATTCAGATTTCTGTCTATCTATCTATTTCTATCTATCTGACAAAAAATAAAAAATAAAAAAAAAATCTATACTTTAATAATTTCATAATGACTTTTTACAGTGTACTTCCTCTTTTTCCTTCAAGTAAAGTTGAGAACATAGCATATCACAATATGTCTAGGGATACTTTGGAAAAATGTCAGCTACATCACAGTGATATGTAGTTTGGGCTAATTCTCCAGTATGTCTCAAGCTGTTTTTCTGTTAGAGAATTTAGGTTTTAGGAAAGCTTCAGCCAAGAACTTAGGTAAAAGTACTTTGCACCTCAAACTTCTAGACAGTAGAAGCCCACGTATACTGTAATTAACTTCAGGATGAAGGTACTGATGAAAATCACCATGCTGGGATAAGCCAAAAGTCTGTTTCCAAACCCACTTCCAGGGAAAAAGACCTTAGCAGTGTCAGAGGTGTTCTGAAAATGTGAACAGCTCTGAACAGCCAGGTCAGAGTTGCTGTTGTATGGAATGTATGGATATTTTTCAGCAGTATAAGCAGAAAGAAAAAAAAAAAAGAACATGCTTCATTGAAAATGTAATTTCACACATTTTAAGCACCAAATTTTGAGTGATTTCAGGTTAATACTGCAAATACACATTTTTGATTCTGTACATATTGCAGTCATTACCAAGGATGGCATAAGACTACAAAATTCTCAAATATGTGCACAAACATGCATGGACTCTCTTGTCCACTAAACTGAAATATTCAACTCACTTCACTGTTTGATTTATTCATTGTAGTCTGTGTAGTATAGTCTAGAATGAAGAAAAAGAATCACTATAGATCTATTGAACATACAGTAAAACACGTGCTTTTATACTTCATGTCTGTAAGCCCTTGGGTTCCTCTTTCACTCAGATACTGTGTTGAAGAATAGCCTACATGTAAACTTTTTAAAGTCCTGGGTGTTGTTGCTTCCGGAGGCCTATTAACTCCTGTGCAATTGCTTCTGATAGACAAATAGTATCAAGTAGGATACTTTATTAACACTAGTAGCTTTCTCTTAATACTTCTGCAAAAATGTTCTCTCTACGGATCTGTACCTTCCCAAGCCGCAGAGACCATGCTGAAATAAACTTGAGGTTCTTTCCTAGTTTATTTTAGGCCTTTAGCAGCTTATTTTAAGACTCAACTATGGTATTTTCTTAAGACGTTAAAAGTGTTTCTTAGATGCCTTCTAAAAGAATGTGTCATGTTTTGCTGATTCAATTAAATCCCTCTTCAGGGCTCTTATGCTTCTCCAGCTTCAGTATCATGACCTATGACAATTAGTTAGACATAAGAGTAGATGTTACCTGTTTAACTTCAGAACTATTTAGAAAGATTCTTAAATTAGCAGTGCTAGATGGAAAGAAATGTGACATTTTTGGCAGAATGCGGTAGGAGGATTTTTTTCAGTTCTTAAGAACAGAAATGAAAAGGAGTTTTCTGTCTTGGTCTGTATCCCATAAGCCAGAAGACAATGGGCTGACATGTTCCCATTCAAGCTAAATTCAAGGCCTTATATTCACAAAATAAGCTGTTTAAAATTAAAATAAAAGTAAAATAAAATAAAATAAAATGTCAGCAGTAATATAACTTAGAAACATCACAGTTATTCCCCCAGGAATCGCCATTCATTCTGATTCTTGATCTGGTCTTCCAATTATAGACAAGGCTTGTTTCATAAATTTGTAAATGATTTTACAAACAACCTGTGTTCAGGGCTAAAAAAACTGCAGCATTGAATCAGTCATAGTGCAAATCCAGTGGAATTTCAAGGTTGAACTGAAGAGGATTTTGGCCCTCATGAAGATGATGTTTTTTAAAAACCTGGGGGTAGCTAATTAAAAACCATTCAGAAATATCTTACTTTGCTTTAAGAAAATAAATACCAGCTGTCTTCCGAGGAAGGGAAGGGCCACATTGCCAAGAAGAACTGAGGGCCAGGGGCTGAGGGGAAGGCCTGGGGCTAGAGGGCAGGGCCCCAGCAGCCAGGGCCTGGGTTCAGCCCTGCAGTGAGGGAGCTGGGTGAGCTCTGGGGGCAGCCTTCAGCCCAGGGCATCAAGGCAGGGCTGGGAAGTAAGCTGCAGGTCAGGGTCAGGATTAGACCCAAGGAGGGTAACCAGGGTCAGACAAAAACCCAGGGCAGCCAGGCAGCCCAGTGGTGATAGGGCTCAGCCGAGGTCAGTGATGCATGAGAAGACTCTACTGTGGACTATACAAATTTAGCACCATTATATGGTGTGGAAAGCATTCGTTCCCCTTCCCATCATCTCTCCTGATGCAGAGAAGATGCTTTCCATTTTTCTTCAGTGAATGACCTTTAACTCAAGGTGGTAGGCTGAAGTGGAGATCTGAAAGCCCCATGCTCAGACTTGTTGTTATATTTACTTGCTATATAAGGATGGAGGCAACACTATGCAGTAACAAAGTCTGTCCAATGGAAAGACGTGTTTGTTATGCAAGGGTCTTCTGGACTTGTCTTACCTCTCATTACAATGTCCATGTTACTTCTTAATATGCCATAAGTGTGTAACTTATGTGTCAAAGTAATGTTATAGATTGGATATATATTTTGGTTCATGAGCTGTAACATGGAGAGTTCTTACTAATAGCAACTTGCAACAGATGTATTATGAGTACCAATGCTAGGATGGATTTAAACTGGCTGCAACTGTTGAAGGAGCAGTGGAATTTTACTTCCTGCAAATACTGATATTTCTTAGCCCCTGCTTGCTAGCTGGTCATGCATGGTGACAGACTGGGAGTTGGCAGTCATTCTCCAGGGTAGTCATTGATGTGCAGAAAGCACTTAGCTGTTCTGGTGAGAAAGGGCTTCATGATGACAGACTCTGCTGTTCATATTTTTCTTTCCAATTGCTTGAAAACAAAGCTTCAATTTAATGAATATACAGGTGGTTTGGTAAAATAATAATTAAAGAAATAAATTTTAAAAAAATTGTTTTCCCGAGGATAGTCTCTTACAGGCCACCCCATCTTTGCAGACTTTCAGTTGTCCTTATGCTCCAAAAATATGTTTGTTTAGACAAGTGAGTCTGGTGTCATAATGGGATGTCACCTATTTTTAAAGTCAAAAAGCTGTCATCTCAACTGTATAAAAGGCTGTGACAAATCTTTTGGTTCAGCTTTACGAATAGGGAGATTTCAAAATGTACAGTTTATGGGGCTGTACGAGAAAGTCAAACTTCCCACCTTTCCTTTTGTAGAGCTAAATTCATGAGCATTTAACACCTCTGGGTTCTGTGCAAGGCTCAGCTTGCTTCCCTCCTTCTGTCATCTCAGGCCACTGAAATCATTTGCATTTTGAGGCTGTGGTAAACTTGCAATAACTGGCATAATTACTTGTGGTTGCTGCCCTCCCAGCTCTGTGTATTCACTGATGAGCGTCTGTAATAACAAAAACTCAGATTTATCCATGTTACCATACTGACTTTCACCCAGACAAAATACCAGACCCTAATTTGTCTAAACCCATATGCACACTGTATTAAACCTCCTTTTCACCATCTTTTAGCATGATAAATTCACTGCCCTTTAGCTCCTGTAGTCACAAGACTGCAATAGTCCTTGCACCAGAGGAGAGTAAAACTGAAGAATTTAATGGTTAGGTAGCCTGGGAAGGAAGATTTCCACAGTAACTCGGTAATCCAGGTTTAGGCTTCAAACTTTAGTAGTAAGGCAAGTTAAGCTGTGATCTGTGATTAATATATAATGTGAAAGTATCCTGAATGTCCATGTACAATTTGAACAAAAAATCATTTCCACCCTTGTTTTTGAGGTATTCCAATAACAGTACTTGTTCTGTGATATAAAACACCAGTCCCCAAAATAGAAACTTTATTTCTGAATGCTCTCTCTATACAGTGGCTTATTCTGGTACTTGCACATGAGGAAGCATGGAAAGCATCACTGAAAAAAAAATCAAGACAGGACAGTAAAACTAGTCAGGAAAAAATATATCTCAGTTTATCCAGGTTCACAGGCAATTGAGGGACAATTTTGATTGCCAGGGATAGGTATTCAAACAAAAAATATGTGATAGCAGATGGTGGGGAATTTCAGCAGATGGAAGGAATTTCAATCTTAATCACAAGGAATAACTAGACCCAGTGATGGGAATTTGAAGCTAAACAAAGTTAACACTGAAACAAGAAACAGTTTTCTGTGAGAGAGTATAAATTAAAACAGTTTGTTGGACAAGAAGGCAGACCTGCAATCCTTCATGCCTTTAAACAAGGAGAGAATTTCTTTATGTATATTATTCATGTCAGATAATGAGGGAAATCCTTCGTCACCTATCTGAATACATTTCTGTGATGAGGAAAAGTGCTGTCTTGTATGGACATGGTATTCCTCTCCGGGCTTAGAAACTGCAAATGTGTTTCATTCCTCTTGAAAGGCCACGGTGGGCCAGAGGGCTGGGGAAACCAGCTCAAAGAATCTCAGCACAGAGTTACCAACATTATGAACATTTTAATGTGACTTTAGCAAGCCTTTTTTCTGGTTATCCAGAGTGGATGAGAAACGTTTTCCTTCCCACATCTTTCATAATAACAAAGGCATTCTGCTGTTAGCGTTGACTTTTAATTTCCACACTCTCTGAAGCAGGAAGCATGTGTCAGATGGGAATAGTTCTGTGCTATGTGCAACAGTAATCTCTTGTTCTGTGTGGATAGCACAGAAAAGTTTAGCTATGTTGAATTATCGCAGGTCTTAGAAAATTAAGTCCAAGGAGTTCAATACTGGGGCATCTGGGTAAAAATGTCCTCTTGAATCCTCCAGTCACTTACTCTTACTTTCTAAGTCACTATAATGAAATAGACTTTTCTGTTTTCAGTATGTATTTTCTTGTTTCATTCTAAAGGTACACTTTGTTTAATTTGCATTTTAAAGGCTTGCTTGTTGATTATACCATGCCTTTGAAGCAGCTTGGAAAATGGAGTTTGTAACAGCAAGAAACTGATTGGCAACGTGATATCATTCTGCCATTTGCACATCATTTAGAGGGTTCAGAGCTTCAAAATCACTTTAAGATGTAAAGCTTTTTAAAATTGATTTTGTCATGTTTTAAACTACAGAGAAGAAAAACACTGCTTTTTAACAAGCATCTTCAGTGTGCTCAAAGATGGGTCTATCTCTGTCTGGTATTCTGTCTCATGACTTGCACAAAGCAGAGTTATAGTGTAGAAGAGTTCTGTTGTCAGGGACCTACAAAGATCATCTCGTCCAACTTCCTGACCACTTCAGGGCTAACCAGAAATTAAAGCATGTCATTGAGGTCATTGTTCAAACATCTCTTGAACACTGACAGGCCCGGGGCATCAACCATCTCATTTGGAAGCCTGTTGCAGGGTTTGACCACCCTCATGGTAAAAAAATTTTTCCCAGTCTCCAGTCTGAACCTCCCCTGGCGCAGCTGTGTGCCATTCCCTCACACCCTGTACTTGGTTACCAGGGAGCAGAGACTGGTACCTCCCTCTTCCCTTCCTCTCCTCAGAAATTTGAGGGAGAGCAAGGAGGTTTCCTCTTGGCCTCCTCTTCTCCAGACCAGACGACCCAAGTGTCTTCAGCCTCCCCACACAGGACGTGCCCTCCAGCCCCTTCACCAGCTTTATTGCCCTCCTCTGGAGACTGTCAAGTAACTGAACATCCTTTGATTGAGGAGCCCAGAACTGCATGCAACACTCAAAGTGAGGCTGTGCCAATGCTAAATACAGTGGGAGGACCACCTCTTTTGACTGGCTGGCTGTGCTGACCTTATCATAGAAGAAGATCAAATTACTAAAACAGGGCATTTCATTGATGAACCCATGTCGGCTATGCCTGATAACAGATTTGTTCTTTAAATGCCTTTCGATAGCACTCAGGATAATCTTCTCCATAATTTTTCCAGGGACTAAGGTTACACTTGCAGGTCTGTAGTTCCCTGTGTCTTCTCTCCTGTTGTTTCTTTTTTGTAGATGGGTATTATGTTGGCTAGCTTCCAGTCAGTGGGGAGTTATGCAGAGGCGTGAGGTAGCAGGCAGGGGGAAGACAAGACAAGAAGCTTATAGCAGTTAAGAACGGGCAGGATGAGTGCCCATTTGGCTGCAGAGACAATAAGAGAATTCATGAGACAGAGAAAGAAACTGGAAATCCATATAGGAAAAGTGAGAGAAAGAGTAGTTTGCATGAGAAAGTGCTGCAATTTCTTTTTTTTTTTTTCTCCCAGATCAATATGGCAGAATTATCAGATACAGTTGTCAACATTGGAATCACTTAAAAACTGTATTTAAGAAGCAAAAAGTATTATATTCTTTTCTAAATAAATACTTATAACACATCAAAAGTCATCCGTGAAAGTAAATCCTGGGGTTATCCATTTCTCTCTTATAAGACAACCTATCTGGCTAAAATTTTCATAGTGTTTTATTGTGCTTTTCCTGAAACATGTTATTATTGCCTTTTGTTTGGTCTTCAGTAGTTCTCTCAGACTCCAGCTAAAATTAGGTCTTCTTTGTCCTAAGTGCTATACAAATACTTTGTCCTTTGTCTTCTTTGTCAAAAGTGCTATACAAACCAGACACTCCACATCCAAAGAAATGATAGCAAAAAAGATCTGGAAATTAAAAAAATGTTTTCTCGGAAATTTAGAGGTTTTTTTTTTTCTGCTAAAATAAAAATATAGTTTTGTTTGTTTGTTTGTTTGTTTTTAATCACTTTGCTTACTAGATAAATTAAGAAAATAAATATTGTTCCTTTTTGTATTACAGATAATCTCATCTATCTTCCTTCTTTTCCCTTCCCTTAGAACTCCAAATCAATGTAAAGGCAACTTAAACACTTTAGCCCAAGGACTCCTAGATGTTTTTTCTTGCACATCAAGTCTTTCTAAAACCCTAGATGCTAAAGAATCTTCTGAGAAACTTGAATATTCAATGTTTTAACTGTCCTCCACATCCATTTTCACATTCTTTGTAGTAATATGAATAGATCATGCTTGTAGACAAACCTGCACTTTATTTGAAGAATTAATTGAAAAAGCATAGACATTCCAGTCAGGTACACACTGACCGAACCCCCAGGTCTCCCTCTGTATCTTTTCTCTTTTGCTTACTTATCTCCATTCTGCCTTGTAAATTACTCAGATGAACAGTAATCCATCAATCCAAGGAGAGGCAGGGGAGCGTAAAGATATACATAATGAACACTTCCTCAGAATGTATGAATGTACATAAAGCAAAGCAACATGCAAAAACTTGTGCAAGGATAAAGATTTTTTTTACTCAGTCCCCTTCTCCAAGACTTTGTCTTATTAGAAGACTCTCTTCTCCATCAGCAGTCTTATCAGACAGCCTTCCCTACAGTCTAAGAAACAGGAAGCTATGTAAAAAGAACAGCATTTGTGAAACCTTGAAACGTTTTCCAGCAGCTTCCTGATGAGTTACAACAACTTGGATTATCTGGCCCCCTGAAGCTGTGTCCAAAGAAGATTAGAAGTGTATCTTGTAATATTTGACAACGGTATTGCTTTTCACGCAGGAGCTGTCTCAGCAGATTTCTGGGGCTGATGTATAGGATGAAGCATCTATAGACCAGCAGGGGTGTATGCTTTATTCTTGACAATTATAATCCTCTGGGTTGGTGTGTCTCTTTGATATAGCTCATTATCAGTCTAGTTACAGAATCTGGGAGGTTTGTGTATAAAAGAACTGTGTAATGCCCCAAGGATTAATTTTTCAGGCTATAATGAAATTATGTGGCACAGTAGGAAAGTGGTACTGGGAAGCTGGGATCTCTTTGTTGTGCAGTAAGGTCTCAGTGTGGCAGGAGGTAGAATAGATGAACTATGACCACAAATAGCCCATGATCATTAAAAATCCCACTGCTTTTCAACACAGGTAGGACAATTCACCATAATATTCTGCCTAAATTCCACTTTCAGTATGCAATGAGTTATATTTTAATTACTCTTGCAACATCAGATGATTCATTAGTCATTCTCACTCCTGTACTAAAGATGGAGAAATGGGCAATATTTTGATAACAGCAAAATTGTCCTAAATTACCCTTCCTTTGTGCTTCAGTCCTTATCTCATAAGGTAGGCTTTGGAGAGGTGCTGTTAGGAAAGGATGACCTCCTGTGATCTCTAATATGAGATGGGTACCGTGTAATGACCACATATGGAAAATTTTTCCTTGTAAGGGTAATGCCTCAGACAAAACATCTTCACTTGGAATTTAAACTTTCAGTGAAAGTAATGCAAAGTAAAAGCCAGGATATTTATCCTTTGTTAACCACTGCAGATCACTATATTGTATAAAACATTGGGTTGGTTCCCTCTGATATAAATTGGTATAACTATTGAAGTGGACATTGAGTTTTCAGAGTGTGACATTATGCAGACTTCATGCAGAGGAGTAACTTAGGGTAGTGTCTAGTTAAATCAATGGAGATGACCTCTTGCTTGAAACAGTATAATTTGATCCAGGCTATTATAGAATGTTTTACTGACAAAATTTTCTCTATATATGTGGTTAGATGTTTGTTTTATGTTCTCAGTGCCATATACAATGAGGAATCATGTACATCTGACAAACTGACATGTTGCTTATACTCTGTAAGATACATCTATTTTGCTCTCTCCTGTTGATTCCCTGTTGCTGAATTTACATTGTTGTAATCTAGTCCAGTTTTGAAACCCACACACTTGTTTCTTTTAGGGGATACAAATCTGACAATTTAAAGAGTGAACATATGAAAATATTCACAATTTCTGTTTCCTTGTTCTGAATATAATACAATGGTTCTGTAGGAATGGAGAAAATCTGTGCAGTAAAGGCTAGTGTTTGCTCCTTCTTAAAAATGTGTTCATATAACATATAACATTTTAATAGTCTTTAAAATTAATTTTAGAGGACAAAAGAGGTATCTGCTTTTCAAAACTCCTGTTCACAGAAGGATGTCCAGATTAGAGCTGAGAGTATCATCCCCAGTTCCCAAGGCCCCACTGCATACCTCTTATTGTCTCTAAACAGTAGATTGCACCTCTTTAAAGTCTCAGAGCTTTTCTTATTTTGATCTATTTTTATTCCCACCCCTCATTTTCACACTAACATGTAATGAAAAATTCGCTTTTTTAATTAAAAAGGAAACAAAAAGAGAAAAAAATTTAACACTGCAGCAGTAGAAGATTAGAGTTTCCCTTTTCATTTAATTGGTAATCCTGAAGGTACTGAATTCAATCAATAGCAATTCAGTTACTTTACATTTTCTAGAGCTATTCTGATTTACACCAGAAGACAGTCCTGAATAATTTATAATACATGTATTTTAACAGCATAAACAAGGATATACTAAGCAGTATATTAAACAAGAAATATGAAAGAGGTTTTTGCAGATCCTTACACAATAACTGTTTCTAGAACCTCAAGTTCTGTGGTATGTTTATTATTATTATTATGATTATTATTATTATTGGATCTATTTTATCTATGGGAGTCTGATAATAAGTTAATAGGAAAAGGATTATTGTATTTTACGAAGCATAATGCAAACATACCAAACAGTGAGTGGTTAAAATGAAATGAAGCTTTCCACTCCTTTACTTCTTGCTTTGACTCTACTGCAGTATGAGCCACAATCAGTGGCTCATGCCTATAGGCATGATTTGCTAAACCGATATCAAAGCACAGTTTCCTACTCATAAGTGTACAAGACACATTCAACTTCACCAAGGGTATTCTTTGTTGGCTTGCTCTCTCTTGTGCTTTATGATTTTCCTTGATTTCTTTTGTACCTCTGTGTTCCTTAGAAGTAATGAACCTGATGTTATTCTTTCTTACACTAGTGTAAGTCATCTGATTTTCCACAAAATTTTCCCCTTCATACCAGGACATGCAAGTTTTCTTTCAAATTTTTAGGAGAGTTCATCAAATGAGGAAAAATTTGTTTGCACTATTGGCTACAGTGGATCTGTGACAATTTACATGCATTCAGGCAGATCTCATTTCCATAGTTAAACTTTGCTAGAGTTACTAAAGATATTCTTTATAGCTTTGCATATTTTTGCATGACCATTCAAGCTGTCAGGCCTTTCTTGCAATGCTAAGAGTCATTTGTTTCCTTTAAGTAGGAACTCTGATGGAATATACAGGGAGGAGGGGTGGCTCCTATCAGCAGAAGTACCTAGGAATACTTCGGAGTGCTTGAGTTTGCAGTGGCATTTAAAGGACATAATCAGCAAAAAATATAGGTTGAAAATCCCAACTTAGTTCCTTTAGTCAGCAGGTTGAAGGAACCACATGCTTCCTCTCTGTTTATAACATATGCAATTTGTTCTGTTTTATGAATTGATGAGGGTTTTTTGCCTCTTGTCAAAATGGGAAAGGCTTGTACATCCTTGAGGTAAGGAAGAGCAACCAGCAGTTCTCATGGGTATAACAATTTCTCCTCCCACTAGATTTCACCCGTCTCTTTGTCTCTTATGGCAGCATGGCACAATCTGATTTCAGCTGCCTCTACAAAGTAATTTGCTGTTCCATTATTCTGTTACTTACAGTAGATATGTAACTCCATTCACATACATTATGTGAGAGATTTCTAAATGATATTGTCATTGTTACTGATGTTATTGGAACAATTTGGGGTATGTCAGAAAGCTGTCAAATCTTATAGAATCAAACAGTTCCCAATAAATAAAGAGCAGAACCTGCTTAGAAGGTATTAAATACAATTCATCAGCAACATTAAACAAGGAAAGAAAATTGTTGCAGATCTCTTTTCTGTCTCATGCATTCATGACTAGATGAAAAAGATGTTTGTTTTCAGTGGGTAGAAGAAAGACGCTTCTACCAATGGGAAAGTCTTCTATTGCTTCTTCGAAATGTAGTGCCTTACCTGAGAGTGTTTGCTTCCAGTTTGTACTTCCCTCTAAAAAGTACTAGGGACAAGTGATCCCATGATTAGTATATACTCCTCACACACCCATTCCTACAAAATCAACAAAGATGTTTGTCTGTATATATGTATGTATGTACGTATGGAGCCAGAGTGTGGGTTGATCATATGCATAGATATGTATGTATCTATCTAAATAAAAATGTCAAGAAGAAACATATTTACTGACAGAACAAATACTCGTTATGTGTTAGCAAATGGATACATCTGTTGAAAATAGCCACCGTTTACATAATGCTGCCTGTATGGATGCTTTCTGGCTGGCAAAGAAGAAAAAAAAAAAAAGTAAAACAAACAAACAAACAAAACCATATCCCACAATACACCACCACCAGTTTCTTGTGTTGAATGGCACTGGATTTGTGCTGAATTAGATGTGGCTTATTCTTCCCTCCAAAGCCCTGGTACCTCACAGGATAAGGTCCTCTGTTGGCCTTGCTGGCCACTGGAACATACTCCTTTCACTCTGACCTTCTTAGTCTGAGGAGAAGTTTTGTAAGTGGCTAGTTGTTTGGAATTTGTTTATTCCACCTGACTCACAACATTTAGTCAGCTTAATAAATTTAGCAGGCTAAGCTCACTCTGCAGATTTTGGTGAAAAAGAGAAGGCAATACAAAACATACAATGAGGTTCCCACTCTAAGTCATTCTCTGGACAAACTCTGAGACTGACTGAGTCACTCCTAATTTGAGTGACGTATTTAGTAGGCTCTGTAGCTGAATTATAGAAAATGTGAAACAGTTTGTAAGAGTGTGTGTCTCTGGATTCTTCTATATGCATTAGATATGAAGATTTTGGTTATCCCTGGCATAGTAGGAGTTGAATAATTAATATTAATAAGAAGAACCCAATGCCATTGAACCGTATATGGCTACTGTCCATTGGCCAGTTAGAAATGTGCCTATCTTTATGAAATCCCTAGGAAGAGGCACAAAAAAAAAAAAAAAACAAAACACAAGTGTTTATTTGCAAATGAATGTAGACACAAAGAACAATAAGATGGAAAAAATAAGCCAGGTTGCAAAAGTTACTCATAACCAGGTACACATTGAAATTAAGGTGAGCGGTGTCACATGAGTCATGTTGCAGGAAACATCTCACAATCAGTGTCAATGCACTTATGTTTAAATTTATACATTAAATTTATACATTTTTATGTACTTGAAAATAAATCTATAACATGCTCATATACATGAAGGATTGTTGACTTAATCTTTTAACCAGCTGACACCAAGTGTAGTCAACAGTTATTGTTATTATAATAAATGCTACCAGACTATTTTCTTTTTTCTTTAAAAAGGAAATGCAAAAACACACAATGCCATTGTCAGATGTCAGTTGTGTGATCTCCAGAGCCAGCTTTTTGTACTCCTGTGCTTTTTTGCTGGCATCCTCTCTGAATACCTTGGTTGTACTTGCTATGCCTGTGATAATTGTTTTAATTAACAAATATAAGGTCAAGTTTATTTAATTCATTTTTTATTGCTGTCAGAGGGAAGCTCATTGTATACAGTATATCTTAATTTATGTACTATATCAGATGTAACTTGCATGCTTTTTATTATGTTGAGCATTGGCATTCTGGTCAACAAATATCCTGTAAGAGGGAGAAAGTCTGATCAATGGTGTTGGCAGTTCTCACCTTTTAATTTCCATGTTGCAGGAGCAACCAACCAGGACATTTTTTCTCAGTTTAAAATAGTCAGAAAATGATGCCCAGTATACTAACATGGCTCATTATCTTTTCACTTACTGGCATCATGGAAACCTTTTTCACTCATGTAGATTGTACTGTACTAGAAAATATAACAACTCATTCATTAGAATAGGAGTAATTATCCTTGAAATACATTGACTTACAGCTGGAGGATAAATATTTGGAAATTATGGTCTCTTTGCTCATACCATAGAGCACTACTATTTTTGGCAGTTTTTTTGGTTAGGGTTGGGCTGTTTATTTGCTTAGCTGGTACTGAAAAGAGAAAACAGACTAGCTGCCACTTCCAAAACACCACCACTGCTTTCAGGATGCCATTAGTTACTTCAAAGGTTCAAACATCTGTAGTTTTATAATCCTTGAGTTACAAAGTCAGTGTTTGCAGGAATCAAACCATCTCTAGCTCTGCTTAGTGTTTTTCAATCAGAGGGACTAATTTCCCATTAAAATGTATGAAAGCCATGGAATCATCTTGTTGTACACATCTTGTTTTCAAGTGTTGGGTGCTAATTGATATTAATAATCAGACATCCCCATTGACTTGGGGAGAGAGCTAAGTTTTTAATTCAAGTTTGGAAATGAGGAGGAAACGTTGGGCTGCAAAATACAAGCTAGAATTTAATATGCTTTTGCATATGCTTTTCTTGAAGTTTGTTCTATTTGTGAACCAAAATGGTAAGCTTGCTTGTGGATGTCTTAATGACACTTCATTTAGCATGTAGTGATGTGCATTTGATTTAAAGGAATTGGATTTTGGGGATAGGTAAATGAAACAATGCTTCAGAGAAAATGCAGAAACCTTTGTATATGAATATATAACCATTTTATGTTGATAACAGAGAACTTTTATGTTTTTGTATATTATAAAATTACAAAAATAGTTTTATCATGATAGTCACAGAGTTATATCCACTGGGCTTTTTGGAATAGTCATACTGTGGAGAGGACAAATTCTAGTTCATCATTTTTGATATACTGGAAGAATCTATCACATAGCTAAACAGAAGTAAGAATCTTTCAGGGTCTGGAGTAATGCAGCTTTTACTGTAAGAATTACTTGCAATTCTCTTCTATCTAATACAGTCTTAGAAACTGAAAGGAAATAGGCAGCAAGTCTTGAGGTACCTTATCGTAACCAAAACAACTAATCTCTAGAAACAAAAGATTGTCTTCTCATGATATAGTGATTTTTGATTGACAGTTACATAGAAAATATGATAATACTGTTGATCAGTTCCAATTCAAGGCTAAGCCTCTGCTGCATTTTAAAACTACTGGGCCAGGTAGCAATTATGGCAGCATTGCTTTCTAGCATCAAAAAAAAGTAGTTTAAAATGTTGTCAACTGCCTTGATGTAAAAATGTACAACCATCTCAGAACATACGCTCGAGCCTTCTGTTCCAAACCCAGCAGTCAGTTTCTTTTGCCCTTGAAAGCTGCTGTGGCGTATGTATCTCTTGATCTTAAGGCTTATCTTCATGACACAGAAAATTCATACTTGAAGTGGAGTACAAACTTCTGGTTTTTGCTTTGAAAATTGAGACAGAAATTTTAAGAAACCTTACTGAATTATAGAAAGGTTCTAGCAAGGGTTAATTTTGTTTAGCAAAATTGTTTAGCAATTTAATCATAAAGCAATATTTCATTTTAAGGATGGGAGCCTTATCTGCATTTGTCCATTTTCTGTGGACGGTCTCTTACATGGCTCAAAGGACCCATGATATCTAAACACTGTACAACTATTCTGTGATATGGTGAAGTGCTATCATTATAGTTTTCAAACATGGTAACAAGGCACAGAAGATCCTACTTACAAAGATATTGGTGCATTTCAGTGATGACAACAAGGTATTGTTATAACTCTTTCCAAAATATTAATTACTGTCTTAACTATTTCAAATCTTTGTCTCACCCCTACTCACTCCCAACTCAAACATTTTTTCAGCAACCTGTCTTTACTCTCTGTATGCTTATATGTAAATCTGACACTGACATTTCTCTGTGCTGTGTCTATTAGTGCAAATCTGAACCCATTCTTAAGACCAAGACCGCTTACTGTTCTAAGTGTAAAAGACTAGAGTTTCTGTTCTGGAGCCAGCTCAGCCCAAGCTCTAGAAATATCTGGAATCCAAGAAACTATCAGTGACCTAATATGGGCCAAGAATTTCTTCAATCCAACTAAATGGTCCAACAAGGACATAACTATACTCACTATGGTTTTGTTCACCACCAAGTATATCAGCTGTTTTAAGCTGAACATGTTGAGTTATCTGGGGTCCATATTAACCTTATCTATGGCATCATAACCACAGTTTTGTATATAAAGAACTAATTGTCCATGTCTTCATGATACATCCAGTCTTCACCTCATTGTAGTCAAGTCATGCAAGAAGTTTGCATTACAGAAATTTTAACCTGTTTACAGGTTAAAAACCTGATGAGAGGTTTTTCTGTCATCAAGCTAGGGCTCTTGCCACTGAGATACCTTTCCACTTGAGAAACAGACTTCTTGACTAGATAATTGAAAATAATTTTGTATATTGTTGAGGCTAGAAAGAAAGCAATAGAAACATGCATTCACTAAATTCTTTTTTCCCTCTTAATGACCACCTTCTTCTCAAATCAGCCTGTAGTTCCATGCACAAAACTATCTTTACATAAAAAAGTCTATGATCACTAGCCTGGAAAGATGAATGCATTTTTATTTTTCCTGAAAAGCATGGATGTGGTAATTATGAGAAATGTGTTGGTGTTGGACTTATTGTTTACTTTTTTTACATGACACTGATGATTGTAGGACATCATTTTCTTTTGTAAAAAAAAGTCTTCTGTTGCGCCTCAGGAACAAATAAATCCCTTATCTAAATGACTCACAATTAAAGAGGTACATAAATATCATGACATTGGAAGCTAGCTTATTGGGTTTCTATTTTTTGCATCTAAAAAAATCATGGCTTCCACATTAAGGAAGACCAGACTCTGCTTTGGTTTGAAGGCTTGGCTGTTCCACCTCCCAGTGTTAAAGGCAGAAAGTTGAACTACCTTCTAGCAGCCCCGTTGACAACACAGACCATCAGATAGAACTATAAATGGTAAAAGATAATTAACAGGAGATGGTTTAGCAAAATTCATTTCAGGCAAGTCTAAGCCGTGACATTTAAAACTGGTAGACATAAAGATAAAATCAACTGCATGTATTAGCTATAGAAGTATTCATTAACATTTAAATGTAGCCAGGAGGCAGCAATGAGATGTTCTGCTGGTAAGAGCCGCAGGACATATATAATCCTCAGGAGTGAAAGCTGTTAATTGGCAGGAAAGTAGTATAGACTAAGGGGACTGAGAAATGAAAATTATCCCCACCTGATGCTCACATGCAGGTCTGCCAGACAGTCCATTGCAGTAAGGTAACATCCACTCTAGCTGTACAGTTAAGCTTCTGTAAAGATTGCTGCTTACAGTCACTTGGGCTGTTGGTGTCACCTAGGTGGTGTGCAGGTGGGGAATGCTTCCTTTAAAAACTGCACGGGGAAGCAAAAAAGGCATACATATGTGTCATCACAGTCCCTGCATTCATCTACTTGTTCTTTTCTTATCCAGGCATCCTTTGGGCATATCATCTTCATTTGCTTCTCCTTGCTACTGTTATAAAAAGGTCATGCCAGCTGTGACATTCCTAGTCTACAATCATCCTGATAGTTGCAAATGGTTGGCAGAGCATTTTATGATGTAAATCACTGTCTTACACATATTTGTTAATTTAAGGAAAAACATGAGTTACTAGATCCTCTTGACTTGATAATATAGTTGTGTTTCTAGGCTAGCAATTTACATCCCTTTGCTGTGTCAAGGCTAGTATATGTTAAGAAGGTGCAATAAAATCTTTCAAGGAGGAACACTGTAGTAGTAAATTACACCTGTGCTAGAGACAAGGCCATGTTCCTAGAACAGTAAGGGTTCTGCTTTTGGCAAGCTTTCCTGAAGCATGAGACACATTAATTCTATTTTCTATCAAGAGATGCTTGTCCAGATTAGAGGCTAGTGTCTGGGACTTATTCTGATTTCAGTTAATTCAGAATTTAATTAGTTCTTTAAGTTCTTAGACAGAAGGGTAATACAGACATGAAATCAGACTGACATGTAATTTTCTGATGATTAAATTTATCACCAAATCTGAAGTCAAAAATTACTTTTTATGACTTGCAAAAGCTGCTATGTACAAAGGCTGAATCACAGTGAGAGAACAGAGCATTTGGAATAGAACAGGTGAAATTTAAATGAGTTGCTTCACTTTAAACACCTTGTTAATATTTACTTTGTAGATCCACAGAGGAAAATGACAAACATCTGAAATAACATTTCATTTTACCTGATAGATGTTAATAGATCTATCCATAAATTCTCTCTTTTTTTTTTTTTTTTTTTTTTTTTTCTTATCAGACCTTCCATGCATATTAATTCTAAGTTTTAAAACATTAAGCCAGTGTGAACATTCATTTGATAACTGGTTGTCAAAGTTTATATGAAACCAGAGTAAGCTGGTTTGCAGATGCACTTTTATGAATGACAGATTGAATATAATTGTAGAATGGTAAAGAGGGTTAACTGAGTCCCTAAGCCCCTGCCTCTGCTGGGAATGAAAGAATGTTGCCATTTACTAGTATTAAAATTTATTATCTTGTTATTGAAAAGCATATGTGATCATTCTACAAGTCTTCTCACCTCCCTAGAATTAGGAGGTAGTTTTCTACTTGAGGTCAATTTGTCCTGGCAATATATATATTCGTGTGTGTGTATATACTACATATGTAGTGGATTTTAATAATTGTCCTTCACAACACAGAAAAGCACTTACTGTCTAAAGGTCCTGAAACATGCAGCAAAACATGATTCAATTAGGTCTTCCTTCAAAGATTTTATTGTAACTGCGTTTGAATAGCTGGGCATGTGTCCTTCCCTCTCTACTCAGACTCAAATCCCATGCAGTGCATAGCAGAAACAAAAACCTGCAACATATGCTGTTGCTATTTTCTTTTGTTTTGACAAGAATTTTTATATATTCCTTTTACATATTCCTGAGTCGGAGCTAATAGGGCCCATTTGTTCTGCCTGCCAAGTGAGTCAGCAATATAACTCTGCATTTCTAAGTGAGGTCATAAATCAAAAATAAAAAAATAAAAGAAACACACTGTGAGTCGTTTTGTGGAGCACTTACCAACGCAGATGATTTTTTGACTGCTTTAAAATATATTTGATGCCATCAACATAAATTTGTGGCATTTATTTAAGCTACATTTATAGAATACAATTTTTATTTTTATTTTTTCACAGTATTTGTCCAATTTATCTCTTTAGCATCATTTCTCACATTTTCAAACTAGTAAGTGATTAATGAAAAGGTCAAGTGACTTGCCTGAGGTGAGAAAGGAAATGTGTGGGACAATTGGGAGTAGACCTCAAGTCTCTTTACACCTACTTTTGTATTGTTCCCTGAAGACCAATGTTTCCAGGCTGGAAAAATCAGGCTGTTTTCCTGCATTCTGATTCCTTGAGGTATGTGTAGTAAATGCTGTGTCTGTTAGAATTACAACAGAAAAGAGGAGGGAACTGTAATTAAATAAACAATATACACAGAAAACTAGACTAATTATGGTATGTTCTCTGGAAATGCCTGAGAAGAGGAAAAGAATGGAAGATGTAGATAAGCATGATTTTTTAATATATTTTTTTTAAATAAAAATGAGGTAGGTTTATTAGTTTAGATAGAAGCATAAAATAAACACTATGCAAAACTAATTCTTTATGAGCCACTTTTTCAGTATGCCTATAGCCATCTTCCAAGATGGTTCATAAAAAAGCTAAAGTATAATTCACTGCTGCCATAAGGAATTTTTGTGCTTAAGTGGGCTCCCACTACAGAAATGACAATAAAGATATTCCGTTAAATTGTTGTTTCAGCACTTTAGCTGAGATAGGTGACTAGGTCTCAACTGATGCAAATCATCACACATCACACTTGTGAGGACATCACTGGAGTTATATCCATTTACACCTGCTGGTTGTTTAGCATGTCGTGTGCATTCTGTGGACCATACCAAGCAATGTTCCTTCTCAGAAAAAATACTGGATGAGTAAAGATCTAGATCTTAAAAAATAAATCAGCTCTTGGACCATTAGGAAATGGATTGTTGTGTATTCGTCTTTCTAGACTCTTTTTTTTGGGCAGGAATGCTACCCATTAGATCAGGTTGGCCAAGGCCCCATACAGCCTGGCCTTGGACACCTGCAGGGATGGGGCATTTTAATCATCTTCTTTACAGTACATCATCTCTGTTACTCTGACATGACCCATTTGTCATCTTTTTTGACATTGTTCAAAAGTTGGTATGGTAGTCTCTAGATGCTAAGAGCAGCAAGCTCTTCACAGAGACAGAGGAGGTCACATAGCAATGGCTTTCAGATACAAATGACTGCCGTGAATAAATGACATCTTGATATAATGACAGGATTTAAGTTCATCATTCCTGTAAGTGAAATTTTTGTTTAGAAAAGCATAAATAATAATTGCAATCAAGAGTTATAAAACCTTCAATAATAGTTATAGATGCATTGTATTTATATATGTATTTATTAGACATCTTTGTTAGTGATTTTTTTATTACAGGTATATCTGTTCTGAATACACCACACAGTTCAGAAAATTCTCTTCTTAAAACTGTTTGCCCTCACTTAAGAGTCATATGGCTGTTGATATTGGTAACCTTACATATCCTAATGGGGCAGTTAATTGAGTCAACCAAGAAAGAGCAAAACATCCCCAGATTCTCAAATATTCAGCTAATTACCAAAATATTTAGTGACTAAACCTGACAAAAATATCTCTTTACTTGCCTTTTGGAGACTTTATCTTGTTGGATATAAGGTCTGATTGTGACACTAATATAAAAAGTTTTATGTCTTATAATATTACTCTGTGGCCCAATCAAAATCATTGTCTTATTGTTTTAGGTAAAGAGGTAGTAATTACCTTCACAGCTGAGACAAATCATTTCCCTCTTCCTGGTGCCTCCAGCCAGCTTTACCTTGCAGAATAGAAAGTAAGCAAAAACCTTACTTGCAGTGCTGTACTTTATTCCTTAGTCTGCTTCCACAGATACATGAATAAATTCTCAGTCTTGAATTGTTACATTGCAGATCCTTTCAGACTTGAAGTATGTCAGTCAACAACACTTTAAGCTAACAGTGTTAGAAGTAAATAATAAAAACTGTTATATGTGACATTTTATAAAGTAGCCAAATATCAGAATTCTTGTTCTGCAAGAGATTCCCTGGTTCTTAAAATTTTAATTTTGTTTTGTCTTAGCACCAAAATTGTTGATTGGAGAGTAACTGAAAAATAAATCTAATTTTTCCTTAAAAATGGAAAATTCTGGAAAAAATATTGCACTATCCTTTTCAAACTATCTTGTTATAAGAATTACAAAATACATTCCACTATACTTTATATCTCTACTTTTACAGCTTTATATATTTTGTTGAGAAATTCCCAAGAAACTTACCACAAACATAAATTAAAACACAGTAGAAAAGGCTATCATCTTATTAGTATTTTCCAAGGGAAAACTGCTTCATTAGGAAATGTCCAAGTACTTCTACTATTTTGTTTCAGTTTTATGCTTTCTGAATTGAGCAGTTAAAATATCATAAATCTTTGACAGTCAAACAAAGTAATTATACAGTCTGTGATCTATCTGTATGAAAGAGTTGTCTCAGATTCTCTTCATTATTTTTGACAAGTAGGTTATTATTACATATGCTTTGCAGTTAAGCTTTTAGGTAGGATCAAGACTTCTACAGCCATGGACTACGATAAAACCCCTGTTTCTAAACTAATGTGATGTAGAACCCCTTAGGATAAGAACAATTTTCCTTTTACATGGCATGTCGTCTCATATACTATCCTATTAATAATTCAGTCCAAGCCTACCTTATTTACTGCATGACTTCCTTAATGACATGTTCATAAAGTGTACAAATAAACACACTGCACAAAGGACAGCTCATATATAAGCTCTATTTCCGCCAAAAAATGTTTAAGAGTGGTCAAGTTTAGGAGGATTAGGAGTAATTAAATATTAGGAGTAATTAAAATACAACCACCAACTTTCTATCCAGAGAATTTTTTTCTCTGCTCAAATTAATTGGTTTAATAATAATCTGTGTTTATATTTATCTATATACATCACCACAGGGCTGTAGTGTCCTTGTGTGGCTTCATATATTTTTTTTATTATCAAAGACCTGTTACTGATTGTGATCTTTACGAGGGATAATGGACAATATTACAGTCCCTGAAGAGAATCTAGGTGTTCTTTGCTGATCAGATTCAAACTTCTTAGCATAGGTATAGAAAATTGTAAGAAAATATGCACACAGTTGCAGGAAAGAGCGACAGCAGCAGTGTCTTGATTCAGTGATGGAAAATCAAAATCCTTAAAAGTCCTTAAAAATGCCTTGCAAGAATATCACGATGGTGGACTTCTGGCACTTGGCATATACTGCAGAAGGCTAAATACAAGCATCAATTTTGAAGATGATCATTAGGAACAAAAAACATTATGATTTGAGATTATGCCTTTTTTATTGTGTAACTACTGAAAAAATATATGTTTGTATGTGTGTATATATATATATATATCAAATTTGATGCACTTTAAGACAATAAGATATTTAATCAGACCAGTACAGAGACTTTTTTATTTATTAAGTCATTATTACCCTGATAGGACTCATTGCATACTTAATTTTTTATAAAAGTGTAGGTAAGAGATTTAATGTGTAGTAGAAATTATTTTCTTTTATGATGTCCTGGAATTCTGTTTAGTCTTGACTTTTGTTTTCTTCTTTTTTTTTTTTTTTTAATGAATATTTTTTATCTGTAAGTGCTTACTGAAAACAGGTTTCTGCTGTAGCTGAATTATCATGAGATCAGACAGAATAGCAAAATGAGAAGCTTAACGGAGACGTTTTTAAATTGTATTTTAAAATGTATGTGCGGTTATTATAAAACTGTATGGCATGACTTCAAAGTCAGGAGCGTATGAGCAAATGGGGAGTTTAGGCAAAAATAATATATCTCTGGATTAAGATTTTCAAGGAATGGAAGACATTTGGGTGCCAAATGCCACAGAATTTCCAAACAAGCTTAGATAATTATAGCCTAAAAAAAAAAAAAAAAAAAAGGAAAACGTGGAAACCAACAAAACTTCTATCAATTTGTAGTTAAAATATGTTATGTTTCTCAACTGAAGGTGAAACTTCTGATCTAATTCACCGAAACTGTAAAGATTCCTGAGATTCAGAATTGATGTGTTTTCTCGACCTGTCTGCATGCTGCCATCATACTGTTGCAACATACTGCGCTGTTGCCTTTTGGTGCCTAGGCAAAGGCTCAGTGCTTACACATCTGAGCACTGTGAGAGTAAATGGCTTCCAGCAAGGCACAGGGGAGGCAGAGAAAGAAGTGCCAAGGCAAGTAAAAAGTAAAAGAAATGCATTTTCTAGTTAGTCTTGGTGTGTGTATGTGTGTTTGTTTGTTCTGTCATGTCATTCCAATCAGCCAGTGCCAAAACTTAAAAAAAAAGTATGTATTTCTTTAGGCAAGACCCACTACCCTCCACTCCCATTTTGGCAGACAGCTCCTCAGCCTTCTACTGTGACAAGCCCTGACCTGGATATCCCAAAGCCCTGTGCTAGTTGTGGCCTGGGGCATTTTGATTTCCTCCTGTGGTGTCCATAAATATTTGTTTGGCAAAATATTCCTGTGACTTAATGTTGTAACCACTTTGTGCAGTGCACAGTAGCTGTTTAAGCTGTTTCTGGTTAAGGTTATCCTAACACAATAGTACCCTTCATTATTTTGCAAACTTTTTATTTTAAAGGGAACATAGATTTTTAACCATAAGACTGTCAAGATTTTACATACCTAAATACATTTGAAGATCAGGGTTTTCCAAGATTTCCACTGATAGCCCAAGTTACTTAGTTTCCTAATCCCCAAGATACTTTCAAAGATGTAATTTAAGCTTCATAATACCAAGCAGAAAAAATCACAGTTGCTCATTAAAACTGAGGTCTAGTACTGTGGCTTAGGCCAAAGGCTAGTTTTATAAAGGCATCCAGATAATTTTGTAAATTCTGTTCTTTGCTAATTTATGAGAATGGGTCTCAAGCTTCCACATTAAGTAGACAGTTTGGAAAATATAGCTAACTTATTATTTATCCAATTTATAAGGGTCTAAACATCTATGTCTCTACTTTTAACATATTTCTACAATGGATTCTCTTATAACCAAAACAGAAAGCTGGAACTTTATTATTTGTGCACCATGGTATGATGAGCAGTTCAGTGGATAAAGTTTACATCTTACAGCTCATCCAATAATATGTGTTTTGGGAGAACACTACCAAGGCACAGAAATCACATTAGTTCTAGCATGTTTGTTTCAGCTCAGATGAACTCTTGCCTATTCTTGGCACAGTGTTTTCAAGAGAAGTTAGGCTTCAATGCTGCTATATTTTCAGCTCTAACTAATTTTTCATTGTTCAGATAGTTAAACCTTCGGAGTTTCAGCAGAGCTGCAACTAACAGGTATCTTGGGATGCTGTGAATCCAAATGTTGACATTTTGTAGCAAAGCTCGTTAGAGCATTTGCCAGGGAACTAAATTCTGTAGCATTTTAAAGTGTCTAACTGCTCTTAAACACCTTTGGCAGTTATGTTATTCCTTGCAAACATTTTCAGAGTTGGATGGGGATCATACTGCAGTGGCCAGACAATCTGTCCACCAAACACCCCTGTTTTGAAGATGCTGGAGAGCTGTTTTCACTCTCCATTTACTAACAGTCAAGTACATGGGTGACTGAGTAGTTTTCTCAGTGCCAATTAAACTGAATGAAAGTCACATAGCTAGAACCGAATAAAATAATCTGAACGACACCATGGCAGCATTTTGCATTTCCTTGGTATTTTTCATTTCCTAATCTTAAAATAACTGGTAGGTTAACCAGAGGTCATTTCCAATTGTATAGTGTTAGCATTTTGAACAGGCAGAAATATTCTTCTTTTTTACCATTATTCATATTATACTGACATCCACATCAAGTATGATCACAGTTACAGTTGGAGCTCTACAGGCAATAAAGAATGTAACAACCCAAGTGTGCTAACAATTAATATATTTGATATAGAACACTTTTTTATTTTTTTGAATAAAAACACATTTTTATAAATATCAGTTCAAACTGCTCAGAAAATATTTTACATCTCAGGGGAATACCTGGTATCTCGATACATGTTTTCATGAAATATAATGATTATTTTTAATATAAAAATTGTTAATGATCAAAGCTTACAGAAATAAACAGAAAAATGTAATACATGGTGGCTCATATTGTTTTGGGAACTCCCTCAGCTAAAATTACATATTTCAGTGTTAAAGTGGAGGTTTGGACCAAAAAAAAAAGTTTTTTTTTTTTTTTTTTTTTTTTTTTTCCCCCAGAAGTGCTAATTAGTGATCAAATGTTTCATTTCATTGAGTTAACATATTAAAATAGATTTCAGTTTATGCCTTGTTTCATTTTGAAATGTCATTTTGAGTTTTGTAATGTTGCTTGGAAAAATCCTGATTTCAGCATAAGCATATATGACTTTACGAGTGTTCATCAGTAGTTATTAGGAAAATCTCAAAGAGAAGTTCAAATGTAAAATTTAGAAGAAACGGAAGAATGATCCTTAAAAAGAGACAGGCATGGGAGACAGTAAAATGAGATAGAATAAAGTAATAGTGGAAGCACAGACCTTCCACATTTGGAGTTTTCTTTTTACTTCAGTGACTTCAAGAGAAATCTGTTTGAAAATGTTATTTTTTCCCCACTCATTCAACACATCTTTCACTTCGTTTCACATAAATGAGTTCATTCATGTTTATTTCTTTTAGATTCATTTAGGTAGAAGGGGACTCTGGAGGTCATGTAGGCTAATCTCTTGCTAAAGCAGGCCAAAATTGAAGTTAGATCAGTTTGCTCAGGGAAATGTCCTTTTCACTGTAGTTGCTATTGTGGAAAGACCAAAGATACACAGCAGTAAACCAGATCCAAAGGAAACCTTCACAGATACTATACACTACAGGATACCAATCCTTTTCTGGAAGGGGTTTTAATTTTTCTCCATTCAGATGGAAGTGGTGGAAACTATACTAGCATGTGACAGTCAGTAGGTGTAAACAGTTACAGATAGTAATCATAGCCCAATAACAGTTACCTTAAATTTAGAGATGAAAACTGCAACTATTTTATAACATGCACAAAGCAGTTAAGATTCACTGAACTTGGTGAGGGATTAGACATGAAGCAGGTTAATTAGTCAAGACTAATTGAGTGGTGAGCTGTGATATGTTTGGTAGGATCAGTACCTCCATATGTAATGACTTTTAAGCAATATTCTTCTTTTTGTGACTTTTGCAGTTTCCAGTCAACCCTTAAAAAGCTTACATGTCAGTGATTCTCCAGTTATTTATTATTTTTCTGGTGAGTGTTCTTTTGTAGGTTTCATCTGTTCTGAAAGTGATTCTCTTTACTGTCAAATTTGTAGTGTTCGTAGGTTCTTTCTCCAGACGTGACCTCTGGAACATTCTGTTTTTTATAGGTAAACCTTTTCAGTACTGAAACTGTGCACTCAGAAATGGAGGTTTCCCAGAATTGCCTTTGCAACATTTAATTCCACATATTTTGCGTGGTTTCAATGATTTAATATTAAAGAAAGCAGTAGACAACAAAGAATGCATGAAAACATTTCAAATCAAAATATGAAGAGACAAAGAAACTAATAAATGAAATTAACTGAACTGAAATATCTTTCTTCTATTTATGTTACTTTTTTATTTTATTTTATTTTTAATATTAAACGCTTTTTATCCAATCTGGAGTGCTTGGCTGATAAGAAAAACACGGAAGGAGCATACTTGGAAATGACAAACCAGTCATCCCTAGCTGCTAATCACCCATGGTCAGACGGAACAGGGAGATTTACATGTTATGGTTAAAGAAATGATTACATTCTTATTTTCAGGTTAATGCAAGTCCGTAGAGGTTCTGAGTGCTACAAAGCTAACTTATTAATGTCTTGTAGTACAAATTCCCTTTCTGACTGTATAGAGCACAGTTACATGCTGATTACTCATAAAACCTTTTTTCTTTGCCCATGGTTTCTAATCAAAATTGGGATTATGCTGTTCATTGGGCTGAAATCACATAAAGTCTGGAGTGGATTATTTTGTTCATTGGGCTGGAGTCACCTGAACTCTAAAGTGGATTATGAAGTTCACTGGACTGGAAGCACTGCATTGTGTTGCTGAATCCTATTACTCTCTGAGCTCTAGGCAGATCCCTGGAATTTTTGACGGAGGAACCCACTCTTTTTTGTTCAGTAAATTCAACCTTTAGCCATTTCTGAGCAGTTAAGAGAAGTCTTATTTACTCTGGACAAGCATAACTACACTTTTATGTCAGTAAATATTCTCAGATGAAAGTGGGAAGTTCATTAATGCTTGCTGATAATTTTAGTAGAGGTGAAAGTTTTAATCAGGTATTCAGAGGCTGGAGTTCTCCAGTTAAGTCTCTTTCATCTGACTGTGCACCTGTTTAGATTAGGCACATCACTGTGACATTTAAACACCAACAGAATGTGGTGATTATTTGCGCTCCAATGGAACCTAAAGGACCTATTGTGCAAGACTTTGCACAAAAGGAGACTGATTTGTAATCACTCTCTGCCCCCAAGAAAATTAAAACAAGAACAAAAAAAAGGAACTTAAGAAAGTACAGAGAAAGAATCATCTAAAAACTATTTCCTTGGAGTAATTATGAGATTTCCAGGGTAAACTGTGTAAGACGAAATACTGTATTTGTTTATAATTAAGCTAGTTGTGTTTTGTTGTTTGGTTTTGGCTTTTTTTTTTTTTTTAATGCAACACTGTGACTGCTTTGGCCCATTAATTCAGTTTTAAACAAGAGTAAACAAATTGAGATATAGTTAAGTGAAGTGAGAAGAAGAGGAAAAAGCTTTCAATTTTCAGCAACAGCATTTGTGACAAGAAAGTATTACAGAGAAAATGCTGGGAAGCTGAGGTTAAAAGGAATGATTATTAACATAAAAGAGGTGAGAGTAATTCTGTGAAAGTGGCTGGGATACTGCCAGATTTTTTTTTATGAAATACAAAGATTTATGTCTAATATATATATGACTTCATCATTTCTGGAACACTGTTGTGAAGAGATCACTTAATTATCATTAAGAATTTTAGAATTCATTTAGCAGTCTCTTTTTTATTGACTCATAGTATGTTTTAAAAGAACAACATTATATTCCAGAGAAACTTCTGGAGACAGGGTTTAAATACTCATATGACAGGTTTATCTGTCCCTGCATAACACATATAATTTGAACTAAAAATCACTTTGCGCTGATAATCATCTCTCAACATAGCCAAATATCCACAGAAGTGATGGAATCTGAGTCAGATTTTTTTCTGCCTTTATAGGGTTTGCTATGACTAAGGGTGAACAATGTCTGTAAATTCTAATGGCCATGTTAAGGAATTAGAAGCAATCTCTGAAATGTTACAGAGAATTCATGAAGGATAGGTGGACACACAGAGACTACAAGTTGGGCAAATACCTTAAGAAAGACAAAAGGGAATAAAAGTTTTCATAGAATCATGGAATTATTTCATTTTCATAGAATCATTGGGTTGAAAGGGACCTTAAAGAACATCTTATTCCAACCCCCCTATTTTAAAAATAGGTTCTTAATAAAATCACCAAAGCCTTTGAACCAAGTGGGCAGGATTGTATAATGCGTTATGGACATCATTAGCATGTGGCTATCTTCAATTCAAAGCAGGCAAAGCAAATGCAGCCATGCACTATTTGGGAATTAACTGGTGACTCTCATGGTGGCCTAAAGATATGGGGCAAGTTTCAAGTTTGAGACTAGCTCTTTATGAGTTGCTTCTAAGAATCAGGATGCTGTAAGCTTGTTTTTGGCATCTATGTGAATATTCAGTCAGCTGCTAGGAACAGTAGCATGTAGTCATATGTAATGAAAAAGCTGTTGTCTGTCATAAAACAGGAAATAATACAGGTGTTTATATGGCATCTATTATAGAAATTCTGAGCAATTTATTTGGAGCTGATTGAAATGACCTAGGACCTATAAGACAACAATGCCTTTCCACTGTGGCAATTGGAAGGTAGAAGGATAATTGATAGCACATTTTTTTGGCATCTGCATTGCTCCCATAAATCCTGTTTATATAACTTATACAGATGAAATACCTGTCCAAGAATTATATCGCTCTTGGCTAAATACTATAAAATGTAGTGTATGTGCAACTTGCAATAGAACTGATAAAGACAATGTGGAAACCATATTTTCAGGCTACAATTGCCTGAGGGTTTGCTGAGGTGTGTGATACAACTTTACAAAGAAGAACTCTACTTGGGGCTATTACTAGGCAGGTTCTGGTAAACAGGTTGAAAACATTTTTATATTATTTTAGTCCCAGCTGTCAATGAATTTCAGGACAATATCCTTGCAAGGGAGCTTAAGAGTAAGCTAGCACTTCCTTGTTTATCTCTTACCTGCCCAGTGTGCATGTTTCCTTGCCTAAAACATCAGTCACTCACTGTAGGCTAAAACCAGAATGGCCACCAACATGGAGATTGAGCAGAACACCAAGGACGTCCTTGAGCTCAGTTATGTGTTAGCTTAGACTTAGAATTTGTATCCTAAGGTACTTGATGTTCCTCTCAGTTTTGATGCTGTAAGCAAGAGGTACTAACAAAACAGCTTACTTAACAGGACTTACAGCATGAACAACATAACTCAACCTGATAATGGTCTTCAGCAATTGTGTGTGGTGTTTGAAGAACATATCTAAAGCCTCTTCCAGAATTGTGTAGATATCTCTTCAGTTTTACTCTAATGAGAAGTCTTGTACTTTATCTTTTAGGAAATTAAGCAACATATGTAAAATTTACTAAGGAAAAAGTTGACAAGCTGAAATAAAACAGTTTGCATGAACAATTTCCCATTGTTAAACCAGCTTGTTAATACAGCCAGATGTATTAACAGACTGATAATGACAGATGATGGCTGGCTTTTCATTCTGTTTAGCTGCTGAGGGAAAAACAAAATGCAACACCAGCTTCAGTATCTTTAGTGTAAAAGCTTTTTCCAGTTATGCATATAGAATATCAAGTTTCTTCCCACCACCTGATATAAATACTACAAAATACAAAAAACTGAATGGCTAACCTTTTCCTTTGAACTAACTTAAAAAATAAATAAAATCAAGGACATAACAATATGAAGCATGTACTCCTTCTTGTGTTGCCAATAGCTAACTCTGCAGTCCAATGATAGAGTATTAGAGCTTTCATTGCTTTTCTTTGGACCCTTTTCCAGTGGCTTATTTCTGTCTTTGGAGCTGATATATTGTTCTCCGTATTTACATAAATGTGAGTACTGCTGAGGAAAACCTGTGAAGAGAAAGAGGTGAAATTTCACAGAAAAAGTTGAGGTTTCTGAGGAAAAAGATTTGAATTTACAAGGGGTAAACTTCCAGTTCTCTAAGAGAAAAAACAAACAAACAAAAACAAACAAACAAAAAAAACAACCACCCAAGCTAATAAATGAGTGACTTTGGGAAGTAAAATCATTTTCCCCAGGTAGGAGAACAGTGCCTGCTGCTAGGAAGGTGATCCTGATGTGAGCAGAATTTCAAACGAGTTTTCCAGGAGGCACTGCCAGATGCAGCATCTTGTCTGTCTCTGCCTTCTTGGTGATCCTTCTTTTCTTGCCCATCTGTTTCTGTGGTGCTGATAACTTCTAACAGTGGCTTAACAAATGTTTTGGGGTAAACATCATTGCTGCAAAGCCCGTGAAGCACTGCAAGAGGTTTGTCTTGCACCAAATTCCAGTGAAGAGACTTCTTTTTAACCTAATGATTGCAGTATGTGGATAGGAAAAGATGTTATGAATAAAAAAAAGCAGTCTGGAATCTTTATGCAGCCAATAATACAGCGTCTTTAGTTTCTACAAACTGTACAAAAACATTTCCTGATGTTGAGATGGAACCTACTGTGTTTTCAATTTTTGCCAATTGCCAAGGACAACAGTACTCTCACTGGACACCCCCTTGAGCCTTCTCTTCTTTAGGCTGGACAGTCCCAGCTTTCAGTCTTCCCTCATAGGAGAGTTGCTGTAGTCTCTTAGTCATCTTCATGGCCCTTTGTTGGACTCTCTCCAGTAGCTCCATGTCTCTCTTGGAGACTAGGGAGGCCAAAACTGGACACAGCACTCCAGGCATGGCCCACCAGTGCTGAACAGAGGGCAATAATCACCTCCTTTGTCCTGCTGGCAATACTCTGCCTCATGCAGCCCAGGATATTACTAGTCTTTGCTGCAACAAAAGACTTTGCACTTTTCTGTGTTGAATTTCTGAAAGAGGGGTGGTAGGAATTAGAGTGAAAATTAATAAAAATAGTAAAAGTCTTGATGGCCAAGAAGCTTTGTTTTTTTGCAGGTAAGAAGACAACTGACTACAATCCCATCTCTGTTCAATATCAAAGGCAGAAATTATAAGCAAAATACAAAGAGAAAGAGAGGAAGAAAGTGTTAATAAAACTTTAAAATTAATACCAGAGAATTGATAAGGGAAGTTAAAAAGTGTCAGAGAAACCTAAATATCTAAAAGTTAATAATAAAAAGAAAAAAATGTATCAGGGACAAAAATTATTTGTGGAATTTTGAATTTGATAGGAATGCAGAAAAAATGCAGGTGTGTTTAATAGTTACCTATATTTATATATTATATGCATGTATATAAACCAGCATGATATGACCATGATTTTATTTTTCCAGGCTATTTATAACCAAGTATAATGTTAAATGGCACTTGCTAAATATTCTGAATTCAAAATCTACAGGCTTTAATCATTTGAAATCTGAAGTCTCAAAAGAGTATGTAGAGATCTGAAGTTTGTTTTGCATTATAGGAAGTGTGAAAAATTAATGTTGATAAAGCAATGTTATGGCACTGCTAAAAATTACAGGTACTTAGCACCAAATAAGTATTAGAAAATAAACTCTACATTGATTGTAGTCAAAGCAGTAGATCAGTTACTAGAGTCCATTAACAGGAGTTTGTGGAAGCCATGTTTTGTCAAACAAATTTTGAAAAAATCTTGTTTGCCATGAAGGTATTTCTTGACTCATTTGCCCTCAAATCCTCACATTGTATGTACCAGAAAGTAAACAATAAGTGGGTCAAAAGAGATTTTTATCATGTGAATGTGCTAATGAACCATTTAAGAAGAATCCCTGAATGAATTTTTCATGAACTTTATTAATACCAAACTTTCTATTGCAAATGTACTGAAACCTAGTCAATAGATCTGCTCATGACAATCTTTTGTCTATGGACATCACTCTTAAAATAAATCAATAACAGACAAATTCCAAATGCAAGCAAGAAAGAATGAAGACTTCCTTTCTCATTTGTATCCTAAAATATGACACTGCATAGCAACTCACAGCAGGAAACTCAGTAAGAATTATATAAAGCACATTAATGCAAATTGTCAGAGCATAGCTCATTGCAAAAGTTGCCACGTAAAGGGAAACAAGTTCCTCTAATTAAATCTAAAACCTTTACAGCTGTGAAACTATAAATTTTTATCTACACTAGCAGTAGCTGTAAAATTTAATCTAAATTGAAGTATTAGGTTTTTCTCCCCCTCCTACATAAAGACTTACATGAAATTAGAACATGCCTTTTAACTTCTGCCACGAGTACTGTGTCAGTGTGCTCTTCCCAGCAGAAATACTTATTAGGCTTGTGTTCATTAAGTAGTCTCTTTTGTTCCTCCCTTTCTTTTCTTTGCAAATCATCTGATTTAGACTGAGAGAGAGGAGAAGCACAAAGTTTTTTGTTTTCTTGTATCCGATGCTCTGGTAACAATAAACATAAGATCTGAGTGGTGCTGTGCTGACAGCTGTGTCTGAACCTCTGGCTCAAGGCAATCTCGTTGGAGCCAATTCTTACCTGCTGTAACTTAGTCACACTCCCTTGTGCCACTTATATCATCAGAAGATCCCTGAAAATTTGCTACACATCCAGACTTGTGTTTGGAACTTCATGAGACAGATTTTTATCAGTTCAGATCAAAGTATTCAGGGATTTTAGTAGACAATTTGTTGTTGCTGCTTTTTTTTGTTTGTTTTGTATTGTATTTTAAATGAGGCCCTAGGCCTTCAAAGGCCTGAAGGTGGAAGGAATACTTTTCACAACCTAAAAACTGTCCTTGTGATTACTCTTTCACACTAGTTAGTTTGGATTTATACCACTAAACCGTACAGAGACAGAAAGTCCTGTGGGCTGGTTCCAAGTTCAGGACAGATGCAAACATTGCTGCCTTGGCTCAGGCCTTCTCTGTCATAGCCATAAGGAAAATCTTTGTGCATGGCAGGTTAACTTGCCAACACTCCTCCACAGTTCTAGCGTAGTCAACATGTCATTGAATTTCCATTTAGCAGGTTCTTAAGGTTCCCTAGTGATTCCTTCTGTATATCAGTATAGCTTCTATATACCCTAACTTGAGTGCAATGTGATAGGTGCTATCCCTGTAGCTCTTCTGCACTTCTTTTTCCAACAAGGTTATGGCACCTTTACTGAAAGTTGTCAGAGATGTTCTTTTCTTAATGTTCATTCCTACATCTGATGAAATTCCATTGTAGTAGTTCACAAGATCTGTTTTCTCTCTCTCTCTCTTTTTTTTTTTTTCTTTCCTTTCTTCTCTACAGAAGGACAAGGGAGAAGGTAAAGTGCCCAATGCTGGAACTTAAAATTTGTCTGAAGTGCTTCTTCTGAGTATAGAATGGATTTTTAAAGCAGCTTGTTTACAGAATCCAACTTCACTGTTTCTTTCTAATTCATATGTATCATGCTTAGTTTAGAACAAAATTTTGTTTAATTGTTCCATGTTTATTTAAAAGTTTTTGTTACTTTCTCAGCTGGCAGGCCAAGAAATTTAATTTTTGCCTTCTGAGAGAATCACTTTTCTAGCAGTAAGATCTGAGAAAGAAAGAATTCACAAGGATTTTCAAATTTCACCTTCAGACCTGCTTAGTCCAAAATCAGATCAATTTAATATTTATGGTGATAAGGAATAAGAATTTATTAACAGTTAATACAATTATGCACCTCCTGGCTTCAGTATTTTGAAAATTTAAGTCTGGTCTACAGAGTGTTCTTGACAGATCATGCTATATAGACACAGATCTGGATGATGAAAACCCAGGAGATGCTGATCTGCCCTGAACATTGAACCTTAGTCCTCTGTCGTGTGTTCTCCAAGCAGCAGCCTTTTAGCTGGGGAATGAAAACCTGGTCCTTTGTGGTTATTAAATGTACACATACTTACAGGAATAGAAACTCCGGTGCACAGAACTGTGACACTTGTTCACAGAAAATGGTACTGATGGGCCTCCTGGTAAACACTAAGGTTTTCAGCAAGCCAGAAATTCACTGCCAAAACTGTAGTTAGACTGAAACATTGGATTTACCACAGTCTACTAGAGACCTGCTTTGAGAAGTGGGGATTTCTGGAGTCCCTTGGAATCCTTTGGTACAGACAGCAATGCGTGCCAGTGGTATTCTCTGTTGACCTTTCTGTGTGTGAGGGCTGCTGCCTCTGATGTATTAGCTGGATGTCTATAAACAAGTCAAAGCAAAAGAAAATATCACTGCAGTAGGAGAGACTCGTGGGGAGGACAAGGTATGAGGGCATTAAGGCACAGGTCTGTGATAGAGAATGTCTTTATTCAGTTCTTAGTGAGGGCACAGGTTGCATAATGTAATTCTGTGCCCATTCCCAAACTGCAAATCAAGTCTTTTTTTTTCCTGTAAAACTATAAAGCAGAGCTGGGGATGGACTTTTATTATGCTTATGTGCAGTACTTAGAACTCTTAATAACCCAATCCTAAGTGAAGTGTCCAAGTACTATGAATAATAATCAAACCATAACAGCAGGAGGTACCTAATGAACAGAATTTATGTATCTCTTGTTCCAATTTTCTAAGATTAGTAAACTTGTTACAGTCCTAGTGATAAATACCTGGCACTGACGTCTTCTCCATTGGAGGATATTTTGATTACTTCTTTTGAATGCTAATTTCTTTTTTTCCCAAATGAGTTGCTAGACATTAATAGCTATGCCCAAAATCAGGTTCTTGTGTGCCATTCCTGACTGATCTGTCATGAAATTAGCCTGGCAGCTTCTCAAGTACTTTCATTTCCTGGTCATCAGTATCAGCACTTGAAACAGTACAACAAATAAGTGTTTCTTTCACAGTAAATCAAGGAAATATTAGCCTCTGTTAGAGGCTCTTTTTCAGATTGTCTGTCCCTATAGGCAGAGATGAACTGATGTGATCCATTTTGATGCAAAAAGACCATTTGGATATATTTAAAAATAAAGCAGCAGTTTGTTTAAAAGTGACAGAACAGAAACTGTTCTTTTTTTTCATAGCTCATGTGCAAGGCATTGCTTTCCATTATTTTGTTGGAGAACAGGAGTGCAAAAAGGTTATTTATCTAAACTAGAAATGCAATAATACACCACAAATATGATATACTGCTAGAATCCCACTTTTCTCTTGTCAGTTCTTGGTGTGTGTGTGTGTGACCTGTGTCAAGTCTCTTAAGTTTTCCAGAGTGCTCCTCTTCACAAATAGAAAATAACAGCAACAGTTTTTTCCATTTTTCTTCTGAGTTTCAGATACTGCAGTGAGAATGTTTTTAGTAAAGCAAAGCATAATTTTTAAGTTAAAAAGATGACAAAGAATAAGAGTATTACAGCTGAGAAACAGTCTTAGATAGCTGGCATAAATTATGAACTTTGTAAAGTTTGATCTTTTTTCTATTTCAGCAATTCACCTTAAAAAATACATGTCTTGGAATACTGCACCATCTCAGCACCTCATAAGCATTTCAAGTCAGATCTCACTACTTTTTAAAATTATTACTTTGAGTGGAGTGATAGCAGAGGGCCACCAAGATACTCTAGGAGCCTTAATATATACAGGTAGAAGAAGAACTTGTTAACTCAGAGAAGAGGAAGCTAAGGCTAGGGGAATCCACCTGCAGCTTTTTACTTTCAAGAGGGACAGAGTAGATAGAGCCAGACCTTTGGACGTGTGAAGTGAAAGTGCAAGAGGCAACAGAAGGGAAATTCTAAGTAGTTAACAGAAAATAAAATAAAAAATCAACACAAACGTGGTCAAGTATGGAACAACAGTGCAGAGAATATGGAGTCTCCTTCCTTGGAGATTTCTGAAACCTGTCTGGAAAAACCCTATACAAACCAATCTTACTTTATGGTTAACTCTGCTTTGAGCAGGGAATTGGATCAGACAAACTGCAGAGTTCCTTTTCAACTTACATTGTTTTGATTACAAACAGGAAAGTCTAGAGAGAGTTGATCTGTGTGTGCTTATTATAACATATTGCATATAACATCATATAAAAATGCAGTATGTGTAAGAAAATATACCAAGTAAATTGACAAATGCAAGATCAAAGTCTATTTTTCACAAAGGTACAGGCATCTTTCAGATTTTTTATATATATATATTTTATTTTATTTTTTCTTACCCTTAAGGACCTGTCTGTGTATGGATCTCATTGTGCAGTATGCACAGGCATGAATTTATAACAGCTTAGTGTTTCGTCCTGTCTTCCTCCATTCATTTACCAGTCATGAAAAAGGACAATTTATACTGGCAGATCTGATGAGATTGTTCCGCTTAACTGTTTGACCTACCACTGCTGCAGTCAGGGAGGCTGCTCAGGAAAAAAATCCTGTTCACCCACAGTTTACAGCCCACTCTTTTAAGAAGAATCATCATGCATTATACCAACAGACTGTCCAGTTACATGATTCATGAACAGGTTTCTCACGCTGCTCGCTTGTTTTTGAGATGGGGCTGGAGTAGGATTACTTTGTCTTAAATAAGTAAACTCCAGAAGGCTGCAGAATCACTTTGTTCACTGCAAGATTCTTCTACATCATAACTTTTCTATGAGGATCAAGGATAAAATTTCCCACTTTCAAAAGCAAAGTTTAAAGCTACACATTACTGTTTGAATCTCCATTATTAACTACTTAGCTGCATTACCACTGAAGTCACTCAGAATTCACCTGTAAATAGTTTCCCAATGAACCTTTACATAACCACCTGTTCATCAGAATTTCCTAGTAGGGTGCTATGTCTAATGTAATTATTATTTCAAGTATTTAACTTGACATAGGCTGCATTTCTCAAGAAATTCCATTCTGACATCTACTAGTAAGCATTAGCTTCCCAACGGGAATTTTCTTATATTACCAGGTTTTTGTGGCAACTTTGCAAGGTAGTGAAGAAAAATAATAAACATTGTTATCAAAAACATTTTTGGGGAAAATGCTGAATCTTTTTATACATATATATTAAAAAAAAACACTAGATTTTCATATTTCATCAGAAAGATAAAAACTGAATCATATTTGTAAGCTTTCCCAGAAATACAAAAACTATTTGTATTTAGAAGCAAAAAAAACACTTGAAAAAGTTCTAACAGTATTTTGTATATGTCAATGAACCGGAAGAAGCTTTTATTGTTTGTACACAAAGGGACAAAGGATGTCAACACAAATAATTTTATGCATTTTATTTTCATTCCTATGACTAAATCCTAAATCTTAGGTAATTCAGGACTTGAGGTTTTGTGCAGAAGCTTGCAAAGTTTATGTGGCAATCGCTTTTCCACCTAGCCTCAGACTGAAGATCTTTGATCAAATGAGGGATTGAAAACACCTGATTCAGTAGGATATGAGGGCAAGTTAAAAATATTGTTTAGTTTTTTTTCATTGTATCATAAAACCCAATCACTGTATAATGACTGAGGCTTCTTATTCATAAGCTAAACAGTTATTTTATTAGTTTTATAACTTTTCAACAAAGTTGTAATGCCTAGGTTAGGGATTTCAAAAAGCATAGCTCTATTTCAGGTCTTAAAATTGTTTCTTCCCAAATGAAGATTCACATTATATTGGGGTCGAAATGAATTCTAATACTAAGATTCATAGCTAACATGGGCTATGTTGCCTGTGAAGGCAAACCAAGCCCTGTGGCAAAAATTAGTATACCGACATTTACTTAAACAGTTCCAGAGATAATGAATATCCCGGACACAAGGATGTTCTGTTTCTGGGTCAGGTACTGGGTATTTAGATCCAGTGGTAGCAATGACTACAGTACAAATAAATATAACAGCACAGTTCGGTGTTTGAAAGTTCTCTGCCCCTTTACTAACTTTATTGTTTATGCCAGGACATTGGATCAGATTCACCATGTAGAATGGTTTTCACACCTGCCATTTAGTTGAACAAATTCTAGAAACCTAACCCACAAAAAGGCAGGCCTTAGTTCACTGGCAGAAATGGGACAGGTGGCAGCTCTGACACAGGCTTGAGAGAATAGAGAAGATTACACAGAGTGGGATGAAGCTCGTGAAATCCTGAATTGCATTCAGCTTTTAGGAATAGGCTAGAGAATTTAATGTGGCTTCAAGGAATCACATATATAGTTTGACTGGAGTTATTTAGCTTATTTTAAAACCTGTATGGGAGAATCTTAGTAATTACACTGGAGCTGGGATGATTCCTGTACAGAAAACCATTCACTCATGTCAACAGAGATTTATTTCACAATCCTAGATGCAGTGAAATATCAGTGGTTGTTGATGAAATGCTTGTTGTGGAATCTGTGGGCTTAGTTGTTGGATAGTCTTCTGATTAGGAAAAAAAAAAAAAAAGATTGATGAAAGATGCTAGAGAACAAATTAATGTTTTTTTACACTTGATTAACTGCTTAATATTCTTAATGTGCTCAAGGTACTGGAAACACTTGGAGGGTAAACACAGAGAACTCAGAACCTGAAAGTTAAAGTCACTGAGGCCAGATTTTAATTAAATTTAAATTGAAAACAGAGAGGGAATTAAAGTATCCATCACATTAAAAAGAAAAAATTAAAGCAGGTTCAAAACCAAAAAAAAAAAAGAAAAATAGAAGAAAGAAAGAAAGAAAATCTCCATTGAAAACTAACGGTCTGACTTTAAGCAGTTTGTAGGGAATTTATTGCGGCAGCTGAAGTAGTTTTCATTATCATCTGGGGCCAAAAAGCATTTGGTTCTTGTGCTGCTAAAGAATCAGGAATCACATAAATGTGTAGTTTAAAATTTGAAATAATTTCAAAAGTGAAATTCTTGTGAGATTCTGAAACATTTTCCAAAAAAAATGTCAATATAAACTATCAGAAACTTAAGCTAAAAGGTTAACGTACCGCATTTGGAATCCAGCCATTGATACCAAATTTTATGTTGCTTGGATAGAATTGCAGTATAATTAATAGGTGTGTTCAGTGGATCCATCAGCTGCATTTGAGGCTACTGAGAATCACTTTAGAAGGTGACTGACAAAAGGGAAAGAAAAACAGAGGTGCATAAAGACAATCAGATTTTTCTTTCAGTCTAGTGTAGAGAATCAATGTGTTTTGTGCAGTTACAGTTACAAATATATTACAGATACTTTACATTTAACCCACTGTATTTTAAATCTTTTCAGTTCACTGAAGCGCTTTAGGCACTTGTTAATGAACTCTACCCCTCTTACTTTGGCTACAATTTTCTTGCCAGTAGTTCTTACTGATTCTTGTGATGCAAGTTTTCCTCAGACCTGCCAATTGCTTCCAACTTACCACATTCCTTGTCTCATTGTGCTCATCGTTGCCAACTATCATCCAATTTGTGAGTTGATGGGTTATTTCTATTCAGGTTCCAGCTCCTGCAGTCAGAAAGACTTTCTATGACAGTTTTAACTGTAACTTCTGAGCTTCTACATATCATTCACACCTTGAAAATACAACTTCCAGTAACAGAATAAATATTAAAAAAGGCTTTTATTTATCTACTGACAATTTCAGAATCGCATCAGACTGCTAATAATTATGTAGTCTCCCTCAACTATTAAGTTTTTCTTTTTCACAACATCTTTTGGTCACGATCTTTTTTATTATTATTATTATTATTATTATTATTATTATTATTATTTTATTATTTTTTTAGTAACAGATGTGTGGATAGTCTTAGATCAGTTCTCTAAGATATTCATAATAAGGATAATATTCACCTAAACAGACTATGTCCTGTACATATAGGCATATTTGACAGTCTTAGGATTTAAAGTGACAGCTCAATAGTTTTTTGTTTTGTTTTGTTTTGTTTTTTATCCCCTGTTGTGTTCTATTCTTTTGTCTGCTTATTGCTACTTAACCATTTGAACTATTCAGCAAAACAAAAGTGTACAACTGCAAAGCCTCATTTTGCAGTTTACTGGAAAGGGGGACCAGAATGTACCTCAAGAGAGAATGCTGGGTGAAAAAAGACTTACCCAGAACACAGTACGGCAGCAACACAGAAACACTCAAATTTCAGTTGCCACAAGGCACAAAAGAAATATTTCTTGCAAGAATGTGTTTGAGGGGAAAACATTTTTGAATTTTATTAAAATTTTGAGGAGAAATATATTCCTTTCCTGCTCAGATCTAATTAAATACTTTATAAAAATGTACCTGATGTTTGTGCCTCTGGTGACTTAATGTTTCTATGGCTAAAAAAGGAAAAGGAATGATTTCCCCACAGGAATATAAGGAATATTTCATACAAGACACCCTGACATTGGTTTATATATGTGTACTCAAGAACTCCTAGCCCAGAGAATTCAGTGTCTGCATGGATACAATTTGCAAGCAATACTATTGTATAGAGTGCTTAAAACATGGCTTTGCACTTAAGGTTAATTGGGGAAATAACCTGACATTTACGGGGGTAATGCTGTGTTTATGTTTCCCTTGTGTTTCTAGAACAGCCAGATATTTACATGACATTTTTATTTAAAAAAGGAGGAACACGAGAAGGAAATTGTATTTGCAGTTCAGGCTGATTGCAACATTATCCTTCAGAAGGAAAACAATGACATTTGATTATGAGGGAATTTACTCCACAGACTTCACACAAATTACAGAAGTAAAGCTGGGTCTTCAAGGAAGGGACTCCAGCCAGATGAAGTTGAAACCATCATAGCCTTCTTAGGCCAACTGGTTTTCTTTCAATTCAGGATTAATATAAAGAAAGAACTTCATTCTGTAAACCAGACTAAGCCCATTACTGGCTACATTCTCACTGTAGCGTAGGCATGTAAGCATAGAAAATGTCAGCGTCCTTATTAATTATTCTGAGGAGGGACTTTTGAGGAGGTGGAAAACGACAGAGGGAGCATAGACTGGAGATCAGATCAAAATCCTCTAAGCCAGAATTTAAAACAGTGTAAATCAAATGATGGGGTATGTGGAGCCCTGCTTTTTGTGAACCATCAGAGGTTCTTCCCCTTATCAGCACTCTGAAATTCTGGTAGCATTCAAGGGACCATAAAAAGTTATATTTCAACTGAGTATTGTGCAGGACTTAAGCCACATAGCTCCCAGGATAGTTAATACTTTTCTCATGGGTAAGGAACTGTGGAAACACACTGAAAACATACAAAAATGTGTCTAGTGCTTTAAAGGGAGTAGTTATTGATGATGATTTTCTTGCTGAAAATTGTGGCACGATTGTTGATGGAGTAGCCAGTGATGCCAGTCAAATATTGTATTGAATGTCACCCTCAATTCATAGAATAAGCCAGTCAATTTGCTCTCTCTTGTTGTTTGTCAGCAAAACAGAATATCACCATGCTTGTGTTAAATGCAGTGGAAAAACAAGAGCTGGAACAAACAAAATTAATCTAAGCTCTTGATATGACCAAAAGGTGTTGACTGGATGCAGTGTAGCAAAATAGTGAGAGCTCTAGAATTGTAGGATAGCTGCTTTATTTCTGATAAGCCTTGTGGTGTCCTCTGTTTTTCCAGCCAGCATAAATGCATTAACCTGACTGTTCACTGCATTGTTCTGGTTTCACACCAACATGAATTCAAATATAAACCTGTGGTAATGTAGTGAGAAATCAGGACAAGAATCAGCAATGAGTCCTTTTGTGGCACAATACTACGTGAGTTATAGTAGCCTCGCCTTTTCCTATGCCTAATTTTACCAAAGTTTGCAGAAACTTCCCTACTATTCCATCTTATTAAGCTTTGGAGATGACGTGCTTTGTGGAAGAACCTGTTGTAAGGCAAAGCACCCTGCTGCAGAGTAAATGACTTTTGGAATTCTTACGCCTGTACAACTCTGCCAATAACTCAGTTGAATGGCATCTGACAACTGATTATTACTTTTTTCTAAGTTGAACATCTTTCTGGTTATACTAGCAAAGTCATGACTACATTCATCTGTCAAGGATCCTCATTAATGGCTTTTTTTTTTTTTTGTTCTTCTAAATCTGATCTTTAGTACATCTAGACATCTATAACCAGGTAGTTTCAGTGGAGCAGTTGTACTACAGAAAAAAGATGAAGAACAGGAATAGATGTGCTGTTTGCCAGTGGCAACCTCAGCTAATAAGAGTATAGAGTTCTCATAATAGTGTCAGCTGTCATGCGTTCTTAGAGAAAAAAACAAACTTGCAATCTTTTTTTTTTTTTTTTTTTGGTAAAGGAAGTCTACAGAGAAAATACTGGTTAGTATACTGTGTTTTTCTAAAAATATCTTTTCTTCTCCCATTAGCAAAAGTACAGCGTAATTTCTACAGGCTGTGGGTGAGAAACATTGCTAGAAAATATTCAGTTGTGTAATTTCTGTATGTTTTTTTTGGAGCTCTGATTTTATAGCAGTGACTTCTTTTGTAGTGTTGTGTGGTCATTTAGAAACAGCTCAGGACAGTACTGGAGAAATGAACTCCATCCCAAAATAATAAGCCAGACCATTGGTCTGTGTTTGAATATTAAATTAACAAAATCCCTCAAAGTTTGTATTCTATTTCTGATTACTCATTCATCCTGTGTACAGTAAACCCAAGGAACAAATGGAAGAAGAGTTGATCACAGAAAATGCAAATTGTGCAAGCGTCTGCTAAACCATTTGGTTTGTACCCCTAAGGAAATTCCGTACTAGGAAGGAGAGGTGCCAGCTCTGTCAACGCTCCAATTTTATACACTAGAATAAGTAAAATGTCCCTACTTCCCACCCTTTTATACACTTTGTGAGCACACGAATGATGTAGTGGTACTTCAAAATCAACTTATACTCATCAGCATCATCAAACATAACTGAAAAGAAGCTGCTATCATCAGTAAATAGTCTTCAGCATAAAAAGGGCAGTAAAATGTATTTCTTTACTGTCTCCATACACTATTGAAAGTGCTGTTGTTTAAGTGGGTTTCTGCAAACCAAGCAAGAAAACATTTTCCTTGATAAAAGTGTAATCTAAGTCCTACTGAAGGTCATCTAAAAGGTTCTCATTGACATTGTTGGGCTTGGATTCATCCCTTAATGTACTTTGTAAGATGTTTTATGGAAACAGTTATGTTGGGCAATAACTGCTCCCAACCCTACCTTCCCTGTTGAAAGTCATAGCAGATCAAAACTTTAAGACTTCAAAGAATCTCTCTCCTGGCTTGCTTTTGCAGCTCCTCATTTTGCCTGACTTACCACTATTGAAAATTTCTCTTCAGTCTCCATTCACATTGATCTAGGCTGCTGCTGAAGGAGTGACTGACAAGCTCAGAACAGAAAATCACAAAACAAAGAAGAAAAAAGACAGCAAGTCAGCATGAAACTTTCCAGAGGCCAGCACTACTGAGAAACAGGCTCACAGAAACATAGAAAAGAATACAGAAAATAAGTCAGGTGTGCAGTGGATGTTAATGCAGGGGACAGTCCCTATTTCTTTTAAGCACAATATCTAAAAAGGAGAATAGGAATATTAAGGGGACTGATTATGAAAACACCCAAGCAAGTTTACATGAAGTTCCTACTGGTAAATTAGAACAGATTCTACGAGCTCTGTGACACTTAAAGTGTTGTTACTCTTCCAACTCTTTGCTGCATTTAACTCATTAGTCAGGCTTCACTAAAGTAGCTGCTGGATGGCTTGAATGAGTTGATAGCTGCATCTATCCCAAACTCACCAATATCTGACCTCTAAAACAAGTGGATATGAAGACAGTCTCCTCAGGATTGTATCCAACCAACAGAAGAATACTCCCTTTTGTTCTGGGGATTATCATCTGCTTTTCTTTTAATACAATGGGTTTACAATGCACAGTGTAAAATCCTTAAAAGCTAATCTCTCTATTCCCACAGACCCTTTCTAAATAATTTAAAAGCTCTGTCTTCAAAGTTCACAAGTCATTCCCTATAATGGTTATACGCCTATGGAAGGCTGTAGTATTTGTAACATGGAAATGCCTGTTCATGTAAAGTAAGTTGTTACCTTTTTATGGCTACTGATTTTAAAAGAAATTTAAAGTATCAAAATCTCTGTTTCTGCTGGAAATGCAGAAATGTGTGCACACACATTAAAGAAATAAATATATTTAAAAACATGCTTCTTAAGGTGAACTTCAAGCTAATTTAATCATTTCTTTATATATCTATGCAGTATGAAACTCTAAGTCAAAATACTTTTTACATTTTTGTTCATTGCCCACAGTCTTCTCTTGCTAGGACCTGAACAAATTTTAAAAAGGAACAACTCTGTTTTATGAAGAAATGTTTATGCTATCTCAAAATACTGGATGAGAGTAAGAATGGTGATAGAAATTAACATGTGCTTCTTTTTCCAAGGGATTGTGGAAACATTTTTTTTCATTAAAAAAAAAAAGAAACATTATCATCTGTGTGTGACTGATAAAGGGTTATTGTAGTTTCCTCTCAATGTGTTCTGCCTATAACAGGGAGAGCCTGAGGCAAAATTTTCAATGTCATTACAACACAAGTCCATGCAGAAATTAGCAAGGTTTTGCTTCATTGCATTATATGCTTGCTATCATAACATCTTAACTAGAAGGATTGTTAACAAGTGTCAGTAGTATTGTCTATAGAAATTATCCTGAGTTGTTGCAGATAAAGGGAAAGGAATTGGTTGTTAGGTAAGTTGCAGTTGAACTATTCTTCTGTATCAAACAATGCATTCAGCCACAAGAAAATAAGTCCCCACACAAGAAGACTGTTTGCAAAAAAAAAAAAAAAAACCTAATGTGGAAAGAAAAATCTCATTTCATATTTCTGAGAACTTTTTTCTTTCTGAATACTTTATTATCACCTTTATGAAATTTACTATTTTGTGATCATTGCCAAAACTCAAGATTTTATATTTCCAGCCCAATGTTAAAAACTTGTTAAAATGGCATTGGCGAAAGATACAAAGGCAAAAGAAGAAACCATAATGTTGCCATCAATGCTCAAAATTTCAACATAAAATTGTCAAAATTAATATTTTTTTTCTAGTAGTTGTGCTTAAATCTTTATGTGCCAAAGATAGCAGCCTCTGAATGGAAGACAATATTAATTGGTGATTATCCTCTGTCTTGGTTTTGTTTGTGCTTACTTTTTGAACAATCAGGGCATGGCTTTGGAGACCCTGCTTCTCACTGGAGCCTTCATGTCCTGTAGTATTTATACAGCATAACAACCACGCAATTCAGCTGTTTGCAGCAAACGACCTGCCCACTTAGTCTCATGGTACAGCCCCTCACAGAGCTCTTTCACTCAGCTGTCTCACCATCAGCCATACTTCTGGGCCTTGTTCATCTGTGTTTGTCAAATTAGAATCCTGGTCATATTGCATATTTACTGGGAAGTTTTTCTTCTTGCAGCTCTGTATATCTCATTTCTTCTCTCAGCTTTTGGTATTTAATTCATTTTTTTTCTTGCCAAAAAACTTTCCAAAAGGAAAGTTTTATGATTCTGATCCCTTAACAGTCAGGTCCATAGGCATTGGCTGACCTTTCTAGGAAAGTAAAAGAGCATGTTCTTGGTGTTCACCCCTGACCGAAAGCTAACTGCATATTAGCAAAAATCCTTCACATCATCCAGGATATTTACAGTGGACCCTAAGCAAACATTATGGAGTGTGTTTATCTTCTTGAGGAACAAAGTTATTTATATAGGCATATATATAAAGTAAGAAAAAAATTGTAGATGTGTTGAATTTTCATGTCTGTTGTGTGATGAATGAGGCATCAACTATGTATGAGGGTAGCTAATTGTGTAACTGTGTGTATTCACTTCCACGTACTGAAGTAAGACAATAAAATTTATTCATTTAGTAACTGACAAGTTATTACCAACTTGACTTCATCTTTACTGACAACAAACAAACAAAAAAACAAACAAACAAACAACAGTATTTCCATGGTATTTCCATGTACGACACTTCTATGCTTCTCTCCTGGTTGCTACTTTGTCCAAAGTATGTTATGTGAATGAAGAAATGTCAAGGATGTCTTCCCTTTCTGTCACACAAATGGACAGTTATCAATTAACAAAAAAGTGATCTTAGGGCAGTGGAAATGTTGCTACCTGCAGCTATGTTCAGTCTGAGATGCAGTTATAAACTGTTTATTTAGCTTAAATTTCTTTACTTTGTTTGTCAGTATATATTGTATATTTTGAAAGAAAAAGTATTAGATAATATGATTTGAAATTCTACACAGGTATTTTGTGAACTGCTTATGAGTCACATCATTATTCCACATGTAATAAAGATGGTACAGAAGAAGAAAGTAAATCTGTTAAAAGTAGTTTGGAGCCTATTTCACTGTTATTTCTGATTTCTACCAGCATCAAAGTTAAGTGTATAGCTTGCTCTTACTTGATTTTGGATATCTGACTCCTCATTATGTATTCTATTAAGTTTCCAAAGAGCTGTCACAAATGTTTCTCTCCTTTTATTTTAGTTCTGATATTTTTCAAAAAGTTCCACTCTTTCTTAGCATGCAATGTTTTTCGAATTCTTTCAGTGTAGAATAGTAGGTGGTTTGTCCTTCCTCTATATACTCAAAGGTCCAGTGCTTCTAACCCAGCTGTACCCAAAAAAGATACAGGTTTTGTCAATATTTAGTAGCAGCAGTGCCCTGCACAAAGATAAAAGTTCTTTCTTGAAGCTCCTCTGTTGGTCTGCTGGATTTCTGGGGCATGCCAACTATCTGCAGGTCTTAGATGTGTGCTCTGTACTCTGTATTTACTTATGTCTCTGTTTATCAGCTATTGCTTTTGTTTCCCTTATAACATTTCTGGTTATTGATTAATGAGGTCTCGTATTCGGAATGTGAAATTTTAAGTTTAACAAAGCAACAGTTAAAATAACAAACATTAGAAGAAAAAGCTTGCTGAGAGAGGCTTTGCAGTGCTGCTCCCCACCTACTCTTAACATCAATTTGAATTTTAGAATTGGATCTGTGCCCATGCATGGGCCCCAGTCTCTCCCAAGGCCACTTCTCCTTACAGTGAGACTTCTCTGGTTCAGTACAATGTAGATACAAGAACAGTCCATAAGAATATCCATGAAAGGTGTCATTTGGGCCAAGATTTTGTCTTTCAGTATTGCCATCTTCCTTTTCACAAAATCAGGAGGTGCCACATAATTCCTGTGGAAAGAAGCAAACAAGCAAGTACAATATATGGTGTTCACTTTGTTATCTAAGACTTCTATCTTTTTCCTCTATCGGGGGGGGGGGGGGGGGAAAGTATGGGAAAGGAAAGTGACTAAGATTTTGTATGAAAAATATCATATTCTTCCTTAACAATCAAAAAGAATGGTGTGTCTTATCAGACCTGTAAAATATTGCATAAAAGAAGATCCATTTTCCCTTTAGTGAAGAGGAAAGCTTATAGTTTAAACCTAAACAGCCATAGGCAAACCCTTAATGAAACTGATTTCTTGTGTAAGCAAGTCTAAAGATTTGTGTTTTAAAACTTAAGGATGTCAATTATTGAGAAATGTTACACAGACAGTATTCATTACTTCCAAGCAATATTTACATTTTGAAGGTCAATATCTTGTTGCTGTTTGAATATGGAACTTGTATAACCATTTGTAAAAATGCTCACTTATATAGCATTTTCTACCTGATGGAAAGTTTCTGTACAATAATTTGCTGGATATTCTGATAACAGTTATTCCTGGATATCATGAATACTGAGATGTTCTTGGTAACATGTAGCAAGTTTATACACAGTCCTTAATTTTTTTCTAAACTAACAAGCTATTTGAAATTTAAAAATATGGAGATTAGTTGGAAAATTACTAATTATCTGGCAAGGCTTAGGCAATAGCTTACCAAAATGATAAGGACAGGCTTTACTTCACCACTGGTTGATAAGAAGAAAAGACAATTGTTTCTTTGAAGTCTTTTTTTTTTTTTTTCCTTAAAGACTTTAAGAGAGATTTCGGTTTTAAAAGACTATTTTTAGTGCAAAGGACTTTAATAAAATTGGAGTATGAGCTATTTTGAAACATAATTTCCACTTTCTATTTTTAACCCCAATTGATCTAAAGGGGTGTCACAGAAAATCATACCAAAAAGAAGAACAAAACCTCTGGTTTTAAAAATAGCACAAGAATTTTTTCTTAAGGTCCATACCAATGACAAATGTGCTGTATTGACAGTTGCATATGATGATGCTAGTGATACCATTTCAAATGCACTGAGCCAAATAGAAGATTGCAGTACTGATAACTAAGGCCAATGAACTCCATAGACACATGCTTAGGGTCAAAGAGAAACTCGGTGACCACCACAGCAAAGCAAAATCTTTAAGTGGTTCCAAATGGCAGAGAATGAAAACATCTGTGTACTTCATAGCACCAGTCTCCAGCAGTGTTCTGGGTTGGCCCTGGCTGGCAGCCAAGCACTTGCACAGCTACTTGCTTGTATTTCATTATCAGTGGGATTGGGAGAAAATAGGAAGAAGAGCAAGAAGACTCATGGGGTAAAATAGATACAGTAAGATCACTTGTGGATTACTGTCATGAACAAATGAGCTGCTCCTTCATTTACTGTGAAGGTGGTCAAATGCTGGAATAAGTTTCCTAGAGGGACTGTGTAATCTTCATCCTTGAAGATACTCAAACCTGACTGAACACGGCCCTGAACAACCTGCGCTATAGATGTTCCTGCTTTGAGCAGAGAGAGTTTGGACTAGACAATCTCCAAAGAAGCTCTCCAACCTCAACAATGCTGTGATTCTATGAGACTGCGGAAAGAAAATAATAAATAGCTGTGGATTAAATAAACAGCAATGAGGGTGGTATCAGCTTTATTAAGAAAGCAAACAGCAGCAAGAAGGGTTTAAAGATAACAAAATAATACCAGTGACTTTCTGGACAAAATAATGTAGAAGTTATACAATTGTTACTCTAAGAAAAACCTTCCATACCTGCATAGAGGAGAGACTGGATTTTATGGGCTGTTATCTGTCACCCTTAAACAGGCCTAATATTTGAATAGAGTTGAATGTTGAATATGTTCAGGATTTGTTTAGAGCACTGTGGGCATTTCAAAGTCCTCCTTTCACTGAAGGAATAAAAAGAAGTATCCAGCTGTTACCTGTCTTTGCTGAGATTCTAACACTCATATTTCCTTTGGTCTGAAAACAAGTCTTTCCCATTTAATAACTTAGCCCTAAGATTTCTGTATTTGGCAAATCACTTTCTATTCTGAGCTAGATGTTCAGACAGATGTTCATAATGGGTATTACGTACAAAATTTACTTCACCCATCTCTACAAATAATTACCTCTGGGTAAGTAGAATTCACTAGGCCACAGAGGGAGAAAATAATTTTACATTCCTTTGACACTACAGGAGGAATTTTAATATCTAAATCTTTGTCGATGAGGCAGACGTCTCTATAGGCGGGCATGACCCTCTGCAATCATTTTAATTCATTTATCTGTAGGAAATTATCTAAAGTTGAATACAACAGCACATGAGAACTTACTATATCTATAACTATAAAGTTGATATTTTCTCTTTACCTCTTCCTGCAATATTTACATCTTGTCCGAACTATGCTTCTTAACATTGAATAAATGGCATTGAGTCATTGACAATTCTGAGTCATTGATTCATTGATCCATAGGGACATTGGTCGCTTACTGAAGTAGAACCTTCCTAAAAAATCACATTTTTTCCTTGGAAATTCTCTGATTTATGTACTAATCAAAACCAACTAGTATTTCCCTGTCAAAACAGAGAAGGTGTTACAGAGGTGATCTGTCTGATGCTTATTTTATTTCTACTATTGTTTTCCACTATATACTATAGCCATACCTATATAATAGACTCAGCATTAAAAATAATAATAATAATCTGTTTGTGGATGATTCAAGATCACAGTGATATTTACTCATTTTTCTGCTCATCACATCAAAATAACGTCAAAGAAACAGAAAGAGTCTGTTGCCTGCATCTGCAAAGTTTTATTAGCTATACTGTATGTAAGAATAAAGGTGTTAACAAGTGACAAGTTTGAACAACATTTGATTTAAAATTGGTTCTATGAAGACTAATAAAATGGAGCAATATTGGCCTAATAGGTTTGTTCTTTTATGGATCAAGTCAAATGGAGCACAGAACATTTTTATTCTCACTAGCTAAATGTATCTAGTTATGTAATGGCCAGAGTATTGCAATGGGAATACTAATGACAGTAAACAGACAGGGTACTCTATTCCAAATCAAATGGGCTCAGAGATTACTCATTTTCTCTTATAATAACAAATGGACTTGTCAAAAATAAACAGAAGGAAACCATAAAAATGAAACACCTGCTATTTCTTTTTCACAGATGTGGCTGCATATGGGTAGAGATACATAAATATAAAATACTTGAAATATTATCCAGAAAATTAATCACTCTGTGGTCTCATAACATCAAACAGAACTAATAAAAGAAAAAGGGAGCTTTGAAATCTTCACCTACTAGCATGATTCCAATGAATCTTCTGTCACTCGTACATTCATGTTATTGTTTTTCCAAGTTTTTTTATGAAATTTTGTCTTTAAGCTTCAAATTGTCATACAACTTCACAAGTCATTAACATTCATTGTTCAGTTGTTCAGCACACTGAACAACAGCATCAGATATGTGTTTAATAACAAAGAATACATTCTCTCTGAAAGAACTTAAGAGATGGCTTCTCTCATGTTTTGACATTAATATTTAGGGTATTAACATTTTAGCTTCTCTTTTGAACCTAGTACCAACCAGATCAGGATAAACAATAATATTTAGGGAGACTTCAATGTCCTACAGGAATATATAGGCTCTATTTAGTTCATAATCAAGCAGTAACTATTGCATATGTAACAGCAGTATGTACATAAAACCATGATTAATTACATTACTTCAAAATTTAAGGGCTCTGAATTTAGCTCTGCCTTCTGTCTTTCACTTCTGGCACTTTTATACACCCACAGGTGAAATTGTCTTCCTGCAAAATTGTAGAGGAATTTTGTCTATACCTTAAATGAGATTTTATCCTCTATCTCATCTGACACTCATAAAACAGACATGTAAATACTTCCCTTCCCTATCTCACATTTGTTTTTATTTCTTAATAGGTGAATATACAGTACCTAGGAGAAGAAGTCACAGTGACTCCTCTTTCTGCTAGGGTAAGTCAGTAAAATAATCTCAAAAAAATCTTTTTTGGTAGACTGGGAAAATGTGATACCACCTCATAAAACTTTTCACCTTTTGTATAAAAGTCTTTTATAATTGTTATTATTACTAATCCTGATGGATTGCAATAGGTTCATGTGATAAAATATGATGTAATTTAGTTTATATTCATTAAAAACTAAAGGTATGAACTAGGTATAACATCAAGTATGATACATTTCACATGTAATTTGGAAAGTATCACATCTACTGTATCAAAGTTGTAATTTTCCCATTCTCTGCGCTTATGAGATATGGCAAATATGTTACAACACTAAGACAAGAGTGAATGTGATCTTCTTTGAAATGGTAAAAGAGCCAAAACCCCAAGGAACAAGATGGAGGGGAGAAAGTATGAAAGTTACCTAAATGATGAGGAGAGAAATGCACACTGGAGATAAATTAATCTCAGCATAATGGTGTGGAATGGGAAATTCTTGGTGTGTTTGGAGATGTTATTCAGGAATTCTTTAGGCAATTTCCTAGTTCTATACCCCTACTCTCCACAGTTCATGCAAAATGGAATTGTGAGTGTGCAAATCTGTGTATTTGCTACCCAGGCAGCTTTTCTGGCTGTTTTCTTCCTCCAGCTCCTGTGTCATCCTCCATGAGTTGGGAGTGGCAATATAACACTGTGGCCAGAGGCTGTGAGTGTGTAATGTATTATGTGGTGAAATAGTGCAGCCCAGTTATAGGAAAGTGTATGGGTTGACTGACCTCATTCCCCTGGTATTTATCATGCACTGAGTCTGTTGTTGAAGATAAGAGGTTATTTGCTGGACGTGCTTTCTGCTGAATTCTTTTCTGACACAGAGAATTACACTAGTGCTTTCAGAGCGATCTGACAGAGATTACTCTTTTCTGTATGTTTCCTGTTTCCCATACGTTTTATTATAAATGTTCTCATTTGTGCTTGAAAACAAGGTCTCTCTGCAAAGGTGTTTGTGATGACTAAGAAGAGTGAAAATAGGTGTAAAACATATAACATATATATAGCTTATACTTTGAGTGTTTGTTGACTTTCTTGTGTGTATGGCCCAATAAAGTTCTGACAGTTGAGGTCCTGAAGTTGAGGAGTACATGTCCCTAGCGCCTCTCACTGTGCAAATTGGCTTCTAAGATATCTGCTTTGGAGCAGATGATGAATCATGACTAAAAGTTGTTATATACATAGACATCTAATTTTAAATCATGGTTCGAGAGACTTGAGGAAGCCTTGGGATTCTTGAGTGATTCTTGCACTGGCAGTTATTTTTTCTGGTGTTGGTCCAGAGTATAGTTAACTTAATCAGAAATATTATTTGCTCCTCCAAATTACCTTCCAAAGAATAAGCCACACTCAGGCCTGTAATAATTCAGTAGTAAATCATTCACGCTATGATTCAGAACTCTTCTATGTCTGTGGAAGTTGCTTCATTAACTTCAATAGACTTTGCTGACAGTGCATGGCAAAAGATTGATAGATTAAGAGTATAGCAAGTATAAAGGCTTATCTAAACACTTAGGCTTAACAGGTGTGTTGATGTAGTTTTACCTAGACATTTTACCTATGATATTTAACCTACAACTTATGATGATTTTGGTATCTGCAATTAGAAAAACAAAGAATGCTAGCCTGCTGAGCAGAAATGTTTGTCTGTTGGAATATTTCTGTATTTTAATGTTTGTCATAGAATCACAAAATATTCTGAGTTGGAAGGGACTCACAAGGATCAAGTCCAGCTCCTGGCTCCCCACAGGACCACCCAAAAATCAGACTATGTGTCTGAGAGCGTTGTCCAAATGGTTCTTGAACTTCAGCAGGCTCAGTGTTGTGACCACTGCCCTGGGGAGCCTCTTCCAGTGCCCAATAACCCTCTTGGTAAAGAATCTTTTCCTAATATGCAACCTAAACCTTCCCTGTTGCAGATAAGTTGATTATCTAAGTAACAAACATAGCTATCATATTAGAAAAAACTACTAGATGCAAGTCTGAAGGGCTTTGGTCAGCCAACACAGAATAAAGTACCCTAAGCCACATCAAGATCATGTAACCAAGTTTAGGAAGCATTTAGAATAAATGATGTGTGGTTAATAATAAACCTAAGGTTATTAATGAGCCTTAATGGCCTGATCAGTCTCACCTGGAGCTTCCAGCCATGCCTGTGGGATCAGGAATGCTATTTAAGTTTGGCCCAAATTAAACTTTGCCTAGGTATGTCAGTCTGATCTCTGTATCTGGCAATGGGCCTTGTTGATCCTGACTCCCTATGTATATTAGGGTCTTGCTTTGCCATCATAAAGCTGTATGCGACCCTAGTCCCCCTTGCTGGGTCTGATCATAGCCCCAACCCATAAACTGAATTCCTTGCCTCGGCCTGGCCTCCTAGAGGTTCCTGATGCCCTGGGCTCAGAGCTGCTAGATAAGGGATCCACCTCAGCTGCTAGCCTATGTGGAGTCCTGACAAAAGAAAACAAAAACTGATAAAACAAACTAAAAACAAAAGCTGTAAGAGGTAAGTTTTTTGAAGCTGCTTTGCTAGAATATAACTATCTCATTAACTAAAAGGGCTAAATGAGGAAAGAGGTATGAACCTAGACTATAAAGTGGTTTCATTTTATATGTTTTGAAAGATGACCAATTTGCTGTTTGTATAGTAATAAACTAATGCTAATTCATGTATGTTGGCATTCTCTGGGAGCCTGCAGTAGCCCTGAAATTATTGTAACAAACAATTCAATGAGGCACTGCTACTATGTATCAAGGTAACGCATATCTTATTGGTATTATTTAGTCTTATTAACTAACCAGCAGCTAGTTCCTCAACAGTCTTGCTCAGGGCTTTTACTTATAGCTAGATGTCTTCAATATTGTTGAAACCCCTCGAGTGACTTTCCAAGGTATGTTACGCTCCCAACATACACAGCTTAGTATTCATGAAGAAAATCCTAGTAGCACGTTTGGCCTTGCTAATCAAAAATATCAGGCTGATGTTCTTATGAGATCTGCTTGTGAAGAGTAAGAAGGCACTTAATGTTATATCATTTTGGTGATCGTATTTATTAATAGCAGTAGAAAACTCACGTGCCTCCTACAAACAGCTTGTAGTAATGATTAGTATTTGTTAGTCATGTTTAGCAATTTTTAATAACCTAAATATAATTATTTTGCATGCCTGTGTTTAAAACTTATGACTGCTGTCTATATGATACTTCTTGAAACTTTTAAATTATGCCTTTAAGGGACAGAAGTCAAAGACCAGAAGGGAAAATTAAGAACTTAAAAGACCGTTCAACACAGGGAGCAGTGCATGCTATTTAAATTATTTATGAAGTACAGATCCCTTCAAACTCTTGAGAATGCTGGCAGCACAGCAGTGTCACCAGATGTTGCTGGTACTTGGTTTGGATAGATGCAGAACTGGACACACTGTTACATCCCAGTTTTAGAACAGCCAGACTTTTGGAGACTATAATGGTTTTGCTTTGTTTAATTCCCACTCTGCATCTGGGAAGCTCCAAAGTGTTTTTGAGAGTCTGAGACTAAAATCTTAGCACTAATTTGGTATAAGATTATCTATATGATCTCGTCTTTTGCTCAGGTAGTGGTAGATCAATGGAGCTTGAAAGGAGAAAAGTCAGGATATTCAGCTGGAAAACTGCAGGAGAGTCTTAATACAGACGAGGAGAGTGAATGTGCATAATCTGGGAGCAAAGTCCAAAACAATAAAAATCAAGCAAAACATAACATAAGATTACTTAACAACAATTTCTATACGTTTTGTAAGGAATGGGGGCTATTAGCAAAAAGAAGGCTCTTTGGATGTCTAGCATTGATATTAGTTATTACACTGAAAGCTTTTTATCTTTTTATAAAAGTTTCCATACCAAATGGAAAATCTTTATTTCCTATTACTTTTAGAAGGTTCACAACAGTTGGCCATGAATGACTGTTTTGAGAGTGTATCAAATCCAGAAGCTCTGAAAGATAATTTGAAGCCTGACAGACCTAACAAATATCTTATTAGTCTTGCGATGAAAACAGGGATGTAAATTCAATGTGGATGAAACATGATCACTTTGATTTGTGGAGTGCCTTGACATGCAACATACTGTATGCCATAATAATTTAAAAGGGCATTTTTCTTTATCTGGTTACGGAAGAGCATGTAGCTAGGTAGAGGTAAGATAGGAGTCAAGGCAGCAATCATTTTTCTTTCCTACTCTGTGCAGAAAGAAACAAATTAAGGCCAGGAAAAGGGAAAATGTTCTAATACAAAATTGAACAAATTGAATGTGTTTTTTAAAAAAAAAAACACACAAAAAGTAAAAAAAAAAAAAAAAAAAAAAAACCACAGGACCACAAGCTGCATTAGTAACACTCTAGGCAACATGTGTGTTTAATCATCACCATTATATTCATCTGACTGTCTTTTGCAGATGTAAGCATACAATAGATCCAAAAAACTGTCTCAAACAAAAATTGTAAAATGATACAATGCAATTAAAGTAAAACATCCAGCCTCTGCTACTGTCCCCAGACTGTCTGCTTTTAAGACAAGGAAACAGATGGAAGCATCAGTATTATGCTTATCAATGTAAGAGGCTACTTTTCAATGGAAGGTTTATTTGGCTCCTATCATGAGGGTTAAGTGCAGCACTGAGTCTGAAAACTGCTACTGCATCTTGTGACAGAGGTCTCTGAATAAACAGGTGGTGTTAATGGGGGGGGGGGGCGGGAATCCTTCAACTCCATACCTAGGGCTAGTGATGTTTGTTTAGAATATGATATGAGCTAACTCTGTGCCTTGTAAGGATGGTCTTTTGTCATTGCAGGTAAGTTCTTTTGTCTTTGAAGATCTATTCATGTAAGGTAGATCAGAGGACAGTCTTGTTGTAAGAATAATAAAGATTTTAAACAGCATATAGTGCTTGGCATGCAGCAACTAGAAAAACATAAGACCAAAACACAACCCAAAGAAAAGCTTTTAAAAATTATGTCCAGATAAAGTTTACATTGGTGTCATAGTGATAACCTTTAGGGAAGACAGGACAACACTCGAACCTAATCAGTTTCCTTGCTTGTGTCTTAGAAGTGCTCCTTCATGCCTTTTACTCTATAGAGGACATAATTCTCCTTATGTTTGCAAAGGTCTTCTGCCCTTGGTAGAGTTATTTCAGCTTTATACCAATACAAGAACAATGTCAAGTCCAGTGAACCAATGTTTGCTCAATTAGAATCAAGGAAATCTCCATGCAGTCACAAATCAAATACTCAAATCCTTCCCTGCTCTGTTGAGGCTTATACAATGCTGCTCACATACAGATAAATCCTTAAGATCCTAGGCAGCAGTTGCTCACTCACGGTGGCATGTATATGCATATATGCAAATACATGTCTCTGCATGTATGTCTGTTGATGTAGATAGACATGTATGTACATGAACATGCATATCCTTATGATTTTTTTATTATTACAAAAGACTTTTTCTAATATTACCAAATACAAGAAGTATTTCTTTTCACAATTTTTTTGAAGAAAATAGTTGAGGCAGACCTAGATACCACTTGTATTTTTCTAGTTTTCCTGGAAGTAGAGCTCTATAATCATAGTTTTCCCCACAGTCTGCCCTTCTCATTATTTCTTTACTGATGCATTTTAAACATTGATCAAAACCAAACGAGCAGTTCCTGTAAAAGTGCCATGTACTGATGTTCAGTTCAAATCAGAAGTTTATTCACGTGGTAACCTACTATACCTCTGATCTAATGAAGATGGTTGTATAAAAAAAATTATGAAGAAACATCATCCTATGGGTAGTGCTTTTTTTGGTATCTGTATGAAACTACACTTACTGTTATCTCCCACAATTTCATTTGCAAACAGTTCTGTGTGGTTGGTTATGTGGTCTACAGGTACAGTTACTAAGCTTAGGAAATATGCTGAAGGAATTCAGTACTGTAATTAATTGACTATTGTACAGTCACAGCAATCATGTATTTAACATACAGCGATGGCATATACCAAGCAGGACCACAAATCTGTGCATGTACTTTTGCATTTGGATAGATATGTCTGGCCCAAGTCTCTGGCTGGTCTTTTTTTTTTTGTTCTCTCAAAAATACTACTGATGTAAAAATTAGACAAACAGCTGTTTGAGGTTTGTTTGTTCATTTGAATAATAATAATATTTAAAAAAGCTTTTTTAACATGCAATTTAAAAAGCTCTAATAACTACTTTTCTGATAATGCATCACAAGCTAGCTCCTGGGAATAGCATTTCAGAGTGAATAGTGGGTCATAACCCAATTGAATTGTTAAAATATTTTTAATATATAGAAGGCTCAGAAAATCCACCTCTTATTGTGACTGGCTGGACTAACCTGACCTTTAGCCTTGGGGCTTCTTACATGTTTGCAGGCTATCAGCTGTTTATTACAGCCTTTTTTCTTCCAAAAAGTTAATAACATATACAACTCCCCACCATATACATCCCAAAATGTCAGGTCCCAGAAGAAGATCTAATAAAACTGAACCACAGAATGGCCTGTTACAGTCAGAATGATAGCCATTAGTTCAGCTCTGAATATCAGGAGACATTTAGCCAAGCACACTTGCTGGCTGTTGAATCTGGTTTGACATAGACCCATTTTTCTACAGATTGACAGTTAAAAACTAGGTTCTCTACAGTCTGTAAACTATGATTTTATTTCCAGCAGTGATTTGAAAAACTAATGGTAATGCAGATTTATAATAACGAGTTTTGAGTGAATATCCCCATTAGCTGCCCTATTTTCAAGACCTCTCTTATAATATTAAAAGTTGCCCTTTTTTGTTTAACACTTTTTTTTCCTCTTGCCTTTTTGCCATTACTGTTTTCAGTAGAAAAACTCCTAATTATCCTGGCTACTCAGTCCCTTCTACTTATAATGGTTTCCTTATCCATCATTATAGTGTGATCACACTAATGATAGTTTCTCATACCTCTGTGGTGTAATTAATGTAATATTGCAGGCTGAAAAACATCATTTTCAAAAAGCCTCTTAACTTTTATATGTTCATTTGCAGCTCGAATAATGTGCATACACTCTGGAACACAGGAGCTGCCATAAGAGAACACAGTAGTGGTCTATCTACTGCGATATCCCACTCAGACCACAGCCAATCACATATATTCCAAAACCAAAATTTAATTTCCCCATTGACCATAATAGTAAAAATAACTGAATAGCTCTGCCTTATCCATGGGGGAAGTTTGTTGCTATTGCATTTGACTGTTGTAGCATATCGTCCGTATCATTTACTTCCAGTACAAAACCCTGCTAAATACACTGATATCTGGGATATTTTAGAGATCAAGGGAGGTAAAGGGGTAAGATTAATGTCTCATTAAAGCAATAGGTTGTGTCTGCAGTCAGTCCTCTAGTGTAACATCCAGAGCAGTGCCTGAACTTGCAGTCTTCTGTGTTTGCTTTCAGTTTTACGTCGAATCATCACTAATTTCTGGCCTGCCCAAGGAGTCCCTCTCCTACTGGAAGTCTAGGCTGTCCAAATCTCTTGGTGTTCTGCACAGCCCTTGCTACTTTCCCTGGTTATGCTGTGATCTCCTGTATTTTCTTTTCTGGCCTGTACTTTCTCTTCTTGTGATTCAAGATGTGCAACGAAAAGATTTACACAGACTGACAAGATATGTGATTGGTTTGAAAGGCCAATCTGTTCATTGGAATGGGGGCTGGGGAAGCTGAGCAGACCTAGCCTGTGAAGTGTGCCTGTGTCTTCAATCTTGCATTTCCATGTGATATAGCAACCTTATCTAAAGGTTTTAGGAGAGTTTCACTCTAGAGAGGAAATCTTCACTTAATTTTCAAAACTTCCTTTAATTTTCAAAAACTTTTTGCCAATAGTTCATTGGATAATATTCACTTAGGATATAAATACATTGCCAGCATTCCTTCCAGGTTGTTACGATTCAAACACAGACCACCTGCATTGACTGGCCAGCTCAGAGAGTGAAGGACAACATAAATTTCAACCCTTAAACCCATAATATTGCTGTTTGCTAATGCTGGGGCAGACTTTCACAGTCCCTTGCCACTGCAAATCTTCCAAATGTCTGTAAAATTTCCCTTCAAGTTCCCAGCTGAATTACCAGAGCTCTTAATTTCTCTGTTGATATTAATGCAGCTCTAATTTTGTGGCAGCTGGTGGGAGATTTAAGCCATTACAGTATCATCTTAAACCTAAAGTGTGTCTGTGGAGTGACATTTGCCAAATAAGTGCCATATAACCAGCACACAAAGAATTTTATTAAAACCATTCCTAGGCTCACACCATCTGTTTGGAAGGAAGACAAAATTCATCAAGCAAAGTGACCCAATCAAACAAACTGATGTGCAGAATGTTATAGTAAAAACAAAGCAAAGCAAATACAAAATGACAAATTCTGGGCTGTATTCTTTTCCTCTGTGATGTGTACCCCACCTTTTATTTTGGAATGATGGGATATGGATTCAAAGGTTATGGCAAATTATTTGGATTGTGATGCCCAGTGCAGAAGGTGTTTGCATTTGTTATTCATTTGGGGCTGATTTAGCACTGTTTTGCTCTGAGAAGTAATTGGCCCAGTGGGCCAACATGCAGGAGACAGGCAGTCTAGTCCTGCCTTTGCTACCATTTTATTCAGTGACTTTAGACTAGTACCTTTTTCTAGCTTATGACTTTTTTTTTGTCTGTTTACTCCTGGCTGTACAACAAGTATGCAGTAAAAGGGTTCCCAGTTGGCACTCAGATCCTGGTTGATATTGTAATATTTGAAGATACGTTCTTCATCCCCTACTGAAAAATTCAGAAGTGTTTCCTACTAGCTAAGGCTTCCTGGTGTACTGCTGTAGAAATATTGAGGAAAATACAGTCCTTTCCTTGTGAAATATTAACACGCCGTGGACCTGCAAACATGACTTACCCTGTAAGTCTCCTGTTGGTTTCTGTAGTCAACTTGAGAAGTTGACCTCTTTCCTTGAAGGAGTTCCAGAGATTTTGTGCTGCTAATACATCCATTGGAAATTTCTCTGAGTCGAGAGAAATCCCAGATGACCAAAAAGCTATTGAGCTTTATCTTTACTCTCTCAAGACTCATTTGCAATGAGATTTCCCTCACAATTTGCAGCCTTACTCTGAGTCTGGAGCTTGCTTTGGTCTCCATCTAGCAACCTGACTTGTATTAAATTCCAATAATCCACAAAGATATGTTGGGATTTTTCTTTATGGAATTGCTTCTAGGTTAAATGTAGCAAAGCAAAAAACAAACAAGCAAACAAAACACACATGTTGCTCTGATTGGGTCTTATAGCCAAAACTTCATTCAGCATCTTCGCTCAGATGTTAAGGAAATGGTTTCATTTTGGTTGATCATCATGTGTATGATGGCCAAGAAAACTCACCACAATAAGCTCTCAGTTCTAGCTATCAGAAATTTGCTCAAACGCTAACTCCTTATGGAAATGTCTTAGATGTGAAATGCTGTGTCCCTGCCTTGTGTCTGAAAACATAGTGTATGTAACATACATCAGAGAGACATCTGGGAGATTTAGCTCACTGTCTGTATGTGGGGCAGGGAAGTATTGTAAAATAATTTCCCCTTTAGAGATAGAGAAGTCTTGGAGAAGGATTGGCCTGAAATCACACAATAGGTGTCTTGACAGAGTGCATACTTGAATAGTTTGAGTTATCTACAGCTAGAAATTGTCCTGGGATTTTTATTAATTCTTCTTTCATCACATTTGACTTCCTTCTTCCATAGAAATAGGGGTAGGGTTGGTTCTGAAAATCAGATATCAGCAGGATGAATCAGGGATTTGGATTTTTCATTTGGTGATTTCAAAATGGGAATTCACCTTTTTCTTAACACTCCTGACCTTCCTCAGTAGCAATTCTACTCTTGGAAATCAAGAATGAGATGGGAGATATCTTTCAAAATAAAGCTCAGCAGATCTGCTCTTCCTCCCCTGTTCCTAGATCCTTGTCTAAGGACAGCCAGAGGAAGAAAACTCCCAGCTGAGTTTTGTATCTGGAGGCACTCGCTTCTCATAGTCAGAGCTGACCTTATCTGGATCATCTTCATTTCTGGGAAATGGTGGCTTATCAGATGGAAAGACTGACTTTTGCAAATGGGCTAAAAGCAACAACAGCCACAATCAGGAGGGAGTGGGGAGAGAAATGCTTCCAAAGTGTTACTGCTTCTGCTACTGTAAGCATGGAGAGTGATATATCTGGTAATTTGTGCTTTGTTTTCCCAGTTATTTCATTACACATTTACTGTTTTTGTATGTACACAGGAGCCAAGTGCTATGGAATGTTTTAAAATGAGAAGTGATGCGCTCTCCTTTCCCAGCTCATTCAACTGAAAAGACCAAATTCCTTGACTGTGTAAGGGAAAAATGATAGATATGATGGAGTGCACACAATTCAAGAAGTGAACAGTGAAGCAAAGCACTTGCTCAGAAATATATCTCTGGGATGAACTTCTGCAGAAATTAGCTCTGTTTCAGGGGTGGAGAGCTATTCACATGCATTTACTGCAGCTCAAGTTGGCATAGAAACATTTTCTATTGCTTTAACATGTGAATTGCAGAAATGGATTTTCTAAATGAAAGATTTCCACCACTAAATCCTTTTAAGTGTGTCCTAGTTCCCAGAAGACAGCTTGGAAATTGCTCCCAGGCAACAGACACTTATTTCAATGTGTAATATTCAGTGAACCTTTCAAAATATCCTTAATAATAAAGCCCCTGTGTGTGGACATGAGACTAATATAGGTGATTTATTGATTACATTTTGTCTGAAATATGAACTGGACTGGTTAACTTGGTGCCCCTACAGAACCTGCGAATTGCAAACTACAGAGGGGTGATTAGAGAAGGTGAACAGAAACACCTGCCTCAGCAAATTAAGAGATGTGTGAATCCTATTCTGTAAGCTAGTAACAAAAGTAATGATTTAAATCCTTGGACAACTTGCACTTCTGCTGCAGAATAGAAAAATGGACTCAATTTTGGTGGTGGGAAACACACTAACCTAGTCAAGGGTGGTGAATGTTTTGTAATACATCAAATCTGCATTATATACACGTGGCCATGACTAGCTTTTCCAATGCTTATACAGACTATCCTTTTAATTTTAATAGGATTACTGGAGGTGAATCTCTGCTTATGAGGTGTGAGCTAGCCTCATGTCTTCGCATTCGTTTTAACTCCAAATAGGAAACAAATTTAAAACAGTATATTGTCCATGTAAGGTAGACTTTGGAAAAAAAGTGAGACATAAGTATGTTGTTCATCCATACAGCAGTGAAAGTGTGTCTACATTTGTCTGAAGACTGTCAGATTGGTTTTCTGGAAATTTCTAAATATTAAAGTTTGTCTTAGCTTACAGTGACCAAGCTATCTTGAGTTTGAAGAATAGCATGCACTTAGTTCCTATGAATTTTAGGTTTAACACAAAGTGGGCTTTTATCTTGTTGTTGATTAGAGACCATATAAGGGAAGCTGGAAGCACTTTCTGAAAAGTTGTCACCTTAAAAAGGAAGTCAGTGGACTTGGGAAGAAGACTTGAGTAACTGAGGGAAATGGGAAAAAGTTTACAAAATAGTTTGAATTCAATGAGTTGAACAGGAGGAAGTGTTAATGTTGTACCTCTGACTGTTTTGAAGGAGAAACATGTCCTATGGAATATATATCCAACCATGATTGCAACCAAATAAAATGGAAAAAGGTACAGACTACAATGTAGAGTTCTCCTCTATATGCTAGTGTGACATAAATGTAAGATTTCTAAAACAATCCTCTAGGATAATGACAGCAGACAGTGGAAGATAGATGTTTGCATGTTACTGTTTTGTAAGATGCTCTCTGAAAGGTGAACTCAGAAGTACAGAACTTATTATAGGAAGTTTTGAGCTTGCTGGATTTTTTCCTGTGCAGATCAGTTGATTGATTACATTTAGCATGTCCCTAATCTGTGCATACCAAAGTTCTAAACTTGGCTTTCATGCTGATGGACACCTGACAAACCCTTCTGGGTTCCTGTTCCCTCATCTGCACAATTTAATTCATTTCAAAAAGCTATTTGGGGGATTAGCCAGGCAATGCCTGATTGCAAAGAAATTTTTATTTCAATGCTGCAATTTAATGATTTAGGCCAAAGTATGAGTATACAACTATATTACCAACATGCCAACATTACCATGATACATAAATGAACATTACAGAGCTTCCAAATAAACAGCAAAAATATATTTATTATTACTACCCCTGATGTAAAATGGGTAAAATATAGCTTCACCTTCTCTTTATATCTTCTGTATGGAGTTCTTTATTTGGCAAATACTACTGTAGTCATGCAAGTTACTATCCTGTGTGAGCCCGACCCCATTACATTTGATAGTACAGTGACAACTGAGAGCAAATTGTATTGACAGACCCTTCTTGAATATAATTACTCCAAAAAAAAAAAAGCCATCCTGAATCAATTAATAGTGTAACTCCACTTTAATTTTGAGGCACTCCAACATTCAGAAAAGCAATCAATCTTGTGGCATGGAGCCAAATGTTGTACAGCCTACCAGATGAGTAGTCATTGGCATAAAGGAGTCACTTATTTATATCACATTAACGCCAAGGGAATGGATTTCAATGGGAACAGTGGTTTCAATAAAAAGACCAGATTTAAAATTTGTGTGCTTACATCAAGATAGTTCGTATAGCCAGCAAAGTCCAAGATGGAGAAATTTATATCAAAATTCCTTTAATTTTCAAATCTAATTAGGTATCCATTCACAATTGCCTGTTGGGAGTGAAGGCCTCAGTAAAAGTGGTAAGGATTCCCACTGTACTTTTTTATTGTCCCATGGCAAGTGGAAGACAGCCTCCCTTAATACCCAAAACATGAAGAAATCATTGCCATGAGATTTCCTCTATAAAAATGAAGACTAAGCAGAAGATGGGAACCTTGCTTTCCACCTCCCCCTTTAAAGAGACCTTTCCTATACTCCCTTAGGACAATCATAGTAAGTGATATAATGTGACAAAAATGATCACACTGAAGTATTGTGCGATACCGTCTAGTTGATAAGGATATCTCCAGGTAAATAATTTTTTGAGTTATGACAGATGGTACTTTTCATAATCTTCTTTTTTCTCAATGCACTTCATTGTTGTTTTTGCTTAAAAATTTATGTTTGTCAAATTAACTTAATGTTAGCAGCTCCTTAAGATAGCTTGTGGGCATCAGTTTTGTGGAAGTAGCAATAATATGGTAAACTAGATCAAACCAGAAAAGTATCTTTTTTTTTTTTTTCCCAGAAGTCTGAGTGATGCCTTTTTCACATATCTTGTGGTTATTCATTATTAGCCTGACCCTTGGGTTAAGACTTCTATAATTTCATTTCACTTTTAATATTTCAACTTTAGTATCTAGAAAGCCTTCATGAGAGGTTCATTACGTAACTGCTCTTGGTTCTAAGTGCTCATTTACATCACTGAAGTCCTGAAAGCTTATAAAGTAGTGGCATGTCACAGCTGGTTTTTCCAGCTCAGAGTAATATTATGCCTTTCTGAAAATAAGGAATCTTTGTGTACCAGCTATTACACGTTGCTAGATGTTGTTAGATACTGTTATTAAAATGCATAGTTTGAGTTTTAGGTAACAATAAACACATTAAAAAGAAAATAATGATTATTAGCCATGAGTGCTTGCAGCATAACAAATAGTTGTCCCCTATAATTACTTGTTTCAGAAAATGTCTCTTGACCAAATTTTTTCATTTTGATGGGAGTAGCCAAAATAAACAAATAAAAATCCACAATATAACATATGACTAAGCCTAATCTTTGTAAAATTATCTGAGGATCACAGCATTACACTTCACTGAGTAGTTTTTCCTTTGTGTGAGAGATTATAAATATCTCACCAAAAAAAAGCACTACAAATCCTAGTTTTCATTACTGTCCATTGTGATATTATCCTTTTCTATAATCAATACTGTATAACAGTGCATATGTGCACATATTGAGCTCTGCAGAATATTTAAATTCATGCTGGAGTGACTATCAAGTAAATAATATTTGTCATCTCCTTTTATGAGCCTGTCCTATAAAGAGGTAGCATGAGAGCAGCTTTCCTTGCCCCATTTACTAGATGAGTATGATAGCTGGAGTCCAGTCATTTTTGGTGGTAGAATTAAATGAGATTCTCATCTCTGCACATTGAGTGTTTCTCACATGTATTAACATATCTGCTTTGTCTGAAGAGAGAGATTCATTCTCTAATTAGAGTCAAAATTAGTTTTTTTTTTTTTTTTTTTCCACTGACTTGTGCACAGGCAGGATGACCATGATTATGTATATGTGATATAGTAGATGACAGCCTTACTCGTAAATGTTTCAAAAGCCCTGTGTGGTCAATAGGGTGATACAGTAAGCAGGTAAAAGCCTCTTTAAAACAGACAATTTTCCCTGTTTTTTTTTTTTTTTTTTAATTTACTTTTCCCCTTTCATCCACTATGAGCACCAAGCTCTGGTGCCTACTCTCTACAAGAGCAAGAATAATTTTGAAATAATTTTTCATTTCATAAAAATCCCGTAAACTTTTATTAGCAAGCACCCTTAAAAAAAAGTGTCTTGGATTTGTTGATATTTATTTTGTTTTATACAAAATCTTTCATTGTTTGGATAAATTGAAAAGCAGAACTGACTAGGGATCAGCTTTTCTACAAGGCTCTCAACATATAAATGAAACAGAGCTTCAACAAAAAGACCCTTTCCAAAAATTGATTTTTCACCCTTACCCCCCTCTATTACTATTGTAGTGCTGAATTAGGTCCTGATCAAACAGGTTCAGAAGGTTTTCCTTCGTACAGTGCCCTGCAGGAATAAGAAATTCATTTCAATGGTGAGAACAACTCCCTTCATGCTTAACTTTTGCCAGATCTGTTGAAATCTACTTGACCAAGGTTTAAAGCCATGAAAAAAAATGTTTGCAGTACTGGAACAAGATAACACATGACAAGAAATTCATATAATCGAGCTTAACTCAGCAAACAGAATTTTTACACAAAGTATTAGAGCCAGAAAAACCATACTTAAAAGAAAACCATGTTCATTTATTAATAATGTCTGCCAGAATTTAGCACATGCTTAAATGTCTCTATTATATAGCATTACCTTTTTCCCCTTTTGTATTGATGATCAAGAAATAAAAAAGTACTTCTGAAATATATGCAGTATAATTAGTGTGTTTGATAATGCACAGCATACCCCTCTTTTGTACACAGTTAACAGAAATACATGAGTTTTTCCAAGATGTCAAACTAAGCTGGGAAAGAGGATGGGCAAGATGAAACTGCAACTCCTAAAATAAAGTAAATAAACCAACAATCTCCCCCCCCCCCCCCCCCCCCCCCCACTGAAGACTCAAATAGTCTAAATAAGAGGCTGCAGAAAATGCCAGGTGTGTTTTCCCTTCACATAAGCTTTTTTTCCTCTCCATTTATTTTCTGACATTTGCCCTTTGACTGCTTTTTAATTTTTGAAACAGAAACTTAAAATCAAGTTGATGGCATATCTCTATGGAAGAACCTTCCTGTCTTGCTGCAACACTGAGCAAGTTTAAGAAAATGAAAAACAGTGGTTCTTTCCTTGCCTTTCTGAAGGCATAACCTCCCTGTGAAAATATACCATCATAACATTAACCAATTTTTGCCCCACTGACATCTATATTTTTTCCCCCTGGGTTTTCTTAATTGTTGTTTTTGTCTCTTTCTTCTCTTCTCTTTGGTTTGTCTCTGTTTCTTTTACATTTTCTACTCAAAAGAGATTAGTTTTGCCTGTTCACCATGCACCCAAGCTCACCTCATGTCTGAGCATGCTATTGCCTGCTTATTACTTCGACAAACCTGTACAGCCTTGTTTGATGATGCAGTCTTTTGTGATCTTGCTTTACATCCTGTCTTCCTCTTGTCAACTGCTTTGTAGTTAGCAATACAGAAATGACGTTGAGGGCTGTAATAGGTAATGAAGCATGGTAACAAGTAGCTTTATTTAGTGATATTAGGATGTCCCTAAATAGCTGGGTTTCTTATGCATTTAGGGAGGGTTGAGCTTAGGTAAACAGCTGAATCCTATTTGATCAACACCTGTTCACCTCTTTATGCTGTTAAATACTGCCACCATTTTACCAAGTAGGTCCTGTAACTTTTACAGAATCTAACTGGTACCACCAACTGTGGGAGAATCTAAAGGAACAAACTGTTATGTCTCAACACACAAACACTCACAGGAGAATACTGGAAATACTGAATGGTTATTTAGAGTTTGTATGTGACGTAAATGAAGGTCCAGTGATAAAAGGAGTCTTTTTAGTCTTTTTACCTGGAAAGATTTTTGGGTCAGATTATTTAAGAAAAAAAAAAAGAAAAAAGAAACTAAATTGCTAGACTTTAGCACATTCTGAAGCAATAGCACAAGAACGAAGGATGTAAAAGTAGTCACTGGGGAAGACAGTTTAGTGGGAAGACTTGAGCTTTAAGGTTGAGGAGTGGCAAAAGTCTGGTCCATAAAGTCCTATGGAATTTTAAGGAGAACCTGCTGGAAACCTCCAACATCTCCCATCCTGCTCTTGCATACCTTAGTGGTTCCCTACTTCTGGCTCAAAGATCCTTACTCTTCCATCATCACGTTTCTAAGAGGATGTTCCTTTCCTCCTGCATTCACTTGACCTTTCTTCTCCATGACACCTCATCATAAAATGGCAGGGATCATTCCAGAAATATTGCCAACTACATGGGTTTGCAACCAATTAATCTCTTCAGAAGATCAGGTAATTCAGTGTGATTTCAATATCTGTTATGGAGCTTATTACAAGGCACTTTAAACAAAGCCATGGCTTTTTCATTCTGAAACATGAGTTAATTTTCTATTCATTTGCTTTTATTACAATTTTTTTAGGAATCAACATGAGAATTTTAAAAATGTAAGTAAAGGCAAAAAAATACATAGGGGAATGATAGTGTTGTCAGTTGATTGTGTTGTGCATTAGAAAGCAAAGAGTCTGATTTCAGAGCAAATTTGAAATGAAGAGAATAACAAAGGAGCAATCTCAAAATTACGGGCCAATTTTTTCTTTTCTCAGAACTGTTTTTTTTTTTAATTAAGGCAAGTTTTTATAGCTCTTCTTTTGCAATCTTACAGTGTGCACAAGTACAGCAATCCCTTTAACATTAGCTTTCCCAGAGACAGCAGGTTAAGGTCTGCACCACAGCAAAGCATGCCTTACTCTGTACTGTATTCCCTCATCATAAAACAAAGTATCACAGGCTCAATTCAATGTCAACTCTCAGTTTGGGGTTTCTAGTAGCTTATTTGTTCTGTGCCTAAGCTCTTCATCCAGGTTACTTAACGTCTCACTCCTTCTAGGATTCCTAGCATCCATAAAGCTCTAGAAACAGAAAATGAGGCAATGCTTCATTCTAATTTCTCTATACCATACCAAGGATCCTTTAATTTCCTCTTCTGAGAAGAGAAATAAGCTACAGGACTTTTCTTTACTTTCCCCTTACAACAAAATCTGCCAGAAGTCCGTAGATAAATGAGACCTAAATAGTCCTCATCATTCCTGGGCTTGAATTTTTAATGCCTTACATGACTCCTCTACCCACTTTTCCTTACTTACAGGGACAAATGCCACAAAAAGAAGAAGAAAGAAAAAGCCAAGGCCTAACTAAAGAAAAACACCCCTCTTCCCTCCTTTTTTTTTTTTTTTTTTTCCTAAATACTATTTTTAAGGAAATAAGCTTATATCCTCTGTCAGATCAGATGTTGAACAGAGATCATCAGAAAACGTGAACTTCTGTTTTGGTATGGAGTTTATATGTGTCATTACCACCATGAAAGAAATTAGAAGAAAATTAAAGCTGCTGATTATGCAGCTTTTTTTTTATGACTTTCCTGCAGTGGGGTAGTTCAAGCCTATCTCAGGAAAAATAAAAAAAATAAAAAGGCCCCAATCCTTCAGTTGAAAGAAGAGGCAAAAGACCCTAATCTGGGACTGTAATCAAAGGATGTCTGCCATAAAAAAGAAGGGAGGCCAAATCGTGCTGGGAGTGGAGACAGAGCTTTGTACAGATCCCTCATCCTGAGTGCTGGTAATCTAAGCTGCCAGTAGTTGCCATAGTAAACTATTTTATGCAAATAGGAGTATCTATTCAGCACAGAAAAAAATGGAATAAATGTCTAAGCTTTTTTTCATATAAATTGAAGAAGTTTGGTTACTGTGTGGGGAGAAGAACCAGGGCATAATAGTAGGAAAACAATCTTTAGTTTATTGTTGGTAGCAAAGGTGAATAACAGAGGGGCTAGGGGGGAAGAATTGGTTATAAAAAAAAAAAAAAAAAAAAAGGCAAGCCATATGGACTGATACTTTGTCATGCATTTCTAGACCCGTCAGTCTCATTAGTCACATGTTCCTTTGAACAGGCCAGATGAAAAAAGGAATTGCACATTTTGCTTTCAGTTATTCTTGAGCAAGTCCAAAGCCTTCTCAGCTGTCCAGTGGAGTTACTGCAGGTTTACACCAGGCAGATGGCAGCAGGACTTCCTTCACTTGTTCATGAAGAGATATACAAGCACCTGTCACCTCTTGCTTTCTCTTGCAACCTCAGCAACAGAGGAAAGTGCTGGTGCTGGATAATGGAGAAGGGTTCAGAGCAAACCTCTTTCATTACTAACTACCGGGAAAGCATTCTTCAATTATTCACTAAGACTAAAGGGATAGAACAATTGTAGAAGGCTATTTTTGTCCTGTTGGAGAAAAGCAGATTATTTTTTTTTAGTTTTAGAATTTGCTTGTTTGCCTGTCACATTGGTCTGGACTTTTATGAGTGTAACTTTAACAGATGAACTCTGGAACAGCTCTAATCCCCTTTTCCTCACTTATATACCCTTATATACCCTCGTTCTTCTCCTCAGCTAGTAGTCATAAAACCCAGTTTCTTCTATGTACTGATTATACTGAGATGTAAACTATTTTTTCAAGTTGAAGTGAAGGGATTAAAAAACAACATGGGTCATTTGTTTTAAAATTTCATTTTAATTAAGTTATTCTTATCTCGAATTCCCATACAATCCGATTACCTGTGCAAACTTTAATGCATTCTCTAAATGTAAGCTTTCTCCTCCCCACTATTATTAAAAACAGTTATTAATTTCATAAACCTTAGCACATAATTAGCAAAAAAAGTACCATAACCTTGCTGACTCATCAACTTCTGCATTAGTTTCATTACAGCATATTTTTTTTAAAAATAAAGTTTTAAGCATTTACCAAATATCTCCAAATAGTGCTTGTCAGTGATACCCGTTTGTGGGAGCAAACATACTGCTATTCTTGAAAACACTTGTAATGAATGTTTTCCTCATTAACAACAGGAACTGGTAAAACTTAGCACTTTTGATCTTCAGCATTTCACAGGAGGCTCTTAGTCTTGCTTCCTAGGGAAATGAATCTCACACTTTCACTGTCTGTATTTAATAAGCTGGATGAAAAAGAGAGCATCTTATTTGTATCCTACCTGAACAAGAAAGCCACACTGGCATCTCAAGCACTTTTAGACATTGAAGCATTTTCATGCAATGTGGATCATCTATGCCTGAGCCACTGCTCCAGGGAAGGTGAGCCATTTGTAAACTCTGTTGTCTGTCTGGCACTTGCCTGAATCAGGGGATATTTTGGAGTGCACAAGAGCTTCCTTCCAAAAGTGGAGGGCTGTGTGTAAGCCATCACATCACAACTTTGGAAAGGGTCAGGACATGCACATGGGAGACCAAGATTGCAGGATGTTCTGCAAAACAAGCCTGTCCTTCCATAATGGTAGAGATTTTTATGCCAAAGATAGTCTATAACAAGGCACAAATCTTATGTAAAATCAGTCCTCAGTGGTTCCAGTGTTCACATGCTACTTGTTTTCTTCCTATCCTGCTTTAGTAAAATGGACAAGTGGTCACAATAGCTAATCCATGTGAGCCTGTAGTCATTTCCATACCTGTTTAGTAAATGAGAGAGCATTTACATGTCTTCTGCTGAGGGGTAAAACAGACCAAACTGATGGAGACAAGGTGAATGCACAACTAATAACCAGGAAGTGATGTGCATATTTCATACCTATGCTTCCACTCAGGAAGTGTTTTGATAACCACAGTATCACACTGAGGAATTTGGCTCACAAATCCCAACAAAGGCCTAAGATTAGAGTTTCTTTGAAATCTGAATGTGAAGATTCAAGATTCTTGTCTGACACAATCCGAAAACACATTGCAGTGTTATAGTTCCAGGACTTGCTGAATCTTTATTTCTTTTCATGACCACTTTGGACCCCTGAGTTCACCGTCTTTGGTATTAGGCTTTGTACCTTTTTTAGGGCTGATTATCAATTGAGGTTATTGTGTATATGCATACTTAAAAGCTTTGCTATTGGGAATTTAGAACCAGTTGCATCAAGGAAATGTCTAAACCTCTAAAAACATCATATGTGTTTACTTTTGCAGAAGAAATGGAGCTTTTGAAAACCATGTGAATGGGATTTTAAAAGTCTGTAGGCAGCTCTACCTTACTCACAGCTTGCCATACACAGAGGACAACATAAGAGATACTGAAATTTTCAGACCTTCTGTCTGGCTCACAACCAGGCTCTTTTAAACACTATACTGAGGTAGCAGGTCTTTTTTCAGTTTCTTCCAACAAACATTCCTTTCGTCTCACTTGAAAGCCTTTTCCTGTCATTTTATCTTAATAACCTTCAGTAAAGGTCTGTCAATCTCCTGCCAATTTTTTCCCTTCCCATTTGTTTTTCTGAATGACTCTCCAGTATACCTATACTATAAGCACTCCATGAAGAAACTCCTACTTTAAATAGTTCATAGCTTTGTTGAGCAGACCCATGCCCACTGCATTCAGATACCACTAGCAGTGTATAAAGCACAAGGCACTTGTCTCCAGAGAAAGGGAGAAGCCACTAAGTCTTGTGTCTTCCTGATGTCAGAAGTATCCAACAAAATCAGTGCCTGAAACCTCAGACCCTTGTCTGAGGCCTTGTCACCCCAAGCTTCTTCTAGAGTCATTTGGAGAGAGGAAGATGGTCTCACCCATTCCCTGCACCTGAAGGATCCTTTATTAGTTACCTCAGCATTTTAATGCAGACCACGGAGTTCTTTTCACAGCCCAGCATTCCTCCTCTACTGCAGCATCTTTACCACAAGGCTTTATATTGATTCACTGTCATGGGTTTTCTTTTCTGAGCATCTCAGCCTCATTGTTAGTTCTCAGGCTCTCTCAGTATCGCTTTAGAGGCTCCAGGTTGTTTATTGACGCGTATGTTGAGGTTTTCTTCCCTCCTGCCTAGTATCTGATCAAAGCAATCAATAAATGAGTGCTGTTATTATATTTCCAAACTGTTTGAGGATCTGTTACAGAGAAGGTATTGCCTGCTTAACTGATGGAAACAAAGCGAAAAAGAGCCACTTTGGTGGAACATATAGACACATGAGAAGTAGAAAAAGAGACATCCCCCATTTTCTTGTGACCTTGAAGTATGACTTGAAAGCCTTTTATTCTGTTGCTCACTGGCAACATCTTGTTTTAGAGACCTTTGACTTATCTACAGCCACAGCTACACCATTATACTCCATGTTGGCAGGATAAGCAAAGATTTTTTTTTTTTTCTGCATTGTTTTCCTTCAGTACTCTTTCATTGGCCAGCAGAAGTTGGAGATCACTCATCTAATGCATACGTACAGTGAAAAGAGCTGAGAAACTCAAAAAAATTACACAATTGAATAGCCACACCAGCTAAATTATTGCTTAGTATCGTAGGAATTAGAAGTTCAAAAGTACCTGATTTGCATTATTTATAATTCTAAAAGGAAGCTTATAATATTTTTTCTTGTGTCATACTTGACGTCTTAGGCTTTCAGAAGACCTTGATCACTCTGAAAATAATCCCGCCAAAGCTTTTTCTTTATAAATCTATGGATTTTAGATCAACTCTGAAGTGTAATTAACTTGGGAAAAGCCCACCCACCTGATTGACAGTTCTTAGCAAGTACAGAAGAAACTGGTTACACGTCTTCTGATTCCTTTATTGTGTCTGTGGCACTACTCAGGGCCACAAAGACAGCCTCAATTCCCAGTCATTCTGCTTTGATTTCCCATCTTATTTTGGTAAGGGCTTTGCCTCTAAAAGTTTGCTATTGAGTCATTTTGTAGCTGCATAACATGAGGTAAATCCACTTGTGTCTAACTTTACTGACCCCAGTGTTTTTATCTCTTGTGTGAGATAGTCTCAGTAGAATGAGCAGGCTGGGGGGATTTCATTACATCTTGATATGCATTTCCTGAGCATACCTTCTCCGAATTTTCTCAAAGATTGGGCTTACTGTGACAGTGATCTCACAAAAATGCTGAACTTTAAGTCTGTGACAGTTGAAATTTGTAGGGTAGTTCATGGGCAGAAGTGCTTCTGCAGGATCATGGCCCCTGGGGAGTGTTGAGAGGGGTGTTTGATGGAGATTAATAGCAAGGAGCCCAGGAAGGCAAATTAATTTTCCTCGTGGCATATAGAAAGGGACTTTGTAGCTTATATTTTTCGGTATGAAATGCTCTTGAATAAAACAATTCGTCCTGTCAAAGCTCCAAAGGGCTGTCAGAAAAGTAGCATTACATTTATTTTTAGCCTGTTTTCCTAAGGAAATATGGCTTCTTTGATCATGCGTTATGCATGAGTGTGCGTGCAACAATATGTGTGTAACTGTTTAAATGTCTCATTTTGTCTGTCCCGCTATAATGTTGAGCTGACCGTGCAACTCCCACCACATTTTTGACAGGAGGACAGAGGTCTCAGGGAAATTACTTTCTACAGTGTGAAAACAGAATGGCACGTAAAGGCAAGAGACCCATTTAATTTCCTCCCATGAGAGAAAGAAGCTGTAGCATGAGCTCATTGCTTATTAAATATCTGAGAATGCACATTGCTCAAGTTCATGGCATAAATCCACAAGGTAAGTTTATTTCACTCTGCTGCTGACAAATTTAGTGGATTTCCTCACAACTGTTGCTCTTTGACTCTTCCAAGGTCTCTATGATCTTTTGGAGCCTTTTTTTACGCTGTTTTAACAGGTCACACTTCTCCGTGAGTAACAATTTACATCTAAGAGTTGGAAGGTGCCCTGAACAGATCATAAGCAAATAACTTCTCTCTGTATGTCTATTTCCCCTTGATACTTTACTGCGTTTAGAATCCTGTCTCTTTGAAAAGATGGAAACTTCTTATCCTGGAGGCAGAGCAATCTGGTTCTGCTTGATTTAGGTTCTCTGTATGCTCACAAAAAATGATAACGGTCTGAGGACATGGTCTATATGGTCAAAGGATCCTTTTCCCTTTCCTTTTATCTTTCCTTTCCCATTTGGGAGAATGGTTTATAATTTACACCTTTTGACATACCTGTTTGCTCTACAACTGGAAAGATTTACCTTTGAAATATATGAATTTGGGATGGGAATGGATCTTCCTTTTGCATTGAAGCAGTTTGCTCCGTGTAACTGATAGTGCAAACTGATACAGTTAAAATTAAAACAAGCCTCCAGCGAGTTCTGCTAGGATATAAACTTATCAAAAATATGTACTCTGAAAGGCACCAGAGTTCACAGCTTAAAGGCCTTTGTTAGATTCTCAGTGATATTTAAGTGTTTTGAGATCTGTGTGCTGTTCTTCACTACATATTTCTAGTGGAACCCCCCCAGGAGTGGTCTTTACAGGACTAAACTTACCAGCCTCTGCACAAGGTAGTGAACCTTCCCAGCAGCAAAGTGGATACCTCAAGCCTCCTAATGTAGCCAGCAAGAGCAGAATTTATGAAAAGAAACAGACTGAGACTCTTAAATCTAAACTACTACATGTGAACTGAGAATATAAAATAGAAGCAGCAACCCCTAAATGATTCTGTGTTCTAACATTATTTTTCCTCAGAGGCTGAAAGGAAAAAAGTAAAAATAGTGACACTTCGAACGAGAAAATGAGATGTCAGTCTTCATATGAAAGCTAAAATAAAATGGAATTTCTGTCTCACAAGAGATTGATATTTTGACACTTGGTCCTGAGTCAATGAAATAGCAATTTTTTTCATAGGGATAAAAATTTATATGAAGAACTGGAGTTTGGAAACGTCAAAATGGTTCTCTTCATTTCATGCTGATGATAATATCCTCATTATTTGCTACTCTAGTCTACAGGAGTGGTGGTTCCACATCACTCACACTCTCTTTCCTAACGGTTTTCCTCTTGCTTATCTCAACTCTATGAGGAACTTATGCCTTTCCTTTGGCTAAACTATCATGGGACCTGGAGTGCCCAGCTGACATTGATCAATGACTCAGATATTAATATTCTCTTAAATCATTCATCCTCAGGAGAAGAAATAATTCTTATAAAATATTTTTTCCTAGGGTAAATGCTCAATCAGATATTAGGGAAGATAAGTGAAAAGCAGATTTTTATTTTTTTTTTAACTCATCTTATTTAACTTATGCAAATAATCAAAACAAGACCATGCTGCCTTTTTGATGTCTTCCAAACAACAGAGGGAGTGCAATTCCTTTCTCAAGGATCATGGGGGCATTTACTCCCTCCAGCTGGGTTTTAATGTCTTTTATCTTGGCATATGTTTTAATGACAAAGATTTTTCACCTGCAATGTGACCTGAGGAGTTGAAAACACAGCCCCTGCACACTTCTTTGAATTTGCAAGTTGTTTTTATTCATTTTGATTTGCAGTCCTCTGCAAACATTTTCTGTAAACACCTCCACCACTGAGCTTCCGTAGTAAGAAACAGCTAGACAATTAAATAAATCAAATAAAGTATGTAAAACAGCAAGTTTACTTCAGATAGAAATGCTTCGGAAAAAAAAATCAATTTAGTTCCTCCTAGTTCAAACACAGGAAATTACCTAATGTTGCTTATTTTGGCAGCTGGCTTTTCAGAATTCAAACTTCTTCATGTCCTATACAAATGACCAGCATGTTATCAAGTGCCAGTAATTATTATTGTTTATGTACCAGGGTTTTGTCTGAAAACAGTTTTTCTTCACACCAAACTACAAAGAACTCTGACACTGGCAAGATGATCGTTTTATTCAACAGTCAGAAGATAGTCTTTTGTCCCGTCATACACTTGTGCATTAAAATGTTAGTTTCATTTAAGAGAATGATGCAAGGTTATGAGAATGGCTGCTCTTAAAAGGAAAAAGTTATTGCTTAAAATCAGTAATAAAGAAGATAGCTTATTCTCAGAAGTAAAAAGTTTACCTTCACTGCTTCTCAAGACTACTGTGTAAGCTGCATACCAGTGACCTTACACAAAATTTGCTTTGCAGTACTATTCTGTCAAACTTGTAGAAATAAGAATTTCCACACCTTGGGTAAATAGCAATATATGTTGCTGCTTTATACAACATCTCTTATTTTGTGTGTGATGTTAAGCAAGGAGCTCTGTATCAACATTAAGAATGCATGAATAAGTACATTTCAGTATCAATTTCCCAATCGATATTCAGTGACGATTTATTATTACTAGGTGCATGGAAATACAATGACATGATAGTTTGGGTTCTTCAAATTATTGAAAGCAAGTGTGAGCATCTGGCCTTAATCTTTCTCACCCAGCAATTAATTGAATTAGAATTAGACCTGTCATGATCTTTTTACTGATTGTGTTTTAAAGCATTTTGAAAGTAATTGTGTTTTTCTTGTGGATCTCATCAAGCAATTGCAATGTAAGAGTCAGAACTTACTTGCACACTGCTTATTAAAATATAGTGACAATATCTTTGGCCAAGAGCTTGACCCAAGTCTTGGTTTATGTATTTGTCAAAAAAAAAAAAAAAATTCCTGAAAGAAATGGCTTGTGAACAGTGGCAAAATCCAAGGGCACTCTAGGTGTTCCTCCACACTGGTAGTGCAATTGGATGACTGGCTACAAGTGCAAAACAAGCACCAAATTCAAAGAGAAACCTAACCTGGATAACAGCAGGTATAAAAACAAGGCCAGACTTTAGTAACTAGACAGTCATCTTAGTAGGGTCAAAATCAGTTTCTTGAATCTCAAGCTTGTTAATGCAATGGTTGTTGTAACTTATTTATAGAAATTATTTTAAATATAGAGTGCCTTGAACTTTCATGGAAGTAAATATCATGACTTTGTCTTCAGCTGTTTTCTAATCTGTCCTCCTTCTCTGTGTTTTCTGTAAGTCTGTGATTCTTCTTTTGTCCCTTTGGGGAAAGAACCATTTCAGATTTTGTCTTTCCAATTAGCATGTCTTTATTTCACTCACCCAGACTTAGATCATTTCTCTATATTATGTTATCTGATTGAGGTTATTGTTCAATTTCCAGGCTTCTCTCTTAAAGAAAATTCTTCCTATCTCCTTATGGTTGAAATTCTGGGGAGGGGAAACAAACAAACAAAGGAAGAAAAAAAAAAAGATTTCTTAGAGAAACTAAAATATATATAATTTGCTCGAGGTCATTACATTGTTCCTGTTTTTGTTTATTTTGTTGTTTGTTTTCTGTAGAGATGGGCAAAACTTGGGGTTTTCTTTTCATATTAAAATATCTGCAAACAAAGTTTTTAAGTGTCATATTCTTTACTGCATTGTCCTCTTTCCTTCCCTAAGAAGAGGGAAAATGTTCTTCCCATATCTTGTGCTAAATGTTAATCAGCCTATTATAGGCAATTGAACTGTTGCCAGATTTTTTAATGGCAGCCTCCAATAAGACTGCCTCGTGTTTTCCTGGGGGAGGAGAGGAATGCTAGCTACCATTTTTCTTTCCAGTGGAGGTAAAAAAATATTACTGAAAGCAGGTCAGGGTTTCTTGGAGTACGTCCAGGTTCATGCAGTCTAGGAAAAGACTAAAAACTGTCAAACTGTGAAGCACTGATGTTTCTTTAACCATCACTAGGTAGGTAGCTGTTGGTGCACACGTTCAGCTGAACAGGATAAGTTTGTGTGGCAGATTCACGGCTGATGTAAGTACACATCATATTTCTGGTGACAGTGGATTCCTTCTTGCGACATAAGAACAGCAATTGTTATTTCCTACTTGTAGAATGAAGAACGATAGCAGAACATAGTAGTTGAATTTCTTCATTCTGGTGGTAAAAATACCTCTTTGTTAGTCCTACCTGTTTCTGTCTTAATTTAGCGAATATTAGAAGGGGAGGAGTAGGTATTACAAAGAGTAACTTTTCCTGCTATATTTGTGTCCCTTTGTAGGGATAACACAGTTATTAATGTTTGTCTTTTGTCTTCACAGGATTTTGGTCTTAGGCAAATGAGTTAATTCTTAAAACATACATTTTATTGTTCTTTATAAAGCGTTGGTTTATAAAGCATGAAGAGGGCTTGTAATCTGGGGACAATTGTTGATTTATCTGAGTTTTCAAACACTTTCATATAAACTAAACCAGGAATTAAAATATTTATGAAAGACGGATTTGTTACTCGATCATCCCTACACTAGCATGATTAATCCCAATGATAAAAGCTCAAAGAGGAGATTTTGATAGAACAAAGAGTTAGAATTAAGTTAATGGTTCCTGATCTGTTAACACTCAGTTCTAATTTGCATTTAGTAATTACATTAAAATTAAAAACAGCAATAAAAATACACAAGTACTTGTGACATGCATCAGCTGTACTACAGGAAAAATAATTCAATCGAAAATTGCTCCTAAAGTTGCCATAGTTCTGCATGCTTCAGTCTGACTTACATTCCTGCATGTTCCTTGGTGCACTGAGGCAGTGGGACGCTGCAATGTGTCCGATAGACTTTCCCCTGTAGCCGGTTTGCATCTAAACTCTTCTGAGAACTCTTTAAAATGATGCCACCAGCTGGTCAGAGCACTCGTTGCAGTCTAGAGGACATTCAGAACAAAACGCCTGCTCTGTGCAACTCGGAACAACGATTTGCATGCAGTTGTTCCCCAGCGAGTCTGAGTGCCCTCGTCACCACCTGCAAAAAAGCATACAGCTCCTGAGTATATTTTGAGCCTGTGTGTGAAGAGGAAACTTTCCTTACAGAGTGGGTCAAGAGATCAGTCAATTCTGAGTCACTACTTTGTTGTTTTGTTTTGGTTTGTTTGTTTGTTTTTAGCCTACAGTTTGGCTTCTGACTATAATAATAATAATAATAATAATAAAACAAACCCGAACATCTTTCTAATCAATGTCTAATCAAGTCTGAGATTTTGAAATTCCTTCTCATTTAATGAAGAAACTTCAATGGCAAGTGGAGCTAATGCAAGTTCTGCTAATTTTGTTTGTATCTTCCTATATGACAATGGTTAATGTTTCACATTTAATTTTAGCCAGCTCAGCTGCTTTAGCTGCCAATGCCCTTGTACTGTGTACTTCCCAGGGAGAATGAGGATACACTTATGCAGCCATTCTTTTCTAGATAGCTAGAGCACAAGGCAACTCTGTCACTTTTGTGAGGAAGGTTCACAGGTTCACAATTCAGCCCTGGATTTTGGTGACATAATACTTGGAATTTCACTGATGCCATCCATTCAGACAAAGGCATTTTTTTCTACAAGCTTTAATTAATTAATACTCCTTGCAATTAGTCATTGTTAATCTTCTCTGTTAATGAATTAGCAATCATTATGCATTATGAGGTACAAAAGCTGGATGAATTATTTCAAAAATTAAATTATTTTACATGTGAATAGTAGACCATGCTTTAGTATAAAACATTCTTATTTTTTTGCACCATGGGCCAGTTTTTCAAAGTGGTAAGGTAGAGATGAGATTGCGGGAGATTCCCACAGGAACTCTGCATTATCTGCTTTCAAATCCCTGCTTAAAACTCTCTATTTTTGACAGGGTCACAGTAGCTGATCTGCTGCTTTCTGGCCAGTGTGTTTGGGACTAGCTGTATATGTCTGTTTTGGTCACTTGTACTTTGATTGTGATCCCTTTGGCATAGGGAATGGCTTATGTTGTGTTATTTTGCAGCCTGTAGCATTACAGGCTTTTATCCAAGCCTGAGAACAAATAAATTTTATGGCTTTGTCTAAGCTACAGGACAAAGGAGTGCTTCCCAGTGCTCCTGGGACTGGGTGAATACTTTGATGAATCCAAGCTCTGGGTTTTGCCAACATTTGAGGAATGAATCACCCCTATGGGAAGGAAAAACAATTAGTGTGCAATGACATGTTCTGTTCTAGATGAGAGGCTCAGGTTGCCGAACATGTTTGAGGGTGTATCTACTTATATTGCCTTACACAGAGGTCAGCATTGAATTATAATGATACGACTGGAATTCAGTATGATTAGGCATATGTTCAACAAAACACAACTTTTCAAGAAAACAAACATCATTCTTGAATGGGGAAAATAAAAATGGCATTCATTTTTGTTTAATTATATTATTTGATTTCATAAGGATATTTTACATGAGAAAAATAATAATTTAAGTCTTATAATGGAAAACTATGTTCTTAGTAGTAGTTCATAGATGTATTAGATGGTATGGTGGTGAATATATAGCATTCTGAAGAGAGAGAGCAAGAAAATAATCATAATACATTTAAAAACCACATTCATTGACTGAATATGAAAGTGCAAGTCATCACTTTAAGCTACGTGGATTTCATCCAAAGCCCAGTGGAGTGAATGGAAAGACTACCATTGACTTTACTGAGTTCTGGGTCAGGCAATGTGGCTCGAAATCCTAGCTCATTGATTTCAATTAAAAATGTGTGTCTTCCCTACTCCACAGATTCTTCAACAGGGTTAAAGAAAAAAAAAATCAATCAACCAGAGGGAAAATTGCATATTTGTTTTGAATTTGTGCTCTTTGATTCCCCCTGAGTGTTTCTTGATCATTTTCTGTTTGTAACTGCATCAGACCTGATATTTTCATTCTCTAACATGTAGATGTAAACCAGAAGAATGTTAAATAGTTTACAGAACATGCGGGCAGACAAGCACATCCTTTCCATGATCTATGCAATTTCATGCTATAGTTAAAAAAACAAAACAAAACAAAACAAAACAAAGCAAAAAAAAAAACAAAAAAAAAAACAGCACTTAGAGCATCTTCTAACTGGAAGAAGATGCATCCAACACATGCCTCTTGTATTAACATGCTGAATCACCTTGTGCAGGCTATGAAATTGTTGTCTGAACCCCCGGCTATTGTCCTTGTTACGTCCTGAGCACCTCAAACCAAAAAGAGATCCTCAGGGGCACTCTCTCCTCACCTTCTCCTTTCTCCTTATGTATAAAGCAGAGCCACACATCTGTGCCCTGACAGGGCAGTTATCCTGCAGGAAATGGAGACACCTTCCCAAATCCCATGAGAGTCCTGGCAATTTTTGCCCTCCAGGGACAGCCTGATACAATGCCTGTGGGAGATTTTCCTGAGTTTTGAACTGCAATGTGGCTACTTTGGTAAGCTCTCAGACTGATGGAAATGCCGCAGTAGTACCCTGCTTTTTCCATGCAGCTTGGCTAAGGCAGGAAGGAAGGTGGGAGGGAGGTAGGACAGTCTCCATGCTCAGCCAGATGCCTGCTACCCCAACACTCAGCTGCACAGGCCTGGCTGAAATGGAGCACTTCTAGACAGGTGCAGAAGCAGGATTTATTTAAGAACCTGGGAAGCCTGAAGGAAATGGCTGCAGTGCTTAAGCCAGTAACAGCGACTTCAGGGCAGAGAGGTGGTTCTCTCAGGAAAAGAGAGTGGGGATGAGGGAAGAAAAAAGCTTACAATCGATGTCACTGTTTCCTGCCTGTGTTGCCATAAAAATTGTGAACATTTCAGCAGCCATAAGATTAATTCAAGAAAAACCTTTTTGTGTGGAATTGCCTTAGCTTTTGAGAAGGAAAGACCGCCAAGTTCTGCTTTACTGTGTGAGTTAGGGGAAGAGCATTTATCCAGTCTCTCTCTCTTTTACTCTTGCACTTGCATAGACACACTCATAGACCTTTTTTTTTTTTTTTCATTTCTTATAAGATTTCCTATTTACACACTAACTGCTTTTTTTTTTTTTTTTTTTTTTTTTTTCCCCAGCAGTGCTGGCAGTGAGGCAGTGGCTGCAATACTAACAGCATGCTTTACAGTAACCTTAATGAAAATGTGTAGCATTTGTATTGCAATGGCTACGGTATGGTCTCAGTGGGCTAGAGGCTCGACTTGTCTCTTACTTCATACTGTAACAGCTTCTGCTGCATCCCTTGAGGTGCTGAGCAAATCACAGTTTTAGCAATTGCTTTCCTATTGCTCCAGAAATGTTTCCTGGGCTTTGTACCATGATGTGAACTCTAACAGAATTCAGAGAAGCAGAGGAAAGGCGTTAACCTTGAACCTCTCCTAAATGTCTTGCTCGTTCTCTAAGTGTACAATTTTCTGCTTCTCTTCCCAAAGGTTCTTCGTTTACAATTACATAATTGATGGCTTAACCCTCTGTCCCCTCAGACCATTTTAAAATCCAATATAAATAACACCTCAGATGCAACCTCCTGTGGCCTTTTACTCTTGGCAGCAGAAACTGGGTGTGGGTTGCTTTTGCTTTGCTTACTACTATGTGGAAATGGTTCTTTTGTTTTATAAACTGTTGTTAAAGTCTCTGGCCATCCATTTAACTTTGTAGCTTCCAATTCCCTAGGTATGGGGGTTCCTTTCAGTACTTCATGTCGTCCTTAAGATTTTATTTTCTATGAGAGGCATAGTGAGTAATCCTGCGGGAGAAAAATGACATGGAGAATTTTCAGTTTTTGCTTGCTTTTAGCTTGGTTCTCTGATTAGCTTTTAAATGGATTGGGGGGCGGGAAGGGGCAAGCTGTTGTAACCAAAGACAGTTAAAAATAGTCCATATGCATTCAGTTGCTGTTGGTTTTATTAATATATATATATATATATATGCACATATATATATTATGATTATTTACTATTTTTTATAATACTTGGGGCCATAGCAGAATATTACAAAACAAAGAACACTTTTACTGTCATATGGACAATACTATACAGACACTATGAAGAAACAAATACTTTTGTTTAAAATAAAGACAAAACTGTAAACAGAATAGGTTTAAAGTGCTATTAAAGCGCTCATAGATGTCTGGAAGCGACAGGTCCTTTTCTCTGGAGGTTTCTGGGAAAAGGTACCAAGAAAGTTCAATAGGATCTCTGAGGTACTGTACAACAAATACATGTATGAAGAGATCATCACAGAATTCTTGAGCACTGCAAGAGACTGCTGAGGACATTATCTTCTACAAGGAGACCATGTAGAAGGCACAGAGTATGCTGTGTAACACAACAAGACATCTACGGAAGCCTGGGTGCCTGTGAAAGATGACTTTCACAGTGCTTTCACATGACTTCACTTCTTGAAGAAGGAGAACATCCATTTTGTTTACTCTTTTTCACTTACCTCAGCTTGCTGGAGTCTGATGTCCCTTTCCTCTCAATGCATGATATTCTGCAAAGCTTACTTATGGTATTCCTTTGGCTTCAACAAAAACTATTTTATTCCTTGGAAGGCTTCACACTTTGAGTCATTTTCCTCCCCTGCTGCACTGGTGCTGTCTTCTCCTCATCCATGCAATGTAGATGAAATGATTGATGGATGGTAGCTGAAGGTCAAAATGTAGGTATCATTAGTTTGTAATCTCTTGAGCAGCGTTTGATTGAACACTTCATACTTTTTGTCCAGAAATTCTTGTCCTAGGTCTTGTCAGAGAATTGCTAATAGCTTTCTTGCAGGCCTCTTCACAACACAATCATGGTTTATATACTAGGATTGTTGTTAACCTCTTGAAATTAGTAGCAAACAAATTCATTAGGGTCCCACAAAGAAAAAAAAAATAAGGCAATGATTTATATACTCTCAATGAAGCCCTTTTAATATCACAAGAGCTGTCAGAGATGTTATTAAATTAGATACACTGTGAAGCTCTGAGTCAGATCCTCAGCTTTGTAAAGTGTAATGCTCTGTTAACTTGGAAAGATGCTTTAGATTTCTTTTTGTGTATTTTCTCTATTCAAATCTGTCTTCACTTTCAAAGTCATATTTTCCCCTTCTTGGTCCTTGTTTCCATGAATCATTTTATATACTTGAGAATCTGCTGTTAGGCTCCACGATTGTGAGATTTATATCTAGTAGCTTAACCTTTCAAAGCCAGCCTAGAGTCTCTGCTAACTGGAAAATACGATATTTGGGATGAAATAGTGCTTTCAAGTCAGGCTTAAAATCAGTCTTATTTGTCAGTATGCAGATTGTAACATGTTATCAGCCTACATAAATGCAGAAAAGAAATGGTAAAACTCCCAGAACTTTCAATGCCAAACCCTGTCATTCGGGGAAAGAAGAAAATAGAGAAAAGATTGATCTAACTAGATATATGCAGGCTAAATTTGCTAGTTGTTAACACTTTACACACATTTCATATAAGGAAATAAAAAGCACTGCATACAGTTTTTTTGTTGTTGTTGTTGTTGATTTTTTTTGATCTGCCATATTGCACAAGCATTCTTACTGATTGGGTGTCCCAAGGGAAAAAAGAAAATCAGTGAAGAACCAGAAAAAGAAAACACCAAAAAGGAAAAGATAAAATCTGTGACTATGTATGTTTTATGCCCTCTGTATATTTCTAAGATTTCAGCGAGAACTCTTCTTTATCTTCTTACTATGTATTCAGAAAGGAGATTAAATATTCATTACTGCTTTTAGTGATTAACAGTTTTTTTTATTATTATTATTATTTATTTAGTTATTTTCATGAAACCCAGATTCTGAATTAGCTGCAATAGGTGTCCAAATAAGGAGTCTTCTGATAATGTGTCTAAGACCAAGGGAAGCAATAAGCTCAGTTTGGTATAGGTGTATGCTGGTGTGGGGATTCTGGCAACGTAGAGTTACAAATTCCTGTAAGTACAAGAGCCTCTATACCTGACAGACTGCCAAACTCTGTTTTCAAAGCAGAGCTCACTTAGTTCCTCTGCTGTCCGTTGTGAGGCACAGTGCACAGGCACTGTCATGAGGCAGTTTTGTATGTGGCACAAGGCTGACCACAGACAATTGTCAAAATCTGTCTATCATCCATTTAGATGCAACACCATTGGGTAAAGACCAATTGCCAAACATAAGAGGCAGATTCTCTTTTTCTCCCATTTTATTTTTTCTTGATTTCAGTCTGAGTTACATGTTAAGAGACTAGATTGTCTGTAATCCCATGGAGAAAGTGTAGAAATGAGGAATGTGAAGCTCCTTAGTGTTCTGCCAGAAGACCAAAGAATCCTTAGAAGAAGTGAGGAAATTTTCAAATTATTCTTTCCAAACCAGTTATTTTTTTACTGATTAAAGTAAAGACCATTTGCCAAGAAAACATACTGGGAAAGACTAAGGCAAGTCAGGCAAAACCCAGATACTGTGATGGTGAATGCCAAGCATGAGAAGTGACAAGATCCACCATGTAGACAGACTATGCTTGGGAAAACTTTTTTATTCTGAAGACCTGTAAAATGGTATGCACAAAATATGTTGAAGACATTCTTGTTATTATTTTTAATAACATTAGGGTAATTGTTGTGAAAAAATCTTTACAGTAACCAAAAGCTTGTATATTATTTTCCTTTTTGCTGATTTATAGGCAGTTAGATGTAACCAAACTTCATTATATAGGAATAGTTTTGAACCAGAAAGGAAAATTGTCCAGCTACAGCCATAGGAGGAATCTCCATTTTTATCAATGTTAGAAAGCCATACCCTGTGGCAAGAGCAGGTTGTACTGGTAAAAATACTGTTTTACTCTTGTATTGTTGCCTATTGCCAACTAAACTGTGCTTGTCCAACATCATACCTATTCAGCTGACTGCAAAGCCCAATTTACATGTATCTTTCATGTCTTCTTAATTTTCAATAGACACAATGAATATCAAAGGATATACCAAGAATGCAAAACTAAGTAATGAGCAGATAAATTAATATGAGTTTTTAATAAACTGATGTAAAATGTCCGTGCTACCTCTGGCCCTTTTAGTTGAAATCTGTGGAGTTTGATTTGGGTCAATAAAACACGGGATGCTATGTTTCCAAAGCATATCAGGCCTGATGTTTTTCTCACTTATACTTCAAGGGTTAAAATTATGTCATTAATTTAACAAAATGGTAGTAGTGCTATGCAGTTGGTATGAGGAAAAAAATAATTATGTTAAAATGTTAGTCCCTCCCCAAACAGTGGGCATTCATTAAAAATAAAGATACCTGCAGATGGCTTGGGTCCCCAGAAGTTTCTTAATGGCTAATGTGCCTGGCAGCTGCTGTTATGCAAGCATGTAGGAAAGGAAGAACACGATCACTGGTAATTAACCACTTTTACTTCCATGAGTGATATAATTAATATAATTCTGTAGAATTTGGTGTGACAACTGGAAAACATTCTCTTAAATCTTACTAAGTATAGAGTTCACTTTCTTTAACAAAGCAGCTCTGGGAGTCTGACTGGCTGCAATGTTATGCTGATTCCTTGTTGTTCTGGCTGCTCTGTGTATAAAGACATACAGCTAGACCACCTAGTGAGCCTAGTTACACAAATATAAATCTTGAGTGATTCTATTGATTTCATGACATACTGATTTCAATGTTGTTATTTACTATATTCTGGGTTTACACCAAATTAATGAAAAAATATTCTTTTAAGGATGGAAGATAATATTTCAGCTGAAGTGGAAACTATGCAAGTTTTTGATTTATTTTGCCATATTTTGCCATTTGGAATTCCCCCCTCTCTCTCTCTCTCTCTCTCTCTCTCTCTCTCTCTCTCTCTCTCTCTCTCTCAAGACCTCTCAGTGTTTTACTCAACAGATTCATGTTTAACATTCACTCTATAGTAATAAGTTAGGGACTGCGATTCCTCTTTCACATGCTCAGGTTATACAATATTTCAAATGAAGTTACTCCAAATCTATCATGTTTGAAAAGCAATAAGAATTGGGACTGAAAACGCAGTCTTATGAACAAAAGAAAGAAGAAATGCTTTGTGCCATTCATGGTACTTTTATATTGATAGATGATTTATTTTTTTTTTCCTCAAGGCTAAGTAGTGTATGCAGAGGCAATAAGAGCTTTTAAAATTTTGAGTGGAACTCATTTTAGGCCTTTCCACTACATAACTTTATGCAATTGGTGTGATGGTTTATATAGTCATAGGCTGTATGTTCAAAGGGAATGAAAAGCAAGAAAATCTGTTAAAGTAACTTTAAAGTACAGACTGAAGGCTTTCAAGCAACTAAACACACTGCAGTGTAGCCCTTTTTGAACCTATATGCTGTATAACACTGCCTTGCTGAGGGATCAGCTCCCTTAGGGAATATTGGAAAAAGCAGAAAGAAGGAAAAGAGATATTCTTCCAGGAAAAAGAACAACAACCAAACAAATTTTAAAGGTCTGTCTTTCTCCGAAAAGCAGTAATAGAAAAACAAAAATCACCCTTAAGTAAAATTGTAAGTTATTTTTTTCAGAACGCTGAGGATTTTTTACTGAAAATTATTTCTTATCAAGAAATTGCTATTTTTTCTCTTTGAAATTAAAAAGAGAACTAAAAAGTGAAATGAAGAAACAAAGCAACTGTAAATACATTCCAAATTCCCAAATGAAAGAAGAGGGAATAGGAGTAATCTTCCAGCTAATCTAATCCCAAGGAGATAACAGATAAAACTCTCTTAGTTTTACTGAATGATCTTTGTGACTCTGATTTACAATCTGTAAAGACTGGCCCTTTTCATCATCATTTTAACTTCAAAAAAAACATGACAAAAGTAGGAAATGAGGTTGTGATGTATAGAGTGTGATGTAAGAATTCCCACTGAATACCAAAAAGGAAGGGAAAGGCAACAGTAGGTGAAATTAAACATTGTATTCCACTCCTAACTGTTCTCACAAATTGAGTGCTTTTGGACATAAACTTAGATTTTCAGAGAAAAAGAGTATGACTGGGGGGAATATACTATCATTCTTGCTAGTTCACACTGTCTTTAGCAAAGCAGAGTGCTTCTAAGGAAGGGAATGAAGTACTTTAAAAGGCAAATCAATATATTGTCAGGACTTGTTGGTTTTGGTTCCCATGCCAGAGCTTACGATGCCTTGCTTTCTACCTGGTTTGCTTATTGCTGGGAAGTATGCTGGGACATTGTCAAGAGATGTCAATACAACTTATTTTAAATGACTACCCAAGTTAAAGGTCTTCACTGACTAGCAAGCTCAGTTGCTTGTGAGAATTGCTTCTTCACCCATTTAAGTCAAAATGATCTAAATTTTCCATAGTGGTTTAAGTAGCAGGTCCTTGCTAACCTCAGTTATTTTAGCCCGAGACGAGTTAGGAATATTCACATAAGTGGTTCCGCAGGCAGAGGTAAGGAGAGCGAAAAGCTGTGCTGCACAGCAGGAAGGAGGTGAAGTGAGTAATTTGTTCAGCTGGCAGAGTGGCAGGGGGAAAAGATGTGAGAGCAGAACCACAGCACTCAGGTAGGACAACTGGAAAGCTAGCTGTGAAGCACTTTGGGATTCAAAGTATCATTGATGGCACCTGCTGGTAGAAAAGCATAGCATCCCCTCACATGCAGCCATGTTTGGGAATGGGCTTTGATTCCTGCTGGGAAGGGAATTGAAGGAATTGAACTACCCTGCTCCAGTAGTCGTGGGTGTAATCTTATCCCATGAGTGTAATCTTCTCCCAGGGAAGTCTCCAAGAGATGAGTCAGGTTTTTCAGGTAAGCGGATGAAGCCAGTCTGCATGTTGCTTGCAAGACACCCTTCTCTTTTTGTCTTTTGGGTTCTTCATTCTGAAGCTATTGCTGCTGCTGGAGAGTTTGCTGTAGAGCATCTCTGCTTTGTTTCATAATAATGCTTCATTATTTTAACTACTAGAAATTTCAGGCAGAAGTATAAGAAATATGTATACATGCTTCTTGTGGTGTGAGAGACAAAAATTCTGATTCCAAGTGTTTACCAACAACATGTTAATTACAGACTGTTGATGTACTTGTAAGGTCTTGTTTAATCAGAGTTAGTTAATCCTAAATTAAATACAATCAAGAAAATAGTAAATTGCTTAAGGTTTAGCTTCCTGTTTCCTTCATTTACATAAAACTACCAGAGTAACGTTCAGTCGTTATACAGCATCTGATCTGAAGGAGGGAAAATTCAGCTGCTACTGTGCCTCTTAAAGTTTTACTGTCAGATTCAAGTTTATTAATGTTTAGCCTACTTAGGGTACATTAATATGGAGTCATAAGATAACTCTGTCCTGTTAAGAAGTTAATCAAGCGCTAAATGTGCCTTAATGGAGGATCCACAGAGATTATGTGGGAAAGTTTACCAGGGGCATGAGGTTTGCATAACACTGAGATATAGACCTTGACCAAGGGAGGACCAGATTCTCATTCCAGCTGCACCGTTGCCCACCTGGCATCCTGAGGGTAGGTAATACCTGGGGAAGGGGTGAGCAGCTGTGGGTAGCCAGTGCCCCCTGCTTGCTTGGGGAGTGGAGAATGAATGAGTAGAGTCAAGACATTGATGGAAGTCAAGAGTCCAGTAAAGGTTAGCAGAGCTTCTTGGACTGTAACAGAAAGTAAAAGAAACTAGGGAATGGTCTGGCAGAGATGATTTCTTTGTTTTGTACAACAAAAAGTGAGATTCAAGAATGACTCTGAGTGTCATAGTTTGGTCCATTGATATGTTCCTGAAATAGCTAGAAGTCATCAAGATAAATTTGAAAACAGTATGGTCTAATATGGCAGAGGATCTTGAAGAGAAATTTTAAAAATCTTTTTTTTTTTTCTTTTCTTTTTTAACTAGGTTACTTTTAAAAAGCTCAAATCTCCTTATATATTAACATTATTACTTCAGAGAATAAACTTGTCAGGAAAATGAAAGTCATAACTTCACTGACTTTTGTTCTATTTATTTTGTGTATTTAAGTCATTCTTTGATATTTTTTTCATACACCTCAACCTGATATGATTGAGCATCCTCACTCAGAAAGGGACATAAGATCAACATCTGAACATTATTAACAAATTAAATAAAGAAGCACTTTTGTTTTCCTGATATCTTGAGTTCAATTCTAGTTTCAGGAGTTAAACTAGGATTAGAACTGTGAAAGAAAAATGGTCATACTATCTCAAAAGAACGTATGTATGAACTGTGACCTTACATTTGCTCTTAATCCCATAGACAGTTATCAGAATGTTGACGTAGACTTTTTGTGCATGATACAACTCAAATCGTATAAAATATGAAGTCAATTTCAACAACAACAACAAACAAATAAACCACAATATTCTGTCATAAATAGTATTCACAGTATTCACTGTCATAAATCAAGAATCTAAAGTAATCCTGAATTGCTGTAATTCAAAGTATGAATTACTTTTTACTTCTTTGTTATGTTTTCATTGTTAAAGACAAATAGGCCATCATGCACAAACAGTAATGTTTCCTGATTAAATAAAATTTAAGAAATGATGGAAGATTTTAATTTATAAAAAAGCAACTGAGGAGGATGTGGATTACAATTATGAGCTACCAGATTTATGTGTGCTTACATGAGTGTACTCATATGCATATACATATTAATGCAATTTTCCATGATTCAACAATACAAGATCTATTGACTAGAAATTAAAGTTAGATAAATTTAAATTAACAAGTGGCTTCTTTTTTTTATGTAATGAAACTAATAAACTCAGGAATGATGGCTGATCTTCATCAGAAGCAATTTTAAAAATCAAGGTCAGACATCATAGTTTTCATGACAGAGTTTATTGTTAATTCAGGGTAGTTTTGTACCTGTGTTTTAAGGAAACTCAGCTTACATGACCACAGTGGTTTCTTCTGGCCTTAGAATCTTAGAATGAGTAGCATTCAGTGAGTAATGAAAAGTAACAGGATTTCTCCATTATTTTAACAGAATTTTAGCCAGATTTGTATTCCTTTCACTCACACACTGTAATCATTCGCCAATTACAGCAACATTGCACATAGAGCACTATGATTGAGTTTCATGGCAGTCAGTAACCGAAGATGCCTTTCACTCAGTACTAGATTGTGGTAACAAATAAGCAGTATTTACGGGAGGGGATGTTATAATTTCCGCTGCTATTAACTATAGCTCATTCGTACATAGACTATTGTCAAAAATCAATGTTACTAGTAGCACGTGGAAGCTGTGTATTGATATTCATTTTCCTCTGGAATATGGCTATATTTTAGATCCCTTTCATCTAAGGCAACCAGTTCCATAGCTTCTGCAACTTGATACAGAAACTGCAGTGATAGATATGTATATTTGTACATATGCACACATGGAAACACATACAAATCCATATTTTTTTGTACCTGGGACAAGATTTTGTCCTATAAAACTTTTCTAAAGTAATACTATACATGATATAGCAGAATGTCTGATGGGATAATATGTATTACTAAGTGTTCCTGGTTATATTTTATCATAAAGTCACTACTGTTCCTCCCATGTTTTTAATATTTTTTTTCAAGGATGTCTTTTCCCTGAGAGAAGAATTTTGCATCCAATTGCACCCAATACAACTTGACTACAAAAGGTCTGGTAAATGTCATAAACTTCCCCTCATTCACCTTTTTCCTTTTTCATTGTCTTTTCACTTCTCACTTTTCTTTTCCCAATTCACAGCTCTTTGTGTCTCTCCTGATAATGGGTTTTCCAGCCAACACCCAATCCACTTAACAGATGGCTGGCAGGCAGAAACCAGATGTGTAGTGAATCCATGTCCAACATTATGACTTTGGCTCAGTTGCATCCATGGCTTATCTAGGCAAGGGGCCCAGATTTCAAGAACCCTGCCTTCATCCTCTCTTGGCTTCAAGTATGTTGTACCAGAGGGATCAACACAGAATACATGCTAACAGTGACTGATACAGCATATGCAGAAAGACTTAAAACTGAGAAAAGGGCAGTCTCTGACTTCCTCATCCCAAGGGGAGTCAGGATTCTCTTTAAATACCCTTAGTCCATGTTAGATTTAAAGCTTCAGAAGATATAACAACATTCAGGAGTATCCATACAAGCGAACTCGGTGTCCTTCAGCAATCTTTTGCTGGAATGTGCTCATGACCTTGAATGCTTGCTATATAAATTCTAAGAAATGATGTCCAGTCAGCATCAGGAAGTTTTTTGATTCTCAAAGCCGATGTGGAAAAAAAATCTCCCTATGGTTTCCTGTTCTATTTGATGATTTTAAATGAATGTGAAAATGGACACAGCTTTAGTACCTAGAAAAAAGTTCATGCAATACAGAGCATCTTGCATGCCTTCCTTGGATCAGAGTAATTATTTTGGCAAATGATCCCATCAAATGTAAGTGTCTTCTGTAGCTGATACAGATAATTAGGAACCATTGCTACCCTAAAGGATGGGAACTAAGTCCAAATAAATTAAATTAAGTTGCTCTGGAATGCTTGTTATTATAAGAAAATATTCCTGAAAGTCTTCAGATTTTTTTTTTTTTAGTGTAAAAAAGAGGAAAGAGGTTATTTTTATATTTACCATCACAGCTGTCATGACTATAAACCATTTATGACATGTTTGCAGACATCTTTAAGAAGTCCTAAGTGGCCAGTTAGGAACTGTATTTGTAGGAACTGCGAATTTTGCGTCAATGCACAAATCAAAACTGATTTTCCTGGTCTTTATCTTTGTTATGAAGTGGGGTCCAGAAAATGTAATTTAATTCATCTCTTTTCATGTCTTAATGCAACATAGTGCTCATATCACTGTGTAAGATGATCCTGTCTGTTGCTGTTGGTCAGAACTGAATAATGAAGTCTCTGCTGCCACAGCGATGTAGACGTTGGAAGTCTGGGGCTGAATTTGTCAGAGCAAGATCTGAAGTCTGTGTACAACTATAGTAGTGATCGCAATGTAGTGATCAGCTAATGTCATAAAGGACAACAACAAAGTGTTGCACTGAATCACATGCAAAAAAAAAAAAAAAGGAAAGGGAAAGAAAAAGTCAGTTATTTCATGAAGTAAATCAGAGCAGCTTCATTCTCTTCACCAAAACAATATTAATTTAAAGGAAGCAAATCTGGCCTGCTGAATGAATCTTTATTGTGTTCCTGGCTTCTGACCAGCTATTGCCCATGCTGGTAGCTCGCTGACTTGCAGACAGATCGGTCATACTTAAATAGCAGAGTGTTGCACGTCATCTGAGAAGGGCCCTGACATGACAAGTTGAAAATGGTGGATGTCATAAACTGGATCATTGATACACTTATTGTTTGCCACTCTAAAATATCTATTTTACATGGGCCGTAATGATGTGAAGATATTATCTCTTCTTCTGTGCTGTGACTGAAGGGACTGGTCATGCATGGTGTGCTGTACTTTTCTCTTCTGCCCTGTCTTCCATTTCAACCATCTTGTTGCTTGATTTTATGACTGTTCCTAACAATTTCTAGTCCCCTCCTACAAGCAAGACAGTCACCACTCACTTCCAAATGGTATCCTATTAAGTACGTTATGCAATATGACACGTCCCCTTCAGCTATACAGGACTTCACCACAGATCACAGCAGTTGACAGCTATTGGCAGGGTAGAACCCAAGCAGCAATATTTAATGAATGTACAAGAAGGGACTATGCATTCTTGCAGCTTTCATGCTTCAAAACCTGCTCATCAGAATTTAAGCATTTTTGACAGAGCAGAACATGATGCCTTTCTATGAATCTTAATGGATTGCATTTGCTCCACAGCAGTGTTTATAGCGAGCATGATTTTATACATGATTTGTTAATTAAACAAATTACTGTTAACAGCTTTCTCAAAACCCCATTACCTTTATATCAATTGACTTTTTACAAATTAACATGATTAATTTAAAAAGCGTGAAAAATGAGAGACAAGCCTAAGAATATAAGGATGGAACTTGAGGTCACTCTGGATGTGGAAACACTTTCTTATATGAAATTTTCATTAACTTTACACAGCGAAATCAAAAAATATTGAGAGAGAGAGAGAGAAATACACAGTCAACTGTGTCAAATTTACAGTCAGCTGTCAGTTGACTTTAAAATCACCTCTGAACATTTGAAAAAAAATAAGTCAAACTGAAGGCCAAGTTTTAAAAACCTCCTCCAGAAAGTAAAAATGACCTCCATGACCAACACAACAACAACAAAAAACAACGCAAACAACAAAACAACCCCCCCCCAAAAAAAAAATAATAAAAGGCAACAACATAAAAACCCCAAAGATTATAAAATCTTCTGAGAAATTCAGAAGTTGACTAAAAGAAACCCAGAGAAGCCTGATCTAGCTTTGAATTTTGCCTTGCTTTGACATGGGCAGTCAGACCAGGTGATTTCCATTGGTCCCATCCAGCTTTATTTTATGAATCCAAGTATCTGTACTCTCAGTGGTGAGGGTGGTTAACCTTGGGAACACACATATAGAGGGAATGAGGCTCTCTTCCACTGTTCAGTAAGGGAGGACTTAATAGTCAGGCACAGGTCAGGAAGCTGGAAAAAGGGAGTTAGCCAAGCTTCTGTGATTTCAACTGAGTAAAAAAAGAAAAGAATGGGGATGTTTTACTTGATCTTTGTCTTGAAGAATTTACAATTTAAGTAGAAGAACATAGAAGAAGGGAAACAATGTCTGTATTCAGAGAAATAAAGTGACTAACTTCAGGTTAGCCAAGCAATCAAGAGAACTGAATTTATTTGTTAGAATCCATGTCCATCAGTTGAAACATGAGAGTGTCTTTCCATTTCAAGTTTCATCTCTTAAGTGTATATGTAATAGTAGGAAAAACGTAGTTCCTATGTAATTTTTTGGTGTGTTTCCTCTTTGTATTTTACCTTGTGTTCATTCAGTTTCCCATGCCCTTTTGTATAATTATCTAGACAACATTTTGTTAGTGTGGGTATATCAGGCAGTCATGAGGGAGGGAAAAAACGTATATAATGGAAAATATGTGCTTGTCAAAAATTGGCTGGGGGACTATGGAACCAGCACAGATCCTGAAACTGTTTTTAACTTTATTTTATTTTATTTTATTTTATTTTATTTTTTTTTGCTGACAGTGTTTCTCTATGCATATGTAGAACAACTGTAAAATTCCAGTCTGCTCTGCATGTTTATTTCTCATTTTATTTTTACAGTGTGTTAGAGACCAGTTATGGCAATAAATTCCAGTACTGCAGGTCTGTTTGTATTTGCTGACCCACTTTTCCGTATGATAGAAAGAGTCAGACAGCTGGGGCTTTTCTATATCTTTAAAAAAGTCAAGAAGTTAATATCTTTGACAGGATATCATACATATTCTGAACATATATAATACTTTTTCTTTCAGATTCCAAAGGAAGGTATTGACCTTTCAATAGCATATCAATCCTATGTGTACCTTTGGATTTTGGGGTTACCCCCAGATTACTGTAAGGAAAGATTGCAATGTGATGTAGCTAACAAGTAACCTTGTCCTCTTTGGATCAATTAAAATAAAAACAATAGAGTACTAAACAAATGAGTAAATGAAATACAGGTGTTCCTGACTTCAAATCTCAGATGCAGATTACTTTAATTCCACTTCCTAGTTCTAGGTAGTTTCATTATGGTGTTAGTCATGATTATGTCCTTTCTGAATAGCAAAAAGATATTACGAGGTGGAGTAAAACCACTCAGTTATGTTTGTGCTCATATTTTCATTTTTTACTATCGTCTTTCCTTCTGTCAGTAGAGCATTAGCAGTTTGCACTCATTGTTCTTGTAAATGTCCTGATACTTCTAGCCTTGCAAAGTCTCATTTCCCAGTAAGAATTCCTTCTTGATTCATCTCATGCATATGTAGTCCAGATTTTTTTCCTGTATCTTGGAGTAGATATTCTATTGTATGATAATTATAGATTGTGCCCAAGAAAATGAGGTCCAAAGTTTCAGTACTAATCAAAATGTCATGGTATTATTTAAAACTGACCCCGGGTGCGATGTCTCATTAATTTTTGTGGTTGCTTGTAGTTTTTCAGATCAGTGAAAATTCAGTACTTACCAAATGAACTGAGACAAGGGTTCTCTCTTGTTGTTCTGTATTTATACACCCATGACACTAAGTATGGTTTGCAATACAAAGATTATTTGTATCAATGCTAATGTGAATACATGAAGAAAAAATTTCAGAGAAGCTGTTTAAGCAGAGAGCTGACAGTGTGATCTGAAATGTGTTGTCATTGCTGTATCATTACTGTAAGGAAGCAAAAATGACCACTTAAGTATTTCAACTACTTAATTATTTTAAAAAACGTAGCAGTTTGACAGAACAATATGTATTGGGTTAAAGAGAGGTATCTTGCATTTGAATAACTGGAAGTTAAAGAGCTCAGGCTGGATTTCTTTAAATTTTATTTTATTTTATTGTTTTATTATTTTTATTTTTAATTGTTTAACTTAGAAGACTTCAGTCTTCTGAATATCTGAATGAAGCTTCTACTGGGAAGTATCAGGGCTATGACAGCTTCTACTGAGATACTACTCACAGTTATGGAGCTAGTAAAACAGAGCTGTATAAATGCAGTAAATCTTTATTTAAGTGTCTATGGGTCAAATGCTGTAAAAGAGAGCACAGGCAGAATAATCAAGCTGGGATCTAAGACGAGACTGAAGTATGAGGCAGTGCAGCATTCAGTCCCCCTGTGGTACATTGTGCACATCACTGCTTGCAGTGCAGCTAGAAGGGCTTTGAATTTCCTGTGAAGTAATTTTTTAAAAAACAAAGCCAAGCAGGGTATGGAGCAGTTGTTTTGTAAGCACTGAAACAACCTTATTCAAACAGAAAAACAAACTAGAAGACCAAAGGACATACTCCAGACCAAGGAAAACCTTTAGTTGTTCTGATTTCTTTGCTATTGTTGAAAATGACAATCAATTTGATGCCATCCTAAGGACTCTTGTAGATCTAATAATTTTTGGATGGAAAACTGTTTCCAAAAAATCTTTGATTGGTCCCCATTGTCACTTCTGTGTAACAATGTGGATGAAATGCACCATTTCTCTTCCTTCTCGTCATCTTCCCCAGCAGAGGAGAGGATCTGTATTTGTTTGTTTACCCTAAATTGCTATGTAACCCCAAGAAGTAGAGGGAATTTACTCATGCTGTGCACCATGCAACTGCAAGGCAACTGAGTCTCAGGATCTAACCCAGCTCATTTAAAGCAAACTCAAGTGTATTCACACAGCACTGCAGACTGCAGTATAGAAACATCCTGAATAAAGTACCAGGAAAGATTTAAAGAGTTTGTTCACATCTTGTGTCTTGGGAGTTATAAAGTGAAAAGAAAAAGGGGGGTTCCAGGTGGAAGTTGTGTTTATGGGAATTGCAGCCAGCAGTTTGTCAGTGAAGTTTTATTTTGTTATTCATGTCTCTTCTTTCCAAATAGTAAATCATGTTCTGAGGTAACGGGCCTTAAAAGGACTTGGCCATGGTGCTTGCTTCTTTTCCCTGCGGTGATGAAACAGCCCCTCCAGTTTAAATACTATCTCCTGGTCATGCAAATCCAGGCAGATGAAAAGGGCAGCAGAACTGAAACGCATAATGATGCATCCGGCCAGATTTTGATGGCACCAGCTGTAAGAAAAAGATCTCTCAGAAAAGCCATCATTATATGTGGCCACAGCATTATGACCTCAGATTTCCAGCAGTATAGATAATAGTCCATATGGGTGAAAATCCTACTCATTTAGGTATCTAATAGTTTGAATAGGTCCCCAGAATGATTTAATTTATTTATTTTTCTTTTAATTACCCCATTGATTTTACAGGTAGCATGGTCTATGGTTTTTCATGAGAATCCTACTAGGTGCTTGTGTCCATTTGTAAGTACCTAAACACTTTTAAATATTTCTACTTCTCAGTTTTGCTCTGGGAGCTTTAAGGGTTTATTACCCTCTTACCATTCCTCTCCTATCTAAAAGCTGCAAAGAATTAAGACAAGAAATACTTCTTTTTAAGTTATTGTTTTCTTTGTTGTTAACAACTGCCACAAAGCTGGCCCAGGAGCTCCACAGAGCTGAAGAAATAAAGGAAGGGGGATTTCTGTGGGCCTCAGCAGAAAAAAAAAAATAATAAAAAATAGGTGTTTCTTCCAATATTATGCTTTGGACTTCAGTCCCATGTTAATGAAAATGCAATGAAAATGCATAGATGCCCGGGCAAACAGATCTTCATGGCCCATAGTCTGCTTCCTGATATTTTTTTCTGAGAGTACCCTTTGGGGAGATGAAGAGACACAGCAAAAAAAAACAAAAAAAAAACCCAAAACAAACAAACAAACAAACAAAAAAAAACACATGCACACTGTAAATTATTACAAGGTAAAAGAAAATGGAAACAAAATGAAATCTGGTTCCAATTACTAGCTTTTAAGTCAGTATTTCCCTCTTGGCTCAATGTGTTGTTGGTAAACAGGAAGAGTCATGGCAATAATGCAGGACTTAAAAGGCAGATCTTCAGGATTCTGATTTGTAGGGCTGGGCAAAGTTACCAGATAGCCACAATGCAGATCCTAACACCAAATCAAATGCCAGGAAGACCCTTGAAGGCTGAAGAGAAGAGAGAAGTGTGTTATGCAGCTGCTCTTAACAAACTGGGAACATGACACATTTAGCAGACAATTGTCCTTTGACAGGTTAAGTTGCTTTCAGATGAGTAAAAGACAGGCACAACTGCTTAAAAGCCAAAATGTTTTAGGAGTTCTTTAGAAAAAGCCTTCAGAATAGGTATATTGAGATAAATAGCTAAATACAGCAGTGTCAGTTGCTCTAGTTTTTAAAATGCGTGGACTGTTTTTGGTGGGTGAGCAGTAAAGAGATTTGGGTTCCATGATAGGGATTATAAAAGATTTCCATTATCACCATGAAAAGCCACTTAGGGCACATTTTAAGACTCAGATTTTTTTATTTTTTTTTTTGGTGCCTCCATTGTGGGAACTGAATCCAATAAACTAAATCTAGAAAAAAAGATTGTCTAAAAAATCATTAGACAAAAAATGTCTAATGATCTTGAAGGCCTTGACCTTAATCTCCCTGTGCTATAGTTTCTCCAAATATGATCTTTCTTTTTTTCCCAGAGCTGGTTTGCAAATAATATAACTGGCATTCAGAAGGAAGTTAGGCCACAGATGAAACTATAAATCTGTATTTGCAAACACCAAGACTGGAGTACATCTCATTGTTTTGCTTTTGGTGTGATATTTTTGGTATTGCTACTAATGCATTTTTGTCTGCTGAGTTCTAAAATTATTTTACCAACATCCTGTGCTATCAATTAGGGGTGGGTAAAACTTTTCAGTCACATTAATGAAAATATTTTCATCTAAAACTGAATCTGAGCCAACTATTAGAGACAGTCGGCAGGTCTGTTTTATCCTGAGATTTTGCCAGCGCTATGGAGTAAGAAGCATGGTCAATAATTGTCCCCTCTAGGTTCTAGCCCTGAATCCTTTCCTGACCTTTCATATACGTACAGAGCTTTATGATTCAGATTCATTTACCTGACTTTAGACACCTTTTAAATTAGGTGATATTTTAAATGAGCTGAGTCACAGTCTAGGGGTACTCATCGCTCGTCATTGACTATACAGCTTGCTTCAGGGATCTCTGTTTAACACCTAGTTGCTTCACTTAAATGTTTAAAGCCAGATGAAGCTGGCTTTACCTGAACAGAATATTTTCAGGAGAGGTTACATAGACTGAAGTTGTAATTTCTGTATTCAACACCCTCAAGAGCGTGGATACAATGGACATATGTCATGGATTCTTTTCCTTTCCATGCAGAAAAATTAAAAATAAAAAAAAAATGAAATCTAAATAGTACTCTTTAGTCCATATAATTACTTTTATATAGGATTAATAAACAAATGATGGGCTGATCTGAAATACTTTGGTGTTTAAAAGCAGTATAACTAGAAGCAATTTACATCTCATCAAATGCAAACACTTTATGAATATTCTATTTTATGGCTTCTCCAGCCTTACTATTTTCAGCAATTCTGCCTCTTGACAAAGAAATATTTGTTCTACTCCGCATTTGAAAGACAGTCAGGAAAGAAGAAGAAGAAGAAGAAATACTGTAACTGACTTTTTATTGTCACTGTCAGTGGAAAAAACTGGTATCATTATAAAGACATCAAACATTTTGGGGCAAAAAAATCCCAACAGCTGTCTGCTGTCAGTGATATGTCAGTAGGAACACTATCTTACTTCATAGCATACCTTGACTGGCTTCAGGGAAGTTAACATTTGAAAATACTTAAGATTTGAAATACCCCAAAATATGAAGTTTGGCAGGATACTGACAAAGCAAAACCAATGTAGCACATGGTTTTTAAGTCATTAAATCAGATTGAAAATACACATCACAAATGAGTATGATGCAGAAACCCAGAAAGCGTACACAGTCAGACCTATGCTGGCACTGTGGTGGTCTAGAGTAGATGTTCCTGCACAGAGATTTTGAAACAGAATTACATGATAATTTCATACATATGGGGTATATATATATATATTTTTAAATCAGTAATATCATGCTGATGAGGCCAAAAAGGAAGAGATCTTAGGATAAGGAACACTATGTGATCCTAGATATAATTTAATAGTAAAGCTGTAATAATATGGTTCTCCAATACAAGTAAATTTAGTTTTTAGACTTATTTTGAAAATGTTTCCCATTGATTTCTTTGGAGATATTCAAAACCCACCTGGATGCGATCCTGTGCAACATGTTCTAGGTGACCCTGCCTGCCAGGAGGGTTGGGCCAGATGATCTCCAGAGGTCCCTTCCAACCTCAACCATTTTGTGATTCTGTGGTGAATGCAGAAACCATTTTTTCCTTAAAAATAATAGACTTGATCTACAGGATGATGTCTGCCTCCCTGTTCCTCTTCAGTGGCCCCAATGTTAACACATTATCATCTCCAGGGGAAATAGGGGGAAAAAAGGAAATGAACAATAATATCATGTCAGAAATAATAGTGAGGTACTAGCTGTAAACCACCACAGATGATTACATCTTTGCACTCTGGAATGGAATTTACATGCATCAAACATTTCCTGATCTGAAAATGAATACACTTTTAGCTTCTCTTGTTCTTAAACCTCTTTGTTGTCCAATTTCATATACAGTCAAGATGCTATATTTTCAGTCAATTGTTCTAGGTAATTTTCTTATCTATTTTAATGGGATTAGCGCGCAGTATGCCAAGTCTTACTTTCAGCTATGAAATTTTAACTGCATATTGAACTGCTTTAGCAAGAGCTCAGCCAGCAGGAGGAGGGGAATAACTGATCCTCTCTATTCAGTGCTTGTGAGACAGCATGTGGAGTGCTGCATCCGGTTGGGGTCTTCCCACTATAGGAAAGATGTTGACTATCTGGAGGGACTTAAGAGGAGATTCATCAAGATGTGTTAGGGACTGGATGTGTTTGGAGAAGTGTTTGTTTGATCTGAAGAGGAGAAGGCCAAGTGGAGTATTCTATTACTGTCTTCATCTTCTCTATAACCACGCATTAGGAAATTAAATCAAACTGTTTTTAAATTACAATGATTTCAGTGGAGACGGACACAAGTTACAGCAAGTTAAATTCTGGTTGGATATGAGGAAAAAAATTCACAATTTGGGCAGTTCAGCTCTTGGTCAAGACACACAGGGAAGCTGCAGAATCTCCATCTGTAGAAATATATATATATGTATATAAATAACTGGAATGTTTCCAAGCACCAAAGTAAAGGGGGGTTTACAGTTGTTTTTGTTGTTTTTGTTGTTGTTGTTTTGTTTTTGCCTGACTAGAGAAGGGATGAAAAATAAATCAGAAACCCGGATATTTTCAGGAAAGGATAAGAGAAAAAAAAAAGTTCAATACAAATCAACACGTTAACAATTTCATTGGATAATTTCAATTACAATTATGTTTTTCTCCCTGCTGAAATTTCACTTTGGAGGAAGAGGTCCAGACAGCTTCCCTAGCATCTCAGACATAATATTGCCATGATTTTTCTTAGGAACAGTGTAAGTGGGAGGTAAAATAAAACTTCTAGAATTATAACAAGGTTTGAATATGTTTTTCCTTGTCTCTAATGACAATGCTGATACCTAGCAACTCAGCTGCAATATCTCCTAATGCCTTCCCACCCCGAAAGGAGAACACTAACTTTTCATCCTATGTATACATGACACCCAGACCAGAGTTTACATTTTTTGTTCTTTACAGGAAAGAAATAGAATAACAGATGGTTCCAATTAAAAAACAGCAAGAGAACTTTTATTTATTCATTTATTTATTTATTTATTTCAACTGCGCAATCTGGGTCATGAACAAATACTGTTTTTTCTCTCCTGTTTCATCTTCAAATTGCAGCAAATTCTGAAAAAAAAAAGTCATAACTAAAGATCTGTGAGACAGGAAATGTAATTAAACCTACCTAGGGGTCAGGCTGCTCTGTAACACCTTTAATCAGATGGAAGGATGGAAAATGTCTTAAGGTGATATCAGATACCCTCTGGAAAACTGAGGAATGGTATTTGATGGTGTATATATATATATATAATGGTATATAACAATGGTGACCATCGTTATTCTCAATGTTTTGTTTAATCTGGCACTAAATGCAGCTATTATACCACATGGCTATATAATTTTTCCAACATTAAGAAAATTAGGGATGAGAAGGATCACTAGTTTTTTTTATCCCTAAATAGAACACAGGTGGTGTTGCTAGAATAATCAGAACACCTCACAAAGAGCAATAAATAAAAAATAAAATAACATAAGGATCAGTTTCTTAGTCTGGAGACTGCTCACAGAAATAATCTTTCAATTTATTCTAATCAGTCAACGTAACATTCTGACAAAGTAGTGTTATCATGGGCAGGGACTGGTTGTACAAGAGATGAAGTGTTTCTGGTGTTATTGGTGAAGTTATCCCACTTCTGAAGGGGGAAAAATCAGTGGCTAGAGACCTGAAGTAGAGTTTGATCTTTGACTTTAATGTAATTTGTTCTAGCAGCTATCAAATACCCAGGATATCTTGGATAATCAGTACCTATTTCTTCAATCAAGGAGCAGTATTGGTTTGCATAGATGGCAGAAACTAATTTCCGCTATCACATAAGAGGGTTGCTTTTTAACTCCAAAGGGCTAAGAATTGTGTCCTGATGCCAGGCTTACAGCTGGGGTCAAGCCAGAATAGCAATCAATTCCCTGTGTAGAAAGCATTTGCCATATTCTACTCTTAATGAGAAACCACCCACTTAACACTGGAAAATAAATACGTAGATAAAAGTAGTTATTTAAATTATGAATAGCACCAGCAGATAAAAAAAATGGTGTTTTATGTAATTAATATTTAGCAACTAATAAATTTCTTTAATAGTAATTAAATGCTAATTAAATAATCTCCTCAGGAATGTATTTACTAATGGTATTTCTGGATATTCCTTTTCCTTTTACATGTTTCATAGCTGTTGTTGGGTAATTAATGTTCACTAATTAATTTTGAAGTAAGATTCCTGACCCTTCAGTCAGTCTAGGAATGGAATTCCCTTGGATGATATGTGTTCATTTAAAGCAATTCATAATAAGTCCAAAAATAGGATGGTTATTAGGGGACAAAATACTGGTGCCTCAGACTTCTGAAATCTATTGATTCTCAGTGAGGTTTGGGCTCCTATAGGTATTTGTGCAAGGATTCAGGTGGTTAGACATAAGGTAATGCTGTGGGTGACTTGGGGAGCTATTTCTCCAGTGTGGCATCAATGAAGATATCTTTAGGTTGCTGCAGTTCGCAGGTTAAATAATTTAGCTAAATATTACAGAGTTTCTGAGTTTGAACTTCTTTTGGTCTGAATGGTGTGGGAGTACTGCCAAAGACACACCATCCTTCAGTGCCAACCTTCTGCAGTCTTGCAGCTATTCAGGCAAGCAGATGCCCCTGGTCCTCCACCAAGAGTACTTCCCATCTCTCCATCACACTCTGATGTACCTGTTGCTCTGCCCTCCCTGCAGAAAGGGGGAGGATAAGGGAGTAAATATCAGCAGTTGCTTCTGTCTCATCTGGAAAAGCTGCTTTGAGGGTGATTGTAGATTAGGGTTGTGTCAGAGTAGCTGCTGCTGAGCAGTGCAGCAGGATGGTGCAATGCAGGGGACAGGAGCATGATCCCTTGTCTGGGAATGCTCTGGGGTGCCATAAGGGCTGCCGGGAGTGTCCCACTTGTCAGGTAGCTTATCAGGTCCTGCTCAGGACCACCTTCCCTGTCTCCACCATGGGACAAATTTAGCCCCAAGAAGACCAAAGGAATCTCTGCCTGGTGCATCTTAATCACTTGCAACTTTACTGTTGAAGACTGGTTCTTTCAAGGTATTTCCAAGTATGATGGTGGTGAATTTTTAAATTTCTCTGAAGTTCAATGGAAACCATTTCCTCTTTCTCTCTTCCCCAGTTTCTAGTGGAAGCTTTTGTGAAGCTCAGGAGCTGATCAATCCGAAGTATTCATGATCCTTGCAGCTGCAGACGTACCTTGGCACAGAGGTAAGTTTTCTGCAGATAGCCTGGAGGAACTGGATGCACAGATCTTGCAGTCCCCAGCACCAGAGACATTTAAAAGGTACTTCTGTTTTGTGGATGGAGTTTCAGTGTATACAGTACCACTAGCCTAACTTCCTAAAGACCACAGCAAGGCTCTCTCAGCCACTGCTCTAGGATGTGGTAAAACCAAGCAATTTGAAATGAATTATTTTAGGCTTAAAGTATTTTTAAATGAAAATTTGCATTGTTTGAAGATTTCTGAGCATGTCTGTCTCATCAAGGGCAATTCCTCTGTGGGCTACAGCTTATGATAGCATCACTAGCTGGATTTTTGGCAGTGGGATTAAATATGGATGTTTTAATTCTAAAGCACAAGCTGCAGCTCCAATTTCACAAGCTCAAATCTCATTTCCATTAAGAATGGCTGTAGATGGGTCAAGAAGCTCTGTCTCAGTCAGTCAATATTACAAGGTCACGAGTAACACCATGACTGAGTTATAGCTGCTTGAATGCGCATGACCTATGCTCAGTGGTAATTGACTTCAGAGTGACAATTTGTGGGCATTAAGTCAGATCATGTTCTTAGCCCATGGATGTTCTCAATGGCAGACCCTTGTCTTTATACAGTATTTTTCAATCCATATACATCTAGAGCAGTTAACAACTAATGATCTACAGAAACCATCCCAAATCTTAAGAAATATTTTTTAAAAATAGAAAAATAACACTTCCTTCCTACCTTTGTATTAAAAAGCATGGATTGGGTTCATTATGTCCCCATGACTATCACAGGAAAAATAAGAAAAGGAAATAATCTGAACCTGGTTAGAAAGGTAGGTCCAATTCTGCTTTTATTCATGATGCGGTAAATCTGGAGCCACTCATGTACAGCCTGAGGGTGGCCTTTATTCTTAATTGCTGCATTTTAGTGCTATTTATTCAGCACAAAAAGGGAAGGAATAAGCCTGGGAAGCAGAGGTGGCGATATCTGCAAGCTAATGCTATATTGTGAAAAACCTGTCTTTACACGAGTAAAGAAAATACTAATGACTTAGTTGGAAAAATAATTAAAGGATATTGGTGACATTTTTGTCTATTGAAAACATATACTTTTCTTGCTTTCAGTTTATGAAACAATGACTAATTTCACCAATTAATTGCTCTGACAGAGAACTCTGTATTTTAAGTTGACGTACCCCTTAATTTTACATTATATTTCATGAACCTAGTAATTTCAAATGAGTATCATTTAATTCTAAGGACAATGAATGAAATAAAGGAGACCTGGGAAGTTATGATACAATACAGAGGAGTTTCTTCCACTCAAATCAAGTCTATATCATTGGTTTTTTTCCTGGTGTTTTTATAATATATTATTCCTCAAAAGTCACTGTGAGATCATTTCTACAAAAGCCTTCAAAATCTACTAATTGCTAGCTGGGAGGTACAGCTCTGCTTACTAATCCTACCTTAGCTTTGAGTCATCTACGGATGACTGCAGCAAACTAGGCATGTTAGCTATGTCACTCTGCAGTGAGGATGGAGGGAGGTTTGTCACAGCATTGTTGCTGGCCCCTAAAGCCCTTTCTAGCGTTCCTAGCACATGATAGGCAAGTTCTCTGAAAGTCAGCTGAGAAAGACTTCTAATATGCATCATCCCAAGAATCATAAGGTGCAGAAGCACTGTGAATAAAAGACTGAGCGTAGAATAAATAAGATCACAGCAGCACAAGCAGGTCTTTGCTGGGGGAACAGCAAAGTGTCCTTCGGGACACTTCCACAGGCAAACTGAACAGCAAAGACTCATCAGATGAGACAGGCAGAGGGTGACTAGAGAAGATGAAATGAAGCAATAGATCAAGTTACAGAAAAGGTTAATAACACTTATTGGATTAAAAATACAGGTTTCCTGATTCTCAGGTGAATCTCTTAAACCTAAGATTATCTGCTCATCTGACCCTCATCTAATTTGACCCCAATGGGATTCTGTGTGAGAAAAGGAGAGAAGCAGGGAAGGGAAGCTGCAGCTGGTACTCAGACAAATGCTTAATTTTCCTTGTGCCATTTATCCAAGTCTCTTGTGCAACCAGCATTGAAAATCTCATGACAAGTTTACTCAGGAAATTAACCCAAATGACAATATGCACTCAAGCTGCAGTTATTTTTTAAGTCACTCCCCCTCCCCAAAATATAAATTTGAATATGCATGAAAGCTCTGTGAGAATGTTGTGGCTGGTGAAGACAAAGAGCTTTTATACATTCAGGTGAAGAACAGCAAAATATACAGCTGGCATATTGCTGCTTAATGCTGGAGTTGGACTGTCAAAGTAAGTGAGAATAAAATGTGCATCATTATCATGCCGCCCTGTGGCTTCCAGGTATGTTCATTTACTTCAGGTGGTTTATATGCAAATGGGTTCTTAAGCAATAAAAGAGAGTGACTGGGTGCATCTGCCAAGTGCTGGGCACACCATATTCCTGGAAAAGCTTGTATTTCTAAAGGTGCCCTTTGTGAGAAATGTTCACTTGCCTGCCCTCTAGGTGCTAGATTTCTGCTTTGAGATGTATGGCATAGGTGGCTGTATAGCCTGCATCTGTGTATGTGCTTCCAGTACACGTTTGTTTAAAATCAAATTCTTCATCAAGTGCTGACTTTGCAGAACCTAGTTGGCATGGACAGGGAAATGTACTGTAATTTGTAAGATTCTTTCTCAGAAGTGCTTTTGAGGAAGCATTAGAGTGAGTAGGTACTTTCCAGACAGCCTGAGTGACGTGGGGGACTTGCAGGAACAGTAAAATAATAATAGTAATAATAAATAAAGTAAGCTGATACACTTGCAAAAGTAACCCCCTGTACTCAGCAAAGTATGTATATTTTTTATGATCTTTACCTTTAAAAAATAAACTTAACTTTTATCTCCATCTGCTTCATGGATATGTAAGATAAGATAAGTCTTTAAATTTGATAACCAACAGAAGATCAGCTCTTAAGGCAGTTATCCAGCCAAGAGGTACGAAACTTGATGAGCCAAAAATAATTTGGCACCATTATATCAAAAAGACTTGAGTTTTGTGCATCAATTAAATACCATGAAGATTAGCTGAGCAGGAAGAGAAGCACTTCTTGGCTCTCCCTATGTCATTATATAAATGTAGATGATGTACTTGTATTATATTCCTGTTGCTCTTTAAACTTTGAATGGACTCGAATTCATGGGACTGCAAAGTTGGTTCAAACTGGTGATAATTTTTATTTCTAGAAGGATATGATAAAGTCACCAGGACATTAAACAAGTTCACTCTTCGCATCCTGCTTTGGAGAAAGGATGGTTTTGCGAGTAAGTTTAGGACCCCAAGGAAATTGATGTGGTTCTGTTCTCTGCTGTTGAATTTCTTTGCTGGGATGTCCACTTACTGACTATTGTTTCAGTTTTTCCACTTCTCTGAAACACGCAATTTTGTACATGTTTATATGATGTTTTAAAGAATGTCATTAAATGAAATTAGGACTTATTTGAATATTACTTCTTTGATGGCAGATAGGGACCCTCCTTGTACAGGGAAGCTATGGCACAAAGAAGGGAAATGAATACTCTGTGAATGAGACTTCTGTACAAATCAAAATAATACCTACCTTAGATCTAGAAATCCTGGGCTGCTCCTTCCTCCTCATGGAAATGACTTTTTGAAGAAAAGTGATGTAAGGAAGCATCGATGCTTGAGAAAATAACTGATCTGGAAGCAGCAGGATTCAAGAGAGGAATAGATAGATGAGAGAAGAGGGTCTGCTATGGGCAGCTAAGGTTGTTAGGAGATTTAGAGAAAGGCTTATGCTATGAAGAACAGAGACAATGGAAAGGATATTTTTAAGAAGGAGAAAAGATACTCAGGCCTGGCAAGATCTTTGGCTATGAAATGAAGATAAGTTAGAACAAAAATAGGATTTTCTCTGCAGCCCTGGCTCTGAAGGGTTAACTCCAGTCCCTTCTCCATGCGCTTTCTCTCTCTCTCTCTCCCTCTCCCCCTCATGGTAAAGAGAGGGATTAGAGAAGGATTCTAATTGGGGAAACAGAGTTACAATGATTTTCACGTGGAAAAGATGAAAATGTTAAGGTGTAAAAATTAGCTGATTCTCCAAACTAGCTACTGGTTACATAAAGGAGAAGCATATATGAAGGCAGTTTGTTTTTTGTTTGTTTGTTTGTTTTGTTTTGGTAGGATGAGTGAGATTTCTACTGGATTGAAATGTTATTTGACTTAATATATCTTCTCTATAAACAGTAAAGCCTTGTACTTTATTGTAGCTATAGGTTTTCTGTAACAGTTGGTCTAGCACAGAATGTTTCTTAACTTTCTCCAGCTACTTATTTTCATAAGTGACAAGATTCTTGTTCCTGAACTACTTTGTTTTGTTTTTCTCTCCTGTTTTCCTTCTATCCCTTACTTAGCATAAAGTTATTAACAGCTTCTGTGCCGCCTTGTTTATCACTTGCATCTCCTCTGCCACCTTGGTCTGCTGAGAACTCTGTTACAGCTCTGAAGCTCCTGGCCAAACTAGCTGGTGGAGGGTTATGTCTAGACATGTCATATTGCTTCTTCCAAATGCGCTGTGGGAAGCAATTTAAAATTTTTCAAATAGGTGCATGAGCTGTATTTGAAGTTTACCTCTGTCTATTGCTACTGCTTCTTACAGCTTGTTGCCTTTTTAAGGGCTTCCCTTTTGTAGGTGGATGTACTGCCCTGGTACAGAGTGAGGAAGATGAAACCATTTTGCTTTAAAAAGGTCTGCTGTGACCCTAGCTCTCTCTGCCTCCAAATGGAGACAGTCAGCTTCTTGATGTTTATGTTTTGGAAATAAACTGTACAGTAAAGGTGGAGTTAATGAGAACAGATAATAATGAGGGATGAAAAACATGATATAACTTTGTTCCTCTTGGGAGGGGGAGTTGCGCACAAGGCACTGTGTTGTTAATGTATGTACATAAGGAGAGTGGTGAAGAAAAATAAAGTTCCAAACAATTTGGGGAAGAAATAGGGTTATTTGAAGTGCCTTTGATATTGCAGACTGTATGTATGTTTTTCTGGTATTATATAGAAGCTTAAGCCTGCAGTAGAGGGAAAGAAAGTAAACCTTAGCTGGTCGCTGTGTGTTACCAAACACGATCAGAGATTAGAATGTAGATTTCTCAGCATTTGAGAGCTGGACACTGTCTCTGCAAAGCATATTCGATGCAACAACCTCCAGGTTATTACTGTATGAATACTTCTGGCTTCTGTGAGGCCTTTTTTTTTTTTTTTTTGCAGGAGAAATGTCACCATTATGCTCCAGCATTGCCTGTTGCTTGGTAATTAACCTGCTTTTCTGGCAGGGAAGATGTGAATTTGAATCCTTGTTAGGGAAGGAATTGATTAGATCTTACTCTTATTTTCATGCAGTTCTTATTCTGAATAAGTGAACAAATTTAGGAGAAGCCAATGAAATGGGGAAGGTACCATCGCTAGCTTATCTGACAAGTTTGTGCAGAGTTCAGCATGTGTTCTGGGTATATTTACCAGATGGAGAGAATTTGTCAGGGGAGCCATGTGTTTCCTGTTCCTGAGGAGACCTAGACATCCAGTTTGTACTCTGTGAGGGTGAGGACAGCTCAGCGGCAGAACTCCAGATATGCAGGAGATCTAAAGTTGAGCTCTGTGTGGTGTATAGGTGACTACAGGGAAAAGTGGTAGCTGAAATCAGGGATCAAGGGCTATGATTCTGGAGTTGGAAGCATTAGTTATGCTGAAGTACATTCACAGATGCAGCCACCAGCCTTTTTCTGTGAAAGCATATCAAGGCAACATCACTTGGGAGGTATCCATACCTTCTCAAGTCATTTAAGTGCATTAGTACTGGTTTCAGTACAGTGATTTTCCTATAAGCTGTAAAAGTTGCTGGGAATGTTCAATTTGACTGTAATCAGAGGCCTTTGCTGAATAATAGGACCTTATAAGCAGAGTGCTAATTATATGAGGGATGAACGAGTCCTAACTGAGTGATAAATGAGCATGTCTGTCAGCGATACCCCAGCAAACACCAACTTCAAGTTCATTCAGATTCCACTTACTAAGTTCCCAGGGTATTGCTGAATTACAATCCACTTAGATTCAGATGTGATACATGCACTGGGTTTGACTATGTCCCTATGGGATTTTTGTATTTTAAGTGTTGCTTTAGGCTTAAAAGAAGAAATATGTCAGTGCAAATCTTCACAGCTTGGCAGACAGCTTCACCTTGTCAGTAAGGTCTTTCTAATGCGCCCTGCTTTGGCAAAGGAGAGTATCTTCTCAAAGGGATACTCGGCTGAGCCCCGTGATTGTTATCTGGTGTGAGATTTTTACATTGCAGGGTCTCATGAGTCATACTGATAATTGAGTACCATCTGACAAGAAGCATAATGGGCTCTGTGCAACTTCAGATTTCCATTTGGTATGAGTAATACACCATTAGGTGTGCCCTATAATGATCACAGATTTTTATTTTTTTTTAAAGTTGGTAATTCTACCAAGTTGAAGTTTATCATTAAACAACCACTAGAAGTCACTAGGGTTTCCATTCCATAAAGCTCAAGTTTATTTTTTGCCCCCCCTCAGCCATTTTTGAACTACAGTGCAATTTTAACAGGCTCTCTTGAGGTCCAGAAGAACACGTAAATTTCAGCTGCTCCCTGGTGTCCAATTCAAAAATCCCTAGAATAACGCTCTTTGGTAAGCAACACAGTAATTCTCATTCCCTAATTGCCCCTGTTCCCCCCTTCATATGTCTTGAGGGAAGACTAATCCTTGATGAGTGATAAATTTCCTTTCATGGCGTTTTACTGCAGGGTTTAAGGTCCCTCTCGGAGAGCTGGTTAATTATAAATCACATGCAATTTCTGGCAAAGCTTAGGGATCCTCAGTTAATGATAACTTTTTGACTTTTTTAAATCAATGAAAAGTTAGTAACAACAAACTTTGCAAGAAGGAATCAGCTGCATTGTTGATGTCTGAAATATGGTCTCAGGCAGAAAGGATTAGACACACCATAACTTTCATTGTTTAAAATAGCTACAGAATTCAAACAGCTCCCTGGGCTATACACCCTTTTCCAAACAAAGAAAGTAATTTCATTCTTTTCAGAAAATCGGGGTGGGGGGGGGGGGGAGTGGAAGATAGCAAAATAATTCTGATCTTTTTGTAGAGAAATATGAATGTTCCTGTTCTGGCTAACTATGAAAAAGTGATTTAAGTTGAAACTATGTCATAGCTATAAAAGAATACTTGGCTTGACATTGTGTATGAAGAAGGAAGGAGTGCACTTGTAGATTTAGCGGTAACTCAATAAACAATAGGTCTGTCTTTTACAGTGCTTGCGTATGGAGGCAAACAAGTAAATAATGATTAAACTACTTGTCAATCAAATATTTCTAAATAAAGCTGTTCTTTGGAGAAAACATACTTGTGAAAAGCTGGGAGCTGACTGTGCAATTTTTAATGCAACATGGCCATGATCTTGTTTATTTAAAGTTGCAGAAAAATTGTTGTTTTACATGTTAAATATGAGAGCTATGGTAATAGATGGAGGAGTACCTGTTTAGCATACACGTACAAAACTTTTTATATGGTTTTATGTTAAAAAAAAAAAAAAAGACATTCTTGTTCACATGATAGTCTGACATTCATTATACAGAAAAAGAAAAAAAGATCAAATCAACATCATGCTCCTTGAATACAAACAATATACTTTCTGGTTAATATCAGCAATAAATAGGGAAGTGGAAGCAGCAGCCTTCTTGAAGCATTTATAAAAAGTTAATAAATCTGAGGAAATTAAATAAACATTAGTCTTATTTACTTTCTATAGCACAAAAATGTTAGAAGTTTGAAAAATTTATAAAATTCTACTAATTTTTCAGACTTTTTGACAAAGCTTCCCTTTTACCAATATCTGTGAACATGTTAGCTTAAGTAATAAAATGCCAAATAATTTTAGTTTCTGATTTTGCTTTTAATTGCTTCATGGGTGACTGGCAGGAACATTTTAAAAGCTTAAATATGGGGAAAAATCCAACCTGGCTACTGGCAGCCTACAGACTTACAGCTCCTCTTGTAACTATAGTCTGTCAACCAATTTATTCCTCCCCTTCTCTCCTTGGTGAGAGTTCAGATTCATTCAAACAGAATCATTTCAAAATGATTAAACTGAGTTTCCAGTGCTGCAGGTAGGCTTTCACCTTTTTCTGCTTGGTTAAATTACATTCCCTTGGAGTAACTGGCTGGAGAATAAGCTTGTATAACCTCTTAAGTATAAGAGGTATTTTACTGGTGAGAGTAACTCCATGGCTGAAAGTAGGAATATTCCAGTTGTTCTAAGAGCGTCACCAGTTTCAGTGAGCTAAGTACCTGTAGCTATTTTTCCTCCACTTAATATTAATCTCCTCAGGACAGTGCTCTTAGCTGAGTTGCATTAATACATGCTGGATAGGAACCAGTTGCTGAAACAGATTTGATTTTTTTTTTTTTTTAACATGTAAGACATTTGAGGGGAAGGGAAGAATATTAGTAGCTGGAGGTCTAAATATTGATTTTGAAATTGTCCCTTTAAAGTGAATTTTTCATTTTTCTGAGAGGTTTTTTTTTTTTTTTTCAGTAAATATTAATTTACATCTGCTCTGTTCGGTGATTCTAAAAATATTAAGTTTTCCAAACCAATTTGTCTTTAGGGCTTCTTGTCTGGAGTCCAAGAAAATTAGATTTTCTACCCTTTATGTTACCTGCACTTAAACAGCCATATCATCAGAAAAATGGGGGGAAAAAATCATCTAAGCGGTGGCTTTTTTTCAGCCTCACTGAAATAAGTCCAACTAACCATCCACCCTCATCTCCTGGGTGTTCAAAGAACTACTTCATAGATATTTTTTCCCCACATTGGCTAGTCTCCAAGAGCTCAGTTTTGCTGCAAGATTCCCTCACCTGCCTTGACTTGGCACATTTCTGCCTATGGGCTGTAATGTTCTTTCTATGAGACATCCAGCTGTAAATGGGACCCCTGACACATGGGAATTCTTTGCTAGTATCTCATTAGCGCACCTACAGCAATGCCAGCAAACTCCACTAACTCAAGTCCTAGGACATAACTAGGGTTATACCAGCTTTCAAGACAGGCTGTACCCATCTACAAAGCCTTAAGTCTCTGCATGGTGGAGTTATTTCTTTGAGATTGCCACATCCAGAATTATCTGGGTGTATGAACCTGTTAAAGCATGACACCCATTTACAAGGCCATTTGCCAGTTTTCAGCAGCATAAATCACACTGAGAACATGACTCTCATGGGAGCCAGCTGTCAGGCTTAGAGCTTGTTCAGAAAACAGCTTACCTGGGAATTGAGAAGTTTTTTTTTCTGAATTTCAAAATACCTTTCTCTTTACAAGGTATCAGACAGTAGTGATATATGTTTAGAAATTAATGAAGGCTGTGTTAAAATAACTCTTCATATTTATAAATAGCGATGTTCCATATGAATAGGTTATTAGTATGTATGATCTCCAGCTGGAGGAATATGGGCAACTAAACTTTTTCCTTGTGGTCTTTGCCTTTTTATTTTTTTTTGCCTTTTTTTAAAAAAAAGTTTTTCCCACCTTTCCCTCTCCCACAAAAGCTATTTCCTTTTTTTAAGCAAGACCATGCTTTATGGGTGTCAGGGTGGAATTCATGGACAACCTTGTATGACCTCTTCAAGCAGATACAGAGACAGCTTGAAATGAAGAGACAGAACCGAAAGACAAGAATCAAAGAGCAGGTGATCAATGATTGTGGGAATAGAGAAGATGAAAGCTGTGGAGGTGAAGGATCAGTCAAATCAACAGATTTTAAAGAGCCTACTTTTTCCAATGACTAATCATGGCAATGACCCAATTCCCATCCCAGCTGCAAGGACAGTAGACTAGGTTCATGTTCACAAGCCCTTTTATTTTTAGTAATTTCAGACTTGAGTTGAGTTAGCAGGACAGAGAACTGGTACAAGCAAAGAGAATAAGTATCTCAATAGCCAAACACAAGCTAGCCACTTAGTTACTAGCTTCTCCAGTAACTGTGCATTGATATTTTCCATGAATTGCCCTTTCTATGTATTCATAACTTGAGTCTGACTCGTTCCCAAATTTCAAAATGCTTGGGTGTAAATTGCTTGCCCTGGGTGATCTCATCCTGGTCAGACAATGATCTTTCTGAATCCTCCTCCCAAACAATGTAGAAGAATGTCTGTCAGGATGTAAGCAGTAGCTTATGCTGACACTGCTCTACCCTGCTGTAGGCCATGGCCTTGAAACAAAAGGATGTAATGTAGATTACTGTAGTCAAGGTAACACCATGCCTTTAAACGGTTCCCGCTGTGCCTCTCAGAAAAGGAATAAAGAAACCCCTTATGTTCAGCTGACTAGGACCTCACTCAAGAAATAAACCATTTTCACACTCCCCTGAAATCCTATTTTAGGTCTGAGAATGGTGATGCTGCAGTTTAAATAGCTAATAAAACCTTCTTAAATTTCCTTTGTTGGCATCTACATTGTGAGTGTCCCTTCCCTGTGTCCTTTAGAAGTAGTTTTGTTAGAATGCAGTAGCGTTTACCTTTGCACTGCTGTCTGATCAGCACTTTGTATATCACAACTAGTAAATAGTCATGGTATTTAAAAGAAAAAAGTTTTTTTTATTATTATTATTATTTTTTGTCTAATTTTCTGTTTGAATAACAAGTTTCTTTTGGCTAACGTGCTTCTGGGAAGAGGGCTTAGATTTGTATTTTTAAAATACATAGAAAAAATGCATTCAATGATGGCTGACAAAGTGTTTCACAGGAGGTTTTGATTCATGAACAGTGACTGCTTGGAGATCTGTGGGATCTTGCTTCTTTCTAAATAACACAAGTAGTAATTATTTCTGGAAATGTAGAGTGATGTTGAGTCTGTTTTCCGGACTTGTATGTGGCAATCGGATGGCATATAGCTAAAAATCTGTAATGAAGATGAAAGTTTTCTGATAGCTCTGCTCTTACATGTCAGTTGCAGTGCTACTCAGCTCCTGAGTGCAGGCCACAAGGGTAAACATAGAGCTCCTCAGGTTGTATTTGATCTCTAGGGTGAACTGGAGCAATTTGAACACTGCTGAATTAAGCAGTTGTCAGCAACTCTGTATCTTTCAATGGCATCTGAGAGATGGCAGCAGGTGACAGCAGGTGTCTCCTGAACGTTGGGGAAAAAGAAACCAAACATATTCTGTACCTATTAACACCAAACCTGCAGCCTGTTCCAAAACCTTTTCTTTTTTTGTAATCAAAGATACGAGCTTTGAATCAGCTGATGAGAAAACTGTGCTAATCCACAGATTTACAACAGTAAGTGAACTTTCATCAGAGGGGTTAAAACATATTTTGGTCATCCAGTAAGTGTATTAATGCTGTGGTAAAAACAAAACTGATATTTAACTTCTAGAGGCAGAAAAAAAAAAAGAAAAAGAGAAGTTTCCTTTTCTTTTCTGTTTCTTCTGTTTCTGTTTTCTGAAAGGTGACGTGCTTAATTCTGAAGGGACGTGAACCAGATGTCATTGACTTTAAAAAAAAAAAAAATCAAAACACAGAAGTGATGCTTATTCTACTACAAATTTCTTGGATGCTTTCCTGAGGTTTTTCTCTTCTCCATGGAGAACAAATGGAGATATGCATATATGTATATAGTACAAAGTACAAATATATGTATATATTCTTATATATGGAAGAATTTAAAACATCTAAACCAGCTTTAGCTTTTTAACTCTCATTTTGATAATTTTGTGCTTCAGTTAAATTTTACTTCTGGAGTGGAAGTGGCAGACATGGAAGAGAGAAGGAAAGCTTATCTCTGTAAAACATTCTGTGGTATTAGTGCATTTGTCTTCTACCACAGCAATGTCTAAGATAAGTATTTATAATACACTTGCAAATGTACCACTTAACTCTACAGGTCATAGCACACAAAAACTTTCTTGGGGGAAATTCTTGAAAAGATTGTGGACGGTCAAGCCAGGTCTTGAAATCTGTATAAAATCATAGTTTTTCAGTAAGCTCACCTTCTAAACAAACCAGAAAGCTTTTCCACATCCTCTCAGCCAGTTTGAAAAGACATTTATATTCAGAGCAGTGATTTGAACAAAAATATCTGAAACAGGTAATGTGATTGGTAGGCTTAAAGGCAATGATCTTTAGACTTTTCGTTGTTGTATGTTACAATTCCTTGTCTGGTAGAGGCTGTCTTTGAAAGGATCTGTATTTGAATGTGCCTAAAGCTGGTGGTGAGCTGTACCAAATACAAAGTAAATACCATTCAGACCTCTACTGGCTTCGTAAGTTTCTGGTATGATTCTTAAAAGATGTACTACATTCAATCTTTTGAACATCTTACACAGACAGATCATGTGTTTCGAGTCCTACAACTGTACCTCCCCAAAGAGAGACAAAAGACTAGAGTTTTACAACTTTTGGAAAATGTACAACAGAGGGGAGAATGTAGTAAGCTGGGATGGCATAACCCCTGTAGTAGGAACTATGAATAAATATATGAGGACAATTTTATTTTTCCTTTTAAATCCAACCAATTGTATTGTTCCAGATACTCAGGATGTGTAAAAATTGCCATCTATTGATATGAGTATTGCTTAGGCTGCACTTTTCATCACTAGAGCTATTAATGAAATGCTGGGTGCTGATCAGTCCAAACAACATTTGCAGCTTCAAAATTTCTTTGATAGCTCAAAGCAAATGAAAATAATAATAATAATAATCTGGAATTGTTTCCAAATGCCTATTTTTTTCAGATTAAATTCTGAGCTCTTAACTTCAGTAAGACGTGTAGGCTTGGGAGAGGCTGAGATATTGAATGCATGGAACTGGGAGAACACATGTTAAATCCTTGCACAAGTGATTCAAAGCACCACTTTCACTCTAATTCAGTCAGAGGGAAAAGTCTCAACTCTTTTGAGGCTATTGTCTTAACCATAGAATCATCGAATCACAGAATCATTAAGATTGGAAAAGACCTCCAAGATCATCTGGTCCAGTCGTCCCCCTACCACCAATATTATCCACTAAACCATGTCCCTAAGCATCACATCCAACCTATTCTTAAACACCCCCAGGGACAGTGACTCCACCACCTCCCTGGGCAACCCGTGCCAATGCCTAACTACTCTTTCTGAGAAGAAATTTCTCCTAATTTCCAACCTGAACCTCCCCTGGTGCAACTTGAGACCATTCCCTCTTGTCCTCTGTGTCCTAATCATGAGGGTACACGTCCTTCTTTGGTCACTGCCAGAGCATTCTGAATCTGTCCAATATTTATTTTTTATTTTCATAACCAAAAGTGCTACATGGCTGCAAAGTACTTCTGGTGATGCAAAATGTCACTTATTTGGAAGAGCAATGTCTACCTCTGTGGATACAGCTGCAGTCAGTCATGTCGGTTTTGAGAACACCAGCTACATAGCTGTTCACCAGCACTTGGTGTTTCCCAGCTGCTGTGTCCCTTCACAGCTGGACACTGGCAAGTGCATTGTGTTTCTAACAGGTAAGCCTTTGCTTTTGGGGCTACTGTACAAATTACAGAATTCAGTGAGGCACAGAACTGTCCGGCCAGCTGTCCAGAGAGTTTGTCTTTGTGAGCAATGAATGTGAATACTTTACACAACTGCACTAGGTGTAAACATTTTCTTATTTTTCATTGTGCAAATCATAGGAGTCCTATTGGTTTAGTGCCTAATTCAGTCTTACCCAGTAAGAACTACAAGGGCTTTTATTCCTTAGTTGTCTTGTCTGATGTATACATAGCTTCTCTGCACCTTACTCTTTGATGCTAGATTTTGTTAGACCTGAGAGGAGTCAGTCATGGAGAGAACAGATTAACTAGTGGTGCAAACTGCATCAGGACACTCTGTCTCTTTTACCTCATGCAAAGTGTAGTGAGGTGGGCTCCTAAATCCTGTGAGGGAAGAAGGACTTAAGGTATAGCCCAGCTTTCTGGTACACCTTAATGGGCTGATGGATTAAAGATAAAAGCCACCATCCAGCTGCAGAGAAGAGGAGCTCAAACTCTCTGGGAAATAGCTTTTGGCAGCTTTCAGCCTCTCTACAAGGAATGTGAGATATCCACAGGACTCCTAGGAAGAAGGTTCTCCACAGGGAAATAACTGGACCAAAAGGTAAAAAGGAAAATTTAGGCTGTTTGTGTTATCACATGCCTTGAAGTAGAAGGTAGAGGCCTGGCAGTGGGCACCAGGCTAAAAAGCAGGAGAGAAGGGGAATGGGCCTCTGAGCAGAGAAGGAGGCAGATGACATTTTCATTTAAATGTCCATTTCCATTGCAAATGGCTGTCACTGTGGCTGCTTCATGTACTTTTAAAATATTAATTGACTACAGAACAGACAGGAATGGAAAATGCTGTGGTTTTCAATTGCAGAAAACTAAAAATGGGAAAAAAAATCAGTCAAGGATATTTTGCACTTGTTATTACTATACTGAATCTTACGATAAAAGCTAATACATCCCAAATAACTCTCATGGGTGATACTGTGAACAAAGTACATAGAACGGGATTGTCACTGAGCTGATGGCTGTGCTGATGGCCTAGAAACTTCTACTTTGGCTGGCAGAGTAGTGGTGGAAAGAGAATAACCACTCTATCTTCCTTATGGATATGCTGGCACATCTCCCTTGCAAGCTAAAAGTAGAACACGAGGGGAAAAATAAAAAGCAAAAAAAAAAAAGCATTTATACACCGGATTTGTGACTGTCCAGCTTTTTAAAAAAATCAGACTGTGTTGCTGTTACAGAGCATGCACTTCATTCAGCTGAAGTGGAAATACATCCTGATTGCCTGGGAAAAATGAAATCTCAGTGTCTGAGCTTCATCTATAGAAAGCAAGTTCAGGAGATGTCCATGACCAGATCTGTGTCCTGGCTAAATTTTTTACATCTGTGTCTCAGGGTGCAGAGCACTGAGGCATTCTCACAGTATCAGCTTGACTCCAGGAGTGCTAGAGAAGGAGTTAAGAACTAGGACAAGTTTTAAGAAAGCAGGAAACACTTCTTGGAGACTCTTTGCTTCTTTCAAAAACAAAACAAAACAAAAGCTAACAAAACAAAACACACCACCACAAGGTAATGTAGCAGCAGAGAGAAATGTGTAAATGGCTCATTAATGAGAGAGCTCTCTAATGAAGCAAGCACTCTAGCAATCTAGCCAGCTTCTTTCTATAGCAGTCTCCTCTGATTTCTGGGAGAAAACAGGTTGTGTCAAGGAAGGAAGAGTGGGAAAGAGCATCCTGATGTGGTAAAGGATAAAGGGTGGGAAACACAAAGGATGAGAGGCTTGTGAGGAAGAGCTTTAGTGCTAACACCAAAAAGAAGCTTTCCTAGCATGTGAAGCTAGGGCACAATACTATTTATTGGAGAATTAATCAAGGAAAAATTGCTTCTGATGCAATCAGAATTATTTAAGTGCTAGAAAATCCCCTGTTATTATCCATAAAATAAAAACTCATAATATTTGCTATGAGCTCTGCCATACAGCTTTATGCTTTCGAAAAGGATTCTTTTAATCAAGCAGTTTGCCTAGCCAGCCTAAACAGAGGACTAAAATACTTGACTATGACTCTGATCAGCAAGTAGTCTTCTGTTTGTCACATAGGTATCAGCCATGCTGTGTTTCTGTTGCATAGCACACTCTTTGGACAGCACTTCTTGATACATCGGTTTTATTTTACCGGATTAATACAGAGCAAATCTAGATTTACCCTGGTAGATATCATATGAGACTTGGACTCAATAAGGATTGATAAGATGTGGGTTGGGGCAGAGCAGATATTCCTGTCTTTCTATATAATTTGCTGTGACTGTGGAGTCTGCCAAAGCAAGTGACACTTCTTCAATGCAGTCTTCTGTATGTAAGGTTATTTCCACAGTAACTACTACACATCAGTTACCATCCGGCTCTGACACATTTTGTTACAAATCCAGCCTCTGTAACTCTTTCAGACATTACTATTCTCCATATGAAGGGTAAGTATAAGATATACTTGCATTCCTTAGTGTTTTAATAGTTGTGAATCTGCTTCACAGGCATGACTTTGCTTGGGGGACCTCGCAGAGAGACTATTATAGGTTTGATAAATGTGTTACATGGATCTGAACAAATAATTCCAAAAACAGGGTAACATTTTGGTCTCTGTTCAGCAGTAACAAGTACACTGCAGGAATGAGAGCTTTGTAAGTATCTGAGTGGGTGGGTATACTGTAAACACAGGTATCTCCAGGTGCTGTCCTTGAAACTGGGTATATAGTTCTGTAGGTTTAAAGCTTACTCTGGAAAAATCCTGAGGTCTTTCTCTGAACAGCTGAGGGAGGTCAAAGAAGAAGCTGTTCGTTACAACCTATGTGACCATCAGCTTTGCAAGATCATCTGACAGGGACACTGACTGTCACTTTTAGCACTCCTACCTCTGCTTGCTGGGGCTCTCTTAACTATTCTCAACCATTCAGTGGGTCATGCTGGCAGAGAGAATCAAATCCCAAAGGGATGCCAGTTGAGGGGACAAAAGGAGATGGAAATCACTGAAAAGAGCATGGGTTGATTATTTTGATGGTCCTGTGCAAAAGCTTTTTGTAACAGTTTCTTGTGTCTGTTAGTCACAGGTTTGTACTTCTGGAATCCTTAACAAGTTCTTATACTAGATAAATCCTGTGTTCTCTGGGCTCTACCATGTGTATGAAAGAATACAATAAACTTTGCCGCTGCTACTATACTGCATAATGCAATAATAAATAAAGATAGCAATAAAACCCGATGCATTTGTATCACACTGTGCAGGCAAGATCAATTGATCACATAAATGGTGTCTAACTCCTGAAATGCAGCCACCTTTAGGAAGGAATGTTGCAAGTGTTGTCACACTGCAGAAAAATTTGAGGCAGGAAGGGTAAAAATACTAGATACAACTGCTTCAGTACATAAATTTATACAAATGTAATAAATGTATCCACTAGATTTTCTTGCTTATGAAATTCAGGAGCATATCTGATTAAAAAAAAAGTCAAATCAATGCATGATTATCCCTCTTTTCCCAATCAATACAATGAGCCCAGCAGGATAACTTATTCAAAAGCACTCATCATATCTGCTTTGTGTTAAGAAAGACTCTTATCACCTCTATGTGATTTTATAGCAGTGAGTATTTTTCTAATGCTGCTTCCATTTCAGGCACTGATCAGGGTCACAGATGTGGCCAGAGAAAAACAAGCATAATCTACTGTGTTTGTGAAGCTGAAAACTTTGAAAGCTACTGTGACTCAAGGCTTACAGCTATAAATTGAGTCTTCCTAATAAATCACAGGCCGGTGTTTGCAAGCTGAGCTGTAACAGATCCTTGTCTATCAACTATATTTTTCACTGGGGTAACTCACTCCTGCTTTCTTTGAAATATCCCATTTACATGTCTCTCAGTCTAAAGACTGTATTTCACTTTCCTTATCTGCTTTCAGGGAACCTCTCCTTCTTACCTGTTATTCAGGGGCTCTGCATTCATCTTTGTGTTGCAGACATACTTAGCTAAAAGGTGTCAACTAGCAGAGCAGGGTAAGAACACATGTATGCTGTTACTTAAGCATGCATCCAGTCCTACTGCCAAAACCAATTCACCATCCACCTACACTGTTACATTTCAAGTCTTGCTAAAATACTTTTTTTGAACTCTTATTCATTTTTGGATAGTCAGAGAAAGCTGGTGCTTTAGTGAGTCTTAACTTTTTGTTGCAGAGACAGCTGCCTGTAGCTTGGGCCTATCAATGCCTAAAGTGAATCAAAAACAAAAAAACAAACCAGCAACTAGCACCAATTGTAAAATACCTTTCATCTCAGAGCTTAACTGTGATTCTGTAAGAATTCTCACTGTCCCTTATCTTTTCTCCTGACTGAGAGCAAAACACAAACTCAGTTTCTTCCTGCATATCTGCAGTGGTTGCTGTAGTGGGTTTACGTGGCAAGGTTTTGGTAGCAGGGGGCCATAGGGGTGGCTTCTGTGAGAAGGATCTAGAAGCTGCCCCATGTTAGGTAAGGGCCCCACTGCTGACCAGAGCTGAGCCAATAAGTGATGTTGTTTTGCACCTCTGTGAGAGCATATTTAAGACAGGGAAAAAAAAAAAAAACGCTGCACCACACAGAGCAGCTGGGAGAGTGAGAGGAGTGAGGAACAGCCTTGCAGGCGCCAAGGTCAGTGAAGAAGGAGGGGGAGAGGTGCTCCAGGCGCCGGAGCAGAAGTCCCCTGTGGCCTGTGGTGAGGACCATGGTGAAGCAGACTGTCCCCCTGCAGCCCATGGAGTACCACGGTGGAGCAGGGTTCCACGCTGCAGCCTGTGGAGGAGACCATGGTGGAGCAGGTGGACCTGCACCGATGGAGGCTGCGGCCTGTGGAAGACCCCTGCCAGAGCAGATTCCGGGCCGGACCTGTAGCCCATGGAGAGGAGACCACGCAGGAGCAGGTGACCTGGCAGGAGCTGCTGCCTGTGGGGGATCCAGGTTGGAGCAGTTTCCTCCTGAGGGATGGACCCCATGGTACGGACCCATATCTGGAGCAGTTCTTGAAGAGCTGCTGCCTGTGGGCAGCCCACACCAGATCAGTTCAGCAAGGACTGCATCCCGTGGGAGGGACCCCACAGCACAGGGGACGACAGTGACCAAGAAGGAGCGGCGGAGAAGCGCTATAGACTGACCATAACCCCCATTCCCCCGTTCCCCTGCGCCGCTTGGGGAGAGGAGGTGGAAGAGGGTGGATGGGGGGGAAGGTGCTTTTGGTTTCTTTCCTTTGTTTCTCACTTCTCTAGCTTGTTAGTAATAGGCAATAAATCTTACTATCTCCCTGTGCTGAGTCTGTTTTGTCCGTCACGATAATTAGTGTGATCTCCTCGTCCTTATCTCAACCCTCAAGCCCTTTTCATCATATTTTCTCCCCGTTCCTCTTTGAGGAGGGGGAGTGAGAGAGCGGTTGTGGTGGAGCTCGGTTGCCCACCGGAGTAAAACCACCACAGTTGCCACAGGTGTTATCAAGCTAATTTGTAACCAGGTCAATAAAAACCTTGAGCAACCTGGTCTGCTCTCATAGCTGATGCCCCTTTGAGCAGGAGGCTGGACTAGTGACCTCCTGAGGTCACCTTCATCCAACCTGTTCATTCCATGGCTTTGTGATGAAAATGGTTGTTTGATCCTGTGTCTGCCCCAGCTACTGTGGCTTTACTGCTGCAACACTGTCTCAGTTCAGAATACAGGAACTTAAAGAAAAAATAAAATTAAGATATATATATATATTCTTGTCCTAGATTAAGTGGCCTAGTGCACTGTAAAGCCAGCTCTGAGATACTCAAGCTTTTCTAGTAGCTCCACTAAGACTTGCAAGGACTTTGAAGGAAGGAGAGGAACAATGCAGTTACTTAAGCTGTTCTGACATTTTTTTTTCTTCGGTGCATTTTGGGCCTTGTCACTTGGGTCTCCAAACCTGAAGGCAGATCTGTGAGAAGTCATTAGAGAACTACCAGTATCTGAGTGGTGTAGACAGCACCCTCATCCCCAAAACAGCCTGAATGAAATGGCAAACTGAAATTTAGTCCAGACAGTCCCATGTCTCAATCTCCTAAAAAGCAATTTTCCTATTCTTCACTTGACTTGCCAGCGGTCTGAAATTTCATTAGTCTTATAATCCTAGGATGTTCTAAATGCCTAGAATGTTGTAGTCAGGTTGTCTGATGGTGGCCTAATCTTGCTTTGCTAATTTCAACTCAAGAACTTGGATTGGTCATAAATATTTTGTGTGTTTATTGGCAAACCAAGCATTTTGCTGTATTGTCTTTTCTATCACGCTCATTTTATTGCTGAATTCTTTTGAAAATTCCTCTTCAGTGTAATCAGATAGCCCAAAAATGTTCTCTTGGTCACTTCTTAGCTCGGATATCCTTACTATTGCTGAAGTTATTTGAAAACAGTGCTTCACCATATTTGATTATCAAATTTGCCTGTGGCTGTCCCTGGGGTGAACCGAAAATAACAGCCACCTCACAGCTACAGGGTGATTTAGTCAACCTGAAATCTAAATCCAAGCAAGAAAGATCATATTAGGAATTATTCTAGTAATATCAATGATCGCTTGCTCTGGCAAAAACAATTTAACACCACAGATATTGACTAATTAGGGAGGGCAAAGAGATACAAGAAGTGATGGGAAAAAAAAAGGTTTAATTAACAATGCTATAAAATATCTTTTTATGTACACCTGATAATGAATGGGCATTTATCAATGGAGTTAAACAATTCTCTTTCTTTTTAAAAAACATAGGTTTAAAATTAACTGCCAGTAGAACAGCACTCCGTGGTGTTTTTTTTTTTTTCTATGCAGCATGTGGTCTGGACAAATCATTTTAAAATATGTCTTTTCTATCAGAGCAGCAGCCAGATACCTTAGCAATCACATGGAACTACACCAAGAATAATAATGACAATTTGTTTTTTATTATGAACTTAATACTGTTGAAATGCTTAGCTGACAAGTGCATTTCCAACTCTACATGCAGTGAAATCCATTTTCATCAGCCTCTGCTTTGGGAGGTCTATGCACTATAATACCATCTATTAGAATCTATGTGCTGTATCATTGCACATTATGGATAAACTTACAGATTTTCACCTAATGTTTGGGGGGTTGTAAAGATGGAATAGAAATACAGAAAATGCTATAATCGCTTTAGCTTCTTTATGCAGTTCATTTACAAAAAATCATAAAATGGATAGTAAAATATTTACTGGTACTTTGCAGTTGTCAGATGACAAAAATCATATTGTATAGTGTCTCACTTCTGTGCAAAGACAGCTTGAGTCCCAAGAAGGCAGACAATGAAAGAAATAGTCTTTTTAACCAATGTGCTGCGAGGCCTAATACAAATCTCATACCTGACCCTGCATAACTGGAATTGGGACTTTTGGTATTTACTGTAACCACAACATAGTCAAACAAACATTTTTTGTTTGGTTGTTTTTTATCAACTCAGTTGAGAAACTAAGAGCATGTTTTGATAGCTGCAAAATGTCTTATGGAAGTGATTCAAGAAAAAGTAACCACAGAAAGTTTCAGCTAGGCTATTGGATTTTATATTGTAGCAAATTTTGAGCTCATGTATAGTGCACTTCTTCAGCTCAGCTGAGGAATGACAATCTTTTAATTGTGTAAGTGTATATCACAAAGTATGTATTTAACTAAGAAAGACATTAATTCAGTAAAACTCTTGAACTTGTACCTTATCAGGGCAAATTATTTAAGAGATTGAGATGTGTGTTTCAAGTTCCAATCAGAAACTTCTCCCAACATTGCAGTTCCATGAAAGCAGCAACTCTAATGGATTTTGAATCACAGTATAATGCAACATGCTGGAAACATACTATTCGGAGTCACCATTCTGAAAAATTCTTGTTTCACAGACCTTAAAGCTTCCATCTTTTGGATCATCCTTTTTCTAATTTCACCTCTACCTTACATGAACCAGTGCATCCAGTCTAAGCTGTTTTCATTTCAGCTGGTTGAAAAGCAACGCCTGTCTCGATTGTACCATCTACAGTAGTGATGCAGGGATAATCCTCTTTCCAGTGCAAATCATAATCTGAACATAGTTAACTCATGCAATCTGTGTGTTGGTTTTTTTTGGGGGATTTTCATTCATTTGATGACACTTGAGGATGACTCAATGCAGACTTAAGCACATCCCATTGTTCTACTATTTTACAAATTGTTCTCTATATCTTTAGGCAGAAAATCTTTTATATTGATGTTTCAGAAGGTTTAAAGATTCTGAGTATTTCCTAATATGATCTTTCACAATTTATTTATTTATTTATTGCCACGAGGTAATATGTTCTATAAGAAATGTAAATATATACATCCTGACATATCATGCCTGGGACACTAGTTCAGCATTATCATTCTGGAAACCAATTCCTTATTTGTAAAGGTGTAGAAAGCCACAGAGATGTAAAAGAAATGCAAATATACAACTTGGAATTGCCTGCAAAATACAAGATAGAGAAAGGTTTTATTAATTTAATCTTTAATAAGACTTTATTTGGCAAACAGGTTTGTTCAATGAGAGAGAAAAGACTGTTTAAACATTGCCTTCATTAGCTGCACCTCTTTCTCATTGTGTATTGGGCTAATTTGTATACTAAATTTTAAAATAACCATCACTAGTCTAGTTAACTTGAGCACTTAGTCATAACGAATGAATGCATCCTTGTAAGAAAAGAATAGTGATATTCCTTTTTACCAATAGAGGGTTCTGTTCACCAAGAGGTTTCCCTGTTGGGCTGCCTTGTGTTGGTACTTCCATTTCCAGTGTTTGGCCACTGGATCCCCAGGGATCCAACTGTGGCTGTCCAGCTGTTGGTGAGTGAGATGAGGGCTCTGTCCTAGTGGGAGAGGTGGGCACCATGAGAGGTGTGGCCACAGCCACAGTCTGATTCCTTCTGGCTGGGAAGTCACCTCTACTGGCTAAGCAAATGGTAGAAAGAATGGGAAGTCCTAAACCCTCTTCCCTTTCTGGGAATTAGGCTCCTAAATCAGATAAGGATATGTCACTCAGAAGACATCCCTGGACCTACACAGCTAAATACTGTTTCCCTGACTAAAAAAGTCAGTTTTTACTCACCTCTCTGGAATATTTATATATATATATTTTTTACATAGTACCTAAATGTCCTCTGCCTATTTCCAGTCTGGTTTGGGCTTTGTCGATAGACACTTGGAGGTCAACTACAACTTTTACATATAGTATATAATTATAAATAAAATATTTGTATACAGGGAAAATGACCATTCTTGTAAGACATGGTTATGCAACAGTTTAGAATCAGCAAAGATTATCTTTTTTTATTTTTTATTATTACTCCTGCAGTTCTGAAAGCATGCAAGTGAGCTCATAGAAACTATTCTGTACTTAGAAATAATAAAACTATGTTGTAGCTGGCAACAGTGGAGTGGTCACAGCAGAGTACTGAAATAACCCACAAGAGGTTATTGCTCTTTTATGAATGAGAAGGTGAAAAGCAAAATGGGATGAAGAGATTTCACAGCCACTTTGGCTAATTGATGGAAGCTGTGTAGAAATTCTCTGAGTTCACTGCATCATGCCAAATAAATATATATATCCATGTGTGCCAGCACAGATATCTCAATGCTGAATTGTCAAATGTGGTTCTTCAACTAAATCCCCTCCTTCCACACACACTGAGTCTTCTAAAAAAGAGAACAAGAATAGCAAAATGGAGCCTGAATTAATACTATGCATTGAGTTTGGCTGTAATTTACTCATGGCAACTGTAGGCTTTTCAATGTTTGTTTTTGCTACATGTTTTAATTCCACTGACATAAATAGAAGGTTTTCCATTGATCCATTGGAGGCGTGGTTCTTACCCATGTTTTGCTATACACATTGAATATTGCCAGATCAAGATAATGAATTTGGGCAGATGATTTACTTCAAAAGTGTTTTTGAACTAACCTGACTGAGTTTACACTGAAGCAGATGAAAAGTGCCTGTAAAATCCATTTTGCTGTTTCAGCTCTGCATGGTGCATTCTGTTTTGAATGGTGGCACGGTGAGTGAAGGATAGCACCTGTATTGCTGCAGATATCTCTAACCTTTTCCAAAGAGTATTGCAGCAGCAATCAGCAAACCAAGAAAGCTCAAGACCAGAACTTCCTGCTGCAGTTGACTGTTGGTGTTTTGTCTGAGTCTTTCAATTCCTCTGTGTTTTCAGTAATGTGCAACTCTGGCCAAAATGGGCATAGAAATATATCTAGATCTACTTTACAGTGATGCAAATGAGAGATTAAGTTCAGGCAACTGCAAAAATATATCCCTTCTGGAAACAGGATCAGTGAGATGTTTTATGTTGTGCTCCGTGTGAAAATAGGGTATTTACTATTAAATGACTTTCCTATTGTCAGCATGTTAAGGTATCAAAAGTGTATGAAATGTTATAGCGGGGGGGGGGGGGGGGGGGGGGGGAGGATTTATTGAATTCCTGATTAAAAGGGAAGGAAGGAAGGAAGGGAGGGAGGGAGGGAGGGAGGAGCCAAATGACTTATTTATCATTTATATACTTCTCTCAGCTGACAATCTAATTTTCCTGCTTCCACTCATCATATTTTTGCTGTCTGTTCCTTAACAGATTTTGTTTTGATTGCTTCTGTTCAGATTCTGTCATCCCAGTGTCTAAGCCAACCATATGCTAGCTTGACCCACTACCAAAAAATCTTCACTCTGAGTTCACTTGTGAAGTTACTCTTCTTATTATTTGATGATTTATTAATTTGTCAATGGTATCTGGTTCTTTACCACCTGCCCTGAAATCTGCTGCTTCTTTTTCAGTGCTGGGAAAAAAAAAAAAAAAGAATAATAATTTTGCCTTCAAATGCATTCAGAAATAAAAATTCTTCCAGCGTTTATGCCTACCATAAGGTGTATAATAATAAAACATCATCTAGATGCTGCTAAAATGCTTTCTATCTGAGAAACACAGTGGGGAAATAGTACTATTGCCATTTTGTCACTTCAGAAATTGAGGCACAGATGAACAGTCTGATTCAGCTGACATTAGTCAAAAAGATGGTATTAAAATGAAGAGTGCTTCCAGGCTTATTGTTGATGTTGGAGAAATGATTAAACTTTCTTCTTAATCTCTGGGGTGGCAGAAGTCAATCAATCAGAGAGAAAGCACAGTCAGTCTTCAAGCTCTGACCCTCTCTGACCCTCTCTCTATTCTTGGTATTGCTCACTACCTCCTTTGCTTCTCCTATGAGGGCAAAGGAGAAGATGCTGAGAAAGGTCTGGAGACTCACCACTGGCTGTTTTGCCTGTCTATCCCCAGTGGCCTTCAGAGGGGTGATGAACTGAGTCCCTGCCTCCCAACTTTCCAGCTCATGACATAATGACAGGAGGAAGGAGTTAGCAAACAGGGGATGCAACTTCCTTTCTGCAACTTTGGCAAAACCCCAAGGTTTGCATTTTTAGTCATTCATTTTTCTCATAAAAATCCCTCAAAGCTTACATCTGAGCCTTGCCTTTCTGCATGAAAATGAGAACTCTACAGCTCATGCCCAAAGCTTCATTCTCCATAATGAATTGTCCATCTTCCCTCTTTAATTCCCTGTTGAAACACTACTAAATATTGTCTTGCATTGAGTTTAGCCTTTCAAAGCAGAGTGATATATATGAGTCATAAATGCTGAAAGACACTCATGGGAATGCACTGAAGATACCCCTGGGGAGGCAGAAAGAGACTTGTGCTAGAAACAGGTAGTTATAATTCAAATAATGCAGAAATTTAATTTGAAAATTCATTCTCACTATATTATTGACCACCAGTGAACTAACAGACACTGAAAATAAATCAGGCTGTATATCTCTCTTGATCAGAGTTCAAAATTCATTCCCATATTTTGACTTGTCTTTATAATTCCCAACTTTTCCCTTCAACTAGCCAAATGATAAGCAGTGCATTTGCTAAACACTTGTGTTGTTTGTGTTATCTCTCCACTTACTCAGAACTATAACAGGATGTTTATCTACTGAGGAAAAACCTGCCTCTCATTTACTCTGCAAAGCACTCCACTGCCTTCACAGTAACCGTAGCTGCAATTATCATTGTTGGCATCCAGAGACAGTGATTTTTCTATTTACACTTCATGTCTGGCCCTTGTGAAGTTTAATAAATGAAGTCAGCAGTTACATTATCATTTGATAGACTCATCACCTGGTAGTAGCAGGTGAAATATGCAATGAATAAAGGTCCTAGAGGGAAGGAAAGGAGCTAGAAAACAAAAACAAAACCACAACATTATACTTCTCCAAAGAAAATTTCCTTTTTTTTTTTTTTTTCCCTTTATCCTGTGTGAGGAAGAAATGTATAGTTTTTCTAGTTTGTTTAGTCTTTTCTTGCTTCTGTTACAAGAAGTCACCTTCAGGAATTCTTTAATCTAGGCAAGATTTCTCTCAGGTTGCAGGACACAAAGAGAAAAGCAGCAATGAGAAGAGTGGCTTGGCAGTTTGCTGGGCTCTTCACTGGCTTCAGGTGGGTTGGACTGGTGGTCTGTTGATATAGACATATTAATTCAAAGCATGCCTCCAGCAGTCTACACTGGTAGGGATGATGTGATGCTACTTTGTTGGGCTTTAAAACTAGCCTCTCCACAGAGCTGGAACCAGCCCAGCCAAGAGTAAACAGAAAAGATTCAGCCTTAACATCAAACACAAGCAGATCCTCTGGAGTCAACTAAGTCTTGGTAGAGGAGTAGTCCTTGGTAGTGTAAAATGAACGGCAAAAATCCCATTTCAGCACAAGGCTGAAGGCGGCTGAATTTTACCAGTTATGCCAAGGATTTGCCTTAGTGGGTTTGTTCTTTGAGCCAGACAGCAAACACTGTCATGACTAGCAGTGTTTGCCTGGTAATAAGTGCTGAGCATAAACTCAAATAGACTATTCACCACTAAGCAAATACTAATACCCACCTACACACATATATGTTTATCCTGGTACTCCTCTCATTATATTGTTCAAGTAGACAAGTGACAAAGTCATTGGAAGAGTTTAGCTCACTGGCTGTGTTATAGGATCTCTGTAGCTGGAATGCAGAAGATGTGAGTTCTAGTCACTGCAGAATCCTAATGTGAAATAGAATAGAACAGTTCCGTTGGAAGGGACCTACACAGATCATCTCGTCCAACTGACTGACCACTTCAGGGCTAACCAAAAGTTAAAGTGTGTCATTGAGGGCATTGTCCAAACATCTCTTGAACACTGACAGGCCCGGGGCATCAATAGCCTCACTCAGAAGCCTGTTCCAGTGTCTGACCACCCTCATGGTGAACAATTTTTTCCGTGTCCAGTCTAAACGTCCCCTGGCGCAGCTTTGTGCCATTCCCTCACACCCTGTACTTGGTTACTGGGGAGCAGAGACTGGCACCTCCCTCTCCCTTTCCCCTTCTCAGGAAGTTGGGGAGAGCAAGGAGGTCGCCTATTGGCCTCCTCTTCTCCAGACCAGACAGCCCAAGTGTCCTCAGCCTCCCCACACAGGATGTGCCCTCCACCCCTTTCACCAGCTTTGTGGCCTTCCTCTGGAGACTGTCAAGTAACAGAACATCCTTTTTGTATTGCGGAGCCCAGAACTGCACGCAATACTCAAGGTGAGGCTGTGCCAATGCTAAATAGAGTGGGAGTACCACCTCTTTTGACTGGCTGACTGTACTGTGTTTAAGTCACCCCAAAATGCTGTTTGCCCTCTTGGCTGCCAAGGCACACTGCTGGCAGTGTGGCAGTTTATTGTGGGCAGCTTGGATGGCCACCACCAGTACCAAATGCATACACATTTGGAAGAAATACAATGCATAGGTACCACTGTTATTAAAGCCACTAATAATAAGGAACTGTTTAAATTAGTTGTGCTGTTTAATTCTCTGTAGTCTCCTTCTCAGAGCTGCTTGATCTTTACCCTCTGTAACATTTATTCTACCTCCTGGAGATTCCAGGATCATTTGATGGCATCTTTGCAAAGCTTTTATTTGGGAAGAGAAGTCAATGTGTGTTCTTCCCCTCAGTCCCCACCCCAAGGCCAAGGAAAAAAGCTGAGATGTATGTGCATTTGGATTTAATGTGATTTCTGCTAGTTCCCTTTTGACCCTATGTCTGTTTTTCTTCTTCATGGTGTTAAGCTTATTAATTTATTTCTCTGCCTGTTTCAAGGATAGAATGGTGAGCACTGATATTTTACTCTCTCTTCATACACATGCAGGCAGCGGCCTCTGTGAGAGAGCAGGGCACGCTTGGTTTGGAACCCACAATCTCTGCTGCTGCTGGGGCTTCTGCTGTAGAAGCTTTGCATCTGCAAAGCTCCAGGGACGATATCTGCAACTGAGGACTTAAGACAAAAGTGATTCCTATATGCTGAATATTCATTAGTTCAAAAGGACTCAAAGGAAATGCCTTGATGAACTAATAAATCCTAAGAGAAGTAGTATCCCTTTTCCCAATGACCCACTGAGAGACAGCCCCGAGGCTTTCTTTGCAGTAGAGGCTACTAGTAAGTAAACCAGTGAATATCTGGCCCTCTAGTCTGTTGTAACTCTTAAAAACATTTAGGCACATCAGTTTTCTTAAAAACATGTAGTCTAATTTTCAGTCAGACAGTCAGCCTTTCTTGTCAGTCTGACCTTCCTGAGTCCCTTCATCAAAGCAGTGCACCAGATGCCAGTGGCTGCAAATATTACCTTTAAATATAAATATATATATATTTACAGATAAGATGTATATGAATATATAGAAATATAAAATAATAGTAAATATAAAAGTGGTTCTGTCGGCATAGGCTTATCATGCAGCTGTTTCGAACCTGTGTGAACTACCTCTGCTTTCATTTTACTACTTAATGAAATGGAAGAAAGTGGAAGGACCAGAACAGAAAACAATTGCATACACATTTTTAATAACTAATCATAGCTTCCTGTAATGGATATGGAAGTCTTTACAAGAAACTAACTTTAAACAATGACTGCAGAAAAGTGGAAAGATTTCAAATATATTTGGATCAGGTATTCTATTACTTTGCAGCCTGTACAATTTTCAACCATAACAGAAATAAATAGACAGAGAATGCAAGGCATTGCCAGATCACCCAGAGTTTTGTGAAAGTTGTGTGGTGCACAAGAAATGCCAAAAAGATTGGGCTGTGTAAATCATAGAATCATAGAATATCCCGAGTTGGAAGGGACCCACAAGGATCATCGAGTCCAACTCCTGGCACCACACAGGTCAACCCAAAAATTCAGACCATGTGACTAAGTGCACAGTCCAAACGCTTCTTAAACTCCAACAGGCTTGGTGCAGTGACTGCTTCCCTGGCGAGACTGTTCCAGTGCGCAACAACCCTCTCAGTGAAGAGCCTCTTCCTGACGTCTAGCCTGAACGTCTCCTGCCGCAGCTTGACACCATTTGTGCGGGTCCTATCACTGGTCACTTTTAAATACCAAGAACTCCAAATGGACTTAAATAATCATAACAACAACAACAACAACAAAAACAACAGCTAAGCCAAAAGGTTCACTGCCTAACTTGAGTGAAATATACTATACTTCCAATTTCCCTAAAATAATTTGTATTGTAAATAGACTTTATAACCCACGATCTCCACAAGAAAATCCCCAGTAATTGTTCTGCCGGTCTCAGATGAACTGGGAGCAGACACAAGATCACAAGTGAAGACAGAGCATGTGGAGTGCCTTGTCCCAGGCATTAAGCAGATGGATGTCAGGTCTGCTTCCAGCCCCACTGGCTGCCAGGCTGTGTCACCAGCCATGCAGAGCTGTGTAGCTGAGTGGTTAATGACAAGGCAGATGCAACTGGTATATGCCACTCAGAAGCCGAGATTAATGTCTCCCACAGTACAAAAAAGATCTCAAAACTTTAACATATATGTAGAATTTGTTATTGTCAAATTAAGTCCTTCTTATATTTTCCCAAATGAGAAAGCTAGACAGAACAAATAATGCTTGAAATTATCATAATTAAAATGTGATACCTTTTTTTCTTCCTATGAAATCTTGCTACAGTATCTTGTGATCAGGAAAGAACTACTACATGTTTGTCTATGTGATGATGTAGTTGTGTATTTTATTAAAGAGAGCTGAGCTATTTGGAACAAGCAGAGTAATTCTGAGCAGTGGGCATAAGGAATATTGTCAGAGTCACTAGAAGTCTACAAGAGTCTGTTGTTTTTCTTATATGAGTCTGTTCTTTTTCTTCTGTGAGTTTTGGGTGAGGTCTGTGTGAAACATTGTCTACTGACACCTCCCTGTTCCACAGAGAAATGGGCTTACTGATTAAGCAGTCATTTTCTGCCTCTAAACTTAAATTTATACATTATGGATGGTCTGATTGAAAGTTTTAACGTGAAATCCTAGTCTCTTTTATATCAATAGTAAAGCTCCCATTAAACTCAATAGGGTTAAAATCTCTATCTGGATCCTTCAGGGAACTTTGGATCAGATTTAAATGATAAATCTAACCCATTCCCAAAACAGGTAGAAAAAAATGAGAACACACGCATGCCAGGAAATTCAAAGTTAACATAACTTTGATGCTTAACTCACCTAGGGAGCCTTTATTTTTAGAAACAACGAAGGTAAGGAAAAGATGGTGTCTGTTGAGCCTTAACAGGTTTTATCATTTTGCACTGTAAAGTTACTTAGATCTTAGGATTTATATTATCTGTGAATATCAGCTCCAGGTTTGCAATTCTAAATACTACAGAGTGAGAAAAGCTGCTGAAATATTGCCTGTCTTTACGGTGCTGAAACATGCAAGCATCTTTCTGAGATGTCAAAAGCAACTCTCACAATACACCAAATCCTAATCAACAGAAGTCATCATAGTTATTTTTTATTGCTCTCTACATCAACTTGTTTTCATAACACAGACATTTTACTTTATGCAGGAACAGATGTATTTCTGACTATTTGCACTGAAATATCCAAACATTACAGTAAAGCAGCAATTTACAGTTGGCTGACTGTCTCATCTTTAGTATACAATTAGTGAACAATGAAAAACTCATTATCTTCTTATTTCATTACAGCCAGGGAAGTAAACAATTAAATTTGGTGGTTTAAAAAAAAATACAAACAAACTGAAAACATCTTGGCTTCCCAGAAAGAACAAAGTGCAAGTCTTTCCATCAACACCACTGTACTGAAATTCATCAAAGGGGTGTGATCTTAAATTGAGTTGCACTTAAATGCTTTCTCTTAACATTCAGGCTGAGATAGAGAGTGGTAGAGTATAGACTTAAACACCCACCACCATCAAGATGCATATATTCTAAGCTGGTATATGAATATATATATATATATAATATATATATATAAATATATATATTTTATATATATATATATATAATAAATAGGAATCTAAGCATCTCCAAACTATTTTAAAACATCTTTCTTCACTTTCTCTTTTTTTTTTTCTTTTCATACTTGGTTAGTGTTTGACTTAGTCCATGAAGCATAGATCTTGTTTCTAAAGTTTTCTGTCTCAGCATCTCTATCTACAGCTGTTTCCTTAACCATATAAGTTACCGATTGTTGCCTGAATCTTGGGAAACTCGTGGATGCAGAAGTTGCATATTGCAAAAATGCACAAAGATTAATTTTTTCATTAATGTATCCCATTTTAACAGTTTTTAAATGTGTAATTTCTCAAAATTTATTGCATTTCCACTCATGCTTGTGTTACTAAAAAGAAATAAATAAAAAGGTCATCTCAGCAAAATCTGTTCATACCACCTATGAGTATAGAGAGGTCTGTTCTGTCCTTTCCTCTTATCTTTAGCTTCCTTGTAGTCATTTTTTCCATCTTTCCTCTGACAAAAATCACACATCCAAGAGTCTACACTGCCAGCATCTAGACATTCCTATTTTACTTGTGGGATACACTACCTGAGATGATTCCCAGATTCAGAGGTTAGTCTGCACCACTACTTGACCAAAAACCAGTACTCTGTTCTTCATGCATCCTCATATGTTAGAGCTAGTGTAGTTTGAATTTAGAATCCATATGGTAGACAAGGATTGACTTTTCTTATGCAGGCCTGTCAACACTGAATTTCACTAAGTTACCACTCATTCAGTTCGATGTTCTTGAATGTTTTCACTTTTTTTTCCGTCCTTCCTCCTGTCATTGGAAAAAAAAGGTTGATCAATTCAGTCTTCCTACAGTCCATACTCTTTTGTAGTACACTAAACAATACATTTCCTAAAGTCCTAATTTGTTAAAGTTTGTTTGATATTACTAGGGCTACTTATGTGCTTAACATTGAACAGAGCCAAAGGGTACAAAGCGGCTGCAGTTTGCAACACTGTAGTAGATCTTTTCCTCTGTGATTCAGGATGGCAGAGAAAAGGACATTCAAAAGCAGAATGAGTTGTCAGTTCACTTACTTCATGTTGATATTCACAAAGAACCAAGAAGGCTGTAGAGATCTAACTTTCTTTTATGAATTCAGGCTCACTTCTCCCTTTTATATCTGATGTCATTCTTCAATTATTTTTTTCAACACTTAATATTGACTGATCCTGCTCACTTGCTGCCCTTCAGCTTTCATGACCATTCTCTTTTAAAGTGTTAATTCTATTATTTGAGGAGACTTGCTTGTGGATGGGCATCTCTCTAACCTAATCTTGACTTCTTTCCCGTAAGAGAAGCGTGCTAGCATTAGAAAGGTGAGTCCTTCTGTGTGTTCTATAACAGATAAATGTTTCTCTGGCAGTGCTTACTGCTACTGAGGGGACACAGACAATGCTTTTTCTGCTGTGATTATTGACAGAGTATGGCTGATTAGCTTCAACAAGGTGCCTAATTTCAGGTGACTCAGATTAGGTATGGTGAATCCTGTCTTGGTGGTGAAAGAGCAAATATAAATTTAGGATGATATACCATGACTCTTCCTGGGAAAAAAAACATATTGTAGCAGAGAGTAATTTTTAATAAATAAACAGCACATATATCAGGTGTACATGATACTGAGGGGGACAGATTAGATTAAGTCATGAGGTCCCTTCCTTATCTTCTGATTCCATGCTTTATTTTCTGAGGGACAGAATACCAACAGCAGTTGTTTTGAAGGCAGATACAAACATCAGAGCAAAAGCTATTGAAAATGACACTGATTAGTGCTGTTCAAAATCCCTGTCCCGTGGGAAATGTTGATATTTTGACATCTGTTTTCTTCTCAAAATAGGATGAGAAAGGTTTAAATGACATGGTAATATTCCTTCACAAATGCTGAAATGAAGAGAAAATATTTCATTTGAAATAGCTACATTATCAACATTTCAAAGCATCATTTGAAAGATTTCATTCTGGTCTGAGGTTTTCATATTTAAAATACATATATATGTATGTGTGTGTATTCTCATATTTGATGCTGACATTTTTCTTTTGAGAATAAAATGGTTATTTCAAAAATCCCTGCATTTTTCTGGGAAACTTTTCCAGTCATTACCTTTTGGTCAGTCACAGTAATAGCACAACAGCCCCATTCCTTAAAAGAATCTGGACCATTGAGTCAGTCACCACTGTAGAAAGAGAGCTGCCTAAGACAGAACCCCATCAGGAAACAATTCACAGATAGGTTGTGAAATCCTTGCTTGTAAAGGTTACTTATCAGAATCTTTCATTTTTTCTGAGCTAGGAAGGAGCAGGGAATAATCTAATCAATATCTCACAGGAAAACATGCTAAAAGAAATTATTGTGTTAGCCAAAGAAATATAAATAGCAATTTTATTTGTATTGTGTTCTCCTAGCACTTTCACGATGCTTTACACTAAAATAAATTGTAGCCTGCTATTTCAAGGTAGAGGTAAAGATATGGGTGTATTTGTCTGTTTGGTGCACTCTAAAAATGTTTTTAAATCTGAAACAAAATACAATTTTATTTTATTTGTAAAGTCTTTAGTTTAAATAAATAGACACCATTATTAAGGCAATAATGATCTTTTAAATAATTTCGTATTGTTAAGTCTTTCAAGTGCTATTGGTGAGAGAAGAAAGTTTTACAGGTCTCTGTATTAGTACTAGTTAAAAGTTAAGGCTGAAAGACATCAAATACACAGATATGCAGTTAATAAAATAGTGGGACTTTCCTGAATGAATTCATTGGCTGTTTTCTGAGATACAAGACTCATATTTTGTTTTACCAGTGACCCAGAAGTTTTTTGAAATTATCAAGGATTTTGTCTCTGACTCTCTGTTTGCAGCTCCTATCTGGATCCTTACAGAGCAAGATTCACTTGCTCTTTCTGGTTTCTGCAGGTTTACAAAGCTGTAGGTGAGGTCCCTTGTGTTGTGTGAAACCAGAGAACATTAAACTCTATTCAGCAAAGGCGGGATAAAAGTGCCTGTCTTTCCTTTTTAAATTGCAAAGTTGAAACCATTTAAACACCCAAAGAGGAGGTTTAAAGAGCTAAGCTGATTATGAGTGGAGCTAGAATACCACCCAAGCAAGAAACTTCGAAACTGATTCCTTTAGTTGTCACTCAAGAACCAACTTTCTAGTTTTCTGATGAGCTTCAGCATCAAACTCTTTATCACAGTTACACAGGCTGGGTGACCTTGTTTGAAAAGGTGCTAGGTTTAGGTCTTTAGTCCCTAATTCACCGCCTAGCACACTGGAAGCGTGAACTTAGACAAGCCTGCTAAAATAAAACTTTGAAAAAATAGTTAAGATGTTAATCGAAGTTAAGGATCCACTTTCTTAGTAAGTGTTCTCAGGCTTTGAAATCATTGAACCACTATTATGTATTAATTGCTTGAGGTTAAAGAACTCAAAAGACACTTTTAAAGTTTCCTGGCCTTATGCCTGCCTTGTTTATTTGGAGCCTGAGTATTTTAGCATAGACTATTTCCATGGCTCTGCTTAATATCTAGGACACCAATGGACCTTATGACTCTGGTTACTGGCTGCCATTGCAAAAGATCTCATTAAAAATACAGCAGGAAATCAATTTGGTCACTGTATTGGTTCATAATGGACATTTTCACCTCAAGCTGTGGATTACACTGGAATGCTTCTCAGACAAGAGAACATTCTATGAAGCCCAGATCGTAAATGATCCAAGACCTATGAATAGCAACAGAAAAATTCATACTAATTTATTGGGATGTCAATCCTCACCTCCACACCTCAACCTTAAAACTGCATTAGCTTGGGATTTCTTCTTCACCCACCAGACCGTTTCAACACCCTGTACTTATCTGGAGATCTAAGATAGAATAGGTGTAGTAGAAATCTTATTTTTGTTGGACATAGATGAATAGTTGTACAGATCATGCCTTGATGCTCAGTGGCTCAAAGATTCAAAGCAATCATTCAAAAAAAAAAAAAAAAGTGCATTGGTCTGATTTGTGAAAGTAATTCTGTAAGGAATTTTCCCTAAGAAAATTCAGCTGCTTTACAAATATTTGGACACCAATCAAGAGAGCATTACCAAAATCAGTGGGCATTGTCTTGGTTTATCATTCTGATCCTACAGAAAACTTGGATTATCAAAGCATTAAAAAAAAAAAATCCTTTATTATTTCCCTGATGATGCATAAGAGTTTGGGAAGTTTGGGGGCTACAAGAAATCAGGAAAGGGACTCTTTGTCAGGGGGTGTAAGGACAAGAATAAATGGTTTTAAATTAAAAGAGGGTAGATTTAAATTAGATATAAGGAAGAAATTCTTTATTATGAGGATGGAGAGGCACTAGAACAGGTTTTCCAGAGAAGCTGTGGATGCCCAATCCTTGGAAGTGTTCAAGGCGAGGCTGGATGGGGCTTTGGGCAACCTGGTCTAGTGGAAAGTGTCCCTGCCTGTGGGAGTGTGGCCTTGGGGGTAGACAAGACCCATGGTTGGTGATAACATCGGTCTCTTAACGATGAGGCCATCAGGAATGTAAAGAGTATAGAAGGAACAAAGAAGGGTGATTCAGGAGATGCCTTGATGTCTTGGGTTGCTTGTTCTCCAGCCGTTAAGGCATGGAAGTTGCTGGGTGTTTGCGGTTGCCGGGCAAAATTGGTTGACCAATGAATATTTAGTGGAAAAGTACTGCTGTGGGGTGAATGGTATAAGAAGGGGGCCTGTCCACAATATAGGAATGAAGTTATGCCCTCAATAAGAGAGAGCTGAAGTTATGTCATCAATAAAGTAGTAGCAGTTACTGATCCTAAAAGAACCCTGGTGTCCGTGTGGTTGTTATGCCACACCTGCCCATGGTAGAGAGGTTGGAACTGGGTAGCCTTCAAGGTCCCTTCCAACCCAGGCCGTTCTACAATTCTAAGAGCACAGTAAACCCCTGAGTTAAGTAGTTTTGTTGCAGGAACTGTGCATTCTCATGAAGACCATGGAAACATTAAGCAAAATTCCTTCAGTAACTGCTGGAAGCTTAGGACAATACTGAGGCTTCTACATTTCTTAAAGGCTGTGAAAATCCTTTTGATATGACCGTGCATTAGAGGGCATAACCAGTGTAAACACTGGAGTCACAGATCCAGACACCACCTGTCCTGTCCTATCCTGCAGCAAATGTGCTGTGATTGCTCTTCCAGCACTCACATGGAATAAATGCACTGTGAAAACTGTTTTTCTTCCCTCAATAGCACTCATCCAAAGGGGATCTAGCATCACCTGCAACCATGCCTGAACAAATCAAGAACCAAATTCTTCCCACCTATCTCCAGTGATTTCATCTCTGTGACATAAACTGTGCTTTCTTAAAATCTAAATTTGTTTCTTAAAAGTAGTTTCTGAGATGGATGGATATACACAGTATTCCAATGAAAATCTGAACTGGAGAGCAGTAGTGCAATTTGGTGCAAGGATGTTGAGTCTTGGTTTTGCTCAAGGAGTATTTAATAAGAACAAATGAGGGATTTTAAATTTGTATATATTATTTACACAAATTCTCTTAGCTGCCAACATTGACAATCAAAGCCTTTTTCATAACAGAGGACATGTTCCCCTCAAACTGATTAAATACTTCCTATGCTACCAGGTCAGCCATCTTAGGGGTGGAAGGACTTTGCTTATGGAAGTGATTGCTCAGCTTGCATGGCTTGCCCCAGAGCCAGCCTCTATGCAGAAAGAAGGGCAAGTGCATCATCTGTGCTGCAGCTGAGAGCATCAGTTGTGCTGAGATCAGAGTTGAAAATCTCTGTTTAGTATTGCAATGTGTAGGTCTGGTGTGAGAAAAAAAAAGATTGAAGAATGTTGTGATGCAAGTGAGGTATCTTGGTTGACACCATGGATTAAAAAACAGTAGCCACAAAAATTAATTTCCTTCTATTCCTGAATGCATAAAGATAGTATTTCCAAGATACCATACCTAAGCATGCCAAGGATATTTGCATATTTAAGAAATATATGTGTGCTTTTGGTTATGTTTATATATAAGCACAGAATTTCAGTTTAGATTTTGTATTTTTTTTTACCTTTTTTTCTCTGTTTTTGACTTTTTAAACATTTACTTTCTTGCCAAAATAAAAAGATAAAGGAAATCAAGGAGATAAAGCAGAACACTGCAGTAAAAAGAATCATATTTTTCTTTACTTTAAAAAGCAGATTTTGGTTTTGTCTGTAGGACTTTAGCCCTCATGTATAAGTGAATATTACTAATCATCACTGTAATCTGAATTGTTGTCTGAGTGGACACAAAGCTGGAGAAATAATAAGAAACCCACAATCTAGCATCAAGAAAACAGAGACTATAGATGTAGTACTGTTACCAATAAAACACATGACTGTTCAAGCACATATACAGAGAAACATTGCCACTGTCTTAGCTATAAATCCAGGATTTCTATGATACAACCCTTATCTGCAACAATAGTAATTCCCCTTCCTTATGTGTACTGGCTCTTGCAGCTTATCCTGCCCTGGTTGGCTGATATGGGTGGATGAAGTGGTTCAGATGAAATTAGAACTGACCCAGATTTTCACCCCAGGCCTGAAATGCAATATTATCCATGGCTGAAATACTTCTGATCTTTTTTTTTCCTGTTTTTGTACATTTCTAAGTGGTCCAGAAATAAAAGCAGAAAACACTGAAAACCTGGGGGGGAGAGGGAAGGAGGACAAGCAAAAAATGCCAGATTTGCAGGATTTCACAGGTTTCATCTGAACAGATATTCACAAAAGCATGCAGAGTAAAGTTCACCTGCCTCTGTTTGGAGGAATAAAGTTATTTTGGAATGAATGAATTAGTAAATTTTATTTCCAAACATTTAAAAATTTACCAGTCACATTGCCAGTAGCTGATGAGTTTTGGGTTAGGTGTTTCTGGAAATCCAAAGACTGACACTACAAGCAAAAAGAGTGAGCATCCAGCTGTTCCAATCTAACATCTGAAAGCAATACTTTGCAAAAATGCTTATTGTCAGCTGTGATGCACTTATTTTTAGAAACGAATATCGCTACCAAAGGTTGTTCTCATTCCCAACATTCCCCTGCCTGAGGGTATGCTCGTTCCACATTCCCAAGGTATGTTTGCAGCTCATGTATTTATATTTGCTTTAGATCTAATTTAGCTAGTGCAGGTAGCAACAAAAATGAAAGAACAACACAGAGTCTGAAAGTCAGCATGGGGATTTGGGGTACTTTCTTGGCTTCCTACCACAGAACAGCCTGTGCTGCTGTATTGTCATAGCTATCGTTAAAAACTGAAGTATAGAAACGTACATCTCCTGTAATTGCAATGCCAAACTGCACTGTATGTAGACACCTACTTCTCTCTCTTCCTGATAGAGTCTATGGGTAACAGTGTTCCTCCATTTCAGTAAGAACCAGAGATTTATGGTTACGGACAGACTGAACAGATAAGAAACCCATCCAAATTGTTTTATTTCCAAATCTTTTGATCCTCCCATGTCAGCCACAAGGCATCAGAATATTTAACGAGTGGCTGAAATGTGAAAGGTTGATGTTTCCTCCTGAAAAACTTACCATGACCAACAGATCACATTGTGGCTTTTCTCTCTAGCTCTGATTTTAAAAAACAGTTTCTCAAAGTCAACCAGTGGAGCAGTGATCTTGGCTAAGAAGGATGTGGAAGAGATTGGTTTTAAGTGCCTGTCCCTACTAATGGCTGTAAGGAGCATCAGCAAGAGAAGAGCTTGAGTGTGAAGGAGAATTTCACATTTGTTCTGTTTCCTCCTGTTTCCTCTCCTCTTATGTGAAGTGGATATCTTTCCCTGAACTGGGTGCTTTGAAGCTTATTTTGGACACTGCTCTGCTCTTAATAGAAAGAGCTGAGAGCCCATTACTGTCAGGAAGGGTTTCCTCCCACACACTATTAAGAAATGTTGCTTCCTGGCTTTTCACTTTGAAAAGGTACACACTCTGACCACGGAGCTCATGTTCCAGTTCAGCACTTATATTTTACCATGGCGCAGTTAAAAACTCTGTGAGCCACCACTGGAAATGGAGGGATTTCACTGCCACATTTCTCCCTTCATGCTCCCAGGCTGAAATGATCAAGCAGGTGAGGATTTTCCTGAAAGCCAGAAGACCTTTCTTTTGAATGTAACAGCATGACTCAAAGCTAATTCCTGACTCTCCTTGCTTATGCTTCATGGCTTAGTCTTATTAATTTTGGCTGTAACATTTCAAAAACAGGAGTTGGTTCTTGATTATGTCTCATTCGTGAGACAGTCACGACATGTGGTTAGTTAGGGCTTACAAACACTACTCTAAGCAGCATCCCAGCTGTGCAGAGGGGTCTTTGGTGGTGCAGATGGAAGGAATCAGATGTGGGATGAGATGTGATGTGTTCTTCCACAGGCAAAAGCATGTATTAAGGTGCCTTTAAAATGAAGATATCCACATTCCTTCCTCTTTTTATGAGCAGCCAGGTTCTCTTCTGTGCTTCAATGTTAAGTCATTCAGACTTTGCCTGCTCCAGAGTGCCAAGTGACACCATCTGATGAAGTGACACATCACAGTTGGACTGAGGATGTCTCTGTGTTCTTTGTTTGCTTGTTTGTTTGTTTTCTGAGAAACAAAAGGGAGATCGGCCTTCATGGCCTAGCTTGATATTTGTAAGTCTAGTTTGCCATTGATTCCCAAGATATGGAAGTCCCTGCCACTAAAACTCTGTCTTTTTTGAGGTGTTACTGAAAGGATAAGGATAGAAGTGATGGAAAGGAAGGATGTTTTCTGTGTTAGTCATTGGCTTGGGAAATTTGCATTGTATTCTTGTCTGTAAGCGGGTCTCTAGTGTTACCCTGTGCAGGTCATTCAGCCTCTCAGTGGGTCTCATCCATGTCTGTCTTCTCATCTTCCCCCGCTTTGACTATTTAGACTGACAGCTCCTTAGTGGGAAGCCAGGCTCTGGCTTAATGCTAGCACAGCACCTAGCCCAGATGAATTTTCTTGCTTCTAGCACTTCAGTATAAAACAATAATTATGTACCTTTACAAAAGCTGTATTAAAATGCTGGCTTAAAAGTTGAGGACTTAAAGTGCTCCTTAGGATTTAAAGCATGCCCCTTTGTAGAAATGCATTAAGATACTACCATTAGAATATCTTTTATCCCTAGAAGACTGATGTTTTCTTTCACACAGAGAATTTAATGAGCTTAGAGAATGACCAAACAGATTAATATTTTTTCCAGACATTGAATCAGGGGATGTTGATTTTGTCTTTTCTTTCTTTTTTCTTTTTTTATTTTGTTTTGTTTTCCCTGAAGCCTATCAAAAGCTTGCAAGGATGAGTGATTGATCTTTTCATGCAATTATGAAGTTCTAGGGAACTCTTCAACAAACCATTAAGTTCCTCCAAAAAAATGAATTAAATAATGGAAGTATTATACTCCTTGGGATCGATAGAGGGCGCAAAACTATTTTTCCCTATAAGGTAGAAAGCTTATGGCATGGTGAGATCTAGGTAGCAAGTCCTTCTACAGTTAGGCAATACGGTATGAATAGATGCTCTTTTCTGTAATACAGAAGCTGGATGCACGACACAATGGAAATTAAATCTTCCGTTCAGGAGTAGGAAACCTAAATCACCTTTCCTTTAGCTATTATGTGGTTTCTTAGGAGATTTTGAATCCTGTTTTATAGGTCACTCATACTCCAACATGCCATGTTTTGCATCTTTTTCCTGTTATCAGCTTTGAGAAACATGGGAAGATATTAGTTTAAATAATACGCTACAAAGTCTCTTTCCATCCCTGCTATGATGAGACATTACTGCTGGTTTATGGAATCCCCCTTTTAATCGAGTGTGAATTTTTCTCCTTCAAAGAATGGTATCAGTCATTCTGCAAACTAACCTGATTGTATTTACTTTCACTTGACACTTTGGAGGTTTTTAGCCTCACAACAATTTTGCTTTTTTGTTTGTTTGTTTTGTTTTGTATAGTTTCTTTTACTTCCTAGTGAAGATTGAAAGTAAGTAATTCACAGAGTGACAGCTGGATCTATTTCCTTACCCTCTTTTGATTTCCCTCTTCAGTCTTTCTTCAAGGCATTGCACAGTGAAGCCTGCAAAAATCAAAATTTTCAGAACTGGCTTTGAAAAACATTGTTAATATATATTTGCAAGCATCCGTGCTTTTTTTTTTTTTTTTTTTTTTTTTTTTCTGATTTTATGCCATACATATTGCTTACAAGACATCCCTTAGTCCAGGTCATAAATCAAGGGATTATTATATCCCCAACAGCCAAAGCCATTTACTGTTTTCCTAAAAGACAAATGAGAAAACAAAAAATAAATAAACAGTGCAGTCAAATTCCCCTTGGGAGGGAGTCCAAAACAATGATTTAAATATGAGGAAGGAGAAAAGTCTGTGAACCTGCAAATAGCTTCTAAAGTCACCACTACACAGCCTGCAACTTTTGAAAGACTTAAATAAACAGAGATGGAAGAACAGTCTGGGATTAAATCAGAGGGAGAAGAACTTTAAAATGCTATAACAAAAAACAGTAGGTGGGAGAAGTGAAAGCAAGATTCAAAAGCTGTTCATGAGGGCAGTAGCCCTGGAGTAGATGGATATCTTCTCCATAGCACTGAGTGACTAGAAACAATGAGAGCAACCAGACGAGAGAAAAAGTAAAGGCTTGCCAGATTGGTGAAGTCAGGGCATGAGACCTGTGCATAGGAGAGGTCACATACAGTTGTACCTTGAAATGCTTTGGGATGTGTGTGTGATACGAGGGAGAGCCTGACCCAAAACTGTGTAAGCTGCTTTTTGGACTAATGGTTAACAGGACACAGAGGAGCAGAACATCTAGTATTCTGCCACAGACATTTTCTGCAAGATTGACAAATTCACTTAACACCAGTAAGGAGAAAGAATGCAAGGAGAACCCCTCAGGGGCAGAAATATTATTTCTTTAGTGAGGACTGTCACCTGATAGAGATACAGGAGTGTGCACTTGGAATGTAGCATGGAAGAAGTGTGACATATTGTGATATCTGCACTGTACAGTCAGCTCTTAGAGGCCATATTTAAGTTAACTCATCATGTATTTTGAACATTCATGATGTTCAATCTCACAGTTGCTTGATTAGCTCATCAGTGATGTCCTCTCTAATTCTGAACGGTGTTCAGCTCAGTAAACTTCTGTCCTTTACCTGATTTAAAACTCTGCTACATTTTTTTTTTTCTGTATAAAAACTACTGAACACTTGTGACTTGATAGGAGAATTCAAATGGCATTTTCCTAATTTTCTTTTGAACAACTAAAAAGTTTGATCTGCTTTCATTTTGATTCCTGTCGATGTCACCTCCTCTCCGTCTACCAGTGTTCTTTTCTGCTAGCCAGATCTTCACTCTGTAGCCTCGATGTTTCTAACAACGAAGTAGAATTATTATGTCTACTAATTCTTTCCTAAATTCTTTTGTTTCTCTCAATGCATCCAATAATTGAATTTCTCTTAGGGGGCTTAGCCTACATCTGTTTTTTTCCTTCCTAACAAAGAGAGATAGAACTCTAAGGTGAAAAATAAAATAATATAATAAAATAAAATAAAATATAAAATAAAATAAAATAAAATAAATAAAATAAATCATAACTATTTGCATCAAAGAACTTACAGAAATGCTTTTCAGATCAGTTTTTGATTAGCTTCTGGGCCTGCAACTCAGGTAACTTGCCAACAGAGGTAACCAATATATCCCTCAAAGGTACCAGCTAACTAAGCTAAGACTCGAGTCCTCACATGAGAGCTAGATTGATCCCACCGCCCATGCCTTCAGCATGGTAGAGGTTTTATCTACTTTATTACAATTATATACATTATAATTTATCTACATTATTACAATTTTAGTGTTATTATTACAATTTTAGATTTTTAATCTGTCATGGCTGGAAAATATTAACTGTTGATGCTTACAGCCCTGAGTAGTCATCATACTTAGGAGAGAATCTTGACCTCACTGAAAATAGCATGACTTTTCCTATTGATTTCCCCTACACCCTTGCCTCACAGCCAGTGCTGAAATAGTGCAGAGATGGGAGAGCAGAAAGGGTATCTACAGAAGTGTTCTCCCGTTTCAATTTTTGCTAGCAGCAAGTCTATGTCTGTGGTATGATCTTGAGGGCCTTAAATATTTTACAGGACAAAAAGAACCACTTTTAATTTGTTCTAAGCAAGATCAGTTTCAGTAGGGCTTGAATTCTGGCTTTTGCATCATCAACAGAAATACAAAGCAAGAAAATACTGCAGCAATAATAAACTGGTAGCAAACATTGGGCACATTCCTGTCACTTTACAGCTTCTTACTAAGGCTAACATTTTTTTCTCCTCCTCCACTTCCCTGCTTCCCTTTTCCTTCCTGAATATGCATATGTAACAATCAGCATGTTTTCGTCACCCTTTAATAACCTTAATGAGTAGAAGTCCTGAACATTTCTAGTCATCTCTTCCTTCCTCTGGATCTGCTATTCCACATCTTGCATATGTCTCTTCTTTACTCTTTCCACTACACAGATCATACATTTGCTTCTTTCCCCCCGCTCTAAACATATTTATTACTAGGTAGCTCACAGCCCTTTGGGCATACATTAATTTACTTATGAAAACTTTCCATTTCTCCTCTGTGTCCTTTACCTCTGTTGCCTCATTCCATTGATTTCCATGAACACTTCTTGCATGTCTACACACATTCTCTCTGCTGAAATTCAGTGTCTTTATTTATTATTATTTTATATGCTTTTTATGGCCCCTATTACTTACACCCTACATTCTCCTCCTTTCAGCTATCATCAATTTGTGTTACAGTAAGCTAATCATAAATTGCTTCCCTCTTAAAATTCTTTTTGATCATTTCCACATATCGAAAAAAGACTTCAAGAACCTGCCTACCAACTACTGGTTCTTCTTACATAGTATGAGGATAGATTTAAAAAATTCTCATCAATTTTTTTAAGATACAGATGTTTTTTAAAAAGTTTGATGTGTTTTCAGAATGCACATGCCTTATTTAGGAGATTTTTTTTTTTTTTTAGAAAACTGAAATCTTTTTGGGATAGTTAACATACACACAAATCAGTTTTCTATGGGAAAAGTTAAAAAAAAATCTCAACATCTTATGAAAAATAAATCAATTTTCTGGCCAATTTGATCTCCTCAAACATAAATTGCCTTTTTCTGAAGACACTGACACATCTTTATTGGGAATAATTTTAATGATATTTTCAGCTTTTCAGGTAACATAAAAATAATAACAAGGAAAGATTCTGACCTGGTGTGAACCTGTTCTGTAAAATAAATGGATTTTTTTGATCAGGGAAAGGCCTGGCTTGTAATCCTAACAGTATGGATCTGATCATTTTAGGATATGCTAGTTTTGATACACTCTCGTGATATAGATGTAACCACTGGGTGTAGGGTAAAAGAGAAAAGAGTTAGCCACGGTATGGTAAAGATGGAACTCTAACCGAAGCTTTCAGTATGTACGTGAAGCTCCACATATTATTGGAATTGTTTCCTCAGATCTAGATGAACTGTCATGGATTCCATTACCCAGCTTGGTCTCTGGCTATTGACAGGCAGCAGATAATTTATCATCTGCAAAGACTGGTGGGACACAATGTTTTTAATGAACTCAATTGATTTCATGCTCGTGGGCGTTTATGTTATGTCATGGTTAAACTCCCGAACTGTCCTTCCATTAAGTAAAATGATGTTGCTCTGTGCTCTATGAATCATAACTCTGGGCTTGCATTACATATGCCAGAATGTTTTCAGGTTTAAACCCAGTGTTATAATGTTTGCAGGCCCACAGGAAGTCAAAGCCCAGCTGGAGGCCCGTGGTGAAGGCGGTAGTTCTTGGTTCAGAGGGAGGCACGAAGCACATAGATCTAAAGTGATGGGCCCACAGCATCACTTTTTGGGCCCACAGCATCACTTTTTTTTTTTCCTTCACATTTTTCTCTGTTGACACTTTCAAGATATTGTTGTTTCTTCTACTGCTGGTCTGCCAGAACATCTTGGTTGCATTTTCTCTGTCTGCTAGTTACAGAGAGAACTGCTCACTGTAGTGGTATTTTTTGTCTGCCAGCTTTTGTGTAGATTCTCATTGCAGCTGTATTTTTCTTCTCTCTCTCTTAGTTTCTGCATGGACTCTCCTAAGGATACTATATATTCATTATGAGCTAGAGTTACCCTTACTGTAACTCTCAATTCTCCAAAGCCCAAATGTATGACTCAGGCTTCTGAAATAAGTGAGAGAGACCTATGGCAAGGTACATAGCAAAAATAGCAGTGGGAATTATGTGAGATTATTAGATACATATATTTTTTTTTAATTAGAGATGCTCCCAAACCAAATCAGTCATTCCCAATGCACTGAAGTGTTGGGCAAGTTTGATATGAGATCTGTGTATGAACTTTGCAGTTCAACCTCACCTCTAATTTTAATATTTATACAGTTTTCTACAACTTCCTCTCTGAAGGTCAAAACTGATAGCCAGTTATCTAAGCTGTGTAGGTTTTTACAACCAGCTTTTGTGGAGCACCAAACAGCTATACAGTAAAAATGATTGCTGGGTTTTATCTAGCTCACTAAGCCAATGAGAGTTTTTAATACAAGCCTCTTATTGATCTAGACAGTAATACTGTGAGATGCCCTGATGAAGAGGCAGCACCAACTGCCCCCGGAGTCCCAGGAATCAGTGCATCCAGTTGTGACATAGAGATAATCATAAAGAAACCTTAATTTTCTTTCTTGTTCTATCCATGTTGGCAGTGAGAAAGGGTAGTCATGTGCACAGGTGAAAGGATAGCTGCTCAATGTGAAATGTAAATAAGAAGTATGGAAGGATAATCTGGTTTTTGGATATTCAGGCCAAAATAGTTAACTGGATGGAAGGAATATTGTGTCACTTCACTGTACCCAGTTATAAAGATAGTATACAGCATCTGGAATAGTTTGAAGTGTTGCATTGCCTGCATCCAGACAGGCTGTGATAAAAAATGAATCTACTACTCAGTTCTGCTGTACTTTCACCTTAACATCATAGAATCAGTCCCTGCCAAGACATCCTGTCTTCAATTACTCTTTTATCATAGTACATTAGAATGGTTTGAGTTGGAAGGGACCTTAAAGACCATCTAATTCTAACCCCCCCTGCCATGGGCAGGGACACTTCCCACTAGACCAGGTTGCTCAAAGCCTCATCCAACCTGGCCTTGAACACTTCCAGGGATGGGGCATCCACAGCTTCTGGGGGCAACTTTTTCCTGTGCCCCACCACCCTCTGGGTAAAGAGTTTCCTCCGTATATCTATCTAAACCTACCCTCTTTTAGTTTCAAGCTATTACTGCTTGTCCTATCACTACACTCCCTGACAGAGTCCCTCCCCCGCTTTCTTGTAGGCCCCCTTTAGGTATTGGAAAGTTGCTATAACGTCTCCCTGGGAACAATCTCAGCCTGTCTTCGTAGGAGAGGTGCTTCAGCATCTTGATCATCTACATTACCCTCCTCTGGACCCGTTCTAATACCTTCATGTCTTTCTTGTGCTGGGAACCCCAGAGCTGAATGCAGTGTTTCCGATGAGGTCTCATGAGAGCAGAGTAGAGGGGGGGAATCACCTCCCTCACCCTGCTGGCCATGCCGCTTTTGATGCAGCCCAGGACACAGTTTCTTGAGAGATTAGGAGGAGACATTAGGATGTATCCATTCTCTGTTGGAATGTTTAAAATGTAAAGTCCTTCCAGGAACTTATTTCCAGATGAGTTGTTTGTCCTTCTGGGGCCATCTGTACTTAAGAGCAGCAAGAAGAGGAGACCTGTGGTCTCGAAGCCAGAAAGGCGTTATGGGATAGTTCACCCAAGATCGCTGCTGGCAGAATTCCTTCACTTGAAGGTTTGAATCATGACATTGAATTTTGAAAATGAAGGAGTGTGGTGGGAAAGCAAGCTTCATCACCAAAAGCTCAGCTGAATTGATTTTATTAGGAAAGACAGCTTACAGGCTTTGATGGCATGCGAGTGACGTGACATGAGTGAGTTGACTGAGATACACAATTTAGACCTGGCTGTGGCCTCTGCTGCTTCTTTTATTTGTATAAGATTATTTGCACCCCTTTTTGTGAGAAGCTATTGAGAAGTTGAACATGCTCAGGATTTTAAAGTGTTCAGATGTCCTATCTGTAAACATTATAAAAGTGCTTTCAAAAGACACTACTACCCCTCCCCTTCTGTCTGGATTTTCAAATTAGTTTGCAAGCATCAGTATTTTGTGTTGGCCTGAAACCATGACACTCCTATTCAGTTAAAACTCCTTTTGCAGTGTGAGGGCTTTGGAACATGGATCATTAATTTTATGTAATGTCTCTGACATGTTATGGCTTGGGGGTGGGTTTCAGTTTGCTTTCGCTTTCCATATACATGAAATTTACATTTGTGAAGTGCTTGTATGTGCTGATGTGTATTTTTGCACACACTTTGTGTGTGTGAGCATCTACATGCACACATTTTTGCAGCTTATCTTAGGAGGAGAATGTGTTCTGTAGATTAAACAAAATATGGTAGTTCAAGCAACATTTCTCTACTTCATTTTCTCTCACTATGTTTCAAATATCTTTTTTTTTTTTTTTTTTTTTTAAATATCCTTTGTCCTTTGCTTGTAATTTTTAATTTCCTGTTCCACATAATGCCCACCCTGTGGTGTAGTCCAGAACTGTCTACAGATTATAGCAGAGATTGCTGTTTGTTCTGTGTTGTTTAAGGAATCAGGTCCACACAGCAGGATAGAATGCAGTTCTTCTAAGAACTGGTTTCAGCTGAAGTCACCACTATTTCAGAGAATAAATAGAAGATGAATGTGGTAGAACCAATTGGTGGAATGGAAGAGTGATTTTTCTCATAACCTGTTTAGTGCGTAAGGAAGTTCTTGACCGAGGAGGTGCTACTGGATAAGGATTTTATCCTGTAGGATTTTCAACTGCTTATTGCAATGGTTCTGGCTAACTGAAAGCCAACATGATGAGAGCTGTAAGGCCATGCTTGACATTTGGCCTGTAATTTAGAAGATTTAAAAGAGATTTAAGATTTAAAATTTTGGATTGATTGTCGAACAAATTAGTTTAGCTTGCTGCAAAGATTACTGTATCCTCTCTCTGTATCTAACATATGTGTGAACATGTGTATACTTCTTATTGTCATTTTGTCATCTGAATGGGCAGGCCAAATCTCTACATGTCAGGTTATATCTACATAAAGTCTACCTAGAGCTAACCCAGTAATGAAACCGAAAGAGATAGCTTCGATACTGTACATCTATGACTTACACAATTGCACCGGTGACATCAAAGAAAAATGGAGGGGATGCTCATGATGATGCAATATCAGTAAAGAAGGCTTGATTGCTATGTTGCAGTTTTGTAGATAACACAGAATGCATTTGTTGATATTCAAAGGATAAAAACGAGCAATTAGGCTCTCAATGTAATCCTTTTTTTCCTTCCTTCCTTCCTTCCTTCCTTCCTTTCTTTCTTTCTTTCTTTCTCTTTCTTTCTTTCTTTCTTTTTTCTTTTTCTTTCTTTCTTTCTTTTTCTTTTCTTTCTTTCTCTCTCTCTCTCTTTCTCCTTCCTTCTTTCCTTCCTTCCTTCCTTCCTTTCTTTCTTTCTTTCTCTTTCTTTCTTTTTCTTTCTTTCTCTTTCTTTCTTTCTTTCTTTCTTTTTTCTTTTTCTTTCTTTCTTTCTTTTGCTTTTCTTTCTTTCTCTCTCTCTCTCTTTCTCCTTCCTTCTTTCCATCCTTCCTTCCTTCCTTCCTTCCATCCATTCATCAATCTTTTTTTTTTTTTCTCTTGAATTCTTGAGCAACCTTTGAGATGAAGTGAGATCTCACTTACAAAAATATAGCCCAGGAATCACTCCCTTGCAATCATTTGTGGGACTGTCACATAGGTGTTAGAAATGGATGGCTCCTTTAATTGTAAAAAAGACAATTCTAAACAGACATATGCAATGGATTCAGTTAAACCTGCAACAAATAATTACCTTTTTAACAGTCTAAGTGAGGTGAAAAAATCTTAGCATCCCTAGACAGAAACCTTTATATTCTTACTCAGGGCTTGCTCAAGAATTTTTCCCAAATGAAAATAGATTTAAGGATTAAACATTCAAGTCACAACGATTCAATCAGGATCATTTATTTATGAGTCATTTTGCAAAACACTCAGTGTATATTTTCTCATCTCTTTCCTTGCATGCACTTTGAGCCTTCTGGTATGGTAAACACTGCATGCATTATCATTTAGTGCAGAGGAATTTGAAGCGGGTTAATAAGGAAATTGGAAGCATCTTTCATTTCACCTCTCTAAAAAACGTACACAGTACTTAAAACACTTGTTAACTATATGAGAAATGAATCAAAATTTGATGTGTGTGTACAATGAGTATGGTCAGAATCTGTGGCCATTCCAGGATGTCTGAATTTATCTAAACTATCCTTCTCTTAGGGCTTAATTTAAGTTTATTGCAAAGAATATCCATATTAGGCCTCTCCAACCATCATCTGTCTTTTTGCCTGTTGAAAACCTTACCTGATTGTCTGCCAATAGTTCTCTTGATGTCCTTGGGCGACAAGAACAAATAATGGTATATAAAAAAAAAAAAACAACACCTTTCTCTGATGCCTGAGCTAGTTCTACCCTCTCCAGGCCAAAGTCTAGCAGGTACCATAAATCCTTCAGGATAAGCATGCCTGTTCTGCTTGATCTGTGGATTGCCTGCCTTTCCACAGATGATGAGTGGGTTCTCTCTACCACTCTGTCAACTGATTTACTCCCTTTGCAACCATATTCACATCCTCAGTTCTTGACATGTTGTAAACTTAAAAAGTCAGATTTTGGCCTGACCTTGTACCTCTCATTTCAGTCAGTTACCAGTCTACCCCTATTCACTCAGTTCTGGATTAGAAACAAAATACAGAAATAAGGAAGAGATGGGACTGCCTCCCAGGAGTGGGCTTATGGACATGTCCCTAGAAAGTAGTGTTAATAACCATATTTTCTGTCCTCAGCTACTGTGTTCCTGTTCCCACACCTCTTCTTTAGCTATGCCACAGCAACTTCATGTAGGACCAAGGAAGGAAATGAATCATGGATTTAACCAAGATAAAATTAAACATTTAAATAATAAATAAAAATAAATAAATAAATAAAAGTGGGAAGAGTATTTTTAACATGGGTAAGTCTCTTAGCCTGGTTTCCTGCCAGCCTCCAAAAATGTCTGTGTAACATTTATATAGCACCAACATAAAAATGGGTGATGCAGGGGTGAAAATAAGTATGCATAAATTTGGACAGGAAGCAGCACAGGATGAGTGTGAAATGTTCTCATGTAAAATGCCCATGGAATTTTGATTGTCCTTAGAATACATATTATAAAATGTAGTCCTCTCCAATTGCCCTTAAAAGGGTGTCACTAAAAATGCAGGGAAAGGGGAGAACCAAATGAGGAAAGAGAAATCCTTTGAAAGTGTATAGTAAAAATTCCTCTGGTTTATTAAAGACTATAACCAATCCTGGATTTCTTCTATCTCTAAGACATATCTGGTGGGTGAAAAGTAGGCTGCAAGACAATGCGTTATTGCAATAGCAGTTGAAACTGGGATGCAGCAAAATATTCATTTGGACAATGTTCTCAGACATATGGCTTAATTTTTAGGTAGTCCTATGTGGATCCATGAGTTGGACTCGATGATCCTTGTGGGTCCCTTCCAACTTGAGATATTCAATGATTCAGAGACATAGTTATATTTTGGTACTACATTAAACTAAAATGAGATTAAATGAAACAAGAATATTTAACAAAGAAGCCATACCTGGACTAGTTACCTAATGGGTAAAAAAAAATAGTCATTTGATCTCCACTATGTTCAGGGATAGATTGTGCCTGCCCAGCTCACAGGATGTAGTCAACATTTAATGAATATTTGAAATTCAAAATTTCATTTTGCTTCAGTATCAAAGCTTCAGATCTGAGCACAACTTCTGGGGTTAATTGCGGAAGGTGAGGCCTATTGATGCCTTTGAAATTAGGAGTCACTTCTCAGGCAGAGCCAAATGGATATTGTTTGGTTAAACATAATGTTGGCAAACAAAAGGAAGTGCTGTGTGATCAGTTCTGCTACTCCTATTTGATGAATAAGTTGAACAAGGTGAGGATTTGTGAATCAAACAGAGAAGGTATTCTGGTGCAAATGAAACCTTTCAAATGAGGTCTTGCATTACCTCATGTTTCTAGGTTTCTAAGCTTATGAACTAATTTCTGTATTCATCCAATTGTTTAAGAAAAGAATTATCAGCATTTTCTCCAAGTTCTATGTTTAATTGTAATTGTGAAAATATTGACAGAGATATTGCAATAGGACAGTTACCTTTTACTTCTCATCAGTGAATGTAAGCATTGTCCCACCATTGCTGTGTTGACACGTGGTTCTTCCTCCAGAGTCATTCCAGAAACCTGTTATGCATTTTGGCCCTCTGTCTAAATGCTGCATCTTCCAAGATCCAGGCCAGACCTGATCTTTAAGGGCAGTAGATTGTATTAATATTGCATAGATACAAATATACATATATGAAATTATATATTTCTATAGAGAGAGAGATCACAGTAAAGAAGGGAACTCTGAAGCTGGCCCGCTGGGTGGGATGTGTTGGACCAGATGATCTCCAGTGTTAGATTCGACTGAGTTTATTTAGGGGGTGCCTTTCTTTTGAAATATATATTTACGTGTGATCCATATCATATGTATTAACACACCATCTCTATACGTGTATTAGGGTCTTGGCTATTTAAAAATACCCAGTCCCCACACTGAGCAAGAATCTTGCAATTCAAAGCAGTACCAGGGGATGATACATAAATGTTCTATTCACTAAACAACTAAGGCCTTCGTTATACATACTCCTACTGATTTTGAATGTAATGCATAGCTGTATTAGCCTGAAAAGAAATAAAGCAAAACTGAGGATTTTGCTTTCTTGTTTGAAGTATTTACAGGAACTTTTCCTTTGGATATTTGAAGACTTGTTCCCTCCCTTCACCCATCTCTCTTTTAGATCTCCATACTGATAGGTATGTAGCAAGGAGAAATGATTTTACATTAAGAGCAGTAACTACTTAGGTTGCTAATGACTGCATTGATCACAGCATCTGAATAGCATAAGTTTACAGCTGTTCAGACATTAATAGTTCCTTGCCTTTGTATTAAATGATAATGTTTATGGATAAGTAAGTTTTGAACTCTTGAGGCTTGATTCAGATCTCATTTCCCACCAGCACTAAACTAGCATACCCCTATTGGTTGGAAGACAGTTTTTCCAGGTTTATCCCTGTTTGTAAGGCACCAATCCATCCTCTGTGATTTTTACTGCTGCCATATATTAATGTATGCTGTATCTAGCTTGTCATTTTCTTTATCCTTCTTTGCTCTCTGAGTTTATGAGTTAGATTTCTGCATAAAATGTCATCATATAACATTGTGCTTTAAAAAGCCTGTTACTTATTAGAAGTGTGAGTTTGCACTGCTGAGGACATTTTATTTTCCCACCAGGAAAATGAAAATGTCATTGAGGTTTAAGCAGACCCCTGAGCTTTTCAGACAGAAGAAAATTGTTTTTAGAATTCCCTGCAGGACCTGGTAGCCTTTGTGCACATACCGTACGTCTGAAGTACGATCTCCCCCTCATTTATCCCCCCCATCATGCAATGACATGATACTGCACATTAAGGCTCCCAGTTCCACTCTATTACTTTGTTTGTTGAAAGATGTGACACTGGAGCTATGAAATTATCCTGGCAGGAGTCATCGCTACACTTCGTAGCTGCTGCTGTAAGAGCTAGATTGCTACCCCAGGTACAGCCCTGAGCAAGGAATCATGTATAAAAAGTTCCTGTTTCTTTCTCCTAGAATAACTTAGAGGCACAGTGTTGCAGACTTGCCAGGATTTCCCCACTCTGTCCAATTTAGATCACAACTGACTCTCTGCAGATGGCTGTGCTGAGGTGCAAATCCTCTCCAGGTCTCTACAAAGGATTCTACCATACTGTGTAAGGCTGGATGTGAACTTACTTTCATGACTGGATTCACCCACCATCCACAAGGTCAATCTTAAAGCCTCTGCTCTTAGGCCACCTTGTTTCAAGTTCTGTGCTTATCTGAAAGGGAAGAAGCACTTGACACTTCACCACTGAGCTTCGGTCATATTTATGTGCTCTGGAGGCAGAGGATGGCCAGAGGTGAACCATCAGGTCCATCAGATGATTTTCTGAAACTTGAATTCTAACTTTCCTCCAGCTAAAATGAAAAATACAAGTGATGCTTTCAAATGCCACAGTGAAAGCTGCAGAACTTTCAATGGCTGAAATATGGAGTGTTTTTATTTATTTATTTATTTATTTTTTGGTACACTCACCAGCTTGGGTCAGAAGACCTCATTTGATGAAAGCCATGAATTAGTTTAGCTTTGCCTGTTGCTGTCCCCGAGGGACTCACTGCAATGATAGATCTCTTGGCAACACAAAGATGTTTGAATTCATGAGCCAAAGAGGAAGAAGTGCTGCTGTAGTCCTGCCCAGTAGCTCAGTGGTATTTAAAGCTGATTCAAAAATTATACCCAAGCAATAAGCCAGAATTACTGTATTCTGCACTGGGACTTCCTTATCCTCATTACTGAGAATGAAGTGGATGCAGTGCACACAGTAATTCAGTCAGACCCCTCTACAACCACGTGGTTCCTCTGAGAATCTCCACCAGAAATGCTGGCAACTTTTCACTTTGTAAAGCCTGGATCATGGGGATGGAAAAGTGACTCATAGACATGTTTCTTTTCTTCGAATTTGACACTGCTAAGAACCTATGCCATAGTGGGTAGAAATTTCAAAAGAAAAGATGATGAAGATCATCTGAGTTAGAGCTAGTAGGAGTTCTGGGACTGAACATTTTTCAATTTAAAAATAATTTCTTTAAATAGTGAATTATCTGTAGGAAGCTTTGATTCTGTTTTGCAGTTCCAGATTTAATTCAATGAATTATCTATACATGCATATTAGATTTTTTTTTTTGGCTTGTTTTGTGAGGGTTTGCATAAATGGAAAAAGTTCTGCAGAGACTAAAAAATTATTTTAAGAATTGTTCCTGTTGACATTTTCCCTAGAAATTCATGTTATTTTTTGATTAGTTCTCATCTGTGTCTATTTTGTATACTACATATAAATTTATCATCAACTTAAATATTTTTCCATAATACTGAAATGTATCTAAGTTGAAATGCAAGTTATTAATTTTATTTGCCCGAGCAGTTAATAAGATGTTTTCTAGCAAAAGCTGGAGTGAGAATTCGTTGAGTCATCCTTGCCTTTCAGGTGTCTTGCCAAAGCTGAGGCAGGTTCATTATGGATCTGCTTTAAACCCAAGAATACAGTGCAACTAGGAGCAAGCAGCCAGACACAGGGCTCTGCGCTCTTGCATATGAAATCAGTATTTAGTAAGTCCTGAAAATCTGGGTTAAACCAGAACTGCAAACCACTAAACTGATCCTGCGAAGAGTGTTAATTTCAGCAAACAGCTAAAGGTCTTGCATTACATATGTGCCTGTTTCCTGAATAAGTATTTTCAAATTTGTTTGTCTTTATGCAAAGCTAAGTTAAAAAAAATAAAAATAATTACAGTGAGAACAACAGAACCCTCAGAAACTGAGTATTTTCCTTTTTGGTTTGCATTTTTGAGATTAATATAGTGTTACACCATTGCTTATAGTCGATCAACTGCATAGCAAAGTTGAAAGAACAAAATGAAGCTTCAAGCTTTTCTTTTCTTTCTAATTCATTAGCAAATGCAATGATCATTAATATTTATCAAATAAGCCTCTGTTTCTTACTGCCCCCACATTTAAACAAAGACTGACTTTACTGGTCAGAGTCAATTGTCTGTGAAACAAAAAAGGTCTCTCAGATCATGTGCAATAACAATAAGCAGTTCAGCAGTTTAGGTATTCCAAAGATGGAATTTATTTTAGGAACATCTAATGTTTCTTTCACTTTTCTCTTCCTTTCAAGTTTGCTACCTGAAGGCACAGAGTTAGCCAAGCTCACAGGTTTAATTTCATCTGTTCCTAACATAAAGGTTAGAAAGAAACAGGTTTGTTTTGTCTTTCTCTTTTAAGAGTATCTTCAGATCTGTATACTGTAATTTAAACATAATTTACCAAAAGGACTCCATGTGACCTCACAATGTACTGTTGCTTTTTGTGGTGTTTTCTTTTTTGTCTGTGTATGGATTCAGGCAAATTTGAAACACAACAAGCATTTTACAATGTCCCCATCTTATAAAGAATAATTCACAACATGCAATGACAGAGATTGTCCTAGATTTAAGTAAACAGATTAAGATTCCAACATCAGAAGACAAATAGATCAGAATACTGTATCTTAAAAAGCAATGAAAGCATTAGCTTATAAGCGATGCAAAGATCAAAAACTTTCTTATCTGCTATGAGTGAAGACAAAATTGACAGAGAAAATCACATCATGCAGAGATGGATAATATAGTTTATCTAACAGGTAGAAAACAGAGTTGGTCATCACCGTAGAGCTGACCATAATCAAAAGAATATGTTAAATTTTTCTGTAAACAGCGATTCTAACTTTCAGTCCACAAGCAACAATGCTGAACAAGTAACATGCAGTGACAGTATTGAACTGTGCTCTTGCTGTTGGCTTCACTTGTAGGTTTCAGAACTCTTATGAATGAGGAATAGTGAAGAATCCTCACTGGCATCCATAGTCATCCACCAGTCATCCATAAATGCCAGGTTAGAGAACATTACTATAAGGAATTAAGGAATTAAAAGATCAAATGAAAGCTTTATTGGATGCATCTCAAAACAAATGTGAAGAACATATATAGCCAATAACAAGAGATGAAAGCAGAGTTTGGAACATGGAAGATGGCTTATGAGCAGATGCAGGAGCATCTTGAAGCAGAAATCCATTCCAGGCAGAGAGAAAAAAAAAATAAATTATACAGAGATTTGGGGGAGTATAAACAGAAACTGTGCAAAACTAGCTAGCAAAAAAAAAAGAAAAAAAAGTAAAACAACAAAGAGCTTGACATCTGCAAACAACTGAAGTTTTTTGTGAATTCCAGGATACAGATCTTGCCCAATGTGATACAAGAGAAGGCAGGAAGGTCAGGGAAACTGCTTCAGCAAGAAACTCATGAAGATTTACAGATCATCTATGGGGTTTACAGCTTGTAAAATTAAATATAACACCAGGTTTCTAGTTGAAAACAGTTATGATATGTCAAATTCAGGAGGAAAAGCTGATATTAATCACAGAGTGTCCACTGAATTTAGTTAATGTGTTCAGGATTTCAACTTGTGTTAAATCAGAAAATTATTTTTTTTATTATTATTATTTTTTTAAAGCAGCTGGCAAAGCTAAGGAAGTTTTGCCCATTTGCCACCCTTATCAGCTCCAGCTGGTCTCCAGTGTTCTCCATGCTGAGGCATACATTAGGGTCATCGTGGTTCTAATGCTCTCTGTTAAGACCATGGTTGATTTTACTCCTGTATGTACTGTAAACATGATAGTTTTTAATGGAAACATTATGTAACGGACACCATTAACTTCATGTTAACTTTGTATCCCAGATCAAACAGTAGGAAGATGAACTGTAAGGAGATTTCCAGTGGCAAATAACCTCAGAAAGGAGTCTCAGCTAACAGTGTTAACAGAGCACTTTAATTTGGTGCAGAGAAGATAAGGAAGAGGAAGTGATCTACTTGAACTGGCAGAGCAGTTAAAGGCATTAGTAGAGGAAGATAAAGATACCAGGAAAATAATTTTGAGCTGGCCAAACACAAAGAGAGGATTCTTTATAGCATATTGGAGAAAAATATTAACCCTGAAGCAACTCCATTGCACCTGCAGCTAATGAAGTAGTTGATATTAATTCATAAATAGGAAAGTATTCAATAAATATTAGTGTTTAGTATCTGGGAAGAATAATGACATAGTTTTAGCAGGTGAAAGTGATAAAATACTTTTTAGTCCACTAGTAACTAAGAACTTTAAGATAAAACAAACTTTCTTCACAAGGAAAATATATTTTAAAATATGAATTTACTCAGGAATCCCCAAGGATTTTGCTGAGAAAATCTTGACTAACCATTACTCTGATCGCTGGAGAAAAGCCAAAAGCCTGAAAGTGAATATAACTGATGTGAGTAGCTGTGGACCTTTAGTCTACCAGCAATCCTATGTAAAATAATGGAAAACTGATACAGCGGTGAATTAAAAAACAATTAAGGCCTAGGAATGTAATCAATACCAAAGTTATTTTATGGAAAATACATCTTCTCAAACAATTTATTTCCTTTGATAATATAGTAAGTTTGATGACTAATTGCAAGGATGAACTAATCTTAAACTTCTGTAGGACGTTTGATTAAGTATTGCAAAATATCCTGAAGAAAAAAAAAATAGCATTCTGTAAGTCAAAAGGACACATGTAGAATTGATTAAGAATTGCCTAAATTAACTGTCTTACTGCTGGAACTAGAAGAAGGCTTGATGTTATACACTGATTTTGTTAGTGAGTTGAGTGTAGTATTACAGATTATAAATCTGGGACCTGAGATAAACACTGGTAGAATTGCAAGTGACGACAAAGATAAAAATAGATAAACTAAATGAAATACATTTTAATAAATCCAATTTCATAGTTTTATACCTTGTTGCCATAATTGGAAACCATTCTACAGAGCAAGTGAAATATACCTTGAAAAATATTGGTAAGCAGGAAAAACTCCTGACATGACGCTGAGCCAAAACTGAAAGAATATGATCTTTGAATTTATAAACTGTGAAACAGTAACCATAAGGAGGTGATTTTTAGCTTTGTATGTTGTACTGAAGAGACTGATAAATTAAAACTGTCTACTTTGGTTCACATTTTTAATCAGTTGTTTGAAAATTCTAACAGATGCAGGAAATAATAAAATTGTTAGGGAAAAAGGAAAATGTCATACAATGAAAGAGCCTGATGGACCTTGAGTTAGCATCTGGATTAGAATGCAGCTTTTATACAAGGGATGCCCAGAATCAGTGGGAATGAGCAGATAGAGAGACAGGATGGTAACTGGAAGGTGCAATACAAACTGTGTCTTTCTGGGGTATTCTGAGTAGACACAGAAACATGCTTTTTGTTAACCTATAAAAACAGCTTACGTAAAAACCATAACCTGTAAAAACGTTAACCATGTAAATATCTGAAGTCCAGGCTTAGTCTAGTTCTCTAGGTTCTTCCCCATAGACAATGCAGAGATTGGCACCTTTTGAAGATAATTCATTGCTTTTATCTAATAAACCATTTTAGGTTAGGCTTGCATCATGCTCTTCATATATTCCATGCTTCATGGATCACAAAGAGCCTGGGTAACTAGATGCTTAACTTTTAGGAGGCTAAAATTAAATAGGAAGAAATTCACATGTAATTCCTCTCTTGTGTATGAGGAGACATAAGCTGAAAGGCTATTATTTATGCTGGATATATGCCAGATTTATGTCAAATTTGGTGGAGGAATCATGGAGCTGTATCAGTTCTGCATGCAGTTGTAGACCTTGCTAACAGCCTGGGCATGTTTGCTACAGAAAAAGGTGCCTTTCACATGGCTACACGGCTTTTTGACAGGTTAATGTCCAGATGATTCTGTGTTGGAGTGGAGGGAACTTTATGGATCCAGGCAGCCATATTCTTAACAACTCAGATTCCTCATTCACATTCTTCAAGCTCTACATATTCAAGCAAATTTTTTGCAGAATTTTCAACTGCCAGGAATTAAACTGTGATGCCATAAACTGCCTTTGCCATCTGTGAGTGAATAAGTCATACTGAAGTTTACTTCCCCAAAATGTGCCTGCTGGTTACTTTTGTACAGTAGCAATACACTCTGAAATTATGCCAGTTTATTTTAATTACTCTAGCTTATTCAGACCACTCTCAGAAGGAAGGTAATTATCTGTAGACACAAATGCAATATTGTAGTAGATGAGCCTTCTGTGATTAGAACAGTAAGAACAATATTAATCATATTATGAGATATTACAATTTCTACTTCCTTGGATCAGGAAGAAAAAGAGAGACACAATTAAGTTTATTACAGTATAAATATGTCATGTTTATTCAGTCACTAGATAGGAAATCTCTCCTTTTTTAATCATCCTGGATTGAAATGCTTTTTTTTTTTTTTTTTTTTTCTGAAATGCAAGGTTTTTTTCTTAGCATCCATCAGAAATTGTCTGGAGTCCATATCTTTAACAGGTATAAATCAGCAACTTCATTGGAGCCACCTCGCCATCTGTCTCTGTGCTGTCAGAGTTGTATGGACCTTTTCTTCTGAGAAAAGGAAAATAATTGTATGATTATGACGGACTTTTCTGCATCTATTTAATAAAAAATATGAACCATTATTATTTATGAATTTATCCTGTAGATACTGGAACAAATTCTCCCTTTGCAGAAGGAGAGTTTGGACTACTTATGAAGCAGTAGAGATGAAAAGAGAGGCAAGCCAAGCTTTTGAGTGTTCCCTGAATGCTTCAGAGCTGTTTACTTCAAGAATATTTATTGCCTTTTAGATGACTCAATGGGTTGGAGAGAATTCCTGGAAAAGAGGGAGAGAAAATTCAAATTTGCAATCTAAGGAAACCCCTTTGGATCTGCAGGTGCAGATGTGCTCCTTAACAGATAATTCCAGTAGGAACAGAATCATGATTTTACCATTTCATATGTCCAAATGTGCCAATTATTCATTAAAAATTTATAGCACCTATTATTACTTCCTTATGAGTCAAATTAATACTTCTCCCCCTGGGCAATGATATAAATCAGATAACATCCACTTTCTCTATACAGATAGGAAATCATGTCTAGATATCAAGGGGTCTTGTTTTGCCTCCTGATAAAATGTGTCTTACAAGTAACATGGTGAAGAAATAAATATAGAATTAAATATAAAAAGTACAAAGGCACATCTCTTTCCATCTTTGAACAAAGAAAAGGGCTTCTTTATGTTGTTATGCTTAAGCAGTTCATCTAGCTCAGGTCGTGTTATTGACATTGCCAAGCTTGGAAGACATTCTAGGAGCCTCATTAGAAAATGTACTGAGTTGTTTCTAATTATATATATAAAAATTACAACCTAGAATAATCTGAATATATCACATTCTGCATCCATTCAGTTTGGAGTGCATACTGGCACTGTGACCTCAGTTTGATCTCTAAATCAGTTTGTGATAATGCATGCAGTTGAAGTGCTGAACGTTTTCTTTTGAAGCTTACTGGTCAGAAAGGCTCAAGGAGCTTGTGGTGTTTGCCAAATTACAATGCATACATTTGCTCACAAGAGATACCTAGAGTTACATAGAAGCCAGAAAATTTAATTTAATCTGGTTGTCTAGTATTCTTCTACAATCGTTGAATAGAGAGGGACCAACCAAACATATAATCCCAAAATAGATATGTGTTACATGCGTGGAATCCATTGGTTGGAAATGCCAAATGGTAGTAACCTCTAGAGGGAAAGTGAAATTAGGTGAGGCAGGTCCCACCAAAGGCTCCAACAATATGCCTCTTATGTATATACTGTTAATTCCAAGAAGAAGACATCATCTGTTTGTGTTTTTATGTGGGATCTGAAGTTGCAAAGTTTAGGATTTTGACCTAGACCTGTCATTTATACCATCATAACAATGAGCAGTATCGGTAAAAGAATTTACTCTGAGTTTTGCAAATATTGTTTGTGTAATCCTCTGGATTACACAGGAATGTGATGCAGCATGGTAAATTTGGTTTATACATACATTTAATATTAGTAAAATGTAGAATAAAAAGCATACACCCTATCAATAAGATTTCTTCATCAAGTATTTGGTTAAACTTGATCAGACTGTAGGAAGAATCTGAGGCTAAAAGCCTAGATGCCAGTGCTTGAAGGGATGAATAAACTATCCAAGAAAATTTAATATCTTAATCCACAGATTACTACAAGATCTCAGAGATCTTTTTCAAAGGCCTTTGCAGAATGAGGGAATGGATAAGAACTAGCTATTGGTGGGAGAAGCAACAGAAATTATATTCTGTTTTACTTTACTTTCCACTGGTGTAAATCTACTGGTGCCATATTGTGTATTGTACTGGCACAGGTGAGATCAGAATTCTACTGTTGTAGAATCATGAAGAAGATGAAAAGAACTGTTAAATAGAGTGTCCCACCCACTCGGGCTTTACAGATAATGTCCATTTCCTGTCCATCCCCATCCCTCCCCTTCCCCCCCCTTTTTTTTTTTCTTTTTCTTTTTGTGTGTGTGTGTATTATGTTGCATTTTAGTGATCTTGGTGCAAAGTAACATTTCATTTCTTTTGTTAATGTGCTCAGGTAATTAGGGGGTTACATTAAACTACTGTGAGATCTTGTAATCTTCTGTGGTTATGATCAACCTTAGCAAAATGAAAACTGTGCTTGCAGATGAAAAAACATCTAACAGAAACCAATGAAAAGGACAGAGAAAGTAATTTAACTGACTAATTAACAGCCCAATCTGTGCGATGATGGGACAATACTTAGCTCAGAACCACTTAGCCTTTCTGTTTTTGTCCACTTAAAAGTCCATTATACCATATTCAGCATAGAATTATATACTACAGGGAATGTACTCAGGTGAAGTACCCACATTTCTTATATCTTCAGGGTACATAGCCCTCGTTATTCCCCTAGAGTAAGTAATTATCTTGTAACAGCTACACACCTTGGTGCATTTTATGATCTCCTTAAAATGTTATATTTATTCTTTTCTTATAAAGCCCCAGGCAGACAAAAAGTTTGTGACAGAATGATTAAAATATCTTGCTACAAACCTAGAGATTTGAGTTTCAGCCCACTTGAACTTATGTGGAAAGGTCCCTCCAACTGGCAATGTTTTAAATGAGAATCTGATCCCCTGTCTCAGGGAAGTGGTTAATATCGAGTTTAATAGGGTGATCTGACCTCTTGCATAGATTTGACCCTTAAAAGAAATTGGCTTGCTTCTACCGTAATAACCTAGCAGACTATCTGAGCTCCTAGGAGACCTTTAACCTCGTATTATTCAGAGCAAAGTCATCAGCAAATGTATTATCCAAATCTATCCAATTCTGTGACTGTTAAAGATAATGAAGGTGCTTTCTCATATCTTCAAGGGTGTTTTGTTCAAGCACTTACTGGGATCAGTTGCCTTCACAACCTTCACATATGAAAAGAATTTGTGCCTTCCTCATTTCCCTCTTATGGAGAGTTGAACTCCCCTATAAAAAGATGTTCTTCAAGCATTCTTCTCCAAAATTTGAATCTCTGTGTAGCCTCCTTTACAACCTCTTTTTTTTTTTTTTTTTGAATAAGATCAGAGAAGATTCTGTTCTTCAGACTTTAAATAAATAAAATTGCCACATGCCACAACAGCAGAAAATAAAGCCGTAATTTCGATCTTTCAACTTTCCTCTATGGATGAAACCATTTTTATATTATCTTAGAACATAAGAATAGATGTATTTGGTCAGAAAGAAGATCCATCCATGACAGTAGTAAAAGTAAAATCGAAGAAGGCATAAAGTACTAGAGTACACATTCTCATGCTTCCAAGAATGTTCATTTTCAGTTTTTAACATTGTTCAATGGATTTCGGTTTCATGAATTTGTTCAACCACCTCTTAAACACCAATAAAAAAAGTTTAACATCCAAAATATTCCATGCAAGAAGGATCACAGCTTGAGTAAAGAACCACCTGCTTTTTGTTTGTTTGTTTTGAAGCCACTATCCCAACTTCATTTGATCCCCTTAAGTTCTTTACTAGCAGAAACAGTGAAAATGTATTCATTCCTATTTCAGTCATAGTTTTATAGCTCTCTATCATTACTTATTTAGCTATTTTTTAGACTGACAGATGTACATATCTGTTCACTTTTTTTGGTGGCTGTTTCACCATTTTGTGCATTCTTACATCATTTTTCTGTCTTCACAGTCCTGCTATATTCTTTCAGAAATAACAGACCAAACCTTCCTGTTGCAACTGAGATTTTTAAAGTGTCATCATGATACTTCATTCTGTTCTTTATTCTTTTGCTGATATGTGGTTTTTGATCACTACTGAGCACTGAGGTGATATTTTTACTATTATCTGTTCTAGTACCAAGATCTCAATTCTGAGTATTAATGGTCAGTTCAGAGCCATCTTCTTGTATGTAAAGATAAGACTTCCCCTCTTCCACCTCCCCTCCCCCATTACAGTTGTCTACACTGAATTACATCTGCCAGTTTGTTTCTTAATCACACAGTCTCATAATGTCATTCTCCAGTTTTCATCTTCAGCCTTCATCTTCACTATCCTGAAATCTGAGTGATCAGCAAACTTTTATCATTCCACAAATCCCTCTCTTTCCTAAATCATCAATGCATATATTGAACAGAATAGACCTCTGCAAAATGCTACCAGTGACAACCTTTCCTTTGCACCTGGTGCTAGTGTTATTCATTTTCTGTTTTAATTCTTAGGGCATAAGCATCAAACCAACACAAGAACACTTAATGAGTCACAAGATCTCAGGCAAGTCATTTCTTCCTGTCAATGAAGGGGAAAGACAACAAGGCTGGATTCTTGATTTAAATTTACCTTTGCATTTTTTTTTCTCTTTTGCATTACTCTTGAAGGTAATACTCTTTTTCTCCCGCTATAAATCTATCATGGCTTGTATATAAATGAATATGAGTTTTTCTGTGCTCAGTTGAGAAACCAGAAAACTTCAGCTGTTCATAGCAGAGTTTTACAGATTCAGCACCTGTACCACAGAAAATGCAAAGGTTTCTAACTGAATTGCATGGAGTTATTCCAGATTTACATCAGGAGAACATAAAAAGAATGTGATTCAGTCTCCCACAAAGATTTTCATGCCACTTTGAATAACAAGCTATTAAACACAGATATCTAATACATATTTATGTTCTGTATAATCATGTGTTGCTCTTACAACCAAATTATGGTTAGTCACAATGGGATTATGCTATTAAACTAGTTGCCAATTGTGATTTATGAAACTAAATACGTACACTTAAAATGGCAGAAAATAAAATCCCTCAGGTTTTATTCAGTGTTTTTTTTTAAGCAATTCTCCTCAATCTTGTGTTTCTTTTTCTTTCTTTTTTTTTTTTTTCTTGTCTGCTGTATATACTGATTTTGTGTTGCATGTTGATTAACAAATATACCCCACCTGTGTTAGGATTTAAAAAATCAGAAACTAATGACATCTAGAGAAATCAGTCAGTCCTAAAGACTACAGAAAGAGACCAGTTAGATACCTGTTGTACTTTATAATCTCCAAGTAAAGATCAATTGTTTTTTCATGTATATTTCTGGGTATTTTGTTCAGCATAGTTTTAAATGACCCATGCAATGGAATTTCTTCCCACTCCCTGCAGAAAGGACACTGTTCACCAGTCTAATGGATCTACCATCTACCAGCTATGACTTTTCTGTTGTTACTCATCTTAAATGCTCTTTGTCTGTATTTAATTCCCTTAATTCCATTCCTAAAATTAATGTAGATTGCATAAAATTAGAGAAATATTAAAATAATACCACAGTGAATGTATGTTCTACTGTGTTAGCTAGGATATGGGCTGATTTTCAATAGTGCCAAATAACCAAACATTTATAATTCTTGGCCTTCATAGATTTATTCTGACATATCAAAACTTCTGAAAAAAGGCAGGTTCTAGTATACTAATTCAGTTGTGGGTGTGCAGCACATCTGCAGTTTGTCCAGGATGACAGAAGTTGTGGGCCATGCCATAGACTACATTTGCCCCACTGTCTACACAATCTTTTTCACATCGTGTAAAATGGCATACCTCAAAGAATTAGCAATGAACTTACCGATAGTTGTATTATCCAGTCAGTCCTAGAGAAAGATGTAGAGAAAGCCTACAATGAACATTGGAAATAGAGTACGGACCAAATAGGAAAAGTTTTGTTTGGTTTTAATGGAAGATCAGCCAAGAGTTCATTACAAATTGCATTTCACTCTTCTGAAGATTTTATACTGCTTATATGCAAACATTCATTCTTACTTGGATGTTTAATGATTAACTTCACGGGGCCATAGGTCAGCTTGGATCTCTGAGCTGAGTCAGTTAGTTTCTCAGTTAGGGTTCATCGAAGCCTGAGACAGGGATTTCTAATTCTTCCCATGTTTTGTATTTCCTCTTTCTAGTGAGAGATGAGGAATTAGTCTAGTTTCTGCATGATTGGCATGGAGGCTGTATGTCTATCAGATACCAGTTGGAACTATTAGTTGTAACAATAAGGCAATCAAGATGATATATTATCTAAAGGAATGTACTATACCTGTTGCACACTGATGTGAGACTAAAAATAGGCATTGGCAGCTCTACAATTTAACTTCCTTTTAAAAAATGACAGCTAGGAACTCATTTTGTATTTTCCCACAAATATCCTTCTGGTTGTTTAGACGGTATATCTCTAACACCTGAAAGTAGTAGTATTCCAGAGTCAGCCTCAGCTGTGTTACTTTGGTCTATGATGTAAAGCCCTTATTCATGAAACTAAACAACTGTGGATCCACACCAGAATTTTTTCTTCTGCTGATAACTGTAGCTCAGGTGTTTCTTTTTCTGAGTCAGGTCCTTACTGACACATCCTTTTTCAGATTGTCTGTTTGTCTTGTGTTTTGTTTCTTACTGTTCTAGTGCAACATATTTTTTTTGTGTCTATTTCATTTATCTATCATGTCTACATTGATATTTTCTTTCTGGGAATTTCTACCTATTGAATATATATGATTACATTTACTTTCCCTCATCTCACTACCTGCTTTTGGCCAAGGGGAAGCCTGCGCTGCTTGTTGCTCATTTTTCTAACTTCTTTCCCTTTTTATAAATTTCCCTTTCTCAATGGTGTTTGCAAAACATCTCAATTCAGTTGGATCCACAAACTTTAACTAATGTCCTGTTTGTTTCTTCTCCAAGAATATTAATAAGTGAAATTATCAAGTAAAATATTTCTGTTAAGTTAAAGCAGGTCTAACAACCAGTCTTTCCTTCCTTTTGAGCACAGGCTCTCATCTTAATGCATGATTATTTATTTTTGACTTCTGTTTATGATCCTTTAGCCAGTTCTTAGTCAACATGATATCATTCCTCTTTGAGCTATGGTATGAATGATTGTGATTCAAATTTAAAATAATTCCTGGAAGAAAATAAAACAAAAGCTAATAAAAGTATCCATAAATGTTGTTATTGCTTGTTTTATTGCAGATATGTGTAAGTCTTATGAAAGAAGTTTATTATCTCTTTTTCTAAGTATTCTTATGTGCTGAGGTCCCATCTCACTAGAATCATTGCACTGGATGCAAGCCCTTGTAGTAAAAGCAATGCTGAAACCGGTCCAAATAAACACAGCTACTATCAAATACAAAGCAAACACGAGTCAAGAACCCAAGGCACAGTGGTACTATTTATTATAGCTCTACTGAAATTAATAATTTTAAGCTATTATTATAACATCAAGAAAATTAAGCATTGGAATTATCCAGCATGGTGTTTGTGAGGTATTTATTTGTGTATCTTTACAACAGGAATAGGTATCTTATTTGAATATATTATCCGAACATCTAGCTCAGTCAAAACCTATGAGTATAGTTGTCAAGTGTGAAAGGGCTTTTGGCTTGTACTCTGTAGGTGGCCACTCAAGACTAACATTCATTTCTTTTCACCGTGGAAACTGATGGCTTTGTGTTTGAACAAAAATGTTCTGAACAGCTAATGTTCTGATGTAAAATCCTCTTCAAAAATTGAATATTTACATATAATTAAAATACAAATTTCCATTATACTTCAGCATTGCTTTTCCAAGATTGTTTGGATCAATAGCAAAATAATATGTAAGCCCACATGGGGAATAATATGAAGCCATCTTTTTCTTGATATTCCCTCACTCACTTCTGGAGAATCAAATTTCAAAACATTGCTTCAGCCTTTGCATGTTTATTGAAGTAGAACAAAATTTGGATACCATTTGAGAGTTGTTTACAACTGCAAGCACAACAAAGTCATTCTCTGTCCCTTGGGCACAGCAATGGAAAAGATGAATAGGATTGTTGTTCCCAAGAAAACGTGACTATAGAAGGAAAAAATCTAGCTTCTCTAGCCAAGGTCAAAGAGGAGTGAAGTTTAGAGAAACTTATTTTAGCAAAACATCTAACTCAGTTTGTATGAAATTACCTGTTTGAATCTAAACTCAGCATAATAGTGCAATGCTGCAGCTGACCTAACTGTCCATGCATGATATAGTCATGCCGTATGTGGGTTTGGACTGACTCTTTGCACTTTCAGTCCCAGGATTACAAACGTAGAGCAAGTTCTTGCCTATCAGCATGGCTCTACCAATAGTGACCTTACGGGGGTCTGAACAGGGTAAAGTGGCTGTAATACTAGAACAAGAAAAATCTGGCCAGAAGAAAGTATTCTTTGTTGTGGCTACCACAGTTGTGGGAATACCTCACTCTTTAGACAACGTAAAATGCAGGTCAGTAGTACGGCCAAGAGGAATCTCTTCTCTGGTTTCCAAGAGTACAGACAGACACAGCAAGGATTTGGTTGTGACTGTCATCACTGATGCTTGCACAAATTGCTTGGTCCTGACTTTTTGGTATTCTGGGATTATTTGTACATTTTAATTAGAAGTGTATGTCGGTGCTCAGAGTATAGCAAGGGTTGATTTGAAACCATCAATTTTTTTCCTACACAGCTTTTCAGCATCCCAGTAATACTGGGGGTGGGTTTCTTTTTCACTTTTTTCTTGTAATGTAGGATGAAAAACGATGAGGTAATTTGCCAGCCTTTATGCAACTGGCAGATGGGTTATATTAATATCATAAGAACATATTGTTCCCAATGCCTGCTTAAAAGCAGAAATGCTATATCGGGCCTGCATTCAGCAAAGTGCCAAGGCACGTGCATGTATTTATTCCTCTTTAGAAAAGGAGCTATGTACACACCTGACTTAATTGAAATGGACATTTTAACTAGTGTTCTAATGGGCAGAAGCATTAGCAGTACATGAGAAAGTTGATTTTCTTTTGCCAGTGTTTTGCTTCTGATTGTTTAATAACCTTCTGTGACCCAGCATGACAAGTGCAACATACAGTTTTCCTAGAGTAAATGCACCAGAACGGTGTTGATATTTGAATACATGAAAAATTATAAATAAGAGATAGGACCTGTTAGTATTTTAGGACATGGAAGATAATTTCAGTTGCTGAACTGTGTTCTAAAGGATGTGCAAGACATCCAGTAAGGCTCAGTATCTCATACACTGCGATCCTGAGTCACTGGGAACATCATCTCAATTCTGTTGATTACGTATAGTCATTGTACAGATGCCACTTATGCATCCACACTTCACAGTAAGGAAAGGGTTGGGTTGTTAGTAGTTAGTGAAATCTTAAATTCAGAATAGACATTTTAGTACACAATTAATGAACAGTCTGACACATCAGTAGCTTTCTCATAACTGCTATCCTATATAGTCACTTCTGGTATTTTCTACAGTATTTGTTGCATTCACCTGTGTGTGCTAATAGCTCAAAGATACCAATAACATGACTTAACAGCATACTGCTACTGCAAACCTCTGTTGTTTAGAGGGACTCAGAAGTCCACAGATGAAAGTTTCTTATTCTCTTGACGGTGATCTGCAGAACATTTCTCCTTCACTTCAGTGGCCTTACTCTAAACAAAGAAAGCAAGATTTCTTCTTTTATCTAAAAATCACACTGCCAACAAGGAGAGTACAAAAGGGAATATTTCTGACTAGATTGTATCTTCTTTAGTTCTCCTTCCACCTCTGCAGCAGCAACAGAATTTCTAAGCTTTGAACAAGCTGCATTAAAATTAACACTGGTTTATTGAAGAACTTGTTACATTTCAGCAGCTCTGGTCAGGACACAGGGAGATCATAAGGGGACAGAAGGAGCTGAAGAATGCCCTGGGTAGAAGGTGTTATTTGTATTGCAAGATGACAATTAAACAACAATAAATCAGTGCAAACATAAGCATGGGAGTTTCTCTCTCATCCTCTCTCCCTCTCTCCATCTTTCTTTTCCTGAAAGGAGGGATTTAACTGTGATAACAGGCCATTTCTAGAGGAACCTGTACCCTTAGCCAATCTGCCTGTTCATGCGTTTGCTGTGCATTCTGTTCAGCTGTCTAATTCTGGCTTGCAAAATTGATTGAAACAAGGCAAAAAGAAAACCACTATTCCTCTGATCCTTCAAATTGCTCTGCACAAGACATTTTATTACTATTATTTAATTCATTTATTAATGCACAGAGAGCATGGAAAGCCTTTGGCTTCTTTATGTCAGGTATTGTACTGACATTTAACAAAAAAGACAAGACAGTGCTTGAAAACATGGTTTAATCAAAGACCTGTGTATGTTACTTTATAACTGTGGGGCTCAAGTACACAGCTAAGTGCTGATTTTAGGAAATGAGGGATTCCATACCCCCAGATAAAACAGTTTTAAGTGAAGCAGAAAGGCAGGAAGCGGAACACTGGGTTATCATTGCTCCCAGATTTAGGAGACAACTAAACTTTCAGAGGCAGGGACTGTGGAGAACATATTCATCAGGGAGGGAAGGAACACTGATGGATATACTAGCATCTTCTTTTTATTACCAAAACAAACAGCTATATTTTTGATATACAGTTCCGTAGGTTGGCTTGCAAGAACATGTAAGGTGAAACACTGTCAGGACTGAAATGTAATCACCTCTAACTTCAGCAAGGCCAAGATTTCAACCCACCATGGGTTTCCTCCAGTGGTTTAGATTAGGTTTTCAATGGCTGTATTCTCTATTCATTCTTTTTTGTTTGTTTGTTTGTTTAATGAATCATACCTTCAATGCCTTTTGAATTTACTGATGACTTTCAACCAAATATACCAGGCAGACCATTATCTGTTCTACAACTTCAGTGAAATTGTCACCTGCTTGAGGACAAATATTTAAATTGTGCTTCTAGTTGCAGAAAGACAGTTCAGACCCTTACCCACTTCAAGAGGAAGAAACCAGTAAGCAAGTATATACAGGACACCACGTACAACTATATACAGCGAGCACTTGAATGTGTATAAACTAGGATCAGATGCAGATCAGATGAAAGAAAGAATCCCTGTCATCTTTTTAGCCAAATATTTAAAGAATTTTGAGGGAAGTTAAAGGAAATTATGGGACTGGAAGCACAAATTCTTAAGATACAGAGTTAGTTCCACTTCTCACTGACTTTGTTATAAAACACTAATAATTCCCTCTAGCATCTGATCCTTTTCAGACTTGTTTCATTCTACTGGACTTCCATTTAGAAATTAAGCCATTTTATTTCTTCAAAGTAAAGTGCCAGGAATCTGGAAAAACTCCTTATGAGGCTTGAGGGAACCTACATATTTGTCATATCTAAAAAACAAATCCTCTCTGTCTTTCACTGTACTGAATTGGTAACGAACTTCACTGAAGAGCTGGCCTTGGATCTTCCCTGTCTGTTGCTCCTGCCCCTCTGCTGACACATAGTGTTTTCACAGGAGTTTTTATGTGGACATTCAAATGAAGCTAAGTTACAGTAAACAGAAAAACTTACTCCTAACAGTAAAAAAAATTCAAATAAATCCACAACCCCTGAAGGGCTTTACCTGTAGCAGCTTGGTTGCTTAATTGAACACAGAGCTCTAATCACTTTTACCTATGAATCTGTGGAGCAATCTCTGCTAAGGGACTTTTCTATCAGAGCCAGCACAGGGTATGGGGAGACACTGAAAGTAGTCAAGGTACTCATGTGCCTTATTCTGACCTGTTGGGAGACAGTCCAAAAAGGAACCAGGACTGTGCTCTATTTCTTGTACTGACACACTTGCACCCACTCTGGCTTATAAAACATGGCTAGAGAGAGCCACTGGATGACTGTGTAGTACAGCTGCCCAGAGTGTATTAATTCAAGAGCTCCCTTTTCCACTGGAGGAAACGTTAATACATATGTATACTTGCTTTCCCCAATTTAGTTCTTTTAGATCAACTTCTGAGGTACAGACTATGTCAACTCCTTTTGCAGACTGATGATGCAGTTCATGTCCTTTCAGAGAACTGGAGTGACTGCAGATCTTGATCATGTCTGGGTGACCCTTTAACTACATGACAAAAGGGAGCACTGGCACATCGTTCTGAAACAGCTTGTGTAGTGTCCAAACTACTAAATAGCTGTGGAAAATGCTTGCCAGCCTGACTTGCTGCTGAAAGCAGTAACACTCACTGAAAAATTCATAGGGCTTGGGTACTGCCAGGTTTTACACAGTTAGTCTGTGGTACCTTTACTAATAATTATTACAGTAAAAATTCAGGATCTACGGATGTTACAGGGCCTGAGGGCTACGTTTGTGACGTTTAGGCATATGTTTTCTCTGGTAAATCTGATCTATGGCCTTTCTTAGAGATAGTACATTGTTGTATTTGTGCAAATCCTTGCATTGAATAAATCATTATCCGTTTCCCTGACTGTGGTAGGATGATAACTACTCACAAGTACCATGTAAAGATTAACACTTGCTCAGACATAAGGTGGCAAAAGAGCTGTTGGTCCTTAACGATTCTGTAGCAGCTGCCAGGAATCTTGAAAAGTTCCTCTAGGTCAAAGCACAACACCATCAATTACCTTATCTCTGGGCTTCCTCAGTCAGCTGCAGCTAATTAAAATAACCAGCTTATAAAATGGAAGTGAAAAGCATTCCTTGGTTCTTCAGGGTAGCTGGTTTACTGGGGGTGAGTTGTGATGTATTGCAAACAGGGAGAGAAATGGAGCATATTAATGCAAGCAGCAAGGGAGAAGGGGAAGTTGTGGAATTCAGTGCTGTGCTAGAAATTTGCCCTCTTAATGAGGGGATCATAAAATGCCAATTCCTCAAAGCTACTATATATTTTTGAGTAGTGTCTTTATTTTTATATGAGCTACGGATGGTTATTTTTCCACTTTCTTTGACAGCAGGCTGACCGAATACTACTCAAAGGAGTATTGTGGCTGCTCTGTGCTTTCCTCTTTGGCTGTACAGTTCTCAATTAGCTTTTAAGTTACATTATAGATCTACTAACAGTTGTGCAGTTAAATCATTAATTACCTTCACAGTCAGTTGGGAACTCAATTTCACTTTGGTTTGCAGTTTGTGCTCCACAGTAGATTACTTAGCTAATCCATAAACATCTTCAGACAGTATAATTTAAAGAAGTTAATGATGAGGAAGTTTAGACAATTTTATCACAAAATAATTCTTGGTTAGGCATACGAAACAAAAAGTGTTTATGAAGGAGAGGGTTTTAGCTATGCAAACATCAGGCCAGTCATATTAGGAAATGGAATGAAAAATTATGTGAGGTTGTGGGTTTTTTCCCTAAAGATCAGTGAATTTAATGTTGTTTTCTGTCTAAAATATTAATGGAGAAAAAAAAAGATTCAGCAGAATAACTGGACTAGGAGTGAAAACATCAAGCATGGGTTTTTGTTTGTTTTGCTTTTTAGTTCTGTTCCTGATTTGCTGTGTTCTAAACAAGTCTCTGTGCTTCTGAATTTTGGTTTAATTTTTGCCATTTATCTTGTGTATTTAAAATAGAAAATCTTAGTGTAGTCTGTTTCTGTTGCCTATGTTTTTACACCTACCACAGTACAGTGTTGGTTTCAATTTGAATGGTAAGGATGAATGCTAACAATAAATACATATTCAAATGTAGTAAAGCTTCTAGGTGTATTGTAGGTTTTGTATTGGAATCGGGTGGAGACTGAACTTTTTACTACAAGCTTTTCAAAGGCTGTTGACTTCCTAATTAATCTAATTCCTTCAGTGTGTTTCAAGGCTGCCTCAGTCCAAATATTATTTATTTCAGAGTACAGAGGACTGGCCTTGTTTCTGGAGACAGGAGAACAAAGCTATCTAGGGAGACTGTTATTGCCATGTCTAAATACTAAGTTATAATAGCAGCAGGGAGAATCAGAGATTTGTAATATTGTCTGATAGTCATTTAACAGGGAGCAGGAATTCCGAGAGGAAAATTTGGGGTATTATTTGCTGGTATTAAAGGATGTTTTCTCAAGAAACTATCCGATGCTAGATAATTACTTTCTAAAAACTGCTGAGACACTTCTGCTAGAGGTGTAGTCTTGAAAAAACATTTAAAATGAAAGCTGTTGCTTTGATGTGTGCTTTCAGATAGGGGCGGTCTTAAGTTTCCCTCCCTCCTAGAAAAACAAATTGTGAATAGATCTCTAACTCATCTTGCCATGCTAGAAACAGAGATAGTGGAGAAAATGCTGAGTGAACATGGCAGTTGAATTCCAGTGAATGGAAATGTTTTCACTCATCTCAGAGAAGGTGATGGGTGAAAAAGTACAGACTCAGTCGCTTTAATCCAAAAGGAAAATGGAAGCAGATTATGCACCCAGGATGAAAAAGATGGGAAAAGAATTGGAAGGGAAAGCTGAGCCATGCAGAATTGTAGACAAGTTGGTCAGGGTTTCTGGCCATCTCCTTTATGAATCTGAGATTTATTCAGTCTGAGCATATAACAGCATAGCATGTCAAAGAAAATGGCATGATGTATAAAATGGAAACAGAGAAGCTAAACAGAGGGCTTCTGTGATGCAGTGCCACTTGGGTTTGAGTTAGATTCCCCACTGTTTACTGGGACAGGCCAGCACGCAAAAATATCTTAATATTCCATCAATAATAATTTGCCTTCATTATGTCAAGTAGTCCTGGTCCTCTTGTACTGTAAGAAGGTGAAAGAGGTCTACTTTCTAATTATAATCATTTTACTATTATGCTAAAAATGAAACATTTTCTTAGAAATATGGAATCTTCTGTTTTCTGTAGTCCAGTTTTAGCCATGACACTAGACAGTTGACTGATTTATTAACAATGAGCTATTAGTTATGATTGAAGATAGCATTTCTGTAAAATATATTGATGCTAAGGAAATGCATGTTATTTCACATGCAATTTTCATTATTTTTTTTATTACCATTAAATAAAATAACATTTCAGTACAGGATAGTACTGAAAAGGAAAAAGTAGAACCCAGAAATATTTTATTAACATTTTGAAGTTTAACATTTTTCTCTGAAAATGCAACTTAACAAAAATTGTGTCAATCTCAATATTTGAATGATATTGAGATTAGGTTTTTATTTTCCTATTTTCAGACATCTTTTTAATTTGCCCTGGTTTTAGGAAAGGATTTGTAATTTTTATATATTCGCAAAATTGCTCCCCTTCTGGCTGCCCAAACAACTATAGGAACATCACATTTCCTAAAGGCTGAAGTACACTTGTGAAGGCCAAATTAATCATCTAAATAATATATTCATCCCCCCAGGCAAAATGTATGGAATAGGCACTACTCTGACAACATGAAGAGATGCACATTTTATATGGTCCTGAGAATCCCTTGTGAATCCTTTCATCTGACTGATAAGCATGTTGGGGAACAGCTGTATCTTCTGTCACATTTTTGACCATAGCATTTGGCATTTAAGTGTCTCATAAGTCCATGACCTACTCCTAATATGTTATGCTAACAAGAGCAGCCTGGCTGGTATTTGTGATTTGTTTGGATTCTTCATGTACAAGAAAGGCCTCACCTGGGCATGTTTTCTGCAGTTTCTACTTCTCAGCCAAAACAGGGAAACACGTACTTTGCATAAGGATTTGTATATTTCTCAAACTTCCAAGGAAAGGGAATTGCACACAGCTTCCTTCAAGTCTTAAAAAATGGGTTGGTGTAATGCCATAGACAGAGTACAAGGGCAGCTTTACTCCACGTGGCAATGATAATAAAGTTACTGGCTTTCTTTTTTATTATTTATTTTATTTTATTTTGATGGAGCTAGGTTACAGAAACTTAGCTTCAAAAGAAAAGCTCAAAAAGTGCAGAAAAAAAGTTCCATACTGTATCTCTTAAACAAGCCTTCTTAGGAGGATTTTCTATCTGAATTGTTTCCTCTTGTTGATGAAGAATATCTGCAGAATTTGGCTCTCCTACAAGTACAACTATGAATAATGCATGGTGACTAGAAAAGAACAGACAGCAAATAACAACAGGAAACAAATACCACACTTTGCAGGACAAATTTCCAGGTGCACAATAATTCCTTCTAAAATCTGTGAACCTCATGGAATTCTCATATATTTTCATGAACACCTGCAAGCAATAAATATACTGATGCTGCATATTGCAGCTGAATTTGCTGCCTTCATTTGGGAGGGGGGAGAAATCATATTTGTATAACTCATCTATCTCCTGTGTCAAGCTTCTCTGCTCTGTTTCTTAGTTCTGCAATTCAATGTAAATAGTGGGTTAGCTTGCAGCTACCACACGCACTCAACAGCTTCTTGTGGGAATCATGCTTGGGGGTAGGTAAAGCATTGCCACAGGACCTGATTAAGTTTCTAGGGAGTAATAGGTGCCCTGTTGATAGGGCTCTGCTGAAGGACTGCTTCTTTCTCCTCCCACTCATTCAGGCATCCCCTGTCCAACCAGTGTAAGAAAGGGTAATATGAGTGGGGCTTTTTGGTATTTACCCTGCAGTGAGGATTTATTCCACCAGCTACTGCGATGTCTCATTGTCTGCCAATTTTAAGAGTCTTTTTCAGATAACTTTTATAAGGCCAAGACAGCAGCATCTCTTGGAGTTAAGACTCCCTAGCAGTTTGAGGAAGATATTTTTGCATTTGTGGACAGGACCTCAGCATTGATAAAAGATGATTGGGAGGTAAACAAGCACCCAAAGGGTTTCTATATTCTGTATTAACAACATGACATAGACCTTTACTATGAAGAACTAAAATCATTTGAAATATGTGATTTAAGTTAATATATTTGCAACAAATGCTGTGGGTGTGTGTTTTGTTTGTATGTTTCATTTAAAAACAGCCTTGAGGAAAAAATAGAAATTACAAACAGTTGTAACTTGCAAAGAAGTGCTGTGTTAAGTGGGATCTGATGGGAAAGTCAGAGAAACACCTCCCAGAAAGGCTGAAGTTGGCAAACAGGAAAAGAGGACCAGGGTCACCATTTCAGCAGCAGGCTTTAGTCCAACTCCAGCAATGTCTTTCAGCTGACAAGAAATCACTTCTGTTAGTGTTTTTTCATTTTGTACTTCTATGATTGCATCTTTGACTTAGTGAATGACAATATAAACCTTTGCTCATTTCAGGTGGAGCAGTAACAGCAAAATGAGAGACAAGTCCATTTGTTTTACTTTAAGCTCTTTGAAATAGACTACAGAGAACCTTAAAGGCATGGGTAATGTTGTGTAACTGAAAACAGTAGATCCAAGAAAACTTCCCAAAACCAGGAAAAACACGCAAATCCCAGGAGCTGAAATCCATCTTTCTGAGGGACTCTCTGAGGTCTAGTCTGTACTGCCAAGCACAAAAAAAAAAAAAAAAAAGGAGGGGGGAAACAACACACCTTTTTTCTGATCTCTATTTTTCTGTGTCTATGTACTATGACTTTGATATGGACACAGTTGCAGTGTTTCAAAGTCTTGAACAGGGCAATACGCATCTATTATTTCCTCTCTATTCAACTTATTTTCTCCTGTTCTTTCAGAAGAAAAACAAAAGCAAAACAACTACAACAAAAAATGCTTCAGTTAGTTCTGCTGGAATTGCTGTTCCACTCACCCCAAGGTGGGTCAATTTCCACACAGATCAGTATAAGAACCATTTTCCACAGGTGTTCACGGACTTGTTAATTTACCTTTGTGCCAAGGGCATTTTCATGGTGAATTGAGTGGACCAAAGTGGCCATTAAACACGTCAATAAAGAATCACACACTTGGTCAGCACAGAGGTTTTGTAATCCATAAATGGAAAACCTGGAGTTCATTAATCAGGCTATAAACAGCGAGAAGGTGAACCTATGGCTATATGCTTTAGAACAAAAGCTTGCCATTAAAATAAATGGCATATTTTGGATATTTCACTAGCTAAGAATGCATTATATAAATGGTATCCCAGATTTCCCAGACTGAGATAAAAGTTATATTTTATAGAAAGGCAAAAAATACCCAATGTGAGCCAAAAAAAAAAAAAGAAAAAAGCAAATAAGTTATTCCATGATAGTGCCTATATGTCCCCCATCTGCATCTTTTAAGCCTAGACTATTTCAAGCCTATTTCATGTGGAAATTTCACCTGTACAGACTGATCTCAGAGGTGGGGGATGAGTGGAGAGAGTTATATCTTCACTCACTCTCTGTTCTCTATGGCCATTCTTTGCACAGAGGCTGGCCGTGAGGACCTCCTCCTTCACCAGCTGCGCAGGTGAACAGCTGGGTGCTGTATTGAGGGAAATAACCTTTTCTACAAAGAAGCAACATCCCTCTGTGAGAAGCTGAGAAGGAAAGGTGGCAACTTGTTCTTGTACCTTTTAGGCTATTCAGCAGCATACTGTCCTTTTGTATTACAGGAGACCATCTATTCTGTGGTTGATGACTGCTTCTGTCCTAGTAGGTTTGCACATTAAAAGATGGGGAGTAGGATCTGGAATAAACAAAGCAGAGCTGGAAAAAGGAAGACGCTTGACAATGAGGACAGATTAATGCTGACTAACTGTGAACATACCTTGTAACAAAGCAGTGTCCATGATCCTAAATATTATAACACTATTTCCCTTGCTGGTTTGGAAAGATAAAACTGCAGTTTAGCAAGGCAAGACTGATTTTCCACAAAACACAGAAACGAATCAGCCCCTGAGAGAACAAGCAACAGGGTGAGAAGACACATGGATGAGAGGTTATCTTCACAGAGAAGACAGCCAGAGTTCAGGGACATCATTCTGGCTCCAGAATTCTAATCTAGGTTGCAGTAAATCTAGGGACAGATTTAACACACATGAGACCAGCCTGAAGTTGGTTCCTGGGAAAGATGGAGAACCCTGCCTGCCTCCCAGATGGGTACCTGCTTCCACACCACACTCAAGCAGCACCAAAAACTGGGAGGAGGAGGGCAGATAGGTAGTGAGTAAGGCTAGGAAAGGTCAGATCTTTCCTTATGAATGAAACAAGGTGAGAAAGATATAATTATCTACTGTTGCAGCCCTGGGACCTGAGCTAGACTGGTGGATGCTCAAAGAAAGGGATTTCAGATACATTAGGAGTCATGTCAAGTCCCTAGGAAGGTGGTGCCACATGCTTGATGACCAAAGGAAAGTGAAAGCTAACCAGAATGCCATGGCATTGAGAAGGGATGAAAGCTGAGGGAGGGTTGGCACACAGGAGGAACAAACCTGCTTTTTATGCAGATAAGATGAACACACCAAAGCTTATGAAATAATGTTTAATTCCTCTAAGTCAGCTTTATCTTGGTAAACAGCAAAGGTCACCACAGAGCACTAGCATTGCACTGCGTGCCAATGTTTGCTGACTCCTGCCCTGGAAATGCACCGAGATGCTTGCAGGCTAGTGAAACAAATAGCAAAATATAAAGAATAGGGGCTTATAAACATGACTGCCACATAATTCATGGATGATTTCCCTCAAAGTATATATTCTTTTAATGAGCCTCCTTTAAATGCAGTGATTGTAATTTTTGGTAAGCATTTTCCTTTTGAGAAAGCAATAAAATGTAAGTGGTAACATCCAAAAAATCCTTATTTCAGTTGCAATGCACAGTGTTTCTGACTGTAAGTTAATGGTTTACATATTAATTTTCTCATCTCTCTGATGGGCAGAAAATTGCTTTAATATAAATGCAGTTAAATTTGTCATTTTATATCTACAGAGCTTAGGTTTAGAAATTTATTACAAGCAGTATCAAATTGTTTCATAGCAATTTAGCAGCTTTTGTGGAAGAAAAATGTGTCAAGTTGGAGGTTGGGGTAAAATTTTTCTCACATTATAATTAATGTACTTTTTTATGTTTATTGTCTAATCAATTATTTTAAAGGAGACTTGAGGAATGTAATAAAAGTATTTGAGTGATTCTTGGAAAAGTTAGGCTGGGTTTCTGAGTGGGCAGAGGGATTTTTTTTTGCCATCCAAATGAAAAGTTTTAAAATCCACTTTTTTACAAGCAAAAGTAAAAACTGTCAACAAGATTAATTTGAAAATTCTCCCATTGTGCCAGCAGATGAGAGTATAAGAAGGAAAATAATTTATTTTATCAAATCAGCTTTCCTTTTGAAAACCATACTGCTGTTCTGCTAATACTATCAGCATCTCACTCAACAACCTAATAAAACATGGTCTTATGCTGGGACACTATATTATCAGCTTCAGTGGGGCTGCTCAGAACCATTCCAGTGAAGGGACAAAGTCTGATCTTAATGTTAAGTACCTCTTTGAGCTCATCTCTCACCCAGTATTAATCAGTCCCGAAATGCTTTTGTAACTTAAATCATCTGCGTAATACCAATAGTTCATAGAGACTATGGGTGTGTTTATGCTTGAGAAGCTCTTTAAGTACAGTTTTGATTTGGAACTTGAATTATCATCTGGGATCAATCCTATCCAATAATTAATTAAGCTTATTATTATTTTTATTATTATCATTATTATTAATTACTATTTTTCATCAAAAACATCCCTAGGCAATGCACTGTAAAGGATTATAGTTTAATTTCAAGCCTGAGAAAAGGTTATTGCGGCAATTTCCCATACTGGGAAGAGGTGCTCTAGAAAGAAAATGTGACTGACTGTGTTTCTCCCACCACTGGTTTGGAAATTGTTCATGGATTTTAACTAGATCTATTTTCTGTAACGCCCACTAGAACTAAGTGAACCAGTTATATTGATTTGTGTTCTGCCTGCGTGATTCATGGCTTGCAAATCTGGTCATTATAATGAGTTTCAGAATGAAGATAAGCAAGAAAAAGACAAAGTGATAGCCCCCCCCAAAAGCTAGACATTAATGAAGAGCGCTTTAGTCCTGAAGCAGACAGTGAATGCATGTGCATGGGAAAGATAGGTCTATAAAGCCAAACAGCTTTTGCTATGTCCATCTCAAAACAAAAACAGCAACAACAAAAGCAATGTTTTAATCTCACATCACCTCCGTTACTTCTCACTCCTTTCCTTTCTGTAGGAGAGCATCAATTAATTACCAGAACAGAGTAGGGAAACATAACAAAATTTTAAAAGTGTAGGCTTGGTTTCTAAATCCTTATATCCATTTCATGAAGCACATTCACTGACATACTGCTTTTATCTTGACTAAGCATTGACAAGGTATCCAGATTTAACTCCTGCCTGTTGGAGAATATAACTTTTAGGGAAAAAAATACAATCCATACTTTTGAACTACCATTGATGGTGAATCCATTACAAATCTCCTCAATCTGCTCAATGTGTTCTAATGTTCACCTTCCAGTGAACTTATTCTTCATTTTTTTTCAATATCCTCTTTGAGTTTCAACTCCAAAATTATCATAGGATTCCAGTTACAATACAGTATGGATGCCCTACTGGTTCTCAACTCATGTTTTGTTTTTTGATTCAGGTCTTGCTATACTTTGTGGTCATGGCATTTCATTGATAACGCATATTCACTTCACTGCAGCCAAAAACCCAAAGCAAGTTCCAGAAACAATTTTTCTGAGGCAAAGCCTGCCATCCCATGCTCAGGAACACATTTGTTCCCAGATATCTGATTTCAGATCTCACCGTACTAAAACAGATTTTGTTATACTCCTTTTCCAAGACTAATTTATTAAAAATGAATCCAGTGCACCAATCCCCCAATATTTGCATTGTCGACACTATGTCAGTCATAGATTATTTTTCTCACAATTCACTATATTAAAAATGTCTCTAGTGCTAATCAAAAATGAGTCCTGCAGACTCATGAAGACTCGGGAGGAACTGGGCCACTTGCTCCTGACCACAGCTGGGAAGTGGATGCTGGGCTGTACAGACTGATAGGCAGACCCACTGTTCCCAATCTTATCATAGAATCATAGAACATCCCGAGTCGAAAGGGACCCACAAGGATCATCGAGTCCAAATCCTGGATCCCCAAAGGACCACATAAAAAATCAGACCTTGTGTCTTGAGAGCATTGTCCAAATGCTTCTTGAACTCTGACAGGATTGGTGCCATGACCGCTTCCGTAGGCAGCCTGTTCCAGTGCCCGACCACCCTCTAGGTGAAATTTATAACTTCTTGGTATAACATCTTATAATGGTATAACACCTTATGTTATACCATTTGATGATGAATGCTTATAATCATTCAGAAATATAAATTAGCACATTGAAAATCTACAGAACATATTCTGTGTTGATTGTATATTGTTCTTAATTAAGTAGTTGTGTGGTACGAAGTGAAATGCCTTACCCAAATCTGTTACATTTATTAACTGAACTCAATGTCATAGAAAGATATCACATCTATCTTTCATAAAACTGTTGATTGACATTAATTATTTCAACTTTTGTTAATTCTTTATTGAGTCTTGTACTACTGTTCTGGTATTTTGCCCGGGATCAATGTGAAGCTGACAGACCTGTAATTATACGAGTAATCCCATTTACATTTTTCAAATAATGGCATCCCACCAGCTTTTTCTAAGCTTCTGTAGATTCTGGAGAAAAAGAAAAAAAAGAAAAAAAAAAGTGTTATTTTTGTATATAAAATACACAGTATATTTCCAGGTTTTCTTTTTTCTTTTTTTTTTTTTTTTTTCCCTTGGTTTTCATTTGTCCTCCCCTCTTTCCTGCTTTTTTCCTCTATTTTTTTACTGAAGTGTTTTCAAATTTACTGTTGAGAATGGGCTGGAAAGAGAATAGTAATATGTATCTTAAAAAAAAATCTGATGTGTGTTTGTTTTTCAGTGTAAAGATGTTAAAAGTTTTGCTTCTAACTCCATTAGTTAAAATCTGAGAAGTTAAATATTGAACATTCACTATATGAATATATTTTGTAATTAAAAAATGGCATTAATATGTCAAGATTCTTTTATTTTTTATACCAGTTTAGAGAACTAGAGCTTTCCCTGAATACAGTTCTTGTCTACCTCGCACAAAGAAAAGTGTAGCTAGTTTAGTTGGTGAATAGGGGAATTTAGCTCGGCAAGTCTGGAAAGCCTAGGAGGAATTAAGTTTCAAACTGAAAGAGGGTAGAGTTAGTTTGGATATATGGAAGAAATTTTTCACGTTGAGGATTGTGAGACAATGGAACAGGTTGCCCAGAGCTGTGGATGCCCCATCCCTGGAAGTGTTCAAGGTCAGGTTGAACAGGGTTTTGGGTAACCTGATCTAGTGAAAGGTGACCCTGCCCATGTCAGGGGTGTTGGAACTAGATGATTCTTAAGGGTCCCTTCCAACCCAAATCATTCTGTGATTCTATACGAATACATGAATGCTCTCCCCCTCATCTAATTCCAAATGTACTGGATAATATTTTTCTGGCAGAAGAGTCAGACTGAAAACCGTCTGGTACCTCAGCAACCCTACTCCCCATATTCTCAGGTCTAACAACTGTGCATCCTGGATGAATCCTTGCGTCATAAAAGAGATGCACCCAGTGAAGTGTCTTGAAAGCAGGAAACCACTTGCCCACAAAATAAAATGTAAATATTTTAGGATAAAGAGACACTCAAATTTTATAGAAGAGTCCAAGAGACCTATCTATAATATTTACTTGATAATAAAGCGAGACAATTTACAAGGTTGAGTGAGATTTTAACCATGTTGTGTAAAAATATTAGCTGGCAACAAGCTGTAATGCAAAGTATATATGGGTACAGCCTGTCTCAGAGCTTGCTAAATGCTTTGGTTTTTACACCATCTGTGTGCTGCTATCTTTATCTAGCTTAGGATTTTGTTTATACTTCTATATATAGTACATTGAAAAGGAAAATATATATATATAATGATTTTATTTTATATTTTCAAATGAACCTAAGACAAGTTCCTAAACCTAACGTGGCAGAAAAATTGTGCTGATAAAGATGACAGGGAAAGATTTTCAAGGAGTTCCAATGTAAGCATATGATACTTCTCAAAGCTAATACTGATAAAATGAGCAAGAGAAAAAAATTCTGTGTCTTTAAAAATCTCTTTCATGGGATAGATTCTTGTTCCTAAACATAGGTGTCTGGGTGACCTAGGCATCTACTGAAGATTGACCCATACAACAACAGACCTATGGGGACTCTGTCCAGGAATAGTGAGGGCTGGAGGCCTGGAATGGCTGTTATCAGGGTGAATGCAGCAGCACTGAATTCAGTGCTGAATTCTGGTATTCAAGCACAGTGGGAGAAATGTGCATGGATAGAGGCTAGGGGGCAGCAGGGTTGAAAGATCCTCAGGGATGGCCGTGGGACTGATATTGAAAGAGTTGGGCACACACAGTTAGAAAAGTGGGGAAACAAGCCCTGTTTACCAAAATATCACATTGAAGATTAGTAGTATGAATAAATCTTGACTAAGATAAGGACAACTATCTCATCATATAAATAAGAAATCAATTACACTTGTCTCCTTTCCACGGAAAAAGAGCTAGCGCTCACTTTTGGCTTGCCATTCTGTAGAAAATAAAATCAAAACTGCTTTTCTGACATGAACATAATACTGTGAACTATTTTCTGGATAGGCAAAGCCTTCATATAACTATGTGATGGTCTATGGTAGTGGGAAGACCTGAACTCCAAGTTCCTCTGCACACTGTCTGTTAACATTGGATAAATAGTTCAACTTCTGTATGCCTAGTTTGCTAGAATGCATTTGGAGGAGAAAGGCCTAACAAGGTTGTCAAAAAATGCATAAATAGAATCAACATTATTTTTTGTATGCCCTCATAATTCTAGTGAAGTGAATACAACAATTTTTATTTACAAAGTAAATGGCCTAACATTCTTGTCTCTCTGGAGTTTTAGATTTCTTTTTTCTTCCTTTGCATCCTTTAAATCCACTTTTTAGTCACCGAGTTTGACAGGATGTACACACATTTCTTCTGCTACCTAATGAAAACAAAGACAATTTTGGCTTAAAGTGGCCAGGAATAACATTAAACTAGAAATACGAAAAAGAATTGAGAAGGCAAGATTTGTACTGTAAGCTGAAGTTGCTTGATCAGTGGTAAGCATTTGTTTCCATTGTGTGGATAACTTGAATGCTTGACAGCACATCTGATCAGTCAAGTTAGTTTAGCCTTGAGTTAAGCAAAGTCTGGCCTGTGCTGGGATTTTCTAGGGATTTCATTAGCAAATCTTTCTTGCGATCCATGTTTTCACTGGTTTTCCACTCTTACATTTATACCTGTGGGAATATCTCCCAGAAGATCTGGTTTCTTTCTCCTAAAGTAGTCTGTGACTTTTTCTAGTCAGTAGTATAAATTAAAAGAGCATTTGTCTGTCCTCCACAGAAAGGTTTTGCAGAATGGTAAATAAATGGGTTTTTAACTCTTACTGCTCTCTATTTTTTGGGAGTTTCTTTCTAAGTGTGCTCGTATGAGTTAAGGTGGATTATTATGGTAAGAGCCTGGACTAACTGTGTTGTCAAGACATATCACATTAGAGAAGGTAGAGTGCTCAGTTTTAACTCTGCTGCTTTTACTGCTTGATACTGGATCCTAAAAGACCCTGGAGTCATGATGACAGTTGGATAAGAATAAAGAATGTGACCATATGGTGCTTTTATATGTTATAGGATACAATTGTGAAACTTGGCATCTTACTTTGTGAACCAAGAACACTGGAGACATATTATAGGGAGATAAGAAAACTTGCATATCCAAGAGCGAAGCTCACATCTCTGCTATAACTGTTTTGATCTTATCTACAAACTTATCCCCATACCGTGCTACAGAGCTGTCATTTATCGGTGGCATATCTGCAGAAAAGCTGAAGTTTTTGATTTCAGACCATCATGAAGCGGAATTTTGCCACTGCTGAGCTGAATGACAGGTGACTTATTTGGTTCTTTCTGCACAGCTTGATGCTTCTGACCTCCTATAGCATGGACAGCTGCATATCTTTTAAAATTACCAGTCTCTCCAATCTATTTTGTGTGCCTCTGTGTAAAATGGGATTAGATGAGCAGAAAATGCAAAGTATTATTTTGAAGAAACCATTTTCAGCATTTAGCTTGTATGCAGAGCTAGTCATATTTTTTTGCTTAACAGTTCATTCAGATTGATAGAGGTGAAACAACCTCTGTGGGCTGAAAAAGAAAGGAAGAAAGGGAGGGAGGGAAGGAGGAAGGGAAAGAAAAGGAGAGAGAGAGAGAGAAGAAAGAAAGAAAGGAAGGAAAGAAGAAAGATAAAGAAAAAAAGGAGAACAAAAGTACTTAAAATTCAGTCTTTTGAAACTTCCCTTTCATAATGACAGATGAACCAGGATCCTGAACTGGAATCAATGAACTGACTTGTTCACCATATTAACCACATGCGACAGAAAGGCATCAAAACGACTTCTGGATAAATCATTCATACCTTATAAATGCATTTGCATTGCTTTATGCTGATACATAAATGCATGAGCACTTAATTTAATCTGATGTCACTCTCCAGCCTTAGTTCTGGTCTCCCAAGCTACTGTGAGACAGGGCAAATGCCATCGACCAGGGAGGAATGAGTGGCACAGCATATTTCTAGAGCAGGTATAATTACCATCATGTGTGCCAATTAATATTAGATTAAAAAAAGACATCCTCCAAAGGAACCTATTTATTATTTAAAAGCCCCCCAGGGTATCTTCTGACATGGATTGGTGATATGAGGCATGAAAGCAGCTGAAAGCAGACAAACTGTTAAGCAGCATTTAATCCTTTATGCATGTTTTATACATAAACAAATTGGAATGTGTAGATCAATGTCCTCCAGCTGTTTTTCAAACCCCATTCTGCCTTCATTAAAGATTTAGGGAGGAAGTTTCCAAACATAGATATGATATCGGGAAAAACAGGAAAGGATTTTTTTTTCTTTTTTTCCCTGGGAGGTTTTCTTAAAACCACTCAAGTAACAGTACATTGTAAAGCGTTCCTTTGCCACTGCAGCCTGCACATTAAATCCTTTATACAGTCATGTCTTTTAGTGCTGAGTCCTGTTAATTAGACAAAAGATATAACTCCCTGATAAAGTGTCCTAAGAGAGAGCCAATTTGGCCACACTGAGTTCACACGGGAATCATAAAATACCAGGATCGAATCAATTCAATGTAAACTAGGCCTATTTTCAATGACATAGTGCTCTATGGCTCCTTGAGCATTTATTCTAACAGCCACAGTGAGAATTCATTGATTTAATCGGGAGGAAGGGTTTTCAATTTTCTCCTCCTTGTCATTAGAAGTCTTCACTTAAGGGGAACAATTTGGTCTCAAGACTGAGGTGGAGCAGAGCAGAATGAGGTGAGGATGTTGGTGGCCTGCTCAGTATTTAAGAGATCAGCTTTGCAGAGATGATGCCTTTGTGGTTACATTGCTATTCTTTCTCCATAGTTCTTTTGTCTGCTGAAGGCTGCACTTCTCTTCCAGCCTGGTAGCAAGTTTGGGTTTTAGAGCAGGAGCTGTCATAGCCAAGTCTCTATTACAGCTACCAGAAGGCTTTTAGGAATAAATAGCTCTTCCGTACCTCTGCCTGTGCTGCCGTTGGCTTTACCAGTCACATGCTGATTGTAAGTCTCCGAAGCTGAATCCTCTCCCACCTAATTGCACAAGCATAAAAGGAGAAACGTGGCAACTTGCTGAGATCTCCTGGCAGGGCACAGAGTCTTATTTCCCGTCTCCGTTGTCCATTAGTACATACCTCTGCCTTCACCACATCCCATTAAGGGCAGTTTGAATTTTCTGTATTTACTTCCTAGATTTGTGCTTGCTGAGGATGCTAAGCACTATCCTGAAACCACTGCTAGGAAATATGAGCAACTGATGTGCAATGTAATCCCTTCCTTCTGTCATAGAGAACAGTGTCTCTACCACATTTCAAACCTGGCATGAATTTCAGAGTCACATCTCTTACCTGGCTACTACCTGCAGCTAGTTAAATGGGCTGCCACGCTGCCAGATGGGTTTGTTTCTTTCTTTGTTATTATTTGGCTCCTTCAAACATACAGAAGAGAAAAACACCCCTTCCACAGCAAAAGATGAGCTGGGATTTCCACTCTGTGTGTCTTGAATTTAGATTCCTGGGACCTGATTATTTAGAGGTGTTTGCAGCAGCGCTATAAAGTCAGCGAGTCTTGCAGATGTTCAAAAGCTGTAAAAATCACACACACAAGCATCTAGAGACCTGCCAACTTAAAGCCCTCTCAGCAGCTGCTGTTAGATGCAGTACTCATTTACCCTTTACTCCTACACTAAGGTTATTTCTATTTAGAATTAATATACAGCTGCTGTATTCCAGACCTGTGGGGGCCATTTTTGGAGTGGGTTGGTCCCCTACCCTGAAAGCTTGCAGAGCACTGTGTGGTGAAAGGTTCCATATAAAAGTAATAGATTATTAGAGCACACAGCGTGTATTATGTGTTCCCAGTACATAAGCACCCCAGTCTTCCTAGCTGGAGAAATTAAAATGTAAACACAAGATGCTGCTTTGCTACACTCACATCTGGTGTTGTGGCTGGTGTTTTCCTGTGAATATTTTGAAAACAGCCAGATTGTTCAGAATAAAATTGCAAATACCACATCTGCTCCCTTAGGCCTCTGAGAGTCTTGCACCCGGATGAAGGCAAATAAAAGGAAACTGAGCAGCACTTGGTAACATATCAAGAAATACAGGAAAATATAATCATAAGCACTTTGGCTGATTTTGCATTAGGAAGACAATTGTTTTCTGACAGCACAGGTTGTATACCTGAAATCTACCAAGTATGAGATTTCCTGACCTTTATTGTATTCCATCTATATTTGAGTAATATCATTTGCAACTCAATTATCTAACTCCCTCTGAGATGTAGAAGTGAGGGTCAATATTAGCTGGAAAATCTGGGCACAGTGCTTTTTACTACAAGCTGCTTCAGGATTTCTTTTCTAAACAGAGCAAAGGAATTTCTATACATATAGCTACAAGAAATCATCACTGAATTGCTTTCCTAGTCAGATGTTCACACTGGCTAAATGTAGAATTTACCGCAAAGAAAAGATTTTTCATTTGTCTTGCATTGTTTGCTGACAATTTGAAGTCAGAAAGTTGATCTGTCTTCCAAATCATCTGCAAAGTTGGAATTCCTTCTTTCTTTGACTTCATCTTGCTTCTAGGCTGCAAGGATGCTGGCCTAAAACCAGGTAACATATAGATGCTTCTTTCCACTCTTTTCTCAGGTATTTCTGAAATAACCTAAAGATCCAAGAATTAAAGGGTTATTTCTTATGGATCTCCTAGCAGTCGTTGGGATTTTGTTTGTTTGTTTGTTTTTTATTAGATGCCTGTAATTTAACCCCCCACACTGTGTGAAATCTTCACCCGTATTTAACAGTGATATATCTGGATAGTGTTGCTTGCTTACAGGGCTATTAATAGAAGTTGGCTTCGGCTGAACCTTAGCAAGAAGAGTGATAGCAGAAAAAATTCCATGTCTACACGGTACAGTCTGTGACTGCAATGATACTTACAAACCCATGTGCATGGGTTTGAATTCTCAATATCCTCTTGGTACCAGTTAGTTTTAAAATTGTTGACATCATATCAGCTGCAATTGAACCCAATAGAACAATGTAGAAATTAGAACAACCGTTCTAATGAGTGGTCCTAAATACAAGCTGTACTGTTAAGCCAGCACTGTGCATTGCATTGATTTGGTGTCACTAGAAGACCCCCATCTGCCAAAATGATCCTAAGGTGTGATGAGTTTAGGGACTCTGCTTATAGATGTGGGCAGTTGTAAATTTGTGCCTGGATTCCGATGAATTCAAGACCCCTTGAGTACAGTATACTAATATTAATGCAAAACCTCAGGATTTCAGTCCATTTTCAAAGCTGATAGATAAGTAAGGCCTTTCTCCAACTGGAGTGGCTGCAAATCTGCCCCTTGTGGTGTCTTGGGTTTTTTGTTGGTTGGTTGGTTATCTTTTTTGTTTTGTTTTTCTTTTTCTTTGTTTGTTTTATAGAAACCATTTTTTGAAGTCTGAATACACTTCAACAAAAAGATAGAGTAAAAAGACCATGACTGATGTGTCATTATAAATATTTTCACCAAAATGTCTTTGATTCTTCATGGTTTTGGATACATTTTGTTGCATGCCAGAGGTAGTTCGTGCATAGCGCAGTGTTTTTTAACAGCCACTGGTTTGATTGCTCTGATTTGTCTTTCCAGAGAAATAAAAAATGCACAAAATTAGTGCAAGATAAGGAATCTGGTGTTTGTTACCTGAGGTAAATAAACACAAAATGGTCACTAAAAGTAGATATGTATATATAAATTCAACAGACTTTAAAGTCTGTCAATAATCAATTTTTAAAATACTCCCCCACTTTTACCCAAAAGCAAATAAACAAGTGAAGAAAAACAGTGACTGTACTACTGCTGCAATGCTCTACTTTTCATTTGTTGGGTAAGAAGATAATTTTTCTAGTGGTATTAGAGTGTCTCTTGTGGCAATTTCAGGTAATTATGATATAGTATGAACAAACATGCAAAATACATAGGGAAATGACTATGAGGTTTATGTCATAGGGAAGTTGACAGGTTGTCTCTATTCTTTTTGCTTTTCTATCTTGTTCAGAGACAAAGCATATAAATTTGAGGGTTTTTTTTTTTTTGATAATTTGCAGGCTTTTTCCTTGGGACATCATCTGAGGGGACAGTCTCTGCATGATTTAGGAGTGGATGGATAGCTTTGCATATCCTTACACGGGCTCTTTGGAGGGGAACAAGAACCAAATGTGCAGGAGGGTGGTGGTGTACAATATGCAGATATACATGCAGATGCAGCCATCCACAAAATAAACCTTCCCTGATTAATGATGACTCTGCAGGCTTAGGAGTTCTCCTCTGAAGTGATCTACTGAGGTAACAGTGACATAAAACCAACAGGGAAAAACAAAAGGCAAGGAGACAGCTCTGGAAGACTTATGAGAAGAAACCAATCTACGTCTCTATGAGTGTCCTTATCTAGCCCAGACATACAACTCTTACTTTTGTAAAGAGCATCTTCTGAAATTTCATAAGGTAAACACTTCAGTCATTAAACTAAAGTTGACTTTTAGCTATAGACATTAAAAAGACTTTGTAGGCCTGGGGACTGAAAGGAGTATAAACCATAATCTGAACTTCCTTCGTATTGCAATCAGTCACAGACATCTAACCTTCTTTGGCCACAAGAAATGTATTGTTATCTCTGATATGTGTTCTGATTCTACAGTTTCTTTCTGCTTTTTCCTCTGCTAATTCTAGTCTTTACTACAAAGGTCGTTGTTACTGCACTGTGCAAAGAGACAGCTGGAATGAAATGAAACTAAAAGTTATATAAACTTTATAAAAGTGAGAAAACTACTGGTATTATTACATCCTGCTTGAGCTCTGCCTTCTCTGTCAACAATCCATTAAGCTGCTCATAGACTGAATAGCATATTTAAGTATAAATCCCCTTTAAAGTACATTGTTTGGCAAAACAAACCTAGAAATCTGTATTTACTGGTTTGTTGCAAGGACTACAATTCTGCAGTATGATGTAAAACTTAAAAAACAGAATTTAATAGTCAAGCCTTGTCTGTAAAATATATTTATTCAGTAAACTCCAAGATAATCTAACTTTGAATAACTGCTTTTGGACACAGAAATGAAGGAATTTAAATGTAACTGAATGAACCTCAGATGATGAAAGAGAATATACAAAAGCAAAAACTAGCAGAGAGATAAGTTCAGCTAATAAAACTAACTTTTATAACAGCTGTAAAGTAACCATTTCAGTGAATCAATATTAAAACCTAGTATTTATGACAAGATAATAGTTAACATTTTATAGTTCAATGCACTGTACAGGCAGTAACTGATACTTGAAACAACAAGAAAAGCTAGAAAACATATATTTTGTGATTTTTAGGATTTATAATTAGAGATACTAAGAGATGCAACTGAAGTGGTTTGCCCAAAACCAAAGAAAAAAGTCGGTGGCAGAATGAGGTCTGAAAACCAGGACTGCCTGACTTCTACTTCTGTATTCTTTCTCACAGACCTCTCTACTTATCTTTTAATAGAAAAGCTATTATAAAATATTGAAGTAGATAGTCACTCCATCTACCCCTTCAAATAATTCAGCTCCACATATTCCATGGAGGTTAATTTGGAATGCTGGCCTCAGGGAATACCCAGAAAAGATGAGAAATAATCTGCCCCCATATTATCTGTCTTGTTGTTTATTAGCTAAAGATTGGTCTCACAGCTTTTCTTAGCAGCTGTTTTCTTACTGTAGATTCTAAGTGGTATCACTTGAATGCCTGTAATGACAAACAGCACGTTACTTCCAGTATCACCCAGATACTTGCTTCATCTAGAAGTCACCTGCCGTCAGGCACAAGAAAGCATAGACAAATTTTGTGATTCTTTCTCAGTATGACAGAATTGTAAAGTGCCCTATATCCATGTTCCTGGGACTTCCCTGAGATCACAGTAATAGCAGCTTCTTTTCTGCATCAACTCTTAGAGTTACCAACCAAGTCCAAGAGGGTGTGGATTTCCTACTTGAAAATCTCTGTGAAGCCACTGAAGGCAAGGAGGGATGCAAATTGCACGAAGAAGCTTTCACTTACACAGCCAGTGTATGAACACCAAACCATTGTAATATGTTAAAACCTGGACTCATTCTTCTTTCAGTCAGCTCTCTTCATCTGAAAGGTGCCCCAGCAGGCTTTCTCTGGCAGATGGAAGAGTTAGTAGGCACAAGTAAAGGAGGAGTAAAGTGAGATCTGGCTACAGCTGGACATGATGAATCACATCCAACCTGAGCCAAAGAGTTGGAGAGACTCATCTTGTCTGTCTGAAAAATGTGCAGTCCAAGCCTGTAAAACACGCTGCTGTTAGTCTGGGAAAGGCATTATGGAGAATGGACCATCACATCTCAAACTAGTTGCCTATAGCCAATGAAAAGACTCTCTCTCACCATGGCTCGGCTCACTCTCTTATCAGTCAGCAGAAAGTGGCAGCCCATTAAACAATGGCACTTACATGTGATGATGAATTCATAGTGAAATATTTACCTTTTGGAGATGTTTATATGATAAAGCAGATCCACCAAATTCAACAGCCAGAAAAAAACTTTGACTGTCGATATTCTCTGTAGTCTTTAACTGCAATTCACATCTAACTTTACAATTCACATACTTAAAGGTCATACTCACTTTCTCACCTTTCACCTGGTCTCTTGCACCAACCCAGGTGCCTTCATAGCTCCCAGGTGCAGAGCAGTCTGTAGCTTCCTTCACTGCTTCCTTTTGAAAACACCTCAGAAAATTTTTCCTTCAAACTTTACTAAAAGTTGAGCCCCACAATAAAAGGACATAAGTGGTCTATGTTTCTTAGACTAGAACTCAGCTCTGTCTAGCTTCATTCAATCCACATAATTTCTACAGGAATTCTGGCACCAGGAGAAAAAAAAAAAAAAAAAAGAAAAAAAGGCAGAAAAAAAAGCGCCTTGACTTTGCTTGAATTGCTGAATGATTGTTCTTTTTTTTTTTTTTTTATTCTACATCTTTAGTGTCATTACCAAAAAGGCACAAATTGTATTATGAAATCATCTTATTCACTCAATAGTCTCATCAGCTTAAGCTTTTTTCCATAAGCAATTTCTTAAATCTAGAGATTACACTTTTTTTTTTTTTCTTTCTCTCTCCTGTTTCTTCAGCTGGTCTGAAGGGTAAACAGGTTTTAGAATTGAATTTATTTTGAAAACAGAGTTAGAAATTTGCATGTTTATTGGTTTTGTTGTTGTTTGTTCTTGGTTGCTTCCTCTTCTTCATTATAAATGAACAAGTTGCTTTTATATAGTAAACATGATTTTTTTTTTTTTTTTCCTGGCTAGCCTGGCTTTTGGTGTCAGAGAACTTGTAACCTCAGGTTCTTTTTCCAGTGGCTTTGGTCTTAGGTCTTCTGACCTCTCACATAGGGAGATTTTAGACGTGCTGTTCAACATGAGAAAGTGGTTTTTCTTTCACTAAACTATTGAGGCTGAGTTAATATACTTCCCCTGCTTCCTTTTAACTAGTATTCATTTATATTTGGTGGGAAAAGTTGGGAAGGGAAAAAAAAATATTTCATGCTTCACATACAGATGCTGGCAATATATTAAAAAAAATAATAGGAAGAGCAGGGGGAAAGAGCATCATGTAGTTCTGTGTTTCTACTTGCTTTCAGGTTTACTTATTTCTTATTAAAAGAAAGAGTAGAAAGTGTCCATGGTAACGATGCTAACTCTGTTTATGAGAGGTTGCAGAGAGCACTTGGCCCTGAAGTATATGAATACTTTAGGAATGAGGTTTTCTTTCTGTTAGATTCATAATATTTCCAATGCCTTGTGATTCTGATTATCTCTGCTGACCCAGCAGTTGAGAAACATCATTATGGTTGTTTCAGGGATCATTCCTTGAAATGCTGCTCTGAAGGAAGGTAGGAGTTCAAAATTTTTACTTTCTGATCAATGTAAACTTGATAGGTGAAATAAATAACTGGCCTTGGCCAAATTATTTATGGACAGTATCCACAGGACTGACATCAAAGGACCACTGTAACACCTGAGCCTGGTGCCTGGCTACATTTGGGACTGAGAGTCTGTTCATCATCACAAGTGGTGCATGTTATTTTCACATCTTGTTTGCTTTTGGCTTACTGTGCAGCTGAGACTCTTGCATTCAAATATATCATGTGGGAACTTGCACTGTCCCATGTTTATGGATTTAAACTGGTTTGGACTTAAGCTGACTTATTTCCAGTTTTGCCTCTGATTTTTTACATAAACAGAGAAAAGTGACCCAATGCCTTCTGTCTTTATCTTATTTCGACAGCAGCTTAATCAACTCTGGGAATGTCTCTCTTGATTATGTTCTGAGCTGAGATCTCTTGTGAAATGTCTGATTCCAGCATGCTGGAAAAAAGTAGGGAGGTAAAAGACACAACAATGTTAGAGCACCAAGTTGTCTAAGATTTGTTCCTCTAACTTTGACCACAACATGGCTGCAAAGAATCTCTGATGTTAGGACCCAAAAATGAGTATTCTGGAAAGTGCTTAGGTGGTCTTTCTCAGTCCATATTGCATTCAGGAGTTTTTGAATGCAACAGTAACATTTTCTCCTCTTGTAGACTTTCTTCTCAGTGATCAAATACAATTTTTACCTTTAAAATTCCTTACCTCTGCTGAGCTGAATGGATTTTTTCCCCCCTAAGGGAAGCATTTTCAGACCTAAGAGAGTTAAATCACACCAGTCTCATGAGTGATGGTGGAAAGGAAATAAAGGCTTTAGTGCTTGATTCACTACACAAAAGTTTTTTGAAAATAAATATCCATGACCCGTTAACTTCAATTGAAATAACAACTATTTAAAACAACATATCCACATTACATGACTGTGTATGGACAATAATTTGAGAATAACATTTCAAATTTAAACTGCAGGGGAAATTCAGTAGACAGAACATTATTGTCTGAATTAGAATTTGTTTCTGTTATCAGTTGTTAGCTTCTAACACCACAAGTTTGGTACACACACACACAACCATACACATGTGGAAAAATATTCACTGCATTTTGAGTCATTTCCCTCATCATTCAGTAACAAAATATTGTATATGTTCCGAATTATGACTCTTCAGAAAAAGCCATGAGGCTTCCTTAGTACTCCCATTCCCACCCAGAAAGGTTGACTACAAGCAAACTAAACATTGTGAAACGATTGAAAGTTTGCTCATAGCAGCTGTGAATTAATAGAGGGGAAAGTGGAGAATAGGTTTTCTTTCCAACAGAACCAAGGCTGAGCAACGAGAATAAGTACATTTGCTGTTGTTTGCACACTCTCTTAAAAATATCACATATTCAGCCTTAACAGATGTGCAACACCTCCCCACCCCACAATAATGTTTAAAAAGACATTTGAGTAAAATATTTAACAGATCATTTCATTCTCACTGTAGGAAATCTTTATATGCACCTCTTGTCTCATATTGCTAGCAATATTATGCTTTTGTTTCCATATGATATATTTTTTAGGCTTTTGGGGTGATTTTTTCATTTATGTTTGGGAATTTATGATATATGGGTTAACATAGTGTCATTCTGAGTTCTTTCACTCATTATTCTATAAAAGACTCCTGGAAGAACAGTACATCTCTTGCTTAGTATTTGTTATGCCTAAAAAATAAATTATGACAGTTATTGAATTATTAAAACCATGACTTTTTCAGAAACTGAATCTGATTCTCTCCAACATTAAGAAACTTTGCCCTGGACCCTCAAAGGAATTTAGGCATCTAAATTCCAATTTCACTGACAGCTCTGACAAGAAGGTTTTATCCAGCTCAGTTATAATGAGTCACAGATTGACAGTCTCTTTAGAATATCTAACGTGTTAATCAGAAATGTTTAGTGGATGTGGTTGCAGTGCTTTAAGATTCTCTTAACAGAGACAGTTTCAGCTACAGTCCTTCTTCATTCTAGATTATATGCATTAATTCCAGAATGTAAACATTTTGCTGATCTTGAGGCATCTGAATAATATTTTTGTCTGTGTTAAAAAAAAGGCAAAAAGTTGGAAAAGGACATCTTTATTTCCTTTTCTTTTTTTTTTTTTTTTTTAACTTTGTAATTTTCCTCAAATTTGTGTGAAGTTTTCTGAGTCAAATAGTTTTGTTGTTCTGAAATGACATCACATTTAGAAATTTCTGCAATTACAGGTTTTAAATGAATGGATGCTCAGAATAGGAAATCTTTCCTTCAGATCAAATACAGCACTTCAGCCTACCCAAAATGTGTATGTGGGAGGAAGAACTGGCTGGCTAGCTCTACTAATCAGGTTTCAGAACTATTTATGAACCAAAAACTACTGGAGTCTGCAAATCTCTGCTCACTAATGTTGCTTCTGAGGAATGTAGGTCTACTTGTTAAGTTGTATTTGAGATAGTTTTCCACATTAGCACAATACTAATAATAGTAAAGCTGAAGGATTGTGAGTTCAGCCCAGACTGTTAAAAGTCAGGATCCTGTAGACTTCTAGATAATGTTGATTTCTATGGACTGTATTGCTATTGGTACTCATGGTTCTGTTTTTAGTTCCTGTTTGTTCAAGACTAATATGTCTGTACAAGTGATTCTCTGATCTCTACATTATAATGTTATGTGGGCAGAAAGAATGAACTTGTAGACCTGAGTTTAGTACCTCATTGCATGAAGTCCTTAATGTCCCATTCTAGCTCTTGTTTTGAAGAATTGTAGTGGTTTCAAAAAAATTACTCATTGCTGCAATAGTTTAAAAAATTGTTATGTTTGCTTTAGGGTCAAGCAGCTGGAGCTGACAAGATCAGCGTAAATCTGTTGTTTTCAACAGAATGTTTTTTAGGTAATATCTGCCTCTGTTTCTTAGTACACCTCAAATACTTGCTAATTTACAGATAATTTTCTATCCCAACTTTCTCTTCCTGTCTGTTATTGCTGTTAAAGGAACAGTTACTTATTCAGGCTGGTGTCACAAGTTTGGTAAAGGTTACTCAATCCTTTGAAGGAATAGCAGTGATCTAACCTGTCTGTGCCAATATAAGGTATTGAAGATCCATTGTTTTGTACATAATAATGAGTATAGTTGAATACGTACTGGTAACTAACTGTTCACTGATTAATATAGCTGCTTGTCCAGCACATGCAAATTATTAGATAGAAGACATGTTTTTCTAATTATGTTAGACACAAGACAGGGTAAAATATTCATCTTTGCAGTAAAACATAAATACCAGTCTTTTTATAAAGACCAAGAAAGATTTTCATTCTTGGTTTTCTTGGTCATGTGGTCTGTTATATGATAGGAAAAGCAGGTGATTTTAAAGAAAATGGAAAAATACACAGGGACTTTTTTTTTTTTTGCTAAAATTCTTATTTCTCACATGTATTTGACAGAAAAAAATTAGTCTGGTTGCTTTTTATGCTGGTCCTGGTTCTACGTGTTGCATTGAATGGCTTCTCACATAACACAGACAGTACTGGTGTCAGTAACTGCATCTATATAGCAGCAGAGATGTTGCTCCAATGCCAGCTCTGTTTCCACAGACACAGACACAGACACAGATTTCTAGGTTGGAAGAGACCTCAAGATCATCGAGTCCAACCTCTGACCTAACACTAAGTACTCCACTAAACCATATCGCTAAGCTCTACATCTAAACATCTTTTAAAGACCTCCAGGGATGGTGACTCCACCACCTCCCTGGGCAGCCCGTTCCAATGCTTAATAACCCTTTCGGTAAAGAAGTACTTCCTAACATCCAACCTAAAACTCCCCTGTCGCAACTTTCGCCCATTCCCCCTCGTCCTGTCACCAGGCACGTGGGAGAACAGACCAACCCCCACCTCACTACAGCCTCCTTTAAGGTAACTGTAGAGAGCGATAAGGTCGCCCCTGAGCCTCCTCTTCTCCAGGCTGAACAAGCCCAGCTCCCTCAGCCGCTCCTCGTAAGACTTGTTCTCCAGACCCCTCACCAGCTTGGTCGCCCTTCTCTGGACTCGCTCGAGCACCTCCATGTCCTTCCTGTAGCGAGGGGCCCAAAACTGAACACAGTACTCAAGGTGCGGCCTCACCAGAGCCGAGTACAGGGGGACAATCACTTCCCTAGACCTGCTGGCCACACTGCTTCTTATACAGGCCAGGATGCTGTTGGCCTTCTTGGCCACCTGAGCACACTGCTGGCTCATATTCAGCCGACTATCAACCAATACTCCCAGGTCCTTCTCGGCCAGGCAGCTTTCCAACCACTCATCTCCCAGCCTGTAGCTCTGCTTGAGGTTGTTGCGCCCCAGGTGCAGGACCCGGCACTTGGCCTTGTTGAACTTCATACAGTTGACCTCAGCCCATCGCTCCAGCCTATCCAGATCCTCCTGCAGAGCCTTCCTGCCCTCGAGCAGATCGACACACGCACTTAGCTTGGTGTCATCTGCAAACTTACTGAGGGTGCACTGGACGCCCTCATCCAGATCATCGATAAAGATATTAAAGAGGACCGGCCCCAGTACCGAGCCCTGGGGGACACCACTTGTGACCAGCCTCCAACCAGATTTGACTCCATTCACCACAACTCTCTGGGCCCGGCTATCCAGCCAGTTTCTAACCCAGCGAAGCGTACGCCAGTCCAAGCCCCGAGCAGCCAGTTTCTTGAGGAGAATGTTGTGGGGAACGGTGTCAAAAGCCTTACTGAGGTCAAGGTAAACCACATCCACAGCCCTTCCCTCATCCACCAAGCGCGTCACTTTGTCATAGAAGGAGATCAGGTTCGTCAAGCAGGACCTGCCTTTCATAAACCCATGCTGACTGGGCCTGATCGCCTGCTCGCCCTGCAAGTGCCGCGTGATGACCCTCAAGATAATCTGCTCCATGAGCTTTCCTGGCACTGAGGTCAAACTGACAGGCCTATAGTTCCCCGGGTCTGCCCTCCGGCCCTTCTTATAGATGGGCGTCACATTGGCTAGCCGCCAGTCAACTGGGACCTCCCCCGATAGCCAGGACTGCCGATAAATGATGGAAAGCGGCTCGGCCAGCTCCTCCGCCAGTTCTTTCAGTACCCTTGGGTGCATCCCATCCGGCCCCATCGACTTGCGCACATCCAAGCTCCTTAGCAGGTCGCCAACCATTTCCTCATGAATAGCGAAGGCCACATCCTGCTCCCCATCCCCTTCCGCCAGCTCAGGGCACTGGGTATCCAGAGAACAACCGGTATTGCCGCTAAAGACTGAGGCAAAGGCGGCATTAAGCACCTCAGCCTTTTCCTCATCCTTAGTAACTAGGTTTCCCCTCGCATCCAGTAAAAGATGGAGATTCTCCTTAGTCCTCCGTTTCGCGTTGATATATTTGTAAAAGGATTTTTTGTTGTCTTTAACGGCAGTAGCCAGGTTGAGCTCCAGATGAGCTTTGGCCTTTCTAATTTTCTCCCTGCACAGCCTCGTTACATCCTTGTAGTCCTCCTCAGTGGCCCGCCCTTTTTTCCAAAGATTATAAACCCTCTTTTTTCTGCTAAGCACAAGCCGCAACTCTCTGTTGAGCCAGGCCGGTCTTCTTCCACGCCGGCTCATCTTTGGGCACGTGGGGACGGACCGCTCCTGTGCCGTTAAGATTTCCTTCTTGAGGAGCGCCCAGCCTTCCTGGACTCCTCTGCCCTTCAGAACCGCCTCCCAAGGGACTCGGCCAACCAGCGTCCTGAGCAGCTCAAAGTCAGCCCTCCGGAAGTCCAATACAGCAGTTTTACTGGTCCCCTTCCTGGCCTCGCCAAGAATAGAGAACTCTACCATTTCGTGGTCACTCTGTCCAAGACAGTTTCCGACCACCACATCTCCCACCAGTCCTTCTCTGTTTGTGAAGAGAAGGTCTAGCAGGGCACCACCCCTGGTAGGTTCACTGACCAGCTGCGTCAGGAAGCTATCTCCCACGCTCTCCAGAAACCTCCTAGACTGCTTTCTCCGTGCCGTGTTGTGTTTCCAGGATATATCCGGGAAGTTGAAGTCCCCCACGAGGACAAGCGCCAACGATTTTGCAACTTCTGTCAGTTGCCTATAAAACTCCTCATCCGTCTCCTCATCCTGGTTCGGCGGTCTATAACAGACCCCAACCAGGACGCTAGCCTTGCCGGCCTTCCCGCGGATCCTAACCCACAGGGATTCAACCTTATCATTCCCAGCCTGGAGTTCCACAACATCAAAAGATTCTCTAATGTAGAGAGCCACGCCACCACCCCTTCTGTGCTGCCTGTCCCTCCTGAAGAGCCGATAGCCAGGCATTGCAGCACTCCAGTCGTGGGAGCGGTCCCACCACGTCTCCGTGATGGCAACCAAGTCATAGCCTGCCTGCTGCACGATGGCTTCCAGCTCCTCCTGTTTGTTACCCATGCTGCGTGCATTAGTGTAGATGCACTTCAGCTGGGCCATCGCCTTCTTCCCCAGCCTAGCCATTGTTTCCCCCGGCACGGCTCCAACAAGCCTTGTTTGAGCCCCGTCCCCCTTCTTGCCTAGTTTAAAGCTCTCTCTATGAGCGCCGCCAGCTCCTGGCCTAGGATCCGTTTTCCCCTTGGAGATAGGGACCCGTCTGGGGCCATCAGGCCGGGTGCCGAGTAAAGCTCCCCATGGTGAAAAAAAACAAAATTTCTGTGCTGGCACCAGCCTCTGAGCCACCTATTAACCACGTGAGCTTTCCATGTCCTCTCCGTGCCTCTCCCTTCCCCCGTAGGGATAGACGAAAACACCACCTGCACTCCCGCTCCCTCCACCAATCGTCCCAGCCCCCTATAGTCCTGTTTGATAGCCTTGAGGCTTCTCTTTTCAAGATCATCACTGCCAGCCTGGACTATCAAAAGCGGGTAATAGTCAGAGGGGCGAACCAGGTTTGGAAGCTTCCTGGTAATGTCTCTGACCCTGGCCCCAGGGAGGCAGAAGACTTCCCTATGTGTGGGGTCAGGCCGACAAATAGGGCCCTCCGTTCCCCTGAGGAGGGAGTCGCCCACAACAATCACCCTTCTTTCTTTCTTGGTGGAGGCAGTCCTGAGGCGTGGAGTCAACTTCCTCACCTCAGGCATCCTCCTGGGTAGGCTTCCTACCTCGTCCTCACCCACCGGTCTCTCAAGCTCCAGGGCCTCAAACCTATTGTTCAAGGGCACCTGGTAAGGCAGCGCCGGAAGGGGAGGGCATCTCCTGCGAGGTCGAGAAGGGACCCGTCTCCAATCCTCCTCAACTCGCAGGTCCCCTCCCTCTGCCCGATGGCGACAGGGCAGGGGGTCCACCCCCCTTTGGGGCGTCTCACCCTGGTCCCTCTCCCTCCGGTCCTGCAGGGAGTCGCTCCACCAGTCTATCTCCCGCTCGCACTCCCTGATATCCCTCAACCTCTGCACCTCCTCCTTGAGTTCCGCCACCATGCGGACCAGGTCGTCCACCTGCTCGCACCTCACTTCCCATTCAAAGCATCCCAGGGATCAGATTTGGGAATGCCCAAGAACATGCTAGGGGGAGGGAAACACTATATTTAAAAGGGAACTCAAGAGTGTACTTATCCATGGGGTGGACTGTCACTGGCATTTTGTAGTTCTTTTGAGCTCTTCTATGCATTCCATCTATCATTTTGCTAACCTGATTTGTCCAACATTAGGCAGATCAGCTGTCCAAATCAATCCAAGGAAGAGCTTTGACAAATGAAGACAGGATTAAAAATTAGCCCAATCAGAAAGTGAGTTCAAGCCATCTACAAGAGCAAAGTAGATGAGTAGAACAAGCTCCCAATATGATTCACACTAAAGGATCTACCGGTGGAGGTAGATGTGCACAGAGCTAGCATGGATCAGGAAGGGCCAAGACCAAGCCAGGACTCAGGCATTGCCATATGTCACATAAGGAAAGGACTTTTCGCTCCAGTTGCCAAAGAAAGTATGAGTGTTTCTTACCACACAAAATTCACGTGGGACAGAGTTCTTTCTTTTCCACAGTTTAACTTCAAAAAACAGACTTCTATTGAATTACTAACATATTAGAACAAATCATTTGAAACAGAAATGGAGCAGATGATAATCAAAATCAAATCTCTTCCCTACAACACAGGAAAAAAGTAACGTTTCAAGATAACTATTCTAGAGTTAAAATATAGAAATACAGACAGAATCTACAGCATCTCCTGCTTTATTTCTCAATACTTGATGCTACATAGTTAGAAAACAGGAAAAATCAACCCATCATTTAAAAAAAAACAACAACAAAAACACTACAGAAGTGATTCCATAAAATAGAAACTGTCTGAATGATATCAGCAAATACCATGATTCCTGACTTTTCTTTGCTCCTACACTTCAAATAGGTTAATTCAGTTACTTCTTCCATTCCTTGAGCAGACAGCAAAAGCTAAAGGTCTGATCCTGCCAATTAAAGCAAAATCATATTCATATTTGCAAACTAAAGGATTCTTGTCCCTTACACAGTCCTTGTACCACACCTTCACCTATGAAGGTAACTTTTAGAGGCAGAAGAATAACACACTCAACAGCTACTCAGTGTCTTAAAATATTGGTCTATTTCTCAAATATGACTTTCACGAGGGTAACACTCCTAACCCCCTCTTAATGATGAAACAGTACATAAAAACTAGTGAGCAAAGATAATCAATTTCCCTTCATTTCTTACAAGTGGACAGAAAGAATTACCAGAAAAAGAGGACAAATTATTACACTGAATATATGTGGTTGCCTAAGTGCCAGGTGAAAAGGCTTGGAATATGGAGCTGTTTACCCTGGCAACAATGCATTTCTGAACTTTGCATCACACTGATAAAGCAAACCTTTGCTCTAGAATTTCATAGTGAATCCTGATTTTCTGAATTTGTGAATGTTTATCATTTGTATAATTTAGAATTTACAACAATGACAGGGATTACTTTGAAGGGAAGGAATGCCACAGCAGTGTTCCTTGTTACAGCTTAATAGCTTCACGGGTAGATACTAAAGTTGCTATGATGAACTGTGAATTTTTTATGATGCTTCTAAAAAATCACTTGCTAGAAGTATTGTCCTTAGAAACTCCGTTTATGTATCTGCCGTTTATTTGCTTCCCATACTTGGCTTTTGCAGGGTAACCTGAAACAAGCAAGGTAACCTGAAACTGAATCAATCTGACAGTCTAAGAAATGTCAAGCATGGGGAAAAAAGCTCGTGATCTGGTGAAACTGGAAGAAGGTGAAACAAAGACATGGTACTGAAGCAGCACTTGTCATTCATATTCCAGAACACAAAATGTTCTTTTCTCTGAGGAGGAAAGCCAGTGAGCAATGGTTATAAATTAATTAACGCTTCATGGCCTCCTAATTTTGTACCTTTTGCATTAAACAGTCATAGAATGAAATGCATAAACAGTGCTTTCAGAGATGAAGACCCACTTTTCTCTGTTTCCAGGTGAGTGCCTATCACAAGAACATGGAGTCAGGCTCTGCTGCACTCTATCCTATTCCCTCCAATCTTCTGTGCAATGTGGGATAGGTTTTTACAGAAGAAATTGAAAATGCCAACTCACATTAGCCAGTTGATTAGTTCTTATTGCACTCTCAGGAAGAGTGGATTTGCATCTCAAACAGAAGAGTTAAATCCAGGTCTCCTCCTTTTCAGCTGCATGGTGTAACTGGAGTATACTTTAGATGGGTGCATACTGTTTATACTGCCACACAGTAATCTGTCCCAAGAACATCTGCTGAATTGCAGATATGTGATACTTGGAGAAACACCTAAAGCGTGGACCACAGAGGGCTGAGGAACTGGATAGTTGTGTGAGTCAGACCTGAAAGACTAATGTAAATTTTAGTTTAGAATATGGAGAAATAGAATTTCAGGCAGCCAGAGAACTTCACCTCCAAATTTTGGTGCCAGCTAAATGGAAGTTTCTGAGATTATGAACCCAATTACTTTAAATACTGCAAAAGTCCCACTTCTAAAATTCCACTGTGTTATAGCGGCATTATACTCCGGAACTGTCCATGACAGGTTAAATACCGGAAGGGCGCACGCTGACTTTCAGAGCTGGAATTTATTCAACTACTTTCTATGGCATTATAGGTTTCCCACCATATACCTGAAAAGCACAAACCAAATAATAATTAAAAACAACAACAACAACAAACAGAATAACAAACAAACAGTAAACATAATTTCCAGCAGCCCAAATATTTTTAACAACGCCTTTATTTTAATTTTAATTTTATTAAAAAAAATTTCAATTTTAATTTTCTAAAATTCAATTTTAACTGTGGAGTGGTCCCAATTAGTTAGTCCCATGATGCTAGACATTTTACAGAGAGTAGGGGCAGTTCTAGATTAATAAAACAATAATAAACTAAATAGACTGAGCATAAATTGTCTTAGTATAGGTCCCAGCAGCTACAGGACAAGTGTAAGCACTGAACTGAGGTCCCCCAAATCCCAGGGTAGGACAGTACACTTCATCTGTACGGACACATGTTGCAAGCTGGGACATTAAGATATCAAATCATTATTAACTTTTCAGAAATGACTTTTAAGAAAGCAGCTGCAATAATGTTGACTTTCAACAGCCTCCACAGTTGCCAGCTATATCCCTTGATAGTAGGTTTATCATTGCTTTGAGAGAGGTAACCTGATCTCTGTCAGGCAACTGTTGTTTTTTACCCAAAGAAAGGACCATTCTTGTAGAGTAACACATAATTTGTTTAGCATTACCCATAACATTTTATGATTGCTTTCATAAAACTCCCACTTTTTGGCAGCTTTTCTTACCCAATAAAGTGTGTGAAGAAAAGAAATAGAGCCAAGAATAGCTATTCTACCCATCGCCAGAGGACTTAGGATGGAGGAAAAGCTTTAAATATGGGGGACCAAGGCAAAAGTGGGTGGAAGTTAATTTGTGTGAATTTGCCTTTAACAATTTTATTTAGCCTGACTTCTTTCAATCTATTTTTATTTCTTTATTTCTCGAGAAGTTTTTCTCAGCCTACATTTTTTCCTTGCTATTCTTTTTGTAATTTTAAACTATTGTGGGGGTCAAAATGGAACTAAAATGAAACCAAACCAAAACAAAATGAAAAAACTGCTACAGCTCTGACAGGTGTCCTCTGACAAATTTTCCAGAGCAGTTTAAGATGTAATTTTTTCTAATCTGTTTGCTCCTGTCTTTGCTCCTCCCCCACACTATGTAGAAGGCTTGTCATAATCCAGAGGGATCGTACACATCACACTCACTGATTGATAACTTGATTCATTAGCTCAACCCCCTTTTTTTTTTCAGCTGTTCAACCTAGGAAGTAAGACTCAGTACTGAAGTTGGTAAGCCTTCTGATTCTGCTCTGGAGGTGATCCTATCTGGCAGGAAAGCAAGCTCAATAACATGTTAAATCCTGCCAGGAGTCAGACAGAGGTTGCCAGTCTGAGGTCTCAGATCCCTCTATCTAGTTCCTTGCCTCACAGCAACTTTCTGGTATGTTAGAATTTTCTTGTTTCTTCCACATCCCTCAGGGAGGCTAATTTCATGGCTCAGTGCATCTTCTCTGTCCAGATTATTGTTTTTCCCTTCTGGATACTCAGCCTGAATTTGCCTCTTACACTAACCCCATCAGTTACTTGCATGATTAAACTAAGTGGGTGAGCCTGACAGAATGTGCGGTTGTTGAAAACCCTCCAGTTTTGGAGAGAGTGGGTTTGCAATCTGCATTTGACTTGGAGAATATTCTTCTGATTAAATTCTCTGTCATTTAGGTAATGAGTCATTAAAGACAAAAATATTTGAAATCTATATATAAAAGCAACTACTAAGGTAAAAAGGAATCCGTTACAGATCATTCTGGAGGTGATCAGATTGTGAATTGGGGATCCCTTAAATAAATGTCTTCACATTTGTATTATAGGCCATCTTCTGGCATTTGAATGATAGTTCAAAAAATTGAAATCCTTCTAAATTATTTTCTAAAACAGAAGTATAGTCCCTACTGGAACTGCCACAGAAAGAAGAATTTAAGGACACAAAAATCTGCTATTTACTGGACTCATCTGTTGCAAGGACCTAATACTTTTTCATCATAATGCTCCTCTCTTCCTCAATTATTCAGAGTCCTATCATCTACTCCTTAATTGGATGAAGGGAAAAACAAAGAAACATAAAACCTTCCACTAAACCCTGCAAAATAAGATTGAATTATCCTGTATCTATCATTAGGTGCTTCATGAGGAAAGGAATAAATCATTCATGCAGTTATGTCCATGTTTCTGAAATTAAAAATAAGTAGTCCTGGAATAGAAGACTAATAAAAGAGCATTGCTAGGGATGTCTGTCATGAGGATAGTCTTCTATAAGTGGAGGTTCCTTGGGGTACAATGTGGTTTGTACTCACAGATTGGGATTTTTTCTCATGAGAGTTATTCATAAATTCTCCCCAACATTTTCACTCTTTCTCACAAATCTTGTAAGAACCCAGTATGTCTGAGACCATGGATGCACCATTTAAGCAATGGATCTAATCAAGGTTAATCAGCTCACTTTAATAAATGAGCACATTTTTCAGAGCATCTTTTTTTTTTTTTTCTGCATTTAACCATCTCATTTTAAAAAATGCCAGCACAATGGTTTAAATATTACAAATTAAACTTAATACCTATATTAAGATCATTGATATCACAGAGAAGCAAAAATAATTTCAGACTTTAATTGGACCTCTAAAGGTAATTAATTTTCCCATGATGTTTGATATGAATATTCTCTCCTTAATTTATTGAAGTAGAAGTCTAACTGAGATGTTCATGCATTCAAGTATAATCCAGTTATAAATAGAAAACTTAGGAATGCCCAATACCATTTTTGTTTTTTCTTTTTCTGTTGTGTCAGTAGACTGTGACATGAAAGTGGTACGAATACAGCAGTTATGCCTTGAAGGATTTAGTAGCTGAAGCTCTAATCCATAACCACATATCAGTACGTGCTGACATTTAACATAAGGAGTTATATTTGAAACCCAAGTCCTTGAGTATGTTTATTTAATGGGACATAGCATATTTGCTCAGTGGGACCTAAGCCTTTTGCTGAACTGAAGCTTAAATGAGTTGAAATAAAGGACATGGGGGAGTTGGGACAGCGGTTTTTGTGTCTGTGATGTACAGATCCTCAGAGGATCCATGCAATATTTCCAAGAGGTCTGTAGCTAGGAAAGACCAGACTGTTGTCAATAGGCTTACATTTGTTGTACAGGAGCCTGCAGTCCCACTGGAAAACACTTAGAAATCTGAAAATGAAAAAGGCTTAACACTCGGAGGTATTAATTATGAAGTTTCCATAGAAACTTCATGATTCTGCCTTCTAGAGAAATGAACTAACTTCATGTATTGTGGTTGGGAGAATGTAGTTATTGAGAACCAGCTGTAACTTGCTTGTATATCGTTAAACAAAATGAAGTAATGAAAGGAATAATGCAATGCAATGGTATGCAAATCTTTCCCTTTTCCTGTCATTACGTGGCATTCTTGCTTTTTCAATACTTCTGTTGGGGGGGGCCAAGTGGTCTGTTTAAAGAGGTATGACTTACAGGAGACTTTGAGAGATATAAAGATGGGAAAAACTGCCAACCAGCTCAGGCGCTTGATTTCAAATTTAGGAGAAAGGATAAAAGACTATTGAGAACAAAGAAATTTATATTCCTGGGTATTCTGGTAAAGCTTTTATGCAACAGCTGTGAGAAGCCAAATTTTATCCTTTTAAATTGAGTGGTTATGTTCATCTGCTGGGTATCTCCATGGTGGATGCAAGGCTTACAGCAATCAGGACATCCTTCCAGCGGTTGTCATCACTTTTTGAGGAGAGCCTCAGTTTCAGCATTTCTCCATCTTTTGATATCTTAAATCTCTTCTCCAAAATGGAAACATATTCTAGCACCTGAAAATCAATATCATTTTTCCATTTTGGGGTTCTTCTACTACACTGTGACAGTCTACTCCTTTTCCCTGTCTTGATACCAACAGTGGACAGACTTCCTTGCCTGCAAGGATGGCCTGGCTCCCTTAGCCATCATGAGACATGAGGCTGGCTCACCAGACACTACCATGTTGCTATGGGTAGGGGACCAATCTAAGCAGTTTAAGTCAGAGCTTCTGTTTTCTGCCCTTCCTGCTTGCATTAGCACTGGAATATTTTCCAGTAGCTGATCCGGTCAAAAATGAACATGGCCCATTAATTGCCTCAATAAAAAGTGACACACAAAGCAACAGCATGGTCATCAGGGGTATCACTCAGTATCACTGTGGATATCATTAATTCTATGAATAGCTGTAAATAATAAAGGTTTTGATAACTACTCAAAATAGGTAATTCCTTTTCCCCAAAATTGGCATATTCACAGATGCTGTATGAAAATATGCTAGTTCTAATTTCATTTACATTTCCTCTGAAAAGATGATGGGATCAGCTTTTCCTAAAAATTCTAGTGTAGCTTTTATTTTTTTTTTCTTTTCTTTTCTATTTACCTTCAGGTTTCCTCTGAGTGAATAATAAATGTGTTTTCCTCAGAAATTACATGCCTACAATTGAACTTCTTTCCTTATACGTTATGTAAGAGACCATTTCTCCTATTGTACCTGCATGAATAATACCCAACATTACACAAAAACTCATTAAATGCTTTTTTGTTTGTTTGGTTTTTGTTTGTTTGTTTGTTTTCAAGACAAAACCTAAGCAGTAGAATATAATGTAAAGATTTAACTTAATAGAACACTACGCTCTTACTTTAGGCCTCATTTTTTACATGCCTAAAAAATAATACAGTGAAATGTACAAGGTAAAAATGGTTAAGAATGATCAAACAGAAACCAAGATGACAAGGTCTGTTTCTTCAAAGGCAAGAAACAGGAATATTTTTCTCCTGATGTCAGTATTTTTTTAATATTAAATAGCAATTTGGAGTAATTTGCCAAGCAGTAGATTATCAGCCACACTTCTGTTAGAAATAAAATTAAATCAAGCTATCAAATGTACTAAACATCAGCCAAAGGAAAATAAAAAGCTCCCCCCCCAAAAAAAAACAAGTCTAGGTAAAGAAGAATGCAGGAATCTAGACATAAAAATATCATGTCATTTACATTTCAGTGAGCTAAAGAACACTATGTTCTGATCAGGTAAATGCCATAATAGGATGAATTCTGGCTAGTTCAGGAAAAACAGCATAAACACTCAGATACCAGTTACCTTCTGCACTGTTTGAAATGTCATCACTGAGACCATGACAGTAAATACATCATCCACATAGGTCATCATGTATGTAGAAACCGCTTACTGTCTTTAGTTATGGATTTGGATAGTGTCCATAGAGATACAGAGAAGACAACCTGGAGGAGGGAAGCGAAGTCTGGATGGTATCCAGTGATCTCTGAGTTGGAGAGCCTTTCCGTAAAGCTCAGACAGTCCTGAGTCATGTTACCCTATCCCCAGATGCTCCTGAGTTAGGCTGATGCATGCAGGGGCCCCTGGCTCAAAATGTTCTAACCTACCTGCCATGCCCACCCTGTACACTCAGCCTCCAAGCACTTACAATCTGGTCTTCAAATGAATCAGTTCTTTGTGGTGACTCCCAAATATTGTTCTGCACATATATGAGCATCTCTGAAGCCACTTCATGCCATGTGGAGCTGTTTCAGGGTTACAGTGTGAGGCAGGGTCACATTTACTTTGCCTCATTCTCACCAAGAGCCAAAGCGATAGTTCCTTCCCTCACCATCTGACAACTTCATTTAAAATTTTGGCTTCATTGCAAGTCCATGGCAAGATTCCCACTGGATACTGAGAGAATATGTTGTCACTGCTGACTGCAAAATCGTTAGATGGTGGAGAAAGAGAGTTAATCTCAGCCTAGCACTGCAGCTATGACTGTGAAATAGCTGGGGACCATTTTCTCTTTCTGGGAATGGAAATAATTGGCACATCTGAACTTTTGTAATGCAGCGAAGGGGAAGCTCCAGTCCTTTGTAACTCCTGTGACAAAAATAAATAAATATATAAATGTTTTAATAAAGCTAGTAATCTTCATAGCCAGAGAATCACTAGATTAGTCACTTAGTCTTAAGCAACTTGTTGCAAACTTTGTTCAGCAAGTTAATAGTCTTTGGGCACATTTATGAGGCTTTTCACACTTGATTTGCAACAGGAAAGATAACCTCTAATTCACTGATAACTGTGAAATAGAAAATGAAATTCAGATATCTTTAAATAAACATGAATGCCAATTATCAATATCGCTCTGGAGAGGGGACAGGCTGCCTAAGCTGTTCATATGGCTGGAAAGTTTATCTCACTGACAATGACAGAACTGAAACTATTGCTTAGTTTCTTCCTGTATTTTGAAAGAAATAAATTACAGCACACATAAGTATTCAAAATAAAATACAAACTTTCTTTGGTGCTCATCCCACCTACTGTAATGCAAAATTTATTCAATGGAGGTAATCCTCTTAGGATCAGCATAAGAGTTTCTTTTTCTTTCTCCCACAAACTTGTAGCTATCCTTACTTGTCAGCATAGCCAGACAGTTCCTTTCTTTAATCCTGTCTAATGATCACAACATTCAGGAAAAAAAAAAAAAAAAAAAAAAAAGTACCAAGAGTACCAAGGCAACAACTTCAACTCTGGTGCAAGCACAGTGAAGTACATTTAATTTCATGTATTTTCACAAGGATACTCTCAGGCTGGAAACTGGACATTTAAATTTTGCTGTTTTCCCCAAGACAGGATGGATTCATAATTTAACAGTGTTTTCAGTAGGCTGGAAAACCCTATTCAAATTACTTTGGTAGAGAGTAGGGACCATAGCTACCTCTATCTGATCTGTGCTACAGGACTAGCATTTAGATGCTCCAACATAAAATGACCCTTACAGAAGCAGAAAACTCAACTCTCTTGTCTACCAATTTACCTCTCTGGTGCAATCTAATTGTCTCTTGAGACTTTTTAATTTCATTCGATGAGTCCAGGCACAGTGATGGCAATGACAGCAAAAACTGCAGCCTGATAAATCAATATAAATGAACGCAGCAATCAAAGATGTTCAGTTTTGACTTTTGGGATACTGGAATGACAAAGAGTAGCAACAAATACAATGGATGGTAGATATTTTATGGGTTGCTTCTTTGTTATGAGGGAATTCCCATTCCTTCCTGTTTTCTCTCACAAGGGATTAAATTTATAACATCTCTGAACAAAAGAAGATCCAAAATTGCAATCAGTGATTGTTTTAATAGTTTCATCCTCTCCTCATACAGCAGACCATGCTTAACCTTTAGGCTGATGCTCACTAAACCATGGGGTATGTGAGGTTCTTGAAACAGAACTAGAGTCTAGAATTTATGTTAATGATATTTGGTTTGGCATATTTGATTTAGAAGTAATATACATAGTTGAAAATACATCACTAAGGACAGAACAGTGAACACAAGGAATGCACAATATCCCCTTGAAATGTGCTAGCTGTCTCTCAGATACATGTTTATCTATATTAAGAAACTAAGTTAGTGTAATGAGTTATAAAAGACTGTGAAAATTTCTTTTCAAATTTGAAGGTTTTGTAAACCTAGCATACAACAAAATGAGATGAGAGACTGGGATTTAATAGGTATAAAGGGAAATGATATATATACAACTTAATTATTAAAATAATAGAATAGATATTATTTGGAAATTAAGTATGTTTTAATTTTGTAAGTGTTCAACATGCAGAACAGTGGCATTTACAACTCTCTGTGGAGGCTGATGATCTGCTGATAGTACTTCTTGCTCTGCATTATCAAAATGAATTAATTAAGAATTGCAAGTCTAATACTTAACATGGCCTATGGATTGACAATATATTTAGCTTTAGGGCTCACACATTTGGGTCTAAAAGTGCATACAAAGTGAAACTCATTATATTTAAGACAGTTTCAAGTGGGAATATTATTATCGTAAGTTTTATTCAGATGTTCCATTTCTCTACTACCTGGAAAACCATTTGTTCATCTTGCTTCAAACGTAATAGTGACTTCTACATGATTTTCCCATGGCATTTACTAGAGCTTTGAAATTAATATGTTAACATACAGTCTGTTATAACTTCTGTTATTCATAAATTCAATGTTCAAAAATTTTCTGGCCAGATTGATATGGGTAAAAATTTGACTTCAGCAGAAATTCTACTTGAGTAAAAACTTCTGCACATATTCAGCACGTATAAAGGAAGAGGGAGCAATCCACGAGGCAGAACCTCTGCTGACACAGGCTGACACTGGTTAGGATACAGTTTCAGGGTTTCCCACAGCTGAAGACAGGACTCTCCTTTTCTCATGGAGTTGCCGGGAAATCTACAAAATGGGCAGAGAGATATTTTTCAAAGAAACCTGAAGTATTGCATTTGATTCCTGAAAATGTCCAATCAAATGACAGTATCATTCCCATAATAGCAAGGAGGAAATAACTTACAGGTTGCTTCCTTTGGGATTCTGCATCTGATCTAAAGAAAATGCCAAGATACTCAAAAATACTGAGTATTCAACCCACACCATTGTTTCAGGATGATTTTTCTGTTGTCAGTCAAAACAGGCCATGAAGATGCTCATTTGTGCAAATACTGATATTTGAAATTAAACCTTTGATGCATCATTTTATTTCTGCAATAGTTTTCTAATTATTTTCTAACATGTTTGAACTTTGAGATTATGTAAAGGATCTTCCTTTCAATTTTGTACAGAATAGCTCAAAAAATCATGGTGGAGTGGAAGTCATATTACATTGGACCTCTTCCAGTATTACTTATTTAACTTTGAGTAGGCATAGACTATAAATGGATGCATTTCATGATGGTAGTTTGGTTTTGATGTGAATCAAGACATTGTTTAAGTTGGGGAAATGATTGTGAATTGAAGCAGCCAGCATTCAGAGAGATGTGTCTTTAAAATGCAGACAGACACTTTTTCAAATCTCTGGATTCAGCTAGAGAATGTCTCAGTGGACAGTTCTCTTTTCGCAAAGGTAACATGGCAAGGTCTGGATGACACTGATTTTGGGAATCCCAAGACCCCCACGCCATGGGAGACAAATTCAGTTCAGCCACATAGGATATTCACATCCTCCAGCCTTAGGCATGTCAATGAAGGGGTTTGGTCAGGATTTTGTCAATTTATACAAGAAATAGAGAATAACCCCACTTATAGTAAACTGAAAGCTCTGTTGTTCAGGTGGGCAGCATAAACATCTCATCTAGCTATCAAAACTCCAAGTTTATAGATCTCTCTGTGTAAAAACACTCTACTCCCCCAGAATCAGCCACGTTTCAGTTTGTGCTGTTTCGATCCAAGTTTCTTTTTCTCTCATGAGCTAGAAAATGTCCATAACCTTCCAAAGAGCTTTACATTTCAATTTGTTTACTGAAGAAAAGAGATAGGATCTTTGAAAAGCACCTTTGAATATTTGTTTATACAGAAGTTGCTGTAAAGTGCTAGTTATTAAATGCTTGCTGGGCTTAGTAAAACACAGATCTCAGAATTAAGTAGATATGCCACTAGTAAAAAGACGTATTGAATAATAAAATGCTCAGTATGCCTAGTATTGTTTTGTGTAAGTCTAAATTTATTTATAGATTTTGACTTTATAATAGGCTTCAGTGTATCTCTACTTTATGGTTTGCCAATGCACCCAGAGGGAAAGTTCATTCTAATCAAATTTAGTATCACAAAAATAAGCAGAGGAACAAATCAACAAACCCCTGGCATTGTAAACATTGTTAAAATACAGATTATTATTTTCCTGACTTTCTTCTACCTTGAAACTAATTCTCCATGGTTCAGCTGTTGCTTCCCTAACCATGCTGTCTCCTGCTGCAGCTCTATCCTACCCTCCAAGGCAGAGAGATTCTGTGTGTGGATAGGAGATACGGCCAGCTGAGACAGCTCTGAGTTGTGGTTGTGTCTGGAGTGGCTCTTTAGGAGACTGGCCAGTGAAATGTCTCATATTATTTAGAAATGGCTAAGAGGAAGTCCTGGAACATAAACTACTCATCTCTTTTTGCTCATCAAAAACTGTTTGAAGAGTCCTTTTATAGATAAGGATGTGGACATGGCATTTTTTCCTGTCTTTAATAGTAGTTTTGAACTGTCTATCATCTCAATTTCCTCTGGGAAGGACCATTTAATCCTCTTCAGGCTTTCTGTAGCTATCATAGCATTATAATTGTTATTCTCAGGAGTTTCTATTTTCTCACATTTAGCAATAGTACTAAGCAATTGGGGTGCATGCACAGGTGGCTGCCTTTGACCTTGTCCTATGTCCTTGCTGTGAGAAGCTGTGCTGGTGACAGTGTCCCAAAAAGGGAAAGTTATGAAGCTGCTGGGTTACACATACCCTGGCATTTTGCTGAAACTTTTATGTTGATTGAGGAGTTGTGCATTTTCAGGCGATGACTGTGTTTAGGACACATGAACAACAGCAAACTGTGAAGAAAATTGTAAAGAGGTCAATCCTCAATTATAGGGTTACTTGGAAATATTTTTTATTCCCTATATATATATATATATATTTATATTATAGATAATGCTTTATGAAGTTACATTTGTATATTTCTTTTATAGACATATCATTCCATTTTCTAAACAGAAACTCTTTTAGAGTGGTTGGCTTTCTTAAAAGAATTAAATAAATAAAGCTAATAAATGTAGAAAACATTAATATCTGCAAAAATATTAGTTTTAATCAAAACCCATTATCTATCAAAAATTTTCAACAGAAAACATTTGCCAGGACTCATAATTAGTTTTCAGTGTTTTCTCATCTCCTGTATCCTGTTTGTTTTATGCTCTCTGTACCATATTCTATCATTTGAGTGACAGACTTTATTAAATAGTGTGGCTACTCCCTGTCTAACCAGCAGATAAAATCAAACCTGAGGATTTCAAGAGATCCTTTCTGACCTAGATGATTCTCTGAATCTGATGTTTTTCTGTGTTTGTGAGTGGAAAGTCTCATCTTGTTCATACAATTTCCCCGATTATTCAGTGTATATTGTTATGTGACATCAGGATGATATGAACAGTGCTCAATCTAGGCAAACTTGCAATCTATTTTTCTTTTATTCACCATTCCTAGGCCTCCTTTTTCTGGGTGAATCTGAGGTGAAACAGCTGCACCCCAAGAGCTGCCAGGAAACTATATTAATTTAAAACAGGTTAGGTCATGATTTGTACTGGAGAATTTTGTTGTACTTGATCTTTGGCTTCAAGCATTACCGTGTAATGATCACTTCTTATGTCTCATTAATTAGTATCTCATTTAAGCAACACAGGGGACATAAGTACACAAACAGGTTTTAGTTGCCCACAACCCCCAGATAGTCTTAAAGAAACAAAGTTATTCATCAGAATTTGTTTTTAAAAGATGACAAGTAGACCTCCTAGCAAGGAAACACAAGCACAGTTACTGACACAGAGCAAAATTGCTTTCCTTGTAATGTTACACCACCTCAGCTACTTGGCTTGAAAATTTCCCAGCTGAGAATCTGGCAAAATATTGCCAAACTTAATATAGAAAGAGGAGGCCATGGAGGGAGTTAATTGGCTAAAGAAAAGAAAGAAAAGAAAAAAAATGAAACCAAATATGTTGCTGGAAAGGCTTTTATTTTTGTTTTTATTTCCTGCATATGATAGAAAATCTGCACATCTAATTTCCATGGGTTTGTCATGTTGTAACTCCTTTGAGGCCACTCAATACTTAGTCTTAAGAAGGACTCACAGCATCTCTTCTTATGTGCATTTGGTGAATTTAGTATTTCATTTTTTGTAGCCAAAAAAATGTCACTGGTGTGAGGAATATCACAAAACCCATAAACCATAGACAGGGTGAATTTGATTCTGTCATCTTCATGACCATGATCTCTGTGTCTTAAAAAGTTGCAGCTGGCTCTATTTCACTGGCTCTATTTCACTCTGTGCTTGGTATTGATGAAGCAATAAAAGGTGGGTATCAACATCAAAGAACCGATATTCGAATAATTGTTTAGCTGTGTGGGAGACAGCTAGGCTGTAGTTAAAAGTACATAAATTTGAAAACAGCATGCAAGCCCGTGGCTGGAATCTATGGAGAGCTGTCAGAAAGGGCAGATTAGAAAAAAAATCATATAGTATAAATGATCAGAAACTATTATTCTTTTCCATGATTTATCTGGTGTTAAAAAAAAATAATAATAATAGTAATGGTGCTTTACAGACAGGTATGAAGATACAATAAGAAATCAAAGGGTGAAGAGATTTATGAATTGCTTAATAATGCAGACCGGCATCTAAACAAGCTTAGTGGGAATATATTTTGCTCATCCTTTGCTTTTTGGTTTAGGTCATGGCACCCACAAACCTCTTAAGGGGCACCTAACTTTGCAAGCCAGGTTATAAGCAATGGCGTGGTAACTGATCCGTGTTAAAACTAACCACTTTTGTCTTCTGGGCTAAGTGAGGAAGGTGCCTTTGTGCTCATACATGGCTGCAAACTGGAGCAGATGAAATGTGGGTGTGTTATTCTTTTCTGCTGCCTTTGCAGTGAACCAGATTCAGGAGCTGAACCTGAATCTTCCACATCCTAAGTCATCACCCTGCCACTAGGGAATACTTCTTTGCATAACTGATGGAAAAGCAAGTATTTCCTCGCTCCTGCATTGTGGGCTTGCCCAAAGCAAGCAAGGACTGTGCCTTATGGCATTTCTACAGAAATGTCATTTCCCTGCGTGTGTTTCTGTGCCAGAATTACAGGCATTTACTCTTGCAGACTTAGCCTGGGATTATAAAAAGAACTTCCTGGAGATAGGTATCATATTAATTTCCCTGATTTCCCAGTGATTCAGACTTCCTAGAGAAAATATGGGAACAATGATTATTCCATCATTAAAAGTCAAAATATAACAGAAGCAGCTATGTCTCAGGAAGCATCCCCACATGAAAGGGTGATGGGTTGAATGTGACAGTGGGGCTTTCTTTCTGAGCCCAAAAGATGAATGAAAGCATAGATTCATAGTCCTGTGATTTCAAAATGATTTTCTTGGAACTACGGTTTGTCAGGGACATTTCAGCTACTTATAAGAGCTCTGTTCATTTCACTCTGTAGATTACATATGCAGCAAGGTCCACATCACAGCACATCATTTCTGTAGCTAGTATGAAGAATCACAGGCTGTGGATAAATGTTAACTTGTAGGGGCATCCCATAATTCACAAAAAGATTCAGCTGCTGTGTCTGAGAGGGTCAATTCCTCAGTCTGCAGCCTCATTTACAATAGCAATTTTAGCCTGGATATGGATGCTTAATCTTTTTTTCATTATTATTATTCTTTCTGAACAACAGTAATTTCTAGGTTGAGGATACAACACACTAATCCCTTCTTTTCTCAAAGGCTGCATAAATTATTAAGGTTATATCTTGTTTTGCAGGAGCCAGTACTGCTGATATTAGACTGTTTTAAAAAAAAAAAAAAAAACTTTTTTAGCTTAGTTTTAGCCCTTCATTAAATGGCTTCAGGAAATGAAAAGGCTGTATAAATCACTTCCCGTTAAATATTTAACTGCTGGAGACTGACAAAAAGATAAAAAATGCCTACTGTGACAAAGTCTGACCACAAAAACATACATTCTTATTTTATTTTTATCTTTCTAAAAAAAAAATGTGATTTATGGTCTTGATTTCTATGGACCTGGGTAACTGAATAAGCTAACCTAGGATAAGTCAAGCTATTCCAGTTTAAAAGACCTGCAGACATGTCTTGAAATCCCTGAATAATGAGGTAATCTTACCACAAGTACAGAAAATTTACATGAAGATTATTCGAGATTGAGTTTGACTCCTTTCAGATTCAAAATCTTCCAAGCAGTCAGCCTTCTAATGAGTAGAAATGAATGCAACCTCCCCAAAAGTGAAGACGGGATGACCTTCCCCCATGAGAGGGAGAAGGAAAGGGAAGAAGAGTCTCATAGGGCTGATCTTGCTGTTGAGATTATATCTATTTCTCCTCTTCCATCTCATTTTATATGCGTCTCATACTCGTCTTTAGTTCAATGACTGCAATATTGTAGAAACATTATGTGCCATGTGCCACAGCCTCCCCCATACCTGGCCTGATGGACCTATAGCGAACATCACAGATGGGAAGTAGGTATAGTAAATATGCTAACAATTTTCTCTTTTTTTTTTCTTTTTTTTTTCTTTTTTTTTTTTTTTTTTTGCCATCTCTTCATTGAATCTTTTGGAAGGTGATGGCAACTTACCAGGAGTCAGACTCAGTCTGATACTTGTATTTACAACAAGCTAACGGCAGCTTGGTATTCCCACTGTGACTTTGTGGGGCAAAGTTATGTACATATGAATTCATTAAAGATCCACTTGAAATGCAATAGTCTCTGCAGATTGTTCAGAAGAGGTAAGGTTTTAAAGAAGAGAAATGGATCTGGAAGTGCCAAGGTTCAATGTGTGGAACAGCTCCAGCATGAGCACAAGAGGGCATCTTAAGTAAAGGGGGAACAGGGAGGGCAGACAGCCTGCAATCACAGTGTGGGGTCTGGAAGCAGTCTGATGATGGCACTTTATGATTATGAAATGCGCTCACTTGACAAAGATGCCAGCCTGTCTGGTGTTAAGAGGTGATTTTCTAGCTGGCAAAGGATCACATCAACAAAACTCCTGAATGCAAATCTCAGCTGAAGCCTGCCCAGTTCCCAGAGGGAGTGCAGACTGGTACCTTGTAACAAAATGTGGTTGCTCTTGTAGTTTTGATGGGATGTCTCCCTGACGTTGCATTTTGGATCACAGCTTACCCAGTGCAGTTAACTTATCCTAAAAATGCCAATATAAGAAGTGAACTTGAAGAAGAGTACAAATTTGGGTATAAGATCCGTTGTGTCATAACTCACAAGCAGCAATAGTGAAGAAGCCAGTTGCCTTTCAGGTGTTGCAAGGCTGCTTTGTATATGTGTAACAGCAGAGACTCAAACAGCATACATTTTATACACCTCTGATGATTTTTGACTGCTGAGAGGGCAAGATTGTTAGAGAGATACTGGGAAGGTAACAACTTAATGAAAGAGTCTTGTGTGGAACAAGCAGCTGTCTCAGCCCCTCTGAAAAGATTTTCTTAGTTATATCCATTTCTAAATAGTCTCTTTTTTTTTTTTTTTTTTTTTTTCCCCTTTTAGCTTTCATCTTTTTTTTTCCCTCACCCACCTTGAGTTTGAGTTGAAAGGGAAGACTTTAAAAGGTCAGATCATGGGCAACATACTTGTTGCTGTTAAAGAACACTTTTGCAGAGCACACTAAGCAACCTCCTTCCAAAGGACTGCTGTTATTCTTATTCAGTGGTTTCCCTTTTCAACACATAGATTTCTCATCAGTGTAATTTGCATTTTCACACCTGGGAAGTGTCGTCCATGATCAGTTTGGTTGAAATACTTGGAGACAGACAGATGGACATGTTGCTGGGCCCACTATCAAGATTGAGACCAAAAGAAACATTTTCAGCTTTTTTGGTTCTAATCAGTACAACAGTCCTGACAAGACTGTTTATTATGCAAACCAGATGCAAGGTAACAGTTTCCACTTCTGCAGTAGTCATGTAGAGAAAAGAAGTGAGATGAATAGGTATATGGAAGGAAGTATATTTGTGTTTGTAAGTCAGTGTTTGCACAGGGGACCAGCTGAATGTTAATATTTTGCATTAGTGGGAGGGTAATATTTTTTGGAGCAATATTTTCTATTTGATATTTTTGTGTGATTTACTAGACCATTTCAGTAGATATCAGAATGAAGCTATTGATGTCAGCTTTGGGCTCTTCCTGGTAATGTTCATGAGGCCTGAAACTTCTTTAGAAACGAAAGATTCTGTTCTCTTCTCTGATACCCAGGTATCTGTAACTTAGAGATGCTTTGTCTGTATTCATTTTTCTCTGTTGAAAGACAGTGATTCCTTATGAAAAACATACTGAAATTATTACCACAACTCAAAGTGTAATTTAAATGGGAAATTCAGAAGTTTGTTCTAAACACCACAATATAAAAATGTTTCAAAGGAGAGCATCCAATTGCAAAAGAAGATAATGCACAAATATAGAGAGATATGAACATACAGAAAATACTGTATGTAACTATTTAGATACACCAAGGTAACCATAGATTTTGTTCAATCTGTGATAACATTTTTTCCTGTTTCTTTTTTAGCTTTATTTTATCTCATTAGCTTTATTTTTAAAGAAGTTTTTGAAGAAAAATTGAGTTGTTGCAAGGCCCATGTGTTAAAACAAGAAAACAAATGTTTAAACTATAAGAAACTGGGATCAGTAGAACTATTCACCTGTTCAATGTTGAATACTTAAACAGATGAATAGAGTGAGGTGCCTTGTTCTCCAAAATACAAAACTCTTAATTCTTTGTTAATCAGTGTTATCTTGCTCATTATGGTTATAATGAGTATTCACAAACAGCAAATACTCACTTTCTTATCTCTGCCAAAGCATATTGTCTTAGCAAAGAAACTAAGATAACAGTAGCAGAAGGAAGATGTCCTCTAAATTCAGAATTCTCAGAGTGGTTATATGCACAAGAGCTGAAGGGGGCCTCAAAGAAATTTAACATTTTATGTACCTTGATGTTGTCAAGAGGAACAAATGTTAAAGCACATCTATCCATCTGTTCTTAGATCATTTATAGGTAAGTGGAACTTACCTATAAAAGGTAAAGTAAATGACTCCTGGTCTTCAGTAATATATTATTCCAAAAGCCACAGCCTAAAACAAAGGTAGAACCTGTCAGGAATCTGCTAATAAAGTGTTCTTCATTAGAAAATGCCAGTTCATAGGAAATAGTACTTTCCATGAGTCTCTCCTCGTGGACCTCTTGGTGTAATTTGTTTTAAAAAACAAGCAAACAAAAAAAAAAAGGGGGGGGGAGAGGAGAGGTCTTCAAACTACAGCATTTCATTTTGAAACCATTTCCAGATGAAACAACTTACTGTTTTAAAATACCAGCCAGAATGCAGCTCAAAAAGATAAAAAGGTTTTTTTGAAGCCAATATGGCTTCACTGAGGGCAAATCATGCCTGACAAATTTGGTGGCCTTCTAAGAGGGCACAGCATTGTTAGATAGGAGAAGAGCAACTGATGTCATCTACCTGGACTTGTGCAAAGCATTTGACACTGTCCTGCATGACATCCTAGTCTCTGAATTGGAGAGACAGATTTGGTGGATGAACCACTCCATGGGTAAGGAATTGGCTGGATGGTCCCGCTCAAAGAGTTGCAATCAGCAGCTCCATGTCCAGGTGGAGACCAGAAGTGGTGTTCCTCAGGGGTCAGTGTTGGGACTGGCACTCTTTAACATTTTTGTCAGTGATATGGACAGTGGAATCAAGTGTACCCCCAGCAAGTTTGCTCATGACACTAAGCTGCGTGATGCAGTCACCACACTGGAGGGGAGGGATGCCATCCAGTGGGACCTTGACAGGCTTGAGAGGTGGGCCTGCGTAAACCCCATGAGGTTCAACAAGGCCAAGTACAAGGTGGCCAGGGCAATCCCAAGCACAAAGTCTGGGCAGAAATGGATTGAGAGCAGCCCTGAGGAGAAGGGCCTCGGAGTGTTGGTTGATGAGAAGCTCAGCTAAGTTGGATATGTATGCTTGCAGCTCAGAAAGCCAACTATATCCTGGGCTGTATCAACTTAAGTGTGGCCAGCGGGTCAAAGGTGTTGGTTCTCGCCCTCTACTCTGCTCTCGTGAGTACTGTGTTCAGCTCTTGGGCCCCCAGCACAAGAAGGACATGGACCTATTAGAATGAGCCCAGAGAAGCGCCATGAGGATGATCAAGATGCTGAAGCACCTCTCCTATGAAGACAGGCTGGAGGTGGGGTTGTTCAGCTTGGAGGAAGAGAAGGCTGCCAGCATACCTTATAGCTGCCTTCCAGTACCTAAAGGGGGCCTACAGGAAAGCTGGGGAGGGACACTTTGTCAGGGAGTGTGGTGACAGGACAAGGGGTTATGGCTTTAAACTAAAAGAGGGTAGGTTTAGATTAGACATAAGGAAGTGGGTTGGACTAGAAGATCCTTAAGTGTCCGTTCCAACCCAAACCTTACTATGATTCGGTGATAAGTGATAAGCACTACCCAATCATATATCAATAATATTTCTTTTGATCTCAGTTATAGTTATTGTTTCACAACTTTTTTTTTTTTGTATATGTTAAAAGTTGGGCCTCAATATGAGATAGAAACATGTTTGAGATTCTCAAAAATTTTATGAGTGGAAAATATTATTTTTTTAGGATTTAAAGAAAAAAAAAAAACAGTTTCTATCAGTGACATCCTAGTATACAGAGAGGTCAAAACTCAGATCCCAGAAGATCAGTAGATATGTCTCTCTTGTTGATTTCATTGACACACTAAATGTTCATCTTTTGTTCAGTCATAGCATCTTCCTCCATAATAGTTTTGTGTGGACCTGAGAGTCTAAGTTCCTTATTTAAAGTTCCCTTGATCCTTGCACTTTGAACGTTGTTAGTTGTGGTGCTATTTATCAAACATACAATTTTTGAAGTTGCTGCTGAAACTGCTTCCCAAGAGAAGTCTTTTCTTCTTCAGACCTGACAGTACCATAAATTATTTTAAGATGTTATAACCTTCTATATTTACTAGTGAGTTATACTGCTAGTTAAAAAAAGGCTCTATGTTTCTGCAGAGTCTCCTATCTGATTGTTTGCTGGGAGCAACATTATGGAAAGAAAACCCAGCCATTGGTCTTGAGCTCTGATGTCACGTCATAACAAATGGTCTCAATTAAAGGCAATTCAGTGAAGTCTATGGAAATATAGTCAGAGAGAATCACATTTATCAAACCTGAGAAGGAAATGCTTTGAGAACACAGTTCAACTTAATTTTATGAGGTATGAAAACACATGCAACACAAATACACAGAAAAATAAAGTCATACCAGGCAGAAAATAATGGACCATAATACATAGGAAACCTGTTTTTTCTGCACTTGAAATTTCTTTCCCAACTTCTTTTATAATAGACAAAATCCTTACTCATAGTAAGTACTTGAATGACTGTTTATCTAAGTCCATTTAGTCTGTTCACTTTCTCTAAAATTTATATGGAAGTGAGTATACTCAGTATACTGAGTATATGTATACTTACATAATATACTCCTTACTGAGTGAGAAATTAAAGGCAAGATGAAGAATGTGAAAAAATAAATAAGTAAATAGCTTCATGAAGGGAGACATCCATCCTGTCACACCTCAGCTGTTTTTTGAGAAATGGAAATTGAACATCACTGCAATTATTATCATAACTTCATTCAGCTCCTTAGGAATCATAAGAAAATGAAGATGCTGATATGATAAGAAGCAGTATTTGTTATAGTTGTACTCATCCACAATTTAATAGCAGTTTCAATTTAATAGCAGTTTCATAAAAGCTGTGTCAAAATCAATGCATGTATTTTGGACAGAATTTAATGTGTTACATCAGAGGCATTATTATAAGTTACTATTATTATAAGTTGGTTTCCTTCTTCTTTCTTACTCACTCAATTTCTGCTGTCAAAATTGTAGGTCCAAAGAAATACAAGGTTTGCATAGTCTTAAAAATACATCAGTGGACCAGTGGAGTCTCTCATGAATGAGCTATAGACCATCGGTGCTGCTCAGGAAGAGGACATTTTGCGTCAGGCATTTCAAACTACTTAGACTGAGAATAGAAGTAAATATGTATAAACACAATATCAAGATCCATATGCTGGAAATGATCCCAATAGGAAAACAATTTGCAAATCTTCATCAGATTCTGGTCCTATTTTCAGAGCTACCTAAGTGGAAAGGCCAGTGCTCAGTGAAAGGCAGGAAGATGTTTTTAGCCACAGGCCTGATCCAGAAAAATTCCTTTCAATTCCTTCCATCCCCAACAAGGAGCTGGAACGTGTGTTTAACACCCACCCCATAGGATGTGGATGTATAATGGAAAGAAAGGACTTCTGCAAACCACGACCAAAATATTTAATGTTGTATATAAGAACCTCATTTTAAGGCAGCTGGGTTTTAAAATGTTTTTCTAGTTCCTCCACAAGCTGTCTGGTTTGTTTTTGCCTGCTGCAAGCCAATAAATAACAAAAGTAACAATCATAATAAATAGTAAATATTTAATATCGTAAGAACAACTTTGCTGAGTACACAGCATTTTGAGTGACAGATGTGTATTTGTTAGTGATATTAACTAAATAGAGAGTGCCTTGCAGTTTCTTTAATAGTCTCAGAATTAATCACACAGATTAATAATGCTGCCACTCACAGAGGGAAAATGATTTCTTCTCAGTGCTGCCTTTCTTCTTGCTAAGAAGAATGTTTTTGGCTGAAATACATGGTGACACATGAACAAATACCAGCTTCTTAAAATTGATTTTTTTAAAGTCTTTACACATTTATTTCAGAGACTCAATTTTTCCATTCAAATGGGATGTACTCCTCATACTGGGAAGTCAAAAATTTTTACTCAGCTGGGAATGAGAGACAGGAAGAGCAAAGCATCTCCTCCCCATGGCTTGTCCCTCACACGGTGCCCCCAAGCCCTGCCTGGCACAGTGGGAATTGCTCAACTGATGTCATACAATGGGAGTGGGACAATGTGCATGAAGCCTGGAATTTCTCCACCCAGGCACATCCTGGAGTATGTGTAAAACAGTATGTGAAAAAGTATAAAGATATTTTTCTCTTGCTCTAGAATAAGGAGGTGATAAAAATGATTCTCTAATTCTCCACATAGAATACAGAAAGACGATCAGCACAGCAGTATGCCAAGGCTAATAAAACCTGTCCTTGGGAAGGAGCACTGTCCTTTTCCCTGGCCAGACTGTAATGGAGAAAAAATTAACCCATACCTAGCCAAAGTCAGAGGCAGTGTTTTGTTGAATAAGCTTTTACAGCTTCTGTGCTATCCCTACAGTTACCTCTGGTTTCCACATGAAGTTGATGAGCATTGAATGGATGACTTGGTATCAAGTCCGATTCTGATCAGTAATGAGTTTAGCCTGAAAAGCAGTGGTTTGAAAAGTCAGGGTTTGTGTTCAAATATCTGTATTTGATGCAGGATTTTCCAGTGACATACAAAGGCCAGTTCAAGCTGCATCCAGTAACAATATTGTATCCTACAGGATCAAAGTACCATGTAAAACCAAGTACTAAATAAATTATTGTTAGACTGCTGAGAGAGAAAGCAGGGTCACTAGCTTTCTGTAAGAAAGCTTTACTTTGGAATTAATAGTCTCCAGCAGCTTGAAATGGGGGATGCAACTACATAAATTGAAGCTAGTCTTTTATGCATATATTAGATGCCTGGAGAGTCTTACATACACACAGAGAACCTTGCATTGTCTTTTGAAATGAGGAAAACAAAGTGGATTTCCTTTGAAAATTGAAAGTTTCAAAAAAATACCCTCTTGTTCTACAGGTATGATACAAAGCAATTGCTTTGCAGGTAGGTCTTTCTAACAACCATATTGAGTAGTATGGCACATACCATGCAGTATTACATCAAAGTAAAATTCCCAAATTCAGTATAATTCAGCCAGCAGGGACTGATGCATTTTGAGATGGGATTTCATCACTGATGAAAGACTTCATTATTCCTTTCAGAGAGTCTTATAATAAACCTTCTTTAAAATAAATTAGAAAAAAAATGAAGGAAGGAACGCAGGAATGAGTGGTAGTATTTTCTTAGTATTATTCTAGTTCTGAACATTTTCACTCTGAAACATGATTTTCACTTAAAAGCTATTTTCAACCATTAAAAAAACATTTTTCTCCATATTCAAAAATGCTTGCTTGTTGACTTCCTTCTTCTTCACCAAAACCTCCATGCAAAATCACAACAGAATCTAGATGCTTCCTAACAGAACTGGAGAATCTGAAGAGGGAAATCAAATTAGCAATGCTTTTATTAAAATGAAGAGAAAAAAAAATCAATAGGTTCAATAACATTCACTTCTCAGACAAGAAGGAAATAGTCTTTCATTTTAAATTGAGATTATTTATTGGAATGTTTGGCCAGCAGGAGAGGAGAGTTATGTTGTTCCAGAGCATCTCTAAAACTAGTGGAAGTCCTAAAAAAATTCCCTTGATTATTGTCATTGACTTCTACAAAGAACTCCATCAATGTTTTCTGCCTTCTGTTGGCAGTGAGCAAAAGCTCCAGTGATTAATTGGTAGTATAGGCCCTAACATCCTTTCAGTCCTCTTTGCCATTAATTTTCAAGTATCTATGATTCCCTGAACTCAATTCAGGACAGAACTGCCTCCCATTAGGTAATGTGTTCTCTGGTGATTGGGAGACAGTAGATAAACTAAGAGCCTGACCAAAGCTCACTGCACTAAATCAGATTTCTTTTATACCAAAGACTTGCTGAAGCATCTTGGTCTCTTCCTGCATCCCCTAACCCCTGAAATACATGAGCTGTCACCACAGTACATCATTTCTCTCTGTTGAAGGTGGGAACCTCATTTGAATCAACAAGCTTTGGAAACAGCTGCAATACATTGTCGCCTTAGGCCTTTTAAAGAATAGGGTGGGGGGTGGAGAATTGTTACAAGTTGATTGCTACAACTCCAGGAAAATGTTTTCTATTATGTAATTATGGAAAAACCTAGCATAATAAATCAAAGCATTGTTATTTTGGTGAAGAAAGAAGCAAGTCTGGCTCTTGTCATAGGAAGAATGAATTTTAGATTGCACAGGTCAGTACAAATGGACTATCATTATTATCATTTTAGAAGTAGGAAACCTTATTTTATGCCATGCAAAATATAAAACTTGTAACAGGCACCTTGAATTTAGGTTCCAGTAATTTGTCTTTCCTTTTCCTGAAGAAAAAAAAAGAGAAAAAAAAAGGCTAAATAAACAAAGAGATAGGACAGGCCTGCTGGCTGTGTTCCTGTTCCTGACAGGCCTTCAGAGGTGATTTTGAATGATGCACTACTTGTATAGAATAGAAGATGTTTCCTGACTTCAGCCCCGTAATGCTTCTGCATCTCAGCTCCCTCTGTAGCCAATGAAGAGCACAGACTAATCACTCAGAGGGTGCTTGTTCCTATCCAGACACTGATGCAGACACTGATTACAAAGTAGGTACAGCAAAACCTCCTGCATTGCTCCTTCTCTCCCCTGAATATAGAGGAAGACTAGAAAGCTCAGTTCCACTGTACACCATTTTAGATGGCAAATGTTAATTGAGATGAATACAACTCAAGATATCAGGTTTCTCTTCAGTATAATAATCCCTGTGACAAGTACTGAGTGCCTAGCCACCAGAATTTCAGGAGTCTGTAACTGAGGTGGGAGACAGGGTGAGAGCCTGGAAGTTCCTTTACCAATATGTTTGTGTGGCTATTCTAAACAGATCTAGCTAATGCTCCAAATCAGCATACTTCATATTTCCTTTCAGAGTATAGTTAGCCAGGAAAACTCATCCTCCCTTTTAGGGAGTATTTCTTCTATAAACAATAAGCATTGGAAGCAAAGCAAATACTTGAAACAACGCCCATGGCATATGTGGAAACAGAAAAGCTCACCAAGGCCTCACACGCTAACTGGGGTGGGAAAACAAATGCCATGGAAGAAACAACAAGTTTCTAGGGAACTTGTTCAAAGTTGTGTTCTGAAGTCAGTGACACCCACAGGTACCAACTTCAGCTCGGCTTTTTGCCTTTTCCCCTTTAGTTTCTCTTTTTTAAATAGTCAATGCATCTTGCTGTCATTATATAAAAATCTTCTCTGTTCATACTCCTTGAAAAGAAGATGCACGTGAAAAATTATCTGCTGAGAACCTTTCCACAAATGGACAGTGATGTTCTACTGTGGTGACAAAACCAGAATGGCAACTTAAGGAGAAGACAACAAAATCAGAACTTGATTAGGTCCAAAGATCTGGGCATTGCCCTTCAGTATCAAATGTCTTGATGGCAAAAACTGAGGCAGAGTATCAATCTTCCACCAGGTCTTCTTTTGTCAGTTCATTATCACATTCCACTGCATCTCAGCCTGTCTGCTCTTGAGAAAGTTATTCACATTATTATCATCAGTAGAGTTCTGCATGGATTCACAACCTCTCTCCCAAGTCTCTGAACAAACAGGTTAGCTGCTGCAGAATTTCTTTGGGTGTGTGAAGTGGGAAATGTCACAGACCTTTTCTGTTTGCTTGAGAACAGCCACACAATATTTGGTTGGTCCTCATTTTCTCTGCTTGTGTGCAAAAATAACAAGAACTTTCCATGTAATGTATTTTCCCAGATTATGCAGTAGGAGTAGGTTTCAAGTCCCAGTCTACATATGTCCACTGAAACTAATGGATGTGTGAAAGTTTATGTGAAGCGAGCTTCTGAGTCCACAGAGATTTATCCTCCCCATACTGCCTTACTTAGCTCAGTGGAAATAATCTTGTCTCCTTTTACACAAATTTCATGCTAAGGCAACTCAATTTCAAACTTAAAATGGAAGGTGACAAAGGAGAATTGCCTTCAAAGAAGACTTTTCTGGCTCACATAAATTAAAGGAATAACAGATTCATATGAATAGCCTGTTGTATGAATGGTTGCTTAATCTAACTAGTGCTGTAGCTCAGTATCCTGTTTCTGTCTCCAGGTGTGAACTCGACAAAAAGCAAAGGAAACAGAAAATTGGTAGTAATTTTTACTGTACCTCTATCCTCCCAGCTTTCATCAAATGACATTTTAAAGACTTTTTAGCAATAGGTCGCATTCAGACCTTTAAATTTAATAGCTGATGATGAGTTCAGTCTCCCTATATCTGTCTAATCTTAGTTTTTAATTTAGACTTTGACCCAAAACACCAAGATGAGCCCAAGAAAATCGCAGACTTCAAGCTTGGTCCCTAGTATATCATCATGCAGGCATACCACACATGATCTGCTTTGCTATGTGTCAGCTTCTTTCAAAGGTTCCTCTGCCTTTAATTAAGCAGTGGCCTCAGCAGAGTCTTTTGGGAAACAGGATCAATTGTTCTTAGTCTTCAGAGCACAAAGGTGCTTTGATGGTGTTGTTGATAGTTTCAGTGTTCACCATCTATGGAAACTCTGAACTAAGACTGAGCAATTCCAGATAAGGGCAGACAATGCACAAACCTCCCACAAAATGCTCACAAGCCTTTTTTGGTTTGGTTTGGTTTTTCTTTTGTTTATTTCTATACCTGAGACACTGTTTTGATTGGGATGGATATGGTGACAGGAACTTGTAGTAACCACCCCTTTTCTGATCTTCAAAGTGTTATGATAGGCTCCTCAGAAACAAGGAGGTACCAGTAGTTCTCTCCAGAGTTTGAATTAAAATGTCTTTCAATTCTCCTCAACATTTATATATATATATATATATATATATATATATATATTGCTATTCATCATGGCTTATCTGAATGAGGGATTTCCCTGTCCTTCCTACAGATGCAAACCTAGAGTGTGCCATTTTGAATGGAATTACTCTTACATTTGGAGAAATGATCTGACATGTTGTCTGAAGGGGAAAAAAAAAAAAAAAAGCTAGAACTGAAGTATTTAAAGGTTTAACTTACAGCAAAATGCTCAGTTTGTAAATGCAGTTCTTTCTGGCATTATATTGGAAAGGGGACACTTTAAAAACATTTTTGTTGATATTTTTTCAAGGATCATAAGACAACTGAGTCACAAAATGTCATTATGTCTTCATGGACACACACATAAAATCTGTTGTCAAAATGTTATGTAACAGCAACAGTTACTGCAGTCAGGCCCATTATGCTCAATATTGTGCAAACAAATCCCTTAAGAAAGAATTTAGCTGCACAGATAGGTGACAGGAGAATAAAACAGACAAAGTCACTGGGTGTGCACAACAGAGAAATAAAAGAGCTAGGTGTAGCATACAGAAATCCTATTTCATAGTCTGCCTCAGATCGTACAGTAATTTCTCCTGAAATACTCATTTAAGCCTATACAAAAAGTTGTGACATTTGAGAAATGTCTCCTCCCAGATTTTTAAACCATCCTTCAAATCCATAAAATTATCCCATTTTACTTCCAATACGACTGACGTTTGCTTTGGTGTGTGTTACCTTCATCTCTGTTTCTTATGATTATGTAAGATATGTAAAAATTGAAAATATCCATTTAAATGTCTGACTGTTCCCTTCATTTTAATAGGATCTAGATCAAATGACAGTAATAAGCAGCCCTTTGTGCACAATTCTTCCATACGGGTTGCAAAAGTAATATTAAAAAGCCCTCTCCAAAACTTTAACTTCAAAGTAAGGTAGGAGGCTCAGTGTGTTTTCATCGTCTTCCAAGTGCTCTATTAAAACTATTAAGCTTGAAAACCCAAATCATTCACTGCTTCTGTGATCTGACCAGCCAAAATCTTACTAGTTCATCTGGCTGGTGTGGAGCTAGCAAAAGCACTGCCTTTTCCTACAGTTTTTAATGCCATTTAATCAACACTGTTCAGTGTAAAGGAGTGGGAACTGAGGCTTCATCTGCTTTGTTCATCCTTAGCAAAGTTGTCAGCCAGTTCCCAAAGCCTTTCTGTTTAAACTAGTTCATTAAAACAAAGAACTACATACAGATATCTACGGTCATATTTGGTGTGGAATTGCTGCAGGAGCTCCTATGGGGACATTGTCCTGACAGCTTTGATACAGAAATACTGCGATACAGAGATTATAAAATTGATATTACAAAACAACAGCTTCTTCTCTAGCGATTATAAAATATCTTCTCTAGCGATTATAAAATATATAGTTTGCCAATGCATAGGGACCTTCAGAGCTCCCGAGTGCTCTTCACATTAGACTGTAAAAATAAATAATCTAGAGTGACCAAAAAAAAAAAAAAGAATACTAACAGATTTAATAAAGTGATTAGTCATTGGAGGAAAAGAGGAAAACATAGGGAATCAGCACGTTCAGGTTTCACTTCCTTCTGCATTCTTTGTATAAGGTATTCAGGTCTAACTGTGTCTCCATGATTCTAATTGTTCATTTAGCTATCAAAAATACCCAGTGTAACTGATATGAATTATTTTAAATACTTTTTGTGTTTTGAATTTTCAGTAGGGAAAAAAAAAACTTTTTTTTTTTTTTTTAGTGAAGTAATATATCTATTACACTGGAAAAATATTTAAGCATTTTTCTTAATAATTATTAGAATTAGATATGTGATTTTGATATGGTCTGCATTTTTTTTATCTTTTATTTTATCTTTATCTTTTATCTTTATTCTTTTATCTTTGGATCACAAGCAAAACATTCTCCATCAATATGCCAATAAAATATTCCAGCTAGTGCTACCACCTATATGTTGTTAAGTTCAGCTCTCTATCCTTCCTTTACTTCTTCCATGCTTTTTTTCCCCGTGCTAATCCTGCTCTGCAGTCTTCCTTATGCTGTTTGCTCAATGATTTCACTTCTTCCTTTCCAATCTCTTCTGCAAACTCATTTAGCTATGCTCCCCTCCTGCTATAGCTGTCTCCATCAGCACTATCTGCTCCTACTCCTCTGCTAAATCAGTAAATAAGTAAACAGTTGAGAGCTGTGTAAAACAAAAGTTATGTGATCAGCTTGCTGTGAAAAAACAATGATCTCTTCTCGTATTTATTCTCACCTTTCTTAGCTCTGAAAGTCCATTATGGATAACGATAGGAGAAAATGAAATAGCTTAATATTGTGTTGTTTAGAAAGGAGCAGGGTTAGACAAATCACAGTATAGAGAGACATGACCTAAGGAAGGTAAATCTGACATTCTTATTTACTTTCCCAGAACAAAAAAATTATTCTGTCCAGATGTAAAATGCAGAGGATGAATTACTGATCCACAGAGCACACTCTGGGGCTCACTGCCATGAGATATTGAGGGCAAGATAAATATGCTGCCTACAGGATGAGCTAGAAAAACCATAATGCCATGAAAAAGAAGGAGAAATGTGGTGAGCAGAACAGCCCATGACTGTGGAAGATCTCCCCTTGTTTAGTACCAAACTGCTCACCCCTGGCAGTTCTGCTGACCTGCCCCATGCAGGACACTGTAACTGTGTCCAGACAGTGACACTTGGGCAGCTCAAGTTGCCTAAGCCAAGGTTTTCACCTTCATACAGCAGCTTCTCATCCTTGGGATCATGAACTTCCCAAAGCAGTGCAGATGCCTGGGGGACTGGTCCCAACAACCAGACCCATCTTTTATTTTTCTAAGCCTCTGACTATTTTTTAAGAAATGGGGATATAAGAAGTTGGAAATGCTGACATCTCTGTTTCCATCTCTGAATCTACCATCAAGTTTAGTATGCTTAGTTGCCCCACTGATTAAGAAGCCTAAGAGGACACACAGACTGGCTTGTGTAATTGCATCCCAAAGGCACCTTACCTCAGAAAGGCAGCAAGAAGAGACAAAGCACAGACACCTTTGTAAATCTTTCTAAAATATATGGGACATCACTTTGAGAACTGATCAGTCGAGTGTGTCTCGTGATCATTAAAACAATCACAGGAAATAAAAATACTTTGAGAAGGAAATCCATAATTCATGTGCCTCTTCTTAAGATTTGAAATGAAGGAACTGGAATATGATATTGTTAATATTTAAGATAAGACTTGAAGATGAAAGGAACAGGTATCTGAGATAGCCTTGTATTCCTTCACAGTCTGCACTCAGTGAAGAGAGCGATCTGTGACTTTAACTTTACTGCAGCAGGTCAGCTTATAAATGACTACAGCCAGGTGAAGTATTACCTTCGATTTTGCATTAGTCCATAAACTGCTTGTAAAACATCTGTGAAATTTCGACCTTTGGTCTCATTTTTAAGTACATCAGTCCTATCTTATAGAAGAAAAAAATATATCTCTGAATTACAGAGAAGGAAAAAAAATCCACATCAGAAAACCTATGAAGAAATGAGAGCATAATTTAATATGAAATGACTGCAAAAGCAACATCAATTTACATTAAAACCTAATGGTGTTGATCATTTACAGTGCTATTACAAATCTCATAATTTGAAGACTGTTCCTTAAAGTTTAAGCTTTTCATTTTCTGAGAATCAAGAAACTGAAATGTTTTTCAAGTTTTGATAAAAAAGAAGTAAGAGCCAGCAATAACAAGGTACCTTTGTGAAGGTTAGGATGTCCAAGAACTGAGTACTGAAATCTCCTTCAGTGATTTTCTTCAATTTCTTGAAGATGTAGGTGAGGTATCATCTCAGAGTTCAAAGTAGAAAAGGATCAAAAATATATACTCCTTTTCTCTGTTAATCTCACAGTTTTTAAATTGTTCTCTAAAGGAAAGGAGAACAAGGAGTAACTGCATCTTAGCCTTCTCCAAAGATCCCCTAGAACAGACGTCAGGGGTATGGGTCTGGCTTCAGCACTTCCAGCTTCCACCTAAACCCCCAGGAGTTGTGGGCAAGCTTGAGATCTGCACTCTTTACAGTTAGAACTGTACCCAGGCTTTTTGATTTCAAAAACGCTAAGTCACAGTTATTACTGCTTTTACTGCAAACCTTTGCTTTCTAGCTACATACATCTGCACTAAGACTTAGACTCACTGTTCTTCATCTACCACTTCCTAATATACCAGGTGACTGCTCCAGTATCGAAAATATGAAGTCTCTGCAGAGTTCCAGATTAAATGTAACAGATACTGAATAACAGCAATACTGTGCTCACCTGTATCTATGCAAATGACAAAGGCAATGTATCTCTTAAATATCTTAAGTTTGGACAGTTTGGAGAAAAGTTTGTTTGTTCCCTTCCTTTCTCCAGTTCCATCTTTGATATATTGATTTGAACTATCTGAATTCAGTTAGTATCCATTAGTAAATTAATTATCTGCAAGTATAGAACTTAGATTAGAAAGTACCAGTGACTTTTTAACAGACTTCATCAGGTACCTAGAATTGATAACAACAACCACAAAGGTTTTGTACATGCCTGCAGTTTCTCCCAAGGCAAACACTTCAAGCTACAATTTCAAGTCAGACTGCAAAATGTCTGTCATCTCACTCTAGGTCAGATCTTAGAGCAGAATGAACACAGAGCCTGAAAAGCCTTCTACTTCAACTTTATTATTATTATTATTATTTATTTCCATCTTTTCTTACACAGACCATAACCCTCTATTAGACACACTTATTAAAGTCCAGAGCATCACTATATAGTCAGTGGAATAATCAAGGATCAGTATCATCCTAACCAAGAGCAGAATATAATTTATTTTCTATTGACATAAGAAGCACTATGAATATTTACAAGACTGAATAAATACATTGCACTTAGATAGTGCTACCTTGTATCTCTAAAGTGCACTACACATATATAAATGTGCTCAGCATAATAGTTATAAAGAAAAGCATTCAATTCTAATGCAGAACATCTCAATATATCAGACTATTTGGAAAACTGCATAAAAAAAAAAATTGAAAGATTGTTGGAGAATTGCAGCTTATTGACAGATTTGCTGGAACTGTATAAGCTAGTGCATGCATCCAGAAGATTTCAAAGGTGAAACTTCTCGTGAATTAACCCAAATTCTTTAATGAGCCTAACAATTTGATAGCTGAAGTCTCATACTGCTAAGGTTCAGGCTCTTTTTTGTTTTCATTTTGGCTACATGATTATAAACACAGACACATACACACGCACAAAGTTTCTTTAAAAAAGATGGTGAATAAAAGCTTTTATGAAGGTCTGTATGTACAATTTATAGCAATATGCCAAATGCAAAACAAAAAAGCTGGCAGGAGTTCCTTCCTTCGTCTGTTTGACAAGAACAAAGGAGGTAACAAATTACACACAAAGGAAATTTCAAATGCAGGGTACAATCTCCAGAACAAATCTTAAAATAACACTTCAGTTGTACAAGGGAGACAGTTTAAACCCAAATTGAATAACCAGGTGCTCATTTTAAAGAGGGAGATCTTTATCTAATGATCTTTCTTCACCTAAGTAGATTATCTGACCTCTGTGAAGAATGATCCTTGGGTTTCTCTACCAAGCTCAACATGCCGATAAGAAAGGTTCTTTCAGTTACTAATTTTGTTGTTGCATCATGTGATGTTAAACAGTGTGGTATTTGTGAATTAAATGTAGGTCTGACAATACCAACTATATTACAACCATAGTCAGCTATTTTTCCATGCAAAGACACTTTAAAAAAAAAAAAAAATCCCAAGTGAAACTTCTTAGATAATGTGTGAAATTGTGCATTGAATTTTCTTTTGCTCTCTGCAATGGAAACAATTAGATCTCAATATCTGACTGCCCCAAACCAGCCAAGTGCATCACCCACATTCACACAAGGACAGAACCACCATGTGACAATGACAAAAATAAGAAACATATTTTCAGTTCACAATGGAAAAAAGTAGGAAAGGAGCACTGTCAAGTTTGAGGAGGGTTGCTGTAAGGCATAAGGACAGGACTATCAGGAGGGGCAGCTAGAGGGAACCTCTCCTGAACCATCCACTCCACCTCTGCTCTGTTCATCTTGCAGTCCCAGTGGTTGGTATATGTGGGCTCCTTCAACCCACTGAAACCACTGGCTGGGTGGAGGTTTAAAACCTGGAAAGAAGCAAATATAACCCAAACTTGGCTTTTGATAAAAACATAAAATGTTTGTAGATGCTGGAGCTGACAAGTGACAGAGTTGGTGGGTGTTGAAGGCTATTCCTCCTTCCCACTCATCCTTCCAGCTCCCCTCTGCTTGGCTCCAAAAGACACATCCTTCTCACGGCCTTCTTTACCCTGAGCAGTTGGGTGGTGCAGAGCTCAGTTCCCTCTGCTTGGGAAAACAGCTTCATTTTCAGGTTTCCAAAGGCAGCAAAGTATGTGCTCCAAGGATGAACTTTAGTATGTCACAAGCCACTCATGAACACTAGGAGATGAAATCCCCATTCCTATCTATCAGAAAGTTGTTTATTAACATACTGAGATTGTTTGGTAAGGAAGGAGTTGGAGCTTTTCGACTGCTTTGCTTTGTTGAATGGATTCTTTGTGTGACAGTATTAATGTTTCCAAAGGTATACATAATGAGGGAAAACTTTGCGGAGGAGCTTGAAAATGTCTCCAAGTTTAACTGATATAATTGCAGATGCTAGAGAAAGCCTGAAACAGTAACTCCTCTGAGCAGGGAAATCTGTTTTTTACCATAAACAGTTCTGGGCTAAGGGATTTTTTGAGCACTTGGTGAAATTCTTCCTCTTACAGCACTTGCTGCCCTCATTTTCCCCAGCATTGGTACAAAGACCCCCAGTACATGCTGTCCAGGTGGTCAAAGTTGAGCTTTCTGTTCTCACGTGTGGCCCTCTTCTGTGTGGATAGGGATAGGACCCCAGGGACCACTAGAAACCTGTCTGTATGGAGTGTGTGACATTCAGGCTATGCCAATGCCTTAATATGTCCTTTTGCAAGGCATTTCACAAGCTGTAGGGCTGGGTAGAAGTCTAAATCTCTTGTTTGATCAAAGGATATGTCAGGCCCAAGATTTTTTTTTTATTTTAATGTGGTCATAAATAAACATGATCCTCCAGATTTTATAGTGATGTTGGAAGGTTTAGTAACCCCAAATCTGTAGGGAATGGATTAGCATTTCCTAATCCGTTTCAGATGAAATGGGTGGGGGTAAACTCAATCCACTTTCCTTAATAGCTTAATGAGTCTGTTTGAAGCAGAGTAAGGAGAGGTCACGCAACCTCAGTGTCTAACAGAGGGACAGTAAGAAACATTTAATAGTGATTTTCAGAATGAGCATCTATTTAACTGTTGTGCTGATCAGTGACTTCTTTCACTGAAGAGTAATCAGGCTTACAGTCATTTTTATATTAAATGTTAATAGTTCTGTTAAAACTTTTAAATATGAGACAGTTGTCCCTCTTGTAAAATCTTTTACAGTCTACCCTCCATACCATATGTCTCACCAGCTGAGGAGGGGCCAACTCATTTTTTCCCACTCTGTCCTGGTCCCTACTTTCTAACAAACACTTGGGTTTCATGCCACTCTGTCCTGCTGTCTGGGAGAAGCTTCCCAAGGAACCCACAAAGCCAGTTCATTGCCCTCTGTCAAGCCCTCTGTTAAAATGTTTTTCAGATGCCTGCAAAAATAATGACAACAGGTAAATTGTGAGACCATGACTGATCCTACTATCAAATATTCTGTTGGATTGTGTTTTACCATTCACTTGTTTTCCCTTTTTTACTTTTTCATGAAATTGGAATGAGAGTCTTCTTTTGGTTCTGAATTTTTATATTGTGTTCACAAAGAAAAGTCCTGCCTCAAGTCTAAAATTTATGAAGACTGTGATAATGCTACATAATGATCAGGAGAGCATGAAATTCTCCATACCACTTATTCTCTATGCATCTGGGATCTTGCCATGGGGATATCAGAGGAACAGTGCATGCATTTCACATACAGCTTCTGTTTGAAGTTCCAGTAGTTTTCTGTGAGAGCTGAATTGTTCAGAAACATTTCTGGCAGACAATGCTGAAATATTCACCAGTCTCTTGATCTAATTCAAACTCACATTTGCAAATTGCTTTCTTCCTTCCTAATTTTAAATGTCAGAGAGAAAATAATAGGTGTATGCTACCTTAATATTTGCTGTGCTACTTCTCTGAAAATACTGGAATTACAATGTATGTGCATTTTTAAATGTCCTTCAATTATCTGCAGTTAAACAAGGAATCTCTATAGTGTTAAAACATCAGTCTGCTGACATACAAAAATTACTTTCTGCAAACATTTTATCTGCAGAGCTGTTTGATACAATAGAAAAATTTCCCAAAACATGAGAAATTGGAATTTTCCTGGTTTTAGGCCTGTGCTCTGTGTAGCTCTACAGTGTAGCTCTGTGAAAGGGATGCCCATTAGACTGATGGGCAGGAGCTGCAGAAGATGAGGCTTTGTAGCAAAAGAAGATTTTATAATCTTACTGAGGCTGGCATCAGCAATGAAGACAAGCTATTTTATTGATGATCTCTTGATCTCTGTCATAATTACAAAAGAATAGTAATGAACCAGGAAGCTGCTTTGCAAGTCAACATCAGCTTCTGTTGCTTGGATTTCTGTTTTGTTTTGCTTTTGTCTTTTTAATATACATTGAGAAATAAAAAGAGAAGATAATATCTGAAAGGTCTATTCAAAAAGTGAATAGACTTTTAGTAGAGTACCAGAGAACATGCATAAATATAAATTCATAAGTAGTCCCATTGAGTCACATCCCTGAATTTATCAAGTGGTTAAATACATACTCTTAAACTGGGGTCAAAGAGAAGTTTATAAGGCAGCTAAGTAGCTGAGAAACTAGACTAGGAGTCAAAAGTTCATCATCCGATTTCTTCCATGAACAGGCTGTTGCTGCAACGCTGGTCTAGCTTGTTCCATCCTGATCCTATCCCTGCTGAAGTCAAAGTGAAATTTCTGTAGAATAATCCATTGTGAGCTGGATCAGGCCCATTTTATCTGTATGTTTCAGTTCCCTGAAGGTAAAAACAGAGACAGCGGAGTTCTATGTTTAGCTGTGAAGGGTGGGTGAAGGAGCTGACAAACACGTTAAAATTTATTTAGGAGACTTGTGACCCCTTAAGTTTCCAAATACTAATTCCCTCCCCTGAGTCAGTGGGCATGTAAGCAAATAAATACATAAACCTCTGAAGTTCTTGATAAAATTTAAATTGATAAAATAGATTAAATAAAGAACCAACTTCAGATGATCACTGAGAGACTACTGAGTGATTTGCAGTTTCTACTTATAAAATGGAGTTATTTTATTAAAAAACAAACAAACAAACAAAAAAAAAGAACATAAAAAGTAAAGGGGTTTTGGCATTCCTCCATTCCAATGCTGAACCTTAGCTGTGTGGCACATATCAGAAACCTCTGCTTTATCAATCAGGACACACTCTGATTTCCCAACGAACGGCTTGCCATGTTGGTTAATTGATTTGCTGATCCAATAACTGGCATTGTCTTGGGCACATCATGTGTTCAAACTCAAGGCAAAACCATGTATGAATTATATCTTTACTCCATCCTCTTTTATGGTCAGTAACATGCTGTGTTCAGCATCTCATTGTCAATGCTGCCAAATGAATTGTATGGGGCGGTTTTGCTGTGCCTGATGGGCAGAGGTTTGATGGTGGTTGTCTCTGCACCACTGAGCAATCTGGCACAGCCAAATTAAGAGTTTGGTGTGTTATCTGTGGGGGATTGGGAATCACGTCCAGTTCACACACTGCTTGCAATCTCCAGGCTGCTTTCCTCTACTAAAACACACTGGCATCTGCAGATTCTTGCAGGTTTTTGAATTCAGTGATATCGGACAGGCAGAAGAGACACAACACATGCCATAAGCACAAAGCCACTGTCACTGGTGACTGCCTTCTCCATCTGAAAGAAATAAATTCACTTCCTGTGCTACAGCAATTCTGACACGCTGTATTCAGAAATATGGCCATCTTGTGGCCACAACAGAGATATACTGCTATTATCACAGATTTTGTCTCTAAAAGGCCAGTAGGATTTTAAAATTTCTCTTTAGTAATATATACGTGCACAACAATGTGATTCAACAGAATTACTTCCTTAACTTCATTTAAACAAAGTTTTACTTTGTACTGGGTTCTGCTGGAAGATAGAGGCCCAGATCCTTGGTTGATATAAATCAGTGTAGCACTCTTGAAATCAATAAAGCTACTTCAATAAACACCAGCTGTGGGATCCATTGGACTCACACCGGGACAAGATCTGCTCTGAACTGCATCTTTTCAGAACATAAGAAAGACAAAATTTAAGGGAAAACAAAGAACTTTTTCAAGACTCTAGAAATTCAATCTTCTTTACTGATGATTAGTTATTCTAAAGTTACTTTCAAGTGAAACTTCCCATAGAATTTTATACAGAGTAGTCACAGAACCGATAGAGGAGAAATGTGCAACAATCATAGTCAGTAACCCTACTCTGCCAAGACCTTTCTCGTTCTCCAGGAAAGCTTGCAATGTCAAAGTGCTCTAAGAATAATCAAAAGTAGGGAATGTTTTTTATTTACAGTGCCAAAAGGACTTGGACTCTTAGGCCTCAAAAAGAGGAACTGGATGGAAAACCACAAGTAGATCAGGGAAGGTCAGTAAGGAATGATTATCTGTGGATTTTCAAAACACAAAACTTGGAGGAATCCAATGAAACATTCACAAGATGGGTTCCAAACAAAGAAGAACATTTAGTATTTCAGAGGATGTGTCTGCACAACTGATGCTACAGAAGGCTGTGCATCCCACAAACAGTGATTCTGACAAATACATGAATACAACACTATGCAAGGCTGTCAAAGAGCAAGATATTATCTCTGACTCAGAAGGTTTCTGAGCTGCAGATCAGGTGAAATCTGAAAATATCTTGTAAGAAAGAATTACTCTTTTCTTTATTATATCCTTTGACTTTGCTATACACTTTCCCAAGTATCTGTGACTAGCCCTGCTTGCACAGTGGACACTGGACACTGAGCTAAGTGGACCACAGTCTGACTGGTTGTGACCTTCCTGGTGTTAACCGGTGTTTATGATCTCATGTAGCTGATAGCACGTCTAGTTGAAATTGCATTGATTCACTACTTCATGTATTTCAAGCCTTGAAAGATTTACCTGTCTGACAGTGGCCTAACACTTAGAGTAACATCTGGGGGATATTCTGCAGCCTGTGAACATGGACAGACTCAAATCTCTCAAAACAGCTGATCTGTAGAGGGAAACAAAGACTCTCCATTCTTCTAAAAACAGTTTTAAAAAAATCTTGCTGCACTTGAGGTGGCAATAATGGTGTGGCTCAATATGCAGAAAGAATCTGAATCCTCAACACCATAAAAAAGTGTCATTTCATAAAATAACTCAGATTAAGAACAGAAGTGAGCTATAAAAATAGAACATTAATGTTTCATAAGTGAGGGACACTGCTAACAAGTACTAAATGTAGAAAAGCCAGGAAACATAAATAATAATTTCTACATCAATATTTAATCAGAAAATTTATCTTTAGTTGTTGTTTCTTTCCATTATTTTTATTATTTGGGTTCAGTTCTCTTGATGGAAATATATATATGATCAAACATTGCTGAGGTAGTGCGGTGCTGATAGGTAATTTCATAATGAATAGTGGCTTGAAGGGCAAATGGGGTTAATTTTCACTTTAGTACAATGGGTGTTAAGGTGAAAGCAAGAAGAAAGCCAGTATTTGCAGTACTGACAGTTGTTCAAGGGCCACATATTTCATACTCTCTTGTTGTGACTCATTTTGTTTAGGAACACAGTAGCAGCCATAAAATAGTTGGGATGTTTAATTTGGTTGCTTTTTTGGTTGGTTGGCTGGTTGTTGTTGTTGTTGTTGTTGTTGTTTTTTTCCTGTGTTTTGTGTGTGTATGTATGTTTGTTTTGTTTTGTTTGTTTGTTTGGTTGGTTGGTTAGTTGACTGATTTTTTTTCCTTGTTTGATTTTTTTTTTGCCTTTTGTCACTGTGAGGCCATAGCTCTTTGCCCTCTCACCTGTGAACCTCACAGTATTTAATGGATTTGTGTTAGCAACATTATCACGAAGAACTTTGAAACATGTTTTGAAAACAGAAGGTCAAAGAGTAAACATTTCTAAAAGTATTGCAGTAATTAGGGGACCTAAATTCTTTCAGCTTTTAATTAAGAGTCTTAATTTTATCCTCAGAGTTTTGCTAAGATTTACTAAGAATTTGTGGTGGAGCAGAGAATTAAACCAGATCATCTGAATTCATCCATGTCTCAGGGGACCCATGCTAAGTCTTCGGGCCCTTTCAAGAATCAGGATTACCATTACTGGAAATAAATCAAATATCTATTCGTGGGAAAGAATTCTTTAAAGTCAAATTGTGTTTTGAACCAAAATTTTTAGCAGTTTCTGTTTTATCTGGAACACCTTCCATTCCCTCCTGTTACCCTTTCTGTGCCAGATCTGTGAGCAAACATCGCCATGTTCAGTTGTGCGTGTTTTGCACTGACCACGTGAGTGCTAACAGCTTTGACACTTCACTCACTTTACAATATCACAGCTGACCTGTGATTTTACAGGTCTAATTACCCTACCCTGTGAAGGCTTTAGATAGTACTATGCACAATTTAATGGGATTTGGTACAATTCAAAATTTTTGAAGACGTTTTAAAGGAAATAAGGGCCTCTCAACTAATTGGCTGCAAATGGGGATTTTCTGTGCAGTCTGCTCTTTCTGTTTGAATATATAAGAAGAAGCAACTTCATTTTCTTTGTAAAAATGTTGTGCATAATACATTCAGGAAGAAAAACAGGAGAACCCTTCAAGAGGGTTTGCAGTGGAAGAGGAAGGAAGGGAAAAATGGATGGAAATCAAGCTGTGAGGTGGGAGAGAGGAGGACGATATAGGAAGGTAAGAAGGCATAATGAGAGACACAAAGATGGGGAAGAGACAATGAAGGATAGGGCTCAGGGATGGTTGGGGATGGAAATGGGGCAGGAGACTGGAAGACCTCACTGACAGTGTGTGGGAGTCCCAGGGAGAGGCCTTCAGATGGTGTGGCAGGCACAGAGGATGCTGTAGGGGAATGGAGGAATGCATGGAGTCACTTTTGGGTGCTCTTTGCTCAACCAACAGTTTAAGAAACCCCTCTAGGTATATTTCTTTTTGTTACCTGGTGGATTTAAATTGAACTGAAGGAATTGGCTCATTTAGCCATGAATTTCAAGCATTTAAAATGTAATTCTTCTCTGCTGGTAATAAATAGAAGAGCAGACAGCCCTCAGAGCAGGACCCCACAAGTCAGGTTTCTCTCATCAAGATCTGTAACGTTAGGTATACATATTGCTGGAAGGGAAATGAAATGTACTCAAGCCAAGCAACAGTAGTTTTTCAGCCAGTTCATAAACCTCCCAAATTCACAGTCTTTCCTTACCTGGAACTCAGGTTTCCATGAGGCTATGCCACCGGTAACTACACTGCTACTGTTCCCAGAATGATGATGGTAATCATAAAATGAAAGAAATTACACATTTTTTCAAGAAAGGGAATTTATAAGAGAGTAAGTGTGCTGGAATAAAAATCCCCCCCCCCCTTTCTTTTTTGCCTTCCTTGATGTCTGTTATATGCTAGTTTCAAAGTGGAGAGTTGCCTGAAATGCAAACCCAAGCAAACACTAATTTTGCTGACTACAGCCATGTGTATTCTAGTAAATTATGGCCTGTGCAACTAACAGCTGCTTCTACAGTTCCCAAATTGTGTTTATTTTTTAAACTTTAAAGTCCCTAGCTTTTTTTTCCCCAATTTTCTTTTTTTTTTTGTTCTTGCGGAATAGCAAAGACAGGAGAAATATTCCAGAGAAATTTGACAAGAGCTAGCAAAAGGGAAAGGCTGAAAAATAAATAAAGGGAGGCAGAAAGATAGCTGACAGCTCAGTGATCCTGTAGGGAAACTTCACTTTTTATTAGGAAATGTGTTTGTTTACTTTATAGTGATTTGAGCCAACTGCTGAATTAGTATCTGTACAGGAAACAAACAAACAAAAAAACCACAACCTACGCACTACAAGATATTCTGCTATTTTATTATGAAAGATCCTGAGACATCCTCAGCCATTTTTCATGAGTGTTTTGCAGGAAGACAGGCAGGGATTAACCCTCATGTCTCGGATATTTCTGGTTATGTATAATAACACTGCGAGAACGGCCTGCTATAGTGAGGAGTAGTGATGATGCATTAAGAATTCCAACTTTTGGTCAGTCTGTGACATAGTATTATAAAATCACTGTTTATTCAGTTTTACCACTTGATTAAAAATAGAATTCCTAGGTAAACCAAGTCTGGAAAAAATAGTTATTTTTAACTAAGAGCTGCACATTCAGACATCACAATTGACAGAATATGTATGCACTGTAATGTACCAAGAAACCTGTAACACTAATGGATCAGATAACCAAAGTGCTTAAGAAATCATAACTGAAAAGGAACAATAAGAAATAAGAATTTTGTACTATAATTCTCAAGACCCTGAGAAAGCAGCATGCATTCACTGCTACCAGCAGCTGTCCATGAACAAAACTTCTTTCCTAACACTAAAAGAGAGTTCACAGGCCAGGTTTCCTGGCCAGAATTATTCTGCCTGATTACCTGAATCCTCATGAAAAATGCTGTGAGAAGGCACAAAGCCAGTTGGAGATTTGCCAGTGACAATGGAGCCTGTGGCTCCTGCCTCTTCCCACCTCTCCTCCCTACGTGTGACTGCATATTGTCTGCAGGCAGCTTCTCCAGGCACACCTGGGAGCTGAGCACTGCATGGAGAGTGCTCAGGAGGGCAGAGGAGCAGATGCTGCTCCTGGTAGAGACAAGGCTTTCAGGCTTCTGGGCCCCAGGGGTGAAACGGTTGCTCCCACCATTTCCATTACCCTTTGTGCTGGCGAGTGTCCCAGAGCAGCAGCGGAAAGCGGTCCCAGTGCTAGACAAGTCAAAAAGCTGTGATTGTTGCTAGTGAAAGGGGAGTGGGAACTGGGTCCTCAAAACTGATGCTTGCCCACATCTATGTAGCATTAGTTAGCAACAGGCACTAAAGACAGCCACAGCCAGCTGCGTGAATAATGGGATGGTAGGAGTGTTCAAAGACAATTACAATGTCCACTGCAGGCAGGCAGTGCTAATGCAGGAGCTTTAGTGCTCTTAGCAATCGCGGGTAAATCTGCATCTGCATTAGAAAACATGCAGATCAGCAGCAGCGATTGCAAACATAATAGAAGCCCTGTCAAGCCAAAACAAAGCCAGTGTGGCCCAATATGGTGTCTCCAGCAGTGGACAGTATGAAGAGTGTAGTAAGGGCAAGCATGAAGAAACAGTATAAAGCATATTATTGATAACGCAACAAGAACAGGAACTGGAGACAAGTCCTGAGAATGAGAGAGGAAGGGCTGCATAACAACGTGGAAGATTATTACCACCTTGCAAATATCAGAAACTATTCACATCAAATTATGGGGGATGGCAAAGAAGATAATAGCAGTTAACTCAACAACTATCTGATAAGTGATCCGTAATAGGATGTTATTAGATGTCCCTGACACGCTGTGAATTATACACTGATAAAAGAGGCTGTTCCAAATGTTTAATTGTGCAATTTACATTTTGTTTTTACAATATCTGTGAACAAAAAATGCAAACAAAATTCAAATAATGAACACAAAAAGGAGAGGATGACTTCTTTTGCTGATGCCTTTGTAGTATTGAACTTATCTCCTGACTTCTAAATCAGTTATTCTGTCTACTTAAATGGACCCTTGAAAATTTTGTTCAAAAATGCCAGTAGAACAGTAAATGTATTTTCCCACTTCCAGAATAACTTTCATCAAAGGAACAAAAAATCCTTTAAAATTATTTACATCTCCCATCTACTATCTGTCTCTGTGCAGCAAGTAAGTAATCTTTAGTTCTGCTGTACAACGGTTTCCTAATGAGAAAAGCTTTAAGACTGGCCCCAAACTAGACAGAGCAATTTCTCAAGTTGCTGAATATCTGCAGTGACATTGACTGGAAGTGACATGAGAAGTGCTCGGGGTTTTTGCAAATTGTGCCTGTCAGGAGTTAAGGGCAGAAGCTTCAGTGTGCTGCTCCAGCTCTTGGCTTTCTTCCCTGCTGCTGACCTATCCCGTGGAGAAAAGCACCAGGGGATCCGTGACCCCAACAGGATTAGCTTTTTCCACCCCTCTCTTTTCCAGATGCCAGCTGCACTCACACCACCTCTTCAACATCTGCAGTAGATCTTAATAGATTTGTTGACTTGTCAGAGCATTTCCTATCAAAACCAAACAAACAAAAAACCCCAAACCAACCACCACTGTTTCTTCCTTCACATTCACACAAGAAGAGCATTCTAAAATTTCATAAAATTAGTTCAAGGGAAAGAAAATTGTTTTGAAGTTGCAAACTTTTCTGTGTGAAAACATCCTCAAAAGAGTCTATATTAACAGTGCCAATTTAAAACTTTCCAATCTTTTTATGTTTATATAAGAAAAAGCATTTTTAATTTTCATTTTTCTTGCAAATGGAAAGGAATAAAAAACCTTGCCATTTTCTCCAAGAGGAACATTCCGGTTTGATTACTTTTTAGAAAAAATCCTATGTACAGAAATCTAGAAGAGCAAAGACTGTTTAAAATCCTAACTGCAAAAGAGAAAGAAACAACATTAAAGCTTACTTTAACAATTCCAGGTCAGCTCTGGGTTCACAGAAGGCCTGCGCTTGTTTCTTGGTCTCTCAGATTTATGCTTTCTGTGCAATTCCTCATATAAGTGCTTTGTTTGTTTGTTCACTGTTTTGTTTGTAGGCTTTTATTGGTGTTTTTGTTTATTATTATTTTATTTTATGAAGGATTTCTCTGTGATTAAGGCCTCAACTTTCTGGGAAGAAGCAGCTTCTCTGTAAGAGTTTGGGTTTTAAATAAGAGGAAATAGGAGTGTGGTTTGAGAAAGGAATAAGAGTTTCGTTAGGACCTCATGCAAGCAGGGCTGCATCAACTCTTTCTATCCTCCCTGATGAGAAAGCTTGCACCTACATGTACATACACACAGAGGTATTATACAGGCTAGCAAGAACCGTGATCCAGAATTGAAATCAACAGTGGAAGAGAAGCTCTTGTGAAACAGCTCTTCACTTTTTTATGCTTGGACAAAGTTAGAGCATCAAAACCACTCACAAGTGCTGTTTTGAGGGCTTGGTTTTCACTCATTTTCTTCTAGTCTCTTTTCTGCTTCTGCAGAAAAAAATCAGGTTTGCCAGTGAGTGAAGTGGTTCTTCCATGGCTTTCTCCATCAAAATAACAACAAAGGCTTTCAGAGGAACAAAAGACATCAAGGTCTGTTTCCAGTTCTGCTCCACAAATAGGTGAATGTTGCTGATGAGTTGTGGCTTAACTGTGAAGAAATTAATGGATATATTTTTTTAAGCCAGAAAAGATCTTCTCCTAAGACCCTTTGTATAATACAAGCCATAGATTTTTTTTGGTGTTGGAGAAATAACCTCCACAGTTGCTCACCACTAGCCAAGAAATCTTGTAGATGATTTTTTGCCTTGGTTATTTTAGGTTAATTTGTGCTATCTATTTGAACTCTAACAAGGCCAGGGATCTGCCTTTGTATCTTCAAAGCACTATGCATGCATTATATAATTAATTCTCACAAAACTCATATAAGTGTGATGGATTGTATATGACTTGTTCCCTACTAATCATAAAAGAGAGGAAGCTTTAGAGAACTAATGCCTAGTACCTATTGATCTTTCTGTGTGAAACCTTTGCTATCATTGCAGCATTCGTATCACTGCATTGCCAAAAAGCTCCAGCCAAGATCAGGGTCCTGTTGTGCTAAGCACAGCCTTGTGCAGTCAATTTTGTCAGCTTCTCCCAAAACAGCTTTTAGCTTACAGAGAAAAGAGGGATAAGGAGAGAATCAAAGACAGAAAGAGAAGCTGAGATGCCCTTGGTAACATAGCTGGCTACCAGGATGAACATAGGCTACCACGGGATCTGCTTTATAGCAGACCATGAGCCTCTTTGCAGGGATGGTTACTGTCTAACATACCTTTGCTGATAAAATATAATAAGCAAATCACATACACAGCACCCCCAGCTTGCACCTTGAAAATGCTAGACCTTACCTCCAATATTAATATGACAACCTGGGATGTATCCTGCAGTTTTTAAACAGTGGGAGAATTAAGTGGTGCATCAACCTCGAAAACAGAAAAAAAAACAATAAAGTGTGAAAATACATTTTAAATATTAAAAAGTAAAGTATCTTAAAAGACAGAAAAGGGCAAGGAAAAAGAAGCTTCTGCATTTTTTTTTTCAGATTGCAAATCATTGTTTTATGCAAAGTCATATAAATCTAATTTCAATGGCTAAAAGACTATTGTAATCTTCAATAATTCCTCAGAGGATCCTTGCTCAAGCTCCATTTAGTGTTTTTGGTTTTGCATTACTGGTTCATCCTACATACTATCACAGTGCATATCATGCCTGCAATTTCAAGCCTTATTAAAATAATCATTTTTATCCGGAATGGAGAGCTGTTACTTACCACTGGAAATATATTATTAGCTCATCCAAACTAAATCACTCATTCCTCCCCACTAAAAGTTAGATGCCTGTCAACATTTCAATATTATCTCTAACATTTTGAAACTCTCTGTAATTATGGAGAATTTTGTTGGTGGTTTGTTTTTAAGACATAATAGGTGGAAAATTCTGTCTTGTCTTTTCCATGTGGGATATGGAAGGGAAAGATATGTGCCAGGAAAAAGGATCTATATTTCACCTTCTAATTTTTCCACAGAAATATCTTTGTTTTGTTTGTTTGTTTGTTTGTTAAGACAGAAATATAGACAAGACGCTCATATTAATCAGCGTAATTCAGTACAATAATAACAGGTCTCAGATCTTTGAAAGAAGCACTGCGAAAATCCTTTTTGGTCTGTAGTAATAAACAAATGCATGCCAATCTAACATTAGTGTGCACAGGGAATGGTACTGTAAAACAGATACGACCTGATTCAGGGAAAACATTTAATAGAAATGAGAGTGAGAGAGACAGAGAGACACAGAGAGAGGGGGAGAGAGCTTCCAGAAGAATATTATGCAGAAGATCCATGGTGGTGAGCAGACGTTTCCCAAGGTGAGAACTAAGCTAATGAAAGCCATAGAAAAGGTTGCAGCAGTCCAGTATGACCTCCATGATGGTAGGAATCCATAGGGCTTTCTGATGAGGCTGCTCGTCATGATTTCTGTTGTTTGATTTCTATTTTGCTTTCTCACGTTTTTCTATTTTGTGATTATTCCTGTCTTTACATTTTCACTCAGCCTTTATTTGCATTAGGAAAATGTCATATGGGTTTGTTTCTCATTTACTATAATGTGTGCCTCCTTCAGGTGCATGTTTTCACTCTCTTTCTCTTACAGGTTACATTTTCAATTAAGCCCCTCAGCCAGTCTCTCGTGTACCTCTTGAGAAGTCTATAAATAACCAGAAACTTCTCATTCTCCCTGTTCAAATCACTCCCTAAAATTCTCCTTCGATCCAAGGTCCACAAATAAATCAATTAAACTGGTGCTGAATCCACTGTTCATCTTTTTTAGTGTTTATATATGATGCCCAGGACAATGATGAGGGCTTCTAGTTGCTGATAATACAAACAGTTGAATAAAATAAAGCTTAGAACACCCTGACCAGTGTTCTGCCCCAATGTGGACGTTTGGGGACAGTTTAATTTTGGTTTCTGTACAAGTGTGACTCTGTGACCTCCAGAAATGTTGTCGGAGAAAGCTTAAGATGGCAAGATAAGAAGGGAGACACTGTGTTGTTTAATCACAGCCATTTAAAGCGCAGATGCAGTAGGTTATGTGTGCCAGGGTAATGCATACTGCAGTGTGAGACTTCTGCATGGAGCACACAACCTGTGTGAGACCCATATCCTCCTGGAGAGGCAGTAACCTGCCAAACAGGAACCCCAATGATGTTTAAAGTAACATTATGTGCTCATACTTAGGTGGCTGAGTCCCACCCAAACGGCTTTTACGTGATGGAAAAATAAATAAATAAATAAATAATAAAAAGAAACAACAACAACACATTTCATCAAATACAAAAGAGCAATAGCAAATACACACAGCAAATAGCAAATACATTTCAACATATACACAGATGAAATATGAAAGTACTAGGCCAGATGAATCTAATATGTGGTTGCTTCACTGTCATAAAACAGCCATAGATCAAGAAGACGAGGTTGTAGGGAAATCTTGCATAGAAAAGTTTGAGCATTCTAGCCATTGGCTTTAGCCCTGCAGCTCTTCTATCAGCAATATTTCCTCCATGCAGTGAGATACTGAGCCTGCCCTCCATTTTTTAATTCAAGGGCAGACAGTGACAGGAGAAGATAGGTTTGTAAAGATAGTAATAACAAAACAACATGTAAAGTAATGAAAAAGAGTGAGTAGGAAAATTACCCGTAGTGGGAAAGAAGTGTTTCTCCCAAACTGGAAAACAGGAAGCAAAACTGAAGATATCAAAGCTCTCACTGGAGCCGTATAAGCCTGGAGGAACATTAATGGAAGAGTCAGAAAGCAGAGATGGAAACATAATGTGGAAAATTCGATAGACTTTCAGGGAAGATAGAAGCAGTTAAAAGGAACATCAGTTTCAATCAGGGAAAAAAAAAAAAAAAAAAGCAAACCACACATTACTGATGGATTTAGGAACAGTGGGAACAGTGTGAGAGACAAAAGGATCCTGAGCAAGAGTATAATTTGATGGCAAATGACCTGGTTGGTCCCTGAACTACTTGAGAAGAAACAGGGTGTTGACTGGTGAGAAGAAAGTGAATGAAAGAGAAAGAGATGAAAAGTTTTCACACAGGAAAGATCCAGAAGAAGTGGGGAAACACTAGAGAGAAGTTCAGCCATATTCTGTCTAGACAAAGGGACAGCAGTAACTTGCAGCAAGACACATTTCCCTGGGATGCAGTTTCTGTGACTGCATAACTTGACAATTACCATCTCAACTGTGAATTCTTTACAAGTGGGAAAATAGCATGGAAGGCTCTTTACTGCTCTGGGCTTCCTGTGCACCCTGGGAAAAAGCACCATACTGACATCAGCAAAGTAACATTCAAAGTATATAATAAACACAACTATAACCTACCACTGAGATGCCTGCCTACCTCACCACCCACACGAAGAACATATGTGCCATTCGAAATGAAATTCCCCCGATAATTGCAGCTTCTCTTCCAACAGACAAAGAATGTATCTCTTTGCTTATTAAAAGACTTTTAAAAAATCTCAACAAAGGCCTTGTTTGTTTTAAATTTTTGCACAGTGGGGTCTCTGAGGACTAAAAATACTCCCTTCCCCCTGAAAAAAAGAACTTGCCCAGCATGGCATGGTGACAGGAACGACAGAACAGCAAAACAGCAAGTCAGGGAGATGGAAGGTTTCAAAAGAAAAAACAAAAAGGTGCCTCCAGGTTTATCCAAGTCTATTTTTTTCTTTCAGAGTTGCAATTACTCAACAGTACAAGATTTCTTCCTGAATGCCTGTAGGGGATTAGAGGTGGGTTGTTTTTTTTTTTTTTTTTTTCTTTCCCTTCTTCACAGCACCTCCTGCTGACATCAGACCGACAGTCATTACACTTTCCTAGTAATGTCCTAGGAAAGCTTGCCAAATGTATAGCTCATCTGGACTTAAACGGAGAAACCCATAGCCAGCAGAAAGCTCAAGGACTTCACAATGACTTTGCAGTCGCTTGTTCCATTACAATAACTGTTTATCTTCAGAAAATATATAACAGAGAAGAAAAGCATATAATTTAGCCATTCAGCAGACAAAGAGTAGACATCTTATGGCCAGATGCTGATCTTTCTCGCTTTCAACGTGTTCTGGAATCGAGGGAAGTTCCCAGCCTGTCATCCTGGTGTGAGAATATTTAGCCTCATACTTGAATGAGAGAGAAGCTCACTCAACAACCCATGAAAACAAACAAACAAAAACCACCACCAACAACAACAAAAACCCACAATGTTCAAATCAAAGCAATGACTTTTAGTGTCTTTGGTGGGGTTTAGTTCTGTCTCTTTCAGACCACTCTGGTATGCAGGAGATCCCTTGTTCCATGCCTAATGAGTATGTAGTATGATACTTTCCTCACACCCAGTCCCTTGATATCAACAAGGCAAAACTTACCCTTTTCTTAAATTGTCACCTTTTCTTAAATTCTCACCTTTGCTTTATTCTTTATGATTTGACACCACGGATACAGATTATGGATTGTAGTAAAGGAGAGATCTCTGAGAAAAATAGGGCCAGGAATCACTTTTTGGTTTCAAATTTTGGTGTCCTTATAGAATAAGATATAGTAAGAGATGTGTATACAACGGTATCCTCCTAACAGGATTATTCCCAGTAAATAGCCGATCATCTACACTTTAAGAAGAGCTTATAAATAAATAAATATATATATATAAAACAACAACAAACAAATAAACAAACAAACAAAACAACTGTGAACATTAGCACAGAATTAAAAAAATAAAATAAAAATCCATTTGCTCCATGGGCTCTTTATCTGGTGTTATTTTGTATCAGTGTGAGACAAGCTAGCACAAGATCCCCAGAGCTAAAGAGTACTGGTTTCTCCAGGTAGCTTGAAATTATATAAAACCTTTAGAATTTGGCTTCTGCGTTTTATTTTAGCACCATATGACATCCAGCTGATGCAAGTCAGCATTAAAATTAGTTGGAGCTACATAGAGTTCCATCAGGGGATGCTCTAACCCAGAAAGTTTAAGATGTAGCTTTCAAAATAGCGATTCCCAGGGGCAACACTGTATATTCAGTGGGTCTGGGAATTCAATAATTTTCAGAAAGGAGCTCCTCTGAAAATCTTAGGTAGCACAAGCATGAACTACAGTCAAGACATATCACTTAACAAGCATATCACAGATTTCTTCTTGACCTTTTATTTTTATGACTGCTGAGGTGATAGAAAAGAGAAAGGATTCAACTAGGTATAGCCACTGTCTGATCTTTTCTTAAACATTCTTTCATCTCCTCATGCTGACCAAGATTTCAATTCCTATGAAACACATTTTCTAATTCAGGGCCAAAAAGATTGTTAAATGGTCTGTTCTGGATTTAAAATCTACAAATCTGAAACCAGCAAGTTGCAGTTTTGCTAAAATCACCAACATGAAGTGGTATCAGTTTTTGTGAGATACCTCAATAATGCAATCATCTCAAGTGAATACGTGTCAGCAAAAAGGACTGTATCCACTTAATGAAATGGATGTATCAGTAGCATTAAACCACAGAATACAACACCACTAACATGCTTTTGTGATAAAGGAATTAACCCTCCATCCTCCTAAACTCTTTGTGACTCCTATTTCCCCTTCAGCCACCAAATTTTTACACACTAATGTGCTCACAGATTGCTATAATTGTCTCTGTAATGATTGACCTATTGCAATATCGTCCAAGCACCTTCTTATTCTGATTAGGAGTACAGTAAGAATGCACACAGAGTGGGAACAAAAAGGATGTTTCTCAAAGGCTTATAGTCTATATGGGACAAAAATGTAGATACAGAAAGAAGGAAACTGGAGGGCAATGATTATAGCTGGTCATCGTCACCACTCAGCCTGTGTCAAGGAGAACCTGACAGAAGGAATGGCTCCTGGTAACCCCTGACACAGCTTCAATAGTTTTACAATTAGGTATATTTATACTGGAGAATAGCTTCACTTGTATCATTTACACGTTCATAAATCCTTGTCTGCCAGACTTTCAAAGCTTTATTAACCAGCGTTTCATGCAAACAGTTAAAAGCAGTGAAGCTGGAACTGTGTGATCATTGTCATAAAGTGAACAGTATATTGTACCTTGTTTATCCATCTGCTATTGCACTATGGGAATTGAGTTACTTTTAACAATTGCAATGGCATAAGTGGTACTAACACATGTAGAGGGTACGTGTCAATACATACTGTTAATTTCCACTTTTGCTTCTTCATATTAAACAACGCTGAAGGTTTCTGTGTGGAAGGTTTCTGAGTGCTTTCATCCTTCCCATCACTGCTGAGATTCTCTGCTGCCTGGATCTGCCTGTGGTGAGCATCATAACCCCTACCATAGAGAAACAAATTCAAATAAAAGGTGTATGCCCTAGTTCGCTGTCTATTTGGATAAGATTTGAGTCATATGCTGTTGTCCCAGATGAATATAACCCTCTTGAGTTGTTACACTTACAAAACTGATTTGCAGACTGAAGGAAAGATAATGGCATAGATTCCAATTGAGAAAGCAAAGACAGCTTGGGCTAACATCCTGGTTCTGCCATGCTCTTCCTCTGTGGCTTAATCCTGCCTTATGACCCTGGATACGTCTCTGCAAACTTTGAAGGTAAGCCTAAATCTGGTCTCAAGTTCAAATTCATCTCATGTTCAAACTGTGTGGATGACAGCTTAAAGTGAGGACTGGGATTTTGGTGGGCTCCAGGGCATGATTCACTGCTCGTTACCCTCTGCTTTCAGCCCTGTACACAGCCAGGAGGGCCTTCCTTCACAGCAGCTCAATGAAATCTCAGTGGCACTGTTTCACACTTTCTGGCTGAACCTCAGCTGACTCGACACACATCTAAGTAGTGAACAGAAAGTTTGACTGACTGGGATTTCCACCCCTCCTCTCCTTCATGGGAACCTAGAGGGACTTGTTCACTCTAGTTTAAATCCTGGCCATAAAAACTCTCAACAGCAAGTTCGATTTTCCTTTCCTTGCTCTGGAATTCATAACATCATCCAAGTATAGATAATTATCCTTAGAACAAGCAGAAAACAGCCCCTGAGAGTCAGGAAAAAACAAACAAACAAACAAAAAACCCTGCATCAAGTAGGATTTTTTATTTTGGCTTAGTTTTGATAGTGGTTGCTGAAAATCACTAAAGATTTTTTTTTTTTTTTTTTTTTAACTAATGCAAAATACATTGATTGCAAAAGAACTCCTGAATATCCACTGCTCTGCATAACTACATTATGTTAATATTCTCATGTTGTCAGCAGATCTTTACCAAGTAGGAGGGATTCATTAACTCCAGTGTAATCGGCAATCCAGGCTGGCAGAAAGAGGCTTCCTATACCTCAAGCTGGCTCAAGTCAGAAGTAATGTGAGTGTATCTGACTCAGGCCTACACATTATGGTATAATCAGCTATCCCTCATGGAGTTAAAATCACTTTGCTTTGAAAAGACAGTGGTAGGTTTACATGGAATTGTTTCATTCTGATGCAAATGCATCTACTTCCTAGAGGAAATAAACATTTAAAGTCAGTAAGTGTGCAATAAATAGATCTCCTAGCGAGGAGTGAGTTTACATTGTTTTATTTCCTGTTTTATGCATATATCTGTGTGTGAATGTCTGCATACATATATATATGTACATATATGTGTGTATATATATGCGTATAAGTACACAATATAATAGATATGTATTTATATTTATATATATATATGTAGTTTAGTCCAGACTAACTTTCAGCCCAGTCTTCAGCAAGGACCTTGTCCAGAAGAAGCTCAGAGACACCATGATTCAGGCCACCCTGTTAACCCCATTTTCTACTCCATTTCTCTCCGTCAAAAAACACGACAGCATCAGCCCTAGTAAGGCAGGCTGGTTTAAAAAGATGGGCTCAGGATGCCAAACCACGTGTGTGTATGCTGAGAAATGAGCAACGTAGGAGTGCTCAGGAACTGCTCACTCCTGCAGGACTAAACCTAGAAATCCTGATGGCTTGTAACTGAGGGTATATTCAGGGGTCCAAATTACAGTCTTGCCTTCCATTATTCTCAGTTAGCTCCTTCTGTATGATAATTGCAGCAAGGTTAGAAATGACCTAACAATTGCATTAGTTTTCACACAACTTCCCTCTTCTCATTCCTCTCCGACCTCTATCCACAACAGAAATTAGTGAAGGACATGCAGAAAAGTAAAAAGAAGGCCTGAATATAGGTTGTCATACCCAGCCCAGCTGTTGCTAATAATAATTTTCTGAGTGCGAGCAGTGGATGAGCCATTTGTCACGAATGATTTATTTGATTATATTAGCTCTCTTTTCACTCCTTGCAAACTTCTTCTACCAAATAATGGAGACATTCGAAGCTGTTCGTTATGTATGTGGGCCTGGGTGATTGTTTCTCTCCTCAAGCATGAGTCTGTGGATTAGTGGTTTGTTAAGGTGCGAGTGTTCAATGGAGACTAATGGTTTTGGATGCCTCTCCTTTTAGTCGTCCCATTTGGGCAGACGGATCATGGTACTGATATTCAGCAGGTAAAGGCCCAAATCATTCTGAAAAATTGGCCCTTAAGGGATACCTTGGTTGTTCATGCAAAATCACTAAGTGCTTCTGAAAATTTAGCTCAGAGTCTATTCATTATTTGTCATTACTTACATCAGTGACATGGCAGATATTATTCCATGACTGACTGACTGAATTTCTGCAAAATGGAGACCTGATGCCCACTAATGAGTGAAAAAGAAAGCTGCCTTCTTTGCAGATGGCAATAGGTATTCATATAGATAACTTTGTCTCCCTTCTGACACTGTGGTCTGAACTGAAATGCCTACCAAATAGAGATTTTTCCTAAAATGCCTGTCGTCTTCTGTCCTTTTTTTTCCCCCTCTACTTTGCCTTGAAGTTTCTAAGTACTGTAGGGTAGATGCTGGGCTTTGACCTCAGCTGGGACTCATAGTTCTTATTATGTTATGTTCCCATTAGTTAGGCTGCTGTTCTCCAAGGATTAAATTCATCCTGTGACACTTAACTGTTCAGGGATCTTTTAGGACTTTCTTTATTCTAACTTGTGTGACTTCAAAACAGGAAAAAAAAATGCATTATTTAGTTTGTGTATGAGTTCTCCCTTCAGGGATGATTGTGGTTGATTTGATCACAGGAATGAGTTTTACTTTTATGCCAACACCTCAGGAAGTCCATCGTCCATTGGAGGCCTTGTTAGTGTTCCTGGCCCTTGGACTCACAAGTTCCTCCTTAGTGGTGGACAGCTGGTTCTGTGACAGTACATGTACCAAGATGACTATATAGGTTAGTAAAAAAAACCAAACCAAACCAAACCAAACCAAACCAAAAAAAAAACAGTACAGTTTGGGGAGAACTGTGGATGGCCCACCTGGAGCTGACCATGTCTGGTGGGGAACCAGCACAGAGAGCAGAACATGGACAGTGTTCTCTGTGACTTCTGTAACTCTGCCCTGAACCGTAACGTACAGTGTCACTGGAATTACACCAGGGAGGAGTGTGTCCCATATAAGGCCTATTGAAGTCTCTAGCCAATTGTAGCCAATTTTTAGCCACTTGTACTATTATTTAGTAGGGCTATTGATCTATTAAGTCTGAAAGCTATATCTAGCTGTGATGGACACATGCATTTATATAGGCAGACAAGATAATATAATGAAAACCGTAATGCCAGAAGAGAGTGGTAAAATAATGTAGGGAAAAGCAAGGGGGAGGAAGAGGTTATTTTAGTTCTTTGTCTTCCAATAATCACTGCACAGCCTGACATCTGATTTCTTTTACCCTAATCTCAGCATGCATCTCAAAAATGCTACTGGCCATCAGATTATCCCAGCAGATCATTAAATTTTCTTATCCTCCGGACTTATGTATGCTGTGGAACTATCCAAGGATAATGAGCAGCCTGCTGCTGCACTCACCTGGTTAGGGTCAATGTGTTTTGTGAAAGCTCCCCACATATTCTCTTTAATGAATGAGTCCTTTCTTTTTATAGAAGACTCTAAGGGGGGAAAAAATAGAAAGAAAAAAAAAAAGCTTCAGTTTTTTTTTTTTTTAATGAGAAACATGATATTCTTCAGACAAATTCCTTGTTGTCAACAGGAAACAGCAATAGGTGATCCAAAAGCCTTGTACGATGGTTTGTGGGAGTATGTACTCTCCAAAATTCATATACATAATGTTATTCTCCTTTCTTCCCTGGATGCTGTATGTGTTGGGTCAGAAATAAAGATTCTGTCTCTAATTACCCAAACAGCTGGACTGATTGAATACAAGGGTTAAACTGTTACTGCTTCTAGTGGCAATCTCAACATGGGCTATAGCAGTACTAATGCTGTTTACTGACTCTAGGAAAGAAAACAAGTTTATCTGATCACAGATAAACTTACCTCCTCAGATAAACATTTAAATAAAAAGAACTTTCTCCTTCAAAAATGCATACCCTTATTTCCCTTGTGGCAGCCAGCTTTTCCCAGACTTTCTTATGTTTTCATGTCCTTCTGTTGCTCTCCTATTCATATTCTCTCATCTAATTCCCACAAATGGTTCCTTCTGCTCAAAAAACAAAGCTCCAGACTTGCAGAACAAACAGGACACAGGCTGAAAACTCAAATGCTAAGTTTCACCAATTTGTTGCTTGCACTGTAAAGCCACTAAGATTGCGACAGGATCAGCCAGTGGTCTAATGCTCCTCTCCACATCATGCCAGTTGTATACTGCTTGTGTCCTGTGCTGCATTAATATGGGCACCCAGCTGCCATCAGTGAGGAGGAGAACTTGATGCCCACATTAGGTTTTCTCACCCAGAACTAATGCAATCCTTTCTGTACAGTCCCAGCTGACCTATCATGATTTACATTTCCTCTGAAATTATAAAGGTGCTCATATGATCACCACAACTGCAGACAGAACATGTGCCAGACATTAGGGTATTTCTCCCCCTGACATCTGTACAAAATGAGGTAGTGTTCCCTTTGTTTTACAGACAGGGACTGATCATGGAGTGACTGGCAAACGGCTATAAATGAAATGTGTCAAAGTGGCAGAAATTGAAAGGGAAAATCTCAGGGTCTTTGCTGTCAAGGTCAGCTTTGCTTTCCTCAAGGAGGAGGAACTGAGTGCCGCGGTGGAGGTGAAAGTTAGAAAGGAGTCAGCACTCTGTGCTTAACAAGGCCTTCACTCATTGCCAGGGATGGGCTTGCAATGCCTTCAATGGCAGCAATCACAATCATTTTGAACAAAGTCCAGATACCTTAAGACTAAATCAACAGCTGAGTTTTCCCCAAACACAGGGTACACAGATATGCATCTGAGGACGAGACACACTTTTTGTCTGAACAGTTTTAATAGTGATTAATAAATTTACTCTAATAAAAATCTTGCTGGCAAAGAGCCCTTAAACATGACATTATTTACATAATTTCCTGCAAAGAACAGCTGCGTAGCCCTCCACTCTGGTCATAACTTCTCCGTTGTAGTGCTCCGGCACCCAAACATTCACAAATCTTAATGCACCTGCCTGGCATTTATGATACGAAGCTTACGGAAGAGGTGTGCCTCATAGAAACCAGCACCTAGTATGTGCAACGTGAAAGTCGATGGTGCGACCTGGGTCCAGATCCTGCAGTCAGATCCGTACTGGTAACCACTGGGATGCATTGTAGGATTGGGCTCATATTTACTGATAGCTTTTAATTAGTCTGCATAGCTCATTTCCACATCTGCTTTCCTATAAACAAACCACTAATTAGTTCAGTGAGTCAGTTAAAAGTGTACCATTGTGCCAGATAGTTTAAAGAGACACAGAAAATATTTGAAACACAGTCCGATTAATTTTAATTATTTTTTCAAAAGGGAAGGCATGAAAAAAAAAATTAAAAATCTCCTTCCTCTGAATTCTTCTCCTAATTTCAGGATAAATAGTTGTGAAGTTGTGACTGTGTCAAAGACTTGTACGTCTCCAGAGAAAATCCACTCTGGCTTTAAGCTTTCTGATATATTCTACTGCTTTGGTTTACTCAAGTGGTAGATCTGAAAGTGCTGCTAGTACTTCTAAAGCCTGATTACTCACCTGAAAAACTCAAGTTAATAACATAGTTTTCTCAATACCCAGGCCTCCTGACCTAATGCAGTAAAGCAATCTTGGTTTCTGGGCCAGAGTCTTGTTTATGATCTGTGCAACTTATGGAGATGAGGTGTTTGTAACTAGGGCAGGAAGGCAAGACTCTCTCTCCCCATGCACCACGGGAAATGAGCAGAGCTCCCTAGTTCCTTCTAACATGGGCCTTCTCAGAGAAGATGGTGGCTGCGTCCTTGCACAAACATCCCCTGGGTGATGAGCTGAACAACTCCTTTGGGGCCTTCAGATGGGAAAGGACCTCATGTAGATGTGTTATCCTTGGTCTGACTCCCACCCCAAATTTCTGAAATCTCAGTGGGCTCAGAAGTAAGCAAAGCACAGAGTATCTGGGGCAGGTCTTTGCATGGTCAAAGATAACACTTCAGTGTGTGTGGATGTATTTAAAGCCAAAAATGAAAGACTTAGACCTCATTAGGCTTTGAGGTTCCTCCTAAGTCTTAGTTTTATGTGACTAAATCTTTATTGACTCTGACTGAAAGCTTTAGGACAAGGCAGCTATCCTTCCAATTTAACCTTGTGCCACTTGTAACAACAGAAGTTGAAATAATTAGGTCATTTTTTAAGTGTGGGCTTTTGCTTTCCAAGCCGACTACTCCTTTAGTGCTTAAAAGTCTTGCTTCGGGTGTCCCCCTGACACCTGCTCTCTTTGGTATAGCATCTAATCACTAAGTACGATGTATTTCCTCCATCCTCCTTACATTCATATGAGGCTTGTAGCATTCTGGCAATTTAAACCTCCACTCTCCATGGGTGAGTCAGGATGGCTTTGGTGAACTGTCCATTTCTTCTGATTATTTCTCACCATGGTAAGGGACTGTGGCTGAGGACTAGCAACTTTACCCCACGAAGACTTTAATGGTCCAAATACACTCCCCGTGCAGATTAAAGTGGAATCACTAATGCAATTTTGACCTGACTTTGATGCAGCAGCGTATTGATGTGGGGTGACACCACAGTAAGGCAACAAGGTTAGATCTCAGCAGTGATTAAAGTGGAGTTCCAGAGAGGATGTTTACATCCTGTGTTTGCAAGCGTGCAGGGAGGCAACTGGAAAACAGCACAGGGTGCCTGCTCTGGGTGTGCTTCAGCTGCCTCTACACAGACTGCAAAGGAAAACAAGATGTTTTCAAACTCTTCTTGCCTTTACCCTTTAACCCGTTGTCCCTCTGGAAGATAATCACAGTCTTCTCAGCTGCTGCGTATTCAGTAGTCAGACAGTCAATCAACCAGTCAATCAATCAACATTAAAGCTGGTTTTGCCAGGTGTCACCCTCACCAGCTGGGAGGGTGGCTGCACCTTTTGGATGCGGGTCTGGGCCTGGTTCCAGCCCTGGGGGGGGCCCAGAGGGAGCCCCCCCTGCTAGGAGAGCACATCGCGTGTCCATCCTGCGCCCTGGGGTGAGGCTGTGCCGGCACTGTGTACCGCGAGATGCTCGTATGTATGGATATATTACATATTTATAAGCAAAGGAACAACTGAGATGAGGATGCTTTAAAATGTTCCAGCCACAGCGGTACCCGGGGAGGGAGAGAATTTTTTACTATTATTTTTTTTCCTCCCTTCTAGGCATCTGATTTACTCCGTGATTCTGATGCTTATCAACAAAGCGTGAAGATTGCAATAAGGATCCTCCCTGGAAGGCGAGGAGGAGTGACTTCAGGGGGCTGGGAGGAGGTGGAGTGCAGCGCGGCTCTCGCCTATAAGGAGGTGCCCAGCGCCTGGCTGCTGCTTCCAGCCGCAGCTCGCAAGGTGAATTTCCGCGGTGAGGGCTCTGCCGCCGGCATTTGGAGCATCTCCTCCTCCGGGGGCCGCGGAGGACGGTCTCTCGGTTCGCCCCGCTCCGGCTGCCCATTTACCCGGAGTGCCTAGGTGCCCGATGGAGTAGATGAGAGGGAGAAGAGGGAGCGCACAGAAGCTGAGGGGCGCTCGGAAACCGGGTCCGGTGGAGACGGGCGGGTGGCTGGCTTCCCCCTGCGGGGCTGACCATGGATTCCCCAGCCCTCGGGGGTTTCACGCTACTGCTCGTCAGTTTTTGGCACCTGGGATTAACCGCAACCAATTGTGAGTAGCGGGAGTGCAGGAGTTACCTGGTGTCGGGGTGAAGGGGGGGGGGGGGGGGCGGGAAAGAATGAAAGGGGGCAAAAAACTCCCTGCAAACCGAGGGTATTGCAACGCGACCTCTAAGAAAGTTAGCCCAGCTCCGCTTTGCTAATCGAGCTGAGAAACGCGAAGTTGCGGCCAGATGGAGGGGTTGCTCGCCGCCGTCCTGCCGCTGTGGACGTGGATTCGAACGGGAGCCGCTAGAGCCTGCAGCGAGCCTCTCGCTCGCTTTCCATCCTCCCGCCGGGCGCGTTTATTTTTTATTTTTATTTTATTGCTTTCGCGGCCGGGGCTGCGCGCCTGTCCCTGCCATCGCACCGGAGCCGCTCGCCGAGCCCGGCATGGGTCGGGGCTGCCGGCACCCCGCGGAGCATCCCCGGCGGAGCCCCCCCGGGTGCCGTCGGTCCCCCCGGTGGCCCCTCTCCCTTCCCCATCCCGGGGGGCTGCGATTCCCCTTCTCGCTCCCTCTTCTCTCCGTTTCGGTCCCCTCCTAAGTTTCCCACGTCCCAAGGGCGGTGCCGGCGGCTTTGGCCCGCAGCAGGACCCCCTCCTTCCTCCCCCATTTTCCTCCCCCCCGGCTCGGGGCTTTGCAGCGCTGTCGCCGGTATCCCCGGGAGCGTCCCGCCGCCTGCCCCCTCCGTGCGACCGCCGGGCGGGGGGATGCCGTGGCGGGGGCCAGGGCGGCCGGGCCCGTCGGGGGCCGCGGGGCAGGCGGGGGCGGCAGCGGGGGGCGAGGAGGCCGCCAGAGGGCGCCGGAGCCCCACCGACGGCCCGGCTGGGCACAGCCCGGCCCGGCCCGGCACAGCCCGGTGCCCGCGGACAGCGCTCCGTGCCGCCGGCTGGATGCTGCTGCCAAACCCGCGGGGGAGCCTTGCTTCAGTTCTCTTTTTTTTCTTTCGCTCAATTAAATTATGGTTAATATGTTTTAATAACGTTCGCGGATGCTAAATGGCAGGCGATTTAAGGCAGAGGCTTGCCGTTACTGATGCAGTAATAAAGTTAATTCCTAACACTTAAAAAGAAACTCTGCATTAATGAGTTTTACTATTTCACGGGTGACAGTTTAATTTCCCAGTGCCAATAAACATTTCCATTGAATACACACTACTTCCTAAATATTGAGGAGTCAATCTTTTTAAAGAGTAATGATCAATAGTTTTATTATACTGTACAGATTTTACTTATTCATTGCTCAATGAATTAGCATAGAATCAGCTGTAAGCGCTTTCCCAGGAGCTGAGCAAAGGAGCCTGTGAATCTGTAATAGCTACAAGTTCCCTGGAAACCTTATTAGGTTGGGATGTGAGGATATCTGTGTGCGCACGGACCTCAGTAATTGCATCCAGCATAAAAATTTGTCACCTTCTTAAGTAACTCTTCTCTATGTGCTGCAGCTCAGGAATGCTTGGTCCTACCACAGATGGGGCTAAGAAATCTTATGAACTGGTTAAAATGTTGAATTATGTCTGCCTAGAAGTAGAAATATCCTGAAAGTTTAGTTGAAGAACTAAAAAGTCCTTGTTTTTAAGGATTGCTAAGCTCTTGGATACCTGGTAAACTTTCCAAAAGGAGATGTTCCCAAATTCTGTAAATGGGAACCTTCAGCACAGGCCACTGTCAGGAGCTGAGGTCCTTTTATTCGAAAATCAAAGTGCAAATGGAAAAGTGTTCCTTCTGCGCTTTCCTTGATTTGAGTGGTTTGGCCAAAGGACTTGCATTTGGATTTTATATTGGTGTATTTGCAATGGCTTTAACTGCCTCATTTCTGACAAGTTCTGTGAACAAGAGCAGAATGGCAGATTTTTTTTTTTATACTGGAAAAGGAGTATGCTTCTGGGAGGAAGAAAGCAAGTTCTTTAGTTTTCTTCCGAAAATATAATTTGGCTTTAATCTAGGTAACTTTTTTTTTCTTGCTCCTAAATTAGGAAACTCTTAAAAATAATAAGAGAAAACCCTGAACAAGTCAAAACCTTTCTTGCCACTGAGATATCTGATTCCAATTTCCTCTTTGGTATAGTTTTTGATTAAACAAAGAATTACTAAAGAAATTGCTTTGAAACACAGCTACAGGCTAGGGGTCAGTAGACATCATTAGAAAGATCAGAATTTCCAAATGCTAATAAAACCTGAGAAATTCCTCCCACTTGGCTTTTTGCAATAATTTATTACATTAGGATACTAGAGTGGCAATAGGATTTCTCCCCAGGATACTAATTACTAGAAAATGACTAAATAGACACATACATCATATTGGAATGGGTTGCGTATGATATCTGGCTGAACTGAAACTTCCGCATTCATCAGGTAGACAAGGAGACACAAAGCCTTGCCTGCTGTATAACAAATTATGTGCCCTTTAGCAGCATACTCTGTGATCTGGAAGCATTAGTAGCTTTGGTAAGTCTAGATTGCCAGTTCTTGAACATGTTTTTTTGTTTGTTTTGATTTCTTTTTCCTTTTTAAGTTGGAGTGAGGTGTAAATAGTGAAAATATGAAAAGAGAAATGAAATTACATTTTCCCCAACCACCCTGAAATAGCAGTGCAGGGCTAGTCTACATCTGCAAGAAAGAAATAGCACTCCTGGCTAATGGTCCTCAGTTTGGTGTTGTGTGTTTTTGAATTTTCTTCTATTACTATTTAATATGTTCCGCCTCCTCTTTTATTTATATCTTTCTTGACCAACCTTTCTACATGTCAATAAAGATGAGGCAGATTAAGTCACCTTCTGGAGAAGTGACACCTTCTAGCTCCCATTGCGGAAGTTATTCTCGGTAACAATGCCATATTTCCATTCTTGAGCACAGCCTCCTCTTCCTCCCACAGAATCACTAGCATTTGTTATCTGATCATGAAGCTTTCAAACCTTTCAATTAAACCCAGTCATGACTGTCAGTCGAACCTGCAGAAATTCAGAGTGTGGTAGAATTACATCTATTGAATTTCTTTTTGGGATATAAGGTCAACGTATGGTCCACTACTCTGCAGTAGATTTAGATTTGGCCTTACAGGAGACTGTCTTCAATAACTCTATTCAGTTAAATGTAGGTAGTGCATGTGTGAGTATGTCTATTAATTGTGAAATAGGGAAAAAAATGGATTTAAGGATTATTTTTTTTTTTTTTTTGTGGCAGGACTGTTGACTGATGTTTTTAGTCTTCCTTTATGGTGATCTTAATTGACAGTAATTGTGCAGGAGTCAGACGAGTGTAAGTGAAAACTTTCAGGGGAAATTTTGATTCTAAGCACTTGAGGCCATCAAGATCAGTAAGTGCATTTGGGACGTGTAACACCGTGGATGAGACCTATTAGGTCAGCGTTGATAAAGGCAAGAGGTCTGTTAAACAATAACCTTTATATCCATGTGGTCAGAAATGCTAAGTTTTGAAGAGATCTGCTGAAATAAGTAGACTATTGATCTTCAGATTGCAGTCTGAGGCTTATTCACTTGCAGGCTGAGTAAACAGGATCAGACATATCTCTGGTTCTTACTCCTCTGGCTCCAGTACTTAAATATTCCCTACAAGAGACTAGTATGCAGACATACTTTCTTTTAGTTATGTTATTTAGGGAGAATAGCATATCCAAATGTTAGCTTTGTCATGCCTTCTGATGCAACAATGGAATAAATGATACAGGATAACGAGCTTTCCTGAGAGAAAGGCTGTGAATGAGATTCCTGCCACAGCAAAGTCCAGGGGACATGTTGCTGATGAGTGCCTCTCTTGCACATCTGTCATCATCTATCATACAATCAGTTTGACTCAACTAGCACTCCTTGGCTTTGAATCAGTCTTAAAGATGGTCTTTCCACAGACTGCAATGGTCTTTGGATTCTGCATCCACTAGGCAGATGGCATTGCCAGCCCACAGGAATCTATCTGAGGTTATTATCTTCTCAGTATCAAATACATTGTCTGCTTGGACATTTTTTTTTCTCTTAATGTCATGCAAATGCAGCAAGATTTTTTTTTGTATAAATTAACAGCAAGAACAAATTGTTTTCAAATGTGCTTGGTACATTTGTACAAAGTATAGACTTCAAGTGGAAAATATGGTGATGCTGGGTAGAACAACACATGCATGAAGCTCTCTCAGCGTACATACAAGCTTCTGCCAGCTACCTACTGAATGTAGGGTTGATGAATGTTTTTTTAATCGCTGTAATTATTCTTTTGCCAATGGGAAACTGAGTCAGTGTATCATAAGTAAGCGCAGAGATAAACGTATAATCAATGTGAGAATCAATGTAACTAAAATAAATCCTTTGGGGTCAATTGGATTGGTCCTTTATGGTGTGATCATGTCCTGTGATCTGCTGTTGGATCATATTCATGTTTGCCTGGCTATATATAATCATTTCTAAATCCACAGATTATTCCTGACTTCCTCTTCCCCCCTCTCCCCTATCTCTGCTGCTATTTGAAGCAAATGGAGTCTGGATGGCTGAATACTGAAGTGAATAAGTATACGAATGCAGTGGGAGTGTGAGATGGGTTTTATTTATTTTTAGCCCCCAAAATGCATTTTTGGGTAGACGTGACAGGTTTCAGCTTGCTTGGCAAACTTGAATTACTTTCTTGTCCCCCAGCGACCTGCTCAGGAAAAGATGAGAATGGGTGAAACACAGACCTGCATCTGCACCCCCCAGGGTCACATGCAACAGAGGCTCTCTAAATGTGTTGGCTTTTCCTTAGTTTACCAGCCTCCTGTGTCCTACCTACCAAGCATCTGAGGGAGTGAGCTGTCTGTGCTGCACACCAGGTAATCTGGCATGCTTTCATAAAACAAAGGATTTTGCCGGGCTTTGCCACTGCTAGAACTCGGGCAAGTTACTCTGGCCCTGTGTCATTCACATTTTTTTTTTTAAGACTACTGCTGTCTTACTGATATGATGGCCACATGCATCATGCCCGTGGGATGGGGTCCTCACTGGACGCATTTCTTCTGGGTATACACAGAAAGGAAAGGTGTAAAAGAGAAAGGAAGAGGTAGATTTGCACGGACACTTTCTGCTGTCAGTAAAATGTCTTTAAGAGATATGGAGTGCTGCGTTCTCTGCTAACTAAACTCCTAACTTGAACCAAGGGAAGAGAATTGTGTAATCCTGATGTAATAAAGCTTTAAAATTACAGGCAGTTCTTGAAGGTTTTCAATGCATCACTTGGTAAAGCAGAAAGCATCAGTAGACCTATTAGTAGATCTATTAGAAAGTCTCTATAGCATCAGGGGAAAAAAAAAAAAAGATTTTTTTTTGTATGTGTTGCTGGGCTGATATAATTGATAACTAATTTCCTTGTATTAATTTTGTCTATGAATTTTCTAATTGTCTTGTGCAGTGCAGATTCTTGTGGGCTGATAATGCCATCTGTTCTCTAGATCAGCACAACCGATGATGTTTTAAATGATGAAAACAATGTAATATAGAATTGGAGGGAGAGGGGGGAATGCCAAAACATTGGTTTATTTTTTTTAATTACCCACTCTAAGCAGTTAAAAAAAAAATAGGGAGCTTATCATGTAGTGATATAAATCTCCTTCTATATAGATACGTTTCAAAAGAAAGTAACTTAGTAAAAGAGAAAGCATGAATCCATTTGTAAATGTCAGAAGGATCATGACTGATCTGTATACCAGGAGAGGAAAAAATGTTTTTCTGGCAGAGGTTTTACCTCTGCATAATACTAGCTCTTATTCTACGTTATTACAAACATATGCTGAAACTCAGATAACTCGGTCCATTTCCTACAGAATTTTGTGCTTAGAGTTTATTGGAACAGGAACTGAATAAAACAGTGGAAGTTTGTGTGAAGCTACCCCACTATTGAAAATACTAACCAGGTATTAGAGTACTGGCTGGTTCAATTATTGTTGCATGTTGTAACCTGTGAATTAAAACCCCACAGAACTGACTTTTTGAATGTACAGTTGTAGTATTTCACCTGAAAATAAGATACAGAACTCAAAGAGACAGCATTCTTGTAGGTAATGGTACCTTCTATTTTATGCAGTGTTTCTCTAACATAATGATGACCTCACTAGTGTTCAGTCTTTTAGACTCCATTGCAGCCCCAGGGGCATGAACCTGCATGGGTACTGAATAATCAAAAATGTCAGAATTGTGCTCCAGACAGTGCAAGGGAATATAATGAGTTCGTGGACATGTGTAAGGAAAATGTGTGTGTGTGTGTGTGTATGTATATATATATATATTTTTTTTTTCCATGACAGAAGTTGTCTGTGGAAATGATTTTGGAAGAGAGATGCTTGTTCCGCTCTTTTTCGGGGACCATCTATTTGGAAACTATTTCCTAGATGAGAGAAGGCTTTAGTTTTAGGAAGAGACGTCAATATGTGATTTGCATGGCAAAAGTGATGCCATAACCTTAGCCTCCTTCTGTGTTAGTTCTGCCTTTGTCCTAGGTAGGTGCTAAATAAGAGAGGAGTCAGGCTTGGATTGAGAGCACAGTGCAGCAGTGTTGGGGGTTGGTGGAAGCATCTAGGGAACCAGGGTACAAATGGGTTTACCCTTTGTTCCCGTCTAATTGAAACTGGCTTTGGGTAACAGAAGCTCAATGGCTTCTGTTTCATCATGAATGATGATTACCTAAGTAAATACACTTGCAGGATCATTCATCAGCATCACTGTAATTCAAGATCTGGCTTTCAGCTCCGGGATTGTGTTCGTGTGCTTGTATTGGGCCAGGGAAGCCCAGACTCCTGACCACACAGACCAGCTTGCCAATGAGTTGGATGTAGGTGCTGGAGGTTTTCTGGGAAGAGTTTCTGTGGTTCCCTCTTGTCATAGTTAACATCAGACATATCACACCAGTGGTTAGTTTATAATGTGCCAGCAGTATTTCTGTGCTGGACAATGTGACTCCAAAGCTGAGGTTAAGAGGTATTCTTCTGAGCATCGCTAATATATGGATTCTTAATAACAATAACAAGGAAAAGCTAACTTTGTAATTGCTCATTTAGTGCCATTCTCAACTCTAAAAGGTTTTTGGTGGCTTGTGTTAATGCACTCTTTTCCAAACCATTAACTGCCTGGGATCCATGTGATCCTTATGGGATAAGAGAGCATCAAACTGCAGTGGGACAGACTGGACTCCTTTCAGTCTAGTGCCCAGAAGATGCTCAGTAACACCCACAGCAGTGGAAACTGCATAGAGTAACTATGGTATCATTCTGGGGAACGCTTCCCTTTTGACATTGTTGAGTCTAGCACAGAGTCCCAGAGCATGAAACAGAATTGTATGCAATGCTAACCATTGCGGCACAGTCGGAATGGGACTGGAAAGGAAGTAAATGTATTTCATTCTGTTTTATTGTGTGTATTGAGAAGAATTGAGTGTTGGGCTTGGCAATTCTGGAGCATAATGTTTTTTTCTAGAAGTATTCAGTGCACTGTGTTGCCAATATAGTAGTAAATAATAATAATTTTCAAATGGGCAAAATCCTTCCTTTGTTCCCAGCTGGGCAATAAGGAGTTGATAAACGTTGTACTGCTTGGATAAGAACTGGCAAGTTCCATTTACTTCTGTGAATGGTGAGGCATTGTTCCTTGATGACAGTGATTCTTCACTGACAGCTCGTCAGCAGTCCAGGAACAGAGACAAATGCCTTGTGATCTCTGTCACCAGTGACATAGATGTAGTCATTCCCATGTTAGTTCAATGATGGCTCTGTATGTCTGGACATAAATTGCCCCCACTTCTGGTATGGATGCTGCAAGCCATTGCTCTGTCCTCTTTCTAGGTCATAAAAACAACCCACTGAAAGTTAACAAAGCCATTTTCTTCTTCCTCTCCATGCAAATATGTCACTAGAGTAGCAGGGGAAAATGGCATTTTGTTACTGGAGATTATCTGGTGTGTCTGTAAAATTATGCATACGGAAAGTAGCAGGAGATGAAGACTGTTTGTAGGGAGAGAGGGGAGGTCCAAGGGATCTTCTCCCAGTTTGTCCATTACTACTGGCAGCTTCCTAATGCACTCAAGGAAGAGGTCTGAATTAATGGTCCAAGTGAGCAATCAGTGAACGGTTAAGAGTAACACATGCATTTATAGTAATCAGGATTGATTTATGAATAGGACAAAAGGGACTAAATATGCTATGAAAATGAGTGTTGAAGATTCCCCACTCCAATGAATAATTTATCCTCTTCTAGTATCCATGAAAACAAAAACTGTACACATAAGAACCCATTAGAAAAGTTAATCCCACAAATGGCTGAACACGGACAAAAACAGCTTTTGTTTTAAAAGGTAGATTTACTTAAATCTTCTCTAATTTGATTTGCCAGTGGGGTATAATTTAAGTCAAACAAGTTAGCAGCATTACTTGCTATATGAAGATATAAATATTTAATAGGTGATGAGAAATGTCTGCCCCAGAGGATAACAAGCTAAGGAGCACTCATTCTCCACAGTCCTAAAGGCAAAGGATATGCTAAAACCAACAGAAATAGCAAGCAAAATGGAGAGGGAGCTTCTCTTCCCAGGACGTGGTCCTCTGAAGCTGGCCTTAAGGGCACCTGTAGTGCCTCTGCTATTCTACGTAATCCCAGGCAAACTCTCTCTACAAGTAATGATAGTGTTCTTTTAGTGCCTATAAATGTCATGGTCTTTCTATGGTCTCTGTATGTCTGCAGATGTTCACAGTGAACCTCTCCTAGCCAGAGCACCTCCTCTGGGGCATGTAGGATGCTGCATCCTCAATAATTCCTTGGGATGAGTGTTTGTATCAACACTAAACAGAGCATCATAGAGAGGGTAGAAGAGAGACACTACAGAGTGCCTTTGGATTTCTTCCTGTCCACCCTGAAAAATTCAGGGGGGTCAGTTTGTGTGGTTTTGTTTATTGTAAATTTTGTATCAAAATAGTTTGCTTTTTAATTTTAGACGAAGAACCTCCTTCAGCAACTCCTAGCAAAATTAAACAGCTATGGCATTTTTCACAGACTGTTTGTTTGGAAAAGAAAATGAAAATTTGATGAATTTCAATCAGAAGTAGCTTGCAGCATTCAAATATTTATAGATTATCAAATTTCCTTTTCCCATCTCTGCTTCTTAAATGCAGAGCTCATCTTATATGTAATATTAATTCTCAGTATTCTTGGACAGTTATTCACTGGTTTCTTTCACAGACTTAGTTCATCTAGGACCTGGTCTAAACAAAAGGGAATGACTCTTGAATTTCAGATCTACTTTTCCTCAGAAGCCAGTTCCTCCAGTATGTAAATCCTTGTTATTGTTCTCCTGTGAAGTTTATTTTTCTTAAAACCTGTCTGCCACTATATGCAATACTAAATGTGTTTGCACCTGTCAGTTGAAAACTATTAATTTTCCTGGTGACTGCTGCTCTTCTTGAGTACACCATCTGAAAGTGTATTGGCCCGCTCTTTTGTCAGATTCTGTGCCAGCCTTGTATCCAACTTACTGACAATATAATAAGTTAGTTGCATGCAATTTTGTATTCTTTATATATGTATATAGTAAAATAATATATAATGATATAATATAATATATATATAATATATATATAATATATATATAATATATATATAATATATATATAAATATATAACTCAACAGGAGGACCCAGGAAACAGAACAACATTTAATAAAATAATATGTATATATAATACATTGTGCCCAGCAGTAGGATGAGAGGCAACGAGTGCAAACTGAAGCACAGGGAGTTCCAGCTGAATATGAGAGTGCACGTCTTTACTGTGATGGTGGCAGAGCACTGGAACAGGTTCCTTCTCTAGTGATATTCAAAACCCGCCTGGATGCCATCCTGCACAATGTGCTCTAGGTGATCCTGTTTGGCAGGGGGTTTGGACTAGATGATCTTCAGAGGTCCCTTCCAATCTTGGCCATTCTGTGATAAACATAATGTATATTTATATTTTATTGTATAATTTTATATATTTCTTTAAAATCTATATATTTTACTGTTTTTCTGTTTCATGGGTCCTCTTGTTCTGCTGAGTTGAACATTAGTTGCCATAGTACGTGGGGTTACATTGTATAATGATTTTTGTATAAGCATTGCAGAAAGCACTTTCAATGTCTGAAAAGCTGATAGTCTAAGGGTATTCTTGGTTCTCTTTCTTCCAGGCAGTTATGGGCTCATGTTGCCAGTGCTGCTGTATGGACACATGACAGTTTATTCCAACCTGGAAACCATATAGCTAGCTTTTTGTTAGTAACATTAGGTACACGATGTTGCTCATGACAGTGCACAAAACTCTGCATAGATACTATTTTTAAAAAATCCCACATTTTTTCCTATCTTTACCTTCTTGCTCTGAAGAAATGCATCATGTTGGTCACTTTGAGGCTCTACTGGCCTCAAATCCTGAGCATGGGCAAAGCCTTTACAGTATAGGGAGCTTTTGAGAAATTTCTCTTGCTTTCTTGGCTCAGTTTCCTGGTGGAGAGCTACTGTACAGTTTCTGTGCTCTAAGTCACCAAGGAATTTGTTTGGCTTTGTCATTCAGTAGAAGCACATAGGCTGGAACCAGGGAGGAAAGGATGAACTGAATCAAGCTGAAAACTAGTATTGTCAGCCATATTCCCAAGTTCCAAATGTCCCTGAAATGACTGTTACATAAGACATTTTACCTATAACATTAGATTTGTTTGCAAATTATAAACTCTTGTCTTCTTGAAGCCTGCATCTCGTAGCTGGTACTGTTCCCTGGGGCCTCCTTCACAGAGGCTGTGCATCAGTCAAAGTAATCTTATTTACTGCACCATTATGAGTTTGGATTACAAACTCCTTTACACACCCACATTCATCAGTGACTGTTTGCAAAAGCCCAGACTGTTTTTCAGACAACTGATGGAGATGTGCTTTTCATCTGTACTTTTGCTCAGGAGCTGCGGCTGGCTTTGTTGGGCAATGTCAACGAATATGAAAGAGGTTCCCTACTTTCCTGAGACCTCAGCAGAATACACAGGAAAAAAAAAAAATCTGCTTGCTACATCATAAATCATTTTGCACTTTAGCTTATAGAAGGAGGTATCAACCTCTGTGACTCATCCCATTTCACAACAAACACATGCTATTTCACTTGCTCTGACAGGCTTGATCCAAACCCCACCAATTCTGTCATTGGGTCTGGACTTCAATGACTTCTGAGAATCAAATAAGGAAGTCCTGATTTGACGATCTCCCTCTGATTACAAGCGGACAGTGAGTCAGAGCTATAACAGAACAGATTTTCCTCCTACCCTCTCTAACCTCCCTTCCCCCACGCCCAAAGCCTTAGTAGCGTGTGATTTACAGTGCCTGTTTTTTGCAACTTCATCTAATTAGCACAGGCACTGAGGTCAGTACTCTAACACCTGACAGACTTTACAAGGCAACACCACAATTGCAAGTGCAATTATCGGTTCTTCTACTGCACTGAAAAATGTAGCATATGAAAATTAGCATAAAAATCCTAAATGTTAGGATGAAAGGGTGGGCGTTAGAGGAGAGGTACCATCTTTGAATTTGAAAAGCCTGGATTTGATGCTTGGTTTTTGTTTTTGTTTGAAAGTTTCCCTGGATATCATTATGTGACGTGTTTAATTGCTTTGAGCTTGAGTTTACCTGGTATATCTCATTAGAGCTAAATGTGCATCTCTTAGTGTATAATAGACTGCACCTACCAGCTGTTAGAGAAAGAGACCCTTATGCTAGGCAATGACATAATATAAGCAATAATACTCTTAGTGCATTTCTTTTAAAATTACTTACAGTGCCTACAAATAATCACGTCTCTAAACCATTGTAATCTGTAGTTGCTCTCCCTGGTGACCTCCCTAGGGGTCTCTATGCAGCAACTTTTAGGATCTCCATGTAAACCTACAGTTACACAGTGTGAGAGCTGTGTGGTTGGCTGTGAGCCAGGGAAATAAAACTTTTTTTTTCCCTTTTTGAGCACTGTGCCCTTCCAGTCACTTCTATGTGGCATATGGGTAGAGGTAACTTGCTGCTTGTCCTAAACTATGATTATTTGGTGGAAATGTTGCATTCATGTGAAGTTAAAGAATAATAACTAGATAAATATGACTATAAAGTGCTGTCCTGAGGTAGCCAAAAGAAATGCACAAAAAAGGTTATTCTCTTTTATTTCTTACATTAAGGGAAACTAGAATCTTAGCTTAGATAGAATTTAGAACAAATCTATGAAGTCATGTTCAAGCTAAGCTTTGTAAATTCCAAGACAGGCACTTAATTTGGTGTTCAGGCAAGGAGAAAAACAGTTCACAGCTGGAAATACCTGTTCTTCTTGTCCACAAGGTGCGCTGAGAAGACTAATTGACTTAGACTCCTTCAGGATAGAAACAGGTTTTCTGTGTTTCTGGAAATGTGAAGCACAAGGTCTTCATCCTAGTGGGAGAATTTCTTGATATCTGTGATAATAAAAGTGGAGTCTCCGCTCTAAAGACTACAGAAGATGATGACATCTGTTTCTTCTGCATATTTCAAAGTATGTTGCTGTCTGGTGTTGTCTTTGAGACAGCTAGTTTGGTGAGAACAGCCAGAGACAAGTGCACTAACCTGCAAACCCTCAAGGAATGAAAATTTTTTTTGGAATAGCTCTTAACTAAGGGATAGGAAACTCGCTAAGGTAGTTTTGAATGTAGCAAAGTTCAGTTCTTCTTAGACATCCACGATCTCTGTAGACTTGTGGATTTTCTTCAAGTAGGAAATAATGGTGATGGAAAAACCCTGTTCCTTCACCTGTCCTTAGCCTACTTTTGAGAGTAAGTATATGGAAGAAGGTAGGAGCTGTTCTTCATACTCCAAAGCTTATTAATGTGTTAATAATTAAGCTCACTTATTTCATTGAGGCTATTTTTGTAGGAAACAGAGTACCAAAGAAAACATCTGAGACTAGTATTTTTAAAGCCAAATGCAACAATATCATTATCTTACTCTGTGACAGTTTTGTTAGAGAGATAAAAATTGTCTCCTGTAGTATTCTTACATATACTGGCAAATAAGTTTTATCCTTTTACTTAGTGTAAGTATTATGAATAAACAGCACATAACACATAGCCTCACTTCATTCTCTGAAATGACCAAGAAGATCAAAGCAAAGAGAAACAGTCATCAGCTATGCAAATGAACAAGGCTTAGAGCAAATCTGCCTGTTAAGTCAGTAATTTGATGGGTTGTTTTTTTGATTAAGCTTCCCTGGGGGGAAGGAAAGATTTAATTAAAAAGAGATTCAAGGGGAATTCAGAATAATAAGTCATGTCTATTTTATTTCTGCCAGAGCCTTGGAAAGTTGGTGGCTGATGATGGAACAGGTTGAGGTGCAAAGAATGAAGGGCAAATTGGACCACTTCCTTCATGAGTTTGGACCTTCCCATCTGCACTACCCACAGCTTTCAGTCTTCCCCTCCTGATAGCAGCAGAGTTGACAAAAGCTGTTCTTTCCTGCTGCTCTTTCCCGACTTTGTACTTCATTTATTTTCATGGCTAGAGCAATTTCAGTAACACCAACTTGTTGAAGACCTCAGATTTGGCAGCCTACAACATCAAGCTACTTAAGTGTTCAGGTATCATTTCAGCCAGATTAAAAGCTGAGTCCCTCAAATATTGAAACTCTAGTAGAATTAAGTGTCTATTACATATCTAAGGTAATAGAAAAGACCTTTCTGAATGCAGAAGAGCGCTGGCATTTTACAGGTCACTAAAGTATTTGTTTCAGTTGATGTCGTCTAGAAATGGCAGAATACTTTTCTATAAGGTTGTTGATCATGTTTGATGAAAGAAGCAAGAAAGCCAGAGAGCACTTCTAGTGTTGTTTCTAAGGATCTTTGGGGAAATTATCATCATTTTTCAGGTCACATTATGTTTCTATTCCTGGCACTGTTTATTTAACATTTAAATATCTGCCTTTGTAGCTTCAAAAAGCAAATGCCTGCAGAATCTCATTAGGACTACTGAAGTTTGGTTTTACAGTATAAACATGTTTCAGTTGAGTCCAGTGAATATAATTCTTAGTGTATCATTTAGAAATGTGATAGTGCACTCGAGCAATAGTAAACAGGATGAACTGAAATGAGTGCTCTGTATGATCACTGAAATCAAAAATGCCAGTAAATAGTATCAGAACACAATGATTTAACTGGAAGAGCATTTTTATTAATAACTTCTTATAGACTCTGAATATCAAAATACATATAGAGCTGATGAAAATAAATTTATTTTCTTCCCCTTCTTTTAGAGGATTTTTTTTTTCCATTATCTACATAGTTGTTCCTCTACCTTGAAATCAAATAAATAATGCTCAGGCCTGCCAATGAGATACCAAATCCTCAAAATGCACTGCTCCTGAATTCTGCTGACTGGTCAGTTCACAATTTCCTATGGTAAATGTGACGTTTGAAATCTGATTTTTGAATAGGTATATCCAGATTTTTCTACAAACTTCTGTGAGAATTTACCTATGCATGACATATTTTAAAAGTAAGGTTGTATGTGTGTTACTTCAGTCCTTTGTTCAGAGCAGGATAATATTTTAGACAGTGCTTTTACAGAATCCTATTTCTTTACAATTATTAAAATAAAACAAAAAATGAGGTGGTGGAATCAAACAGTTCCCTGATTAAATTCATTTACATTTTGATATTTTATTATTGCTTTCATTATACTCTTTTCTTTTGGGGAGTCATTTTCTAATCTTGAGTAGCTTCAATATTCTGTTTAATAAGACATTTATAAATCTTTTTTTTTTCTTGAGGATTAGTCATTAGGAATTTGACTCTTGCATGCAATCCATTTGGAGTATTTCTCTAATTGTGACTTTCTAATATTTCTCTCTTAATCACAGAATCATAGAATGGCTTGGGTTGGAAGGGACCTTAAAGATCATCTAGTTCCAAACCCCCTGCCATAGGCAGGGATGCCACCCACTAGATCAGGTTTGCCAGTGCCCCATCCAGCCTGGCCTTGAACACCTCTAGGAATGGGGAATCCACAACCTCTCTGGGCAACCTGTTCCAGTGCCTCACCACCCTCTGACTGAAGAATTTCTTCCTGACAACTAATTTAAATCTCCCCTCTTTCAGTTTAAAACCATTCCCCCTTGTCCTATCATTATCTACACGAGTAAAGAGTCCCTCTCCATCCTTTTTATAAGAACCCTCTAAGCACTGAAAGGCCGCAATGAGGTCTCCCCAGAGCCTTCTCTTCTCCAGGCTGAACATCCCCAGCCCTCTCAGCCTTTCTTCATAGGAGAGGTGCTCCATCCCTCTGATCAATTTTGTGGCCCTCCTCTGGACCCACTCTAGCAGCTCCACATCCTTCTTTTGCTGGAGGCTGCAAACCTGGGCAAAGTACTCCAAGTGGGGCCTCACGAGGGCAGAGTAGAGGGGGACAATCACCTCCCTTGACCTGATGGCCATGTCTCTTGATGCAGCCCAGGATATGGTTGGCCTTCTGGGCTGCAAGTGCACACTGCTGGCTCATGTTGAGCTTCTTATCCACCAGAAGCCCCAAATCCCTCTTCACAGGGTTGCTCTCAATGAGTTCTTCTCCCAGTCTGTACTCATGCCTGGGATTGCCCCGGCTCATCCTGCACTTGGACTTGTTGAACCTCATTCAGTTCACATGGGCCCACTTCTCAGCTTATCCAGGTCTCTTTGGATGGCATCCCTTCCTTCTGTTGTATCAACTGCACTCAGCTTGGTGTCATCTGTAAACTTGCTGAGGGTGCACTCAATTCCATCATCCATGTCATTGATGACGATATTGAAAGCACTGGTCCCAACACGGACTCATGAGGGACACCGCTTGTCACCAGCCTCCACCTGGACCATTGACCACTACTCTCTGGGTGTGTCCATCAAGCCAATTCCTTATCCACCAAATGGCCCACCCTTCAAAACCATATCTCTCCAATTTAGAAATCAGGATGTCATGTGGGACCATGTCAAAAGCCTTACAGAAGTCCAGGTAGATGATATCAGTCGGTCTTCCCTTGTCAACTGATGCAGTCACTCCATCGTAGAAGGCCACCAGATTGGTCAGGCATGATTTGCCCTTGGTGAAGCCATGTGGCTGTCTTGGATCACCTCCTGGTCTTGCATGTGCCTTTACATTGCTTCCAGGAAGATCTGTTCCATGATCTTGCTATGCACAGAGGTGAGGCTCACCAGTCTGTAGTTCTCCAGGTCTTCCTTTCTACCCTTTTAAAAAATGTGAGTGATGTTTCCCTTTTTCCAGTCACCAGGTACTTTGCCTGACTGCCATGACTTTTCAAATATGATGGAGAGTGGCTTGGCAGCTAAATCAGCCAGTTTCCTCGGGAGCCTGGAATAGATGGTCACCAGGCCCCACAGACTTGTAGCTGTTCAGTTGCATCAGGAGGTCCCGAACCTGCTCTTCACTTACAGCGGGAGGGACTCTGTTCCCCCAGCCCCTGCCTAGAGGTTCAGGGACTCGAGAGATGTGAGAAGCCTGACTGCCAGTGAAGACTGAGGCAAAGAAGTTGTTAAGTACCTCAGCCTTCTCCATGGCTGTTGTTACCAGTCCTCCATCTACATTTTTCAGAGGTGGTACGCTCTCCTTAGTCTTTCTTTTCTGGCCAATGTATCTGTAGAATCCCTTTTTTTGTTATTTTTTGCATCCCTCGCCAAGTTTAGCTCTGTCAGTGCCTTGGCTTTCCTGATCCCATCCCTGCATGTCTGGGCAGCGTTTCTGTACTCTTCCTAGGGCATGTGGCCCTGTTTCTACTGCCTGTGCAGCTCCTTCTTTTGCCTAAGTTTGATGAGGAGGTCATTGCTCAGCCTTAACAGTTTCCTGCCTTCTCTGCTTGATTTATTGCACATGGAGATGGAGAGCTCCTGCGCTCTAAGAAAAATATCCGTAAAGAGTTGCCAGCTCTGATCAGATCCTCTGTCCCTAAGGACAGCGTCCCATGGGATCTCATCCACTAATTCTTTGAACAACTGTAAGTTTGCTCTTCTAAAGCTAAGGGTCCTGACTGCTCTTTGCCAGGCCCACATCCCTCAAGATCACAAACTCAACCAGGGCGTGGTCACTGCACCCCAGACTGTCTCCAATCTTAACCTCTTTAATGAGGTCATCCACATTGGTGAGCACCAGGTCCAGAAACGCTTCTCGAAATGCTTCTCCTCTGGTTGGTTTGTCTAATACCTGGATGAGGAAGTTGTCCTCAATGCACTCCAGGAGTCTCCTGGATTGCTTACTGCCTGCTGTGTAGCTTTTCCAGCAGACATCCAGGTAGTTGAAATCCCCCAGCAGGATGAGAGCCCATGAGCGTGAAGCTTCTTGTAGCTGGAGCAAGAAGGCTTCATCAAAAGGCTCCCCTTGTTCGTGTGGCCTGTAGTAGACCCCAACCACAAGGTGCCCTTTATCGGTTGATGCTTAATTTTTACCCACATGTTCTCCACCTGCTCATGGCTGTTTCTCAGGGGCAACTCTTCATAATCTATCCGCTTCTTAACATATAGGGCAACACCCCTACCCCTCCTTCCCTGCCTATCTCTCTGGTAAAGCTTGTAGCGCTCCATTCCAGTGTTCCAGTTGTGTGATTCATCCCACCACGTCTCCATGATAGCAATTAGATCATAGTTTTTCTAATTGCACCTTGGCTTCTAAATCCTCTTGCTTATTCCCCATGCTGCATGCATTGGTGTAGAGGCACTTCAGCTGGGCTATGGGCCAGATTACCTTTTTAGAGGAGTCATTCCCAATTCCTGTGGGACGATTCACAGGTGTCTCCCTGTTGTTTTCTAGAGTACTGGCATCCACTGGTTCTTTTGCATCTCTTACTGGTACATCCCCTTCCTCCACCAAGTCTAGTTTAAAGCCCTACTAATGAGTCCAGCCAGCTTGCTGCCCAGACACTCTTGCCCCAATTTGTCAGGTGTGCCCCACCTGGTGTCAGCATTCCTGGTCTCTCAGAAAAATGCCCAAGATTGTAGAACCAAAACCCTGAGCATGGCACCAGCTACACAGCCAATCATTCACCTGATTTGGACGTTGCCTCCTCCTTGGGTCCCAGTCTCCAACTGGGAGGATTGAGGAGAACCCTACTCATGCTCCCAATCTCAACATCTTTCCAAGGGACGTAAAGTCCCTTTTGATGTTTTGCAGTTTCCTTGTTGTAACCTCATTTGTCCTTACATGAAAGAGTGGTAACAGGGGGTAGTCATGTGGTCTAACCAAGTTTGGTAACCTTTTTGTGATGTTGCGAATGCAGGCCCCAGGCAGGCAGCAAACTTCTCGAGAGAGATTGTCTGGGTGGCAAATGGGTGCTTCAGTGCCTCTTGGAGAGGAATCTCCAGTTACCAACACCCTTCATGTTTTTTTTTTTTTTTTTTTGTGGCACCAGTTCTTGTATGTGTGGTTTGCTGGTCCACCTTTATACTGTTGCCCTTTCCTGGGGCTTGACCATTACCGTTGTTGTTGTTATCCTCTCATTTTTTGAGCCTCAGAGCATCATATCTATTGCATAGGGACACTGTGGTGGCACAGGGGAAGATTCCTCCTTCTACTCCAAGCAGAGACGAGGGTTCAGCTTCCCTTGTCTTGTGAGTCCCTCACCTGTGACAATTCAGGATTGGAGGCTCCCTTACCACTCCCTTGTGAGGACTTCAGGCAGGGCTGTTGCTCAGCCTGTGCCAGCGCTTGACACAACGCATCAATCTCTCACTCAGATTCCTGGATATTTCACAGCCTGTTGAGCTCCTCTTGCAAGACAGCAACTTGCTCAAAAAGCTCATCCACTTGCACCCACAACACCCAATTCTGCCTTTGGGCCCTAGGGGACCTTCTAGATTCTAGAGGTCCCCACAGCTGGGGGTCTGGGAAGCTATTTCAGTCCTCAGGGGCTCTGTCTGCCTGTAGGCATCTGTCATGGGTGGTCGTGGCCCCTCCGTCTGGGTTTTGGTCTCAGCCCGGCACGTGCGGTGGGCAGAAGCCATTTTTGCTTCAGTATCAGCCTGCTCCTCGTCCCTACAGGGACAGAGGGGCCACCTCCCGCCCTTCTAGACAGGCTGCCACGCCACGGCCTGGTCGCCGCGCTGCGGGCCGCTCGTGCTCTCTGAGGGCCGCCTTTGTACTTGAGGGGGGAACGGCCGCCGCTCCCGGCTCCGCCCCAGCCCCGTCAGCCGCTACCGCGAGGGCTGCTAGCTGCCCCGAGCGGCCTCGACGCGGGAAACGCTTCGCTTGTCGCGTTTTCCTGCTCCCCTGCCCTACAGCCGATCGCCTCAGCTAGTCAGTGGTGGCTAGTAAGGCCCTGATGCTTTGCAATACCGGGGAAAAGACATTGTGGTTAACTAAGGGAATTTGCTTTGATTAAACTCTCCCCGTTCCACCACACAATTCATGCATAGAACATTTTCTGTGGTGTGAGGGGCAGATTCTTTGTACATATTATGCCCTATTTTAAGAGTACCAAAGAAATTGTGTAGGAAAGTACAGGCTCAATGTTTATTTCATCTTGCGTCATAGCTTCATAGTTAACCTTACACCTTCTGACCAGAAAAAGCAGGGTGCTCTTAAGAGGTCTCAGAGGAAAGATCAGATCCAGAAGGACCTTCGTGCAGGGCATGGACTCTGATACATCTCTGCCTTCCATGTTGCCATTTAGTCCATTCTCTCTCAGCTTTCAATTTGTCTTCAGGCCCACTGCTTCTGTGGCTGATGTTCAGCCCTCTGATTCAATGACTAATCCTTAAGTTAAATGGTGAACTGCTTTTCCTTCCATAATCCCTTTAATTCTCATCACTGTTTAGGTGCAGTAACATTGTGCACTGTGTCCTTCAGGCTTACCACAATAGGCTCCCTGAAATTCAGCCTGAGGCTGAATCTTGTTACCTCAAGAGTAAATACTGTTTTCAGCCCCTCCGTGTTGTGTTGAGAGATATGGTCCTGGCCCCCTAGTATCAGAGGTAGTTGATAAGATGGGAAGTGTTGATTTATGGTGAAGTCTACATAAACGAGAAAGAAGTGATCTGAGCATCTTTTGATGTAACAATAATAATGAAAACCACCAGCAATACTACTTACTTCAGGAAAATCCCCTTCCAAACAAAGAGTCGCAACCTCTATTTAGAAGAAGGAAAATATATAGTTTTATCTGAAACTGCAGATCAGGTTTGCTTATCTTCAGGCTAAATGAGCAGGTCTGAGTGAGGAAGCAGAGTCTGCTTTATCTGCTTCAATCTAGCACCCATCTACTATATCCATCACTTATCTGGCTCTGGAAAGTCCTTTCTTCTAAGCCATGAGGTCCAAAATCCTGTAAAACCTGATGTTCAAAGTTAATTTGCCTTCGAGTGCCTTCGTATTTGCTCATTGGTATACGCATATGTGAGTGTGTGAATGTGTGTGTATATATATACATAAAGAATATATAATGATATATATACTTGTACATATTTACGAAGTGTAGTTAATTACTTATGTGGCAGCTTTCAGGTGCTTGTGTTCAAAAAAAAAAAAAAAGAGTACAAAGCTAATAGAATACAATGTGCTTCTCTGGAGACGGGAGTGTTTCTTTATGTCTCTTCTCCTGCTTCTTTATGAAGCAGAGCCTGGGCCTTTCTGTGGGACTTGCTACATGTAGTATCTCATATGAAAATAAATTCACATGCTGGGTTTTAAATTCATGGGATTAGAATGTTGTAAAAGATTTTGCAGTTAAATCTAAGACATGAATTAGCTATCTACATTTTTTTTCTGTCTGTGAAAAATATATGGTTGTCTTATGTGGTAACAAAGATTTTAAATTACTGCATTTAGCATGCCAGCTGGACAACGACACAATTAAGAAAAAAAGATTGCTGGTGTGGCCTTGAACAAATTGCCAAGTTGCTCTATGCCCCACTTCCTTCTGGAACTTCCTACATGGTTTTCAGAAGTAAGGGGAGTAAAGGTAGTGCTTTAATCACATTTCTGTGCGCGCGCGCACACACACACACACTCCTTAAAATGCTGACTCAGTCAAGCCACACAAGATTTGTCAGGGAATATTTTAACATAATATAAAAGTTATTCATGCTATTGAACTAGTATTTTCATGTTTCCTATTCTAATGATCTGAGTGAAAATCTTATTTTACAAACTTTTTTTTTATTATTTCAATTTGTATTGTTTTAGAGTGGAGTGGGAGGAGAACAGACGGACAACAAACACATGTTCAGGATTAAAATTTTCACAAGATAGAATTTTCACATGGCCTTTTGGATCTCCTTAAAAGTAACCTGATTCTTTTATACAATATGCAGCTTTTTTTTTTTTTCTTTTTTAAAGGAGGCTTCTTTTTTTCTTTTTAATGTAAAATATTTAGTAGTGCAAACATGAGTATATGAATCAGATTTCTGCTAATGGAGCATGTTTATAAATATGCAATTGTCTATAATAAAATTAAGGTTTATTATTAAGGAAAATGAACAGACAGAAAAATTCAAAAATTCACATTTTTTCCTGTCTGCACGATGAGAAAGTAGTTGCTACACTGGAACAGTGAAAATACAATATAAAACCAGCAGACTTGCATGAATATTCATAAGTACACACATGCCTACATCAACACATTGACACACTGTGCCTCAAAGAACAAGCAAGAGCCTCGAACCAACACTTCAGAGACACTGTGCCAGAGCCCTTCCTTGTGCTATACCCGTATACATATTGGTTGTAAATATCCTATGGCTTACTTTGCTTGTTCTTGTTGGCAAACACAGGGCTTAAGTGAAATGATCCACAACTACCCTCGTGTCTCTCTCATGCTTGCTTTTCTGCCTTTATACAGTATCTTATTTTTCATCCCTAATCTCATTGCCTTGCATTCTCTACAGGGAGCTGCACAAGACTCCTCTGCCAATAAGAGAAATCATCTTGCATTATTTTGATTTTTGAATGTAGTGTCTTCTCCAGTGGTTTGTGTGCATGTGTGTCATCATAGTACCACAGTATGAACTGGGGAATACTTCTCAACTGGTATCAGTAATGTTACTGCCATAATCTCTCCCCCTGGTTGTTTCCAGTTCTGTATCGTGTGTCTTGGCAAATTGACCATGCAAGGGATGACTCAAAGTGTGGTATTTGGCCAGTGATGGCTTCTTTCCTTTGCATTTCTGACAAGGAGAAAGCAGCATGGTGGTGGGATTTCCAGAACTTTTCTTCTGCTAAGTGAGCTGGCCAAACAGAAATCACGGAGTATCTCAACTGTTTGCCATTTGAATTACAGAAGTGAACTGGTATGAATATTTTTCCCCATATCCTATTTAAGCTCTGTCTTTAGTATTTTAGCATGAACCTCAAACTAAAACTTCAATAGCTCTTGAGGTCTGGGGAAAAAAAAAAAAAAAAAGAAAAAAAAAAGAGAGAGATTAACAGATAATTAATGTTAGAATAAAGTGTGCAGAGCTGTAGGTCCAGGAGATGTTACTGTGGAGATAGGTCCTAACTTCAGACTCTGTGGCTGGAGCTCGTTACCCACAGCATGAGGACTCCCAGAGCAATATTCACCCCATTAAAGAACTGAGGAGGATGAAGGTTGCATGTAAATGTTGCTTGAAAACAAAATGTGAATTTGTGATGACTCCTTGATGATAACTATTTCAGGCAGAGGTAAATGGAGATGTGAAAGAGGGGGGAGAGGTGGCTTAAAACCCACTTTTTCCCTTTCATAGGGACATAGACTCCAAAAGCCATTAACAGAGGGAATATATGCAGAGAAAAAGCTGCAGAACAATAATTATTTCTGCAATGCACAGAGTCCCACTGGAGAAATAGGTTAGGCATGTCTTGACATATTTTTATATGCAAAGGTTTGATAGAATGGAATGAAAAGTTTTTTTACTGAGAAATGAGTTTGATTGTTAATAAAAAGAGGACTTTTCATTTAGTTTTATTTTTAGTTCAAAGAGCCAAACAGTTAGGCTTCCTCTTCTCCCTCCCTTTATTTCCTTGCTTTCCCTCCCTTCACTTTTTCATTTCTTATATTTGTAATTTTCTTAAAGCTGGAGTAGTTTAAAAAGAAAAAAAGTCCCTCCATTTGGAGGGAGAGAAATAGAGAAGCAGGAAGGAAAGACTTGATTATTGTTCTTCACTTCAAAACCTGTTTCAATTTTTTAAATAAAAATGAAAATTTCAATTCAAATGGAAATGTACCATTCAAAACCTTGGGGAAAGAAGCATTTTTTTTTTCTTCTCCTCCTCTATTCTTTAACATTTATTTTACTTTCTCTGTAATGCATATCATGCTAGGAGTCTCTGCCACTTAGCCTGCTAATAGCCATGGACTTGAGCCCCTTTTATCAGACAGTGGATTCAGTCTTGTATCAGCAAAGTGACTGGAAATTTGTCAGCATCATTTTAGCATGCTGGCTTGATCAGGTGATGCTATAGAGATTCCTTTTGCTTCTCAGCATTATCTTTCATGTCTTGCAATTTGTGCTATTCATACAAATTGCTTCCAACAATGGCATTCAAAGCCAAATTTAAACATACCACTAAACTATGAGAACAGAGAATGTAATAAGCTACAATGAAATCCAAGAACTATTGGATCATGTGATCACCTCCAGCTTAGAAATACCTAATGAATGGTAAATGCAATTCAGTTCAGCTAAATGTTGAATAATGAGCCCAGAAACAATGATGAAAGAAAGCTGATCTGATGAAGGGGTGGTAGCACAGTAAGTGAGGAGTAAATGTGGGAGTTATTAAAGGCATGTCTCCTAAAACTTTGGAGCAACGATTGAGGCTTGCTGCAAAGTAATAGCTTAGGCAAAAGAAATATGCAGCCAGAAGAACACAAACCACAGGATAGAAGATGTTTACTTGTACTTCTGTCGTGATGAACTGAGACAAATTCCATTTGTAAACTGAAAAAATAACCTAAGTGTGCAGCACAGGTTAGCTCACATTTTACCTCACTGATTTTATCTAAATCATTAGGGAGAAGGGGAGCTGTCAATCAGCATAATGAACAGTTACAACACTTTCCTTGGGAGGGAGAGTAGGATCATCATAAACTGGGGGCTAAGTGGGTCTCCAGGTAGCTCATAACCCTCCAATTAGTACCACTTATGTGGACTGCTTGATATGGAACAGTGTGGGTTGCTGCTCAGTCCTCCCGCTGTTGCTCCCAGCTCAATTTGGGTACTATTCCAGTTACCCCCTTTTTCCAATTAAGTGGTGTGGGCAACACCTGTGTTTCCCATCTTCGGAGCCTGGCTCTCTCCCAATAGGGATTTTCCTTTCCTGCCACCCAGAGCCTGTTAATCTCCTCCCAGCACTGACAAACAGAGGCATGCATCCAGGTAGGGAAGTGCTTCTGGATCCAAACGCTGAAGGACAGCTCTCCCTTCCAGCATATGAGAAGCCTCCAACAGGTTAGAGACTGGTCTATCACTTATCGTACAGCAGGCTAGAAAAGCTGCGGGGAAAGGGTAATTAGCTTCCCTGCCTGATGACAAGTTAAAAAGTTGTTTTGGGCAATGTTCATATTGAGATGGTTTAATTAATGCACTTGCTTCAGTTTCATTGAAATGGTCTGGCTCCCAACATACCGTATCATATTCTGTTCTCTGAATATGGATTCCATGTCTGTCCCCATTTCTTATCTTCTCCTTTCTCTTCCTTTCTCCCCACACCGGGGAAAAATAAGAAACTTATGAGTCAGTGGAACATTTTGATGTTTCCATTTGGGATGAGCTGTAGTCAATTTTTAAAAATATTTCATTGTTCAAATAGGAGCTTTTTTCCTTAGGTTCTTTCTAAACAAAATTTAATTAAAACTAGTATTTCTGTGAAAGGCTTTGATTACTAAATGGCATTTGCCAATGGAAACATTTTCCACGGGTAAAGAAATCTTTGACTAGCTTTAGATGCTTTCATTACAGTTTTCTTCACCGAAGCATTTTCAGTTAGACAAAGTCTTTTCAGTTGTGGTAAAAGTCAGACGTGTCACCACAACTGAATGTGGTCTGCTCTGCTGAACACTGCATAGTTGAGAGCAACTCAGCAGATGCAAAATACAAACACATCAACACTTGACATTCATTGTTGTTTTTTCCTGTGTCTGCACAGAATGCCTGCTCACAGGATCAGACCATGTGTGCTGATTCTCAGAGATTCAATCTCAAGAATACAGTGAAGGAGAATGAAAATTGGAAATTATAAGCACTGGGAGTTGATGAGGCAGTCTAAATTGTATTGGAAATGGTAGCAGGGAGGGCATAGGCAAAGAAAGGAGCATATTTGGGCAGAAAATAAATAAAAAACACACTGTGAGATTCAATGTTTGCTGTGTTTCTCTTTTTCCCTACCTCTGTTTCTGTGATACGTCTCAGAGAATTCTTCATGTAAAAACCCATTTGCTATAACGTGTGATTAATGTTCCTTCAGCCTTTCTTTCTCTGAGAAATGTGTGCATCTCCTTTCAGTCTTTTAGAGGCTTCAACATACCTTAAGTGAAGTAACATGCTCTTGGCAAGGGTTAAACAGACACCAGCAGAGTAGCACTCAGTTTGTTAACCCCGATGGGCTTCATAAGTGCTTTCCTTAGAAGCCTTAAATTGAGAAAACCAGCTCTGTATTAGTGATCCTTTCCTTCCCTTTCTTTCACTGCAGTCTCTTGCTTGTCTTGTAAGTGAATGAACTGTGAGCAAGAAAACTGTCCACCTAAAATATAATTTGCTCTGCATGGTGCTGAATGAATAATTTATTGAGCTAACTGTTTGAGTACAGCATATCTAAGCACTTGATCAGATATCCTTGACTGCTTGCACGGGTGACAGGGAAAGCCGAGTGAACTTTATACCATCGCAAAAGCTGACAGAAAAAACTAGAAGTAGTGAAACTGTTAGACCTTCTATCTCTGTGTAGTCTCTCATGTGAGCCAGGATGCAGAGTAAATGACAATACTTGGCAAAAAATTCAATCAATCTTCCAGTAACTTCATTTCATTTTCATTTCATTTCTTTTTTTTTTTTTTTTTGGTCTCTGTTAAATAGAACACTGCTCTCTGCATGTGGAATTGCAGGTAGTTATTGAACAAATTAAAAAAAAAAAAGTGCGGAAACTTCTGACGTTATTTGATGTGTTATATTTATCAGTGCAGGGACAGCGTTTGTGTCAGTGATGCTGTGTATACTAAAATGCATGGCGCATAAAAATTATTGATCCTTTCAAGAAGCCCAAATGATTTTTACCTTAGCCTCAGGCTCTATTAGCAATGTGGAAAATTGAAAAGGGCTCTCAAGAAAAAACTAGTGTGAGATTGAAACTGCAACTGAAGACCTGTCAAGTGGAGAGATACTTATGAATTATAATGAGCATGATCTAAAGATGACATTATCCTTTAGCAGCTTGGTTAAATCTTCCCTCCTACCATATGAATCACAAAGTCCCTTAGAACAGACAAATGCAACTGGTTTTGGGAAATGTATTTAAAAGGGGTGCACATCAACTGCAGAAGGACTTAGGGTACAATGGGCAGCAGGGATAGGGCTGGAAGTGTGCCAAAGGAAAGCCCTAAGTGATAAGGCTGGCACAGGAGTCCAAGGTGGCTTCAGCAGAAATTCTCTCATATGGCTGCAGAAAGATCCCTTTTTTTTTTTTTTTTTCCCCTCATACTTGTTTTTTATGTAGGCTGGGTGTTGCCTCTAAAAAGTTGCAGGACATTTCACTTCACCCATAAATTCACATCCCTTTAGACATCTAACTCTCATTCATATTTTTGATGGAGAAGGGACCGTTTCAGACATTGTCTGGCTTTGGCTGTGTATTGAGGTCTGTGTTGCATGTGATCTGGGGTGAAAAGAAGGTTTCCCAAATACCTTCCACAGAGAGGCACGTTAACAGATATGTTGGCAATCACTAGCAATAATACGAAGAAAAGAATACTATTAAGGACTGGAGCTGAAGGCCACATTTGGTCCACTGGCCACTGCCTCCATGAACTGGCCTTAAACACCTCTCAACAGTATTTCAAGTCAAGGGAATTATGTTTTTTTTTTTTTTTTATAATCTTATATAGATATTTTTCTGCATATTCAGCTCTTTCATATAACTTTTGCTTTCAAAAAAAAAAAAAGCAGATGCCTAGAAGGAATGCACTCATATTTGATCAAACGAGTAGATTTTTTTTTAATTGCTCCCACATTGTCAGAGTGGAGGAGAATTGCAGTGAACAGCAGGTTCAAAAGCACTTCTTGGATCAGAAGAATGATTCCATCAGACTTCCACCATGTACTTTGGTGCTACTGATACTGCTTTCTTGGACGTCTTCCAGGTTATATCTGTTTAGGTTTTCTGCCAAAGGAAACTATTTGGTTTTACGGTTTTACTGTTGTCAGCACTGCGAAGACCTCTGTGGATGCACAGTGGATTTTTCTCAGCTTTCATGCATTTGAGAATATACAGTCCAGCAAGTTGCTGGCAACGAATTATGCAAAGCCTGAGATGCCTAGCCCTTTCTAGTTTCTACTTCAAAATCAGTATGTGAGCAACCAATTAGAAAAAATCTTAACTTGCAAGGTCTCATGCAATCCACTGAGGCAAAATAAATCCAGAAAAAAGAGTAGCCTTTACAACCACTTCTCTGAATGCATCTCAAATGCTGATCCAGTCTTCTAGCAGAAAGAGTTTAATATCTCTTGGAGATATTTCCTCTCCCCATACCAATGCACACTTCTTTCAGGAGTAGTACATGAACTCATGAAGCATCCATGTTTAGACAGGTATAAACTTAATTAATTGAAGCATGATTTATAAAAGCTTGCCGAAAGAGATGATATTACTAATTAAACTGGGATGCACTAGGATGCATTACTCTAAAACAGTTTTATTTCACACCATTAAGTATCCCAGTCAAAAGTTCCCGTGATGACTGATTATAGCTGAGATTCCTGCATTGACTTTGCTTTTACGTGGCAGAACAGGGTCTGACTATGTGTGTTTGCCTGGAGGTGAGACTGGGGAGAGGTTTTCTCTGTGCCTCATGTGGCTATTTGTCACTTACCTTCCAGATGGGGGCCAGTAGTCAATGCCACGTTGGAATCAAGCTGTCTGGTAGGGCTGCAGTCGGGTGCCCTGCCTGGCTCTGCGTTAGAGGGCACTGAACCTTGTCGCTGTCCCTGTATATATGAACAGAGGAGCCTAATGGTGCTCTTGGTGCACATACACAAATACAATTTATTATGAAAATAAATATTTGGGTCTGAATTTTAGAATTGGTGTCCTAGTAGGCGTGAAGAATATGAATTGCTTACTTTTCTGCTTTGTTTGAAGAGGATCTTCAAGAAAAGGTTTTGTGTGTTTGTCTGACTAGTTAGATGTTTGGGTAATGGTATTCACTCTAGCCTGTTACAATACTGAGGAAATGTAGTTGAGAACTGCCATTTATCTCTTTGCCAATACTTAGATACTTTCTTTAAGGAACCTTTCTAGGTGGCTAAGATCATATAAGCACAACTCTTTTTTCTTTTAATTATCGTAATTATTTTTTAAATTAAAGGCAAGGTTCCCACAGACTTGATAACAACGTATGTGAGATAAAACCTTTCATTTTGTTGAACTAAAAAGCTACTCTTTAAATACTGCCTGCATTCAGCGTTTTGTCCCTCTCATTACTCTTCAACCCCTAGTAAGGAGTAAGTGCTGTTGCTCTAAAACACATTGTCGCCTTTTCAGAGGGTAACAGGAAACCAATCACCTATTCAGAAAGCTCAGTAAAGCATCTTCTTTAGACGTTAAATTCTATATTAGGATGTAATCTCAAGTTTGGGATGAAATGAGGTCTTCTTGCCAGGTTGCATCTTATCGCTTGGGAAGCCTTTATCAGGGTAAATGGATAGTGTTGTAATTACATTGCCGAAACCTTTCCCCAACAGAAAATTATTTTCCCCTGATTAAAAGCTGGTTCTCCTGATACATGCTTGATGCTTGGAACTAATTTTGAAACAGCTGCCAGCAGTTGTATCAATTCATCTTTTATTTTCAGGCCACTTTAAACTACATTCATTTGTTAAGACATTTTCAATTCCTACTGTGCTGCATAAAAACAATGAAATTCTAAATCTTGGATGGATTTCATCCATTAGTTGTATGGATGATTTTCTTATGATCTGTAAAATGTGGCTAGACTGCACCGTTGAACACTACCTTGTTGTAGTTCCCTTGTCCTGGCTCTGTGCTGAGCCGGCTGGAGGGAAGGACAGGGACGAGCAGGTGGAGAACCCGCCGGCAAAGTACAATCATTTATCTGGAAATATCACAAGCCACCCACTAGAAGAGCAGTTATCAGGCACACAGGCATGCCCTGATGGGATGACAGACTTTTTCTAGGGACCCAGAGAAGACAGTGAAAAATTCTTTGTAATGTGGAGGTTGCTGAAATTTTAGTTACATGCTGGACTGACAAAGTAGGCCTGAGGAAATAACCTCTCTGTTAAGGTTGCTGTGGAAACATGGGGAGATTTATTAGCCACTCTTTTTTTCTCTACTTTAAAAAGTTATTTGTTGCAATTTATCTGCAAACAAACAGAAGTTTGTCAGGCTAGGTACCTTTTTGGGATTCCGTAGGTGTTTCAGGGAGAAGAGGTGGGCACACTGCCAGGTCCACCTCCAGGCTCACCATGGTGGGATCGTGCTGGAGCAGCTTCACCAACGCTGTGCATGGAGACTTTGACCTTGCATGGATCTCAAAGCCTCATGGGCCAGGGTCTTTGCACAAGTTTTCTGTAATCCTCCTTTGACTTCCTGCATGTTTCATCCTGCTGTTACATCTTTTCAGTAGTCAGGATTGAACTTCTGAAGACGGGCCCTGCCCTTGTCTGTAGAGACCAGCACAGAGGGATAGAAATGCAAATGAAGGGCTAGGGGCACAGGGGTCTGGCCCTGGTGATGGCTGTCATGCTGCTCACTGGTAATTTCCTTGTGGGAAAGAGTGCATCACAAAAATCAGCATCAGCCGTTCCCCTAGGGACACCCTTGTCATCTCGTCTTCTCTGCCAAGGTGAAGCTTTCCTCTTTGTAGCTGCAGAAATTATTTCAAGAGAAAAACTTTCTTTTAAGCAGTTTTTCCATCAATAGGTGCTGACCATGCATACGCTGAGGAATGCTCAGAATACTGCAAAGGGATTTCTCCTTCCAGAATATATTCTGGGTTTTATTTTCATGTACATTCCTGAGTCTTTACCTCTACCCACACCTATTTTTCATTCACACGTCTTCTATAGTATGAATATAAACAATACATTATGAATATTCATAATAACATGAACAGGTGTATTCAGACATACTGCACTACAAAAGAAGTTACATTGCTGTATAAACATATGGAAAAAATCATATTTAGCTTACAAATATAGCAAAAGAAAAAAGGTGAGGAAATAAAAAAAGCGCAGATAGATGAGCAGGAGCAGTTGTTCATATACCAATCTGGTAGACCAGCAGGTGTGTTCTGCTCTTTGTCCACAGAATCCTGTTAAATAAATGTACTTACTCATTGGTTATGATCAGTTCTTGGATGCTATTTTGTGCCCTCCTGCTATTGCTTGCTCAAATGATTATGAATCAACAGTTTATAATATACAGGGGTTGATAATCTTTTAGTTTTAAGAAGTCTGGAGACCACTGGAATAGATGTTGATGGGAGGCATGCTGAGAAATTCCCCAGCCATGGTCCAAGCTGTGCATCATCAGAACTGTTGGATATTATCATTTCCTTTAATGTCAGAATACAGTTGTTATTCCTCACAATAGTGACAAAATGTGGTTTATGCTTTTTCATATTTTGCAATTGGCAAGTTTTATGTGAGTCATAACTGGAACCTTTTGCAATTGCTATTTGCAGTCACTTAACATGACTTCATTGTTCAATAGAGTTCTGTGGATCTGGTAACTTATCACAGGATGGTGATAAAACATGCAGGAGAAATAATATATACATATATATATATACACACTTCTGAAGGATTAAGATAAACCTGAAGGAAATTTCAAAAAATAAAAATAAAAAAATAGAAAGAAAGAAGAAAAGAAAAACACTTCCGGGCTTCCATCACAGTACGCTTTTGTAGCATCTTCTTTTCTAATTAGAGATGTTCTCCTTTCAGTTGCATGCAAGATTTACTATGGACTTGACAGCTCTGCAAATTGCTTTTTAAAGTACAGCTGTTAGATTCAGTTTTGCAGATGAAAATAGAGAGAAAGAAAATATTAAAGAAAAGTTTAAGCACTGTTACAATGCTAAAGAAGTTTTAGGTCAGAATGTGGGATTTAGATATGAGATCGAAGCATTGCACACGTTCTGATTCAGTGAAATTCAGCCAGCAATGCATGTGGGGGGGGAGGAAAACTGGGTTAATAAGATTTCAGAGGTCACACTGTAAGACAAATTCCTATTTCAAGGTTACTTCTATGCCTGATCTTTCTAGTGGCTTGCTTTAAAGGTTAAGAAAGCAGAATTTTTTCAATCTGCTCCTGATGTCCCCCTATTGCAGAGCTTGACAGACATTAAATCACACATGTAAAATACTGCAGATTTTCAGTAAGACTTAAGGGTTCTGTTCCAACTTGAACTTCTAACATGAGCAGAAGTTCTCAATAATACAAAAACCAGCATGCTCTTGGCCCTGCTCATAATGTTTGCTTTTGTGGCTATATGAGGATCTGTATCCTTAAAAATAGATAAATAAAATGGCAAGAAGATACTTAATGCGTAGTTTTAGCTTAATGAGATGTAAAATCGTAGTAGTAGTCTTAAAAAAAAAAAAGGACGCTAAAGGACATAGATGTTAACAGATGCTATGCTTTGATGCAGTTGCTCTTGAGACTCTTTTCTCCCCACTTCCTCAACATCATGCATTTCAAAACATAATGGGGGGGGGAGAGAATTTCATGTTGAATTTTTGCTAATTTGTAAAGGCCAAAGCCTAACTAATGTACATTTCTCACTACAATGCCTTTGCAAGTTCATGGGGCTGTTCATTCGAAAGGCTCATTAGGGACCTAATCCATCTCTCATGCTGCTGTTGTAATGAAAGTAAGAATTACAAGGACAATGAGATTTTCTTCATTTAGGGAAAAGAGGTGCAGAGCTATTAAAGCTCTCACCATCCTAATTAAGTTGTGGAAAAAATATGGGTAGAATCTTCATGGCATTTACATTAATTGCACTTAGGCTGTGGCTAGTAATAACAGTTTCATTAATGCAAAAGTAGTTTTGGACCAATATACAGGAAGTTTCCATTAGGTGAAAGGCTACTACATTCTATATATTTATTTATTAGCTGGTTGGCCATAAAAAGGATCCTATAATGATGGCAACAAAGGTTGACTTTAGGCAAGTTCACTTGTATTTTACACAGTGGAGAATCTGAGCTCAAATTTTCCCTTTTTCCTTCTAATTTTTTGAGGGGGTGGGGGTGGAAGGGTGAGAATTCCCAGATGAAACAATGAGACAAACAGGAGTAAAGAACTGTCTTCATCATGATAAAGTTCATGGTTATAGCTCAAAAACTGATGGTTTATTCCTTCCTCTAAAACTGACAGCAGCAGATTTCATGAAAATTTTAAATTCCTGCTCAGATATATTAAGTTTTGCTTCAGTATCCACATTCATGGGCTTTGCATGTCTGTGAGTAAGGGCTTTCAAGATCCCATCTGGGTTCCTCTGGACAAATGGGAGTGATTTATAAAGGAAACTTTAAAATGTTAAATACATATTTCATACATTACAGGTGGGTGTGAGCTGCCTCTTGATGGAGATAGGAAGCATACTTAGTCTTTATTGCCCATTTGACATACTCATATTACAACACAGATATTAACTAACCATTTCTGTAGCTCTAAGGTAAATTAACAAATGTTGTTAATCCCCTTTTTATACAGAAGGAAATAGATTAATTGCCTTGACCCTTGCAAAAAAGGAGGGACAGAGCCATGGACAGAATATCAGTTAATTATTCACACACAACCTTGTGCCTTTTTTTTTTTTTTTCTTTTCAGTCCATCATTACCATCTAACGCACTGAACAGACATTTATAATATAAACAGCTGTGCCTTCTGGAGACACCAGCACCTTTAATTTTTTTATATATGCCCCTGGACACTGTCCTTCTCACAACTGTGCAGCTGGAGGGATTTGTGAGAGTTTCACCTCATCAGGTTCAACCTGTCTGGGCTCACTGAGCTTCCCTGAGCAGCACCAATTGAGTTGGGCTGAAACAGACCATAGGGGAGGAGCAAGAGCCTTTTTGCCCAGTAAAGGAGAGGTAATATCATGTTAGCAAGTAGTGACATGTTGTCGGAACAAATGCCATCTTCAGCCAATGAGGCTTAGAAGAGGTTGTTTGCCCACACCATAGGAAACTAACTCAGTAGGTAAGATGCGTAATTCTGGAGAGCTTTGTATTTTCCATGAAACTAGTGGAAGTGGATTGTTGTATTTTTATTTATTTATTTTTTAATATGCATGATTGTCTCCTAGTCCTACGCATTAAAAATACATAGAGATTATATGCAAGAATAAAGTTGACCCTAATTATCACACTGGCTAAATGCCTTGGGACTGTTTATCTCTGAGGAGTAATAGGTGTCCTCAGATAGTTCTGAAACCTGCTCTGAAGCACAATTCTTCTTCCCCCTCACCTGGGGTTCCTATCCAACAAACACCTGCTTTTTACCTGTTTTGCTGTAGCCAAGCAAAAAAGCATGACCCTGCTTTGGTAAATGTTTGACTTCAGCTCATTTTTGAGGAACTTGCACATTCAAATTGTTGGGTGATAAATGTAATTCTCTTCTAATGAGTTCTTAAAAAAATTCACATCACCTGTAATTAACAAACCTATTAACAGATACTGTTGTTGGAACACTCAGCCTATTAAGTATGAAAAGTGGCAATGCACTGAGCATCTGTTTTCATTTCTCTTCCTAGGTTTGTACTGACATAATCTCCCTGTTTGCTTCAGTAGGAGCTTGTTTGGTTTCAACTGTATTAATTCAAGTTAGTGTTCCTAGAAATAACAGGTACTATGTTTTTAATACAGATTCATGATGGTAGAAGTGAGTTTTGGGAAGATAAAGATAGTTATTTCTGCTCCACATGTGTCCGTCTTTAAGTTCAGAGCTAGTTGTCTAATTTGAGAAGTTGTGATCGCGTTCACTAAGTTTAGCCTGTACATTTTGCAAATGAGACATTCAGTGTGAGGATAGTAAAAGGTAGCCACATCTGACACTAAAAAATTACATTAAAAAATGATATTAAAAAATTCTGAGTGGCTTTCAAGAAAGGCTGTGTATATAGCAATTTGATTGAGAAAAACTGTAAATACTAGTGGGAACTAGTTGTTCAGACAACACTAAAAAAGGATCTGTTCTACTAGCCTCTAAAGGAGTCCCTCTTTAAATTGGATATATGTTTACTGATATGGAGAGACTTTGAGGGGTCTTACCATCTGTTACTAATAATCTCATGGGCTTTACTTTTAAAGTACCATCAAAGGCAAGGAGAGAGATCAAACTATGCCAAATATTTCTTTTCTGTTATTTAGGTCTTTATATGTCTAATTACCTCTCTTCAGTCATTTTGATGTTATGAACTGTGTGTCTGAAGCAGCTATGCTGTGTCTAGAACTGAAATAAAATTTTTCATTGAAGAAAATCCATGCAAGACGTCCCAAATCCCTTCTCTCATGATGCTCTGACTGTAAATAGACAAGTTCATTCTAGGGCTTCTGTATTTGCTTTTGGATTTCTGCTATAGACATGGAACTGCAAACCCACTCCAACAGAGCCCGTAAGTATTTGTTTTCTGCCGCCTTTCTTCCTCTTTTATTTTCGTAGCTGGTTTTTGGTATTCTGCAGCTCATATCATTTTTTAACGTAAATTTAGGAAAAGGCAAAAAGTGGATACTACCAATACTATCAATAAGGGAATAAAACAGCAAATGGGAAAAGTTATGTTCATAAATACGTATCTATTTCTCATATATCTATATATATGTATATATGTAATATATAATTATCTATTAGAAATTTGTGTGTTTTAAGTGCCCTAAACTCTTGGTTAAGCACAGCTTCCTGGTGCCTAGTTTAGATTCAGAACACAAGACACTGATGTCTTGAGCAATCCCAGGGAAGATTCTCTTTCAAAGTCATTCTCAGTTTTGACCTGTGTTTCTCTTATTTTGGAATCTCACAATCAATACATCCTATGCAGCATTTCAGGTTTCGAAGATAAGAAATATTTTGATGAAATTTCCAATCTTTAAATCCATGATTCTTTCTCCAGCTTTTTGTGGCATAAGAAAATGCAATACTTCTTGTTTTGCTTAGGAATTTGTATGTTATTGTGATGGGCCATTGTATGAGTAACGTTGAGACAAACAAAAGACTGGCAATAAGTACCTCTAGTGTGGGAGATTCCTTTCTTCCCTAATCTCATTTCCTCTTCCCTGAATTCAAGCTGCATGGAAGGGATTAAATTTATCCTTTTGATATTTTCATGTCCTACAGCAACATAATTAAGATGGTATTGCTATGTTCATGGTTTGTTCAGTGGAAAATCCACCATGATCTTGAACAATATGTTATGTGTGGGTAGACTTCATTCAGGGAATTTAAATTGGATCCATTTCACATAACTGCATATGGCAAATAATTCAATGTAAAAATAAACATCTTGTCCATGTAAATACCATTCATTTAAGCTGTCTCTTATTTTCATGTTCCTTTAGAGCAATTACTGTCTGTCAAATTGTTGTATATATGTTTCCTGCTGTCTTGAAGGGGAAAAAAAGAAAAAACAACAACAAAACAACAACAACAAACCCCACGGTATATTTCTTAGCTTTAATTTTCATTGCATTTTTTAGCAGGGAAGAGTCTCTCTGTGTTGTAGTTAAAGAGTAGTAATCAAATGAAAACACTTGATTATAATTCAGATTTACTCAGATTCAGATAACTCAGATTAATTAGCAATATGCTGAGATCATTTAAAAAAAAAAAAACTAAAAAGCTTCCAGGTTTAATAGCGAGTTATTAACCGGTAGTCTTCTTTCTTAAAATCCTCAATGTGAGGAAAAGCACAAAATGCACACCAGGAAAATAATTTCACAGAGTCCATTGGAATGACTATACTCAATGAAAAATATTAGTGTAAAACATTCATCCAGAGCTTATTAGTAAGAAATAATATAAAAAATCAAGAAGTGCTTGGTTCAGAAGTCATTTGCACCAGCTGCACGATTATCTCAAATTGCCACATTTTCTTATAAAAATTTTGACACTACCTAACTACTAGCTTTCTGGATTATAAATATAGGAATTCCTTTTTGTAGTTGCAACTAGCCTGATTCATGAAACTAACAAAACCAGGAGTGATCCAGCAGAGGTACATTTGTGCTTCCTGCTCTTTTGTAATGTGTCAATAGGGTATTCTCTCCTCCTGCACCTTCCAAGTTATTTGCTTTTCTCTTAGTTGATATCACAACTGAAAATTAATTCAGCATGGTTACATTTGTTGCTGTTGTTGTTGTTGTTCTTTTTTTTTTTTTAATGTAAAAGAGCCTCTGTGTGTTAAAGACTATATATATATATTTTTTTTTTGAATGAATTAACCACTTTGAAAAGAAAGAAAAAAAAAAGGGACTTTCTTCCTTAAGTCATACTACATTTCTGCAGTATTTTACGGGAGCATATAATAGTTTTCTCTCCTTCCACTTGCTTATTATTTGAAATTTTAGAACTTCAGGAAGAAATAAAGTTTTTCTTTTGCTTTAAAATTTCATGCAGTAAGTAGGAAAAGAGGAAAAGAGACAAAACTTTGCTGTATACCTGGCATTCTGAAAAATTGTATGTAAGCTCTGATTCATTGACTACAATTGGACCACTTGTGTCCTTTACGTTTTATGTATGCTTAAGTGTGTTTTTGGATTGAATCCAGGGGTAAACGTCCTCTCTCAAATCTTATAAGTAGCAATACAGAAATAGGTATATTTTAGAAAAATTGATTATGGCTGGACAGGGAAAAATAATGGCAAGACGATTGCTGTAAAGTCTTGCTGGGAGATGAAGAGACCAAGGAGAAATGTCCACCTGAAAGGTTTCATCTTACTGCGAGGTCCACGTTTCTGTTCTATTCCTGTGGCATAGCAGCTTCTTGAGATGTTTGGTATTGTATCTTCAAGATTTAATTTTGCTTTTGAGATGTTGACCTGCAGGTAGAACATTGCAAAATAGATTGCTGTTCTGTAGTACTGCGCTGCAGTCCAAAGCACACAAGTTTATTTTCAGGTAGTGCATGCTGGAATTATATGGGACACTAGAGAACCGCGGTTTAATACTGTTCTTGCCTGGTACTTTCAGAGAATACACTGCAAACAAGCCTTCTTCATAGTCTTGTGCTGCTTCATTCAGTTCCTCAGGTATCAAAAATTCAAGGACTCCCCAGGCCATTGCCATGAGCTTGTATTTCCATCCCACCCGTTCCTGTGATAATGGTGTAGTTTGTAATGTAATGTTTGGCTCACAACTACAAGGCTAGATATAACTTTGCATAAGAAAGCATATCCAAGTACACTTCAAAAATAAACTGGAGTAGAGCTAAATTATTTGTTGTTGACCTCAGAAAGCCTGCAGCACTTTTTTTCTGAAGGAACTGAGAAATACAACGGCTCACAAAACACCATGGAAAAAAAAAAACTAGAAATATTGTTTTATAACAGAAATGCTGTAGGCCTTTGTGTTCTGGCCTGCAATGAAAGGACTGCAAGAGTGAAGGTTCAGCCCTGCTCAGCTGTGACCAGGAGGCCATTTACAGCTGGGTGAGGCCTGTGGAGACCAGGATAGCAAAGGTCTTTCACCTGGTGGGGTGGGACCGTTTTCAGCTGGATTTGGGAGAAAGAAGTCTTGCAGATGAAGCTGTTGAGTTGCAACAGTGAGGTGTGGACTGAGAAATGGGAATAATCTGCCAATGTAGAGTTTTCAGAAGAGGAGGGAATCTGTTGGAGGTTAGTGTTGTGCTTCTTTCCTTCAGAGTGGGGCTAGTTGGTGGTGGTCTGGAGGAGTACCCCAGATGATAACAGCCACAAGCTGGGAAGTAGTTTATGGCTCTTGGTATAGTCCTGAGATACATTGTGGCGTCTTGGAAATGCCCAGTTGTCTTGTGATGATATAGCCGTTAAGTCTAATAGCCCAAAGGTAATGGGAATAACAAACATTTTGGTCCAAACCAGCTGTGGGATGGTGTTTGGGGTGCCAGTGAACAACCTTCACAAGTTGGTTATTTAGTCAAGTTTCTTTAATGTTCCTGGAGAATTAGCTTTGAACTGTTTAATTCTGACTTCATTGTGGAGGCATGTTATTAATTGTGTGGAGCTTGTGCAGCTGCTGCTATGTGTTGGTCTCTGAATAATAATATGCAGTAATAATGTGGGCCTGGAAGTGATCTGTCAGGGAAATATAGCTCCTGTAACTAGGGGTATCTTATTAAGCACATCCTGTAGGAATGCTTAGAACTGTAACTTTTAATGGGATCTGTGTGAAAACCAATCAAGATAAAGACTTTCTGGTGTTCAGAAAGCAATGGGGAAAGCTGTTAACTTCCATGTTCTTGTCTGCAGCCTCAGATAGGTTACCAGCCTTAATTTGGAAAAGAATAAAAGGTCAAAAGAGCTCTATGCTTTTAAAAGACTTTTTCAGGAGAAAGGAAAGCTGACGCTTCTTTTGTAGAGTATATGGCAAAATATCTTTGAAACTAACTAATTTGGAAACTATGACCCCTTATTAAACAGTAGGAACAGTGTGACACTGGGCTCAATCTGTGAAGCAGTCTGCTAACAGAGACAGTCCCATGGGCAGCAAAAGCAGGGCTGACCAAAATGTGCTCTGCGCTCTTCAGGCACAGCTGAGAGCTGCAGGTGGGATCCTGAACACAACGCAGGGAAAGCTGTGAGGGGGGACAACCAAAATGTTAGTGCTCTGTGTTAAGGAATGAGGCACTACCTCAGTATTGTGCATGTTTCAAGGCACAAATGAATCTCGCCTATTGCTGTAGCTTTGCCCCCCACCCCCTCCCCCCAGGAAAAAAAAATCCACCCAAAATAGACAAAAAAAAAAAAGGCACTTTTCCTCCACAGCTGCTATATTGATATCCTGGCCACTCATCAGTAGACTCCTTGCCTATCTGAGGACCTCAGGATGTGGAGGTGGGGTGTAGGCACTTGCATATTTTATAGAATAAAGCAAAATCGCTGGATGATCTCTGTATTTGAACTGAATGTACTTCTGTAGACGCTGGCAATGAATTTGTGATGGCTGCAAAGCAGGGACTTCACAAACTGTGACCAAAGCATTGTTCTGGAGCCCTGTGTTTCAGATTAACATGAGGCAATTTCCCTCTTTCTGCTACAAAGTTTGTAAATTTATTTTCTACCAAATACAGGAAAATCCTATGTCTTTCTGACAGCATACTATGAGCTCGACATCCTGACTGCACCACAATTTTGTCTGTTCTATGTTCCTCTTACGAGATGTTTAAATAATAAAATGTGTTTTTAATATTTAAATTGCTCAAGCTGTCTTCCTTAATTACTTGGGGGCTTGGGGGCATTTGAATATTTTCAACAAGTTGGACAAACAGCAGGTATTTCTTTGCCCACATGTCTACTTTTCCTTTTGATTTTTTTTTAATGAATTTTTCAGAGATTGCAGTGCAAGTACCATAGCCCAAAGAAGCTTCAAATGTATAGTGCTGCAAACAGAAACAGCAGGAGCATGGCCTTGCAGAGTTTATGCCATTGAATAGGACTGGTGTCAAAAATAATGAGGCAAACTAAAAAGATACTCTGTGTGCTCCCCAAGAAAAAGGGGAAATTATGCCTATTATTAGCAAAAGGGACTGGGAGTGAAAAAGAACTGAATTATGGAAGCCTCAGCTGTAATAAAAGTTAGTAAGGCAATGAGAGAGCTGCATCAGTAGAGAGAGAAGTAACACAATTTTTGCAGTATTTATTAGTAAAAAGCAAGTCTTAAAGATTAAAAGATAAATGGCTGCAGTTTAGAGAGGAAAGACTATCTAAATTTGTGTGTTGCAGTAGAAACTCATTGAAAAGCTTTTTTTTCCTTTTATTCTTTCACTCTGTAATTAGTTGGGGGGATTGGTTTGGTTTTTGTTGTTGTTGTTGTTTCCCCCCCCCCACCCCCGAGATGTCAGGATAATGACTGATCTATGTAGTTGTTGCTGTTACTTAGAATCTAAACTGAGTGCTTGTTAGAGTGATCCTTTGCTAGCTAATTTGCCAGCTGAAGATAGTAATGTTGTGGTGGAAATGCAGAAAAACATATCCCTGGCTTCTAAAGTCATTTAATTAGGTAACTGGAAAATGAGGTAGCTACTAATAATCTTTTACTCCCTTTATTTTTCACTGAAGTCATTGTTATGCTAGCTGTAGCTCCTTTGGCTTTAGTAGGATTATTCATTTCTTAGTGTTTTTTATTGGTGCCACAGGGGAAGGAGATGTTTTTTGAAGGCCAGACCATGTGTGTTGTTGGGAAGAAGCGGTATTTGTAGAGCTTCTATCAATACAGATCTGTGCTTGGGTCATGAATGTGCTAGCACCTAATCTCATAAGCTCCTATGTGCGTCTGCAGTTTGGTTCCTAAAGCATGCAGACAAGCTGATTGATAGATAGTTGTATAAGGTGGGGGAATGCCAAGAACTCATTCCATTTCTCTGTAGCAGGAGGGCAAGGAACTACCAAGAAATGTTTTGAATGGGGAAGACACATGTTGTATCTTGAGTCCATCACAACTGCTCACATCACTACTTACTGCTTCACGAACCTCTCGCTACAAACAATTTGCAGCTCTTTTAAAGCCAACACATCAAATGACCACCTTGCTGTGTTTACCTGTTGTCCCTTGAAAGAACAGAGTGCTTGCTCTAGTCAAAAAATCTGTTCGTTTACCCAAACGGTAAGTCTATGCCTGGACTGTGTTGGCAAAGAAACCAGGAGCTACACTTCCACAGTAAAAGACAGGCAGCATGTGAGGCACCCCTGTGTCCATGCTACGGTGGTGGGTATGTGTTTTTTTTCTCTTTAGGCATAGTCATGGTATAACTTGCATTTATTGCCTCCAGACTGCATTATTACAGCAAGCTAGATCCTTAGCAGAGTGAATTTTTGAGTGTATCCTGTTGGTATTTCACGTATTTCATTTTCTTCGATCTCAAAGTCTGTTGATGAGCCAAGATACAATAGAATAGTTCAGTTAGAAAGGACCTACACAGATAAGTCCAAAGATGTTCTATAGTAAAGCCTTTCTCCATTCATAGCTTACTGAGAACATCCTGTTCTGAGAAGGCTTAAGGAGGATCATCAAAACATGTACAGAGAAAATAATCAGGCACTGCTTTGTCTGAGGAAAAAGTAAGGCAGGATCAAAACCTGTCTTGCTGGTACGGAATTATCAACTTGTAAAATGAAAGGATATGCAAAGAGGAAACTCACTTGTGAAATTCTTAAAGCACAATACTCTATAATTCTAAATGGCTATATTTAGTGTCTTGATGCTGTAGAGTAAGGCACTCTGGAAATAATGAGGGTGCAACATAGGACTAGCAAAAAATATCAAGTGAATTTTATTGTTGTTCATATTTAAGCAGAAATCATACTAGCTGACTTTCAATAGATATTTATGTGCCTTAAATTATACTTAGTGGGTCTTTATTCTAAAGTGACTGAACATGTATCATTTTTTTGTGATGCTGATCTTCTTTGATGAAGCATGGTTGAGTTATCATGGTACCTTTGTATTACGCTGTTGTCTTTTAGCAGGGCAATACTTCAAGAGCAAATGCAAAAATTTAATATACTTTAAAAATAGCTGCTATCTGCCTCTACTGAGAAGGAGAGATTGCTCCTTTATAGTGTGTTTAACTGTCCCTGGGACATCTCAGAAGGTATTACAACTGTTTTCTCATCGTGTGTTTAAGCATTTTAAACTTATTTTTAAAGTGCTGTTTTTTTAAGCCAGTTTGATTTTTTTTTTTTTTTTTTTGGTTGCAAACTTGGCTTAGAGTCTCCCCAGTTGAGCTATTTTTCTCTCAAAATAAAGAGGAAGAAAACAAGTTTACTTTTTCTTATAAGGGAACTGCATTGTTGTTGTTTGGGACCTGACTATGAGGGGAAAAAGTTTGGTTTCTTAATATGTTTATAACTTCTGCTAGCGTTAAACAAGCGTGCTGTATATTTTTTAAAATAAAAAATAATTTCATTTTGTAAGCACATCCCTCTGGGTTCTATAGCAGTACTGAGAAAGCAACTTCTGCTAAGCTTAAAATAATATCTTATTCTGTTTCTGATTAAATCTTTTGTGGTTTTGTGCACATGCTTCAACTACAAGTAAATGTCTCTTAAAAAGGATATTCTATTGGGGAACTGCCTGTGCATCTTCTTCACCTTCACTCTTGGATGCTGTCTCTGCAGTTTCTTTCCCAAATTCTCCGTACTCATGGAGAGGGCATGACATGATGTTCTCTCAGTTTGGAGCTTTAGGGCTGGGAGGATAAAACCAAGGTGGGTACTATTTTACTCATTATTGCCCTGTCCTCGTCAAAGCAGGTTCAGGTGCTCTAGAAGCTGGAAGCCAAGTGGGTGAAGGACAGCTTTAGGTTACTAGTATTGCTGGTTACCTGTGGTAGAGTACAGTGTATGCAAGTAGCAAGGGTAAAAAGTGTGCGTGGGGTAAACCAAAAGGAGAGGTTCCCTTGAATTCTGTGTGTTTTTTTTTTTTATTAAACTTTGAACTTACTGTTCACACATACTCCCTGGAATATGCAGTAGATAATCTGCTGTGTTGGATGCTCATGTTTTTACTCCCATTGACTGTATCAGTAGTGGTTGTTCTTCTGTAATACAGTTGCTCAAGATCTGCCCAAGAAGTCAAGTACATTTCCAAGGAGCTCAGCTTTTTTTCTTCTGTAGTAACCAGCTGCTGCTAATGCAAATAATAAACATTCAAGCAGTCTCATCTTTTAATCTCTGACAGCTGTAGGTGCCCCATATTGTGCGTTTTTAATTCCTGGTATGTTTAACTACATTATAGCCTCTTCATTTAATCTTAATTCATTCAAAACTGGCATTAAATTCATTCAGAGTTGTGCCTGAGTGCAATACAGTCTGCTGAGGGTCTTCTACATGATGTGTCAAGTCAGGAATGTCCATCCTGACATCTCTAAATACCAGGAAAAACACGGAGCAGGAGCAGGATTCTATAAGTGGCAGAAAGCCATCTTGCACCATGTCCATTATCTACCACCAAGAGGTTTTCAGAGAGTTCTTTGGAGCTGTTGTTGGGTGGACATCTAGCTGGGTTGAGGTTACTACCTCAGCAGCTTTGCAGTTCCGAGGTAGCTTTCTGTCTCCGGTGCAGTTGCCTGTATAAACCTCTCTGTCTTCTTGTTTTCAGCCTGCAGCATAAGAGAAAGAGGGGGGTAAGAAGTTGCACACCCCTATGTCAGTTTAAGACCTATTAGAAGAGCAAAAGGGAAGCCATTTTGTGGAGGTGAAAGAAGGAGAATATGTTTTTCTGGTAATAGTTTGAAAGCTGCTTCTTTAAGGTGAAGAAAAATCCTTTACAGCCTCATATTTTCTTTCTAAAGACAAAGCTTTAGACTGCCATATGGCAAAGTCCATAATGAACCTACTGGGTTTGAGTGGCATATCTGTGGATTCTGTCTTGGAAAGCTATGTACTCTCGAGGGACTGGGGAAGGAAGGGCAGAATCACTGAAAACCTCTGTTGAATTTCACCAGTGCCGGACTGCAAGGAATTCTTTTTTCCTCTACTTTTGGACATGTTAGAGCTCTAGAATTAAGAGGATCTAAGGAAGCATTTATCCATGTGAAAATGTTTATTTAAAAAAAAAAAAAAAGTAAAAAATACCATATCTCATCTGATAAGTCAGGAAGGAAATACATTCATTCATACAGTCATTCCTACAATACATCATACAGTCATTCCTTCTATGAATTTGTGGGGGTAAACCCTTTTTTTTTTTTTTTTTTTTGGAACTCCTTTAATTATATTTTCGTCTTTTTAAGATGAAACAGGATATGTCATAAGCCTTAGTAAAAGAAGCTCCTAGCATGAAAAGAGGTTTTGTTTTACATTAGCCTGCTTCTTGTCATGTAATGATCTGAAATGCAGTGGGGAAGGAAGGATTTTGAGAACTCAGTTATTTATCCTTCTGGTGCTGAAACAGACCTTAATTAACTTTTAGACGCCAGTGAGGGGTGTGTGTGCGCTTTTAGTGTTTAAAAAAATAAATAAGTCCTGTTGATGCTATTTTCAAGCAAGAGACTTGGTGAAAGGGACACTAGGTTCAAGAAATCAAGTTGTTTCTAGCTAAATGTGAAAGTATTTGCTTGTGCAATGATTAAACAATTATGTGTATTTAGGTGGTTCATCTTTTAAGCCATACAATTTAAGGGTGGGTACTGAAACTTTCCATAGTGGATGCTGTAGGATTTTGTTTGTTTGTTTTAAGCTTTTGTCTTCAACAAACTGGGCCTCATTGCCTATCATACTGTTAAGCCTGACTGAAAACTGTAGAAAAGGCTGAACATACAGTTTACGGAGAAGGAAATCATCAGCAGTGTTGAGGTTTGTAGCCCTGTGTGTCTTTTCACAGTGGCCAGGGCCTTGCAGAGCAAGCTTTAGCATTGCCTGAAGTCACTGGCATGGCACCGCTGCGGGGGAAGGACTATGTTCTACAGAGCTCTTCTAGGAGCTCTTGGCAAGGTTTTGATATATTTTTTTTTTTCCTGGACCTAAAGACCTTCTTTGAATACAGCTCCTATTTTATTTGCTCCTCCTCTAGCATCCAGTTGTTGTTATCTAGAAGCATGGCAGCTTTGGCCCGTACCTCAGGAGAGCCGCTTGGTCTTTCCTTGTTCAAAGTCCCCTGAATCTGTAGGAATTACTAAATTGATCGTTCTGCCTTCGTCTGTTCAGTGATGCTGTGTTTCTGTGAGACAAGTACTTTCAATGGCCACTCCCTAAGCAGTATTTCATTGTGTTTCATGTGTAGACTTTACGCTGTAAATCTTTGTACTTTGCAGGCACCATTTGCTGGGGGATGGTATTAGTTGTGGAAGCTGAAACTCTACCTGGATTTATCTTCCATGAGAAATGATTGCCTTTCTTTATCATTTTGAACCATCACCTATTAAATGATTGTGAGGAATTGGATTCAGGCTTGTGCAGTAGTGTAGAATAATAACAACTTTCCTGAAACTTTTCATTTGGGATGAAAAGTAAACTTTATTTAGAAATAGCTGTAGCTCTTTGTAAAGACCTGTCAATATAGTCCTTATTGGGTGGTTGATTTATGTGCTCACAAGTTAAAATAGATGGAGGGGAAATAAAACACTAGGACAGTAAATGTCCCCATTGTAGGAGCACAAAAGATCCAGAAATGGGTACAACAAAGCCCTTATGACTTCATTTCAGTGTTCAAAAAAGTAGCTGTCACCATAAATGTGTATGAAGCAGTGCTGTAGCTACCTCTGTATTTATCTGTGGGGCACAAAACCAGGCCAGCCCTATGGGTTAGCAGCTGTGCACAGGACATGGATTGCATTACATGTACTATTGTTCAGTTTAAGATTAACATGCCATAATCTTCATTAAAACATCATATGTGATATTTCATTGTGGTTATTATACCCTTCAAGTTAAGGCAAATTTTATTACTGAGTTGCATTTAATAATGCAATGTACTGTTATATTTGCATATATTTCAATTATAAATAAGATTATGCCTGTAGGACATTAGCATTTTGTTTCACTATAAGAACTTATAGTAAAATTTCATAGGGACGAGGCTTGTATATTTTTGGTTTTATAGTTGTGGATTTGCTGAGTGTTTTTTTTTTTTCTTGTTCAGGCATCTTTGCTACCTCATCAGTAGTCTATGCAAAAAGATTTTGCTTTGATGCTGAAAGTCTGGGTGAAGGTGGAAATAACGTCAGCAGGACAGGCTCTGTGAGGGGAAAAATTAGTCCTGCTCTGACTACCTTTTATCTATTTTTCTAAGTATACAGGGAAACTCATTTTCACTGCAGCCAACCTCTCTGCTCCTACCAGCTTTAAATTTACCGTAGCTCTAGAAATTTAATTGTAGTGGGTCATATTTTTATCTTAGAGGAGCCTTGGGCTTCTTTTTGCTGAGGAAGTGGCCTGATAATGTAGCTGTCATCATCCCCCCTCCCAGGAATCACCTGGGGTTTGATTAAGAACAATTTTCCACAGTGTTAGTGTCATCAAATGTTGCTGATGTAAAACGTCAGGTTCATTTCTGGTCTTGCTGCTGTTTTCAGTGCTCATCGTCAGCCTGGCACTGTTGTGCATTTCAATGTGAATCTGACACAACCGTGTATGTGAATTGTCTTTGGAATTTGTATATCAGCATGTTATACATGAACAATAACAGCTGCATAAAACAGAATGCACGTACATGCTTATGGGTTCAGGTACTTTTGTATTTTTTTCTTCCTCTTAAGGAAATGCCTTTGTTCTACAGAATAGCATAATAAAAGCTAAATTTAATTCAGTGTAAACTGTGTATGTGTTAACATTACAGCTGAGATGCAAGTGAACAGTAGCAGCTTGTAAGTACATATTCTTGCTTTGGATAGGTTGGCAGTCTAGCTAGCATTCAAATTACCCATGAGATAGGTGTCTAATGCTGTGAGTGAGTTGTACTCACAACTCTTGGACAATAAGTACTGTTCAAAGATAAAGTCAAGAATGAAAAAGCATAGCTATCTACTTCACCCCCACGTACTTTGTGCAACTGTGCATGCATAATCATAGAATCAATAATGACCATGTTCATTCCCAAGAACTGTTTTGAGGTGTGGCCAAGTCCTCTGTTTGCCTGGTGTTGGCTGTTGTAGGATAGCTGAAGGAAAACTGAGGTACTTTTGTGCCTTCACTCCTTTTCTACTAGATAGCGGACCTAATTATTTCACTGAACATTTTCTGCTTCTAATGTGTTGGGGATATTATATTCTTTAGGATGATCTAAAACTCTCACAGGGCCATAATGCTGTAATGAACAATGTCACCATTTCAATATAGAAAGGTGTACTTGTGCTCAGTTACGCAAAAGCCTATGGGCAATTTTGAGAAACACCAGCTAAAGACTGTAAAAAGTACATGGGGGCCCTGTGCTTCTGATGTGTATGGTAAGAAGTGTGCTCATAGGAAAAAATTAACAAGCTCATCTGGAAATAAGAGGGCTCTTGATACAATTTCAAAAAGTATAATTCAAAACTAGAGGTCATATCTTTTAGTCCTTACTCATTCAACTCATACTGAAAGGGCAAAATACAAACTGAATAGAAAGTACGGGCCAGTCTGGTTCTCTAAGTTTTGAATGTAGTCTGCTGAATAATAAAACCTAGGTAAATAAGACCCATTATGGACAAAAGCTTGAATTCACCTTGATGTTTAGAATCCTACCCCCTAAACACATGCCTGGATGCAGGCTGAGTTTTTCTCTTCTCAATTGCTGCTCCAAGGATATTGAGTCTGTCTGGGAATGGTAGGCTGTTGCTGCATGACAAGGGAGAGCCCCAAATGGTAATTTGACATCTGCACACTGAGAAGTGTAAGAAATGTGTCTTTCTTTTTTAAGCAAATAAGAACAAACAGCACAGGAGTTTAAGGAAATTCATAACTTGTTATATTAATTAATGTAATATCAGACATGCATTATAAAATCTCTGGGAATTCTTTGTATCTGAGATTTGCAGTTTTTCTACTGTTGCCTTCCTTTGGACTTTTTTTTTTTGGGGGGGGGGGGGGTCTTTATCTGTTTTTTTTTTGTTTGCTTGCTTGTATAATTTATTTATTTATTTTACTGGGCAGATAAATGTGTAAGGTATATTGGCATTTTCTGTTATCTTCTCATTTTCTCCTTTGACAAAACTAGTAGAAAAAATGTGTTTCCTTTCTTTCTATTTGTCTTAGACCATAGAGAATTCTCATCATAATGCAAGGCTTAAGCACGTTCACAGATACCTTTCTGATGTCTCTTTATGCTGTGTTTGGTGTACAGATTTTTATATATTTCCACTGAAAATGTGCAAAGACTTGAACATAAACAGTGTCTTCTGATGATGAGACCTGTGTGTGTAGAGACTATGCTCCCTTGGTTGGAAAAGAAAATGCTGAAATAAAGTTTTTGGCAGCCCAGCTGGCTGTAAAGCTGTTCAAAATGGTATTAGCAGTTCAGGGAGAAAACTCCACTGGCTTCATATAAAAAAGGAAAACAAAACACATTGATTTAATGCCTTGAACAAGTTTCATTAGGAAACATTGTCCCTTCATCTCTTGTCATAGTAAATTCTGATTCAGAAACTCTGTCCTTTTCCTGTGTACAAAAGGAGATGGAGAGCCTATGGTTTTCACTTCTTTTACAAGTGAAGAAGTCAAAGTTGTGAATGGACTTGTGAACAGGAGCTGTGATTCTGCTTTGTTGGGAGTGTGGTGTTTTGTCCTACACTGATACATTGCAATAACAAGCTACGGTGTGATGCTACAGCGGCTCTTAAGAAACTACGTTGTGGTGGTAGTGCTTTTATTTATTTATTTGTGTGCACTTGAATAATGCATTTGAATAATACAGTCAAATTTCACTTTGGCTTTCAGTTGTAGAAAACATACTTCACAGGAGATTCTATGTAGAAATTCCTTTTGATATCAGGAAATCATGACAGAAAATTTTCAGTGAGCTCTAGGAACGTAGAGAGGTAATCTTAACTTGCGTATAGTAGTACCATAAGGGTATTTGATACATAGAAGAAAAGATAAATTTAATATTATTAACTTGAAGCATTGTGCTCAAGACTTGGTAGAGGATACTGCAAACACCTCATGCACAGTTGAAGATTTGTCCTCGTTTGCTTGCTGAGTATTAAATAAAAATAAATCCATCCTAAATATGTAATGTCAGACTCTTGGCTGAAATAATTGGAATGAGGATAGAAACAAGTCAAGCTGTGTTCCCAGCATTATCACACATCCTTGAAAAAGATGTGGAACTTTATTGATTTTTTTAATGTGATCCACACTTCTATTAGGAACAGCAGCATCATTATTTAGATGGCGAAGACATATTCAGAAGAAATAACTGTACATTACTACTCTTGCCTAATTCTAGTTCCATCCAGCTTGAATGATTGAAGCTCTTGGTTGAAACTGGAAAAAATCTTGTACAGTAGTATGACAGAATCTCTTCCTTCTATAGTGTGAGCTGAGACCAGAAGCTGCAGAAGTTTAATTTGTTTCTCTCTGCATAATTTATTATTTAACCGAAGAAGTTACAATTAAATCTGAAGTAAGCCTCAAGTTATGTATCTCACTGCAGAGGTGAATTGTAATCTGAAACAAAGTGGAACCGTGTTTCTGATGACGAATGCCATGTATATTTACTAGTCCTCACTTAAAAGGTGACTAAAGCAGTATTGAGCTTGTAACATAAGTATAGAATGTTACTGGTATGAAAATACAAAACTAGTTGTATAATAACTGCTTAAATATTGAAGCATGTTTTTGAAACCACCGCTTCCTGCAGGCCTTGTGAGTATATGACAATAGCAATTAAGATAGCATTTTGAACCTGATTATCGAAGACTAACTAAGAAGAGGAAAGGGTTTTCTAACCTAATTTGTCTGAAGGCAGGAGTGCTCCAATTTCCTTTCACTCAAACCCTCCAAAACCTCTATGGCTTTTGAAGGATTAACAGAACTTTAGTGCATCTTTGATACTTTTGATTTTTTTAGGTCTCAATATCTGTTATTTTACCTCAGACTGACTGTTCATCTTTCCTCCCTGCAGGCATGCATATTATTAAAAAGTCTTTTTGAGATCTTCATCCAGGTCAGGTAGATCTCAATAGAGAAATGGAAATGTAACCTTTTTTGTTCTTGGTGTGATTTTTTGAGAACACCTCCTTTGAGTTTTTTTGATAAATGTCTTCCACGGCAATTATGTTGGAAAGGAAGGTGATGAATACAAAGATTTATTTTTCTTCTATTCTAAAATTATCTTTAAAGCAATCAATAACAGTAATTAATGATATTCTCATTCTGTGTAACAAATCCATGCCTTTAAACCCATTTAAAACTTAATGCCTTCAACACAGGAGACTGAAAATAGGGATAAGTCAGAGCTGACACTGGTCTGTATCCCATTTTTGCCCAGTCCCTACCTAAGTGGTTAATTAAGCCAACTCTGCTATTACTTTGCTCAAAAACTAGATGAGGTGAGTCCAGGGTGGTGATGATGGTTTAGAGTGTTTTCAAGGCTGAGTCCTTAAAGCCTTGATCTTGCTCTTAGGAGCATTAATACTGGTAAGCAAAAGTTAATACAATGCTGTGTTAGTTCAGATTTGTTCAGTGAAACAATGGTGAGAGTGGGGGAGGCTGGTCAGTGGGGAGAGGGGAAACCACCTGTACCTGCTCCAAATCCCTTTTCTCAGGGCACCCCTTGCAGACCAGCATGTGCAGGAGATCAGCCTTCACAAGGCCCTGCTTAGCTTGGTGCTAAGCCCCAAGTTTGCCTTTTAGCCTTTCCACAGGGATACCAGTTAAAAACTGGCCTGCTACTTTTTCTGCTCCCTTCAAGATCTTTTGGGCAAAGGCAAAAGGGTTGAAACTGTCTCTCTGCTATTTTCTACTGCATGCGATACTTGATTTCCAACATGAGCAAGGAGGAGTGGTCTGCTGGAAAACTGCTGAGAACGACCCTCTGTGTCATTCTTCCTACAGACTCCATTAAACAGGCTTTAATTTTTGTCTTGTGTGCTGAGTGCCCCAGGAGCTCCAGCATAACCAGTGATGGCGGGGCTGTAGCATGAAATCTTCAGCTTCAGGAGGGTCTGATCAGGGTTTCATAAGCATCGATCATTCTGGCACTTCTGGGACTTTGTGACCTTTTGCTTATTAAAAAATGTGTGTTAGCTATTCATTAAAACACCTTTAAACAGCTTTAAGTGTGTTCCTGAATTTATTTACTTCTTTGTAACAATGAATCGCTGGAAAAGTGCTCTTCAGTGAAGTAGCTCACTGCTTGCAGGCCATGTGTGTTGTGATTGGTATCATTATCTGTGTGAAGCTCCACTTCGCCACTCAGTGTTCACAGTGGAAATATTCACTGCTGTGTTGACTGTGATTAAGTGCATTTATTTCCAGCTCTGGCCAAAGGGGGTGTTTGTTTTGAACAATGAAACTCTTTAAAACTTATGAAATAAAATATCAATTGATTTCAGTTCAATTTGCACACCAGGATAGCTATGTTGCTTTAAAAAAAAAAAAAAAAAAAAAAAAAAAAAACACTCTTTGGTCAGGTTTGTGTTTAGCTACAAGCTTTAAAACAATTGAGATCCATGTCACTTTTTTTTTAGCCGAAATACCTGTGAAGGCAAATACGTTTAAACTAGTTGGAGTTATGGTGAGGACACAATTTCCTGCATGTCTGCATGTGTGATAACTTTCAGTACTACCAAGAGACAGCTTTTTATAGGTGTAGGTAATACTTGGTGGGCAGAAGTAAATCAGCAGTGAAAGGCAGTCTTTGTCATGACAAGCTAATTGTCAAGTTATGCAGGTGAATTTGCTGAAGAGTTATCTCTGTTACTTCAGGGTGAATTAGTTACCTTGTGTGAGGACAGTAGGTTTTCTGTTGCCCTGCTTAATAACACCTGAATAAATTAAGGCAGTGTACAACCAAAAGGTAAAATGGAGCTCATCCCATAGGTCTGTTCAGACCAACAGGTGTTATTCTTTACAGAGAGAAGAGAAATTCTGAAAAAGACAGTGTACAGAGCTCTGTAGAAGAATTTCCTGATACAGGTGCAGTCTCTTCAATGTGTGACCAAAGTAAAAGTCCTGTTTCTGCTGAAGTTCTCACTCAGTCATGTGATTTGAGGAAGAAAGAGTTTTGGTAAAATGTTAACCAGAGTAACCATCCTTTGAAGCATCTCTGTTTCTAAATGAGGGTAAAAATAGTAATGGAAGGAAATAGCAATGATAACGAAAAACATTGTATTGTATGCTCTTAGGAGGACATTTTCACTCCTCCCCCGTCATCCTCCCATTTTGGAGTCATTGGAGTCGATTTATTTTTTCTCCATCACATTTGAGTTTAACTGTTCCTGAGGCATTACTAATGAAACAAAACTTAAAAATGAAGATTGAATGAAAGGCTTAGTTGTAGGGCAGTGAAGGGGTAAATGCCTACTTCTTGAACCCTTTCTTATGAGGGCAAGTTAGCAAAGCACCTCAGGATTTGTGAATCGGATTCGTAAGTTTGTTAGAGCATGCTGAGTAGTAAGACTCAGGATAATAAGACATGTTCTGCTGAGAGACCAAGTACATACTAGTTAGTAATGCATGGCTTTTCCTTAGAGCTTTTTTCCATGTGCTTGTCCTTGCATGTAAATCACATCCATCACCAAGTCACGCTTGCTCAGCCTAAAGGGACTGAAAGAAATTGGGAGGTGGGATAAAGAGGTGTATTTTCCTCTCAAGAGCTGCATTCACTGGGACTTCAGCACCTTCACAGTTTCCTAATAGTAGCAGATGTAGTTTTTATTTCTAGCGTTGCTTGAAACACTCTTGGGATGAACCTAAATGTTCTGCATTTTGTTCATGTTCCCTGCGGCATTGCTTTACTTGGGCTGATCCAAAGGTAAATATCAATAAAACTGGGCCTGACATCTCCCACAATAAGTACCGTTTTCTCCCATCATGCTACAAGTACGATGTGCCCTGTGTAGGCAGGGCTGCACTATATTTTACTATACGCTATGCATCGTCCTTGCATGAATGGATGAAAACAATGAAGTAGCAATTAGGGATGTCTTGTTTTGAGGTATGACCGTGAAGCACACAAAAATGGGCCTTATTTGCTTCTAGTTAAGGCTTCTTTTAGGAACAGCACTGGTTTCCGCATGGGGAAAACCTCTTCTTTATTCAGCTGGTACCTACTCTTAATGTACAGGCAAACCATATGTCTGTGCTCCAGAAAGACCCAGGACCTTGCAACTCTCCTGCCTCTTCCCATGAGAAATATGCTCTTCCTAGCACTTAGAGGGTTTCCATTAGGTCTTTTTCAGCCCTAAATGTGGAGAGAAAGTAGTGTAATAAAAACCAGTGAGATCTTATGGAAGGGGAAAGTGGTATTTACGTACAAAATGTTTAAGCGGGTTGATTTTATGTGTTTGTACTATCACACTTTGATTTCATCCATAACTGTGTACTTGTAAGCATCAGGATGGGGCAAGTGCATCAGAACAGGCTGGCTTCAGAGAACAAGAGACACCATCTGACAACTCATTAAGTCTCAGAGGTGCCTCTGGATGGGAGTTACAAACTAGTTTTTGGAGGACTATGCCCTTTACATACAGTCTTCCCCCCCCTTTTTTTTTTTCCTCTCCCCTCATTTTCAATACAGTGGAGGTCTGGCCTCCTGTCTGACAAGAAAAAGGGTGTGTGTGATATACTGCAACTACTATCTTAACTGTCCTCCTGCAGGGAGGATGCAGAGGCTTTGTGGCTGTGCCATAAGCAAGATGTTCCTCTGTTTCCCTGCTAGAAGCAGTGTCCTGGGAATGGGATCCTTTGTTATCAATGCAGGCCTCTTTTTTTCTTTCTCTTTGTGGTGCTTTCTGAGGCTTCACACACGTTTCCTTTCATACTTAATTCATACCAACCAGTAGATATTTCTGTTATTAAATTGTGTGGTCACTGGGTAAAATTCCTGGCACAGGTATACCCTTTAAGCTGCATATGGGTAACCTCCTACTATGAAAGAACAAGACTTTTCTTTCAAGCATCTAGAATGCTTATTAATATCTGAAAACTCAGAAGAAACCTAACCAAGCAAAAAGAAACCCATGTGTATTTTCGCTGAGCCTGCAGTAAATTATTGATTCTGAAATTTATTTTTGGACTATTACAGCTTTCTACTGGTAACATAAAAAATCTTAAATTTAATGTGCAACATTAAAATACAAACTGATAAAGCTAAAACACTTTCTTCCCTGTGCTAAGCTGTGTTAAGCTGTATTGGTGGAAGAGAAGGCATTGGTATAAAGTTACCCTTGTGGATTTGTTCTAGTAATACAATAACATACAGAATCCTAGCTGTAGCTATACAGGTAAAAGTCTTCTATGACAGGCACGCGTCTTCTATTTTAACTTACCCCATTTTAGATTTTGACCATTGAATTAGTTCTTATTTCTTTGTTTTCTCTAGAAATTTCTGCAGTATTTCTTGTTTAAACCTTTGCATGGAACTTGTCTTCAAGACACAATACCTGCAATAGCAGAGAAATTGAGAATAACACAAGGATTCCTGGGGGAAAGAAAGGGTGGAGTAATAGATGCTATGATGTTGTTAAACCTCTTTAAACTGTTCACATTAAAATCACAGGTGGAATCTTGTGTGACTTCTACTTGCAGGTATACAGGGCTCATAATGTGATTTGCTAAAAATGTTGGGTGGTTGATTTTGAGCTAAGAGACAGTGGATTTCAACAGTATGGTTACACTTGTGTGTAAGTTCAAAAATCTAGAATTTGGGTATATGGAAAGAATATCTGGTGATGAAGATTTGCATTTTGGAGAATACAAAGCAAACTGGGGCCCATGTCTAATTAGTAATTACTTCCTGGACTATGGTTTTTTGCCTTTTTTTTTTTTTTTAAATTCACTACTCTGTGAAAAATAGTTGATTTAAAATTTTATTGCCTTCTCCTACGTCTTGCTAGTTCCGTGTGGAGAAGCATTGTATCCCTATTTGAAACAGCCAGTAGGAAAGAAATAGGAAAGATGAATTACCTACAGTATGTATTGGTTATGTTTAGAGTCCCTGGTTTTGTCAGGTGAGTGACTCAACATCATCAAGTTGCAAACAAAGGACAAAACAGACTTTTCAGTTGTTTGAAGTATTTAAAAATGTGATTTTCCTTCTTTCTGCTGGCATGTCAGGTTTTTTCTTCTTAATTGGTTAATATCTTTAGGTCTCAAAGGAGACAGATTTCAGTCTTTTCTCCTTAATTCCCTTTCTCAGTCATGTTCAGTTCCTCCCAGAACAGCAAGGTTCAAGTTGACAGGGGAAAAAAAAAAAAAAGACTTGAGAAAAGCAGAAGGTGGCCTTTATGCTTCACTCTAGGAGAGGATGTGTTTTTTTATGTGAAAGTTGTTCTTCTTGTGGTGCTTTTTAATCCTTTTTTTTGGAAGTGGGGAAAGTAATGTGGACAGTATTGTACTTCCAGTGGTGATCTGTGCTGGGATGTGACACTGTTTTGTTGGCCATACAATTCTGTTTATTGCATGGGGTGCTGAGGGACTGCTGAACTGCCCTTATCGTTGGTCTCCATATCTGCAGTTGACCTGACCTGTTGCACGCCCTGTGGAAGTACTTCTGAAGGGAGCAGGTTGCGTTGTAAACTTTTCTCTCTGTGACTAACTCTTTCCTGCTCATTGTCTGGTCTGTGAGACATGGAGAGAATCAATGCTTTGTGGGTTAATAACATGATAACACTTTGAAGAAGTATTGCCCTGGTGTGTTTTGTTCTGAGTAGTCTCAGAGCTCTGCAGGTGGGACTCAAGTCAGAGGTAATTCATCTTTTGAAGAAATCCTTCAACCAGTGTGCATTTTGCATTGTGTTTCCCTCTATCTGCCTTTCTATTGATGCTGGGGGTTAGCAGTTCTAGACCTCCTCCTTCTCCCAGAGTTGCACAGTGTTCAGAAGCAAACCTTGCTGGTTTTGGTAGGGAAGAACTGACTGCTACTGATAGTGGTTTTGTTTTGTTTTTTCCTTCCCCAAAATAGCACCCAAATACAACATCAGCTTGACTTTAACATTTAAAATCTTTAAGTAAATCCTCCTTCCTCTTCATGTCCCTTTTTTTCTGGTTGTTTATCAGCAGTAGTACAAAGTCCTCAATGCGACACAGGAGTGCAAGCATTTGGAGATCTTGACCAACGCAGATTCTATCAAAGAGGTGTAATGAGGTTCATGGAGATGTGCATGAAAAATATAAAGGGCTGAATCACATGCAGGAGCCAGTGTGAATTTTTTTTTTCTTGTCATCTTATCAGCACAGCTTTACTTTACTCATTTACATAGTAATACCATTCAGTGACTTGGAGGAATCTTTAAATAACACCTTTGTTAAGGTTATGCAGGAAAAGCACAGGAAAGAACATTTTCAGAATTGCCTTTGGGTAGCTGGATATAGTCAGTGCTGACCCTGCAAATGTTCAGAGATGTAAATAGTGGTTGGATTACAGCAATTCACAGAGCAGGAAGGAAGCACAAGATTGCACATGCCAAAAAAAAAAAAAAAAAAGGTTCCTTATGCATTTAAAAAAACACTATAAAATCTTTTTTGTATCTTTCTGTTTTTGTAATTTGCTTTTCTCTTAAGAAATTAACATAGAAATGTTTTTCTATTTGAAATAAAATAAGTCAAATAAGTTTTCCAGTATTTTATTTGACAACAGTCTGCTGCGTTTGGTGTAATAATTGTAGTATAGAATTTCAGACCCCAAGTTATGCTGGAGGTTAAACAAAGTGATGCAACAGTCCCCTCCTCACCCCTCAGAAATGTGTAGATCTAGATATGGAGTGAGACAGTGTGTGATGCATTACTAGAGGTTTATTTCCACATCACCCACAACTAATAGCCTCTTGGGACTAATCACAAGTATAAATGAATCCTCTGAGATTTGTGCTCCTCTCTCTGGTAATATAATGAAGCCTGCTTTGAAATGCCTTGGTGCAAAAAGTTGGTGGCAGTACTCAATGCATCTAGTTCAGGAAATTGGACATCTCTGAGTCTCTTCTATTACTTATATTTTATGGGGGTGTTTGCTGAGATATATAATACTGCTGAGTTAAAAGAAGTTTTTTTTTTTTTTTTTTTTTTTTTTTTTAAAAGGCTTACTAGTGGTTAAAAAAGAAAAGCAGGACACAAACAGACCTAGTTACTTGTGTGATCAAAAGACATTTTTCCTTGCTGAGGTCTTTGCTGTTCAGAGATGTGTTAGAATAGTAAGTGTTGCCAGAATTCTGCCTGGACTATGTAAGGTGTGAAAAGCTTAATTATGAATGAGTACTCTCATTCTGGTCAGTGTTGAAATACAGAAGCTAATTTTGCACCTGTCATATTTCACGCTGCAGCTGGTTGGCTTATTAGCTATTACTTTCCCCCAGCACCAATATCCAACCTCCCTCCCCATACACTTCCAAAAATACTAAAGTTGTGCTTTTAGTAGGGGACACTGCACAAGTGCTTCCTTGTGAGAAGTGGAGGTCCATGCAAGACTTCATGCCTTGTTTCTGAAAAATTTACCTTTGCCTGAACAGAAGTTGCTCTGACCTGCCACTGAGACTGAAGGTTTCTGGATACCATAATTCAGAGGACTGCGAAGTAAAGAGATCTCCTAAGTGCTCTAGGCTGGTTTCATACACCAAGTTTTCTGAAGCCCTTGAGGCATTTCAAGCCTCTTCTCCAATTCTAGCTCAGAAATAACTAGCCTTTATAGCTCTTAGTGAGAAATTGTTTTGAAAGGAGACTTCAGGTGCCCTGCTCTAGATGGTCCTGTATGGAACCAGTGGCTTGGACATAGGGAGTACACAGCAGAATCTAAGTCACAGGTAAATCTGACCATAGACTGGAGCTATACCTCTGCACCAAGGATATGAGGCAGTTTGGTGCAGGCTTGCAGAGGAAAAAAATGATGCCTTTTCCAGGAGGAAAAAAAAAAAAGCCATTTCCAATTGGAAAAAAATAAAACAACCGGGTTTCATAATTCACCAAAAGAGGTAGTTTCCCTTTTGGAAGAATGTAAACAGTATAAGACAAACTCTCAAGCAGACACGCATTCTTCAGACATATCTGACCACCTGTAGTTTTGATAAGTGGAACTAATCCAGTTGATGTCTGAGATGCTGTTGAAGCTTAAAGATTTTATGTTTGGGACATAGTTACGTCTGCCATGTTTTACTGCATTGACAGTATGAGTCAAGTTTCCAAAGGCTGCCAGTGACATGAATTACTGTGAAAGTGAGAGAGTATGTATGTATGCAGAGGTGACACAACATATTAAAAACAAACAAGCAAACAAAGTCTGTAGTTTCCAAGAAGTAAAAGCAAAGCACACTTGACATGTTGAAATGTCATGAACTTACGTGTATCTTGAAACAAGGAAACTTAATCAGTGTTTTTATGTTGTTGCTTTAAAGAAAAAGGAAACAAAGTATGAAAGTTGTCCTATATTGAGCTTCTCAGACCAGCTACAGGACAATGTGCTTTTATCTAATGTCTCATGCCTTTGATATTTGTGGAGGGGGCAGGAAGCTAGCAGATAAATTCTTTTGAGTGACTTGTACACAGTTTAGCATATCTCCACAAGTTCTTGTTTGAGTCAATAAAGCTACAGAATAGTGGAAGTTGGGCATTGTGATTATTCTTACAGGGTTAATGTCGTAGCTCTGAATTCAAAGGAGTTTGCAACTACCCATATGTGTCTCATACGTACTGTTCGGTAGGCAGGTTTAGTGATGGGGAAAGGCAGTGCTATTTAATACATTTCCCCCCTGTGAATTTTCATGATTCTACAATCTGTTAATAAAATTAAAAAGGGTATTTTCAAGCTAATTGTCATTAAATCTTTCAAATTTCAGAGAGGAGACTCTGAGTCTTCAGCAGATGGTTGGAAATGAAATGCACATTGGGGGGACCAGAGGCCCTGCCAAATCTGGACCTTGAACAGAGCTAGTCAAATAAACAGAAGTGAGACACAGCAGGGGTGGTTTGGAATAGGCTTTATTATGGCCAGAAAGCTTCAGGCTGTGAATGACCTAATCAACCTAAGCTCCAGACATGTACCTAAATTAGCTTCTACTCTACCATTCTCATAACACTCAATTTTGCTTCATTCAAACACTATACTAACAGATCTGAGCTCTTCTAAAAGTGAAAGGTTGTAAAGGTCCTGGCTTTTCCTCTTCTTATTGAATCTGCCCTATTCAATTCTCCTAATACCTGTATTCTTAATTTTCTCCTTTAGTTCCCCCCATTATTTTCTGAGACTCAGTTCTTGCACTTTCCATGCATTTGGTGAGTTTCAAATGACTGCTTCTGTGAGAACAAGAAAGAGAAGTAATGGGAGCAGAGCTGCTTGGTCTGGGGACTCTGGTGGGCAGTCCATTTCACGGTTCTCCCGAAGGGTTTTGTGTGACCTTGTTCAAGTCTGCTGTCTTGGGTGCATGTTTGCAATGTGGAGATAAAGTAACGTGCCCTTCCAAAAGGGGGAGGCATGCTCTAGGTTATATAAAGCACCACTCCAAACTGATCTCTTCCTATATGCATTTCCTATGCTGCAAGGTCCCTACTTCAGTTATGACTGCTGTATGCTACTTGAATAATAAGCAAGCTTGGACTTGTCTCAGTTCATTTAACTAGTCTTGGCGTGTTTTCATGTGTACCGCCCACAAACGTTACCATGTGTAGTCCTGCTAGTACAACTGTCTGCAGGGAGTATCTCTGAATGCCACGGGGACACAGGCTTGTTCTGAAAATGCTTGTACAGACAATAAACAATAAAAAAAAAAAAAGAAGTAATGAGACTGATCATATTTAAGCATTAGCCAGGGCAACAACAAAGTGCTATGGGTGTCTTCCAGTTAATAACTAAGTGGTAAGAAGCATTGTGTTGGCAACTAACCTTTAAAGAGTGATGCAATGTGAAGTTTCGTACTACAACAGCTTGTCAGTCACTGTGCTGTGAATAAGGTTAGGAAACTGCTCTAGCTTTATTTAAAAAAATAACATTATATATGGCCATGTAAACCTTTCTCACTTTTTTTTTTTCATGTATAGAAGATATAGTGTCATGGCCTTTGAATCAGTCTCTGCTTCACACCAATAGACACGAGCTTTTGAAATGCTTTTGTGAAAAGTAAATTACTGTTGAGAAACAGGGAGAGAGGTTATTTAGGCTGTTTGATGTGAGTACATAAAAAGTCACTTGGATTTATGAGGAATTATTGCCCTGGAATTCAAGGGGACGGGAGTTAATCTCATTGACTAGGTGGTGGTTCACATTGCTTGAGGTAGTATCCTTAAGTTCTGGGACAACGTTATCACAGTTTTGGCATGAATTCAGTGGCTCACACAGCGATATGTGTTCACAGTATATCAGATAGTTTTCCCTTTGTCGTTCTGGTTGGAAGTGTCCGTAGTTAGAATGATTTACTGGGATTTTAATTCCCTTTACAATTAGTAGGAATGTTTGAGCCCACCAGCTTTTATTCAGAGCCCATTGAAGCTAATGGAGGGGGAAAAAATCCCTTTGACCTCATTTGGCATTGGCTCAAGCCATTTGTGTCTGAAGCTGATGGCTTCATCAAAACCCACTTAACCTTCTAGGGATGAGTGTGTGACAGGGATTGCTCAGGTCATTCTTGAGCTTCATGGGCTTGCTGGAAGGGGTCGATCACTTTGCACAGTTATTCTCTTGCTTACCAACCTAGGTGAAAGGAGTAATTAGAAAAGTAACAAAATCTTGTGTGATATTTTGTACTGTCTCTAATAATATGTGATCTGATTTCAGTGTCTTTTGGGCAACATAGACTCTTTTAACTATATGAATACTAACAGAAAAACATACCTTAGAATTAACCTTCTGACACGCTTCTTTTCTTTTCAAAGTTTTGAAAGTCCCCAAGGTGAGAAAACAAACATCTTCCCTGTAGCTATTCAGAAGTATTCCTGAATCTTTGCCTATTTGAGCCATTCTGTTCCTCCCCCCATTCCCCTCATTACTGGTTCACAGATTTTTTTTTATTTTTTATTTTTCTCTCACAAGAAAACCAGAAGACAAAGAGGATGAACACAGATACAGAGAAACTGATCTGCCCTCCTTAACCTTTCTCAAAAGACAGGTGACATAATATGTATCATCATCTCTTTAGTCTAATCCATTATAATATATATAAAAAAATATGAGACAGCACATTAGAAACTTCTTCTCTCCTGGAGAATTAATTTTTCTCAAGCCCTCCTGCTCCATTCATTTTTTCTTTAAGTTCAACTTTGCACCACACAGAAGGTGGCTTTTCATGGTGTTTCTCCAGGTTATATCCCACCAGAACACTGGAAGAGAGCTCCATTATTCCTGAATGCAGTTTTTTATTGTAAGGTAGGACAAATATAATGAACCTACAAAGTGGATCTTATTTTTCTGCCCCCAGAGGTTAAGGGAAAGTCTTGCAGGCACCAACAGGATTCTGGGTTAGGGTTAAGGTCCTGGGCAATCTGCTGTAGGGGACCCTGCAGCAGGGGGCAGAGGTACTGGACCGGATGACTTCCTGAAGTGCTTTCCCACCTTAACTGCTCTGTGATTCTGAGTTTCAAGTGTGAATTTGTTCAATGGCAACAAAAGAAGAGCTGAATGCGAAGTCCTCCAGGGCAAAATCAAGAGGAAGCTGATCTCTTGTGCTTTTTCATTGGGCTGCAGTACTGAGTTAAAATGACTCCAAAGGTGCTTGTGAGACTACTGGACATCCCATTTCTTGGTCTAGAGCCTCTGGCCTGGATCTTTTGATGTGTTCCTGGTCCATTTGATTAGTGCTAGTGATTAGCTACTTCCACTGTAGAAGGTTTTGTTTACAAAGCAATGTGCAGGGGTTTGGTGCGTGTGACACCATTAAATGTTAATGTGCGTTTTTCAAACAAGACGCCTCAAGGCTAGAGGTAATTCTTTGATCTTTAAAAAGCTTGCCACATAGGGGAGTAAGCTTGAATGTATACTTGTGTGTGTGAACACTTGCAGGTTATTAGACTTTAGTTTCAGGGCTGTAGGACTTTGCAGAAATGATTCAAATTTCAAAAGGTTCAAAATAAACATGAATTCCTTTTTATCTCAAGGGATTTAGAGGGGTATAAAATAAACCTTTAATGGCTAGAGCCCTGCTTTATTAATTGCTTTGCTGAAGAGATAAAAACCTGTGGGAGTTTGTGTATTAAAATGGGATGTGAACCAGCAGAAATCTAAGCAGAATCTGAATTTGGTTTAAAGAGAGTAAGAAATACACAGCTTAGTGTTCCTCTGTGTTTAAAAGATTATTACCTTAATATATACAGTTTCTTTGTTTTTAAGGAAGTGTGCTTGGATTGAGCCGTAATTATACGTAAAAGCATTTGAGCTAGTCATTCAGTATCGAAGGAGTAGGATCTGTCTAAACAAAATGACAAGCAATTAGGGAGCCTGGGGGAGTTGTCTATTTGTCATATCTGAAAATAAACTTATCAAATTATTACTCAAATTGTTCCAAGCCTGACAGCTGTATCTACAAAGGCTCCTTACAGTAACTTTGCAAAAATGGTTCTATTTTGTATGCTGTTTTTGACAGGGGGCAGTGGAACAGAGTTCTGTCAGTTTTTCTGATTGTTTTTTTATCAGGATTTTTTTTTTTTCAGTTTCCATGTACAGAGTTCATCACAAGGAGGACTACTGATAGAAGGTGAACCTTTTTGCTTGCTGGATGCAAAATGGTCTCTTTAGACAAAAAAAAAAAAAAAAAAAAAAAAGGTACAATCTTTAAGAAAGGTACCTGACTGCTAGAGTTCTGCTGGTTTTGAACTGATACATTAAGAATTTAAGTTGAAATTGCTATCTTGTTGAATTTCCTATTTCTGGTTTTTGACTTGCTTCTATATTTGTTGCGCTTTTTAAAATAAAGAATACCTGGTTTTATTTAATTCTATGTGAAAGAAATACTGCATTACAATGCTTTGCATATTTTACCTCTTAACTCTATTATTTGTGTTTGTGAACTTTTTACAGAAAAAGAAAATTTTCTGGTATACTTGTTTAGCATCCATGGGTGGTGAAAGAAACTCAAAGGTTGAGTAATAACTTATACATAACAGAAAACTCAATGACAGAACTGCTGAGGTGAATTTAAAATCATGAACCGGACCTGCAGTGAGCATAAGGCTGAGTGCTGCGACCACTTATTGTCATGGATCTTGTTCAGAGCAAGGTATTGGAGCTGAGTGGAGCTTAAGGTTGTAAGCAAAGACCATAGCAGATGGGTCTCAATACTGATCCCCAAAGTAATCACGAATTGTTAGAGACAAAAATCCAAACCTGCGTATGAACTCTTCTGTTTACTTGGCAACATGTTCAATTTAATAGATCTCTGTTGCTTTTTTCCCATCCAATGGCACTAAAAATGCCACTTTGATGGAGAGAATATGCTGCCCTAAGAAATGTCTGGCAGAAAATTTTCATCTTTAAACTGACATCAAAGCTGCATTCACCTTGACTAAGAATGGGAATTTTTAACTTTTTTTTTCAATCCAGTTCCTTATCTAAACCATTATCTTGCACAGAAGTCTTAAAAATGGGTATTTTGGGGCTAAATAAGGTGCTTTTGTTGGAGGTTATTGAGACATGAAATGATTACTTATCATCCCTTGAAATGACATTACATTTAAATGCAGTGGTACATGGCCATTTACTACTACCTTCATCTCTGTTAATTCTTTGCTCACAGACTGCAAATTGAACATTCTCTCAACCTTATGGGATGTATGGAAATTCTCAGAGTTATAATTGCTTTTCAGTATGCCATCTTGCATGTTACACAATTTGAAGAGGTTTTCTTCAGAACAGAAAATGTTTAGTGAACCCCATGCTCTGTATTTTTTCCCCCCTCTTTAATCAGTTTTATCCATGAGTTCATCAAAGATTCAAAGGAAAAATAAAAATTGAACTCACTTGACCATGATTGATTTGAAAATTCAAGGGACAACCTCTAGGTTATTGATGGCTATGCATTGTTACCTGGGTATGCCTCTGAAACTCATCAGCATTCCGTGTCTTTGTTGTTGCTTCTGTTGTTTGCTTAGAGATAGGGCCAGTAAATTTAGATCTAGGCAAAATAACCTTATCAGACAAAGGTATGGAATTGTTTGAAAGTCTTTGCCTGAGTGAATGAACCCTTTTCCATAGAGGTCCGTAGGAAAACCAGAACAGAAAAATCTCACTTAAGAAAGCTGAGACCTGGTAAAGTTTCTCATGTGATGGAGGGTACCCAAATTCATTGCCCTTCTGAACTGGTGTTTGGGTGAATGTGAATGGGAGGGAGAATGTGAGAATGTGGGAGAGGAGAATGTGAATGGGACATCACGCTGATGCAGATACTCACGGATCTTGCTCCAAGGTGTGGGGGGAACTGTAGCACTGCACGGAAACTGGGAGTATGGGAACCCTTGGGAACCAGTGTACTTTGCTTGGGAAGCTCAAGGAGATGAGATTAATGAATGGTAAACTCTGCCTTAAGTTCCCTTTACATTTATTCCATTCATCAGGGCCAAGAGTGAATTTGCAAAAGGAAACTCACTATGGTAATTGGATCCTGATTTTTGTTCTCGAAGGTACCCCTCGGAGTGTACCTCTGCAAAGGCACTATGAGGTAAGGGGAGCCTCATTTAAGGGCCCGTGCTTATGTGTCTCTGATGACAGGTGTGATGCTGGATAAGCAGTTGGTTTTGAGATGCTCCACTGAAGTTTGCAGCAGTGCCGCTGCATGAATGGTCAATGTGAAGGTCACTAAGTGTGTGAGGAATAGTATAAATGCTAATCTGCATGAAAGATTCAGGCAGTCTGGAGAAATAGAACTATATTTCTGTCTCCGGGTAGGATATCAGGTGGTGAAAGCTGCCATGGTTCTTAGATCACTGACAGTCTTTCCAAATTGGGCTAGGAAATGGTTCTCCCCCTCCCCCCAGTGCACTCCTGTCACCCCCTACAAATAAAGCACTTGCATTTCCTGAATTGGTTTTCATGTTCCTCTCAGCATGCAAACTTATTTGCTGCTGTATCTCTACAGAAAGCCTTTTTTGCTCTCCTGCCCCCCACCCCTAAACTTTATTCTCATTGAAACAGGTATTTACACTCCTATTTAAATAATTGTATTTAGATAACTTGGATAAAACTGCTCACCAGTGAATTCCTGAACAATCTTAACGCTGAGTTACAACAGCAGAAAATCTGCCTTACCCCCTCTGCATTTTAATTTTAGGTTGCGCGTGTGCCTATACTGAACTCAGTTCAGCTGCCTCTGATCTTTCTTGTATTTTTCCTCTAGTAATGAGGCTGGCAGCTTGCTGTTGAGTGCAGGTGCATTAACATTTCCGTTCGGCAAATACAGTGTTTTAATTGTACATATTATGGTATTTTAAAACATTTTTTTAAATTTTGTTTTGTTTTTTGGTATCCATATTTTAATCGGCGGAGTCCTGAACTCTGTTTTCAGTTGTGACCTGATGCTTTTGAAGGTTGTATAGATGCTTTATAACTGTAAACTTTTGTAATTCTGTGAGTTCTGTCAAAACTTCTGAGACTAAAAGATAGTGTTGATTGCTGAAATGCAGTGGCTATTTCATTAAAATACACAACTAATGAGCCTTATGTAGGCGAGGCTAAAAGGGATGTTTGTGATGCTGTGTGGCTATGACAAAGGGGCTCTGTGTTCTTGGATGCTATTTTTTGTAATGTAGGAAATACTGCCCTGTGCTGACAAAATCTCTTGTCTGTTTTCCAGTAGAGGAATGCAACCTCTGGATATATCCCTTCAGTCCTTGCCTGGGCCACTTAGGGTGTTTGTCCACTAAAGTGTGTCACATGTTAAAAGGACAGACTTCAGATACAAAGCCTGTTCCGTCTGCTGGATCAGCTTTGTAACTTTCTGATCCCAGATCAAAAACAGAGCACTCTTAATTAACAGCATTTCACAAATGCTAATGAAAAAGGCAAATAGGCTGAAGAAGAGTTATTTTCTGTGAGTAGAAAGTAGTAAGAACCCCTGGCAACTGCTGTTACACCTGCTGAGAGTAAATCACAGCTTTGGGCAATGATATGCTTTTGCAGGCTTGTTCATTGGAATATGAGTGTTCACAAGTGAGTCACAGCATCCTTTTTATGTATTTTTTTTCTTTCTTTCCATATAGAAATAACAATGATTTTGGTAATTGAGGATCTGACTATCCTCATATTCAGCAGATTTCTCTGATGGATTTGATGTTTATTGGCACTAGTTAATTCTTTTATGTTTTAAAGGAAAAAAAAAAGTCTGATCTAGTGAAGAGCGTATAGTATAGGATGATGTGAATAGTACCTTCATTCTGCAGATGCAGACTTTATGTATCACCTATGTATCATGGACTATGACAGAGCTGGAATCTTAGAACATCTGTTGCTGAAACATAAGATTATTTTTTGTAATTTTTGATGGTAACTGTTTTGTCAGATGTTTTTGACTTTCTCCAAACAAAGCGTTGCTTCTGTATTTCTTCTGTTCACTGGAGTTGCATTGATGGTTCTTTGAAATTTTCAGTTTGGCTTTGTAAGCCCAAGTGTCATGATTGCGTTGTTCCTCAATTCCTACTTCATTATGTGAGTGGGAGTTGGACTGCAGACATGCTTGTTTCGGTGTAAATAAATATATAAGAGCAACTATTTATCAGAGTTTTTTGAGAGAACCTTGCATTATTCAAAACCAAACTTGACCACTTTTTGTAAGACTGAAAAATGGATCATAAAAGGATGCTCTATAAATACTCTGAATAATACTTTTATGTCAAGCTTTACAGACATATTAAAGAACACTTATGTAATTTACAGTCATTTGGGAAGAGTTCGTGATTATCTAAACTATTGTTGTTTACTTGCACTATAGCAAGGCAAGAAAAAGAACACTGTTGTGTTGTTAAGTACTTTCTCTAGTGCCTTATATCTTGAAAAATATGCCATGCCTATCAGCTAACAGATGGAGTTCACAGCTGCGTGAGTATAGCCAGTCTCTAGGAAGGAAAAAAAAAGAAAAAGGGGAAAAAAGGGAATTCTCCTTTACAGAAAAATATTTTTCTGTCTTCATCTTCCCCAGAATCACTAAGATATCTATGGTAGTAAAGCCTAGTAACATGAGGTAGGCCCAGTGAGATGCTTTGTGTAGGGACTCATGACATGGATATCATCTCATTCTCTCCAAATCTGTAGCTATGCTGTTTGTGCATCTACTATTTCTTTTGTGTGTCTGTGTGTTATTCCCCCTGCCTCTCCCTCAGCAGTTTACAGAAGCTTCTATTCCCTCTATACACAGAGACCTGCTTGGATTGTAAAGATGGAAGGTTAATTTTTACAGTAATATCCAAATACTTATTTCTGATCTTTACAAAGAGCTGTAGCTACAGAAGGAGGGAGAAAAATAGATGAAGTGTAAGACATCAGTTGTCACTTCTGAGCACTGTTGGAGACATTGTACAAAATGCACGTTTTATGTCTTTAAAACAAAGTATGCCACTAAATGGGTAATGCTAAGAAGAGTTTTATCTAGCCTATAAATACCAGTGAATCTTTTCAACGTCAAATCCCAGTACAGAGACGATTTACAGTTGCAATCAAAATGATGCACACAATTTAACTTCAGCACCATCTGTATCTCTGCTGGTATTTTAATAATGAATAAAATTATATCTTGGCAACAAAAGTCACACTTAAATAAAATACCTTTAAATTCCAAGCAAGGCCTCCAAGAGGAAGCTACAAGGCCTCTTATTTACCTTGAAATCTCCTTCATGTTTTCTATAAAATAAATATAGACATATTTAAATAGCAAGCTGTGGACAAAAGGCCTGTATGATTTTGTGAAGTGCTTGTTAAACTACCTCTGAACCTTGGGGATTCTGGTACAGACAAGGGTTTGCACAGCTGGTGACAAGCACTCCTGCCCTTGCTGCAGGACTTGGGCCTGGTTTGGCAGAGACCTCTGAGCCAGGCCTAATCCAGGAGCTCTTTGCTGTTGTGACAGTCTCCATGTACTTGAGGAGAAGCACCTATGGTAGGCAGTTGCCTTCGCTTGAAAAGCCTTTTATTACCTTGGAATGATGCAGGAGGCATGTCACTTATCCTCTTCTGAATTCTTTCAGACTCAATTGTGAGGCCTACCCACACCAGTTTGTGGGCTAAAATTATCTCTTCTTTTCCTTCTTCTGCAATTCGTATATTTTGCAAAGAGCAGCAATTTTTTCTCTGTAACAGCTTGCGTGCTTGTGTACCCTTCCTTCAGCTGCACTAGCACAATGCTAGCTCTGTCTGCTACTGTCTTGCACTATTTCCCACTATTTCATGATACTTGTGGTTGCTGCAATGTAGACCACAGTCTTTCTTTGGCTTCTCAAGGACTTTCCATTTACAGCAGTACCAGATCATTGGTGTACGTATGGTACTTATCATACCAATAAGAGATCCTGACTAGCAGTATAAGATGTAGAAGTAACGCAAGCTTCACAGTCGAAGATTTTCTGCACATTTGTCTCAGAATACAGCATTACTAAAAGCAGTTCAAATCCAAACTATGGGAAATCCATGGAGTCCAAGGACTGGTGATCTTTCCCTGATTGTGTCCTCTTCATCAAAGCTTTCATTAAGGAAATGTTAGTGACCTTTTTGGATGGCCTTCACAAGTGGAAATCGATGTGTTTTGTCCCGCTGACTCTTCAAGCAGACAAAGGAAATAGCAGCAGACCAAGATTGTTAACCCATTGAAGTAACAACCCTGTGTGTGTTCAGGGACTGATCTTCCTTAAAAGAGGGTGATAGAAACATTAGCATGATGCCCTCTAATCAGAAATCTAAATTCCAAGTAGTTTCTTCAAGCTCAAGATAACATTTAGCTGCAGCAAGTTATAAACTAGATCATGTCATACTTACCAACACTTACATAAAATGTACTGGAAGAATTAGTGAAGTTGTGCTGTACAGTTTCTGTGCAAAACCAGTTTTGATAAAATATTAGTTGCCTTTCAGAAGCTTGCTGCACTTCAGAAGCGTATGAACTCCTGTCTCTCCAGGATTTGGATACATTTCTCTAAATTATTTTTTTCATAATTGTCACAGGTGTCAAAGGCCTTCACAAAATATAGAATTTAATCTCAAATATTTGGGCAGAAGGCGTTTTCTGAAGTTCACTATTTTATGGATTATTAGGTAAAGTTGATATTATCTGGCGTGTCTCACAGAAGCCCAAAAGTTTTACTGTCTAAATTCTAATTTGATGTGTTTGAAATCTGAACTAATGTTTATGTTTTTGTTTTAAAATAAATGTTTTTGGACAGAATTATAATATATGGGGAAAAGTGGGAGAGAAAACTTCTGTGTTTTTACTTGGAGGGAAGTTAAAGCTGCAAGACAGGAATCAAGAACAATAAACCAAACAACTTCTTAATAGGCTGTTGAGTTTCTCTTTTTGTTGCTGTTGTTAATTTATCATCATTTTTAAAAATCAAAAGTGAGTAAAACTCAGAAAAACAAAGTCAATGAATATAAATATTTTTATTCCTTTCAGAAGCAAGATTGCTGAGGACAGTTCTAATGATATGCATGACATTGTAAATGCTATCCATAATTGCCTGTTTCTCAGAACTCAGCGTAGTCGAGGTCAACGTACGTTTCTCAAATGCAAGTCAACATCTGTATTGCTATGTGATTTGCATGAAGAACATGGTTTATAGGTACAATTAGATGCTCTTATTTTTATTTATTTATTTTTTTGGTAATTATCTGGTTGGCAAGGAATTGTAGGAAAAAACAACTAGACAGTAAATGATTTTCTTTCTCCAGATGTTTTAAGTAATTCTGTAGTGTGGAATGATTTTTGTTAAAGCCAATGTTTTCCATAGAAATATAATGTGATTGACTCAGAGAAAAAAGTTCTTATTTTTCTGACAAATTGCCAAAGCTGCTGCTTTGTAAAGTGGAGCCAGAAAGTAGGAACCTGGGAGCAACTGGAATGAAGGCCTGTTTCCCTCACAGCAAATGAGGGAGACAATATCTTGTAAAATGTGTATGGTGGGAATCAGCATATATTGGCTTTGCTTTTAGTTTTGATATAGGTCCTCTCTGACCTTGTATAAGCACAAAACACTTCACTTGTCTTTTCTGCACCATCAAAAAAGAAAACATAATAGCTTTGTCATCTTGGGGTACGTGTTGTTTTGGCTTTTCATGGAAATAGGGCTGAAGGGATGACCCTCACTCTGTGTGCACATCCCACCTTTTGAAACCCATAGCCTATTTCATCTAAGTTTGTAAGAGATCTCACATCTGTTATTTGATGTCTGATAAGGAATATGCCAGAGCTGCCCTGCATACGACCTGGATTGTTGACTGATGCATTCTAAGCACTTTACTGTTTGAAATTTCATTTGACACGTAAAAGCTGTGCCATGTCCTGAATTGTACGTCTGTATGTCTAGAGCTGTTATGTGCAACCTCTGATGTTGCGTGATTAGCTTTGAGGGAAGAGCAGAAGAGTGACCTTGCATCTTGTCAGAGTATCCACTCAAGAATCAGCTTTGCTTGGAGGCTGTTCTTGCTTGCAATCTGAAGTCAATCAATTGTTATTCTCTTATCTGTCGGGAGTCAGTCTGTATTTGTTCTAGTGCTCTTTGAACTATCTTCAAATTTTTAATGATTTTCCTATATCCTAAAGCCTTAAAATTACATGTTTTATAGTTAGTTACGGACTTGGAGAAAAAATCGTCCCCATAGTGTCTCTTTCTAGAGACATCCATTTGAGGATTCCAGAATTTAGTGTGAAAATGTCATTGTAGCAGAGATCCAGGTGAGTATGTCTGCGGACTGGAGCAACAGATAAAAGAAATTAAGGTAAAGCACCTGGTAGTTAGACGAGCTAATTGTCATTTGCTGTGCTGGATCCCACAGAGATCCTGGGGAACACCCTGAATACATTGCTCTGAAATGGTTTACACTTGCTGCAGTGCTGAGACAGCTGGTGTCCCATAGGTATTCAATGATACCTTTGGGTAATGGTGAGAACTCAGACTGTTGCTGTGGCTCTAGTCATGGACAACTGGTGGATCACAGGCTGATATGCTGAGTTGTTGCAGTCCTTAGGCAACTGCAGGGAACTGAAGTGAGCCAGCAGTCTAGACATTATTTAAATCGAAATTTCTCCTTTATATTCAACCTCTATTTTCAAGTGGTACTGAATAGTTCTTATGACAATGACTGAATATCTACAACTAGAGAAAACTAGCTCATATGTGATAGGTAATGCAATTTTAATATTTATGTGATGGCATTTTGAAATGTAAATATGGTTTATTTGGTGGTAGCCGTAGTTTCATTGGTGTTGTTTCAAATCAGATTATCCTCTTCAGCTGAAGTATTTCTCAGAGACATTTCAGTCTCTGAACTTGCATGAAGTATACCAGCAAATTCTTGCTGATTTAGCCTGTGAACTCCATGCGTGGTATCTTCCCAGAGCATAGTTTAGCTTAAAAGATGCTTGGTATTTTTTAATGCATAATATTGGTCATATCTCCTCTTAAAAGTTCTAAGAAGGATATTCATGATACTCAATTCTGCCTCAGATACCCAAGCGCAGAAAAGTCTGGCAAAAGAAGCTTTCTCAGAGGGTGACCAAGAGGAGACCAATACGATTATCACCTGGAGGAGACTCTCCTACTGTTGGACTCACATAACTTTTTCTGGACAGTTACGCAGCATAGAAACTGTTCCTTCTATCCCTCTTGAAAGCACTGAACTGATGTCATTACTACCTTAATGTAGACCTGTCGCTAGGACCTTAAACCTCCTTTGAAGAGGTTCCCAACCCCTTCACTGGATTTTATAGAATGCAGAAGGCTGGGGGAGTACGGTGCCCTGATGTATTTGCCATTTGACATCTTTGTTTAAATCCCTGTTTAGGTCACAAGTGACGCTGAATTTAACAGGGTTATTTTAATGTGCAGATTTTCAAGTCCAGATGGAATAATTATGGTCTGACCTCTTGTGTGCCAAGGGGCACTGCACTCCACACACATTTCTGCATTGCAGTCAGAAGTTCTCTTTGAGACTTAAAGGCTGTAAGTGATGAGGAATCTGCTCAGGACCTCAGTAATCTGTTTTGTTGGTTAATTATCCTCATGGTCAAAACACCAGTGGCATATTTGTCCTTAATTTGTCTAATTCATGGATCTCATTAGGCATTTTTGCTGATGGTAACCTAACGGATGGAAAGGATTTCATATATGAGTTTCCTTTTTGAGGTCCATCAGTCAATACCCTGTTATGAATTATATTGCTTACACTGATTTTGATGTAGAGCTGTTTTTAATTCAGATATGAGTACTAAATAAATACTTTGAGAACTAAATGTGTATTTTCACCCTTCTCAGTTACAGTGTTTTAACAAAATGGTATCAGGTTTGTTTAATTTGATGCTTTCTGGATAAATGTGCTAGATAAAATCTCCTAGTGCTGCCACTCTTTAACTCCTCATGGGCTGAAATTCTCATCATCCCTTTCACTGTTTTGCATTAAATCCTTATCAGGCATCCTGGCTTATGTTTCCGTAGGCTACCTTCTCTGCCAATTTGTATGTAGTCCACTGTTCACATTCCTCTGTTTGGAGGCTTTCCAGTATTACAGGGCTTATTTAAATTCTAAACTGGTGGTTCAAATGTTTTAATCCAGTTTCTGGGCCAATAATTAAGTCTTTATTTATAGTTTTCCACTTCTGCCATCCCCTCTTATTTGTTAATCCATCAGAATATTATTTTTGTACACATTTAGAAGACTAATATATCATCCTGCTTCTTTCAGAATATCAAATGGATTTATGTTTAATATTATTTACACTCCATCATGATGATCATTTCTGCAATGTAATTATCAGTATAAAAATCCATAGTGGGAAATCTACTGCATTGAAGGGGCTCCATCTTTATGTTTTAAGCTCTTTGGGCCATGTGCTGTATGTTCTTTTAGCATTCCTCACCAATAATTTGTACTTCCCAACCATTTATTTGGAGTTGCAGAGATCAGCTTATTCGTTTTTCCCAGTGGTGTAATACTTGCTTCATTTCTACTTTTTTTTTTCCTGAACAGCCTCTTCTTTTTTTTTATTATTTTTTAAACCTCTCATAATAAATGTAGAACTTAGCTAAATTTTTAAACAGTTTCCCACTATTGTTCACATAAAATTTCCACCTACTTTTGCTCTATAACTCTTTTTATTCAGGGGAAATTCTCCACTTTAAAAATTCAGTTACATATTTAAATGACAAACCAAACATATTTGCATGTAAAGAGAAATTTGTCTGCTTCAGGAATTTCCAATAGCAGGTTAGCCCACATCTGAGTCTTTGTGCAGTTACTAAGGTAGACCTTGGTTTTACTTCCATGAGTGGGGTGATGAAGGAGTGGTCCCTGATGGAGGGGTGTCAGAGGCTGCACATTCTTTCCATCGGGTGGAAGTCTGTTCATGTAATGGAAGTTTCCCACCTTTTCCTCTCAGCCCAGAGTGCACGGGGATGCTGAAGGTAGCTGACAGAGTTGCTTTCCTGTTGATCAGACAAGCAGTTAACTTCTTAGAATATGGAGGATTTTGATTACAAAACTCTCTTGCTGTTTTGCAGGACAAGTAATATCTTAGTTGTAATCTGGATCTTTATGGGAAAGGTATCATCCAATTTTGGATGAGTCTACATTTACTGTCAGAATTGGAAAGTCATTGCTGCTTTTATTCCTTGCTTTTTGTAACCCTGAAGTATTAATGCATCTCTTCCCCCACCACTTGCAAATTACATATTTACTATGAGAGTGTGAGAGCACACTCTGGTGTCTAAGATTTGGCTAACCAGCAGGACTTTTCCAGTAATTAGATCCGTGTTTCCTCCATGGGAGATTTAATTAAAAATGAGGTGTGGGTTTATTGTTTTCTTTAATTGTTATTCCCTATTGAAATCCTGCACCATAGTCTTTAATGTGTATGTGACAGCATTGTAACGTGAAAACTTACTTTGCCTAATTGCATTCTTCTTCAAATGTTATGAGCTCAAAAAATCATTTGGAGTGTTAGTCTAGGCTACTTGAAGCTCTCCTCAGAAGAGGATTTGAAAGAGGGGGAAAAACATTGCAGACTACTTATCTGACCTAACAAGCTAATTTGGAACATACTTTTACATGTTGCATAAGGCCAGGTGGCATATCCTTTATGTGTTGCTTACATACAGAAGTAAGAAGTTGTAACTCCTACGTTAGGTACCTGCTCCATTGAGAAATATTTTACTGAACACAACACCTGAGGTGTTACGTAAAGTCTGACAGAGCATTACTATGTTCTTCTAGTGGCTTTTGCAACAGGAGGTTTTATCTTCTTTAAGGAGAGGGTATATCATAAAATTGCATTGTCTGGAAGGAAGACATTTTCAAGTTTTTAGGTGTTAACAACAGCTTTTAGCTGGTTGCAGTCCCACCAGACTGTTGTTCTGGGAGGTAAATTTCAGAGTTGATGACATATTGATGATGACAATGACATACTTTTGTTCTGAGGGATTTCATGCAAATTGCTTCTTCTCCAGTCTCTGTCTACTAAGTAGAAGCAAACGCCACCTTGAGCTACTAGAAGTTGACATATTTTTTGCTCGTGTGATGACCTCTCTATGTATTGTTTTTTGCTTTATTTTAGATAATTGTGATGATGCCTTGGTATCTACCTTACCTTCATCAGCCTTTACCAGTTCCTCTGAGTTCTTCAGTACTCACAGTCCCAGCTTTGCAAAGCTCAACAGGCGAGATGGTAAGGTTTCAGTGGGAAATGCCTAAAATATTTTTAATCACAGTTATAAAGAATAACTTTTTATGCTGTTTGTATGCAGTGCATTCAGAGCCAAGTTGAGTAGAGCTGTTAATTTATGCTTTTTTTGAGAGCTTTATTTAGGAGCAATTCATTCCTTTTATTGTTGAAAACTTCTATTGAATTTGAAGTTCTCCTCTTGTAGAAACATCCTGTAGGAAGTTCAGGTGGTTATTTTGCTTTTGAATAATTTTCCCTATAATTTTTAGAGCTTGAAGGTCATTAGACTTGAGACCCCATTCTAAAATGTAGTTGTTTATTAAAGGTATTAGCAACTAGATATACATGTTCTAGTGGAATTCAGTGATTACACAACTTAACAGAAATAATAAAAGAAATTGAAAAAAATTTTGCAGACGTTTGCAACAAGGATTGCCCTGATAATGTGTTGACACATGAAGTGAAACTATTAGGATCAAATTTTATATTAGGAAAAAAAAATAGCAGTATTTAGGATATCATTAGGTATTTTGTTATAAATCTGGGTTGCTGGCTCTCACCTTATTCCAAAGTTAGAGCCTCAACAAGAGGAAAGCTGTGTGTTATGGCATTACGTATGATTTTAATTCTTAGCAACACTAAAAAGTATACTACTAGTTAAGAGACTTTAATTGAAATTTAAATGAGAATTTTCCTACTTAAACATATTCTATGAATTGTCTGTCTAACATTACTATTTGCGAAACCTAATGATAAGACACTAGTGATAAGGAGTTGCAACGTCATTAGAGAAGTGTTAGATGGGACTTACTACCTCAAACTACTGAACCAGAGTTCCTCAGCAAGTAAAAGGTGATGTGATAGCTTCTTGACATACAGAAAGTTGGAAACATTGAGCATGATATGAGTTTGCATTGCCTTTGTCTTTAGCCACCAGCTGAGATAGTGGGTAAACATACCTACACGATTTTGAAAATGGCTTAAATGACTAAGTTTATGTGCAGAAAAGAAGATTCAAAGTGAATACTATTGCAAGTTCAGCTCTGGGTGTACTGAATTTTAAAGTTATATTAATGATATCTCAAGTAAACTTACAGCGATAATAAGGGTAGAAAATAAAATAGGTCTTATTCTGGTGTGCTAAGGTTGTTCTACCATGTAGTGGGGCTGTAATTTATTCTAGTCCTTTAGGTATGCGGTTATCACATCAGTAAAGGTCCTACCTGTCCTTTGGCACAAATCGTGGGAAGAGGAAGACAGAGAACGTTGAAACTGAGCCCTAAACAGGGAATCAGTTTCAGGTGTTTAAGCAACTTCTATTTCATGTTTTGAAGTTTTAGGTGATAACTGAGGAGCTAAACATAACAGAAGGAGCTAAAATCTGAATTCTACATTGCTTCATTCTTTTGTTGCACAGACTCTTGTAGAAACATGCAGATAGATGTAGTACCAGCAGTATTCACGTGGATACTTCATCTTGCTTTGGAGAAGGAAGTGGTGGTAGATGGTGGCTGAAAGAACTTTCTTTGGCTTGTACTTGAATACATACAACAGACATCTTTGGAAGAAATAATATCTGCTAACAAAGACTATGCCATGAATTTCTAATAATGTTGGAATGTTTTGATGAGTTTGCTTAGTTTCATTTGTAATTGATAAAACATTGCAAGTAACAGTGCTTCAAGGCAGAAAGCCAGATACATTTGTTAATATAAATATGAAAGCAACAGGTGAAGATGAATTTATAAAATACAGGTCCAAACCTACATCAATAGAAAGTTTTAATTCATCAAGTTGATTCAGTAGCAGAAAACTAAAAGGCTATTTTAAAAAAAGACTTGCAGCAGAGGAATGTGCCATTTAGCAAACAAACAACAGCAAAAACCTAAGCAAAGCTTTACATGAACTGCTGAAAGTGCTCAATTAAAGTGCTAATAAATCTGTACTGGTAACAGTAAAGCAGTTAGTATAATTCAGATGAATATGATTCTGGGGTGTGAAATATATTATCCACGAGAGGGATTAATCAACTTTTTTGTTTACAGTAAATAAATAATGAAAAAGAATAAGAAAATTGCTACCATGTGACTGTATCAACAGGGCTTTTTCGACTTCCTATTAGTTCTCAGCCTGAGTAGTCAGTACAGGTAATTATGTATGGGAGTATAAAACATACATGATGTCAAAAGGAATTTGTTGTATGGCTGGGAAGTATTTGATCTGGGCATTAAAGTAAAACTGTGCAGCAGGGATGCGCTTAGCATCAGCAGGAAGTCTAAGAGTTGGTAGCACAATATAAAGCTAGTTGAGCCGTTTGTAAGGCACTGTAGGATGGAAAAGAATGTTTCCTTTTGCTTCATATTAATAAGCTATAAATAAGTATGGGCATCTTGAGCAGTCCTGTGGAACATCAAGGAGCATTGATTGCATAGCACTGGGCTTAAGTGCAGTTTTTGGAACAATTATGGCAAAATGTACAAATGATTTGAAAAAAGTATTTGATCATATTTCTTGGAGTCATTTGGGTCTCCAACTGAGAAACCATATGATCTTCTTTCTCATATTTCTAGCATTATGATTTGTTGCCATGGAGAATATGAGCAATATATATTCCTGTGGCACTGTTTCTCCACTAGGACATTTTCTTCTCACTGTGTTGAAGCTCTCCCTTGCAATGATCCATAGGCAATGTGAAACATGGTACCTGTGAGGAATGGTCATGTAGCCTTTTTGCAACGAGCAGAAGGAATGGAAATCTGGCTGGCAGAATGGGGAAATGCTATTGCCCCTCAGACATGATGTTGTGAGGTGCAAAACTTATTGACTTTGATCACATTTTGTCTCTTGCCCTCTTGAGAGAGGGAATGTGGCATCCTCATACATCAGCACTTTCCAGGTTACCTAAAAAGGCAAAAGTCCTGATCCAGTGGCTGTAATCTGTGCCACATTTTGTCTATTTTATGATTATACCTCACTATTAATAAAGGAATTACAATGCTCTTCAATTTCCTTATACCCAACTGCAGAAAAACAGTTATACTAGTATCTGTTTGGATGTTCAGTAGCATTGTCTTTAGTAGCCATTGCTGTTGTTGCCTTCATGTTATACATTCTTGTTTTAGGCCTGCCCCGATGAACGTTCACCAGGGTGAACATCACCAGTAGGTAGAGGGGCCAAGAGCCATAAAATGTTTGCTACACTGTGGACATGCTTTTTTGTTACTTTCCAAGAAATCTATGGGGAAAGGGAAAGCGTGGGTTTTGGGGTGTTCCCTACTGCTCCCCTCCCAAGGGAATGTGTGTATTGCTGCTCTTGTGTAAAATCAGGGTCCATAGCCTGTAATGTCTCTTGCAAGTCTGGCTTCTGGACTGCTGGACCAACGAAACCTGCAGAGATGATGCTAAGAGCAGGTGTCATTGCTGCATTATGCAGTGCTCACATCTAAAGAATGACGTTTCCTACAGACAGATATGCTCATGTGAAGTGAAATGCAGTTCAGAGATGCTGTTATAGTCTGTGATTTGAGAGCTTGAGCTCACTGCAGATCTCCCAAATTTCCATTCATTGTGTATTATTCTTTTGACTTGCTTCCAAAATATAAACCTGTTGTACCATGCTCAGACTAGAAAACAGCAATGCATAATAAAGCAAAATACCTCTGTGGAAAGCATATCACCTTACTGCCTCTCATAGCAGTAGGAGGGAGAAAGTACGAACAACATAGAGTAGATGGTTGTTATGATGTTTAACTTACTACTGGAAATTACCTGTGGTAATGAGCTTGGCTTAAGAACTTATATAGAAACTAAAACAGAGAAAGCAAAGATATAATTTTTCTTTTTTTTTTTTTTTTTTAATGGAAGACTCACCTAATGACTTATGAGCTATTTTCCACCATCTAGTTGTTGCTGTTTGTTGTAGAAAGACTGATTAAAGAGACAATGAAGGAAAGAGGAAAGTGCCCACATTTCTTTTAAGAGTCACTGCAAATGTCTAGAATAAGCTCTTGAGAGTGGTGAAGGGAACAGCTTTGTGCCACAAACCTGCCAGAACTTCTCCACTGAATATCAATGCTCTGACAGTTCCTGGAAGAAGCAACAGAGCAGCAACTTTGTTTCAGAGTCTATTTCAGATATTAGATGTTATAGTACAAAAGAAGGTTTCCTTTCGCTCCCATGTACATTAGTCGGAATTCCTTACAGGATGAATATGCAACTTCTTTTTGAACATCAATGTATAGTTCGAATCTTAAAAAAAGAAAAAAAGGGGGAGGGGAAGGATGGAGGGAGCAGTGTTAGGACTTTTGGCATGTGGGCTTCTCTAAGTTGTGTGTCTGTACAGAGTTAAGAGAGCAGTCAGATATGAGGTGAGTGATGAAATTCCTAATACTCTAGTTAGGTCTTCCATGGTATGCTCATAGTCAAGAATGTAGTATTTAAGGCAGGTAAAACAATCATTATGGCAATGAAGGCTTCTGTTATAGCTGAAAGAAGTAAAACAAAGCATGGTGCTAGCAAGCAGTATACATTAGTTTGGTTGCAAACAATTTTCCCTGGAACATTTTGGTAGAGAGGTGAAGATTGAGTCATCCAGTACATAGGGACTGGGGATGATACTCAGTTCTACCTGTGGAATAAATACGCTTCTTTTTCAGGAATTGGGACTAAATCCTACTTTAATGAGCTGTAATAATGAAAATTGTAACATCTTTTCGTAAATAAAATAATTTCAGTTGTGAGATGGCAAATCCAATGTGGTCCAGGAAAATCAAGAAAATTTTTAAAGGGCAAAGTTATTGAAATAGAGATTTTTGGTATCAACCATTAATATGCTATTCAAGGAGCAGTTTTGAAACAGATCAGTTAATAAGATTAAAATATTAAGGTAAACCCAGCTATTTTTAACTGAAATTTATGATGCTTTTTCTTTAGAAATGTATATTTGGAATCATTCTTGTAGTTTACATGCAGAATTGTTAATGCTTTATTTTCAACTCAATATTTCCCCTTTCCCAATGGAATTCTGTTCAGTATAATTGGACAAAAAAATGCTTTTGTAAGCTTTGCTAATAATGGTAAAACAAACAAGATGATAGGTTGCAGAGGCAACAACAGCCTGAAAATTTGCTGCTTTGGTTACTTTGGAATAAATGACTTCTCTGTTCTTCATAGCTGCATTGTTCACTTATTTGTAAGGCTGGAGTGAATGCTGAATGTATACAGAGAATAAATGTGTGCAAACAAAAGCAAGGTAAAAGAAAATAAATGCAGACTATAATGATATAAGAGTATGCTAGAGAACACAAGATAATGTATTGCAATCTGAAAGGATTCACCTTTTTAACCATAAGCACACATTTACTGTTGGGAGTGAAGTGCTGTAATTCAAGCAGTGGTTGCAGTTCCATGCTTCATTGGCTTGACATTATCGTGTTCCTGTTTAACCAGTATAAGAGTGTGAGGGACAGTTGATCTGCTCAAGTACTTGTAAAGGACGAACATGAGTTACAAACTTACTGGCTTACATCTAATCATAAAATCTCTGTTCCTGAATGGAGAAGTGGATGATGGAATTTGATAACTTGCAACTCATTGTCCTTGTATTTTATCTTGAAAGAACAAACCACATCTTCACATGTTCACTTAACGAGCATCTTTTGTGAAGAAGAGATCACTTTTCAGTGTGAAGTTAATTCATTTTAGTTGTTCAGTCTATCGGTCTGTAGCTTTACAATGTATTATCGAAGTGCATTTACAACCTTTAATTAAACCATTTTTTTCAAACACTTAATACAGCAAAAATCAAGATAACTAACGTTTTCTCTCATCTTTCAAAAATTAGCCAAAAAGAAAATGTCAAAGCAAATTAGAACTTAGAAATCAGTATTCCCAGATTTGCTGGAGCATGTGAGGAGGGAACAGGTATGATATTTTTGTCAGTGAAACGTGCCATCATCCTCACTAACACTTGTCCAGTTGATGATGAATAGGTTTTCTAAAAAATCTTAAATTCATAATTCCTTATGAACGTTAGGTCAATTAAGAAAACCGTGAGGAAGCACACCAGGTAACATATTTCCTAACACAAAAATTTAAACAAACATCTTTATGTTTAGGAATTAGACTCCTCTGTGGTAACCCGAATTAATAACATGTTTCTTTCTCATGTATAATTTCTTGTGTTGTCATCATTATCTACGTTATTTTTATCCTATCTCTTACAGGAGCTGGTGGCTGGTCCCCGCTGTACTCCAATGAGCAGCAGTGGCTCCAGGTTGATTTAGGAGACAGAGTGGAGATTGTTGCAGTGGCTACCCAGGGCAGGTATGGGAGCTCCGACTGGGTAACCAGCTATACGCTGATGTTCAGCGACACTGGCCGCAACTGGAAACAGTACCGACAAGATGACACTGTCTGGGTAGGTTTGAACTGCAGATGCCTTTGGCTCCAGATCTTTCTGGCTCAGGCTCGGCATGGGATTTGGAGAAGCAGCTTCAGTTTCATGTCGGAGGAGTGGTGTAGTGGTGAGAGAAGCAGAGCTGAGTGTAACTGAGCTACAGGGTTTTGATCTGAACTGATTGCATTGCTGACTGTAACACACATGTTTAGGCCCTCAGGACTACTTCTCAGGACTACTTGTTTCCTCAAACTATGAGGATAGGAAGGGCACTTGAAATGACCTGCACACTTCTGTGCCTTTGATTCAGGCACACCAGGGTAAATGGGGCTAATCACCTACATACATTCTCTGGCAAGTATGGAAATTAACTCTATTTTATGCACACTTGCTGGTCAGAACAAGGGAGCACATGCTGGGGGAGGTGGGTGGTAAATTGCTCCTCAGCTGGAGAAGGCTGGGGCTGCAGTGTGACTTGTGGACTGATTTAGCAGACATGCTCAAAGTGCTCAAGGCTTTTCCTAAAATTTTAATATAGGCCTGATGCTTAATGAACGTGTTGCAGGTTCAACGTGTGGCCATGCCAGGTGCACTTGGTAGGACTGCATGCAGTAACAATGCCACCTCAGGCGTGGACAGAGAAGTTTAAAATATCATATGGAAAATGTGAATTGTTAGTACATCGTTAATGAATGCTAGCATCCTCTGGTTCTGAGGATCAAGAGCCTTGGTAGCATGGCAGTATGTCATGGTAAATCAAGCATATTCTTCATGAACATAAAAGAGAACATTGTAAGGGTGATCAAATAGACTTCTGTTTTTGTCTCAATTTTTTTTTTTTTTTTGGTGAAGAACTTGCTTAAGTGCTGTGTCACAAAAGGAGACTTAATTTCCAGAACATAATTATGAGTTAGAAGTGTTGTGGCTGCAGCAGGAAGAAAACAGAAGGGATGGTTAATTTTTTTTGTGAGCATGTTCTTCGCACTGGGAACACATGTACAGGATGATTAACTTCTGTGGTTTAAAAATCCATTGCATTGCCACTGTCTTTGTTTTATCGTAGTTTGATTTAGGGAAGGCAAGTGAAATCCTTCTTCCTTTAGAAAGGCAACTTTGGCCCAAAGATGATTGTAAAGTTGTCAAGTGCGGCTCTGCTTCATCTGTCACTTTAAAGTTCTATTATGCTAGCTTCACTCCAGATGCGTATACTTTTTTTTTAATATTTAAAAATGGTGGAATTTCATTCAGAACTGAATATAGTTATCATTTAATCTGATGTTGGACTTCTACCCTTGGGACTCTGAATTCCAGAACATGGATATTTTTGCAGACTCAGTGTCATCAAATGCTTCCTTCCTTGATGATAATATGTGACATCTTAACATTTTTTATTAATCTTAAATTTAATTGTTGACTACATGTCCAACTTTTCAGTCTGTCTCCTTTTTGGAAACTCTTGACCTTTTATTTTATTTTGGAATTTTTTCTTCCTAAAAGGGAAACTTGAAAAGACAACACATAAAACTTACCTTAGCAAATCTTCATGCCCTACAGATCCAATTTTGTGAGTTTCTGATCTGGCACCAAATATTGCACACAAGAATAAGAATAAGCCCAGCAGGCATTTAACAGTGAATCAGGATTTATGAAGAACCTGAACTCCCTTGTTTTATTAAATGATCAGGTATGAAGGTGATTCAGGACAGACCCTGACACAAGTTCTAAAGTTTCAGTTCTTTCTGGTGGGATAATTTTTATGTATTTTTCTAATGGAAACCACTACAAGCGATAGAGGATATTTATTTTTGTACATAGTTAAAGAAAAATGAAACGGAATTTGGATGAGGAAAAGTAACAGTGGGGGAAGGATTTGGATATTCTTCCCTGCATGTCAGTTTCTATAAGTCACACTGACCATGGTTGCCAAAAATATAATTCAAATCCAGAAGAAGAATTTGCTCTAAGTCCCCAGACAGAGGGCTTGAAGGGATTGTTGGGATGCATAGCCAGACTTTGTTGGAAGGATCTGGTGGTAAAAATCCAAAGTGGGCTGACTTGACATTTCATTAGTCTGTGCAGTCCACCTAAACTGACAAGTCTCGTTAACACCTAAGAACTTGTATGCCTGCCTTGGAATTAATGAAGATCAAGTTACTTCTGTACATTTTTTATTCTATCTTAAGGGAAAGTTGGTTCTTTTCTCTTTTTTCCTGGCACTTTTGGATATGTTTCATTAAATGAAAATAGATCTTGAGAGCCACTGAGGAAAGTCAAAGATGCTGTCAGAAGTATGTAAAGAATTATGATTTCAACTTATGTAACATTTCTGTTTTATTGGCAATAATCCTTTCCATAGGCTTTTTACTGACAAAAAAGATAAAATACATTGTCCAGCTTTATTTGAAGATTTTTCTGTAAAAGACCCCTGGATGAAATGAGAACAAGCACCATAGTGCACTTGTCCTAAACGTCTGGGCTGTTAAATAGCTAAGGCAAGTTCTGCATTGCTCACGGCCCAGACAGAAGCATAGCCCTTGACCTAAGGGAGGTCGGTAGAGAGGATCGTTTTACAAGGATAGGAAAGTGGTGCTCTCGGGTAGTCTCCAGTAGTGTCACAATATAGGCAGTTTCAGCAACAGCAATCTATATCCCAGTGCTTGTGGGGGCCGGGGTGATCTGTCAGGATTCAAGGTGGGAGTCTCCTACGTCAGGGCAGGTCAAGGTTACCTGTCATTCACAGGGAGAGGGTGGGGGGTTAAAATCTAGTTTTTTTTGAAAATAAGGCCCTTCAGAAATCTCTGGTTGGGTGGGAAATGCATTCCCTCCCTGCTAGCCTCTGCCAGCTTTAACTCTGGAGCTTTTTTTTTCATGTCCCTAGGACAACAATTTAGCACTGTCTGTGTCCCTCAGGACTTCAAGCTTTTTAACATTTCCTTTTGAAACCTTTGTGTATAGCTAAAAGGGCTAGAAATCTACCTGGGTGTATCATTTTTTGTTTTGTTTCAGAAAGCTGTGCTGTTCCAAGCTTAAGAGGTGGTAAACACTGTGACTCATGGCTCAGAAGGGGCTGTGAAACCTAAATCATTATTGCCTGGAGCTCCTCAGATGGAGTCTGCTATATCAATATAAAATATTGATATACATTGGACCTGTTAAGGTCTCTGATAGAGCTTTCACTTTTTTTTTTTAATAGCTGGAAGTTTGTGCTTTGATGTGTGACTGTTACCGAATGTCTCACCAACTGCTCGTTGGTGACAACTAATCAGTCATTTATGGCTGTTGGAAGGGAGGATTATGTGGAAGGGACCTAGGTAGCCTGGTGAACCTTTTTGGTTTTGTTTTCTGAAGGCAGTGCAGCTGCATGGGGAACAAATCTGACAGAATTATTATAAATTGAACTGGTAAAAACATGGTGTAAAAAGTACACCCTTCCATGGATTTCAAGGCAAGTATGTGATTTCAGGTAGAAATCTGAACTTTCACTTTTTTTTTTTTTTTCCAATTCACCTGCATTTCAGTGAAGGGAAACTGTCTGATGTTGTTTCCACAATGTATGTTAAAAATGGCAGGAACCCTTAACCTCTGCTCAAACTGGGTTGGCTTGGAACTCCAATTTCTACCAGCCCATCTGTGTGACCCAGAGACATAGTTGGGGGGTATTCCCAGCTGGCTATGCCGTAGTGCTCTGGGAGGAGGATTCACTGGCATGGCCTTTTCACCCTTCATGTTATGGGCCATCGGCCAAATTTGGTAGAGGTAGCAGGAGGGCAGTAGTACCTTTCAAAATCCCTGAGTAAATCTATCCCTGGATGAAACTTTTCATTATCATGTTTTCACAAATGTCAGATATTCTATACTGCAAGCAGTGCTTCCAAGTTGTTTTCAGCCATCTGGGTATAGGTTTTGTCCACCAAGTGGCATATGTGTCCTTCAGTGCATCTGAGACCTGGGTACATAAGTTATTTATTGGGCAGCCGATAAGATGGATGTTTGCACACGAGTTTATATGACCATATCACTAGTAAAAATCCCTTTCTCTTTATAGAGATTACAAGGCTTATTATCCTTCTCTCAGGGCATGCATACAGCTTCCATCAACTTCACCGTTAATGAGAGCACTGCATAGACAGATCGCGAGGAGAATCAGAAAACCTCTTACATTTTCACTCAGGCTGTGTTTATGATGTTAGTAAATTCTGCAGCTGGAGTTGAAGACAAGACAGATTAGCCATTTAAAACCAATTTTCCAACCCCATTTGTATTTAAATAATCTTGTTACAAAAGGACTCTGTGGTTCAGAGCAAACTAGGCTTATAATTATATTTTCAATATGGATAAATCAGCTGTGTGTGGACACACTAGCTATTGATTGGAAGACATAAAACATAAATCTTATGGCTTGTAACAAGAAAATGATTTTCCAGTTTTTTTAAGTGTTGAATAATTCAGAATTTACTTTACCTGCATACGCACCACAGCTTGAGTCAGTCCAAATTGCGTATATTAACGGGACAAAAGTGTGGGCTGTGATACAATGCTATTTCATTTTAGATAGCAATTTTTATGCCATCTATAAGGAGAAATACTTTACAAAGCTGAAAAACAATTATGCAGGAAGACACAAATGAAAGGGGAGGAAGGATGCATAGAATTATGTAGCAAAAGGAGAAAAGGGATGTTCTTCAAAGTTTTTGAAAAGTTAAGGAATTGGAGATGAAGGGAGACTGCCCTGACAGTGGTAGAGCACATTGTTGTATTAGAACCACGAAAACGTGTGAAAAGGCAAAAAAGTGGAAAATGGTATAGATAGCAAGGAGATAGTTCATACTCTGTGCAAATACTTGCACACATGAAGCAGAAGTTTGGAGCTCACTGTTTGTTGGTGAAGCTCTTCCACTGTTAGCTGCATATGGAAGGGTGAAGATGACTTCAGGTAGAAAGAGGGGCAACAGTGAGTCCTAAACCCAAAGCTGGATGATAAGATAGGAAGTGTTGGACAACGACACCTGGGTCACAAATGGTGCAGAGCTTCCCCCAGGGAGAATGCCACAAAATCAGTCCCACCTCCTGCAGGTGCAGTGTGAGGACTGGAGAAGTGATAGGAAGCTGAGGATGGTTTAGGAGTGTATGCAGCTTTCAGGGGAGCAGGAAAAGTCTTCAACAGAGGTGATAAAGATCCCTTGCATCCTCTTTCCTCAGGAAAACCCTTGTTTGCGTGTGTGAGCTTTTGCTGAACCAGAGGCTTTTCTAATGAAATCTAGAGGAGGGTCATTCTTAATTGGCTTATAAATCTACTGGAGTGCTGTAAACTTTCCCATTTCCACTCTAGCTGGATAATGATTGTGGAACTGTTTTGGTGAGTTAATTATCGTGAACGTAGTTAGAATATTAATCTTCTTGTCAGATTTATAGTTGCACTAATTTATTCTAAAGCACCTTTTAGCTCCAAGTCCTAATGCCCTCCAAGCAAGACCAAAATTCTACCTGTAGTAAAGACAGGTCCTGTATTGTTTGCTTAGATGAGAGAATGAGTTTATTTGCCTTGTTATAATGCTTCCCACTGCCCTAGTATTCAGATATATTTAATCTCCTGTATGCACAGTAATTATTGCCAGGCAAATAGGTATTAAAGAGTATCTGTGGATTATTTTCTTTTCCATCACCTTTTGCTCTCAGGAGCGAAGAAAAAAAAAAACAGAACAATTGCTACTTTCAAGTAGGAACGAAGGAACCAATTCAGCCTTGCTGCAGGGAGGCAAGGCTCTTTAGAGCTTTCATCACTTTTCCTGTAGGAGACATGTTATTACAGCTTTTGAAGAGGCAACAGTTAGCCATTTGTTGTATTTAGAACTGCTCTGACTTAAGACTATCTGATTCTGAGATGCTGTTTGGATGTTACTAATTTGCTTCTAATTCTGGTTTAGTTTACTGAGCTGGCTGCAAACCTGGCCTCCAGAGTATGTTCTCAGGAAATCTGTCTGTCTTGATACTGCCAGGGCAGTCCTCCTGTTGGGAAAATAATTCACCGTGTCAGTATATCTGCTTTTGTTAAGTGCGCTCAGTATGGATTTATGCCTGAATAAAATAAATATACACATTACAAATTACACTTCAGTGTTGAGATATTCAAATTATCCTTGAACTAACTGATTTTTTGCATGAATTCTGTGACATTGCAATATGCTTTTATAGTTGCTTAACTGTAAAGTGATATCAAGATGGAGTCTAGAGAATTTAATGCTGATATTATCATGATGCCCATCAATAACTTCTTCAGTACTTCTGTGCTTGGTATCTGGCATCATTTTACCCTTACCCAGGAAACTGCAGGAAATGTGGCTATGTGAAGTCACTGCTGTTGTCACTGACTTCCTAATCCTGTTCCTTCGCACATTGCCTAAAATTTACATGTTCTGTAACTATTTAGCTTGGGAATGCTGTGAAATATCCCTAGATTTCCGATTTCTACATCCCATATTTTCTGTATGACCTGGTCTCTCCAATACTTCATTATCTCAGGGATTATGAGGTGTGACTCTAGTGCTAGCTCTAAGAGATTAGAGTGGGGAGAGGGGTGTGCGTGGTTCCAGTTGTTGAAGGCTGGTCCTAAAACGTTCATGTCTTCCAAAGGTCTCCTGCAGATTTGTCTGCCATAGCCACAAAGCTATTGTTTTCCCCTCCAGGGTTCCACTAAGAGAGTTAAAGTTAGTGGCAGTGTGCTAAGGTAGACGTGTGGTAAACAGTGGACGTTTCCGCTCAGATGAAGGCTTTTGGCCACATCAGTAGATCAAGTTTCATTGTTGTTTGCAAATCATATTCTATGGTATGTGAAGCTATAAAAAGGTGCCTTTACAAATTATAAATAAATATGGAACAAAGAGTGCTTCAATCCATTTATAGTTTCACCTCTGGTGAGCAAATGACCATTTGCAAATGGACTAAAATGAGAAAGCAGCATAAAGCAAAGAACAAACAGTAAAACTGTTTTGCTAAAGGAAAATGCATCATTAATTTGTTCGTAGCAAACAATTTACAAAGATTAGCCAAATAAAAACGTCCCAGGGATAAGCACTAAAGCTGATCCACCCACAGCTGAAAGCCATTCTGAAACAATAATAGTTGGATTGACTGTGGTGCTGTGCAGAGAAGTTACCTGACTCCTCAAATTGTTTCCAGAGCCAGTCTGCGTGTATATATTTTGAACCAAGAAAAAGCCTTTACAGAATACAATATGCAAATATTTTTCTTCTACAATGTTCCCAACAAAACCTATGCTAATTTCCGTGGTCCTTCTGGGTCATATTAATCAGGATTGAGTGGCTTCTGGGGTTGGTAATGAGATCTGGAGGTTTTATCATTATAAAAAGCCTGTTTAATCCAAATGGAATGATTCTAAGGCAAAAAGCTCATTTATATTTTGTACTGCCGAGTGTTCTGGTAGCAGCCAGATGAAGGTGAAATGCACAAGAAGAACTTGACATCCTTTGGAGTTTGTGCATAGTCCTAGTGGGAAGACAGTGGGAGCTTTGGGGGTTTTGTTCATGGAGTACCTTTTTCCTTTGAAAGGAAAGCTCCTGAAAATAGCACCGCTAGTCAGTACTGGTTGTGCTTCCAAGGTGCGGATCTTGATGATTCCTTTCCAGTTGTTTGGTAACTTTTAGGAAAACTGAGAATGGGTCTAGGTGTCCTAACATTCACTTAACTTGCAAACTCTTAGCTAATGAGTAGTCTTACTGTACATTACTGTACATAAAATGAATTGTCCTGCTGCTGAAAATTGTGTCACTTCTACTGATTCTGTCAGTTACATTAATTTTAATAATTAACTAGTTTATCAGCTCCTCCTGTTGGACTTGGATTGTTCAGGTCTTTAGTAACTGTTATAGTAATTTACCTATTTTGCTCTGAAGCCTTTTTAAACTTTGGTTTATTCCTGTAGCAAGAAACTCAGAAACAGAAGTTTTGCATATGCTTGGTGGAAATAATGTGTAATAATAAGAAGCAAGCAATAAACGAACCATAGCAAACCACTCTAGGACTATGATTTTATTAAGATATTAGGCATTGACAGACCATTGGCTAAGCAAAGCTATGTGGTATTATATAGGTATCAAATTTACTTATTAAATGTGCTAATAAAGTGGTGAGCACCTTGGAAGGAGGAGAAAGAGAATTGCCGTGATATCTGAAATAGAGTTGAGACAGGAAGAGTGAGATGGGAAGAGAGGTAGGAAGCTGTAGTTATGGCCAAAGCTTCAATACCTGCAGTGGAAATAAAGACCTGTTTCATTACACCTTTACACACATTAGTAAACCTGTCTGTATTTCTTTGAAATGTAACTGTTAAACTTTTTAATATGCATCTCTCAATTTTGGGGAGTTGCATATATCTGTTCTGCAGCAGTCAGTTTATGTTTCTGGAGTTTGTAATCAGAGATTAAACAAAGTGTGAGCAAACCAAGACAGAGTAATCTTTAAATAGCATTACTTGAACTTTCAACCTTCAGGGAATAATATTCATGAGTTTGGGGTGCAATTGCAGTCCTTGAAATACTGTAAAAGTTACATGTGTGTGTGTATATATATATGTGTGTGTATATGTATATATATATGCATGCTTTTACAGCTTCAAGGAGAAATGAGATTTGGCTCAGAAATAAAACCTAGCAAAGCAGTTGTGTTTAGGGAACACTTAATGTGAGTCACTTATTTTTAATCTAAATATGCAGACTCCCACATCGGTGATTAGAATGGACGAGCCTTCTCTGGAGAAGGTTCTTCCTTCCCTGAGACAAGGTTTGATAGGCTTTGGAGAATTTATGTGGAAAGACCAGCTTCCTTTGAGAACTGAGGCTAAACATGAAATATACACCAAAATAATGATTTCATTTACAACAACTTACATTTGGAAACTAGATGTATCAGTTTAAAATATGCTTCATAGTTGTCTCAGGAGGGCCACTGTCCTGATTGAAAGTCAAGCAAGCATCCAAACTTGTACCAGTTCATTTAAGAAAGCTGATCCAAAAAGAACTTTATACCTTCAGCTTGGGAACTGTTTTGAAGACAAAAGCAATTCTGGCAAAGCATTGTAATTCTATATAATCCAATAAATCCCCACAAATCTGAGGTTCAGGTCCTATGGGATCTCACTGGGGCAATAGCTGATTTTGGCTGATGCTTTCAGATCTTTTCTTTGGGTGATGTTGGGGGATAATAAGTTATTGAGATTGCGGGGTGGGATTTCTGTAGCAGCATCAAAAGAAAACCTCAGTCTGACTCTGGATCAAGGTTTTCTAACTCTACTCTTATGTTGTCATCAGGAGACTGCTAAATGTCTAAAATGGGTGTCCTACATTCTCCATGTCAAACCCCAGACTGTTTTCCTGGTAGTCTCAGGGCACAGATGTTCATTCTGTACTGTACTGCTGGTCCACAGTTATTCATCTCTCCTTGTCAAGTTCTTCAGACCCAAGAGCATTTGGATACTATATACTGGATATTATATCAGTCATATTATATAATGTGCCTAGTGAACAGAATATTTTCACTATCATTGTCCATTAATAATAATACCTACAAGCTGTATGTATGTCACTATGCTTGGCAGATGCTTCTTGGAGCTTTCTTGTTTGGACCTCAGTTAAAAAGAAAAAAAAAAAAGAGAGAGAAACAAAGAAAAGCTATAGAAAAAGTGCCCACTGGAAATCCTTCTTTGGTCTATTACTCAGTAAATAAATACAGATAGATTTCAGTCAGGAAAGCCAATACCAAGATCTATCCTCTTGATATTGAAGGATATATCTTTTGGATGTTTTTTTCTTGCATCAACTGGTTCTTCAGGGAAGAGATCTGCTCTCCAAGTAAGAAGGCACACTTCGGTGGGTTGGGTTTGTCTGTTTGTTTCCTTCTTCAGTAAAGCAGTCTCTGGGGGGGAAATTATTCTTTAGAAATTTAAGAAAAAAACCAACCTCATGGCTTTCAAGCTATTTTGCAATGGAATCATTGATCGTTCAAGCATCTGTCATTATATTCATTATGTGTCTTTAGAATAGGTAGTTTTCCTTGCTTTTTGATTTGTGTTTCAGAATGCATACATTGAGGCTTTTATCTGCATCTAATATGTGGTCGTCTGTAAGCACTTTCTACTCTCTTTAAACTCTCTAATTTCAGTTTGTTTCTCGTTACAAGATCACAAAAACGAATGATTTATGCTGAAGAAGATTTGGAGCTAGTGCAGTGATAAATGTAGTTCTTTCTTGGTTTTGTTCTCTGTAGAAGGAAAATCAAAACTTGGTTTTGGTGTTGAGAGCAGCCTGTAATGTCTAATTAGAGTTAGATTCTTTCCCAAGTTTTAGTCCTTTTTGACAGTGAAGACAGCTGAAGTATGCATATGACTTCTGTAGAGAGCACATCATGTTAACAAATTAACCCCCCCAAAAATACATAACAAAATTCTATCAGCCAAAGCAAAAACTATCCCAGTAGAATTATTTAGAAAATTACCGGTAGTTGTGATCCATTCAGAGGTGCTCTCCTGTCCGGCTATCTGCACAACATTATATATGTATAAATACGCATAAAAAAGGGAAAATATGATTATCCTTAGGGAAACTGATTCTTTCAAATCTGATGGCTGTGGAGGTCATGTCTAGTAGCTTCTGGGTGTGTTGCTAAAGATATTCAGAATTCCCTCATCAGAGAAGGGAATGTGATGTTCTGTAGCGATGCACAAGACATCTTCACAAATCCGCTACTTGTGCTGTTCACCACCACCACCATTATTATTATTATTATTATTATTATTATTATTTTTCCTTTAACACGTCTTTTATGTGCCTTGTTAGACTGGACACATATTATTGTGATGAGGATATCAAAGATGAAAAATTAAGTAGCCTTTAGTTTCCTATAGAGTTCAGAGAGTTATCTAATTTTTCTGTGGAAGTTATCAAGTGGAAAAGAGTCTGAAGATGGTTCTTGACGTTTTGGAAGTTCTCAGTATCTCCTTTCTAGTTGGGCCACTTCCTGTTACCATCACTTGAAGCAAGTAGTTACTGACTTTAAACAATGCTTTCTGAGATCAGTGAGGTTATTCAGGTAAAAGTAACTACTCATCTGAATGGGGATTTTAGCCTGTGATCTGGCAGGCATATGAGCACTGAACTTATGCATTTCCATTTGCAGAATAAGCCATGAAGCATAACAATTTAGAAATGAGGAAATCTGAAATGTTGATTCCAAATAAGCCTGTGATAGAATTTCCAGAAGTGCCGGGATTTCATCCCACACCTGTAATTAGGTACTGAACATAACATATTGTAGAGTAAGGACTATACAATTATGTACTTGCTGAACTTGAAAGTTGCACAGTTTTCTCCTTTGCTGTGATGCTTCTTTTCCTCTTTTTCTGATAAACTGTCTCATTGCCTATTTGTCTCTTGAGCATTTTTTTTTCTTGCCCATGTTTTGTGTCTGGCTAGACTTGGTAGAAGCAACTGAATATTTAAAGTCTGATTTTTAAAAACACGAGCTGTGACGGCACATTCCCTGGACTTCACAATGTCTTCCACCTAACTCTGTTTCTTCTTTTCCCTCTACAAAGCTGGAGATCAGTTTTTAGTGCTTAGCTTTAGTATTTGAAGGCTTATAATAGAACCTGTGATTATAATCTATATTTGGTTTATATCAGACATCTGGTTACCACTTTGTTAAAATATGTGCCCTATTTCATACGTGTGTGTATGTGGTAAAGCATACATTATTATAAAGGTTAACAAAGTGATTTGCAAGGAATAATCTTATGAAATTAGATTCACAGATATTTAAGACAGGTTTGAAGAGTTATTGGCAAACATGCAGAGCAGATGTGTGTGTGTGTATTATATAAAAACAAATTAAATGTGCAAGACCGTGGAGAAACAAATCAGAGAGGGAAAGCAGAATTTCACGTGGCATTCATCCTGCCATGTCTGTGAGAATGCGACAATGATGATTTATAATTACTGTGATGAAAATAACGATGATTCTGCTGTCATGTTTTTACGATAGCCTCAGGAGTATAAGTAATTATGTGATCAGTTGATTCTACATATTCACAAATTTAGCTATTTATTATAATTTGGTTAGTCACTTGGATTTAGCCCAGACTCTTATTTCATACACTTAATTGTAAAAAGGGCAAGTGTAAGGAAACAAATTTCCTTTAGTTGCATGTACCCAATCAAAGTTGGTTCTATTAATAGAATCCGCATTATCAATTGCATGCTTGTTTATTCCAGGTTTAAAACAAAATGTGCACACGCAGTACAAAACACTGAGAACAGAAACACAAATAACACAAAACAAATAATAATAATAAAAATCCTCACACAGAAGTGTTGCAGAACACACCTACATTTCCTCTTTGGAGACTCTTTCAGTGGTTACCTAAAAATTGCATATTTGTTGCATTTTTGCTGCATAAAAGTTGGATGTTCAGTGATTAAATCAGATGGTATTTAGGGCTCCAGCTTTCATTTTTGGTTCCATGCCCACTAAGGCCCTTCCGTGCTGATCCCCATCCTAGTATTGTCATTCATGCACAAATTTGTGCTGATTTCAGGGCATAAAAAACTATTGTTATTTATAAAACTGTTTTATCATAAACTGTTTTTGATACCTTTGTGGCTGCCAGAAAATTTTGTCCCACCTGCTCTACTTTCCCCCAAAGACCCTTGGTTTTGGTATTGAAAAGAAAAAGGCATACTAAAAAGCTACTGGTGGATGTTCAGGTGTATAGCCAATTTCCAAGATACTACTACACAGTTGCACACTGAGTTGTATGTTGTATTTTTGGCTGATTCTATAATGTTATAAACTGTCTGGAATATTAAATAGAAGGAAAATGTTATGCTGAAATTTAGTCATGACAATTTCAGTGGAAGTCTCAAAAGCACTTTCAAGGCTTCAGATTTTTCTGATTTTCTTTTCTTTTTGATTCTTATTTCACAGTAGGATGTGATTAAAACGTCAGCCATCTTGACACCTTGGAGTTAGACAATATTTGTCTTAGTTTTTCTGAGGCAGAGAGGCAAATTAGTGAAAAGGCACTTTATTCTATGAAATAAATTTATGCTTAGAATCTGTTAATGTACTGGAGCAAAATTAAAAGCTCAATATACTGATAATGCCTTCTTGCAGTCTAACAGTACTTTATGTTCAATAGCAATGTTTTTTCTATATATTTCTATACTGATAATGTAGAAGGCCAACTACTTACCTAACGCTGGCAGTTGCACGACCCTCTTGCTGCCTTCTAGGGGCCCTTATGCGTTCAGGCACAAAACTTAATGCGGCATCAAATGGTCCCAGAGGGTTTCTTTGTCTGGGCAGCAGCAGGCGCAGTGATTACAAACAAAACATCACAATGCCTCTTGTGAAGTAGCAGAGCAGTCAGGCCTAGACATCTTGCAGCCCTGGTCCAAAACAATGAGCCATGGCCTGCTTTTTATCAGTTTGTCTTAAATTCCCTGATTAGGCATGTTTCTTTATCGTATGTCAATCGCTATCTTCCCGGCCCAATTATACCTACAAGTTTTCAAGCACATGGTTATATGAATGGATTCAGTGTAATTCAGATTTGGCAGATAGGCTAAAGTTTTCCAGGGTTCTTTGTAGTTGGTTAAAAGCTGAAAACCCAGTGTTTGTATCGCTTGAATCATGCAGATTGTTCATCTCTATGCAGCCATATACTTCCTGCTACCTTGCGCCATTCTTCTAGGTCTTGGCAGGTTTCCTTCAGGGATCAAAGTAATACCCTTGCATTGCCATACTACTTTTAAAGTAGCTCTGATTGACATCGAATGCCTCATCTCCTGAGACTTTCCCATGACAAGTTGAGGGGCTATGGCCCAGAGCTTCATTCTTTTCCCTCTTACTTTCTGATCTTCCAGCTTGGTGAGCCGGAATGAAATGGCTCTCAGGAGCAGTGGCAGACAATGGGAAATGATGGGTTTGTGGTGAGGCTTTTCAGATGAAATAAAGAGCCTGAACCTGGCCCAGAGGAGGGTAGAACTGAAGCCAAGTCCTTCTCTTCCAACTTAGCACAGGTTTTTAATTTCCAGGGTATCTGTTTTATGTACTGGCTGCTTCAGTTTGTGATGGCACTAAGGGTGATGATAACATTAGAAAACAGTGGTTCTCACAATTTCAATTGGTTCAAGGTTAGGCAGCAGCAAAGTATCTCGCTGCTTAGACTCACAAGTTTGGGCAAGCAGAGAAACAGAACCGTAGGAAATTGGAGAACCTCCAGGTCAAGTGCTTGAAGAGTTGAGAAATATGCGTTAACCAGATGCTTAGCTGCAAGGTTTAGAATTAGGGTTTGGAACTTCAATGACTTAAATCTTCTGAAGTCTTTTTAAAAGTCTTTACATGAGTCTAGTTTTATGGTTATATAAATTTTGGGATAGTGGTAGAAGGGACTCTCTGTTCCATCATGGATAAATTGTAATGAAATGGCAGTAGACTTAAGGAGATCAATATCACTCTTCTGTGCAATTTTTAAAAAACAAAGTTACAGCAGAAAAGCCAGTTATTGCAGTGCTACTTAATTCACTTAGTAATAGAGTGCATTGATTGATATTATCATAAATAACAAAACGCTTCATCTGTGCCTCCTCATTGCCCTATCGTATTATGCGTACAGGCCAAGATTCAAAAAAAAAAAAAAAGAAGGTACAGCCCTTCTGAGCCTCAGGCTAACAAGCCTCATTGATTGCACTTGTCATGAGTAATCTAAAGCTAAAAGATAACAACTCATAGGATTTGTACGTAGCTGTTGTAGGCCAGGCTTGAACCCACTGTGTTTTCTATATGGGCAATGTGTATAGAAGCTGTGCCGATGTTTTAGCAGCTGCAATGTGTTACTGGAAGCTGAGTGCAAACAGAGGCCTTGTGTTCTGAACAGTGACTGGCAAAAATCAATCTTAATTAGGCTGCAGATATTCAAGGCCACTTCTAAACCTGAGCCTCTTCTTGATCTCCTTTAATTATGTATTCAGATCAAAATGACATCCTGAGCTATTATCCTGCTTGTTAAACCCACTCAGTCACTTGTTGTCTGAGCAAATGCATCTACGTTTTACTAAGCGGCATAAATGGTTTCCTCCATCAGTCCCCTTGCTGTGGGAACTGCAGCTGTGTCCTTCAGCATCTTGGTTTCCAGGGCTTGCTGCAAAACTTTGGAGTTACTTTATGGAAGTTATTTTTCTATTCAGACCATCCTGAGCTGTCATTTGGCCTCTTTGTCTGTTGGCTTCCAGGGACACCTCTGTTCTTGGGTGATAACTCAGAACATTTTTAAGGTACGTGCAAGGAAACAAAAGCTTTTCTTTTGTTTGTTTTTGTTCTTTTATCTCAAATATTAGTTTTCACTCACAACTACTCCTTCCCTTGCACTTCACAGGAAGAGGCAGAGAGAAGCACATTAAGGTGTGGGAGCTTGGACACTTGTTTACTAATTAGTAGGGTTGACATTTAGGATTAGGTGAGGAGCAAAAGGTGCTTAACCAGTGTGCAGACTGATGCTAATTTAGTGTTGTACATGTGGCCTTTCCTTTAAAAATGTACTACAAACACTGCTTCCTTGGGTCTCAATGGCATACTGTGAGATAGTAAGTGAAACTGAGAAAAACACCTGAGCTAGTGTAAAATCCCCTCAACTTGCATACAGGTGAGATAGTAGATGGAATGGGAACATAATGAATCTGATAAAACTGTATTTCTAATCTCTCAATATTATCTTAGAGGAATGGGCAGAATACTGTGAGGCAGGACACCATAATCCTGAGGATACGTATTTGGTAGCCAGCTGAATTACATATGAAAATGAAAGCTAGAAAAATCATAAGCATTTAAACAAAATCAATGCTAACATGGGCACATTGGAGGTGATGCCAATGAAGGTCTTTGCTTTACATGGAGGTCAGCACATTCCAGTGTTTATTCAGACCAATGGGTTGTATTCCCTGTTTATAAACATTGTTTGGCAGAGGTCCTTTTGTAGGACCCCTTCTTGTTTCTCTCTCCTTTTATTTTGATTTTTTTCTTGTTTATACTCTTTTCAGTGGAGTTTTGTTTCTTCTATTATTTAGTCCTTCTTGCAAAGTTTTGTTGGATGTAATTTCCATACTTTCTTTGTTATAGTTTCTTTTTTAAAAAAAAAAAAAAAACAAAAAACTTCTATAGCACTGTTTTTGCTGGTATTGAGCTACTAAACATTAATGCACTGCAGACAAAAATGTGTGTGTGTGTGTATATATATATATACTTATATATATATATATACTTATATATATACTTATATATACTTATATATATAATATATATATATTGAATGTTACCTCTGAGATGTAGCAAAGGGAATACTTGTGTTCCAGTCCTGTAAGAAACATGAATTCAAATTTTCAGGAATCAGATAAGAAAAAAAATAAAATCTCAACTGCATCATGCTTAGTTCTCTGAAAGGTACTGTATCATAATTTTGCCAGAGGATATAGTCATATATGTAGAAAGGTTTTTTATTTTCATTTACCTGAAAATTCTGCTCTACTACTGCTCTTAGAAAGAAAGCTGTAAGTTAAGCTCTTGTTTGTGTCTGTTATACTGGACCTTAGGATTGGATTTGTGATGCCCTAAATAAGAAGAAAAGCTCCTGTCAGTTCCGGGATTTATCAGTCTTTTGTGCTCTGTAATTTTCTAGTAACATTTGAGGCTTCTGTGGACCCACTGTACAGAGGGCAAAACTTCACAGAAGTCTTTGGAAGTACCTATAGAATAATGTTATTCATGTACTAATATAGCTTGGTTTAGTCAGAAATTACTTTCTTCAAGCTTTGGTAATAGGTTTGTTTTTTGGTTGCTCTAATACCAATTTTGACCCCATGTGTCTTTGTCACTACTGTGACCTAGAGTCAGTGTCGTCTGGTTTTTAAGCTGCTGTCATCATGAAAAAGTCACATGGGAGTGACATATTCTGATTTGTCTTCAGGGAGGTCCTGACAAGTGCCCTGGACAATGTATCAAAAGCAGAGCCAAGGAAATAGGATTCAGGAGAAGAAAAGAATTGTACTGAGGACAGCTGCAGTGTGGGCTGGTGAGACTACAGGACACCAAAGATCCTGTTGTGTATGTGGATGCTAACAAACTCTTTGTCTGTTGTATATTGCTGTTCACTTTTATTTCATCATTTGATCAGAGACAAAAGATTTATATAGTCTTTAAAATAGGTAACACGGTTATTTAATGTGATTTATGTTCTTAGGTTGCAAACATTTTTGATAAGGTTGGTGTTTTTTTTTCTCTTTTCTATTTAAAATTTAAAGGAGAAGAAGAACATTAGTTGACCTGATAAAATGTTAGGACTATCTAATAAAGGGCATCTAAAGTTACCTGCTACATCTTAATTTCATTACTATATTTAATAACTTAGGTTATTATTAATATATAGTCCTTTAACATGTTGTCCTGTGATCCTATTAGTAAACAATGGATCAGCAATTCAAATAATTCCTTAGTATGCACTTTAGACAATAAGCATTCTAAGCTTTTCCGTTAGACTTATTAGTTATCTTTTCCATATATATATATATACATTTTTTTTGTTTTTCTGTTTATTTTAAAGTTTTCACATGTCCTGGAGTGTACTCCAGAGAAATAATTTTATTTTTTAGATTTTGGGGTTTTTTTTTTGCTTTCTGGGCAAAATCATGACCTTCAACTTTCCTGCATCACCACTGGCTAATGACTAACTTTCAAATTAATATTCTTCTCTGTAAGTGATTACTGCAGCATGACCTTACAAAGTAAGCTTGAATTTTAGCCCAGATTCCGGTAGGTCTGGGTTTATAATGCATTCTTACTAGGTGTCCAAGATGGATGTTTCCTTTTCCCAAGGCTATCAGACACTTTCTAAAGTAACATGCACAGTAGCTGTAATATTACACCTAGTTTTCATGATCTGAGTGGCCTGGAAGCATTAAAAAACATGTAATGATACTCTAGATCAGGGCTGAATCTGACCTTTTATTACACAGGACAAAACAGAGGGTAAACAAATATCTTCAGATAGAAATTGATGTTAATTCACTTCCACCTCACTAAACCTGCCAGAGGTCACTACTCATCTGGGCTATTAAAATGCTAGTGTTCCCAGACTCAAACAAAACAAAAACATACCAAGCAAGAAAAACAAACAAACAAAAAAAACTGGTTCTTGGCAGAACAATTCTTTCACCCACCATTAGGAATTTGTTTCTGCTAAGGTCTTTACTTCCTCCTTTCTCTAGATTATGTTCAGGAAAGTCATGTTTTGAAATAATAAGTTGGTGGAGCACTGAATCTTTATTGGAGCTAATTAGCTACTCTATCTTTGATATGAGCTTTTGCTTTGTTTTTGACAGTGTACCACTATCCTTTCAAGAAGTATCTTGTTCTGCTTCCAGGCATACTGACTTTCCAGCTATGCTATAAGCAATTGTTTGCAGTAACACATCTTTTTTAAACACCATATTTGTGTAAGAGTTGTTACTGTAAAGGTCAGTACTCTGATACCATTACTTCTCAGTAATAAATGAGGGAAAACCAGACTTGGAGAATCATGAGCACAATCAGAAGAAAGACTTAACTAAAGTCAAATAGAAGAGCACAACCCAAACGTTTCTTAATGGAGTGTTTTACTTGTCACCAATGCTCCATGTCAAGTCCCAGTTCACCTGGACAGATACCTGAAGGCTTATTCTGCTTTTCCTTTGTTTTTTTTGTTAAAGATATGTAGGGAGACCCTATCAGTACAGTTCTTAAGTAGATTAGACATTTATGACGAAAGAAATGGATGTGTTTGATTCTTTTTCAAGAGGGAGATGAACTGTTTTCCCAAGGTTCTCCAGCTGCTCCAAGTGAGGAGGACTTGAAAGAAATTGGAAAGCACACCCAGTCATGCACCTTGACTTTGTTTAGCCTGGATATCAGCATGAGCCGTGCCATTCTCCCCGTCTCCATGTCTCCTGACATGCTAATTTCCACTGGAAATCAGTATGAATTGGCCTGGAAGGGTACACAGTAACTTCCAGAAAGCCTCTGCAGTGGGCAAAATCAGGGGCCAGGACAGCTAGACTGCCTGTGAGGTCTTTTGTTCTGCTTTTCAGATGGGCCTTCTGTATTTGCATTATCAGACTCAAGTAGGGATTTCTGTTTTTAAAAAAGTCTGTTAGCAGTCATGACGGGTAACTTCAAAAATGCTCTTTCCTTATTGCAGGCTAACGTGTGCATGGCAAACTATAAAGTCACGCATAACATTTATGATAGTGAAATACATCACTGACAGTACAAGAGTTTGATTTGCTTCAGGACCTAGCTTTGTGGCTCATCAGCATTTTATGTAAATAGGATGATTTGTTTTCTCCAACAGACAGTAAAAATAAGATGTAGTTGATGATAATATATTCATACAAAAAAAAAAAGATCCATTTTTTCCCCCTGAGGAAAATACTTAAAAATGACAGAACAAGAAGAATATGCAAGAAAATGGTCCAATGAATGCTGGACTCTTCCTGTTGCTATTTTAAGTTAAAATTCACACAGGACCAATTTACTGACTATAAGTCTTTGCCCTCTACTCAACATCGGTGAGGCCACACCTGGAGCACTGCATACAGTTCTGGGCCCCAAGTACCAGACAGAGAGGGACCTAATGGAAAGACTCCAACAAAGGGCCACAAAGTTGGTAAAGAGACTGGAGCACCTTTACCGTGAGGAATGGTTGAAAGAGCTGTAACTCTTCAGCCTGATGGAGTCTCAGGAGATCTAGTCAATGTGTATAAATACCTAAGAGCGTGGGCACAATGAAGATGGAGCCAGGCTCTTTTCAGTGGTGCCCAGTGACAGGATAAAAGACAAGGGGCACAAAGTGGAACATGAGAGGGCTAAACATCAGGAAGCACTTCTGTGCTGTGCAGGTGACTGAGCAATGGAACAGGTTGTCCAGAGAGGTGGTGGATTCTCCCTCCTAAGACAACCTGCTTGAGCAGGGAGTTTGGACCAGATCACCTCCATAGGTGCCTTCCAACCTCAACCATACTGTGATTCTGTAATGGTAATCTTGTATTTCTGAGATAAATGTGTAATTAAAATACCCCAAAATGATGAGCAAAATCACTGTTAGTGATGCATGTAGTATCAGAAGAAACAAAAAATATTATCAGGTGGCCTGCCTAAGCATGTGTGTGCATCTCTTAAATATTCTGTTGTGGTAACTGCTCCCAAGATATGTGCAACTTTATTTGGTGTTTTCTCTCTCCCACAAAACTCTCCTATCTGCAGAATTATTTAATTTCATTGTGAAGCCTTTGGAGGTTCTCACGGTTTGACATATGGATGGAAACTATATGTTTATGTCTGACCAGTTTGAGGTATGTCCTTAGCTAAGATGTGGACATCTTCAGAGAAAGCATAGACTGGTATTTCCCCTATTAAAACTACAACGTGCAAATTTCTGAAGTTGGCACTGAACTACATTAAGCAGTTCTGCAGTTGGATTATTATGGTGGGTCTTCTCTGTTTTCAGCTCCTGTTTTCTGTATCTCAGTTTATCATGGTAAATTTGTTCCTTCATCCAATTCTATGCCACATAGCAGAGAGGTCTCAAATCCCTCTGAGGAAATCTCCTAAGAGTATGAAAGTAGTAGTTTGAGTAGTTTGATATCATTACATCCGTGAAACAGTGTCTTATCCTGTATTATTATTATTTTTTTAAAGCTCCCTGTAGATTTCACTGTTGTTTCTATTTGAATCCTATGTATGGTTTAGGACTGTATTGACAATTTTGATCTTAATGTCTAATAGATTTATTCACCTCAATGGGGACCACTTATCTGTACATATCGCGAACTCTGACAAATTTATTAATAAGTGCATTCAGATACACAGCTATGTATGAATATAAATAGCAAGGCTACAAAGTCAAGTAGAAAGTTAGGAAATAGCAGATCTAGTTGCCTGGGAAACGTTAGTCTGGTTCATTTAATTATGTGTATTTTGATCTAAACTTAAAGGCCAGATTTATTTATGTATTTATTTTTCTGCATGGGAGATACCTAGAGGGGAAAAAGTAGCTAGAAGTTTACTAACTCTCATATTAAGTGTGAGATAATTATAATAAGGGGCTCTCACAGAACTCCTGTAATAACCTTTATCTTTATTGCATAGATGGAATGAAAGGTCAAGATCTGTTCAAATAGTATCTTCATGTAACAGACTTAGTGTTCGCTCCATGTTTTATATACATAATGGGTCCTCAGAGATTGCAAGGAAAGCAAACAGATCTCATCAATTTCTCTAATGATTCCTCTGAAAGATACTTTTTTTTTTCTTGGTTTGTATTTTTAGCTCACTCTAACAACACCTCTATTACCAGGCTGTCAGAGACCTCATACATAGAATTTATGTTGGCTTTCATAAAGAAAAATTAGATGCTATCTCAAGGACAGACTCTACTTTTAATGTCATTAAAACTAAATGAGTTATTGTTGACATTCACTGAGGAACAGCAAATAGAATTAGATGGTGAAAAATCTTAGTGATAAGAAGATGTGGTGGCTTAAACTGTCCACTGCAGAGAAGAGGTAATTTATAAGCATTGCTTTTTTAATGTATGTGTAACCTGTGCTTTTTGCTGTGGAGGCTGATTCTATTAATCCTAGGGGAGGGATAGAGGTTACAAAGAAGAGGTGTGGTGTAGATTTTAGTTGTTATAGCCTGTGTTTCTACAGCAGCACTGGGTACGTGGCAGGCCAGTGTGGCCCTGGGGTGCCTGAGCCACTGGGCATCCTCAGCAATGCGGCAGAGGAAAAAGCAGAGCTTCCAGGCACCTTGGCTGCTGGAACCCATTCCCTGTCAGAGCGTCTGGAGGAAAACAGAGCTCAAGGCAAGGGGGAAAATCTCAAGTTCGGTAGTGAAAAAATGGCTTTTGTAAACAAAGGACTACACAACACCTCTCTTTAGAGGTCTGTATCTTTGCATTTCCTTGGATATAACTGGGCATGACCAAATGCTTTTCAAATCTTAGTAAGAAAATCCTCGCTCTTTATTAGGATAAAGAAGTAGAGCTGGGGCAAGAGAGTTTCGAACACAACGTACAAGATTCTCACAACGGCACACTTAAATTTATGCTTTTTACATTAAAATGCTTGATTCTGTAAAAGGGGAGAAAAGTGAAGTGGGTTTGAAGATTTCTTTCTTCTTACCTGCTTTGCCCAGGATTATAGGAAAAGCAGAAGGCTCTGGAGAGACAGAGTTCTATAAAACTCTGAGAAATGGCTGTTTTGTATGCTAATCCCACCTATCTGTAGATCTGTGGTACAGATGTTGTCAGCTTTGTTTCTTGTGTAACAGGGAGCTGTCCAGCTGTTAACTCCAAAAGCAGAGTGAAGCTGAACATGGAGACCCCACAGCATATTCTAAGGGCTCAAAGTATCTGGGCAAAAAAAAAAAAAAAAAAAAAATTTGGTGGTCATGAAATTGCTGTGTTTCATTTTACATCTGTGGTATGAAAGGTGGGTTTTCTTGTTTTGTTTAAAATTAAACAGGTGAATTTATATGTAAAATCTTAATGTGTAAATGTTTTATGGAGACATTGTAAGAAGTTATTATAAATGAAGAAATGTTAAAAGAACATTATTAAGCTGTGAAGTTAGAAACCTGAAGGATAGAAAATGTCATTGCAAATTTAATTAGGCCCCCTAATGTGTATTCAGTAGGAATGGCTTTAATTACCTGATCACAAACTATTTTTGCACAGCATCCCCCATTCTTTTCAGCACAGAAGCTGGATAGGCTTTAATTAATGAGCAACTTTTTGGTGCTTTCTTTTCTCCTCAATATGCAACTCCAAGTTTTTATTTACTGTATACTCTTCAAGCCTAGCTCCAAAAACATAATTATTCATTTCTTGATGGGAAATTCTGAAGTACACTTCACAAGAAGATTATTTCACAAATATTTGTTTATTTTCAAACCATCCACAAGGGATGATGGGTTATTATGATATTTTTCAGACAGTGAATTGTCACAAAGAGAAAGCATGTATTAATTTGGAAGCTCATTTTAAGGCAAGTAAAATTGTTTTTTTAGCATTCTATATGCATTTAAGAAAAAAATCTTTTTACTTCATTTTCATATCCTAACAGCTGAAACAAATCAGATAACACAACTGTAAACAGTTGGTGTTTTTTTCTCCGTTCTAGAATGGAGTGAACATGAGACTTTGACCTGTTCAAAGAAATAGTAAGGGAGAGCAAGAACATGCCTTGTGCTAGAGAGATATCATATCTCTAGACATATCATTAAGGCACTAAGCCACTATATTCGAGATGGCAAAGAGCCACATGCAAATTGTTGCCGTGAATCAGAAAAAGCAGCTCTGGTGATGATGGGAGGTAGCTATAAAAATAAACACACCTTCATTGTTCCAAGGAATGGATGCTTGTTCTTTATTTAAAAATTACTGCGTGATAAGGAACCATACTTCTGGCATCTGGAGCCTGAACCCTTTGCTTATGAGGTGAGTCACACTTGTTCCTTCTGTTTGCCATTTTGATCTGCATGTTTTTCCTGTGATTGTAGTATTTCTACAAGGTGGAACTACCCAAATAACTTGCAGCACAGTAGTATAAGTAGTTGCCTGAGAGGCGAAAGTAACTTGTCACTAAGAATATTGAGCCAGTATCTCTTCCTTCCACATGTCTCTTAATCACGGGTTTAGTGTTTAAACCAAAGGGGAAGGAGGCACCAGCATTAAATGAAGTGAGCCAGTTACTTGTTCCCTAATGGGCAATTTGAAACAGAGTTCCAGATGGCCCTGCCACTTCCATCTGAATGTCCACGTTCCAGTTATGAATTAGGAACAATGAAGACTTGGAGCCTAAAATTCCCAAAATGTGGTTGAATGGCCTAAAATATCAGTTACGTTGATGTGCTCCCATACTGGAGTCTTTCCACTAATAAGCATTTTCTGATGAAGTGGAATTAGTACATAGTATTTTAGAACAAAATTCTTCAGTCTTTTACCTATAGTATCTCTGTAAATCTGATACCTCATAACTAGTAGTTTCTGCTGTCTCTGTAGTGTAGGTGGGATTAAAGTGTATTCTCCTGGATTCTTCCAAGCCCTACAAATGAAAGTTATTTTTCTGGCTTCCTCTCCTCTTGCTCATTTGCTGCTGACCACATGTTCTGCAAGGATGACAGTGTCAGAGGCAACACCTGCCTTACCAAGGAACTGCAATTAGCACTAGAGCTTTCTAGGAACATTCTCTACTGCTGATTGAAACTTGGGGTTCTTCAGGAATAAAAATGACCATGTACTAGAGGAGAGGGGAGTAGTCCACAGTAGTCTCTATGGTACTGAATGCTGATATTTCCTAGCTTTTTTAGTACTTGCTTGGCAGCCGTAAAGTTTTTGACAAAGGATGGTGTATGGATGGATGTGTATACGTTGATGTGCAAGCATGTAATTATCTGTATATCCATGTGTGTTTTTTTTTTTTAAATGAAGTGGAAAAAACAAATCCTATTGTGTAGTATCATTGGTTCTTGCATGGCTCAAAACTACAGTTAGTACTGCACTTGCTACTCAGATGTCTGCCACAAGCAGAATATCCCCTGTGCAGCTGTTGGTAGAAGAGCCTGAAAAACTTGATCAGATGTTTTTCAGAGAGACAACAGAAGGAAGGTGATAGTTTCGAAGTGAGAATGACCACAGTAAAATTACATTGCTTCTTCTGGTCAGCTCTGTGAACTCTGCAATGTGTCAGGTTGGATCGAGCATTAGAATAATCTGTTCTATTTCTGTGGTCAAGGTCTAGGAGAACAGACCTGAAAGGAGGCTGTATTCCTCCTCAGAGACAATCTCACTCATCCTCCCTAGGATGCCTACTTACAAAAGTAAACTCGGTCCTTTGGGGAAGTAAGGGATTAATCTGTGATGAAGAATTTAGCATGCTAATTGCTAGCAATTCTGCCTTCAGTCAAAAGTGCACAGAGAGACTATGGGGAAGAATAATAATGGTCTCTGGATTACACTTAAATCCACTGAAATGTGGCACTCTAAATTGTGTCAGCAGTTTCAACTTCCACTCAGGTAATCAGCAGATTATCTTGACAAAGAAATAAAAGTTGCTCCAGGTTTAAACAGGCATATGTCATTTGAACCCACCATTTTTATTTTATTTGGCTTTACCAAAGTATGGTTCAAGTCTTTCTTTAAAATAAGTAAAGAGTCTGTACCTTTTAGGTGATAGTCTGGATTCTGAGCCTGTTCATTTAATTCCTCTAATCCTTAATGCGACGGTAAACAACATAGCCTTACCACAGCATCATGGGATCATTGATTCTGATTCACTTCATTTATAGCTGAGAGACACCTCCTAAAATATCCTCCATAAAAAGATTATGCAACATCCAAACCAGTTCTAAAAGTAAAGATTTTCTTTATTAATCTGTGTGTGTGTGTGAGTAAAAATCTGACTGGTCCATTAACTTCTATTTATAAGCTGTTTATATGCTTCAAGTTTAGCCTCCTCAAGACTCTATCCATTTTTAAATCCACTGTTTAGCCATTACAGTTTCTGTGTTTCTTGGAAACAATGGTGCACATATTTACAGAATATTTATTTAATTTTAGCACTTTTCAAAGATTTCACATTTCTTTACATCTACAGTTAGTGGCAACTGCATGGTGGACTGTGGATAATGTTTTTTTAGCGTGAGAGGGAGAGTGTATTTTTTACATTATAATTTCTAGCATTTTTACTGAAATACATAAATAGTTCTCAGCTAAGATCAGAGCTGTGCTTTGTCATGCACCACAAACATCCATCGAAGAGAGATGACTTTTGCTTAAGAGAAGCTGTAAGTAGGTAACCAAGACTAGTATGTTGTTATTACCCCTATCTGACAGATGGGAATCCAAGACCCAGGGACCCTCAAGTTTAAGAGGCAGGAAAATAATATGGGGCTCCATGGGTCCTGGTGTGCTATGTTGTTAAGACCAAGGACTTGAGTTTTGGAGCATAATATAAATTTCTTATGCTTTATGCCATGAAGTTACTTTGTTGTGGAAAGTGGGATGCAGAAGCAAAGACTGGTAAGTGCTCTTTTTGGGATAAGGTCAAGATATTCATGTGGACAGAGAGGAGGTTGGTAAGGGCCCTTCAGGTACCAACAGGGAAACTATGCCCTTCCTGCAAGCAGTCTGTGTCTCTTAAATTACACACTGGCAAACTTTGCTCCTAGCATTTAACCTGCTAAATGCCTGTAATGGCTAGTTCTGAATTATCAAGTGCCAAAGTCACTTATGTATAGAACCTATTATAAAACACTTTTTCTCACCATTAGTAGAAATATTTTTATTTTAATTTTAGGAAGAAAAGAAAAATGCTATTTGATAGATTTTTTTTTTTTTTTGGGGGGGGGAGGACAGATCCACACAGCCAAATATTTTCAACATGATGCCACCAGTGAGAGGAACATAATGGTTTGAACTTGGCTACAGATGCAATGGCCAGGCATGTCATTTTGTCACATTCATTTGGAAGGACACTACACAAGAATGCTGAATTAGCCCTCCTCCTGTGCAACTCAAGATGAGCTGGAGTTGAGTGATTATGGTGTCAGAATGAGTAGTAGTTTGATGGCATAAAGGGGATCTAATTTCTGTGGGTACATCATGACTCAGAACAGCACAGGTTGGACTGTTTGTGGACATTGCTTGTGGGAGGAAATATGATTTCCCAACTATCTGTAATAATGTTAAACCTAATTAATGTTTTCACCTTCATTGCTGGACAGTTATGTGGACTTGGCAAGGCATTACAGACAAAAAAAAGTGTTATTTTAAGATAAGCTGAGCACTGAAGCACAAGAAATTGAGATTCCAGATTTTAGAATGTAGACAGCAGAGTCATAAGCAGGAAGTTTGTAGATTAGGTGAAAAGAGCACATTGCTGTCTTGGAATTTTTGGTGCCAAGTTGTAGCCTGAGCAAATCTTTCTACTTCAGTATAAATTTCTGGAAGTGTCATGTTACTGCAATAAATTAGCTACATTTTCTTTTACAATATTTCAAAGGACAATGGAGTATAAAACAATAGTGCAAAAATCATACCGTCTGCCTTTTTGCACATTATGAAATTTAAGCTTTGCCATTTCTTTTAAAATGTTTGCTGTCCATCTCCTCTGCTCTTCTAAAAATAGGTTCCAAGAGCATCTTTATTACTATTTTGCCACAGTACTGTTTTTTAAATTGCATGCTACTTTAACAGTCCCATCCACCTGAAAGATACTGATTGTGACTGAAGAAACATAGTTCTGAATCAGAAAGTGGAAAGCACAGGAGTTTAGATGTAAGCGAAACTAGTTTTCATTTTGTTGCCTTTATATATGTCCAAAGCACATTGAGAATCATGATTACAACGTGCAGTGTCTTGGGTTTGTAGGAGTGCTGAACCAAACTCCAAGTTGTGAATTAAAATATCTCCCAGTGAAAGGAGCAGACTTTCAGTGATGAAATAATGTATTACTGAGAACAGTTTTAACGATATTCTTCAATCATGTTCTCAGAAGGTGATATTGCATACAGTTCTAGCATGGCTCTGCGAGTGTTGTCATTCTGGGTAGCATAAACCTTGAGAGATGAACTGTCTTTGTGCATTGACAGCAGTGTGTTAGCCACTGCTTGTTGCTGAATAGCCTGCTCCTTCTCATCCCATCTTGCCTTGCAAATCCAAGTTGGTTGCCGCAGTCTCCTACAGCGAACAGGCTGAAGGCCAAGGACCTTCACAAGCGGCTGGTTGAGAACATGGAGAGAGCATGATTGAGACCATTCAGTGATACAGTAGATACAGGAATGGTCTTGTCAGTGGTTGTTGCAAGCACCTATGAAATGTTTTTTGTACTTCCAACATCCTACGTGAAGGGTCCAACTGGGGTAAAAGTGTTTAATTCCTTTTTCCAAAGAATTTGATTATGATAGAGCTTGGTATCAGCAGAGAATCTGGCAGAATTTTCAGTGACCTAAAAAAACATTGCAAGTGGTAAGCAGGGCAAATTCTTGTTTCTCAATATAGGGTTTTGACTCCTCAATATCAGTTAGATGTGTTCCTAACAGCTAGGATTTGGGGGGATTTAATGCCAACCCCAATGCAAAATAAACAACAAAACCAACAAACAACAAGTAGATTAAACCAAACAAATAAACCAGAAGCTTTAGGAACCTCCTTGTATTATTCTGCAAATCATTATCAGTGCCTTGATTTGTTTAGTTTGGGTCATGTTCCAGGCCAAGGATATGTTAGGGATATGTTAGATCCATATAAGCACTCAGGAGGTTATTCGTGAAACTGAGATCGGGGCAAGCTGCAGATCCTTTGCAATATTTGGCTGTCATTCCAACTGAGGAGAATACAATGTAGTTTGTACAGGAAATGGCTCTTCCTCTAGGAGCTCTTGATACAGGTAAGAGTCTACTATTCTCCTTACATATTTAGGCAATGCAGAAAAGCATAGGAAGGTAGTTACTATTAAAGGGTTGTTACAATAGTCTTAGCCTAAACAGGGTAATAAGCTCTGTTTGAAGCTGACATTATATTTTGACGAGTTCATAGTGGGGCAGTTTCTGACAGTAGCAAATTTAAGAAACAAGATATTGTCACTAGGATATTTTTGGCTGGAAGCAGTTATGAGACCCACTAACTGAGGCTGTATATTAACGTTCACAAAATGTATATTTTCTTCTCCTTAAAATCAAGATATGTCAATTTCAAATCCTGATATTGTGTTACTTCAAATCCCAAGGTGTCGGTGACTCCTGAGGCTACATACAAATAGAGGATGTCTCTACCGTCTATATGTTAAGATGAATTTCAGTGTTCATCTTCTGGTTTCAGTGTCCTGAGTGTTGCAAAACTCCTACACTTATTAGCAAGTACCTTCAGCTGGCATAGGCTGTATACCGTCGTTCTAGAAGCAATTGCTGCTAATGATGCAGTAAGTGGCAGGCAAACTGGGACTGGAGGCAAACTACAGTTCCTTACTCCACTGCCTGATAGTTGCTCCTTTTGGAGCTGAGGGAATGGATCAGAAAGGTTATCTAAACTCCAAAACAGCCTCCAAAATGCTTAGTTCTGAAATTTGTAACTTCCAAGTAAGGAGACATTTAAAAATATTCTCTGGTGTGGATGTTTATTTAAAAAAGTAGGTTGTAATTTGAGTTAGAGGATTGATTTTTACATCCTACTACAGGCTCCTGTCCTGACCCTGGGCAAGTTTTCTTGTGGTTCAGTGACCAGTTATGACAACAGGGATGGGAACTGTCTGCAGTCAAGTTTTTGTCTTGTGCGTGGACATTAGAGCATTTTGTGGGGAAGGATCTTCCCTTGAAATTCCTGGTAGAATGCAATCTGACTTCTAGCTGGGGCTTCTGTATTTGAGTAAAATGCTCATCAGTGTGCTGTCATATCATCTGGGATAGGTAGTTGAATAGCTAGGAACTTGGTATTCTTTTTCCAATATCAACATTTCCTTATTTCATTTTTTTCTTGTTTAATTTGTTTCCTTCATCTAATATTTAAAACTAACAAGCACAAGTAAACAGAAAAAAAAATCAAAAGACTAGAACTCAAAAAAAAAAAAAATCCAGTTTATGTAATTCAATTAAATACATTCTTCCCATGATGCATTGAGGAAATATATTATTACAGACACAAATCACTTTGTAGTGTTGCATTATTAACTGCTTCTGGAACCAGACGATTTTTCTGCCAGATTAGAAAGAAGAATACATAGGATGTATTCTTGATGATAAACATCAATTATCTTAATTCTTATGGGTCCTTCAACATTAGGGATTGCATAAGTCCCCAGAAAGGCGATGCAAAGATGTATGTGTTTGCACGTACTACTAGAGGCCACACTCCTGGGTGGGCATCCAAACAGCTTGGAATTTGAGGATTGAAAACATGCCAAAGAGACAAAGGGTACCCCCAGGAAACACAGGGGTGGTCTTAGCAGTGTAAGGTCCTAAAGCTCTCCCATGTGAATGAGAGGTGCAAGCATTGTTCAATAGTAGATACGTATTTTATTAAGATGGCATTGCTAGGATAGAGAAAATGCTGCAGGAATTACTTGAAAGTTATTCTGCTTTGCTGATTCAAATATCTGAAGATTTCATTAAACTGCCTTGTAAAATTATCGCAGTAGGGAAAAAATAATAAAAAATGGTGGGGAACAGAATTAGGTGATTCAAAGTAGTCTTGATCCATCAGGCTCAGGCAGGAGGAGGAGGTGGGTGTGGGTACAGCACTACAACTGGCTGCTAGGAGCATCTAACAGTGTCTTCTCTGAGAACAGAAACAGTATATTACATTTGGAGAAATCGGTGGTGGGAAGCCAGTTATTTAACACGTATCACTTTACTCAGAAACCTTCATGTCCTCTTTATTTTTTCCTGGAGACTTAATCAAGACTTTCAAAAGTCCTAACCTTCAAGATTTCTAGATCTTTGGAGAACATTTAAAGTGCCCCATAGGTCTCCCCTATGATAGCTGTGCCTGTGTCTGCCTGAGTATTAGAAATAAACCATTTGTATTTAATTGGATGTTGGAAAGCTGGAGATTTCTCACATCACTCTTATGATTCAAGATTTTACTTATTTCTAAAAACAACATCTGGATTTGTTTATGTTGCTGTTAGCCCCTTGCCAGGAGTCCAAGCGGCTATTTGAAAACTGGTATAGCAAACAGTAGGTCATGCTTACAGCCCCTTCCAGTTTCTTGGGCCATGATAGAGAGCTATGTGCTTACACAGGTGCTGGATGAGTTTGTGCTGTAATTGGTCAAAGTTGTAGAAATGAAGACAACAATGTAAAAAAAGAAAATACAGGATTACATATAGAATCATCATTTAGGTTGGAAAAGACCCACAAGATTGCCAAGTCCAGCCACCACCTACCAAACCCCCTGTGACCCAAATACCTAAGCTCCACATCCACTTGTCTCTTGAATGCCTCCAGAGGTGGTGACTACACCCTTCCCTGGGCAGCCTGTTTGGATATGGAATGATATAAAGTAAAAGATCAAGCCCTGGTTTTCAACATTCTCATTGTTTTGCCTTTTTTTTTTTTTAACTCTTTCACCTCTGCAATTCTTTGGCTTATATAGGCATGGATTTCATTTATTTTCCTTAGACCTTTTGTCTCCTTTTGCAGTATAATCTAGGGTGCCATGAATGTCAGGATGAATGAGGAAAGCTGACTCTACAAATTGCTTACAAAGGGTTAGGAGAAGGGAGGGAAGGGGAGGAAGTCTTCAAAAATGTTGCACAGGGTTATTTTGTGACAGGGAAGGAAAGGTAGAATAAACAAGAATGAACAAATATACAACATCTTAAGATACTTGAAGTTTTTATTCAGTATGATCTGATCTACATGTTTTCTGGTAAGAAAGTGTATACTTTGTGATATTTGACACAATTGTGGTTAAAACTAACACCAGGAGTGACCTTAAAAATAAACCATAAGGGTACATAAAAATGAAAAAAAGAGTTCATCTATTTAAAATGTTCAGTTTTGTTTTTCCTTAGTAGCTATCAGTAGCAGTCAATAACATTTAAGAGTACCGCATCTGCACAACAGTAGAGTGATGTCAGGCAAAATGTGGCTTTATGATAAAACTGAGGAAAAGAAAAACGAAGAATGACTATCGTCAGAGCATCCTGATGTGTGAGGAAGAGAAACTTGCAGAAGCTCAGTTGACTGTTGCAGCTCTGTTGGATAGCTGTGTCCTGAGAGAGGGCATCCATCGGGCCTTGCTGCATCCCCTGTTGGCTGGCCAGGATCAGGTAGGGTGTGGGAGCTGCAGCCCTTGCATCTGTATCCTGGCCAGTCTGGTTTCTGATCACCTTGTGGTAGGCTGGGAGCTCTCAGTCCTGGAGACCAGGGTATTCCCCACCGTGCCCTTCTCCATCTGTTTGTATTTGGAACTGGAAATACCATTTGGACTGCAAACCTTGGAGAAAGTCGGCATGCAAACAGCAAATCCCCCAGAGCTGCTGAGTGTGGTACTTGTCTGTGGCTGCTGTAAAATCCTTTGGCTTGAACACAAGGGGAGATAAATAAGTGTTCATCATTGCTGGGTTGCAGCTGAGCTTATTTTGCCCTGTCTAAGCCATGGCAGAACAAAGACATAAATTAGATGTATTAAAGGGGCTGCTTTTGTAGCTTAGTAGGGCTTGGCCGCATCAATCTAGTCAAGGGCAACTGCAGGCAAACAAGATTTATTCACTTGTAAATTGGGCAATATATAGGGTACCCACAGGTTCCTGCCTGGAAACCAAAAAGTGGAGATTATTGGTCTTGTATCTACCATTCATCTGCTCCTTGGGGAAGCATAATAAAAACTTAAGAACGAGTCAAAATATTTTGATGTGTTCTTTGTAAGAGCCATATAAAATTTTTCAAGTAATTTTTTTTTTCTTGGTTATTTGATATACACCCATGTAACTGCTAATGCTTCATAAACATAATATAATTTATAAAGATGGTCAGCTCTGCAGGAATGGAAGGAAACTGATGGACTTACGGTACAAACTCTGTATTTGATTTTCAAATAACTTTGCAGTTATAATTCCAAGTTCTGACTAGTCAATTTATAGATAAATTTTCCTCTTGAAAAACTACCTGTGTCAGTACCATTTATTTTTCAAGGGAAAGGAACATTTTCAGTGACATTTTTCAAAGAGAAAGTTTGAAATCAAATTAATTTTTTATTGTGTTTCAGAATTGTTCTTTTCAGTATAGTTGTTGTAAAGTAAGCCAATGAATAAATATTCCAGAAATAAAATTAGCTTTTTTTATTGGAACTCAAAATTTCCTATGAGATGTCACCAACTCCAAATAAGAAATTTTCTTAATCTTCTTCACTGAGGGAAAAGGAGTAGAGTTGAGGTATTTCAGCTCTTATGCTTGTCAGTAAATGCCCTTGAGACACCGAATAGTTATGAATCTCTATATACCATCTGTATGTAAGAGCTTACATATTTTATTAGTTTTTGTAGTTTCTGTTGTCTTTTTCTTTAGAGGATTGGTGAAGAGATCAGCAAAATTTAGCAGTAGGTTTGACATTTAATATAGATGGACATAAAATCTGACTAGAAAAGACCATGTCCAGAAATCCGAAGAAAACCAAAGCTTCTGGGTCCACAATTTGTCTGAAAGTGATGTTAGTTGTTTGACTGGTTAATATGGATAGTACTTTCCCAATCTCCTCTGATGTCTGTGATGTCTGTTTTTTATTTTTTTATAGCCCAGTGTCATATTCCACTTCAGATATCGTTTCTTCAGACTGAAAAATCCTAGTCTGTTCAATCTTTCCACATTTCAAAGACATTTTATACCATAGGCCAAACGTGTTTCTGTTTCCTCTATTTTTTTCCATTTTTTTTTTAATGTTAGATGGAGAGGCTTCACAGTTCTGAAGTTGCAGTCACGTAGCTGTTAAATGTATAATGATATTGATGTTTTCTTGTTGGTTGGTTGTTTCCTAGTTTTTCTAACTATTTCTAGCCCCTCATTGTTTTTTTGGCCACATTGGGATCTAGAAGTGATGCTGGCACCCAGCAGTTCACAAGGCTTCAAGATTTCTGAATGGCAGTAGCGGATTTACAATCTACTTTAGTGTGTGTTTGATGAGGTTGATTTTTTCTGTGTGCTGTGGTACTTTACATTTGCTGATATTATATTCATTTTTCCATTTTACTGCTTGAATCATTCAGTATCATCACATCCTTGTGCAGGTAGCTTTTCGCAGTTGGTCTTTATTTTTACAATCCAGCAATTTTCGTGCTATCATAAAGTTTTGTTATTCTTCTGTTTTGCCTTTTTTTTTTTTTTTTAGTTCATTTATGAATTTAAGAAATACTATAGATCAGACTGGATACACCCTAGCATCCACTGAATATTTTCTTCCCAACTTTTCTTTCCTCTCTTTAACAAATTACTAACCATAAGGGCACACTCCCTTTGGTCATATGCCAGCTTGGTTTGCTTGCTTTTTGTTTTTCAGTCATTTTTGATAAAAAAAAAAAAAAAAACTTTTTGAAAGTGTGAGCGCTTAATATCAATTATGCTATTCTTATCAATAAATTAATTCAGATGGAGACTTCTAATAGATTTATGAGATTTGGCTTCGCTCAGGAAAAAAAAAAAAACAGGAAGTCTTTTAGTCATTCTGCAATGATTTGCATGTTTGTTTATTCTATTTTATTTTTAATGATTTATAGATTTACTTGTATGTGGGTACTGATGTGTGTCTTAAAGCCCTTTAAAAAAAAAGTGGTACTATATTTGCCATATTTGGTTTCTCTGGTAATGAACTCAACTTGCATTATAGAATAGACACCACAGCTAACAGTTTTATATATATATATATATATATATATATATATATGTATGTATATGTATGTCAATTTTACACTGAATTTCCTTGTGGAAGAATATTAGTAGAATGTAGTGAATTGCTACTGTTCATTTTACATGCTAACTCAGTGGTTTGATTTTTCTCACCCATTTCCCTAAAAGAAAGAGTTTAGAGTTGAAATTACCTAAAGTTTTGCCCTACAGATCTCTGCTGTCAAGAATTCATTTAATTTCTCAGCTGTGTACCGGTCTTTTTCAAGCCTGCCTTGCAGACTTTTTTAGGCTTTTTTTTTCTGTCATTGTTTTACAAGTTATTAATTACTTTTTTATATCTTATATCAAATGATTGATCATTTTTTTGAATTCCTACATTTATGCTGGTATTTGGTATTAACTGCACAGAGAAGATCTTGATCTCTATTTTTATCATTTAATTGTGGCTCCTTCTCTAGAAGGAGTCTTCTACTTCCAGCAGCCTCTTTTCTCTCTTGTTAAATCAGATTGTTTTTATTTCTTTCATTTTTAATTTTTCAAAGTAAGTGACATGTATTTCTTTTCAATCTCTAATATGGGGGTTTTAAATTATCTCCTTGCTGCCTAAAATAACTTACCCTGTTGTTTGTTGCTTTTAATTTCTATATAACAAGTCGTAATTTTTATGTACTAACTCTTCCTTTACAGAGCAGCTTAATTTCAATTTATGTATTATTTTTTTCATGTGTGTACCTCTGCACTTGAAATAAGTGTTGTTGAACTTCAGTGGGGTGTGGCCACTGCTGCAGAGTACCTCCTCAACAGCAGTGTTTTCTCCTGTGTGTTGCTTAAAGCATGCAACGTGTCTGCATTTTAGGTACCTTTGCTGCTAACTTGAGCAGTTGTGTGTTTCTATTTTCTAAAATTCAGGGTTGAAGTTGCTACCTGTCTGTTCAAAGGTAACAGAGGTCTCTGTTTTCTCTCCTCATGGATCTTTATCACCATATCTACCGTTGTATGAAATGGTAACATCACCTGGTCATGTTCTTAATAACCTGGATATAATGTTTTAGTGCTCTGAAATGAAACTTCAGAGAGATTTTAGAATGATCAGTAGTACCTCATTGGCCCTGCTTGGTTCTAACCATTCTTTAAAGCATAACTCCTCTCTTTTACCAGAGCTTCCCACTCCATCCTTGTGTCATTTGTACTCTGCCTCCTCCAGGTTCTACTTTCCACTAAGCTCCTGGTATATCTGCTAAGCTGTTCGCTCAAATAAGGTTTTCACCTAGCTTATTTTAGACTTCTGCCATTAGCCTATGTATTTTTGACATAACCCTAGTTATCCTAACATTGTGATTAATTGGGACTTAACATCCTGAGACCGTGGTTTGCTGTGTTCTGTGTGCATTTTGTCATCTTTTTTTTTTTTTTTTTTTCTGATGGAGGAAATTCACAAGGAATTTTTATGAATTAATTCCTCATTAAGTCGCATAAAGACCAAGATAGAGGGGGAATAAGACTGAGAATGCTGATCTGAGACCCTCTGAGGATATCACATAGTAAAGATGTGGAAGTCTGCATAATCACTGCATGTTCTTTTAGTCATCTTTTTGTTCGGTGGTCTTCTAAATAACTGTTGTCTTAGCACTGTTTTCTCAGCATGTGTACCAGTTGCTTTCAAGTATTCATTGATGCTATTCTGTTGAAATTTGAGGAGTTCAAATGTGCATAAGACCATAGTTTTGATGCAGGTGCACATGAGGACATTTCAGTGTCCTTATTAGTCATTAAATTTCTATATTTTCAGGCAATTCTTCTGTTTGGCAGAAGTTGGGGTCATCTTTGCTGAAGACTAAACAATGAACACACAACCTACCACCACTTATTGTAAACGTGTCACAGTATGCAGAAATTCTGAGGCAAAATCCTGTAATAGGATAATTTCCTTCTCTGTGGGTTGCATTATCTAAAACACTTATTTCTTTCTCCCCTTCTTTGTTACTTTTCAAGGTGTAGTTATTCACACTGCTTTCAGTAAAAATGTTAAACACAGTGTCTTCCTCTTAGTATTTTCAGAAAATGTTAGGTGTTTCTATTTCTTGTTCTAAAATGTAAGCTCTTTCATGGATCCAGCTCATGGGTCCTTTTTTCATCTATGATGAGGAGATTAGCAAGGAATATAAAAGCTGTGTGTGTTAGATTTTTACATCTCAGGAGAAGGACTTGTTAAGGAGCTATTGATTTCACATACCTTCCCACCCTGCCTGCCTCCTCCCCCATCATCTTCTGTATTTAAATGGGAAATATTGGTACCTGTGGAGACACTCCTCCTAAAGGTTCTAGTTTTAGGCGTTTGCCTGGGTATTACTTACAGAAAAATTGAATGGAAGTGAAGGGAGAAAGGACGGTTTACAAGAAGTTTGGTAAGAGAATACATAGGAGAGGAGGGGAAGGGGAAGGAAAAAAAAACAAAACAAGAACTATCCAATCAGTGTTGAGAGACATTATTATTGACATAATTGACATTATATTTGTGTTTTAAAATATAATTCTGCTTTTTCATTCACTTAAACCATAGCTCAAATTTGATTTCTTTAAATGTATCCATTAAAATAAATGTTGGGTGGTTTGTCCATATAGAAATAAACTCATTTTCTTAATATTCTTACATTTTCTAAAACTGAGTGTGAGGCTCCTGAACCTAGTGTCATGGAGTGCAAGGTTTAGGAATATTTCCACAGCAGATTCTTTGTTGCCTTTTATTTAAATGGAGGGGTTTGGCAGAGGACGACAACCAGCAATCATTGCATTTCTATAGGTCACTACCTACAATTGCTTAAAAACTGGTGATTTTTTTTTGTGTGTGTGTGTGCAAATCTGCATTGCATATCTTTCTGTTAAGGAAACGTGGTTTCTCTAGGATGATCTTCCTTGGTAAAAGGACAAGAATGCTGTTCATTTTGAAGGTCTAATAAACAGTTCAGCAGAATTCAGTCCAGTTTAGTTATTTACAGATACCTCTGTTGCATAGAAACTCCTCTAGTTCCACGAAACAACTTCCAAGTTCCTTCCTGTGCATTCAGCAACACAGTGATCATGATCATTTTGAAATATGTTTTTTACAAGTCCTGAAATTTCCAACTCACTGAGCAATACTTCTCCTCTTTCCATTTTCAAAAATAAAAGTTATGAAGCACTTTTTATTTATGGCCTATTCTGATCTTGGACCTGCTTAATGTATCATGACTTGATTTAATGCACTACCATAACAACAGTTACGGGTCTTTTGCGTACGCAGGCAAAATTTACGCTTCAGAGTCAGAATGCCAGGCTACCTCCTCCTTAGATCACTATCATAAAGTTCCTTTTTACATGCAGTAGTTGAGAGAATGTCATGATCTTCAGATCCTACTGCTCAGGATTTTTGTTGTGGTTGGCCTAATAAAATGTGTGGTTGAAAGTCAATGAGCAAACATGTGTTTGGAAGATATACATATGCCCACAGAGATGTTGCAAAAGCTCATCTTATTCTATTTCAGGAGGATGTAAGGTGGTTTTTTAAGTTCCTTTAGCATCCTGGGGATTAATTAATGTGGTTCAGTGACAGACCCCAATGTGAAAGTGGAATGACAAGACTCAACTGTAGGATGCTACAAACATTACAGTAATGGCTTCATAGGAGAAAGTTATGTCAATCAGATTTAACCCTCCTGTTGTAAGCAAGAAGTCTCTATAATTCACCTGGCCAAAACTACAGTCGATGTACACAAATATGGTTTCACTGCTGCAAAGGGTGCTGTAATGATTTATGCCAACATAGGATGTAACTCATGGTCTACTGACAGCAGAATTTGCAGTTTAACAAGGCTTGGTTAAAAAGTCTAAAGAAATACATGTGCAAATTTTTTTTTTCTTCTAATTTTCAACTACATGTTATTTTTTAACCAAAGCATAACAAACCTTAGAAACAGTTGCTATTGTTAGTGTTATTAGTAACCTTATGTTTGTGTACCTTATGATGATGGCATTCCTGAGAGAAGATCTTGATTAAGGTAAATAGCATAGTGAGATCAGTCTGCAGTGCCCTTTCGAGATGTTAACTGTTGTTATCTTGGCTGGGATGTGAACTTTCTCCTATTCAAAGGAGAAAAAAGAAATGTAGAAGTCAATGTATGTCTTAAAATACGTGTATGCATGTGCATTTCAATGCATTATAACACACTGGAGAAAATCAAGGCCCCCTATTTGTCCTCTTCCACAGGATATTACTTTACTGATCCAAATGAAAATGCCGTAAAACACTGTAACAGAGAATAATGTAAGATAATGAATCACAATATTCATCTGAGGTTGCTGTTGCATGGAATAACTAACACTCCTCTGGTGTCATCTTGCTGGATCAGTCTGGCAAATTATAACCAGAGAGATACCATGTACAGCGTCATCTATTTAAACGCACTTCGATGAAACTAAGTACGGGGAAGGTTCCCCGAGTTCCCCAACATTGCTAGATACAAACACATTCACTGCATTGTTAATCCTACTAATTTAATACAAATCATGCAGGTCTCCATGAGATTTATGCAAAAGAACAGCTGAAACCTGTGATTAATGTTGGCAGTGGAAAGATCGGTTTCAGTCTGTTGGCTAAGGTTAATCTAGTACTGGGGAAATATTTATCCTTTGCTATGATATAGCTTAAAATACTATCTGTATGTAGGATTGCCCTTAAGATAAAGTACAGGGGGCTGAACAGAAGCAGGAATTAGCTGCTGACTTTTAGCTTAGACTTATAATTTACGGGTTTAATTTTGCTGCTTCTCGCTTCCATTATTATTAATTTATGTATTGGTGATAATAACAGCAATAACAGCTTCATCTCCAAGTGCTCTAAAGACAGAGATGATTGTAAAAACTGAAGATGGGGATCAATTCTCCATCACTGAAATGCATCTTTATGTGAGATGCAGCATCACATTTCTTTTCAGAAAGTCCCTTAGAAGGGTGAGAAAATTGTAGTTGGTCCATTGCTGGGAGGGGCTGCCTGCCCTGCTTCAAGTTGGATAAGATACTTGGGCTACATCTACATGAGTAAATAGAAAAGGAAAGGAACCATTTTCTATTCCTGAGGCTCACTGGTGTGCCTCAAATAATATCCATTTGGTAAATTCTCTTTTCTTCAAAAGAGACCAACATACCCAGCTGCCTATTGGGAATGGTCTGTGGCTGATGCCAAGGTATAGGCTGGCAGACTCTGAAAGCAGATGGACGCCAACCAAAACTATGCCATGTTGCATGTAAATAGTTAAACAATAGGGGTAATGATGCACAAATGCCCATAAGTCTTCCTATCTCTATTTTATTTATTAAATTATTTACAAAAAAAAGAAAAAAAAAGTCTTAGAATTAAATTTATTCTGTAAGTTGTAATTATTTACAAAAAAAAAAAAAGTATTTGGTGAATTAAATAATTATTTATTTACCTAAATAATGTGACTAATTCAGCCTGTTTTTAAAATCAGACTGTCTATACCAGCATAGAAATCCAACATTTTGAGAGGTCCTGCTGACCAAAAGAAGAAGAAAAAATAAAATTTGCTAGGGATAAATCAAAACAGAAAAACAAAAATAAAAATACAAAGTACAAAAGTTTTGCCATACTTTGTTTCATTTTCTTTGGTCTATGAAGATTTTTTTTCTTTTTATCCTGGAGGGGCCTAGCCTAAGAAGTTTCATGTTTTTAACGTCACCATCATTAAACTGATGTTTTCTGGATTGATACAGACTTATCTAAAACAAAATTTGCATAGATTGTCTCAATCGATACTCTTTGCAGATTTAAGTTTTCTCTTGCAAAATATTTGCCATATATTTATATATAAAACGTACCTTTTTTTTTAACTGGAAATTCTGTGAACAATTCTACTAACTCTTCCCACAAGGACAATAAACAGTGTCCTTATATAAATGTGGTTTGTGTTGGGCAGTCATCTATCTGAGGATAATCATAGAATCATTAAGGTTGGAAGAGACCTTCAAGATCATCTGGTCCAACCATCACCCTACTACCATTATAGCCCACTAACGATACTGTTAAAAGTGTTTGTTCCTGTATTTTGGAAGTAACTAACCAGAGACAAGGGTGTGCATTCAGTGTAACAGGGCAGGATAGAGGCAAATAGCCTTCCCACTTGTGCAGATTACATAAAGAAGTGATGAAGTGGGATGAACCATGCTATGTAATTGTATTTTCTCTCCCTTGGAACACTGTGCTATGTACAGAAAACTCCGAATTAAACTACCTTTTTGTAAACCAAACTTTTTTTTTCCTTACTTTTTACTGAGAGTGAGTAACTCATTTCCTCAGCTGTTCTGTTACAGGAGGATAATTTTGACAGGTGTCTCTTATCCCCCTTCCTCCCTAATAGCAGCTCAGACACTGTGCTGGGAGAGCTTGTTTCTGATGTTCTTGTTAAGGATGAGTGTTTCATGGAGGAAAATTAAGCAGCTATTAAGAAAGAAGAAAGCAAAATATAAGCAGAATGTTGGCTGCTCTTTCTGAAGATAGGACAGGCTTTGGACTACCTGGAGTCATGGTGTTTAACCTAGAAAGGAAAACATGAGCCTGGAAACAGGCAGCTCAGCTCAGTAGATTGGATTGCTAACCAGAAATGACTGGCCACATTTTGTCATGAAGAACGTGGTGCATTAACAAGGAAGATGGATGTGAAGTAGGAAGAGATGCTTGGAGGTATGTGACATGCTCAAAGGACACATCCAACCCTCCTGACTCCCACTCGGGCCTCCAGCCCCTGGACCAGGCTGGCAGCTGGGTCCTCCTGGGCTCAGACTGTAACCTTGTGAAATCAGTGGAAGAGGCTCACACTGACTCCCGAAAGCAGAAAAATTTGTACTTCAGTTTTAGAGATCATTTGAGTTGAGTTTTCTGGAAAAAAAAAAAAATAACTCCTTAGAAAAAGTGAGAAAGCACAATGCAGAAGTTTATATTCTGTGTGCCAAATGTGGCTGCATCCTAGGTGAAAACAAAGACCTAAAATGCAGTCTTCCTCGTCATCCTTTCCTACTCCCCATGGTCTGGCCCCCACTAATAGCAAAGGGATGTTTGTTTTAAGGCCACATGCTGAAGGAGAGCAACTCCCAGGGGCCAGGTCCTGCCATGAACCCCACATTTCTTAGCTCACCTTCCAATTGGGTTGGAGCTTTTAGTGGCTCACAGTCTGGACATGAATTGCAATTTCATTGCTTTTCTCCATGACGTTAACAGATATGACTTGATAAGTGGAACAGGACTTTTCCATTACATAAGCAAAGAAACATTTTTCACTATTGATGTGCATGGTATGTAAAAAAGGTGAAATGTACAAGGCCTTTTTTTTTTACATCTGCATGTATGCTTTTAAGTTTTGGGGCTAGGCTGAGGTGAAGAAATTTTCCAGACTTGCCAAAACTGACAGTTGCTTTCATTTTGCAGCAAAACCTAAATGGATTCTTTAATTTTTATTGCTATAAAAAGTCTGATTAGCTACCAGAAACCTGTATAGACCCTAGGTGTTGCTAGCAGGCAGTGATGCAGTATAATTCTGTAAAAATACTGTAGCATTCAATTAAAATCAAAGGCTGCTGAGTTTCCATATGGTGCATTTGTGGCTTTATTGTGTCCTTGTCATGGTACCATTCAGTCTCTTTCCACACATACAGGTAGAGATGACTGTGACTTCCCCCCAAAACCAGGATGTAATACTCAATGGTTCTGCAGTTATATCTCAGGTAACGTTGATTTGAGTAGGACTGAAATTCTGTTGCCTCTTGAGAAGATAAAAGCCATCTGTGACTCAGAGCTTATTTCAACTTAGAAAATGTGAAAAACTAGGCAATGTTTTCTCCTTCCTATTTCAGATTTTCCTGTTTCTTAGTTAGAAATTCATGTTTTGTTTAAAGTGCACGTACACTCAAATATTAGAGAAGGTCCTGGGAGGAATGGAACAGGAAGCATGTTCTGCATCACAGTGCTAACTCCTTCCAGTTTGTGATCTTTCTCATTCTAGTAAGGAAGTTTAAAAGGGAGAATGGCATTGCTTTACTCAAAGTATTGCAGTTTTGGGATTTATGACAGGTTTGGCTGCTTTTTATCTCACTTTGGCTCCTTCGCTAAGCTGCTGGATATCTTGAATGAAGTGTGCTCCTGTCCTTATTTCTTTAGGCAGGGGAGGAAGCATACTGCAATATCATGGGTGAGATTTGAAGGTGGAGTGCTCTTTTCTGTACTTGTATTTTCTTTCAGTGGAGGTTGAAATATTGTAAATTGCTAACATCTGTGTTATATGCCCTCTGCACATTCATAATCTGATTTTTTTTTTTTCCTCAGCTCAGTTCATCAGAGTGACTTTGGCAGAAATGAGAGTACTCAATACATCCTAAAATATCTCCCCTAGAAGATAGTTAACCTCAGGTCTGCCTGCTCACTGTTCAGGGCTGATTGGGCCTATGTTGCTGTTTGCATACACAATTTGAACCCATCCCATTACCTGCCTAACAAAGTGGGAGAGCAAAATATATTCAGCAGAGTCATTATGGGAGCCACCTTCTGGAGATCTGTAAATAAGATGCTGTTTGCTGTGCAGAGTGTGCATGCAGGGAGACTGAGATAAAGTTCTAAGTCTGATGCTATCTTTTGAATTGATTAGGCTTTCATGAGCAGACAATTTTCTTGCACCAAATTTCTACTTGTCTGTCTAAACCTGGAGAGAGTTTGGCCAAAGAGCAACCTAAAGTTGAACATATTAGATCTTTCACTGGTATGATCTGGCATGGATCTGAATTAATACATCAAGCAGAGAAACAAATGTGTGTGTGCAGGGTTATTGACCAACTGTTGTATTTCAATATAGTTGCACAACATTTTCCTGAGTGCTTCCCCTTAAACGGCTTTTGGGATCCTTGTGAATGAAAAAGTTGTATTAAAACAAAACAAAAAAAAAAAAAAAAGAAAAACAAAAATTGTCTGCATTGTTTTGTTTATTTTTTTGTCCCCGAGGGAGTTACACTTCCAAATTCCAGATATCACCAGCAGCTTTGAGATTTGAACATCTTTTGAAAGTTTTCTTCTTCATATATGTTATTGCTAATGCAGTACTAAATTGGAATTCTATTTATTCACCTTCAGCATAACCCGTGAACCGAGCACTGGGCTGGCCAGACCCTGCTCCGAACCACTGCAGCTGTTCTTATGTCACCTCTTCATGCAAGCAGGACCTGTCTTTGCTGGCTCATTAAAAAGCCACATAAAATATTACTGCGGTGCCAGAGTCTGTGTCACAGCAGGGCACCATGCAGCCAGGCATCATGAAACAAGCTTGGTCCAAGAGGCAGCGCAGCCCGTGGCAAGCTGTTAACCTCACAGCCACTAGTGCTGGGAACAGGCTGCGTTTTGCCTTCAAGAAGCTGGTGGCAATATCTGGTGCTAATGGAGCTTTTTGATTTATAAGCCCCATATAATGCCAGAAGCAAAATTTCCCAGGTAAATCATCAGTCTGCTGTGTTTATAGGGCTTGTGAGATTTCAGTGTTATGCTCCCTCCTAGAGCAACTGTGTTGCATGGGAAACGCCATGTGGGTGCTTTGTTTTCTGTGCTGGTTTGTTGTTCTGTTCCTGTGAATTAATCCCTGTCAGCAACAAGTTGTAATAGAGGCTGTTTCTCAAGAGGAAGTATTTCTGCCGTTCTCACCGATAACTTTACTGTTAATCAATATTTGAGCCACCAGGGCTAAGAAATCTGGTACTGCGTCCTTGTTTCATCTTCTTTAATGGATAGATTATTTCTGTGTCAGCTGTGGATCTGAGTTTTCAAGTGACCATCTGTGCAATTGGTGTTATTCAATCAATGGTCTACAGCCCACAGGTGCTCCATAAAACATCAGAAGGTGATCTGTAGAGCAGTGGGAGTTGAAAGTGAAAATCAAAGCAATCCTAAAGGCATACGCAGTGATGCCCTGCAGTTAGCAACAAGCAGCGATGTGCTGGCTGCATGCAAATCCGGCTCAAAGGTGCAGGTCGATGTGTTGCCTGTGGATTTTTTTTTCCTCCAAAAATTTCAGTGGCTCTTTGGTTATTAGAGAAGCTTGATAAACACTGTTCTAAAGGATGCATTTGTTTTATGAAGGGAGCTATTTTAGCATGGGAAGGATGTTTAGAAAGCTGCATGTCAGGTTGGATTGTGACTGTGTTGGAGTATGGGTGTTGGCAATTCTGGCTCTTCCTTGAGGTGTCATGAAAGAAATGTGCTGGCACAGATGCCTGTGGGTGGGCACCTGGGTCTGCTTACAGACAGCAGGGTACAGCTGCCTCAGTTTTACTTGGCACAAGCACAAGACTCCTTTGACTGCACAAGAGGCCCCTGAAGCGTGCTGCACGCACCGTCTGCCTGGAGCAGGGGACTGCCTCTGTGAACCATGGTGATGCTCCTGAGCGGTGTGCCTGGGGGTGTGGTTTGCATGAGCTTTGCAAAAAAAAAAAAAAAAAAAAAAAAGAATAAAATAATAATAATAATAATAATAATAATAAAAACATTCCTTAAAGGTTTGCCCTGTGAGAAGGGTGTCAGAACTGCCCTTAGCAGTAGCTATGGGTAGTTGTGAGACATCTCTGCAATTTTCCAGTGGTCGCAAGGACCCGTTGGTGACTGAGTGGTGCTGTGTCAGCACAGGCTGTATTCCTACCCACTTCACCAGCAGGAAATTGTGGACTGCTCAGTTTGCCCTACGTAGGCACAGATCACCTAGTTCCCATTACTTCCTCATTGCAAGGAGGTATTTCTAAAGGTGCGATGCTTTTCAATATGGTCTCCCAGAATGTTTTCTTTTTCGTATAAACAAGAAAATTATTAGCTTGTGGACTATGATACAATGTACAGTACTGACAGCCCTGTCTATTAGAGGATTATGAGAAAAAAAAAAACAGAACCTGAAATTGTTTCACAGTACTGCTATATTAAGGTGTTCTTTTTCTTTTGTCTCTTAATTTGCACCTTTTGCTTGCATTCTAGTCATTACATTTTATGTTTTTTTTTTTTTTTTTTTCACAACTGGGAAGACTCAAAACTTTTTGTTCCCACTCTTTTCTTGTTCTTTCTTCTTTTTTTTTTTTCTCCTTATGAAAGGTGAGGTTTTTACATAATCACAGGATTTCAGGAAATGAGCTTTCTAAACATACAAACAACACTCCCGTTTGTCCATCCACCTTATTATATCTGTGAGTGTCATAATAAAAATGCGAATGCTGCCACAACTCTGACTGTGAGATTTATTCTCTGCTGACAGTTTCATTACTGAGAAGAACAAGATCATTTCACTTGAAATACAAGGGAAAAAAAACCCTCTGAAATTATCTCTGCTGGAATTTGAATTTGTCTGCCATCTAGAAAGCAGTATGAGTAAGCCCAGGACATCTTGAAGTGCTACTTGTGGCACTCCTCAAAACATATCCGATGGCTGCTGAGCTGCTGTACGTGGTTAACTTTGAATTAAGACCAGCAAGCATCCGCATCCAGAAGGTTTTAATTATGTAATATAGCTGAATCTGAAAGAGGTTAGTTAACCATCACAAAATCCTTGTAGAAAACAAGATCTTGTGCAGAGAAAGTTTATTATAAGAGATACAGGATAAACAAAGCTTGGGGGACAATTGGGATTCTGTAGCAGAATTATATACCCTTTTCAGCCTGATAAGCTTCTAACAAGTCCCATGTTTTGAAGGGTTCTTCACTTCATTGAGGTAGCTGGGGTCGTAGAGATTGTTTCAGTAAGATTATTCATCTTCAGAGCTGTGCAAAATAGCAATGAAATGCACTTGCTAACCATGTTTTAGAGATTGAGGCATATGCTATTTTTTTGCAATTATGATTGAGCAGAAAACAAGTCTTAGCGCATACAGGAGATTTTTTCCAGTTCAGTGTTTTTAAGGTGAAATGAAAAAAGTATGTTAAGGTTTCGAAGTATTGTGCCTTATAAAGGTTAAAGAGTACTTTTATTGAATTTAGTTGTAAAAAAACAGTGACACGCTGGATTTAGTAATGCATGAACACCCTGATCTTCAATTTTTTTATCATTTTTAACAACATTTTTTGGGAAAAAAATGAACATTTGAGTAAAAATTCCAAGGGAGAATTTCCTTTTATTGAGTGTTAATTCTGAGTAGGGCCATTAATTTTGGCTTGCAGTTGCAAGCAATTAATCAAATAGTCAAGAAAAGAAAGTTTAATTATTACTGTTTGTGCAGGCTTTAATTCTCATGAGTGCAAGCTGTCAAACTGCTGACTGTCATGTGTCCTGACTCAGGCTTTCATCTCTTTCTGTGTCTTGCTGAGTTTTCTGTGGCATGTGTACATGTATACTTTCCTGTTTGCCTTACCAAGCTCTCGCCAATCTCAGTGCCTTGTGTCCATCTCTTTCTGCTGACCTGAATGCAGAATGACACAATGCTTAACTGAGCCTTGCTGTACTGAAGGGACTTTGGGTGTGTCAGAGTCTGGTGGAGTATTGTGGTGCTCAGGAATATCCTGGGCTTGAAGAAATGCTTGTGGTATCTTCTGTAATCCCTTCTACAACTTGCTTTTGCAACACCCTGTATATGTTCCTCCACACTGCTGAGATGCTTTGTGTGCTCCTGTCTCCCTCCTCTCTCACTGCAGAAGACACACAGCACTCAGAAGAAAACAATTGAAATAATTTTAAGTAATTTGTAAGACCAAGAATCAGGGAAGGGAATGATTTTTACATCCTTAATTCTGAACTCAGTGCTCACTAAAGCTTCTGTTGTTCCAGGTTTTCACAGGGAACAGCAATGCTGACAGTGTGGTTCACCACAAGCTCCTGCACTCCATGAAAGCCCGATTCTTGCGCTTCATCCCTCTGAAGTGGAATGTCGGTGGGCAGATAGGACTGAGAGTGGAGGTCTTCGGCTGCTCCTATAGTAAGTGGCAAAGTCTTAACTCACATTTTCTCAAAGAGCTTTTGTTGGTGCTGTCAGTGATGCAGGAGGGATGCATCAGAGCATGAATTAAAATGCAACATGGAATACGTAGTCATTTATTTTTTCAGTAGTTGCCCTTGCCTTTCTGCATGGGGATGCACTAGCCCATCTAGCTCAGCTGGTGAAGCTTTCCCAGAGCTAAGCCCAACACAGTGATCTGCTGCTGCTTGTGAGCACAAGGTGGTCTGATGCTGTGGAACCTCCTGCCCCATTGAAGGACACAGAGCTACTTGGGATCTTTTTATAGGGTTTAATTTAGGAATAATACTACCATCTGCTTAAGTGTATTTTTAGTATGTAATAGTTTATTTTTGTTTTTAAGGAATGTTATCTAGTTGAGGAGAGTGGTGCAGCTTGTGCAGCTAGTATTTCTATTTGAGGCTGATGATTTCATAGCTTCAGAGAGAATTTTGCTGCTTTACTGGTTTTGCATGGGAGTTTTCTTCCATGCTTTTCTTCAAGATATGGTGATGATCTTCTGAGACACTGTCTGTATCACTTTGTCATGTGGGCTTTGGAGCAGCTTATGAACACTGTTACCTGAGGGTGTTTCATCTGCGTAGTTATCTCTGTGTACTGCAGATATATGACCTATGACCATGGAAGAGTATGGAAGTAAAGAAAAAGAACCAGTGTTGCTCCCAGGCATAAGATGAAGACAAGTGCACAAATGAGGAAACACAAATCCAGTATTTGTTTCTTTGGTGGCTGTGGTTTTATTTCTGAAATGTGACTTTATAATGTTCAGAGACACTGCTGGAGACAGGTAAAATTTTATGGGGGAGTTGAGGGGATTTGCAAGCTTTGGCCAGAAAATTCAGTGTGGCGTGGCACAGATCACCATCATGTGATGCTACTGTAATTGTACATCTCCCTATTTAGATTAGGTCCTTATCTCCTCCTCGGAGGTGTAGAAAAGGGGTTGTAAATAGAAAAGTAGAAAAACTCCTATTTGGGACAGTTCTTGGATTCATCTGAGCAGTATCAAAGTGCAAATTGTCTTAAAACTTTTGATTCACATGATTCCACTGAATTGAGAGCACACTCCTGGACTCTCAGTGGCTTCATCAGCACTCTCAGGCTTTACAGCCAATTCATGTGGTTTTGCCTGAAGGATCTTGTTATAGTCTGTGTTGATCCAAAAGTTCCATTCAGCTTTTTTTTTTTTTTTTTAAGATGCTGCTTCTCCACCTACTTTGATGCTCAGGCACTATGGACTATTCATTTAAGTACAGACCTGCAATGTCCTGGTCTGGACAGGTAGCCACTTATGCCAAGAGACCTTTTTCACTCCCACCAGTGGACCTGTAAACTGAAACCTGCAAATCAAAACCAACTGCCCTTGATGTCATCATTCCAAAACAGCTATATCATCTATTCCCAAGGAACTTTTTTTTCATTACAGTGACCAAACCTCTGCTATAAAAAATGTAGTCCAAATAGACTTGCTGCAAATAAAAACTGGAACTGAAGATGGAATTTTTTTCAGCTGAATGTGATTTGGTGCTCTCCACATGAAATACTATATGGGCACTACCTCCATGTCAGATTGTGGTTGTATCTTCTGTGATATAAAGAAGACTTCAGAGTGACTTGCTGGCTGAGTTTCCTTGTGCTGATATCATCTAAGTCTTCCTCTTTATCCTGTACCCTGCAGTTACTGGAAATAAAAATGGTTGTAGAGAATTAAGGTGTGAGATTGAAGCAAGGCAGAAAAGAAATAAAGGGATTCATAAAAGTTTTACAGGGTGTTGAAATATTCATTCCATTTATATAAATGCGCCATTCAGATTTCTGTCTGGCAAATTGTGTATGCCAAGCAATACCTGTCTACAAGTTTTGCTTATATAGCTTCACAGTCTTGGCTACTCCTAACCCAGGCATTCTAGCACTGTACGAAGATGTATGATCATTTATAAAATGTCATCTTTACTGTTAAACTGATGGAATGTCTGCAGCAGATCCTGAGCTGGTGTACCCCTACATAATGCATTTTGTAATGCTCGACAGCATACAGACTCATCCACCATGTTCAATCCTGGCACAGGAAATATATAAATAAATTGAAAAAAGTTAAAAGAAATGACATAAAATCACTAGAGGCAGTAGGGGACAGGCAAGGGAAAAAATGGAACTTAAGGAAGAACAAATGGCCCAAATGTACAGCACCTCTAAGAGATGACACTTCATGCAAGCGTCTGTGTGTATGAAAGAAGGGATGTGAGGCTGGAAGTAGGAACAGCATTCTAATCACCTACTGGTACCAAAGGTTTAAGCTGATACAAATTAATCTGTAAGAACCTAATTCGCAGTTATGCCCAATCCTCTCTATGCTGTTGGAATGATTTAAAGGCTTTGTTAAGTAAACAAACAGACTACTTGCTCTTAAGTCCACTAAAGTTGAAGAAAGTGTTTCCACCAGCATTTTAGCTTTGATTACAGTCGTGAAGCATAATATAAAAAGAGAACACATTTATGAGGGACACAGGTGAACCAGATCCTGCACAAATATGCATCTGCAACTGCTGGATGATTTCTACCTCTTAAACTACTTGTGGTAGCAGGTTAAAATTCAGGTGATGCTGGACTTCTGTCTGTATATTCCACCTTTCAAGCAACTGCTGCCCCAAAGTGTAGTACCTGATCTGGAAACAGAGTTGCTTTATAGTGATATATTCTGGGCAGAAAGTCGCAGAAGCAATGATTTACAGGCAAGCTGGAGATTCTTTTTGTGCAAGTGGCAGCATTCATTGGATGGCTTAAATAAAAGTTTGGGGATACTGACAGCTTAGGCCATTTGAATTTAATGTGCTGCTGTATGTCTGTTAAAATACGAGACTACTGCCAAACATGAAGCTGAGCACCCCTCTGCTACACCAAGGCATGCAAAATGGCCTGTGGCTCCTTGGATTGTCTCTGATCTCATCAGCTCCTTTTTAACGTTGCGTATTTGAGCAGAAGATGGCAGCTGTAGGAGAGGTTTGTGGCTTTGCTGCTTAAGCTTTTTAGTGATGGCAGAACTGGGTGTGACACTCTTGTGCCTGTGCAATGCTCTGACCTCCAGTTGTGGAGCATGCCTGTGCTGTGCAGCACACTGCTGAACAGGTCCCAGGAGCACAACCTTGTGCTAACTTCTGGTAGAGGTAGCTTTCAATGATGACTGTGTAGTAGGAGGCAGATGGAAGGCATCAGGTCTTGTAGGTCACAGAGGTCTCTGCCAGAACACAGTAACAAAAAAATATCGAAGGATCATATTAGAGATTAACTGCAATATACACTGGATGACAAAGTGGCTGACTTACCATGTGACTGAACTGTGCTACTGAATGGCACTCGTTGTAGTTCATTACTCTTGGGATAATTAATATACTATTATGAATTTATCTCAAACACTAGTCTGTCAAACAAAAGAGCTTTCCTTTTTTTTTTTTTTTTTTTTCTTCTTATTTTCACCCTCTAACTAGCTGCCAGCTGAGATTGTTTCATTGGAACACAAATACATATATTTACCAGCAAAGCTTTTTCACGCCTATGAGTTTGCTTGACCCTAGCCTATATAGTTCAAAGTCCACGTGAAACAAAGCACTCGGAGCTGTCAGAGGACACATGCTAATTGCTGTTTTCCTTCTCACACTGCAAGTAGGTATTTAAATGAAATTTAATTACATTTCTTGGAAATTCCTGCAAGATTCCATCTCACATCCTCAAAATAGGTACTAAAATAGGAATTTAATGGTCTTGATTTGAAAGAGCATACAGTGATGCTTCCTGTTCAGAAAAAGGGATGTATGATGAGTTAAATGGAGACTTCCATGAAGAGGTGTGCGTTAGCTCTCACTGGCCATTTGCAGCAGAGATTCCAGAAGTAGTGTGATCATAACAGATAACTGGAGCTACAACAGAGCTGGTGTTCAGACAATTGGCAAACCAATTGCTTTGGATGCTGGGGAGCATGGGACTATCTTTATACTTGGGAATAGTCTTGTTAGCTTAGCGCAGGGGAAAAAAATCTGCTGACACAATTGCTTTTATAGGATAAGATTTATAGCTGCATTGAAGATGCTGATCATATTCTATAACTGGTTAACGGCCCAAAATGCATCAGCAGGATCAGGGGTATGTTCATTTAACAGGCTGGGAAACCACAGGAGAAACAATGATAGGGTGTGAGATAGGGTATCTTCTGCCTTTGAGAGATGAGTTTTTCATTTGCAGTTCAGGACTCAAATTTCTCATCTTTTGCTGTCGTTGCTCCAGGGAATATGATCTGATATTGTGTTTTTAGATGAAATGATTCTTGATCTCTTTTTTCTCTTTCTCTTCCCTACCCTCCACCTTTCCCTCCTTTGTCTTGTGATAAGATGGAAAAGAACACGTTACAGAGAACCACTGTCTGTCTGATGGCACTGACCAGTAGTGTTTGTAACCACCTGTGTAAGACAAATACCCAAAGGATCACTTACCAGGAGTCAGACATAGATTTGTGATAGGGTCAAAGCTGCCTAGCAGAACAGTCACCTCTGAGGTGCTCATTCACATTCATCCCTTGAGATGCATGTCTGAGAGATCTGTGGAGAGGGAGGTCAGGTTGCTTCAGACTACCTGAAACCAGAAAGTCATGACCAGCCAGAAGGGATGTCTGCTCTGACAGGGAACAGAGCTCCTACCTCCTACAGGGAGCTAAGGCTTCTGTTCATTGATGCAGGTGCCAGAATAAGAGTTTTTGTCTCAAATTGAAACTGTACCTTAAGGATATTTTGGAATAACTTTGCCTAGTGTGTGGCTACTTTTTCCAAAATCACTAGGGAGGATCATCTTTATAAGAATAAATGAGTATCCTCTCTGCTGCCACCTGTCTCCTTGCTGCACAGGTAAACTCCATAGACTCACCTTGCTCCCAGCCTGTCTTCTGTCAGCATAACTATTCTCATAGGTTGAGTCCTCTAGTCACATGTTGCCATATTTATTTATTTATTTATTTAAGGCTGATTTAGCCTGATAATCCACCTTCAACTGACTGTTTCCAACCACCTCCAAGTGACTTTAATGTTAGGATCTGTGTTGGGAAACCAAACTGAAGTGGAATAAAGTACCCTGCTTCCCTTGAGCCACAACCTCTAATGAGTTTAAGAAAAGCTTGATGAATTTCTATTGTATGGAGACTTTTTCACCTGTGAGCAGAAGGATGTATGTATTTACAGCAGAGGAATGTTTGAATTGTGGGTCAGAGAAGAATAACATGGAAGAAGCAGCTTTTACCTGATCTCACTATTGATGAATTTTGTAGTTTTGTTGATGGAGGACAGCATAGGAAAATATGAAGACTGAATAAAGTCTCTCTTCAGTGAGCACAAGTAAACCAGTGGGTAGTGCAGAATGAAACCACATGTTTTTAGTTTGTTATTTTTACAGATTTCCTGAGATTTATAAAATTTCAAATCCTTGTTCTCTTGCGCAAGTGGATTACAGGCATGTGTGGGCTCTAAATAAATACCAAGCAATCAAGCAAATTTTCTGCAGTGACTGCATTAGAATTGTGCTAGATCTTTCAGTTTTTAATGGGAAGCCAATGATTTGTTGTCATGCAAACTGCCACTAATGACTTTTGGAAGCCAGTGTTAGCATTTATTTGACATATTCCCATTTCATTCAGGGCTATTTATTGGCCAGTGTCCTCACAACTGATAATTAGTGAAGCAGAATTTTTCTGAAGCAGGTTTTCCTTTGTATTACACTCTGTAAATGTTGGTATCAGAACTGTTCTAGAAATTGCATGTTGTGTTGTGGCTTAGTGGAGAGATAAGAACAAGGAGTGAAGTGTGAATTCAGACTGAGAGCCTGGATTATTTGGGGTGAGGATCTTGAAAGAAAAAAAGACTGCTATACGACACCACTGAATCAGTTCTCTCTTTCTCTTGTAGTATCTTTGTTTTGGACACTTAGCCAGAAAATCTACTTTAACCACAAAATGCACTGAAAATCAAATGCTAAATACTATATATATGTGTATTTAGTAAGCTATTTCCCAATTCCTGCCTGTGTTAAAATGAAACTATTTTTATGATGTACTTAGAATTCACTTTTTAAACCACTTGAAGTATTTGATATAGCTAGGGAAAATTCATAAGAACTAAACCTTGAATTGAATTTTCTTTATAGAAACTGGCAGTCAAAGCGTGAATAGAGAGAAAGCAGCAATTCTAGGGAGGGGGAGGGTGAACTTGAACACCTAAATCAAAAGTAAAAACAGGGAAAGCAGATGGCATGAATACTTCTGTAACAATACTTCCTACAGCAACAACTGTTACACTTGTGATTCTAAACAGCATTTTATAATTCTGACAACATTGATAAGAAGTTAGTTTAGTTTATTCTGTAGTGGATTTTTTCCCAGGATAAATTTATTTGTAGTTTCAATCTTCTGAATAGATAATTGTCTTTTTATTTGGAATGGAATCAGTTTGGGAGTGGCAGAATTTCCGATGAAATTTAAATTTTGAACTACCTGCAAGTTTGTAGTGTGCTGTCAAACTTTTGTACAAATTGTTGTTCTGACATGTAGAAGTTTAGGAATGATGCCTTCCGTAGTAACAAATCATTAACAGGTGTTTTAACAGGTGTTTACTTTCTGAGTGTGTAATAGCTTTTAATTGAAAAAATCTTTAAATTTGGGTCCAGTTTAAAAAAAAAAAAAAGGAGTGGGAGATCCACAACTATTATTTCTGGTTTTTAAAGAGGAAAAAGTGAAACTACCATTAAAGGTCAAAAGGGTGGAAAAACTCTCAAGGTAGCTTAAGTGACTTAAAACACTAGCTTTAATCATAACACGGTTGCTGACCAGGAAGTCTTGATTCTCTTGCTTATGGACCTTTCAGATACTTTTCAAAAGAAAATGAAAAAAACAACTGCTTTAGATTATCATTAAAGTATGTGGTTTGCAAACAAAGCCTATGCTCTTTCTTCTTCTTCACTGCAAAGATATTCTCTGTCTTTATATGTAACCCAGTAGTTACATAGAATGTTAAATGCTTGTTCAGAGTTTTTGTTGTTGTTGTTGTTTTCTTCCGGTGTTCTTATTATTTTTCTTAAGAAAAGGAAATACCAATTGACAGATTTATTATTTACAAGTACATACTTTATCCATGGTTTTTAACAAATTGCATTTGGATAAAACTTAGAATTGAATTAATATTTGTCAGTCATATTTGACTATGATGCATTAGTTAAAAGTATTTAAAACTACATGAAATGTTCTGGTAATGTAAAGAGGGTGAAGGAATAAAAAAAGGAGCGGGGGAGAGGGAAGAAAAGAAAAAACAAACAAAAAAAAACAAGTTTACTAAAAATCTGCTTTGCTTAAAATGCCACTTTGTTCTGTAAAGAGAGTACTGTATTTTGCTGCTGCCACAGGAAATATTAATTGCAATTGAAGAACTGACAGCTTGTTTCCCATCACAATGATCAAGTTTTGGAGGCTGGCTGAAGAGGAAAATATGTTTCTAATAGGATTTTCAAAGGTGTATAATCAGGTTAGATGCCCAGTTCCCATGAAATCCCTTCAAAAGTTTTTTGAACTGGTATTTGAAAATTCTTGCCAGCCTAGTCAATTTACATGCAGAAACATGGTTGATAAATGCCCATCACAAACAAGCAGCCAACCCTAGAGGCTAAGATGATGCCTATTTGGATGCAAAGGTGGATGTGGGCATGGCCAACATGCAGAAACAGCTCAACAGACACTTCTGAGGCTAGAAAAAGTGAGTGGAGTAAGAACTGAAGTGTTCAAAGTAATGAATAATATCCTGTGTGTGTTTAAGAGACAAACAACAAGCATGACAAGGGATGCTCTGGAGATCTGAATACATTGGAAAGCACCTGGTCTGCTTTAAAAAGTAAAGTGAGAAAACAAATCTTGCATGAGAATGAGGAGGAAAATTGCAGAGGAATTCTGTTTTAATTCTAGCGTTCCTTATAACCTGAACAGAGAGGATTGGAAATGGATGAAATGTAACATGGCTCCAGAGTTGCACAGGTGCCATGTACATCCTGTAGACGTACACTTTTCTAATCAATAATTTAAAAGATTCTGAGATGTTATGTTCCCTCTCCTCATGCTGTCCCTCTTCATTTTGTCATCTTCTTTCTCCCAGAGTCAGATATTGCAGACTTCGATGGCAGAAGTTCCCTCCTCTACAGGTTCAATCAGAAGCTTATGAGCACATTCAAAGATGTGGTTTCCTTGAAGTTCAAGAGCATGCAGGGGGATGGAGTCTTATTCCATGGAGAAGGACAGCGTGGAGACTACATTACCTTAGAAATGCAGAAAGGAAAGCTCTCATTGCACATCAACCTGGGTAAGAACAGTTAGGATTATTGGTGCGCATATTGCTCTAACAAGGATTGTTTCAAGTTGCTTTTATGAATATATTATTTATATTAAGCAGTATCTAGTAATTTCAGCTCAGACCAGCAACACCTGCTGTGTGCTTCAGGGAACTCAGAGTTTAAATACTGGTCAGAGAAGGTGAGAGGGGAAAGAAAAGAGAATAGACTTGACTGATGTCATGCAGGACACATGATAGATGAGCCAAGAAGAGACCTTGGCTCTCCTAACTAGAGATGGCCACAGTAGAGCTTGCTTAATGATTACTTTTGGTCTTTGTTTGATGATGCATTGAAGAAGTGCTATTACTTATTTTAAAAAGTTCTCCTTCTTTCACTTTTTTATTGCTATTTTATTGTTGTTATTTTTAAGAACATCATTCCCAGGAAGTATGGCTTGGGGCTCTAAAGGTTTATTTTCGCTGTGTCATTTTTTCCATTCTGTGATTAGAACTTGGCAGAGAACGCAGAAATTAAATGAAAACACTCCGATCAAAACATTGTGCACATTGATATTGCTTTGTTCCTGGAGATGGCTGTAATTGGGAACTGTGAATATCTGGAAGGCCTTGAGCATGTGATCACGCTGGATTGCAGGAGGAGAAGAAAGGCTGGCTTAGTTTCTCTCTGTAGAAGGGTGCTTGCTTTTTCTTGGTGAATACACTAAAGCACTTTGATGTCAGGAGTTACTGTAGTAGGAGTGATCATTCCCTGTCTCCAAGCCTTACTGCAGAATCTTCGTTAGCTTCAGCTGTGGGAGAGCCATGGTATTGCCTCAACAGTTCATGCTGACTCACATTTCTCATATGTGAGAGGTCTGAGTTGGGCAGAAGTTTCCATGCCAGCATTGTTGGCGCTTAAGTCAGGGTAGGACCTGCATTTACTGTATTTGGATGTTTAACTTGGTGTGAAAGCCCCCGTAGCCCATCTAAATGGAAAGCTAAAACAAAAACCTTTACTTTTGTTAACCACGGGGGTGGGGGCAAGGAGGGGAGGGAATTAAGATCCACATTTCTCACTACTGCTCTCAAACTTAATAACTTTGAATAAAGTAGTCTGAGCCAGTTGTGGTTCATGTTCACATTGGTTAGATTGCTGAAGGCTGGTTTTAATAAAAATGGGAGGTGTAACATCAAGTAATATATGGTATTTGTAGGGGCACATCTTAGAGTAGCAATTCTCAGAATCATAGAATGGTTGAGGTCAGAGGGAACCTCTGGAAGCCACCTGGTCCAAACCCCTGCTTTAGCACGGCCGCCCAGAGCAGGGTGTGCAGCACCACGTCCAAGTAACCTCTGAAGATCTCCAAGGAGGAGACTCCACCACCTCTCTGGGCAGCCTGTGCCAGTGCTCTGTCACCTGCACAGTACAGAAGTGCTGCCTGGTGTTTAGACAGAACCTCCTGTGTTCCAGTTTGTGCCCATTGCCTCTTGTCCTGGCACTGGGCACCACTGAAAGGAGCCTGGTTCTATCTTCTTTGCATTTTCCCTTCAGTTATTGAGACATATTGTTAAGTTCCCCCTGAAGCCCTCTTCTCCAATTCCAGAACACTTCAGTAAGTTTGTCTAGTAAAGAAGTCATAAACTCGTGGTAGCAAACTGGAGACACTAAAATGGAATTCAAGATAATTTCTTCTGCATTTTTTCTACTTGTGCTTAATTTTCTTTGTTTTAAATGTTAGTAACAATTTTCCACAGCTCTCTGGGATTTCATTCTTACGTAAGCTCAGTAATTGTTTAGTTGCCAACTTGTATTTTCTTTCTTTTAATTTAGTTTGTTCATCAAATGATAGAAATGATGAAGCAATATTTTTCTAATTAGTTATTTGAATGTTACTTGGACCAAATAACTGCATCCTGAACCTCTGAATATGGAATCCTTTGACTCCATTGATTTGTCCTCCTCTTCCAAATGTTTAGTGCTAGGATGAGAGTATGGTATAGTTAAAAATATTATCTTAACTTCTTCCAGGGAAGAGGCTGTGTGAATGCATACTCTCAGATAAGAGTTATTTTCTTTCAACAATAGCCTCAAATTTACAGATTTTGGCTATTTCATATCCTCCGTGTCCATTCATATGTCAGGGGCAAGTATTTTGACATGTGCTCCTGAATGTGCTTGCATCTTGCCTGACAGTTTTGGAGCATGTTTTCTTTCCATTCTGCTGGGATATTAATACAAAATAAAAATAATAAAATAAAAAACACATTCCCTTTAAATGAGTCTCTGAAATGTTCAGACATGTAGGCAGCTGGAAAACAGAAGGGTGCTTGAAATCACCAGGGCTAGGCCCTAAATATTTTTATGATTCTTAATCTAAACTTGCAGAGATCTAGAACAGGTTTAAGGATCTCTTAGAATTGAATGAAACACTTGCAATCATGTTGTTTCACTGAATGTGGTTCTTTTTTTTTTTTTTCCTCTGAAAATGGTCAGGTGTAATTTTCTTGCTAAAATATAAAAAAAACGTAGTTGCAACTGAAATGTCAGGAGTAGTTTGTTAGTGTGAATAGACAGCAGACTTTGGTGCAACTCAAAGGGAACTCTTAAAACACCAGGGAAGGAAAAGTGTGTCTACATGCAGATATAAATGAGAGGGCCAAAGAATCTAAGAGAAGCTTTATGAAGGGTCTGTTTCTGGGCAGAGCTCCAGTTTGCATAGAGTAGCATTGCTCCTATCTCCTCTTGAGCCCTAACCCTTGATTTAAGGGCCTGGAGATAATTCTGACAACTTATGCCTTGTCTCTGTCCCTCCAGGGGACTCCAACCTGCACTCCACTAACAGCCACACGTCTGTCACCCTGGGCAGCCTCCTGGATGACCAGCATTGGCACTCGGTTCTCATAGAGCGCTTCAACAAGCAAGTGAACTTCACAGTGGACAAGCACACTCAGCATTTCCGAACGAAGGGGGATTCAGATCACTTGGATATCGATTATGAGGTGTGTGAAGCCTTTTGGTTATAACATGGGAGATGAGGCTGAACTGGTGTAAAACAAATGTGATGGAAAATAACTGTTTCTTAAAAGCTGTTTCTTTCCAGCAAAGATATTTTCTTTATTTAATATTTCCTTGCCATAGAGTTCCCTTTAACAATCATAGACTACCTCAGTGCAACTCTACATGCTATAGTCTCTGGAAGTGGCTAGCCTCTGGACAAATAGGCACTGGATTATGCTTATATTTCAAAGTATGTCAGACTTTAAACTAAACCTAATCTAGAAAGTATAGCCTTGGTGGAAGCCTTGGTTCTGGCCACGTCTTCAGGGAACACTCATACACAGGAAGAAGTGCTCTCATCATCTGCAATATGATTTTAATGGGATCATTGGACACTATCACTGCATCAGATTGACATGGGGATCCCAGCTCTGAGTTGTGTCTATCTGGACGCCACCTTGCTCAGATTGTTCTGCATGGAGAAGAGTGGGTAGAGACTATCCACTTCCCTGTAGGAGTGGAAGACCCTGAGCAGAACAGTCTAAATATCTGGCTGTGACCCAGATCCCTTCACATCTGGGGATGTGATCCTGAGTATCCGGCTCTAGGGAGCCAGAGCTGCGCGGCCAAGGAAGGACTGAGCAGAAGAAACACCTTACCTGCCCAGCAAACCCAATGCTGGTGTGCTCCCCCACGATGAGGCCAAAGTGTGGAAAAAAAAAGAAAAGTGCAGTTTGTATCACTCCAGCAATTCAGTTCTTGTGGCTTGTAGTGAAAAATACCCCCAAACAAACAAAAAAACACTCTAAAACAAACAAACATAAATCCCCACCATTATCATCATATCTATATGCACAACGGTTCTTCATCTTATTTGTTCCTCCCACCTATACACACCTGCTTGCAAATTACTCATGTTAATTTTTATTCCCACACACTTGTCTACCAAGTCTTGCTAGCCCATAGGGCACAGGGCTATGCTTGCACAGTCAGAGCCATCACCTTGTCTGGATGCGTTGAACTGGCATGGTTCATTGCTCTGAGGTCAAAAGTTTCCTCTCTGCACTTTGGATTTATTTCTTTTGAAAGACCAATTCCCAGTGCACCTTAGCGACAAATGTTGATGGCTTGGCAGTGGCAGGTGGCTGCTCTATGCTCCTGTCCTGTTCCAGCTGAATTTCCCTTCCTTACATTTCTCAAAGTGCTGAAAATGGAGTCTGTCCACCTGTTAAAACTCTTCTGTACCAAATCATGAGAACATTTAATAGAGGAAGTAGGAGAAACTTCCTAACTATTTGGACAGTGAGATTCTGGAACAGCTACAGACTAAACTAGCCAGGGTCAAAGCTGTATCTGCTTTTAAGGTGGAGTTGGGGAAAACCAAACACTTGAGTCATCAGCTTTCCTAATTCCAGAGTCATAAAATTCCTTGCTTCCAGCTGCAGGGTTGATGCCAGCTAGGGATAACTCAGGCTCCAATGTAATTTGCAGAACATTTTTCCAGATGTTCCAAAATAGGGAGCATGGTGAAGATCTTCAGCTGGCGTAAATCAGCATGTCAGCACTGACCTCTGTGACATGTTTTCTTTGCATTTGCACTGAAAGGATCTTTCAATTGAACATTACAGCAATACATTCAACTGAAAGTTTATCTCAGCACACTTTGGGGATTAAAGGCCTTACTGAGGGTAATAAAACCATTAGTTTTGTAATTAAAATTATTACCAATCACCAAGCAAACTGTTTTCTTAATAATGCAGTGGTATAATGAATATTGATTTTTCTTCTGGTTTTGAAACCCAGTGCAGAGTCCCTGAGCAGGAGACTTAAAGAATAGAACATGAAGAAGGAAAGTCTGGTGCTTTAAGGAAAAACTAATGATTCTCACTGAAAAAAAAAAAAAAATCTCTACCCAAAAGCCCTCACACCAATAACAAACCTGCAAGTGATATAAGATAGCAGTCTGTTCACTCTTTATTTCTGTGAAATGATCAATTAATACAACTGAGGCACAAGTTCATTAAGGACTTGTTTTCAAAGAAGTACTGTCAAGGTTATCCAGGGAGGTTTAATTTGCTTATTTATCCTGGCTTGCTAGGTGGAGTGGGAGGAAAAATAACCCCCAGATTTCCCTTTACTTTTGTAATAATTAGCTGAGCCATTAGGGGTAGTGACAGAGGAATACAGCTGACCGCGTTCCAGCAGCTGTCAGCGTGCCTGTGGTGTCGCACAGTGCTGTGTGCCCGTGCTGCGATGGATGCAGCAGGATTGCAGCACAGCTCCCAGCACGCTGGAAGCACTGAGAAGTGCGGTGGCTGTAGGATCTTTGCCCACATTATATCGTTTGTGATGCTGCTGGCTGTAATGGAAAAAATGGAAACAAACAAAAAAGCAGAGGTACCACTGGCAAGACTTTGCAAAAAAGACCAGTGAAGGTGATTAGATATGAGCTGTCTAATCTGGAAAAGGAAAATTGGCTTATCATAAGCTTTGTTTTTGTGGTGTTCAGTCTTTTCTATTGTCCTTAGGATTCTAAAGTAATTGTGTTCCAAGGATTTGGGGAACTCTACTTCCTTAGAATCTTTGTCCTCTGGAAATTTTAGCCCTCTACTTAAGTGATGAGTTGTAATCTGCACAATACTAATGTATTTCAGTACTTAGATAACAGCACAGCATAAGTTTTGTTCAACTGTGTAAACTGCAGTACTTTTCCATTACACTGTTCATTTCCGAATACTGTGTGTAAGTCTTATAAAGCCCAAATCACAGTGAAATTTAAAGCAAAACATTTGCAAGATGCAAATGGGGTAGTATGTGTGTGCGCTACTACCCTCCACTGGCTGAAAGCAGAACTGTTCAGATACATGGTGAGTGGAAAGGGGTAACTCCAGTTGTACATCCAGTGCTCTGTGGGCAGAAGGAATTTATTCCCCCCATTGCTTGGTGTTTCCTGCTCGGTGACAGCCTCCAGGTCAGAGCAACCACAGGTTGGAGACTGCTTGAAAATTTGGGTGTTCCTGGTGGGGGACTGCTTATAGCAGGTTGATGAAGTGGTGTGTCATGGCACATAAAAGCCATGTCCAAATCGCAAAGCTGTCCGCAGCAGCATTTCTCCAACAGCTGCAATACTACACTGTCTGTAACTCCCATACTGGGAAGTCTGGGCACTGCTCTATGCTCAGAGATGATGCTGTTGGTGTGCTGTGTCCCTGAGATAACATCCCAGCTGGCTGTATGGAGCGGTGCTCTGCTGTCTTCCTTTTGGGGTGGTAACTAAATGCAGTTCTTGTTCTTTCCAAAAGCTCAGCTTCGGAGGCATTCCTGTCCCAGGGAAACCAGGAACCTTTCAGAGGAAAAATTTCCATGGGTGCATTGAGAACCTTTATTACAATGGAGTCAATATAATTGACCTGGCAAAAAGGCGCAAACCTCAGATCTATACTGTGGTAAGAAACAATGATGTCTGTTTTCCGTCTTTACTTCCCTGTTGTTGGTGCTGCTGGCTATACTGAATGAACAGAGTTCAGACTTAGGTAGCTATGGGTATAATTAGCTTGTTAAAATGGTATTGCTGAGGCTAGCGCCACCCAGCACTGACTGCTATGGTGGGACTTATTGAAAGATACATGTATAAATTAATATATTTCTCTGACTTTCGAAGTATATGAGAATTTGGATAAACTTTTTATTTCCTTTTCCAAGATGAAGATGTGTCTTTCTGATGCCATGATAGAAGTCATAGAGAATTTTTTCTGATTCTCAGATAAAATCCTACTTTTTGAGCCATTCCCCATCACTATTGCTGAGTATAGTAGTAGAAACGTTTTATTTTTCTGTGTGATTTGGTATTATAGAGACAAATAAATGTTTTTCTTACTAAGAAAAGTATTTTCCTTTGTACCGCCCCTTATGTTCAGTGTGTTATTGGCAGTTCTGAAAACCACTGACCTGGTTCTAGTGTCTCTGAATGGGGGAGAGTGGAGTTGAAGCAAAAGGAATTACAGTCTTATCCAGCCTGCTAACATAAAGTGTACAAGTAACTTCATACTTAATAGTGTCTAAAATTACAAATATGTTTAAATATATCATGAGCAAAATAGACTACATTTTATTTCATAAGAAAGGAGAACAGTATACTCCCATGCAGTGTTCACAAATTTTAAATAATTCAACTGTTTGTTTAGCTTATGCCTCACTCCCACACCATGTTTTGATATTAAGCCTTTTGGCTAATACTGTGTCTCTGGAGAACCAGGAGGCAAAACTGCTTCTGGCTTTCTTGGCATTTTCATAGAACAGACCAAAGCTGCAACAAAGAAAGCCCGAAGTCCAAGAGAAGTCCTTATCTTTCCTACTGTCCCTGCCTGGGACTAAACTGAAAGCACAAGGAAATGGAAAACAGAACGCTGATAGGTGAGAGGTCCTGTATAGTGTTGTTGGCAGTTAAGACTCTGCTCCAGGATGCTCCCCTGGCTTGGGACTAAGAGATTGCTTTAATAACCTCAAGTTTGATTGTTCTGACTCAGGACTCTAAGGGACAAATCTTAGGTACTGTGTTAAATTGCTCTTCCCCTCAGCTTAGTTTTTAAGGGGAGGAAAAAGGCCTGGCCTTTTTCTTAGGTCATTAGCTGTTTGTTTTGCCAGCTTGGTAATGTGAAGGCCTTCCTAAAGGGGTAAAGGAAAATTTTGTAATGTGCTTTTTCTCTGTTGGGTACTGTCTGGGTGTAACATATCCCTGAGCAATGAAACCCTTTTACCACAATACTTAGTTCAGCCAATTCTAGATTGAAGGTCTAGGAATCTTGTTTCTTTGGTCAATTTAAAGTAAAGGGGAAGTGCCCCCATCCTTCGATCTCCCTCACAGAAGTGATGAATTTAAATAAAAAGTTTTAAAATGCTGGCTGCTCCACTGCATTTTGCAAGGTCTGTGAGCTGTTATGTTCTGTGCCTGTGACACTTTGTTTACACACAATACACAAAAAGGTTGCCACAAATGTCTCATGATCTTGTCTGAACATCCTTCTATAGCAAACAGCTCCTGCAAATGTGGTGTCTTCCAATATTCTTTCCATCACAACCATTTATCTCTTCTGGCAATTTTCAGGTACTTCCAGCCATCACAGATTGATCTCCTTCTCCCATCCTCCTGCTCTTCTCGACCCCTTAGTAATTTACTTACTCAATTAAAATAATTTGTTCTTGCTAAGTGTAGTCTTTTGTCTGCCAGATTTCCTTTGCACTAAATGCTTTTACTCCAAGTTCATTGAGATTTTCAAGCAACAATCCATATCCCCAGGGAGCTACGAGCTTCTCTGCCTTGTGCCTCTGTAGTTGCTAAGGTTGTCTGGAGTGGAAATGCAATGAAAGGAACAGCACAGAAGTTGAATTAAATACATCAAGGGCTTTGAATCACTTCTAACAACCTGTTGTGTACTTATGTTTCCTCCCCTCAAGCTGGAGATCACCAAAGAAGGTTCTGCATGGTTAGTCCCCATAATATCTTTGTCTCTAAGAAAAGGTATTTGAGGACAACTGACCAATTTCAGATTAATGCTCAGAGACATTTTTTGCCTTCAAAATGGAAGCAGCCTTCAACATTCAATCTCTGTTTCATTCATTGTCCATTTGGGAACATTGACACAGTCATTGAGCCGAACTTATGGGTTATAATACCCACCAATTTTTTTGTTTGTTTGTTTTACTGTTGACATCTTTCACAGAATTAGGAGAATGATATAATAAATCAGTTTTAGAGGTATACATTTTCTCTTATGAAGGAAGAAGTTCTTCACCCATATAAATAATGGTCCCACATCAGCTGCATTTAAAGTCAGAGGAAGAAACTACAGGTTGTCAATGACAGAGTACTTCTCTGTGTTGTACTCATGGGTGGTGGATGTGATTATCGTTCTGCCTGTTCTTTTCTATAACTCATTTGCAGTTGTCAGACTTGCAATAAATCCCCTTGAGAAAACATCTCAAGATAGTGAGGCAGACTGTCTCTTTTGAACTGGAATTTGACTTCAGAATTTCCGTTTTGTATTGCCTGATGTTTAACCCCTCTGTGACCCTATTTGGCTAGGCTGTCTGTATTCCCCCTGGGTTTCTTCTGTCCCTGATGGCATGTTGTAGGGTTTTGTTTTGTTTTGTTTGTTTGTTTTTTTCCCCTCCCCTAGGTCCTTGTGTGGCAAAATAGCAGGAGACCTTTTATTTGCTCTCTAAGTGGTTACTGGTTTTAATTGCAAGGGGTTTTTAGAAGTTAAATTTATGTAATTACCAAAGTTGTGGTCCTAGGGTTACACCCATGGGAAGCCTTTGCAAAACCTTTAAAATAAAATTTCAAGACCTTTCCTATTACTAGCTGCGTGTAGGTTCTCACCAAAAAAGAAGCACAAACTGCCCATCATGAGGAATTGTACAGCTTTCACTTGTTCTTCCTGGGCCAGTAGTTAGGGGCAGGAAAATATGATAGAAGGCGCCACATTTACAAGAAATAAAAGGTAGTTCTTCACAGAAGGATATTTGAGCTGTTAATATCTGAGATGTTGAAGTCCCTGTTGAAGGATTTTGTGCATTTTAAGGGTAGATGTAGATTCAGGAGGAGACTGGACAAGGTCTAACAAGAGCAATCCAGTAAGGAATTCCAATACTAAACACGTGGAAACTATTTCTGGCTGAGGGATTAGTTCAGTGGAAAATAATTGAAAGCTCAGAGACTACTAGCAGGAAATATAGGGTATGTGTTTGCTGTTCTTGTACTCTTCTTCAAACAACTGTCTATAGTCATTGGTAAAGGCAAGATGGACCTTAGGTCTTTCCCAGTACAGCTGCTGTTATGTGAGGGTACAGAATTAATTTTAAGACGATGCTCACAGCAATGTCTGGTACCACTTGGCAGAGGGCTGGAGGGAATCCCCAGGTTCATACAGATCTTACAGCTGAGAGTGGGTGAAGTTAAGGAGCTGTGACTATTTCCCTCTCTGTACTAAATCCAGGATACTCTGTCAGAGCCCTCTGGCCACTAGTGTCTACCTACAGCTCTATTCGGATTGTACCTTTAGAAACTGCTCTAATGTGAAGATCAGGGTTTAAGTGTTTTCCTGTCTCAGTGATTTTTGATGTCAAAATGGGAAGTTCTCTAGCTGAAGGAAAGAAATAAAGAGGTCATGAAAAATTGCAGTTTTGATCTTCTCAATGCTCCACCCTACATATTCACTGAAATTGAGGAAAACGCTATCCCATTTTTTCTTCCATTAACTTCGCTGAATATGAATCGGAGCTATATTTTTATTTAGCAGACTAAACCCTACACTGACTTGAGAGGAGTGCAGGATATTTGAAAAGCAGAAGTTGTCAGCCCTCAGATATGCTTGAATTTTGACGTCAGCCTGCCATGTTGAATCTGGGACTGACAGTTCAGCATGGCAAGGGATGTGATGACATGTAAATGCATCACTGTGGTGCCTCAGGGAAATAACCAATTGCCAGCATCAAAGAGCAAAGAAAGATACCTAGTGACAGAAGAATGTAAACTAATAATTCATTCCCTTTATAGAGAATCCAAACATGCTATTTTATTAAGCTGATTTGAGATACCTTCATCTTGAGAAGAGTTTGCTTGTCTACGCACGTCTTCTTCGACCAAAGTGCTCTTGTAAGTGTTGATATATCTGTGAATATCAGGCTGGTAATTCAGGAAGGCTTCTACTAACGTTTGGAGAACCAGGAATTAGATACATAAGACATTTTTTTTCTCTTTTAGTTTTTCATCTGCAACTAGACTATAGGAAACAAAGAAAAAAAAGATGAAACTGTTTGCTGACCTTTTTCACAACTTCCTATAAGTCTAAGCTGAATTTATTAAAAAAAAAAACACATCCAATTATTTGTTGGGAGTGTGTATGTCACATGCACGTTAAAAAAAAGAACAACTGAATTTGCTGTTCTTTTGACAAGGTAGATGAACTCAGATTCCAGAAATATTTGGTTCCTGTAAAAAATATCTTTTTATGCTTTCTTTTATATTCTTACCTGCTCTCTGGGTCTTCAGATGAGTCTCCTTCACATCATACCAGCAGTACAGAACAGCAAGAAAGTCTGTATAAATAGCATTCATTTTAAGGTCTCATTTTATTGTTGCTGAATGGTGTAACAAGATTGCTTTGAAAGAAATTAAGTGTGTCACCTCAATCAAGGCCTTGAAATAAATTCTATTTAAATGACAGTTTTCCCATTGATTTCACTTGGCTTTATCTACAATTCTAAAGACTTTTTAGTCTGTAAATATTTAATCCATCATCTGGCTGCAATAATAAACTCTCCTTTTCCTGATAAAAAGGTTTCTTTGTGTTAGGATTTTGATAGTAGTGATGACCACAAGAGAAACGAGTCTTTCAGGGAGAGATACCATATTTTTATAACACTAGTTGACATGCAGAAAAAGTGACAAAGTTTTGAACAATCAAGGCCTTTTGAAAATATCAGCCTTCAGCAAATTACAGGTTAGAAACAATTCTTCATAATTTAATTTATTACATTATCTAGATAGTCAAATTGAGTGAATAGGGTGGTTAGTTCCTGCTGAGCAGAGGAGGATGTTTCAAGGAGGGATAAGGCAGTTAGTCCCTGGAGGAAAACAAGAGAGATGGCTAATTATTGTCATAGGAGTTAGCAGGTGATAAAGAAAGTGGTGGTGGTAATGTAATTTATTGCAAAGCCAAAGCTTTAAATGTCGGCTTTTTTAAGGTCTTATTCCAATTGGTACGGCCCAGGGAACTGCCTGGTATTTGGCTGCCTGGAAAAAGAGAAATGGGCAAGCTGATGCCCATTGGTCAGGGCCCTAGAGTACAGGCAATTCATAGTGACCATTGAGACTGGTGTTCTGCTATGATACACAAATGACTGGAGTTTAAAAGAGGAAAATCTAATAAAGAAAACTAGCAACAATAATAATAACAAAAGCCGATCAGAATTGCTTTCTACGCATTTTTCTATTTTGATGTAGATGTGGCTCTGTTTTAATAATAGTAGTACTAATAAAAAAAAATCTCCTTGCTTCTGTGTTTTGTACCAGGTAATAAAACCTAATAAGATGTAGATCAGCTTACCCTGAACTGGAACAAAAAAATATGCTTGAATAGTGCTAATTTTGCCAGTTTAATTTAAGACATCTATCTTAGTCACTTCTGGCAAGGTGAATTTGAAAGGCTGGCTTCATTCCTGCTTGTTGTTCAAAGGAGAGAGAATATTAAGTGATCTATATTTTGTTTGCTTTTCCTTCTATACACTTTTCCTCCTTTTCCTGTCTCTTTCTAGCTAAAATGATGTATGATTTTTCCAAATTAGCTCTATATTTGCTCCCATCTTTTGCCAGCAACACTTAGCTGTTCTACCATATAATGAAACATTAATGTACAGTTACTACTGGCATAAAGATGTTCAGATCCTTTGTTCCATTGCTGTTCGGTGATCTAGTCAGCTTAAGAGTCTAAGATAAAGGATATCCAGAAATGTCTAGTCATGCATCTCATCCTTGATTCTGTCACAGTCACAGTGTTTCAATTTTTTGTTAAATGGTATTTTTTTTTTCCACATAGGAATATTCCCTAAATAACTAAAAGTTGGTAGGATAAACCAGTATCCTTTTATTGACATACATGATACCTAGGGTGAATGAAGATGGGAATTCTCTATCATAAGGGTGATTGATACAGGGAGGTGTTAATTTCAGTGAAACTTGGGCCAGGAAAGCTTTCATGCTTCCATAATGAAATTTAGAGCACAGAAAGAGAAACCCACATTAATATAGGAACTTCTCTGAAAGTCTGAGCCCCTCTGTTGGGATGAACTACTTGGCCATTCAGAGAACAGATCCTAACTCAAGTAACAACATGCATCTTGGTGCTACCACATCACTTTTGAAAACAGTTTGCAGTGGCATGCGAGTAGGCTAGAGCTGGTATCTCACTTTGATTTGCTTTTCATTCAGTGCTTAGCAGTGTCTTGACTTGAAAAGCTTTTGAAACCAATATAAGTCTCAATATGTCTGTTCTGCCTGAGGTAGTTAATTTAAAGACAGGATTTGAAAGCACATCCACCATTCTTGAAATCCAGTTACCCATAGTTGAATGACAGTCTTTCATCTTACCCTTTTAAATCTGTATCAGTGATCACCTTTTTCTTCTATTACTCTCTTTACAAATCCATCTGCAACCTCACTCTCTTTGCGGCCAGTAGACCTTCAATTTCCAACCTGGAGATATTCTTGCCAGTTTATCCTCATCTGTATCTCAGCCAGGGCTGGGATTTTAGTTCCCTTACCTGTCATATGAAATATTCCTTTCTAACCCTCTGCAGAAAACAAGATAACCTTTTTATTGGATAGTATCCACAGAATGATTAATGAGGAAGGCAATTGCCTATTTGATGCTCTAACCTGTGGGTAGAATGGAAGCTCAGAACTACTCATTTATTGTTCTTCCTGTTCAAGCTGTGATCTTGGCCTGTATCCTTTGGTAGGCTAAATGTTGAGGATTTCAGTTCAGCTGTCAATTTGAAAAATTTTCCAAGCACATATTACTTTTGATTAGTACTCCATCAGAGTAAGGTGGATGTATAAGAAACTTGTGGCCAATTGCCCTGGTTGTGTTGTAGCAGTCTTTTGTCTTCATTCAACAGTACATAATACTAAATGAAGAAAGGATAGAAAAGGCTGAAATGGTTCATTAAGATTATACAAGTTTTGTTGAAGTCCTACAGAAGTCACTAGATAGGCTCCAGTCAGTTTCAGATCAGTCTTATGGCTCAGAGGGTCGTCTTTGTAATCCATTTTTATCTTCATCACTTAGCAACTGTGTTCTTTCATTCTCTTTTTAATAGGAGAGGTTCTGATTCTTCCTTAAACTGCTGTAACATGCTGTTTCCTGTTCATTCCACAGCTTGCTTAGACAAGAACAACCTCTGCAACTGTACAGGTCCTGCAGAAATCTGGGGTGATTGCAGTCTTGTCTTAAAAGTCCAATCTTGAGTGTCATGGCAGCCATTGAACAAATTGTGAATATCTCCATTTAATTTATAGGTTCAGAAGGTTTCTTGTGTAAGAATAGTAACAACTCTTCTGGAAAGATTTCACTGCTTATTAGAGGAGTCATTAATCAGTCTGGAGATGTTGGACTCAATGGAATTCTCAAATGCCACATGATAGCTGGAGTTCCCAGCAGCTGAGTAGAGCTGATCGTCTTCTTTCTTTTCTCTAGGGGTTAGAATCTTCTTATCCCATTTCCTAGCCAATGAACATTTACTTTTCAGTTAAATGGGGTTCAATTATAAAATCAAGTGTCTGCCAGAAATCTTGCATGTACCCTGGAGAGTTCCAGAACTGCTTCCAATTAAAGGAAATGCTCCTGATCAGATGCAGGTTTAGAGGGAACTGTTTGCTTTTCTGACTAGGCCTGCTGCAATAATTTGAGAATACCATTCAAGGCAAATTTAATAGTTTTTTCTTATAGGAACCTATCCCACTTTGGTGAATGAAAATTTTTCAAAATAATCCGCTAGGATTTTCAAAATAATCTTCCTAGGAAGTTAGAATCATAGAATGGATTCTGTTGGAGGGGACCTTTTAAGACCAGCTAGTTCATGGTAGGGCACTGGAACAGGCTTCCCAGGGGAGTGGTCACAGCACCAAGCCTGCCAGAGTTCAAGAAGCGTTTGGGCAACACTCTCAGACATATGGTTTAATTTTGGGGTGGTCCTGTGTGGAACCAGGAGCTGGACTTAATGATCCTTGTGAGTCCCTTCCACCTCAGGATATTCTATGATTCTTTCTTGTTTCCCCAGCGAGCTGGCTTAGAGGACCCTCAGGATGGCGTCCTAAGCTGCTGGTGAATGGAGAAGACGGCTGCCGGCCTACTGGCAGAGTGCTCTGCCCATCTTGTGTGCAAACTGCTGTGCCACTCCTGGCTGCTAGTGCTCCCCAGGGGCCTGTTCTACATGGCTTCCTGCTGCCTGAACCAGCTGTATGCCCAGCTGGCACTGCCCAAATCTCATGAGACTGGTCACCTGCGTCTGGTGCCTCCATGAACAGAGCCTGAGGGTGTCTGGACCCAGAAACCCCACAAGCAACCCCAGAGACCTGGCAGGCCTGGCACCCTTCTCAGCAGGCTGCAACTGTACACAGAATATTGCAGCAAAGCCTTTAAGCTTTCCCACCTGCTTGTTCTTGTGGCAGGTGGGATCACACCTGCACTGTCTCTTTGTACTCAACAGAGAGGCTACAATGCGTAAAGTCTCTGCTGTCTGAACATGGCAGGGGGGAGCATAGGTCCTGCCTGTATGTCCCAACAGAGACAATGGGTTCACTCCATGCTCTTGCCTGCAGCTCATGTCCTAGTACACTCTTTCTGTATGGATCCCAGGTGGCATGAATAACCAGCTAGTGCAAATGACTAAAGAGTGTTGCTGAGTTTTTGAAAGGGTTTAGGACTAGTTGCATATGTTAGGAACCTTATATCAAAAAGAGGTGGAAACTTGGCCTTATGTTTGGGCCCATGCACGTGCATCAGGGATAACTTGGTTTAAAACCGATGATGTTACTGCAAATAGCTGAAGTGATATTGACTACACAATGTCTCTACTACCTTATTTTAAGGTTGTCTGAAAGTTTATTGTGCATTGCAAACATTTTTTTTTTCTCAGCATTCAGTTTCTTTGGCACCATTAAGTCAGTCTAGTTATAGTTTGTTCTGTTATTATGTAAAATCTGCAAAGAGCTTTGAGACAAAAATCCTGTTTGAATGTTGCAAATCCTTCCCTCTACAGCCTTGCATTTTTTGTTACAGCCTCCCACTGCCACTGAAGCAAATTAGATACTTGAGTGCAGACTCAGATAACGTTTGAAATTTCCTCCAAGCTCCACTGTTATATATTTATAAGATCTATAAATGTCTTTACTGCTTTGTGTGGAGATACTTAAATCACTATAAATGCCTAAGATTCCCAAGATTTGTCATCGCATTTTGAATTTGTAAACCTTTAAAAAGCTCTACAGAAAGTTACGTATATTTGCTTATATCATTGCAGTTGACTGCTTTGTGTAATTTGTCTATCTGCTTTGAATTTGATTGAAAATGGAGGTACAAATACAGCAACAACAATAACAAAAAAAAAACCCTGTGGCATCTCTTCTGCAGACAATACCCAGCAGGTAGTAGAAACTTTTAAAAGGTTGAGAGCATTTTACTTCCCACCTGACTAATGTTCAGATAAGTTCGGATAAGCTTTGGATTATATCTCAAAACTCATTGTAACATGATATACCCGTGGATACCTTTTGCCATTGCTAAATCTGCTATGTAGCATTCTTCACCTAACAAGGCAGGGAATACATAGATTGATATAGATATTTATCTGTCAAGGGCTGTTTCATGCAGTGATAAATTCAGTCTCTTTCTGGCACTTTATTTATTTTTCATTTTAAAATAAAGGGTAGAAAGACATTTGAAAGCAATAGGGAACCGGTTCCATCAGCTGTTTTAGATTTCAGTAAGGAATTCCCCAAGCACTGCGCAACTTCCTACACATCCATCAAGTGCTGTTCATTATAATTATCCTGTTAGAGAGAGATACCAGTTCTGATAACAAGTGGTACCATGGAGAAAGCCTTTTACTCTTTTTTTTTTTTTTTAATATCAAATTCCAGTTGGTATTTTATAAAGCAGACTAGTTCAAAGCAAGCTGGCTGCAACACTTTCATGGAGTGGCCTTGAAAGACACAGCTCCTTGAATGTATTCTGGCTTTATATATTGTTAAGATTTTACTATATGGCTTGAATGACCTAGTTGGGTAATCTACAATGGCTGAACAAAACACTGGAGTTGGTTCATTTATAAACTACAGGGATACATGCTGGTGCAGATTTTGCTGACTGCTGTGAGAAAATGTGGTGCTCTTCTCAGCAAATAGCATCATTGGTTTTAGGGTTGGATGACTGATTAAGTTAAAGACCATTTAAGTTTGGTGTTGAAATAATGTTGGATTTCACTGTTCTTGCTGTGTGTCAAATGTTTTAAAAATTCCTCAAAATTCCCCGTGGAAATCATGAGACCTACCATCAGCCAGTAAATCTCACAAGTATTGTTTTATCCCAACTATAAGTACTGGATCTGAGAGACTTTTAGCTTGAATTTTCTTATGATTTTTTTTTCTTATGAATCCTTTCAGAATAATCATTTTTTTATTGTTTTTGTTATTATCATTAAGTTGACTCTTGTTATTTGGAATAGCATAGGGCTGTGTCACCCTGGGTAAAAGAAAATGTGGCCAGTAGTACTACTACTGCAAGTTGTATATTGAATATTTGAAATATACCCTGGAAACTTGCCTCATGGTTGGTCCCATACGATACATTCAAGTAAATGAGGGAGATTTTATTTTTAAGGCTATATAGCATTGGTGTAAGTGGGCGAAAAAATACTGTTGTTAACAGCTGCATTTTGGTTTATACTTAAAATAAATTTAGTCTAGTTCCCTTTTTTTTCCTTTTTTTTTCCTAATTTGCAGCTTTTCTCATTCACAGCTATGTAATCCCATCAGTACACAGTCATTGTGTGGGACCTTTGTGTCACGTCCTGCAGCACATGAAGGCTCAAGAGAACTTGCTAGTAGTGCTTTGGTGTCAGTTCCTGAAGTCAGCATAGATCCAAATGACATAAAGCTAAACTTGAGCTTGAAATGGGAAGTATTGGGAAACACAGAGCAGAGGCAGCCATGTGGAGATGGTCTGTCTGGGCTAACACTGACCTGCAGCAAATACAGACATGAACTTGATACAGAACATTTGGAGCATATCTAGATCCTTCTAAGAAATGAGATTTGGAAGTGGTTTGTTTGTTTGTTTATTTATTTATTTTCTGCTTGGCGTGAACGTACAAATTTGAAGTCATGTATGTTTTCACTGAATGAACAAATACATTTCCTAATGAGTTCCAAAGGTTTGTGTCTGAATAAAAATACCTATTTCCTAGTACCTAGCACCAGTAGAAATCCAATGAGCTTATTTGAATACGTTTTTTTTTTTGTCTGAAAATAATATGTTAATGTTTGCTTTTTATTATTTGCAGGGGAATGTGACCTTTTCCTGCTCAGAACCACAAATTGCTCCCATCACCTTTGTCAGCTCCAGTAGAAGCTACTTGCTACTACCTGGCACTCCTCAAATTGATGGCTTGTCAGTCAGTTTCCAGTTTCGAACATGGAATAAAGATGGCTTACTCCTGTCCACTGAATTGTCTGAAAACTCAGGATCTCTCTTGGTTTACCTCCACGGTGGGAGATTGACACTACTTATTCAGAAAGTGACAGAAAAACCCGTGGAAATTAGTGAAGGTACTTTATTTTTGTTTTCTTTCACCCATCTCTCTTTAAAATACAAAGGCTCAATGCCACTGGAAGAAAGGATAGAAAAGTAAGGAATCACCAAATCTTCTTTTATGTTTACAATTTTTTTCTCACTTTCCAGTAGTACCACCACTGTGCAGTTTGAGGAAGATCTGAACGTGTAAAGTTGGTATCCTAAGATCTTCAGACTAATTCTACTCTACAGTTATCTCAGTCTCTGTGTTTTCAAAGTCCTGCTAAATTTTCTTCAGTCAGGTCACATGAAGACCTTCATGCTTCTTGTCCTCACATTGTGCTGAAGTCAAAGTCAGCTGGGAACCAGCTTGGCAGCTATGCCTTTCCCTAGTACAAGTTAACACAGCCTCAGAGCTGGTTTTCTTCACCTGGCTATTGCTTTACACTCTCCTTTTACACTACACTCAGAAGAGAAACTGACCATGGGCTTCCTCTCCTCAAACTCCCTCAATGCTAAGCCAATTTGCAAGCTGCTTTGTGCAGCTGTAGGGATGCAAGTGGGTGAAATGTGGCTGCCTCTCTGACCTAAAATTCAGGGGAAATTGCTTGTAAACATTAAACAGGCCAGCTGTGCTTCGTCTCCAAGAGACAAGGAAACAGTTTCAAGCTATACAGTAGAGCTAGGACCAGGGTGGCCCAGCTGTCATCTCAGTGTGACCTATATATGCCATGCTGGTTTCCTGAGCAGAAGTATTCTAGCCCAGGGCCGTGCACATCTCATACTGCTATGCAGCCATGCTGGGTGGGAGTCTTGGAAATTCATTTCCACGTAGGCTGAATACACAGTTTCCAAACATGGATGGATAATAGACTTGATGGAACTCAGAGGTCTGAATAATAACAGTATTTTCTAAAAAGAACATCTGTTTAAAAATATGTAATATTAAAATATTCCTGGTGCAGACTAAAAGAGTGCAGATGTGTCTATTAAAAGAAATAGAGAGAAAATCTGACAGAGTTGTCAAAGCAGAGCTGCTCCGTATGTGTATTTCATTCCCTTTTGTGATAGAAAATGAGGCAGCCGTGCGTCTGTCCTTATTCATGTGGATTGTTACAGCTTCAGTTTGCTGCAACCAGATGCTGAAAACTGAATTTCCAGCCTTTATTGCAGTCCTAATTAGATTGACAAATCTGAGATGATGCCAACATTTGTTTGGGTGTACTTGTTTGTATGTAGTTCTGAAATCATGATCCTGAGCCCAGCCTTTGGTTCTATCCAAAACATTGCTAAACTGCCTACTTACACATGGAAAATGTGCAAAAATTGCAAGCGCCACGTCTTGCAGATGTCGATATTCACAATAAAGTCATGCTTGCTCAAGAATGGACCTGGTTTTGACCCAAATGTGACCTATTATTTCTTGATATCTTTTCAAACTTCAACACCATAGTTCACTTCATAATGGACTTGTTCTAGCTGAAAACTCATCCTTTTTTTTTTTTTTTTCTGGGAAACCGGCATGTTATTCTATGGAAATTGTGCATGCGTTAGCAGCCATTACTCTGGAAATAGTCTCATTTTCAAATTTGTAACGAAATGGCTTTTCATACACATAACACCCACAATTTTTTTATTTTGTTTTGAACTGTTCTCACACCTCTTTGTGTCACTAAGTGCTAGTTTGTTTCTTCTGAAAGCTACATTAACAAAAACTATTCCATTAGGGAGGAGAATAAATGCTAGTTGTCTGAGCCTGGTCTCAAAGACTGCAGCTTGATGGTAGTGCATGTCAAAGTGTGGTTGGTTTACTTTTGATCTGCACCACTGTGTGAGAGCTCAGAGATTTGCCCGCTGCTTTTCATGGTTGTCAAAATAGAGGATGTGGAGTTTCTTTGTATCCTTGTGGTGCTATTTCAAGAGCCCCAAGATGCAACATTGATTTTCAGAATATGAAAACGGAGGTGTTATTTCCCTGTTACTTTGCACAAATGTATAACAGAAAAAGAGGCTACCCAGTACTATAATCTCCCACATCCCTTTATAGGTTCCTGGACAAAGCAACAATCCCAGATCTCAGAAAACCCATGTCAAAATCCAATATATATTGGTACATCAATCAATAAGAGTGCGTGCTAACTTAATGCTGAAGGGTTTTAAGGACAGAAATCCTACTGAAACGTATTGGGGGTTGTCAGCTTTCATAAGGACACTGAGAGAAGTTGTGACCATTTCACTGAATCTAATCCTCTGCAATTTCGGTTATGCATTTAGTCCTAGACGCTCAGCAGAGATCTCTGCACAATCCTGTGAGCTACAAGCATTTCCCAACAGACTCAAAGTAGTCATAACTCCCCCCCCCCCCCCCCCCCCCCCAGTGTTAATAGTGTACTACCAAAAAGGTAAAGGGCACAGCGAACCTGCTTGGGTGCCTGCAGTATAACAAGAAGTTTGGATCAAAATGTGCAGAAGATCTACTTAAATACTCCTAAAAACTTTCACTTTCTTGGACCTTTTCTTCTATGCCAGTTTACTTTCAGAGGCAATGAGTTCTTTTCAGCTGCTGTTTTTGCCCATGTTGGGTTCTGCTGCTTGTTTGTGATCACAGGTTGGAAGCAAAGATTTGAAGAACGTAGTTGTCTCCTGCACTTCTTTTTTCACCCTTTGTGCCTTTTTTTTTTTTTTCTTTCCCAGACACCAATCTCCATGACGGTCTTTGGCATTCAGTTAACATCAATGCCAGAAGGCATCGCATTACCCTGACGCTGGATAACAATGCTGCCACTGCCAGCCATGCAACCACTGTCTCAAGGATCTACTCGGGGAACAGCTACTATTTTGGAGGTAAGTTGTTTCAGATAGACATGGGACAGGTTTTCATGATGGAAATTCTCAGGTGCTGTCCACTGAGGTCTCCCAAGTGTACTTTGCAGCTAATAGCAAATGCTGTAATAACTGATTTTTGACCACCTATTGAGTTGCATTGCAAACTAACATAGCTGTTAGAGTGGACTAGCTGAAGGGTAGCTACATCTAGCTAGCAAAACATGCAAAAGCCATGTATCTGTACTAGGCACGAGTGTTTTTTTTCTGGTTAAAAGGACAGAGCACTGACAGTTGCATTAAAATTCCTGTAGATATCACTGTCCTGATCAGGCTCAGTGATTTTAGACTTCAGAACATAATTGACACATGGCTCAGATCTACAAAGGTATTTAGGTACCGTGCTTTCATTGAAATGAATGTAGGTTTAGCTCAATTCTGAAAATGGAAAGAATAATCTTGAAAAATACTACCTCCTGCTTTTGGGAGTGTAAGCATTAATGTAGATAAAGGGAGTGTCATCAACTGTCTATTTTAGCTCTGACATACTTCTGCGTTGTGCTTACCACAGTGAGGCTCTGATCCTGATGAACTCTCTGGATACAGCACTAAGTGAGCATGTGCAGAAGACTTTGGATCTCAGAACTGGCCAAATACCAAGGAGGTTCAGACACAAATGATTTTCTTGCTTGCTGTCCCTAGGATTTCATTGTTTTACTCTGTGCCTTGCCTCAGCAGCAGAATTTAACCCATAATGATTTTATAATTTGCACAGCTTTTCTTATGGGAGTCAGTTGCTATTGTCTGTGAAGTTTAAAGAACATGCAAAAAATGAATTTTGATTTTGCTTAGCACATGCAGAAATCTCATACTCTGATACCTCTAGTGGTGGGTCTCCTTTATTTCTTCCCTTTTTTATTTTTTTCTTACTGAAAGATTTATAGCACAGAAAGTTGCATAGCTCAAAAAACACTTGGAATAATGAGTGTCCAAGCCCTTGCATCAAGAAATCCCAACAGAAACAGATGAACATTCCAATATTCTTTTCTGCCTCTTTCTTTTTTCCCACAGGGTGCCCTGACAATTTCACTGATTCCCAATGTTTAAATCCCATTACTGCTTTTCAAGGCTGTATGAGGCTCATCTTTATTGATAACCAGCCCAAGGACCTCATTTTAGTTCAGCAAGGCTCCCTGGGGAATTTCAGTGATTTACACATTGATCTGTGTGGCATCAAAGACAGGTAATTATTGTTTCCTCTTTCTTGTGTTTGTTCTTTTTTCATCCTAGTGGTTTATAAATACAGGTTACATTAAGTGAAAATTCTCGTCTGCCAACATTACAGATATTAAGCATAATAAAGCTACTAATAGGAAATATTACAGCAAAGATAGAAGAGCTGGAGGGGAAATAGTTTCAATTACATGAGGCTCTCTTCACATTGACTTGTAGGAAATAGAGTATGCAAATCCAATCAAACTACAGATTGGTGAAAGGATTAAATTTTATGCATTAACAATATTTGATTGCTTTGAAGTTTTAGAGGGAAATGAAAGAGAAGGAAAAATTATTTGATTCATCAGAACATGTCATCCCCTTAATATACTAGCTGTTTTTGTTTAGGTAGATCGTTTACAATTTTTCTTCCTAGCCATTACAGCACAGCACTTTCATAATGAAGATATGGTACACCTCATGCAGCATATTGACCATCTGGTGTAAGTCAATATTATGATGAAATGTCTGTATCTACCAAAGACACATTTTAGTTTACATACTGATCTGAATCACTATGAAGTTGAAATCTAAGAGAAAGCCCAGATTTTCTATTTAAGGGTAGAGAAGAAATAAGCAACCAACATTTTTTGACATAGTTCATAATTTCTCCTTTGCTTCTTATGGATAGATTCTGGTTTTGTTTGTTTTTAAATCTGTTTAAGTTCTGAAAAATGAAAATGGAACTGCTGAAAATTTCACATGCTTCAGATAGTTAAGTGAATAGTAAGGATGTTTTGGAAATATGTTAGGAGGTTAAGGACTGAAAGTAGTTTTTCAGACATACTGCTTAGAGAGGTGGAGCTGAAAGCTGATCTCATTGCTTTCTATAGGAAGGATCAGATTGCAAGAGCTGCAGTTACTGGAAAGGTGGGAAAAATCTCTGTTTAATGAAATTTTTGTGCTAGTGTTTTTTAACTTGCATGGAGAAAATATTGACTCTGCTGATCAAATCTGTTAAGTTTAACGATGACCAAATTCAGGGAGATATGAATTTCACACTTGGTGTGTCTGGAATGGTAGATGGAATTGATAAGAAGCAGCATATTTAACAAAAGGGATAAAAATATAAACTTTCCTGTGAATTAAGAGCTAAAAATCATTGTGTTTTCTTCTTGAAAGAACAGATTCTTTAAGATTAAGTGGACCATTCAATGCCAATTTGTATATTGAAACAGAAGAAAACTCTTCTGGTATGTGGCAGAGTTGCTATGAGACATCTCCAATGCCTTCATTGTCACAGAGTCCAGGCTGCAAAGTAAATCTATGGTACTACTCCAAGTGTCATTCTCATCTTCAGCATCCCAAAGATGACAAGCACATGTCTGTGATGATACCATAAACTATCTAAGGCAAGGGTCCAAACATAATAAGAAAGGTGGAACTTTATTTTACATAATCATTGGCTTGAATATGTCATGCATAAATAAAAGCTATACATGATCTAGTGAAGATTAATGTGGTCTGTTCCACTATGATTCTCTGGACAGCCTTAAATTTATGTCTCTACTGTATGATCTACGTGAAAAAGACAAAGTAGATTAAAAAAGGGGAAAAGACAATTGATAATTGTCAAAAGTGCTTCTCTAATGGCTGGATTCAGTATAACAGTGGAGCTGCCCTGAAGGGAAAGATAGAAACCCGCAGCGTAGTATAGCATTGTACAGAAATTCTGAAATTCCCCTGGTAACAAAAAGGAATGAGCATCGCTGGAGTCGTGGGGATTGCAACTTTCTCGTTTAGTGAAACAATCAGTGTGCTCTCCATGTCTGGCAACTCCAATAATTCTGCTGAAATTGTTTTGCAGGGAAGAAAGAAGGATTTTTTATTTTTTATTTTTTTTTGTCCAAATCATATTACATATTTCTCACATCCTGAGAGAAGTTAAATTTACAAAATAGATTTCAAGAAGTTACAAAAATTGTTGAAAGATTCTCAGGGTGAAGTACTGCTGGTGTAGAACTGAAGTCAAGAGTGATCATAGCAGAAACAGGCCATTGGAAAGAGGGATGAAATTAAATGAAAATGAATTAAGACAATACAGACAAGAGGCAAATCCTTTGTGTTATTTTCCAACAGGGTTGTTCCTAATCCAGTGGTTAACCTGAGGAAAGCCCGAACATGAAAGTATTCTCGGAGTGCATTCTTCCTGACAATTTTTGAACGTTTTATGTTCTGCCAGTCCATATTATGGCCTAATTAATTAACACAAACTATAGATGGAAGGTTAGGGAGAACAGGAGATTTGAATTCAGAATTCTGGCAAATTGAAGGTCTGCCTTGCTGTCTAGTCTGCACGGTCTATGCTCGAGTATGTTTTCAAGCCTTATTCAGATTGGTTCATTGCACAAAATGTCTGACACATCATTTCCAGTCACTGTAGTTTAACTAGTGCTCTATATTGCGGCAGCTCTGGGCTTGTAGGAAAGTCGGGGTCTGGCTCCAGGCATGCAATATGCACCTGCTCATTCTTTATATGTAAGGAGTGTTAAAATTCTGTAAGAGCATCATCCACAAGAAATATGATCACCCCTTTCTTAATTATAAGATTTATTGCGATGTGCACTGTAAAAGCACATGTTTTTGTAATTTTAACACATGTGGGAATTGTGTTTCTTAATTAACATGTAAATGGGGCATTTGTCTTAGTTATCTACGCACAGAAAGCTCTTTGAGGAATATGCCTCTATTTAGAAAGCAATTCATTTGTTACAGGCTTGTAGGCCGAGCTTGTTCAGACCTTGCCTCTGAAAGCAGTAGCTAGACAACTCTGCAACTTTGTGCTGACTCTTTGTGCTGGCTCTTAGAAAGAGAATTAACAGGTTTATTTTGAAAGATGACAAGTTGGGACTACTGTTGATGCTGGCAGTATGTTTCTTTTTTTGAGAAAGCATTGAATTGTGTAAGCTTATTATGCACATGCCAGGATTCTCAGTATAAAGCGATGAGCCTCCATTAATTTAAATGGAGCTATCTGAGGGACTGAGCCTTAATATCTCATCATTTCATCTCTAGTATTTGAAATATATGTGTGCTCAGGTGAACTTTGCATGAATGCCTTCTGTCTCTCTGTATTTGTTTTTTCTATTCTTCATTACATATTTCTGGGAGATAAATGCCTTGCCACTAGCTGAGCTATTAAACAGTACTCAGAAAAAAATGGGGATGTCCATAGGTATATACAGAATTTTTCCTTCTTTTCATCGGTGTCTGAGGAGACAGTGCCAAGTGAAAATGCTTTTGCAGACCTGAGTGAATCTGCTGTCACTGACCCTGCTTTGAGCAGGTGACACTTGCCAGGGACCTCCAGAGTTGCCTTCTAGCCTCAGCATTTCTGTGAATGAGACCACCCAGTAGCTGTTCTGGTCCTGCCTGAAAGGGTAGTCCAGGAGGTATCTGAGAGAGCTGGGATTAGCAGGTAATGCAAAGGAAACTCAAGTCATATATGCTTTGATGGGGACATTAAGACATTGTGCAGTCTGAAGTTGAACACAGTAGTCAACACAGACTGTCCTTATGATGGAAGAAGGCTAGTTAGTGCTATCTCCTAATAAGAGACTGCCTGTTTGCAGCCCTCAGTTGCAGTGCCATCATCGCTTATATTCCTGCTGTGGCATCTGAAGTCATCTCTGATTTGCCATGCCCTTGGATGGTACCTACATGTCGTCCTTAGGTGACATATACTGTGCAAGGAGAGGCACCCCCAATCTCTTCAGAGCTGTGTCTGTTCCACAAGTTCTGGAAAGTACTACCATATTCCCTTTGCCTCCTTCAGGGCAAAGCTCTTCCTGGATACTGTTCCCAATGCCTTGTGGAATGGGAAAATACAATTTGTAGGAGGAAGCAGTCTTTCTTGTAGCAGTGCATGTGTAGGACTCTTGGCATTACCCCTGCTGCCTTTATGCTATTAATCTAGTAAACTATGTTTTCCTTTTGTTCATAGTATGTATATTTACTGTGGTTGTCCAAATGCACAGATTGCTCTGTGTTTTCTGAGGGTGTTTACACTGCTCCTGTTACAAAGCATTAGATGTCATAGCTGTTTTCCAATGCATTTATCCCCAAGTAAAGAAAAAATGAGATATGCTGCTAAGCCATAGAGGTCTGCTCCATATTTAAAAGAAAGTGGATTTGTTTAATTTTCTCTATCTTTGTTGTTGCCTCTTCAGGATTTCTGCTTGGTTAGAAGTACCAGGTACACGGCAGGATGTGTTTGCTTTATGCTGAATTAATGAGTCAGAAAAATACAGCAGCCGAGCACAGAGCAGAGAGTAACAAGGCAGAGATGAAACATGGAAGTGAAGGTGCCATGAAGTCCCTGAATTCAGAGACTTCTGGGGAGGGAAATAGGTGTCTTTGGGTATGTATGCATACTTTTGCAGAAGTACAAGTCCTACACTGACAATCTGTGACCAAAAGCCATCTGGCAAATAAATGCAGGCTCTCTTTGTGGATTTATTTTCTGTTCAGATTGATGTAGATTAGGTTTGTGACTAGAGGGATCATACAACTCTCATTCCTGGGATTTTGCATTGTAAGTGTTTTTTGGGAAAGAAGGCATCTTCTGAGGTGATATAGTAAACCTAAAAGCTTCCAGGGAAAAGCCTGACTGGTAAGAAAGTCTGGTGAGAACAAGATTCTTTCTGTCTTTGGCCCTTAATCCTGATGTTTAGCCATCACAGGTTCATTAGCACTCTTGCTTTTAAATTTCTGTTCTCTATGAACATATTCAGAGCTCAAATAAAATAGGTCTAGAAAACATTCCCTGCAAAGAAAGACTGATTAAGTGCTGGTTCTTCAACCAGAAAAGAGATTGCTGAGGGAAGGCAGCATAACGGGCCTCAGGTGGTAAAAGGCTGCTGCAGTGCAGAAAAGAATAATCTTCTCTGGCCAGGATGTACAGAAGAACACCTGTGGCATAGGCTGCCTGAGGAGACTGTGAAGTCACTAGAAGACTTTAAGAACAGGTTACATGAATCTCTGAGAAACAGCAAACATGGGTATGCACAATCCTGCCTTGGGGCATGGGCATGGACTAAGTGATCTCCCGAGTTCCCTTCTAGCTCTGTGTGATTCTCTGCATTTGCTCAGGCTTCTCCTCCAGCTAGAACAGCGGTGGCTTGTTCTTGCTTTAGGGGGTCTGAAATGTCAACAACAATAACACTGCTTCAGAAAAAAAAAAAGCATATAAATGTGGGAAGAACCTGTCAGGAATTCAGCTCAGAATTGTATCATACACCTGTGAGAACTTGTTTGGTAGATGCATCTCTCTGGTGCTCTAAGGAAGTTCTGTGGCAGGGTGGGGAGGCAGGCAGATAGCCCTCAGGTATGGTGTTTTTTAATATTTTTTTTTAACTTGTGTATATATTAAGTTTAGAGTGTAAAGAAATGGAGGAGGAAGAGCAACAAATTCTATCCATTTGTCGTTTTCCTGTTTCACTCTTTGCTTCTAACAATGCGTGATTCATTTTTTTGCAACTACAGGGTGATGTTCTGTGAGAGACAGAATTTGTTACTCTTTTTTCTTTTTTTTTTTTGGGGGGTGGGGGGGGAGGTCTTCTTTGTGAACTCCATAATGTCTAGAATGAGGATTCATCTGAGGCTGTATATTTCTTTTGATGACCACTAGCTTGATTCCTTTATACTCGTCTTTCTATTTTCTTGAGATTGTCTCACTTCTTGGCTTTGAGGTGTCTGACCATCTTTCAGATGTGGTCAAAATGAGGGCAAGATGTTCATAAGGTGTTGGGAGGAGGCATGGACTTAGACACTGGACATTTTTGGAAGCATTTACACCTTCATAAATCAAGCTAATAACTGTGTGTTGATCACTTCACGCCCTCTATTTCAGTAGCTAAAAGAAGTGCAAATCCGGTTGGATATATTCACTGATCTCAGCCTTGGCCTGACCAACCCTTTCCAAGAAGTATGTCCTCTTTGGGTCACTCAGAGGTGATGTTGTGTGCAGCTCTGACTATAAGTCTGTCATTCAGGCCTTTTGGCTGTTTCTGAAACTGACCCTCTGTTCTTGTGTGCCACAAACTGTTGTCTACAAGGAAAAATTAAATAGGCTAGGACTTTTCAGCCTGGACACAAGAGCTAAGCAGGACAAGACTGTGCATTGAGGAGCAGCATGAAGGAGGTGGATCATGAAGTATTTGCTGTTTCTCAAAATTCAGATCTTACACAGCATCAAATTGGATGTCATTAAATGCTGTAGAGGTCAAATGTAAAGGAAAAAGCCAGTAAAGCATACATGAATCCTTAAGCCACAGATTGCTGGAAGCTGATAGAGTGTTTGGTGAGATGTTCTTAAAGTCATCTCATCAGCATCTTTGCTGTGACACTGTCAGAGTAAGGAAACTGGAGTAGAGACACTGGTGATCTGAAGTGAAGTCTGGAGATAGGTCTTAGTACTGAGAAGTCTGAGTTTCTTACTCTTTTTAAAACATCCTTTTCATCGTGGGCAACTCTTTGTACTCAGTTTTTCAGTGCAGAAATATGTTTTGTTGTATCTGCTCATTTCAAAATATGTGGGAATCTGACTTTGCATTTTGCTAAGTAATAATTCTTTTTGTGCTCTTTTCTCTTTCTGCATAGCAATGGATTAGTGGGGGTGTTGGTCTGTGTGTATGTGGGCAAACAATGGAAGGTATAGCTTGGGGGGATTTCAAGCAGCCTCTCATTTAAAAATAAATGAAATGAGTAGGAAAATAAATATGCAGATGCTGAGAACTTGGCCACACTGTTGAGAAGCTCTGGGATTTCCCATTCAGCAATCGGCTGGAATGCTGGATTTTGGGACTAGAAGTACTAGCTTCAGTCCTGACACTGAGCTGGTTGTTTGCTACAGTTGGCATCTTATTCGGTTAATAGATGGAGGAATGTGGGCTCAAGAGATACTGCAGCTCAAGAGTTGCCATGGATATTAGGAAAACATGCCAGAAAATCATTAAACCTCAGTCCAGAAACACCGTGGATTTCCAGCCCTACATCATATGGCACAGATGCTCCCTTTGGGCTGTGCAAGGCTGTCTGCTCTTACAGCAGATGGACCCCTTGGAATACAGTAGCAAGGGCTGCCTTGAAGCTTGTAGACGTGGGTTCGTTAATCTCATCCACTTCTTGCGTGTAATGGGACAAACTCTGCTTTGCAGTGTTAGTCACAGAGGAGAAAATTCTGTTTCCAGGAGTTCGCAAAGAGGTAAGATCTGGCATGGTTTCTCATACCAGCTCCTCCAAACTCTGTAAAGAAAAGTGCTTTGGAGGTATTGCAGTTGGGATATCTTGCAGCAATCAGCTGTAGTAAGGAGAAAACTGGCATCATTTTCCCCTGACATCACGTCTTTCATGGAACTAGCCTCTGTTCCTCTAAATGGTTCTAGACAAATGGTTGTTCCCATCAGGGTTTCAAGAGAGGAATAGTTGCATCTTTAACAATGATGTTGGTTACCTCCATGCTTTTGAACTTCTCAACCTGCATCACAATGGATGTGGCCTTTAGGTTGTTTGTTGACAGAGAAGCTTTGCTAAGGAGCCGGAACTTTAATATGATTCTGCCCTCCCTGCCAGGGCTGAAAAAGCTTGAAGCTGTTGACTTTTTGGTAATAAAGTTTACCTGGACAAAGATAGGGCTAAGGCAGGTGCAGAAGCACGATCCACCCATTATTATATTGTCATAAGTTTTATATATAATTTGTGCTTGTGTATCTGAGACGTGATAGTTTTGGGACCGAAGAAAGGCATTTCTGTGCTGAACCTGTCATTCATAAATGAACTAGTAGTCAGAGCCTCCTTTCCTTTAGGCACACATCCACATGAATACACAAATACATGCATTGCTCTCCCTGCCTGTAACTGAGAGGGTACTTTAATCTGATTGCTGCAGTTAGTGTTGATTTTGCGCTGATGAAGCTTTGACTGGGTTGTCCTATTTTTACTTGGCTGGCACCATGCCCTCACTATAGCAAATACTGACAGTACTTGTCAAGGACAACGGTGCGAGCTTCAGTTCCCTTAAGTGACCTAGGGGGAAACAAAACAAAACAAAACAAAAGGATTCATGTTGAAACCACCTTAGCAGATGGGCTGATGATGGCTTGTCTTGCAGGACATCCTGGGAATTCCAAGGATTTGCAATTAGGAATGCAAACTTGACCTCAGATATCTCCTTACAAATCCTGGCATTGTCTTATCATGGTAGCATCAGTGGGCAGGCACACACACTGATATTGCCATCCTTTTTAAACCAAGATTCATCTGCATATTCCAATTCTCCTAGGAAATACAAGTGGAGAGAGCAGCATGTGGTATACATAATAATCACTGCGATGGGGTTGGCATTAACACTTTACTTCATTAGGGAGGAGCACACTGAGTTGATTCACGAGTTTGCATCCTTGTGCTCCTAGAGTCATGGAGCACAAAGAAGTGAAAGAAAAGTGTCCTTAATCCTTACCCTTTTATCCCTAGCCATGTTTTATCTGTGGAAATTCTTCATAATATTTTCTAAATAAATTAGTTTAAAGTATTCTTTTTCCTTGCCAAATAGAACTGACCTTTTAAATCCTACTTTTTACGCATTTCCTTTGTAGATTCCGTTAGATTTTACTATCAGTTTTTACTTGTAAGAAATAATAATTTCCAACTTTTTCCTTCTTTTAGTAATGAACTTAATGTTATTTCATGTGTTGTACTGTCAAAATGGACCTTTGGGAAATTAATTACTATTGCAGGTGAAGCGGGTTAGGATAAATCTGATGAAAGTACAGTCTCCTTTTGCATTTCCCTAATCTCTTCTAAGAATTAATGTATGCCCTACAGCTGAAGCCAAACTTTATATGATTTTTTTTCTAAGTTGGCCATGCAAATGAGAAATATCCTGGCTAATTATGCCCAGTGAGTTTTAATTTTATTTATTACAATCCCAGGCTGGGATTGGAAAAGCAAGCACTTCATACTGCGTTCACTCCCATACAAATACCTGCAGTGCATTGCAGAAGGAATCAAAACATTAATAATTGGCATCCATTCTTCTCATTCTCTCCGCTGTTCCTGTTTTCAGTATTTAGTGTCTTTTCTGCAGAAATGACACTGATTTGACAGTCTGGATTTTTTTTTCTCTTTCCAAAAGGTCGTCTTAACATTTCTTTTTGGTTTTATAGCAATGAGTCAGACCTTTTTAGATCATGCTCCTTGAATAAGAAAAAAATCTGATTCTGGGTAAATCACAGGTAGATATGGTAGATGTGAGTCTTGTGAGTCTGTACTTCTGTCAGCAGAGTGTTTGAACTGCACAACTTCGGATGCTAGAATACCTGGATTTTTTTTTCTTTTCTTTTTTGAATTATTCCATTGAAATGCTACAGGGAGGATGTCCTCACTAGTTGTTTAAAAAGGTCTGATAATCCAGGTTACAGTTCCTTTGATCTCATATAACCTTAAAAATATCACTTCAGTCCTGTGGTGGATTATTTTCTGTCCCTTTTTGTGTGTCTCTTTCCTCTTCCAAAAGTAGGCTCCAGTGCACATATGTACAAATAGTACATGAGCACACTGAAGATCCCTTCAGTTTCTATTTTAATGAAAGAAATTGAGGACAGGTTTTCAAAAAGTTTCCCTTTCTCATGTTTGTTTTGACACTTTCTAAAACACATTGCTTTTTGTGCAGCAAAAAATACAGTATTGTTAGAAATTGCTCTTTCTTTTTCATCAAATTGTCTTTATAAAATTTAACCTTTTCCCCTTTCTTTTCACTAAAAACAAAGCAAAACACTGGAAATAATGTTATGGAAAGGAAAAGGGAAAAATCCTTAATCCAAACTATGTTATATGGTGGGGAGATTAAAAATGAAAAAGGTATCATAATGACTGTTTCCCTTGTAAAGATTGATATGCAGTGGAAAAAAAAAAAAAGTGTTAGAAATAGAAGTATACATGGTGTTCTGTGAGAGTGAAAAATCTCTTGGGGGATTTTTCCCCAAAGAATGTACCACCAATTAAACATGCTAACATAAAACCATTGCAGGTAGCTCATTTTGGAGTGAGAGTCTGGGAAACCCACTCAATACCACACAAGTTTTAGGATGGAAGGGCAGGATGCAGAAAAACTCAGCGAGATATAAATAAAGGAAACCACACTGAGCTAACCCAAAATCTGGGTATCAGAATTAAAACCCCTGCAGTTCTGGAGAACACCCCCACCTCTTCTCATATCTATTCTAATGTTAAACTAGCTGGATAATGCAGCTGGTGACAGAATTTCTCTCTCTGGCTGCTTAAGAGCTGACTGGCAATTAAGTGTAATAAAACTATGTAGAAGAATTCCCTGCTGTTGGTCTGGTATATGAGCTTTGCACTGTCAGATGATTTCCTTGTGTGGTAATTATAAGACAAGAATGTGTTTGTACAAAGCAAATTCTCTGGAAAATAGGCAATCACACTGGATGATGCTACCTCTGAAGAAAGGGGCAGTTTTCTGTCCTTTGCCTCTAATGTGAATGAAAGTTAATGTTCAGATTATTTGGATAATGTCATGAGATGATTTTGCCCTCACTTAATTTTAAGAGTTTTTGTTTTTATTAACTTTGCTTTGTATATGCAACACCAGCTGCAGAAAACACTGATTGAGGACCATGAATGGTGCACTGGTATGTAGTGATTCTGTGTTTTCAGAGCAAACAGACAAGTTCTTCAGACTTACCTGCTGCATTCATATCCTTCATCTGAACTGCAGGCAGACTGTGTGTTAATTTAGTCTTGTTCTTTTTCAGATGAGTTTGCCTATTTATTTATTTTCAAGTGGAGTAAGAAAATGGTGCTGAATTCAAATCTCACTTACTTGATGGTGCTACAGAGTAACTTAGATCAGTGTTGATCTGGTCCTTAAAATGTGTTTAACAAATTCTGTAACGGGTAATTTCACAACTAGTTTGAGCAGGGTGAACATTTTCCTCTATCTGTGATGGACCTGTATGTGCGGGAAGGTGGCAGAGCTGGAGATAGTTACCTTTTGTTTTTCTTGTGGAGTGGAGGGCCCAGTAACGCTGGAAAAGGGGTTTGCCACTGAATGAGACCTCTGTGGAGAAAGAAGACTGTTGGAAGGTTGGTAGGGGGCTTCTGAAGTGTTTTTTTGGAATCTGACTTAAATGTGGAACTGAATTTCTAGGGGGACCTAAGTAGTGTTTATCCCCATTGCTAATCATGTAGTTGAAATTCATGCAATGTGCAACTCCATGGTATATTAAAGGCTAACTGTGGGTATGCATGGAGGATATAATATCCTGTCCCTGTTTGTTTGTGTGTTTGGTTTTCACAGATGGCTTTTCTGCTTTTCCTTTGTAAAATGATGAATTCTAAATGGAACAGCTGTCTGTACAGGATGGTTTATTTGTCCTTTTTTGATTTTCAAATTTATTTATATAAAATCCTTTCTGCTGATGCCAAGCCAAACTGTCAGCACATTTACTTCTATTAAAAATGTAGGTGTTCTAACAACAAAGCAATCAAATGCTTAAAAAATGGAAGAAAAAATAAAAGCCTTTTATCTAAGCATAGATAAATAGTTTTTTTTTCCTTTTATTTGTACCAATCCCAGAACAGCCTCCTCACACAGTTCTGTCGCAGCCATGTGCCTGTGGGCATTTAGCATCAACTTCAGATCTTCTAAATGTTGGTCTCACAGTGGTATTCAAGTGCAGAGCCTGAAATAGTAATAATACATTTTAAATGTTCTGTCACCAAAGTTTTGCCAATCTCAGGAAGAAGAAAAACATCTCCTTGTGCCAGATTATTAAATGACCCCAAATACTTTTCTTTAGATACTTTTACATCTATTAGAAGTGACAGAGTAAATGACTTCTAGTATGGAAGAGGAAAATCCTTTGTTCATTTTACTCTTGTTCTTTTTGTATTCCATAACTTTTCATATGGTAATACATTTAGGGAAGAAAATGTAGATGGCTTAAAAAAAAAAAAAAAAAAAAGCATGCCACAGCAGTTTTTTTAAAAGTTCTTCAGTTTGTTAAAGCCGAAGGAAGAGAGAGAAGTTGAGAAGTGGGGTAAGGAGGAGGGAATGTGCACTGAGAAAACCCAAAGAGCTGGAAAGCATTAATTCTTTTACTTGCCTATATTCATAAGTAATGCTTGACGCTAAGAGAAAAGAAAGGCATGATGCAAGTTGGGAGTCTTAATGATATTTCTATTCACTCTTTTCCCTTCCTTCCTCTGGTTCTAGTAGTTCTCTCTTCTCAATTTATTTAAGGAGATCTAGCTCACTATTTTGCCACAAATGGACATTCAGAGATAAACAAGATGGGATGTGCTCTTGTGGTACTTTCTTTTCTAATGCTACCTCATCTTCATTTGTTTTCCCCTTGGTAAATCCCTGAAGTTGATAAACTTTGTCTATGTAGTGGTGTTGGTGGATTTATCTTACCTTTCCCTTCCAGTGCTTGTTTGGTGTCCCTTTGAGTCCATTTCGTATATTTGAAATGTAATTTGGCAAGGAGTTTCAGATTCACTGCTCAGCAGAGTAAGACAAAAAGGCATGCTATTGCCATTGGCCTAAATGTATTGATTTTAGTGAAGAAAAAAGAGTAATTACCAGAGCAAAGTTACAGACTGTTATGGTAACACCATGAGGTTCATTGTACATGCATGCTTACTATACAAAATAATCAGCATTAATATTCTATTTCGTTGATTATACATGAAATAGCTGCACCCCCTAAAATATGAAAACGTGCTGAAAGAACATTAATTGGTGATAACATAAAGCAAATGCTTTCTTGAAAAAGATGCTTTTCACTTTTGTGCGTGTTCTTGTTACAACATTGTTGAGTTGCTTCAAAATGATGCAAATTGAGTCTTAATATTGAGTGTTTTTTTTTTTTTTTCTTCTCAGCTTTCTGTTTTTCTCTTTATTTAGGAAGAATAGAAAGTGGTACAGGCAGGATGTGTTGTGCTGACTGTAACAAAATCTGAGAGGTGCTTATTGAAAGTACCAGGTTTATTTCCAGTCAAGTGTAACATCAAATGCGTAGAACTCCTTCAGCCTTCCCACTCAAGTAATTTTGTCATTGTTATTTCTTCGTCATTCCAATAAAGGGCCAAATTTTGCCTTTTAATGTCTGTGCAGTTTGTCCTTTGAATTCAAAGGAAGCACATGCATTTTTGGAGATGTTTCATCTAAGGACAGTGAGTGCTTTTGTGAAGGCTTTGCTAATTGCTCACTTAGGTGTTTGTTTTCCAGCTCGGCTGAAGGAGGGAAAAATGATTTGTTTCATTTATTTATTTATTTATTTTTACAAAATTAATTCACCATGAGGTATTCTGTGAATTAGTCTGGAATCGGAAAGATCAGTCCCTGGTCTATCACAAGTTGTCTTAGGCAAAGCATTAAGTTTCAAAGTGTCCCATTTGTCATACTCACTAAAATTGACTCAATCTGTTTGTTCGTTTCAATTGCAAATAGGTCAGGGGCTGCCTACTGCAATTGTTTGTCTTTGAAAAATTCTATGATACCACTGTGATCTTTGCTAGAATTGCTTGAATCCACTAGAATAAAAATATCTGTATTTTAAAATATATATATTGAACCCTTCAGCATGAGGTTCTGGGACAGTCAGCAAATGAAACAACCTGTGATTTATCCATGTCTTGATTAATTTTAATCATAGTTATTTCTTAATTTGGACTTCTCTGACAATTAGGATAAATTTTACTTCTAATGAAGACACAACTGCTCAGTTAGAATGGGATTATGGTAATTATTAGAGTTGCGAAGAAATTTGTTTCATAAGCTCTTAGAAGGGTTAGTTATCTGACCAAAACAAGATCAATGTGGTTGGTGCTAATTAAAGCAAATAGACTAAGGAATAAAAAAAAAGTTTAATTCTGAATTTATGAATATCATTAAAAGCTTACATAGCTAGTTCAACTTGTCTGTTGTGCATTGTTGGGGGAAGAAAAAGTGTCTGCATTTGTAAGACAAACAGAAATGAGAAGTGACCTTCAACTTTGTAAAGCCTTTATTAAGGAAGCTGTTTAAATGGAATAAATGTGGCTAAGCCTCTGATACGGGCCTTTGGCAAACCACAAATGACTAGCGATTAGCTGTACTGTATGGGGTTAATTAATAAGAGTTAGTTTAAAAATAGGCAGAAAACACATTTGTCCATTACACTGATGATGTAAATTATGATAATGATATAGTGCAGTGCTATTTTTACCTCTCCTAAGAGCTTTATAAACATCAGATATTTGTTGTCTCCATCACTCTCTGCAATATGAGTATAGCTACTTCTCTTGTACAGGTGATATAAGTGAATGTTTATCATCAAAGAGCAGGTAGAAGTGAAGGCAATAAGCTGAGGGCAAGACCAGACATGACCGAAGTGTAAACTTGAGCAAATTGCTCTTCCAGTCAAAATTTATATTTATCACTGCAGAGCTGTTGAACTACTGTGCTTCTCCTGAAGTCTCTGGGATGAAACTGGTGGTGAGTCCTGCAGAGCACAGCTGGGCACAGGTCATGCACCAGCCAGTCCTACTTGTGCCATCCCATAGGCTGTTCTTGCTTTCTTTAGCATTGACCCACAGATAATCTCTTCTCCATTCCCATGAGTAGATGTGATGGCGGAGGGCCTGGCTAAGCTGTCTCTGTATCAGCAGGGCTTTTGTCTCTGCTGGATGATTTCTCGGCGTACCATTAAAAGCTGAAGGCTCACCCTTTCTCAGACTGCCTGTCAGTATGAGGCCAAACCAACAGCTTTGCCCATCCCCTTTGTCTTTCTTGTTTTAGATGTTTAAGTAAAAAGCCTAAGAAATGGTGTCTAATACAGATAAACTGACGAGTTGGACTTTGAGACGCACCTTCTTTATTTCCCTTGCTGTGTGTCTCAACTGTTCTCCACAGCACTGCAAAAACCTCCCCGGTGAGCAGGAAATCCAGGAGTGTATTTGCCGTTTTCTTTCCCCATTCTATATTTGAAACCGATGATTAGTGGAAGCCATAATTTTTTTTTTTTTATAAGAGTAATATACCTTATAATTGCCTCAATTGATGTTACTGATAGTTATAAATATCATATTTTCTTCTTGAAACCCTTATGTCTGTAATATTTGAATAATAAATAACGACTATAAGAACAATTGATTAAGTATGAATAAAAATGAGTTAATCTTTGATATGATATATTGTCTGTATAATTTTATTATGGTGGTATAAATAGTGATCAAGTAAATCTGAGTTCCAGATCAAATCTCAGCCCCATACACATGGAGACAAGTACTTGCACACAGCATGTTGAAGACATAAGGTTAGTCTGATAGGCTTTTATCACATATGCAAGTTTCTTGGGGTAGTTAGTGTTTGGTAACTCCGGATAACCTTGGACTCTAGTAAGCTGATGAATGCATGGCTGGTGGGGCTCAGAAGCCTGTGAAGCACCGTGGCCATTAGTGACACATAAGTTTTCAATTTCTACAAGTGAAATGTGCTTTAATTGTCAGGATTCTTGAAGAAACAGACAGAAAGCCACAGTTAAAGGCAATGTGCACAGTTAAATGCAAACGTTTACTAAGAATGAGATGAACTACAAGAAAATCAGGTCTTCAACTAGTACAAATCTAGGTAGCTTCAGTGACTTCATTGGTTGCTGGCAGCACTGAAAAATCTGGGCCATAAAAAGGATTTTGAAGTTCAATTTGCAGCCAAGCAGACCCTAATGAAATGCTGGCGTGGGTGAGATGGATAGATTGTCTGTTTTCTATCCACCCACCCGTCACAATTGCATCAGTGGTATTATAAACAAGTTACTCATTTTTCAGAATTCGAACACACAGTGTAAAAGAGATTATCTAATATACAGTAAGGAAAAAAAAAAAAAAGAAAAGAAAAGACAATGGAACAAGCTCTGTTTCCATGTAGACCAGTGTAACTCCATTACACTGCCCGCATTTACACCACTGTAGTTCAGATCAGTGTTCACCTCTTGTCCTGGAGATTGAATTTATCTCCTGCAGCTTTTGTTTCTGTTCAATTCCCAAACTGCATGCTGCTATGCCTCTTTCTTCTTTTAATAATTTGCTTCTCAATAATACTTTGGAGGCATACCAACTAAAACAAGGGAAAGAAGAGAGAGTACAGAACTCATAACTGAAGCATATTTTCCCTTTCACTTCTGAGATTTTCATGTCATTTGAGCTACCACAAAATGTAATGCAGCCTAATTTTGGTGATAATGATTCCTTTTTAATCAGAGGACTGGGAATTCTTCTTTTAAACAAGATTTCAGTAGTATTTTCAACTGTTATTCATCCTCCTCCTCTGTGCTCAGATAGTTTGTGGCACTTTAATTGCTAACAAGTGAAGGACAAGTAGATTTTTATTTATTTATTTATTTTGAGAGTGATCTTTACTGGCTTGCTGGATTTATTAAATGTTGTTGTCTTCAGTGCTTATGATGGAAGTGAGTCAAAGATCAGAGGAATAACTAATTACTTCAGGTAATATGCAGTGATCCAGCCCTAGGAAACTCTTGCCTGAATGGGAAAAGAGACTTTTTTTTTCCAGACCATTATTTTTATTGAAATATTTATAATTAATTACATTTTTTAAATCTGTCTCTGATCAGATGTTTGCCTAACTACTGTGAACATGGAGGAAAATGTTCTCAGTCCTGGACCACATTTTACTGCGACTGTAATGATACAGGTTACATGGGAGCTACCTGTCATAACTGTAAGTAAACCCACACATTCATTGTTTTCTACTACAACAGATATGTCAATGTGCACATAAAACAGAGAGGAGCTTAGTGAGAGGTCATCTCATATTGTAGGATGTGACATGCCCTGACATGTCTCATGGAAGAGTTCAAGAACTGGTCTAGAAAAACTATGGGAACCCATTTGTAAATTCGCTTGTTTCTTGACAAATATTTTGGAGAAAACAAAGCCATATTATTTTAACTGCTTTCCACATTTTTTCTCACATTTTGCATTGATTTGGAGAACTTTACATTCATTCATGTTGCATACACATCACAGATGAGTTGGTCACTAAACATTTAGTCAAATTTATCTAGAATGAGCTGGGTGATTTGAATCTCTGGTTGGGATTGCATGTCAAGCACCAGTAATGAATGTACGAAATAAGAAATACTTGCTCTTCAGTACTATGTCTTCTGTTCATATCTTGAACCAAATGTGTAGGCCAATAGAAGGTGGATGGGCTGTCTTTGTTGCTCGTTATCTGGAAACTCATGTTGCAAAATCAATGTTTTCAGGAGTTTATGGTTTTGGAATTTTGCTGAATTCATTGGGCTGCTGCCTTTTAGCAAGGATACATTATCTGAAACAGTAGCAGTACGTGATGCATGCACATACTGAAATCCACAGCAAGGATTATTAAGGTATTTTTTTTTTAAAAAAAAGTATCACAGTAGACACACCACACTGGGAATTCTGATTAAAAAAAAAAAATAGAAAGGGGAGTCTAAAATAAAGCCTGTTCATAAAGCTAACTAAAAGGAAAAATAGTTAGAAAATGAAGGTAAAACTTTGTTCTATCACTGGAGATAAAGCGAGTAACAGTTCCAGGAATACAGCTGTAACCTCTCCAGGTATTTGATGAGCAGTCGGACCGCAGATAGGATGAGGCTGGTGAGAGATGCATTTTTCCCTAGTAAGCTAAAAAGCAGAAAAGAAGAAAAGGTACTTAGTGGTCTGAAGCTGAGAATATTGGCAATGGTACTCTAATTCTAGAGACCCTAATGGTTTGCTAATTAATGATGAAATCATTTGTGGTGTGAAGTCTCTAGTACATGGGAGAGGCAGTTGAGAGATCTATTCATAGATTTGTCTTCCAAGCTGAAGGCACCTGAACACTACATTGTAAATTCAAAACAAGTTAAGTGTTTGGTGCAGAAATCATGTTCTACTGTACCAAACTAGAAGAAGGATGTGAAGAAAAATGCCAAGTTTATAACTCAGAAGAGAGGGATTACTGTTTGCCCGGCATTTTTTTCATTCCAAAAGACATCACTCCTCTTCAAATCATCCAGACCTGAGCCAAAGTACGCAGCGATTGAGGCCATAGCAGAATATTTACACCAGCTGATGCTTGGTGCAAAGCTAGATGGCCAAATCAGTTAATGAGAAGAGAAAGGGTCCTTGTGGCAGGAAGAGATCTGTTGACCATTAAAGGTGATTAGGGATGCTAACCTCTAGGCTACACCTGAACTATCATATTAGCTCAGGGCCTGAGGCTCGCTATGTCTCTGTCAGCTTGGCATGGCTTGTGTCTGGAGGAGACCATCTCATTATTGCAGAGGACTGGTTTATGACTAGTTTTCCCCACAGATATTTGCATGGAGTTACTGAAGCCTCCTGCATCTGTGAACTGATGTCTGCTCTCCCTCAGATCCCAAAGGCACACAGAGGTCTGCAGTTATTTAAGGTTCACTGATGTAAAAACTACCCTGATAAGTTTCTCAAGAAAATCTATGCTAAGACTTGCATCGGATCAAGCTGTGCACACATGTGATGTACAGCTATTCAGCTGCTGAGCTTATTTGCAACCATATTATCAACAGCTAATTTGATTCCAGCTAGATTGTGCAGCCAGCTGCCCTGTAAACCAAGCAATCCTGATAAACAGTAACATTAGTCTGGAGGAATGCATTCATCTGCTTGAGATGTGTGATGAAACTATTTCAAAGCCGGTGGGCAAATGCGAGCTGTTGATAAGAATCCTACAGAACAAGAGACGTTATCACTTTCAGCTGATAGTGGTTGACATACAAGAGTACCTTGTAGCAGGTGAATGAAAACCTCAGATCTGATCACGGTATAACTCCAGAATATCTTCAATATAGGGGCAGCTCTTCCAATCAGGTAATTCAGTATAGTTATATCAAAGTAAAACATCTAATTTCTTAAGTTTTGAAACATTATCTCAACAGATTTTGATTTTTACTAGAACACTGAGGCTGACAGGCCTGAAAATGAACTACTACCACTTGGAGAGGCTATTTCTTTTACAAAAAGGCCCTTCAGACTTAGGTCTGTGCAGCAACAGTGGAAAGATTTAGCTGGCAATCTGCTACAAGTCAAACATAGTGTGACTAGTTTCATCATCAGGTGGATTTTGTTTCTTTCTGAGTTGAATCACTGTGATTTTTGCCTCTCTTTCATGGGGTGTTTGTAAGAGGTTTGCTTTATTTTCAAGAAGTACTGTATCACGCGTATCTGCAAACCAGAATTAATTGATTTATGTTTTATCAGCTCAGACTGTGAGACCTTACCATTTCAAGAACTGATATCTGAAGATGTATTGTCCTTAACTGACTGTCATCATCTCTAAATAGTTGAGCTTGTGCATCAGCATTCTGTGGCTGATGCACAGGCTGTCTTACTGGTTTCTTCTAAACATTCATGGATTTACACTGGATCCTACTGTGAGAAACAGTTTATAATACAGATTATTCCTGTTCCAAAGAGCTTGCCCTTTGGATTCTGAGATAAGAAAACATTCTGGTGCATGTGATGGAGTGTCAAAAAGTCTTCATCAGCATCATAGGCAGTGGTTTCAGTCTACCAGGCACATAATTATTGCTAGGCTTTCTTAGAGGCAAAATGTAATAAGGTGGATTAAAAAGAGGAAGGAATTGAATGCTCACAGGTGTGAAGGAGTGACATGGGAGAAAGCAATAATGTGCTTGTTTGAAAAATATAAGGTTATGACCAGAGAAGTTTGATGTTTTTGACAGGGAAAATGACAGATAGACTGGTTGGAAATATGCTGTGAAAAGCAAAGTTAGTTTTTATTTGACACAACTAGGGGGAAGTAGACAGTGGCAGGACAGAACAATAACTTGATAAAAGACACACCTGGAACAATGTTTACATGACCATGTCAGATAAGTGAGACAAGATTGTGTCTTTCGTGATTTAAAATGGGTGTAGTTGAAATTCAAGATGTGTGGATGAAGAGCAGAAGTGCGTATCTCTCTCTCTCTCTATATATAAAGAATTAGCTGATCTAGACATGGCCTGGATGTAATCTTCCCAGAGGCAATTGGTGTACTGCAAACACCAGGTATCTTCCTGCTCATTCAGAATCCCTTCTGATTCTGAAAGCTTCTGAACAGTTACAGGAGTTATGGCAATCTACATTATCCAGGTGAGGGTCCACCAGCAAAAGGGTATAGGGTCATGTACCTTTAAATAAATATAATGCAGCAGATAAGTTTTACTCTGAAGTTTTCTTTTGTCCTGCTTTTCTTTTCTGAACTTAGCTGTAAATACAAATAAAATAGTGATAAAATTCACTAGTGGTTTCTGGGTGTCAGTAGCTGTAGCAAAATAGATATAATGTAATGTTTCCTTCTAATTTTCTATTTTAGACAGAAACACCAATGTTAGTAAACAGCTTGGGAAAAAGGCCTAGGTGGGGTTCAGCTCAATTTTTGTTGGGTAATGTGACATATATTCTAAGGTAATGGTCTCTGTTTAACAGAATGGCCTTTATTTAACAGCTACTTTCAGAATTTGACTAATGAGACTGTAAAATAAGGTGTCTGTGCAATGGACCACTTCTGAAATATGCCAGTTTGTCTGTTTCTGCAGAGGGGGACTGTCTTAGGTTAGATGTGCAATAGGCAATTGAACCTAGGTCAGAATTATAGATGTATATGTACAGAGACAAAGAAACAGAGAGGGATTGTAGGTATATAGATATATTTTTAATTGAAAGGTCATAGTTGAAAACCTCAACAGTCATCTCTCTCATGCTATTAATTCTGCTTGTAATTATCCTGTGACAGAGAAAGCAGTAACAAGTGTAAAATAGCCCTGAGATACAGACTGTTATAACTTTATTGCAAGTTAATGATTGGTAATCTCCTCTTTGTGTGAGCTATGTTACTCCCTTAGAAAGCCTCATCTTCCCCCTCTGCATTTCTGTTATTTTTATGTATGACAGTTTTCAGATGGCCTTTAGTCTTGGGTGTATTTTTTTATTCCAAAGAATGCTGAACATTGAAATAAAGGATGATGAGAAATATAAAATAATGATTTTATTCTTCATGTTCTGGGGATAACAATATGTCCCAAAGCTTTGCAAGGTGATAATTAACAGAATGTAATTTAATTCTGGATATTTGCTTTGGTGTGTGATCTATCTTGTGCATACAGGCATGTGTCTTATTGGCCAAGGTAATTGCTGGAGGCAAGAGCCATCCAATAATGGAAATGTCATAAAGTCATTGATATGACATAAACTTAACATAACTTGAGGCTTTTAAAATGTATTTTTTCATACTAATATGCTTACTGCATATATAATTTTTGATCTGAAGAGCTTAATATGGCTTCAGTGAGATCGTTATCGGTACTGGAGTTGCATCTTAAAGAGCAAGCCCTGGATGGTAATTCTCTTGTGTTCCAAAGTAGGGATGCATTTACACAGTTCACTGGCTGGGCAAATGCAGTTCAGAGAGTTTCAGTATGCCAGATGTCTAGTAGTAATCTAGTCATGTAATTTATATGTCCTGAGTAGCCAATTTTCCTTTGAAATAGATTTTTCCGTGTGTATTTAAAAACTTTTGTGTTCTTTGACTAAACAAAACATGTTTAATATTCATATCAAGCCTTCAGTACTGTACTTGGTGTTCCTGCATATTTCTGTTCACACCGTGCTTCTGGCATATGAATTTTCATTGTTTATTTTGTAATAAGTTACTGTCTTATTACTGCTTTCCCTTCAGTTTGTGTATCTGTAAATTGTACATTTGCATTTCTCAGTGGTGTTTGTTTAAACAAAAGTTTCCCCTTTGCTTGACATTTTCTTGTAAATAATGCAGAGACTAATCCACTTTGGGATGTGACTGCAGACCAGAGTATATAGGAGGTTCTCAGGTACTCAGTACCCTTTGAAGCCTGCCTTTGTCAGGTGTGACCTGACATGACCACAGGAATGCCAGTACTTTAAGAGTAAGGCTGAAATACTATGCTTAATGTCCTTTAAGTCTATAATTTCTCCTTTCCCCACAACCTTGCTCTTAACAGCGAAGGGTTCCCTGGCACTCTTACCCCAGCAGGATGTGGAGGTTATCCTGAATCAGCCATGGGCGGCTGGGCATGAGGGACTGACACAGCAGTCTTCAAACCTCAGTGGGAAAGTGACAGTGGGATGGGCTGACACAACCTTTCCTACGCAGGGCTAGGGACAGCCTTAGCTTGAATTGTAGGAAATGGTGTAATCCCATGTATAATGGGAGGATCCATTCCCAACATGCGTTTAAGTGACATTGGGGTAAAAGTCATTTTAAAGCTATCTGTGAAAATAACACATTATTTATCAGATGAGTACATACATATTTTAAAAAGGGAAAATAAGCCATCCGTCATGCAGGCACATCAGAGTGGAGAGTGCATTAGTCTGTCAACAGCAGAGCTGTCAAAATCCAGTTTCTGAGAGCAGAGATTTCATTTTCTGGCATTTAACTAGCCAATTGTATTTTAAGGGTGAGAATGACAACCATTCCCATAGTTCATTGCTTGTACTAATCCCTCTAGTGTTGAAATGAGAAGAGAAGAAGAAACCTCTCATTGCATATTGCTTGATTTGTTATTTAGAAAAATCCTGGATTGAATACTCATTACTCTGAGTCTGTAAGAGCAAATCTGTCAGGCCAGAGGTATACAAGCAGAGGGTGAAATAGGCATCTCCAATCTGTGTCCCAGGAGCTCTGAGAGTTTTGATGAGAATGCTTAATTTGGTCTGTGGTGAGCATTTATGCATATCAACTTGTCCAAGGTGCACGGCAGGTTGCTGATCCAAACAGGATCCCCAGGTCTTACTGGCCTTTCTGTTCTAACCATTAAATAATATTTTACCTCAGAATACAATAATAATACTATTTTTATAAGGTTTATTTTTACTTTTTGCATCTAAGGATACAAAGAATTGCGAAGGAATGAAGTCCCAGATGATCCGGCTATTCTGCCTATGATATTTCATGATTGTGCAGTTTTTAGGTGTGGTAAAAGCAACATACATTTCTGCAGTGTTCTGTCTGGGGATCGGACAGTGTCAGTACATCCCAATAACATCAAGAATTAAAGCTCTTTTGGCACCTTTAATGTATTTAATTTATTATATCACCATAAAATGCCTTCATCTGAGTACTTGATGTAAATTGAGTAAAAAAAGCTACTTTTATTAGATTAAGAGAATCCAGTCTAGAAAGAGCAATATCACAGGACTCATTTTGGTAATCATATCTTGTACAGCCAAAATTCTGAATCTCCACCACAGAGTATTTGCAGTGAACTGTGTATCATCAATTTCCAAAGTAATTAGAAATATAGTAAGAAATAAATGTTGAGAATTTTAGGGTTTGGTTTTAGTTAATTTGTTTTTTGGAGGAAGATCATGTTGATGTCCATTGCATTTGAAAGTTACAAAATCCTCAGATTTAAATTAAATTTTTTGTTGCTTTTTTTTCCTTTTTTTTTTCATGATTTGGAGTTTACAATCTTAGTTTTATCTATACAAACAATATACTGCTGGGTGGAGGAGAGAGCTTTACCTTGCCTGGTCTCCCAGGAGTAAAAGTGAAGTCCAGGTATCACTTTAACTTTTGCATCAAGTCCAACACCCAGGGGGTGAGTTGTAATTGGTGAGGGACAAGTTCATTATTTCATTGAAGAGAGGAGGCTTTAAATATTTTGTTCCCTGAGGATTATTTGCAGAAGTTCAAGTCTTTGCACAAGAAGCAGTCATCTTTTTCACCAAGAGAGAATCAGGGGTGGAAAATAAAAGTAGTCTGAGAGAGGGTTTTATAAGTTAGAAACATGGGGGCAAAAGAAACAAAGCTGTTAAGTACTAAGGAAGGCCAGCGGAAGTTACCTGAAAGGAGCTCAGCAATGCATCAGTAAATGTGTGTTTAGTGAAACCTAATCTGACTGCAGATGAACTGATAAGGGCAAAAGAAAGACTGGGAGAAAGTGTCAATACAAAGATGAGTTGTCAGTAAAAAACTGAATAAACACATGTTTTATTGGAAACAATTGAAGTTTGACCTTGGAAACGTTTGTGCTTAGCCACATGCTGTTATTTCATCACGGTGGGGATACAATCTCTTCTGGTTTAAGGACTGTAATTAAAACAGCTGGATTACCAGGTTCCAGATACTTCAGAGATCTGAACAGCGATGAAATTGCTTATATTTAAAACCAGTAAGGCTCTTGCAGCATATTGATCATACTTGCAGGGGGACAGTATGGGTTTGCATGTGTTGCTAGAAGCTCTGTCAGCTGTGTGTAATGCAACATCGTGAAACAAACAAATTCACCTCTGCTGCCTGCAGGAACTCAATTGCAGTGCTGTTGCTGCATGGCAGTGCATCTCATTCCCAAAAGGGCCTGAGGAAATGCAGCAGGAACTGAAAGTCACAAGTTGTGTTGGGGCTCAGTGAAGCAAATATCTTTGGAAAACTATCATTTTATCTTCAGTGGTTGATGTAAGTTAAAAGTGGTCAAAAAAAAAAAAAAGATGGTTAGAGAAGGAAAAGTGGTCTTGCTCCTTTGGGAAAAATAGTAACTTACAGGTTTCATTTTTGAAAAAAAAAACTTTTCAAAAACTGCTTGGTTAAACATTTTAATGAGAAAATGAACTTTCAGTGAGCAGCCTATAAATAATGTTATTTTAGGTTATTTTAGTCCCATTTTAGTGAACATTTTAAAATGTGAAAACAAACTTGAAGGTGTGAAAGTAAACACTATTAAAAATTCTTCACAAAAGGAATAACTTTTTTAGTTTAAAAATAATGCCTGAAAATTGTTGACAAGTTCTACTCAGAATGAACTCTGAGATCTCCTTTATTTAAAAAAAAAAAAGTGTAATTACTGCAAATGTTTGACATTAAAATGTGTGCCTTTGTCAGCAGTTTCATAATTACAATTGTTGCTTGTTTTTTGAAAGTTAGGCCCTATTACATTCATAAATAGTTGGTGACTCTTTAATGATTTCCTGCTGTTCCCAAAACAACTGTATCTCCATCTACTTCAAAGAAGTTTGGCACAAAGTGGAACATAAATCTGAAGGCAATTTTCAAAGTTAAGGCTCTGGGGTCTTAACAGTCACAGCTGACTGTTTTTTGTTTGTTTGTTTGTTTTTTACTTTTGTATGGCATTCCTGATTGCGTAAAGTGATGAATGACCACAAAGAGATGTGGTCTTCCATTGAACCGTAAGACAGCTTCAAGTTGTTGTCACTGGGGTAATAAGGCCTTTTTCAGCAAATGGAGCTGTGTGACTTCACTCTGAAACCTGCAATCAGCTCAGCCTGCAAAAACGATGAGCAGAGCTTGGAATGGATGGTGCACATGAAATGTCTGTGGGGGGATCTGCTGGTGACTAAAAAACAAATATCATTTTCTCCTTGATGCACTGTATAGCATAAAATAGAAAGAAAGAAAAGAGAGAGAGAACTGAAAGCAATGACCCATCCAGTCTAGAAGTGTGTAGTACCAATTGCTTAAAATACAGGCGTATGAAACTTTCAGTGTGCAACTACAAAATAAACTGTCCAGCAAAACATCTATTCTCTAAGTCGTGATAGTTAGAATATGCTTTATGTGCTAGAGCTTGGGGCTTGTAGCTTTTTCCCACTTCTTCTGCTACTCCCTAATACCTACTGCAGGAATTGTCATAACTGAAAGGAGAACACCAGGCAGACATAACTGTAGCTTCACCAAAGCATACAAAGCTTGTGTATCCTTTCAGATTTATGCCACTTGAGCACCTTTAGCCTGAATTCTAGCTCTATTCAGCTTTTTTTTTTTTTGTTTCCAAATATACAGTGACAAAGGGGCCGTCTACATCATCTCTGTTTGTATCTGTCCATGTTATTAATGGTTGAATCTTCACATCTTTCCTTATCAATTTGGATAAAAGTGTATCCAGGCTCCAGCCAAAGTGACAGTCAAGAAGTAGCAAAAACACTTAGGAGGAAAAAGTTTGTGATGAAGAATGAGCTTCTAGATGTGCCAGTTCAAAGCCAACATATTAATTTTATGTCTCTGCACCATCGTTTGCTTTCAAAAATACTTAGTAAACAATTCAGGGGAAGCAATTGACATAATCCGTAACGAGAAAAGATAAAGTGTCCTGTAATGATGATGACAGCAAATTCACTAAATAAACTGGAGTTTGAGAACTTTGCAAATTGATCAAACTGTGATTCCTTGGTTGCTTACTTAATCACCTGTTACAGTTTCTCTCCTGACCTTCCATAGTAAAGTTACTTTTGTCAGCGCTTTGGCAACCGAGGGACTCCCTGTTTGCTCCTCCAGTTGTGAATACTGGAATAAAAGGTTCTGGCTTGGAGATTTAATTTTATTTGTATTTGGTTTGTATTCTTGACCATCTTTCAGAGTGGGAATTTACAGATCTCATAGGCTCCTATAGTTCTCTTTACATCGGGTTAATGACTCTGAGGAAGAAGCTTGCTTTATCCTGTTTATGATAGGACAGGTATTAATTAAAGCACTATCTTACCAGGTGCTGAGTACCTTAAGCATCTTCTTAACTCTGGGAAGGGTAATGCTGTGCATATTTAGCACTTAGAGGTGTTCTGACAGCAAAAGTTCTCTGGTCAGGATAGAGGTGTACAAGGCAAAAACACATTTCAGCTGGTGATACAAGCATCTGATTGATTTGGTGACAATCTTATTTTATAGGGTGGCGATAGAAATACCCTAGAATGGTGGTTCTATTTTGTTGGCAAGAGTGAACTCCAAATATCATTAAAATGTGAGTGATCATCTCTCGCAGAGCTTTTTTTCAGAATGAGAAAGACAAGACAATAGTCAAACAAGTCTACTTCAGGCTGGCCATTTAAGTCTTTCTGAAACTTGTTTCATCAGGTAAACTTCTTTTAGGGAAACTGGGGAACAGAGGTATGCTAGTTTGTGCATGCACAATGATGGGAAAGGGGAATTACTCCTGCTGGTGCAGAACAATAGCTGCCTCCTGCAGGAGAGGATTGGACTGCAATTAAAAAGTGGTGAGAAAGTGCTCTGCCTACGCTCAGTATGCAGATCTCCTTGTGATTCTTCTGGATGAAAGGCACTGGGAACTTTGCAGTTGTATTTATGACCTTGACTCAGCAAATACTGTGCTATATCAAATTTAACTGTACTGCTCTGATGCCTGAAGAATTGAGGGGGCTTGGGAAAAGATATGCAATGGCTAACAAATGGGATATTCACAAGTTCCCCTGGGTATCTCCCAGTCTGTGTAAATCCTGTATTTGCTGTATAATGGTATATGAATGTGCAAATAGTGGTTAAAATGTGCTCATAAAATTAAAGGCTAAGAAAAGTGATAGATTTGACCTTGCAACAGCCAAAGATAATGCCCAAATATGCCGCGTGCTTTTCTGCTGGTAGCACTCAAAAGCTTAGTGAAAGAGCATGGGTTATTCTCTTTGCTTGCATTTCCACTGCAGTGTCATCTAAATAACTCTGTCTTACAGGAAGAAAAAAGGAAGTCCTGATCTATCTGCTAAGTCAGTTTGTAATTTTTATTGTATTTGTTAACAATTAGTTCAACAATCATAATCTGTTACGGATAATAACCTCGTCAGTATAATCAGGTAGCCGTTTAAATTGGGGAAATAATCAGTCCTCCTGCAGTGGGATTTGAGGTCACTCCTGTTCAAGATCCAGGATCATACCAATGATTTTCTGATACCTCATAACTCCCCTCTGTGAAGGGGTTTCCTTCTCTGCCCCGTGTGAAGTGACAGTTACAGTATCTTACCTGAAAATATGACTCAAATACAAGGAATTGCACTGACCTGTGGAAAATTTTCCTTCACTTAGTGCTGTTAGCAACCTGCTGTGCTTGTTTATTAATCACATGGATTTTCTTAGGCACTAATCCTCCAAAAGAAGAATATTGATAGGCAGAGAGGAAGAGTTGGTTGTATAAAAATAGCTCTAAAGCATAAAGACGTCACCCGGGATGGAGACCATATCTGAGCTTGAGCTTTTCTGCTAGGGGATAATGGATTATTTTCATTTGGAATAGTAGACAGTGATAAAGGGAAGCTAGGGACTGACAGAAATATGACTTCTATGTTGATGAGAGTTAAACATTTGCCCAGGCAGTAAATCATGTATATTTGTATGTATATCTTTGAAATATCATTACATGGATGTTCACATGTATCACTCCCCTAACTATATGGGGGCATGTTTGAAAGTTCATATCTGTTTCCTTAAGTATTTACATAGTTTAATCCAAAATAAGACCTATACCCATGTTTTTAAAGCCAGCATATACTTAAATTCAATAAACTAGTAAAATACATGCCTAATTTTGAGCATGTGCTGAGGACCAAATGCAGGAAACTCTATCACGTTAGTCAGGAGTGAACCAAAAGTTTATGTTATGATAGTGAATAAAGCAGTGTTCTTATGTGTAATATATTTTCTGCTTGTTTATATGATACAATTTCTCTGTATCTCTTTTTAAGCTATCTACGAACAATCATGTGAGGCTTACCGACATCAAGGGAGGACGTCAGGTTTCTTCTACATCGATTCTGATGGAAGTGGACCACTTGGACCACTTCAGGTTTTTTGCAATATAACAGGTAATGACCTAACTCTGTCATTGGTGCTTGATGTTGGCTATAATGCTATTAACGTGTTTATTGTTGCATTTACTAAGAAGACACCAGAAACGTGGTTCTTTCAGTAATGGGGAAAAGCAGAGCATTGGTAGTAACTGAGGTTTGACTCTGAAGCATTACCTTAAATAGGATCCAAGTAAAAGTGATTTCTAAACCTTAAGCTTAAAGAGATCACTTTGTAGAGATCACTTTGTCATGTTGCTAAATGGTATTAATTAACAATGTTATTTGCACTTGTAAAGGGCATTGCTGATATATTTTTTCATAATATCATAACTTAATGAGATGACTATTTTTTACTAAAGATTTGGAAACTTAGAATTCAATCTTCCTTTCATTACTGAATAGCTTCTCTGCTTTACTAGAACACTAGAGGTGGGATTCAAATCAAATGCTGCAGAAATAGATCCATTACACAGGATTACACATTTGCTTTCCAGATTAGGGTACAGCTTCAGCTGAAAGCAGAGGGCCAGATCTTAAAATAAAACTGTGCATCTGTAAAAGAGATGATAGAGACAAGACCTTTAATCAGTACAAAAATAAACAGGTTGTCTTTACACAAAAGAAAGATGTTATTTCTCATTGTAACGTGAGATTATTGTCAGGATACTGCAGGGAAAGAGCTGCCCGTGACCTCTCCTGACATTCAGCTGGCTCTACATGTCTCAAAACAGGATGTTCACAGCCACGAAAAACAGAACCTTATTCACAATTAGGCCAAGAAGGTCATTGCCTAATAAACTGGGAATGACTATTATGTTCCTTACACTGAGCTGGCTGTTAACCCTCCCATTCTAAGTAGTAGTACTTTCCTTCTTACAAGTGTGTGGCCTTTAGTGTTCCAGATAATGCCTTCATCTATCTGGGTACACATGTAGATGAGATGCTCTTAGGGGGAGGGTCACCACAGAGGCAGGTAGAAAAGCAAGAGCCTGGAAGGGTGACCTATTGGTTGAGGTCCCTCAAACTTACAGTTCTGTACTTCTAAAATAAAAGTTTTTAAAATGAAAATCCCCATCTAGCAAATTCTCCTCCTTAATAAGCTAGCTCTGTTTTGTTTATAGGGTTGTCATGCAAAGATACGAGGAAAGATTACAATACAGTCCATATTTGGAGTTGGAAATATGGTCCAACCTCCGTTCTGCTTTTTTTTTTTTGAAATGTAGAGGAAATTTCCTACATTGTCTCATGTTTGATTTTTTGTTTTTGTTTTGCATGGGTGAAATAAGATTTTATTACCCTTTCTAAAGTGCTAACTCTGGCAGAGCTACTTTGCCACATATCACCTCCAAGCTTAGTCCAGAAAACAAAGGACTCAGGATATTCATATTTTCTCCTTAATCTCCTTGTACTTAAAGTGCCTCAAATCAAATTTTCATTTTGATTTAATTGGGCAATCATTATGTTAATTAAATGCACACCAGTTCATTATTAAGCGTGTTTTTTATTCAAGTGTAACAAATATTTAATAAAATGTCTCCTTCACTGTTGCTGTTTAGTCAGAACTGAAACAGTTTCACCTTTGTCTGAATATCCTTCCTTGATCTTCAGTATGGGAAATGTGCTCATTTTTATTATTTATTGTATAAATATGTGTGATCAAAACATTGTAAGTGCTTTTTATCTCTGCTCAAGAGGTAGAATTTTTGACAAACTCCTTGCAGAAAGTGTCTGCTTTCCTCAAATAAATTTTATTTGGCAGAAATCCAGAAAGTAGATTTTCTCTCTGTCTGTAATGAACTTGCTGACATTCTTATTTTATTTTGGTTACGAGAAAACTGGAGGTGGGGAAAACTGACAAAACCTGCTAGCCTGGAAACCTTTTCTTTTTTGCATTTCTTCTTTCCCCCCAGATGTCTCATTTGAGGCAGGGGAAGGTCATTTGTCAAAGGCATCTCTGTTCCTCCTATTGTGAGAAGGAGGACTGAGGCACAGAGAGAAATTATTATTTTGTAATTATCAGGAGAGTTTGATGTACAATTGGGTTATGTTGCCCAGAGAAGTTGTGGGTTCCCAGTCCCTGGAGGTGTTCAATTCCAGGTTGGATGGGGCTCTGGGCAATCTGATCCAGTGGGTGGCATCCCTTCCCATGGCAGGGGATTGGAACTAGATGGTATTTCAGGTCCCTCCAATCTGAGCCATTCTGTGTTTCTGTATCATCTAAATATGATTTGGGTGCCTTAATCACAAGAGCTTCTTCTTAATGTTCTCTGGGAACGTATTATTATGCTGATAATAATTGGATGTTTACAGTAATAGATTAAGTGCAAAGTATTTGGGAAAAATAACTTTTAATTTATGTGCACAGGGATAGATTCTGAATTTTGCTGTTACTCTCAGGTTATGCTTCTGCAGTTTTTCAGAAAGAATCAATATTCAAGGAAAGTTTAAAAAAAAAAAAAAACCTTCTCTGTTGTTATATTATGGAAGGAATAGAGGAAAAACAGACAACATTGTCCAGTGAAATAAATGCATACCACACCTACTGTAAATGGAAACATGTAGATGGTCAAGAAGTATGGATGGCTTCCATGTGTGAACATACTAAATGGATTGATGAGATGATGAAGGGAACTGTTGCAGGAAAGCATGGAGATCACACGTGGCAGAGAGAAAGCAAAAAGGGAATAATTTTTTTCTCTTAATATGGGAGCTGAGGGACTGTTAAGTTATCGGGTAGCAGGATTCCAGTAGTTATTTTTGGTTTTGTTTTTCTTGATGCAATGAATAATTCAGTTTGATACTTATTATCACAGGACGCCGTGGAGTCCAGTGTATCAACAGAGCGGAAAAAACAGGCTGGAAAATAAAAAGACTCTTGTCTGATAGATTCAGAAGGTGCTATTAAATGTGGAAGTTTAATTGCACTCCCATCTCAGGCAGCTGTGAGGCAAAGCTCACTGGGAATGAGTTTCAGAAAATCCTTTTGCCTTTCCTCGCTTCCCTGACTATCTGTTCTCCTTTGAGGTAGAGGCTGGCTCCTGGGTTAAATGAAGCTTTGGTTTTACTCAGGCTGGCAGATCTTCTTTTCATATGCAGTTGAAGAAGAGGTAATCTCTTTGTGCCCAAAATGTGTTTAGGCTGAAGAATTTAGAGGTGGAAGGGAAAATCTGGGGAAATGACTCATTTAGTGCTTTTTAAAGTAGAGGTGCAATGAGCTAATGACTTGTGGGAATTGCAGTGCCTTGCATTTGTGAAAGATGAATTCAAAAAAGGAGTCAGATCATCAGAAATGAGCAGCATCATTGCATCTAGAGAAGTGTTGTTCCTTACTGTTCACTTACATTTGGTTAAAGTTGTTTCTAATTTTTATCTGATTAATTGAACAGGTTAATGTTCAATTGCCTTGCCAGTTATTAACCAGGTCAGATTAACACCTTCTTTCTCACATATTGGTGTCTGTTCATAGGCATCCGATATGTGATGTGGATATGGGAAGTTTCAACATTAGGAGTTAATTTATTATGTCTATGGTCCCAGTGATTTCTGTGTAGTCTGTCAACTTTCACAGCCTACTGTTGAAAAAAAATTCTGAAGAAAGCACAGAATTATAAGTTTGTGTGTTGAGAGGGAACTGGATAGTAAGACACAGACAAAGAAGGAGAGAGAAATAAGGGAAAGGAAATTTTTGCAGGGAGAAAAAGCAGCCTGGCAAGAAATTTAACAGTAGAGTGTCACAAGATATCTGCTGATACCAGAGTGGAGAAATATATTTATTCATTGTCTGGAGAAGTAGCTGAAAAAGCAAAGTGACAAACATTGTAGATGACATGCTATTATTTAAATTGGTCAAGAATAGGAAAGAGTATGTGAAGCACTTCAGAAGGATCTTGTCTTGAAGGCTGTTTATTTCAAGTAAAAGTAAAATATCTTGTTGAAATAGGAGGTAGTCAGGAGTGCTAATGTAACTAATTAAAGGCATAGAAAGATATCTGTACAAAGAGAGGCTAAAAGTAAATAATCCATGGCTATTTAGATTAGGAAAACCCAAAGTGAATGGACGTCATTGACAGAAGTGATGTTCATTAGCATTTTCTTACAATAAGAATAAAGGGACGGTTCAATGACAGTGAAAGACAACAAACTCAAAACTGGGTTAAAAAAAAAAAAAAAGACAGCACCTTATTAACATAATGTTTTCTTCAACCTATATGCTCATTACACCCAAAGCAAAGTCACTTTTCACAGGGAAATTAATCAATTATAATAAACAAAAAGGAATCCACATCAGAAATGCATGTTTGGGTTTATGCACCCAAACCATGAGCATATGTAGGTGGATGATATGAAAAGCAATATGTTTGTGTGGATCCACGCAGGGATTATTAATTATGTTCATTACTGTGGGAACATAGCTAATGTGGTTCCAGGGCCATCTGCATGGGAATGTGAACTAGCTCTGGCATTAGCTGGGTTCTCCAGTCATCCATGCATGGTCCTTTAGACATTTTTTTGAATAAGGTACATAGAGGATGTATCCTGTCATGTTTTGGGATAATAAACAACTACCAAGGCTGGGAAATATTTTTTTTTTCCTGTAGGCTGATTGTTTGATAATTAGCCCAAACAAATTCTCACTTTCCACTGAAGTGGCTGATAACAATTGATAGCAGAAAATGGCTAATGGACCATCTCAACCACTCTTCTGCAAGTCTCTCTATTGTTGTGAGGCTCATTCTTTTTCTCTCGTTGCTTAGAAATCTATTGATGTCCTCATCTCTGTGGAGTCACCTCATCTCCTCTGGTATAAATTTTACCCTTGATGTTTGAAAGATTTGCTTACAATACAGAATCATTTTGTTGCTGTATTTCTTTACTGATGCTGTTTTACCATAGGAAGACTCTGGACTATCAAATCAATAGTGCTTAGAAATTACTGCGATAAGATCAATGCTTAATTTTATCTTGGCCAGATATTTGTCCAGTCTTCAAATGGCTTTTTTTTTTTTTTTTCTCCCTCCAGAGGTGCAGATCTGGGAGTGATTAGTCCTTATTCCAGCTCTTGCTGCTAGTCCAAGATCTGTTTTTGAAACTGCCATAATGAAAAAACAAACAAAATTAATGAACAAAAAATATTTTCTTGTTTTTATATACTCCTCTCAAAATGCAATTATTGCCTATTTTTCTCATGCAAGAAAAGTAAAACACTATTTTTTCTGTCTCAGAATACTATTGGCAAGCTGTGCTTAAATCTTGGATATATAGTAAAAGATTCTAAAAATACATAAAAGAGATTACCAGAGTTATACTTGCAATTCTTTATAAAATTGCCTCTAGCCATTTTTTTTTCCTTTTTTCTTTTTCTTTCATTCAGCTAACAATGATCAAGATTTTGTTCTTCTGTGTAGTACATATTCCATGGTATGTAAACAAACAGGGCTGAATTCACGAAGATGCAAGATATGTTTGCAGCTGAAGTGCCTAAATACTTTAGGTGTCTCAATAGTCCCACTTATAGTAGGATATTTGATCAGCTATTTGAGGAAAATATTGTAGCAGTTCCGCTTTACTGTGAACAAGCAACAGACTGGAGTAAGAATGCAAAGGTGAGCTGGCCAGACATCAATCTTTGCTGCAGGGATCCTTGTTGATGCTCCCAATGTAATTATGGGACTGATGGCATTACCATTCCTGGCATCCCCCCTTTCCACACAGAAATCTCAGATCATCTGCATATAAATTATTAACCTATTTTTCCATAATAAATCATTATCTCTTTCTACTTTTTATAGCAATTACACTGATACAGAAATCACTCTAACTCTCCAGTTAAAAGGAGGGCTAACACCAGTTAGGCTCAAGCAATAACAGAGAAGAGGAGAAGGTCATGCCCTTAATTCTGGTTTTATCACCTGCAACTATGTAACTGTGGGCTGAGAACTTCAGTGGTGAAACTCCCTTAGATAGTCAAAAATGAGTCAGATACAGATTTGAAGTTGTGCAGGAAGTTTTTAGAGTGTTTTGTTTGTTTATTTGTTTTGGTTTATTGGTTGCTTTCTTTGCATTCTTATTTGTTTGTTTATGAATGTACCTTGCAGCTTACTGTCTATAATTATGATTGACTTCATCAGTGGGGGAAGATGATGAATGGGAATCCTTTACAAATTATTTACTACTCCTTAGATTAAAGACAGGTTTTTTTACAGTTTATCCCCTCAAACACTGCAGGTCTTTTGGCACAACGTAGCTGTGACAATTTATACATTTTCTTTGAATCTTCATTAAGTATTCCAGAACTTCATAAAAGGAAATAAACATTTAATGTTTATATTATGTCAAAGGCATTGTGCTGTCAACAGCTGCCTTGCTGTTTTCAGCAAGCGCTGTGTTTCTGATGAGCTTTATATCAGATGTCCCACAGGCCTTCTTCACCCTCACACATGTAGAAGGCCCCCCAAAGGATATTTTATTACAGAAGAATGTAACAGACTTTTTCCTGTAACCTTTAACCAAGGACTACTGCAGCTTAATCGATCTTCTCCCACATTCACAGTGCTCAGAAGCTAGAGGTAGGCTGTGGCTCCCTAAAAGTTACTCCAGTAGTCTCGCAAGGGTGGGATCTGTTTGCACCAGATACAGATGCCTAGTGCCCTGTTGGAAAATTTCAGATGTCCTGCCCAGCCTCCTGGTGCTGCTCCAGAAGCACAGCAGATCCCCTGTGGGCTCCCCTTCTTGTCTGCTAGACTCATGCAGGTACCTGAGCCATCATAAGGCATATGTTGCAACATATGAGAGCAGAAGGTCATGTGTTGAGGCTCTCAAAACTCACCTGGGATGAAGGAGCTTTGTCACCATTGCGCTGAGTGTGAGCGCAGGGCAGAAGCGTCCATTTTGCTCTAAGAGGTAGTTCAGTGACTGCCTCTTCGTTTTTTCGAATATTCTATGGTTCTATGAACAAAAATGTTTCTTACTGCTTGCAGATACCCTGTATTACAGGAAATACATAAATGTAGGGTCAGCAAGCAGTAGGCTGGCAGGGTAATGGTTTGTCATCTCTGAGCTTCAGCATAACAGGGGAGATGAGGGTGCAAGGGGTCACAGAAGAGGTGTCTTGCTCTCATCCATCAGAGCCACCTACCATGATCATTTTGCTGACAGACACCCCTTGAACCTTGGGCTCAGAGTGAGCAAACATCATGCCTGGGGACAGAAAGGAGTTTGGAGCCCAGCTCTTCCCTTTTTGCTGGGGCTGCACGTCTGTGGAGCCAGGGGTGTCACTGCAACCCTTGTACCTTCCAGGTGCTGCCTACTGACTGCTGGGAGGGATTTAAGGGTTGGCAGTTCTCCTGGGTGTAGACATCCCTGGGGAACATGCACCTGCAGGTACAGTCTGCCAGCACTGTCGGAGAGTGGGCTGCATGCAGGGCTGGGAGATGGGAACTGCCCCAGAATAGTTTCCATGGAAATGCATCACGGTGCTTGTGCACTGGCTGGAAGCAGCTGACTTGGAAACTAGGAGGAAACTGAGCACGAACCAAGCTGCAAAAGCACATATTTCTGGGTCAGCCAGCAGAAAAGAAAACTGGAGATAAGAAAAAAAAATAAAAATGATGGGTGGATTTCCTAGCAGACTACTCCTTGGAGTTAGTGAATTACAGCTTTTTGCTTTAAGAAATTGTCTTTTCGTATTCTTCAAGGGGTATAGTAGAGTGGTTGGGCTAAACTGTCACTGCAGCTTAAAACAATGCAGTGTCAAAGGAGGAGAGTCTGTCTTTTGTGTAGTTACTCCTGTAATTATAGGTATAGCTTTCAGGACAATATTTGGTATTCAATGTAGAGCACCATGAAACAAATGCATCGTATGAGCTCTCAGAGCAATTTCTCTCTCTCTCATGTAGCATTTACCGTATGTTTGGCTTGTTGGCAATTTAATCAGTCTGAATAATCTTGTTTGGTGACAAACCTCCTAAATCACAAAGGAGTGATGCAGTTTGTATGGGTGAAATGTGCTCCACAGAGATATTTCAAGTTGAAGAATAAAAACGAGAATTAGACAATACAGAACTCATTGAAAGCCAGTTTTCCAGCTGCTCTAATTTCCCACAATTTAATTTGTGTGCCGTCAAAAGCAACTTGGAGGCTTCCAGCAAGATGACAGAACTATGGGTGAGACTAAGCAGAGAGTCTGAAATGTGCTGAATGCATTGCAGTCCCACGCTGTAAAAACATCTCCTAGGACCAAATACCAGCAACGTAATATCCTAGTAAATTGGTCCATTAAATAAAACTGCAAAGTCATAAAGCTGTAGCATTACCCTGAAATTAAAGCATTGTCACCTTTGAATTATGGAACAATTTAACAAGCATTTAGGAAATCTGCTTTTCAAGGCTGCATTTAACTATTCCAGGTTACACAGTAGAAGGTGTGGCTGCACTCTCCTGCTGGATTTTGAATGACTTTCAGCTCATATGTGGTTCAGAATTTTACCAAGCTGAGAAAGTAATAAAATAATAAGGTGGAATAATAGAAAGTGAAAATAAACAGTGACCTTTTCCTGGAGAACAGCTTTTTCATTCTCATTGTAAATTCACAAGTGCAGGGAGAGCTCATTAAGTTGAGTAAACGGAGAAAAAAACACATGTAATATGGACAAACAGGAAAAGATAATGATAACCTCTTTGTTGAAATAAAGAAAAGAGACCCTTATCTACTTGGATTAGCAGCTTCCAGACATTGAAATGGCTAGAAGGAGCTAGTGACACTCAATTTGGTTTGCATCCATGTCACTTCCTAAAAATATAATGAAAACAAAAGCAAAAAAAAGTAAAGATTAAAAACACACACACACACACACACACACACACACACACACACAAAACAATCCTCATAGAGTGAAATAGGAATGTTGTTTGGAGACCAATTTTCAAATGGTACAGGCATAATCTTTGCAGAGGTCTGCAAATCATGGAGGTAAGTTGCAGACAGCTTTTAGACCTCTTTCTAACTGAAGCAATCTGTGTGCATATACAGATTGCTGCCGCCTGACTTGCGTGGGTCCTGAAGCATGCCTGAAATGCAAGCTCTCAGATAATTGTCTGTAGGCTTCAGAGTACACAGTAACCAAGCTGTAGGAGGAGAATTCCTTACCCTCCTTATGAGGCAGACAACTCTGTCTTGGCAGCAGCCTTACAGATATGAGATATTCATATCAGCCTTGTAGGTATTTGCAGATATGAGTTTGAGAAAATAGAATGGTCTTTTCCCATGTGCTGCCAGGTGTGACGTGGAGAAAATGGTACCAGACTAAAGCCTGAGAATTGACCTAAGTGGTGAGGGTCTTCAGAAGAAAGGTTGTCTTCTGATCTTTGGAAGCAGGTGGACGTGGTCTTGCTGTTCTCTTGAAATGGTTCAAGAATTTACTGCCCTCCAGTGTTTTGTTGTTCCTTTCTCAGTTGGCTGAGATGCAGTAGGGAGCAGTGCTGGCTCTCCCACTCCATCCCAAAACACACTGAAGTTTAAATAATTTTCAGGCTCATTTACTGCATTTAAACCAATAAGTGGCCTTTTGAAAGAAGAAATTCTCTGCTTTTACTGTGATGTGAATGCAAATCCTTATTCTTCCAGCAGGTTGTGTGTGACTCTGTGTATGTTAACTAGTCCCTCTACATCTCACATCCCCCTTTGTAAGATGGAAGTACTTTTTCTTTCCCTGGGAAGTAGGAGGAAGCATGTCTGAGGTAGCTGAATGCATCTCTCTTCCTTTCCCTCCTCTAACATTGCTGTCAACAGATCTTTTGTCAAGCATGTGTGGTGTGTTGGGTCACCCTTCCAGTATGAAGGCTTCCTTTTAGACTCTCAAGTTTTTTAAGCCTCTTTCATTGCCTTTTGGGTGGTTAAAAACAGGAGGGAAAAAAAGAAAAAGTAGTGGAAGATGTAATTTTGTGTGTTCTTTCTACACCAAGTGTATGCAGGCAAAATAAATTAACTTTCGAATGGAGGTAGCTTTTACTGTCCAAGATGTGTGCTTACTGGTGGTTGTGACTTTCCTTTAACTAGACCAGTGAGCCAAACATATATATTTTTGAGAAGCTGTGCTGTTAGTTACCTATAGTTCAAACGCAGAGCATACAGGGAATCTTGAAGTGTCCAGCAAAACACAGATCTAACCTACAAAACTAATAAATATAATAAATCAGGCATGTGTAGGTAAGGAAACACCTGAAATAAAACTGTGGCATTTTTCCTTTCTGCTACTACTTTTTCTTCCTCTCTGTTCTGTTTTACATGCTAAATCACAATTACATTCAGTAAACGGAAGTTTGATTTGTTTTCCCTTTCCCCTCACAAACTAGAGGATGGAGAATCTGTAGTGAGAATCTGTAGTTTACTTCTTATTTCCACAAGATCCTGTGGAGAAAAGCAGTCTTTGAAAGTCAAAGTTCAGACTGCAGGGGCACAGCTGAGTGCAGTTGTAATGACGACAAGACCATTGGAAATAAATGAACAATCACAGAGGAAGGTAAGAGAGAGACTGGTCGCACTGTCTGTTTAATATGCTCGTCAATGAGTGGTTGTCCATTACAGTGCTTTGTCCAGCCTCATTTCAAACATGCTAATTGATTATATTTCCAACACTGCTTGGGAAGACTGTTTCATACTATTATACTTTTTAGAGTCCCCCCCCTCCCCCTTTTTTTCCTAAATAGTCCTTTATTGCTTGTAAATTATCAGATCATTATGCTTTTGGCTTTTCAGGTAACCACACAACACCTTTTCCGGTGTACAAGTAAAAAGTCTGGAAAACATGGCAGTGTTAACCACGTTGTAACTCTAGTGTTATAGGCTGTTGTACTTCCTGAGCAGCAATATAGCCACTAGTATGAGCATTGATTTTATTATAGTTTCTCAAAAGTGTGTTACTGATGTTCAGTGGAAGAGTTTAAGACTGCCCACCTGGAATTTCCAGCAAACAGTTCATTCCATTCTCTTGTTTTAACATCTTTCCTGTAATATCATCAATTTAGCGTTTGTTGTCTTTCAATGGTAATATAGGTTTTTCAGTGAAGGCAGGGCTTAAACTTCCATCAACTTCAGTGAGAGGAAGTTCACCCTCATCTGTTTCTGAAAAATCCTCTCTGTTCATGTCAATCCTTGCAGGAAAAGAACAACAAAAAACAAACAAACAAACAAACAAAAAAAACAACCACAGACTGGGTGATAAGAATCACTACTTCTGGATGTATGAGGTGTGTTATGAAGTCATTGAATTATAATGTGGTGGAAGCAATATACTGTGCAGGACTGTGTAGGGTTTTATATTGTGCTACAGCATTGACTGGTTACAAGCACTGAAGCAAGTTTTAGAAGCAATAAATTTGCAATATTTCTTGTGATTTTAATCTAACTTTTATGTGTCACACATTGCACCCGTGTTTCATTGAGCTCCAACTCAAAGGATCTATAAGCAGCATCCTGAACTCAGTAAGAGTCACAGAATTATAGATCTATAAGAAAACTGCTTCTGTTCATGGTCCCAGAAATGATGAGAGTTGTGAGTAAATCTATGGGTTGCTGGGTGTAAACTGTCCTTACAGTTTCTGAAGTTCAAGATTATGCTGTAAACTACTCAGAGAGCGGTTTCTCTCTAACTTGGACCAGACGTGTTTATATGGTTTCCAGATGTTTGTTGTTACTTGCCTGTCATCTGAATGCCTCCATAATGACAATCCATTAACTTATGTGTCTTTGCAAAGATGGTCCATTTAGGGTTTATACACGCCTAATAGAGTTCTGTTGAAGTCATCTGTGGGATATTTGTAGCTCAAGGGAAAAATAGGTCAACTGCAACTCATTACAGTGGCCACAAAGCTGCTGGGCTCTGTGCCAGCGTATCGGGGAGTAACTGTAAAGCTTGTGCTGTGCAAGAATTCAGCCCAGGTTATCTGTCAGTAAAAACATCTGAATATTTCAATGCACAATTTTTAAGATCAAATTTCCTTTCCTTTATTTTTGCCTTGTCAGTATCTTGTATCATCCCTGGGTGAGCATTGTCTTTGATAAAAGAGGAATTTACTGGATGTGTCTCTAAATAACATCATGGAGCATGTGCTGGGCTCAGTCCTGTGAATCCTCATTAAAGAGTTTGCCTTTTACTCTGGGTCAGCTCAGCAGATTGGTCATTCAGGCTGTCCTTGTTATCTTGTCCCTTGCTATCTCGCCAGAACCTGCTGGGAAATAGCCTCCCTGCTAAGCTAATTGTTTCTAATTGTGATGTTCTCCTTATCATGCCAACCTCAATGCTGGTTGTGAGCTGGGTTGTTGCAGTGCAGATTGTGCATAAGCCTAGATTCTGCTGTCCGTGACCTGAGCAATTCTTTGCTTTGCCAGCAAACACAATGAAAGAAATGAGAATGGGGTCCGCAGCATGGAAAAGCATCAAAATGTACAGTTAGCTACAGATGCTGAGTCATATGTTCTATACTATCAGCCAAGTGGGGCATTGCTCAGTTTATGTGCAGAAAAATCTGGGAGTTGAGTAGAATGAGCGCTCTGACTTGTAACTGGGCAGTAAGAACACGTTTGCAGTTGTAGCTTTCTGCCAAGAATTTTGTTTGTGGTGAGTTTGTGAGCTTATCAGCTGCAGTTCATATTTGTTGTTGTAACAGTGGGCTGTGGTCTCAGGTCAGGCTATGTTTGCAGAAGGTGAAAGTTACCATCCTGATCCATATTATTAAGTCTTTTCTCTCAGGACTGAAGACAGCTGAAATGCATCTAATTTTCTCCAGATGCTGGCAACGAAAGATGTGGAAGATCTCCCAAAGATCCTGGGAAGCTTTTAATTTCTCTCTGGCACAGCAGGCTGTAGAATTTGCTGAAGCTGGTTTAGGGAGAAAGTTCTGTGGGATGTGTCGACCTGCAGGTCTTCATTACAGAGTCGTCATTTCAGAACCCAGGGTCTGTCTGATCCTGTCTCTAATGCAGTAAAGCGTTAGATTTAGGTTGATTTTTGTTCCCTGCTTGTTGAAAGTTTTTTTTGCTGTTAACTTCCCAATCAATCCTCCTTTTTTTTTTTGTTTTGTTTTGTTTGTTTGTTTAACAGAAGATAAGATCTGGACTGCAGTGCAGCACAACAACACAGAGCTAACTAGAGTCCAAGGAGCTGGTCCGGAGAAGCCGTACACCATGTCCTTTAACTATAACAGTAGCATGGAGCAGCTTGAAGCTGTGATAAACAGTGCGGAGTACTGCGAACAGGAGGCAGCCTACCACTGCAAAAAGTCACGTCTCCTGAACACCCCAAGTAAGTACCATGATCCCAAATCTTTCCTTGTTAACTGCTATTGATTATATAGCAGGTGCAGGCTGCACTTGCAACTAAGGAGAAAGAAAACAGCACGTGTACTAGCAATACAGGATAGAGCGAAAAGCCTTTGACTGTCTTGGATCCCACTGTGCAGTGGCTACCCTCTGACATGAGATGGACAGAGTTCTGCAGGGGAGTTTCCACTGTGTAAGTTCATGAGTACAAAGGGTCTGAAAGCTTCTGCAATGGAAAGTACTAGTTGGAAAGCAGTAAAGATGTGTTTAGCTGATGGTAAATGGCTCTTTTCATTCATTTACAGTTTTAACTCTGTATTAAAAAGAGAAAGCATGAGAGTCCAGACTCAAAATGTTTCTGAGTAGGAAAGGTGTATCCTCTTCCAAATCTGACAGTCCTGAATATAATGTTTAAAGTGCTTGGTAGAACAGTTTCTGGGGCAAAAGTAATTCTAACCTCCTGCTAAAAGGATCAATTTTTTTGCTTTGACTTAATGTGGCAGCAACAACAAAACAGAGAGGGTCTGATTAGTTTGTGTCTCTTTGTGGTAGCAAAACTCCAGTGGCTACTCAGGGCACTTCTACTCAGCCCTTTCCTGGGGTCAGGATTTTACATTTGGTTATTCAGAGAAGAGGAATGCCATTAAGGGCATGTTTCTGGATGTCTCCACAGTTTCATCTGGTTACTTGTAATGTCTGTATGGTCCTGGTGATTCTCTGATTATTAGGAACTTTAAAATTTGTTAGTAGGTTAGAAGAAATCCCATGGAAATCCTTAAGGGGAGCTTGCAGTAGGAGTTTCTGTTGTGTTAAAAAATACCCAATGACTGGTTCCAGCGAAGTTACTATAGCACTGAATGTTTATGGATCCAGTGATCAGATTCCTTACAGACAGTTTATTTTTATAAGCTGTGAGTTACACCTTTTGTCAGCAGCAGAATTTACTAGCCAAGAACTGCTTGTATTGCTAAAGATTTTTAAAAGAATGAAATATTACTATTAGCACCCAGGGTAGAGCAAGAAGAGGAAACAAAGAACAGGTGCTGCTCATGAAAGGAGGGAAGTATGTCTTATCAATACTTTCAGTGTCATTGTCTGCTGTATCCCACACCACTCTTGAGACATGTTATGAAAATTTAATCACCACAGTGATTAATTCTGAAATAATTTTTTAAGGGTGAAGGCCGCAGTATTAGAGCAGGTCTGCACATATTTACTTTTATGCATTTCTGTGAGATATTTGTTTGGTCATGCACACAAAGAAAGAAACACTATGAGTGTATGCTGGAGGTACATCTTAATGGCACCTCTGTAAAGCTAGGGATGCTTCTTAGAGATCCAGACCCACTTCTTCAGAAAATAAAGTAACAATATTTGCTAGATTGACTGTTGCATGTAACTATACTTCTTCAGGGCTACAGCTGTTTACCAACTGGCAGACATACTAAGATAGTTCCTGATAGGTAGCTCCTTCACCATTTGTCTAGGAAAAAAGGTATGACACCAATTCCTTGAGGGAAAGGGCATGGGGATATGGTGCCCAGCAGCCTGGTTTGCTCTCTTGCAGTTGCTGCAGTGCTGCTGTGGTCCTGACAGTTGACCATGTGAGACTCATAGCTTTTTAATACAGCTCCAGCTGATAAATCAGAAAAAATTACAATCTAGTGTTCTGCATGTGGCAGACTCTCATTTTTAGCTCTCTCTCTTCCTCCTTTTGTATGCTTTTTAATTACACTTTCAATTTTTCATCCTGAACTTTCTCAGTAGCCTGAGGCTGTAAGTTTGGCTAGACTTGGAACATACTCAAAAATAAATCATCTGAGCTCCTGAAATTACAAGGTTTGGGGAATATACTTGTTCTTAGCTGAGTATTCAATGTTTTTAAATAGTAGAAAGAAATATTCTCCACAGAAGCATTAAATATCATTTTGTTAATTGATATTCATCTTGAAGTGAACTGCTGCTATATTGTAGAAAAACCTAGAGACTCAGTGGTGCTGAGCACCATGCATATTTTGAAGAGTCCTAAGATTTAAAGAATTGCCATTCCTAAACTTGAAGGTGAGATCTGTGTGTGATTAACTTCAGGGCATTTTCCTGGGCTCACTGCAGAATATTCTCAACTTTATTATTTATGCCCAGGAGTAATTGCAGTGAGTTTGATATTGGGGTCAGAGCAACAGAATGGAAATCAAACTCTTTGGGTTGATTTCTTGATTTGGCCCAGGCTTCTGGATGCCTGAAGCAAAGTTATCATGTTTAATTGTGGTTAATGAACCACACTTTAGATATTCCTTCAGAAGTCGGTATGTAAATGCATGTGTTGACAACAATGCCACATTCATAGGCCAGTAGGAAGCATCATGTCATGTAATCCATTCTGCTGAATATCACCACTTACCTCTGGACCAAGCCCAGCAGTGAGTGTTTGATGGAAAGACATCTTCCAGGGGTATATCTGATCTTGACAGAACTATACAAGTTCCCCTTCCTGCAAGGGATCTAATTCATTTCTGAGCTTCGTCTAGTGTGTGGGGTTGTTGGGTCTTTTTTTTTTTTTTTTTTTTCTTTCCTTCAGGTAGAAGGAACCTGTGATTAGGATATCTCAGTTAGTAGCACCAAAACCCTAAATCCTTGTCTTCAGGATCTAAACACTATCATGGTTCACAGAGAAGCAATAAAGAGATTTCTCTTTCCTTTTTCTTCCTCGACTTCACTCTCCAACAAAGATGCATGCTGTTACATAGTAACTTCGGCTTTCACAGCTTTGATGTGGGGAAAAAATGGAAAAAATAATGTGCCTAGGCAAAGGAGCAAGCGTTGCTTTCTGGGCTGCCTCAGAGAGAAAAACCAACGGAGGCTCCCAGGCTTGCATAAAAATTGTTCCAATTTATATCATGGAATTTGTCTTTTTCCTTCTTACTACCTCTTGCCCTGAAGGCATAGGCACCTCCTCAGTGGGTGTAATTCAGTGTAGTCTCCCCATTGAGTTACTTGAATTTACATCTGCAATGTGTCAGACATGCAATCTGGCAGTTGGCAAAGAAGTTTACTCATCTCCACCTCCTGCTGTCTGGAACAGCCTTATCAGTTCTCACTGTCATACTATGGCTTAGCTGCAAACATGTCTTTGAAAACTAAAATTAAATTGCCCTGAACTGCATTTTTGTACATCTCTGCTATCAGCTGGATTTTCAGGAGTTTTGTGAATGTTGGAATAGATGTCTGTTCATCAAAGTAATAGCTGGTTTTCACAATGCTGGCAAATGAAACTTTTAATCTATGACCAGTAATTGCAAATCTCTTGTGACTTCTTCGTGCCTGTTGGAAAGACACCTACATAACAAGAACAAGTATGACAGTTGGCATTAATTAGGAAAGTCGTCTGCACTCTTAGCAAGAGACTGCAGACTTTACCACTGCTTCATCCTTAGAAGCACAGACCATCTGATGAAGACCAAGACAAGCTAGTAGGAATGGAGTGGTGAGGGCAGGAAGATTGGGCTTGTAATTTGAAGAGAAATTTAGGTCCCTAAGGCTCTGATTTCCTTTCCTTGGGGAGCATCTCAGCAAATAACCCAAGGCAAGTGTACATGTACAAGGAGAGGTGCATGTGTGCACATGCACATTTTATTACACTGTTAATAGACAAGATGTTTCAAGGTGTGAAAACAACTGAACAAACCCTCTCACCTCTGACTGAATTTACTCAGGTTGCAAGAAGCACTGGGTTCATAGCAAGTGCACTCAAAGGCTTAACGTTTGGAAAGCCACCTCACATACACCATATCAAGGACAATACAGTGACGGCTGTATCAGTGGCAGGATAGCTTGCTTTACAATACTTGGCTGACAGTCTGTCAAGTTCATAGCACATTTATGTAGGCAGAGACTGAGAAAAGATCAGTCTTAGAGCAAAATCAAAGAAATAGGAATGTCTTTTTTTTCTTCTGCCTTTTTTTTTTCTCTCTCCAGTAGAATTACCACACCATATAGCTTCAAGCTTTGATTTCAAATGTCCATCCTAAACTACACATCTTTTCCCTGAACTTCTTCCTTGTCCCTGTTAAGACCTGTGAAATCCCAATATCATAGGACTTGCTCACTGGATTTCTGCTTCCTTTTCTCCCCTCTGCCTTCCAGTTTAGACCTGTTATCTCAGCACTGAGGTGTACCATGCTGTGACCCCCTCATGCCAGGCATAGCTGTTCTCCCTTGCCTCTGTCCCACTGCATTTGTGTTTTGTTCCTCTCTTACTGCCTGGAAAACATGGCAGCAAGAAGAGTGTCCTAAGTCCTCTGAGTTTAGGTTTCAGTTTAGACGTGGTTCTTGTTGTTAGGATAGTTCAGTGGTGCTTCCTTTTTGCCCTGTACTGTTGTTAGAGCTTTTTGTCTATACAGGCTTTCTTTTTAGTTCCAGGTGAGATCTGATGTCAGAGCCTAAGATACTAAGAAATATCCTGCGGGGTCAGACTGCTGGTGCTTTTAAACCAGTGTCTTGCCTCCAACAGCAGCAGCTGGACAGATGCAGCTTAGGTAGAGTACACAAGTCTGGACATTTTCAGTATGTTGCTCAACATGTTCCCATTACCCAGAATTGCACTATCAAGTGTATTAGAGCTTATACCATTCCCTACTCCTTTTAGCAACTGCTGTGGTTCAGGTGTCCATAACTTTGTCTAATCCCTTTATGAACCTGATTGTATTTTCTGCCAATGAAGCCTACTAGGAAAGCAAGTTCTGAAAGTTCCCTAAGTGTACAAAACTACCATGTAGTACAAATCGTACAAAAGACCATGTTTTAAACCAAGGTCTTACTTGCTTCACTTGAATTCTGCTATTGCACGATGCAGTGAATCAGTCCTGCACTCACCCACTGCTTTTATAGTCCTTTCAGTTGCCCTTCTCTGGACCTTCATTAGGTCCAGTATTTTTTTTCCACCAGAACTGACCCACAGTGTTTGAGCTGTGGTTGCAACAAGATTTTATGTAGTGAGCATACTATTTCCTAGAACAGTATCGTTGTGGAGAAAGGAGTGTGAAACCTGGGTTCTGATGAATTTTTTTTTTACATAGATGTACCATGAGGTGATATAAAATGACCCATAACAAGCAGTAATTTACTGTTGGGTTTTTGTTCACTGTTATTTTATGCCTTTCAAATATAACTTCCATTCTATCATTCCAGGCACTTTAAGTTGTTATTGCATTACCAGGAGATGATTTGTCACTGTACATAACAGTGTAGAACAAGGCAGTCCACCCTCAAGAAGTGGTTCATATTAAAGAGAGTGGTGGATAGGTGGCAGGTGTAGATTGTATGGTGTAATTATTCCTGGGTAATTAGGATCCTCTTCTTGAGAATGACTGACTTGCCATCTGTATTTCCACCACCACACCTTGTCTCTCCCCTCCAAAGTGGCAGTGCTGACAGCTTCTCACAACACACTTTAGATAAACTGTGCTATATTTAGAGACTTTGAATAAAGTTCACCGTAGTAATGTAACATGGATTCTTGTCAGCCCTCTTACTTGTATGGATGGCTTTAGAGGCCATTTTGAAAGATGCTATATTATTAGAAGTATGCAGCTGATTAAAATGCAGATGGCCTAATAAGAATAAAAAAATCTGCTGCATGTGGAAGGTAACTTGGCATCTAACATTCATGCACCTGTAAGTAATGGAAATATTATCCCAATTTCTGACCCTCTACCTCCCTCCCTATACACAAGCCCTCCCGACAGTGGGTAAATTGTGCTATAGCTGCCAAGGAAGGAATAGCACCTACTAGGATTACTTCTCTATTTCCATTGTGCTTCTCTGAGATTGCAATGCAGTTAACAGGCCAAGCAATGAGAAAGACATGGGAAACAAATTCATCAATCCAAATTGAATAGATCTACTGTTTTCTACTGACATGGAAAGTACCTCTTCCAATGTCCATGAAGCTTGTACCAGGGATATTAATGAAGTCACATAGATCAAGTAAATAAAGTGTAAGCCTAGACAACAGATTTTGAGCTTGAAATCTGGGAATTATTGTGTGAGCTGTTACTGGCAGTGCTGTAAGGAAGTTAGTGTTGCAAACTGATGTTGTTAAAACATATTTGCTTAATCTCTGTAATCTATTAGGATGGGACTTTTGTTCCCGAAGAACCTCCAGTTTGGAGTAAAGTTGATGGTGTCTTTTGCTCAACCTGTGAAACATATGGGCTGGTGCAATTCCTTATAGCTTAGTAATGGAGAAACCTTGAGTTCAGGGAATTCTGCAGTCAAAATAAGATTTTGAAAATTGATCATTCTATGAGCTACACAAGTATACCAGAACAAAACAAATTCTGATGATACCTCAGATTTGACAGACACAGTCATGTAAGCTCTTCTATAAACAAAATTTGAAGAAGGAAGGAAATATACCATTTTTTCAGACTGTCCCAGTCTGCATTCCCTAATTAGAACCAGTGATAGTCTTTTTTAATTTTCAGGACTCACCATATTATTAACAATAAATAAATAATGGCAATTAGAAATAAACAGCGAATCCATTGCTTGTTATAATAATGGGTTATTAGCTATGACAGCAAGCTGTCCACCATTCAAGAAAGAAAGCAGTACTGCTGCCTGAGTAGAAAAGTGTGCCTTCTTCCTCATTAGAGCCACAGCAGGGAGTGTGTTCTCATCACACTTGCATTTGTCTGCTTCATTCAGCTGTCCTACTTTGAGCATCTTGGGCTCCATTAAACTCAAAATGCCTTACTGACATTTAACTAATTTCCCCTTCAAATTTGGCCCAGTGTAGGTGGGATTGTGGTGACATTTTCCAATTCTGGAGCATGGAAGATGTAAATCATAGCAGTGAAAGTGTTCTCAGTTGCCACGATGCCACATGAGTAAAGAAATAATTTGCATATCTATTCATGTTATCTCTGAGGATAGCAAGGCATTGTGTGTTGTAATCTCTCAGTTTCGTGGGTGTTTGGGGTTCATTTCACTCCTGTTCTAGTTCTGGGGATAAAAAGTGCGTGCAAAGCAAGGCACATACTGAAAATCAGATCAGATGGAGCAAGTGAATAGGACAGAGCCCACAATTGCTCTGACCTATCCTGGAAAACGGACATGATATGAGGGTATATATACGCAGAATGAACAATGGCATAATTTAATTATATGGTGTCCTTAGGAGAAAAGAAAATGTAAGCATACAGAAAAAGGAGTCAAGCTTTTAGTCTTTCTAGATTGGGTTAGGTTCAGATTCATTGCTAGTAAATCTTAAGTCCAGGAATTTTGCTCCATTTACAGCATGAAGACAGCCTATAGGAAACGTATTTTCTCTTTTTGAAAGTATGAAGGAAGAGACAGAGGAAAGGAAACAAGGAAGATCAGCTGAAGGCTATATTTTCTGATTACTTTGTTTGGTGTTCAAACAGCAAAAGAACAAGAGCCTTCCCTATGAGTATTTAGTTCAGCGTTTTGCTTTTTTGAACCATCTGACATTAAGAGCATAAAAATAGCCCTTCAAACTGTCTGTTTCTCTCTTACGCCCAAAAAAAAAAAAAAAAAACACAAAAAAAAAACATATATTTGAGGGAAAGCAAGCATGCAAGGAGAAAACATCTCCAGACCTTTGAGGAAAAAAGCTGTGTATTTTTTCCCCTCCCAAGAAACATTTAAAAGCAACTGAAAATCATTTTTCTCTCCCCAGCCCAGATTGATTTGGGGGAGGAGGAGATCTGACTAAGTCTTGACAAGTAGCTAAAAGATACGGTGACCTGAAAGAAAACAACCCTTTTAAAATTTTCCTTAGAGAAGCTTTTATAATATCTGCTGGGCCAGGAAAATAGGGAAAAAAAACAGAAATGCTTTTGAGGCTGAATGTGTTCCAAGTCCCTTTGATAGGAGGAAGACTCAGATGTTAACAGGAACTGATTTAGCCAAGGGGTGTGTTCCTGCCTGAGTTGTCCAGGACTCAAAGCAACAAGGGCCTTCTTCCTTTGCTGTCAAGAGGAAAATTCAAGTCCCAGAAGAAAACTTTTTTTTTTTTTTTTAACATTAGCATTTAGAAAGGTTAACCAATTAATCTATATGCAGTCCTCTTCTAAAGGAAGATTTCTTATGTCCTTTAACAGGGAGGAGAAAAAGGCATGAGTCTACTACTGATGATGAAATCTCCTGAAATTGTTTGGGCAATTAGTTCTATTTGAAATTACGACTTTAAAACAAATGGCCAAGTTTGTCCACACAGGAAAAAAGAACTGTAAAACGAATGTTTCTTTCCCAGATCTACACCTCTGAAGTCTTGCAGTCCAAGTGTAAGACTCATATCGATGCCTCTTGTGCCTTTTCCTTGTGCTGCTAGTAGAAGAATGAGCACATCGTCCTTTAGTGGTACATTTGTTTTCTTTCTAGCAACCTGATTAAGCAGACATGGTGATTCAGAGAGGAAGGCTTGATCTGTGGCACTACGGACCCATCAAATTACATGGGATGTAATGTTATATTTGGGTAAGTGATAATGGGGTGTTTGGTGTTCCTCTCCAGGTAGGGAGAGAAAGCTGTGAATCTGTATTGTAGCCCCAGGAATAGTCTCAAGTATCTCTCAAGAATCCAGGTTTCTTCCTTCATCTCCTGGACAGTATGTCTTATTTCTCTGTAAAATTTATAGGGTAAGATTCCTATATAAAGCTCACTAGAATCAATAGGGTTAGAGAGTATTATATTGATCCTGCTGTCTCCAAGCATTCTAGTGGTAGGAGGAAATATTAATTTGGGCTAAAATGAGGTGCAGATGCATTCATTTTCTCGTTGTGACAGATACATATATGTATGTCTCCTCCATGACATAGGAATAGGAACTTTAAAAAAATGTACATCCTAAAATCGACTGAACCATTAGTCTTTCATAGATCTTTGGACACGCTGCTAGTAGTAGCTGTGCTAGATTTCTTTCAGACTGTTTCCAGGCTGCTTCAAGTCCTGCCTGTTTCTTTATCTGGAATGTTTAAATCCACGTCCCCCTTCCCCTACATATTTGGTTTGGCTAAAGAGTTTTAAATGACATGTCTAATTTAAAACATCTAATGATTCCAATATATTAACATTAATAGTGCATGAAATGTACTCCCAGTAGCTTAGTCTGCAGTCAGTAGCCATTTTCTATTCTTCTTTTTGTTCAGGCTGTGCCATTCAATGCAGTCAAAATGTTTGTAGTTGCACTCGTTGATACGAAAGAAAAGATTATAATGGTTCCTGACTGTCCTCCTCAAACTTCTGTAACTGAACCTAATTTAGGTCTGACAGGTTTGTTTTACTGATGAATACAAGCCCATGGTGGAATGTTTTCAAAAATGAAGAGAGATTTGAAAAGTAGCTCTGAAGAAAAAGTAACGTCAATTACATTGTAGGTGTGTTTTAAATATGGACTTTTCTTTTCACTGATGTTTCAAATGGTCAGAACAATCCATAAAATTGTCTACATATATATATATATAGTGTTCTCTTTTTGAGAAAGTAAGTGTTTGCATATTTGTGCAGCTAGTTTAGGAGGGAAAGAAGAATAATGGTTAACTGGAATTGACTTCTTGCGGTAGATGGCTCATTGTCAGAATTGGTACAAGACAAGTTAGTTTTGGTTATTATTTCACCCATTGAACTGAAGGATTTTTGTACATCAGCGTTTGCTCACTTTCCATTGTGATTGTGATTTCAAACTCTGATTTTATCCAGATGAAACTATTTTGGTGTGTGTCAAAAGTTTAGGGGCTGGTTCCCATAGGGAGATTGTCATGAATGAATGCTAACATTACAGCAGAGAGTGGATTCTAAGACAAATTGTCTTCTCTTGAAGTAGGCTCTGTTTCAGTTCCCTTTGGCTTTTTCTCTGGTTATGAAAAGCCAGTTTGGCCTGCCTGTTTGCCATTTTAACATCTATTGCCAAAGTGGGGAGGGTTCTCCTGGCAATGAGTGTTTTATAGGGGCTGGTTGTGGGTCTTGTTTCCTGGAACTTCCAGCTTCAAAACAGTGTCTGCTTACTGGGTCACTTCCTGCACAGTGCACATTTATGTTCAAGATTCAAAGAGATTCAGTGTTGCATTTTGTTTACTGCCTCTGTGAGACAGGCTAGGGCCACTAGTCAATCTGCAGAACATTAGAAGTACCTACTTAATAGAGGCAGAATTTTATTGAGTGAATAATTACATCCTATTATTGCTGAAGTAATCACCTTATCTACAACCAATGCCTCCAGAGGGAGGTATGTTCTTTCCAAAATGCCACCCTGGACAATTCATTTTACTTCTGCGCAAAGCTCTAGATTCTGTCTGACCATATTGTACTACAGGTTGTCACGTTTTCGAAGGATGAAATTTATGTGCCATGAAATATGCCATTGCCAAAATTAATAGGCAAATGAACGAAGTGAAACAAGCCATTAGACCCATTGTAATATTGTAGTTGCTGGGTTGTGGCACAAAAAGCAGAAACTAATGGGTAAACATAATCGTATTATAGTGACAGGAGTTATCAGTGTATAGTACACAACTGTGGTTACACAATCGAAGGCAGTCGACCATTATGAAATATGATTTAGCAGACAGGCCAATTGCAGGTAATCTTGCTTAGAACAATACGTTCCTTGGCTAGTTTGTTTTAGCTGATGGGAAATGATAAATAGCAGCTATTTCTTTCCTCTCCTACCGGAATTTCATTTCAATTTCACTTTGATAGTTTTCATAATCCTTCTTTTATACTATCTTGGACTACTGTACTGAGATTTTTTTGTTTGCAAAAATGTTCCTGAGGCATGAACAGATTGTTCTTGAATGTTCATGCAAATAGGAATTCAGCCAAAGGTCTTCAGTGTAAACGTTCACTCTACCACCTTGAAATCTTTTTGATGCCCTTCTATTTATTTCTGTTCTAAAGTAATACTTCATAATTTTAAGTGAATGCTCAAAATCTAATCAAGATAAACAATTCATAGGCTGAATGATGTTTGTATAATATGATTAAAAAGCTCTGGATAGCTAACATAATCATGACATTCTATTAATGGACAGCTGAAGAGAAGCTACAATATCAAATGATGCAACTGAAAACTATGAAGATATGCAGGATCAGTTCCACTGGATTTAGTGTGTTTATATTGATTTAGGCCAATAAGATGGTGGATTAACTCCTTAGTTATTGCATCTTTAATGAAATTGTACTTCAGTATAAAAGAAATGACAAACTGTAGAAACACTGTAAAAATTCAGATAAGTAAAGTAGAAAAATGAACAAGTCAATCCAGAGCTTGTTAATGCAGTATTTACAATCAGAGACTAAGCACTTCAGCACTGATAGATTACAAAAGCCAATGCTGTGTTCCTGTACTAAAACAGACAGGTATACCCTGCACAATTTAAGTAGAGGGGATGGAAAAGCACCTTTAAGCCTGTTTACTGGAGTGGTGCAATATAAATTAGAACACCATCTCTGGCCATCTCTCAGAGCCAGGAAAGAGACTGATGCAGGAGCTTCTTCAAATCACTGTGCCACTCAAGAATCTACCCAAGCAGGAGGACTTTCTCAGTGGCTGACTAAAATAGATTCAGAGCTACTTCATTCTGTTAAAGTGGTTCAAACTAGTTTGAACAGAGGAGAGAGTTGGCTGCTCAGCTGTTTAACGTTCTCTCTCAGAAGGTTTCCACTCTGCATATGTGAAAATAATCAGTTACCTTGGTCTTCACTGAGCAACATCTTTTGAAGGAATGAGGACTGAGGAACGGAGTCACAGTTGTCTCTTACAGGTTCGAAGAGAAAACCAAAATGGCACATTACTAGCCTGCATTGCTAATTGCATCTTCAATGGCAGGCCAGCCAAGGGTTTCTCTACACAGCAAAATAAAACTCTCTAGAAATATCTGTGTTAATTTATATGGAATCAATACATGTGTTTTAGTATACCTGTCAGCAGTACATACCTGTTTTCACTGAGCAGTACATGCAATTGTGTTGCTAATACCACATGGTATGTTAGGGATGTGATTTAGTGGGTGATTATTGGTGGTAGGGGAATGGTTGGATCAGATGATCTTGGAGGTCTCTCCCAACCTTAACAATTCTATGAGTCTATTATATTACTTGGATTCAAATTTTGACATGACATTAGATTTTACTATATAGACACACTTTTGTTGCTTTCACCCACAGAAATAAAGTACAGCCAACCGAGCTTCAAATACTGCTGTAGATCTTGAAATGTTAGTCCTCAAAGTCCTGCTTCCATTTATCAAGCAAATACTGTTGTACCACATTACTTAATGTGAGACATTGCTATGATGAGTGTAACCCATGACAAAACAATGAAAACTTGAATGCATTAAATGCAGAATTAGGTGACTAGTTGAGTGATAATATATCGCCTAACCTAATGAGAAGACATTACCTTTAAATAATGGACCACATCATAGATTTAATTATCCCAAGGCAAGGTAGTAGGTGCTTCATGCAGACAAGGTCAATTACCTTATTCAGAAGAGCCTGTTTGAAGTGTATTATGAATAATTCACAGACATAGAAATGAGCTTTGAAAAAGTGTCCCAGCTATAATGTGGTGAAAGCATTCAATTTCTTTCTTAATGTATTTAAGATAACACCCAAAGGACAATTATGGCTGCTTAACTGTAAGACTACTTAAGTGACAAGAAATGACAATTGTATGGTCAAATTCACGTTCATGCATTATGCAGAGGGAAGCCTTGTCATTGTGGCATATTCTTATCAGGTCACAAGAAGCTGATTTCAAACGTCATCTTGGTAGTTTTAAATGCAAAATGAAATTTATTCTAAGATCGATTCATTTATTAACCTGTCTCAATAGAGAAGAATCAGTTGCTGCTATACTAGCTTTGTTTGTTAAGGGCCTTTAGTTCTTTGGCTTTCTGGTGTAAAAATGAAGGTCCAGACAGCCTGACTAACTTGTACGATTTTGGAGAGTCTGACAAACCTGAAAGTGGAACCAGAACATTTAATTTTCCATCTTTAATCAGAAGGCCAATCTTCTGTTATAAGAGTTAAATCATGCTGTTTCAAAGACAGTATTGTTCCAGTCTAGGACTATTTAGCATTAGAGTTGAAATGATGACACTAGCTATGGTAACAGAATACCTACTCACTTGACATATGGTGACCTTAGGTGTGAATTAGAAATGCAATAAACCTGAAAGTCTGGGGAATAACATGCTCTCTCAGCATATTTTGATTCCACAGGCAAAACAATAACCTTAGCTTTCTCTCTTTGACTTTGCAATAAGTGGTAACAGCCAGGGGAAATCCCTAGGGGGCTGCAGTTTTCTAAGACGCCTGGCAAGAAGATGGCTAATTCATCAGGTACCTCAGTTTAAGTGTCTAAATGTAATAGTGACATTTCATGGCCTTTGAGTTTACCTGCTTTATTTGCTTGAAAGGGAAAATTCAGCAGAATTTTAGAGGGTGCTATAGAATTGCGTATCTAATGAGGCATACAGCCGGCCTAATCCTGTTTCCATTCAAGTCAATGTCAAGAATCCCATTTAGTTAGGAGTAGACATGGGATCCCTGGCACTTTCGAAAGGCAGTTTGAACAAAGGGGAATAAAATTTTGATGCAGTGTCCATTTATGTAACAAGCTGCTAAAATAGGTGATCAAGAAAGACATAGCCACAAATAAACGGGAAAGAAAATTTCCATTAAAGCAAGCATAGTGGAAAACAGAAAGCATGATTTTGGTATTCTCACTCGATCTTTCTCAAGGACTGATTCTCCAAAAAAGTTTAAGAATTTCCTTTCCTCTTTCTTCACACAGTCATTGGCCTCCACCCCGGTGGTTTCTGGGAAGACTTCATAAAGACTAGTCTGAGCCTGAGAGACTTGCTAGTTGATGTACTTATTTGCGTGCATGAATGTGAACAGATGTTTACATGGTACTGTTAAGTAGGCCAGCTGTTAGGGAGCCATTTATGTATTTTATTTAAAAGTAAAGCTATATGCTCAAGTACTTTAGTCACAATGTAGAGAGAAAAGAAACACAAATTCAGACAAATACATTTGTTCCTGTGTTTGGGGGTTGCTTCCTTCATGCACATTAGTTTTCTATATATATATGAATTTACAGCATAATAGAGCTGTATCTTAACCTGAATCTTGGGACATCTGTGCTTTATCTTGATCAGTTGCATGTGAGTGGAAGAAAATAAACAGCACAAAGTCAATGTTGTCAAATACTGAGTTGGAGGGAGGGGGGGAAGTTGACACCTCTTTACAAGAGGTTGCATGTTGCTGATTGTTTCTGCAGCCTGTTCAATAATTAGGCACACATTAGGGTGATGTTTGTCTTTGCATTTGTTCTGCTCTTCAGATGCTAGAGAAAGCATAATCTTTAGGAGTGTGTTATAGCCGTAAATGTGTAACTTATATTTCTTAATTCCCTAATGTACATAGGTATAAAGACATGTTTAGAGAGGAGAGTTTGGAGGGAGGAGCCTGTGTACAATTTTCAAAGTAGTTTGGCCCTCGAGAATTCCCATTATGTTCAATGTGGGACTAACTCTAAAATATGAACCTCATCCGTGACTTTTGTATCAATTTGTACTTGTCTCGAGGACAGTACATTCAATTAAGGAGCCTTCCTTCCCGTTGGAAGGAAAGTTGGTGATATACGTGGTGATCCTGTGGGATTTTTTTTTCACTATCGTGATCCAGCACTCGAGAAAGATTTTCCTTTCATCTTTTACCTGTGATTAAAGATCCATGGTAGAAAGTTATCTTGTACATAAAGATCTTGATTCTTATTTCATTAAGCTCATAGGTTGGCTGAATAGTTCTGATGATGGTTCTCCTGCTGTTAGATACAGAAGGCATGTAGACATAACCATCTCAGTTGTGCTGAAAATAAAATGAAATGAACACAAGATTAATTACAATTGAAAATAAGGACTGTAACCTTGTTGAATATATATTCCATGGGAAGAAAATGGAAAAAAGTATTTGATATCGGGGCAACCCTGGCTATACGTACAGACTGGGCAACGAGACGCTGGAGAGCAGCCCCGCAGAGAGGGATCTGGGGGTTGTGGTTGACAACAAGTTGAATATGAGCCAGCAGTGTGCCCTGGCAGCCAGGAGGGCCAACCGTATCCTGGGATGCATCAAGCACGGCATCGCTAGTCGGTTGAGGGAAGTGATTGTCCCGCTCTACTCTGCGCTGGTGCGGCCTCACCTCGAGTACTGTGTGCAGTTCTGGGCACCACAGCACAAAAAGGATGTAAAACAGTTGGAGAGTGTCCAGAGGAGGGCGATGAAGATGGTGAAGGGCCTAGAGGGGAAGACATATGAGGAGTGGCTGAGGTCACTGGGCCTGTTCAGCCTGGAGAAGAAGAGGCTGAGCAGGGACCTCATCGCAGTCTACAACTTCCTCGCAAGGGGGAGTGGAGAGGCAGGTGACCTATTCTCCGTAATCACCAGTGATAGGACCTGCAGGAATGGTGTTAAGCTGAGGCAGGGGAAGTTTAGGCTGGACATCAGGAAGAGGTTCTTCACCGAGAGGGTGGTCGCACACAGGAACAGGCTCCCCAGTGAAGTAGTCACGGCATCAAGCCTGTCTGAATTTAAGAAGCGATTGGACTGTGCACTTAGTCACATGGTCTAAACTTTTGGGCAGACCTGTGCAGTGCCAGGAGTTGGACTTGATGATCCTTATGGGTCCCTTCCAACTCGGGATATTCTATGATTCTGTGATATGCTTATTGCAGCCTGCGTGATTCTCAAGTGATGTGGCAGCTGGAGTTCTCTCAAGTCAAGGGCTCTCCAGTAGTGCCAAGAAATCAGTAAATGAGGCCAGGTCATCTTCTGCTGGGTTGGAAAAAGACATCTGGCCTTCTGCGGAGGGTAGGGAATGCTGTGTTTGAAAACTGTTAAGGTTTGTTGTTGACTCTGAAATTGGGCATGCTGCTACATTTCCCAGAGCCCCTGCAGTGCCTAACCCTACTGCAGTGTGTGCATGTGCATGCATGTAGTGGGGGAAGAAATCTGTGTCTCCACTCCATTATGTTTGTCTTCAGCATTTGGGAAAAGGGGGAGAGGAGGAAGGAATGGGAAAGATGGAGGTGTGTAATGCAATTTCCTGCCTTTCCCGACATGTAAATGCTTCTGTGCTGGAGTAAGAGTGGGCTGAGTTGATCTCCTCGTGTATGTGTTACCTAACACAATATTGGTGGCATCCTGTGGCTAGCTCCATGGTTATTGTTATTCTGCAGCCTCTGCATTTCCAGTATTTACTTCAGTGGTGAAGCTACAGCTGAGTTCTTCCTTCTGCTCCGGAAGCAGAAAACTGCCTTTTGAGCTGAATAATAATCCCTGTTAGTTACAGTAGAGCTACAGAGAAGTTCATACTCTATCCAATGTAGTCTGTGCATGAATGTATATACACACCTTCTATACCCTTCAGTTTGCTGCAGTTGGATACACAGGGACTTGACATCAATTAAATAGCAAAAACTAAATAGAGAATCTATTTTAAAAATGTAAACTTATTGTTAAGAGGGTGAAGGAAAACAAGTTGAGAATTGATTAAACTCCTCCACAGAGAAGACAGATTGTCATTTTGACCTTTAAAGCTGTTCAGGATCTATCAACAGGACCTTCTTCTGAGTATTGTATTCTATGAATTTTTTCATTTATATTCTCTTGTTTTTCTCCTTACATACTGGCTTGGAGCCAGTTCATTTCATGGTCTTGCCTATACATATGTTCTGCTACAGCTGCATTTTTCCAAAGTGCCCAATTTCGCTGCACTCCAGCCTTACTTAGGATGACAAATGATGCCCCTGCTGTTCTGACCAACAGAAGTGTAATTGCAGCCCGAAAAGGGGACGGCTGAACCAACACAGTGCTACAGTTTGAGTATATCCTTAAGTTGAAACTGACTGTATTTGTTTATTGTAGTGAAGTTTCTGATTCTTCCTCTTAAAGCATTAATTGTTGACATTAATTGTAACATTGAGGAAAACAGAATTGCTCAGCAGTTGAAAGCAGTGTCAATTTATTTTCCCTTTCTCTATAATGTGTTGTAACACATCAGACTATAAGCAAGTTTAATGAGTTGCAGTAATGCTTGTGGCCACTCAGAGATACTGGGATGCAGTTTGATGATTTTTTTTATTTTTTTATTTTTTTTTGATAAAGCACTTGTAGCTGGTCTCTCTTCACTGCTGTGCTAGGTATCCAGACGGGTGCTGTTAGGATCATAGGAAGAACAACTGAATGTTGTCTTTTTCTGATTAACATGTTCTGGGAGTACAAAATAAACCCAGTTCAACTGTCTCTGTGAGAGTTCAGTGGGGATGTAACAGAAGAGTAGGAGCACTCTACTTGTCCAAGCTGCCTTGTTGGCGCATAATTAGTATAAAATTTGGAAACGTACCTCTCTAAACTCTTTCTGGATGTTGGCCTCTCCCTTTCCCTCCTCTCTCCTCTCTTCTCCTCCCCTCTCCTCTGTTGTTGTTTGTTTACAATGTTTGCCTTTTAAAATACAGCATTATGTACTCTGCACAGGGACTCTTTCAGCTGTTTAGTGTAAATCTAAACACTCAGCTATTTTATTTTTATTTTTGTCTCTGGCTGGTACAGAAAGATGTATGGGGAACAGTACCAGATTTCTTCCTAACAAAGCTGTTTGTTTGCCTAATTAATATTACAGGTAACTTTAGATGTTCACTTTCAAAGGATTCTTTCCAAAACAGAAGCATCATACCAGTAATATCTCTGATAGCTATTATCAGGTTTAAGAAAATCCTCTCATTTATGTAATTAGGGATTGCAGCTTCAAAGTGATTAACAATATGTTATTACCTTTTCTAATTTATGTTCTCTTAAGAACATTTTTCTATTTTTATTCTAGTTCAGGAATTCAGCTTATTTACTGATGATATTTTGTGATTTCTTTAAGATCAATCTAAGCCATGAAAGTCAGTAGTTGTTATCAGCCACTTACAGGAACCAGTTTGTGGTTGCACTACAAAAAGGCACGCTGAAAATGACATTGTCTCAATGACTTTCTGATTAGATTCACTGCCTGTAAATAGATGTTATTCTCTGTCTGCCATGCTGGGAACTGAAAGACAAGGTGTGTTCTTGCTGTTTTGTGAATCAGTGTTACTAATAATTATTCTCTATACCCAAATCTAGTTTTTATTATTCCTATAGGCTGTCAACACAAGTATAATGGCAATAAAATTAACCTGCCTTTTGTGGAGGGTTGTCAAATAAGAAGACAGTACAATTCAGTCACTAATGACTGTGCTGGTGCAATGTTAGCAGGAGGGGAAAAAGAAAAATAATAAGGATACTTTTCTCATTAATGTTGGGAGTTAGAACTGCATATCCAGGAAGCAGTTCTGTTGAGTAAGGTAATTTCATTTTTACTTAGATACTTTTCAAACTAAAGGGAGGGAGAAGAACTGTTATTAGTATATAGAGTCTCTCCCAAAGGACTAAGCGAAGATTGCTCTCCACAGCCTGTTTTCCATGTTTCTAATAAGAAATGTCCCAATTTTATCTATTTTCATCTTAGTCTATCAAATTGCATTTTTGCTGTGGCCATGATCGAGCAAACCATCCATGGATACCTGCAAGTGTTGGATTAAACCTCATATTATTTCCACTCAACTTTATTTCAATTGACTTGTGTCCGTAAACATTGGCCACCTGCTCTGGCTTTCAGACTACTGTTAGACCAGATTGTGGACCTGTTTTTCTGTGGAATTTCTTGATGAAGAGCTCAGGCAGATAGGGAGCTAAGAGTCCATGAGACTGGGATCTGTGCAAGTCTGTGAGCTTTGCTGTACAGCTCTGCCGTTGCACCCCACTGAGTGCATGAGGTGCAAAGTGCTGCAGGTAGGGTTCCTCTGTTACTCTCCATCCATGCCCTATCCCAAAAGCTTGAGCTGTTGCTATGTCTCTTTCAAGAACAAATGGATCAAATATATAATTAATTTCCCCTTTCTGCCACCTTCAAAAATAGATCCTTCAAGGCTTTATTTCAGTCTCTGCATACCTGCAGATGGTGCTTTTATCTGTATCAATGACAACCACAGAATTTGTCTAAGGAGTTCTTACAAGTTGAATCTGTTTCAGAACAGCCTGAAGTAGTGGGCTGGACTAGATGTTTAAAAGAGGTCCCATCCAGCTTCAAACAGTCTGTGCTTCTGTGAACGTTCTCATCCTCAGTGAGTGCAGGTCAGCACAGCTACCCTCTTTTCACTGGAGCCAGATCCATTTATAACAGTTGTTGCATCTGGCTGGTTTTATCCCTAGAAAATCATAGTGAATGAATGAGCTGTAAAATGTTTCTTCCTGGCAGTCTTTCCTGGGGCAGTTGCTCGTAATATTATTTTTACAGTGCTATAAAAGTTGTGTCACGTCAACATTCCCATGAATAACAGATGAAAACTAAGTTTTTTCTTGGTGAAATGATTGGCTTACAGTTTGTTGCACCATCCATAGCCTTTGATGTTTCAACTATTGCCCCCTATTCACTGTGATGTATTTCTAGGCTCTGAAATTGTTTCCTCTATGAAAACTTAAATAGCGTTTCCCCCACTGCTGGAGATGACCTTCTAGTTGGAATGGGTAAGATGGTACTGGTGAAAGAGGATGAGAATGAGCACACAGGAGCTGACTAAGCAGTGTGAGAAGATCAAATGATGGCATCGTCTTATTTCCATTATTTTTGCTGGCTACACCTATGTCTTAGGGAAACAAATCCATACTTCTGAGATGGACCTGCTCTTCTGGCATAGGCAGGGTCGTGCTGGTTGCATTGTGGCTTATCCATTGCCATTATTCACTTGCAATTGAATCCAGGTCACTGACAGGGATTTGGTCCCAGCACAGAGGAAGGATGTGCAATGATGTCATGGGCCTATCTGTTAAGGCAGTACAGATTTTTTTATCTGAATTTACTTCGATGCGTTAGGCTAATAAAGAAAATGAGATAGAAAAGTGGAATGAGGGAGAAGAAAAGAATTAAAAGCAAGAGGGACAGGATTTGGAGTGAAGCTGAGATGAAATGTGGGAGATAAATAAGGTAAAATACTTTGTTTCAGCAGCGTAGGATACCCAGTTCATCTTCAGCAAAAGCAAAACTCCTGAGGATTCAAAACTAATGTTTTTTTTTTTTTCATATGTCCTAAAAGCTGCAATCTTCTACGCATTTTTGGTTTTCGGTTGTTTTTGTTGCTGTTGGGTTTTCTTCCTCACCTGTATGCATAAGCTGTTCCCATAGTCTCTCCTGTTGGCTCAAGGCCTACTTGGATCTTTCAAGAAACTTGTCACTTTGCCAGAAATTTATTGAGAAAACAGCCCAGCCTGAGCTGGCAGAATGTTCATAATATTTTCAGTCATCTTTGGCCTTCTGCAGAGACATACACTAGGCATAAAATTTTAATCTCGATGTAGATTCAATCTTCCCCATCATGTAAAAGTATTTGGGTGTCAAATGTCTATCCCCATCTTCAGATCTCTCTCTCCAAAGGTTGATGATGATTTCGCCTTACTGAAATACAGTAAGTGTAGGACAGTAACAGCTCTGTCATTGCAACTCAGCAGTTTTGCTCATTAGGCTTCTGTCAAATTTAGAAGTAAAACTCCATGTTTATTTACCTTCTTTCTGCCCATTCTCATCTGCAAGAATATCTTAACAACTCCGGGAAGAACAGAGCACACTGTGATAACAGCTGTTCCAGAGGGAGAAGACAACAAATGCTGCTGCATGTTGTTTTTTTTTTTTTTTCTACTCTTTTTAAAGCAATTACTTTAGCTTGAGACTTTGTATGGCAGTAGTGCATCTTGGCAGCAAAGCTGAATAATGAGAAAGAAAAGTCAGCGAAGCAGTGCCTTTTTTCCCCTCATTCTAACCACACAAAAAAAAAAAAAAAAAAGATTTTTTAAAATTAGGGTCAGATTTTGTGACTAGGTAACATTTGCCTGGGAGTGGGTCCATTGGTGTTAGCAGAACTACTTCAGTTTTTGATAGCTGCTCTGAATAAAGATTACAGGATCTGACCACAAATTGAAGTCAAATTCAGTGGAAATCTTAATAACATTGGCTAGCAGCATTGCTATTCAGTACAGAATGGCATCTGTCTTGCTACTGTTTGACCTCCTGTGGTTGCATTTGTCATCTCTGAAAATTAGGGCAGTGGTATGTGGGTGTCAGTTTAAAGAAAGAAAAAGGACAGTAAAACCTAATTTCACAGTTGGCATGGGGGAAGTTGTGGGTAAAAGGAAGCGAATGTTAAATGGTCATTACAGCTATACAGAAAGGAGAAGAAACAAGCAGAAAACAAGTATGTGTCCATATAAAAGCACTGTAGTGTGGTACTAAAACAACTGAACAATTTGGTGGCTCAGTCAATAATGTTCGAAGGAAACGTCATAGTGTGTTGCTTTTTTTAATTATTATTATTTTTGGCTCCATATTAAACACATTACATTTTTTCAAGACAAACTGATCTAGAGTTTGCTTTCAATTGTGATGTACCACCTGCTGCCACCTCAGAAGAAAAATGTTGCTTCTTACCTGCTGGGGCAGAGCCATGAGTCCCTCACCAGGGTCTATAAACCTATGAGCAACTTGGTTTTGTCATTAATTGTCAGCACTTGTTTCAAAGAAGGGGTAGCATGTACTGGTTAATGCAACACAGCCTGAGTTTGTATCACACTGTGATTAGTTTATTCTCCCAAAATTGTAAACTGCCATTTAAACCGATACAGATTCAGAGTCATTAGCACCATAGACCTCTTTGTTGAATAAACAGACTCTAAGAATTTTTTATTTTGTATTATCCATTCAATATGGAATATTTCTCCACTTTATCCATAATTTTGAGCAAAATTACTATATAAATGTTTCTTGTTATTTATTTATTTTTTCCTCCTGAAAAGGCCAAAGGGGAGAGTTAGGCTGCAGTTTAATTAGAGAAAGTTAGACTGCAGTTGAATTTCTTAACGTTCTTTTAAAAAGCTAGAGAAATGATGTGATGGAAACAAATTGAAACCAAGAGAAAACAGGATCATGGTAAACTCTTAAAAATAAATCTTTGAATCACTATTTCCCTTGTTCTCATTCTCTTACTCCCTTCTCCATTTTTTTTTCAAAAGCCTTTTAAAAATGGATCATCTGAGAGCATAATTTGTCCTCTGGATTGGCCTCTGCATTTGGTTATTCAGGTTGATGTTGCCACACACGAGTTTACATAGACTTGCCAACTGATTGTTTTACCTGACATTCAGGATACCGTGTGAGCCATTTGCAGGATCTGATTTTGTTGAAGTCATTCATGCAAACTGATATCTTAAGTTTGAGTGTTGTAGCAAAGAATTGTCTTTGATTGCTTTATTCAATTCTAGAATCAGTATTTTCTCAGTTTTCATCATCTCTTGATAATGTGTATCTTTCCACTTAAGAGAAAACAGCATAGATGTAAATTAGCCTGCTCTTTTATCGGTAAGATATAGGCATAAGATTTAATTCCATTCTCTGCTTAACCCAGTTTGACTTCAGAGAGAAAACTGAACATAAGACTGCCAAGAGAATGTTGTTTAAATACAATATGGTTTCAGTAGTTCAACAGACAGATACAAATAAATTGACATGCTGTGATGGTGGAAAAGGCCTTAAACTGACTTGTTTCAGTATTTTCAGTATCTAAGTGCAGAAGCCTGCCCTGTGTTAGGGTATGTAATTACTGGAGACAGAATTTAAGTTTGCACAGCACAGGAGTTTAACACAGGATCTAGTTTATCTTGTTATATTTCTATCATTAGATTTTTGTTTGTAGCAATAACAAAAGCCACCTGGCAAATGATACAGACAAATCTTGAAAGACATTCCGAGTATAATAGTGTTAAAAATGCATGGCTTATTTTAACTCATGTTTTATAAACATAAAAGCCAATGGCAGGAATTTCTGCCTATAGGAAAGTAAACTGACTCCATGGAAGTTGCTTGGGATCTATATACATTGTATTTTCAACCTAAATGCTGTTGGAATATGCTGCTTCTCCCCCTCCTCCAGCTTCTGAGTGCCTACACAAATAATTTTTGAAATCATTGTCTGCCATTTAAAACATGAGCGAGCATAAAATAACTCATATCACTAGCAATATCAATGCCTTCTAATACAGAAAATTAGGGAACTGACAGTACAAGGGAGATTTAGGCAGACGGACATTTTCTAGTAAGGGGGTAGAGGGACACCAAATATGTGTCCAGCCACTCTTGTCTCCACAAGAGCCAGATAAGCACTGCAGGTGAATTTGATCTCAAGCCCTCTCTCTTTCTAAGGATCACTGGGAACAACCTTTATGTGTCTCACCAGTACTGTCTTCATAGTCCTTAGCCTCTGTGCTCATTAACTGTATGGTCTGTTCCAGCTTTGCTTCTGCTAAAGTAGATTTAATGGAGCTAATAATGAACAGTTTAGTTAAGCACATCGATAGAGCAGATACTGGAGATCTGCTGAAGAACCGACATCCAAAAGGAGCTCACACTCTGCCTTTCAGGATGGAGAGAACTGAGATTTTGGCTGTGTGTTTCAGTATTGTATATGCCAGGGTTTCCAAAGTCTTATTTGGGCGTTCAGATTTTGGGCATTCAGCTGTTGAATAGCTCAACAGACCACAGTGGACCAGGCTGTAGAGGCAGGTAGAAAAAAACATCAAAATGGTCAACCGAAGATGAAACCTCTTCTTTTTTTTCAGAACACCAATACCAACCTTGCTTTCTGCAGCTTGTGCCTGGCATTGTGAACAAGCAGCAGTACTTGTTTTGATACAAAATACTGTCTCCCTTTATTTAATGTCCTACTAAATTCTGGTAAAAACAGTGATGTTAGTATCACAGTTGTTTGTAGATTCTCCCAGACAGCATCATGACAGAAATGATTATTGTCCTCTGTAGGAAATGTAAAATCTTTCCCTTTTTTGAGAATTTTATTATCAAAATTAAAACTTTCTAAAGGCTGATTGAGCAATATGGGGATAAATACTTGAAATAACGTAGTCTCTAGTTCTTTTACTGATGGGTTCAGTCACGTGAGGCTTGTTTGCTTTGTCTGGTTTGGGATTGTTTCACACACTTTCTCCTTAAGAACCATAGAATGAAGTTCAAAGACAACCTTAATAAATTTATTATAGCTGATTTTTTTTTCAGTTCTAAATAAGTGAAAATGCATAGAAAATTGTACTTCAGTTTGTGCAGCAGGCTTTTGACTTCCTTTTTTGATTAAATAGTGTATTGTTAGGTACAATGTAAGCACAGAATAAAGAAAGAGGAGCACTTTTATTAAGTGGACTTTTTGGCTTAGAAATTTTAAAGTGGAATTCTGTTGACAGCCATTAGTTTCTGTGTCCATGTTAACCCCTTGATTAACATAATTGACCTAAGTCTGAGGCTTTATCAAGGAAAGGAAATTGATTCATTTGGAGGTGGAAGAGAATTGATAATGCTTTGAAAAATAATAATAATAATACTGATAGTAATGATTACGGAATGGGAGGTATTGTAACAAATCTACAGACTTAGAAGAAAGAACCTTAGTCAATACCTGTCAGCCACACTCAATCATAATATAAGGCATCCTCCAGCTTTGTGATGGTATAATGATGTAAACTTCCTTGAAAGAGCTTGGGAATAGATTGATGTTGCTAGTATAATATTACTTTACTTCAGCATTACAGGTATATGACAGACAATATACATTTCAGTAATTTCTAAACACTACAGACATTGCTTAAGTCCCATAGATTTAAGAGCTTTGCTGAATAGGTCTGCAATTTCTCATATGTTAAAAAATAAGCACATGGAAAAGAGTTTTGAATAATCAGGGCATAATTTTCCATAATACTACAATTGATCTCAAAGAGACTACTTAGGGAGAAATAATTTTTTTACCTTGAGTAAAGGGTGACAGAATTGTGCCTAATAAATAGAATTTTTGGAAAAAAAAAAAAGGTTTTTTTGTCTGTTTGTTTGTTTGTTGTCTATTCCTTTGACAAAATAAGATTGTTCCTTATAATGTTTAGCTCTGTTGTTTTTAGCTCTGTATTTAACTTAGTTTTAAGTGTCTCAAACTGTGGTGCTTCTTGTACTTCCTCAGTTTATATCATAAATCTTATTTGTATGTTTGCTCAGTATTGCTTGATAATACATAACAGAAATTGAAAGATGTTAGAAAACTGCTCATTCTTAATTCCTGTGAATGATTGTTTATTATTTCACTGTTATGCTAAAGTATGTAATGATTTCTGCCAAAAGAATCTAAGACACAGGTTGAATTTGATTAATGAATACCATTATTTGCTGATAGCCTGAAGGATTTATCTTTTATCTAAGTATTTTTTCCAGAAAGGGCACTTTTAAAATTAAATTAAGCAGTTCTGTATAAGTGTCTATTCCAGCTGCTAGACAAATCACCCTTTTATTCAATTAGCATTACTATTCCAAGCTTTATCAAGTAAGTTCCCAATAATATAGTACAGACTTGTTTCACTGGCCACAGCATCAACTCTCACAACATTAGCTGAAAAGAAAAAAATGAAAACATTCTTTATGTTGACAAAAATACGAGAACTAAAATGATTGTGCACATTTCTGTAAGATGAATCCTTAAATGTTCTTGAATCATGATTTTTCTAATGAGTACCACTGGGTATTGGTCAAAATCTTCATGTCTTAATTGTTGGTATCATGAGAATGGAGTTACTCTTCCTACTTTTATTTTCCTTTTTTCATGAGTTTACAGTTCAGCAGCCTAAGCTTAGAAGGAAAACAAATATGAATTAATTTTGCCAAGTGATTCTAAAACTCATTTTAATTAGTCCCTTACACTGTACAGTTAACCTTGATTGCATTTCATATTTTACACTTTCTTGCTTTGTATAATGAGGAATGCTTCCTACTAATAATGTTAGTAAAGCAGAAGAATAAATTGATACATTTTTCTACATTAGTGTTGCAGTTTATTTTTCCAGGTTTCTTTGATCAGAAAGACTTGATATGTCAGTTTTGCTAAATTTGCTATCTACCTGTACGTGTAACTGATTACATTTCTTGATTTAAGGATTAAGAAGTCAATGGAAAAGTTAGCTGAGCTGGAAGACAAAGTCAATTTTAGCAAAATGTTAATCTGTGGATTTCATTATATTTGAATCTGCTTACTATAACTGGCTATTAATATTTAACATTTCATGTAAAACAGATTATGAAATTTAAACAAAAACTACCTTGCTTTATATAAATACATAGATCTTAGAGCTCCTGTAGATAGAAGATAACTTCACAGAGATAATTTAATTCATAAGTAGGGAAATCTTTTTCCCCACTTATCTCCTACCTGACTATGTAATCCAGGATGTTCTAATATTTTATGAAGCTTATCATTTGCAAATTTCACCCTTGGAGAGCATATTAAAATCCCTAGTCCTGCTCCCTTAGAAACTGATAAAAATTTTGTTCTTATTTTCAAAAGGAGCTGGATTAGGACCACAGTAATAGGTGAGTTTTTGTGTTATTTCAGAAGATTTTTACTCTTTGTATGAATTGTAATATGAAAATCCTGATCTAAGAGCTGGAATTTACTTCACAGTGGTTAGATTCTGCAGGAGGTCTTCGGTTCAAGACAGCTATGCAATGTGAGTCGTAGCAGGAGAATTGCTTTCAGACTCCTTCAGTGATCAGACCTCTCCTCTAGCATCATGCAAACACTCTGGACACAGCTGGTGCAGACAGTAGCGTTGGGATTGCATGTCAAAAGTCTTTGCAGATAAAATGCGCCAAGATTCTCTTGGTGTTTGGCATATGAGACCAATGGGGAAACAGCTGCTCCTCAAACCAAATGGTATTACCATATAGCTATTGCTTCCTCAACATGTATTCATTAAAATGGAATTTGGGGAAAGTTTATGAGTTTATGGTTTGTTATTTCTCCACTTTGCATCTTTTCTTTCAGTATTATTTAACATGTCCACCTCCATTCTCTTTATCATTCTCAGGAGATTCCAATTTGCTTATCAAGTTCTCTTTCTTTCTCTTTTCTTCCCCCTCCCCCCCCCCCCCCCCCTTTTCCTTTCATCCAGATGGAATGCCATTTGCTTGGTGGGTTGGCCGTGCCAATGAAAAGCATCTTTACTGGGGAGGATCTCTTCCGGGCATTCAACAGTGTGCATGTGGACTGGAAGAAAGTTGTCTGGATATGAGATATTTTTGCAACTGTGACGCAGATAGAGAAGAATGGTAATAATTTTCACATGTGTAAGGTGGTGTCTGTGTGACAGCTGGGGGTAAAAAGTAGGGCAAGAAGGCTTAAATCTTCTGCTGATTTATGTCTGGGGAAATCTGAATGGTTTGAGTATAATCAAATGAGAAAGAAAGTCAAACTAGAATTTGAACTTCTGATTTCAGCTTAAATTTTTAGTTTGAACCAAAGACAAGATATCTGGCTAAAGCAAGTTGCTGGGATAGGTTGTCAAAAATCTTTGTTTCTAAATTGTTTTTATTTGTTTGAAAGTTTCGATTGATTGAGTTGGATGAGTAAAAGCTATAGGAAGTTGGTGCATGGATATGCATGAGAACAGAAATTTCAGGAGTAGACTGTAAAATTCAGGTACAGACAGTTAAAGGACGAGAAATCTGTACTATCAAAAGGATTTGTATTTTTCATATGACACATGGTATTTTAGGTACCTTAATATTCTTTTACATTGTGTCCCAAGTTTTTTTTTATGTCAATGAAAAGACTTCCTTTGGCTTCTGTAGGTTTTGGTTCAGTCTCCATAAGAAGTTTTAGACTTATGGCATGGACATTCAAAGCCTTCCTTGGCTTCAGAGCTTAACTTTGCCTGGATATTGCATGAATTTGCTAAGGACACCTCACAACCTTCTCCCATTGTCTGCATCTTCAGAGACTCTCCAGTAGCTGGGGGCTAGTTGGTGAACTTTACAGTTAATTCTGTACTTGTGTTAGAGGGGACAGAAATGCCAGACAAGTGTTGAAAATACAATTTGAAATACCATGAAAATGCATGTGAAAACTCAGCTTCACCTGCTGTCTCTACTGGACTACTTACAGATAGGAGCAGCTGCCTTTTCTCTGAAGGGGGAAAAAAAAAGTGTATATATTTTAACATAGAAGAGTTCAGAATTTAGGAATAATGGAAATAGACAAGAGTGTCTTGCTATAATAGGGCACTCTGTTTGAAATGGTGTCCAAATTATCCCTGTGAAGCCTTCACTTAAAAGAGAGTCAGTACAAAGGAACCATAAGGGTTCTTGAAACAAACAACACCCCCTCCCCCCCCCCCCCCAAAAAAAAAAAAAAAAGATTTGTCATTTTAAGTGCTATGGTTTTTTGGTTGCTCGTGTGCAATATTTGCAATAAGGCCTCATTTCCAGACAGCGTGCATGTTCACTTGGACCCTTTATATCCTGGAGTCACTGTTCACTTTCAAAAATCATAGTTGTAGAGGGATTTCTTTGAGAAGCTCTTTATGTAAATGTTAGTTTATGAATATAATTTGTATCGATTTGCACAGAAATGCCTCACTGTGCATGTTGATCTATCTTTTCTTTAATGTTTGGTTACCAGAAACACTTTGGTAAGGTTTGTACATGAGCATGAAAAGTATCTGTTTGTACTGGTGCCTGGCTGCATTCATCATCCATATTTTTGGTTGGTGAGCTGCTGATCTACAATATGCTGTGCTGGTAGCCTGAGATCACAGGAGATTGTACCACAAGGTCATATTAACCAATGCAAGGTGAAAACTAAGTGCAGTTTTATAGTGTTTCAGATGAGTCTCCTAAGGAAATGAAGCCTAAGCAAGTTATGCTGGGTGTTTTTATCACCTGCCCCCCCTCCCCCCTCCCACACACAGTGATTTTGAACAGGAAGATAAACTTCAAACATATTTGACAGAGAAGTAGAAATCTCCAAAGTATTAGAAATTACACATTCTGTGAAAATTTATGCCAGGTTGAGGGGAAAAAGCGAATTAAAATCCACAAGAAGGAAGTTAAGGAAGAATAAGCTTACACTTCTAGTAGATTTTGGAAAACCCTCATGGGAGAGAGATGTTACATATCATGCTTCATTAGCGTGGTAACTCACAGAGTTGCTTGTGTCTCCTAATTTCTTGATGATAGCAGGACACACACAGAAATTTCCTCAGCTAAACTATCTACTGTTTGTTGGTTTGGGGATACAGGTGTTTTTTCTGTTTTTTTTTTTTTTTTCCTTTTTTTAAAATCCATTAGAAATCTGGTCATCTTTTGAGTGGTATTCTAAGTTGCAGGTTGCCTGTTTAAAAGCTTAAAAAAAAAAAAAAGTGACCTTTACAAAGAATTTCTAAACTTAAGAAATTTCATGCCTCTTGAAGATTACTTTTGTGCTTCTCTGCTTGAACACTGACCCCCTGATATATAATGAGCATTTGAATCTGAAACCTGCTGAGATCTGAACTGTGACTTTAACCTGCTATACATTGTCTTGAAAGGAGTAAGACAGTAGTAGATGCATTTATTTGCCTTATCATGAAATAAAATGGGTGCTGCAGAGTGGAAAACCAGAAAATCATTTTTGTTCTTTTTAGATAAATCAGGCTGCTCAGTGCAGCTCCAAGGTAGAAATTCACAAGAGTGGCTGGAGCATACTTTGGAAGAGGAGACAGGCTGAGGATTTTGCTTTGATTTTGTTTCCCTAGACTCGGTGTTGGGTGCAGAAGAACCTACTAATTTCTCAGAGTAGCAAAAGAAACAGAAAACAAGAGAAAGCATCTGAAAAAAAGTCCTAAGCCAGGTGTTTGGCAGAACACAATATGCACTTCTAGGTATGCTGGCTTTTAAATGATATCTAAGCAGACGCTTGAGCGAGCTGCTAACTCCAGTCTCCTACTTGACGTGACACTAAGTTAGTCCCCCTGGAGTTATGCTGGCCAGATGAACAGGAATATAATTAGTTGCATTCTGTATGGGGAAGTCTTTTGAATTTTCTCCCTTTTCTTTTTATTTAAATCATTTTAGTGAAAAATACCTTTTTCCATCTAGCTCCTGACTCCTTTCCTCACCATACTTCCAAACTTTGCAGTATGATGCCAGCCAGTTTTGTCACTGCAGAACAGTGGAGTAACTTGTTGGTATTTACTAGAGAATGGGAGATGACCTCTGCCGAGGGAGGAGAGGCACAGGCTGGCACCCTGACCCCAAGTAAGGGATCTCGAAAGGTGTTAAATATGACTTGACTATAGTTTGTGCGTGCCTCCAAAAAAAGGAGAGTTGTTGAAAGCTCTTGCTAGTGGGTGGGAAAATTCACTGAGATCCAGTAGCTGCAAGCTGAAGTTAAATTTAGTCCAAAAAAATCTTTTCTTCCTCTCTCTTCCCTTTCCCCAGCTGAGAATAGTTAACTATTGGAACAAGTTATGTGTAGATGAGAAGGATTTGCCATCACTTCAAGCAGTTACCTTGAAAGAGATTGTCTTCCTAAAAGATGTGCCCCATTTCAAAAAGAAGGTGTGTTCTTGATGTAGGCATTACTGGGGAAAGGTCTGAAGAATAAATACAGATATGAAGAATAAAGCATTTCTGAAATGCATGGAGGGTTGCACTATCATCAGTCCATTCTAGAGATCCTTCAGATCCTTAAACAACTCTCCCAGGTTGTCTTTCATCTCAAGGAAAATTCTCTTGCCTTGGCAGCGAAAGTCTTGCTGCTCACCAAATATTTCACTGAAATGGGAGGAACCTCTTTCATGCCATGGTGGTGCATGACTGTCCTGAAGTCCATTTGCTACTCTGGTCTCTCTGTCTAGAATCCATTTTTCACTTCAAATGCAACTGCTTGATTGAAGCCAATCATCAAACCAAACCTCTTTCTTGCTGACTGCATTCACTGGAATACCTTGTGAATTTGGGGAACTTTACAGCTTTTTATTTTGTACAGAAAGAATGTCATCTCTGAAATTCATTTTTTACAGAAATCTCAGGTGTCTGAACAGACTTTGTGAACAGCTGATTGTGACCAATAACTGAAGGGCCTTCTTTTATATGGATCATCTAATCTTATTATTCAAATTATAGGAGTCCCCTCTATAGATATTGGTATACACAAGATATTGGTATAGGAGTATCCTCTTCTTTTATCTTCCAGAACAGCCTTTGTCACCGGAAAACTAAGCCTTTGAGTCTTCCTATTTCCATAGTAATGCACATTCACATCTTTACCATGCCTTTGAGGTACTGCAGGCAATGAGGGAACCACAGGGCATGAAGGAAGGAAAAAAAAAAAGGGTGAGGTGAGATACTACTATTGTCAAACCCACTGTGTGTCCCTGAGATATATTGAGTATATCTGGCTTTGTTCATTGTTCAAGGAGGAGGAAAGCCCCATGAAGGTGAATGAGGCCCTCTCTGGACAAGCTGTATTTGTGTAGAGTTCTGCCAGAGCTGGGGTGCTAAAACTGGAAGGGCTGAGGAGAGCAGGGCAAAGAAACCCAGCTTCTGACGAGCCTGGATTTGACAGGTTTTGTTTGCTCAGCCACTATCCCACGCTGAATCCACTGCCTCAGAAGCAGGGTAGGCAACTCTGTAGAGTACTTGATGCAAGCTCATAAATAAACCCTGCCGGAGGTGACCTGGCCTGTATAGAGCTGTCTTGCATATCTGCCTTCATGGCTGCATTTGTCAACAAAGTAGAAAAGCTGCCTGCAGAGAGCTGACTGTAGCAGGCCCCTGAGGTGTCAGGAATCAGTTCATTACTATCATTACCAAACTCTCTCTGTTCCTCTTTTCTAATTCCAGAAGCAACTGCATTTTGCCCTCACCGGTTACATATGTCCCCTTCTGCTGCTGTTTTTTTTCATTAATGTGACTTGCAAGATAGTAATTAAAATGTATTCCTTTGGATTATTAATGATCTGTCCTGCACAAGGCTCAAAACTTTATGTGATGGAAGCCTGTTTTGCTGGCCTATTCCTAATGCTGTTCATTGACATCTGCTGCTGATAGCATTCTTTTCCCCAAATGTACCGTATTCATCAAAATCTGTCCTGAATATCTGAGCTACAGGGTCACAGACCCCAACAAAATTTTCATTAATGTATAAAAAGAAAACATACCAATAGAGGATCATATGAGAAGAAATTATGTCTAATGACACTACTGGTCTAACATATGGTAGACAAAAATATGGAAACAGCTACTTTGAGGTTACCAATATATGATGGTTTATGCTGTTGGGATACCACAGAGTGAGAACTTTTGGAGTATTTATTAGTATGCAGGAAAAAGAAAAATAGTCTCCTAATGTTACCATCAAAATAGTTATTCATCATTTACAGGTAGGACTACCTGTACTGTGCTGTAAAGTATCCAGGTGCACTATTGCTTTTAGTGTTGATGCATTTGCAATGAAACGTGATTTTGTTTGTTTGTTTTTTCTCATATGTAGAGGATTTGCTTGATGTGTAACCTGCCTCATAACTTATTGAGGAAGTCCTTAGGTCAATGCCATTAATACTCAGACATGGATCCACAGTTGACATCCAACTGTATTTAATACCCATAGTTAAAAAGTATTTTGGTAATTAAATTTAAAAGGCTCTATTGGTTTTGTTTTTGTTTTGGGAAGTACGAATTGATAATGCTGTTCTTGCAAAGAGCTTAGAGAAAGAGGCATTAACTGAAGCTGCTTTCCACACTCCGAAAAACATTAAAATTTTCACCTGAATTTGTGTAGAACCAAATGCTTAGTCAGGTAAGCAGAAGTTCTTCCCAAATTTATTTGCACCATATTCTGTGCATACAGAACTCTTTTCAAGAATGGGATAAAGACTGTTTTGATTTGTGTGAAACCAGGTCTTAACTCACATTCCTGGCCAAAGAGCATCGCACAGGCAGGACCCGCTGGTGTTGAGAAGTGGGACGTAGCCTGGTGCAAAAACTGCACTTGGTAGAAGTGGACATGGAGTGCTATGTGAAGCCTGCTGAGAGAAATAAAGTAGTGTTTTTGGCAAAGCTGAGAAGCAGCTGTGGAAAACCAAGTATAATCTGTTTTTAATTGTATGTGAAGTGTTAAATTAAAATACATATATGTGAAATCTAGCTCAGGGAACAAATGCAAAAGCAGTGAATCTAACAAGGCTTTATTTTTGTTTAAAAGACTGAATCCTATGTGTGCACATTGTAATGCAGGTGCTTTCTAATCAGGTAATAACACCTTTTCTTTGACAACTGTGGTAGATTAAAAGTGAACCCTCAAGCCCTCTTCAGGCAAAATTCCAAATGTTTTGTCCAAATCCTGGAATATTTGTATTTTGTAGTGCTACAATAGTGCCTGCAGGAAATGATTGTACAGGTACGTGAAACTCTCTTGCTCCTCTCAGAGACATAATACATTGTGTTTGAGAGGCTACCATGATGCACCACATAAAGAGAAGAGGAATTATGGTGCTTTATAGGAAATTGAATTTGAAATAAGCTTAACTTAAAAGGCTGTGAATTCAAGATACTCAAACTTTAGCTTCCACAAGTCGCTTTATAGTGTCTTCAAATATCTTTTTGCTTTTCTTAGCTGAAACATCCTAAGTGTTGATTTTTCACCAAAAATTTGATTACTCATCATGGAATAATAGTAATTAACTGTGACAATAGGTATGTTGTTTCCATTCTAAACACATTCTCTAAAGGGTAGAATGTTTCTGATAGGCTTTATTTCAGTGTCTGCTTGTATGAGACGTATTCTTGTACAAGTCTTTTTTTTTTTTTTCTGTGAGAGAGATTAAAATACATGAAATGTGCTTTTTGAGCTTCCAGAGAAACTTGATTGAGTTTTCAATACATTAACATAAAAGTGATGATTTTTATTGTTTTTGAATATTTTTCTTTCACACAGTTGAGCTGTGCTACTAAAGTTCTCAGTAACGCTGGCTTATAACTAGTAAAAACTCAGAGTCATAAAGTTCAATATAAAAGAACTTCATGCAATATAACAGACTATCTAATAAGTGATGCAGTTCTCAGAGATGTGGAATAGATATCTTTAAAATATCACCATTTCATTTTTTTTTTTTTGTAAGTATCTTCAGCAGTAGCTGCAGGAAGGTACTGATTTTGATTGTAATATTGATCATAGCTAGCCAAAACTCTGCACTATTTTTTTTTGAATAAAAATAAATTTGCAGGAAAAACCCCTGGATATTTGGTGAAAAATCTTTTTTTATTTTTTAACGTAAATGTCATTTAGTTATTCATGTGTATATTGCATATTTTATGTCCTATTTCTGTAAATCTTTCTGCCTTTCTTTCATTCATTCTACCTACTTTTCTTCCTACTATGCCCTGAAATGCTTTATTTAATTATCTTCCTAAGAAATACTCAAATAGATCAGCTTCTGTTACAACTGTTTCATAATCTGTTGAGAGCATTTACACTGACTTTCAAGGATTGATACAATAAGCTACGTGACAATGCTTCTGACAGGCCTCAATGAAGAGATTTGGAGACCATGTACTTTTGATTTTCATATATGGTACATTTCCATGTCTGTCTCTATTGAAGGTGTCAGTCTATGTTGAAGGCATCACTCTGTCTTATGTGTGGGAATTTCATCTTTCTGCATTTTGTAATTATCTACGTGTCATACTGAAGTAAGAAAAAATGTTAGGGTCAAAGAAAGTACTTTTCCTTTTCTCCTTGGAATTACAAGACAATTAACTGTTGCTGCATGCAGTTAGAAACAATGAAAAATAAATGAAATGTTTGCAGCCTTTATCAAAAAGATGAAAATGCCCCTTCTATGTCTTGTAACATTAATCAGAATAGAGCAGTTAGACAAGTAAACATCCGAGGTTGTGTCAGAGCACAGCTGTGTTGTTCATCTTGATTACTTCTTTGCTGAAATATCATGTCTATTTCCACAGCTGGAACTATAATGAGGGGTACATTTGTGGAAGGTGGCATTATGAGCAGCATATAGTCTGGGTTCCTGCCTAGGATGTCAGACTCCTTGGCAATGATTTCACTCAAAAAGTGCAATCTGTTTCCTGAGGCTTTGTTTCATGTATGCATAAAAGAGAGTGGCTATAAATTTGGGATTATTGTCACCTTGTGTCTGGTCATTGGTGCCATCCCTGTGTGCAGCATGAAGTTTACCCCTCTGAGCATATGGGTGAGATCAGTCCAGACCCTGCATGCAGGTTGCTTGGCCATGCAGACCTAGGGTTCCTTTTCTCCAAAACTACTGAGGTTTGGCTCCATGAAGAATGTTGTACCAGGCTTACGTGCATGGATTCACAACAGACTTCAGCCCTGAGTAAGAGTTAGGGGAAGATGAACACATCACTTTGGAGATGAGATGCAGTAGCACTTGCCTCTCTGTAATCAATAGAGAAATACCTCCAGAGGGGATTTCAGCTCTGGTAAGGTCAGGGCTGGATGCCTGAGGGACTTGGTTAAGTTCATGAGGAAAGGTGGAATGAATGTGCATCTGTATACCCTGCCAGAGTCAAAGCCACTGAATCATTTTAGGGACCAGAGGGCTGCCATGAAATGTCATGCTTCACTTTGAGGACACTGCTTTCCCCAAGACACTCAGACTAAAAAGAAAATAATCTTCCCATCCTCTTCCTTTTTAGCAGCCATGTGTAAGTTAATAGCTCAACAATAAATGCAGCTGATACAAACAAGAGACTGTAGTTGGGCAATACAGTAAATCAGCCTTTATTATTTCAGCTGCTGACCCAAAAATTTCAGATGTGTAATGCAAAGGGCTGATCCACTGCAAACTCACTGCCAATTCAACTGTCTTTGCAGTGTGCTGAGTCAATTGTATACTAGCCATCTTCAAGCTGGATCAGGTATCGTCTGGTGGCCCCATGCTAACAGCACGCTGCATCAGGTATCACAAGTCCTCCTACTGCTAGGATAAAGCATAAAGCCAGCACAAATGCCATTGTCTGTCTCTGGCTAACTTAACAGAAATTCAGATTTGGGCTTATACCTGATCCACATCAAATTCATCCTGCTGAGGAAACCCAATAGAGCCTGTTTTACATTAATGTCCGTCAGGCAAAAGGGCAGCACTCTGCTTCTGCTTCACCAGCATTCAGCACAGCTAGAGTTCGTACCAGACAGTATCATGTGTCAAAATGCAGTGTCTTCGGGGGGTCAGTATTGTGTCTGAGCATAGAGCATATGTGTGCATGTATGTATCATAAGCAATGTGTACTGGTCACAAGTCTTATAGTAAGTCTGCAAATACATTTAAGTAAGCATCTTTCAACTATTGCCTTACGTGAGGAATGCTGGGGATTTGTCCGTGGTTAATGTCTCTTTTTGTTTGTTTATTATAATCCAGGACAAATGATACCGGCCTCCTTGCTTTCAAAGACCATTTGCCTGTAACTCAGATAGTGATCACTGACACAAACAGATCAAATTCTGAGGCTGCCTGGAAAATTGGCCCTTTGCGTTGCTATGGAGACAGTGAGTACTAGCTCTTCTCAATTTCTAGAGGAACAGGACGTCCCTTTTTTTTTTTTTTTTACTTACATGTTACTTTGTTTTGTTTCGTTGTTTGTTTTTTAAACATGTTTATCTGATGAACGCTGTCTTTCCACGTGCAGCTCACAGCTGCTGTCCTGTGCCAATTTAACTACAGAGAAGGGGGTTGTGTTTGCAGGGCAGTTCTGGAACGCAGCTTCCTTCAACACAGAGGTCTCCTACCTGCACTTCCCCACCTTCCATGCCGAGGTCAGCGCGGACATCTCCTTCTTCTTCAAAACCACAGCTCCCTCTGGGGTATTCTTGGAAAACCTGGGGATTAAGGACTTCATACGAGTTGAAATAAGCTGTAAGTTTCACCATGGGGAAATCACGATGTATTTGCCCAATTTGACAGGAGCAGGAAACTGGGAAGGACTTTTTACTTCTGTCTTGGGACTTTGGAAGAGCCTGGAGAGGATAAGATGGAGACATAGACCTCTCTCTCCTGTCAGAGTGTCTCTGTATAATGTTGGTCATTTTGTTTCACCTTATTGTGATTCAGTTCTTCTTTCCTAATCCGAGAGGTGACTAAATTTACAGGATTTTTTCCCCATTTTACTTCCTTAGAGAAAGAGCTACTCACCAGACATGCCTGTAGACTGCAATTTTAGTCAAGAGATGCAAAATTTAATACAAACAACTCTCATGGTTACTTTTATTTATTTTTCAATGATATGTCCAGTACGACACAATCCTAGTGTTTCAGAGGAATTCACTGTATAGGGTACTGTACTATGAGGTGAGAGCCTATGAAGACCACAGTGCTAATGCACGGTAAGCTGTAATGGGCATTGAATACTTCAAAATCTAATAAATGACTGCAGTACAACTGCAACTTAATGTATAAAAGAGAGGAGTAGGGAACTTAATTAGTGAGTAGGTTTTTACCTCACTCCTGTTCTGATGACTTCAAATTTTTATTAGTGACAGAAGGGTACTGTGGCTTTGACATGAAATATGACTTCTGTATTCCAAATTCTGTCAAGCTTAGGAAAAACAAACTGAGTGCTATGCATTTTATAATATGCTTATGATAACCCCAACATAAAATTTAATAAAAATGGACCCCGAGGCTCTTCAATTCATTAAACCGATGGTAAATGTCATGGTGCATTATCACAAGGTAATGAGGTATGATTTACTGTTAATTGCACATCAAAGTCCAATTTGGTTGTACTTCAGTGTACTGCATTTCATTCTCAGGGATATAGAAGTAAAAATGGCATTTTGGTGTCAAATATACGACAAATATTGCAAGCCACTAAGAGGATTGTTTAGTGAAAGTTTCTGAAAGTATGTTATACCTGGGCTCCCAGAGAAATGAGTTATTTAAAAATTTGAAGAAAATTTTTTCTTTTAAACTTGGGCTTCTCATTGGTAGTTATGTGGTGTGTTTCTTGCTGCCAGATGGAATTTGCAGCCTAAAGGCCTTGTATCAAGGAAGCTCCACAGACCAGCTGCTTCAGAAGGAAATGGCCTTTTAGCAGATGCAGGGGCTCAGAATAGATCTTTGTCTCTCCCTATGGAGTGTTTCCTATCTTAACTATCTAAGAAGCAGCTTCCAAAACCAGACCAATCCAATTTGTTGGGCTTGAAAATAACAGGTTTTTACGAATTTTCAATCCAAAACCTTCTGGTTGTTGTGCGGTCTGTCGGCCTGGTTCTTGCCCTTTTTGATGTATTTAGCATTTTAGGAAGAAAAATAATTAGTAACAAAAATGTTAAAGAGTTCTGGCCCCTTTCAGGCTTCTAGCAGAGGAAGATGGACTCCTTCATATTACTGTTGTTTTTCAGTTACTGTTCTGTTTCTAGGAGCCTTGCTATCTCTGGACATGTTACGTATGACCCTTTAGTTTAGGATCACCAGTGAATTTTTTTTTCCCTTCTGTTTCTCCCTTGCTTCCTGGGTCAGGCTTATGCATGCGAACAAATGCTTGAAGGTTTCTCTCCAACCATATATAACCAAGTTCTGTTAAGAACATGCATTTTGAAAGATTTAGTCAGAAACAGTTCCTTCATCCTTTCCACCATCTCAGCATTATTTGTCCAAGTGCTTTTGTGTGACTTTAGTACAGTGTTTGGCACTTTTACTTCCAAAAGAGAATAAATTACAATTTCTAGGGCACCATAATTGTTATAGCAAAAAAAGATGGGTACCCACAGCCAAGCGTAATCACAGCAGAGATCAAACAGTGAGGCTGCTGGCTTAGATTTACATATAAGCTGCTGGGTAGAAGATGGGAGGTAAATGATGCTGTACTATTTGCTGACATAAAAGGTAATGGACCCTATATTTATGTAAGATTTCTTGATGTCAAAACCACTATTTAATTCAGATCTTTACTGTCTCTTTACGTCTATTTGTGTGTTCCAGCCCCCAAAGAGATAATCTTCTCTGTAGATGTTGGGAATGGCCCCACAGAAGCAATCGTGCAGTCTTCCACACCCCTGAATGACAACCAGTGGCACTATGTCCGAGCAGAGCGGAACCTTAAGCAAACATCTCTGCAAGTGGATAACCTCCCCAAGAAGGTCCTGGAGGCACCTGCAGAGGGGCACTTCCGCTTGCAGCTCAACAGCCAATTATTTGTAGGTAGGGACCATTTAAGGGTTTCTACAGATGTGTGCAGTATTTCCATGTCTATGCCTTGTTAATGCTGTTGTTTCACTGCTGAGCTTAGGTGTGGTAACCTAATTCTGCCTCCTCCTCTTCCACTCCTTCATAAGCAACATAAATCAAACCCAAACTACCTTTACACTCAAAGCACTTAGTACAGAAAGGTTAGCCTTACAATACTAACTGGCATTTTTAGGGTCTAAGAGTGCATGAAACATATTTGTTGCAAAAGAATTAGTTATTTCCTCTTGTGCAGCGCTGACTATGTAATTTGCTGTAGGAAATGTGATCTTTTGCGATGCAATGTAAAAGGCATACATTCTTGTAAGTTACAGTGGCAAAGCTTGATGACAATATGTGCTTAAAATCTGTTCCTTCAAACACGCCTGCCATTTGGCTATAAAGTGTGTGTGTGAGAGAACTATGAACACAGTCAAAGCAAATGCAGCCATTTTAACTGAAGGTGTTCTTCAACAAAACAAAACAAACAAACAAACAAAAACCTCTGTTTGCATATAGTTTGTTTCTCTGTCTTCCATGTAAATGAAAACTAGAGGTGGACAAGCTTGTATTTGATAATATAATCTGGGATAACAAAGGGTCTTCTCCCTTTCCAATATTCAAACACTGCTTCTCTGAGTACTCCATGCTGTGATGGAGTAGGTTGTAACCTGCTTCTTATTCAGGGCTGTGCAAATAATTACCAATTCTTTCCTTAAAATGAATTCTCTTATTTAGCTGAGATGGTATGGCAAACCTCAATCTGTCAACTAATTTTAGTAAAGTTTACCTGTATATCCACACCTCTTGAATTAAGAAGATTTTGAGGTATTTATGTGAGCTTGTTAGAGCGTATGTGTGCAATAATTACTGGGGTCTGAACAGAAGGAATGAACTTGTTAATAAATAGAGTTGTATCATTGACCAGGAGTCCTTCCCTCATAGCAACCGTTTCGTACCTAAAACGTTCTCTCAGCCTGAGAAAAGTCCACTGAAGAACTTATTTTCTGCTAAAACTGTCACAGTACAAGGTTTCTGCTTTCTGGTGTGAAGCATGCTGCTTATCACTTGTTCCTCAAATGATCCTAGAAAGAGGTTCCATGAGAGACAGGGCCTGAGGACAGTAGGGTTGGGCTGCTAGGCACCTTAGAAACATCAGAGAAGTCTAACCAAGCTACAGTTTGCAAACAGAAGACTTAGAGAACTTAATGAATTGATAGTTTTTTACAAATTTTTGGTCTGTTTCTTTTTAAAGGAGTAAAAATGAAGGTATTATCATGTCATCTATCAGATATGTCTTAGCTGCTTACTGTCTCGCATCTGAAAAGCAGTATCTGCGTATAATCTTGTTTCTCTGCATAACAAACCGGTTACTGGAACCAACTTCATGGTGATTTTAAAGTGATAATCAATGAGTTGCATCATGGAAATCCAAGGTAGATAAGGACCCCCAACAAACTGGAGAAATGTGCCAGTAGGAGGTTATCAGCAAAGACAAATGCAAAGCCACATACCTCGGGCAGAATAGTGATGCATCCATGCAAACTGGGGATTGATTGGATGGGTAGCCACTGATCAGAAAAGGTCCTGTTGGCCTTGGTGGAGAAGTGAATCTACAGTGTGCCTTTGCGGGCTGCACACAAGGCTGTATTAGCAGGGTTGTAGCCTGCAGGCTGCAGAAAGGGAAGGGAAACAGTCATCTTCACAATGAGAGTAGTGCAGCACTGAAGCAGGTGCCCAGAGAGACTGTGTGATCTCCATGCTCAGAGACAATCAAAACTTTCTCAGAAAAGACCCTGAGCAACATGATCTAACTATGAATGTAGGCATACTTTGAGGAAGAGGTTAGACCAGTTGATCTCCAGTAGCAACTTTCAACCCTATGTATTTTTTTCTCTGATTGTACCTAGTATTTACAGTATACCCTAGGACATAGTTACTTTATCTCAGTAGAGGGATAGAAAGTTCTCACTTTCAGTAATTTGACTGCATTCAGTTTTTCATACACACTTTTACTGAACCCTGAACGCAAGGTTGAGTAAATACTATTGCTTATAAGAGTGGGTTTTGGCCCTTAACTACCACGGAAAACAGTGTTGAAGGTCAAAACTGTCTGTGATGTTCTGAGTTTTTCTAAGAGCAGCCAGAAGAGATGGAAACCTGAATGGTCTCTGATTCTAACCCTTTCCCTGAAGTCCCCAGGTACTTCAGGGAAAGGTGGCAGAAGTCCAACAATACACAGATGTGGCATAATTTGTCTCTGCTGAAGGTCTCATTCCAGTCTCTAATAGGAACCAATTGATTTAATACCTGAACCACGCAGAGTGAATTTTATCCCATCTGAAAAATAAATACATAAACAACATTGATTGTAAAAAGAGGAAAGAAACAGCAGCACATATTATTCTCCTCTTCCATAATCCACAACATATTTGTTTCTGCAGCAGTATGCATACTGACAGTGATTAAGGGGCTTCCACAGTTAGTATTCACATTCTTAATTAATGATCTATGTAACTGACATGATTTGCCGTTTTAAAACTTTTCCAAGTATATTTAAATTTAATCGTCATAAATTTTTTTCATTTAAACATAGAACTTTGTTTTCATTGTGAAGATAGAACCTTTTTTTGTTCTTGATTCTTTTCCAGAATCAATTCAAATATTTTGTAAATCTCATAAATAAAGCTCAATATCAAAATTTACTTTATTTATCTTTTGGAAAGATTTATTGATCCTTTGGGGTAAAGAAACTGTATTAGCAGCATGTACCACTAAAATGATGATTGAATGGATATCCATTTTAGCTTTCAAACTATTATCATTTTCATTTTGCTTGAGAGCAATCAGCGTATATGTACAGCATATGTGAGACTGTTTTGTCTCGTACTTTTGGAGGGTTATATACTGTATATCACACACATAAACCTGGGCTTTTATAAAATTTGACTACAGGGGCAATTGGCACATAACATAATTTCAAAAGAGTTCTGCTAATTTGGATCAACTAATTCCCTGTCAACTGTTTCTGTTTTCTGACCAATTTGCTTAAGTTTTGCCCAGAGTTTTCCTCCTTAACCTGAGAATTAGATACATTTAAGACTGTAATAGAAGGATTTTGCTCCTAAGTTTGTGTATTCATGGTGGTTTTGTTTTGTTTTGTTTTCAAGTTGGTCTGACAAACAAACTTTTAGCTTTCTGCGATTTATTACAAAGAAAGTTGAACAGAAGCCTTCTCAAGAAAACTTAACAAAGCAGTCAGTTTTAAGTGGTCTTTGAGGTGTCCTTCGTTTACTTCTGGTCCAATGATAGTGATGTTCTGAGCAAGTTAATCAGCCTTTAAATATTTTGTAAGGATTGGAGTTGAGGAGGTCTAGCTTTCCTTGGAAGTTTAAGACACCTTTCATTGCACTGCTTTGTACTTAATACAGTGGTTTTGTCTGCTCTTGCATTTTGCCAAGGTGGCATTTTCCCTACATGTCTGTATTTGGGGATGTTCACCCTTGGGGGAGCAGAACCTAAGCCTTTGTTCTGTCTGAGCAAGTCAGCAGCCACATACCATGTGCAAGAAATCTTCAGTGCATGATGCTCCTAGGATTCCACTGCAGTGATGATTTCTTACACATGCCATAGAAAGTGTACTTTCCTAACTGGATTTACCTGGAGGTAAAAGCAAAAGGAGAGGAGTCAAAATAGAGCAGTTCAAATCTAATACCTCTCCTTTCTCCCTGTTATCAATAGCAATACAACGTGACAGGATTCAGCTTTACAATTCTTGTTTTATTCCATCACTTTCTATAAATGTCTGACCGTATTCAATTATGGTTTCTCTCTGTTAAGGCAAAATAGTTATGAATAGTCAGTAAGAGACAAAAGGGTAGATTATGCAATGTTTGTATGATTAGCTTGTGTATTTATTGTGTAATTGACTCATAAGGTACTTAGGTATTTATCTAAGTAGTACCAGAAAGAGTTTTTCTATGACTGCACTTGTTAAAATAATTTAGAATAAAGACAGTCTGCTTAAGGGCAACACTGGCACACATGGAGTATGTGACGGGCTTCTGGGATAGCTTTCTCTATGTGTGCAATGCGAAAGGGAGAAATGAATTTTCATTGCCAGTACATTGAGGATTACCCAAAATCAAACAAGCTCAAATTTTAGAGCAGCCTAAAGGAACTGGAAACCCATTTCTCACTTTCTTTTAGAGGGCATTGGGTATCTAACTGCTTCTGGCTGTTTTATAATCCTCAGCAATAGGATAGATATCCTTGTACCTGGTTATGTTCCTCTGTTAATTTGAAAAAAATTACAGTAGAAGGATCAAATCCTGAACAAGTTTACAAACTGATCACATTACAATATCAATGATTAGCTGATTACAATATCAACTTGACCAAACTCTGTGCAGCAGCAGGCCAATTTGGTCTGAAGGAACAGACAAAAATCCTTCCCTTCAATGGACTCACTCTCAGTATTTAAAATGAGTGACTTTGGATACTGCACCTTCTGGCATATCTTTGTTGTCCAAGAGGAGTTCTGTAACCATCTTCTCTGATGCTGTAGTCTGAGATGAAATGTGCTGTCTCATCCAGTGAAGGCGTGTTCATAACACCCCAGGATGAGGAGGAGAGTGGAAAGACATCTTCACAGACCTCTTTTAAAACAGGATTTGCACTCAGACTTGTAACATCAGAGAAGCAAAATAAAAATCCTGGGAGGTTACTTTCATGCCTACAGCCTTGATCAGAAATTTTTGTTCTACTTATTTGGTATGTTAAAGAGACTGGCAAAGTTAAGTGCTTCGGTTCCTGCTTTTATCTTGAGAGCAATGGTGTGAGGAATCCTTGGGGAAATCTCTGTCTCTTGTAAGTGGTCCAAAAACAACATACCACAGGCAGAGTCAACATCTGAGAAACTTTCTTGGGGGACAGAGAGAAGGAAGGAGAGAATAAGAAGGGGCATATTTTGCCTGTTTGATGTTGCTCTTGTTAAAAGAAACTGGGGACACTTTTGGATGTTTTAAAGGCCAGGAGTAGGCTTAAATTCTTGTGTATCCTGACTGCTTACTACAACTTTTAGTCTGAGACTAACAAGTGTGACTTGGATGTCTTCTGAGTAATATCATAGCAAGTTCTCCTACTCCCAAGTAATGATAGTAGTTGTTCTTACACTCTCATACCCTATCATTTTCTTTGCATCCATTACACAAAACAAGAACACTCCTAACATTCTTCACTTCAGCCTCCCTAATCCAGTTCTTACTAACAAAAAAGCCTTTGCTTTTAAAAGCAAATCCTCAGTTCACTGATAGAACCTTAATATATTATCCAGTTGTGTTACTAAGCTGTACTACTGGTGCTCAGTTGTGCTTCTTGCCCCCTCCTCTCAGACTCTTTCTTTTCTGCCTCAAGGCTTTTCAGTAAAATTCAGCTGCATAAATACCTTTCTGAAAGTGGCATTGCACATTTGCAACTTTAACCCTGTTTAACCCTGTTTTTTGTTGTTGTTGTTGTACCTGAGGCTTATCTTAAAATCTGTTTTCCTGAACAAAACATTTAGATTGCATGCATGAAATTGTGTAGTCCAACAGACCTATTAGGCTTTGCTAATTCTTCCTACTCTAATTTGGGAAAGATTTGTTTTGTTTTGTTTTCCATTTTTCTCGACTTCCACAGAATGTATTTGAAGATTAGTTCTGGTCAATAGAGGAAAACTTCCATAATGCCCAAATAATAAACAGATTTGCTTAATTGATGCTGTGTGGATCTAGGATTGGATAGATGGTCTCTGTTAAGCTCTATAATCTCCAGACATTAGAAGAGGAGAAGAGTAAGAAACTCGTATTACGCAGCTTTCCAAAGCACTACTGCGAGCAGTAAAAATATGGGCAGTTCAGTAAACATGACATCTGTAGAATACTTAACAATAGTTCCTTTAAAGTGTTACATTTAAATGTACCAGCTGGAATTTGTTTGTGTGCCAAAAAGAGTCAAGGAAATTTTCATTTATCCTTGAAAAATTTGTGGTTACTACCCGTACAAGAGAAAACAGAGTAACCAGTAATTTTAAAGGGAGAAATCACATTCCTTCTTACTTGGACATTACTGAAAATTTTGCATGGTGTGTTTGGTTTTGGAGTAAAATCTCCAAAGAAAAGGATCACGTGTACACAGTGCAAATGCAAAAGGTCCAATTGTTGTGCTCAGAGGGCCTTTAAAATAAGTAAGTTAACGTTCATTCATCTGGAAAGAGCAATTGGCTTAATAAGATTTTGAAAATGTTTGTTTCACTGAGAAAGTGAAACATAATATTAGTATAAAGTAAACCTCTCTTACACATACTATCTTGAACTTAGTTATTCTAATTCAAATCCAGTACTTCTGCTGTTAGCTTACCAGAAAGAAAAATAAGTCGGAATAGTATAACGGAACAATACTGTTTTGGTGAGATTGCTTCTCAGACTGTTGTTTCATTCTCATAGTTTGCAGAAGTCTTGATTTAATTAAACAATTTGTGACAGAAAAGATGCTCTTCTACAAGGACTCATCAAAAGATCAGTTATGCATTTTGTAATTGAACAAACTTCTATAGAAGAAGAATTTGGAAAGATAACTTCTTTCATACTTTCTTCTTTATTGATGCATTATCAATAAAGCTAGCATTTCAAGGGCTACAAGTGCTATTAATTTGTCGGCCAGAGTTAGATTTCATAGCAGCAATCAAAATTGTAGTAAATTTGAGAGCAAAACATTGGTAACTGCCTAACAAAGCCTACAATAATAAAAATGTTGATATTTTCACAAAGTACTCTGACTGTCATCAATAATTACTATTATTGTGAGAGACCACCTCCTAAGGGAAAACTATCTTCATTTCACTGTTCGAAATTTCAGTGGGCAGCTAAGATGCTCGTTAGCCTGTAGAGACTGGACTGCTCTCTTGCTAAAATCCATACAGCTTTGTTCTTCACAAAGAAATGCAATTATGTTTAACAATTGTAATAAATTTCACAACTGTAACCCAAACTCATGTTTCTTGCCTACAACAAACATTCACATGCAACATCAGGTTGGTCAGTCATGCATAAATTCTGACTCCAAAGTCATTTCCCTTCAGCCATCAAACCTGGCACTGAACATGATTCATCCTTGATAACTGGACTCATCAGCATGTGTAACTCATCTTATGTTGGGATCAGGGTGTTATTTATACTCCATACTATAGCAACAAATAGGAAAAAAAAAAAAAAAAAAAAGAGTTTCTCATTTATTAGGTGATATGTGTACTTATGAGAAAGAAGCTAATCTTTTCCCAAATGAATTTGCAATTTAAATACCAAACAGGGCAGTAGATAAGGCAGAAAAGAAAACAAGGGCAACTGGAAAGTTGGACGCAGCTTTAGTCCTTTCTTACAGATAGAGACCTTTAGTTTCCAGGGCTTTCCATCTGTCATCTTTTGCTACAGTGTGCGTTGATACACAAAAGATAATATTTTTAAAATTTAATGGATTCATATTTATACCTATGGATTGAACTTCAGGGCTTTGATTACTTTGTGGACTCATCAGTAAATGCATGTCCTATTTTTTCTCTCTTTTTCAGGGGGAACAGCTTCCAGACAAAAGGGCTTTATGGGATGTATTCGATCTCTGCATTTAAATGGACAGAAACTTGACCTTGAAGAAAGAGCTAAAATGACTTCTGGTGTTAAACCTGGATGTCCAGGACATTGCAGTAGTTATGGTAACCTGTGCCATAATGGAGGGAAATGTGTGGAGAAGTATAATGGGTATTACTGTGATTGTACCAACTCGGCCTATGAAGGACCGTTCTGCAAGAAAGGTAGGCAGAGAGCTTTGATCCTAAGTCATTAGTGGTCTCTGAATGTATCTAACACAATTTCATCCATGTCAGCTTGGTGTCCACCATATTAGAAGAGTGTGTTCTAATATCAGCTTTACCCTGAACATCCCTAAGTGTTCATGTTAAGTGGACTATAACTCCTCCTCTTGTTGACTTCGGTGATGGATGGCCTCAGAAATTAAAATGGTTCAAGCTGTACTGTTACTTAAATTACCAACTGTATTGCATGATTCCTGTATTCAGTTGCATATAACTTGGTCCAGACATTAACCAATAGGGCTGAAAACTTCCATGATGGTTCTTCCCATGTATGAATGCTTCATTTGCTTGGTTTTAAACCTCATCCAGCTTTGTCCACCTTAATAAAATCTTAAGGGCTTTTCATTACAGAATTTTGGAACAATGATGTGACAAAAAGAGTTAATCTTTTTATTTTTGTTGCTATCACTGTGATAACCCATCTAAACCTGGCCATAAGAAGAGACATCAAAAATAAATGTGCAACATTCAGGACAAAACGGATTTCCATGGTTTAGTTTCTGATAAGTGTGTCCTCACTGAACCTGTTTGCTGGCTTTTAGGAGATGGTGCCAACACCAGAAAAAGGAGCAGGGCAAATAAATAGCAACCAGTTTAAATAACATGCTCTTTGGGAGAGGAAGAAACTACCAAAATCACTGCTCAATAACAGCAAGGTGTAATGTGAGTGTTTTAATTTCCGTGACTGCCCCTCACCTTACAAATGTGACAGGCTAAGTGGGCCACATCATCTGCTGGTGTAAATCGGCTTAGTTGTACTCAAGTCCATAGAACTATGCCCACTTACATGAGCTGAGGATTTGGCACGGATGTCACGGGAGGCATATAGAATACCCACATAGTGTCCTGTTAGGAGATACTGCTATAGTGGCGGATCTGCTTTATTGGAGAGAGTACTTGTAATCAGCCAGTAGTGGAAGATATTACCATCCTGACTTTGCTGTGTCTCACATTAGGAAAACTGCTGTTGTCACATGCATGTATTTCATGGCCAGACTGTGTTGCGTGTTGAAAACATAACTGTGAGATCTTATAGTTTGAGTACACACAGGTAGATATTTGTCTTCTTTTGAAGCTACTGCTCTCCCTCAGTGAGTGTCTTTGGATTAATGTGTTGTTTTAATAATGACTTTGCTTAAAAAGAAGACTAGAAAAGACAAATATATTGTTGTCATTACTGTGGGGGAAGACAGAGAATATTGCCTTACATGTCAACTGTCAGAAGGTAGTAAACTGAGCGTTTATTTGACTGACCAACATTTTGACCTGTTCCATCTTGTGGAGCTATGATTCAAGCCCTAAAACTGTTGAATATAGAGGCCTGTCTCTGTACACTGCCCTTCTATGCATCAGACAAATAGACTGTAAGGGAGGGCACTCTGCTCATCCAAAGGAATGGTGATGTCAGCTGGATCAGGGGCATTTTGCCATGTTCTGCTTCTGAGGCAGTCAGCTCATGCGCATGCCTGTCTGGGACATCTGAAAATGCAGTGGCTGAAACGATTCCCTTGGTTTATATGTGCTTTCAGAGGTTTCTGCGTTATTTGAAGCCAGCACTTCCGTTACCTATATTTTCCAAGAACCTTATCCTGTCACAAAAAATGCAAGCAGTTCAAGCTCTGCCATTTATGCGGATGCTGTCATGCCCAAGGAAAATATTGCATTTAGCTTTCTCACTGCACATACTCCAAGCCTTCTGCTGTACATCAACACCTACTTTCATGAATATTTGGCTGTGATTCTCTCCAAAAATGGTAAGTACTCTTGATTTGCTACCAAAGGGAGACCAATGTGGCTATGATTTTTGTGAGAATAGTACCTGCAACTTTATCAGCTTTGTGGTATTCAGTTCATGCAAATAGCCATCACTCTTGTTTATGTCCCTTTATTTGGCATTCAGTGCTACACTTGCCTATTCAGTCTTTGAATAATTATGTTGTTGGGGCTTAAAATGTGCTTTGACTTCCATTTGGCAAGACTGCACAATAGCAATTCCTTGCTATTTATTCCACAGTGAGATCCATTAGGCCTCCAGGATAAAGGAATGAGAAATTCCATGACTGTACAAGAACACTTGGTGCAGAAATATATTATTTTATCTTTTGCACTCTCTATTGGCATGCGTATTGCTCTTCACTGCATTGTTTCAATGGAATATGGCCAGTACATCTGAGTATTAAAGCCAGAAAATGTACAGATCTTCTAGGTTCACTGACCAGAACAACCATTTGCTATTAGAAGGTAAATGGTGTGGGCACATTCTGAAAACATGTAAAGATTTTAGGGGCATAGACCCTCTGTCTTCTCAGTGAGGCTCTGGCTTCTGAGTCCTTGCAGTGCTTTCAGAAAACTTACTCCAGACATGCATCATCCTATACAAATTGGGATGTTTGAATTATTCAAGACTTATCAGGCACTGGAGCACTGGAAATGATGAGTAAGCATATTGGTGAGTCACTAGCCTGTGGCAGAACAATAGAAAGTTAATGTTATGTGCTTGAATATGTACATTTGACCGAATGACCCAGACCACTCTGAAGCCTTGCAAATTCCAAAATAGCTAAGCTCTGAAGTACCATCAAATTAAAGTATAAAGGAGAAAAAAGAAAAAAAAAAAAAAAAAAAAAAAAAAAGCTCTTATTCTCTGTATGGATTTTGCAGTAGTTTATATCCTGGTTATGTCATGTGGCCAGCATTCAGGCTGGCATGGGATGAATAGCCAAATCCCTGGCTGCCCCTCCTGCAGCCAGGGCAGTATCAGCCTGGGGCCCATCTCCCCTAAGGGAAGTAGCAGGAGGGTGGTGGGACTCTTGAGGAAACCTTCTTTTTTCTCCTCTGCCATCCAGTCCCACATTTCCATCTCCACTTTGCTCTCAGATGCAGGTGTTCAGTGTATATGATGTTCAGATATATGAATATTCCAGTGCAAAGCTCCAGAGTTGGAGAGGTTAGTCCCTGCTGAGGTGAAAGCTTGGAATTTGCTTCTCAGTTACACTGAGGTCTCTTTATGCCAATCAAGCAATCAAAAATAGCCCTAAAGTAAATTAAAATGTAATATCCATTTATATCACCTTTACTGCTGTCGGAGTAGTATAAAATGACCTTAGAAACATGAGTCAATTGCCTTTTATTGATGAAATGCAACCATCAGCGAGGTGCAGTTGGGAGGTCTCTAAGAGGCAGGAACTCTCTAATGGTGATTGGGGAAGGAGTTGGGAACAGGACACTGGGATCTCTTGTAGTAGCTCAGCAGGACCACAGATTTTACAATAAATGTTTCATTTTGGCAGCTGCATCATCTGCAGAACTCCTCTTTGGCTCAGAAAGAGATAGAGATTCTTCCACTTCCAGAAATTAGGTGGAGCAGCTCTTAGCACACTCAGAATCAGGAGGCAGTTTGGACAGTAGTGTCTTTCTCATCTCTGTATGTATCTTTACTCATCTGTAAAATGAAGAGAACATTAGTTTAAAGGGTTGGTGAGATGTCAGGCTCCAAAACCCTGGACAATTAAAATGTAGCATTGTACACAAAGAATTAAGATAACTAGCTGACCTTGGTTTCTAAGTCCTGTAAGTCTCTTTAGATTTGTTCTATGCTTGCTCCTGTGTCATTCTGTCAGGACAGTCATTTTAGTCATGTATATTCTCTGTCTTCTGTTCCATATCAGTAGTTTTTTAAATCTCATGTCCTCTTATTTTTTAGTCTTGTTGGAATTGAAATTATTCCAATGAAAATAATGTTCAAATTATTCAGATTGTGTTACTCTTTCTTCCTCCAAGAGGTTTATGCTTGCCATAAAGTTACTGGGCTATGAATAATAATATTCTTTGTACCATTAAAAGTGAGCACAATTCCTTCTCTTTTATTGGCTCATTTTCAAGAATATTTGCTGAGACTGACAATGTATAGTAGGACTTAGGTAGGTCCCTGCCATGTAACTGATAGTTAAATAAAGGTTAGGCTTCTGGTGAAATGGGGATGGGCATTCTCGCTTAAGAGGTGTGCAGTAATATTCTTTGCCATAATCCTAATGCCCTTTCCACTTGTTAAGAAACTATATTGGAAGAGTCTATGTATACTTTAATGCTTCACAACCCAACCAAACTTTTGTAAGTATTTTTGAAGCTTCTGTTGGTGTATCCTGTCACCCCTTTTTTCTATCAGCCACAAACCAACTATGCAAATTATTAGTTAATAAAAATGGCAATGAGAAGAATGTTCCTGGTAGTTCAGACTTCTCACATTAAATAACGTAAAAGAAGTGAAAGTGTCTGCAAGGCTTGTTCATATTTAGACTATATTGAAAGGAGTTTATGTGAAAATGAGCTTGTATGGGCAACTGTGGTCTAATCCAGTCAGGTGTGAAATATTCCCTGTAAAATCAATTGGTTTCAGTAAAATTAATAAATAATCACATTTAACCCCAAGCACTTTACACTGGCAGACTGTAAAGGAGGTCATATCATTAGAACATACAGTACATACTGATTGAGACACCAGAATTTTGGTAGTAAAATGATACACTTAGAGTTACTCAATGGGTCAGTTTGAGATCTGGGAATGGAAATAAAATCTCCTCATACTCAGTCATTTCTTTATGCATGCTGCACATTGCCACTCACATAGAAAGCCCTTCCAGTGCTTGGAGCCTTAGAGGGCAGGTGCTTCATGTAGGAAATAAAGATATAACAGATGTTGGGCACCACCATGTGTCAGTGAAGGAGCTACCATTCTGGATCTATACAGATGACCTCCTTCTCTTAAATTAGATGCTCAGTGGTGCCTTGCAACTACTATTTCTAGAAACAGTTCCCACTCTAGTGATTTATCTATATCACAATGTTTTTCTTACCTCTGGTCAATGGATTTCATGTCATGGCATGGGTAAGTTTTCTAAAGTTTATGTTTTTAAAGATGACACAGTAGGGATTCTTCCTGCTATTAGTGAATACTTAGTCTTCTATATCACACATGTGCCTTTGAAAATGGATGCAATAACTTAACATTTCTGTCCTCCCCAGTCTTCTTAGAATCATAGAATGGTTTGGATTGGAAGGGACCTTAAAGACCACCTAATTCCATCCCCCCTGCCATGGGCAGGGATACCTTCCACTAGACCAGGTTGCTCAGAGCCTCATCCAACCTGGTCTTAGACACTTCCGAGGATGGGACATCCACAAGACTTTTTCTAGATTATTTTTTTTCAGGGGGTATATGCCCTTGAACATCTGCATCTTGTAACACTAATTAATCGAATGGTGAGGAGTCTGGTTTGGTGTCGTTAATTAGCATGATGAAAGACATTTGCACATCACAGAGCTGTGCTTTCTTATGAATAGTGCTGCAAGGTCATGTGCTTTGTGATCTTTCATCCTTGAGGGATAGCTGAGTAACCTGATTATTTTGTGTCTATGGACAGAGCTGTGGTGCAGCAGAGCCACTGTGGGTGCACTCTCAAGCTTGTCACAGTAATGGTGGGTAAAAGTCTGGTCCATTTATAAATGGCTCCCGGCAATACCAACACTGCAGAAGGGCACTGCTTCCACAGTGTTATGCAAATACAGCTGGTCTTGTCTCCTGGTCAGAGCTGCTCCATATGTGGCCTGCCTTTGCACTTTTCTCATCTTTCTCCTGCACATGCGCACGCGCACACTACTTTCTCTTCCCAGGGCTGCAAATGCACTGCATCAGTCTTAGGATGAGGCTCTGGGAACTAGGCTGCACTCTCCTTTTCATTCCACATTTTTGCTAATTTGCATGATTTCACCAAATTATCAGTAACTTAGTATTATAATGCACTCAGCTTGATACCTAAAGATAGAAATTGATGGGAGTGGGAAATGTCAGGATAGAAACCATTAGTGCCTCTTGTTTCTATATTCTTCTCTTCCCTCTGCAAGTAATCAAATGTGATATGAATATGATGATGATGTCTAGAAAATGTTTCTTTCTTTCTTGCCTTTGTCTGTTAGTATGTTTGGGCTTCTTCAATTCCAAATCTAGAAAAAGAGCAGATAGCCAACATCAAAGAAAAGAGATAGGATCTCAAACTATTCTAGAATGACTGAAATGTATCTGAAGTTATTATCTGATCTCCTAAGAAACCAAGCAATTTGAGTCCCTTTTTTATTGCCTCTATTCATGACCTATTGTCATGAGAGTGAGCTCTGTTCCCAATTTCTTTAGGAAAGCAAGTCTCTGAAATTGCATAGGAAGGATTAAAGACAAGAAAAAAGCACATTACAAGCAAATGTACAATTGAAAACAGCTTGCAAAATTCTTCTATCAGCTCTGTGATATTGTGATATTCAAAATATAGTAGCAGGACCTAGATCAGCCTTACAGCCCTGTCCTAAAAGTTCTTGAAATCAGCTGATGCTTAATTGGAAAAGAAACCAAAAGCTGTAATAGAGGTGGGCTAAATTAACAGTCTTAAAAAGAAAATGTCATCATTGAGAAGCTACTGACATTTTGCCTTTTAATAAACTAGTAATCTACTCTCATCTCCTTATGTCTCAAACTCAGCAGCAGCCTTTCTATTGAAGGCATGTAAATTATCCTTGTAGTTTTTGCCTTGCAAATCTGGTAAGCTGTGTCTCCAACAATTTTTCTCAAACAAAAACAAAGCTTTTGTCATTCAGTGTTAAAGGCAGGCCAAAATAAACTAATTCATTCTTTGAGCCAAGGACTCTTGAATCTGTGCATTGCAGGGTTCAATGGAGCAAAGCTAAATTAGAGAAAATAGGATCTACTGCAACATTGGGGTGGGTTTGGGGGGTGACTTTCAAGTCTTCACTGGGGCTTTCTCTGTTTGAGAACACCTTCTGGTTTAAAGAGTTTCAACACCCATTGAACAACCTGCATAATTTACGTGACTGTGAAGTGGGAAATTGTGCCAAGGTTCAGGTATAGTTATTTTTAACAGATCAGGAGCAGGAAAGTAAGTCATGTTGGGAAGTGAGGAAGACAGCTTTGTTGAGGAGACTAGTTCTCAAGCAACTCTGAATAGACTAAGAAATGTTTCTTGCCTAGCTCTGGTTTAAATCATTAAATGCTTTATACGGCAAATAGGAGAGTATATTTTCTAAAAATCATTTCGAAAAATTGCTGTAGTTGGTCCTGAAATCTTTTGTTTACTGGGGGAGTGGGTAGTGAGAGTTTGATCAGGAATGCTGAATGTAAAAAAAAAATTGCCCCTGATTGACTGTGAATGGGACACTGTCTGTGGCACCATAAGTGGAAGGACTGAATAGCAGGAGATCTTCCAAACAGTTTCTTTATGTAAACAGAGAAACTTCTCTTGTTAGAAACATCTCTGGTCCCTTCGATGATCCCTTGTTGTATGCACACCTCACAGAAAGTGGACATACTGATTAGAGTTTTCAGTTCAAATCCTGCACTAAAGTCATTGAGTCATCTGAGTGGACTTGGCACCCAAAGCCTTTTTCGGTTGTTTTGTTTTGTTTTACCATATGCTATTCTAAATCTCTAAGTGTACAAGACTTCTTTGAAAGGAGAAGCAGTCATAGCATTCAGCCAAGGACTCTGGCAGATTTCTTTATCTGCTTTCCAAGAGGACAGAGCTGAAAGATCTGTCTCATTAGCTCAATTCATGGACATGTTTGTACTCACAGAGATCATTTTACTGTGCTGAAGGGTCAAGAGATGTTCTGGAGACCCACAAGGGAGAAACAAGGGAACTGTAATTGGATTACATTGAGCAGGAATGGCTGAGCATGCAGTTAATAATTGATCTTTGCTCTGCATATATACAGACTGACTTTGAACTTACTGGTTTCTGACATAAAACCCCAGACCAATGGCCGCAGATAATCAGCTAGGAAGAAAACATACATTTATATTTGACTGAAGGAGGTGTTTATCTCCTGGAAGATTGAAATGTCAAGCTCACATTGTGCTGTTAAAAAGTCATTTTTATTTTTGGATTTCTAAGGAGTTGTCCCAAAAGGAGCGGGGAGGAAGGACAGAGTCAGAAGCTCCTGTTTAAGTGGATGCTGCAGATTATATATGTGTGTGTGTGTTTGTGTTCTTCAGTAATTCTGAAGTGTCTTTTTACAACCTGACTTGCCAAAAACTTTAGCCATGAGGATTATCTTAGTGATTTCTCAGTTATTCCTAAATTATGAAGTATCTATGTTGTGGATGTAGAGATATGTAGTCTGGCAGAAATTCAAGTGCTGCTGCGGAGCAGTGTAGCTGTTTCCACACAACTTGGAACAGGCAAACCTTCTTCTGTCTTGCTTATAACATCCCTATTAGCATGTTAATTTTTCCCATTAAAAATGAGTTATGCTGGCTGTTACACTGGATAATGAAGAGGGACTTTGTCCCTCTTTGCCTGAGGAAAATGGGTGTTTATGTCTCATTTTTTACTAGCAAGACCAGCCTTCAGGAATCCTGTGTCCCAGAGATCAGGGGGAAAATCTGGAACAAGCAAGATGTACCCTCAGTGAGAGAGGAAACTGGACAAACATAAGTCTGTGAGTTCACATGAGTACTGAGAGAGCTGGCAGATGTCAGTTTATGCTGGGCACTGCCCAGTTGGAAAGCAGCTTCCCAGAAAAGGGCCTGGAGTCCTTATGAATGCTAAGTTGTACATGAGCCAGCAGTGTGCCCTTACTGCAAAGAGGCCTAATGGTATGAGCCAGGATCTTGGTGCAGGCAGGTTGGTGTGAATTCCTCGGGGTATCACAGCAGAGGTTCTCGGTCTTTTTTGCCTGCAAGCTCTTTGCACAGAGTTGGTGTTGATGTGTAATTTGCAAAGCCAGGTCAAACTTGTGAAATATAATTCATCGGATGTTACTTTGTTTTGTTCACTGGGTAAAAAGTAAAGGCTTTTCCTGCCAGCCTGGCTGCTACACTAGTCTTAAATGAAAAGTACTCTGTAAGATCAAAGCCTGGCTAGATTTCGCTTTATACAAAGATGAGTGAACTGTAGGACCCTACTGAGTGTCTGACCATGAGAAGATTAATGGCATACAGTGTGTGTTCAAAGACAAGAGGAGAGATCTGAGCATCAGATCCAATAGTATTATACAGATAGCTTTTGTTAAATGAAGGGTCTTAAATTGACTTTTGAAATTCCACAGCATGCATGGAAAAAGTATAGGTTAAAATTTACCAGAATAAATCTCAGAACCAGAAAGCGGGTAATTTCAGGGAGATTTAATTTCATCTGATGCCCTGAACTCTTCTCTTCATCTTTACATTAAATCACCTTTGGGGAAAAAAGTAATTAATGTAACATCACAGTGTAAAAGAAAAGGCAACCAGTCCTTCACCAGAAAGAAGTAGCTAGACATGGAGAGGTAGTGATAATGCTGATAGTGGGTAACAGTATTATTTGAAACTGCTGCTCATCCAGAGGTTTTCTGTAATTTTCCAAAGGATGTTAGCATTCATCTACTTCACCAACAGATAATATGTAGCACAGAGAAGGAAAATGATTTGTCAATAGTCAACAAGTTGGTAAATCGGGAATGGTGGCAGCACTCTCCCCATTGCCTCCAGGGTACACAAATATACTGCTGTGTATGATGGTAGGATACCCATGAGCTGAACTCATGTGGACAGTGATTAGTATATTCCATATCTATGGGTTAGCCCTTTTCCCATTTTAGGCCCAGCCACATGGGCATGAATATGGGTTGTTTTGTATAGAACATTCCCCTTAAAATCATTGGAACAACCTTGGTGTATAAGCCACTGCATGATGAGATATACAACTGTGGACCTCTGGGTCATCTTTTAGACTTGCAATATTTTCTAGCTTTGGAGTAAGATGCATCTGCCAGTTCCTTTTTAATTGCTGGTCAGCCTGTGTTAAGCCAACTGGAGGCTGGTGGAAATGAGATGTCTACCAAGGTTAAACAAATTTGTCAGTCGCATAAGGGAACTAGCTGCATTTGTTGATGTTTAAGTGAAATTCTTAATTCTGCTCCAGCTGCCTAGCAGGATTGCAAAGCAAGCTGAGGTCATGGGCCTCCAGACAGACTCCTATTCTGCTTGCTTGTTTGTTTTTAAGGAGGGGGCTGGTTAGTTTTTGTTGTTGTTTTGCTTTTTTTTCTTCTCTAAATTGAAGAAATGCAATGTGAAAGTGTGTTATTAATATACGATGTCTTGAATATGATCTGTAAGTCCTGAATGCTTCAAGTCTTGAGTGGGAAGTATTCAAATAAGCACCTTTTTCACTGCCATGAGAGATTAGCAGAATTTGGGAGGCATGATTTATTTTTTTAACCGTGTAAAACAGTGTCATCTGAACCAACACTGTAGCTGAGAAATCGTATCAGCAAACATGTTCAGCAGTTTCTCCTCTTTGTTTTCTCTGAGCAAAGCAAATAGCAAGAGTCATCTCCTAAAAATGTGCAAGTATTTTCTTAGTTAAAAGCCAGTGGATGCAGAGGAGATGGGCCCTGTTCTTTGAATCACCAGTGGCACTTCCACTGAAGAGTAAATTTACTGAGTAAATATCCCTGGGGAGAAGCTGCTAATTAAGGAGCAGGTTTCTTAGCCAGCTGCTCCTAACCAAGAAAGCATTTGTTCATTTTTAAATATCTAGGCTATAAAGAGGGACACTGAAGCTGTACAAGTTGCCAGAGAGGTATTTTCTGGTAGAGATGACTGAAAGTTGTCATTTGTTATTCTGCAATCAGGAATGAAAAAGCGACATTTCCACTTTACGAGTTGCAAATGACTTTCTGGGCTAAATATTTTAATTCTTTTCATAATAGCAACAATATCAATAGGCTTACTAATATTTCCCACCTGTTGTTTAATTGGTGCTGTCCTTTATTATTTTGTCTGTTAGCAATAGCTCAGTAAGTGCTGAGGGTGGGTAGGGTTAGCATCAGTAACACCTTCCTGTCTGACGAGGGTGACTGCCAGTGTGAGAGAGCTCGTAGAGGTCCTGTTGGTACTTCTGTATTTCTGGGTGCCTCTGTGGCAATGGGACATGCAGGTGTATTATGAGGTCCTTATCCTAATGCAGTGTTTCATATTTTATACATACTTCTCCCAAACTATACTTGTCAGCTGCCCTGATTTAAGTGATTTTTCCTGATGTTACATGATGGCGATAAAGCTGTACATTTTATGTGTGTCAGCCGCACATGCTCCCCGCACTAACCTCAGCTTCTCGGAGGGGTGCAAGATGTCTTGCCAGCTGCTCCAGCCAGTTTAAGTCATTAAAAACTGCTACTGAACTTGTTTTAGATGTTGGGTTCAATCTGGGCTCATTTAAAACCCGTTTCTATAAATGAAAGTCCCACAGAGAAGTCTCAGACCCCAAGGGCTTGTCATTCCCTTTCTTGCTGTTTGGTTCTTCAAGACAAAATGACACAAGACCAGTAGTCCTGGTGGTATGTGTGACAAGAACCTTGCTTATGAATAACTTTCTTCTTCAGGCTGAGCACTTTGAAGTCTCAAACCAGCATAATATCCCTGTATTATTACTAGACTCAAGAGCTGCTACTTCATCTTTCTTGTCCCCAGGAAAGGGGTAGAAACAGTTTGAAGGCACCATGCTATTTCTGTAGCTGCCTGGGGTTTAGTTATGCTGATACTTGATCATTAGCATACTGCTAGCAAGTACTAACCCTGACCTATATCACCACTGAAAGAGTATCCTGGGAGTGTTTTGTTTCAGAAGAATCATCCCCTACATATTTACCAATATGGGATGGCATAAATACTTCCCTTTTGTGTCTATTTCCCAGAACATTCCTCTGTACAAGGGGATCCCTGTGGAATCCTGTTAAAATGGCTCTGAAGCCACTTGATATGAGTGGAGAGATGTCATTCAGCCCTACAGTCATGGATTATACTACTGCAAATTACAGTTTGAAAGCCACAGTGGTGTGTAGCAAGCCAGCTTTGACACTAGTAGTGGCCTTGTCATAGTAGCGTTGCAGCCCATGTGGACTCATTGCCTGCAGAAGTGGAGAAAAGAGGTCACACAGCAGATAAACTATGCCTGCTCCTCTGTCAGGCTGTTCTGGAGGTAGCACAGTGTATCTGCATGGTGATCCGTAGTCTGCAGTGGCAGTTACCTCCAGAATTTGAAGCTAAAAGGGATGGCTATAATCATTAAGTGTGAATCTACTCTTATCTAATACTACTGAGGTAATATGTCCAGGAAAATTTCACTGCCGAAGGCCAAAAACATGATACCTCTCTTTCCTTCCCTCCCTCTTTTATGGACTTGATAGAAATTGCCTCCAGCAATTCCACACATATTAGAGAAGGAAGAAAACACAACAGGCAGTGCATTGCTTGAGCATTATGGCACTCCAGGTGTGCATGCTCAGACACAGGGAGCTGAAAAGAGGATGACAAGCATGACTGCAACAAGACTGCCAGAAATTATGCTGCTTATGATTAGTGTGAATCCCTATTGTGAGGCAGAAATGATGCAAAAATGAGAATAGGAGCTGCTTTATGCACAGGTTTTTATTTGTGGTTAGTGACACTGGGATGATATGATAGAAAAAGCCAGCAGACCAGATAATCAAAATTCAGAGGCCAAAAAAAAATCTTAATAACAATTTTAATTAATAATCTATTTATTTTGTCTGTCAAATAGCAAAATGGCAATGTAATCTACCAAAGTAACGATTCCGTATTCTGCCAACACTAAAAATTTTGATACTGAATGCATATCAAAATCAGCTCTCAGCTCCATTGGTGTAAATGCCAAAACATCTCTGGAGACATGAGCCCATATACTTATGATTTATATTAATGCAAATTTGACCACAGGCAAAATGCCAACTTGAATAAAATGGTTTTGAAGAACAGCCATCCAAAAAAAAGTTTCTATTGGTATTCAAAGCAATTTGATAAGATGTTATTAATTTATTTCTTTTAATGATTTAAGGTAAAATAATACCACTACAGAAATTAAGATTATTTCTTAATGAATGTCAAGAACCTCCTCCGTTGTCTCTATGGAACAGATGATTTCTGCTTTAAAGCAGAAATTGGTGTTTCTCTGATGAAGACAATGAGTGAATCTCTATTTGAAGCAGCTAAGAGCCTGGATAGATTGCATATCTTGCTGACTGTTTGAACACAAATGTGCTGGTTACCATGTTGATCGCCTGGATGTAGTAGTACCATTTTTTTATCTTATATACTGGTGTGATCATAGCATTTGAAAAGAGCAGACAAGTATGTTTTTAGATTTTCAAACTAATCAACTAGTACAAGGTCACAGACCAAATCTTGGCTGTATTCTGCTTTTTGCACTAGGCCCTTTTCAAAGACTGCAGGTAAGAGGTGTGAGTGGCTGATAAAATGTTTCTTCTGGGATGTGATTTTCAACTAGGACCAGTCTGTTACTCTGTCACAATGCATTTCACTTTATTCTGTGTAGTCATCTCAGCTGTGACATGCAGGTTCAGACAACCTTTCCACTTTTTACTGAATGAACAAGTCTGAAGAAGTTCTGTTAACTTTTTTTTTTTTGCACTTGGGCTTCTTTTCTCATGTCTTTCTAACGTTATTATCAGATGTTCACACTTTTATTCCCTGTTGATGCATCACTCAGAAAATGTACAAGAAAATGGGACTATGATATAAGTTTGGATCTTTAACTTTAAAGGTGATAAACAGTAGTTCCTTGTCCTGGACATGCAATGAGGGGACAGGAGCTTTGCAGTGTGAATCAGGGCAGCTGAATCAGGAACTATATTATCACACTGCATAATTTAGCAGTTGTTACTGACCTTGATCTCTTCAGAAATTTCCCTCTTACATCCATGACTATATGTGAGAAAGTAAATGCCTTTTAAATACTTTTATTTATTTATTGATTTAAACCATGACTTGATCCAGTAGACCTCTCAGTCAGCTAAAAAGCCTTCATCCTAGTAGTTCATTCTCATTTTCCCTCTCATCTATGAAAGCTTTGTTTCTATCCCGCAAAGCTCAGAGAGAAGTAGTGCTCATCTGGGATTACACAGAATGTTACAAAAAGAGCAGCTCTTAGGAGCCTGAGCAGCAAACATCCTGGTGAGGCAAAGGAAGAGAGATGATTTTAAAGGGACTTTGGGTCCAATTTGGAAGAACTGTTGACATAACTGTGAGTTGCATAGAGGTTGCAAAATTCCTTCTCTGCAGGAAGTTTATACATTGTTTTATACTCATAAAGTAGTTTTGCAAGAGCCTTAAGGACAGCAGTTGCAAGTGCTGTTGCAGTGCAGTTGCACTTATTCCTGCATTAAGGTCAAGGGTAAGGAGAGCAGTTATGTCCACGTTATGCAGTGGAGGAGAACCACCTCTTGTCCCCTGCCTCTAACTCTAGACAAGAAGTCAGTCTTGCAGCATTAATATGGCCGAATAGAGGAGCCAAGCAGGGCTGCTCATTCACCTCACTAAAATGCCAGACTACATCAAGGGTCAGTGGTGTGTCTCTGAAGTCACAATGCTGTATTTATTTTCTGCAAAGACTGAAAGAGATGCTTGGGATTTGTTTTAAATGAATTTTATTTATTTTTTCAAATAGTTTAGAAAACCAAAGTGTTTTTTTGGTAATCATTTGCAATACATCTTTTCTCGCATTGCATATAAATCATAATGAATCTGTGCCTTTAAATGCTTGGAATTAAGTTACAGTTCTCACAGTCGTCACTGTCTTCTGCATTGGCTGTTATATCCTGATGAAGTCCTGACTTGGAATAGTAAAATGCACCAATATTAGTTTAACGGAATAGTGCAAGGCCTGCATGCCCTCTGGTGGAAGCAATCCTTCACAGACTACTGTACATCAGCTCTTGTGGCCATGCTAAATGTCTGACCTGTGGACAGACACCATCTCCTTTGTTATACTCAGTTACTCAATTAAGTTATGTTTCTCCACAGCAGAGTTTGTTAGCTAGTAAGAAGAAAAACTCTTCCAGTGCATTTTTTTTCCTACTTTTCATTAAAGTGTGAACTCTTCCATTTCTCTTCAACCTGTTTCTTGACTTTTTAACCTTGTTTCTCCACTATAATAAAAAGAAAATGAGTTATATGTTATGTAAAGGTATTGAACAGTATCTCATTATGGACACAAGTTTTATAGAATTTTGCTCTGCTTTTAAGGAAGTTTACAGGTCCGATATAAGCTGAGTAAGGATGGGCTCCTTATTTTCACAATTGACTCTGGAAATTTTGCCAACCGAGAGCTGCACCATGTGAAGATCAACAGAGAAGGCAGAGAGCTCATCATTCAGGTATGTCCTGGCTTATTTTCAGGGCTAGATTCCCAGTTTCATGTTCGGTGTAAAGGAATACTTCATGCCACAAAGAGACCCACTGATTTCAGTGCCTGATTGCCAGTACGAGGTCCAGCAGCAGAAAAGCCCTGTGAGTTAAACCAAAGCTCCATCCAGACCAGGGCCTGGCCCAGACCCTACCTTGAAGAGTGCCCAGCAGTGGTATTTTCAGTAGAGTGATTTCTCCCTTGTCTCTTACAGTCTGTGAACTGGGAAACACCCTTGACCAGAAATTCATCTGGACCACTAGAGCAGTGCTGGGGCCTAGGGTTATCTGTGTGACCTGTAGGCCCAAAGGGATCACACAGTGTATATCATTAAAAAGCTGCCATATGGAGAAAAACAGCCAAGGAGGGAGCACCTGGGAAAGTTATTTCATTAGGTATATATGCCCCAAAGGAGAATGTGACCACAGCAGCCTTATCTTCTCAAAGAGGAAGGGCTGAGGGAATGCGGGGTGCAGCCACTGTGTGCCTGCTGATGTCCTGTCCCTTTGCTAGATGTAGGCCCACCCTTCAGTGTGCCCTATGACTGTGGTGATTTCATGGGAGATGAGACCCCTCATCTGCCCCTGTTCTCCTGCATTGCCTGTTTTTCAAAGGCAGGATGAAGAGTACCATCTTACTGCTCCTTCTGCTTTCCTTCTGAGGCTAATTACATCATTTCGAATTACAAAACAAATTTGCTAGGTCTGGGCCATGATCATTTAACAGAGGAGTGGCAGGGTCGGTCTAAGGAGAAACCATGTGTTAATGAAAGAATAGAATGAGAAAGCAAAAGAAACACGTGGAGCACCATGGTTTTTCTTTCCTATGCAATTTCCATTTCTTGTTGTTAAAATAATACGCAGTTAACACAGCAACTAAAATAGGTAAGCCTGATTATCTAGGAAGGAGGTTTAAGCTAACAGTCAGGGTTTTTCTCTATTACCAGTCTTCTATTGTCTGCTGCACTGTGGTTTTCTTCTATTGAAAACTAATTCTCCACAATACATTCCTAGAGAGGTCTCCTTTGAGTGCACTCTGAAGTGACTAGACATGAAATTTGGGAAGCAGGGGAATTTCAGTGTTAAACATTTTAAGCTTTTCTTCAGGGGAAGTTTCTTTAAATCCCTTTACATGACTATACTTGTGAACCTTCAGCTTCTCATGCAAAAATCAAAGCACATTCACTTTGCTATCTTTAGAAACTGAATCACGCTTGGGGGCAGAATTAACTTATTTGCAGCTGAGAGCCTTCCCACAAGTTTGCGGTACAGAGAAAGATCTAGGGGTATCTGTATGCTGTTTTAATGAACTAATTTTATTGACCTCTTCCAGGTTGATCAAGTTCTCAAACTCAAACACAACTTTTCTGAGATTGATTTTAAGGCCACCAAATCACTTACCTTGGGCAAGGTCACAGGTAGGTTTTACTAAAAATATTTCGGACTCATCAGTTATTATAGTGCTTGAGTTAACTAACTGTGCTGTGTGCTGGCTTTTTAACAGAGTTGTTGAAACAGAACTGATTTTCCTCTTAATTATAACTGATGTTTGGTCAGAATGCAGCAATATTCCGAGCCTTTATGGGCAGGTTTGGGGACCTGACACTTTTCAACCCAAGTAAGGGCTAAGCTAAAATCTCATTTTTTCAAGGGTCAGCTGTAGTGCTGAAATATTGAAAGAGCATTGCTTGTCATGATCTCTACCTTAAAGCGCCAGGTATAGATAACAAATCAGTAAACCAAGGCTTTTCTAAACAGCAAATGGAACATAGCACAAAGACCTTCAAACATATAACCAGCAAACTGAAGTTGCAAGTTGCAACTCAGCAGCACAGAAAGAAGCTAGATGTAGCCACAAAAATAGTAATTTTACAAGTTCAAGTTTCTTAAAATGTCAAAAAGCCCAGATGTGTATCTCCAGGGGTTTGGCATTCAGTTCCACTGAACACCACAGATCTGTCTCTAGACAAATTCTAATGGATACGTCCTCCTCTGTTTTTTTTCTCTCTTGCTCCAAAGTTTCTTGGTATTTTGTACTAGTAATAACATTAATGATAGCAGTAGTTAATCTTCGTAATGACACTAGTGTCATGAACTTGTTCATCCAGCTGATAGGAAATCTTATTGCTGTACCAGGAATCTCACAATTCATCCCAGCAAGTCACTTTAATTCCAGCCTAATTCTAATTCTGGTTTCTTCTTCATATATTAAATGAATTTCCTCAGACTATTCTTCTGTGTTAGGGATTCATTTGCCAAGTTTTATTCCACATCTGTAGCTCTTTTGAGGAGAATCCTTATGACCTCACATTGCAGGTCACAGATTCCCCTGACTCTTCGCTTCTTCAGGCTGAGCAGACCCAGCTCTCTCAGCCTTTTCTTGTACAAAAGATACTCCAGTCCCTCAATCATCTTTGCAGCCCTTTGTGGACTTACTAAGTAAATCCTTGTCTGCTTTCTACTGGGGAGCCCAGAACCAAACCCAGCACTCCAGTTATGCAACACCCATAGAGAGTACAGGGGAAGGATCATCTTCTTCTGTCTGCTGACATTGCTCTTCCCAAGGCAGTCCTGGATGCCAGGATAACATTGGCCACCTTTGCTGAATGGCATACTGCTGGCTCATGGTCGGCTTGTTGTCAGCCAGGACCCTCAGGTCTTTTCTTTGCAAAGCTGCTTTCCATCTGATTGGGCCCCCAGTCAGTGCTGGTGCATGGGGTTATTCTGAATCCAAGTGTAGACCGTTGAATTTTCTTTGTTGAAGTTCATAAGATTACTTTTTTCCTATTTCTCCAGTTTGTCAAGGTCCCTCTGAATGCTGGAGAGATCATCTGGTCTATCAACCCTGTTTTGTATCTTCTGCAAATTTACTGAAGTTGTAACCTGTCCAATACTGACAATAAAAAAATAAAAAAGCCTGACTGCTACAAAATCAAGAGTGCTTGCCTTGTAGTATCAAATGAGGAACTAGACTTTTATCATTTTAGGAATGTAGAACTTACATAAATGTGTCCATTCATAATTTCTAATATTTTACGGGTAAAATATTAACCATAGCTAGTTATAATGATGGCTTACCAAAAGGTGAATACTGTTAACCCAAATCAATATGCTCCAACTTCTTCCTTGTTCATCATCCCTTTCCCCTCAGTAAAAGCATAAACTTCTGGAGGCATGTGATGCTTAGTAGTAGATCTAGACTTTCGGCAGTGTTTGTTTTGAATGTCACTAGGATTTAGGTACCATTTAAGTGACCACTGAAATAGAACCATATAGAACCATATAGAAAAACTGTACCCTACACATCTGTACTATACTCTCCTGAAATTCTGTCTCTTTTAACCTGAATACCACTGCAAGCAATCATTTGCCTGCTCTAATAGTTTATTACGGTTGCTTAACCACATGATTATATCATCTTCTTTCTTGACTCTACCATTCATTTTCCTCTGGCTGAGAAATCTCTAAGAGGGCTTCCAGCAAGACATCTCACAAGACTAAAACCTCTTCCTTACTAGATTTTCTTATGATAACCATGCTAGCATAGTTGGAACTCTTGAAAAGTACAGTTTTATTCAATGACCAGTTTTTAAGTCTCTCACTGCCCCCAACCCCTTTTGACTTTCTTTAGTCAAAAGCTACTTACACTCTGATACTTTTTTGTGCTTTTGAAATCTGCTGTATGTTTGAATGGCTGCCCTACACCCGTCTCTGAATTCCAGGAAAAAGCCTTCCATTTAAGGCAGAGGGGGTTCACCTGGAATTCAAATATAGGGACACTCACTCTGCCACAGACTGCTTGAATGACCTTGGGCAAGCCATTTATGTACAGATATAAAGGTAAGTAGGCATTTTATTCCCACTGGAACCAATCTGAGCTTTAGTATCTCTGTTCTTTATCAGTAAAGCATGGATAATAGAACATCCCTGCATCAGAGGGGCACTAGGAGGATAAAAGCATTAAAGGCTGTGAGCTGTTCAGATCCACAGTAATGGGGCCATATAGCTGCCTTAGAAAGATCAATCTAAATATAAGTGTGGCTTTGAAGACAAGGGAGTAAAAAGAAGCAGCATTCAAGTAGCCAACAGACATTTGTTGAATTCATCCTCACAGTATCCAACAGTGATAGAGAAATATTATTATCCCATAGTTCATTGTCATTTTTGTTCACGCATATAGAGCTAAGATGCAAAAGGACCTATCCAAAGCTCATCGCTATCAATGGGACTCGTTTCCTGGACTTTAGCGAGTACTGGATTCAGACCCCAAGTGGGTTGTACAGTTTATGGCAAAGCCTTAGTGAAATCTTAGCCAGAGTCCCAGTGCATTTACTTTAAGTGCTCCTTACAGAGATCATACTGCTGAACTTAACCACGTGAGCTCTATTCTATTGACAATCTGACCTCACTGTGAGGCCAGTTCCGCTTTAAACAAGGGAGTGAAGTGCGTGACCTTTAGAGATGTCTTTCAATTTAGATTATTCTGTAATTCTCTGATGTCAGATACACATTTACATATGCTTAGGTCTTGTCTAGAATAAAAAAGCTGTTATCCCAATGGAAAATACCATCTATTTGTTTTGGGGTTCACTGTATGATTCATAAGTGTCTGAATAACAGTTCCTTTCTACCCCATAATGTGTATGGTGTTGAAAGAAAGAAGAGTGAATGAAAGGATCTGAAAGTGGCTCTAGTTCAGTGTTGGAGTTCTTTATTTCTATTCTGAACTAGTTATATCAGCTCAGAAGTACCTAAGATGTGACCATATCTGCAGCAGCTTTTAGGTTGTTTTCTTTTTTTTTTTTTTCCCCACTTTGAAAATTTCTCATTGTGCTTCACCATATTTAAATCTTTTGCCATTACAATACCTGGAAAAACAATCAGTGATGCTGAGAAATGAATCTAATTGCAGGGTAATGAATCTAATTCTTTGCATATTTACTTCTGAGCAAGTTAATACACTACTAGTGTAGTGATTACAAGAGTAAAGGAAATAGAAAGGAGATTTGAAAGGAATTTAGGAGTATTCTGAAGAAAAAGGTTGCAAAGATTTCCTTAGCACCTATTCATGTTGACCTGTCTAATTTATTTGTGTCCTCAAAATAATGAATTAGCAGAACTTCCCACACTAGTGATGTAAAGAACTGTGTAGCCTAGCACATGATCATGATACCTTTTATCTCTAAAAGCTTGATCTGAAACACACTTAAGTTGTAGGAGTCTTTACACTGAATCATTCAGCTTATCTGAAAAGTAATTTTATTAAAATCATTGTGTAGGAGCAGTACAATTTTTATTATTTGTATAATACATTTTCTTACTAAAAGTTCACAAGAAGAAAATGGAATCCATACACAGAAGAGATCACAGTACAATTAATCCAGGAGTGGTGTCATAGTACAGGAGATGATAATGGGGTAATTAAATCACAGTGGGTAAGTTGGCATCAAGCCTGAGATGCAAAATTTAACCCTGAAGAAGCATCTCCTTTTGGAGGGTTTTGATGGAAAGAACATAAGTTGTAGGGTTTTTTTTTTTTCCTTTTTTTTTTTTTTTTTTTTTTTTTTTACCCCTGTGTGGAAAGTCATTCCCTTTTTTAAGCTCTCAAGCTCACAAATTTCTTGAGAAATTTAAAGTCACTATCTGACTATATTGTACTCTACCATTTTTACAATACAGCAAGAGTTATAGTCTGGATTTGTCTTGTCACTGCAAAGCTCTCTCCTTTACTGCAGATTCTTCCCACCCTAAATGCCTATTTCTTAGTAGGAACTTATCCTGGAAAAAGATGGCTTGGGTGTGTTTTAAGTCTAAAATTGTTTTTCCCCGTAGTAGCCTAGTAAAGTATTTGGGAAAATGAGAATAGCTACTTAGGAGATATTTGGGACCAAGATAGCACTAGTTAAAATAAAAAAGCTTGGCTATCATAAGCGCTTGAAGCAATCCAAGGTCTGAGCCAACAATGCCATCATGTTTCTATTAAAAAGAGATGAAATACATTCAGACTTTTTCTCCAGCAGTATCGTTTACTTTAAAATCCTAGCACCACACTTATATCTTTTTTTTTTTCCCAATGATAATATTGCCTAAATGTGTCCAAGATTATTTACTTCTGTCTAGAAATTTTATTTTTAGTTTGAATTTTTGCTGCTTGAATTGATTTTAACTGTCTACTCATGAGAAAATCATGTGTTCTTTTGCACAATCTCTATTTTCTTGCATATTTTCTCCTTTTTATGGATAATGTTTTGAGCCCATGCAAAATCACATAGGGCTGACTGTGTTATGACAGTTTAAGATTCAAATGTCAAAAATTTTGGTGTAGTAAATTTCACATTGCCATTCAAAGCAGCACTTCATTTTCAATGACAACCTGTCATTTAGAAAACATACTAAATGCATGTCTGAAATTATCTCTGCTAAGCCTAATGAAACAAAAATTCTCAAATCTTTCACTTGGCATGAAATGTTCAGTTGCCAGTAAGTAAAGCCTGGAGTGTTCTGCTTATTCCTGGGAAAACTTGAAAGAAAAAGTCCCTTTGCTTTGCTCTTGCTGTTGTTTTCTGTTTCAGAAGTGTTTTGGAGGTATGCTGAATGCTTGGAGCCCTGTCTCCTGTTTAATCTCATCCTTTTCCTAAGGAAGAGCCAAAGTGGCTGAACGCAATATTTCTGACTAGAAAAAGTTTGTGTTGTTCACACCACCACCTTTGTGGCAGACTCATACCAAGAAATGAAATTTCTCCATGGATGCCTTTTTGCAGGTTCCAGTCTAAACCAAGATATGCTTTCTTCCCTTTCTAAATTAATAATTAGTATCAGCAATGTTTACTGAGGTTGTTGAAGGACAGGGTAGTGTATATTTCTAGGTAACTACATGGTACCTGGTTGTTGACTGAACTTATATGAGACAGGAGCAATATGGAGATTACAAGAGTCTTTTACTTCTGGCTCACAGAAACAAATCTAGTGACAAGGTCCAAGTAGTAATCTTGCCAATGATGTTCAGCACCTTGGTAAACTGAGGTGAAGTATATAGTATAACTTCCACAAAAAGCATCTCTCTGTTTCTCAGACTGGAAAAAAAGGACTACCAGTGCTTCAGTATATAGAGTAAAATATCCTTTGCACCTCCACCTAAGTGAAAAGTATCTAAGTAGTATGTTTAGATTAATGAGCTAGTTAGGGTGCAGATATTTAAAACATTTTATATCCTCACTGATGTTAAGAAGTTTCTAATAAGGAAATCTGTGATGGGCCTTTCTGGGTGTTAGTGAGCACACAAGTAAACGTTCATCTCTGATTTAATTTTGAATGATATGAAATTAATGTTTAGAAAGAAAGAACAGGATAAGTATACCAGGTAATGCTTATGGTCCTATTTTCTACAGTGTTATTTTCAGAAAGGTCTTCTGAGCCACTCTGCACACAGATAACACTTTTGGTTTCTCTTTGATTCCAGTTTGCTGTCATGTTAGCTATCCTTTATTTTGTCTTAATTTGCTGATTCATTGCTGAGCAACCTCATGCATGGTCCTAGAAATTTGCAGGAGAATTCTGTTATTCTATTTATGATGAAAATTAATTCCCCATTACTGAGATATTAAGATTTAAGATTGCTTTATTTAACATTTTAAAACAAGTGTGTTACAAATGGCAGAGGTGCACAAAAACCAGCTGTACAACACAATGTCTGTTTTGGAGAACAGAAATGAATCAGCAGAGAAATTATGTGGATATAATAAGTAGAGTGTTGCAAATACAACTGCATGTTTTACCTAATTCTCTTTGTCAAGGAAAGCTACTGCAAACACATTAAACTAGAAAACAGGAGAGTAAAACTGATGCAAATTTTATTGATCTGTGACATTGCAGACAGCTTCCAGTGAGCAGCTAGAGGACCCCACAAAAAGTTAGACCAACTTATGCACAACTCAACAGAGAGAGCTTTTTTTTTCCTAAAAAAAAAAAAAATCCTAAAAAAATAAATTTATTAAAAAATAATTTTTTCCTAAAAATAAATTTATGGAAAAATAAACCTAAATTCCAGGTAATGAACAGTTAAATTACTCAAAAGCCAAAAAAAAAAAGCCTTCTCACAGTGAGCACCCCCCCATACAGAGATAATTCAAAGTTACTCAGTCTCTACTCAGTCTCCTGTACCACAAACAGAAACACTATGCTAAAATGTCATAAGATCAAATCAAACTATCAGCAGCAATTCAGCATAGTTTTCCAAGCCAGTCTAATGCATGGAAAGATTTACAGCGCTATGAGGTCACAGGAAGGCCACTGACATTTCACATGACCTTAGTTCAACACAGACCTTGGAGCTTCATGGAGCTATTTCTTTTACTGAGCACTGCGTCATGTAGTGAAAAATCTTTTGGAAAAACATTTTATTGTGATTTTAAATCACAATTTCTTCTTCAAGACTTCAAGTGACAGAATGGCCTTCAACCTTTAATAAGCCTTTCCCACAGGTAATCATATTATAAACACAGCTTTACATTATCCACACAGAGATTCATAGGGCATCACAAGTCATTCACATCCAAGATGCGCAGGCCTCTTGTTGAGTTCAGTGAAAGTCCAACTTTCTGAAAGACTTAATCGTGCACTGAAAGCCTTATAATAAAGAAGCTTGTATCTGTGCAGGTGTAGTTTTTATCAGAGGACTCTGGGGTTGTTTTCAGTTTGTTTTTTGATTTTATTTTTTTTTTAGTTATTACTTTTTTATTTTTTCAAATTTCAAAGCTTTTCAACAAATCTAGTTCTTATTCATGCAAAGCTGACTTTGTCAAAAGACTATGGGAATTTGCCCTTAATTTGACTTTTAAAGAAAGCCTTCAACAGCACTCTATCTTAGACTTTTCAAGCTACCATACCATGAAAAAAGAATTCGTTATTTCTTAGGTTTTACCTTTTGCACATTGGGGCAGAACAGAACAGTTTAGATTGCTTGATGCCTAAAAGATAACAACAAAACCACCTTTTGTGTCAGAGCTAAGAAAACAGGAAAGGCTGAGAGTACAAATGTTTACAAAGGTTTATGTAAATTCAACAAAGAAGACAAATACTGTAAATCAGCCTTTTTAGTTTTATATAAATCTTCTTGCAGAAACTTGGGAATGATTCTTTGTCTGTTTTATAATACCTCTGCCAAAATCTCATTAAAAACCTGAATGCAATGCTTCCTACATACTTTGAGAAGAGCAAATGTGAACCTCTGTAAGGCTGCAATTTTTCCATTGGCAAAGTCTCACTGTTTTCCTTCCTGTGTCTCCTTCTGGCAGTTGCCCACAGCCCAGAAGTTTTCCCCATGACAGCTCTGGCAGTGATAGGTCAGCAGACTGAGGGGTCTCCTATAAGACCCCTGGGAAAGAATGGCCAAACTCTTCCAAATTGTATTTCTGTGAAAACCTTCAAACATAATTAGTAAATCTTTCTTGGCTTATTCCCTCTGACTGTGTGACATTATGGACTCAGATCCTTAGTGCCAAAATTAACCTGTGATTTGTGCTCGTTTTGAGAAGTCTGGGTATTTTATTATACATAAAAGATGTATATGTCTTTCTGGTAGAAAAGTCAGTTACAAAGATGTAAGAGAAGTTCTACTTTTTTCCTAAATTCTTTTGGCTGAGAGCTTGTAAATCATTGTATTTGAATGATGGTAGGAAAATTGGAACCTATTTTAAATTTTACCATCTTACTCTTTGAAGCTATGAAAATAAACTTGAAAAGCTGAGAATCCTTATTTTCTAATGTCATTGGAACTATTTCCAAAGTTTTGAATGCTAGATTTGTTTTCATTAGCAAGTAAATTTGAAGACTTTGAATAACTATTGATACTATTTTTATGTGCATTTGTGGTTTTTGTCTTGTTTTGTTTGATTGACCTTGATACCAAAGCGCATCATGCTACAGACCCCTGTGCAGTATGAATTTCAATTTCTGGAAAGTAAATAAATGAGAGCTTGGAGGAAAGGGAAGATGGCTTCACCGTCCTTCATTGACTTTTCAAAACAACCTTTGATATTAAAACATTTAGAACTAAATAAAAAACACATGCCTTTGAATTTGCTTTCTCTTTGTGAAATGAACACAGGCAGACACATACATTAATTGCACCATCTCATCTTCTGGCTGGAAAAGAGCATGGGGATACTGGTTTTGACTTAAATGAGTTATAGTTTTGAATTTTATTTTATGAGTAGAATAGGGCTGGCAGAGTGACAGCCTAGCTCATAATTAGGAGGATTCCTAGGAACTCTGTTATAAAAATAAGAAGTGTTAATGCTAGCAACATAATTACGTGGATTGGAAAAGTTAAAAAATAGATGCCTGAAGAAGAGTGGAAGCCTTTACTAGGAACCTATCAATACTGGACCACATGAAGCATTACATAATAGACAATGGAGAGCAGGATCCTTTGTGAAAAGAGTGGAGGAAGTAGAATGCCTCAAAGACACATCTGTGAACATGGTGTTATTGACAGATGCAAAAAAGTTGAAGAGGATCACCCCCAAGATCCTGTGATAGTCAGTGTTGTTATTTTTACTGTTTATAATTATTGTTGTGCTGATTAGCACCTATAATGTGTTAGGTATTGTCAAGACAATAGGAAAAATGGATAAGGAAAGGAACACAATGCAGTCTTTTTTTTTTTTTGTCCAAGCCAACTTGATAGTAAGTAAGTAGCATTGTAGAGAAAACACTGGGGATGATAACGTTGTGGGTCATGTCAGGGAGGACTTGTGGGCTGCTTAAAGAAAACCTGAACAATTGAAATTGAACGAAGAGAAGTAAAACAGTAGGTAAGACAATGAAAGGATTAATTTTTTAATGTGTCTTCCTAAAACAGACAATCCCGAGACTGTTTTTCTGTTGTGCTGCAGATAGTTTGTCACTGGACCCTGAAGTCTCAAAGGCAAATGCCTATGGATTCACTGGCTGCCTGTCCTCTGTTCGGTATAACCACATTGCTCCCCTGAAAGCTGCCTTACGTCATCCCAGCGTTGCTCCTGTGACTGTCAAGGGCTCCTTGACTGAATCCAGCTGTGCATCCCTGATGGAAGCTGATGTGAACACAGCAACCACGATATATTCCTCATCAGGTATGACCTGCCAAGAGGGGAATGGGAAAATTAAAGAATACCAGGGTGTGAGGTTTCCTTCATTTTTGCTGTAATGCAATTGCGAGAGTGTTATAAACTTTGGAACTGTGAAGTTGCCTTTTCTCTCAGAATTAGGAGTGTTAAGGATGGGCCTTAGGATTAGCCAATGCCACTTTAAAAGGCATTGTACTAAAACATACCTATAACAAATAAAAAATTCTCACCACCATAGTGGAAAGAGCATCTGAAGTATTGAGTGTCTGATTTGACATTCCCGTCCACTCTAGATAGCTCCAGTGCTGCAGATCTCAAAGGAAAACATAAGTGTTACACAGATTTCATATCCCAGTTGTGATCAGCAGTAAGAATCATAAGACAAACTAGTCAAACCTGTTCCCACCCTAGCAGAAAGGAGCAAAACCTCTTTGTACAAACCCCTTGACACATACGCATCACTTCCATTGAATGCTTGTAATTTATTCTCTCAGGCTGAAGGGAAGGAGCAGTACTTGAGCAGTACCAGTAAGATGATTCCAACAGTTCGTTTATGTCTTTCAATCCTGAAACTGCCCTCTGGGAATCTTAAGAATTTTGCATATGTGAATTTGTATGCAGAGAAGGAGTCTCAGAGCAGCTGGGAGCATTGTCACCACTAAGCAGGGGCAATCAAGTTGCTGCTTTAGTCACCACTGCATGTAGCAGAATTCCTAATGACCAGAAAGGGGTATAAATTAAGAGCTGTTTTTTGCCCCTTGACCTCTGAAGACACTTTCTCTTCTAATAACTAATAAAACTCTGTTATATATCATAATATGATTCCTTGCATCAAATCTCCATTTCCTGCAGCTTCTGCCTAAGATAGTAAATGGGAAAAAAAAAATGTTGCTATTAGCATTCTGCATAGGGAAAAAAGCTGCTGATTACTCTGTGGAGAGCGGCTGGCAGTGTGTGTGTGCGCTTCTCTCCCCCTGCCCCCAACTTTATTTTCTCCACCCAGAGTTGTCTAAGGTATCTTCTCTGAAACACACAAAAAATGTAAATACCGTATGTGTGATAATATTGAGAATATTAACTCCTTGCCCTGTGATCAGTCCTCCTGATGATCTAGTATTTCCAGAGTTTAGAAATTGGTAAAACCTGAGACTCAGAACTGCAGGACAGAACACAGAGCAGAATTTAGCATCTTTGCACTTATATATTTAAATCTTATAATCAGCTGCACTTTAATGTCAAGGTTAAGTACTGTCACATCAGAAATGTAGAATTATTATAAAAGCCCAAACATATCTTACTCTCTCTGTGCTTTAAAATACGTTTTCTTCTCAATGTGATAAATTAAATGACAGTACTGCCTCACCATTCACATTGGTCTTGATTAAAGCCTGAATAAGATCTTTAGAACAAGTTAGTTCTGAAGACTTTATGTGCTATAGTAAGAGCACTGGGTGGTAGATTCTTGTAAAAAAAAAAAAAAAAAATCTGTAGCAAATTATACTTTGTACAGATGTACTTGAGAATTACATTTATGCATGGAAAGGATACATTTTAATAAAAAGAAGATAGTTAAGGATTAACTTTCAACCACTTATATCTCAATTCATCACTTCCCGATTTCTCGTTATTGTATGTCTGAGAAGAAAAATAGAACTCAAAGTTGACTCTACATGTCTGTGTCAGTTTTCTAGTGTACAGATGCAACAAAAATGATCTTTAGGAAATCTCAATGTAAGTGTGTGGAAAAAAAAAAACTTTCTGTACTTAAAAGCTGAAAACAATTGAAGCTCTTTCCTTCAAACAAGAATATTTATTGTCTTCAAGGAAGTCCCATAGCTGACAGATAATGAATAAAATGTAGTCACTTGTGGCTCAGTTATCCATGCACGCGCTTTTTGATTATGAAACACAAAACGAAACCTGACATTGTGATTTTGATATTTAACAAAGATGTGCAAATCACCTTATTCCTTCCTGAGATACAGGTAGAGATATTGGCATTCTGAGCTCTACACTGATGGCATAAAGATGTTGGACTCTTACTGTACTATTTGTTTTAGTGTATTAAAATACTGTAAATGCCACAGCAGACGCAGCTGTGAGAATGGTGGAATTCTGAACTGTTTGTCAGCCCAGGTCTTCATACAGTTAAAGTAAAAATACCAAAGATAGAAATATTTTTGCTTCTGAAAGGCAACCTAGATGGTACAAGTCCCTGTCTCATTGTGCTTGTTCTGCTGAACCTGATATTTCCTCATGAAGAGGAACAGTAGATGAGTCATAGGCAGCCTTGGCTGTAGTAGCTATGGGATTAAAGTAAGGAGAAAAAAAAAAAAAAAGAAAAAAGTAGTTATGACTTCAATCCCAAAATTCAGGAGAGGGACCTGCTTGGAAGAATCTCATGAGATACTGGGCTGCTGAGAAGAGGGGTCCAGGACAGCTGTTTGATTTACAAGGATCACCTTCTCCAAGATCAAGAATGGTTCATCCTGATGGGCAGGAAAATTTAGCAATGATAGTAGGTCCAGAGAAGTTGTGGAGTCTCTGTCCTTGGGTATTTTCAAAACCCAAATGGATACAGCCATGGGAAACTGTTGTAATAGATCCAGTTCTGAGCAGGGGTTTGAACTAGATGAATTCCAGAGGGGTCTTCCAACTTCATCAATACTGTGACTCTTATGACTCACATTAATGTCATCAGTTATATCTAAAAGGAGGAGGCTGTCCCGAAAAATTCTCTTATGAGACAAAGTGTTGCTTTTCCTCAGCTTCACAGTTTATTGTGTTCCCACTGGTAATGGTTCAGCTGTTACATGCCATCTGCTCCCCTGTAAAAAACACTTATCTCCTTGTATCTTGATTTTATTTCTCAGTCAAAACATAATTCTTAAGACCTATGCCTGTTGGCCCCCATTCTGAAAATGATTTGCAACATTTGCTTTGGTTTCTTCTCAGTGCTTAAATTCTGGTAACAGTCACCAAAAAGCAATGGAGCTTTGATAACATGTAGAATCAGAACTTACGTACCTTTTTGACATGAATTACATATTTTTAAGGTAGATATTTAATTTCACTTTTCCATACACAGTTAATAGTCTTTCATGGCGCTACTTGACTAATACCACACACCAAATACCAGTTAGAGATATTTCTTCAGTTACAGTAGGACTGATAATTCAAGAGGTGTGTATTTTTATTGTCATTAATTTCACTGGAGACATCTGAGGACTTGGACAGAAAATATACTTTATCTGCACTTATGTGTAAAAGAATAATTTTTATCCCTGTTCCAGTCCCACGAATATAGTAAATAAGATGAAGCATTACCATGACTATTTGTTGCTTGGCAACATCACTATAAGCACCCAATATCCAAACAAGGGACACATTGTAAATAGGTCTCAATTTGAGTGTCCAAATCTGTCAAAATTAGCAATTACATTCATGGTGATTATGGGTGTCCTACAGTTGTACTGGAGATATTCAGTTGACCCCCAAAGTCCTTTTTGTGCCTGTAGCTCAGACAATGAACTGCAGATAGAGTGAACCCTGACTGTTTAGAATGAATTTGATGAGAAATCCTTCCACCTCTAAATCTCACAGTAGCCTCTTTGAAACTGATGCCTTCTGCATGTCTTTGGGGCTCATATGAATGTTGGAGGAGAATAAGGGAAAAAGTACCCTCATTATGATCTTAAACAACCCAAAGCCACCATCTTTACAAACTCAGCACCTCCTGATACGCAAATGTGAAATAGTTGTGTGTTTATTTAAAAAATATCTTATTGGATGATGGAGTACCTAAATGTGACTTTGTCAGGTACTAAGGCAATGTTCAGTTGCAATAAACCTTGCGATACTCTGAGTTTCTCAATCAGTCTTACATTTGTATTGGAAAGATCAGTTTGGCAAAGCAATAGAATACATGGCAGAGACAGTCATCCCTAACTCCAGAGTGCATGCACTGAATGGTAGCCTGGAGGTGTGCAAAGGAGAGAAACACAAATTGGCTCTTTAATGGAGAGGGTGAGATGAAAGAAAAAAAGAAAAAGGAAAAAAAAAAAAAAGAGGTGAAAGAAAATGTACAAAAGTACAAAAAGGACAAAAGTAGGTACAGTGCCGTAACTCCACTGACTTCAGCGAGGGCTTGACCTCTCAGTTTTGAATCTGAATTTGAAACTCCCAGCATGTAGACATTTTGGCCCACTGTTTTTGACAGCAGTCATTTATAGCAAGGTTAGAAGAGAGCTTCAACATCTAGGAGTTTTTAATATAGGAATTCATTTATTACCCCTGTCTGTTTTGAATTCCATTTGACCACTGTCTGCAATGAAGAGGAAAACATCCCTTCCAAGATATTGTTCCAAGCAGAGACTGCTTCTCTTTATGGGATTGAATTTGACTTGTATATCTTCACCTACAAATGTAGGTCAGGTCTGTACCTGTGTAGTTTTCCTTTTGCTTCTTTCTGATATTGTTTCTTAGGTACTAAGAAAAAAAAAAAAAAAAAAAAAGGCTAGTTCAAATGTCTCTCTGTGATTCCTCTACGGATAAACTGAGAAAACACTTTCAGATGTTAGAGTAGTTGTGAGTCTTTCTGTTTCCTTTTAAATACATCCTTAACAGACTTTGCTCTTGGACACATAGAAGAAAATTGTCCTGCAAGCTCACTTTATTTTTCAGAGAGCTTTCTGGTTTGATTCTTCAGTCCCCCAAATCACACCTTTTGAAAACACATTACAATTCATGAGGGTAAAAGGACACTTCTGTCTAAGCCACAGTGAAAATTAATGTAGTTGATACAGAAAATAAGTCCTGTTTTGTTTAACCAACTGCAGATCCTTTTGGGAAGACAGATGAAAGGGAGCCTCTCACCAATGCGGTCAGAAGTGATTCTGCTGTGATTGGAGGTAACTTCATTTTTAAAAATTAAAATTGAAATATAATTCTGTCATGGCAAGCATCTAGGTAACTTTAAATTTGGGCCCCATAAAATCCAATTCAGCTGTTTTTTGTGATCTGATGCAGGTCTAGTATTTCCTCAGTTTATTAGCACACATCTATATCAAGTTACCTAGATAGGTACCTGTGTTATGAACATAGTGTTGGGCTTGGTATTGGTATACATGGTATAGGGTACCAACCAAGGTAACTGGTAATTGCCTTACACACCACTCTGATGAGAGCCTTAACAGAGTATTCACACATTCTCTACTTCTTGAGCTCCCGATTTGCAAGTTGATGTTGTGGAACTTGCTAGGTCATGTGGAAGCATTTATATACTGGGGAAAGTTGTCTTTATAGCTTCATGTAGGATTTTCATTTTCCTTTAACAACCTGGAAGGCAATTTATCTCTGTTTATTTTATAGGACACCCAGTAGGGAGCTGTCTTTGATAATATCTAGAAACTATAAACCTAAGTGTACAAGGCTCATGCAAGGTTTCAGAGATAACACAGAAGAAAATACAACAGAGCAGGAATTTGTTTGAGCATACAGATTTTTTTCTTTTTTTTTTTTTTTTTTTATAAACAAACACACTGAACCAACTTTACTACCAGTGAAGGCAGAATTTGACTCAAATTGAAAGGTCAATTACATCAATGCTTGCTGCTTTAAGTCTCACCTAAAGTGACAAAACAGCAATAAAGACTATCGGAGAGGGCACGATAGAGACAGATGACTGTACAGACTGAGGAGAGCTGCTATATCACATCCACTAGCTGATTTGCAATGGTGATGTATTTTTGACATAATTGAGTCTTTTGGTTTTATATTTTACCCTTTATATCCTTCCTTTTTTACCCCTCTTCAGGTGTAATAGCGGTTGTGATATTCATCATCTTTTGCATCATCGCCATCATGAGCAGATTCCTCTATCAGCACAAACAGGCACATCGAAGTAGCCAGACAAAGGAGAAGGAACACCCAGAAAATCTTGAGAGCTCTTTTAAAGCTGACATTGACTTGCAGAATACAGTGAGCGAGTGCAAACGGGAATATTTCATTTGATGGACAATGCAATTTCTACTTACTCTTAGTCCCCTAACCAACCTCCTTTCCTTTCTTTCCTTTCCTTCCTTTTCTCTCTCTTTTTTCTTTTCTTTTTAACATTCATTTTTTGCTAACTTTTTTTTTTCATTTGGGAAAGACCACCCTGCACAGGAAACACTGACAACAATCACAGTGCCTCATTCTCTGCAAAAGAACCTGGCAGTCACAGTTTACTTCTGCAGCTCAAGAGACGTGTTATCCCACAGTACACAGAATAAGATCCACATGCGCACCTGGTTTCTTCTTTGAGTTCCTGGATGTTTCAAAGGCCCTACTTTTACTTCTATTTTTTCTCTGAAACCATTTAATTAATCACTTTTACACTAGAGCTGGACTGTGTAAAGTAGAGGTAAAGTAGCTGGGTACATAGCTCTGCAGATACTGGGACAGGATAGAGGGAAAGAATGAGACCAAAACACCAGACTTATTTTACAGGTTCATTTACAACAATCACAAAGAACCAGCCAAATTCTCAAATGATATGAATTGATATATATAGCTATTGATTTCAGTGGTGTTACATTAATTTATACCAGTTGAGAAGCTGGTGTGAGGTAATGAAAAATAAGACTCTCTTTCTCGTTAGGCTCCTTCCCCCAGCCTCCTGTCCTTTTACTGTAACTTTTAGGCTTACCAATACTTTTCCAACAATATATATATCAACAATAAATGTCATTCCCATATGCCTCTTTCATCTCCATCTCATAAGGTTGGCTTTATAGACCCAACATACTTTAGCATAACTCTAGATGAAGCATGGAAATTAGTAGCTTGAGCCTCCAAGGATTTTAGGAAGCTGCTAGGACTTAGGTGCACTATATTTGTCTGAAATGTTAGAAATGCAGCATATGTTCATGCCATATGGAGGATTATCATGCGCTGAGGTTAAACACTGTTGCCGCTTTGGCAAAGAAAAAAATATGTAGGAAAAAAAAGTTCAATCTTAAACATGAGATCCACCTTCTGCCAGTTATAAAAAAATAAATAAATAATAAAAATCCAAATTCTCAGAAAAACACACAACCAAAACTGCATGAAAGATTGAGTGGTATTTCTTGTTTGTAGAAATTGGAATATCTTCTCCAAGGCTAAGTAAAGAGAGATCTAATGTCATGTCAAAAAAAGTTAATATTTAGTGAACCCTGTGTACAAGGAAGAACATCATGGAATGCTGTGAAAAAAAAAAAAAATCCCAAATACTGCACTTAAGAGAAATGGTGGTGAAGATTAATTCAAGTCTTCTGTCCTTTCCTGATTGAAAACAATACTGAAGACTCAAATCCTGCCCATTTTACTTGTGCTGCATGGATTTCAATACAAGCCTGAAAAATTTTCTTTTCAGTCACAGTAACTGTAAGGCTAAGAAATTGACAGGTCCCACCTAAGTGGGGTTTTTAATACCCTGCTTGTGTCTGTGTAACATACTCCCTTCACATGACTGCTTTTTCCTACTTATTGCAGTATTCTTTGGATGGTAATACATTCAGGAGAATTATTGTGCACCTGAAGCTCTTTTTTTCTTGTCCCCTACATCATTCTAGAGTCATCCCAGGTTGTCCATATACTGATCCTTTTCACATAGATTAAAATCAAAGAAGCATTGCATTGCTGTAATGACCAGCAAATTATTGATGAGATTACACATGCAACTTTTTTTTCTTCCCCTCCAGGCAATACACTGATCACAGAGTTATGTAACAGGTTATTTTTAGCGGATGGAGGGGTCATATAAAAAGGAATTAGTAAATGACAGGTTGAAAGTGGTATTTATGTGTTGCTTCTTTTTGAAGCCTTATGAGAAGTAGACTACAGTGAAGAGGAAGTAATCTTGGGTTGGTATTGTTCTTACATGAAGAGGAATATATGAGACCTGCCCCATAACCAGAAGTCTAACGAAGCAATTTCACAAAGCCAGCTATGTTGAAATTAGTATTGATGCCATTCTTCCTCGACCATGATTGACAGCAACCTTTTTGTCTCATTCTGGATGTTTTTATAATGTATGATTATTTGAGTGTGTTTCTGTATGGTCTGATGTCTAATGATGGACTCATTGGCTGTGTTCCCTTTATGTTGCTTTATTTTCCACTGTGAAATCCTGGCAAAGCACTTCTTTCTTCTTCTTCCTTCCTCTCTTTTCCCAGATAAAGCTGCTTTGTTTTTCATCGAGAGAAGGGAGGAATAAGCAAGCCCGTGAGCCCCTGTGCCCATGTTTGAGTCATCTTATTTGAAATGACCTCTGCATAAAAAATCTCTGAAGACCTAATGCACCTAGTTGGCCTTATTAAGAATGGAATAGGAAGAAGGGGAAAGCCAACAGGTGTATTTTTATCTGGCCAAACTAATAGACACAAATCGTTCATCTGCTTTGCTGCATGCTAGCTTGTAGGAATAACAGTACTACGAAGTGCAGATATAAAGTGCAAAGCAGCTCAAACAATGCAGTAGCTGGAGAAGGGAGACTAAGCAATGAAGCATAGTCCTCTCATTTGTCAAGTGACTAAATCACTTTCAGCCATCTCAGAACCTGATTCTGCAAAATGGTGAACTTTCTTATGGAGGATCAAGTTCACACCACCAAATGTAGATTCCCATCACCAAATGCAGCCTTGCTGCAATCATTTTAGATACAGCATGGTGGCTCAGTCCTGGACCAGGTGGCATGTCATGTGCAATCACAGACCTGGCAAAACAATGTAAGCGGTTTCTTTATTTTTCCTTACCTTCATTAATTATAGTCCAGGATGGAAAAAAAAAAAATCAGAACTTAAATTTAGATGTGTTGGTATGTTTCTGTAAAAAAAAAAAAAAAAAAAAAAAAAAAGAACTGCACATACATAAGTGCATGCATATGTATAAAGAAACACATGCATCTATGCCTATGGATGCAATGAATGTGAATATCTATATGATACAGGGCTGAACAAAAGAACACATTTGTAGGGGCTCACCATTTAAAATACTGTCTTCTAAATCAGGACATTAATATTTTTCTAATTAAGAAGTATCTCAAACCTACTATATAAAGTAAACCCTAATACTAGCTCTTGAGACATATAGGCTGCCACCTCAGTGAAGTGTTGGCTTTAGAAGGAATTTAGTCTCCTGAGGATGTGTATCAATGCTAGAGTGACTAAACAGGATGAGCACTTGTTTGAGATTAATTTCACTTGGAGTTCTGCATCTGTTTTGCTCTGAGATGTTTTAAATACCACTTTTTTTCTTGTCACGGTATGGCTCTTAAAGTATGTCTACAATGAAAAACAAAGGCAAACAAAGGACAGGCTTTTAACCCTCATTGGCTAAACCAGGATTCTCATTTGGGTGAAAGTAGCTGTGAAAAAAAGCAACTTAGAGCTGTGCTAAGATCATCTTCAATCACAAGTTTTCCCTGATGTTTCAGTTAAAACTGATGGCCAAAATCCAAACATTAGGTGCATTTTCTCTGCTTTATTTTAATCTGATCTAGCCAGACTGAACCAATCCTATTTAGTAGTCCCTAAGTTTTTACAGTGTAGGCCAAACCTGTATTTTAATGATTTTAATGTCTATATTAGCATTTAGCTGATCACATTTCACATATTGGGTGAGGAACAATCAATACATCGTATGGTTTCACTAGGGTGAGGGGATATGAATCTTCTCATAATGAAGTCCACTATTGATTTTGCTAAGCATAAGATTGAGTCCTAGACCACAAAGCACTTGAAGATTTTTTTTTTGAGTCCTTTCATTTTGTTTTGTTTTTCATTTGGTTTTACAAGCTACCTGTTTCACACTTGTCATTCAGTCCTGTCCTTTGGCCTGTGAGGACAGGGCAAACTTCTCAGATGTCCTTTAAGATGAAATGAATCACTCTCAAGAGGTGCATCTTTCTCCCTGTTGATTATAGAGCTCCAGGCAATAAGCTAGCTGCTTATAGCAATGTTTGTCTACATAGAGGAATCTCACACTGTGCTTGCAACTCCAGTAGACACATCTGCACAGGGCTTACAAGATACATTACTTTCAGAGGTGCCCGTTGGAATTGAGGAAGGAACATCCTAGCAACTAGAATTACACTAGTCATCTCTGCTTAAGAAATGCATGTCTACTTACAGCTGAAAACCACATCAAAGCACCCTTTTGAGTCAGTGACCATCCAGTCAGTAATCTGTGGATTTTAGAGAGAATAGATTTCCGATCTATTCAAAATACAGGATCCATTCATTGACCTAATGTGGGAGCTTTGACAAAAAGCATACATGTAGACAGATCTACACAGATTTTGTAATCTAAAGCTAACCTAGACCCCCTAGTTGCCTTTCTACCAATGGGTCTGGTGCCATTTGAGATACACTGGATTTCCTTTGCAGCTCCAGTAAGGAGGCAAGTCTCCTGCCTGTCATGTCTTGTATCTGCTAGACCCAAGCAGATATTTACTGATACCTGTTGATTTTTCAAATTATATTAAGTGCCTATCCAGAAGCCCTAACTTCTAAATGAGGTGAATCCTTGAAAAATCACATCTTCAGAACAAAATCAACCTTCCTTTCCATCTGTGTAAGCCAACTTTTTGAAGTTCATCCTTTACCCTGGGTTAGCAGAGTCTAAGAGGAGGCAGGATTTGACTCCTTTGTACTCCACCGTCTCATGACATTGTTGTTTGTTGTTTTCACCTACACTAAGCCTACACTGAAGAAGATGAGTTTCAAGTATTGTTTTGCACTGCCAGATTCTCACAGACACAAAGGGTCATTATATTACTATTATTATTTATTTTTCCAAAAGCAACACTTTGTAAAAGAGTTGAGCAGAAGCTGAGACCTTGTCAGGTTCTCTGAGACAAGTGCTATTTCAAAGCTTTCATGCAGTTTTGCAGTGCTTACTTATCAAACAAGCCAAGCAATACAGTTACATCCCTGCCAAAATATGGCTTTATCCAGTCTTTTGAGGTTGGTGGGAGGCCTCTTGGTTGACTACAGTTAGAGTTGCACCATGTCCTTTGGGGTTTTCTTGACAAGTTACTGTTGCAGCCACACAGCTTCAAAGCATATTTTGTTTCTTTCGGATCTGAACTTTGCTGTGCTCCCTTTTGCAATGAAAAGTTCTCCACATCCACTTTTGATGTGGGTTGCCCCCTTCTCTGTGCTCCTTCTGTATATGAAACTTCTAAACACACTCTTCTTTTAGGACTGAAAGTTTTTTTGTTGTTGTTTTGTTTTGTTTTGTTTTTTTCCTTTGATTGTTTACTTTGAGCCATGCCTATAGGATTTTGGATTTTTTGGATATTTCTGTGTATTGGTCCTTATTTTTGTGATCTTTTGCACTAAGTTACTCTGACAAAAACAAGAACTGGAAAAAAAGCACACTTTCTGGTGAACTATTGTAATTTGTAAGCTCATTGTTTGTTGTTTGTAATGTACTGAGTCTACAAGCCGAGCTAAGGAAGGATTAAGGCAACAATTTGTATTGACACTCACTCCATATCTAGTTGACCTCTGATTTCTTTTCTGTTTCTCTCTTTTTTTTTTCTTTAATGTATGGGGCTATCAAATTGGTGGTAGGAGATAGAAGAACTTGCTTTATTATGCTAAGGTTATGATTTTTCTCCCGGCAGTCGCAGAAACCAGAAATATGAAGAAATGACATGAATGTCAAAATGTCATCTGGGTGTTCAGCTGTGAGACTGCTCTCCACCATGGAGATGTAGTCATCTTGGCATGGTGACCTGTAAGGGGGAATGGGGACATTACCTTGCCAAATTACACAGTGAGGCAGTGCATGAGAGGAATGCTCTCAGAAAGGTAAAGCTGTTGGAACCCATGCATGGTAATCCTCAGGTGGATATGAGGGTTTCAGATCCTTTTCCACAATATATTTGTGCCATAAAATGGGTTACCAATTATCTGGCCAAAACGTAACCTGAATTGTCCTGATGATTTGCAAAGTATCAGAGATGTGCTTCAATCATGGGAGAGAATTTCAAACCACCTCTAAATCGTATCAATCTGAATTTCCCCAGTTAAATCACTGGTGCTCTCCCAGTTACTTCAGAGAAGAATTTGGGATTATTTCCCTCAAACAATCATTTAATGGGTACAACAGGTGATCCAAAGAATGGTCTTTGCTTAGAGGCTCTCCTCTTCCCTGTCCCTCTCTCACTTTGGATGCTTGTGGCAGCTTTCTTGTAAAATTACTGGTTGCTTTTTACATCCCAACACCATTTGCTTCTTGATATGCCAGTCATTCCTCTTTTTGTGGATTTCAGTCCCACAACCCTAATGAAAGTCCGTCTGATACAATTTCTGCATGGGAAATTATTTATTATTTTGCATGCCACAGCCCATTAGAATTTCTTCTTGCATCATTTAGGCAAACCATTTTCTGACATGATTTGTCATTGCTGCCAATGCTGAGCACACCTATTAAGAAGGAAAGCTGATCACTTCTGAGTTAAAGCTTAGACACAGTTGGCTGCAGCCCCTCACAACACAGAGGAGTATTTGGCTACCTGAGCCCACTCCATGAACTTTCAGACAGAGGTTAGAAGAGCAAGGAGGTGTATATATATATATATAAATATATATTTCAGATATCTAGCCATATAAACCTCTGTGAGTTTCGCAAATGAAATATTTGACATAGACCATTATATGTAAATGATAGGAAGAAGCTAAACATCATTACACATGACCTGCTTTGAAACCCACTTTGTGAAAGAAACAGAGCCAGCTTCAAACCTGGTGGTAATCCTGTTGAGGTCAGTCTAGATACTTCACAGACGAATTTAGCCTTAGATTGCCCAAGGCAAGGGCAGTGATGATCTCTTGCAAACTGAGCCTGACATATGTGAATTCAAGTCAGGACCTTATATTCATCATCCCCTACTGCTGTCAACAAGAGTTGCATTCACTGCAATTATGTGTGTCTTCTCGTAGAACTGTGGATAAAACTCAGGATAAGGCAATGAACTTCAGCTCCACTTAAGCCCATGTCATGGCTTAAGTCACCTTCAGAAGTTTCTGGAAATGTGAGCAGGGGGAAGGATGGGCTGTTATCAACCAACTTGGGAGCCAACGCATTGATTTTAAGAGGATTTTATGCATTTTTAATGGAATACACCTCTTGGTGGACTGTGGTGAGCTGTATCCTACTTGAAAAATAAATGCACCCTAAAAAGGAAAAAAAAAAAAAAAAAAAAAAAAAGCTTCACAGGCTGAAATCTAGCTGAGATTAAATGCTTATAATAATTAGAGAGGAACCCTGCATCATTCATTTTACTTTGTTCTACTTGAACTATATTAAGTAAATCTCTCAGAACACTGCTCATTTCAGTAGCAGAGATTTATTTATTTTTTTTTTTAATGGTCTGTCCAAGGGTAATGCAAGAGTCTCTCAGTTACAGTAAAAAGTAAAATGGAGATTTAGATGATCACCCTGGTTTTCTAAAGAGAATTCCACAGGACGTTGCCTCAGTCCACGTCAGTTTTGTAGACAATGTAACGTCTTAATACACTGTTCGGGGATTGAAAAAATTTAGCCTTAGCTTTTTTTGTTTTCTATGGTTACTGTTGTACAGAAGAAAGACTTAAACTGTAAATAATGTATATTTAATAAAAAGAGACTTTTTGTATGATTTTGTGTGGAAGACAAATGTCTCCTGCTGTGTTTTTATTTTAGAATGGGATGGACATTAAAAAAGAGGTGAATATGGGAAAATTACTTTTCAGGCTTTTATGTGTTAACTTTAAGACAACAGATCTCACTGGATATTAATAAAAGCTGAAGAGTCGACAACCTGGATTTATTGATTTCAGCTATTGCTAAAAGTTGTTGTCCGAACACATCTGTTCATCACCCATGTCCCTGACATAACTCATTAATGCTGGTTTGCAACACTTACCCTGGAGTGCACAAGAGCACAGATGTCTAAGGGGTTAAAAGTCATGTCTGGAGGTGTGCTTTAATTTGGGTTAGAAAGCATGTGTGGGCATGGCTCTACAGTCTTCCAGGTATACATGCACATGCACATACACTCTTCCCAGCCTGCCACGTGTGTCCTGCTGCATCCACATATCCACTCGTGCAAGGATCACACTTCTGCCTGTCGCAGTGATTCTCACTCACACACTGCTGCCATCACATGCATCCCCAGCATGATAAACTGGGACTGGCTCAATCTCAGAGATTTTACCATTAAATATTTATGTATTAGCAGATGAGCTGTAGGTTTTGTTATCTTAGGAACTTCTCTGTTTTTTTTTTTGTTTGTTTGTTTGTTTTTTGTTTTTTCCCCCTTCAGTTGTGGATGGAATACCTTCCAGAAGATGGGATTAACAACTGTTCGTGGTCCTGCACACAGGTGTGCTGTCTGGCTGGGTAGGTTGGTGGTACCTACATTGGGGTTCTGTTGCAACTAACGCTGCCTGAGTGCTCGTCTCACAGGCTGTTCCAACCTACTACAGGTGTCCCAGTCCACAGCCAGCCACACAACATGCAGACACAACTGCCATCCTACCCAGCAGCACTCTCCTGGCATTCCCTTGTTCCTGGTGGGTGCGGGAGAAAGGCGTTAGAGAGCACTTGACTTAGCAGAAACTTCAAGTTGCAATGAACCCCACACCAGGTTCCTTCTCAGAGAAAAAGATGAGCAAGTAAGAGCAATACCCATACAAATCTCCCAGCCTTCTTTCTTCATGGATAATACAGTGGGAGTTACAGCAGTAACCTTATGAAACCCTGCAAGGCCATGCCAACTCTTACAATTTTATTTGTGAGAAATGGAAGTTGTAAGAACGCTTGGTAATTAACTTTGCATAGTTTACAGTCTGGAAACGTCACTGTGGTCTGTTTTCTCTTTTTCTGAGTAGAGAGGGAGAAGGTTTTTTTATTTGTTTTTAACTCCCTAGGTGGCTTCTGTAGCCCTCCCACCCACCCACTTTTTTTTTCTTTTTTTCTTCTCTTTATTTTGCTTCTCTTCTTCCTGATTTCTCATATGGTAAGTTGGAACCTTTATTCAAAAGGTTGCATTAAATAATTGCACAAGTGTAATGGAAATGCATGTATGTAGTTGATGGGCTGATAAAACATCATTAATTGCAGTTTATGGATAGTTAGCCATGTCTGGAAGAAGAGACAAGATATCACGGTGGGTGGCAAATACAGTTTTCATCAAATCTGCCTCACCCTCAGCACCTGCTGTCCTTTTCCATCAGGCAGAATGAAAAATTCACCTCTCCTGCAGCAGCCACATGAGTAGCAAGTGGTTTATGTTAAAGTTTTGTTGCTTCATCCAAATGCCCATTGGCAAATATATATAGGCAAATACCATTAAGTGAATTCTGCTGTGAAAGAAATGTAGGAGAGCCCTTCTATAGTTAGCTGTGGTATTTGTTTGCTTTTTCCCCACAGCATGAGTATTAGGCTGCTGCAGTCAGTGCTTATTTTTCTATACCTGTTAGTCTAGCAAGAACTCACAAAAAAGCAACTATACAAGGTCACGTTGTTCCTCCAACCTCCCATGCTGGTGATGTCTGTATTTAACTCTTCCTGGCTTAAGCTCATTGCTCTTTCTTTCTCGATGTCTAGATTAAATAGCCTTTGCCTCAATTTAAGCCCATTATATCTTGACCAATGCCCAAGGGAAGGGACAGAACATCTTGCTCCCTTCCTGTCATGCAGCAGCCTTTTTTTTTTCTCTGTCTAACAGCTATGGCATCCCTCCAGCTTCCCCATACTCTTCAGTTTTCCTCTTTTTCAGACACTCCAACCCCACTTCCCTTACACCTTTTCTTGCACACCATGTTTTAACCCTGTACAATCTCAAGAACTCCATGCTTTATTTTACCTGCCGGGGTGTCAGGACCAATCTGTAGTGTTTTTTTTTCCCCGCCCCCAATTTTTTGTTTACTCAGCCCTGCTCCCTGCAGCCTTCCCTAACAAAACATCACCAGAGCCCTGTAGTGATGGTGGCTGTGCCTTGCCACAAGACATGCCCCAGCAGTAGGGCACCAACAACATGATTTAGAGTTTACTGCAAACAGCTCACACATGGCAAGTATTGCTGTGACACAAAATATCACACCATATGATGGACCACAGTGCCTCTGCCTCATTAGGAGGCACAAAAGGGTGGCTAGTTGTCCAAAAGACCAGTTTCCAGTCCAATCTCACTTTCCAAAATGTTGGGCAGTAGGAAGTTAGGAACTGACAGGCGTGGCAGATCTCTGCTTTATCCTTCACTTAATAAGGAGAAGGTGTCCAAATGCATCTCCTGCATCTCTGCCATGGCTAAGCTACAGCTTTAGAGAAAAAAAAATAAAATTTTTAATGTGGAAGGGAAGCGTTTTTTTTTTGTTATTGTTGTTTCTTTGTTTTTGTTACATGCTTTGCTGTAAAATGAAGTGTAATAAACAGGACAGATCAGGAAATGAACATGTTCTGATGGGGAAAGCATGCATTTAAAATGGATGATCAATGTAGGAAAGGCAACAAGCTGCTATATAACAAATGAAGGATTCAGCATGAAATAGTTCAGCTTCAATAACCTAAGCTAGCAGTCTACTAGCAAGTTTATTCAGTTAAAGTGAGGCATTTTTCCTGAAAGAAGGATTGAGCACTTGAGCAGAATATTGGACTTTGTGTAGGAATAGGAGTGGTAACAAACAAGTGAAACATATATATGGACTTTTTACTTCCCTATGGACATCAGTGCTAGGTGGTGGTCCTTGGTGCTGATGCCTAAAATATCACAGCATCCCTGACCAGCCAACTGCTGGGTGTGGACTGACAGTAAGATATTTTTTTTTTTTCTTACTGGCAGTTAGGGAATTTACTATTTTATATATAATCTTTTAATTTTGGATCCACTCTCAGTCTTGGTTAGGACCTACTATTCTTTAGGGTCATCCCTCACCTGAATTTTGCAGAGGAGTGAGAAAACCAGGAACAGTTTCTCTACTTATTTCCGTCAGTCACAGAAAGCCATGGGAAGCAGTCACACTGAGAGGCAGGCATGTGGGACTGCTCTGCCCCAAGGTACACCCGAACCCGCACCTGTGTGCTGTCTTCCACAGATAGGATTTACCTGAGCTCTATGCACAAGACCGATTAAGTCCCACAGGTAAGGTTTTACATAGATCTATAAAAATTCCCCATACACACCAGGTATAATCAAGGATGAGGCTGTGCCTTTCAGGCCATTCCTCTGCTTATGCAGCAGAGAGGAGCTGCCTCTCACCAGCCGTTTCCTGCCACCACTGCTGGTGCCCAGGATGGAGAAGCTCCTCAAGCCCATATGGCTGAGCAGAAATCTCCCTTCACTAGTTCACCCTGGCGTCCTAAGAGCCTGCAAGCTGATGTGAAGATGGAGAGATTTTTATCTTATTTTTCCAGAGCAAACTGCTGTGCAGGGCCCTTACAATGTGATCCATAGAGAGGACATCATCAAATTAAAGAAGCTCAGTAGCCAGAAAGGCGAGGGACTCCATCTAACTGTGAGGGCAGGAGTCGGTCCTGCCTGGGATCTGAAATCCAGCTTATCGCTTTGAGGCACCACTGTGAAAAACAAAGAGTCAGTCACTCCTCACACTAAGTATTGCTTTGCATATACATATGCATAGATGCACGTGTATACATACACATTTAAAATATACGTGTGTGAATATATATATAGATGTATGTGTGTATATATATGCCTATGTATATAAATATGTTTATATATATATACAAACGTATATTTATATACACATATGAGTTTTTATATATGTATACATATCTTTTTATAAAAACACACACACAAACATATATATTTATATGTATATGCCCCTCAAGAGACAGCTCTTTGCAGACATGGGGGATGCGCTCGAAGGAGCCCAGCTGGAGGAGAGGCAGCACTGGGAAATATTCACAACAGTACTGTGTATCTGAACCAAGGTGGTGGTTTATAGACCTGAAGCTGTAGTCAAAATGGATTTTTTGGACCAGGATTATGTTTCAGGTCAAGTCTACCAATTTATTAATGTAAACTAACCAACAAAGGGGTTTGCTACTCTGGTAGGGAATTAATTAGATTTAAATTTGCATTGGATCTGACAGGAATCTCATAAAATGTTGAAATCTATTTAAAAGACTGGTGATTGACTGCATATTTCTGAGGCTTTATGCATTTGAGATCCAAACCTCCATGATGTTGTCTCCTCTATTGACATTCTCCGTTTTATGCCAAAAACCTGTCAATGTTTGCTCATCTCAGACTAGAATTTCTGTTACTGAATGTCCGTTTGGTCCTTCCATAGAGTCTAGTGCAAGAAAGTATCTCTAGAGAAATACTATGAAGCGCTAACTTGTGGGCTGCCAAAATGCAAAGATATAACAGGCTTGCCCTTGTCTCCAAACATAAATGAAAACTAAGTTGCAGATGTTATGCTAAGGGATCCAGAAACAGGATGAAAAAGAAATGCTCAGACTCAAGAAATTTGACCAGAACACCTTCCAGCAACTTGCAGAAGAGTTTAAATTTGAAGTTCCAATATCACACTAATTTAACCAGTTTGGGCATGATGGGTGGGCATGAATCACGCAAATATATTATTTGTTTCCCAGGGCTTTTGGGTGCTCAGCACCGTCAAAGAGCCTGATGCTGAATATGCAAAAACATCTGTGTTGTTATCAGTGTTACTTTGCAGGTTTAACAATTTTAATGCATAATTAGAAAACCATCGTCTTTCACAGCTGGAAGCCCATCCTACACATGTATTTTGAAAGTGCAGATCTCATATTCATGCACTTTCACTTCTGCTTGCTCGTGAGAAGTATCAATATACCAGACTGAGAAACCAAACGCAAACTTACAGCATTTGTAGGCCCATAACTATAGAAACATGTCCAGGACTAGAAAGGTCTTATGTCTACTGAGAAGGTAATGGAGAAGGTACCTATGCCTGTCAAACATGCATAGAAAGGCCAGCAACAGAACCCATCTAATAGTTAAATAGAGTTTGATGCCTTTCTGAGTGTAGACACTGACCTTCCCTGCTTGGCAAGGTTAAGACATGAACATGAGGTTGAAATCTATCCTGACTATTCAGTAAGGATAGGATTCAGCTCCAGACTGAGGTACCTAATTTAGGGGTTCAATTCCTGTCCTTAAAATAAGGTTCTAGTGCCATTTGCAATACCCGACACAAACACATGATTGACAGAGATGATTGATATAGGACTTTTGCAAGACTAGTCCCCTTCTGGAATAGTAGCTGGAGATGAGGTAGTTTGTCCAAAAACATCAACAATGGCACTAGAAGCCAATATTTAGGCAGCTGGATTTCACCCTTAGCTCAGTCTTCAATACGTAAATGTAAGTGCCATAATTTGCAAGGTGAAATCCAACAAAATATCAAGTTTTGCATGAAGAGTAAGGAGTAAAAGCCAAATAAGGAAAAATCTGAATTTTCTGAAACATTAAAATCTCAAGCATGAAGTCTGGATAAAGTTTCATATTATATTCTCAAGAATACAATACACTCTTCTCCGGAAAAGAGGTGAGGAAAACAGGATTGCTGCTAAGCATCTGCACCTTATGGTGAAAAAAAAAAAATATATATATATATATATATATATTTATATTTCAAGAGGGAACTGCCAGAAGGCAGATTTCTCAGAGGCATACTGATAAGGTTTAAAGAGGCATTGAACTAAAAATAATCAACATAGTTAAAAAAATATTGAACAGCTGTTTTTTTACAGCTAATGTTCACCTTATACAGGCTGGAGCTATCAACATTCAGGTGAAACAGTGAAGCTGACTGCTTTCCAAAAAACTTACACTTGGGCTTTCAGGACATACTGACATTTCAGCTCCAAGCTGTCCCCTGCCTCTCCATTGCCACTCACATGCTTCAGCAGCCTTTAAGCAGTTCATCAGCACCTGAGCCAAAGTCCCTAGGAAAGCAACAGAAATTCTTCCAATGGCTTAAACAGGTCAGAACTCTCTTGTCAGTCGGGTAGCTCTCCTTTCTCCAACTGTATCATTTTCTGGAAACTGGGTGTTTGAGTTTTTCCATATTTATATTCTCATTATTTGTATTTACATTTCTTTTTGTTTATATATATATATATAATATAAAATATATGCATTTATTATAAAATATATGTGTGTATATATACATAAATACATAAATATATAAATATACCTTCTGCTAAATAGGTGTCTTAACTTTCTTCACCTAATGGAAAGGCCTTTCCACTAAGACCAAGCTATTCATAGAATCATGGAATGATTTCAGTTGGAAGAGACCATAAAGCCCACCTAGTTCCAGTCCCTGCCATGGGCAGGGACACCTCCCTCCAGACCAGGTTGCTCCAAGCCCCATCCAGCCTGGCCTTGAACACCTCCGGGGAAGGGACATCCACAGCTTCTCTGGCCAGCCTGTTCCAGTGCCTCATCACCCTCATAGTAAAGAAACTAACAAATTCAGAACAAACAAATTACACCAGAATAAATTACTTTATAGTTCAGTGGAATTATGCTAGCAAAGAATTACCTACCTACCCTTCACCTCATTAGCATCTTTATAGGACAGTTAACTAATGCAAGGTGTGGGCCAAATTCACTGGTAACTATTAAGGACTAGATCACCTTGAGAGCTCTGCATTTATGTCATTATAAACCTGATAAAATTCAATGCAACTCAGAAACAAATCAAGCCCAAAATTTCCACTGATTAAAGCTGAGTTGTGCTTTACAGCCTTCTGTCAAATTTCTAGCTGATATAATACAACATAAAATAACAAATGATTTTCTACTTCCTGCATTTATTCATCCCTGGGGACCTAGGAGAACACTGTTTTTTTTTTTGTTTGTTTTTTTTTTTTTGTTTTTTTTTGTTTTTTTTTTTTTTTTTCTCATCCCCCTAAGTCCCCAAAGCATTAATTAACTGCTTATATTTTTTTCTCCACCAAATAATAGATAGTGACGTACTTTGGTAACCCAGCTAGGGCATTTAGCCCAGAACTAGCATCCCTTGTTATTAATACACAGCTTCATTGGGATTACAGTTACTGTATTACCTTCCAAACCATTACCATTGTGTCTCAGCAGGAATTTCCCCCAGACAATTTCTTAGCTTACCCAAAAATTATTTATTTATTTATTTATTTATTTTGAGGATTATCGCTTTTCAGTTTTGATGTAGTTTTCTGTTTTTGCTGAATGGTAGCCAGGTGCCCCCGAAGTCTGAGACTTGCCTTGCATTGTAACACCAATGTATTCCCACCCACATGCTCCAGAGATACATCCATCCAGTTCTCTGTTTGCTGATTTCTGCGGTTAATCATTTTTGCTCTGTCTATTCAATCTGTGTTCAAGGGTCACCTAGACTTAAAAAAGATCTCACTCCCCATCTCTCTCTCCATCTACCTATTCACTTCTTTGCAAGAAGATTATTCTACATCTTATAAGGTATTTTAAGGCTTATTATAGGAAAATAAGTTAGATTATTCGATCTCTCTTCAGGATTTAGGAAGAGGTGAATCTGTAATTTAACTGCTCAAATCTGCTCCACTAGCTCACTCACTGTGTGACTTAGGCAAAATATGTACTTGCTCCAGCACAAGCTGATGCAGGTAGGACTATTGTTCCAGTTTCAAAGAATAGAAAACTGTGTCCTTCACTGCTATGGGTCTGTGAGTGTGCTTGATTCATGGAAATAGTTTCACTGATTTTATTGTGCTTGAACCAATATTCTAGGGCATTATAAAATGGAAATCCAGATTTGTGTCACCAAGATTGGCTGCAAGATTTCATGAATTAGTGTTTCTCAAATGGCCTTACAGGAACTGGTTTATAGAAAACAAATGCAAATTTAGGCAATAATGGAGAGGGGTTTTAGTGGAAAAATGTTGATATATTTACACATAAACAATTTGTGGGAATGTGAAGCAATGTGAAGATTTTGTCAACATTTTCATGAGTAAATTATTCAAAATCTTCTACACAGTAAGAAGTGTGTCATATTTATAAGCTCAGAAAGGGATGCTCAGATGTATTTTATTATGTGGCAAAAGAGTAAAGGTGAAATTGTTTACAAGCACGTGAAAGAAAACAAAAAAGGTTTGACCTTCTCAAAAACACCATGCATTTGCTTCAGGATAAATTATCAAAAACATTATTCAGGTGCTCATTTGGGAAGAAAAGGCGCTTTGCAATGATGTGCTTTCCAAGGGGGCACAAATGCATAATTTTGTCAATTACTCTGGCAAAGTGCTAGCAGGATTTCTCTCTCACATTAAGGCATGCTGTTTGCCTCCATCTACAGCCCTGAGGTCCCTTGTGGGAGAGCTGCTAGGAAAATAGTAAGTCATATCCCTGAAAAACTGCATAAGTTCCAAACTTATAAACACACACACCTGATATTTATCTCTTGTTGTTCTGTCACAATAAATATCTCCAGCCCAGGCTTTCTCATGTAAAGGAGTAACAGGCTGTGGAACATTTAACTTACCACACTTCTGTAGCATAGAAGCAGTATGAAAAATATCTACGTAATCTCCGTACAGTGGTTTAAAAGCCTTTCAGCATAACAGTACTGATGGAAGAGCTTTGAGGGAAGTGTGGGGACTTGGTCAGCAGGAGCAGCAGTCTTTTTCTACCTTGCCCTTGAAATAAGTGACCTGGAGTAGCAAACTGAAGCATCTCCCCCCAGCAGCCACTTAAATGTCACCCCACGTGTTTCACTGTGGGATAGCTGTGATCTCTTCAAATGGCAGCATGACAAACAGAGGGGACGTGCAGCAGCTTCATCATTGATTTCCACCAACATAAATAGTCCTAATTTAAAGCTCTTTTACTGTCGCCACTCTCTAAAGACCCTCCACTGTTCATGTTGCCTTCTCTGTGTAGCATTTTGCTGCAAAGATGGTGATGATTCGACCAAAAGGGGAGGGAGCAGCACTGCAACAAGGGGGAGCTTCAGGTGAGGTCTCATTTTCCAGGTGAACTTTCCACTAAGGTTTCAGAGTCCCAGAGGCAAACGTTGCCTGTCATTCAAGAGACATAAGAGGATCTCTGTATTGGAAGAGAAATATGAAAAGTCAAATTTTCCAAGGGTATATTGAAAAAGGATTTCTTTCTCAGTTTTAAGATTAAGATCATCACACTGCTGTGGTTTTACTTTAGATAGCAATATCCCAGTGGTTATCCTTGTCCCACCGGCAATAGAAATAAAATACCTGTCATTCAAGTGACGAATGGTGTTGGTTCCTGTGCATGACAAGAAGGCTCAACATGGGGGAGGCCAGACCTACTGTGTTGTGGTAGCTTGTCTTGGTATGCCTCTGGCCCAGACTGCTTGCAGTGTGCCATGCAAGGCATATGCCACCCAGCTTGCTTTTCACTTGCCAGGTGTGAGCCTGCACATTCCAAAAAGCACAGCCCTGCTCCTTCAGTCTCAGCAGCTGACCTTTTAGCATTCAGAAGGAAATAGAATATCTGCAAGCTAAACCAGTGTCCCCTAACAGGACCACTATGTTTTCTCTCACCCCTGCTGAACTTGCAAGCATAGCTGTCTCCATCTGGCAGGAAGGAGATTCTTGTGAAGGGGCTCCTGTTAGGAGCTGTAGGAAAAGATCTACCCACAAAATACTGTCACGGTGCACAGGAACGGGATTCATCATGCTACAAAACCCAGGAACAGCACTGCACATTCTCAAGCGCCATCTACTGGTATTTTACCTGGGAACTGTACGAATCTACAAATATCCCTTGTTTTGTACTGTCATAAATAGCTAAAAGGCCTGGGTGTGGGTAACCTGGCAAGTGTTCTCTAGTTATGTAGAATCCTCTTTAAAGGATGAGAATGGGAACAGGAAGGAAGTGATGCATCGTTTTAGCAGTGTTGTGATAGTGCATGTAGGGTAAGGCGTTTGACCTGCATTGCTTTTAACCTGGTCACCTAAAGGCATCAGACATATGCGAAGGTTCAGACTGTGTTTGTCACTGTCATTCCCACTTCCCCCTGCAGCTTCTGAAATCAATGGATAATACGTATGGCAGTCTGCAATTAAGGTGAATTTTTAATCATTTTTTGTTGCTACGAGTTTCAATAAAATACACAGCCAAGTACAAAGCAGGAAGATAGAGGCTTCCCCCCAACTCCTGTTTTCACTGAGGCAAGGCTGCTGCTTGAACTGTCTCCAGGAAAAGCTTCAGTCAGATTTTCATTAGATGAGAGCAGAGAATTCAATCAGAACATCCAAATCCACACTGAACAAGACTTCATTCGTTTTTCTGCTTCTGGAACTGCTGGCTTCAATTTCTTTGCTCATGGAAGGAAAAGTCTTGAAATGCTACATGTGTATTCAGTAAATCAAGACCTCCTTGATTGTGTAACTAAAGCCCCAGAGCCTGCATGTCTGTTTCCTACCAAAGCACTCTAAACATTGGATTTCTCTGAACACAGTGGAGCAAAATACCTTTGTTGGTTCACTTTGATATTGTCTACCATTTACATCAGCAAAACTAATTAGAAGAAGTATATTATTTAGTTTTACTAAAAACAATTTAATTTTCTTTTTATTTCTTTTCCTGATTCTCTTCCTTTCTCTCCATGTTTTAGAAAAACACTTTTTATTTTTTTCTGTTAAAACTTTGTTGAGTTTCAAGAACATTTGCTGATTATTTATTTTATTTTATTTTATTTTATTTTATTTTATTTTATTTTTTGCTTAGACAAGGATAATTACTTACTAGTAAATGCATAGTGTAAAAGACATGTTCAAGATAGCTTTGTCTTTTCTCAGTTCTGAAAAAGTTTCTCAAAACTATCATTACAGCTCTCTCACCTAGGGACTTTCATATCCTGAAGTAGCTAAGGACATCTACTAAAGTGTTCAGACCCTCAGTCTCTCAGAAGCCATTATGATAATACATTCCTAAATTCCAGAGACTAACTGTTTCCTGGCAGAAATCATTTTACATGGTATGCAGAGCATGTTAGTAGTGTTGACCACCATTACCAATTCGTAATGGCCCTTAGTAGGTGGGCTACATTCAATATATTTCATACACCCACAGTTCCCACACTGATAAGGAGATGAGCTTCCTCAAAAGACCACAGATATTGCACACTTTCATCTCCCCTCAGTAATAATAGGCTTGGAAAATAGTTTAATATAGAAAGGCATAACCCCCTGACCAGTAGTCAAAATATCTGCGGGCATTGTCTGTGCTATATGGTTTGAAGAATACTTTTGTATATTCTCACACAGCAAGCTAAATCCTTATCAAAAGGATGGGAGTAGTTTTCAAATTATATTAAAGAAACCGGGACTTAAAATAAGCTTTGGTAGTGACTGTCGCTAGATTATTTGGTACAAACACCCAAACTTTGGTGAATTTTTTTTGTGTGTATGTAGAAACCTTCCCCTTCCCAAGATGTAAAGCATTCACTGGCTGTCCTGTCTTGATATGGCTTTTAGGGGCAGCAGATTGGTTTTACATTATGCAGAGACAGCAACAATTGTAAAAGTCCTAATTTTATATTACAATACAATATAATAAATTACTATCTCAAAGGATATTTTCATAATATGGTTGTACTATTCAGATTCAAATTGCTTGCTCTCTGTCCCCTAGACCCCAGACAAAACTAACTGTCACAGCAGCCCTCAGTATCCTGGTTGTTTCCTTATATATTAATTATAACAAAAACAAACTTTTAATATTGAAAATCTACATCTTTGTTCAGTTGCATTCCTCTTTCATATTGGAGGTTATTGAGATGTTCATAAAAGAGTTGGATGAAGGTTAATTTGCTTTTCCTGTTTACTGGCTAATCCCCAAATCCAGGACATTAGAGGAAGTAAAGAGCAATTTCAGATGCAATCATTTTGCTCAGAACTCTGTGGATACTTTCTTTTATTATTATTGCTATTGTTAATGTTTTCCCCCCATGGATATGTAGAGCATAAAAGTTATTATGGCCAATGTAGAACAGCAAATACACATCTGTGCACCAAAGGTCAGATAAGATTAAAAAAGCTAGTGCTTTTGTAAAGTTTTGCTGTTTTTTTTTTTTGTTGTTGTTGTTGTTGTTTTTAAACAAAAAAAAAAAAGGGGGGGGGGGGGAACCACCATCAGCAGAAAACAGTAAATAACTCTTTCTGGATCTGAAGGAAACCAGGATGAAACTGTTGAGCCTTAGAGACTTCATTTCTCAGCTTGCCTAAAAATACCAGGGATAAGCCAGGACCTTTGCAAGTCATCAGGGACTCGTGTTCTTTCTCAACTGATTACTAGGGCAAGCTTCCCCTAAAATAATCAATACACTATATTCCTAGCAGAAATTGTACCAGGAAATTGTCAAATATGCTTAAAGAATAGTCAACACCTGAGGTAAATGTCTCTGGGTTCCTATGAGATCTGAGAGAGGCTGGCTCTAATACCGGTAATGTAGCAATTTTATGTAAAGCAAGACTGTCCCCTTTGCCTAAAACTAGCCAAACTCCTTTTCGTGGAGGTTCTTAAAAATACTGAATTCTCCTCACAGAGGAGTCCACTGTCAAACAACATCAGCAAAGGCCTAACATCACATTGAACACTTTGTATGTGGTAGCTGCTGTCGTTTCTAATTATATCCTCTGCTTAATACATTTTTGCCACTACTAGGTCTTCTTTGGCTTTATTATTATTATTATTATTATTATTATTATTATTATTATTATTTAGATAAATATTTAGAGTATTAGATAAATATTTATTTTATTGATTAATATTTTATTTATCCCCAGTTGCCATTTTCATCTATACTTCTACCTAAATTTGTTTGTCTTATCCACAGCTGCCCTCATATTACAATTTATCATCCAAATTTTGAGAATTTTAATGATATTTATTACCTACCTCCTACCAATGCAATCATCCTATGCTACCCTACTAAAATGCTGGCTACTTCGCTGCACAATGTAAATAATCTTGGGTACCTCAGGGCCAGTTACCTTTATAGCTGAACCCAATTTATGCAACAGTTTCTAACTTGTACGCAGTTAGCAAAGCCTTTCTGAAAAAATAAGGAAAGCTTTTTGGGGGCTTGGATTTTTTTTTTCTTTTTAGGTGTTTTGCTTTTTTATTTATTTATTTATTTAAATATTCTGGCCTGGAAATATTGCAGTAGACACTTGGACCATAGAGCCATTCAGAGAGCTGTTTGGACTTGCTGTGTCATACCACAGTGTAGTATGTAGCACAGGCTCAAAGGTTAGCTAAACACTGCATGCTTTTTGGCCTCTTTATATATGCTGCAAGCACAGCGATAGCCCAAGCGTGGCCATGTCTCTTGTATGACACATCTGTAACATCCTTAAAGCAGTAACTGCTTGGTGTAATGCAGCAATTCCTACCTACATACAGCATTGAGCTATCCCAAAAGCCTTGGTTTACTGGGCTGCTTGGCACCAGTCCCATGACTTTTCCAGCAGTGCAAATGGTTATGATTAGCTACACTGCTGGCTGTGGTGTGCTTGGCCTCCATGCAAAGGCTTTCTCTCCAAGTTTCACAGCTCTCAGCCATTGTACCACACAGTTAACATCATTCACCTGTCTTTTACCACAGGAAAACCTAATGCAGATTTACACGACATGCTGACCATTCCCTAAAAGCACCTGTTGAGTAGCTGATGTCTGTCAATTCTTGTCCTGACTCGTGATATTTTGTTTGTGTCCCCATACACCTGGTCAGATCCAGCCTCTGTGCTAGGTCCCATGGCAATGAGGCCCCCGTCACAACTACGAGCAATGCTCAACTATAGTTAATGAGCTAAACTTCTATTTGTCCTTATTCACTTAATCCATACACTATCGCCAGTTTTGACAATAGTCTGAATATTACTTTTTTATTTGTTTTTTAATTAGCAGCAGCTAATTAAAAGGACAGTTGGTGGATTAAAACAAACGAACAACAGCAGAAAAACAACAGAAGAGTGATTTTGGAAGTAAATGCATGGGACTGCTGTGCGATACCAAGTTAGTAGAAATGGAAAAACCTACAATGGCCTTTTAAAAAGCAGCACTTTTAAAAGTTGTATAAATATACTTGCACGTGTATACATATACCAGATAACACAATTCATCCACCCGTCAACTGGGAAGGGGAGAATGCTCTCATCCCTGTACAACATATCCATCACCTTCATCCCAAGTGCCCACAAGCATTTTATGAACACCAGTGTTGCGCAAGAGTTATTTTATCCACTGCTGAAATGAATGCAGCCACCTCTGTAGCTGAAAAAAAAAATCACCCAATAGCACATAGTAAGTATTTGAAGGGGCAGACACACACACACACACACACACACAAAACAAACAAACAAACAAACAAACAAACCAGCAGCATCTAAATGAAAATATGGGAAGACAGGACTAGTACATGCCCTATAATGGGATTGGGTCTAGTAGCCTCATCTAGTCATCTGCGTGGACGAGACATGGTGCTAAAATCTGTAGCTAGGCAGAATTTGGTGACATTCACTGAGTTCCCCAAGAACCAGTAGACAGATACTGAAATATTTCTTTATTTTTAGCAAGCAGCCTTTATCAGGGTGTTGACCATAGCTCAGTTCCATTGCCACTTTTATACAACAATTTCATTCCACAGCTGAATGTTCTCAGATTTCAGGTACTGCCTTAGCTGTATTTCCAGAGATAAATTTCAGTTGATGATGAAAATTACTTTATACTTATAATCTGAATATTATTTTTCTTAATTACTATAAATGTCATTGTAGTTAACAGACTATATTCAAATTCTCAAAATTATTTAAAAGTCTAATGCCAATTTAGATCCTTAATCCTCACAGATTTCACTGGGAATTAGAGAGTAAAATCTTTAAGAATCTGGGCTCTAGTTCTTGTAAGAAAATTAACATATACCCTCAAGAAAGATTATAAATTATTTGATATGAGATATTACAAAGTCAATGGCTTTGAGATGCATTATGTTTTATAAGTGGATGATTTGTTTCAATACCTTGAAAACGTTTAAAGTAAAACACATTTTCTGAAGACATTATCTAATTATTCTTGGACATCTTCAGATAATGTTATGTACATACCCACGCACACAGTCACAGATATTTAAAGATATATATTATCTACCCACCTATATATATATATATATACATATAAACATGCTGTTAGCATTATTTTGTATTTTAAGAGAATGCTGAAAAAAGAATGTGTCCAATTCAATAGATCAAGTCTCCAACACTCTTATTCAGCTGAATACTTCTTTAGATGGAACATTTTGTTTAACATTAACTCCAGATCTGATATAAAATTCTTGCAGATCAAAGTAACTCAGATCATACTAAATATACACAAAACTAATTCTGTTGATTTGAAGCCCGAGACCAAAACATCTCAATTCAACATGACGATAGAAAAACAAACAAACAAACAAACAAACAATATATCCCTATGAGCATCAAATAAGGCCAAGAAATAAGGCAATGCTTTTTTTCCCCTTCATTTTTTGTTCAGAAAATTTTCAATCTTTTTTTCTGTAAAGTGAGTGTTCTGTCTGCTTCCAATAAAAAAAGAAAGAGGAACCATGTCTCCACCTCATTCATTTCAACATTCATTACATAGATTTGTCACAGAGAAGTTTCTCCATATTTTTTTCTTTGCTGAGAGAACCTTTGGGCATTAAGTTGGATGCAAATGATATAGAATATAAAAAATATCACATGTACATGCACAACACTCAAAGATCATTATGCTGGCTAAAGCGCAAAACTTTGTTTTGAGAGGAAAAAAAAGAAACAAACAAAAAAAACATAGTTCAAAATTTTGTTAGAAGGCTATAAAACAGACTTCCTTCCCTTTTAGAAAAATCTCTATATTTTTAATGATTTTTTTTAATCTGAACTAATGCAATCTTCCACTTACTGAAATGCAATTTTGATTGAAGTTTTGTATTTCAAAATTCACCATTCATTTAGTTATATTAGTATTTATAAGACATATCTAATTTTTTCAAAAGCATGCTTTTCAACTAGAAAACTATTTTATTTTTATTGAATAATGCATGTTTCATTAAGTTCAAGCAAAAAGCAGTACCACTCTGTTCCTTGCTTCCTTCTAAGAAATAACCCAGAAGGTCATTGTTTGCCTTCATCTGAGACCAGTTCAGCAAATGCATTCCTTGACAATTCCTTTAATAACTGCTGATTTTTTTAGTACTTTGTCTAAACTTGTACTTATTTATTAAGCACATTTGTTGTCAAAAAATAGAAAAAATACATAGCTTCTGTGCTGACTGAATTCTTTATGTGAAATAAAAGCAGAGATGTTGGAAGTATATTGCCCCAAGCTGGAGCCTAAACTAGCTGGTAAACCTGTGCTAAACTCTAAAGTTCTTCATTTGGGCAAGTCCCTCCATTAGAAATGTGGCCAACATGGATCTATTTGTGAGCTGTGGTAAAGATCCTAGGTTCCCAAATGGTGAGGTCAAAGCCTTTGACTTTCATGGCTTTAAAAGTTCAGCCTCAGCTGATAAGCATTTCTGGACAGAGTATGGTGATAATACAACCAGTGAGTTTTGAGTAGAGTGTGATAGCTGTGAGGCGATTTAGGTGATAAAGTCCCAACAGGTGACGTGCCAGCATTGCAACAGAATAGCATATAACATACGTACAAAGGAAAGAACAAGGAGCTGAGGCTGAGAAAAAGCTGGGAACTAGTGCTCTAGGAATTTGTCCTTGCAAAGGTTTTGAGGAAGCAAGTTGAGTTAGAGGTAGCTACCACACACTAACCAGCTGAGACTCCTCACATGACAGAGCTGAGGTCACCTTCTTGCAAACTTCAGCATGTAAAGTCCTCATCCAGTAAAAAATCAAGATTTAATTCCAGCTTCAGTAAATAGGTTTGAAGCTCCCATCCTTCCCCAGCTTTGAAGTTATTAAATAGGCTGTTCCTGCCACTCTTGTCCTATTGAGCAGCAAGAATGGGGTGTGAAGGAAACAGGATAAAAAACTAGGGCATGGTACTCGATAATCTAGTTACTATCTGGTTTACTTTACCTGTGTGAGGTTGGAAAGTTCAAAGTAATAACATCCCAGATTAATTCTGATTGTAGTTGTAGTTAAAAAGGGATGTACATACTTCTATTGCTTCCCTGAGTCATGTGGGCACCCAAATATTTGGGTTTACTTTGATATCCACCAGTAGAAGAGAGCAGATGAACATATCAAATAATTTCATTTTAACTACAAAGATAACTACTGACCTATCAGAATTTGCAGAGTATGTTTATATTATTCAGTTGCCTGAATTTCCTGAGGAGAAAATATTTTCCCATTCTGAACTGCAGTTCATATGAACTCTATTGCCTACCAACTAATTTATGGATATGAAGCTTTCAAGTGTTTAATTGGAAATATCTTCTGTTGTCACTGTATTACATTGATACAAAAACTTCATACCAAATGCTTTCCATGAAAACAATTTCTAAATCAAATTATTTTTAATGTTGTGAGTTTTTTGCACATGAATAAGTACCTCAATTGAGATGTATAAAACTAATTAGACCCCTATTTATCTCTGCTTAGCAACTTGGTTCCACTAATTTCTTTGGTCACTGCATTTCACATTGGAGCTCACTCTGTTCATACATTTTGATGATTGAATTACTCAACATTTATTTTAGAATGAATTTATTTATTAGTGTCCTTTCCAAACAACTTCCTTTTTACCTGATCCTGAAAGTCCTTCAATATTCTTGCACGAAACTCAGAGCCTGCCATAAAGAAAGTACATTAGTTACTTTTAGGTGTTTGCATAACTTAAAAAAAAATGAGCAATAAGCATCCAGTAATTGTCAGAAAGGAAAAAAAAAAAATCTTAATTGATTACCATTGTCATGATAAAGCATCCTTTTTGTAAAACATTTAACTGCTAACACACCCATTTGTTTGGCATCTCTTTATTCTTTTTCCTCCAGGCTTAGAAGAATCAAGGTGACCACTTTAAAATTTTATTTCACCTCCCTTATGCACTCTCTCTCAAACTAATGTGTTCTTTTAGGTTATCTGGCTACATCCTGCAATGACTCTTACTCTCTGCTGGACAAAAGAGCATGTTTTCTGTAGGGTAACTTTTTTTTTTTTTAATAACAGATATATCCAAAGAAGGAAGTTGTCCATTAAATGTTGTGCCAGTTTGATTAAATGCATTGCTGATGTTCGCAGTTTAAAATCTTAGAAAGAAATAGTATCATAGAGCTGACAGGATGCTAAAAAGTGATCTAAACTTAAGGATAAAATACAACTATATCATGACTAGTAGATGTTTGTCCAGCCTATTCATAATTATTTTCAGCAATGATCCACAAGTACAATTATTAGCATTATTCCTAACTTCTAACCTATGAAGTTGCACTTTAAGCCCAACACTACTTGACCTACTTGTCTAGGAACAGTCATGATGTGTTATTTCTTTTTTACACAGGTGTGTATATATATATATGTATTTTGGAAATACTCTGTTTTACATCTATATAGTGTATACATATGTATATTATATATAACATTTTATTTACTCCAAGCACTTCTTTCTTTCTCCCCTTGCTTTCTTTGTTGACCAGTATTATTCATTATCACTTGAACCACGATAAAACAGCAACAAAATGTGTTAGTGTTTTTGCGAATTATAATTCAGCTAAGGAGAATTCAACACATCTATGCATCATGGATTCATACCTCATTTATTTAGAACAAAGATGCCCTGTTGGACATCTAATTTGGTACCTTAATCTTGCAGGTCAGTTTTTTCTTAGCTTCTTGCCTCAGCTTGAATATCCCATTCTGTTGGTGCGCGGGTTTCAAAGATATCTAATCTTGTTGATCTCATGGTACAGTGGGCATGATGATGAGGCATGAAAAAGATAAAAACATCAGAAGGAACATTAATCTCATCTTAATTTTCCAGTCAGTATTTTCCAGATGTCTTAAAGAACTTTAATATTTGATACCACATTGTGAATCATCATTACTGAAGTACAGAAAACACATCTTATCCATTGTTTGTATTAAAAATAAGTAAATAAATAAATAAAAGGAGCTTTTCTCCCCCCTGAGAAAGTTATAAATGAAGTAAATACAGAGTCAGTGACCCCAAGCTTGCAGGAAGGGTTCACACGGCACAGGTCTCACCTTCTCTAATTCAAAAACATTGCAGTATTGCCAGATCTCAAAAAAATTGTTTTGATTCTTACAATATTTGTAATATCTCAGTTCACAGAAATGCTTATTTTTTTCTTTCTGAAAGAAAATGAGTACCTGTACATTGAGGCTGTTTTCTTTAGCATAATTACTATAAACAGAGAAGATCAGAAATAAAGAAAATCATGTTTATGTTTGTTTTTTTTAAGTTTTAGAGTTTCACAGATTCCCTAGATCTTGAATTTCTTGAATTCCACTGCTTGAGTCTGTTCTTCTAAGTGTTTGTCTGGCAGGACATTGTTGGTTATCTCTCTGCTTTGGGTGTATCTGAATAATCGTGCTTTGATTAACCACACTTGCAGGGGACCTCACCACCTGTCCACAGACTTACACAAAAAAGCTTTGACCACTACATGACTGGAAAACATGAGTTGGGCACACACAGCACCACATGGAAACTGTATCCTGATGTGACTCTTAACTACATCTCAACCCCTCCTGTTATGATAAATCAGGTCTCTAAAGTGATTTGTTTTGTTTTGTTTTTTTCTATTTCTCATGTGAGTTGGAGCTTTTTTTTTTTTTAATAATGTACTGAACTCTTCATTTCTACCATTTCTATTCATAACATATTGTATTACTATCTCATAATATTAATATAACTTGGTTATATAGATCTTAGAAATAATTCCTGTCATAATTAATAGAAAATGACTTGCTTTCTGTAGCTCTGTTCCTTTTTTTTTTTTTTTAGTGTTATGCAGATTTATATTCCAGAGGGATAATATTTTTTCAATTGTGTTATTGGTTAACAACAATAAATACGCATATTACGGCTTTTGACCAAGATCTATGAAAATTCCCACAACAGGATATTCTGCCTGTTTTCTATCTCCAATCTATTTGAGCTACTAATCACAAATGAAATAGAGCCATTTTTGTAAACCTGTGCATGCAGTGCCTCATAGACTTGATGCTGGAACTCCTTGGAACTGCCGCCTGGGGAAAAAATATTCCTGTCACACTGCTACACAAACAGAAACATGCCAGAACACCTCAAAGCAAGCATCCTGGAATTATCATAGGGTTAACCTTATTCTTTCCCACGGCAAATTCTCCTTAGCCATTCATAAAAAAGGAAAATGCTGTTTTATGAAACTACTAGAAAGGAAGAGAATAGTAAACTTTAGACACTTCTAGCAAAATGTTAATTATTTATGTTGCAGCACTGTTAAGTGAGATCAAGTTGAACTCTGCTGCCCTTGATGGACAAACTTTCAAGAGAATTTACCACGAATCTACCCTTGTTCCCATGGAGTCTGTGCCTGTTCTTACTACTACATGAAGTAGTAAGATATTTGGTGTCAGAAGAGCGCTGTTCTTTTTTTGGAAAGCAGGCAGCTCCATCGGGTCCAGATCCATCTTTAGAACTGCTTACTGCTATGGCAGTGGGGTTTCCTGTTTGTTAATTCACTTCTGGCCTAATAAATCCTAAGGTTGGGAAAATTGTACTACTTAGAACATCATTATTATTATTAAAACATTATATTATTAACAATATTTTAATAATAATGCTAATGAAAACAATAGCAATCATATGCTGTTTGGTATTGCAAGGTCTTTGGGCAAAGACAGTCCCTTACTAAATATACATAGCAAAAAGGATTCTGGATTACAGCAAGAGGACTTCCTAGTGTAGAAAAAAAAATAGTTCTAGGGACATCTGGATCTAAAAAAGTTGTGGATTAGAAACAACCCCCTTTCCATGGACTTCCTGATGTAGGGAGAGGAACCACCTGTGTGCAGTTAATACTACTAAATTAATTGGAAATTAACCAAAGTAGTACAGCTGCATTTGAAGCCAGAATCATATATTACTACACAAATTTTTGTTGTGGTTCTGTAATAATGGAAAGTTTATCTTGGAGCCATGCAGAGAACAGCAAATTTACTACAACTGCCACAGACAAGTGGGCATGAAAAATGATCAGTTCCTAAAAGCTTTTAAAGCAGCAATGTTTGTCCTTCTCGGCTTTATGAAGGTCATAAGTCTCTCTGGTATGATCTAAGAAATGTTATAACAGGGTTCACTTAAATGCAGCTGTGTCCTGAATCTGTGCTCAGAGAGACAAAATTCCGTTACAGAAATAGACACTGAACTTTTATCTCCAGGAGACAATATTCTGCAGTGGACTTGTTCAGAGATGCTGCCAATTCCAGACCACAGTCCAGTGACAGAGTGATCTATAGGATTTTTCCTGCCAGGAAAGCACCATCCAAAACTAACATCATCTTCATTTACTGTCTGCTTAGCTTAGACATCTCTTTACTGTGGCTTCACTTCCTATACATAGAGTGTATGTAGGTACACACACACAAATATGTACACATATTTTTATAGATAGGTATACATACATATTACACATACACATGCATGCATACACACAGGCATATATATATATATATATGCATATACGTGACTGATTTTAGAAATTACCTAGGGCTCCCTGGCCCAAGTAAGGGAGTGGACAAGGCTGTGCAACCCCCAGCACAAAGAACTGACCAAGTTAAAGTTCATTTTTCCTCTAGGGAACCCACCTGCAGCAAATCTTTCCCTGCCATAGGTAAGTCATGTGCCAGTGGTGATTTAGCTGTGCTGGACACAACATGAGGAGAAGGAAGAACAGAGGCTCCATCCAGACCCTGCCTCTACCCAGTTGCGTGGTTTAGCGAATTGGCAGCTATCTAAGTGCCCATATATTACTGTTCACTGTACGTTCAGAGATGTACAACTAGTTTCATGCAAAGCCTAATAAAAGAACTTTCCAACTGAGAGGAGGGACTTTCCCTGCTGGGTTCCTCTCCATATCCTTTGTAATTGCCGTGCACCTGGTGAGCAGCAGTAGAGCAGATGCTTTGTATAGTGACTGATGTTCAGTGCCGTTAGATATGGTCTGTGGAGTCACTCCTTGCAAGGCTGTTATTCCAAGGGAATGGCTGTCAGCAAGTTATTCACTAGTATTGGTACTGATACCAGCTATAGTAACATCAGCTTGAACATCAGAATGGTCCTGGGTTATAGAACTGTTGTTATTTTGCCTCAAGCTACTTTTGGAATCAGTTCCAGAAACAATCCCCATTGGAAAGGAATCTAAGCTTGCTCTCTACTCTTTGTGTTCCCAATAAAAGTGGCTTCCTTTCTGATGGATATTTCTCTCAACTCTTCTTCAAAATGCTCAATGCTAGAAAACTCGCAACCTTTCTAAATAACCTGTTGCAGGGCATTGCCAGTGTCAGCCCTCTTTATCTTATTATTCTTACTGTTAAAACAAGTTTGTTGTAGTCAATATGAGGTGAAATTCAGAAGGTGTCCAGCTGACAAGTATGTACACAATGTTAAAGAGAAAAGAAAACAAGTAGTAGCCTCTTCTACCTCATTCTTCCCCAGCAGTTTTCCCTCAGTAGATTTCTAAGGACTTCATAAAGATGTCTTATAATTCTTTAACAGATGGGGACAAATAGGGCAACAATCAAAGTAATTTGCACCATTCCTCCATCAATTCACTGAAGGGGAGAGAAAAGGGGACAAAAATGTTTGTGTAAACACTATCTGGTTTTACACTTCATTCTTTTGAGGCTGTTCTGAAAACACTATCCCAAATGATGGAAGGAATGTGAATTACAGTCATCCTAGGTAAAGAATATGATCCGAAGAACATGGCTATCAAGGTATACCTTTCCATCAACTTTAATGGCTATCAAATGAGATACAGAAGCTTTAAAGTGAGTATTTATAGTGCTAGAATAAAATAAAAAATAAATAAAATAAAAAACCTCACTAACCTATTTACTCAATCATGAATAATTATATGAACTCAACCTTTTGAAATATGAAAAATGTCTCTTTTTATCATCCACCACATTTACGCTAATACTTAAGTCAAGTTATGGAGTTGGGAAGTATATTATATAGTCCCAAACTAAAGTTTGACAATTAACCTTTCAGAGGAGCTGCATAGGAAGCCTCAGAGAAATGTAATGTTAGCAATTTATCGTGGTCCCCAGCATCTGAATAGCTTGAGATACAAAAATCCAGGTTAACTCATCAATGCCAAAGAAGCAACTCTTGTTTCATGTTTTGCCTTTACTTTAAAGGTACAGTGATTCTTTATCATCACACATTAGCTGTAAGAAAGGATGGATTCAAAATGATAGTTCATCTTTAGAGTGTGATATGAAACAAATCATCATCATGCTGTCTCTAAGAAGATAGATTATTTCAATTTTAGACCGAGGGAAGCTAGGACAGTGAGCATATCGTATCAGTTCAAGAAACCAGACCAGAATTTCTGTCTTCCTTATATTCCACAACCATACTTTGATAACTGAATTAAGCTCAGGACTTCCAGATATAATACACTGTATAAATACAATTTATATGTAAACATAATAAAGATCAACTCTAAGATCTTCCTAAAGTCCTGTGTCTAATTTTTCCCCATTTTGGTTAACCAGTAATTTCACCCATAATGGCAAAACTTTCTCACCAGGCCAAATGTAGAGATTCTGCTCTCCTTCCAATTCCATGTCTGAATGATAGTTCACCCCTGTACTTGCCCAAGCTTATTTTTCTGTAATGTTCTTCACATTTATCAAGGAATTAAGACATCAAACAGAGGAAGTATTCTTTAACCATCCCCAAATTCCTGAATTCCAGATTTCACCTACCTTCCCATCCTTCCTCTATTTCCTGTCAGTAACGACAGATACTGGGGTGTGATGAACCAAAGATACAGCCTAGCATGTAGTCCAGTGAGAGAGAAGCTGTTTGATGGGCTGTTACAGAACAGTTGAACTCTCGTATACCTTCACCCTTTAATCCCTGATCATGAAATGAGGTGAACAATTGCAATGGTTGCTGTGGGGTTAAAAGGCATAATTTAAGAAGAAAAGACCAGGCTGGTAAACCACCTCAAATCAAACATGAAAGGTTCATAACTATTGTAACCTAGCTTCACCTCCTCCTCCCCTCCCCTCCCCTCCCCTCCTCTCCTCTCCTCTCCTCTCCTCTCCTCTCCTCTCCTCTCCTCTCCTCTCCTCTCCTCTCCTCTCCTCTCCTCTCCTCTCCTCTCCTCTCCTCTCCTCTCCTCTCCTCTCCTCTCCTCTCCTCTCCTCTTCAAATTCACACTCTATATCAAAGGTATAAGGCTCAGCTGGAACCTGAGACCACATCCAAAACACAATAACTGTCACAGTTAGCTTGGGGGAAGTGTGAGAAACAAGAACAAAATCACACTTTCTGACAAGTATGGATTCACAAATCAATGGAGACAGGAAAGAAAGTAGCAGCAGGCTCGCTTTGGAAGTCTGTGGTGTGGTTTGACAACAGGGAGGCTGGCTCATCATTTAGCCATTCCTCCAGCTATAGTAAACTTTGAAGGACTGCAGAATCACAGGGTATGTGAATGCCACTGCAGCTACATTTTACAAAAACAAAAACATCACCACCATGAACAACAACAAATCCACAAGCCCAAAATAACAGCTTTCTAGTTACAAATTCCATAGAGAAGAATTCCTGGCAGCTCTCACTGAAGAAGCATGGGGCAGGTTTTTGTAAGGGTTTTCCTCACCACTTAGGGATCAGCTCAGAAATTTTCTTTGGAGAGTGCAACAACATGAAGTACAGCTGAGCTCTGAAAAAAAGGCTGAAAAAATATGCATAGTTCAATTGCTGGCCCTAAATACACTTCTGAGAACATTTGAAATTCCTTTTGCTACTGAACACAACAGGAGCTTTCCTTGGCTTTTCCATGGAGCCAGGCTCTCAGCCTATGCATGTGAATGAAAGGCGGCAAACAAGCCCTTTTTTTTAACTCAGAAGAGCAAGGTGAATCAAATTTACAGCTGTGAATAAACTTCATGCTTGTTATGTGACTGTCCTCAGCTATAAGGTAGGCAGTGCAAATCAGGCTGTTGGCAGATTTGCCTGTACAGAGAGATGAGAAATATGTGTTTCTTTGGCATCCTTAATATATTCCTAATACTAGTGGGAGTGCAGCCACCACTATGGAAACATGGACCCATCCCTCAGTAGAGTAAAATCAAGATGCTTCAATGTACTTTCAGAATAAGGGAAAAATATATATTTTTAATATAATTTGCAGTTATGCTGTTGGAAGGTTTTTAGGAAAATATGAAGGCTAATTTTAAGACTGTAGGGACTGTTTTGGGTCACTGTCAGTTCCTGAGTACTTATTCAAAGAGACATGGTCTCAAATCTCATTGAATTTCAAGAAGCATTTGGCTGCTTCATACATATCTACTTTTTTCAAAAGTACAAACCAAAGAGAATGGAAGAGGCGATTTATATAAACTCAGACCAGTCTTGCCATACATCCTGATTTTATCATGGGAAAATACTTGAAGTTTGATGATTGAGGCATAACGGCAGCAAGCATCAAATGTCAGTGCTAGTGAACATTTCAGCATGAGACAAAACTGTATTCTGAACCATGAAAAGTATTTAGAAGATTATAGTAAAAATAGCTTATGCTTATATTTTTTATCTTGACATGCTCATGTGTTACTACAAACATGTAAGTATCCTGAGCACTTTTTTCTTTTCCCTAAACACGAGAGCAATAAACAATGATCTGTGCAAAGTACTCCCAATACCTCCTAGAAATGAACAAATCTACAATTACAACAACAGTAATAATAAAGAAACAAAAAATATCTGCAGCTCTCTCTTGAGGCTAGAGGAGTCAGACAGTAAACAACAATCTACTCTTGTAAAAAGAATCTTATGAAAAGAATGATGACTCAATATGTGCTTAATTTATACCAGTCACAAGCCAATGGGTGTTCACTCTTGCACACTCATATACAAACACGTAGACATATTGAGTATTTTTCAAAATGCTAGGAAGAAAAGAAGAGAAAAATAGCTAGCTTCTTTAACTCTCCCTTTCCTGTTGGTGAGATAAACGAGAACCGGTGCCACAGCTGAGATTTTGGAGCTCTCTACAATCAGCTCTGAAGCAGTTGCTTGCAGGCAAAAGAGCCCATTGTGTGACCTCGCCAAGAATTATGGTGGTATGGGAATAAAGAAAAACACCGACACAAGAAAAATGTGCATTGGTTTGCGTTAGAGCTCACATAACATTTTACAGCAGCAGAAGGCCAAATGCTTACAATTCAAGGCACTGATGCTGTGCCTGATGAGATGAAAATTTCATGTCAGATAAGTGCTCAAGTGAGACAACTTGGCTTTATTTCTACTTTCCAGAGCATGCAGTAAGAGATGGCTGGTGCCCCCAGTGCAAACTGCCACCAAAAATCATCACATTAGGAGAATTTACCTTGGCACTTGAGTATTTCCTTGGATTAGAATAGGAAATCCTGTTATGTTTCCTATACTAGGTAACCACTGTGGAGATGATGGGTAAATCAGGTTGTAATTGCAATGCATGTTGGAATTATGTAACTTTACACCCGTTAAGAATCCCTGTTTTCTTGATATAGAAACAACTTCCTTTATTTTTTCGCCTCATTCTCCTTGGGCCATTTGATACACACCTAAAGATGTGGCTTTACTGGCTGAGAAGAGAAGACACCTGACTTCTGGCAGAGATCCCTGAAAACAAGCATTAGTGCTGTGTTTTTGGTAGGAAGATAATAGCCTGAAACATTTCAAGAGCTTTGCCTCCCAGAACACCCACAAGCTATTAAAATCTGCCTGTGGAAAACGTTAGGATTATATTAAAGCTAACTTGTTTTGGGGTTTCATATATTTAGCCTAGAAGTGAACATGGGAAGATGGTTTACCCTCACATTTTTTTCAGTTGATCAGAAAATCTTTCAACTCTTAGACATATTCTAAATGCTTTTAGCATTAACAAATGACTGGAGTAGCTACCGTGGTGTCTACTCTTAATATTAACATTGACTGCCGTTCCATTGCCTTTGTGCCTTGTAGGTCTTCATTGCTTTTTTTTTTTTTTTTCCTTTTTTTTTCCCCCAAAAAGCCTGACACCTGCTTTTTGCCACACTTTTTGTTTCAATGATAAATACAAATTAGCACCCAACCACATTCAAAGCTCTATTAATGACTGTGAGATTTCAAATACTGTGGCTCATTTTACATATGTGACTCTACCATTTCAGTATGAACAAAAAAGAATATTTCTTTCCTCCTTCACTCTGTTCTGACTCACATATATTTTAAAATGTATTGTTGGAATCTGGCTAATTTGAAAGGATAGAGTAGGATAAACTCCAGAATGGCCTGACGAGCAGACATGATACATCCTACATGCTGAGCTACTGGATGTGTTCACAGCCGAACCCCTCTAGCTACCTAGTATTTTACAACTCTTTTAGCATCACACAGTCATTTGTTCATTTTTCCTCACAACGTTCCCTGTGAGGTAAGTCATGTTCCTCAGCTGAAAAAGGAAATTACTAAGTGATTCAGAAAGATTATTTTTGAAAAGGGATCTGTATTCTCTTAAAACAGATTAGGTCTTTTAAACTCTGTTGAACTGTTTGGAGGGAGTTCTAGACCTTTGTCCCTCTGAAGACCAGAAATAATCAATGAATTTCTATTATAAATGTAATACATGTATCTATAGGTAGTTTATATCCATTTTAAAAAATATTGACTGGCTTTCCATTGCCTTGGTGCCTTCTAGATCTTCATTGCTTTTTATTATTTTATTTTATTTATTCTATTTTTTTCTTTTTTCCCCAAAACTGAATAAATGAAGCATGATCCGTTTATGTGGGGGAATATCCATTGCCTCTTGCTGATGTCCCTACTGTCAGGGAACTGAACATCTTTATCTGTGCTGTCTTTGGTAGATATGTTTGGGTTCGCAGAGCCAATGCAGGAAGCCAGCTGTACCTACACTACTGGGAAGGATGGAGCCAGCAAGAAGACTGGTCATCTCACTGTTGGGATGCTCCCACATTGCACTGGAGCCACCATTTGTGCAGTGTGGCTAAGGGAGGGACTGTGTGTGATGCACAACATATGAGCTAACATGTCCATATAGACCTTATCTAGAAGAGGAATTGAATAATCATCTTGAGGTACTAGTGGAAACCTGTGGCAAAACAAGCCAGCACTCTTTCTACAACACTGAGCTCTAACTATACAGATTGTTATGCTTTATAACCCTGAAACTAGGCTAGATATGCTAATGGTTTACGATGGAACTTCAAGCTCTTTTTGTTTTGCATAAACTAGTGATTGTCTCTGTGTTAAAAGCAAATAAAATCTCAAGTTTTGTCCAGCAGAACATTATAGAAACAAAATAATCAAAATAAGATGAGATATAACGCAGTCAAAAAAATCTTACTTTGTGTGAACCCAGAGATTAGGCAGTTCTTTGTAACACAGTAGAGTGAAAATTCAGTCCCATTCAGACCCCAAGTCTACAACAAGTGAGTGCATGATTTTGAGTAAATGACCCACACCCAAAACTTCACAAGGACTGAAGTACATAAAATGCAAGTAATGCAGTAGGCCTTGGACACATAAGTCTCTGTGAGGAGTAATTAAAACATGTCTAAATTCTCCATGTGTTAAGAATACGATGAATTTATTTGCTCTTACCGTTTTCCATTGCTTTCGTATCTTGTCATATCCTAACATCTGTAGGGCCAGGACTTTTTCCTCCTGTATTCACATGAAGTCTCCTTTTGTATGCACATGGAATCTCATGTGAGGGAAAAATCTGATCTTAGTTTCCATTAATGTTTTACTGAGGAATGTGGGACAGAGTTGCCATGCATTACCTGCAATGGACTCTGATAGCACCCTGTGATATACAAAACCTTGCATCTTTCTCTGCATTAATGGATAGTTAAGAAATTATTGTTCTTCACTGTTCCTTCTCTATCCTCGTTTCTTAAGATGCAGAAAGCTCCCGCTCCCGTGATTATCTGCCATTTATGTGTTTGTCCTCCTTGGTAGCATGTGACTCTATCGGCTATTTTCAATCAAATTTGTCAGACTTTTAATGTAAAATGTTCCTACAAGTTTCATGATCAGGTAAATGAGGGAGATCCAAAAATAATTCCACCTTCTTTCTGGAATTATTTTAGCTTTACCATGAACATCGCCTCAATCATCTGTCAGGATCTCAAACAGACCAGATTCCTCATCTTAGTCAAGAAACCTCATTATGTCAGGAACTCTACAAATACATAAATCGCAGCCCCAGGCACTTTGCATTGTAAATGAAACCAGTCACACCTTCATGATATTTGAATGTCTCAATTTGTTCTATTTTTAGTTAGAAACAGAACTTGCAAATCCTGCTGTATAAGAACAAACTGAGTGAAACAAACATAAAAATTCTATAAAGAGTCTGGAGAAAAACAACATTATTAAATTCAATGGTTTTGAAACAAAAGAAAAGCCAAAATAAGCTCTGAGAAAACTATTTATCTAGGCCAGTCCAATCTTGCAAGAAAGGAAAGCTCCAAAAGGCATTAATTCCACTTCTGTGTTATTATCCCTGAAATACATCACTGCAGTTTGGACGTATAAAATGTCTTCAACAAGCATGGAGAGGAACATGTTGACAAAGAAATATATGTTATTAGTTTGAGCTGCTGGGTCACCTGAGGGACATCAATACAAACAACCTGGCTAATTTAGCCAAAAAATAAGCAAGTAGTTGAGACTCTAGCCAGAGTAGGAGGGGAAAAAAAAGAATCACTAATGTAATCAAGAAAGACAGAAAATGAATACCAGGCTGAGAAGAAACATGTTTGTGGAATAGGTGTGTCAAGAGAGATAGCTGCATAGTTCATCTAAATGACAATATGAGTGTGTTCTCCTCAGGCTCTGTTTCTTTCTCTGTCTTGTGTGTTTATTTATTTTTTTCTGTTCTTGCTTACAGCAAGTTGCTGGAAGGGAAACAGTGTGAACCAATGATTACTCTCTCACTAGTCTTTTGAGTCTTCAGACTTCTTCCCCTCCCCAGAGGCAGCCTAGAAAGAAAAAATAATCAGTTTAGGGAGTGTGGTAGTATGGTAGAGAAAATTATAACACAGGGATGAATGTTTGCAGTTTTCACTCAACCCTTGTTAATAGGTAGTTTAAAAGGTGGAAGGTGTCATCTGTGGGACTGCAGTAATCATGCACTTCACCTATTCCCTGTTGATTATTGTTTTTTTCTATTTCTCTATGACCTGCCAACTGTCTAAAGAACCATATATATCTTATTTCAGCTCCATCAGACTGTTCTCTGATATTTTTTGAGTTAGAGCGGTAACAACAGGGAGTGGAACTGAGGGAAAAAATGCAGGAAATCTTTCAGTGCTTCCATTCCAGAGAAAAGCATGCAGAAATGTGGAAATATTGGGATCCACCTTTAAGGTGGTAAAGCCTCACAGCGCTGGAATGAATCTGGAAGATATTTTCAGACAAAGCCAAGTTGTGCCTCAAACCTTAACAGGGCCTTGACTGTGCCCAACTCTTAGCAGTTTCAGGAGTCAATCACCAGAGCTAACCTTCAGTGGTTTCAGATCTATAGATCTACAATAATTTCAGTAAAATATTACACAAGCTGAGGGTACGATTGAAGGGACTCTCACCTCCAGAATCATAGTTATAGGGGAACCTGGGCAAGAAGGGACCTCTGGAAGGATATAGTCCAACCTCTTACTCCCAGCAAGGCTGTCTTTAAAATTACAGTGATTACAAGGAGCTCATACTGCATGTTTAGATCAAGCAGGACAATTGCATGCCAGAGAACTTGCCAGGGTTAGGAAACACCGCAATGTGCATTTGACTTTGGACCTGTATTGTATGTGGCAATGCCTGGATCCAGCATGGACTGGTGCTGATGGTTCCCATCTGATTTTCAAAAAAAAAAAAAAAAAAATCAGATTAGTTTTCGTAAGCTTGTTTCCTCTTGCCAATGCTGATCAAATTGGGATGTTTCTAAAGTAAGATTTTTTTTTCCCACTGTCAAAAAACACAAAGCTTTACAAGGGCAGGGATGCAGCAAAGTAGGAGTGATGGATTTGTTATGAGAATCTTACTTAGAAAGTTAATCACACAATAGTCCTCTTCAGGAACCACAGAAGAGGTTCAGCAGTGATCCAAGATACTGCTGCTGTGCAAAGAAGAGTAACAAAGCTGGTGAAGGGACTAGAAAACAAGACATACAAGGAGTGACTGAGGGACTTGGGGTTGTTTAGTATGAGGCTGAAGATGAGACTGAGGGGAGACCTCATTGTTCTCTACAAATACCAGAAAGGAGGTTGCAGCGAGGAGGGTGTCAGTCTCTTTTCTCAGGTGACAAGTGATATGACGCAAGGAAACTAACTGAAGTTTCATCAATTATAGTTTATATTGTGTATTAAGAAGAATTTCTTCACAGAGAGGGTGGTCAAGCACTGGAAAGGGCTGCTGGTGGAAGTGGTGGAGTCCACATCCCTGGAGGTATTTAAGAGAGATGAGGATGTAACACTAAGGGACATGGTTTAGTGATGGGACTTGATAGGTCAGGCTGATGGTTAGACCTGGTGATCCTGAAGGTCTTTTCAAACCTAGATGATTCTATGATTCTATGAAAACATCAGATTCTGTGAAGGGTTTCCAGATACTAAAGCCAAAACCAAACAAAAACAAAAACAAAACAAAACAAAAATATGTATATTTGCAACCTGGTACATATCAACACATTTAATTTCAGGAAAATTTGTCTTTGAGACAGAGGGTGTTTCCTTTCAGTAAAGAACTGAAGATCCAGCTTTTAAAACCATAGACAAAATCTGGGATATTCAAAGTGCACTGAATACTGACCAAACGCTATTACCATTTAAATAGGAAGAGTAGATTAACTGGTTTTGAAAAATCTCATCTCCAAAGCCAACCAGAGTATTTAATCTACCCCTTGAGTCCAACACAAGTTTGTGTTCCAATGGATATATTGTACTGTCAAATTTTAAATGACCCACGGCATAAAATTCAATATTCTTCTATAGTCTTATCAACCTTCTCCCTAGAAACGTTTCCTCACCTTCAGCTCATTTAGACCATTCTTGTTTCACTTCTAACTTTTTTTTTTAGTGTCTGGCTGAAAGAGACATTTGAAAACCCTCAACAAGATTCCCTACTAGGCATTAAGTACTATCACAAAAACAAACTGCACACTGTGATGATTTTTTTTTTTCAATCAGAGATCAAAACAAATGCTTTCCATTCAGTATGATACAATGAAAAGACAGAGAATGTTGAGAGTGTTTGACAATATAAAATTTGTCCATATTTGAAAGTTTAATGTCTTTACATCCACTCTGGTTAGTAAGAAGTAGCTTATGGAAATCATGCCCAGTAAATTTTAAGAAGGCAAGATGAAGTTTTACAAATATTTTTCCTAAGCCATTGCTTGATTTTAAATCATTCTTCCTAGATTTTCTCTCTCTCTCTCTTTTTTTTTTTTTTTTTTTTTTTTGTGGTGCTCTTTACCTTTCTACTGAAACAAGACAAAAATCCAAGATCTGAGTTGATTCAAAATATCTGCATTATATGCCAGCTGGGAAGTAGTAACCATACATTGGCAAGATTACTTTTACAGCTTAGAAGTGAAACAAAAGCAGCCTAATGTGACAAGTCAGCTTAGTCATATTGGGGAGGGAAAAAAAAAAGGAAAAGTCTTTAAAATTGCAATTGCAAATTTACCTGCTGCTGTGGGCCAGACTCAAGCTTTAATGTTGACAACCACACAACTGTAGCAGCAATATGCCACAAGCCTGCACACAGGGCTCAAGCACAAGCGAAATGATAAAGCCTGCGCAAACTGTAATGCATATGAGCTTTTTCCCCCACAGGTAGTTTCCATTTGTGGTGATGCCTCTTCAAGTTGGGACTGGACATGGACAGACCAACAAAACAAGTACCTCAAACTACATATAAAGGAGGTGCCACATTGGCTCAGATTTCTAGCCCAACCTACCTTCACTTTGTTGTCACTTAACAGTGACAACAGAAATTAACTCCAAACCTATTCAGGGGACACAAAAAGATTTACCAGGCTGGCTAATAGCTTGTGGTCCCTTTCATCTCACAACAAAGTCAGGACAAGCTCTACAGCACATATGGTGCAAGCTGCTATGCTGTTAAAGAGAACGTGGACTGCAGAAGAGGGAAGACAACTAGGCTGAAATGGCCCTGGGAAAAGTAGAAATGATGCTATAGACCTAGGAATGTGCATCGTGCAGCATAATAGCCCTTCCTGCCTTGTATTTTCAAAGATATATCAGAACTGGAAAATGTTCAGAGAGAAGCCATAATGCTTAGCAGATGTGTAGAAAATCCTCCAGATGAAGAAAGACCATGGAGACAGGAGGAGCGTGGAGACATTGGGAACTGACTGTTCATTTCTTCACCAGTACCAAAATTAAGGTATGCTATATGAAGCTACTAGGTATCAAGTTCAAAACAAAGAGAATAAAGGGCTTTGGGGCCCATGGGGTGTAGAAGTCTTCTAGAACTTGTTGCTAAAATCTTTTACAGATGTTAATAGTTTGTCTCCAACAATTCTGTGCCTAATTTGATTTTCAAGCTGTTAGAGAGCTGGCATGGGCATAGCAGGTTTTGTCAACGCTGAGGGTTTTTTCTTCCAAGGGACTAAATAAATTCTGTCTTTTCTTCTGCACTTTCCTGAATAATATTGAAAAATACAGAGTAAAAGCAAACAAACCAAAAACCAAAAGACCCAAAGGTCTGACCATCAGAGGAAGAAGAGCAATTACATCCCTCATTTTAGCCTGCCCATGTGTATTAGCAAACCTTAGGGTTCAGGATACCTGAAATGAAGGACAGACACCTTGGGTTAAGTTTTTTTGATTGGCTGGTTGGCTTTTTTTGTTTGTTTGTTTGTTTTTGTTTGTTTGTGGTTTGTGTTTTGTTGTTTTTTTTTTTTTTTGGATGATTTCTTCATTCTCTGACTCTCACAAAGAATTCATATTGAACTCAAAATATTAAAACATCACTCAAAACAGACCATTGCTTAGAGAATTTTAAATAAATATATAGAGCCAGGAGCTTACAGTTCTCCTGTTGAGACACAAATGCCAAAATCCAAAGCTCTACAGTTAGCTATACTTAACAGCATAAAAAAGTAATGAACTAGCAGGTATTACACAAAGAGACAGACTGTATTTTTGGATAACTGAGTAAACTGAAGATATTTCACAAGCGATGTCAGCCATGCCTCACAGAAGGGCAAGCACCATAGGAAATCCTGCCTTTGTCTGCACATTTCTGGACATCTTGGTCAGTGCTGTGCTCTGCTCAGAGCTTGCTAAGCACCAAACACGGCTAAAAGAGATGTTCTGGGTGTGGTATGAATGAATAAAGATGAAAAGTAGGGAGAGCACTTCAGCTATTAGTTATAACAGTAGTCTGTAATGGATTACTACCTGTTTGCTTGATAGAGCCTTGGAGGATGCATGTAGGGGGAAAACAAAAATAAAAGCAGTATCCTGAGAATGGAAAGACCTGGGTTCACATCCTGACACTTCCACAGAACATTTGCTTGGCCATGGACAGGAGACGTTGCACTGTTTGGCTCTCTACAGGGTCAGAGGGTGCAAGCCTGACACCCAGAGGAGACCCAGGTCTGTGTAGTGAGCCCAGGCACAGCCAATCTTCACTCAGTTCATCTCTCCATGACTCAGTTTTCCATCTTTGAAAAGGACGTAAGAGTAGTTCCACTTGCCCAAGTGGCTTGTAAATCACTTCAAGGAATTTGAAAATAGCAACAGCAGTAGTTTGGAGCCTGAATTTTCAGAGTTCATCATTTCTGTTGTTCACCTGTGAGCTGAATTTTCTAGCAGGCCTTGGATTTTATGAGATGCCTCACTTGAACATATTTTGGGCCATGTTTTTGTGATGGGTGCCTTGTTTCCTAAACCTTCAAAGACTGAACATAATGCGAAGAAAGGCAGAAGATTAAGTAGTTGATTCTTTGTTTGACATGCAGGGCCACTAATTGCTAAAGAGAGCAAGCTTTTGAGTAGTCTTGACATTTTCAACGAATGCACACCTGCCGATGCTGTATTTTGCTTCCCTCAGTTCCACGAGTTGCCTGCAGAAAGGAGGAAGACAAGGCCCTTTTTCAGGGCTCTGACCTTCAGAGAGAAATGGAAAGAGTGAGGTTAGTCCCCCATGCATCTGCATAAAGGAGATAAATCAAATCCTCTGCTGCAGAGGTAACACACACAGGGGGTCCTCAGTATGCAAGGAAGCCGAGGTTGAGAGAAAATCACTATGGTGCGTATACCTTTCACCAGGCAGCCTAACAAATGACACATTCAGGAAATTTAAAGTCTCTGTGATTGTATCTACAGTAAACTTTATTTTTCCCTCCCCTATTAATTTCTGAATGGAAGAGAAAGAAAAAGAACCAGAGCATTTACCCGTCTGAAGGAGGGAGCAAACTTATAACTGATTTGATTTATTTTGTTCAGTAGAGCAAAACCCTACTGAACAAAACATTCAATTACTAGTTTAAACTGTATGAAAGTCAGCAACATTTTGAATATAGCCCTGATCTAGCTGTGGCTTCCTAAGGAGAGGTGTGAGGAAATGTCAGTGCGATGGAGTCTCACCCTCCTAACCATTTACCTTGTCTGGTGTGTCACACAGCAGAGCAGACGGTGCAACATCCTCCAGCATCACCCCCAGACTTTCTAGCCAACAAGAATAACTTCGATTGCTTCAAAGGATAAAAGAGATTGCCCTGGCTGTGAGTATAGACAAATGGTCAGTTGGACACTGTCTGAGAAGACTAAAATGTAAAATTTCCTGGGACGTAACTTTTCACTCATGTGACACAAATTTTCACTGGGACATTAGTGAATTTCAACTCATTCAAACCTGCACTGAACACAAAATGTAGCTTCATAGCATATCACTTGGGGAAGCATCTGGCACATGAGTCTGTTCCATTACTAAAAGTTCAATGGTGCTGTAATGCATGCAGAGTGCCTGGGAACCACAGCAATTGCTTGGGAAAAGAATAAATTATTAATACGCAAAAAAATAATATATTTAACAATATAAATTAATATGCAAACACATCAGACAAAAGCAATTCACACTTCTGGAAGTGTGGTGGTCATGGGTGTATCAGCAGAGTAAGCAACATACTGCATTTGTCTGAACTGAACCAGCAGGATAGTAAGAGCCAGGAAGCACCATCATTACCTTCCCTGATGCTACAAGCCAACTAGATGCAAATAATTCATGTGAGAATTAATTTTAAAAATGGCTTTCTAAAGAAAGAACTGATTTTTTTCCCTACTTAATTGATTTTGCTTTCACTTTCCTTTCTGCTTCCTCTCCTTGAATAAAGTGCCACAGGCAGTAGAATAGGTACTTTAATACCAAAATTATCCTAGAAAGTAAGTTTAATCACACACCCCAAGGTTTTCAGAAAGGAGAGTGTAAAGTATAGCATATTTTGGCACTTACAAGGAAGAAATGTCTTGAATTAGAGTGGCTGAAAGATTTTCTTGAGAATCTTTTTCTTTTTTTTTTTTTTTCCATTTTATTTTACACAAATTTCAAGCTTTGGGTAGTTTTTAGGAGGCCTCTCCTTCCTGCATTATGATTCTGTCTACATGTCAGAGGCGACCTACTTGCCGAGGCGACCGGCTCCGGGGCAGACGCGTGCTGCAGCGGAGCGCGGGATCGGGACAGGCAGGGCTATTTTTCGGGCATCGAGCCTACGTGAGGGAGCCGCCAGGCACCGGCAGCCCTCGTGAGGGAGGCTGACGAGGCGTAGGCGGAGCCAGCAGCGTCAGCGACAGCGTCAGCGGCGGGCCTTTTAAATCGGGCACCACCGTCATTTCAGACACCACTTGCCGAGGCGACCGGCTCCGGGGCAGACGTGTGCTGCAGCGGAGCGCAGGATCGGGACAGGCAGGGCTATTTTTCGGGCATCGAGCCTACGTGAGGGAGCCGCCAGGCACCGGCAGCCCTCGTGAGGGAGGCTGACGAGGCGTAGGCGGAGCCAGCAGCGTCAGCGACAGCTCCTCCCCCCAGCCGTTCAAAGGCAGCCCTTAGGGAGCGCGAGCAACCAGGAGCGCGGCGACCAGGGCCGGCAAACAGGGAGTGACGCGGCAGTTAGCGAGGCAGTTAGCGCAGGCAGGGCGGGCAGGAAGGGCGGAGCGCTCACACCCGCTCATAGGGACACCTCCTCTAACGGCACTCTCCCGTCAGCTGGGCTGCAATGGTCTCCACCAGGCACGGTGCTTTCTCTAGGAAGTCAGTACACACCCAGACCGACTGCCCGTCCAAACATGCGGCAGTTCAGGTCTCCGGGTGCGGGGAGTGTCTGAGCCTCTTGCTGCCATCGGCGGGAGGCAGAGGGACTGCTTGCGTGAGGTGCGAGCAGGTGGATGACCTGGTCCGCATGGTGGCGGAACTCAAGGAGGAGGTGCAGAGGTTGAGGGATATCAGGGAGTGCGAGCGGGAGATAGACTGGTGGAGTGACTCCCTGCAGGACCGGAGGGAGAGGGACCGGGGTGAGACGCCCCAAAGGGGGGTGGACCCCCTGCCCTGTCGCCATCGGGCAGAGGGAGGGGACCTGCGAGTTGAGGAGGAATGGAGACGGGTCCCCTCTCGACCTCGCAGGAGATGCCCTCCCCTTCCGGCGCTGCCTTCCCAGGTGCCCTTGAACAATAGGTTTGAGGCCCTGGAGCTTGAGAGACCGGTGGGTGAGGACGAGGTAGGAAGCCTGCCCAGGAGGATGCCTGAGGTGAGGAAGTTGACTCCACGCCTCAGGACTGCCTCCACCAAGAAAGAAAGAAGGGTGATTGTTGTGGGCGACTCCCTACTCAGGGGAACGGAGGGCCCTATTTGTCGGCCTGACCCCACATATAGGGAAGTCTGCTGCCTCCCTGGGGCCAGGGTCAGAGACGTTACCAGGAAGCTTCCAAACCTGGTTCGCCCCTCTGACTATTACCCGCTTTTGATAGTCCAGGCTGGCAGTGATGATCTTGAAAAGAGAAGCCTCAAGGCTATCAAACAGGACTATAGGGGGCTGGGACGATTGGTGGAGGGAGCGGGAGTGCAGGTGGTGTTTTCGTCTATCCCTATGGGGGGGAGGGAGAGGCACGGAGAGGACATGGAAAGCTCACGTGGTTAATAGGTGGCTCAGAGACTGGTGCCGGCACAGAAACTTTGGGTTTTTTCACCATGGGGAGCTTTACTCGGCACCCGGCCTGATGGCCTCAGATGGGTCCCTATCTCCAAGGGGAAAACGGATCCTAGGCCAGGAGCTGGCGGGGCTCATAGAGAGAGCTTTAAACTAGGCGAGAAGGGGGACGGGGCTCAAACAAGGCTTGTTGGAGCCGTGCTGGGGGAAACAATGGCTAGGCTGGGGAAGAAGGCGATGGCCCAGCTGAAGTGCATCTACACTAATGCACGCAGCATGGGTAACAAACAGGAGGAGCTGGAAGCCATCGTGCAGCAGGCAGGCTACGACTTGGTTGCCATCACGGAGACGTGGTGGGACCGCTCCCATGACTGGAGTGCTGCAATGCCTGGCTATCGGCTCTTCAGGAGGGACAGGCAGCACAGAGGGGGTGGTGGCGTGGCTCTCTACATTAGAGAATCTTTTGATGTTGTGGAACTCCAGGCTGGGAATGATAAGGTTGAATCCCTGTGGGTTAGGATCCGCGGGAAGGCCGGCAAGGCTAGCGTCCTGGTCGGGGTCTGTTATAGACCGCCAAACCAGGATGAGGAGACGGATGAGGAGTTTTATAGGCAACTGACAGAAGTTGCAAAATTGTCGGCGCTTGTCCTCGTGGGGGACTTCAACTTCCCGGATATATCCTGGAAACACAACACGGCACGGAGAAAGCGGTCTAGGAGGTTTCTGGAGAGCGTGGGAGATAGCTTCCTGACGCAGCTGGTCAGTGAACCCACCAGGGGTGGTGCCCCGCTAGACCTTCTCTTCACAAACAGAGAAGGACTGGTGGGAGATGTGGTGGTCGGAAACTGTCTTGGACAGAGTGACCACGAAATGGTAGAGTTCTCTATTCTTGGCGAGGCCAGGAAGGGGACCAGTAAAACTTTCTGTATTGGACTTCCGGAGGGCTGACTTTGAGCTGCTCAGGACGCTGGTTGGCCGAGTCCCTTGGGTGGCGGTTCTGAAGGGCAGAGGAGTCCAGGAAGGCTGGGCGCTCCTCAAGAAGGAAATCTTAACGGCACAGGAGCGGTCCGTCCCCACGTGCCCAAAGACGAGCCGGCGTGGAAGAAGACCGGCCTGGCTCAACAGAGAGTTGCGGCTTGTGCTTAGCAGAAAAAAGAGGGTTTATAATCTTTGGAAAAAAGGGCGGGCCGCTGAGGAGGACTACAAGGATGTAGCGAGGCTGTGCAGGGAGAAAATTAGAAAGGCCAAAGCTCATCTGGAGCTCAACCTGGCTACTGCCGTTAAAGACAACAAAAAATCCTTTTACAAATATATCAGTGCGAAACAGAGGACTAAGGAGAATCTCCATCCTTTACTGGATGCGAGGGGAAACCTAGTTACTAAGGATGAAGAAAAGGCTGAGGTGCTTAATGCCGCCTTTGCCTCAGTCTTTAGCGGCAATACCGGTTGTTCTCTGGATACCCAGTGCCCTGAGCTGGCGGAAGGGGATGGGGAGCAGGATGTGGCCTTTGCTATTCATGAGGAAATGGTTGGCGACCTGCTAAGGAGCTTGGATGTGCGCAAGTCGATGGGGCCGGATGGGATGCACCCGAGGGTACTGAAAGAACTGGCGGAGGAGCTGGCCGAGCCGCTTTCCATCATTTATCGGCAGTCCTGGCTATCGGGGGAGGTCCCAGTTGACTGGCGGCTAGCCAATGTGACGCCCATCTATAAGAAGGGCCGGAGGGCAGACCCGGGTAACTATAGGCCTGTCAGTTTGACCTCAGTGCCAGGAAAGCGCATGGAGCAGATTATCTTGAGGGTCATCACACGGCACTTGCAGGGCGAGCAGGCGATCAGGCCCAGTCAGCATGGGTTTATGAAAGGCAGGTCCTGCTTGACGAACCTGATCTCCTTCTATGACAAAGTGACGCGCTTGGTGGATGAGGGAAGGGCTGTGGATGTGGTTTACCTTGACCTCAGTAAGGCTTTTGACACCGTTCCCCACAACATTCTCCTCAAGAAACTGGCTGCTCGGGGCTTGGACTGGCGTACGCTTCGCTGGGTTAGAAACTGGCTGGATAGGCCGGGCCCAGAGAGTTGTGGTGAATAGGAGTCAAATCTGGTTGGAGGCTGGTCACAAGTGGTGTCCCCCAGGGCTCGGTACTGGGGCCGGTCCTCTTTAATATCTTTATCGATGATCTGGATGAGGGCGTCCAGTGCACCCTCAGTAAGTTTGCAGATGACACCAAGCTAAGTGCGTGTGTCGATCTGCTCGAGGGCAGGAAGGCTCTGCAGGAGGATCTGGATAGGCTGGAGCGATGGGCTGAGGTCAACTGTATGAAGTTCAACAAGGCCAAGTGCCAGGTCCTGCACCTGGGGCGCAACAACCCCAAGCAGAGCTACAGGCTGGGAGATGAGTGGCTGGAAAGCTGCCTGGCCGAGAAGGACCTGGGAGTATTGGTTGATAGTCGGCTGAATATGAGCCAGCAGTGTGCTCAGGTGGCCAAGAAGGCCAACAGCATCCTGGCCTGTATAAGAAGCAGTGTGGCCAGCAGGTCTAGGGAGGTGATTGTCCCCCTGTACTCGGCTCTGGTGAGGCCACACCTCGAGTACTGTGTTCAGTTTTGGGCCCCTCGCTACAGGAAGGACATGGACGTGCTCGAGCGAGTCCAGAGAAGGGCGACCAAGCTGGTGAGGGGTCTGGAGAACAAGTCTTACGAGGAGTGGCTGAGGGAGCTGGGCTTGTTCAGCCTGGAGAAGAGGAGGCTCAGGGGCGACCTTATCGCTCTCTACAGTTACCTTAAAGGAAGCTGTAGTGAGGTGGGGGTTGGTCTGTTCTCCCACGTGCCTGGTGACAGGACGAGGGGGAATGGGCGAAAGTTGCGACAGGGGAGTTTTAGGTTGGATGTTAGGAAGTACTTCTTTACCGAAAGGGTTATTAAGCATTGGAACGGGCTGCCCAGGGAGGTGGTGGAGTCACCATCCCTGGAGGTCTTTAAAAGACGTTTAGATGTAGAGCTTAGTGATATGGTTTAGTGGAGTACTTAGTGTTAGGTCGGAGGTTGGACTCGATGATCTTGAGGTCTCTTCCAACCTAGAAATCTGTGTCTGTGTCAGTCTAAGTATCCCATGAACCAGTCCAGTGACACAATAGCGCTGCAGCCTCAGCCACAGTCACGAGGAGATGCTGAGGAGCAGGGTGATTATGTGATCTACAAGCACTGTTACTTTGCCCTGTTCTCTCCAGAGTTCATTTGTAACCACACACAGTGAATGGCAAGGTTCCTTGGTCCTATGAAAACTGAACAAAACACAACCCTCTGCAGACACAGAGCAAGAACATGAGCACAACATCTGAGCCCCATTTCAATGCATTCTTTAATTCCATGCTTCTGAGACCTTGAGCATTTGTGTTCAAAACAGAGTCAAGGGAGAGGCAGCTCAGCTGAGCTGCCAGCTCTCAAAAAGCACTCTAGAACTGAGTTGATGAAAAAAAAAAAAAAAAGGAAAAAAAAAAGAAAACAAAACCAGCTGATAAAAGCATAACTCAGGGACTTGATAGCAGCCAAGAAAGAGTGTTGCAGAGTGCTGATTGCAAAGTGATAGACAGAGGTTTCCATTTCACACATTGTCATTCTAATCTTGCAGTCCCAGTTCCACAATGTCAGGACAGATCCCTCATAAAAAGAGGAATAAAAAAGGAGCGAAAGAGGAGAAATAACTACACAGCCTAGGGTAGGAAACACAGAAAGGGGAGGGGGCATTTGTTTAAGTGTTCGGCAATTTACAGCACAGGCATTTTCCATTCATAAACTGAACTCTGATGTTCCTGAAGGTGAAGACAAAAAAAGGCAAGATAAAACCAGAAAGTATTTTGGCATAGTTGGACAAAATGTTCCATCTGCAGGTATAATTGACACAGACTAAATTCCAAGAGTATAAATGCCAGGAAACTCACAGGACTGTCAGACAAGCAGAGGATCCTCTTATGATTCACCCTAATCCTCTGAGATAGTTGCCTGTATCTTGTGAAGAGCCAGAGCCCTTCAGTAAAGAGGATGATGACATAACAAATACCTCTGTCTCTCTGCTCTTAGGAGCCTTTATATGCTCCTATGCACAGAGCAAGAAAATTTCAATCTATCTACAGAAGCACTATTGAGAAAATGCTATAGCTTGAATCCTACAAAAAGGTCATCGGGACCCTCACCTTGAATGGAAGCAAAAGCTCATTGAAGGAGCAAGTACCATAGAGCACTGCTGGTGTCTGAAAAATAAAATCAAGTACAAGAGAAGAGGGGATGTCTGGATCTCTGATTTTACATTAGAGAAATAGAGAATACAATGTTAGGTAGGAAGAGATTTAACGCAAAATGAGGAACTGAGCCAGCAAAAGTAGGAAGAAATGTTACACCGTAGGCCAAGAACTATGCCTGTGCTTCCATCTAACTATTCATAAAAATGTGAAAAATATAGAGGGACATAAAAAACATCATGGAAAGGCTAAAGGGGAAGATGGTAAAGCAGATATCAAACCTAATGAGACATGGAAGAGACAGAATCAGTGACAGAACTGTGGGCAGAGTGAAGGGTAAATGAAGTCACTGCTCGTTTGTGTTCTGATTTCTGCTTTTCATCTCCAGCAGTAAAATAGAGCTTTCATATATAGCTTATTCCCTACAACTATTCCAGACTCTTCACTGTTATAGTCTTAAAAAATGCATCTTTAAAATGATGATAATTCACTAAATACTGACACCAGACTTAATTTAATTTCAAGGCATCAACTGAACTGGAATAGAAAACCTTCATTTTCTCGGCAAAACTTTGCACCTCATAAAGGTTTTATCTGTTGCTATGGCAAAGGCTTTACCCAAAGGAGTTGCTTGTAGAATACCACAAGAAGGGGGAATTTTTCAGTTCCTTTCGCATACACATTTTCATACCCCAGACATTTTAATTTAATCATATTTTCCCTTCATCCTTCAGAGAGTTTCTTTTATTCTTGAATAAGCTGCATGTCTACATCAGCTGTATGGAAGCATTCATTCTTATCCTCTTCCCCACTGTAAATCAAAATCTACTTTTAATTACAGAATATCAGCTATTTCTCTTTGATGACATTCAAGTGCTTATTCCAAATTGAAAGAGCAATAGAGCAACTGCCATGGTATTTTCATACATAGAGCAATGACCTTTTTAATATGATTTCATGGAAACAATGGAGGTACATTCATCAGGTTGTATAGAAACTTACTGCTGCTTTTATTTTCAGACATTCCGCTTTCAATTCACAATGACATTTGATGGGAGACATAAAAATGTCAGTAGATCAGGGTTTTTTGTGTTTTTTTTTTTTTTTTCAGCAACCTCATCTGACAAGAATTCCCTCCTCCCTGTTTCTTTTTACAGTGCTATGTTGTTCACTCATTTAGGCCTACTTCAATTTGCTTATTAAATATGTAAGATCTTCATTATGCAACCAAGAGTTGAATCATGTAAGATTAACACAAAGCCCTTGTGAGGGATTTTTTTTTAACATTATTAATATTAATAGTATGTGCAGCTCACATATTTTTGTACTTTCCAAACCCAAATGTCAATACAGTGGATAAATTATACTTTCCTTCCTTGTCTTCCTTGTCTTCTTCAAAGAGAGGATGACATTCAACTTAACTAAAAGCAAAACTTCACACATTTCCAGCCAAGTTCCATTTCTGCATCCCAAAGAGTCACATTTATTATGGACTGTCTTGCCTGAGCATTGACACAAAAGAAAGGGTAACCTGAGGAAATAGGTAACAGCATAATATTTTTTATTCTTTGTGTTGACTTACACAACCTCATAAATCACATAGGTCCTACATAAGTAAAAGATGTCATTAATGACCTAATGAGTAGTGCTATAATATCTATGTAGTAGAAATCTGGTCTTGAAACCCTGTCCAGAACTAGAGGAAAATTCAGATGCTTGAATGGGATCCAAAGCAGGCAAAGCATATTGAGAAGGAACAGCTTAGACCTAACAGGTAGGCAATATGACAGAAGAAAAAGACATCTTTTATCCACTTGCTGTCGGACTGAAACCTGAAACATGCTCCTGAAAGGCTATCTTAGAGGCTCTTTTTTTTCAAAGAGCTTAGCACTTCTCATTCCTTTCTTTCCAAGCCTATGTGGATGGGGAGGTATCTCCTACTTGCCCTGTATATACAGCAACTTAGCAGATGAGGGTTCACTCAAGAAACGGCTTCAATTCTCTATCTTTGACACAACTCAAACTCCCATCTCTTGGAAAAGTTCTTCAGTGAAATATTTTGACAGTTATTGTGTTATCTCTGCACATCCCCATCTCCTCTTCTGACTTTTCTCCAGTTGCCTCCTGCTCACACAAACTACTGCAGAACTGTGGTGTCTGTTGTTGGAAGGCAAGGACAGAAAGCGGTGAGGGCTGGCTGCACTCCATCAAGTTTGGGCTCTGCCCCTCCAGAGGAAAGTGTCCTGAGGAAAGGACCAGACTGTTGAATTACTTTATTGGCAGTACACAAACAACCCTCTTGCCCCTTTTAAAAGAGCATCTCTATTCTCTTCTCTCACGACAGTTATTTCTTTTACCACCAGTTAAAATACAGAACCAATTGTTAAAGTATCTTCTAAAACCATCTTTCCTTTCTCCCAGAAGGAGACAGACCTGTTAATTCACATAGAGGATCCCTCTCTCTCTCACCTCCTGTTGTATGGTCCATTAATATAAGTATTTTCCTTTACAAGGAGACAGCTTCAGAAGGGGAAGATCAGACCATAGTCTGCTACATGTTTCAGACTCTATGGAGAGAAGAGGTGTGGAACAGCATCCGGCAGAGGCAGGGATTGAAAGAATCTGAGTGTTCTGCTTACTTCAGATTTTCTGTAAAAGAGAGGAAATCACCATTAACATCTCCTTCTTCAGCTACATCTTAAAAGAAAGCAGCAGTACTATTGTAATCTCTGGAGAGTTCAATCTATGTTCACAAGTTATTCTGTGACACTGATAATAAAATCCATAACATTCAAATTTATATTTTATGTCCAAAGTCCAGCAAAAGAGAATGAAAGTTCACTACAGTCATGTTGAATGCATGGCACCAAAGCTATGAAAGAATGAAAATACGTTGTAGTGTTATACAGCTAATGTTAAACCTGTCAGATAGGTCAGGATGAGAAACAGTTCTCTTCATTCATACTGATACCAAGTGACAGCTTGTGCATAGCTTCTACATTCAGAAACGGTCACAGTGATTGTCTATTCAGACGTCTTGTTTATTGCGGGACAGACGATTCTTCCAAGTTTTATTTTTATTTTATTTTTTGTTTCTTCCTTTCTCAATCTTTTCTACTTCTGATACACAGCAAGGTCTAGAACCCAAAGGTTTAAACTAAAGAGTAATTTTTAAGAATATTCAAGTCTAGAAAAAAATACAGCACAACTGGACACAAGACCCACTGGCATAGTAAGAAAGGAACTTGTTCATATTATAGTTGCTGAAGACACCCTCAAAATTTTGAGGCATTGATCTAAAGTAAAACCGATTCAAAAATTGATTTATTTTCACCCTATCCTGTGAAAAGGAACTTGAAAGATGTAACCCATTGTGACACCTCCTGATTTGAGATGGCTGTGCCTTAAGCTTGGAGACAGTAAGCAATGAAAGTTGATCTCTTCTATGATGACTATAAAATCTTACATTTGCATATACAAGCAAATTAATCTGCATTCTGGGAATGACTTAAAGAAAATGAAATCAATCATATTTATAAGCATCTTGTGACCTTTACCTATTTCCCTGGAAGAAAAATAAAATGAAGACAATTGTACCTTAGTTTCCACAGTGTTGTCTGGGTGTTTGATCAGAATCTGACTGGGAAATGATACCGACAGCAAGATAACAAGAAAACCCATTTATCACTGTGACAGGTGCTTGGTTTTATATGAGTTTAAATTACCAGTGATGGAATAGGGTTGTCTTTCTCCCATCTCAACCTCATAACCAATGTTTAAACTCAACTAAAGTTTCCATTTCATAGTAATCAAGTTACATGGAGTCAAATTGTTATTCATGAATTCAAGGAGGTTACGACTTGAGATTCATTAATGCAATGCTGTCAGCAACAGCAAGCAGGTCCATGGCCTAGAAGAGTGTGGTAATTGGTAAATCTGAAAGCTGGGTGGTTAATGGCTGTTTATTAGCCTCTAATATGTTCTGTATTATTTAGACTTACAAGATTTGACACTAGATATTTCTACTGAGTCACAACACTCTGGCAACTCACCTTTCTTGTGTGTTGGTGGACATGTGCCAGAGCTTAACTGTGCTGTAGAGGAAAAGAAATACAGCTCACCACTCCTTACACCTGTACTACCATGCAGTGTGATCTTCCCCATTTGAACACGCAGTGACCTAAAGGACACTACAGCCCTGAAAGATAGGGCGTCATTTATAGACAAGAATATATTAGGCAGTGCCAGTTCTCTCATTTCTATGTGTGTATTGAGTAACTTCAATGTCTTTTGGCCTATAGCAGAATTAGATGTTTATTTATTTTATTTTATTATTTTTTTTGGCAAAAATCTACTCACTTGACAAAAACAAAACAAAACAAAAACACATTTTTATAATTTCTCTGTAACTTATAGTTTTCCCTGCCAACTAGACTTATAATGTATATAGAAACTTGGAGTTTTCTCCATTTCTTCTGATTTACTTTTGAAGTACAAAATTTTAGAAGGTGTGAGTCTATAATAGAAGTATCCCTTTTCACATCTCACTTTGATTGTTGATGTGAAAGTCTACAAGAGCAAGTCATATTCACAGCATGACACTCAGCTGAGGAGAGAGACATGCATAAGGCTAGACAGGATTCAGCTGAGCCATCAGGTCTATCACAGGCTGTCAAAGTCCCAGCAGCAGTTGCTATCTTGAGTAATTCCCTCCATTAATGTAGCTCTGTGTTTATCTATGTTTACATGGGCAGGTTTCTCATCATTCAGTATAAGACACACTATCATAACTCCAAAAATGAGTGTTTTTATTCTGATTTCCATCCTGAATTCATTTATACATACTTCTTTGTCCACCTTGTCCTTTATTTCATATCCTTCCTGCAGGGTCCATCTCCTGAAAAATTTACAGAAAGAAGTCATAGTCTTGAGCTTATTAGGTGAAAAAAGCCAAAATCTTTCATTCTTCTATATGAGAAGGTTTCCAGTTCCTCAGCTGTTCTCTGTATACGTTTCCATTTGAATTAATTCTTCTTTAGTACAGATGAACAGAAATATATAGGGAATAAAAATAAGTACTGTACAGGCTTTACACAGGATTGTTAAGGCTTTGTTCTTTCTATTTCAAATACTTTGCCTAAGATATGTTAGTGCCATATTTGCTTCTTTCTATAGGTATTATATAGTCATACCAAGCTTGATCAAAACACTCAGGTCATTTTCCTTACCTCCTAGTGCTAAATATTGACAGTGCTCAATATTTTGTATTAGTTCTGGCATACATGACCTTCTGTTTCCATTACTCTAGGACCTCAAGGTCACTCAGCAAATTCTCTTTAGTACTTGGATCCTCCTTCTTTATTGGCATCCTTTCTACCTTTGAAATGTTAACACGTTTCAAAAGCATTATTTACCCTGTTAGTCATAACGACTAGTGCAATAGAAAGTATTAAACAAGATGGGAGTTTGAGGATATCAGCTCACCTCAGCCTAATATTTTTCCTTCCCTGCATTCCAGTTTCTTATGCACCTTACAGTCCTTTTAATACTTTTATTTTTTTTCATCTTAATTAATGATTTCACTTACAGTAAGATATGACAAAGCTTCAGTGAAGTCTAGCTAGATTAGATCTAGGGAAATTAAGACTGACAGGGAGTTTTTCATGGTATAGCTCTATTGAGATATTTTTCACCAAAAATGCACAGAAATATTCAAAATGAAACCTAAAGCAACCAGAAATTCCCTGTTTTTTATGCTTTACAGCATACTCTGGATTCTTGCCTAGTTTCTCAAAAGGCTGCATATATGCATCAGTGCCAAGGTTTTCATAAAATCCACAGCATTGCAAAGTTTTTAGGAAAAAAAAAAAAAAAAAAAAAAAAGGAAGTAAAACCAGGCAGTTCCAACTCAATTTGCCTTTCATTTGGAGTAAGGGTTATTCAGATGGGAACACGAGTCACAGCTCTATGAGTACATGTCCTGAGCCAGCGTTAATTTAAGGTCTTTAAAGGAAACTTTGTAGTGTTAAACTTGTACAAAGCTCAGAAGTCTAACTATGAGAAAATTAGTTTCCATGTGTACTATAAACCCAACTGCTCTTTATGAAATGTATGTAACAAAGGTGTTATGCATATAAATTAACATTTCAAAAACATGATCACATCTTGGATATATGAACTGAGATTGAGCCTATGAAAAGACACTGAAATCTTATTGAGAGGGGGTGGTTTTGCTCTTAAATTGCATACCATCAAACGAACAACAACAATAAAATAAACAATCTAGGCTTGATAGGTTTCATATTGTGATGCAGTGTCATGCATATTAATCACCATAATGAAACTTATTCCAAATAATTCACATGCTGCATAAACAGCTTTGTAAAGTGATGCATTTAATTTTTTTGGCAAGAATACACTGTTCAAATCTGTGACAATTAGAGCAAAAACTGTGTCTTTGTACCATTTTCTTTGGACTGACTAATTTTCTTCAATCCAAATAATAGGTTTAATAGAATCTAAAGATAGACCCTGAGGAAATTCATTCTTTTTTTCTCAGTAAGCAATGGACTTAGTGCTAAACAATGGAAGAGTGCTAGACTATTGCAAAAAGCTGCCACACATGATGGGTTAAACCTCCCACACATGATGGGCTGTTGAGCCCTTCCAAAATTATCACAGCAGCTTCTATTCATCCATGCACATTGGTGTTATAGACAATGAAAGTGACACAGTTGCTTTCCTTATTAGCGTCATTATATGATCTGTAACATTATTAGCAGCAAGACTGCAAATACAGAAGGCATGCTGCTAATGCAATCAGCATAAGACAAACACTGAAAAATTGTCAATAATCTGCAATTTGCATAAAAACAGACGCTTAAAATCACAGCCAGAGCAAAGAGCTCAAAGGTAAACACAAGAGTTTTTCAGGAAAAAAAACACAAGAAATTGTACAAAACAATTGGAAAAGGAAAGATGCTTTTCAGAGGTTTTTTCTGCAGCGTGTGACCCTTGTTAATGAGAATCATTAGGATTATTACTGTCATTCATACTGCAATTGCTTCAAGTAGCCACAATCAAGAACCAGAATCCTGCTGAGGTAAACAGTTTATACAAGCGTAAAACACGGTGTTTGCCCCAAATAGATGATGAGCTAATCATTAAATCCAGTGGGACAAATACTTAAGTGGCTTGTTGAATGGCAATTGATATGCCTAAAGTTAGTCTGCACTAAACAGTCTTTCTCTTATTGGGTATTTTATTTATTTTATTTATTTTCCTCACCTAAGCTCTCTTTTGGATTATAAATGCTTGTGGAAGGCATCTCCTCTTAGTGAATTATACAAAGTATCTAGAAAAATGGGACCTCATTCATGGTTGGATATTTTAGGGACTTCTATAATACAAATAGCAAGGCTGCAGCTGCTATTGGTTTATTCAAGTTATTTAGACCAAATGGATATTTAAACCAAAATGCCTATAAATGTCAGGTCTTTACCTTTTGATTTTTAACCCATTGATTCTTCTGGATCATAAGAAAGCTATGAAAACTTCAGTTTCCAACAAAAGTTTTATTATGTCTGACAACTTAGTGTGTGCCTCTGAATCATAAGCTCGAACTACGGCAAATCTGAGGCCAAGGAAAACATAACTGTTCTTTGTCTTCATCCCTGGCTTACTAGGCCCCTCTAGGCCAAGTCTAGCTCTGTTCCAAGAGGAGACCTGAGTTTGTTTCATTGCTTCAGGACACTCTTATGCCCAGATCTCTCCTGACCCCATTCAAACATGGTAAGTCCTTGTAATTGTAGCAGTGCGACACCAGACTCCATGAGACTTGTCAACACTCAGTTACTCCAAGGTCCACTTTGCATGAATGGTCATGCTTGCCTTCTATTCCTACCAGGCAAAGGATCCACCATATGCCCAGATCCATGAAAGTGTTCAGATCATGAATCAATATAGTTCCTTTCTTGTCATAAATTGCTGCAACCTTCAGGTATTTGCATTGTTTCTAAACTAGTGGTTTTAATCACAGTGTAATCGTTTAAAGATAAATGCTTACATAGTTTATATGTTTGAATATACTTATGTCTTCATCAGGAGAAAAGTTAAGTTTTTAAGGATATGATGACTCTTTGTTAACTGCAGTCAGGGGTGGGTTAATTTTAATGAGAAATCTCAAGCACTGAAGGTCTCTGCAATTTGCCGTAGTACTTGTTCCTCAGGGGAACTGATTCTGAACTAAATATCAAAAAATTCATCATAAAAATATTACCATAAAACAGGATAAGACACACAAATCCCTCTTCAAGAAAATAAATAAAACATCAGGTTTTATCGCTCTTCTCTAATTAACATGGCAACCTTTCTATTCCTTCCTGGAGCCTCCAGGGCAAATGATGTCAGGTGGTGACATGATGCAAACACCCCAGTGAAAAAGGGAGGCAGCTGGTGTGTTCAAAGAGGGAGTTATTTCCTAGCAATATAGACTGCTCTGGAACTCATCTCACACCTTTTGCAAATAAATAACTTACACATGCTGACAATATGTCATGTTTGGAGAAATTACAGTATGTATAGTATGCAAATTTTATAGAGTCACCACGCATTTTGATTTCTTCCCATTTGCAGAAATGGAAAAGATATACAAGAACGTAAAGTGAAACACAGAGGACTGGATAGCCACAGGCAGAGAAAACCTGCATCAGTAAATGAAGTACTCATGTGACAGAGGAAGACACTCACATCTGTTGTTCTTATAATAGGGCTAAGAAGGTTAGAAAGAGTTTACTTTCCTCTTATCTCCCATTCTGACAAATCCACATCTGTGAAGCTCAAGAAATAGTTGTCATGGTAAACATGTAGATGACTATATCACCTGTATTATAAGAAAGGTGGGATCAAAATAACTTCTTTGGGCCTTAAAATCTTTGACTACTTAGTCTACATCTTCAAGTAGGAGAGAATAACCAATACTCTGAGCTGTCTTGATAAATACGAATCTTTCATCCACTTCCTAACTAAATGGCTGAAGTCTGTCTTCAAGCTTCTCCCCTAGGACAATTTAGACAGACTGATTTTTTTTTCCTTTTGAACAAAACCTACAGAGGATAGCAACGTGACAAATGGTCCTCGATGCATTTTGACAGCAGAAAAGCTTTGGTGATGAGTTCTTCAGCTAGGCTTAAGTAGGGATCCGATCCAAAGGTTAATGCACTAGGAGCCTTTCCCCGGAGTTCAATTGTCTCCAGTTCATAGGAATTATCCTTAACTACTCTTGACTTCTTTGCCAAGACAGTGGACAGTGTATCACAGGATCATAGAATCATCTAGGTTGGAAAAGATCCTTAAGATCATCAAGTCCAACCATTAACCTAACACTACCAAGTCCACCACTAAACCATGTCCCTAAGTGCCACATCTGCAAGTCCCTTAAATACCTCCAGGGATCACAACTATACCACTTCCCTGGGCAGCCTGTACCAATGCCTAACTACCTTTTCTATGAAGAAATTCTTCTTGATATCCAGTCTAAACCTCCCCTGGCAGAATTTGAGGGTATTTCTTCATATATATAGAAAACAGTCCAGTGCCCATGGTCCACGTCTTCTGATAAGACTTAAAGCTTTCAAAATCTGCCTAAGCAAGAGCATATATAGATTGAAAATCTTGATGTACAGAGCAGTGACAACAATACTTGTGTAGTATTCCCACATTGATAACAGTATTTTGAGGAGAAGGGCTGCTGGTGACACAAGTCAGACCACAGCTGAGGCGTATAGTACATTGAATAAAACTGCTCAAAGGAGATCAAACTGCAGAATATAATGGTCCTTCTCTGTTGGACCAGCAGTGAGAGGGCTATGTTAGCATGGGAACACTCTAACAGGTGATAGTTGAGGCTGTCTAGTTCAGAAAACCAGAAAACCCCTGCTGACATGTCCAGAGTGACCCAGAGAAAGCAAATAGTGAGGATAGACTGAGGTCAGGTCTGGCTGTAGAGGCATGTTCATACAGCCTACAGTGATTTGTGTTGATGGAGTGTCATGAGTATGCAAAGTGAATGCCTCTTACTCGTTTATGGCCTTGTTGGCTTTGTAGTCATAACAAGAGGCAAGAGGTTATATTAATAGACAACACATGACAAAAAAAAAAAAAAAAGATAACCTACAGTGCAAATAATTGAGTGTTCATGGGTGAATCCAATACAAAATGTAATACATTAATGTCTTTACGGATGACATGTAGAACAGTTTATCCTATTACAATGGCAATCCCAGGGATTTTCATGTCATCCATTTACCATCATGGAGTACCTTAGTAGAGCATCTTGGCAAATGTTTAATTTAGAAGACAGTACTTAAGAGTACAGTACGATTTGTCTCACAGATTAAAGGAACACGGATTAAAATCAGGCTTGGTACAGGATCTGTGCTTCCCTCCAATTTCATCAGAATTGTCAGAGTCTGCATGAAAGGGTAATTTTCAGGAAAAAACAACAGCAGCAGCAAACAGCAAGTCATGTTAGCATTCTGACTTTGATGGACTATTTAAGGAACATATGTTCCCGAGTGCCAAAATGCTTGTTTCAAATGACCTAAAGTGTTCTACGTAAATTCAGTTACATGGCACAGACGGTAGAAGTGTGAATACTCTTTTTTCACTTCAAAGAAAGCAGCTCTGGAACAGATTGTAAGTGACACTGGAACTTAATTCACATCCAAAGAGTTCTAGTTTTCTGTAAGATATAACATCATACATGTCACATCAGCTCGTTGCCATCCTGTCACAATGCAAACAATTACTGTCTGATCTGATGAAGAATTAGCAAACCAATTGTAATAACAGCCTAATAAACAGCAGTTTATATCTACAACCAGCTGCAAGTGTCCCAGAGAGGAAAAGAAAAAACTGAAGATTCCAGTTGAGTATTAAATGGTGAACTGTGAACCACCCTCCTCATCCTAAAAATGCAAGAGCTGGGAAGTTTTTTCTTCTTCAAGCTTCTACTACAATATCAGTAATGCATAGTCCCTTCACATAATTGTATAGAAACTTAGCAATGTAGCCTATGTGCAAAAGATATTTTTCTATGTAGTCAAGCAGACTATCATAAATTAGCTATTAAGAACTGTGTTTGCAGGGTACATTCCTTAAGATCTGGACATGATTACTTTGAAGACTAATCTACAAAGGGACTGTCAAATGAAACAAACCAAATGAGAGAACAGTTCTGTTTTTCACCATCTGACCAACACCCAAAACCAACCAAACAACAACAAAAAAACAACATCAAAAAAACAAACAAAAAACCATACAATGGGCTAGCTTTTGTTATGAAATGGATCTATTAAATGGATCTATTAAATATGTCATATCTATAAATATGCCAACAAATAGATAAACTGTCTATTCAGCCAGCCCATTTCTACTATGAATGACCCTGAGGGGCAAGAAGTTGTTGCTTATGCAGTCACAACAGAGAATTTCAGTACTTTTCCAGCTACTGTGTGATGCCTTGGAGACATTTTCCAGAGACTGAAATTTTGATAACATTTGTAAGCCCTTTTACTCTGAAGAAAAGGAACATGCACAGCACAAAATTGGTTGTTGTCCTTTCCAGTAGTTGGACTGTCTTGTATTGCAGGTGACAATCTACAGAAATAGCCCCTTTGCATTTATACTTAGTTAACATTCATGGCTGCTTGAAACTTATCCAAAATAATGTTCTCCTACCATTTTCTTGATGTTAGAGCAAAGAGCGATAAGAAAGAAAATGTAAAGTCTTTACCTTTTAAACCAAGTTATTCACCAAGAAAAAATTAAAGAATATAGAAAATAGCAAGAAATGACTTTTTTTTCTCCCTCATTGCTCTAAAAACAGGAAGAAGCATCCTTGACTTTATTATTATTATTATTGTTTTGTTTTGTTTTTGCAATGTAAGAATAATTTGGAACATCCAGTTAAGACTTCTTTGTCAACTGCACCACAGATCTAAAGACACAATGAATGAAAACAAAAAGATATTAGATAATTAGTAAATTAGGTCTACTATGCATTTATTCCCAGGAATTGTAACTTAACAAATAACAATTTCATTGAGGTTCCAACAGCATCAGAAAACTGCAACATCATTGCAAATACAAAAAAGAGCATCCTGGCATAAAACAACAATAACAGAAAATAAGAAATCAATGGGGTTTTAGAAGGATGATAGAAGAGCCAATGAAATAATTTAGACAGAATAATATAAGACACATTAAAATAGACTTATTGATGCATGTCTAGGTGCCAATACTGTCATTTAAGGTGTACCTAACTTTAAGCATTTTGATTCTGATCAATATGCTCTGCTTGCTATAAAAGAGATTAAACCCCGGTGATATATGACTACTTTTTTTATCCATGTTCAATATAATCGCTGATCCACCATTTTCAATCAGCGTTTCCAAGGACGTGTTAGAGGTCCCTATTTAATCATTAGTCAGCTTCAGAAAGGCCAAAGAGAACAGTCAATAAATACTTGTAAATAAATACTCTGGAGGCTGGGCTAGAGTTATCTTTAATTTCCCACTGGGAAAATGGATTGTCTACACCTCATCCTGGAATGAGAGATAGAAGTGTGTCAGCCATCCAGATGTTTGTGAATAAATCAAGCAAATGCAGACTGTATGCAGATGTCTTCATAGCACCAGGAGGTAGGCCTGGCTGTCAAAAAAAAAAACATGGTTAAAATCCTTTCTGGGATGAAAAATGGATGCTGTGGACCTGGCAGCTGCAGGTTGCAACCAACAAAATGTTCTTATCTCCAATTTCTGATCTCAGATCATGCATTCACCATCATATGGAAACTAAATAAGGCCATCTAGTTTTGAAGGACAATATGTTGTTGCTTTAATAAGAGAGCTACACACCAACTGATTGCTTGCTATACTAATTTGTACTTCTCATTGTTCATCACAGCGGTTTCTAAGGTTCTTCACTCAATGCAAATCAAATACATTTGCAAACTCCTTAGGCTATTCATGCACACATAACCAGACAAAACCCTGCTGCTACCACACAGAACAACAAGCATCCTTATAAGCTTCTCGTCCCTGAAAATATCTGGTGGAACAAGCGTGCCTCGTATGAAAACAAAGCGGAGCTACTGCTTGTGTTGTTATTTAAATATTTATCAAGAACCGTGTGTGCATCTGGTGTGGTAGAAAACATAAAAGTACACAAGGTCCTTGCCACAGGGAATGTACGCTCGCAGTACATGTGGTGTGTGACTGTGGATAGCAATTGTTTTGCTCACTAACTCTAATGCCTTATATGACACTCAGATGTTGAATGCACTGAGCTTTCCAGTACTAGCAATACTAGAGAAGCTATAGATAGATTCATAGAGAACTCTTCTTTCCACATTAGCATTTTATTTGCTGAATGCTTTGTGTCACTGAAACCTAGGGCTGGTATGAGACTGAATAAGCACAGCTGACAGCTAGAGTATGCTAGAGTATGTGTGTTAGCCTTTTAACAGGCTAACAAACAGCCCTCTCCAGGTGTAAATTAGCCTTACATTTAACCTAAAGGTCACAGGGTACTCTCTGTAGGGCACTGCGCTGTGCCAGCCGAAGCCATACCCCCGGCTGGGGTGGATGCACCATCACCTGCTGGGCAGAGCCTGGCGGTGCAGTCAGGATCAGCAGCCTGCATGAGCCTCTTTGCTGGCACACATGCGATGCTGGCAAGCGATTCAAGAGCTGTAATGGATTGCAGCGGATCAAACTCTGAATCTTTTTTTTTTTTTTTTTCTCCCCCACTGCACTGGTTGGTAACATACTCAAAGCTGGGAATTCTATCTTTTATGTACTACTGACGTAGGTAGCAATCACAGGCAAAGCTTATATGCCCAAGTGGCTGTGGATAATACACCTAACGCATGTGACCCTTAAATAAGCAGCCTGAGTTTAACTGCTGCTTATCTCTGAGATTTCCCAGTGGCATCCTTGTACCAAAAGCAAGGTGTTATCAGCACTTACTAGAGACCATACCAATGTGTCACATCTCTGCAAGGATCACAGGAGCCTGAAAAGAGTTTGAAGTAAAGATGATAGTACCATCATTTCTGTTTCATGTAGAAACTGTTGTCTTTTTGACTGCCCTTTCTCTTAGGATGCAGCACGCAAATGGTTGTGGGTTATTTTTGGAACTGACCCAGTGTGATTTAAGACGAGTAACTGAAGGAGGTTTCTCCAAAGGCCTGTCTCACCCAGTAATCCTGTTTGGGTTGTAGATGGTAATAGGTACTGGTAGATGTAATCACACAATAGACTCACTACAGAATAAATAATAATGATGAAAACTAACAATCATACATCCCACCTCCAGAGACTGGGGAGGAAAAAAAAAAAAAAAGAAATGGCAGCGTGTTTCAGAGAAAGTTTACACAAAGGCAAAGATTTCAAGGTTAGTCACAACAGTGCTGTTCATAATAAAATGGATTTAAAAATTCACTTCTAAAATTAGGATATATTTTACACTGGAATTTGGCCTCCAGTAGAGCTGAAAGGATCATCCTGCAAGGTCAGTGTTTCTGTTTCCCATGCCTGCAGTCAATAAAGGAGATAACTATGGTATTTTGAAATTCTCCTGTTATTAGTTTGCTTAAGTCACACATTTTATTTTCATTTGGTTGCTTGGTCTGTGATAGATCCCACCATCTCTCACATACAAAATACCCTCCTAAGGAATTTTTTAGTACCTTAGTGACAGGTCCCAGAGCACTGTGAGTTGGATAGAATTTATTACACTTAGCACAAACAGCAATTTTGGCAGCATCTGTCACAGCAGTACAAGTGATATCTTGTTATGAAAAAATATGCAGAGTGAAGAAAGTAGGAACTTTCAGTGTAATGCTTCCCAAGGGAAATGGCCTGCCTGACCAAATTTTGGCTCATTTGTCTATGGTGATTCTTAGCTGTTGAGTTGCCAGGTTTAGGAAATCTGAAGTGAGAGCATGTCACTGCTGGGCTGAATTCCTGGTAGGTGCAAATCAGATTTCAACCTCTGAAATGTCGTATCAAGAAACAGAACTTTCTTTCTTAGAGACCTAACTCCCATAAGCAGGTGCTTTTACTTAGATAAGCAAATTAATTAAAAATGCATTTCTTATTTCTTTTTGAATATAAAGTAAAACTTGAACCTGATGTGAACATGAGGCTATGCCACAGAGAGAGCTGTACCATTAAAAAGGCTAATGTAAAAGTATTCTAGATAACAGTCTGATAGTTTATATGTTACTAAAACTAAATTATGAAAATTAGCTACGCAGATTAACCATTTTTATAGACTGAGGTGTAAGCTGATTATTTCCTCCATAGTACACGCTAAATAACTCTGTCTAGCAATTTCTACATCAAAACTATGATTCTGATTTAACCTACTTTTCAAAAGGTTTCCAGTCTTTGATTTCCAAGGATGGAGAATTCATCATATCCCTAGATGAATTACTCCAACAATTAAAATACATTGTGTCTAAAATGGGTGTCCTGTCCTCGGGATTCAATTGTCTTCAACTTCCTTCCATCACATACTGTTTTCTGATAAAAAACATCTGTCTACTTTCAGAAATCTTTTTGTCTTGTATTTGTTGACATTATTTGAATGATATCCTAATCCTTTCCATGTCTAAAAATTCATGAATAGCTGTCCTGAGTCTCCTGCTCACATCAGGTTTGCTTTACATGGAAGACTTTTGTAGGCTATTTCTGAACCTTTCCACTCCAGTATTACAGATAAATAACTCACAAAAAAAAAATCACCCTCCTTCTCCTCAACAAAATTGAAGCATGCAGCAAAACCTTTTTAGCCCACTGGACCCTGACAAACTTTGACGCTATAAACACATTGGCTAGGTATCAGATCACACCCACATGGAGAGTTTGCTTCCAAGCAGTCAGTATTACATTTCTGAAGCAGTGCTTGGTGATATATATACTGCCCTCTGAAGAGTTGTAACATTAATAAATTGAAATGGAAAAATGGCTGCTTCTTCATCTTTGTCCCTTTGGTATTCCTTTTTCATTTTTTTTATGACAGATACTTGCTCCTGTTCAACATTACATTTAGTACATTCTTTGACCTCTATGCTGAATTAATACCTAGTAGCAGATCTGTAAAAACAATCCTATTTCCAATTATGGTTTTGGAGACTTTCCTCAGCAGTGAGACAGTGCTGGGGACTCTACTGTGAGACCAGGACCCTCATTTTCAAGGCAGTATCAAACAGCAATCCCAGCTGAGAGCCTGTGAATACTCAGGGAATTCCCTTAAAAAAAAAAAAAAAAAAAGGAAGTGAAATATATGATTTTTGCCCATCCCTGTCAGCAGATGTGTACACATGCAAAAGGAAAGAAAGAAAAAGAAATGCCAAAAACATAGAAATGCTTAAGTTTAAATACAATATTTACCATCAGGATGGTCTTGTTCATTACCAGGGCCTAATTAACCTACTTAGAGAAACACTCTATAATATGCTTGAAGACTCATTAACTACATTTATACTTAACTTTGAATTTTTGCCAAAAGCCAAGATGAAATGTTTTGCTTAAAAAGAATGGATTTAAACACATGCCTAACTGACTTGTCAATTAGGGTATAATTTCAGATCAATGAAGATCCTAACTTTACCTAACTTACTATTGGTTTCAAATTTGTGCTGTGGAGGATCTGAGCCAAAGGTCTGTGTAAAACATTAAAAACATGAATTCAGAATAAATCATATGCACGGTAGTTCTAAAATATCTAGTAATATGTAAGATACTGATGAAAATAAAATCAATTTTGCTATCTTGTTACTGTGATAATTTTATGCATTAAACACAGTACATTCCTGTTAGGAAACATTAGTTATTGTAATATTTTTGAGCCTGCATAATGCAAGAGTTTGGGAAAAAATAGGCATGGTAGCTTCAAGATAATAGTTTCAAGAGCTTTTTTTTTTTTTTCTTCCTTAAAGAGGATTAATCTTACTTTGTCTGGTACTTAGTAGCCAAAGACAATAATGTGTATGAAATTAAATTGGAATTACTTTACAATTTTAAAAGAATGTTTGGGGCATAAAGTTATAAAATAAGGTCAACAGCCTGCACTGAACAGCAATATGACCAAATCCACAACCCACTACCAAAAAAGCTCAGCAGCACAAGGGTCATGAAAGTTTGCAGGAGGAATACTTAATAAAAGGAGATATGTACAAATAGGTAAATATCACTTTGAGTTAATAAGGATTCAGATCACTTGCAATATACAGGCTCTCGTGGAACTGAGTATAGTAGATGAACATGAGAATCATAAATGAGAAGTGCTTAAAATTGAAGGGGTTTGGTAAGTGGTAGATAATTCATGTTCAAAAGGACAATATCTTCCAAGCCATCAGATATAACCAATTTCATTTTGAGGATAAGAAAATAACATAAAAGAAGGACTAGCTTTATGTAACCTTCCCCTGCCAAATACTTATCTAACTCATTATATCCTACATGTCCTTTGGCAATCCCCCACTGATTCCTGATCTTTTCCAGAAGCCTGAACTGGACGTACTTTGATTCAAAAGTCCATGGCTTCCCAATCCCAACACATCCACAAATGCACATTTTATTCTCTTTGTCATTTCAGTGACTTTTTTTTCATATTTTAGGACCACCACAACAATTTCATTGAATTTTCTTTCTCTGAAATAAGAATCTAATTTATTTTTTTTTCTCTCTCTTTTTATCATGTTTTAATGAACTTTGGGCATTCTTGTCCTCTTCTGGACTCTCCTCACTGCACTCCTAGTTGAAAATGGATGGCTAGGATAAGGAAAAAAAGTATTATTATCCCTATTACCATTGTACTGAGATCCACTGTAATGACACTTTGCTTCTATGAGGTTCGAGATTGGATTAAAGTAGATTTGAATGGGATGAAGATTTGAGTGTCTCTGTAATGTAGTGACTGTTTCAGGACTTTCCAAAGCAAGTTTAAGTTTTGCAGAATATTTGCCATTCCCCCTTCAGTGCTGACTCCAGATGATTCAATATCTACTGAATTCATTAAAATCTTTTAATTGATTTTGATGGGCTTTCAGAACACTTCCTCCACCCACTCTCCAAGTAGGCAGATGATGGCTGTTGTGAGTGATTAGGGAAGAAGAACTAATGAAACTTTTCTATTTCTGGAATTCTTTCATTTCAAGTATAGGAATTAGTCATCTTTGCACTTTCAAAAGATGAAGACTTTTTGAAATATATTGGTCATTTATACAAACCCTTCTTCCCATTGTAATCACCTCAAACTGCACTATTTATCACATCTACATTGTCTTTTTATGTATAATGTTCACTGCAAAAGTATAAGAAAACTCTTTGATTCACTGTAAAACTGTAAGAAAACTCTTTGGCCTAAATATAAATACAGAGCAATGTATCTTTCCAAATAACAGTGATATGGAGTGCGCACAACCAAAATTGGTTCATACTTGGCTACGGATGATAACTAGAGAACAGATACAGGAGCTGAAAAGATGAAATTGAAAGCGCCAGATGATCACCATTTTTCAGGGAGAGGAAGGAAGGAAGGGAGGGAGGGAGGAAGGGAGGAAAGGAAGAGTGCTTCTAAATTCTAGATACATTTTTTCCTTGTAGTTATCATTAGAAATGTCTTATTTTTTTTTTTGCTAGGAAAAAAAATAAACAGTCTAATCCAGTTTCTAATGACATTAGTGTTGGTCTTTCTGCTTGCTTCTGTGGTACCTGGATTTTCCTTTTACCATAAATCCCCATGAAAACATCCATCATAAATCCTACACATCAGGTAAGCTCTTTAGCTACTATAAATGTGACTCTAATCCAAATTTTGGGCCTGACAAGGGGCTCATAGAAGTCACTGTAAAAGTAAATATCCAAGGAATAAAATTCCTTATTTGCAAAGGGAGTGTCAGACAGCTGGTAATCTGTGTTTGACCTGGCTTGATCGAAGAAAATGCAACCTCAAATAGCAGCTGGAATGAGCATCTTGTTGCTCATATATTCTGTCATTAGACATGCAGATTTCCAGTCACAGATCATCACGATAAGCTAAAAGCAGATCTTGATCTCCTCTCACTCCTCACCTCTATCACTTTTTATTTATTTATTTTTTAAGTCACAGTTAGTCATTCCCATGGCACTGTTTGAAAAAAGAATAATTGATTTTGGGTATCTTTGAAAACTTTTGGTGCTTTTGTAAACCATGACAATATAATAACTGAAAAAAATAAAAAATTAATAAAAAAAAAAATAAAAGCTCAATCTTCTGTACGGGGAAACCTCTTCTGTCTCTGCTACCCGCTGAGATATTTGCTGAACAATGACCAAAGGTGCACATGTACCCTGGCTATTGCAATTACCATGGCTACAAAAAGAAAAATATGCAGGGGTAGGGTAGATAATATGATGGTCATGTGTGAACAGAAGAGCTGTTTTTTTTCAGCTGGAATAAATGATTTAAAATAATAAAAACAAAATTCCTTTTATTTCTGTAATTTGTGGCCATGAAGGACCAATGTTTCAGCTTTTGAAAGATTCAAGTAAATTCAGTGAAGTACACAACTCTGTCACAGTATTTTCCAAACCATTTTTTAAACTGTTGATATTAACATTCACAAAGAGGTAAAAACAACACATTACCATTGCACTTAGCTAGGGAAACTGAGGTGTACCATACCAGAGAGTTTGGCATGAGGTCATTAGAATGTTCTTCTAGTTTGTTCTGTCACTCCACCATCCACTAAATTGTACACACATTGTAGTTCTTACTGATAGGCATATTCTTTCCAGATGAATTACTGCATTGTGGACAATTATCACCTTTGCTCACAAACAGAGTAGACTCAGAAATCTATAATATTTTTGTTAGAAAGGTAGTGAGATGCTGATTGAAAACAAAACAAAAACAGCTAAAAACACCCCCACAAAAAAAAAAAAAAAAAGCCATGGACTTTTGGTTAATACCTCCTTTGCCCAAATGTTAGTTTTTCAGATGGATCTAAAGTTATCAAGATATACAAGTAAAAAATATTTCTCTAAAGCATAATGCAATCAAAACAAACAGGAGGCCAGACTCACAGTCACAAATAAACCTACTTCTCATATCGTTTTTGCTATCTAAAGCACAAACAAGTTAATAAATAAGGCACCATTCTTTTTGTTTTCTAGACTTACAAATCAGCAGAATAAAAAAGAACTAAAGAACAACTGCGTACTTATAAACGTATATACCCACATTCCCTAATATATTATCTTGATAACTGTGGAAAACTGTATGACTGTTGTCATACCAAAGAAAAAGAATCAGATGCACTGGGATAAATCCAACACTAAATACATGTGAGCAGTGAATAGATAAGGGAGAGCTTTAATTAAAAACACTAATAGGATAGATTAGATAATATCGAGTTGTCTCTTTGGTTTCTGTGTTAATGCTGACTGTAGTCAAATGTGAAAACAGACTCTGGATGAAAAGGTATGTGGTCAGGCATGGAGATCTCAGTAGATAAGAAGGTGAAAGCTGTGGAGGAGCACCAGACATTGCATGGCACACTGGAAGGGGCAGACTGAAAAACCATGCTGGTGCCTTGCCTGGCAGATTTACAGCTTGCATGGGTTGGCACACTGCTATTTTAATGTAATCCTTCTGAAGTAGGAAAAAAATAGTATATTAGTTTATGAAAATTTATACCATACCAAGTAATTGAAATTGCACCATATTGCAGGAGTCCCACATTTATTATTAGGCTAGTGTGGCAGAGAGAATGCTGTAGAAAAAGTATCAGTATTTCTTTTTTTGCATGTCACTGTAATGACTAAACAGATCAGACATAACAGCCCACAAATCCGAAGTCAGAAAACACCAAACTACCCAGCTTTGCTCTCTTTAATGCAGATCTGGACTAGAGTGACTCAGCTGTTAGACTTTAAGGGGCACAGACTTGTACAGCTCAGGTTCTTTCAAGCTCTCTTGAAACTTACTCTAAATGTCAGATTTAAATCTATGATACAGTAAAGCATTGAAGTTAGAAAGTCTGAAAAGTAAAAGGTTTAGGTAGACAGTGAGAGCTTTTTATTTATTTATTTTGAAGTAAATCAATACTCCAAGTTCAACCTCTTTTAGAAAGATATAAATGCAATGGATTAGCTAAAGGTGTTTCTTCTTGATAGCTTCAGTTTTAAAAGTCACAAAGCTGAAAACAGTTTTACTAATGGAAAATAATAGTTTGTTTAAAATGTGCAATTCATACGAACATGATTTCATTTGTTATACTTTAAGAAAGACTGAAATTTACTCTGTACTCACAGAGTAAACTATGTAATATTGTTTGGTTAGGGTTTAATTTTTTTTTTCTTCTGGATAAAAATATTTTTAACTGCTTTTGTCATTTCTTAAAAATATTTTTATTATAATAATAAAAAACTGAAAACACTAGCAACTAAACATGTAGGACAAACAGACAATTCTGTGAAAAAACAACTCTGTACACAGCTTATCAGAAAATGTTTAATCATAGCTTTTTGAACAGTATTTTTGTTCCTTAGTATTTCACTCACTGCCTTCTTTATTTCTTTATCTGTTATTTCTAGCATTTATTTTGAGTTTCTGCTCTTAAAATTAAAAGAATTTTAGTGGAAACAACTCTGCTCATCTCCAATTTGGACACATTGAAAAAGGCAGAATCCAATCAACAAGCTCAAATCTCCCTGGTTAATGAAGAGCCATAATACCATAATGCATAATTCTGCATAGACACCCTCCAAACACTTTGCAATGGGAAATTTAACAGCAAAGAACAGCAGTAATTTGGGAGGAAAACGGAAGAGAAAATTCGGTTAATGCTAGAATACACCCTCCTCCTCTTTTCCTTTCTCTTTCTACCACTCTCCTCCTTGAAGACTTCTATAACCATGAGTCATCTGAAAGTCATTGGAAATGATTGCAAACTTTCATGAATGTGTAATAGTTTCCACTGACTGGGATTGGCCAGCCAAGACCTATCAATTTTGTCAGAAGTTTAGATGAGAATTACAGAATGCTGATGGACTGCTTAGCTACTTTCCTGCTGTTTGTTCAGATGACTTCTTATGCCAACATTCTTCCTACACACAAACTTCATTGACTCCTCAAAGTTTGCTGGACTCAGTCAACATTTCCTAGACTTGGGGAGTCCTATAGTTGCAGAGGTCAAAAGAAAAAACTGACATACTGTAAGGGAGCAAGCTGGAAACATCTCAGTTTTGTCTTTGAGAGTGGAGACTCCTTCATGAAAAGCATATTTTGATGCGGCTCAAATTTCAGATGACTTCTTTGTTCTCACTGCCAGAAAATTTTAACATTTTAGATATAGTTGTATTTCACAGCTCTTCCATAACCGCCTCTATAGAAACAAATATGAACTCTGATTATGCAAGGGGAAAAGTTGTATAGTTATCACTCTCTCGGGCTTATGTTTGGAAGATTTGTCAGAAAGATGGTACTTATGGCCATACTGCATATTTGCCAAACAAATAGTAGTTGTATCTCAGGTAGTACCCTTTTATAATGACTTTTTCTTATTATCTACTTATTTATTTTGCTTAAAACAAACACACGTAAATACATACCATTCCAGCCATAAAACTATCCCTCCTCACTTAACAGTACCATCCTTTTTACTATCATGGGCACCATGCAGTAGTTACATGTCTACTTAACAAGGGCAACAGGAAATAATCCAGCCTTTCAGTGACAAATAAGTCCCAAAAAAGCAGCAGAACCACTGTTTCACATAAAACAGTTTCATGGAAAAAATAGAGAGGAGAGTGGACCAAGCCTTAAAGATAATGGCGGCAATGGCTTCTCCCAACATGTAAAATCCTCTTTCCATTCAGAGTATTTCCATTTCTATCAATGACGCCTCACCCGTGAAATGCATTTCAGAATGGTGTTTGAATTCAGTATTATTTCTGTCTGTTCAAACTTGTAATAATCATAAGAAGCCTATCAGGAATCAATAAATAAAGTTTCCAGTTTAGAACTGAAATTTCCATACGTATTAATTGTTCATTCCTGCCTTTTAGCAGCTAAATACAGAAGTCAAGATATGTGGCTTTTTATTACCACACTCAACCTAAATTTTCTATGTTTATTTATATCCTGTGGTCCTGCAAAAGACAGATATAACAACCTGACTCTCACAAGCTTTTTTGATCCAGCTGCATGAGCCATTAATCATAAAGCTTGTATTGAAGATTGATTACTTGTCAAGGGTGGTGATTTAGAAACAAAGATAGAAACAAACCAAAACAAAATCAAATATATAGAAAGATTTTTTTTGAACTCTAAACTTGTGTGCCTTTTTGTTATACTGCTAAAAGAAAGGCAGGAATGGGCTCAGACCAAAAGACAAAGGGTCCATCAAGGATTTCTAATAACTGAAATCAGAAGTCACAGTGTAACTATGTATTTTTTGCCACAGGCTCATTTTCCCCTGGAACCTGAAGATAAGTCACTTTGCTTAATCAAAACTTATAAAGTTCTTTCAGGTTAAAGACAATCTTTTAATAAGAACAATATATGCAAAACAAAACAAAACAAAAAAGTTTCTCCAATGAAAACAAAGGATTAATAACTTGTAACTGGAATAACAATGGTTAACTGATATTTATTTTTTCTTTCTTGAATGACTGCTTCTCTTTTTTTTCTTTACTTTTTTTTTTTTTTTAATAAAATATGAGATATCTATCATTCAATGAGATTTCTTTTACTAGAAACAAGAAGACCAGCATTTCTGGCTTTCATAAACCATCTATCACAATATTTGATGTTTTAAGCTCAACAACATTGAATCAAATGAGACTTCTGCCTTCATTTTCCTTCTTCAGCTTTTTCAATGTTTTTAAGCAGATTTTATTGCTTGTGTTTTTGGAGAAAAAGACAGAAAATGTGACTTAAGTGCAAAATGAGTACTTTGAAATGATAAAAAAATCCATAAAAATGAAACTAGACTTTTATTGCGATTAAAAGAACCATCACACTTTTTTTGATGGTTTCTCATCATTTCTTAGGATTGAGAACTTTAAAATGTTTTGTGGTAGACACCACAGCTGCTCCTTAATATATATATTTTTTAAAGAAGCCTCAATATATGTAACAGTACACAGCTGAAACCCAGTATCATATAATATAAACATCTTGAACAATATTTAGCTTAGCTGAGTTTCCAGACAGTAGAAGAACTGCCTACTGGGGGTACATAAAACTCCCTGTTCACACTGCTGGCTGTCTGAGAGCTTTCTGCTGATTGTACGGAGGTATGCAAGTTGCATGTTCGAATTGCACACCAAGCCCACTGCCAAAGAAAGCTGCCAACCCAACATTGTCACAACACACTTTGGCCTTCTTCATACCTGGGAGGCATTCAGCATAAACCTTACACCAGTAACTGGCCTCAAGCTTTTATCACAAGTGGTTTTGCATTTTTTATTTATTTATTTATTTAATTTTTATTTTTGTCCACACTGTTCTTGGAAAGAAGCTGCAGGACTTCATGGTAGGAAGAGACCAACGTCCACTGCCCAAAGCAGGGCAGAAGGTCTCCTCTCTGGACCTGAGGGTGAGGATCAGTCCTGGCTTGGGAAGAGGCCACCCAAGGAACATAAGCAATGCCCAAGATGGAAGTGGCCTTCTCTTGGGTCAAGCTCATCTTTCTGCTCCCCAATGAGAAGTGGAGAGATGTTAATGTCTTATTCTCTTCAATCTTTTGAAAACTAATATTTTTATTTGGAACCCCCTGACAATTTTAGTCTATTACTGTCTCTTTTTTAATGTTTACTTCTTAAACTGCTGAATTTTTATGCTTTTTAAACATTATTTACTAGCAGACAGATGAAATGACTTAATGCATAAAAAATTATGGATTATTATGACTTCAAAGCAGGATTAGAGTGCACTTGAGTGATACACAGATATATACTACTCTTTGATACCTGTGAGATATGTAAAGATTACAAAGGATCTTCCCACACTCTCCCCTTATCTGGTCCTTAAGAGCCTGGACTTACTGTGACATGGTTCTATCATTTTTTTCTTCTTAATGCTTCAAGATTCAACTCTCATAGATCTCCTTACAAAATCTTAATGGCTTAAGCCTTGAAGTCGCTGAGCTCTTTGCACACTTCCGGGGATAGGTAAGATGGGAAGGAATTCAACCTCATTACAGTGTGAAATACTGAATAGTAAAATACTATTTTAAAGCCCGTGTTTAATGAAATCACAAATTTACTTAGAATCACTTCAAACTAATTTAAGTGAGAGATGTCACAAGCTGAAATGTCATTTGCCACACATTAATGCTGTGCTATTTCTGGAGAAAACAAATTTAGTAAATAGTCTGATTAGAAAGGATTTGTCAGAATGTAAATAAGTGAAGCCAAATAAATGAATTATGTGTTTTAAACATGGACAGTGAGATTTCTCAAGGGCTGGAAGGAAGAATAGAAGGCACATGGAGAGCAAAAATAGGACAGAGATCTTCCGTGATTGCCAGCTCTGTTTTTGAGCTGGCTCCCATACCAAGAGAAGCATCCTGACAACCTCAATTATGAATCATGCCACATTCAGTGCCAACCAACACAAAACACTCGGTGTTTTCAGTCCTCTCAAAGTGAGCTTTCTCCAAGCAAAGACAGAATAAATGGTGCACTAGAATAGCGTTATTTATTCTTTAGATGTGTGGGATTTATTTATATATTTATTTTTCAGAACAACCTAAGTCTCTGATTTCTACAGAACCAGCCAGCAAATCTCATGAGAACAGTATTAGTGATATCCCAGTAGAAAAGAGCCACCAGGGGAGTTCCATAGCCTGCTTTCCCTGGTATCCAAATAAATTTTCTCAGAGAAGGGACTACATCTGAGAATCAGGTTGTGTGAGGACAAATATGTTTTTGTATCTTCTTGCTTCTATGGATTTTTTAAAAATAAAAACAGATCCACTTTAACTGAACACATTTATTTTCCTAAGCTTTCTGTAAAGAAAAATGATGAAAAAAACAGTGAAATGTCCTCAAAAAAACCCACCAAATTTTCATTTTTGTCCACTCCTCACAAGGGAAAAGAAAGTAATCATAGTTTTACCTGGAAATCAGAACCTTTTTCTTTCCTGCTCTGAAGAACCCAAGATGCTTGTATTTATTGTAAAAATTACAGTCAAATGAACTGATCAAGTGCTTGCTCTAAGAAGCAAAAAAATGTCACCAACTCCAGCTGGTATAAAATGGCAAAGCTCTTCTGATCACAATGGAAGGAGGTTAAATTATTCCCCTGAAAGGTGCTATGTGGATCTGCAGTGGGAAAATTCCTGCCCACATCACTTCTCAGAGAACAGAATTCAGTGAATTCCCAATAGCATATATGATTAAATTAATGTTTCATTTTTGCTAATCTGTGGGGAGAATAGAGATCCTCAAATATATTCACTATTTAGAATTCTATATTGACTTCTTTGCTTCAAATATTAAGCCTATGGATGATTATGAGCTATTTGAGCTGGCATTTTGTTCAAAGGGTCAGTGGTATCACATTACTATTTCCACAGCTTCTTTGATGGAGTGCTAGCTGAAAATCCTGTTTCCACCAGTACATGCATGGCTTCAAAATTCCCTTTCTGTGATTGTTCATGCCAATCAAACTTGATTGATGAGATGTTAATAGAAGGTGAAATTCCCATTGATTGTACCAGGCTGCTGCATCATTTAAGTCCTTAAGTACTTAAGCCATATTTTCTTTGTAGAAGAAAAAAACAGAGACATGGTCCCTTTTACTAAAGTGTTTAGAATCATCAAATCATATTTTGTCCTGTTCTGAGCTTACATTACGCAAAGACATACCCTATCTATATAAAATTATGTATATGGGGATTAGCATGGAGATAGCAAGATTTTTACTCAAAAAATTGTGTACAGATTTATTTTTTCCTCACAGCTTTGATCCAGCTATTACATTCATTAAGTTCCTGAATATGCAGTGGTCACAAGATTAAAAAAAAAAAAAAAAAAAAAAGACAGCTCTCAGAGCACAGTGACAGTGCTGCCTTTAATTACTTCTGTCAAGCAGGCATGCAACTCACCTTGGAGCAAAAGGCAATGCTGCAACACTGTTTAACCTGCCCCTGGGTGAACTGTGGTTTTGTTGTTGCTGTTTCTGTTGTGGAAAGATGAAAGCAAGCCAGAGAATGGCTGGAAGGGAGCTGGTAGTTGGCCTCCTGTGCTGGAAACTGATGCCTATCACATCAGGTGAATATTGGCTGGATCTTTGGAGGAGGACAAAGCTCCGCCATTATGCGTGAATAAAAACCAAACCAACAAACAGCCACCCCAAAAATTTGCTGCCACTGGAGGCAGACAGCAACGGGAGCTTCAAAAAGGCTGAAATAAATCATTGTCAACAGGTCCTGACAGATGCTGAAGGGAGCACGCAAGCATGCACCCCATCACGTCGCCAACCCAGTGCTTGCAGGGAGGGCTGCCCAGTAGCAGCCCCACGACCCTGCTGCAGTGACAGTCCCAGCGGGACAGACCCTGCCTCTGATCCGACTGCTCGTGCAGGTGCTTTTACACAGCTGGGCACCTTCCTCACTCCCTAGGCAAAATGCGCATCTTCCTATGAGAAATAAGTTTACCGCCCCAAAAAAAACTTGTCAGAGGGATATGCTGATTTATTTATGCATGTGAAGGCTGTGAGTACCGGAGGTGAGGCTGGATGAGGATGTATAGCACATCAGCTGGCCACGGGCCCACGCCGCACACAGAGAGGAACTGGATGAGCTGCTTTGCATTTACTGCCGGGAACAGCGAGCACACAGGACCACAGGAATGCTTGCTCTACATTCACACCCCCACGTACCTCGCATTAACCAGTTCATGCAGCCACATCCTTGGGCTGCTGCGCTGAATATGGAAGCTATTTGCTGTTCTATTTCCTTGCAGAAAGCCCCATCAATGTGCTCTTGCCTAGGGTGTCTTTCTATAGCATAACTGACTCCTGCCTGCCTTGTGGATTGCTCATGCATGTTTATGCCACTAGCAAATTTTAGAAATTGTGTGTAAGATGCTGATGTTCTGTCCACTTGATAGAGGTTGGCTGAGATTTCCCAGATCCTGCCCTCCTGGTGGAGGCAGGGAAGTGACAGGTGCATTTCCCAGCCCTCTGAAACTGTGTGCCCCACAGGACAAGTGGGATCTATTTCTAAATGTTACAGCATACACTGGTGACCATAAGGTCCCCTGGTGGGATGCAAGGAAATCTGAGCATCAGGTAACTGGAAGTCACACCACCTTATACTTTACATGAATCTGACCACCAGGAATTTAATGCAATGTGCGCTGATTTTAACAACTACTGGAACACTGATTTGAGACCTCTGTTGTCATTGGCAGGTTGCTCCTAGCTCTGCACACAGCTGTCTCCACTTCCCACTCCCATGACCCTTCCATGTCACCAAGACCAGTGTCCTTAATGGTTAGCCATAACAGGACTGATAGCTCAGGATGCCCTGGCATTTACATGCCTCAAAATGTAAGAAAGAAAAAAAAAAAAAGAATACTGTAAGGGTGGTTGAGCACTGGCACAAGTTGGCCAGGGAGACTTGTGGACCCTCCACCCTTGGAGATGCTCTAAAACCAACTGGACACAGCCACAGGCAACCCGCTGTAGTTGTCCCTACTTTGAGTAGGTTTGTACTAAGTGATCTCCAGGGGTGCCTCCCAGCCTTAGCGATGCTATGATTCTATAAAAACATGTTTAATGTCATCCCAGAGCTGTAGGGTATGTTGACTGACATCCAGCTGCTCTCCTAGAGAGGCTCTGGTACCCTGCAGGTTCTGCCTCCCCTTGGTTTGCTGCACACAGGCACTCAGGTATCCTCAGACAGACCAAATGGCAGCACACATCTATGTGCTGGAGGCTTTGTCTTGACACTCTTTCCCAGTTCCCCTAGTTAGTTTTGAAAGCAGCTTTCAGAAGAAGCCCAGGGGTTCAAGTTCTCACTTGGAAAACGGAATGGAGGTTATGAAGGCAGCAGAACCTGGCCCTCTTAGCTCCACACCTCTCCTCAAATAGATTTGGCCAATCTATTTACTGATATTGTGTCTCCTGATTAGTTTTTGGATTTGTTTCCTCAGCAACTGAAAACTGCAGAAACATTTATTTAATGAATAAACTGGGGATTAGCTTGGAAAAAAAGTTATGTTCTGCACATTTTTCAGCAAACCTTTAAATAAGTTTCCTTTATATATATTCATAAACCTCTAGAAGTCTCATCACCCAATTCTCACAAGTTTGTGCATGGGCTTAAATTTTTACTAAAAAATTCAATTCTAAGAGAATATTTCAGATTTAATGCAAAGAGCAATTATTTTTTTAAAAAGCTCTGCAATGCTGCTCCTGCTTGCTTACTATTCAAACAGGAGACACAAAACCTTGAAGTTAGAGAATCCAGTGGAAAGAGCTCAAACATTGAATCTCAGTAAATGCTGTCCCTAAAGCTGTATACATCCAAAGAATTATCCTTCCCTCTTCCTTTTTCACCTCAAACTTCATGCTTCTGTGTCCCTAATTATTCTCATAGTGAGTAACTGAGAAAAAAAGGTGATCTGCTCACCCACATTCCACAAATAGAAGGAGAAAAAATATCTAATTTTCAAAAAAATGTGTTATACATTGTACCCAGCCCTGTAAGGTAGCTAATACTAAATGCAGCAGATAGAATTTGAGCTTCTGTGGAACAATAAAGAAATAGGGGGAAAACTATATTTAACTCTATTTATACTCACAGCCTCCTACAAAGTGTAAGAAAAAACCATTTAAGATCAAGAGAGTCAGCACAGATATCATAGCCCCTTGTTATCTTGCTCCTGGTAGGATAAATAATAGGCACTGAGCACAGCTTAAGTAGGCATAATTTTAGCACTGCAGACAATGAACTCAAACCTAATCTTAGACAGGCTACTGCCAACCCCGGCTGTACTGCTCCACCGGGGAACAGGCAGCCAATGTATTTGCAATGGCTTTCTGTTGGGAAAACAGAAATTTCACTTCCACTAATTTCATGCCCAGCTCCCACACTTCGCCATTAGCCCATGATTAACTGTACATGACTGTAAATCTCCCAAAAATTTACAATACCTCAGATTTTCTAAATTCTGTGTTTTATGAGTATGTGTATTAATATTTTTAAACACAGAGAGAAGCATGAAACAGACTCTTGTTTACCTTATTTAAAATGTAAAAGGACTTTTGGGATAGAGAAAACAGTCTTGCCAGGTGTAGCACTTTACATGACTGATTTTCCAGTATACATCTGTTCATGTATGAAAGGTTTTTGGAGCCTAAAAATAACAGGATAGTTCCCAGTATGTATCCTTTCATTTTGCCCAACAGCTGTTTGACTGGAAAGCATCACCAGCGCACAAGAAAACGAGTAAGAAACAGCTTCAGTAGTTCAAAACAAAGCCTAATAACTGGTCTCCAGTGGTGACTAAAAGGAGATGCCTAGTGAAGAACATACAACTAGAGTAAGCACATTTCTCAGCTTCCAGCCACTTTCAGCTCACGGATTTTCTGGAGACTGTTTGTTTTGAATCAGGCTCTGAAAGAAAACCTCTCTAAGCCTAGAAACCAGTAGAAATTATACCTGGTATGAAAACTAATGTAGTTCAAAGCTTTCAAATATATAACCTGGAGATCAGACATGCTCTGCTACAGCTAGGCCCATAAATTAGTGTGGTCTGATTTCCAAGGTCTCCCCTGGAAAGTACAGTAGAATCCAAAGAACCCTACCAAGCAACAGCACTAAAAAAAATAAAAATAAAAATAAAATAAAATATAAAATAATTGGACCAGTCTTAAACTCCTAATATATAAGCTCACATGGGTTGTCAGAAATATCTGGAAAGCTATGCTCTGCCAGTAGGTACTCAAGAGGATTCAAGATGAAAAGGCAAATTTAGCCTTAGATGTCTCCATAGCCATGTTTTGGTGCTGTCATTCGCTGGCTGACTGCAACAGCACTGGAGATACCCTTACACCCACACTATGCTAGTGGAGCGATGCAAGACATCAAAGGGCAGCTGAGAAACTTGTACCTTCCCTTCTGAATATTCATTCCTAGTCTTTGCTACCTGGGAGGAGTGTTCTGCACTAGAATCTCATGAATGATTAATCCCAAATTCAGTGCAAATCCCTGCAAACAGGGCTCCGTACTGGGGACAGGAGTTCTGCTCACTGCCTGTCTGCTCACCATAGAGGCTGCAGTGAGACAGTCTAAGAGATTTTATATATATATATATATATATATATATATATACACATATATATTATTTTTATCTTTATTTTTTCTTTAAATGCTAGCATGCTTGCCAAAAGGCATTACCATTGCAGAAAAACTCATCCCTAATATCTGCATCTTATTCCTAAAACAGTTTAGCTTTTTATTGCCACTGTTTATAGGAAGCCTACAGTAATATAAACGGCTTTCATAAAAGTTGCCAGGTTTTTAGCAGCATGCTGTGCCTCGACAGCAGTTACAACAATTCTGCTGCTACAAAATAGTATCCAATTGCAGTATCTACTGGCAGAAGCACAAATTGTTCTCTTAGGCTGGGCATTGCTGGAATAAGATCACATTTGCTAACACCTTTTTGTTGCTGTTTTTGTTTTTTTGGCAGGATGAAATGTTTCTCTTTCTTTTGGCACATAAAAAAGAAGGAATGGGGAGTTGTTTCGGTTTGTGCCCTATTAGAAGAATTATTTTGTTCATCTTATGATATGGGACTTAATTATGCTTCCCTGCTTGATGCTTCTATTAGAAATTCAGCTTCCCACAACTGTATTTCTCCATGGAAGGTATTCAGCATGTCTAGAGAAATCTGAACTTTTCTCATCACATGATGCCAAGACTTTGGACAAAACCACTTGCCATCAAGCACTCTAAGGGGCTGCCTGTAAATCAGGCATAAGACTGTTTTTTTTTGTTTTTCTTTTTTTTTTTTCAGTAAGCAAACCATACACAAAGCAGCTACTATGCTGGTAAAAGCTATGTGGTAGAAGGATATTGATAAACCCCTGTGTCAGGAGAAAATATACAGGTTAGAAATGAGCATCAGCTTTGACCTGCAGAATGTATTTTGCTGTGTAATCAGAAAGCTATGAAACTAGAGCCAGACATCAAAAAAGCTGGAAAACTTCCCTTGTCAGTGCTGAATAAAGACCATCTCTCTGGACAGTTTCATGTCCTGCACCCATTCATTTTTAGGCAGCACCTTACGGTCCTTCACACATACACTAGGGGGATAACATAAGTGATTCCAGGACAGAAAAGGCAGTCTCTTGCTGATCTTGTCTGTCAAAGTTGTCCCTTGCTATGTGCCTTACCACAAAGCTTTTGAAATCTCTGTCACTGAATTAGAGCTGCTGTGCATCTCTAGCCTTTCTCACTCTTTCAAGAAAAACCACCACTTCCAAAGTTCGCCAAACCGCCACTGTGATCCCCACAAGAGGCCAGAGATGTCCCATTTGCAACAGGGCATTTCAAGCTTAACTGACCGTTCCCTTTAGGATTGAGATTAGGGTTTTCTGGGAAAAGATCTCAGTACCTTAAAAGGACGTGTTTTTCTCACGTTCACACGCTGCTTATGATGGCCTGTCTGGCATCTGACTGTAGTTTTGAATTTCAAATTTGTTTTTCCTCCAGGGAGCCAGAGTACTAATCTACAGTAACACAGGCTGTAGGAATCTAATCGTTGTACCATGACCCCAAATGATCTTGTTATTCATTCAGCTTCTGCCCAGTCTATCTCAGGGATTGACAAAAGTTTCTGCAATGTGGAGATAAGGAATGTGGTCGCATCCATTTATTCTTACTTTATTAGCCTGGAGACAGCAATATATTCCAGTCATTCAGATGAGAGACTTGCTGATGAGCACATGGGAATAAATGGGAACTAGTGAATTGTGTGTAAAACCACAGCATGGCTATAGTGGAGGGGAAGACATACAACTGAGACATGCTGCTGAGGGAATCAAAAAGGCTGAGAAGGTGGTGGCAACCAGCTTCCTGGGACAGCTGGGACTTAAATATCAGTAGGCAGTACCATCACTTCCAAGAACGTTTCCAATCTGATCTGGAAAATGCCCTGGAAGCAGAGGCTTCATTTACTTATTTATTTTAAATTGTTTTCCTTTCTTTATCTCATGGGAGTTGCGTTCTGTAGACTTAGAGGAAATTTGTAAGGTTGTAGGAAAAAGGGGAGCTGCTTGCCTTGGCATCATTGCCTTCCCTGAAATGATGGGTCTGCAGAAAATAATCAATTCATTTAGACACAGTTTCACCTCACTGGTATCTCTTACTCAAGCTAGGAGATTCACTTCTACCTCAGCTTTTACAGACACAACGTCATGAGGAGCCTGAAGGAGGCAAAAGTCTGCCTGTATCTCCTTGCGTACTTAGGACTTCCTCAAGTCATACAACATGGGCTCACTGCAAAAAATTCAGCGAGGAATGACTGAATGGTATAGAAATGAAACACTTTGAAAAGCCTGGGAAATCAGTTTACCTCCTTCGTTTTGAGAGGACTTGCCCCATTGCTCTCTGCAGTTCCAAGAGGCCATCCATGTAAACCAGCCCCTTGTAAATCCAAGCTACTCCATGTTCAGCTTATAAAAATGACAGCAAGTGATAGCACTGATTTAATGCTAGTGGGATGTATCTTTCAAGTATCACAGCAAGCATTTCTCTACCTGCACTTCAGTGCTTGTCACAAGGTGGTTAGTTTAGGTAATTTCCAAAGTCACTACAATTGGCGAGTTTTACTTTGCATTTTCCCTTTTTGGTACATCTTTGTGTTGCTTCCCCAATGATTACTGACAGCATTGTCTGCCTGTTCCACTCAGCGTGTTTCACAGGAAAGCACATCATCTGCCTTGCCCCATATATCTCCCCCATCCTTATCCTATTTGCCACAGATCTGCTAGGGAACAGCACAAAAGCAGGGGAAGCAGCCTTCAGCTTCACTGAGTTACTCCAGGTAATCTAACATATCTTCAGGAGACAAGTGTAATACAGTATGAACTGAGTTACTTTGATTCTGGCTTGGTGCACTGCCAGTGAAATAATTATCATTTAAAGGTTAATTAAAGAATCTGCCTTTGCAGGTTGTGAGGAAGGTACTTAACAGCAGGAACTGAGCTCAGGAATTGTCGGGTTGTGTGCATAATGTTACAGGCACTAAAATGCATACATCTTCCAGCCTCACTCTGATCTCGCCTGCAGTAGAGTAAATGCCATCCGTCTCCCCTGGATTTGGTGGAGCTGTTCTGAATTCACACATTATGCAGCAGACTAGGCACAGGAAATAGGAGTGCTCTGAAGAAATCAATTCCATTGTATCTTTTTATCTGCAGCCCCACATGCTGCCTGCTCCTGACATGCAAAAGGAACAGTTGCACTCTTGGTAGTGCACTCAGCAGTGAAAACTGTATTTCTTGGTGATGTTCAGCTCTCAAGAGCCGGTCAGTGAGTGGAGGACTGAGATGTTACACCCTAGAGTTACATGGTTTACCCAGTCCTTGCTGCAAGGAGTAAAGCCAGACCAGTGTCCTTTCAGCCTTCAATGGCATGGTGGAGCTCTATTGCCTGTCCACAGTACTACATGTTATTCCTCCACTGACATACATCATTGCTGCTGGAGCTACTCTGGGTACCTATCTACACTATGCCAAGAAGGATAACACACTTCAGACTTTTTTGCTTGGCCTCAACATGGCACCTACATGGCCTCAAGTCCTATGCCCACGTGGAGCCCAACGCTTCATGGCATCCTTATTACATAGATACTCCTTAAGTGTTTTCTCCCTCCTGTTTTGGCATGTTCTGTTGGAACAATAAAATATACACGATGATTGTGGGTATTTCAAATCAGGTAGTGTATGCACTACCAAGGGTGATTTACTTTGCTGCCTCTGCCTCAATTAAGAGAAGAGCAAACCAGAAAAAGGGAATCCCAGGAGTCAAAATGAAATGAGGGAAGAAGGGAGAAAAAGCAGCAGACAAAGAATGGTTCCAAAGCAAACTGGAAAGGCACATGTTACATTCATGAGACCCATGTCTCTAGGGCAGCCACTGAGGGCATTTCCCTGGTTGATTTCCACTCTGTCCTTCAGTTTGGTTTTCTTTGCATACACTTCATTTGAACTCAAGCAGGCTGAAGGTGAGAACTTGAAAAAGACACTGTTGCCAATTTGGAAACAAAGCAGTGACTAACGAGCTATCTCAGATATATATACTTTTTTTTTTTTTTAAACAAAGTCAAACCTCAAAAGGATTTATGTGATGAAGAGCAGACAGAACAGCTGTGAAACAAGAACAATGATAAACAACAACAAAACCAAAGCTATTTAGATAGAACCACATATTAAAAAAAAAAGTGGTATAATTACTTTTTTTTTTTTTTTTTTTTTTTAAATAGGGAAGCCAGTATCTTTCTGATAAATAGCTACTGTCTATTGGGAAAGACTTTCCTGTAACAGCTACCTACTATTTTCTTATTCTTATTTTTCTACTGGGAGCCAGCATCAAGGATGTGATGCCCTTACACTTAGCAAACATTTAACCAATAAATGTTTAATCATTTAAGAAAAAGCATCATAAATAAAATGCTTTGTGAATGAGAATCGTCAGGGAGTAATTAGAACTCCTAATGCCTACAGAATAAATATCACATCCTCCTGTTTCAGAATCACTTTCTGACTCTCCCACAGAGCAGAAATACACAGATACACAGGAAGCAATTAGGCAAGAAAAAAAAAATAGAAAAATCTGCATTAAGTGGAAACGCTTGTGAAGTTCAGTCAACAAAGTTTAGTGTGCCTTGGAACTCTGAGACCCACCAGTGAGCAACAGACCTTTTAACATAATTGTTCAGATTTCAGGTGAAGCATTCTATTTGGACATCTTTTGGCAATGAACAGATTCACCTTTGGATTGTCAAAGTTGTCTCAGCTGGTTTAAGAAAAAAAAAAAAAAAAAGAAAAAGAAATTTGGCTCCTGATAGAAAGTGCTTTCAGTATGTCCATAAGTGTTTGGCTGGTTATTGCCATGAGGGTCTCAGAGTGCAATCAACTTAGTGTTCACTAGAAGCCAGTGGAGAAACCACCAAGCTATAAAGCGGAGACAAGATTTGCCTGTGACTTTTGAGTACAGAAACCTGAGTAATTCCACTGTAATTCTCTATAACCAGTAATGCCATTTATTGTCTCTTGTTGATTTTTACGGAGAAATTTGGCATGATCTTGTGGGATTTTCAATAAAATCTACAGCATCCACATTTCATCTGGAAAGAGGCACTGAAGTGTCTGGGTAGTTTTCCCAGATTGTTCTATTTTGTTTCATAACATGTACCTAGAAAAACAAGCTTCATAAGTGGCATCATCTTTAAAAGTCATTGTCAATGTTCCCACAGGACTTTTTAAAAATCATTTTGGACAAAGTAAAAGAGAGTATTTTTGCACAAGCCACAGAAGGGAATGCTCTTCTCATTCTCCATTCCATTTCAGATCTCCTTGCCAGTGCGGCAAAGCACTATTTCATAACCAACACATCCTGTGCAGCAGTACAACAGACCACAAGGGAGTTATGCAAACAGATTACAGGTTATTACCATACATTTCTTTCTTCACAAATAATTCAAGAAGTGAATGCTTTGAAGTCCCAGACAGAACATCTAAATGCATCACAGAAACACTGTAGCATGTGCCATTCTGCACATTGCATTTTTGTAATATTTACATTAAAATACAAACATAGAAGACATAAAAAGTGAAAATATATTCTCTTTGTAGCTGGAAGTGAATGGTCAACCTAAGTTCTTTCTTTAAAAATGGGTAATATCGGATGCTTCTAAAGAGATGAACAGTGTAACCCCTAGCCTTTTTCAAGAATTAAATATGAAAGCTTGGAAAATACTTCCTCCTAGCTCAAGCTAAGAGAAACAAAATTGGCACTAACCTATAAACAGAGCCACCTGGGTCAGCAAAAACGTAGTGTACTTCCCTTCCTATGAGAAAATGGGGCCTATTTCACTTCCACAGCCTTACATGGGATTAGTTCATAGAAAAGGGTACACAGAGAACTGGCAGCAAGGACTCTTCTGCATAGCATGGCCATAAGCAGATCATTTCATCTCTCTGTGCCCCAGAATCTGTGTGGCACAAGGCTGTTGGAAATCCAAAGTTCTGTAAACCTCAACTCCTATGTGCTTGCTAGAGCAGACCTTCATGTTCTCCCAGCAACATTAGCAAAACCTTTACTATTGTTTTGGGAAAGAACAGGAGAAGAAAAGACATAAACATCTCCACTTTTCAAATAATTTCTCTTCCGTCCTGCAGCTTGTTAACATTTGTTTGATCCTCCCATTCCAAGCCCTCTAATTTGATGTGGCTGCCTGTTCTTTACATTGGTGAAATCAAAAGGAGTTTCAAAGGAAAAAGGAGAAAACAAGTAGAAGAAAGTCTTGCTAATCATCTTCCCTGCTTTGTAGGAGTCTAATTTGTGACTAACCTTAGTAAAATCCCCACTAAAGAAAATATGAAGTGATGCTTTCTTTTATCTATAGTGAGCTGGAGTGTGGTCTGGGGCTGTATCAGGAGGGCTATTTTCTTTAAGCAGGCCAGGTTATGTTCTCTCTGCACTTAGATTCAGCAGACTGCAGTGCTTTTAGTGCTTGCATTTTGCCCTCTCTAACCTAGCAGAGGCCCAGCCAAGCTAATGTGCTCTGTGCTGATGATAATTTTCAGATCTGGTCTAAGAAGGAAAAAAAAAAATCATAGGGTTCATTACATTATATTAAAGCCCAATGGTAATTAGTTAATGAAGAAAATGGAAAGGGTCTATCTGGATTGTTTAATTTAATTATCGATATTCCAGAAGAAGGAACAAACTTCATGTTAAATTCACAGATGATTTAAATTGAGGAGAAGCTGCAAACATGACTCAAGACAGAAATAACAAAGGACTGTAAAAGGATTGTGAAGAAGAGCAAAAGAAAATACAAAGAGATTTTGCTCAAGAAATAATGTCACAGGATGATAATAGCTGGGGAAAATATATATCAGGTAAATATAGCAGGAAGGAACTGTAGTAGAAGTTTTCAACGTTATAGGAGGGTGAGAAAAGAAATGCCAGTTGTACCTTTGGCACAGAAGCAAAGGATAAAACACTGACTGATTTTAGTAGTGGTGCCATCCAGTTCAACCCATAGCCACACACTGGTACTTTGTGGGGATGCAGGGAAACCTTACTGTGCAGGGCACTGGACACGTCCTTCATGAAAACCAGTCTCCCTTTTCACTTAGCCACCTTGCCTTCTCCCTTTCTTTATTTCTCTATTGTTTATTTCCTTTCTCTATTTCATCCTTACAACCTCACACCTGATAATGTTATATCCATTGAGAACAGTCTGGCAACAAAACAGCTTATAAAACTGCAGACCCAGCTGGTGACCCAGCAAAACATTTGGTGCCTGGGAATCTGTATAAACTTAGTCATTAAACTATAACCATAAAAGAAAGCAAGTTAAAACACACACACACACAAAAATACAGTTTGATGATCCAGAATATCACAAAACATATTTCAGAACAATTTTTTCTCATTTTAAAAAAGGGACAAAATATAAAATGGGGTAGAAAATACTGCATTTCTTCCTAGAGAGCTCAGTAACATACAGATTTTTTTGGAGGGTGGTGAAAAAAAGGGTGGGGAATGTGTTATGGAAGGTCTAGGAAAAGATATGATAGCATGTTAAGTAGTTTTCATCATATTTTCCCTATTTTAAACTCCAAAGCTACTATTATGAATGTTTTTAACACCCCTCCTGCCCCCCTCCATCCCCCATCTAGTCTATTTTTCTGAAGGAAAGAAGGAAATAGAAGGATAAAATTAATTACACAGACTGGTGATTTGACCCCAACCCCATCCCCTGGTCTCTGCTCTGACATGCTACCCTAACACCTAAATCAGTCTGAGGCACCTGATGGACAAGCGATCCAAGAACCAAAATCAAATTATTCAGCCCTGTTACTGGTACGTTTCCTGAAGAAACCTCTGTGCATGTGACTGTGCTTCCCTACATATATAGAGAGAGATAAAATAAATTTTCACTGTTTGGCAAGTATCAATCAGATTTGACAGCAGAAGATTACGCTGAATGATATTAAGTTTTCACATGAAAATAAACAGTAACCAGCTATAGGAAAAAAAAAAACCTCTCTAATCATCTCACAAGAAAACAAACAAACAACAACAACACCAGAAAACTGCACTATGTATTCAGACATTATTAAATAGCAGCAAATCCACAGGAGAGACAGAAAGAGATGTTGCAAATAGCCCATGTGCTTGAAATGTTTAATCAGAGCTCAAGGCTTATTAGGGACTGGAGAAGCTAGATGCCATAACCAAACCCATGGAAACTTGCCTTTATTAGTGTTGACCCTTGCTTGGCACACTTGAAGGTTTGGGGATTTAACATCTACATTCAGATAGAGATTGTTTATGGTCATCAGCTCTGCTGAAGCACAAAAGCCAGTATTCAAGTTGCATCAGCTGAAAAGCTCATTATTTCCCATTAAAAATAGATTCACAGCATTTCACCTCACATGTTCTCAGGAAAAAAAAAATCTCAAGCAGCTGTTTTTACAAATATTTCAGGCATGCCCTAAAACATGGGCAAGTATATAGCTCAGGTCCTACAGATTTTGCTTGCAACAGCATGCATTTAACTAACTCAGGAGATGTCTTTACATACTGCTGCTACAGCTGTTTATTACACTGAAGACCTTAGATCTTCTGTAGGCATTAATTTTTCAGTACCCCTTACTGATCAAGCAGAATATTTTCCTAATCAACACGTGGACTTCTCTGACCTATATGTTTCACTCTTAGACATGATGCAAGCTATGATCTACCAAGGAAAAATCTCTTACCTTCTATTTAAGAGTATTCATGATACGTTCAAATTGAAAGAAAAAAGTTGACATGAGAAAGGATGCATATGTCTCCAGCTGCAGGGACTGCTGATTAGGACACATGATTTCACCAGCTGAGCTGATAATTCCTGCCCACCCTTCAATCACAGGGCTTTTCTCACGGTTAAGTCAATAGCTAAGTATTTTGTAATGACATACTTCTTGGTCCAAAAATGATACAGAAAAGGTAGTAATCCACTGTTACACACATACACAAACACACACACAAGACAATGAGTCACATTATTTTTCACACAAAAGCTGAGATTATCTTGTCCCTTTACACCTTGAATTTTCCGCATCCTTTCAACAAATGATTTTCCAAATTGGGCTTTTACAAATGGTGCAATTCTGAAAACACAGACAACAATACATATACATACACACATATATATATAGTTAGACATATCAGAGTGCAGGGACAATGACACTTAATTTATTCCATTTTGAGAGGTCACTGATTACAGCAACATCCTTCCAAAAGAAAGATCTCAATATAGTTTCAGAGGGTGGGCCCTCTCCAGCCAGAAGCAGCTTTGCATGCAATTATTGACACCTGTAGGTGGAAAATATGAAAGCTAACCAATTCCTTACAAATCAGCTGTACTTTCTCAGTGTAATTAGACAAGCTTTCAGCATAAGGTTCTTTTATTTTTTGAGTGTGTGGATTTTTTTATTTTTTTATTTTTTTTAAGGAAATAGGTGAGAAAATACAAAACCTTATTGCATTCTGAGCAGTACTTACTGAGAGACATAAAGAAAAAACAACTCTTAGCAAGAAGATTACACTGCAGCAAATCCCACAGAGTACAATGGTGCTCAAGATCCTTGGTTACCTGGCACAACAAATTGGAGTTTGGAACCTGTGAAAGGTCTTTAACCTCAGTCAGCTTTGGGGAGGGGACCAGCTATATAATTTTTGAATAGAAGCATTTCAGCTATTGCCAACTACACTGCAATATTCATTGAAGGATTCTTATGCTTGCTTGGTTTGCTGTGCCAGCCTATAATTTGGGGGAAAAAAGCTTTCACTTGATTTACCCCCAAAAGATATCATAAAGGTTAGTAATAGCAAGTAGTCATCTCTTGATTTGAAAACATAAAGTGCTGTATAATTGCTGCATGACATATCCAGCACAATATTGATTTTTAGGATAAATCATCTCCCTTGATGAAAATGTAAATCTGAATTGAATGTTCTGCTGTCCACAAGTGATTCAAGCAATCTGCCTTTCAGTATGCTGCTTTCCTCAACTCCTTGTAATATTATCTTTGTAACTCAGTAAGAGACAAAAAGGATGAGCGATCAGTTAATTCGGGTCTTCTGCACTCATTAGATATCACTTCATTATCTCATTGGACACAATGACTTTGCTTGCAGCATGGGATTTTTTATTTTTATTTTTTTAACAATTCAAGATGGTGAGGCTCCCACCACCTCATCTCAGAAAGTCCATCCAACAAGCTTCAAAGCAATGAACAGTAATTGGAGGCACCAAAACAAAGCCTATCTTCGATTACCTGAAATGTATTCCTCCCACAACCCATTAAAAGCTTTTTTTTTTTTTTCTCCTGGTTAAGCATGCAAAATAAAGCTCACATCCAGTGTAAATCAATTCCTCTAAGCATTTCAGAGGTTTGATCCAAATTAAGCAGTTTAGCACAGTCCCTTGAACAGTTTGCTTCCAAACTGTACGGTACAACAGGGAAATTTAGATACAGAACAGATTCTGGACAGAAATTATGCATTATCTGTAAGACTACATCAAAAGATTTGGAAATGCTGCCAAAAATACATAAGCCATGTGGATTTACTACCTTTTAATCACTTTTCACATGCCCCCCAAAATTGAAAAATAATGTTGAGTAAACATCAGCCCAAAGTCATCGTGGTAAGAAAAGATGTCTCAAATTAAAAATATCAGCCTGAGATGTGACTGCTAGAAGTGAAAAACTTTGCTTCACTTGCTCTGTCACTGGCAAACTTGGAAATGGGGTAATTTTTACACCACAGGGAATGCTGGCCTTTCCAAGGCAAAAATGCCCATGGAAAGTATGCACCACATTCCAGGTCCAGGTCTTGAATTTTGCATTCCTGTTTGTTTATCTGTAATAAAACAATACCAAAACAACAAAAAGCATCAAACTCTGCAGGAAAAACTCTGCAAAATGAAACTAACCACCTGGAACTTCAGGTCAAATCTAATCTATGGTCCCTCTCTTCCAGGGTAAAAGAGAAGAAGTTCTTTCATTTAAACATGTCTAACTGCCAAAAGGTTTAAAAACTCCAAAGATAATAAGTAAAGAGGGCATTAACTGCTCAATAAAAGCTTCAGCATTCCTTCCTTCATCTCTTAAAGAAATATCCCATTTCCATACATTATTTATCATGCTGCTGTTTTCTTAAGCAGCTAAATTTGCTGTCATTTCTTTCTTTATTCGAAGTGATTTTTAGTGCTAGTAAACCACCCGGCTTGGCAGTGCTGCCATGCCTACTTGTAGCGCCGCAAGCAATGATCTGCAGCTCCAGATTGCTGCGCTAGAAACTGCCATGACCAAAATGACAAACTGAACCTGGATTTTCTTTAGCATTAATCATGATAATTGATCTTCATCTTCTTTTTTTTTTTTTTTTTTTTTTTTGTGGTAATAGCTCAGCAACCTTTCCAGACCATCAACACAGTTACTGAAGAAATACCATATTTTTTCCCCTTTTCTTTCATGTTATAAACTTGCTCCAAATCACAATTCTTACCTTATCATTGGCTTCCTCTCATTTGCCTCAAAACTACCAAGCTGGGTTTTCAAAACATACATTATCCTACCCCTGATCCCTAGACCTGCCGTGAGACATTGCATTCACATTGCATTGAAGATCCCACTCTCAGCCACTATCTCACCCTTCTAGAGCACTTATGAGAACCCTCCCCCATCTCCTGCTATGCTTATAGCCTTATAACCCTAACTGCAATGATCAACACAGCTGCAGGTATTTTTTTATTTCCATTTGCTGCAGTTCTGTTTCTCCCTGGTATAGCAAGACCAGACACTCCTGAAAACTTCACCTGATTATAAGGCCCTATTTATACAGATCACAGAGACAGTCTGTGGATGGCAAGCTTATTCTTGTGAAATTGGGTGGTCTTTCCTTTGCACTCTGATTCTCTGAAGTCAGAGAAGATGCCTGAGCAGCTGAAAACCAGTTATTTAACCCAAGTCAAGATTCAACAAGATAATTTGGGAATTCTCCCCTCCACACCACTTATTTCACTGGGAGTGAGAGCCAGTAACTGAATTTCAAAGCCGTCTGCAGCAGACAGTTATATTCATCTACCAGTTTTGAAGTCTTAACATCATGAATGAAAGAAAAAAAAAAAAAAAGGAAGAAAAAGAAAAGAGATCATTTTAGCCTAAACCACAAAGAAAAAGCAAATAAGGCCATTACTTTTTTTTTTTTTTCTTTCCTCCCTTCAGAATCAAATGCACTCATCTTGCTTCTGTACAGGAAGGAAGACTGTTCAGTACGAATTGATTTGAGGTGGCTGCTAGGAGGGAAGGATCTCAAACTTAGTTGTTTCCCACCATTTTTTACCCCATTATGCACTTTAATCCCCTGCCGCAACGAGTTTTAATAGTGATGGGGCTGCAGTGCTAATATTGATAACTGTATAGTGCTGTGCCTATTTGTCAGTTTAATGATTATGTACATGAGAAAAAATTGTTGCCTTCCTTCAGAGCCTGATGAGCTCTTCAACACGTTATTACCAGAATAAATGTGAAAAGTAAAGTAAGAATTTTCAGTGGAGAGAGTAATTAAACAACCTCACCACTGAATTTTAATTAGTGATACAAGGACTATTTCATTGCTCAGCTCCAAATGTGCTTCCTGATGAGGGCATAATATCTAAATAGATCTTGCATAATGCTCCTTCTGGAAGACAGGGAAAGAGCTCAAGTTTGAAGTGCAAGGACTGTTCCCTCCAAGTCAAAGCCTGCTCAAGAGCTGCAACAGTAACGTCATCAGGGCATACGGGTTTGTAGTTTTGTTTTGTTTTTAAGAAAACACTACAGAAGGGAGTGATGTGGTTGAATTTACCTCTGAGAAGGGTCAAACAAGCAGGACACCCTCAACAACTTAGAAGAAACAGGAACTGCAGCTCAGGTCCAGGTCAAAATTTTGGTATGCGCTGCTGAATCTTTAAACAGACATACAAAAAGGAGTGTTCTAGAGGAATGCCAAACTGACATTAAAGAGCAATTCAGGAACATACAAGGTTTTGCAGCAATTTGCAGGAGATGCTCCAGATATTTAAAATCCAAAGATAGAAGAAATTTTGAATAAATTAAGAAAAAAGAAAAAAAAAAACACAAGACAGTATGGAAGAAGAAATAGAGATAATTTAGATAGACATGATAAGTATGTCTAAGATATAGACATTTAAATATTGGTCATTTTTAGTGGGACAATTTAAATCACGATCAACTGACTGTCCATCACTTAATTTTTCAAAAATGTCTAGATTATCTTTGAAGATTAGGGAGGAACTATAGGTTTACCGATAAATAAGGAGCATGATCTGTAATACACACAGGGTGAGACAAAATCCTCTGAAGGATGGATAGCTCATACATTTTCTTATTTTGTTGTCAAAAGAAAGAAAAGTTGACTGTCAGACTGGTTGGTATAGCCCAGTGGTTCCCCAAATTTTTGCCCTACAAATCACTGCTAACCTTCAAGATTTCTCACAAAGCACCATATCCCTGCTTCAATCACTCTTATTTAAATTACCCTCTTAGTTATATACCTAAAGTGTGCATTTACCATGAGCTCAAATACCCCAAGGCCTTAGCACCATGCCTAGCAACTACTACTCCTTTTCTTTTTCTGTGTTGCCCTGATATCCTACTGATTTCTAATGGCACTGTATCTTTTGTTACGAGGAGAACACTTTCAGTGTAGAATAAATTTACTTAAAATGCTTGCTTAAATTCAAAATGCTCTTTCATAGCCTTTCATTCATCTGATCAGTATTTGTATGCAATCGTAAGTTTATATGTTTGTATGCACATGTATGAGAGCAAATGCATGATAGTATGCAGCAGTACGGATACAAGACCAGAGACATTAATATGCAAAAGCCATTAAGTTCCTGAACACACTACTCTGATGAAACCCTTAATAGGATGTAGACTGCTGAATTAATAACATTCATCGTGATTATAGTGAGGTGCCAAGGCTAATTGGAAAAGGTGTTTGATCATAAAAATAACTATCAGGGATTTTTTTCCCCAATTTTTTTCCATAATGAATTTAAATGTGCAATGAATAGAGAGGGAAAGCAGAGGAGGTTAGAAAAATTATGGCTGGTATTGTGTGTGTTAGAAATACAAGTTAAATTAATTGCGCATTTAGTTCAACGATCTTTCATGTTTTGTCAAATTTCAGTTTTTAAAACTCCAGTCTAGGTCAACCTTAGTGTAAGAACAATTCTTTTAATAGAGTTACATACCTGAACAAAACTATTCAGAAATGTTTCCCGTCTACAGATGATTTACATGTAGGGAAAAAACAAACAAAAAAAGAACAGTTAAACTTTACTTGGGAGTAATTTCTCTATTTTCCCCACTTCTTAATAGCTTGCAGTTTACCTGCATGCCTTTGGAAGCAGACAATAATAGATTATCATGTTGTTTAAAGAGCTGGCAATTTAAAACTTATTCCTGATTTTATACATCTTAAGACTGATAGTATCAAAAATACTCATGAACAAAAAAGACCAGAGTAAGAATAACTATGCTGGGCTATTTTCAGTTCAAATAATTTATATCTTAACTCACAATTAATTTATCCTAAATATGAGACATTAAATTTAAATAGATGAAACTTTAATTTTTTTAATTTCCACAGTTTTTTCTCTTTTTTTTTTTCTTTTTTTTTTTTTATGGAGGAAATTAGTTCAAATTGTCTTTTCCTAGAGAACATTTTTCAGGAACAGATCTTGAAACTAATTATGGTGGAGAGGGAGAAATCCTTGTGGACTTAATTACTTGCGATATATGAACAGCAGTTGCAAATGGCATCAGTAGTCTTCCTCATCTGGTAGCTAAACTTGAGTACTTCATAAAGGTACCTTTTACAGAAATATCTATGGAGTTAACAAAATATTTTTCCTAACCTGAGCTGAGTAAAAGATTAGTCCTGAAAACTAAAGATGCGATCATTTTAAGAGAGATGTGTCTACAATGAAACTGGTTCACATGATTCAGATAAAAGCCTCCCTTCAGGATGGCGTTCCATAAGTTTGTTGTGCAATACTTAATGCAATAAAACAAAACAGAAGACACACATTTCCTTTAGTCAGTTTTAATATGCTTCTGGAGAGCTTAATTATAGCTTGATTATATAATACAAGAAAATGGAAACAGGAGCAACTGGGCAACCTTTCCTTAGATATCTGTCATCCTCTCTCAGTTTTTCCTTTCAACTTCACTTCTCCAGTGCTTTCAGTCCCCTTTTTTACTGGATCCTTCCAATATTTCCTATCCTTTTTGTTTCCCCATTCTCACCCCCTTCCACTGCAATAGCTTTCGGAGAGCAATTGGAAATACTCAGGCAATATGCTCAGGCAGAGGTCTTTTCCAGTCCATTTTATCTTGCTGACCTCTGGTAGCCTCTAGTATATGGGGTGCCTCTTCTCCACAGATGAACCACATACGCAGGAGGAAGCAAATCAAAGACTCAAGTCCCTTTGAACTGCATCACGGCCGCCTTAAGCAGTCCGGCTTCACTAGCGTGGGAGCATTTGTTTGGTAATACAGACCAGGATCAGAATGTCAAATGACGGGTCACAATGTTATGTTTGCCTGCTTATATTCCTTTTCTTAGATGACTCAGAGACCTTTAGGTATATAGGTATTTGAAAGTAAGACACAGAGACCCTACACCTCATGAAATTAGAGGTGGGAGAGAAGAGAGCAGTTCATGAAGAAATCACAGAGATGAAGCTCCAAAATGGAAGGAAACTAAGTTAAAACTTTTATTGCATGACAGACCCTTACCATCATTCATTGCTGATGAAATAAAGGGTGATATTTTTGTTTGTTTGCTTTGTGAGATGACTCTTTTTAAGTACTAATTACTTGAGTTTTATGTATTAAAACATATATGTAGCTATGTACACACACACACACACACACACACAGTGCTGAGTCAAAGCTGAGGTCTCCTTACAGCAATTTGTGTCTATAGACTAGGTCAAGTAAGATCTTGTGAGATTCTCTTGAGACACGACAAGATCACGATTTGAGGCTGGAGAGTTTCAGGAAACACCCTCTAGGTGTGGCAAAGATTAAATTAGTTGTCTTTACCTGAAGCTTAAGAGTATCAGAGAGAAGCAATTTGTAAAAATAACATAAAAGTTGCTAAAAATTGTATGGTGTAATGTTGAAGAGATTCAGGCAGATCACCCTACTACCTTTGGTACAGAGAGCCTGAGTAGAAACATTATTTAAGTTCTACGCTTTTGGAGACTAAATGAAAATTACTTCTTAAGAACTTGCAAGCATACACTTCTTAAAAAGGAATGGAAAAAATGTGATTTTCACCTATACTTTTGGAATATTTAATCATTTTTTTTCCATGTTTGTACCAGAATTACTAGATTTTTTTTTAGTGACTGAAATTCTTCATTTCAAAGTTAAATGGACTGTTTATTATATTAAAACTATATCATAAGACAAGAACAACAAAAAAATTAACCTTACTAGGAAGAGAAAAAAAAACAAAAAACCTCTGTTTCTTCATACATTTCTTCATACATTGAGTGATACAATAGCTTTGTCTTGTTCAGTACTAAAAGAAATTTGGAAAATTGGAATTACCTAAGGTGGAAAATCCAAGTTTAAAAAAATAACCAGGCTCAGCATGTTTTAAATCATCTTATACTGAAGTCTAGTGCACTTTAAATAGGGAATTTCAGAGATAAAATTGGTTCAACTTCATTACGTTATATTCTCATGCAAATACGTGCAACGTTGCTTTTCTGATTCATTTATAAACATTACACATTAGGCAGAAACAGAAGTCATCAGTCATTGTTCAATAGAAAGATGATATATCAAAACAAGAGCATCAAGAGCACAAGAAAAAAGAAATTGGTGCTTTTGATTCAGACATTTCAATATAAAATACATGAGGCTATTTCAATGTTCTCTTCATTAAAAAAAAAAAAAAAAAAAAAAAAGCAATGCCCCCAGGGGAAAGACACACTTGCTAAGCATAAAGAATTCCTTAGGCTTCTAAGATGTTTATTGCACATTCTAACAAGGACTATTTTACAAAACTGTCAGTCTCTCATACACCTTTTTTCTGCATTCCTGCTACAGCAGAATCCATGGAAATTCCAAGAAGATGGAAAAGGAAAGTCTCTGTAGATATTGAATTAATGACATCAAATAAGGGCACGAAATTTAAAACTGGAAGTTTTGAGAATGAGAGGTATGAAAGTATCACTGTAGGTCAGCTACCCGTAGGATGCTCTAGGGGATATTACTAAGTCAATATGCAGTGCTCACATAATGGCAATATTTCACTGGGCAAAGAACAAACAAGAGACCTCTTAATGAATACCCCTCAAAATAAAGCATGCAATTAAAAGATGCATATTTTAGCTCCCTCTAGAATATTCCTTTAAGATGGAAGACATGACATACCATGGCAAAGGAAAGCATAGGAAATGGCAGATATTTAAATACACTGAACCAACATGAAATCGGAAGTTAGGGCCAAGAGAAGAGATATTCAGGTCAGTGAAGAAGCAGAATTCCCTTTCTCACATGAGTTTAACACAGGCAACTTCTATTAAAAGTCAGCAATGAAAGTACTAATGCCCCCTCAACTTCAGTGCTAAAAAAAGGTCTCTATCACTGGAATTTCAAACTGTGTATTTACATACTCTATTCTCCACCCCCTCCTGCCTCTTTAGGAGAAGTTTTTCATTCACTTTAGTAGTTATTAGACCATTCCATGTATAAGCATATATTTTTGTTTATAGGTAAGCATATCTATAAGTAAAGCCATTTAATTAATTTAATTCTGCATAGGAAGAGAAACTGTGCATTAAATTAATGATGTACCACAGCTTCTAGAACTAAGGTAGAAAAAGGGAACTTTCCTAGCAAGGAGTAGCATGAGTAAAGAGAGTGGCTGCTCTAACATTCATCAAAAGAAGTGTTGGTAAAATGTTGGTAAATAATAGATTTTTGTGTTTTAGTAAAGAATGTAAACATATTGGGTGAAGCTTATAATGCATGTGAAATTATTGAAAATTTAATCCATGTTGTATGGCCTTTGGAATCCTGTTGTAATCATAAGGGCTGAAAGCATAACAAAAAAAAAAAAAAAAAAAAAAACTTTTAAAAAGAGAGAGAAAAATGCTTCGGAAACAGTTTTTATTCTGGCAGAGTTTTCATTGCTTGTTTAATTTGGTTCACGGACTCTGTCCTCTTTTAATTCCCTTGTCATCCAGAATCTATTACAGGGAGCTAATGCCCTCATGGCACCATCTGGCATTATTTAATATGTAACACCATCTTATAAATCAAATTATAATTTATAATTAATCAGACAATTTGTATTTTTAATAATCAAAATCTTTATTAAGAAAAAACTGAATATATTAATGCATCACAGCATTTTAAAAAATATTTATGATATGTGGCTTTTCTTTCTCTTTTCCTGCTTGGAGACAAAGGATTTCATTTCAAAAGCGGTTATTAATTAAAATGCATCTTAAAATATAGTACAAGGAATTTTTCCAAAGTTTTGCAGAAATATACCAATGGTGAAATTAAAAATGTCATCCCAAATAATGGATGTTTCAATAGTTTGGAGTACAAACAGACAGCTGAACTAGAAATGGTTTTGCACTATACTTGCTGCCTGTTTCAATCTTATAGATCCTGGATAATGTTCTGCAAAGTTGGATCAGCAGTAGGAATTGTGTCCCTCAGTTTAAGTATACCCAAATTTATCCTCTGGTATGTCCAGCTGTATACAAGGACAAATATTGTTTATCAATTATATGCTTTCTATGCCTATTCAATATTTAGTCTTACATATCCCGCCACTAAAAAAATACAAGCTGATTGGAATGGGAATAGAGGACCAATAGGATATGGATACTGCACTATAAAATGGAATAAAGCCACTTTTTTTCCTCCCATATAAATTATCAGATACTAAACCAATGATTATTTCTGGGATAATTCAACTGGGCTTTTTAACAAGAGAGCTAGAAGCAAAAGACCAAAAATGAGAAATTACCTCCAGTATGGCGTGGCCTAACCTCAAGTACCGTGTGCAGTTTTGGACACCGCAATATAAGATATAAAACTATTAGCGATAGTCCAAAGGAGGGCAACAAAGGTGGTGAAGGGTATAGAGGGAAGATGTATGAGGAATAGCTGTAGTCCTTGGTTTGTTCAGCTCAGAGCAGAGCAGGCCAAGAGGAGGCCTCATGGCAGCCTGCAGCTCCCTCACGAAGGGAGCGGAGGGGCAGGCGCTGAGCTCTGCTCTCTGGGGACAGCGACAGGACCCGAGGGAACGGCATGGAGCTGGGACAGGGGAGCGTCTGGCTGGGTGTTAGGGAAAGGTTCTGCACCCAGAGGGTGGTCAGGCACGGGGACAGGCCCCCCCAGGGAAGGGGTCACAGCACCAAGTCTGCTGGAGTTCAAGAAGCATTTAGACAACGCTCTCACACACATGTTCTGTTTTTTGTGTGGTCCTGTGTAGAGCCAGGAGTTGGACTTGATGATCTTTGTGGGTCCCTTCCAACTCAGGATATTCTGTGATTCTACGAATTAGTAATATCTGCATCATGCTGCTCCACGTTACAGTGAAGCATTACTCTGGGTATATTGAGTACATAAGTATTGCACCAACACACGTAAAGGACATAGCTAAAGATACTTATTGCCTGAACACTCCAGTGCTATAAAACTTCTAAGACACTCAGTTTCACTTCCGGAGACTCACACTTCCACCCTCAATGAACTACTGTCAGTTGCTGCAAGGCAAAAAAGGGCTTTCATGACATTAATGAGGACTACAGAAATTGTAATAGGGGCAGCAGGCACCTTACAGCAAATCCTGTTAATCCTCTTCTGTTCAAAAAGGCCTGGGAAGGAGAGGAGCAGTGAGTAGCCAGAAGCATACCTTAGCTCCCTTCAACAGAGCAAACTAGAGTGGACATCTGAGGTTCTCACCACACCTGTGTCACAAACCACAGCCTTAACCCCATGGGGACCCATGGTTGAACTGAGTTTAATGATAGATGTGTCCTGACAGGCATGACTGGGAGGCAGTAAATGTAAGGAAAAGCAGTACAAATATGAGGAAGTACTCTGAATCTGGCTGATGTCCCCATCCATATCAGGTTTTATGACACCTGAGCCCAGCAACACTGACCCATGCTGGAGACAGGCCCACTAGCCTCAAAATGCGCTTTTTATTTAAAATTTCCTTCAAAGCCCAAAACCTGTTTCAAAGAGATGTTCCCAAACAGATTTTCAAAGAAGCAGTATTCACTTGATGGATTTGCATGTCAGCAACAAAACTTTACAGGGGCCTTCAAACAGCACCTGGTAAGTGCTGTCTTACATTAATCTTAGAAATTCTCATTTTTCATCTTTTTGTAATTCTTTGTTACTAAGATACATGAGAAACAGGAACTTCAAGGGATGTTTAAAGTGCACGTTCCTCTGCTACCTCTTCCCTGCCTGCAAGCGTAATCCTCTGCTTGTAATGTCACAGTTGGTGCTTGTGCACAGAGAAGATTAATTTGTCAGAAGCAGAGGATTACACATTAAACAGGGGCGCAGACAGGTGAATGCAGGGTACCCCTGGGAAGGGAGCTCTGCTGGCACACAGATCTCGTCTGCCAGCTCCTCACTCGCTGACAGTGAGAGCAGGGTTGGGATAACCAGTGTGAAGAGAAAAAGTGAAAAAGAGAGAACATAAGCATTCCAGTATCATTGATCTTTAAAAAGATACATTGAAGTTACGATGGAGAAAACAGAAGCAATTTGTGAAAGCAGGATCTCTGAGTTAATGCAGACTTAAGCTATGAAGCCCATGCTCAGAAGTACCACACAAAGATGATATTTAACTTCCTTGTGACATTGCACCATTCTTTAGTTGTACAGCAAGAGAAATCCCTCTGGTCAGCCACAAGAGGGGAGGCAGGAAGGCAGCAGTGACAGCAGCATGCCTAGGGATACCACACACTGATCCTACTCTACCCAGCACCAGAGGCAGAGAGAGCAGGACATGAGGGAGGGCTGTGCTGACTGCTGCTGTCACACGATGTGGGGATGGAGAAAGCCCCAAGTCCCGAGCCAGGGTGCTCCAGCCAGTACTCTCAGCAGCAGGAAGCTGCCCTCTAGACCAAGTGTTACCAGCTGGTAAATATTAGCATATACTGCTGCAGATTTAGCCCTTCTGAGGAAAGAGTGCATGGAAAACTGAAGCGCTGGAGAAGATGAGTCTCGCACCCAAGTGTTATTATAATTAAAGTAATATACAATAAATGTTCATGGCATTTGCAAGACATGGGCTGTCTCCTGCCTACACAGACAACAGCTAAGAAGAGAGGAAGTGCTCTAGGTCTTCACCCCAGTTTTACATTCTGCTTTGCAAATGACTCCGGGTGACCTGCACAGCACTTTGGTGTAAAAACACATTATTCCTGTGCAAGTCATGCTTTCGTGCTTACAAGGAAAAGGCCTGGGATGTGAGATCCACAGGACCCCAAATTAAATGCCGTGAAAGGCAACAGTTGCTAAATGGAGAGGGACCAGCACCTGCTGCTTCTGAGAAGGACAAGGCAGGGCTGGAGAGAGAACACATGGCACTTTGCTTCTTTGAGAGGCAAAACCTCCCTGCTCCTTCTTAGGTAAAGACTAAATCAGATCACATCAGGAAAAAAAAAATCACAGCAGAAAAAGGATTTCTGTATAAATAGAAAAGCCTCTTTCCATGCTCTGCCAGTGTAACAAGAATTTTAGCAAAGAGCTGTGGACGTGAGATATTTACCTTAAAATCCATTTGTATTTTTCTCCTCCAGTTCCTAGAGCTTTTATTTACTGTGTAATGAGCCAGCTAAGGGGCTAAAATAACACATACAGCTTATGTCGTTTGCAAAGCCTGTCATAAACGCTGGTCAGACATAGAAGAGTCTCTTGTTTGCTGTAATACACGAACAGTCCCCAGTTGCCAAAATGCCCACACGAAAGCAACCCTGAGAGCCAGCAGTACAGCTATGGCAACTTTCCGCTGCACTCAATCCCCTTGTGTTTTCAGGCTTCCTTGGACAGGACATGTAATGCATTAAACAGGAGATTGTGGAAATGGGCTCCTGTACAGTGAGGTAAATTCTTGCATTTTATTCTGGCCTGTATAATTCATAATATGTGTCACATTCAAGTGTTCATGAATTCCTTGTTCAATCACACTGAAGTCTCATTACAGCATGTCAGGGAGCATATCTTGCACCACTCAAGCCACATAGCTTCATCAATTTGGACCAAGTGGACATACAGCTGAGGCTATAGAAAGAAGCTCTAGAGCATGTGAATGAAGCAGGGATCTGTGCACAGTGAAATGCTAGCAACTCATCCAGTTTCAGCTACAGATGTGCCTTGACTGTCTCTCACTTAAGTAATGAGCAAGAAACAAGCCAGGCTTCAGACTTCATAATGCAGCCAAAGGGGAGGAGAACTCGCCTGCAGCACTGAGATGTAGGCACTGGCAGCTGGGTGCCCTGGATCCCTGGTGAAACCCTTGTGGGTCAATGGGAAATTCTGCTCAGGGACTTGGGATGCAGTTGAACTCTGAATCCAAAATGCAGTATGTTCTAGATTAAAATCCATACTTAAGTTTACAATGAACCCCATCTTAATACGTAATAAATACTCTTCTGTATTTTACTGAAGCTTTTCTGCTCTTCACACAGTTTGGGAATTCATAAACGACATGATTTTGTGAGACCCCAAATGGTCCAAGGAAGCTTCAATCTGCAGGTATGTACATAAAAGCCTATTCCACTTTGGATAACTAGAGCACTTGACTCTGTTCAAATCACGTACATAAGTTTTGCTGGAATTGGGATCTATACGAGCATGTATATCGCTACTAACAACGATATACTGTATATTACTGCAGGAAGAGAATGCCTACAAACCTGCAGGTTAGCCTGCCACTAATTTATTGATGTTGGCACCACTTTCTGCCTTAAACGTTATACAAATTTACTTTTCAAATACTGTTTGAGTAAATATATGTCTAAGGAGGAATATTTTATCAGATGGACATTTCAATGAAATATTTTATTTCTAAGGTGGGATGAATAGAAAGTAGCTAAAGAAATATGCTGATACTAAAATATGAAGTCAAGGAAAGCACTTTCATAGCAGTAGCAGCAGCTGGGGGAATGACTTGCAGAAAAAAATAAATTCTGTTTTATAAATAAGCACATGAGGATAACATTAATAGATATATTTAATTGAAACCTGTAAAGCCAGTGAGATTTTTATCTCCTATACTTCAGCATATTTTGTTCCTGCAAAAAAGACCGGGGAGATTGTGAAGGTGAACATGTGCAAAGCATGTGGTGCTGAGTAAAAGGCGTAAATGCCAGCCTGCTCCATGCTTACCTATTTGCCCTGCAGAAACATGGGTCTAACTCTCAAGAAATGCACCTGATCTGCACATCTGCAAGCGAGGTCAGGATCCTGTCGCCCTCACTCCCAAAATCTGTTCCTTACAGAGAGCAGTGGCTCAGACTGATGACAATGGGATTTTGCATACGAAAGACCATGAGCTGGGAACAGGTCTGAGACTCACCAGAGGAGAGGGTTTTTTGGTCCCTGTTCTGCCATCATGCAAGTAAATTCATTTTAAGCCACATTCCCATTATGGGTTTTCTGTATTTGGTTTGATGTGGGCAAAAAGCAGTTTCATAATACGTATGGAAGAGCAGCGGGCACCATGACTGCTCACTCATCACTAGGTGTGGTCCTGGCTGCCACTTATTCATCCTTTCACTTTTATTAATTTCTTCCTCACTCTAATTAGCAGCTTCAGTGCCAGACCCAGTAGAGGTCTCATCTTCTTTGTCTCCCCTGGGACCTCAGGTCAGATCCTTCGGTGAATATGCCTTATTTCTTGGTTGGCCATCATCTGATGCCTTCTACACAAGGAGGGTGAGTCCCAGCTGCTTCCCTTCCTATGCACTGTGGCATCAGTAGGGAGCACAGATCACAGATGACTTTTCTGGGAAGCAACCCTGAAGATGAAGGGAGAAGCAAGATGCAGGCAAAGACCTGCCTTCTCCCAGTTCTCACCAGTTACCACAATAGCGTGAAAAAAAAAATATATATATACATACATATACACACACACACACTCCATATATACATATCTGGAGAAAAACTAGAGGGCAGAGCTTAAACTGCCTGGTTCTGCTTAGCACTTTTCCTTCCCTTAAATGGTTTACTTTTCTTGAAATTTGACTTTGCATTTTCATTTTATTGTACTTGTAGTAGTTTCTCTAAGAATAATTGCAACATCTCTGCTTTTCATGCCTTTTTTTTTTTTTTTTTAAACTTAAGAACACTTGATATATACTAAACCTTAACTTGATCTAACATTTCTATGTTAGGTGAAAATTAATACCAAACATTCATCTCCAGCTGCCTGAAATCTAAAGCAATGCTGTGTTTAATGGATACTCAGTTTGCATGTGTCCAGTTTGTGCTGTAAATAAAATCTGCTTAATCACCCTAAGGAAGTGATTCCCTCCTTTCTCTTATATCTCCCATAAACCTACATCACCCTTATACTGTGACACACTGTCTGAAAATGTTATATGCCTTCACTCCTCCAATGCTACTTCATAAATATATTCTGAACCTAGCAGAAAAAATGTTTCATCAGATGGTCAGCTTGCTAAAATATTTTACTTCTAAGAGGGGATGAACAGCAGGCAATGAAAGAAATACAGCTATAATAAAAGACACAGGCAGTGAAAAGGCTGTGGTAAAATCAGCATAAATGTCACCCCCCACCAACCAGAATAAATTTTCTTTATAAATAAATACTGTGAGAATAACATTAATATCTTTAGCTGAGAGTGGGGCTGTAAGAACAGTAAAAACTGTGCTCTTGTATAAGCATACTTTTTTCTTCAAATGCAAGAGATATGGGATAGAAGTTGTGGTAGTTATTTAATTCCAGCTTGTTCCACAATGTGTTTTTCAAATGAAGCTGAGGATGGATCCCATTGTGCAGCTTGGGCAAGACCGGTCCAAAGTCAGGTTTGGTAGTCAGCAAGCTTCATTTTAGTTTTTGGTGATTACTGACCTAGTGCACGGTACCATCTAGTTTTACTCACAACTCTAGACCTTCATTTGCCTCTTGACTCTGCCTTGTTTGTTGAGTGTTTGCAGTGTAGGGCCCTAATGAAATGTATGCACAGCACCTCTCCCACCAGACCCTTCCAAGACCTGCCGTATCACAAATCAAAGTGAAGGATATTTGCACTCTGCATTATATTCGGTGGTGAAATTGAGTCTGAGATAACTGAGGAATATTATCTATGCCATACCTCTTTTTCATTCTCCCTAGTATTTTTTTTTTTTTTAATTCTTTACAAATAATGGATACACCATTAGCCATTAGCAGAGGAGGACATCAGTTTGATTAAGTGAGAAACAGAATGAATAGAAAGTTGATAAGATGAAAAAGACAAGTGGAAAGCAAGCACTGGGCGATGCCTATCACTACTAGCAAACAGAAATTAAGACCTCTGTTCTAACAAGACTAGTGATGACCTTAGGTGGGAAGATATCTGTAGAACATCACTGAGGTAAGCAGAAACTAGTTCTTGCTGGTACTAGAAGACAAGATAAGCAAAAGAGAGCTGAAAAATTAGACCAAACATCATGGAGAGAGTCTCTCTGTCTAGCCTGGTTGCTACAGTAGTTTCTCTGTGGGACAGAGACATTAGGATATTTTTCAAGACAGGGAAGACCTGCATTGGGTTACCTGGGGTAACCCAAACCCCTCCTCTTTCTCTGAAAATATCAGTTGGGCTCAGGTCTTCAAATTACCTCAAATTTCCTAATATCATTAATTTCACATTGACTTGAAACTCAGAAAAAATAAAATGAAATTGAAGTTGCTAAAGAAAAAAATGGAACAACCACATCAGAATATGCAAGTACAAGCATAAAATCAACTTTATGTATTTTGCTTGTTTTAAAAAATAAAAATAAATTTAAAAAAATCACCACTATTCTTTAAAAGAAAAAAAGAACTCAAGATTACATATGTTTTTTTTCAAGCTTTTTGCTTGCTCCTGATCACTTGTTTTTAGACAGACTTGCCCATCTTGCTTACCTTCAAATTTGCTTCGACACCTGCACTACAGCAGCACAGAGGGAACCCCACACCAGAATCCCAAGTGACCTTGGGGGGATTAGTCCTGTGGCAAGGCCTTTTGGTCCTACTTACGTTCAATGAAACTGTCTATTTAGGTACCAGATACAAGACCATCCACACCAACTGTAACGGGAACTTTTGCTGTGATGATACTGGGAGAGTTAAGGCAAATAATTTGCATACTGTCAAAGTGTTTAGCTTGGGCTTGCTTAAATTCTGACGTTGTTCACCTTCTAAGCACAGGAGGTCAGTGAGAAGGAAGAGGGGGCAGAGGAGGGGAGGTGTTGCAGTAGCAGGGGACACAGAAGAGAGGCTAAGATTAGATAGAGATTTGGAAGCTTCTTTTAAGGAAGTAAATCCTTTCTCCTCTTACAGCATGATTCTTCCCCCCTGCCCTTGCCTCATCTTTTATTCACAATTTATCTCACACCCATAATGACAATATAATCCTTTAACATGTTCTCCAGTGCCTCACAGTGGAAAAACTGACCTGCTGCACATTTAATTGAATGCAGAACACTCTGAGGAATTAGAAGGAGCTTTTCTTAATCTTTTTCTTAAAATCAAGAAGCAAATTAAAGCTGGGGGGAGGAGGGGGACGGAGATGACTCAGCAGTTTGTCTTGTGCAAAATTACAAACACATAAAACCAAGACTTAGGACATACATTTATTGCCTTTATTCCTACCTAACGCTGTTCTCTTGCTAGTATATATGTTGTGGGCTAGTTGGGTTTCTTTTGATGAATCATTTTTGTAGTCTTCTGAGACCATGAAGAGTCTATAGAAAGAGAAAAGTGATTAAAAACTACAGCCACAAAACATGGTTTGCACACTAATTCCTTAGATGCTTTGTAAATACCCTTGAATTTGTGACTTCACATTTGTATTTTGGCTTTGACCCATCTCTGAGCAACCAGAAGAGCAAGAGACCTTAGGAGAAAGGCAAGGGCCCTGGGCTCATTGCTTCAGCCTCATCCTTTACCAGCTGTGCATGCATCCCTGCCATATAGAAACCCACCCTGGGGACTTAACACCTCTGATTGGCCCTTTAAATGTCTTCTGCTTTTTTTTTTTGGCATGCTGCTTTAATACTAATTGGCATCATCTTGAACACCCAGAAGAGCAAAACTCTCCAGTGTCACGGCATGACAGAAGCCCTGCTCAGTACCTGAGTACCCTGCAACGCAAATTTCTGAGGATTTGTAACCAAATTAAGAAAAAAAATTGCAAACATTGATTTTGAGGTTACTTTAAAGTTTTAGTAGTTTTCTCCCTAAAAACAGAGAGACTGGAATGACATAGTGCTGTCATCCTGTAGAATTCAAAGGGGGTGAAGACATGCAGAATATGCTGGCCTTGCTACCTTCCCCAACTTGGCAAGGAGAATTTTCAGTTTTAATTACTAGGAAAACAAACAACCACCACCAGCAAAAAAAAATAAATAAAAAAAATACAGCCGATTTTTTTTTTTTTTTTTTTACCTTTATGTATAACAGTTGTACTTCCCCTCCTCATTCCCCCCCTGAAAATTTTAACAATGCAGCCTAATGCAGACACCATTTGGCATAGAAAATGTCAGGTCAAATAGAGTAGACAGGGGAGAACAGATTCACATATGGGAAAGTCTTTAGCAAACGTCACTATAGAGACATTTAGACAGACTCTACACACAAAAGAGAGACGCAAATGAGACAAGGATGTCAAAAGTGAGGATTGCATGCTAAACATTGTCTCCCCTTCCCTGCCCATTTTCCCTTCTTGCTTCCTTGTTCTCTCAGACTGGAAATACCAACTGTAACAAGGAAAAATGAAAAATCAAAAAAGGAAAAAAAAATCTAACTCCAGCTTCTGTTGTTGAATATGTTTCCTTACATTGACAGCATGGAAGGTTGTAGCAGGTTCCTATGCCACAACACATCAGATCACATGTGAATCCTTTGGTGGTGTCTACTCATAAGGCTGATGCTAGAGAGAATAGAGAGAAAGTCAACAGTGCAAGCTAATATTTCAAGCTATGTCCTGATGGGATACACAAAGCAATTTCTTTCACAAGGAGAAGCCAGCTTGCAGAACAGAAGCAGATGGGTGATCTCACATCGTTTCAGAGATAAAACATGGGAAGTTCACAGTGTGCCAACCACAGCACTGCTAGCTATTCCAGTACATACTTTAATGACTAGAAATATTCTCCACATACATTCTCCGTCCACCTTCTTGTATTAATAATAGTTATAAGTATATATCTATAATTATGGATCTGCTTTGACTGCAAAAAAGCTGCCTTCATTTCCCTGTGTGCAAAGCATATGCTCCAACTTGAGTTTTCCAGATCACATTTATATCTTCTGTGCGTTTCTGAGGGCCAATTTAGCCATCAGTCTCATCCCGGTTGTTACTCTCCAAGGTAAAGCAACACAGTGAGAGTTACTAATCTGGGAACACACAATTCATCTCAACCACAGTCCTATCTCCATCCATGGCTACATGCCAGATTCTCCCTCCCCCACTATTATTTAAAAGAATTAGTAAATTTAAAATACAACTCTCTCTGGATCTTTTTTCTTTTAAAAATAATTTTCATAACTGGATAATTTAAAATATGAAAAGCAGTTTTGTTTCCAGGTCAGCGCTGTTGCTTGCAAACTGAATCAATTCTGCGTAGAAGAACCAGGTCACAAGATGTGCAGCAGCCACCCTGGCCATCTTTACCACATCTTTGTTTAGGTAAGTGATGGATCTGAACTACTGTTATTTTGTACATGCTTGCTGGTTTTCAGAGGTGCGCAGGTTTTTCCACTCCTTCACAGAATCTATGGCACACTCCATTGTTGTTGCTTCCTGCTGATCCAGAGCTGCTTCTCTGGATTTGTCCAACTTGTTACACCCCAGCATGACACCTGGGTAGATGGTATGAACAAATTGCTCAGCTCTGGTGGTTCATTTTAAGGACACGGGGCCATCCAAATGTCTCAAGGAAAATCATAGCAATGCCAGTTTGCACCAGTTTTTCTTAGAAGAAAGGATTTTCCTCATCTTCTGTTCTCAAGCTGCAAACCAAAAGATAAACCCACTCCTACTATACCTGCAGGAAAAGAGGAACCAGACTGGAAACACACTGACCAAATCTGCTAAGTCTGGTAGCTTATACATGGAGAACAACTCATCTGACAGCCCCTGGAGAATTATCCCTTCCAACAGATCATCAGAAGACAAAATAGCATGCCCATCCCAGATTCAGGAATTTTTAGGGCTCTTGTAATGCATTTCCTGTATGTCCTTTGCTCACACAGGCGGAGTTAGGCGACACAAATGTTGTCATACAGATTACTGTAGTTGTACCATCTGACCTTCCATTCACATCTCTTTTTGTACCTCACCACTATGGTTTTACTGGGAGATCTCTGCTGTCAGCTACCTACAAAGACAGCGTAAGTCTTTCTCTAAGCTGTATCATGTTTATAGCTATTGTGCCAAATTAAGCCTTGGTGTAAGCACATGCAACTCACAGCCATAGCTGGCTGCAAACCATTGTGTCTAGAAAGAAACATTTGTTATACTCCCAGTGATACTTTTATACTGTTACCTTAGTAAAGACTACAGTTGGTGTAAATCAGCACGTTTTCATTGCCTTCAGTGGATCTATACTGACATAATTCTTTTTCATCTTTATCTCCCATCATACTTGTGATTCTACGCCTATATTTCTTGCTTAGTTACATTGTTCCTGCCTGTGTCAGGCTTTTTATATCAAAACCAGATTATTTTATGAAAAACTTTTATGTGTATGGTGGACACAAGCATTGAACTGGCATGGAATTGAGTCCAACTAATTCAGTCTCCCAGCTCCAGTGGGGGTCTAGAGCTAATTGAGGAATAGAATAATGAGGACATATTGAGTTTCCTGATTTATTGTAATTATTGGTGCAGAGACATCTGGAGTTGGAAGTAAGAACCAGGCTACTATTAAGAGACATGAATGTGTCTAACTCTTCAGATAACCCGTTTGTACTTTAGACTTGCTCTGGCAGTAAGACGTGCAGAAATCTTGCACAGGGCCTTCCACTGCTCGAAACTGGGTGTATCTGGGGTTCCTTTTTACAAAATGGGACTCTAAAAGAGCATAAATAGCCCTACTACTTGGGAGTTCCAGAAAATATAAAAGAAAAAATAGGAAACAAATAGTGCCTGCTGGAATGTTGCTGGTGCATAGGACTACATGGTGCTGAACTGATGGGAACATAATTTCCCATTCACCAACATGGAACTTGCACTCAAGGTGCCTCCCTCTAAGACTGCTTCTTAAGGTTTCTTTCCACCTTCATCTGCATGAAAAGATACATCAGAAAACAAGCCGAAGCTCCAGCCCAGCTTTTAGGAATTGTAGTAGTAGCTTTTCATCAGCAACAGACAAATCAGCAAGGATGCAGAGTAATAAGAAGTTATAAGCCAGAAGGGACCATCTGAGACAAAAGCTTCATTAAACCTGCTGAAAGGATTATTGCATGCCAAGTGTCTACTGTTTTTCTAGCAGCACCTGGCTCCAGATGCATTCTCAAATGTTATACATTAATCCAGGTCCTTTCTGAACCTGAGCTTCTTTCCCTCATCCTACTAGTTGTACTGTGAGGTTCAGATCAGAGCTTGTTCCTTGACCTGCGCAGAAAAACCTCTGCGAAATGGCAGGACTCAGAATGGAGTGATCTCACTTAGTAATGTATTCCAGTCTTGTAATTTTTTTTTTCTGGTGTGGGTTCATTAAATTGGCTTCCTGTGAAGCAGGGCTTTATTTTAAAATGCCTCCTTTGATATTCAAATGTTTGCAGAACATTCACTCCTGCTTGCTTGGTTGGAAAGCTGAACTATTTCTCCCTCCTTTCAGGTCATTTGTACAGGACCTTCCGGTGGCTCCCATGAACATGTTTGCAAATCCCTAGATGATCAAACTTTGTTTTGTTCCTTTTTCACATGCAGCTAACCTTTGCAAATCATTTTCAAGGGCTATTCTGAATAGCAGAATCCCAGCTGGAGTTTTTTAAGGTCATGACATACGATTTATCTTTAACACACATTATGATTTTCTTTGCTTTGTCTTTTCTTTGATTCCCTCCCCCGGTGTTTTACTTTGTATAGCATTATGCTTTTTGTTGCCATACACCATTACTGGTAGCTTGTAACTTAATTACTCTTTTGTAAGCAGCGCTTTTCTGTTATGCAAAGCTGCTCATTGGTGAGGGAGGATGTACACCAGGAGATTAAAATGAGAAAAGAGGCAAGAGATCATCATCTAAAGGGTGTGGGTTTTCCTGTGAAACATTAAAGGTTCACCACTATTGGGCACACGTACGTGTGGTGAGCAGAGAGCTTATAAGGGCCAAGAGCCAAAGAGCTTCTAGCTGGAGATGTGAGGACTAGTAGAACCTTGTTGCTTTGCTGCTGGGGAATGTCCTCTTCAAGCAGCCCCTGGCAACAGGACTTGTAGGGTTTATTTTGCAACGTGGAACTACTGGGGATGCCCCTGATACTATTGAGATTAGTAGAGATTTCACAAGTGAACTTGGTGAGGTGATGGGCAGGCCTTTAAATACTGCAAATTGTACGTATTCAAAGCAAGTGGCAAAGAAAAATGGCCATTATCTAGTAAGCAGGAATTGTACGACACCACCCCAAGTGTCTGAGCAAAAGAGGAGAGTCTTGCTTGGCAACTTGTACATCCAGGGGTGATAGGGGTTCCTCCACCAGACACTCATTCACAGTGTTTCCATTAGTGTTTCTACTCAGGTTAAAAAATCATCCTAGAATGTCTTTTTTTTTCCTCCCTAATTTTTAAACCATTTTTCTGGAGGGAGGAACTTCAACTGAGGATGCAGCCAGAACGCCGTTAGCACTACACAAACCACTGCAGCAAAGACTTGCAGCAATTTGTCTGGATGCAGAGTCCCACTTGGTTGAGATTTTGCCTTGTAACTAATTAGTAAAGGTCAGACAAAGTATCTTGAGCTTACATCAATTAATCATGAGGTAAAGCACACAATTTCTGGTGAGGTCCAGCTTGTGTTGATTGGTCAATTACTTTGTGCTGGCAGGCCACAGTTTGGCACATATTTAAAGATTAGCCTATTGATCTAGCAACTTAATTCCTACCTTTGACCTCAGAAATAGAAACAAAAGACTGTTTAATATTCATAAGCTTGTCATTCCCATAAAGTCAGGTCCATGTAGATTTGAATGGTAACAGGGTATGGTTTAGTCCATCATGAACATAATACGAACTGTACATGAGATGCAATTGAGTGAAATTGTCACCAGAAAAAAAAGTCCAACTAGCTTGCATTTTAAAAGCATTCACTGCGTCAAATATGTTGAGTGCTTCCTCATTTGATACAAACTCATTAAGTTCTACTGGCTTCAGCACAACTCTTCTGGTTTACATTAGCAAAATACAAAGACCTTTAGCTACTGACCTCCTCTGCTCTGTTAGGGAGCATGGCTTTGAATACCTACTATATCTGAAAAAAAAAATCTTGTTCTGCTTTGTGAAAAAGTATTCTTTGTGTTTAACAAAGAGATATAGCAGGAAAAGGAAGGACTGACAGCAAGCAGTCCATCTAGTAAAACATGAGACCAACAGGCTTTGAAAACAGAATGTATCCCTAGAGACATGCAGATTACCTATCTGTAACATAATGAAACAGCAAATAAAGATTTTTTTTTAATAGAGTAAGTGCATGCATGTGTTTGCATAAGAACTGCCTTTGTGAAATTTCATAGGGAAATGTAATTACCTGTAGAAGAAAACTAATCTTCTGCAACCAGTCTATGAACAGCTAATCAATTTCATCTGCTATCATAAAGTTATGACAAACAGATACCATCTGATAGTCCAAAGTGGAGTCCAACTTCTGCTGCAAGAGACTCTAGCTAGCTAGGACTAGCACACCACACTCACTGCCCTTGGGGGGTCACAGCAAAGTTCCTTGAGACATCGATAGACAGACATACAGACTAGAAATTTTTGCTGTGGTAATTTAACACCTTATCAGTTTCAGCTGCAAGCCTCACCTTTTGCACAGAGGTTACCCTCCTTGCACCAGGCACAACAAAAAGGAACAGGTGCTGACTTCTCAGCAATTATACTTCATGCTGGCTTTTCATGTCTAAGTGCTGGAGTTTTGCACTGCGACCATGAACTGTGACAGCTGAGGGATCCTGCTTCTCCTTTCCCAATCCTACTGCAAAGAGTAACTCCCCAGTGAAACAGGCAAGGCAAGAGCACGACTCTTGGTTTTGAAGGTTGAGACTGCTTTCCACTTATGTGATCCAAAATAGCACAACAAAATGATTTTGATGCCTAGTCAGATATTTTAGTCACAAGCAGAGAGAGAGGGCATTTGAACATTTTCACTTCCCATCACAGCTGACAGTGATCGCTCCACAGCTCTTACAAGTAATTTTGGACTTTGCTGGATCAGAACCTCCACACTTATACAACAGGACATCCAGCACAGCTGACTAAAACTTCATTGACATAGCTACTCACAGGCACAGGGTCAAAACCTAAGATAGGAGAAGAAAACAGATCAAAATAGATACGCTGTATTTAGGAGCTGACCTCATGTTGTAGCTCTTCTGTCTTCTCTTGACTTATTAGTAAGGTGCTGCATGTTTATTTCTATCTCCTCCCTTCAAAACTTTACTTCACGGTATTTTGACAAGATGGTTTAGTTGCTAATAATTAGAGGAAATATTTTTGTCTATCCTTAAAGTTGGCAAAGGAAAGTCCTATCAGCATATTTACAATCTGTGTCTAGACTGATAATGTAAATGCACACATCAGAAAAATCTACAGTTACTTTCTGCTAGGGATTACTATTTTTTTTTCCCCTCCAATATATTTTATAGTAAAAAAAAAAAAAAAAAAGAAATTTAAGTTGCCCAGGCCCAGAGTACAATGCAGTTCTTAATTTCTCATTACCAGTGTGTCAGAAGAACTGATTTATCAGGAAATCTGTCTTCCTGTGAACAGCCTTACAAGAGCACCTGTAGTTTTCTTTCTAATTGATTTAGCAATGGAACTTTGCCTCTGGTTCATCTCCAACAAGAAAAATAAAAGGATCTATGATTGCCACATTCCTTTAATAGATATTTCAGTGCATTCTCAGAGGAAGCATAAGGAAGTAACACAAGGTCAGTTTGTCAGCATCCTTTGCCAGATGCCTATGGCTCTTGTGATGTGAGAAACAAGAGAATTCAGATCTGGTGCCTGCATTTTCAATTCAATTACTGACATACTAATTTAAATGGTTAATGTCTTGCAGGGAAGGGGAAAAAAAAAGGACAGTTGCCAAAATGCCTGCATTATTTTTGTTGAATTTTGTATTATTATTAAGGCTACATTAACATCATACAAATGCTGAAAATATAAGTAAAAGACATGGAGTGATCCTGCAGAGGAAGGCTGGAAGGCATGACTTCCCCCCCAGAATAAAAGAGGGGAAAATAAGTCTTTTCATGGATCAGTCATTACCAGAAACTATCTGAATTATAACACAAACTTTCAAGTGCAATTCATTGAACTAAGACCAGATTCTGTCCCTGCAACGACAGAAGCACTCAGAAGTGTTACTCATTTCCAAGCATCAGCTAGAGTTTTGGAGTCATCGCTGGGAGCTGTCTGCCTTTTTTTTGTTGTTCTCAATGTCTCAGAGCACACATTTGGCAGTTCAGGGGGTATTTCTGGGCTATTTTGGAGAAGCTCAGACCAGGAGCAGGATGCACATACTATAAGTGTGAATATGAAGAAATGAAGAACTAAGCAGACAGTTGGATTTGGGACCTATTTTTAACTTAGCAAACCAACCTGCAGCACAACAGAGAGCAATGCACTTGCCATCCCTGCTTCTGTTCCCTCTCAAGGCAGGGAAGATTATCATCGTGTGTTTACCCATCTAGATCTCTATGGAGGAAACCGAAACAAGCTGCCAAGAATTCAGATGACCAGCTAAACCAGCAGAGGTTTAACCTCCAAGTGGGTCAGAACAGCAACTGATCGTTTCAGTAATGTCTTCATAAGCTGTGACAGTCAAAAGGGGATACATAAACACAGGCATCCAGTGTAGGGGCAGCGCTCTCCCACCCCTGAAAGTGCCGCAATGCAAGTGCTGTTAGCACTTCCCAGTTTTCCATCGTAGTTCTACTGGGCTTCTGTTTTCACATGAAGGTTTTGCTTCCCCTAAACTCTCCTCTCTTTTTAGATTAAATTATTTTGGAGGCAAGTACCGTGAGAGCAGGTTCCTCTTGAGCATGCACAGAATGGAAATTAGTCATTAATCAACCGAATCCCCACAGTACCACTAACTTAATGTAGTAAAATGAATGATGGAAGGAAAAATAAATGCTTCTGAATTTAACAAAGCAGAAATATTATATCAGGCAAAACACAACACACAGGCTATTCATGTAAGGGAAGGGGGGTGAGGAATCCTTTTTAGATTTATTATTTGGATTATTAATACTGATGGGTTTGGGAGAAGTAGTGAGAAGAGAAAAAAAAATCAGTCTTCCATCCTGAGGTGCAGAAACCAAATATTATGCAGTCTGAAAATAAATGTCTGGAGTGAACTTGGAGCAAAGAGCAACATTTTGTACTTTTTTTCTTACTTTTCTTAACTAAGGAGGAATCTCTGTAAAAAAGTTTCCTGCCACAAAATGACATTGTACACCCTCAGGATCTGGAAGATGGATCCTGCTAAGGGGAAATACAACCTAGCAGTTCAGTGTACAAAACTACTCTGCTGTTTCAGAGTAGGAGCAAAATAGAAAGAAATATGTTCATCGGTGAAGTGATTCTGTATCTTTCTTACTGAGAAAGTTTTTGCTTTAATGAAACAGTTCCCCAAACAGGTGAAAAGGAAAAAAGCAGTTTCTAAACTGGAGACATCTCCACACCTGGGAATGCAAGAAAATAAGCTTGCACTCTTGCAAAATGAAAACTGGTATATGAAGCTTGATGTTCCCTGCCTTTAGGGCACAAAGACATTGCTGAGAGACCAAATCCCTGGTCCATGACAGCTAGTTCAGCAGACAAAGGTTGGCAAAGCTTCTCTGCTTCCCCACTGCCCAGTCCTGATGGGAACACCACATCCCTGGTTCTTCATGAAAAGAAATAAGTTCTGGCAGTGCAGGAGAGGGAACTGAGGACTGAAAAACCTCAGGCCTTTAGTCAGGCCCCACTTATGCTCTTGATGGTTTATAGGTTTTGGTTGGGCCCAGGAAAATTAGGCTTCAAATTAAAATGGGCTTCTGTGAGCTTCATTAGCTGTAAACAATCCATGTTTCATTAAGGGGTGAGAGAGCAAGCACACTAACAGCTCTCCTAGGAAAAAGTTGCACTAAATGAACAACTGGATATTAAAGGTATAAAACAGGTAGTGCCACAATATGAGAGGGAAAACTCAGAGCTGCAGAGATGCAAATTCTCCCAATTTTTATTAAATACATTGGAGTTTGCTGCTGATGAAAATTTCAGCCACTGATGAGAAAACAGATTAGGATTTCAAAAAGCATTTGAAATCAGTCCAGTTGGGATCAAATACTATTTCTGACTAGATTTGCATATGGCCTTTCAGATGTAACTGCACAGAAAAAAAAGAAGATATTTGAGCATCCTTACATGCACGTTTGTCCCTTGAGAACAGGTTCTGTACAAGCTTTTATTTTGGTTGTGTCTAAGAATTCCCCCACACCCTCCACCTCCACATGAAGAATTCAGTTTACACTTTCCTGGCAGAGTTAAAGAGTGCTCCAGGAACAAGCTGACGTGCAAGCGAGTAAGATTCAAACCAAAGAAACAAGCTGTAGCAAAGGGCAGCCCCTACCCCGTGCCAAGCAACAAGGAAAATTGGCTCTAAGCTCCTTCTGATGCTTTATTGAAATGTGTTGGTTTTTCCACACGGGAAAACTACCCTCTGGTTTGTACAATGCACTACAAACTCACAGTTCTGTGTACGTGATTTTGGATAATCAAAAGCAGCAAGCATGCCAGAAATCTATTTACCCTATGCAAACAGCATTACCTTGTATTGATTTCCTTGGTGCATGTTAACATAAGTCTGACATTAACACTAGCTTACCCACCACTCCTTTCATTGAGAAAACACTGATTTATAAACTGTGTTAACGTATGCTGTTTTCAGACTAATGGCTCTTGGTCCTCTCAATGCACTGATGAAGCACCCTTTGCCTTTACCAGTCAGTTGCCTTTACTGAGCACAACTTTTTTTTGGATTTCCCTTTTCTTTGGAGGCTCTGTTACATGATTGGACTAGTTTCCTGGGCTCTGCTATAATACCTTGCCATTATGCCAGGAAGCACAAAGACTCAAACATTTTTCTCTCTAAGATCCCAAGAGGGGTGACTGCTAGGGATCACTCAGGAGACGGACCAGTACTCCTTTAATTTAGTAGATGTCATATAGCCACTCAACCCTCATTCAGGTACTTTAAAAACAACTTGTCGATGCCTTCCCAAATAGAAAACTCACCACACTTATTCACAGCTCATTTGACACATTCCCTCTCTAGTTAAAAGCAGGTCCCTCTTCTATTCCATTTGATAACTTCAAACTTTTTTTTTTTTATTTAAATGAACTATTTTGCACAGAATTGTGTGTTTTTAACAAGATTTCTCTTTTTAATCTTTTCTTTCAGGTAGGAAAAGACCATACATGAACATCAAGAATGCCTTTTGTACCCCATGTTTCTATTTTTTAGGCTCTGAACACAATCTGGAGCTCATTCCATTGTAAGTCTATGGGTGTTCTATGTTTCTATTTTGACAAAGAAAACAGAAGTAAACATTGCAATTCATTCTTTAACCCACCTGTTAAAATATTGCCCTCTCTTTCTTTGGCTTATTCAAGCCACACCCTGACCACTAGTCACACCGACAGATGTGATCTCAGCATTCACAGGACCTGCTGTTGGCTTCCTTTCTAATGTCACTTCAGCTACTGTCACACAGCAGCTATTCTTTGTTTATAGATGCTTGTCACAACCTTTTTCCTCCCCTTCTGTAAGAGTATAGAGGTAACTTGAAGTACATGCTTAAAAATATGACTAATTTTCCTAAATAAAAACCAAATAGTTAACAGCGATGAGATTATTTGAAAAGCATGGAAGCAAAAACCAGCACTATCAGAAAAAAAGAAGTAACAAGTCAGAAGCCTGGAGAATCATTACTGATATTGCAACAAGCTGCTACTCTAAAACCTTATTCTAAATAGGCTCCCAGTAGTTATTAGGGAATTGGCAGTTGGCTACCAGAAGGAAAGGAGATGAAGACAGACAGAGGGAGGTATTTTTAAAAATATTGAAATTGCAAAGCCATTTGCCTCTTAGGTTAAATGCTGCAAATTAAGCTCTTTGTGTGTCAGCTCATGAGGCTGCAGTGACAGAAGTCTCCAAATAAGTCAAAAAAGTGGCTGTTCTTTTTTTTACGTAGTGAGTGCTACCTAATAAATCAGCCTCCCAAATCAAGAAGTCCGTCTGCTCATGAGCTGGCGATTTGCAGAAGTGTGGTTGTGTTTTTGGCTTCCACAAGGTGGCCTCTTCCAGTAACTTTACCCAGCAGAGGTACCTCCGTGCAGAGTTGTATATCTTCTAGGCATAACCTTATTTGGGCTTCACTCCCTTTCCCTCCCCCAAATGGAGGAGCATGTAAGAAAGACATTAAGGTCATGAAAACAAAGTACCCCTCTAAAAATTCTGATAGTTTATCCCATAGATCAAACCTAAATAAAGCAATCCCCAGATTCTCTGAAAAATACTCAGACCCTATTGGTACCAGTAATTATAACAGATTGGACCCTACAGCTTGGGTATGCCCTCCTTGGTCTGCTGTGTTCTCTTAACACCTGCCAAGTCCCACGCTCCCCAGCCTGGTTCTCCAGCCTTATTGCATGCCAGTTACTGGCACGGGGGCAGTTGATTTCTACTGTAAACAAGTCAGTTTAGAGAAAGCATAGTAACACTCCTGATTTGTGTTAGCAAACACTTCCCTAAGCTATTTACATTGAAAAGACAAGATAACTCCATTATCTCAACTAACAGTACAAGTGACCACTGATCACATTAGTCAACTAGGGCTCTACTCTTATAGTAAGGTTTGGGTACAGAATTACTAAAAATAAAGTTGGCAGAGTTCTTTTCACATACCACCATGAAGTCTTCACAACAAACAGTCCCTATCCTGCATTTTTTTAAAAACCTTTTTCGTAGAAAGGCAGGCCAGCATGGCATTAGCAAAACTGAAACACTGAAGTCAAGTATCAGACGCTAGCACAAATGTCAAGTAACTGCAAACTTAAGGATGAAGCAATATTTCCACAATTGCGATGTTAGCCTCAGATTCAGAAAGCCTGGTTAAACCACAGCTCCTGAGCAACCTTGAACATGGACTGAATTTCAGCCCCTCTGTAAGAGCTGGGAACCTGGCTCTTCTTTACTCCACCTCTTTGTCCTCTTGTCTCTTTGGCCTGCTTGGCTTCTTCAGCATAGAAAGTGTAGCTTATTGTGTGTTTATTGTGTCTCACACAGTGTGGTTCTGTTCCTGTAGTGATATTTGACTTGACTATAATAGAATAAATAAAGCAAAGAGGACCCATACAAAGAAAATTTATTCTAATTTATGCTCAAGTTCTTTACCTAAAAGCAACATTTCATGCAGCAAGGTCACAAGCAGCTTTTAAGTCCAGGGCTGTAAAACTGTCCTATCTTTGCCATCTGTCAGAGACTCCTGATTCTTTTAGCAGCAAGATGCAGGTTTTACAAGGAGGATTTTTTTTTTTTTTTTTTAAATACACTGTATAACCTCTCCAGTCAAAAAGAAAAGCCTGTCCTTAAAAGCTAGAAACTTCACATTCTGTTTAGGCAGTTTCCACAATGTCTTCATAAGTGGTTGATACCAGTTTAAAATAGAGCTCTTTGTGAATGCTGTATGTTTTATTCAAGGCCCCAAATATCTTCCGGACAAAAACATGTTCTGTTAGAATAAGCAAACAGAAATCAGAGAAAAGACAAACTTAAAAGAACCCTCTGGGTTTCAGCAGATTGCAGTTTACAAGTGGCCGCGTATTTTCTCCCCTATGCAGTCTCCTTTTGGCCATCAATTGCCATATTTTCCTCCGTTAAACTCGCTTCTCAAAAGCTACAAATCTACTGGAGTATTTCTATAGAATAACACCGAACACATCATATGAATGAACTTTCTTGGCCTAAATGAATCTGTGGCATTCATGGATGTATTTGAAGGCATCAATTTTCCCTGCAGGAGACTGTTATGTGTTAGTTCAGAAGGAGGAGAGAAGCTGGTAATAGACGATACATTGGGGTGCCAGAGCTGCAGTGAGGCTGAAGGAGTGCCTCAGTGTACAAAATATGGCTCTGGCCTTTCTGGAGTTAGAAGGAAATAACAGAAGTCTGAGATTTGAGCTATTGCATGGGACTGGACATGTCTAGTGATGTGATTCTACATTTTTATGGGAAAAAAAGCTGCCGTGTATGCCATGAGTATGCAGGGAGATGACAGAGATGAGGTAGAAGGCGCCAGACCCAGCAGAGGTCTCTTAACAAGACTGTTTGAAGAAAAGCATTGAAAGCTTTATCAAAAATAGAAAGCAAAAAGGTGTTAATCGTAGTTTTCGTCTCACAAAGCCAACTCAAGAGGAAAGCAAAGAGGTAGGTTAGAATCCATTTCACATGCTCGCCAGTTTTGCAGACACCTTTCTGAGGATGATGGGAAAATTGGTTTGTGGAAATTATTCTTTCTAAGGAAAACACTGGCTTACGTTAGACTCAGCCTGGCAAGATAAATCCATTGTCAGGGGAGGTCTGAGATCCTGAGCACTGCCACATTCCTCCCATCTTGGTTGTAATTTTTCTGGTTCCCCCCTGCCCTCTGCCCACATCTCACCATCACTCCACCAACCCCGCAAAACATATCAGAAAAGCAAATATCCTAGAGTAGTATAAAGCCCTGATATCTGCTATAGTGAAGAGTCTTTAAAATTACCTTCAGAATTAATTTTTAGAGAGTAGTTTCTCAAAAGATAGACCTGAAAAAAGCAAGGGGCTTCTGAAAAGCGAGGAGCTCCACTTCTCTACTAGTTTGCCTTCTTTTAGAGATTTTTCTTAACCAAAATTTTCAGTTTGGGGAGAAAAGAGGGCTAAAAACAAAAAAGAGTGAACATTTTATAATTATTATTATTACTTTTAAATCAGTAATGAAGGGGAATTCAGGAATTTTTTTTCCAGTCCAGACTATTTTTCTTTCCTTATATTTTCAAAAAGGAAAAGAAAAGCAAACATTAGGATGTTAATTCTCTTGTCTGCACACAGGCAGATATAATGCCATTTCAGACCCTTTAAGGTTTCTCAGGCATCCAGATGAGCAGCAAAACCAAAACTTTGCCTAACCACATCCAAAAGTCTCAAAAAACAGTCTTAAAAGGAGGTTTTAAAAGGAAAACAAAGGCACTTTAAAACTTTTAAAGCTAATTTCTAAAGCTAACTGAAGTGTGGTTCTGGAACATTTAAGGATTATTAGCACTGGAAATAACATTAACCTGGTCTCCGACCTCTATTTCCATCCCTCACATGAACTGCTAGGAGCCTACAGAGTTCCTAACACAAACCTATGTCATTATTTCAGTGGAAGCAGGGTTGCAGTCCTCTCCTCTATCAGACCCATTTACAGTTGCTGTCTGAATCCAAGGTCGGAAAAAATAGGTGCTTCCAGCAAAATCAAACCGAAACTAAACAGAATACAAAATATAAATAAAACCAAAGACCTTATAAAGCTCTATGCTTTGGAGAAAAATGAATGCTTTCATAGCGTTTCTTTCCTGAAACTTTTATCCACATGCCTGTAGAGGCAGTGAAGAGTTATGCAGTGATTGCTCTGGCTTTGGGGTTAGATTATACATATTAAAACACTTCATGAAAAGAAACCTGAACAACAACAAAAAAAAAAGCTTTGTGGTGTACCTCACTAAAAAATACAGGTGTATTCAGATCTGTACAGAAAGACCAGAAAGACATAGCTATTTGTCACACAGCCCCAAACCACATTATTTTTACGAAGGTGCATCAAAAATTCAACTAAAAAAAGTCAGTTTTGACTCCAGCAGAAATTGCAAGTTGATGAATACAATAACCTTAACATGCTGTAGCTTAAAAAAAAAAGTCTTTGTTCTTTGAAAACAGAAAGCACAACCAATATTTAAATTATCTTGGCCTAAGAAGTTGTTGAAGTGGAAGTATGAACTATAATAGCACTGGGATGCATTTTTTATTACACAAATTTATTGACCGTAAACTCTGGAAATGTTTTATTATTATACAGAAGTGCCAAGCATCAATCACTTCTTAATGAAATAGCAAGAAAGGAAAGTTTACCTCACAGGAATTTATGAAAGTGTTCAGATACATTTGCATGTTTCCCAGAATTCTGTAGCCACAAAGTGGTCTAGAGGAAGAGGGGAAGTTGGACTCTGGAGTCTGGTCCAGGTTTTAGCTTTTTTATTGCTGGCTTTCCTATAATGCAGTAAGTACAGGATGTGTATTCAAACAAGCTTAAATGTGTGAATTTGACCACCCCTGCTAAATTAATGATGGGCAGTGATCTGACTCCCCCCAGCATAGGAACCACCCCTTGAGCTATTACCAGAGTTGCCTTCACCACCAGACAGGACATTGGTAGTTCTAGAGGCTGCATGCCCAGTTCTTACTGGAGCTCAAGCTGTTTCTATTTGTCCTCCAGACTTCCTCCTTGAAGGGACGGGTTTTTCAAGAACCATAGATATTTTAGACAGTCAACTCAGATGTCTTTTAAGAGAAGGTGGACACATTGCCTCTTCAAAAGATCTCCCTCTGTGGTTATATAGGAAATGCCCTGGAGTTCTGCAGAGGCACCCAGATCTCAGCATCTGTTTCTCCCAGCTGGAAATGATTTTTGTGCTTCCTCCCGTGCTTCTTGAACATTCAAAAGAGACCAGGTTCTGCCCCTATATTCAAGCAGGGCATAAATTGCAAGCTGGGAGGAAAGGTCTTCAACAAGAAATTGTTTCCAATCTCAATCCAGCACAACCCCAGCTTACCTATCTTCCCCCACCAAACAGAGAAGTCCATCATCTTTTGCCTATTTTTGCGCTTTGTTTCTGCCTGAATGCAGGTCTATCACTAGTCAGAAATGACTGACTTTTTTTTTTAAAGCATGATTGGTAGGATGTTACCTGAATTGCAAAGTAATTTTTATTTTTGTCATATTTTTTACATTCTAATACAAAAATAAATAAGTGAACCCATGCTGCATTTTTACTCCTGAACACTGGACAAAAAAAAAAGCGTCCATTTTCAACCCTAGAAATGACTACCAACACCTCAATTTTTCCAATCCTTATTTCAAAGTTCTTCGCAAAGAATGATTCCCTAATTTTTCAGACACCCATTCCCTGAAAAACAGACACTTTTGCAGCCATGTAAAGGAGGCATCCTATTTCAAAATTCAATGTGTATAGAAAGATATTATTAAAGAGTACAGAGAAGCAGCTACCCTGTCATCACAGTGTGTTTAACCAGCCAAGTGACAACAGAACAGCTTTTACCTCTCCATCACCAGAAGAAACATTGCTTAAGCCTCTATTTTCACATCACCTTTTCTTGTCACTTCTTTTCTTAAGCTACTCTTGTTTGCTCAGTGTATTTAGCAGACATTTATCTCACTCTATCAGCAAAGATTAAAGACTCATACTACCTAGTAATCCAATTACCCTACATGAGAAAAGCAAATGTATCTTTGGTCAGTGCCCACAGAGCTCCAGGAATCCATCACAATAGAAAATGAAATCTAATTAATTGTGTGCTTTGGTTTAGCCTCATCCACATCATTACTTCATTCATTTCTAATGCGTATGCTAGCAGAGATTAAGTAGTTTTAAAATACAAAAAAAAACAACACTGGATCAGTGTACCCTAAGGTGAGTGCTTGGGTAATTGTATTGCTAAAGAATCATATCTGAAAAAACTTGCTTGTGGTGAGAAGCTCAAAAGAGAAAATGAGAGTTACAGACCCTTGGGACAACACAGTACTTAAGCAGAAATCCAAGTGTTTCACCAATTTGACTAATCCTCATTTTACGTTTGGGGCAAAGTAGACTCTCTTCATAGTTTTTTTTTTTTTCCCCCATTCTTCAAACATGTTTATTTTCACATGACCTCTTAAACCATTTGGCTTTAACAGCAGATAGCACTTTTTTCTTTCTCAGAAACCCAGAGGTAACCAGGTACCTGAGTAAGAACTGGTGGAATAAAACACCAACAGCATGATGTTGTAGATAAATGAATTGGCACGGTATCTTGACAACTATACTGGGTTGAGAGGAAAGGGTTTTGTTCCTTCCTAGGGTTATGGCAGAACTATGACTGGGTCTCAAGGCTGGAAAGAATCAGAGAAGAGCTGTGAGAGCTATTAGGGGACAAGCCAACACATGGTATAAAGCAGAAGAGGCAAACAAAACCTCTCGATATCATTTAACCAATACTATGCCTTCAAACAGCTTGCCCACAGCTGATAATAGGTCAAGGTTTTACGATAGCGAGGGCAAGTGGCTGGAAACCTCAGATACCTTCCCTACCCACCCCCCCCCCCCAAAACAACAACAAGAACAAAAAAAAATCACAATAAAGCTACAAAACACACTGTTAAGCAACCCAATTAACCATTAGGAGAAAACACTAATAGATCAAGGCTGAAAGCTTTCTAAAATATATGGCATAACTCAAATAGAAGTTACAGGATAAAAATACACAGAAAGCATTAAGCTACAGATCAAATTAAGTAGTAATAAGGATTCCCTTCCAACTTTGAGAGTCAGTGAAAACAGCATTTTTTTTTTTTAACTTATTAATACTAAACAAGTTCTTGTGAGTATCCAACTGTCTCTGAATACTTTTTGCTTCAGGAGAAGAATGCTTTACAGCCTTTAAGTGGTTAATAACTTGTTTAATCAATGCTTTAACTTTGTGCTACACTAGAGCTCTAGGAAAGGAATTGGAAAAAGAACAACCAAGTCTTTCCCACCAAACGGCACTTAATCTCTTACGAGATTATCAACATTCATATTTTTCCAAAGCTTGTATAAAATTCATTTGCATAACTCCACTTCTTTCAAAAGACAAAACCATCATCTGTGATATCTATTGATTTTTAATAACTGAATACTCTCAGTTGTCTGCTACTGCCTTTAGTGTTTTGTTTTCTTCAAGTTTGAGTTTCTAAGATATAAAGCAAGCTTCCCTTAGCCTTCCACTATGGCAAGCATGCAGGCTTGCAATAAAGTGTCCATTTTCTAGGTATAAGAACATATTTGTGCTTTCAAATATATATGTTTTTTGCTTTCCCTTCTCAGTCAAAAATGAAAATCCAAATTAAAATCTTAATGATATTTTTGAGAAAGCAATGAACCAGCAAATGCATGAAGAATCCGCTTTCCTTCCTTTTTCTTTTTTTTTTTTTTTAAACCCCAGTCCAACAACATAGTTAGGAGATCAAGTGGTCGATGTTCACTCACAGAAAACCTTAAGTGTTCAACTTTCATATTAAAAATATATATTAAATTTCAACTTTGTTTTCAGATTGTTTACGATGTTATTTTAAATATCTGTTGCTGAAAACTCTTTCAAAACAAATATCTAATAAAATAGCAAACCACAGTATTGCACAAAGATAACAAAGCTGTTTTCTTCTTATGTTCAAACCTCACTCATGGATCTGACAACTCCAGGGAAGTCAACACATAGATGTAGGTTACTACAGAGATGCCAACAGCAATGCATTTTACAACTCCACACCCAAAATCCTTCTGTAGAGAAATACTACAAAACACCTGACACAAAGAAAGGGGAAAAAAAAAAAAAAAAGAACCACCTTCAACAAAGCTTCTGAGCTGCCAGGCTATCACATCCAAAAGCTCCATATAGAGAAGCCATGGGAAATGGCTGTATCCCCATGGTAACGATCAGAACAGCATAATTGCCACACAAACTCATGCTGTGTTTGTGTGTGTGCGCATGCACATATGCTACATTTTGAACACAAGAATGTGGCATATGTTTCCAGCCTTAATTCCTTGGTCCAAAGCCAGTAACAGACAAAAGACCCAAACAGTCCAACCACAGCATCTCTACTAGTGTTATATGTATCCTGAATACAAGGCAACACCTAAACCAGGTGTCTTGTGTATGGTAGGCTTGGGCCATAATGGAAAGAGGATGTTAAACAAACCACAAAACCCTGATGTATTTGTTCTGATGGTGATTTTCTTGTCTTAATGGCCCTTCAAAAGACAAACCAACCACCTAATATTTCTAACAGAGAAAGTTAACTTGCCCACCAAACACACAAACGCACACTATCAGGCAGAAGAATCACACACAGATGCAAAGAAAATGAAGTTCATCTTTTCCTGTGCTGTTCTACAACAAGGTAGTGCTAATTTTACATTGGGCTTTGCTCCCTGCTGATTAAGTGCCAGGTATGAAATTGTGTGCACATTGCAAACTACACACAGATCATTTTTACTTAGAGTGGAAGAAAATGAGAGGCCAGAAAAAAAATAAAAATCAAGGAGCGGGGGGAAATAAGTCACACAAGAGACAAGGACATGGTGGCAGCTTAAATGTAACACACAGATGACTCCTGTTGTTTGAAGCTCTTCTGCTGGTATAGAAGTTGTCTACTTTATGATGCCGATCTCAAAGACAAATACAAAAGGAAAGTTAGTCAAGAGATCAATTCTGTTCTCCAAATTCCCAGCAGCTCTACAGCATCCATCAATGAAATAACTAATGCAGTACTTTTTGTTCTATGCAGCATGGTCTTAAAACTGGTAGAATAAAGCACTATAAGAAACCACATGAAGAGTCTTGCAAAGATATTGTAAAATTTAAATTCTTTGGAGATCATGAATGAATCTAGTTTACGACTCATTTAGTCCTCCTTTGCCCCACAGGAGAAGTCCAGCATGGAGTCCCATCCATGTATTTCACAACCAAGGCTTCACGTAAATGAGAAGTAAAAGTCCCACTGAAAGGCTTGCAAAACAACACGGGGCACAAAACCCTACTTCCCCCCCCCCCCCCCCCCAAACCACTATGTATATCTTTCAAAATGACTGGAAAATGGCTAAAACAACATGAGATTTGCTTAGCTAAAAGGAAATGAATGCAATCTAAACTGAACATAATTTACCAACTGATCAACATAGCTGTACATAAAGCAATTATGGAAGAATGAAGTAGCCTCTTCCACTGCAAGTAGAATATTTTAATGAACCAGAACTGGAAGCCTGCACAGTTATTTTGTCCACTTAGCCTTGGAGAAAGAGTAGGTTCAGACTGACAGCAAAATAATGCAAAGATGTACCCACCTATAAGACACTGAGGTAAACAGTGAGCATCATTGAGACCTTATGAAGCAGCACACCATTTGTCTTTCCCTGGGTTCCTTGAGTCCCGCCTGCAACTTCTTTTTGAGCAAAGCTGGTGATATATTTTTTTTGTTTGTTTTAAAAAAGTCTTCTGATCTTGATTTGCTGCCTACTCTCTAACCTCCTGCAAATGCAGTGGTCTAGATTTAGTACCTGAGTTCTCAGAGTCAACAGTCCACTGTGAGGCTTTTAAAATTTTGCATTACTTTAATTGAGGAAGCAATACCAAAAACTCCATGAGTCAACCAGTGCAGAACACTTGTAAGAGCTTTGGATATGAACTGGAATAGTACAGTCACTGGTGTGCAAAAATTAACTACTTTCATTTTAGTAGAAGTAAAGAAATGGAGCTTGACTTTAAAAAGACTCTCAGCCTACCTCCCTAAAACAGATATTGCAAGGTAGTTGTGATTTGTAACAGCTTTTGTTATTACTCACTATAGTCAACCCCTTCAAGGAGCTAAGTTACAGCTTGGCAGCTGCACCTCCCACAAACTTCAGAGGAATTTTTAGATGTTCAGCAACTGCCAGGATATGGGTCCTTGATGTTTTGACAGCTATGCTGTGTACATCATGCCCGCATAATAGAACAACACCTTGGAAAGCAATGAGATAAGGAGAATGAAAACCATTGTTTTTCAATTCTGATTCTCTATTTCTTCTGGATAAAGATATACTGGAAATCAGGACTTATTTTCACATCTTTTTCTGTGTGGGTATTAGGGTGTCATACTGGCCCTCACAGGTCTGCAGGTCTGTCTTTATATAAGTCTAGGCAAATATGGTCCACTTGTTGCTCCTCTGCTTTATTTGAAAAGTGTTTTACAGTTTTCAGCCAAGCACATCTACATGCATATATCAGTGACAGAGTCCTGGACACCACCAGAAATAAACAGACCTCAGACATGTCTCACAAAGAGGTTCCTCAAGATCAGCCAAAGCATTAATTGAAAAGAAATTGAGTCTAACAAATAAACATGGGAAGTGGGGGGGGGGGGGGCGCAACAGTATCTGAAAACAAGAGTACACCAGTGATGACTCAAAAGACTTCAGCTGTCATTCTGAAGCAGTTCCACCAGCTACTATGATTTCCACAAATGTTCCTGCTGTTCAGAACCATCCAAGAAGCCTGAAGATAGTATGGCATTTGGGGGTCCTGAGGCACTCTCTGCCTGCAAAGCCACAAGCATTATTTAAAGAAGATCAGCACATGAGAAGCAGGTGTGTAATCAAACTCTTCACATGTTTCCTGCTGAAGTTAGCCTAGCCAAAGAATTATGCCCATCATGCATCTTTCCTAAGCAGTAACATTAAGGGTAAGATTTCAGCATTGGATCTGGTGCTGGTTGTGGAACCATTTGCCAGACTTGAGATATAAAATGCTGTCAGCACCTTTCATCAACATGCATCACATTGCTTAGCTAATGGAGCTTGGAAAGCTCTACTATTTTTCAATATTTTCTCCATTAGTGTAAATGGATGAGATTCTGCTCCAGGCCACATATGAAAGATGAAAAATTAGGAGAAAGAGACATGAGTAAGTGAAAGGTGTGTGAAGAAAGAGTGTAATTGTTCATATTTCTTTGCCTCAGCAAGGTATATTCTTACCCTTAAGAAAATCAAAGGTTGCTATCAGAGGAAGCTGTTACACGTTTTGGTGAACAAGATGGAAAAATCATTCAAAAGAAGCAACAATCCTGACAGTAAAAGGGTATTTTTTTTTTTTACTGCCTTCAACATTGTATCACCATTCCCCCCCCCCCCATTTTGTGTATCTGTCAGTCTCTTCTCCTCCAAGCCCAAATGCCTAGGAAGTTATAAGAAATTTAATTATTTAAAAAGATGAAAAATAACATCTCTCAAGACTGGAAAATAAAACATTACTTTCAAAGTGTCTTTGATGCTGAATCTCTTTTAAAAAAATAATCTTAGTAACAGTTGTGAAATCTAAGGGTAAAAATAGAAGTTAAGCTTTACACAGAGTTTACTCATTTTATTAGAGCAGCCCATATAGCTGAAAACAGAAGAGTTTTGAGTAAAAACCCTTTCTTAAAAAAATAACACCTAAATAAACTTTCTGGACTGTTTTGAAAAAGATGACCTCTGTAAATCCTAATAATTGATTAAAAATACGTTCTCAAAAGCCCTGTTTTTAATACCATATTTAATCCAAATTTTAGCAATGCAATCTATCCATTTAAAACAGAGTTGATGATTTTCTGACTAATTATATCTGCATAAATGATACAACGTTATGTCAGTACTAGACAACAGAGATCTTCACGTGGAGACCAGTTGCAGGCTTAGATGACTTGTGGTTTCTTCTCTAATTATTTCCACTTTTTTCTTCTGATGGGAATTGCTTTTAGCTTTCAGTATTCCTCAACTGACATATGTTACCTATATATTTTATATGCATCTGTTTTTGCTGTTCATGTTGTAAGGAAAAACAAAATAAATCTAGGAATAGATGAACTCCCTATGACTCGCAAACCTGCCATGAAGTGCTGCAAGAAATTCAAAGTATCCTTGCTCTGGCAAATTAACTGGAAAGTTTAAAGGAAACAAACAGATTGGTAACCCTACCACTTATTTCTAAGCCCATGCCTGTTATTTCTAAAACTAAAATCTGGATTCCCTTCCTCCTTTATTTATTTATTTATTTTTAAGAAAAACTAAACCAGTTAGAAATAGATGCTTAAACACAAAATGAGCACAAGAGAAATTATAACCTCACAACTACCACAGCCCTAGCTGCTGGATTGAATCCTCGGGGTATGATTTAATACTCTAATGCACAAAATTACATTTAAATAATGTTAGGGTTGGGCTGTGCCACAAACCAACAGATGCTCGGCAATTCAAAGTTAAGGATGACACTATCACCACTGTTCTTCACAAAAAGAAGGAAAAGTGTGTAAATTAAGGACATAATTTCAGCCTTTCAAATGAGTTCTTCAAGGTTTATTGGCTTGTTACAATGATAATGTTATTTTAAGCACAGATTTCTGCACGTTAAACGCCAAAAGCTTTCTCTGTATTGAAGCAGTGCTAAGTCTACCTAAGAAAAACAAGTGATAAAACCGAGGAGCCAAATTCCCAGAGAAACACTAAAAAGAACCACAGTAAAAATTCTACCATATTTTTGGGAGAGGAGCAGGAAGAAGAGCATGATGTTGCGCACACCTAACATCATGCCAAATGCAAACACAAAATGTAATGCTTGACAAAAACTCCGAATGAATGGAACTAAAATATTACCCACACAGGGAACATAAAACATTGCAGAACTGATTCCTCCGGCATAAATAGTTCTGTTTAAACCCTCATTTTATGATTCTTTATTTATGATATAAATACAGTTGCAGAGTCCCAAAATATCAAACAGAGTTAATTCTGAGATAACTAAAAAAGTCTCAGTAGTATTTACTTTAAAATAAAGAATTGAGAAAACAATTATTATATCATGTGCAGAGATTAAAACTAGACCTGAAAATCATAATATTTAACGTAAATGATATAGCAAACAAGAAACAAAGTGGTACAAAAACGGTACTTTTAATTTGATCATTTCTTTGCTCTCTACAATTCATTGCAGTTATGTAATTTATTAACATATGAGAAACCCACATTACTCTTCCAAATACTTCTATAGGAAAGAAAAGTGAGATCGCTTCTCAGTCATACCTGATACTACTCAGGAAAGTATCATAATAGAAAGAAAACTACCTGAAAAGTAGGAATATTCACAACTAAGAACTGAGATTTTCCAGCTGCTCAAAAGTTGAGTCCCACCCATGGCACAAGATTATATATATATATATATATATATATATATATATATACATACATATACATATGTACACAAACAGACAAAAGAAAGAAGTATAAAGAGAGAGAAAGAGACGTGAGCAACGTGATGCACAAACTTTTGTGAACCTGAATTAAGGAAAGAGACAAAAAGAACTGGGAAAAATAAACAATATCTAGTTCAGGAAAGAGTAAAGGGGCAGAATGCATGATCCCCTAGTATAAAAAACATCTTCAAAGTATCCGAAGCTTAAAAATACAAAGTATTTCAAGCCATATACATATGCATATACATACGCATGTATATATATATATATATATATATATATATATATATAAGACAAGCCAGTATAAGCTTTAGTTCAAGAACATTTTTTCCTCACTCTAAATAAAAGATTTGGACTTCAAGCCTAACATAACATATGTAAGCTAACATATTCCATTTATTTCCCTCATGAAGATAAATGAAACCAAACAAACAAACAGTAAAGCAGAATACTTACTAGGTAGAAGCAGACAGAAAGCAACAGGTCCTCATGATACAGCTATGGAAGGAGGAAAAAAGGAAAAAAATAACAACACACAACTGTAGCTCTTTACCCAATTTAAATAGCCAGCCCCACCACAGCTGGGAAGGAGAGTTTCTGCATGAATACAATTGCATGTGGAAGATCCTTCCAGAAAAGGCAATATTCCTACGTTGCTACATTGGCTCTGAAATAATGTGTCACATAAAGCATTTAAACTTGTTAGTGGTGACAAATTTATTCAAGTTCTTATGAAGAAAAATTTTGGAAAAAAAAAAAGGAAAAAATTGTATGTTTTTAGTTTCACTGAATTATCCTAATAAAATCCTTTGAATCTGCAAATGATAAGGATGAGTGAAGGCAGCCCACACTTTGATTTTAGAAAACATGAACATGAGGCTGTCCAAAGCTAGCATATTAAATAGTTATCTGATAAAACAGATAAAATTATTTATCACACAGTCCAGCCTCAATCCTTCCAAAATTCCCCCCCAAAGAAATCTACTTACAACCTAGCAATACTGTTATTTTTATCTCATGAGGTTTAACATATCATTTGTTTTTTCCTCTTTTGATTTCCTCTTTCAAATATGTGCTCCTTGATGGTTTTTCCTCTACCACTTTCAGTTTCCAAATTCTACTTTATGAATGAGCCTCATAGCTGTTTTTGCTCTCTTTTCCTGTATTTTATTTTCTTTAGATTCACAGCAATTGAAATCATTTGATTTATACTCTCAGACAAAGCCGATGTAAAAATGCATACTCAAAAAATCAAGATGCATTGTAGTCCACCTCAGGCTTTTTTTTAAGGCAATTACTTTGCCTTGCCTTTTACAAAGGTAAGGCAGCTGAATAAATACAAAAGTGGAGAAAACAAAAAGAAAACAGCTGAACCCTGTAGGTACTTCTCTTTCTGTTGTACTCAACAATACAAATTGGGGTGGTGCAAAATACTGAATCAGGTAACATTATAGTGAAAAATTAGAAGAAAAAGAATCATAGGAAAGCAACATATTTCCTAATGGAATGTGTGAATAGTTCATAAGCCCTTCTCTTCAAATTGATTGCAGAAAGATAAACGACATTAAATTTATTTTCAATTGTTTCTCATACCCCAGAGATCCCAAATGTTTCCCTTCTCCCGTAGGGCCATCAGTCCCTGTGGTGGATTTTCAAAGCCTGCAGTTCAGTTGGAGGGGTCACATGTGGCAGAATGCCTTAACACAAGCAGCTTCCTCTTGAGTAATTCCATAGGACCAGTTTTCAGGCAAACCACCAGATCCTGGAGAGCTGCGGGACCCCAGCAGCAGCCAGAAACAGGCCAGCAGGACCAGTCCCACGGGTGAGGGGAGGGCTTCCACCCTGCAGGTTCCTCTCGCAGGGGCAGAGGCTCCCTGCTTCCAGCCCACCAGAGCCTCCCTGATAGCCTGAAGATGATGTGCAGGGTGTTTTCTCACACTGAAGCAATTTACCGATACTTCCTGGGGACTGCTGTGGGTTTTGTTTTGCTTATCTTGCTAATGAAGTGTTTGTTTGTGTGTGTGATAGTGTTTTGCGGAAGAAGCCTCCAATTTATCATGCTTGTGTTGACATTGCTTCATCTGCAGCCTAAACACAAGCAGAGATTGCACGGAAATCTTGCGGGTGGTTAAGTGTTTAATACCTTATGTAGAACAACAGTGAGAGCCAGCCAGAAAAACAACCTGCTTTGGGTGACAGTCTCTCTCCAATTTACCAGCTGATCAGGACAGTTGTATGACAGAGCAGTGCTCTTGGTCTTACAGCTTGGTGAAGAGTATAGGAAAAAATGGAAAATACTCAAACAACTTCAACAACAAAGCAATTTTCTTGAAAAGTCAGTTCTCTTTTAAAGAGGCAGATTATTCAATATACCTACTTGCAGCAGGCTTGAGCTTGTTGGAAAATTTGCCCCTGTATAGGGGAAGAAGGCAAGATACTGATAAACAAAACTACAGCTGCCATCCCGGAGAAATGAAGTGAAAAGGAATATGAAAAAGAAATCAATCTCCCTTACCACTCTCCAGCTGCACATTGCATTTCTGTCTGCCATGCTTATATAGGCAAATCATTGTATTATCTTTCCTCTTGTGAATAGTCCCACTGAAACATTTATGAAATGGAGGACGTATATGGCTCATCAAAGGCTATGACCCTGTGGATAAATCTATGTACCTCCCTGAATAAGTCCCCGCTGTACTCCTCTTCTATAGATCTGCTCCAGAGCACACAAGTTCAGTGTCAGCTCTGTATAATACCTGGGGGCTTTTCAGCTTTCATTGGTATTCGATCTAGGACAAAGCTGACTTTTAAAATAGTTGTAATGTCCCTTCCACCTCAGGCATGGTCCTTTCCATGGCACTTGTAGAAGCTCCACAAACTGCAGCACTGAACAGGCCACTGTGAAAGGGATGCCCAGCTGCTACTTTGACCATTAGCCACTATAGCACATACCAGCTTAATACGGAATGTGTTAACTCGTAAGAGCTTCCAGCAGAAATAAAAAACAGCCAACAAAACAAAACAAAAATACAGTGAAGGAGCTTTATGTCAAAAGGTGGCACACCGAGGTTCTGGTACACTGAATTCTCCATGGTGGGTGAGTGTTGGAGTGAAGTGGCCTGGAGGCAGGCATTACTCAAAGGGAAAATGAAGCAGCTTTTCACTTTCTGCTAGAGTTCAAAACGATACTCTTGCAGAAAGATGGATCACTGTTTTTGGAAATGTCCTCCAAAACACCCCACTCTCACTCACCAAAATCTACCAGCTTGATTCCAATGCTGTTCTGTATGAAATTGCATCCTCTGCATAGAGAAGTTTGCAACTCCTTCATCCTTTTATCCCTCATCTTCACTTTGGATTTGGAGAACATCCAGGGAAAGCTGATTTGGAAAGACCAAGTTTTGAATCCTGTCTCCCATGACCACTGCCATCAATGGGAAGAACTGCTCCATTTGTGAAGGATCATGAGGCTGAACAGTGCAACACTTCTTCATTAACATGCCAGAGCTCATACTCATTCCTGGTGTGTAAACATCCTTTAAGACCTATTTTCTTTTCTTTTGACTTTTTGTTGGCAAGCCCCTGTTCTTCAGCACAGAAAAAAAAGTGGGATGTACACAAAGGGTCACTACCCCATGGCCTGCTGTTTTCCCTGTCCTGCTATCTGTTAGTTCCCTGCTTGCCTCCGTCTTTGCAGCAAATGAGGATCACCATGGCATAGACTATTCCAAGAGGCAGTGCATACTCCTACCACCCTACTAATTCTCCGAAGTATTGGTCTTTTACATCTCTTTACCCAGTGAGCCACCAACATAAAAAATATTCTTAGGGAGCCAAATTTTTCTACTTTATACTGAAAATCATCCTATTTTATAGCCAATAATGAAAGTCCTTGTGAGCAAAAGCAGACTTAATTCAAGGTAAACAGGAAGAAGCAACATCAGAGAAGCTTTGACAGCTTAGTGCAGCTCAGGATCTTTCTCCATCTCCACTCCAGCCCCCAAAATCTGTAGTCATTCAATGAAGTGCATTGGGATTTGGGGTTGGAAGGTGTTAGGAGGATGTCAATCATCATTAGTATAATTATCAGACTTAGTCATTATGTATTATTTATTCCAAATATTTATTCATTATTGTGTCCCAGCTTAATGTAAGCTACTTGAGGCAAATCTGTTTATTATGGAAGTATTAGTGAGAGAAATTCTGAAATAGAAAAACAGACAAATAAACAAATAAACTTTGCCAAGTTCCTTCAAGGAAGAGAGAGTGAGAGAGAAGAATAAAGTTTTAATAAGATGATTGATCCTAAAGCTGTCAGGTTGTATTACTGCCAGTAAGCAAGCCTCTTCTGGGAGCACAGATGTTGATCTAATATATTTGGTCGGTGATCTAATTTAATATGTTAGATCTCCTGGTAGACAGTCAGTTTTCTTCCAGTTCTTCAGGGTAAAAATGAGGAAAAAAAAAATCATAGCTGCAAAAGCCATATGTTCAAGATTTTTTAAGTGAGTAAGCTTACATATTATGTAATGTAAACTGGTGCAGCTTTGTTGGAACCAGTACCACTATGTTGATTTCTGTCTCTCAAAGTCCAGTGTAGTATCAGCAGTCCAGAATGTGGCACTGTAGTTTCTAAAAATTTCATCTTACTTTTGCTACCCATTGTTCTTAAGATGATTTATTATTTTTATTATTAGCATTACAGTGACAGCAAAGGATTGGGAGGCATGCTGCACAGAGATGTAGTGTAGTGAAAGATAAACTTTCACAGCAGGGCAAATCTTAGAATTATCCAGAATAGATCGCTGGCACAAGCTGAAACAGGCAAATGAAGCTAAGTGATTTGCTCAGCTTCATGGGATAATCATCAATAGTGGAGCCAGCTGAGCTAAGTTTTTTTGAGCTAATATGTGGCAGGGTTATTATAAAAAAAAGGGATCTTAAAAATTACTTTTTCTCTCTGTGTACATTTTTAAAGAACATTCTTTGCCAAATAAATAAAATTTATGGAGGTGTGAAGATGTTACAACCCTGAGTTCCTGAGGCCACTGCTCAATTCTGTCATGCTTTTTATTTGGATTTTCCTATAATTGCATTTGTCTATAACCTCTTTTCTTGCATTTACATTGGAAGTCCCCAAAGAAACTTTAGTTTACCTTTTTTTTTGTAATAAGAAAAATGAATTCATGTGTCCCAGTGAATCTTCAATATAAAGACCAGCCTTGATCTGATTTTGTCACTTCAGTTCCCTTTCCCCATTCTCAATGTTTGAAGTAAAAAGGGAACATATGTCCCTATTTGGCAGTCCTCCCACACCACTGGGTACAAAAGATGGGATTTTGATCCTTCAGAACCATTTACTTGGCTTCTAACCATAATGTGCCACCACTATTTAAAATCAAACCTCAGTTGGTCTCAGTCCTGATGTCAACCACTGCCAGGAGATGCAGACATTCACATAAAGCAGAATCAGCATGCTCCCATCCTTCCAGTGAAGGCTCCCCTAAACCACAGGAATGTAGCAGCTGAGTCATGTCAACCTAACATAGTACCTACCACAGTATTGCCACCAACATCAAACACCAAGGGATAAATACAGAATTAGCATTAATTTATCATATTTCCTTGGAATACTCTCCAAATTGCCAATGATCTGCAGGTAGTTCATTTTTAAAGCAAGAGTTAGCTCAACAGCTAAGTTTCATGAGAAATCTCTTTGGATCTTGATTTATGACAAAGAAGAAGGAAAAAAAGTGATGCTGTCATGACATAAATACATAAACGTTTCCTTCTGAGAGTCCATAAAGAAAAAGGTGAATGGCATGCTAATTGGATTCTCATGGGAATTTTTATTTTTTAAGTTCTGCCTCTCTGTTTCTCTCCTTCTTTAATGTTGTCAACACTTTGTTGTTAGCTTAATGCAAACAGGATTTAAGTAATATGCATTTATATTTTTACTGTCATGGTTCACATCATGGTTAAAGACAAGTAATCTGTAGCCTACCAGCAAGCTAGAGGCAGAAGGGGCAATGAGAGAAGAGTTTCTGTTTTACAGAAAATGAAACTTAGACACTTCTTCAAAGGACTTAAAATGAGAACCAGATTGGTTTTTGCATGTAAATGACCCATGTGTTTATCGCAGCAAGAGACTGGTAGATTTGGACACATCAACCCATGACAAATAGGTCTCAGGGACACTGCCTGAAGCCTTCTCCAGTCCTAAGGCAGTGCAAAGCAGAAAAGTTCTGCCTGACATCTTTTAATCCAGGTCATTTAAAAGAAAGAAGGAGAGGTTTTGATTGAATGGAGAAGAGAATATCTGATCACAGCTTCTGACTGGATTTTATATTTGGAATAATTGAGACAGAGAAGATAGAAGTCCAATACCACCCCAGCTAATGATGGAAATCAGCTCTTGAAACACATTCCTGTTTTCTGCCCATATCCCCTCCCAGTCTATCTGGAAACATTGATTACAGCGGTTAAACTTTTGTAAATGTTAAAAATAAAAATAAGGAATCAGGAATGAATAGCAGGATCAAGTTATCCTTTGTTTCCCTGAAAAGGGGAGAAAAAACACTTCCAGTTAGTGCTGCTCATTTTGATAAACAATAATAATATTGAAAAGGAAGACAATGACCTAATTGAAGACCTCCTAAAACAATTAACATGAGCTCTCTGCATCATACACACTCAATGCAAATGACCACATATTGAACTGGGACAGAGGAGGGAAGGCAGGAACTCGGTAAGTGCAAAAGACAGGACAGTTTATTTAGTGATGGGCAGTGATTTTTTCTAATATATAGGTCATTTTTTGAATTAAGAAATTTTTGAAGCCACTTTCTGTATGGAAAATATGAGAAGGAAACAAGCAGATTAAACATTTTTTAACTTTTCAAAATGATTCTATTTGGATTTCAATTTAAAACAACTTTTCAGGTTTCCATTTGACCAGTAAATTGTTCTCTGAGGAAAGGACCTTACCACATTGGTATACTTACCACGTCTATAAAATGAATATGACTCATATGATTTTAACTACCTATGAACAGTAGATCCTGGATACAGTAACATCCCTCGAACATGGGACAGCATCATCACCTAGATTAACATTGGTCATCTGAGGCTCTGTTGTATTTAATTGCTTTCCCAGTACTGCAAAAAGTCCATGATTAAGCTGAGAATTAAAACCTGATTTGAAACTTAATTCAGAAACACGTACTTAACTTCATATCCTATTCTGAATGGATGCTGAAAACAGCTGATGGAGCATTACACCTCGTTCTATCATCTTTTAATGGAGGGCACTCAGAGACATAAAGCTAGATCTGCATTTCTGAGACTTTCATATCATAATTCCTTGGCTCCTTTAAGATCAGAAAATATACTTAACAGTTGTTATAACCTTGCTGTGGAAAACCCTACTTTTTAAAATGTCCTGTAAGGACTTGCAGAACAGAGACAAAACAGAGCAAATAAGAGTAAAGAAAGAGGCAAAGGAAAGAAAGAACAGCTTGCCCAAAGTCGTTCATCAGTTCCCCAAATAGTGATATAGCAGGTTAAGGATCCCTTCTCCAAATTCTGTGATGTTGAATATTCCCATCTGCTTTCATTCTGACTCCTTTAAGGAAAAAAATCTGGCTGATCTGAAAATGTTCAATACAAGTCCCATCTTTTAACTTTTTTCCTTTCACTTATGCTTGAATAGCTCGACTCTCTCACCTCTTCTTCTTTTTCTTTTCCCTATGTTGCACTTCAGTTTCAATTATGAAATACTCAGCATGATTTTCCTGTGCTGTTAGAACTATTCTAATATCTTGTCAGAGGTTAAGACCACAGTGGAAAGACAAGAATGGAAATAGTGGGGGAAAAGAAAGAAAACACTCCAAACCCACAAACCCTACGACTCTTGAATGGTTGAGAAATATTTCTTTGAGATGGAAGTGCTATATTGTATGGCAGAAAGCACAACTGTGCAGAACAAAACCAACAATGTTTTGGCACTAACAGGGGACAGGAATGTCTATGGACAAAGCTCAGGAATACAAACTAAATGCTGGTGGAAAGCTGGAGTAGAGTTGTGCTGAAGAACTGTGTGAAGTAACTAACAGGGACTAAATTATTGTGCCTGCTGAGTTCTCAAACCATGATACATAGGCCTGACTGCCTTCCACTGCCTCTGTATTTAAATATTAATAGGTAGAGCAGGGTATTGTCAGTTTAGAATCATGGAATCATAGAACAGTTTGGGTTGGACTGGACCCCAAAGATCATCAAATTCCAATCCCATGCCTTGGGGGTTGCATAACATGGAATAAATTTGCACTTCTTTGGGCTCTTGTTCTTAGTATCATCTGAAACTAGAGATCAGACCAAGCTTCTGATGAAAACCATAATAACCTCTAACCATACTATGCAATTTAAAGTGATCAGTAATAAGAACCAATAGAATGATGTAAAAAGTAGTGTAGAAGATCAGTCTCAGTAGTTCTTCAATGGTATGAAAGAGACTTTTCTAACTGAAATAGAAGTGACAGTATAATGTATCTTGATTCTTACATCATTAAAATGAGACTTACTCCAAGGCTTTCAGAGAGACATTGGACTTTTCCATATCCAGCTTTCACAGTTTATTGAAGCTGCTAAGTCAGCAAAAACATTGCAATATTTCATTCAATGTGTTCTAATTCTGCTGAAAAATCTATTCAATTTTCCTTTAAGAATTTGAGATTCTCCTATATGAATCTGTCAGCAGTGAAAAGCATTGTTATTCGAAAGGAAAACACAGCATGTTTCTCTGACAAATATCAGAAAAGGCCCTTGGTGATAGCGATGTACTTTATTTATTTATTTGTGCATTTATTTATTTATTTTACATGCATGCATCCAAGAGCCCTCTTATCATACAACACAGCATGGCAACATCGTGTGGATATTTCCCTTAGCCGGGCCATTCCTCCCACCACATGGCTCCGATGTCCCACAAGTTGTCATTTTTAAATGTTCGCATCAGTTCATCCCTCAGAAATTCAGGCCCTTGCAGTATATAATGTCTGCCCACGATCTTGATCTTCCTGAAATTTAGATTTCAGCTGTCAGCTGAATGGCAAACTTCTCATTGAAATGTCATTTCACGCACTGCTAGGTTTCCTCTTCTTCCCCACCCTCTCCCTGTCACTAACAGAGCTGTTTTGAGTCTAAATAGTCCTGATCTACATGACAAAAGGGTAACAAGACTTAACTAGAGTGCACATTTCATCAGATGCAGCATAGACTTTCAGGTAGGCAAATGCTGAGTGCTATCTGATACCCAGATTATTTCTCTAAACGTATTGTGGATATCCTGCTTCTACTCTCATGCATTTTCAATGGCAGATGTAGCTCCATGGGCTGCAAGTTACAAGTTTGGACCTATCCAGACCTTCACCTTTTGGGAAACAGCTGTCACAGAGGCAGAACATATCCAATGTGAGTCAAATGAACATGTAGAAAGAAAATGCCTGGCCAGCAATCAACCAGCTGGCAAACCCTGGAAAAATCCCATGTAGAATCTACATTTTTAGATAAACTATTAGATAGATATACCTCTCTTTCTACTGACAGGTTCTTAATCTCATTTTAAATGCCTAAATGTAGAGTGGATTAGTTCGGGTTTAAAGAGCCTACATTTGTGAAACAGGTGCTATAATGGATCACTGAGGTTTGTGAACTACCCTTCTTGATTGATTACAGGTAGATTTAGGTGCTTTTCTTCTTTCATTGGTGGTGTGACTGAAACATCCATACAAGAGAGTCTAGTGACATTTCCAATGCCGAAGCGTCTGACACTTCTAAGCCGGGCTGCTGGCTGTGCTGCCCAAACAGAAAAAATTTTAAAACAGACATTCAAGGCATGATGGGGTCCCCTAGATGTTTATGTGTCTGTTAATCCCATCCATATTGTTTTGAGAATCAATCTGGAGCAAGACTGTTTATCTGACCTTGTTGCAGTATCTCTGATATGTATGTGCCATTGCAAGAGCCTTTCTCCCACAGGCTACTTGAGAGCTCAGCACCTAAAAACTGGCCTCATGCTGGGCCTGGCCAGACATGGGAAGCCAGGTCTGAGAGTCAGTACAGCATTATTATTCCATAGAGCTACCAGACTACTGTAAGGAAAACTTGATGCCTATTTAATTTTTTTTTTTTTTTTTTATTCTGCCCCAAGAGTCCAGCCTTGTTAGCATGGCATGAACTAGTAGGAATTGTGAAGTGGTGCCTTGGCTCCTGGGACAGAGAAGCTGCAAGCTGGTCAGTGCTTCTGGTTCAGCATGGCTTGCTCTGACTTATCTCTCAGGCTGGATAAAGCTAAACTGCCTCAACCTAGATCTGTGCCAGAGCTAATGATCAGCAAATCCAATTAAACTGCACTGGGATCTGGACTCTCTCACATCTTAGTAGCTCAGGTACTTCTGTATTGCTGAGGTAGATGCAATCATGAGTCAGAAATCAAATCCCGTTTCCTCTGTTGTATTCTTTATGCAATGATACTATAAAGGGGGAAAAAATACGTAAACTCCAGACTGTGCTTCCTCAAGAACAATGTGGTTTCTTTGACGTGAATAGGAATTAGCCAGGGGAATGATTACCATGAGCTGTAGTGTTACTAGGCACGTTAAAGTTAAGACAGGTTTACACATTTTTTATGTAAAGACATAGCTAAGCTTAAACAGAAATCCAATCAGGGAAATCCTACAGGAACAGGAAGCACTAACAGACCAGCACAGTCTCTCTGCAGATTTAAAAACTTGTGAAATTCCCTGGTTTTGGACCACTCCCAAATGGCTTGCCCAAGACCATGTAGGGGGTGTGTGATGGACAGGCAACATCTCCCAGCCCCAGCGCAGCCCAGAACTGGTACTGCCTGGGCCCTACTGGCACTGCTCTGGATTGCTCCAAGAGCAGCTTCTGTCTGCCCTAATGGAAAGAGTTATTACAACTGATGCCAAAAGGTGCTGCTCATGAATACATCTTCAACAGGGGGATCAATAGGACTCATATGCATTGCATATGTCAGGTCATCTCTTCCAGCTATTGATATTGATTTTTTGTTTGTTTAATAAAATAACGTAAGAATAGTCTGTATACAAACTCCAAAATTTAAATACAAAAAACTTCCTAAAGTAACTAAACTAGAAGAGATTAAAAAGAAAGAGGAAACTCATAACTTTGACATTAAAATACTTTTTTTTTCTTTTTTTTTTTTCTGGCAAGTGTTTTCTTTTTTAACCCAAAGAAGAAAAATCTAAGATTATATATTTTTCTCTGATGTGTTAGCAAGACTACTGATTGGTATGTAAAGAAATGCTGCAGGTTAAAGACTGGGGTTATTTGTGTCAAAAATGCTACGACTCTGTGATGCTGCTGCACTGAAAACCAAAGTAAGTTTTAAAATGAGTACCTTTCCCCTGCAGAGATTTTTTTGTTTTTTTTTTTCCCTGATGTTCCAGGTCAGAGAGCAATGACAGTAAGAGGTCAAAAAATCAAAAACCAACCAACCAACCAACCAACCAAACTCCCCCTCCCAAAACAAAACAAAACAAAACAAAACACCCTAACAAAACAAACAAAAAAAGGGGGGGGGGGGGAAGGGAAAATAACACATGCTATGTTAGTCTTGATGTCCTCTAACCTGTGTTTATCATGTCTTCAACAAACACAGCAAATACTTGGAAGGAAACTATTATTTGTAAACAGAGATAAGGTGCCCAGAGGACTGTTTACAAGCAGAAATGTAAATTTTTATTGCAGTCTGAAAAAGAGCAGTTATCTTTTCATAAAATATATAATTATATTGGAAAACGCTCTATTTGGTGATTTTTTTCATGCTGGTTTTCTGTTGTCCTGCTGTTTGGCTTCATCCTTAGGTGATGGAGGTAGATTTTTTCCCATTGGTCACTGAGAATCTGCACCATTTCACACCAGTTTTATCCTCCTTAAAGTTCTTTAAATCAGGCTTTAAATCTAAAAGCTAGGAAATGTGTTGTATTTTGGTCATTTCCTGGAAGTGAAGTGTTTCATAGTCAAATTGTGCCTGTAAATGCTCTGTTATGAAAAGAAACTGGTCTGGCAGCAAATGACAGCTCCTGGTTTCAAACCCTTGCTCCTTGCACAGAACAGACTGGGAGCTCCTGCTCTCCTGCTGAGCTCTTTCCTATTCAGGGGGAGCTTTCGGGGAAGTGTGAGCTATCCTGTGCTTTTCCAGCATAGCAGCACAGCAGACCATGTGAGAGGAACAAAAAACCCTCTAAACAATAGTATGGCAAACTTTATAGCTGCTGGTGACTCTGAATACACCATTCAGGAAAGAGCCAATTCAGATGCTGGCCAAAATGAAATTCCACAACATGATGCCAAATCTGATGAGGTTTTTTTGTTGTTGTTGTTTTTGCTTTGTTTGTTTGTTTGTTTGTAGACCTCAGCCTAATCTTTCTAGTGGTTAGAATATAGAACATTACCTATAGAGTGGCAGAATTTTTAGTATTAATTACATGGGCCCTGCATCATGGAGGCATCCAGCCCAATATCTACATCCAGCAGCACCTCCCCAGAACAAAGCAAAGACCCTTCCCTATTTCCCCTTTCAATTTTGTCAACCTTGAGCAGGAAAACAGCTCATGAGAAGGGCAGGGAAGAAGAGGGGCTATAAAGTCCATGACAATTATGTCCAGGAAATGTAGGGGTACAAGAAGTGGAGTGTAAAGGAAAGATGTGCCATTGGGACAACCTCTTTAAGGAGAAAACAGTTTAAGTGTTTGCTGCTGGAAGTAGATGGCTTCAAGCTTGGAAACAACATTGATTAACATTCTGAGCAGCTCCGGCTGCCAGTGAGAAAGACAGATAATCTCACCTTGGGCCTCTGCATATTGTTGCTTTTCTGATTATTCTTCCACAGGGTCAGAAGGAAGTCATAATATTACAGTGCTGTTAGAGGTTTTTCATTCCAATTAAAAGGTGAGTCAGCAGCAATGTATTTCTTTCAACCTTGACAATTAGAACCAGCTATAATAGATCTATTTGCTGTGTAAACATAAGAAAAACCCAGTCAAAATAATCTACTCATTATAGTTTATCTAATGGATTTATTACACACATTTGTTACAGGTATTTATTTTGTGCTGATTTATCACTCCACTACTTGAGGAAATGACAGGAGAGCAAGAATCATAATCCAATTTCTTATTCTTGCTCCCAAGCTGGGGGTACAAGAAATTAAGGTAAGTGTGGGTATTTGACAGTCACACTACCTGGCATCATGCAGCGTGGAGTGATTGCTTTGTCCATTTCTTTCCCACCCATGCAGAATAGAAGGCCTCAATCTACCAAACAAAGGAATAAGGAAATCAGCAATCTAAAATCTAGGTATCTAAGCTGTGTTAGTCACATCAGCTTTCACTAGAGTCAATAGAGAAAGATTATCTTCTGAGATGATTAATCTGAGCCTGAGAGAGGTGTCTGAAACAGAAGGGATTTATCACACTCTCTGCTAACTAGAGAGGGAGCTTGGACGAGGAGGTCAGATTGAACATGTACTCTGTAGATAGCTAAGGTCAGGGAGGTGAATGCTTGCCTACCCACTCTTTATCGAGGTGGACTCTCATTAGATGCACTTGTTGTATTTAGAGTAGCAGAGTTCTGTCTCTATTGCTGCACAGACAGCAAACTTCAGTAATATTAATCAGAAATGTCCCTAGTCCCTTATTCTGGACGTACCTCTCTGCAACTGTGTAATACAAACTGCACTATAACCAGCATCATTTCATCTCTCTGAAACACAATGACTTTGGCAGAGAAACACTGCAGCCATTTAAACACTGGTGAAGCAGAAAGGAGTCAGAAGTCTTCACTTGCCTAAAGATGCAATGGAAAGAGATGGAGACGGAAACACATGAAAAAAAAAGAGGGTTGCTCAAACTAAAAACACATGTTGAAAGTCATCTAAGCAACCCCCGTTGTTCAGTCAAAACTGGCTGGGAATGAGATTCGTCACTCAGATGAGCAGAGGTAAGACAGCATTGTAATTATACAGTGTTGCCATCTATAATATGGTTATTGGACCTTCCGCATATTGTAAATGAAGGCTTAGATTTTTATAAATCATTTTTGCTCCATGAATTCATAGGGATACTCCTGAGAAATACAAAGCTTATATTTATGCTTAAAATTGCAAGCGTGGTTTGCTTAAAAACTGATGAGTTACTGCAAAAGACAAAAGGGGCAGGTCAAAATCAGAAATGCCAAGCTAAGGCCCAGAAATCCCTCAGGTTTATAGCACAATACCTCTTTCTTCTTTCAAATAGGAAAGATCTATTCACAACACTATGCTGGAACTGGTGCCACGCTCCTGAGCAGGGCCCATGAAAATGGCCAGGCTGCAAGGCATATTGAGTATGAGCTAAGGGCAAACCAGAGGTATCATCACAGCCTTCTGGTTCTGCTTCCTTCCCCTGCTCCTTCCCAGCCACCAATGTGCTGTGTTTCATACAGAACCAGTTGGGGAATATGAGCAGCATCAGTTCAGTTTGGTAAAATCCAAGAGCACAACATTGCTTGTGCAAGGCAGGGACACCGGGACTCCCACTTGGTCTGACTTCTAAATGTCCAATATAAAAAAGATGAGTGTCTAGCAGGAATGTTCACATGATCTGGGACCTGGTGTAAAGACAGTCACAAGGGACTTTCTGCAACCAGCGGCCACGGCTACACTGAGCTTTGTCATTCAAAATCTGTTCTACATGCTAGTCACACATTTCAGTAGCTCCCTGACTGGGTGTGAGTATCTCCAGTAAAAGCAGACTGTTTCAAATAAAATATGCTGGTGGGAATCAAAAGCAGAGTTGTGAGAGGATCACACCTCAGGCCATGCTGGGTCTTCCTCAGGCATGTGTTTCCACTTGGAGTGAAGTTAGTCTGAGAGTTGTATGGAAATGGTAGCCACCTCCTGCACATGCAGTGAACTTGAAATTTCTGTCAATTCTTTCCCTGGTTTAATGTTGAAGAAAGAATAACAATGCCTTTAATTGGTTCCTGTGTCCTGGGAGCTTCTGGTATGTAAGAAATACCTTGAGGAACTGGCTACTGATCTATTACAAAAAGTGAGCAAATTTAGCCAAAAATAAAAACCCCAAACAAAACATTTTCAGAAGAGTTCTGTGCACCAAGTGGTTTTCAGCCAGCTCCACCGCTAATATCAGGTTATGGCCTTTCATAACATTCTGCATTTCAGAAATCTTCTAATGTGCACATCCATTGTCCTGCAACAAGTTAACTTTCTTGCCTAGCTGCTTGTTACATCTGTCAATCATGTGTGAAAACCCATGCCAGAAAGTAATCTAATGCCGCAGTTGTACTCAATAGCAGTGATAAGGACGAACTATAAGGCTCAAAGGACTTTGGTGGCAGCAAACTATCCACAGCCTGAATCCCACCATTTCCTCTCAGGCTAACTTTCATTAAGCCTTTACCAACAAAAGAAAAGAAAAGAACCTGAACAAAATAGAAAGAAACTAATATTAAAATGTGAACTTCTGACAAGAGATGAAGCAAGTATCTACTTGCACACAGGATTTTTTTCATAATCTTGCAGGGAGAGAGAAAGGTGGAGAAATTTAAGCAGAAGATATAATTCTCCATTTTCCATGTACTCTTGACTCCTATCTGTATTCCCAGAAAAAAACAAGCTTGCTCTGTTGCAAAACATGAATAATTTTGCATCCAGTGGGCTGAGCCATGCAGGTGCCTCACGCTGGGACAGTTGGAACCCAGTGGGAAGGGATTTAAAAAAAAAAACAACAAAACAACGAAACCATACCTACCCCACTCCCCAAAAATAAATAAAAATAAAAACCTGGGAAAGTAACAATTTTATTTAGGCTCTTTCCTGCCTTTATTTATGCCTGAGCCACTGGGAACTATCTCACTTTACAGGGGAGGGAGACAGATGGAAAGATGTTCATGTTCTAATTTCTTTTTACTTGTCTGACTACTAATATAATACATTTTATCAGCACATATATCAAAGGCCATCTCAACAAATGGATCACAACTACAGCCGGAAACAAATCAAACAAACTGGTCTACAATCAGTGGAGTTATTTGTGATTTAAACCAGTGAAGAGTATTTGCCATTATAACTTCCCTAACTTTCTAAGGAAGAATAATGTAGTAGTAGTAATAATAGTAATATACAGATGGAGAGGTGGGGGTTGGAGGAGAGAGCCTAAAAGCCCTGAAGATGCTGACCACTGGAATGAGACAGTGCACTCCCTCTTCAGCCTGCTCAGTAGAAAGTCTGGCCATGCTGGAGACCAGGGCTGCAGCTGTGATCAGATGAGCAAGATGCCAAGTGTGATGTGTGTATACCACTTACTGGGTGGCCTTGCTGCTTTACACTCCACAAATCCAGACTAACGCACCCTTCTAGCTGTCAGATTTCCCCCACTGCACCTGAGGCAGGCTGATCACAACAAGACACCACTGTATCAGTCAAACAGGAGGGCATCCTCGTGGCCAGCATCACAAACAAGCCAAAAGAAGGGTGTCTTGGCAATGGAATTTAGGTAATCTCCAGGAGAAAAACAAAACAGAACAGAACAGAATAGTAGCATTAGTAAAGGAACAAAGGCATCTTAACACCCCTACCCCTTCCCATAAACCTGCATGTACAGCCTGCTGCAATACCAGCTCAGAGGCTGGGAGCAATCTGGTTAATACGCTCACCTCCCTAAGGAGTCATGTTGGCTCACTCAGAGCTGGCTGCAGCACTTCTCAGCAGGGTGACATAGGATGTATACCCCCTCTTATTTTCCCAGGGTTTTCACAGCTCTTTTCAATTAGGACTGAGACAAAGCTAATTTATTAGATTAAATGCATACAGAAATTTCTCTTCCCCCTCTACCCCATGGAAAAGAAGTATTTGAAACAATGTCCAGAAATTCAGATACAAATACACTGTAGATTTTGACAGCAGTTTCAGCACCAGCAACTGGGTTCAGATTTTTTTTACGTAACCGGCTATCATATTGGCACCATGCATAGGTTTCCTGAGCTTTCTATCTGGAGGGAAAAAATGCAGGAGAAAAGATTTAATTAAAAAAAAAAGGGGGGGGGGATTGTGATCACTAACGCAACACACATTTTAATTAATATTGGATTATGTTCCCCCAGAAATCGTGCATGAAACATTTTAAACAGATACATATAAATAAGAAAGATCTTTCTTACCTGAGGGCAAATCTCTCATTTACCTAAATCAATACGTATTGATTTATGGATGATGTTTGTGTCTTTATGTATTACATCAGCTTGGACTGATCCCTTGGCTTTTCTTACTAGAGTCACTAGTTTGCCATAGAAGATAATATGCTTTGTTCAAATACATGTTGAAGGCAACAGAAACACTGCTCAAACATGCATCATCATTCATTTTTCCCAGTCAGTATTTAAGACAACAATACCTCAGGTTTAGGTGCTCATATAATTTAAATCAGACAAAAATGCAAGTTCAGAAAAAAAAAAAAAAAAAAGGCCTGGATGGAAGGATGGACCACATGGAAAATCCAAGTGTGTGTGTAACCTAGATAAGTTTTGGCTTTACATTTCATGGAAAGGTTACCACAATGTCAGCCTGTCACATCTTATTAACAGTAAAAATAACAACTTACACTTTTGAACGCAAATGCCATCTGTGGATCTTAAAGCTCTCAGCAAACATTAGCACACCAGCCCTGGAAAGACAACGCCTTGCTTTTTACCTAGGGAGAACCAAGGTAGAAGGAGCAGAAGGAAAGGAGAAGGACTCCAGACATTGCCTGGAGATGTATCAGAGGTGAGAGCAGAGAGTGGAGAAAAGGCAGACCTCACAGAGGAAAACGTTGGAGTAGCCAAGGCAGAGTCAAGTGCTACTGGGGAAGGCTGTCTTCTTATTTTGATACCTTTTATTTTTAAATCATATCCAGATATGGTGTAAATCACGGCTAAACTGGATTATACTAAAGTGCTATACACAGTCCAGCCCAGTTGTCCAGTAAGTACCAGCAGAGATTGGTAACAGATTGGCAGAGTGGGTTTTTTGATCTGCTTCATTCTTTCCAAATGCTGCAGATGTCCTTTGCTTAAGAAAGCCCCAACCAAAAGCAAATCCAGCAATAACTTTCACTAACTTGACTCTAATTGAACTGTCGTGCATGTAACCATTCCAGAGAAATGGTGATTCCCACAATCAGCTGAAAGGAAAGAGGCTGCAGGAAAAATAAGGCAGAGACACAGATAAGAAGATTTTATTCAGCTTTATTTGACAAGTTTTATTACACTGAGAAAACATAATGTATCTAATCTCTTTGCAGCTGTTGCAGCCCTTCAGCCTTTATTACCTAAATCCTATTAGATATAAAATTGTTTCTATTTGTCAACGGCATGATATCTTCTTTTATTATTATTATTATTATCATCAGAGAGTCTTGCAAGTATGGCCATGAACATAATTTCTAGTCCATCTTCTTACCAATAGTTAAGGTTACCCTGTAATGTTTGCCTGTTTAAATGACATACTTTTTCAAAAGGCCTGGAGAACAGTGTGCGTTGTTAGTATACACACAGTGGCACTAAATAAAGCTCAGCAACGAAAACTTCTGCAAACAAACCGGTATAGCTAATTATTTCTATTATGGGTGCTGCAATTCCAGTCATATTGGGCTCAGCTGTATGCTTACCCATATGAAGACCTTGAAGCAAAGTCTTTCATAACTGTACACAGGTTTTTCAATTTGTCACTTGTATAATTTTAATTCCCTATTTTTCACAGAATGATGAAGGATATTCTTTTTCCAACAGGAATTCCCACCATTGCCAATAAATAATGCTGTTGCATTGCCTGTTTCTCTCCTTGTCCCTAGGATAACCCTCACTGTGATTCATCTGACCCTCTTTTAGTAGGATGAGAGGGGTGCCCCATCAAAGTGTCCCCTTGGAAGCGCAGTCTCGTGGCACATGGAAAGCCATGACAGCACACCACCCAACAGCCCTTCTCACAAAGTATGTACACCTCATTTCCACTTGCACACCAATTCATTTTTGAGGCAAAATATTTTACCTTCGGGGAAAGTGAATTGTTAGCTTCACTGCCAATGAAAGTCAGAACATGTCAACATTAAAATTCTGTTACAGATGTTTTCAACAGATGATTTTTGAACAGATGTTCTTGCAGTGTCAGCAGGTTAGGGCAGAGAAAGGGTAGGAGAAACATTAAGGCACTGTATCTTGCTTACAAACCTCCAGGAGACTAGAATTTAACATTGGCATCTCCCCAGATGCCTGCTCTTGGCTGCACTGGGAGCATCATATTCATCCTGCTAAAAAGGGCACTTTCATGCTGAACAAAATTAGTATTTGAGATTCCTAGTGCCATAAAAGTTTAACAAATGTGTAAGACACTGATTCTGGATGCATAACAATAAGGAGGGGGAGTTGTTTTCTCTTTTGCCTATTGTTTTTTATTGATATTGTAATCTCTTTCTCACTTTTTATTAGTTTAATTTTCTTGTGTGTAATTTTGTTTTTATGGAGCAGATTTGTCCCTGCTGTACCTCTGGTAGGATTTCAGGAGAGACAAAGACATCTCTTTGTTTTTTCAAGAGATAAATAAAACATTAATACCTTTCTCAAAGCTTTCATATTTAGATGTTATGGGTAATTTTTCTGTAGCTTCTCTTTACTGACTATAATAGTCATGGCCAAGATGCAGCTCACGGGTAGTTCATGATCTGCTTGCTTATCAAATGTGCTGATTTTCTGACTGCATATTTTCATATGCTGAAATGTGAAAGGCATTAATTTTGGACAACAATATGTATGGAAATGAAACGAAAAGTTCAGGAACTAAGAGTCTCTGCCTCAAGCAGGAACAAGACACTGTGAGGCAGCTGATCTCTGGTAACTCACTTCCAGAGGAGGCAAAAGCTTTTCTCTTGCAGCTCTCCTGCTGTACGGCATGCAGTGTCTCACAAAATAAACTCCGTCAAGCCAGCGGCCAACATACTAGAATGATGGGCAGCCCTCCAAGGTGGGTAGCAGAGAGTCAGGAAGCTGGATGAGATCACAGACATAAGGCTGAACACATCCAGAAACAATCATATTTTCCAAGAGGGAAAAAAATAAATAAAAAATGTAGAGGCAAAAGTAGGTAGGGGTATGTTTTGGAGAGGTGGAAGTCATACAATTCATGAAACGGAGACTCTTGGTAAGTCATGGCAAGTAAATCTTACATCTTAAGGCTCTTACATTAATCTTTTCTTTTAGTGAACTATTGGATCTATGTTTTCAGGCTGTATTTCTGACAGTCAACCACGGTTTAGAGATAGAAAGTCCAAGGAGTGACTACAGAAAGCCATGATAATGCAGACACAATCAGAACTGAACTGCTGAAGGAGACGGATCTCTTCCAATCACAAGAAAAACCTGATCTAAAGAAAAACCTGGACACCTAAAATAGGACTTGAAAGCTTTCTTCATTTCTAAATCTTAAGCTGTGAAACAACACTAATTAAGCAATCTAGTTTTTGCAGCATCTGATCTCATTAGGCATTTGTATTTTTGATCCAAAAATTCCCAGGGTGGGTTTTTAACAAGCTATGACCACCTAGACTGTTTCTGTGCTGCCCACTCTTTGTGCAAGGAAAACAAAGGACATGTGCAAGGACACCCTTCAAAGATCTCCAGCCAAAGCCCATGTGGTGGTTTCACACTGATGGGCAGCTAAGCTCCACCATGCTGCTCCCTCACTTCCTTTCCTCTAAAGGACAGGAGGAGAAAATATGATGAAAAAAGGCTTATGGATTGAGATAAGGACAGGGAGATCACTCACCAATTATAACCGCAGTCAAAACAGACTCCACATAGGGAGATTAATGTAACGTATTGCTTATTGCTAATAATAGACTAGAGCAGTGAGAAACTAAAAACAAACTAAAAATACCTCCTCACCCTACCCCCATCCACCCTCTTCTACCTACTCCCCCGAGCAGCACAGCGGAATGGGGGCTATGGTCAGTCCGTGATGCTTTTTGTCCCACCATTGTGCTCTGAGGGATGCACAGAAAGACACCTACCTTCCTGGGGCAAATTCAACAGGACAAGCAAGGTCAAAGCATCAGTGTACTGAAGGAAGAACATGACTCTGTAGTGCAACAGTATATAGGAGGGGGTATTGGTGGTGACTGAGTCACATAGGCATTTTCTGTTGATTTATATCTCATTTATATATATCCAACAAAATTTAATGTAAAGTGCATTCACAATTTCTAGATCACTGAGTTATGCTCTTCCTTGCTTTTCTTTCCATCCACTGGCAACAGGGCTGTTTGGTGCTGGGTTGGTACCTATTTTGCTCAGAGACCCAGGCAAGTGAATTCAAATAAATGTAACCCATTCAAAATGACAGCGCTCATTACAAGTGGTTGCTAGAACCAGAGAGCATGGAGTGTTGTGTCTGGAAGCCACTGAATTGTTATGAAAAAGCAGTGTTTCTCCTGCTAGAACATTCAATGACTCAGTTTTCCTATTTTCTGTGCTTGAGTGAACATGCTGAAACTACTTTCCAATTAATAAGTGATGAGTTTTTGTTAGACTTTTCAACACTACAGACATGTTTTTAAGCACACCTGAAATTTAATCATGTATATAACTCCATCCTCTAAAGGTGAATTTATCCATACCATGATCACAATTCACAGTCTTTACAACATGAAGACCACAGGAAGAAGAGTGAACATCCAAGGGTCTTCTTGAGATTCTAGACAACTATAGCAGGATTTTTTTCAGTTGGTTAGGTATTTTTTCAGTTTTGTTTGTACAAAATGATAGTGTTTCTATTGTGCATTAGGAGCAAACAAAACATGGCATGCACTAGAGTATTATTCTTAGTATTAGCAGAATATAACATTTGTGCTTTGATATTTGATGCATTACACTCAGAGTGTCATTCAGTTTTTCAGAATCTAAAAATAAAAATAAAAAATGAGTAGTACTCCGAGCATGTGGCACAGTGTCAACTGTCCATAACATAAATAATTATACAGTACTTAGTACAGACAAACTTCAGTGCAAGCATTAATGAACAAATCTTTGTAATGCTCCTCTGAGAAAGAAACTGTATCCTCACTTTGCAGATGGAAAACTAAAAAGAAGGCAAAATCTTTATTGTTCTGTAGTAGCTATTACCAAATGATTATACTATCAATCATTCATTCCAGCTTGCTTACACAAAGCATAATGCAAAAATTAGATGTGGTTTATGCTAAAAAAAAAAAAATCCCCTCAAAACTTAAAAAAAATAACTTGAAAAAAGAAAAAAGCAAAAACTCTGCTTTTCTCTTAGGTCTGGATTTAGGCTAGAAATCTGCAAGAAAGGAACGTATGTTATCAAAGACAGTATTATGCCCCCAGAATGATAACGTGACTTTACAGAGACTGAAGTACTACTTCTGAAATGAACCAAATTTAGTCCATCAAAATAGCCTAATTAATTTAGTAAGATTTAATAGCAAATAATTTTGCTCATCTCTGGAGCATTTGCAAAACTGACAGGTGAGATTTAATTATACAGAACCAAGATTTTCAGGGGAAGGACCAGTGTCATCTCCAGCTTATGCAATTTACTCTGTTCATAAAGTATTTCTGAGCACTGATTCCCATTAAAGTTACATCTAACACAACATTTTTATATTGAGGCTACAGAAGTGAGTCATTTCTTTATCAATATGGGTTTCGGATACAAAGGACTCTTCAAAACTGTGCTCTGTGTAGCAGAGAATACTTCATCTTTCCTGTTTATGTTATGACAGTGTTTTCAAGACCACCACAGACCTGTGCCAGGTTTCAGCATACATTTCTAGAAAGTAATAGGATGGCTTAAAATAACTTGGAAGCCTGATCTAAATCATCACAGCTGCTGAAAGAAATAATTTCACTGCACCTGGTAGTGAATTCCTGCCCGTTCTTTGGTCCAGCCCTTGCTGTGCCATGAGAGGGATCAGGGCACTCGGGAGCACACAGGTGTTTTTGTTGTTGCTGTCGTGTTTGTTTTTTTTTTTGTTTGTTTGTTTGTTTGCAGATTTGTTTTTAGCCATAGTAGCTCCCTGATCTGACTCATCGGACACCTACACCAGCATTGGGTCTGGCAAAAGGAAGATGGGAGAACAAATAGCCTGTGATGAAATGAAAAGCAGCAGCACCCTTTTCTAGAGCAGCTTGGATTTAAACTGCATTAAATCCAATGCAAAACTGCAGCTATTGTGTCTGCCCCCCAATTAACAAAACAAACAATACAAAGGCAGCAGGAAAACGAATATGGCCAACAGTAAAATATCAGCTCAGTGATAGCTAAGAAAACTATACATCTCTCAGCTCTGTAATTCAGTCCTAATGAGCAGTCTGGCTGAAGCAACTGGGTATTAGATGATATTCAATTACTCATCAATTAATCAAATACATAGACAGCTTCACTAATTTTTCAGCCAAGAGGGGTTGTAGAGCTGTTACCATAAACACACATGGTAATGTTATGCAGTGATTCAGATAAAGAGATTTCAGTGAACTCAGCAGAGAAAGGATTTGGCCAAGGCTCAAAAGTATTCTTTTGTGGTTTAATGTGCCAAACAAGACTTGACTTTCTGGAAAACCACTGCGCTACTTTATTTTTGTTATTTAACAAAACACCAAGGGTTTTGCTATTACCCCATTTGACAATCACTCTGCTCCAGTTTTGTTTGTTATATATATATATATATATATGTGTATATACAGACACACTTAACTGGTCCTTTTTTTTTTTCTATCAAAATTTCTTTTTAATTTTTTAATTTTTTTTTTTTTGAGTGTCTGACTTACAGAAAGCCTGGTTTTCTATGCTGGTCAGACTTTTCTGTTTCACAGTGGATCTTATCTGAATTTAGCCAGCTTTATAAACTGCTGTGCACTTAATTAGACTCTCCAACTGAGCTGAGTTTCATCAACATGTCAGCAAGGGATTTCAATGCTGGGAATCGTGGAATAAATTACTGATGCATTAACTAACTTGTATATCTGGTACAATAGCTATAGAAGGATAACTAGGAAAAAAATAATGGACCCAGATTTTTCTACTGGTTTTCAGTGCTGAGAACCAGGATGGCTTAGATTTCCTTTTCATCTTTTTAGAGTATTTTTGTTACATTTGTGATCCCCAGTGCTGCACACTCCAGAAGTCTTCAGACATTTATCTTTCTTACTCCTTTGGCAGGCAGAAGACAAGCTCAGAGAGACTACAGGCTTTCAAAATCTAACTTGGGAGCGTGAGGTGTTAATCCCCTTTGATGTTTGCTTTCTGGTACCAGATATCACCCCAACTACTGGACACTGTTAGGAAATGTTATGCTTATGGCTTGGACACTCAACTCAGAAGACAGCATGTTAGTTTAAGCCAACCTTGAGGCTGACCTTAGGTTACCAAGCCAATAAGAAGCTTTCAAATTTTTGGGGTGCTTTTGCCAGCTGAGAGTGGGAGGGCACTGAACACGAGAAGGTCAGCACTGCATTGCTTTGTTTCAGTGCACAGAAACCAGAGCTACAAGAGACACATTTTTTGCTGATCAAGATGGTCCAGCTTGATGTAAAGACAAAAGTACATTTTTAAGCCTCATTTGACTCTGTACCTATTCTAACAGCACAGGAATCTACCTTGATGTGGTGTGCAAGCCCACTGCATGAAAATTTGGTGTATATTAGGTCGTACTCTGTGCAGTGTGCACGATAAAATAAAAAGCAGAGTGCAGCAGTAAAGGTTGCCTGAGAAGCCTTAACTCTGCCCCATGCAGACTCATTGTATAGCTCAATCTTGAAAAGTACTACCTTTGTTAGAGTTAAAATGCTGCACTGAGATTACAGTCCATTTTAACCAGATTTTAACCATGTAAATATGCTCTTTCTCATTTAATACACTACTGGATTTTCCTCTTATACACAAACAATATTTTCATTAGCATTTTCCCAGAAAATCTAGCTGATTTTTTAAAGAACATTTTTTTTTATTATAAAATGTTGATTTCTGACTGAAGAACAGCTTTCAATTTTGAAAAATGAAGAGTAACAAAATTTCAATCACTTTTCCCAGATTATTCCTTTCTGAGGGAATTTTTGCAAGCTTATTTTATACATGCAAGACTATAAAGCAGCAAATACTAACAACTGAAATATGTTGCTGCTCAATAAACTATCTGCCTTATGTCTTTCACATGAACCCAACTGCAGCATAGTTTTGAGACTTTAAGTAGCTGAACTTGAGGAGATAGTAGCAAGGAATGACTGTCAAATGGAAGTCTGCATCCCTTTTATACAAACACACACACACACAGACACACTTAGGAAGCCTTTCCTTGTAGAAAGAAACAGATGATGAACTAAGAAGTGGACACGCCAGCAAGCTAGCAGAGAAAATAAATCCATTAGATGAGCTATGTGGTAAACACACACTGGCAGAGAGTAATAAAAAAAACATTTCTTTCTATGTGAGAAGCAATTATGGGGGAAGAATGGAAACTGGTAGGGTACTGACCGACTTACTTATGGTAAATTGGAGGCTGGCAGTGACATGTATCCATCAGAGATAACTGGATCAGTAAGGTAACAAGGTGGTGGTGGTGGTGGGTAGTTATTCCCCACCACTCAACTGTTCTGTACTTGGATCCCAATGGCAAATATTCAAACTCGAGATAGAGTTTCCTGGATATAACATTTCAAAGAGCCCATCACCTTTACAGAAATTTAAGTGACAAAAATTACACCACCCAGCAGAAAGCATCTGCTTCTTCCCTTGCACAATATGGCAGCACTTTAACAGCATGACTATCATCAGTTTAGGCTCCATAAGGAAAAGGCATTATTACATACACTTAACATTTCAGGAGGAACTGGTATAATCAGATGATGACTGCTCAGATTTCAGCTTTCACTCTTCCAAAGTTTTCAAAATAACAACAATTCAGTAATACCCAAATGACTGTCTCTCTCTCAAAGTACGAAACAGAATGATGATAAAGCCCCCAGTAAGTCCTTTTTTTTTGAAAGGGTCTGTCACTGGCTTAAGAAATATTTTGCCATTTTCTGTCCCAGCTATTTGCACTCAGATATGTTTGGGGATAATTTCACTTCAGACCCTGCAGCAGACGTCGAGCAAATAGAATGTATTGGCTGTGAATAGCTTTTATGTTCACCTCTCCCCACATTAACATTTAAATTATCTGGTCCCCTTGCTGGGTTTGATGGGATCTTTCTGACTAATGACCAAAGAGAAGTCTGAAAGCTTTCTCATTAGGTGGAGTGCGCCCCAATCACAAATACATCATTGAATATCCTCATATGTAGGTAAGTGTATTACCTAAGGGAAAAGTTCTGTAAAAAAGCAGCAGGTCGGTAACACCCATCATCCAGTGGCATTGGTTCAGCTGTGAAATTCTCATGTCACCTCATGAGGGCTGCTGGATTAGGCTTGAAGGTTTCTCCAGTCATATAAACCCTGGTCCTGACCCTGCTTAGTTTGCAAAATCTGAGATCATTATTCAAGTAGCACAGCTTCAGGCTTATTGTGACTCTAAAATGTCTGCAGGGAGGAGGTGAATTGAAAAAAAAAGTCATTCACTGAGCATGTTCTCTAGGCTGTCTTAAAGACAAATTTGCAAAGAACTTTCCTCTGAATGTTGATGTTAATATGTAACATGACAGATTAGCACTATAGATTTGGGTAATGTAAAGACAAAAATTAATCTAGTTGGCAACTTTTTCCATTTTTTTTCCTCAGATAATAGTATACTTTTAAAGGGTGGTAAATGCTCATAGCATCACTACCCAAGCTATGTTTTGTTTCTAAAGTACAGTATTAGCAGGAAGAAGTGAAGAAGATCCAGACTTCTTTTTCAATACTTTTTTTCCAGTTTTCCCCCAAAGCCAGACAAATCAATGATTTCCACAACACCCTTCAAGTATTTTCACAGCTTAACTACCCCTTGCATGAAAAATCATACCCTGTTTGTTTTGAATGTGGCCTTCACTCTTTTCATTTACCACTCCTTTCACCCTTTCTCCCTTGTGCCTGTTCCTCATGGAAATCTGTCTTTGGTAATGTGACACAGCTATGCAAGAGGAAGATGAATTTTGGGGGTTGGTAGTTGTCCTGGTTTCAGGTAGGACAGAGTTAATTTTCCTCCTAGTAGCTGGCAGGGTGCTATGTTTTGGATTAGAATGAGAAGAGCACTGATAACATGCTGATGTTTTAATTGTTGTAGAGCAGTGCTTACACCAAGCCAAGGACTTTTCAGCTTCTCGCTCTGTCCTGCTAGCGAGCAGGCTGGGGGTGCAGCAGGAGCTGGGAGGGGAGAGACCCAGGACAGCTGACCCAAACTGGCCAAAGGGGTATTCCATACCATCTGACGTCATGCTGAACAATATATAGGGGTGGCTAGCCGGGGTGGGGGGCCGGCTGCTCGGGGATAGGCTGGGCATCGGTCAACGGGTGGTGAGCAATTGCATTGTGCATCACTTATTTCGTACACATTATTACTATTAATACTATTATTATTATTATTATTATTATTGTTATTATTTTTCCTGTCTTAATAAACTGTCTTTATCTCAACTCACAGGCTTCACTTTCCCGTTTCTCTCACCCATCCCGGAGAGGGAGGTGGGAGGGTGAGCGAACGGCTGTGTGGTGTTTGGCTGCCAGCCGGGCTAAACCACAACAGTAGTACAAGAAGAGACATTAAAATGCTGCCCATGGAAAATTTGCCTTCTCCAGCCCTTTCAAGTTACTTGAACCATGAAATTTAAGCTTCACGTAGTAGGTTGAGTGATGGTCATAAGCATATATGCATGCCCAAAACTATGGAGGTGATGCTCACATCTGTAACTCTTGGGAGCAGGAGGGAGGCTGTTGTGTGGTGGACACCCCTGGGATACTGAGTGAGCAGCAGTGAGGTGGGAGGCAGGAGCCAACCATGAGGAACTCCATTTCCGCAAGAGAAACTCAGATAGAAAGGTAGCTATTTTTGAAAACAAGTACAGAAGAGATAAATAGCAGGTGCTGCCAGAAGCCTTTACACAGACACAGGCTGATGTCCCATTCTATCATCTTGCTGGGCATTAAACACCTCCCTTGCCAGCATGGAGTGCCAGACCCTTCCTGTGGCTCCAGGGACACTTCAATTCATATAGACTCATATGTCTTTCCCAGGGAGTCAAAGTGCGTCTGTCATTCTCCCTTTCTTCCCTTGTGGAGGTCAGGATGAGCTGGGCATTTGTCACTTCTGGCTCCAGCTAATTCAAACCCACAGTGTGTCTCTTCCATATTTCAGGCCACTGCTTTGTTATCATCTCAATCCCCACCTCCTTCCAGTGCCAATGTAAGGCGTTGGTATCATGCTGCAAAGCACTGAAAAGATCAGAACAAAACAGATTTAGAGACTACATTTGAGTGTAGCTGAGACTGCTGGGGTCCTTTGGGATGAAATGAATGAGGAAGCCTGGCACAGTCTGTGAGTGAATTAAGGGTGATGGATACCCTGGCTGAAGGATCTGGGCACTGCAAAACTCCTAGAGAAAGGGGAAAAGAAACAGAGCTTGTTCACCTTCAGCAAGCATTTCAATGTTCCTTGGGTGATAAAGTCTTTCCATTTTAGCAATATTCTTAACTTCCGCCTTAGCATCACCAGCCTTCCCTTTCCCTCCTCCGAGATCCCGTTCTAACTATGAAGAGAAATGAAACAGCAAGTCAGTGCCGCTGTCAGAATTTACCTTAATGACATCTACTGTCTTCCATGACAGATACTGACCAGATACAAAAATAAAATTAATGTAAACGTGGAAGAAGAATCTGCCATTAATTTAGTGAAATGATAACATGAGAATAATTTCTCAACATTTGTAATCCTTCTCAATGGCTATGGCTTTCCAACCTGACCTAGATGATGCCTGAGTGCAGCACTGCCCTCTCCTGGATGTTGAATGCTCTTCAGACCCTTATAAGCAGTTAAGCCCAGGAAGTATCATTGGAGAAAAAAAAAAAGGGTTTCAGGGTTTCACACAAATATGAGTTAACCTTTCTCAGGAAATCATTTGTGCTGGTGTGGGTTGCACAAACTCCCCCAAATCCTTCTCTTTGTCCCTGCTCAAAAATCAGTCCCAAAGGTGCCTGAAGAAGTTAATGAGATGACAATTTCTAAAGGTTCTGTGCTGAGTTTTCTGGTGACACATGGAGCACACCTGAGAGAGCCTTGCTTTGTCTTACTGTGCAAGTGGTGTAGATGTTGGCAGAAAGCTTCCAGTCAACCCAAAGAACATCCTTCTGCAAACACCCACCTTATCCCAGCCACTCACACTCAGCACTGCAAACATTCACGAAATCAGTGACTGAGTCAACACTCCAAACAAAATGAATCACCAACCAAAAGAGTGATTTTAGTCAACAGCTTAATATAGGGAATATAGGATTCCCCAGCAATTCCTGGTAACCAGACTTCTTGTTGGAAGAGGTCTTCTGATTGTTTTGAATGTATCTTGTCATCACTGCCCCACCTCGGCCTCACTCAGCAGAATTCTGGGAAATATCTCTAAGTATGGCAGGAGATACTCAACAACGATTCTTTACCTTCTGTACTGGGCTGCTATCACATTATTCTCTATTTTAAAGTATCTGAGCTCAGAAAAGAGAAGTTCAAGAAAGAAGGATAAGAGACATCAGAGATGGTCTGAAAAACAACCCAGCAGCTGTTCAGCCAATGTGCACCATATAAAAATGTTGGAGTTTATTCCTGTTTTCTTCCAAAGCCTTAGTTTTCATCCAGTTTTATTGTCAAATGACAAACAGCAAGGAACAGCCACAACACCCCACCTCCAGCTGTGATAATTAATAACCTGTCAAGACAGGGATCTGGCTGCCTTAGGAAATCTAATGCCTGGCTAGAGGCGGTGAAAAATACTGAAAAAACACAAGGAAGGAAAAAAGTGCACAATTAAGAAGTTATGATCAACAGGGAAAACAACAACAAACCACATCTTAAATAAAACCATCTCTTTCTACATGCATGTATATTTAAAAGGAGTTAAAGCTTGTTCAAGGACTCTATTTTCAAAGTAGAACAAAATCCTTAGGGTAAGAGTTCTATGTAAATGCAAACTGTTCCTATGATTTCCAATCCAATTGCGAAGACTGCTCTGACGTTCTTATTCCTGGAAAATTCTTTCCACTTACAACTAGAACTCACTGAAGTTCACAGAAAGTCTTCCACTGATTTTGACAGTCTTTGGATTTTGAATGAAACAGATTTAATTGACTTTAATGTTGAATATTCATTTTGAAATTGGGTGAAGAGAGTTAATTTCTGATGTCCCCTTTTGAAGAGTTGATCCATCCCTTTAGCATTACAGGATCTAAATCTCACGATCAAGCCACACTGTACTGAGTAACTAAAACTGCTTAATGGCCTACATGGCAAATGCTAAAATAACAAAAAATATGTTTTGGTCTGGACAAACACAGCTTTGTCTTTTATCCCATGCCTTTAGACAGAAATATCTCTCTCTTAACCCTTGTCATCACCAGCCCATCAAAAGGGGGCGATTACAAAGTCTTCTTGCTTGGGAAACTCAATACTAGAACATCATTATCAAAACATTCAAAATCAGTCTGAGTAATGAGCTGAATAAGCCTACTGAGGACATCAGTTATGCAAACAGAGCTGGAAAATATACAAACAGATTTTTCAGCAAAAAATATATGAGAATTTTTTATTCAGGAATGTTCCATAATGAAAGCAAAAGGCACTGTTTTACCCAAAGGAAGACTCAGTATGTAGGCATCCTTTAAAGAAAACATACATATTTATCTACATTCTTAGAGAGAGAGAAAAAGTGAAAAGCCTTTCCTGCACACAAAAAATGAAGTTGAAATAGATCTTCTATTTGAGATTTGTGTCACTTGAGAGTTAAAGGCAGGCACACATAGGGGGAAGCAGTTTTCCAATTTCATGTTGCAAAGCACCCAGCCCTCCAAGGAAATACAAGAAGAACACAGCAACTAATTGAAACTACCAGACAGCTTTGACTAAGTGGGATGTGATTAGTAAACTGGAACTTATCCAGAACATCCTGGTCCGCCTTTCCATTCTGCTCTCTCTCTTCATCCTCTTAAAGCACCTAACTGTAATCTAACCCTATACAGGTTTATTGTTTTACTCAGCTTTTCTTTCCACTGAAAATAATTGCATATGGAAAACACCTGTTAATTGACTGTGCTAATTTAAAAGGAAAAAAAATCCAATTTAACTTTGCAACATGTCTCCATTAAGATGATGTTACAAGTTTTAATTAATATCTTGATTAGATACTATTATTCATAGTTCTATTCCAGTCATTGAGATCAGATCTTCATTGTGATATTGCTATTTTGACACAGAGAAGAAATGACTTGTTAGGTATGGCGTTCTTCTTCCTAAGACATGTAAATCAGAGTTAAGCTAATTGAAAGCACTGGTGTGATTAAACTGGTGGGGGTAGCAGTCCTTGTTTGCAGTTTGGTAGGGTGTAAACTTATCTTGATGACAACAGCAAATAACATATCCAAGAGAGATTAACAAACAAAACTAAATGAAACAATTAATAGCATTATTTGCTCAGGCAGTAATACCTGCAGTGTGAACTTCAGCCCATGGTGAATCATCTGCAGCACTTGGCTTATGAGCAACTAGATGAAATATTAGCTCCCATCGGAGTAACCCTGACTACAATCTTTATTTTTATGATAAGAAGCACTCAACCTGATATCAGAACAGTTGTAAGCAAGCAGAGTCAGGGCCCTTTTCCTCCCAAACACCTCACAAGAGTAGTATCCTTGATTTCCAAAGAATCCCCTCCAAAGTCTGTAACACATGCAAGGAATGTAAGTTTTCTTTCTTAAAATCCTGGCCGTGCAGCCCCATTACAAGGGAAGACCCCACATTTCATCCCCCAGATCCCATGCAGAGTCTTGCTGGTGTTTCAAGATTGCCAAACTCAATGTTGGCCCAGAGGACAATCTCATAAATGGGGCCAGAGTCTGCCCTGGCAGACACAATGCACCCTTGGCTCCATATGCATGATTACATGTTCTGAGAAACATAAAAATACCCAGAACAGGTTGTTTTTGGGCTGCCTAAAGGTTTGGAAAACCAGCCAGTGAGGCTGTTTTCTAGTCCAACAGCAGGCAGATCAGGAAACTCCCCCTGCTCCAAGGTAGGTTCTTAAAACAGGAAGTTGGTGGGGCCAGGGCCTGCTGCGGTGTCTGCAGGCAGGATGGCCAGCAGGCCAGAGCCTTGTCTCCTCTTGCTCGTTCTGGTCATGCTTTGTTTCCCCACACAGCACTGCACATGGCCCGCTGCTATGTGGGTATTAAATGAGCAGAAAAGACTCAATTTCCTCCTGTCAGGGTTTTCCGTGCTGCTGACAAGCAGTAGTCGACTGACATTTAAGTGGGAAAAGCTTGGCTTTGAAGCCTCAGCAGATCCTTGCCCTATTGCTTCTCACTCCCTGGCTTTGTTCACATAAAACAGGCTGAAATGTGCTGCCAATCATAGCAGAGGGTGAAAACTCCTCTGCAGCATTCAGCCGGCTGGAGACACTTATCCTGACCTGCTCTCAGAGGAAACAGAGGCACTGGATGCATCTCTGTGGGCAGGGGGGGGATGCTGACTCCTCATTTTGTGCCAGTGCTTTCAAGAGGCTTAAAGACAGACTTCAGAAAGGAAAAAAAAAAAAGACTTTTTTTTTTTTTAAAGTAAAGAACTGGTGAGTGTAGTATTATTAGCCAAACTTAGCTAAAAGAATAACCAAATAAAAATCACATACTGAAAAGCATTCTCTAATTTAGGTAAGATGTTGACTATGCAATTAAGAACACTAAAGAATTCTCCGGTTTTCATCATTCTGTTTCCTTCTCCAGAAAAGGAACAATGACAACAACAACAACAAAGAGAAATAAGTGGAAAAAAAAGCCCAGTTTACCTAAACCATTCTTCAATGGACGGAAAGAACAGTGGGAGTTCAAAAATGGCAGGAGTCAGACTCCCAAAAGGGAAATTTTGTCCGAGTTCATGCTGGAGAACTTGGGATGGATACAAAGGGGTAATAACAAGGACATGAGGTCCTCCAATTGAAATTTAAATTTCAGAATACTCCTGATTCTGGGTGGCTGCAGTTTGTGACCTCAGGAGCTATCCCCTTGGGCGAACCTTCTCCCTCAGCACAGCCACAGACACCAACAGCTTTCACAGACTGCAGCAGAGCAGTTCCAAACCACTGAAGGCACCCAGAGATCTCTCAGCCTACATTCCCCAGGATCTCAGTAGTGTAGGTAGGGTAATGCTCTGCTCTGATCTCATCACACATGCTTAACGCACACCAGAGGGATCAGGCCCTCATGAAACACAACACAAAGGTTTGAAAAGCATCAGTTAGACCTTGAAAGATATGAAATGTACATAACATTCTCCTTATACCATAAAAGAGATATACCATAAACCTCTCCCCTGGTTTATGTACCTTTAGGATTCACCTGTTCTAACACATCACCTTTTCTAACACATCTGCAAACACAATATTCACAAGATATCTATTCTAAATTGACAGCAGATATTCCGAATACACATATAACTTCATAACTTCATAACCGAAGCTATGTAAAACACCCATGAATTTGAATGATTTTTTAGGGGTATTTAAGGTAGATCCAGTGGGACTCAGGATGAATCTGCAGGACTTTTCTTCTGCCCCAGAATGCCTTTGTTATGGCCATAGATTTCTCTAATAGAAAAATGTCTGTTCCCTGCTCACCCCATCCTCACCTAGGAGGAAAGATCCAAACAAACACTCAGAGCAATTGCCACTATGCAGCCTTTGAACAAAAATGATGTATGTATTGGAAATGTTTGCACACAGGATGCCCAATACTGAACTCTGTATAACACTTCCCTGCAACACTGAAAAAAAAACATTTACGTCACCTCAGAAAAGAGATTGTGTTGGTTTTTGTTCCGGACTTAAGAAAACCTTTACCCATCTTTATGCTTTTCTTTTCCTAAATAATTGTTTCTTTCTCAGCTCCTTGAATCAATTCAGCCTGTCACCTCTTTACAAACTCCTTCCTCTCCAAATAATGGCTGCATTCTGCTTTGGGATCACCCTAGCAATATGAATGTTCAGTCTACCTTGTAGGTTTTCTTTTTTTCTTTACCTTCTTTTACTTTTTTAAATTATTTTTTAACTCTCCATTCAAACTTGTGTACATGCTCTCTCTCTTTTCTTCTGTTACCTAACATATTTAACCAACTGGCCCAAGTACTGTTTGGATTTATTTCCCCACGCATCAGACTTTAACAGGTCCCAAGATTTCACTTCATTAAGCCTGTATCTCAGAATAGAAAGTGCTTCATTTATATAATTAACCCTCTTGTAAAGACAACTACTACTTCCTCCCCAGGAAAAGAGTGAAAGTGTTAGAACAGTCAACTTTGCAAACATGAAAGATTCTCTTATTTGTTTGATGGCTCAGTTCCTTGGACATTCTCAGATAAAATAGACGAGGTTCTCATTACCATGGTGAGATGTCTGTCAGCTCTGAAAAAAATGCTCTTGGGCTTTATTAAAAAAAAAAAAAAAAAAAGGAAAGAAAGAAAAGCCCCATGTCTAAACAGAGTGGTTTGCCCATGAAAATACCTCAGAACCCGGGTTGCAGTGATGCCCACAGATACATAGGAGGAGTTAGGAGTCTGGGAAGGGGAACTGGGAGAAAGTTCTCTAAATATTGATCTTTACCCACTGTTCAAAGCCTGCATGCCTCCTTCCATGTGTGATTAATAATCATGGATCTTTATTGAGAGTACAGAGTCCTTAATTGAAAAGGAAACACTATCTGAGAGAAAAAAATCATCCTCTACCAGATCAAGCAGAGGAATAGAAGGAATGGTAGTGGGACGACCACGTTTTAAGACAAAAATTCAGGTGCCAGACCACCTGAGCCCAAGATCTCCACTTTCAATTCCCTCCAACACCTTGATAAAACGTTAAACCGCTGCTATGCGTCTGGTCAGACTGGGCAATACCAATCGGTTATGGTTCTCTCCTTGCCTTAATATAGACACAGACACAGATTTCTAGGTTGGAAGAGACCTCAAGATCATCGAGTCCAACCTCCGACCTAACACTAAGTACTCCACTAAACCATATCGCTAAGCTCTACATCTAAACGTCTTTTAAAGACCTCCAGGGATGGTGACTCCACCACCTCCCTGGGCAGCCCGTTCCAATGCTTAATAACCCTTTCGGTAAAGAAGTACTTCCTAACATCCAACCTAAAACTCCCCTGTCGCAACTTTCGCCCATTCCCCCTCGTCCTGTCACCAGGCACGTGGGAGAACAGACCAACCCCCACCTCACTACAGCCTCCTTTAAGGTAACTGTAGAGAGCGATAAGGTCGCCCCTGAGCCTCCTCTTCTCCAGGCTGAACAAGCCCAGCTCCCTCAGCCACTCCTCGTAAGACTTGTTCTCCAGACCCCTCACCAGCTTGGTCGCCCTTCTAATATATATATATAAATATAATATTTGAGGGATTACTTTACTGTTGCACAGAGAAATATAAGACAACTTAGTTTATATAAAATATGCTAGTACTGCAGAGCTAATAGAAAAATAAATAAATGAAATGTTATTTGTCTCCCTAGAGAAAATGTTATGACTGAACACACACACATGGATCTGCTAAGTAATAAGGCAGCATCTTTTCCCTGCAATGATTTTCGTGCTAATAATCTCAGTTTGAATAACCAATCCACAAGCAAGCATGTTGCTTTTATTAACATTTATGCTTATTCAACAAAAATAAAGTTTACTTAGCCTTTGTCCTTGAAATAATATTTCTCCCATGCTAAGAAATATTCAGCAAGCAATACACATGTAAATACATCAAAATAAAAAAGCTAGGTTTCATTCCTTATAAAGGAATAGAAATAATTTTATTGCCATAGGCCATCTCAAAATTCCAGGCATTTTTCTGAGCAAACTCAAGAGTACACAAAGAATTTTGAAATAATTTATTGGAAATAATTCTCATGATTCTAAAAGTATATTAGCAAAAGTTCCCTCAGGACCCTGGGATCCATATAATTGGGCCCTATAGATTTGTACCTGTTCAGTTTCATCTGGTGGGCTCAAAACGGCTCTTTGCTTGCAGTGGAAGGGAATGTGCTTCCCCAGCCCCTGCCAAAAGGTTCAGGGACTCGAGACATGTGGAATGTCTGACTGCCATTGAAGACTGAGGCAAAGAACTTGAGTACCTTAGCCTTCTTCATGTCTATTGTTACCAGTTCTCCCTTCTCATTTATCAGAGGAGGTACACTCTCCTTGTCCTTCTTTTCTGAGAAATGTACTTATAGTATCCCGTCTTGCTATTCTTTACATTTCTTGCTAAGCTCAGTTCCATCTGAGCCTTGACTTTTCTGATCCCATGCCTACACACCCAGATGGCATCTCTGTACTCTTCCCAGGCCACATGCCCCTGCTTCCTCTGCCTGTGCATTTCCTTCTTGCACCTCAGTTTGACCAGCAGGTCCTTGTTCAGCCATGCTACTTTCCTGCCTTCCTTGATTGTTTTATTACATATGGGGATGGAGAGCTCTTGCACTATAAGAAAGGCATCCTTAAAGAGTTGCCAGCTGCAATCAGTTCCTGATTGAGATTATTTTGCTTTGTTTAAAGGAAAGACTAAAAGTTACACATTCATGTGCTGCCTGAAAGGATTTTATGGACCATCATTTGCGACAATTACATATAGCAAAATGCATTGAAAGACAGACACAAAGCCTTCTTAGCTTTATGTTAGGGATTCAAACTTAATAGCAATTTACATTCCTGTAGTGCCTAAGGATTCAAGCAGTTTTAGGCACAAGATTAAATCTATGCTTGCAATCCCTTTTGAGCTTAAGACATTAACTGAAACAAGCATGTGAGAGCATTTGCCATGGCTAAAATCCCCTTACATCATGTGACTGCAGAAAATTATTGTGAGCTGGGGCAGAATTGTGTATTATTCCTTTTATTCAAAAGCATAGGTGGGATTTTGGCAGTCCTTAGCACAGAAAATGCCTTGATTGCAGCTGTTGGATACCATTGTCTTGGCAAAACTTACGTCTCAGTCCCCTAGTATTTGAGGGGGAAGGGAAGAAGGAGACTTCTCCATTTCTTATTTTACCAAAATATAAACAGAACAGGAGATAACAGACCTATTCACAGACAAGAAAACAGACATATGTTCCCAAATCTTCAGAATCCCAACTGGAGAAACTGGGGGAGGAGGATCTATGGTATTCAAAAGGAGAAGCAGCAGCCATATATTTGATACTAAAGTACTGACACATTTTTAGGACAAGCTCTGTGAATACACAGTAATTTGTTCATCCACGCTGATCAGATATCAGCTGATTCTGCCTGACAAAGGATTCATTAACTGTTATCCAAGTTTCATTTTTTCCATGTGCTTTTGAGTTTGTTTCTTGCTCAGTTTGTGTAGTGCACTCAGATGTTTTCAGATAATTCCTCTAATAATTTAAGTAAATGCATAAACATATTGCAAGACCTGCAGGGATTTGCTTCAGGAGGTCAGGGTTTCCCCAGCTTAAAGTAGTGCATAATTGCCAACCAGAAGCAGCAACACAGCTGCTATGAGAGAGAGAGGCTCAGAGCTTGCATGCGTCCAAGATAACCAGGGTGAAGAAAGTCTCTTCAAGCAGCTGTTGTTTCATTGCTTGGCCACTCATCCCATGGCTGAGGATTATAATTAGCATTACAACCACAGGAGTTTTTTTCAGGTTCCACTGCAGCAGCATGAACCACAGTGGGCGGCACCTTTGGGAATGAGGATATGTAGTTTCACGGCAACAGAGGGATTACAGAGCATCCTTCAGTATCAGCCTACTCTGTATTTGTTACAAAGATTTAAGTACAACAGAGAAAGCAGCATATACTGGTGAACTAAGCATGTCAGAAAAGGCTGCAGGGAATCAAATCAAAGCCCTCATATCTCAGTGCATCGTATACGCTTCCTGTCAGGCAGGAGCCTGTGTCTCACAAACACTAAATTGACTGAATCCTCACAACACTCCTATGAAATATGGCGTTGCTATTCCTATTTTACAAGTACAAGCAAGTACTATGTGAGCCACACAGAGCATCAAATCCAGAGTTATGCTGGGAATTCGATACCCAATTGTTGTTTATTTTGGTTGAAGTGAATGGAAACTGGAAATGAACTAAAGTCTTCTGAGTCCCAACCCACTGCCTACCAGATGATTTTTCTGAACATGTCTTTTATTTTATATCAAACACAAACTACTGAGGACATCCGTGGTTTTCTCCAGACTGTCTGCTAAGTAACTGACACCAAAAGAGAAGGCTCTGGCATACCTATTTACAAACATGCCATTCCAGATTAAATTTCTGATATCCTGAAAACAAATCACTACCTTAGGGGTATTTCCTCTCTCAAGGGAGCAGTTTCATCTTCCATTTGTGTATGAATCACAAAAGCAACGTAAGTGATGCAGACCATATTCTGAAACATGCATAGTTTTATGCCATTTCTTTTCCTATCTGCCATTATGATGCATTCATGAATTACTTTCTCTCCCCCCCTTTTTCACCTATTTGTAATTAGAGGGCAGAACAGATGGTAGTAGCTTACTTTAAAGTGATGTCTTTATTAAAGCACTTCTCAGTATGCTGCCTAACAATTGTGCACAACAGCAAAGAAATTAGCTATGGACAAATCTCAGAAGGTTTGGAGATTCATAGTAGAGACACATCAACATCTCAGAAAATGTAGGAGATCAGTACAAAATTCCAGAAGCCACCAGCTCAGCTGAATGGCACCTCAGGAGCATCACTTCCACCTGAGGTCTTTGGAAACACCATTGCCAACCATATATACATAAAAATTAGGAGTCAGAATCTCTCTCTTCAGGCTCCATTTTCACATTTAGTAGGGGCTTAAGCATTACACCTCTGCACAGAGGCAAAAAGGGAACGATATTTACTGTTTGGTATTTGAAGCATTAGAGAGCAACTGCCTAAAATTGTCCTGTATCTCCCACCCTTACAAAGGAACAAAATCAAAACCTAAAAGCTCTAGTGCCATGTACTACTCACTGGCTGCTTTCTTTTCTATTACTGTCCCTTGTAGCACACTATCTTCCTGTAATCCTTGACACTACTCTGCCCATACCCCTTCCACACTTTACACCCCTTGCAGCTCCCACCTGTCCCCACTCCCTGACCACCCTGAGCCTCCATCCTCAACTACCAGTCTCTCTCTGGTCTTCAGTCTTCAACCCTAAATGACAGGGTGACAATTAGTTGGTTTAAACAAAGAATTTTATTCCTGAAACCCAGGAAAATGACATTTATTTTGTTAGGGTCAGCCTTGTTTCACTATGAAAATAAAGAGCAGTGTAACAAAAATAATCATTGTGCCCTCAGCTCTTATTATACTAGTGGCAGAAAGCATCCATTTTACACAGGTGAACAACAAAGATTTACCAAACAATTCTCCCTTCCCAATCGTTACATTTGCATTAACATTTCAAAGAAAAGCCATATTGCGCACTGTAAGTGCCCCTACAGTCCTCACACTGCATATCCCCAGATACAGCTCACACTGGGTCTGCCCTCTTACCCAGGAGGCCATGATGAAGTACTTCTAAAATAGGATGACAGTGGGGCAAATTGTTCACCCCCAGAAGACTACAGACGTACCAAAATCAGGAATTTAATTGTGATATATATTGTGCTCAAGAGAAGAGACTCAAAGTTTAGAGCTGTCTTTTCTTTTGCAATATTAAACTGCAAGGAGAGAGCTTAGAGAGGGGTGAAAAATAGTTCAATAGACTTCGTCTCCAGCCCAGATCACAATGGTCAGTTAAACTGAGTAGCACCTCCAAAATGCTCCAGCAGCTGGCTGAGCAGAGCCCTCCCCTTTATTCTATTTCAGAACAGTTGACCTCCTGATACAGTTCTTTGGCAAGCAGCAATTAATTACTGGCATCCTTAGATAAAAGCCCCATGGTTTACAAACACTAAATACAAGCTTCAGCTGTTTAATGGTGTAAGGATGTGTTAAGATATGTATCACACAACACTCATTGTCTTTATGAAACAATTAGCAATATTGTGGCTATCAGAAAGTGTACCAGTCTGAGGGTTTTTTGTGCAAAAGGAGAAGAATGAATTCTCCAAAATTCTCATATTTAAAATATGCTTTTCCTCACAGGCTTGTCCATATCTGGATTGCTTTTAGCTTTCTTGTTACAGTCTTTCCTCCTTAACTCAGCCCTGTGAAGACAATGAGATTTCAAAGACTAATTCTGGTGTACAGTGAGATTATCTTTACTGGCACAATTTGATAACGACTGAGTGATCTCTAGTTGCAAGTGTCTCAATTCCAGCTATTGACCACTAATATTTCAGTATCTCACCATAACTGAATTATGCACTAGGAAAATTTTCAGGTGTATTTCTAGAGCTCAGATTAACTACCTAAATCAGCTAATGGCAATCAGTGCAACAAACAGAACAGCTACATTCTCAGACCTATCGTACTTTTATTGGCAATACACATATACATTTGACAGAACCTACATATGGAGAGTGATTTTTTCTTCAATGCTTTCCACTCAGTAATTTACCTAAAAAATTCTATTATAAGGCTATGATTACAAAGGTTAAAACATTCTGAGCCAAAGGCAGTGATAAGTACATAAGTTTCAATAAGTTTTCAATAATAAACCTTAATAAGGCATATCCTAAAGGATCCTTAAACTTCAGTTTTTCATTCCAAAAACTTCAGGATGACCTATTGTTTCACAGGTAAATATATATATTTATTAAATGGTAAAAGGGATGCTCTAAAGAATCATTTTCAAAATTTTAGAACAAAAAGCTTACCTCGTTATTTCAATTTGCTACTTTTTCCCAGCTGATCAGTCTTTTGTCTGCCCCCCCTTGTGTTTGTTTTTTTTTGTTTTTTCCTTTTTCAGCTTTCCTATTCTCTTTGCCATCACCTATTATTAGCTGATGAATCAAGGATTCACATTACTAAGATACAGCTTGCAAATTAATTAGAGATGGTGAGCAAGAGAGAAGACAGTGAGCAGTGGCACTGCTCCCAGACTTTCAGTGTCAATGTCTGCACCTGGTTCTCATTTCTTTGGGATGTGTCATGATGTTAGGCCCCATAGTAATTGATAAAACTTATTGTAAATCTGGTTGCTAACACAGATTAATGTTTCGTCCCAGTCAACCAGAACACGCCAATAGATGCATGAGCACCATGTTATGATAAGGAGGTGGTCTCAGAACTTAAACAGAATATGAAAACTGGGTGTCAAAAAAGTAAATCTACTGAGCATTCCTTGGTTGTTAAGTGCTTTCTTGGATGAGAACTCTACCTGTGGAACGATGATGCACAATGAAAACCTGAATCAGTAACCATGCAGAACATGAAAATTAACAGATTTTAAGCTTTGGTCATAGAGCTGATATGTGTTAAGTGTCTCTTAGATTTTGCTTTTACTTAAGTATCCAGTGAGTAAACTTTTTTTTCCATTTTTTTTAAAAAAACCTTCACAGTAGACATAATCTGTAAGTAGACTGTCACTATAGTGTGATTTCAGTAAATCAATACAAACTTACAAACTCCTCCATTTATAATTGTTGATGTAATACATTTTAAGATGGTGTCTAGCTGAACTGGACTACAGAAAAAATGATCAGGGATAGGAAAATAACTAGCCTCTTTGCTCCTCATAAATGTTTAAACTTTAAAAAAGATCTTTTACTGATGATTTTTTTTCGCCCCTCCCACTACTTGGTTTCTTGTATAATATAGCATGAGAAACATGAATTCTGCACATTAACTAAAGGGCGTAACTACACAGCTTTATGAATCAAGTCCATATTCCTGACTAGGAAATCATAAGAATTTCCTCTACCCAAACAATAAATGGCAATGTCCACTGATGCCAAGAATTGATTGCTTTGGATTCTCCATCCTTTAAGCATAAATTTGAAACACCAAGCAATTAAAGGGAATTAATTATATTTTCAGACTAGATTTGTTATGTTGTTTAGGACTTTCATTGAAACCATATATTAGGGCAAGATTCCTTCACACAAAGACCTGGAAGAACAATAGTCCTTTATCTTGGAAGCTGAAGTTTAATCAACATTTGACAAGACCATAGTCACCTCCTGTATTTAATTGGACAGGCTTCCAGTGAAGTGGCAGAAGAGGGATGGAGAGGCTTGCAGGAGGCAGGTGCTAAGAAGCACAGGTGGATAAATTGTCCTCTCAGCCTGGGCAGGGGGGTGTCTAAACATGTCCTAGAAACATAAATCCCTCATTAGGAACTGGCAAAATAAGACAGCCTTATGTAATCATAGCAAATACAAATTCCTCTCTCCTCAATTTGTTATGAAACAGCATAACTTCAAGACAGAAAACCTGTGGCATGCCCAAGGAGACAGCAAGAGAGGTCATTGTCATAGGGCTGTGTAGGAGACCTTATTACCAAAAAACATCTCCTTGAGCTGTTTTGCTCAGCTATCACATAGACACAGAGCTTCACGTGGTGACCCTAGCTACTCGCATCTTCTCCTTTCTATTAGTGAGAATAAAACCTTCTGCCAAATGAATCTTTGTGGCTTGAATACAAAGGCTTTTGGGGTGGGAGAGGGAGTGTTCTTCCCCTTGTTCAGCTGGGAGCCTAAGAAAGAGGGGGAATCAGCGGATATGTGGAATTTTATACCCTTAATACTTAGTAGAGCTGGGAAGTGAACCCCACTGTCCCCAGTTTAGCATTTTAGCAGAGAAGCACTTATATTCACTGAACTGGTTCTGTACCAATCTGTCCAGGCTAGCTTTTGAAGAAGAAACAAGCTCCTAGTGCTGTCCCATGGCCCCAGTCACTAGACCATTAAGATTTTTTTTAACTTTTTATGATGTCTTTATCTCATTGTGCATGTTTTATCTCTGTCTAATTGCATTTGTAAATTGTTTTATGCATCTCAAAGTGCTCAAAAGACTGGAGATACCAATAAAATATAGGAGAATAAACTGGGAGAAATAATTACTGAAATATAGGATTCAATATCTTGAAAAATCGATATAAGGAAACTGCTGAAGGGATATGCATCCCTTGTACCTATTTAGAGTGAGTCATTGGAGGAGGGGCAATCTGGAAGAACTGAAGTAAATTTCTGCTTGATTCATCTTACTGGAGATTACCTTAGAAATTCTAGAGTCTGTGCTGCAATGCAGGAAAAATTTAAAGCACAATAAAACCCAATTAATCTAATGAATACATAAGAGAAAGTACACAAGCTGGCTAAACTAAGAGGGTCCACTCCACCCACAAAGATCCTAGGACATTTTTGTTCACTCCTTTGGCACAGAAATATTTTTATTGCTAACTTTTAATGTAGTGTTAACTCTTAGTGAAGTACTGTTAAAGCAATACCAGTCACTTGCATTTTCTTGAAAAATTTGATCTTCAAATCTTCTCCTTCACAGTTTAAGTTTTACAATTCAGGGACAGTTTATAGGGAAGGATACCGGCACACCCACCCCTCCTACCTCAAGCTTTAGTAAACTCTGGTCTATCTCACAGAATCTAAATTCCAAACTTTTTCTGCTCCTGAGGTGAAATCCTGACTCCCACGAAAACAAGGACTTGTATTAATTTTTATGGGGTGTGTATTACTACTTCCCAACTTCTGCAAAGTTCAGATTCAGATATAAACTTTGGTGTCTACAGTAGAAAGCTCAGCCTTGGGGCACACCTGTGTTTTACTACATCTGGGAGTTGTGGATCAGACATTTGTCTGGCAAAACCACATAAAATGGGGGGACATACCACCACATGAATCAGGTTGAGAGCTGCTGAGAACCACGGGGTGAGGAAAAAGAGAAACGTAGAACATAGAGGAACTAAGATTAGAATTTGCCACAAAGGGAGGAAAGGAAGGATACATTTGGTCTTATATGTAATGGAGACTGACCTGACATTTGAGATTATACAAAATGACAGGATGACATACTGTGCATGTTTACTTTTCAGTCTGCAACATTATCCTCATGACTTTTGCAATATTATGTTTACTAAGTAAGGGCGGCCATGTCTGAGTACATGGAGGAGAGACAACCTGGGAACATAAGGTTGTGCTGACAGTGGGAGCTGTCTGTAGCGCTCTCCCCTCCAGGGCTACACTGAGCCAATCTCTTAGAGCAACAGTGCTGTCAGAGGGGGGTGGACTTCCAGTTGCAGATAAAAGAGTAAACTTGGATCTTAAAAGCTCCAGGATTCTCTCAGCAGGACACATTCATTTTGTGGCCAAGTTTCCCTCCCACTTAGATATATGTAATTGACTGAAATAAATGAAACCTACCCAATAAGTGTTGTCCCTCTCTTTCCCTTAAAGCTTGGAGAACCCCCCTGGTTCCTGTTGCTCTAAAATACACATTTCACCTCCCTGACATTCATTTGAGGATCAGTAATGCAGGTGAAATTGTGAAATACTAATTTATAGCAAAGCAATAAACCTATAAAGAACTGACATCAAGTCTAACATAAACCAGTTTGGAGAAGGGATATAGAGGAGCAGACAGTGCCCTATACAGAGCAGGCAGTAGCCCACGCTACTATCCCTCTAATCCACAACTTTAGACTACATCTTATATATGGACCAACAATAAGAACCAGGGAAAAGATTCATGCAAACATCTAAGACAGAAGAAACTGTGATGCTGCAGCAGCATATCTTCAGATATAATGTGAAATGTTAATTTCATTTCAAAAAAAAGGAAACGTGAAAAAAGTATTTGTTTGTAGTTAAACACAGTTTGAGGACTTTCTATTCTTTGAGATGTTCAAAACTCAAATAGACAAAGCCCTGAGCAAGCTGATCTAGCTGGACCTAATTTGAGCCGAAGTAGGCACGAAGTAACTTCCACAGGTACCCTCCCACTTAAAGTATTCCATAATAAAACTCCTTATGAATTCAGCATCTGCATTTTTCCCTGAATGTTATTACAGCAGAGTCAAAAAGTCTGAATTTCTAGCAATTTGCTTTTACTTAACAGTTGTATCAAGAAATATTATGGATGAAACAGCATAGCTTTTTTTTTTTTTCCTCTCGCATTAGATGCATACCACATGTCCCCATCTCCCTGTAGAAACACATTTACTAGATTCACCCAAAATCAAAAGTACCATTCAGAGACAAAGCATTACTGGTCAGTGCCATGGCAAAGATGTGGAAAAAGCAGAACCTACTTCAGGCAGCTTGCTGAGGGGCAAACTGTTTTCTGACACATATACTCCAGCCCAGCCAGCTTTGCTGTTGCTATCGCTGCAGCTAGCACTCAATGATATGAGCAAGAGCTCTGGCAGAGCAGTGTGAGCCAGAGGCAGAGAAAGAAGCAGGAAAGGACCTAAAGAAAGGAAAGAAGAGTGTCAGGGACATCACTGTCTGATTAGGAATGCTTCTGTCTCTAGCTGCTTCAAAAAAGGGGGGAGCGAAGTTGGTCAAGTCTGATTTGAGTAACCAGAAATTATGTATTTCTGCATTCTAATAGTAAGGTTTTCTGTGATAAGCTCTCTGAAATGCTTCATATTGGCCTCAGCTGTCATTCCAGCTGTTCAAGTCTGTACCAAATTGAAAGAGCTTATTTGGTTTTTCCTCATATTATAACTCATTAATACTTTTTAATAAAATAAAAGGTCAAATCAGCACTTTTGTCAAAGCACTATCAGCAAATCAGCACTACCATGTCAAAGATATTATATTAATGTTGCTGTAGATATGACCCAATAGACTCATGGTCAGAAGAGAACCAGGCAAGTTCAGAATATTGCAACTCATTGACTTAGTCTTAAGTTCAGTTGCGTTTAGAGTTTTCCAGAACGTACTACCTTAAAGGAAGGCAATAAATCTTGCTTTCAGGGACACCTAGAAGCTCTGTCAGACATTGAAACTTATTTGGGTTCTGAATTTGAAACAAGCACTTTTCATATTCTTTAAATAACAGCTGACTGATCACAAGCCTAGAAATTCTGTTTTATTTATGGATACTACATTTTCCCAAACAACAAAGCAAAATTGCAAAGGTTAGTTACATAAATAACAAATAAACTCCCTTTTGCAAGATCTATACATTTCAAGTTTGAATTGTTTTTCTACCAGTACCTAATGCATACAGTTGTTGCTAATCTGTTGACTGGCAAAGGATCAACAACCTTTAATTTGTAACAGCTAAAAGCATACATCTAAAGATTGCAATGATAGCTTTGCTTATCTCTGTCTGGTGGACTGTAAATTCTGCTAGCTGGAGTTTTCAGAGGTAGGGCGCTAGAGTCAGCGAGTACAATGATTTTGAAAAGATGAAGTAATGTCATTAGAAAAGAAAAAAGACAGGTTGAACTGGACACATTCTTTCCATTGTTTCAAGACTTAGCAGGACAGAGGTCTACCTTTCACCTTAACTCAGCCCAATATTCTAATCAGAGCAAAATTGTTTTTTGCTATATATTGCACAGTACCATCTTGAAAATCCATCAAGGGAGGAAGCAGACTTAAAAGACAGACATATATGCAGACAGGTTTCAAAGAATTCCTCTGCAAGTTCTTATCCACTAACTTTTAACATTGTTTTATTTAGATAATTCTGCCTGATATGCAGTGGTCTTAGAAACAAAACCAAAACACCCAACCTTGTTAATCAATCTTAGAGAGAAGAAAGGAATCTGAACACGCATTTCCCTAAAAGCTTTAACACAAACTGCTGACAAAATTGCAACCACCACAAAAATGACCTGAACTGGAGCAGTATGTACACCTCACCTCAGACCTTCAGATGAAGAAAGAACATCTAAAAGTCAAAAACTACAAGGTCTTCCAAACATTAAATTCCATACTACATGCAACTGGTGCATTAGCAATTCTTTAAGAAATCACTGGTTTTGATGTCTCATTGGTTTCATTGGTTAGAGGAGCCCTGCAAAATCATTGCTAGGAGGATAGCAGAATTGGATCAAAGAAATCATTCCCATCTGAAGCACAGCTCAATGTAGATAGATACAGGAAATTCTTTCTGCTGGCAGATCATGTAAGGTCCTTTTAGTCAGAAAGTAGTGGCTTCATTGCTTTTGTGATTTACGGCGTACTAGAACTGTCATCTATGGATTGTTTTTTGAGCAAGATGTTTGTTAGAGCCTGAACACTCTTAGGTTAGGACCAGATGAACAGTGAAATGCTGTCTTCCTCAGAAGTGATACATTCTCTGAATTTCCCAGATAGGAATACAATCTACACACATATCCATACACAGTAATGCCAGTGCCTTTAGGACACAGCAGATTTAATATGCCTATGAAAATCAGCAGAAGAATTCATGTGAAGGCACTCTCTCACACTTTCATGAATTGTCGGACTTACAACTAATTTGCTGTGCTTGGAGAAGTATCAGCATACAACAGACATACTAGATGCAGACAATGCACTGACAGGTATCCAGGCATATATTTTTCAAATGGAAAACTATATCTTAGCTAAGACTCCAGAGAGGAAAACAAGGGAAATAAATCTCAGACGTGTAATATCCTGAAGAAGGGAACCCCATGCTTTAAACCTTAAATCCTGATCTCATAATTTTCTCAGTTCCTCTGCACTTGAATCCTCCTGCCTTTCTCCCTACCTGCTAAAATGCACCACACAGTACCAGAAAGATTGTGCACTTAATTTAGTGCACCCAAGCCTATATCCACGATGGTCTGCACTGTCCCTGAGGGATGCAACACTTACACTGCTTGGGCTTCAACACAGAGTCTTTGTGAGGTTTATTTGCTAAAAACCTGATGGGTTATGGAGCACGTGAACCAATATCACAGAGAGTGCTAACAGTACAGCCTTGGTTTTGCTCTAAGAATAGCAGAGTTTTCAGAATTAGAATGTGACCACTTCTTTTAAAATGTGTCAAAGGTATTTCTTCTTTAACTTGTTCTCTAGGTAAATTGAATCCACACAATTTAACATTGAAAATTATTCTACTCTCACCACCCTCTCCTGCACTGCCTCCCATTTTCAATCCCCAAAAGAAAATCAGTCTTACATGAGCACTTACTGTAATTTTACGTCTATTACTTGGAGACAGGTAAAACTCTTCGCACGTCTAGCTATTCTCCAACCGTTTATCCATTCAGCCAGAGTTTTGCTGTCAAGGTGGTGTGTGGACTCTGGTAAATGGAAAAGTTCATGGACTGATGAGCAATGCAGTATCTGGAGCACAGAAAACAAGACGGTTTGATATCATCCTTCAGGTGTAAACTCCAGGGTTTAGTTTTAGAATTGTCACTACTTTTACAGCCTATGTTTTGTTTTTTTTTTTTTTCCTCCTCCAAGGACCTTCCTTTATTAAAATGCCAATATAAGCTTTATTGGTTAACTATTTCTGTCTATATAAGCAAAAGGCATTTGGAAAAGCAATAAATTCTTACGTCTTACAGAATACCAAATAACCCTTATTCAAATACCACAGGTTACAAACAGATATTAAGCATGTACACATTCAGCAGGAGATGACCAGAGTTAATATCAGTTAATGTCTGATATATCAAACTCCTTAGGCATAGCAAAATAACTGTGATCCCATGGAGCAAGTAATATTATTTTATAAAAGGAAAAGAAAAAGCATATATCAAAACTCATGCTCATTCTGAATTCAGATGACTTCTTTATCATGCTGATCTTTGTTTCCTAACTAAACGGGATTCTAGGGATTTCAAGATTCATAGACAAAATTGAATTGTTTTACATATCCCAATGACATAAATAGCTTTGGTACCACTGCAAAGGAATGGAGGCACAAGGAGCCAATCACAGGCTTTCATCTTTTGCCATTACCAGAAGGCAAGTCTAGCACATGATCAGTAATTCACCTTGGATAAAGTCAGATCTAGTAGAGCTGAAGAACTCCTGGGGTGCTTGAGTTTAATCACTTTCTCAATAATTTCTTTTAATATTGAGATACTAAAGACTGTATGATAATTGACAAGATTGCCGCTGACACATTACTTTCCTAACAAAGCAATCATTTCATTGAAATGCACAAAAGCTACCTTTTCAAAGATGAATATGGCTTAACTATCACTTCCCCTAAATTTGTAGGGATCAGATTAGCAAGAATACTGTTAGAAAACTTGAAGCAGAGCAGCATTTGCACAATTGCTTTCTAATGACGTATTTCCAGCTAGATATCATGACAATTATAAATACAATCAGTTTAAGAAACTTATTATTCATAATCAATTAGAAACCTCAGGGAAGGGAAACACACAAGCATTTGCTAGCGTGAAGACATAACTTGAGTCTTCCTGAGAGGAACAAGCAGACAGAAGTTTGCTCACTTCCAGCAGATGCCAAGTTAATATTGTGAATATCACACTTGCTGATGATAAAATCATACACTAGGTAACCGATGCTTTGCTATTATGTTATTCATGCTTTACAGTTCCCTCAGAGAGCAGCCTCCATTGCTCACAGAATGATGATTTCAATTGGAGGGTAACAAAACAGGTTGCAAATGTACAAGAAGTCCCAAAGTTTCAAAACCAAATTTTGCAATGCTATGAATTAACATTATTCCACTGAACTATACTGATTTCCACCAAGTGAGCATTTGATTCATACAGGGTACCAGCTGAACTTTCAAAAAGTGCATTTCTTTAAAAAAAAAAAAAAAAAATTGTTTATAGTATCTTCATTGATCTTTCATTAGATCCATAGAGGTGATACAGACCATTCGATAACACTGAAAACCTAATTCTGTCTGGTTTTGCTATTGCACATATCCACTTAAATATTTCTTGAGGTTATGAAAATATCTCCTCTTCTAAACCAGGAAATCTGTCTTCCATCAGCACAGGCTGACTACCTTGCCAGCTTTAACCTCTGGTCTTTCTCTACTGTTACAAGTCATTAATCAGTTACTTCCATCACTGTAACCAGTAGCGACTATCTATAATAATCTTCTATGACTCTTTGAGAGCTTGCTATCCACTAGTGTCAATGCCATTTAGGTTATAAAAATGTGTTAGTCTAAATGCCATGCATGCATTAATCACTTGCCAGGCTTTTGCTGTTACAGTTTGCTGAATTCTAGTTGCAACTATGCATCTTTTATGCAGGACAGCATTAACTGTAATAACATTAAAACCCTGCTCCAGAAAAGCTGGGATAAAAGCAATCAAAAGATAATTAACCCTGCAGTTCTATATTTTTCTTTCAGCAGCCTGAACGTGAGTGTTCCCCTTGTTATTCTTGCTGTGCCAGAAAAGAGGAAGACAAACATTTAATCTGGGTAAACTGAGCCAGTAATAGATCCATAGATTTGATGGTAGGAGGGATCATTAGTTCAAGTTTGCCTTCCCATAGAACAAGTCAGAGAATGTCACCTTTCACTCTATACTCAACCAAAAAGGAAAAAAAAAAAAAAAAAAAAAGACTAATGTTCAACTAAAACACATTTTTACCAAGAGAAATCCAGCCTTTACTTGAATGAGGGTTCATGGCTTTACTAAGAAACAAAACAAGATAATTGAAAAGGAATTTTCAGAACATGCCATACATAATACTCCAGACCTCCTGCATCAGTTCCATGCTGCTTGCTTCCCTGCTTAATTTCTATGCATATGCTCACACCAACTTGTAGCTCTCCTCTGCAGAAACTCCTGCCTGCCACTACTCTCACATCCCTGTCCTGCATTTACCCTTATTCATGTCCACCCATTTTTACTTTTCTGTCCAAGAAATCTGTGGGAGGAAGCAGTCCAGGTACTGTCTGACACTAGTAACATTGCTATTTGCTGCCCAATCACTCGCCTTCTTTCTCCAGAACGTTTTTGGTTGCAGCTAACAGGTTCCTTTCCACTTTCAGATAAATGCAACACCCAATTATTTTAAAACAATGAATATTTATTGAACAGATGATCAAAAATCACATTAACAAACCCCATCTGCAGACACCAAATCTGCAAAATCTATAATTTCCTCTGGTAGTTTCTTCCAACAGCTAAATCTCTGTCATTGTGACTTATTTGCTTCTGTATTGTTATTTGAATTGGACCAGAATTAATTCCCTGCTGTTCCTATTGGTTTATTTTCTAGAATAAACATCAAACTCCACCACTATTTGCATTTTTTTTTTTTTTTTAAGCTTTTAAAAATTATATTGGGACAAGAAGGATTCCCTTTTCTCCCTCATCTCGCATAGTTCCAGTACCTTCCTCCTCCTTATTTTTTTCCCCCTGAGAAAAAAAGTGGGGAAGGAAGGCTGAGAGAAAATAAACGTAGTGGAGATATGATATGCCTGTTTGAGATCAACTTAGAACTTCCAGAAGAAAATGTTTATATAAATATATTTATACACACATTAAAAAAAAAAAAAAAAAAAGGTTAAAAATCTTTTGGCTTCAGCTCTAAGATCCTTTGAAATTTCTACTGCTGTTTCAGGGCTGTTGGTGGTGCAGTACTGGTTATCACTCAGTACTCTTATCTCTGAACCTCCTCTGACTGCCCTTGACAGACAGCTCTCAAGATACTCATCCTGGCCAGTAAGAACATTCACAGCTCTGCTGCTTCTTATCTGTTTCCATTCCTTATCTATCACCCTTTCCCAACTGGCCATCTTCCCCCATCACATATATTTTGTTCCCATCTTCCCTTTCATACAGAGCATCTTCTCTTAACTACTCTTCAGGTGTTCAACCCCTTTTTAGAGTGGGTAGCTTGTGTCTCAGAAAACTTGTTGCATTGACTTATGAAGTGAATTGGAAGTAGTACCTAAATCCACTGCTTTCATAAGTGATGGAAAGCTTTACGTAAACAGTTGTCATCCAAGCACACAGAAAAAGGGAAAGCTTTACAATCTTGCCAGAAATGTCCCTTCCCTCCACACATTTTCCTTAGCTATGGCAACACTAGCAGGTAGTATCACCTCAACATGGGCAGACAGCTCTGTCCTGGGAAAGGCAGACAGGAAGGAAGCAAAAGGATCCTGAGTTCTAGCACTAGCAGGACAGATTACTTCATCTCTGCATTTTGCTTCTCATTGCCTGTTTAAATTACAATGACTAACTAGGTATTTTCACTGTAGGTCTGGTCTTTACAGGGCCATTCAAGGTTTTAAAAAAATAATTCCATTCACTTCCAAAGTAAATTATGTTAAACCAACTTTAAAATGGCTTTAATCCTCTTTGAGAGCATTGTCCACAGTCTTACTATAGGTTAGTAATCCGCTTGAAAATTAACAAGTTTGCTTGATTTCAGAGAACTGTCCTCAGTATTTCTTCACAGACGAGTCCTTACTATTCTACTATCAGCGTTAAGTCTAGTGAAACAACAATAGCAATAAAGGTGATACCACTAGCTGAATCTAATTTTTTCAGGAAAGGTTTTCTCTGAAGAGCTCATTCTGAAATACTGATTTGGTCAGAATCAGTTTTGTTGGTTCAACTAGCACAAGAGAAATTACTGTATAGAAGTATTTCTAAATACTTACTACGCATCCTAAATATGCCACATTCATAAAGCACATAAGGACAATTCATTATGATAAGCAAGGAAAAAAGATGTTATCACAAAAGATACTGTGTGAAAATATTGAGATAATATTTATTATTAAAGCAATGAAGATATTCTTGATACTTTATTATTTATAGTTATTTATATGTTATTATTGATAACTCATTACTTTGAGAACCATGTATGTTAGCAATTACTATTGCTGAATTTCTTCATATTGCTATGAAGGCACATGGCATGAAAACAAGAGCCTAGTCTATGATATCCCAGTTTAAATCGAATCATTACTGTAGTCCTAGGTTGCCTGAATGGCTATTGGTTTTGAACCAAGGAACGTGCCAGCTGACACTAGTAAGATGACAAGGGTTAAAGTACCTTAAATTGCTAAATAACAGGGCCAACATTTAACCCCAAACAGAATTATGTAATATCCCGAGTTGAAAGGGACCCACAAAGGTCATCAAGTCCAATTCCTGGTTCCACACAGGACCACCGAAAATTAAGACCATATGTCTGAGAGCGCTGTCCAAAGAGTTCTTGAACTCCAGCAGACTCAGTGCTGTGATCACTGCCCTGGGGAGCCGGTTCTAGTGCCTGACCACCCTCTTGGTGAAGAACCTTTTTCATAATATCCAGCCTGAACACCCCTTACCTCAGCTTTGTGCCGTTCCCTCACGTCCTGTCACTGTCACCAGAGAGCAGAGCTCAGCGCCTGCCCCTTTGCTCCCCTCCTGAGGGAGCTGCAGGTTGCCATGAGGCCTCCCCTCAGCCTGCTCTGAACAAAGAAAGTGACCTAAGCTGCTCCTCATACGTCTTCCCCTCTAGACCCTTCACCATCTTTGTAGCCCTCCTTTGGACACTCTCTAGTTGTTTTATGTCCTTCTTATATTGTAGTGTCCAAAACTGCACACAGTACTGGAGGCGAAGCTGCACCAGTGCAGAGCAGAACAGGACAATCACTTCCCACAGCCAGCTAGCAATGCTGTGCCTGCTGCACCCCAGGGCATGGCCCTCGTGGCTGCCAGGGCGCACTATTGACTTACATTCAATTTGCTATCAACCAAAACCCCCAGATCCCTTTCTGTGGGGCTGCTCTCCAGCCTCTCATCCCCCAGTCTGTAAGTATATCCAGGGTTGCCCCTGCCCGGGTGCAGAATTTGGCACTTGCTTTTGTTAAACTTAATAATGTTGGTGATTGCTTAGATTCTTAGTTTTTCCAAAGTCTCTCTGCAAAGCCTCTCTACCTTTGACAGAGTCAACAAATCCTCCCAATTTAGCATCATACACAAACTTAGTATACCTTCAAGTCCTGCAAACCAGGTCATTTATGAAAAAAATAAACAGCCCTAAAAACAGTGTTGAGAACCAGTCAATTCTCATCAACTGAGAACAGTTGTTCAAATCACAGGCTCAGTCAGCAGGGATCAGACCAGAGTTTATGGCCAGCCAGGAGGACATGGGGATGCTAAGCTTAGGAGGACCTGGAAAGACCCATTTAATTCACTGCCTGGGTAGGCTGGATAAGGCCAACCTCTGTGCCTTGCTCTGTGACTTGCTCTCTGGGAGTAAAATAAAAAAGAGTTCTCACAAGAAACAGCAGTCATCCTACAATCTATAAGATGAAAGCAATACAAAACACTGCATTTAACATTTATGTGCTTTTTTCATGCTGACCAAACTGAGTTGGTGAGATTACACACCTTTGAAAAAAAAAAAAAAATCTGCCTTCTGAAAATCCTAATGTTCCAAAGTTATATTTTTGTTCCAATATGGTAAGAAAGCAAATAGTATACCGGGAAACTGGAAAAAAAAATGTGGTTTGATAAAACCTGTCTGCTAAAATATGACATCTCAACAAAAAGGAATTTATTTTAAAATACCTGCTATGCAGAATTAACTTCCCCTTTATTTTATAGTTTGTTATGTACTATTGACATACCATTTCAAGACATGATACAGTAATAGATATTTTAAGATTACAATAGTCGAAGCCCTCTTGTACTGTACATAAAACTATTAAACAAGGCTTCTGCATATAGCAAAATGAAACTTTTTTTCTAATTTACAGATCAAAATAAAACATTTCTGTAGCAATGAAACAAATTATTTTCCTGAAAAAAGTCACAATTGCAGAGATTTATTGAAAAGATTGAAAATGAAGTTTTCATAATAAATAGAAAGTAATTTGATAAATAGTATCTAATCAAAATAACCTGCATCATCTCTTTCTGCCAAAACAAAGGTCTTGAACAGAAATTCCACAATTAATTTTATGAAGTGTTCATGGAAATAATACTGTATCAGCCTCCCTTTAAAAAGATAGTGTTATTTCTCCTTGGACTCCGTTTACACAATCATAGAATTTAATCCTATACAAGAGCCTAAAAAACTATACCTCACCTTATATCAGTTGACTGCCTGCTCCTCAAGGTTAAATTTAATTGGTATAGAAAAACATTTCCCATTAACTTTATTACTGTTTGTGTTTATGCCAAAATAGAGTTTGCTGTGTGGAAATTATTAGAAGATTAAGTCATTGATAACAGAATATTCATCATCTTAGATGAATTGAAAGATATTAGATTTAGAGTAGACTTTATGGTAATTTATTAAGTGATAGAATAACTTGCATGTCTACTTATTTTGAATAACTGCATAAAATATTGCTCTAATTACTGGAATAAATTAGTCCTATGTTGTCTATACAACCTTTATTTTTCTATTAGCATTTTGTTTTGTAATTTATACGCTTAATCATATTACTAAGAAGTAAAAAACTGAAAGAGTGTTAACAGAATAGGAATCTTCAAGTCTGAATGATGATACAAGGACACCTCTTGTATTGGTTCAGTGCACTGTTTTATTTTTACAAGGAAATATATTGTGCCCTTTCCACACACATAACATGCCCGTTTACAACAAATGTACATATGTACAATGTACTACTTCCCAGATGCTACATGAATCTTAGAGGAGAGAAGGTTCTTTGCAATTGGGAAAACCTCAGCCAAAAGATGTTCAAATAATGTGCAAAATATTTACTCCTCCATTTTAGAAATTTTCAGGGTCAAGATTTTATCACTAGGATAGCTGAAAACACTTAATTTTCATTGAAATAAATTATTTCCCTATGAAAGGTGTGATGTCACAACATAGGATAAATCCATCACTGGATCATGAATGCCAGCAATGGCAAAAAAAAATAATAAATAATAATATATGGAAAGTTTACAACAAAATAGCAGAAAAAAAATCGAATGCAATTCCACACATTCACTTTTTTTTTTAATTAATTTAATACCAACAAAAATCCAGCAAAACAACAAACCTACACCCATATGCCAGCTGTCAGGCTTCCTATCTGTTAAACATGTTATATGTATTGCTACTGCTGCTTTTCCAATGAAAATTGTGCATTCTAGAAAAATGAGGGCTTTTTTCTTTCTCATCAAAAAAGCCAATATTTTATAAAACAAAACTTCCCATCCAAGCTATTCCCTTTTCTAATCAGAATAACTATCTTGTTCCTTTGTTTCTGTACTCAGACTTGGAATCACCTCAACAGATTGCAAGACAAACCAATATCAGAAGCAAAAAGTATAGAAATGTATGTTGAAGTTCTGCTAGTCAAAACAATTGTTTTCCCAGTCTCTTTAAACTAGTTCACCAGTAAGCTACTTGTCCTCTATTTAAATCAACACAAAACACAATAAGCAAGGTGGTGGAGTTTTTTTGTTTTGTTTTGTTTTTCCAGTGTAGGGATTCTTTCCTAGTTTGTGAGGGTTTCCTACTCAATTTGTGCTTTTTATAAGTGTCTGTTACTTTATTTTTTTATAATCATTTTAATTTTTGTGCTTGCCTTTATTTCTTTTGCTATGACATAAAACTGAAACTAAATTCATTGCATTCTCAAATTATTTTCATATTCATAGTAGTTCCCGTTCCAAAACTGAAGAACACATCATTCCACCTCAGAGCAACTGTAATTTTTAGATTTCAAATTACGCAGTATTTTAATATCATATTAAACATCTATTAGGTATTCTTCAATCCAAAAATAAGCTGTGAAATTTCCCATATGAATTTTAATATGATATTGTTATTAAAGCTAAAGAAAAAAGAAATCAGCTTTCAGATGGACACACTACTATTTGAGTACATACTAAATATACACACTATATATCTACAATCTAAGAATTGTTATTGGGCGTTATTGCAAGAGAAGCAGTTAAGAATCAAAATGAAGTACTGTCCATATATTCATCTGAAATGCAAAAATCTGCTATTTCTCTGAGATTTTCAGGCTTGTTATATTACTTATTCTAGCTAAACAGCATGTCATCTTCTGACAGTTAGACAAAGTCTTAGAAAATACCAAGCTAAAATTATCCAGGAGAAACCAGGCCGAAAATACATATAAAGTACCCCAACTAAAAAAGTCTCTGTTGCAACTGAACTTGATTTATACATTCAGGTCCAATAGAACTGGACCTGAAAATGTTGAGTTTATATCCCATAGACACAATGAAAAAAAAAAAAGTTCATAAAACACAAACCATACTGAGTTACCCTGATGTTTTATTTGAATATAGATACCCAACTTTAACAGTGCCTGGAGTAAAAATATCAACAGTTGTATAGGTACAAATGAGAGAATCACCTTTCCTCGGGTTTCTCTTTCAGGGGCACTGCACAGAAGGAGTTTAAGTCCAGACAGTGCTACCTTATGGATGGCTTTCTCATTGAAGCTGAAGTTCAAAAAAGTGTTCCTTTTTGGCAACAGTCATTACGTATCGAAATTGTTGTTCATACTTCAAATCCTGCTTCAAGTCATGTTCTGCAAAATGACTGGCACTCCTTACAAAAGGAGGTGAATGCTAAGTATCTAACCTGCAGGTCGCTGCTGGGGAAAAACAAAAAACAACAACAAAAAGAAACATGACCATCTGACAGAAGGCAAAAGAGCAGAAGCTCTTGCATTGATATCTTTAAAGCTGCTTTTGATTAGTATTCACATAGAGCATGCAGGTTCATCTCTTGATCGTAACCACCTTTTGCCTCAAGAAAACTAGGTCATCCATGGCATGACAAAGCTGCACTCAAGATAGCCCTGCAGAACAGGATTCTAAGCAAGAGAAAACTGACCCCATTGACCCCAAAGGACAGTTGACTTGGTGCTATGACCACACACAGCACTAGCTGTGATCTGGCTCTATCCACTCAGCATTTCCTGGGTGTTTGCTTCCTTCTCTGGAGGAGGAGGAGATGTCCTGATGAGATGCCCAGACCTGTCTCTGATGTCTAGCATTAGGCCACAACCAGTCTCCCTGAGAGTTCAGATTTATCATTCTGAGGCAAAGATTTTATTGCAGTATACAGATAATCTTCATTGGAAGGCCATGCAATTAATGATGAGTTAGTTAATTAATGGTGAATGTTGTAGCAGGTGGCAGTTCTACTCCAGCTGGTCCAGTCACCTGCTAATAGCTCTGTATTAGCCTGGCTGCCCTGTACCTAGCACTTGGAGAGTTATCCCAAACTGCAATTAAAAAAATGTCCTTTAACTGCAGTCCCTTTATGCGAGAGAAGGGCATGAAGCACCACTCCAAATTTCAAAACACTAAACCACTTTGTAAATTTTATATTAGCACATCAAGGGGTGTGTGTGTGCGTGTGAATCTTCTATCAGTCTTTAGCATTTATATCAATAAATATAATTTTCACACAGAAATGACGTTTTATAGGAGTATATATACGTATTAGAGGATACTATACATAACCAGGACAAAGAACAATAAAAAAATCCTCATCTGCCCCAGACACAAAACCATTAAGTAGTAAGTCATCTGTATATCTGCAAAGCTAGACTCTCTAATCCATCTAATGGATGACCTTACATATCAAAGGTTTCTAGGGTTAAGATCATGTGTCCATTCAGCTATAGTGGTAGGACACATACGTTATAGGAAGCAAACTCCAAATTTATCATGAAAAATGTTGTATTGAAAAGTCTTCAATAGAACTACAGCCCTCCATCCCTCCAGGGGCTGTGGATCACAGTGGGAAGACACTTTAAACATGATAGACATGACTAGATCTCTAGACACTGAAGTAGATAGTAGCACAAACTATTTTATTAATTTTATACATAAAGCAATTCTTCAAAGGGCCATAAGAACAATGCTATTAAAAAAAAAAAATCAGCTAAGTTCCACCCGTAGAAATAATCCTGTCTCCTTATTACCCCTTCTTTCCAAAACTACTTCTGCACCAAAAAACTTTTATCTATCTGTGGAGGAAGATGGAGTCTATCTACATCCCTCTTTAAAAGGTGATTGAATATATACTGATCACCTTTCTTCTGACCTACTGCAGATACAGTTGAAAGTTTCAGTCTTTGAAATTCCTGGACTAAACACTTAAGAGGTCACACTCAACCACTCACCACACGTGAAGATTAGATTCTGTTGGTTTATTCATTAGCTCATCATAAAAAGAATGGTTAAAATTCTAGATTGGGTGACTGTTTTCTCATTGCTTTTACATGTTTTAATTTTAAATTTTAAAAAGTAGTTTACATGTACTTTAAGAATGTTTTTGAAATATATATTATGAAAGTATATATTTTGAAAAATAAAATAAATATTTTGAAAAAATGCTTGAGTGAAAGGTACCTATAGGGGTTCTCTATCACCATCTTAGCAAGAAAGATAAGGATCAAAGAGAGATAGGATTTTAAAGTGAGAAAGATTTAAAGGTGCATCACTTTGCAGCTATGTTTTCTCTCCCTCCCCCCTCTTCATTTTAGTCCAAACTCAAGATTTTGAGGACCAGTAGAACATATATTCATCAACTGGGAAGTGAGAAAATGACTATTGCAATGACTTTTTTTTTTTTTTTTTGATCTACTGAACAGAACAGGGAATGTCATTGAAAAAAATCTACAAGCAGCTCATATTTTCTCCTGAAGTTAGAACATATATTTCAGAAAGCTATTCATTTTATATACAAAGATTCCAGATAACATAAATCTCACTACATTTTTAGATATGCTTTTCCAATAGACAGCCATCCCTCATTGTGAAATCTGCACACCCTATTTCTAATCAGACTGTCTCTGCCTTCTCTTCCAGCTACTGGATTTCATTATGCCTTTTTCTGATAAATTGAAAACCCTTCTGTCACTATTATTTCATTTGTCATTGCTGAGGTATCCCTTTCTATCTCATGTGAACTTTAAGTGGAAAGTATCTCATAGATGGGAGGGAGAAATCTATGGTAACCACTCACCACACTGCATGACAGCTCATCCCTGACGAATTTAAATGGCCAGCTACTAGAAAAGCACCTTAATTAAAAAAAGTCCTTGAAAGGGCAGACATTTCAGTAATGATATGGTAATTATTAAGATAAGCACTTGCAGGAAGGAAGTAGTATCCAAATTTTATGAAAGCATGAGACCTTGTCAGATTCCCCTAAATTTCAGTGTTAAAGTGTGTCACTTCAAATGACTGGAGACTGATGAGACTGTATTTCTTGATATATTTACAGAAATTTTTCACTTTATATGGGTTCTGTGCAATTGAGAGATAGCACTCTTAGATGTCTATTAAATGTTTTAATGTTTATTTTATGTGTTCAATATTAGAAAAATCTCAAATTTGGAAAAGACTTAGATTGACGAAGAACGTTTCTTAGACCAACTCTTCACTGGATTGTTATGATTCACCATCAACCTTCTTCAAAAGAGATCACATGGACAAAAAAAATTTAAATCACAATCTTAGTATTGCAATGATATGACTACTTTAACAACTGCGAAATAATGTAAAATGCCTTTGATAAAAAATAATTATTAATAGTAACATTAAAATGAGATATCTAGAATCCTCCACAGTTCTTCACTGCAAGGCTGGGTGTAAGAAATAGTAGCACAATGTCAAAAATTATTCAGCATCACAAGTCTAAAATTTTTTTCTTATTTGACATCATTTGGCAATCTTAAAAAAAAAAAAAAAAGGCTTAAGTCGGTTGTTAAGAACATTATCCACATTAAGCCATACATCTATCAAATATGTCTGCCTATCAGTTTCCTCTACAGCAGGAACGGCCAGCTACACTGCATACAGAATTTCAATAGGAAAATGCCGTTAATAAGCCCCAAGAGTTCAACTGTTCTTTCTTCAAGGCTGTGAAGGGAACTGCTGAAGGGCCTTATGATTGCACCATAAAGTTGCAGATGAAATTCAGTGTCTATTAGAACATGTGGTAGTTTTACCCATCTGGGCAGCTGAACTCCACCACAATCATTCTCACTCCCCCTCCTCAAAGGGAAAGTGGGAGAAAATACGATGAAAAGGGCTCGAGGGTTGAGATAAGGTCAGAGAGATCACTCTATCACCACAGGCAAAACAGACTCAGCATAGGGAGATTAATGTAATTTATTGCCTGTTACTAACAGACTAGAGCAAGGTGAAACTAAAAGCAAACCAAAAAAACCCTCCCCCCTACATCTACCCTCTTCTACCTCCTCTCTCCAGGTGGCACAGGGGAATGACGAATGGGGCTGCAGTCAGTCCCTAGTGCTCTGTCTCCACCACTCCTTCACAGTCACTCTCTGCCCCTACTCCAATGTGGGGTCCCCTCCCATGGGATGCCGTCCTTCCTGAACAGACCCTGTGCAGGCTTCCTATGGGCAGCAGCTCTTCAGGAACTGCTCCAGTCTGGTTCCATATCACAGAATCCATCCATCAGAACCAAACTGCTCTTACATGGGACCCCCATGGGTGGCAGCTCCCCCCAGATCCCTTGCTCCTGCATGGGCTCCTCTCCACGGGCTGCAGCGCTGGCCTGGGGCCTGCTCCTGCAGGGGCTCTCCATGGGTTGCAGCGTCCTCCAGGCCACATCCACCTGCTCCACCGGGGGCTTCTCCATGGGCTGAGATCAATTATACCTTTTAACTGTAAAGGACTCCATTAGCCTTCTTCTGCTATCACATAATCAAAGATAAACAATGCATCCTTCTGTGAATTACTACATTCAAAGTCAATTTCCTCCAAATGAAGTCACAGTCCAAATTTTGTTGTTCTCAGGTATACCATGAACACATTAAAAATGGTTAAGATATTTTATTTTAAAATAAATCTTGCTAAATTTGTGACCTGTAAATTGCATACTTCTGATCACCCTTCAAAGTCTTTTCCTCCTCTTTTCTTGCTACCCTGTCAGTCACAGCACTGTCCTTTGCCATTTCACCAAGGATAAAAAGCAGTACGAAAGAGGAAAGTAGAAATACTATACCTGTAAAGTAAAAGCTGCCAGCTAGCTATTCTTAAGTATATCAGAGGAAAGTCAAATGTATCTTATGATTTTGGAGAAAGCATTAGAATGGACAATGAATAGATCTTGTTGAAGGAAAGACGGCTTCTGTTGTTGTAAAGAGTCCTAACACAAAACCCCCTAACTTTCACAATCCACATCCTGTGTGGTTTGTTAGAAACTGATAAAAAACAGCTGACAATTGCAAGAATGGTGACTTGATGAGGCAATACATAGCTGACTGGGGAGGACATTGTGTCTAGGAGGCAAGGGATGAGATCTACCAGTTGCTATGCATAAGAAATGTGGCCACTACACTCATTAATTCCTGAACACACTTTATTTTAATTCTTACAGGGTGGTGCGACATTTAGGTCACCTTTAGTTTGAAGTTGGCATTTGCCTCACAATTATATTAATGAACAGTCAGGGAAAGCTCAACAAATGCTAGAATCAAATGCAATAGAAAGCACTTTGATGTCCACTAACAGTTACATTTCATCAGAAAAAAAGACCATTTCATTGGTGACCACAGGAGAGTGTGTGCTTTTGTCTAATTTTCTTTTGCTTTTCTACTTGGATACAGGAGTCTTCCCACACCCCTTTCCTACACTCTGCATAATGACAAAATCATCACACCTTGGAGAGTATCTCATGTCTGAAGAGGTTCAAGGCAAACATATGCTAAGGCCCACGACTGATCAATTCCACCCAAATTTAGTTAGCAATGCAGTTTTCCTCACCTCTGTATAGTAAATGACAAGTACCTCCAGAGAGAGGTTCAGCTGCTTCAGATCTGAGCAGGTATTCTGCAGGTGGTTGTCTTCCATTAGTAGTCATCCATAGAGCTGTTTGTGATTCACTTTTTACTTATACTCTCCAGCTTAATCTTGATTTATATGTTCAGATTTAAATAACCATAATCCCTATTCATGTACTCACTCATTCCAAGGTAGAAAATGGTCACTTAGTAAGAGGAATGCCATGCAACTGTGAAATGTAGATCCTACCATACTACAAAGCTTCACATACTTCTGACTTCCACCCATCAAAATCTAGTGGCAGTTGACCAATAGCTTCAAAAATCATTGGAAAAGTAGGCAAACTGGCAAGAAGCCCTATTTTTTTTTTAAACACACCAGAGTAATAAAAACATTCACATGACTGAAAAATCTTTCCACAGAGCTTAATATAAGGCAATATGCAAACCTGATAGATAGGAAACAGCTTGCCCAAAGGACAGAGAACAACTGATAAGCAGAACAGCTGGTTCCAGTTGGGTATCCCATCACCTTGCTGGATTCAATTCAATTAGGGAAATGACTTTTCCCTGTATTTAATACCTGTTTCTAAAATAACACACCAGACAACAGCATTCAATCCTAATAAAAGTGATAACAAACTGTAACATGCAAGAACTAGGACTTAATTTTATAAATTGATCTTAGAACATTGGTTGTTTTCTTGTCATCCCACCCCATGCACTTTTTTTCCTATTCTTCTGGGAAAGCTAAAAAGAGTGCTAAGTCTTCAAAATCAGATAAATTGATAACTTCAGAGTCATGAAAAGCCTTGAATTACTTTAGTAATTCTATTTTTAAGTACTTCATAGACTATATAATTATATGTTTTAAAAATGAATTGTATAGAAGAAAATCATGGAACTAATTTTGCCTTACTAGGAGAGTAATTTTTATTGTTTTGTCTTTTGATAACAACTTGAAAAGGAACCAGATTGTATATATAGTATAGTTGCCTCAAACAGTAAACATACTAGATTCAGTGACCCTGGAGGTCTCTTCCAGGTTTATATTCCAAGAAGTACATGAACGTGTGCTGACATGGATTTTGTGCTGCGATATGGAAGCCTTTGGAATGAGAAGTGCTATCCCCTATAAAGTAGGTAGGACAATGACTGCAATGTGACCCTTTTTATTGACTAGTTTCCAAAGTGCATGTGAAATATTTGGTATGTTTACTCACAATTTTTCAAACCTTTCTATTTTGCATTTTGGTACTTTTCCCTGGTCTCCTCAGTAGATATGCTGTCTATCTAAAGATGAGAAAAATATTTTTTCTTCAACCAAAACTGCCTTTTTCTTTTTTTTTTTTTTAATGACAACATTATCACTAAGTTGAGCTTGAATGGTAAAATAGCGTCCACAGGTACTTAAAAACAAAAGACTTTGCTAAAAGGTTATCTCTACTGTATACTGTACATTATCTTAGCATAAGTAAAACTACTACTTTTAATCAAAACATGACAAAGGGAGCACATCCAAATCGATATGTGGAAAATGTAATCCTACAAGCTGTCAGAATCACAAATAGAGAGGATGAATTTTAAAGACAGGAAAGCAAGTGTACTCAATGTGAGAAAGGTTACTGCTGAAAAGACTAATCTGACTTTTTAGAAGAGCATGGAGAAGATATAACATGTTGACCTTAGAGTGTGTCACCAATTGTTCTTTAGAAAAAATGTAGCAAGTCCTAACACTCTTTATGCTTTCCAGCAACAAAACACAACTCAAAACATCTAGCTTGTCATCTCTGCAACTTTGCCCTTTACATATACTGCTCCTAGGTGAATATGTGCATTGCTACATATTTCCTTGCTTTGGCTAAGAAGCCAACAGCAAATTCAGGTTCCCTTAGCAGTTCTTTTTCATTTTTTTTTCTTTTTAAACACAATAGGACTCTACCTCCTTCCATGCTACAGAAGCAAGTTTTGCACCTGCAAAAAATCAAATCACAGTAGATCTGCTTTCTGATGAGTATCCAGTTTGAACACACATAAACAAAATACATCTACTTTATCGTTAACAGCTGCATCCAAAAGTTACTCAAGTTTATCTGGAATTACAGCTAGTCTTCAAATAGTAAGTCTATTAAAGAAGAGAAAGAACTACAATAAAGAGGATTCCAGACAGCCTGGTGTTCTAGCTGTGTTGTCTTTATTTAACAGGCCCCATATCTAGTTTTCAGCTTATATAACATACTGAGAAACCACACACAGAATAAAGAAAAGCATGTGTTTATCTTTACAGCTCGTCTGTAAACTACCAGTATAACTTCACAAATATAAATCATTTCTGCCCGAAGAGAGTTGTTAAATTGCAGTCTTTTTTATTCCAGAAAGAAGAATCTGAGTGACTTGCAATTTAGTTCTAGTTTGTCTAAGCACAGTATCTAATGTTAATTAAAAGAGTAGATATTATTAGACAACACTGCAGGAAATCTGGCCGGATTCCAGGGAAAGGGGGAGAAGACGATAGAGCTGTTTATTTTGCATGATGAGTTACTCTGAATAAAATATCTAGCTTAATCCTGCTGACTGTTTCAGTCAGACTGAATGATAATCCAAACTTTATATGAACTATCCAAACCACTTGAATTTGCACAATGTCCTAAAGATCATGAGGGAAAAGCTAATGTGCTATTTCGGTGTTAACATCTAATTTCCTTTAATGGAAAGTAGCTGAAAGAAGTTTCAGATTTCTATAGGAAAGAGACAGCAACTAATCGAGAAATGCCATTCTATTTTTGATCACTCGTGAATATCTCCTGCTCATATCTGCAATAAAGCCTCTACCTACACAAGTCAAGGGAAGACAATTAAAGCTTGAGATCAGTTCTTCAGCTGAGAAAAATGCAAAAGAAAAAAAAAAAAACTCGTCTTTTGTTCTTTTCTTTCACATTTCAGTTCTCTCCTGACTGACAGGCCAGGATATTCTCCAGTTGCAGCAACAGACATTTGGCATCAGGGAGGGATGGTTCTTGCAGGTCTTCAGTGGGCTGAGTACCATTACCTCACAAAACATAGGTCACCCTGTTTCTCCAAACAGGTCACTAAACTATCCAGGAGTAGAATGCCCAAGCCCATCCTTTTACCACACCATTTCACTATAGTCAGAGGTGAGAGTTCTGGTGAGCAGGAGATAATGGAAAAAGAAATCTGTGCCCTCTCAAGTGAAATAAATGAGAGAAACAGCTTTAGTTCAATAGCTGGACTGTTGCTTCAACAATGATTTTTCCTGGTAATTAATTGGCTGCTATAGCTGGTAAGGGACCCATGGATATATACAACTTCAAACTGTTATAACTGTCATCAAAAGAAAACCTTCCCACATGCAAGAGCCCCCAGAGAATGAGGTGTTAGCTGATTAATGCAGTCCCTCTCAAACTTACAAAAAAAAAAAAAAGGTAAAAGGAAAAAAAGATGCAACCTTGAAATTCTTTATCCGAGACCAGAGGATGTGCCAAAGACCACAGCAGGTCCAAATGAGCATGCAGGGAATCTGACATCCTGCCAGCAATGCAGAACAGAAACACCTCAAGAGAAAGACCTCTAAAGCAGCAAAGCTAACATGGCTGGAAGCTACTCTTCTGAAAGGCAGCATTTCTCTGTGTCTCTCCATATTGGCAGTTATTACAGTACAGATAAAAATATCTGCAGAGAAGAATGATGGAGAAGCATTAACTAGAACTACAGAATAAAAGTATTTTATTTTTTTAAAAAAACTGTTTTATAACGTTGATTAACCCCTGTGAGTAGCTCATGAATTTCAACAAGGCCACACACAAGGTCCTGCACATGGCTCTGGGCAATCCCAAGCACAAATACAGGCTGTGCACAGAATGGCTGGAAAGCACCTCTGAGGAGAAGTACTTGGAGGTGTTAGTTGATGAGAAGCTCAACATCAGCTGACTATATGGGCTTGCAGCCCAGAAAGCTGACTGTATTATAGGGTTCCTTAAAAGAAGTGTAGCTACCAGGTTGAAGGAGGTGATTCTCACCCTCTAACTCCACTCTCATGAGACCCCACCTGAAGTACTTTTTTCAGTGCTGGGGCCCCCAGCATAAGAAAGACATGGACCTGTTGGAGCAAGTCCAGAGGAGGGCCACAAAGGTGATCAGAGGGCCAGACCACCTATCCTAGGAAGACAGGCTGAGAGAGCTGTGGTTATTTAGCCTAGAAGACCTTACCATGCCCTTCCAGTACTTATGGGGGTCTACAGAAAAGCTGGGAAGGGACTCTTTTTCAGGGAGCACAGCGATAGGACATGGGAAAATGGATTTCAATTAAAAGAGGTTTCGATCAGATATAAGGAAGAAGCTCTTTACTATGAGGGTAGTGAGGCACTGGAACAGGTTGCCCAGAGAAGCTGTGGATGCCCCATTCCTGGAAGTGTTCAAGGTCTAGTGGAAGGTGTCCCTGTCCATGGCAGGGGGGCTGGAACTACATGATCTTTAAGGTCCCTTCCAACCAAAACCACTCTATGATTCTATGTCTATCACTCTTCTTAGCCACTTCAATAACCCTCTGTAATCCACTATTGAAGCTCTTTTGATGCTTTAGCAGATTTATCCTTGTAATATTCTTGCAGGTTAAAGAAATGCCATTAGCCCTCTTGATATAAAGAAAGTATGCATAAAACAGCTAGGTCAATATCGAATAAGGAGGCTGTGTTGAAACCAGGAATAAAACAAGTTTCCTAAGCCAAAGCACAGTATCTTAACCCCTGACTAGTTGGCAAATACAAAAGCATTTTCTTGTGTTTATCAGAGATCCAACACTGAAACCAGCCCAGACAACAGGGTATTTCATAGCTACTAGAGATGGACAGAACTTGCCAGATTCATTTGGAGCAAAAATATGGCTTTGTAATCAGGTATTATAATGACTAAAAAAAAGATTCTCAGAGGAAAAAAGATGAAAAAAGTTTTTACTTTTTTTTTTTTTAATAAAAGTTAAAGTACCTTATGTGTTTTGGACAATAATTCTGGAAATGATTAAAATTCGCATGCTCTCAAAATTAAATTTATTAGAGAAAAGAATCAAGTTCTACTAGACATCTCTCACTTAAAAAGTCTGGAAGAATAGTTGGGAGAGAATATCAGTGTATTCGAAAAGCATCATTATGTGCTTGCCTTATTCATATGCTCCTCCTCAAGGCATTCCCTACTGGCTGTTTTTGAAGGACTTGAATTAGAGTCATCTTAAGTGCGACCAAGTACAAAATTGTCAGAATAAGCCATTTACCAGGTTCTTACCATTGCTTATTTCTGCTTTGGAAAAGACAATGAATGTCAGGGCCACTCAATCATATGTTAAGTTTGACTAGTTTTGGAAGAGCTGGGGGACTAAGTTATTGGAGAGCTCATTAGAATGACACACTGGAGTGCAAAGGTTATGAAAAAGACACACCCAAACTTGCTGACTGTTGCTTTCGTGAGAGATTTCTTGTGAAAAGGTCACTGAAGAGCCTGACTTCTCCCCTGCTCCAAATTACCATACAATTGTGCTGTGCCATGCTTGAATTACAGGCAGTGTGCTTAATTCATCTTTAATATGCCTCCTTATATACTGGGAAAAAAAAAATCAACAACCCTTACAGAAACACGGATAGGCCAGTATCTCAGTCACACTAATTACACCAGTTTACACTGGTATAAAACAGGAGGAACATAGTGCTGGATGCGGCCTTAGGTTAACTCTTTGTTTTACACAAATCATTACAGCTCATCCATTTCTTGAGAGGCAGGTAATCTAGCCCTCTGAATCCCAAGTATCACACTCTTTAACTTACCTCTTTTATTCAATTATACAGCAAAAGTAATGAGTTGATAAATAGGTGCTCAAGTTACGTCGGTCCATAAGCTTGTTTAAAAAACAGAAGTTAAAAATTAGAAAAAAATATCCAATGATTCTGCATTGTGCTTACCTGACTTCCTTGTGGTCTAGGATTGTAAGTTAGGCTATCCTCATAGTAAAGGCACAGGTTGTTCTGTTGCTTTCCAGGTTTTTCAGCTGACCATTGGATCTATGATGAATCAACACATTTGCAAAGTTCAGTCATGAAACAGGAAACAATTTTCACCAGTTCTGTGGTCACTGTTTAGTTAAACTTCCATGACCCAACTATACCTCATCCTCAAAGTGAGGAACTGGACAATTCTTTTATGTCACAGACTATAGACAACTTAACTTTCCGCTATTTGTCTGTTACAGTTGTTTTGAGAGCACTAACCAATTCATTCTTGCTCATCACAGCAGTCGTGCAACACGACAAAAATATTGGCTCATTCACACCAATGTGTGGTCTGAACATTTCACTGAGCTGCTATTTCTCTGCAGGGCCAGTTGTTTAAGGGTCAGCTTAGGCTGCATATGCAATAAAAAATCTAATGTTAATACAACTGAATTGAATATTTATTTCTTAGTGGTTGCATGTTTCAACTTGAAAAAAAAAATCTTGAATTTTAATGCTGAAAGACACCACAATTGCCAAAAACAAATACTGAAGCTAAGTCAGAACAGATAACTTTTCCAGCTTATATAGGTTTGTCTTTTTCCAAAACTATTGCCCTTTCTATCATTACTTTTTTTTTATCGAAAATTAACTGATAGTTTTAATATTAGTCTTTTTTAAATTTACTGACAGTTACCTTAATATTCCATCCTACACACTGTGCAATCTGTTATTGGCCAGGAAGAGACTAGTCTATTTCGAGGAGAATTGCCTATTGGTTAGATGATACTTCCCTACATCAACAACCCATGATCATAGTATACTGAAAAAATCAGAAACTGGAATCTAGGAAGAACTTCTATTTTATTAAACAAGCAAACCTATAAGTTGCAACTTTGAACAATAAACATGCATTTAGGAAGTTCTGTTTCTGCAAATATACATAGCATTCAACTTTGACAGTTATTTTCTGCAAACAATTATTAAAAAAAGAAAAAAAAAAAAGTCCCCAAATGAACAAGTTGTATCACTTCAGAAAAAACATTTTTAACAGCCTTCTTCATACTGCAGTATCTGAATATATAAAGGATATTAAAAAAAAAAAAAAAAAGATCTGATCTATGGATAGCTGTCGTAACTTTCATATGCCCTACTGGAATAGCTTGAAATATTAAGCAAACTTCTCCTATGGATATGGAACTGTACCAACTGCTCTCTTATGTACCTTACTGAAAATTACATTTGTATTACTTAATGCACATAGCACTTAATGAATGGAACGTACTAGTCCTACACACAGTCAAAGTGGCTGGCTTGAATCATGAAATGCAAAGTCCCAAGTATTCAAAGCACTTATGCAGACAGCCATTGGTCTGCAACAAAGCTCTCCACTAAGGTCATTAAGCACATATTTCACACTCCAAAATCATGTTCAGCATCACGTGAGTTAAAAAAAAGTTCTAGGAGAGCATATTAAGATTCTTGTGTAACCAAGGTACCTGAAAATAATGGCTTTTTAGATGTTAAATCTTCAACTTTCTAAAAATACTCCATATCAAAACCTGCACGAAGCACAAGAAAAAAAGACACTAATTACTTACTTCCAGTTGGCTGAATTAATTACTCTTCCAAAAATGCATATGCTTAGGAAAAAAAAAAAAAAAAAAAACTGCCAGCTTTCTGACAGTTTGATCTAATACCCTAATACAATATGCACCAGTGCCGCATGATGAATGGAAAACTAAACCAAAATGGAAAATACATGAGAGAGAGAGAAACAGAGAGATTGAAAAGATGAATGATTTTCTTATTTGGACATCTCCTGCTAAAAAATGATACCAAAATTCTGATTCCTAGAGTAAGTTGAGTTCTTTGCACACAGACATGAAACGTTACATAAACTATCCAGCAAGTTTTTCCTATATACAAGTCCTGCAGTATCCCTTTCCCTTGCAAAATCTGCATATTGACAGCATTAGCAAATGTAAAAACAGAACCAAAAGATAATCCTAAGAGTATTTGAAATAAATGCTTAAGTATCATCCAGGACAGAGCAGATTTTATTCTAAGCTACCAGAATAAGGATTTTAAATAAAGCTGGTAAATTAAAAGAGAAAGACATTGAAATAACCACATACCTACCTTCTTTAAAGACATATCCAAACTTGAGACTGAAGAAATAATGGAAAAGGGAGTAAAAACCTTACCTCTAAGTTCTGAGCAAACGAAAGTGTGACTCCTCCAGACCTAGAAATCATCTGCAGTCTGGTAATTTGCCATTGAAGAATTCCCCTCCGAGAGGGTTATAAAAGGCTAAGCTGTATACATTGCATAAAGACAGACATCTATCTCCTGATACAAAATTAGGCTTGTCTCTCCACATAGATATGCATAGTTGCTACGTTTGGTTTGAGCCTTGTTCCTCGGTGTCTGCCTCCATACTCTATTGAGCAGGTAATTCTTCCATTGCTTTCAGATACCCCTCCTCCTCCCTGAAGGTTAAGTTTGTTTTCCTCAGAACACTTCATGATCTTTCATGGTTTGTATTCTACCTCCCATATTTCTTTTGCTTTTAGCTTAGTTTGGCAGGTCACACACATCATATGCTGAACCAACTAATAGGAGTACAGCTGTGCATTTGTGCTAGCCCATAGCTGGACCTTTCTCCATACATCAATACATGTCTCATTGGTATCACGCTATTGCCCTGGAACTTGGAGAGCTACAAAGCTCCTTCTAGTGACCCTTGAAGTCTTGACATAACAGCATTTTATAAGACCCGGAGATAACAATATATTTTAGGATTGGCAGAAAAAATACCTTGCCCTGCTTTTGGTATTTCCTACCCATGTAGGCTAACAAAACAATGAGACTAATCTAATATAACTGCAGATGCCTACCTCTTGGCTAGTTTTTGAGGTTCCCTTTGCAATCACCAGAAAGAATTGGATACATGTAAGATACAATTCACTGAATGACACTTTTAGACATCAGACATATTTTGGATGTCTTACTTAAAGTAAAATAAATTGCATTCTACAAGTGCCCATCTTTCTTCATCAGCCAGAAAGTGAGTCTACACAACAAGCTGAGAATCCGGTGTCTAAGTGTCTACACTTATAGAAATCCCTACATAACTCCTCTGCTTATGGAGAACATAATCGTTTAGGTTGGAAGGGACTTCTAAGATCTTCAAGTCCAACTGCTAACCTAGCACTGCCAGAATATATAATTAGGGAGTGACAATATTAACAGTGATCTGTAGCTTGATCTCAGTAATCTCTATCATAAGTCATGAAGAAAGTGGTTCAATGGTTGCATCTGCCTCCTAAGCATCTCTTTCACATTATTCTGAAGGTATAAGTCACTGGTCAATGCTGAGGACAAGATATTGGCTGGTGTGGAACTTGCATCTTATCCAGTCTGCTGACTCCAGCATTAAATCCAAACAGATGTAATGAGAAAAAAAAAAAAAAAAAAAAAAAAAGAATAAACAGTTTGTTTTAAGATACTTTCCAAGGAGAAAAAGTAAGATAAATAAGTCTCAGAAAGGCTGATTCAGTCTCAATGGATCTCATTTGGAATTTATCACTTATTCCAACATTACCACTATGCAAATTTCTACAAGAGCTGAACGTGTGTTTGATTCATTAGCACACAGTTTTGCATTCACCTTCTGTGGGCGGGGTTGGGCTGAGTATGCAGGAATCAAACACTTGCAGACTGCCAATTAGAAGGATTTATTGCATGCCTTTCAGGAAGAATGTAGACATAGCTATTCCCAAGGAAATGCTCTAAAACTGTATATTCCTTTTAAACACAGATGCCAATGGGTGGTAACAGGCTGCTGAGGCTATCTATTTGTTAGTACACAATAGATGATTAAAAAGCTGTTTATTGATTTTTTGGTGAAAATCTGTGATTGCTTTTATTGCTACCAGTATCACAGGCTAACAGCAAGTTATCAGCTGTTGTGGTTTAGCCCCAGCAGGCAGCCAAGTACCACACAGCCACTTGCTCTCCCCAGGTGGGATGGGGGAGAGAATCGGAAAGGTAAAAGCACAGGAATTCATGGGTTGAGATAAAGACAGCTTGCTAGGTGAAGCAAAAGCCACACATGTAAGCAAAGCAAACCAATGAATTCAGTCACTACTTCCCATCGGCAGGTTTTCAGCCACTTCCAGGAAAGCAGGACTCATCACGTGCAATGGTTTCTTGGTAAGATGGTAAGACAAATGCCATCGATCCAAATGTCCCCCCCTTTCTCTTTCTTTACCCCAGCTTTTATTGCTCAGCATGACGCCACATGGTATAGGACATCCCTTGGTCAGTCTGGGTCAGCAGTCCTGGCTGAGTCCTCCCACAGTTCCTTGTGCACCCCTAGCCCCTCACTGGCAGGGCAGCAGAAGTAAAGTCCTTTGCTCTGTGTAACCACTGCTCTACAACAACTAAGTATTGGTGTGTTGTCACCACTATTTTAGTCAAAAAATATAAAATACAGCATTGTGTGAGCCTCTACAAAGAAAATGAACTCTGTCCCATCCAAAACCATCACATCAGCGGCACATCAGCATTTGGGTAAAAGGAGATTTCCCCCTTTGAACTAGGGAAGAAGCTAGTTCCAGTTAGGCTTACCTGAAAATCAGTTCCATCTCATGAGGAAGCTTTACTTCAACATTTACTTTCATCAGATTTTGACAAAGCTACCTTTTTTATTAAAAAAAAAAAAAAAAAAAAAAAAAAGGACAAAGATGCACTAAGAAACCTCCAGAAAAACCAAGAGCTTAGCTATATGCTTACTTCAACTGTATACAGCCAGAATCACATCTCTGCTCAAAGCAGGCGGGTGGATGGAATTCTCACAGCTTATGCACTCGCTCTCATGTTTGATAAGTTCTACCTTGTGCTTCAGAAATCTTAACAAAAACATCATAGAATTCAGTTTGGTGTAGCAAAACATCAAGCCAACAAAACAATCATTTTCAGCTTATTTCTTCACTTTACTTGTGTGAGTTTGCAGTATTTTTTTTTTAACTTGATTTGTGGTACCAGGCATTCAAAGCTTCAATCCAAATATAATTTTTATCTGATGGGAGCAGCCAAAAAAAAAAAAAAAAAAGAAAAGAAAGAGACAAAGGTGAGATGAGACCTAAGGAAGATATGAGATATGAAACCAAATAAAGAAATGAGTACACAGACTGAGAAATACAATACCATTGGGAAAAGAAAATAAACCAAATCTGTGCTATGGGAGGCAATTGAAGAACACAGACCACTTCAGAGAGGCCTGTTCATCATGGAGTTTTTTCAGTGTACTGAACACTGCCTAAGCTATAACAACAATTTTCCTGTCCTTGTTTCGGGTGTTACTGAAATCTGAAGCTACATTTCTCCTTCCTTCCACATATACAGTAACGATCTGAAATTATAGCTCTTTAAAATGCATTAGAAAAATAGCCTTGGCATCTATTGTTTTCATTTTCAGCACATTTCTAGCAGCTTTTCATCACAGCATTTCATAAGCAGCCTCTAATTATTTTAGTCCTAGAAATGGTGGTCACATCAGCTTACAATGTAGTTTCTGAAATTTAAGAAAAGCTATAGACAGAAGATGCAAACCAAGGGAGTTTACAATGGAAATATTAGAGATGAAAATCTTAATTAAAAATGCTCCATTGTAAGCCACTGAACATTAAAACATTTCAAGAGGTGTCAAATTGCCATAAAAATACATGAATTATATACCCAATTCCTCAAATTTTTGTCTTCAGCTTTCTCTGTTTTATTACTACTTCCTTATAATATCTAATTGCTTACTGAAAAATAAGTTGGAAATAAAAGCAATGTGATTCAGACTGACCCAAAACAGCATAACTGCAGGGCCTGAAGTGAAAACAGTAAATAAGAAAAATGATAAACCAGAAATGCAACTCATCATATTGCTCACAAGGAAGATGATTTTTCCTAAGCTTTTGTTTTACGTCTACTCACCTGCCATCAAGTTCTTCTGCACCCTGTAATTTCCTCTTCACGCCTCTGTCATTAAACACCCCTGATAATGCCCCATATTCTAGTAACATCTATGTAGTCCGTGCTCTCAGTAACTTCAGCTTCACTCCACATCCTTAGCAGAAAAATAAACTCAGTTTGCTGTGGTTTAGCTTGTGTTTTGACTGGTGCATCAACCATTCCCACTGGGCAAACTAAGCAAGAATCACTAGGAGTTGACTTTTCTTCATTCTTCTCTCAGTAGTTGTCTGTCTAGCACCTTGTCTGTCTAGCACCCAACTTTCACCACACTTGTAGGAACTTACTATCTTTTAGTCCTCTGATGTGTTTTATTGAAATTAGGCAGAAAATTTGAAAGTTAAAGGGGACATGGGAGCCATCAGTTTGCTCATAAAAGGCTTCTTTCCCTGAGAAGCCAGGCTTCCCCATTCCTTTCAAGCTTCAGAAATACATAAAACAATTTTAACTAGTCCATCACATTTAGCTTGTAGATTTTTCCAGAGAAAGGAAATATGTTTCATTAACAGAGATAAGTTGCAATTGTCTTAGCTTGAATCAGTAAATGCTACCACAGGAATAGCTGCGATGGCTTTTTCAAACAGGGAAGGACCTTCTCTTACACTGAGGAATAATTCAGGATGATACACGATTCAGGCTTTTGGAGTCCTTCATGCCACAAGGGAGACTGAGGAACAAACATGTCTATAGGATATTTGCACATCAAAGCAAAATATCGTTAAACTGGAAAGACACCCCCATCTACCACCAGATGGGCCACTGACGCTGACTGTATTACCAGATTTCACATTTATCTGTGCTTCCCCCATGTCACTTGCAACCCTCATTTCCAATGTATTGCTGGCTGATGAGAGTGCTGTTCCCTCCAGTTTACTCCCATGCAGCTGGGGAAGGATTCCCCCTGGAGCTCTGCCATGTCTTTGTGCAGGACACCCTCATACTGGCATAGCTTCTAGACTTAGTATCTTATGGACAGATAATCCCCTCCATGCTTTTCATGGCTCTATAATTAGAGGATACTAAAGATATGAATGATGAGTCAAAAGAAGGTAAAGTGTTAACTATGAAGAAAAGCAAAATGTGAGGAAACCTGTACTTTAAGATGAAACATAACAGATCCCAATAAGAACATCTGAAGTCAGAGAGAAAAAGCATTGACAATCTAGCAGATGGAGGCCATCCCTTTTCTCTCCCTCTCAAGCTTTTTTATTCAACTTTTTCAGTCTGTCTACAGTATTAAAATCCTTTACTCCCAGGCTCTTGTTCAGAGATCTCATTAATCGAAACACAGGAATGTAACAACGAAGAAAGCAAATAGACTTTGATTCATACACGTTTAAAGCTACAAGAGATTGTTCAGACTATTTATTTTGGTGTCTCATAACAGAATCATTCACCTGAATTTCACATAGTAATTGCAAGAGAACACCCCCCCACACGCATGCAGGTAAAGACTCAAATCAGTTATCAAGAATATTAAAAGTAATTCAACTAGCTGGAAAGCACAAAAAACGTCAGAGTAGAATTGCCAGAAAATGCTGCCAGTTTTCCTTTGTGCCTCAGACATCTACAGCCCAGAGCTAGGGGAAGGATGTTTCAGTCAAAGTGACCTTATTACCTACAGATATGAATGTTTGTCACACTCATCTTCAGGGAGCTCTGCCTGTTCGCTGTGAATGTTAATTTAACTAACATAACACCAGATGAAGACAAAACTTGGAAAGGTTGCCCTACTCTGGTTTCTGACACTTCCTTATTTCTTTTTCTTCTAATTCCAGCTTTCATGTGAATACCTCCACACGTGAGTCTAAGATATTTTTTGCTTGCTTTCATTAAGGAGAGGAAAATAGTCCCATGTTCATAAAGAAATAATATCAGAAAAAAAATGAAGTAAATCTCTACATGTATGTCAAACAAATATGGACACTATCTCTTAGGCACACTAATAATAAAAATAATAATAGTAACACCACTAATGGTTGTATTCAAGGTAGAAAAAGATAGTGTCATTCATACAGACCTTTTTCCAAGTGTTTATTATTTCAATAGGCCAAATGTGTGAGAGCAGAAACACAGGCACACAAGGATGGACGAACTTGCTTATGAGAACATGAGGAAGAATCAGACACCAAGCTCGTGTTGAAACCCTTCAGCCACCAGAAGCCCTGACTCTGACATTGTCTATTATATCCTTCCTTGTTCATGAGATTCCTATAGAACTCTACTCCTCCCAAAAAGAATTTAAATTATGTTTAGACAAATTTTTACATCTCAAAAGGAAGGTAGGTCAATTCCATACACACACATCCGTCCGGGATATGACTAGGTAATGCTCCTTATACCACAGCTGAATTTGGCCTGGAGGCCTGACTTACAAAGGAGACCTTTTTTTTTTTTTTTTTTTTTTTTTTTTTTTTTTTTTTTTTAAATTTCCTTCTGTCCCTTTGAAAGAACCACTTTTACAAGGCTTGTCTTGTGCAGAGGAGGAGGAGGGAATGTTTTCTGTGAACTCTGGTAGTGAAACTGAGTTCATAAATATCAAAGAGGAAAGAAATGCAGATGAATGGCAGCAACAGTGAAAATGCTGGAGCAAGGAAGAGGAACAGGGTAAGAGGGAGAAATGCTTGGGAGGATCATTTAAAAGCTGTATAATAAAGCTATTTGTTTTGCAGCAAAGGAAACATCTGAAATGAGAAAGCATTTTGCAGACTATTTGGTCTCAAAGTTCTGGCATGATCAAACAAATGCCTAGAGAAGAAAAAAAAAGTCAGGATTTTTTCATGCTAAGATCCTCTCCCACTTTTTCACAGAATTACATATGAGGAACTCACAGTACAACATTTTCCTGCAAGCGTTTAAATGACAGCTCCAAACCAGGCTACCCCTCAGTCTAGAACTCAGACCACATTTCTCACACAAATGCAGAATCCCTGCAGATGGAGAATTAAATGAATAAAACAAACCGGCTCTCCCTATCCTTTTCAACACATTGTTTTTGCATCTAGAGGTCTTCCCTTTCCTCACTACTTTTCTTTCTCTCCTTTTCAACATTATATTATGGGAACAAACCCAAGCCACCACTACAATGAGAAAGGTTCTCACTCTCAAGGCAGGCAGTCAAATGCATTGCAGTCAGGAGATAATGTATTTATTTCAGAGACAGACATCAGGATTTAGATGGCAAGTAAGGACCCAAGTAAGATAAGCTTATTGGAAGGACACTGGTAGGGGTAGCCAATACGCCCCTGGAATTGTTGCTGACCACCAGGGCACTGTCAGAACTAGACAAAATTTGGTTAATCTGTGTTTAAGTGCCTTAACTCTGAAGACAAGACCTCTATTCCAGGTTACAAATATACAGCTATCAAGATGTCCCAGATATTGCTGCATCAAGGTAACTCTAGTTTCATCAGTAGTTGCCACTCCATTCACTACTGACAACTACCACCAGCTGACAGCGATCCCATAGACCTCTTACAGACTTTAGGGTTTATTTTGTTGTGGGTTGGAAATTCTCCCGAAAGTTCTTCTCACTGTCATTACCCACACACTGACTACATTTGGGTAACTGCCATTTCACAGCTTGGAAGAGATCCAGAGTTTTGTCACTGCGTTTCTGGTCCAAGGAACTCGTTCAACATTACCCTGGTAGAAATGTGTAATGTGCTACAAACTGAATTTTAGTGAACCTACCAAGATTTCAGAGGAATACATTTTCCTGGTGAAATAGTTTAGTGCCGATTCCTTCGGCTTCATGATGCTGCAAACCAGATTTAATAAACAATTACTGAACTTTAAGTGCATTACTAGAAGGCCCTGATGACAAAGTATCTTTGATATCCATATATGATAACCCTACAGACATAGGGTGATTGTATGTGAGGGGATAAGTAACTTATAGTCGATTTTCAAAGGGACAGTAGTTTTGAGACAATTAAAGTTTTCAAGGTTTTTTAAAATGGAAAAAGGCCTTTAAACATTCTTTATTAATAAGAGCAAGGAGTATTGTGTTGCTAATGTATTAAGCTACTAGAAGTTTACCCAAATAAAGACTAGAATTAGAGGAAGAAAAAGCTGAAAAAACAGAAGTGTTTAAATTTTTATGCTAAGCTACAGGAACACACACTTTGATATCATTTTATCAGGAGATCAGACGTGTGACATCAGTCAGATGCAAAACACCATGTCACTTCAATAGACATAATTGTTGAATTAAAGTATCTGCAGTTATATATTTATGCTATTTAAAAAATACATTCTGAAAATACTTTGAAGTAAAATAGATTCAAATTGCACCTGCTTACATGCATCGTTCTATCTCATTACAAGACATAATTCATCTTGTCTGTATTGTTACCACAAATCATTGCTAAAAATAAATGCAAACTTCTGGCACAGTCAAAAAGATAGAGAAGCTGCTCTATCAGTTGTTTTTTTTTTAAACCAATTATCTATCACAGCAATATGCTGTTTCTAGGACCTGCTTATAGCTTTATTTTTAGAAGACAGCAAAGGGCAAAAAATAGTATTTGAGTAATTGTACAGTGCTTTGCATAGGGAAAAAAATTTTTTGGTCATTCGGTGATGTTCTAATGCCCTGAGGCATGAACACAGACTAACCCAATCTACCAGGTAAAGCTAAAAATTTTATGGATGATCATAAAGTTAGCTGGCACCTTTTAAAAGTTCAGCTACACTGTTTGATTTTGACCTCCAGCATAATCTAAGTGCTTTGTGAAGAAATATTTCATTTCATTTGCTTGAAATTTAGCTATGATTAGCTTCATATGACCTCATGTCCCTTAATTATGAAAGAGTGCAAAAAGTCTGGGACTGATTGTTATTTTTTCTTTTAAATATACCCTTTATATCTCCAGTGTTTAAATAAAAGCCGTGCTAGACTGTTTCTAATGCTAGGGAATCATAAATTTTGCAAAATGTCAGGATGCAGTTTATTCGCCATACATCAACATGATATGCTTTCCAAAATCCTGCTTGTTTACATGATTAGATTTCGACTTCAGTAACATGTGAACGCATATTTGATTTCAAGATGTTCTTTTTTTTTGGAAGGATTACTTGAATTAGACTCCCACTGATTTCAGCAAGAAACTGGTCTTTATATGATGGAATAAAATAAGGGTCTACAAAAATTCATTTAGAGAGAAGTACTAGTGAGTAATGAGACACTCGAAATGGAAAAAGCAGAGAGCACCCCAGTCCCAGAGGAAAGTCATGCACTGTTGTACTTGAATACATTTACTTCAGATTTGCTGAAATCTCTGGGAAGTCAATCCACTGCAGGTTCTCACTGGCATCCCACCCCCTAAGCCTAGCTGTGCCACCCCTAGAGAACACTAAGCACTTCCTGCAATCTTGGTAAGTCTTGGTCTCATCAAATACAAGCAAAATTAAAAAGCACTTTTGGGTCTAGGGTTCATGCCCTGTGCAAGAAAGAGCAAAGCAAGAGGTTATTGTTTTCAAAGCAGAGATTTTAGACCTGGTTTAGGGATGACATAGTCCTATGCACATGCCTCATGTACTACATGAGTTTGGATAATAGCTCTAACTAGTCAAGACTTCACTCTAGTGTTGGATGTTCCTTGATCAACCTGGCTGCTTATCAGAGTCAACATATAGAAAAGGTTCTGCAGAGGAAAAAAAGAATCTTGTCATATACCTATTAAAAACATAGCAAAGGTGCTCTGTACCCTGTTAATTTTTGATGTCGACAGTTTGAATATATGCTCTATTCCTTCCAATTGTCATATTGTAATCACCTGTTCTAGCTATCCGTCCCTATCAGTATATTCCAGCTCACAGCACTGCAGAGAGAGAGGCATCAGAAAAGTTGACATCTTAGTCACTCATTTCCTAATATCTATTTAGAGGTGTAATAAAGATGTCACATGTGCATGAAAGAAAAGAACACTCACCCTGGAGAAGTCACATCTTAAGATTCACCCTGAGATTTAGAGTCGCATTCCAAAAGCAGTTAACTTGATAAAGAGGAATCTGATTCAGACACCAGTTTTTGTGGCCTGGTGGAGTTCAGTTGGATATTTTAAATATAATCTGTCTATATCAATACTGCCGTGGATCACATTTAATTCCCTATGATCCTGAAGCCTTAATGATAAGCGGTTTTTAGTTTGATTGTTTTTAAAGAAAATTACTGATACTAAAAAAATTGAAATTTATAATATTTGACAGTCTCTGGTAACATTAAAGATGCACTTCAATAATAAACTATGAAAAATAAACAGAAATCTGGTGATATGCCAACAAATATGTGGAAGTGTTTGGGGACAATATTTCATACACAAAATTATCAGGTCAGCCTAAATATCACCAATTGTTATTATTTATTTATAAAATATCACTTAATAAGTATCATTTCAGAGACAAACACCTCTTCTAGGACATTTGTTTTTAACACAGGTTTAAGGATTACTCGTAACTGGATGGACTGCCAGAAGAACGAAAAAAACCTCTTGAATTTCCTCTGCTGTCATGACCTACAGTCTCCACAGGGCAGGACTTTGCAGGTGGGAAGTGACCTTCATGGATCATGGGTAGAAATATGTTTTTATACATTTAATCTCAGTTTAAACACCAACCAGCTTAGCCTAGAGGTTCCCTTACATATTCCAGGAAACAGCATGCCTTACTTTGGGAAAGTTTTCTGATGACTTGTCAGGTCCAAGCCAAGTAATAGGTAGTTGTTTCCAACACACTGAGTATCCACACACAGAGTGATGAAAGCAATGTAAAAACAAGGTCTTAAACTGAGGAAAAAACTGAAGCAATTTTCTCCTTTCCTATGAAAGTCTGAGTAGGTCTTAAAAAAGCAAAGGAATATACGAAATAATTTTGGGTATATTTCTCAAGGACCAACACAGAAAAGAGACATGTTTTAACAAAATCTATTAGAGGACAATAATTCATGCTATCTATCATATTGTACCATTCATTCATGCATCATCTAACAAGATGACATTTAATACAAAATAAGAATGATGAAGGTCACAGGAATTTGCACAATTTATTACTGGTGTCAAGCCAGATTAGTTTAGCCAGTGCTTGACTAAAATTTGCCTAGTGTGACTGTCTCTGAGTAAGAGGTTATTATCTAGTGAATTTTTTCTCTCATATGCAGTCTTACACTGCAAAGGACTGTAGGGAGTTCTCTGAATCTCACTGGAGAAGGGTTATTCAGGTGTCACATCATGCTTCTGCCTCAGCTTTCACTTCTTCCTTTCAGCTCCCTACAGTCGCTCTCAACGGTTGATACTAAAGATTATAATGAGATGCAGTAGCAGTGCTAGGCTTTTGGGAAAGTCAGAGAAAAAACCCTTTCAAGGGTTAAGATGAAGATCTCAGTTTGGGGGTAAAAGAATACATAATACACACAAGCAAAGATTTTTTTTTTCCAAAGTACTGTCCACATTTGAGTGTTGGCCAGAATAATAGCCTGCAGGAATGAACGAATACAAGTCAAAAGAGACTCCACTTAATTATCAACCCACCTGATAAACTCTAGGATCTGCTGATGTAGAGGCCAAACCATTTTAGTTCTTTTGTAAGGAGAAATACAAAGTTGTAATGAACACCAGTCTTTGGTGGAATCTGACCCATAGTCACTAACACACAAGTCTGTATACAATATATGTTCAACACTTTTCAGAAAAACAGCCAAATTGTATTTCCTCAAAGATTCTTGCCACAGATATATATATACATATATATTTTGTATCTTTTCAAAATACCATGTATTTGTGCTCCTGTGAATGATTCAGACACTTCCCTTGTCCAACTTCAATGAAGTTGTCAGCATTACTCTGGGGTTAATTAAACCCAAGAGGGGCAAAACTACAGTGTTGCTTTGACAGGATCTCATAGTCCTTGGACATGTAGATGAATAATATTCAAAGCTGACAAGCACCTCACATTCCTGTAGCATTCCCACATGCATTGATTATTATAGCTCCCTGTCCCACATTATATGACAAAATTTCTCCATAGTATTTTACATCAATTCCTCCTTCATTTGGAAACAGATAAATGTCCTTTATACCATTCAGTGTTTATTGCAGGATTAAGCTATAGCTCTGACAAACAAACAAATCTAGACTGAGTTTCCATGGATTTCTCAGGAATGAAGTTACAAGTAATGCCTTTGAAGGGGGGGGAAAAAAAAAAAAAAGCCCTCAGTCTGAACAACTTGAAGTCCTACCACAACATTCCTGCCTATGAAACAGTGTTGTGAGAGCCCAAGAGAAGCCTGCAGAAAGGAAAATTCATCCATCATTATAGATAACACTGGTAAGAATTTTTTCAAAAAAAAAAAGTTTTAATGGAAAACTTTCTTAAAGCTGAAGTTGTTCAGGTGGATCAGAAAAAATTTTGAGGTCTGAGAATGAATTTATAATCAGATCTATGGAATAAGGAGCTGTGCCTAGTGTATATCCAAGGGACGGGGGAAAAAATAAAAGTGTGGTTACACTTTCTACAAAAGGTATTATTGCCTTCTCTCCAAGAGACTTTGCTCACAAGACTACTTTGCTCAACTGTCTGGGAGCTGGATTACATAACCAAATAATTAAAAAAAATTAATTTTCAGCCAGATTAGTCCCCTGCTCCGACCTGTTGGATTAACACATCAGTGTAAGATCCAACACAAAGAGTGACAGAGGGATAACTGAGCAGGACATCCCTTGGTGACACTGCCTGTTCTAGGTAGGAAGTTTCAGCCACTCAAGTCTGTGTTGCTGTACAGGGAGCTCTGCCCAAAGAAGGTGCACCAACACGCAGACATTCCTATAAAGCTGCATCCAGCAGTTAACTAGAAAATATTTTTTTAGATACCTTATTTATATACATCTCCTTTCTCAGAAGTCAAGTAATCTGGTGAATGGTATATAAATTGTATGTATAAACCACTTTGCCACAGACATTCTCCTTGCTCAGTCTACAAAACTTCAGAAAATTGAAAAGTCAATATATTTTATTGTTAACATTTAAAGCCTCCACTAAATGATCATACAAGGCACAATGCAAAAACATGCACCAAATGCAATGGCCAAAGAGCTGCAGTGTGAAACCTTCTTTGTGATCCAATGACAACACAAGCAAACACCTTGTAATTTTAGTCTTCCAATTTTTATTAATTTAAAAAAAACAATTTGCCTGTTATCAGAAGTGACAGTAGTGTCTAATACCAGGCTTTGCCTGATACATCAGAGCAAACTGATTGCTTCTAACTTTGCCAAACAAACTCCTGGGCTGCAATTTCTCAACCTTTGTATCTACCTCAGGCAAAACATATTGAGAAAACTTCAGTGAAGACATTTCTGTAATTTCCAGGAACAAATATACAGTATAAATATTTAACTGAAACCAGGACAATATATAAGCTTTTATTAAAGCAATAAAAAAAAAACACCCTACCTGGCATTGATCCTTCAAGAAACTTAAGTGCCCCCGTGCTTTAGGGAGGGGATTTGATACTTGGTAGATGCATTCAGTCTACTGCAGCTATCTAAAGCTGCAAAACAGAGATAGCTCAGGCACCTGGGAACCCCAGGAGATGCCTCAAAAACAACAGGGTTAAGATGTGGACTTACTGCAGATGTGAAGCAGTGACATGATCTTCCTATTTACCACTAGAGTGCAAGCACTTGCCCTCTGTGCCATGCTTTGACATCTCTCTGGCTCCACAGGGAAGCTGCAGAGCTGACAGAGAAGTGTAGTCGGAGTCAGTGATGTAGCAGGGAAGGTGGAGAAGGGCTGATGGTCCAAAGCCATAGAGTCCATGGCTCAGACAAGCTTCCACAACCTCAGAGACAGCCTTTATCACTCTTCTCTGGTCTGTCCTGAAAAATGTCCCATGACTCAGTAACCCTGATGTGGCCTGCTCATGGCATCACAGCCTTACAGAACATAAGTAGAAAGTCCATATTTTACCCAGACACTTATAGTAGGATCATATCTTCAGTACACCTTAAGGGCCATTATTTCTACTATATATATATTTTTTTTTCCAGGTAATTGTTTTCCTCTGATAAAGGCACAAGTGTTCAGACAGCTTCACTTTGCTGGGTTCAGTAGAAATCTGTCATCATCATTTCCAGTTCCTATCTGAGCCTGCCATCCAAATTCAAATGTAAAGAAAATTCACTCACTGATTAAATTTAGATTACGACATGAAGGCCCCTCACAAAGCCAAACAAGCTAGGTAAAATAAACATTCTCCTTTGGCGGCATATAGACCTGTGTGAGAGTGTGCATGCAGAACTCATAAGCCCTAGGAGGGACTAGTCAGCGCCATCTGCTCACCGTTGTGGGATGACTGGATGTTCTTCCATCACCCTCACTAAAGGTCTATGTATCTTGACAGAAATAAAACCAAGTCAAAACCCACTGCTAGGTGCCCCAATTTTTACCATAACAGCTGTTGTTCAGCAACAGCTTCTAGATTGCAAGGTGTCACCCTTCTGCAGGAAATTCCCCCACCCGCACATGAGCTCACAGAAATGAAAGCCACTACTTGAGGAAAAAAGGCAGTCCTCAGGCCAAAAAAAAAAAAAAAAAAACACATTTAGCAGAGATTGCTGCAGTAGTGCTAGCTGACCTTGCATAGAGGAGCACAAGAAACACTCCTATAATCTCTTTTGTCAGCCTTGCTATGTGGGCAGTAGCTGACAGCAGAACAGTGATAACATACTAGTGAAAGAAGAGGGAAGAAGGGTCTTTGAAACCACAGTTATTTTTGCAGAAATGGCCTGACCATAGCTGTTCAGAGTACTATTCACAAGGATGTAGTGGGTTTACCTGGCAAGGTTTTGGTAGCAGGGGGCCATAGGGGTGGCTTCTGTGAGAAGGATCTAGAGGCTGCCCCATGTTAGGTAAGGGCCCCACTGCTGACCAGAGCTGAGCCAACAAGTGATGTTGTTTTGCACCTCTGTGAGAGCATATTTAAGACGGGAAAAAAAACGCTGTGCCACACACAGCAGCTGGGAGAGTGAGAGGAGTGAGGAACAGCCTTGCAGGCGCCAAGGTCAGTGAAGAAGGAGGGGGAGAGGTGCTCCAGGTGCCGGAGCAGAAGTCCCCTGAGGCCTGTGGTGAGGACCATGGTGAAGCAGGCTGTCCCCCTGCAGCCCATGGAGTACCACGGTGGAGCAGGGTTCCACGCTGCAGCCTGTGGAGGAGACCACGGTGGAGCAGGTGGACCTGCGCTGATGGAGGCTGTGGCCTGTGGAAGACCCCTGCCGGAGCAGATTCCGGGCCGGACCTGTAGCCCGTGGAGAGGAGCCCACGCAGGAGCAGGTGACCTGGCAGGAGCTGCTGCCTGTGGGGGATCCAGCTTGGAGCAGTTTGCTCCTGAGGGATGGACCCTGTGGTACGGACCCATATCTGGAGCAGTTCTTGAAGAGCTGCTGCCTGTGGGCAGCCCACGACGGATCAGTTCAGCAAGGACTGCATCCCGTGGGAGGGACCCCACAGCACAGGGGATGAAAGTGACCGAGAAGGAGCGGTGGAGAAGCGCTATAGACTGACCATAACCCCCATTCCCCTGTGCCGCTTGGGGGGAGGAGGTTGAAGAGGGTGGATGAGGGCAAGGTGCTTTTGGTTTCTTTCCTTTGTTTCTCACTTCTCTAGCTTGTTAGTAATAGGCAATAAATCTTACTATCTCCCTGTGCTGAGTCTGTTTTGCCCATCATGATAATTACTGCGCAATTTCCCTGTCCTTATCTCAACTCTTGAGCCCTTTTCATCATATTTTCTCCCCATTCCTCTTTGAGGAGGGGGAGTGAGAGAGTGGTTGTGGTGGAGCTCGGCTGCCCACCTGAGTAAAACCACCACAATGGACCAGTGTCTGGATTGAGCACCATAAATTCAGAAGCAATGTGCATTTCCCTATCAGCAAGGCAAAGCAGGCAATTTTAGCATCACTAACCCCCCCCTCCCCTCCCCCCCCTTGCCCCATCTTGGGAAGCCTCTCTGCTCAGATGCTATTAAATAGAGTTCCTTGCCCTTGCTCCACTTCACATGCTAAGAGCAGGGAAGTCACCCCTGAATGCCAGTTTATGTATTTCCTATCCTGGTTTCTCTCTCCCTCAGTCATGCAACTAAAAAGTCAACTCTGAATAAAATCAGAAACTGTGAAAGTATAAACAGCAGACCCTTACTGCTGCATCCCAGTTTGTATTGTTTACCTAATCAACGTGACTGATAAGAGCTGAACCCTGCATGTTACAACTCCCGCTTCTCCTACTCACTGTATTTATTTTAAAATCTTTCACCTACTGAACAAAAGGGAAGACTCTTAAACATGTTAAGTGGCATGAAAGCATGACACTTACACAAATTATAACCAGGAGAATAAATTTGCTGCTATGAGTTTGAATGTTCTTTGGCAAGTTTTCTTGAAGTTTCTTTTTCAACTTCTAGCAGGTTCAATGGCTTTGTTCCTTTTTCTTTTTGATAACTTCAGCTGCTACTTCTAAATTGTTTCTGCAACAATATTTTTTAAACAAGACATCCTCAGAATTAAAAATTAAGGTAACTGCTTCTAGGGTGAGACTGTTGCCTTCTCTTTGCACTCTGCCTGGTATAAGATTGTTTTCCGCCTTTGGCGCCTAGTATTTTCCTGGTCTCTATGGACTGAGTTGCAAAGAAACTGCTTCTGAATGTGAAGATTCATGGTTGGTTGGCAGGAAGGAGAACAGGAATCAGCTGCATGCAAACCTGGGATCCCTATTTTCTTCAGGAATGAATTAACAGGCTGGGTACTCCTAAAGTCACATCTTATGAAGGAAATAATCAGAACAGCAGGAAAATTTAGTAGCTCTACCTGCCCTAAAACAAGACAAACAAGACAGCGTTAATAAACAAAACACTGAGTTTTGAAATGAAGTTGTTTTTCCTCACTGTATTGAAAATGAATTTAATTCATTTTCAAGGATAAATTTCTTTAAGACCTATAGCTGTAACTATACTTGCATTTGCATTTCCACTATTTTCAGAGTTTCATTCTTTTTATAATACTGTAGTTGCCATTCAAATCTAAAACAAATGAATATAGAACATAAATATACCTATTTCTACGTCACTGATTTTATAGGATTCCACTGAGTTGGGGGAACCTGATTCTCAAGCTCTGAGGGAATCTATATCCAGTATTGAATTTACTGACTTCATTTGATCAGACTGCTGTGAACAATAACACCCGATCTGCTGAAATACTGGTTTTGAGATCCCATAAATGGTTTCAGGAGCATCTCGTGGCACAATATTGCTTTCCATATCTTCTTAGCTAAGAAAAAGCCATACTCAAGTCATGCTGAAGGAGAATATGCAGCTCACAGATAAGTTCGGATAATGGCCTCTGAGAGCAGGCCAGTCATTTTAGTACTGCCACAATTGCTCTTGATTATGGTTGTTGATTTTCATATTTAAGAGTGCAGTAAGACATCTTTAATTACAATTACATTTAACTGCAATTAAAAAAAAATCATAGGAAGACAGTGGTCTTTGGGGAAAAGATTTTCATTTGAAGGTCCTTCAGCACAAGACAGATAACATAGCTAGCCCTTAGTAAAGGGGAGACAGGGATCCAAATGTAAAACTATACCCACAAAACTCGAGTACCCCTTGGCCACTCAGTGAAGGGTAACAAGAACTGGGCACCAAGTTATGTTCCAAAATCTTGTACAGAACGCATGGAAAAATAAAGACCTCTATAGAAAAAGCAGAACTCCCTTAATGATGAGCTATGTTGAGAAGTGTATGAAAGTTTAGCACGTTTGAATAGTAATAATGTGCCAGATAAGAATTGCCTGAATGTTTATCCTGGGCATATCATTCTTCACTTGTATGTGATTATTATAACTGCTCAGATCTGCAGTAAGATTATGTGAAAAACGTTAAGCTGTGGTAAAAATAAAAATTTCATATTATTTCCAATAAAAAGCATCCTTCCCCTTCCCCAAACTCAGATTTCAATTTTGTATTCTTTGAATTCATAGTATATTGGAAGATACATCACCACAAAATTTCCTCAAAGTTCTGTAAAAACCCATGCACAAGTTCTAATCAATAAACTATGTGACTGTTGTTCTTTTCAGTGCCATGTACAGATTCACATCTAGTGCCAGAAGGATTCTCTCACCTGGTTAAAACTGAGTAGATTTTTCTGTCTGCAAAATAAATGAAAGCTAAAAATAATCAATCCCAGATACTATGGAGACTACCAGTATTTATGTCCCATCAAATCTATGCACTTTGAAATTTCTGGGAGCTTCCAATGTAAATTAGGATGTTCTCATTCCAAAGTCAGGGACAAGTTACTTGCAATGCAAGAAAAACATTCATAGCCATTAAGCTCATGACACATAGCTGAACACTTTCTTTAATTACATTCAGAGATCAATAATAGAAATGCACACTCTCCAATTTGTTATCAAATAAAAGGATCTTCAAAGTACCCACACCTTAAGAGCAAAAAAGACATTTTTCATTTAAATTAAGTTAAACTGAATTGACTTAAACTTTTTTTTCTTCAGCTCTGTTCCCATCTTATTTGATCACTTTTCTGATTTGATGAGTATTGTATCAAAGATTCTTCTCATGGGTTGCCAGCTCATCTGGAAATAAGATATGAATGAAATCTAAGAAGCTCCTTACATTTCCAGCAAAGGCTTTCCAGGAAAGAGATCCAGATAAGCCTCTTGACATCTGAACTGAAATCCAAGTGATATTCACTAGGAAATATAGGCGGCTCCTCCAGCAGAGAGGAGAACATTGATGGTTTGCATTGTAGGACCTAAAACTTCATCAAATAACATTTCTAATACCCCAAGCTGTTAGCATGTGCACAAGTGACTTGCATGGTCTCTCACCTCGTTGTAACTCAATACTGGCACTAATACCTTACATAGTAACTCACAGACTAAGCCAAGAACTGAATAGGCTTAGAACTGACAAGGAGTTGTTGTTTATGTGGTCCTACTGGGACTACCCAGGATGAGGCAAGGTGTAGGAATGAATCACAATCAAGGTGAGAGGAAGAGGATTTCACTTTGTTGTTCATTAAGTTGAACACCCCCTTTTTATCCTTGGGAAAACATTGGTGTCTATGCCTATAGTACTTTTTTGCCAATCCTACATCTGCACAGAAGTCTGTCCTGGTCACTCAGAACTGCAAAGAAATTACTATTTTCTTTAAATAATCCAAGGAGAAGTTAGCTTGGAGGTTTCAGAGCATTTCAAGTCACAGTACCCACTCTTGAGGTACTAAATAATGCAGTAAGAGATTCACCTGCACAGCAAGGTAGAAGAAAGAAAGATGCTTTGAACTGAAGGAGGCAATTAAGGTAGGGCTGCAAAGGGACCCTCTGAATGACTTCTCAATGTTTTCTGCAAAGTCACCTCTGCCTCTTCAATGACTAAAAGCAGCAGAATCTGTGGATACAGGTGTGCTTTTTGCCTACAGTTGATAGTCTCATGGGGAGCAACAAGCAGACAGACTAAAGCTGCACAGAGCACTCTCCAGACAAAGGTGTCTGACTGCAGCCAAGGCATCTGATGCACCTCTGCTGTTTGCAGTCTGTAAGGTGAGCATGAGTAGCACAGGGTGTGCAGCAATGCGCTTCAAGTGCAGCTGGTTGGCCCCTGCTAGCAATGCCTTCCCTCAGTGCTGGCACAATAGTGAAACACTGGCAAAAACACAAATCCACGGGGGCAGCAAAATCAGAAACATGACTGGAAGGAAGAGGTCAACAGCTGAAATATCTTTGTTCTGATTTATTTCCTTTCCCAAGTTATAACTTTTAAAGCCCTGGGCTGATGAGGGGTTTTAAGTAACAGAGAACTGAAAAACTACAAGGTGACCTAAACGCTCCTCAGTATCTTCTATTCACCTGAAAATTCTTTCTTGGTTTCTCTCTTGTGTACTACCTATGTAAGAAATCCCAGTATGGAAGGATTGCTTTCTATTAAAGGTAACCACTGGACATGACAACACATCAGAAAATGTGACAAATTCTGAATGACTGATTATTTAGAACGTAAGAGTGCATTTCTATAGAACTGCCTAAAACTCTAATTCAAAAGAGAAATACAGTTACACCAAGACAAACTCTACTCTCATGGAGCCAGAATAAATCCATTTCCTCCTCAGTTTTCACATGCACACAGAGGAGCAAAACTTTGGTTTAATATCATTGTTTCTGTCAGAATCAATGCTCATATGAAGGTGGACCAAGGTACCACTAAGTTGTAGGGCCCAATTTGCATTCTTGCTTGAATTGCAAGTACAAATCCACATCCCATACACACGCAGACAAGAGCTCAGACTATATTTCCATGTCAGAACAGCAGGGGAAGAGTTACAATCTCTTTTGCAAGAGTTTGCAAGCAGGTGTGCGCTGGCTCAAAACCCCATCCTGAAAGTGATCAAACAAAACCTGCTCAGCCTGCTCATCCTCTTTGCCAGCTTGACCATGGGTCTAGAGAAATTCCTCAAGCTGCACAACTCACTGTCCCCTTATTCCAAGGTAACAAATTAGTCTAATGACATTACACAGAGGAGGTGGAAGAACAGAGTGCTGCAAGTGGCCTCCTTTCTTCTCCTAGGCATGACAAATTTTTCCCAAGTCTACAGCTCTGATTAAAGTACAAGTTTCTGAAGCACAGGAGTAAACTGTGAAATCTGTATTATCTGATACTTTCCTTAGAAAAGCAGCTTTCACTCTTTGAAGAAAAAAAAAAAAAAAGATAAAAGAAACAGCTTGAGTCCAGCTTGAATTCACCTGTCTAAGCCCCAGGAAAGAACACAGAGCTCTACATTTCCTGTGTCATGGCAGATTTCAACCTGTGCTCTATAACACAGGAGGGTCACGCGTAATACATTTGAAACAAATCATTAAGTTATCACCTGTTGAAATGGTATTCACAATAAGTGGTCTGTGCCACTAACTAGTTATTTAGGGATCCTACTCTTAAAAAACAAACAAACAAAACAAAACAAACAAAAAAAACCCACACCACAATTGCTCCACTGCTGTAGAATCAGTAGATATGAACTTCCTCAGATAGACTCAGAATTTAGGTCCTTTGACTCACATTCTGGTATTGACTTTGCATTTCCACTAGTTAGAAAGTCATTAGATAACTTGAAATCATAGGTTGGTGGCTTAGGTCTTAAACTTCATTGCTAAAAGCTCAGAGGACAGCAAGTTGCATGATTTGTAGACACCTTCACCTAAAGAAATCAGTTCACCAGGTTGCAGCTGGTAAAACTGGAAAGCAAATGGGTTCAGTTTTGTTTTTCATTTTATAACATAGAGGTTTTATTGTACTTGAACAGAGTACTTCTACACATATTTGTTTCCCACCCTCAATAGTAGTCTATGCCAAACACTAGAAGAAAGGCCAGAAAAAACACCTGCTAAGAAGTTCACTGAGCCAAACCACAAGGTAAGTCATGCAATAAGTCAGCTGCAATTGAACACCACCAATGAAGTATAACGTCCTTAGCTGACATGCCTTCCCTCCTCCACGTGTAATAAATGCAGGACTATTCATACTCCTTTTAATTACGTGCCTTGATCTAACTTTCTAGTATGTTTTTTCCTAGTGCTAATACAAGTACCACTTAAGAAAAGCTCTGATAGATTGCAATAAGACTAATGTAAACTTTTCTTTTGCTTATGATATAACAAGAAACTGGCACTTGCTTAGACGATGTGCTCAGGGAAAGGAGTAATCAGGATAGACTCAATTCAGACTGTTGTCCAGAAAAGTTACGGTTGACAAAAATAGAATAATTCCTAGTTTATACCAGCTGAGGGTCTACTTTATGAATGTAATACAAGCAGTTTGTGCAATAAGACATTTTCCATGAAATTTCATTTATTTCTAAGACAACACAGTTAAACTGATAAAACACAAAAATGTGCTCACATACTTCTGGAGGCAAAGGATTCCAGTATAGCTTATTCTCTTGTATTTAAGGAAAAAGACCATACTCATAACAGTGGCTTTCTATTTGTATGAATGCATTTCTTTCTGGAAGCCACTAACTCAAGCACTGTCAGGACAATATTACTTTAAAACCTGCAGCATAACTATACTTGGATCAGCCACAGGAGAGATGCCAATACCCCCCAGGGTTAACTGGTCCTGTTCCCTGTACATGCCTTGTGAATCTTGTGGGAATTGATCCTTTAAGAAATATGCTAGAAATGATAAAAAAAAAAAAAAAAAGAAACCTTAACTTCCACTCAGTGTGTCCCAGGGTTGATATTTAATAACACTAAGAACACACACAGGTGGGCTGCCAAGCTGCCTCTCTACAACTTCTGCTGACAAAAGGGAAACTTAAGACAGCAGGCTGGAGCTGACTTTGCAAAGTTCCACTTTTAATAACTGTTTTGGCCTCTTTTAAATTTTAAAGATCAGCTCAGGTTTTCTCTGGGGAATGACCAATTTGGGACAGCCTCAGAACCCCCGTCAGCCACAACCCTGGGCTGCGCTCAGCAAACAGCAGCTCCAGTTTGCTCACTGCTGTGTTTCTTGCCTCCTTATCAATCACTGTCTTTTTGATGACAGCATTATGGACACCTGCTTCCTTTCGTTCCCCTGCTATTCTGTGCAACAACCCCTCCCCCTTTCCAGTCCCAGACAACTTCCCAAGAGTTAAAAGCTACTACAATTTGTTGCTCCTTTTTTTATCTTTCTGATATTTCACACTATAACACCAAAGCTGCTGCTGACTTCTTTGGAATCAGGCCTTTACACCCAAAGCATCCAATTTCTCATCTTGAGGAATTTCTTCAGGAGTTTTTTCCTGTTGTGGTTTAGCCCGGCTGGCAGCCAAACACCACACAGCCGTTCGCTCACCCTCCCACCTCCCTCTCCGGGATGGGGGAGAGAAATGGGAAAGTGAAGCCTGTGAGTTGAGATAAAGACAGTTTATTAAGACAGGGAAAATAATAACAATAATAATAATAATAATAATAGTAATAATGTGTACAAAGTGATGCACAATGCAATTGCTCACCACCCGTTGACCGATGCCCAGCCTATCCCCGAGCAGCCGGCCCCCCCACCCCGGCTAGCCACCCCTATATATTGTTCAGCATGACGTCAGATGGTATGGAATACCCCTTTGGCCAGTTTGGGTCAGCTGTCCTGGGTCTGTCCCCTCCCAGCTCCTGCTGCACCCCCAGCCTGCTCGCTAGCAGGACAGAGCGAGAAGCTGAAAAGTCCTTGGCTTGGTGTAAGCATTGCTCTACAACAATTAAAACATCAGCATGTTATCAGCGCTCTTCTCATCCTAATCCAAAACATAGCACCCTGCCAGCTACTAGGAGGAAAATTAACTCTGTCCTACCTGAAACCAGGACATTTCCCTAACCCCTACTTTTGTTCCATATTTCTCCATACCGAAACAGAACTAATATCCCAGCTACTGATTCTGCCTCCATTCAAATCCCCATTTTCATTGCATATAAAAAAATCACCACAATCTTTCTAAATCATAAACTGTTAGTAGAAAAGCATGATCCAAGTGACAAATGGTAAAGGGAAGACATGGATTTTTTCCCCTACTTTCATGGTTCCCTAGTATTTCTGCAAAGATGAGAGCATTGTTTCCATCAGGTATTTCATGTAAACCAACACAAATGTCCTGTCCAGACTTCTCAGAAATCTTAGTTTAGTTTCAGAACTAGAACAGAACCAGAACTGAATTTAGACATTTATGAGGAGGCTGAGTAATGCATTTAAAAAACACTGAACTTAAGTTTGAAGCACTTTGGCAAAGCTCTGATAGTTTAAACGACATTTTTTTCAACCAACTAGAATCTGTGTTTTATTTCCAGGGAAAAGTGAAATTAAATTTAAGAAGTCTTTGCTCAGCTATATTAGGCCCGTCCATAAACTTTGTAGACAACTAGTCCATGAGTGACTAAGAAAATTAAATATAAATTCTCATGGAGCTGAAATCACCATTGATCCAGTATTCTCTCCAAAGTGAGAAGGAAGAGTCCCAGTGACCTCTGGGGTGTTTCAGTATATATATATATATATATATATATATATATATATATATATCCAACGCAGGAATCATTCCAGTACTAGTACGGGGTGGAGTTCCTGGTATTCAAGATGAGCTCTCTAAGAAATAGTGCCTGCCCAAAATTGAGTCTGGTACTTGACATGCAACTGGGGAGCTCACCTCAGAGTAAGACACCACTCTACCATGCTTAGAATGGAAATTAAGCACTCCATGTTGCCGTTAATACTATTTGAGCTCTGCCTTAACACGTATGTCATTAAATGTCTTCAAACCTACATTAAGATTTACAACTACTATACTTCAAATAGTTGCAGCCAAGCATATACGAGAAGAAAAAACCTTCCGTTTTGCTTGCAGTCAATTGTACCAACAGAATTAAGCTGCACAGAGAAACAGAAAGCTGAGTAGAAAATTGGTTAGAAATTAGAAGTCATATTGTAATGTGTAATGGTTTACAAAAGAAGAAAACAGGATAGGAATGATGCTTCTTGTTCTCCATCTCTATCAATTACTTTGATGAAGGAATAAGAAACAATTCATGAATTTGCCTCAACATTATCATAAGAGATACTGGGTTCCAAATGCTGTCCCAATAGTACTTTGATGCTGAAGCCTAGAAAACAGAATTTAATACAGATAAGTGGACTTTGCATAATGGAAGTTAAATATTAATTGTAATCACAATGTAAAGAGCAAATAATGCAGACAACTGATATTAAAAGGATTAATGAAGTATAATAGATTGTTTCTTCCCAGCTGCATTGCATGAGCAAAAACAAGGAAGAGTAAGGTGCTTGGCTGACCACAAATCCTGTCTAAGTTACACAATAATAATAAAATAATAATATCTACTACAATAAATAATAAAATCTATACTTACTGCATTAAATTCAGTTTTGGCTCATTATTTATAGGAAGGTATTTAGGAAAAAATGTGCAGTGTATGTGTTAGCATAGTCACTGTCAAATAAGAATTACCATGAACTTTTGTTTCCTCACTGTTTTAAAAGACATACCATTAACAGCTTAAGAATCATTGGCAAAAAATATGTATTGATATCAACAGGTTTATTATTTCTCACAGGTGCTTATTTATGAGGGCTCCTTTAGGCTGAAATAAAGCACATTCATTGCCCATATTTCATTTAAGTAAACACATTTGTGATTATTACTGACAGGAGGAATTATATGACAGCAATGCAGAGCAGTGAAAACAAACAATAGGACTCACCAAGCTATATACAGATAAACACCAGAGATGGTGTTGCTCACAGCTAGTAAGCATACAAATCTGGTGTTCCTGTCATGTTCTGTGACAGTAGGGTCAAGTATGTGAAATAGATTTGTATTGCTCATTTAGAAACCCCATACATTTCTCTTAATGCAGCATTAAAAGGCTTCTAGCAGAGCTCAGAATACAATACAATGTGGTAAGCCATTCTATTCATAGTTGTGCATTGTCATGTTTAATAGCTCCAGGACTAAACCCTAGGAAACTTATTTTTCAAATTAATTTTTTCTTCCCCTCTCAAGCTCCCTTTCTATGAATTGTATTTCTATATCCAGACAATTTCCATCCCATTCTCTCTAACCACTGGTCTTTTTTTTTTTTTTTAATTGAACTTAAACCATCAAAATGTCACATAAACAAGATTTTTGTATTGAAAACCCGTGAATTTTGACAGTGAGCAAGAGTCCTCACCCCAGCTACCAGCTGTATGCCCTGCATAAGCTCTAATTTCACTTAAAAAGTATCACTTGAACAAAAACAGGAAATCTGTGGTACAGTTCTTAAGATATCAACTTATGTACCTAATGCTTAAAAAGAAAAAAACTCCACCCCCAGCAGATTCCCAAATTTACTTTTTCCCCTCCTGCTCCCCACCGCCTCCAGAGACATATTTCTACCAAACCCATCAATATAATTCATGGAAGAGGCCCAATTTCATGTTTCAGATCTAAATCAAAAATAAGCCTTTGACATCACCTACAAATACTCAGAAAATTAGGCTTTTCCACAAATCAGCCTTTATCAAAGTGGAAAAAGAATCCCCTTCAAGGTCTGGACAAAAACATCACACAAGTTTATTTTCACTCCTGCATGCAAATATTTTTCTTAAGTATTGAGGAGCTTTTACTTCAAGACAGTGGATGCTTTTCCAGCTAGTCCCACATCTAACTTTGAAGTAGAGTCTGTTAATGTTTTGAATATGGGTATGACCAAGCTGAACCCTCTAGCCATACTACTTCTCTTGGAAGAAGGTTCAGCTGCATCAATTTGTCACTTGATGTTTTTGATTTGCAAATATGGAAGACAGTAAAAATTTAACTAGAGTAACATGCTTTCTTTTCCTTCTGCCTTCACTATGGCTGGATGTTTCATTCTCTTCATGCTTTTAATAAGCAATGCTTCCACATATTTTAGAAATGTAGGTGTTAACCGATCTTTATTGATAGTCTTGATTACATTTCCCCAAATACCAATGGGTCAGACAACCTACTCTCAAGAAATAGCAATAGACATCTCCGCACACAGATCCCAATCATATCAAAGAAATCCCTATTATATATATCTCAGACTATCCAAAAGCATACTGTCTGCCAAAAATAGCCTCAGATAGGAAGAGATGTTTTTACTCAAGAAAACAGAAGCTGCAGTTTTCTGAGGGACTTTTATATCCAGGTTTCTCTGCTATTTGGCGATAGCACGGAAGTCTTTGCACCTCGCTTAAGAGGTGTTAAGTCAGGAGCAGAGTTTAAGAAATAAAATTTGCAGCTTCTGGATCTGCGTGTAACCTTACTCTTTTATGAGTCACTCCACATCCTGTATCATGAATAGACCACTGGAGGATGAGCCAAGATGTTGTTTTCACTTCAAAAAGAATTTAAAAAAAAATAAAAATGCTGTCCAGTTAAAAACAACGGCAGTACCTCAGAAGGCCTGCATAATAGTCCTGTAGAGAACTCAAAATGTATGCTTTGTATTTTTGCTAATGAATGATTGAGCCAGTAATAGAAATTTTGATAGACAACGGTGAAATAAAGAGTCCTATTCAACTGCAGATTTTATTTGTATCCAACACAATGCAGTTTTCATGATGCATCGCAACCCTGGGCATAGTATATCATCTCAACAACATGAATATGATTACAACTCAGAGTCAAACAATGACTCTATGGACCACCCTTCAAATAGAAATGTATATTAAAAAATCCATTTCTTTGCATTAGTTGAGCTTCTAGATTTTATCAATAGCTGGGTCACAGCCATTGGCCAGATTTGCAGCTGATATAAATCAACGCAGCCACTAGAGCTCCGAAGTACCTCAGCAGAATACTGTTTACATCAGTCATAGTGAACTAAGATGAATGAAATCAAAGTAACACTCCAGTTGGTGGCTGAATTTTCATCCCAAAGGGGGGAAAAAAAAAAATCAGGTGTTGTGGAGTCTGCAAAAAGTTGATCAAACGGACTATAGAAAACCACTGAAAGTGATTAGGAAATGCGCTTCCAAAATCTTATCTCAGTTAACTCTCTGAAGTTTAGGTGTCCACCTAAACTAAGCATCTGGATATCCTCTACTGACAAAAACTAGAAGCAAATGAAAAAAAAAAAAAAAAAAGCTTTTGTGTGGACCAATTACTCTTCAAAGACCATAGGCAGTGTTGCGCACTAATTTAGGCTAGACACCCAGCTATCAATGGGCTAAGCTTCATCTGATTTTTGTCCTCTTCAAGTAATGGACTTGGCTACTTTTCCCTACCACTTCTATATTATACATCACAATCAATTACAAAATCGATACATACCAGATACGGGATTAATAATTCATTGTCCATAAACCATTTTTTTCAATGCACAGAAATTTGAGAAAGCACCATTCCTAGTATGATTTGGAATTGGAAAAGCATCATCGTGCATTGCAATAGTAACATGAATAATTCAAAAGGAAAGAAAGCATGTATATCATCTGTAGAAGTACACAGCATAGATAGAACAAGTTTCCTATATTAACAAGTGACATAGCAAATATGTTAATAGCCAGAAACCTAAGCTGTAGCTAACTGATCTTATTTCTATCACTTAAAGCAGTTGAAGATATCAGGCACAAGACTGTAAAGCAAATGGATCTGAGATATAATTGAATAAGCAACTGTGACACAATAAGTTCTTGCAGAAACAAGATTCTGCACTTAGAAGCAAGTCTCCCATGCAATCTTTTGCAAACTCATTCTGATCTCTGCAAAAATCTTCCTTATCCAGAACTTCCACATGAAAAATAAACACCCTGTGGAGGTGATATTGGAAGCAGGATCATTCCAATGATTTGCCGTCTATCAAAAGTTTAGCAGGTCACCTAAAAAATTAATCAAAATACATTGTTTCTGCACAGATTTTTGTTACTGCATGGGAACAGCAACTTGACAGCCAAAAAGGGATTATACCAGTGATAGCTTCTATTTTGAGATTAGCACACTCTTGATATTAAACACACTCCTAAACATGTATGTTTAGGAGACATTTTGGAAAGCAATGAGAGAAAGAAGCTGTCCAAATACTAGAAAATAAAAATTCAATTTACCTGTATACTCAATGCAGAACAAATGAAAAGATACAAATGAGTTTGGCTGAAAGAACAAGCCATCTCAGACCCAAACGAATGTTCACAAAAATAATATCAACTCCTCCCACACAGCCATCCTGAATACAAAGACTATGATTTGCAAGCTCAGCTTCATGAAATATTATATTCATAGAAAGGCTTGATTTAATAACTAGGGCCCATGCCCTCAAAGGCTTCACTTATCCATTCAAATTCCCCATCACTTATGTCAAGGTGAATTATGACAAATTTCCTGTACGTTTCCTGCACTTTAAGCTTATGTTTTTTTATATCTCACATGAATCAAGCTGGCATAGAAATTAATCCTGTGTTCAGAGACTGGCAACTCTACCCGGTTATTTAAAATTTGCTCACACAGCTAGATTTACTTGTGAAAAAGGTCTCTCATAGGACTGGATTAATCCAGCCCTTCCCTAGCAAACTTCATTATACTCCAACTAAGACTGCAAAACACCCCCATCAGAACTCAGAGACAGTGCTGAGCTGTTGCAGTTCTGTCTGTGTTCTTATGCTGAGAAGATAAGGGGTTAAAAAGCTTCTTAAATCTAAAAATATCTCTCAGTCAACATACCCCTAAAGAGAAAGTCAATAGATAGTGGAGTCTCCAAGCAACAAAAGTTGAATGAATTCCCATGTGGAGCACCAGAGACATCTATGTTTTGTAAATGTCCTAAATCAAGGGGAGATATAAATAACCCAAAATTCTACTTTAGATCTTCAGAGTTAAGTTTTATTGCCAACAGTGTCCATACTCATTCTCTTTACTCTCCAAGATGTTTAACACAAAACAAAACAAAAACTAAACCTTGCCTATTACAAGTGGAGAAGGGGACAAAATGTTTGTGTGGTCTGGTTTTAATTCTTTTTTTTTTTTTTTTCAGCAGTAAACAAGACCTGACCACGCACTAAAGGTAGTTTGTCTCCTCCAAGTAAGAATCAGATGGAGTATTCCTTCTGGAGAACACCTTGTTTCCCTTCATTGGATGGCTGAATTCACTGCATGTTTCCTCATGAGCTTCAACTTCAGATTTATATAGTTGATGGTGAATGCTCCAACAGGCTACGGCAAAGTCATCCAGAAAAGATCCTCCAACAGAGTCCTTCAGGGAGAAGGCACTATAGGCAAAGTCCCTCTCTGTCTCTGTCTAACATACACCAAAAAAAAAGAGAATTACACAAAAAAGCTTCTGTAACCTTTTATTTATAGATGACAAGGGTTTAAACTGACTGTCTCAAAACAGATTGACCAGAGGCTGATGGAGGTGCAGATTTTAGGACTACAAGAGGCCTTCTGAACAATCACAATGGTTTGGGTTGGAAAGGACCTTAAAGATCATGTAGTTCCAACCCCCCTGCCATGGGCAGGGACACCTTCCACTAGACCAGGTTGCTCAAACTCCATACAACCTTGCCTTGAACTCTCCCAGGAATGGGGTATCCACAGCTTCTCTGGGCAACCTGTTCCAGTGTTTCACTACCCTCACAGTAAAGAGCTTCTTCCTAATATCTAATCTAAATCTACCTTCTTATTTTAAAGCTGTTACCCCTTGTCCTATCGCTACAATCTCTGACAAAAAGCCCCTCTCCTGCTTTTCTGTATGCCCACTTTAAGTAAGAAATCAAGTTGTGGCATTCCCTAATTACACGGACAATAATTTATCAACGTTTTTTTGCATCCAGTGAACTTCATCTTGCCACTAGAAAACCTCTACTACCTTAAGTGGAATTAATCTAGGCAACGTTATGTTAACAGTTTAATAGAACTCATCTGAGACACACAAATCAAGGACCTTCACTTCAACATGCTCAAACACTAATACTTAGCATCAAAAGCTTTGTGGCCTTAATTTACCACATTACAGGTGCTCATGTTATATTGTCAAAACTGTTATAAACAGAACACAGAACAAGACTTCTGTTAAGATGAACCAATAGTGACAAATCTCCAAACTGAAGCCCCACCAAAACAGCTGGAACTTCTGGGTGCCTACATAGAACTTATCACCAAAGGTCTGCCTCGGAGACAGCTGACTTCATCAGCTGACATAGTGCAGCAATCATTTTAGATCTTCTCTTCCCAATTAACCATCTACTCATAAAAGCTTTTAAAATCCCAAAGTTGAGGAGACCTTGGTTTCATCAGTTGTCCTAAATTTTCAAGGGAGCTAATTTGCAGCAACAGGCTATCTTTAAATAGTTATATGGAGTTTCACTCCCTACTGCAAAGGCTGAAATTGAATATGATAATTTACAAGATAAAGGGCATCACCTAAATTTTTCATATATATATATATATATATATATATATATATATATATATATATATTATATATATATAAACAAGCCTAGGCATCCTCATTATAAAAATCTCACAAGCATTATCTTTGAAAAGTCTCAGTCGCTAAAAGTACAGAATAACAGACTTCAGCCACTTCCTCCTATAATGAAATTTCTTGGTTTCATGGATTATATAAAATCACTGTAAATGATGAATTCCACGCATGCCTGCTGGGCATAGTGAGAAAACAGCACAAAGAAAGATAAGCAACTGCAGTTATGCAAATCTTGCCTGGTTTATCTTTTGCTAAGGTTAACAACAATGCAGCTGCACCAAGTTTTATACTATGAAGTATAAAAAGGGAAATGCCTATGGTAAGCAACCATGATGAAAGGAAGAAAAAAAGAAGCCTTATAACCTTGTTATGTGCATAAAAGTGTTTTAAAGACATTTGATTTCTCTTCTAAAAAGAGCCTGTGCAATCATAATCTTACATTTTCAGCCTTAGTTGTAAGCAACTGCAATATCTGGCATCTTCAGTTTTATCCCATTCAAAGAGGATATTTAAAAGCATATTTCTGACCTTTGTTATCTCCTCTAGCTCCTGTTAGGTCCACTGATAACTGTGAGATGTGGGATAAAATTCTGGTTTAACTGAGCTATTGTAAAATGTCTACTGATTTCAACAGAAGTAAGGCTTCATTTGTGGTCAAAGGAATTATCTTGTTGGCTTGCCTGTGCCCCTACTATCACTGAACCTCCCTGCTGACTTCCCTTTCACACTGTGTACAGCTTCCAGTTCTCTTCTTTAAAGGCATGCATTCACCCCACATAGCTTCCAGATCAATCGTAGCTTCGTTTCTTCACTTCGCCACACCACTCCCACCCCAGGAGGGATTACTGACTCTTGATTTCTTCCATGCTAATTCTGAGGTTAGTGTGACTACCCAGTTTCATGGGATATACAACCCACTTCACACCATCTCAACCACTTTGAGATTCAAAGAACAGTTAAAGTAACCTGAAAGCCTATGCTTGAACCCACAAACAAAAATAGCAAGGCATTTTCTCTCAATGCTCAATCTTCTGCAGCCTAAGATGAATTTGAAAGACACGCTAAGACTTAATAACAGATCTAGCATAAATATGTGAAACTACCTTCCTTCCTGCCTTTCCTACTTTATAACCTAAAGACTTAAAATAGTCATTACTCCAAGATACTAAAACATCCAGGAGAATGGGACAGGACCTCTGTAACTTTTTTGTCATTTGTGCGCTGCAAGTAACTCTGTTCTGCTTTGCCCCAGCTAGTTCCCAAGTATCTTACCAAAACATTAACCAGGAGCTACATAGATAATTTCTACCAAAATTACCAATCTGCTTTTCACAAACATAATTCCTCAGGTTTAAGCACATTGTCATCCTTTATGATGAATTTATAAGTTGTATTGTGTCCACCCCCACAAGCTTCTTTCAGAGCTCCAATTTCTTTGCGAAGTTCCAGACCTGACACCCATTTACCTGTGTTAGATCACACAAGTAGAAAGATGAAGATACAGGATTCAGCTAGCAGAAACATGATGAAAATCTCTATTAAAGGTCTATACAATAGACTCACTTCAAAACTCTTCATGAGGCTTACCAGCCTTCTTCTAGCGGTCCTACAAGTATCTGGATAGGTAATGGAAAATGGCATGATATTCACTGGTAAACAACAGGTGAACACTTCTGTGTCACAGGACAGAGGAAACAGTCACACCCCAAATGCTGTGATGCTACTGTCATGCAGGGAGCAGCAGTTCAGCAGCTGCCAAACGCTTACAGATTCCAGTCAAACACTCAGTAGATCTCATCTCTGAGCAAAAGCACTGAAATAAGACTTGGTGGTATGCTGCCACCAACTGAAAAATAAAATAATTTATTGAGAAGAATACAAAACAACACCTCCAGCACAAACCAATCTCACTACGGTGACATCTCCTCCCTCCTATCCCCTTAGTATGGGGACTTACAAGGAGAAAGCTGCAGCCTCAGAATGGGTTTTTAATAGTTTCCCACCATCAATAGCATAAAAATCTGAACACTGGCTAGAATAAATCAGCAGTATTGTCATGGCTTTGAAACTGTTTTGAATTACAGTGGTAGAGGATCTAGCAACACACCCACTGTATTTTCAACTCCTGATATGATCCAGCAAAGAAAGAAAGCCTCATTTTCACAGTACACCTGAGAACAAGCACGTAAGTAAGCAATCTGCCTAAATTAAAGCTACACACTGCGTGCAATATTGTTTACTGATTCAAGATTAACAAAGTTACACTAAATTGGAGCTCTGCAGACAGGAAAACACATTCAAGGAAGCTTTTTTGTTTGTTTCCCTGATACTCTCCAGTGTACTTTTGAGACAATAAATCAGGTTTGGATTCACATAGAACATTTAGCAGACTTACACGTGATGCACTGAAACAGAAGATATAATTAAGCAGTGACATGACAGCTAACCAATGTGTTTCTGGGCAGTTACTGCATGCCTCATGTGGCATTATGAGGCACCAAAGCCAAAAGCTCAGGGTACATTAACTACCAGTAAGGGGACATAATTCTTCCCAACTGTGCAACCTGCCACATTTCATTGCTATTTTGAAATGCTATTTGTAAATTAGAAAGAAGAGAAAGGAAAGACAATCAGACCTGTGCATTGTGAGTATAAGCATGAATTACACAGTAGCCTACCAGAAAGCTTCCCAAATTCCACAGCTATCTAAGAGTAAACAATAAGGACAGATAATGAGGTTTGAGATCCAGTGTTGGCTTTCCTTAAAGTCAAAGAGCTGAGTGTAAATGTCAGATTGCAAGTGCCAGACTGCAGACTGCATGCCAGACTAAGCCATGATGAAGTTTAAAAAAAAGTTATATATATATTAATAATAAAAAAAAAAAACAATACTACACCCAGCAGGGTGTTTGGAAGGAGGAAACTTAGTTGAAGAACTCATATGCTCAAGCAGATTAATACTTCCTCAGCCTGAAGCACAGTCATGCTGGGAAAAATATACGGTGATGCTGGAGCTCTGGAAAGCGTCATTCTTTAGCGGTGTATGACTGCAACACTAGTCACTTAAATTCAACACCAGCAGTCACTTAATTCAACAGCAACTGTTAATGATTTAGCACCTACTGGCATTTTGTCCCCCCAGCCAGTAAGCTGGGCTGCAAAGGTCTACAGACCCCATCACACTGATTAGCAGTGATTAACAGTGATTAGCCTGTTTGATCCTGGATTTATACACAGCACAGCCTGTGCTGGAAATCAATCTGAATATCTGGGATTTAGATCTGATCTGCTGGGGAGGATGTCCCTGCTTTGCTGGTTGTCAGAAGCAGGCAGCATGCCAACGAGAGTGCTCAAGCACACAAGCAAACCCTTTAATTTCTAGCACTGGAGCTTGCAGCATCCTCAGTGAGCCTTCCCAGAACTGATACCCCAACACGTGCAAAAGTAGATTTCAACACAGTAGCATAAGACAGCAAAGCAAGTACCATTAAGGATGTTTTCAGAGCCTGCTCTCTAAAGAGCACGTTGTGTACAGCCACAAGGATAAAGTCCATATACCATGAGCCAGCCTGTCACACTCAATATGCTAAGGGCAGTGTTCACGCGTCTCAGCTACAAGCAATTACCTTGGACAGGCAGGTTAACCTCATCATCTCTCTAGATACACTCTGGAGTCAGATCAGCTGCCACTTTCCTTCCACAGAGATTAGCCTTGCAAATTTGCCACATGGAATTTAGCATCTCAAACACTAACTTGTGAGCATCACCTCTCACTGATCTTTCCTCTCAACAGCATTTCAAGTAAGCTCCAGCTCTTCCAGAGCAGCATAAGTGGTGAAGAACCTTTGACTAAGAAGAGGAGTCTATGCCAACTGAAATCCTAGATGTCTGGAGAGGGACAAGGCTGAAATTTACTTTACTGCCTTGAGAAGTCAAGCAAATGGACTCCCGTCCCAAAAACAAACTAGTTAATCAAAAAATCAGAAGTAGTTTTACTTTTATTAAACCATCTTAGGTGACCGACATCACTACCCCCATCATTACAAGGCAAATCATTAATTTCACACTGTACATTCAGATATAGAATGTCTGGAGACATTCATTGCTTTGGAACTTCTCCCAGAACATCTTAGAAAATCCCACCTTAATATGTTTTTGGTTTTCAAAGTTGATGCTTCATTAACAGGTAAAAGAGAGTCTAAGGATTACCTATCCTCTTTAAAATTTTAATTTACAGAAAATAATACAGTTTTGGAATTTTGTTCTTAGACTTCCAGTTAAACTGAAAAATTAGTCATTTGCACAGCTGTGTTCCATAACTGCCCAAGACAGCAGCAAGGTGGCTTAGCTGACTTTAAACAAACATTGAATGCTCCTGGTCCCTGGCTTCACTGAAGCCCTAAATCCCAGGATGCCAGATGAAAAAGCAAAAGGCCAGTGTAGATGATCAGAAAGAATCTGACCTCCTGGTAGAGATGCACAGGAAGTCATTCTCCGCAGAGCTGAGGGGTTACAACCCCTGCTCAGACTCTGTCAACTCCAATGTCCAGCTCTAGACATTTCAGTCCTAGTCGATAAGCCAAGATGACATTGATTAAACAGCATAAAGTCTCCCATACTCATGAGCTGCTTTGCTATAAAGTCCTCTTCTGCCCTCCCTCCTCTTTTGTCATTGAAATAATTTGACAGCATTAGTGCTGTAATTAACAAAGTCAAGTTCCCCCGTGCAAATCATCTGGATAAGCACTTTCTGTCTCTACACAGGAGTCGTCATGAATGCCCCTGGTTATTGGCTACAGGACAAGCTACAGAAGATGTGAATTAAGTGTTATTGCCCCTCGTTCAAATGCCTTAAATTTCAGAAGGTGTTTTATGAGCTACAAAGAAAAAAGTATTAGAGTACCCTTCCCCCCAAAAAAGTTTTACCTCTTCCATCTCAAGGACTGAAGTGCCCTGCCCATATGAAAATAGTAAAAATAAGAGTGAATTTTCAAGATAACAGCAAACAGCCACATTAAATAGCTCTCAACAAAGATGTTACATAAAGAACGAAGAGACCTGAAGCATGCGGTGCAGCTACATCAGACACCAGATGGGAAAGTACCGTATGAGGAGACAGAGGCAGTACTATAAGAACTTCAATTAAAAGAATAAATCAAAGGGTGGTTATGAAGTACAATCTTTTGCCACTTTGGCTGGAGGTCACAGGCCATTAAGAATCTAGAAAGGTCAGCAAGAGCAAATCTCAGCTATCCTGCATGGCCAATGCCCACCTTTCATGAGATACGATACACATCATTCCCTACCTCAAGGCACAGCTAAAGGTTAATTTTAGCTTGAATGCCCCTAAGCCATTGAAGTCTACTCATTCAGTGTTTGCCTATGTACAATCCAACAGGGACAAACAGCAGAAGACTGCAGGGAACACTCTGCAACGTCCAAGTGAAACAACTGACTCCACATATATGCACAGGAAACGTGAAATTCTTGCTAATTAAGTAAACAGGACAGAGAACACAAAAAGAAACTGAGTTGTCTAGACTAATGTAAGAGAACATTCTTCATCAAAAACTGCAAAAAAATCTATTATTACTGCATGGACCAGAAGGGATGACTGATTCTACTCTTCTCCTCACATTAATCTTCATGTTGCATTACTTCCAAATATCCTCATTGTGCTATGTAGCAAACCACCTCAGGATTTAACAAGTGCCTTCAGGTCTTGAAGATCTGCTGCTAAAGCTTTGCTCACCCTCAAATGTTAGTGAAGGGGAGGCTCACATCCTGCCTTTTAGTACAAAAAGGCTGTCAGCTTATTTTTTTGTTTGTTTTTAATCAAAGAAGTTACATGCATGTGGAGAAATATCTAGATTTTAAGGGCCAGATACAAAACTGTGGCAGAACTGTGACAATACTTAGGCTTCTCATTTTCTATATTATGAATTGTGGAAGGTGTTGTGCCCAAGAGTCCCACAACAGTCATGAGCTGAGTTCATGGTGCAGTTAGCCAGCCAACAGGAAACCCCAGAGACAGGTGTCTTTTTCTCAGCTTTGGTGTATAGCTAGAGTAAATAGGTAGTCATCTCTGTAATGTGGTGATTCACACCTTGTTAGATCTAATGCTTGGCACCCTCCTTCCCCTGGAGAGGAGGGGTGAGGGTGCTGATGGCTAGGGAGGTATCCACGTCTGCACAACATAGCCTTGCTCCAGATACAACACTTCTGAAAAAACAAGTCTATTATTTTAAACCTTAAACCCATTCAATATTTTCCCTAGCCGAAATCCTTACTCTAACTCCCATCTCACCCCTACAGAAACTGTCCTGGGACACAAAAGAGTCTAGATTTCAGGAATGGGGATTCCCTGGTGTCTAACCCCAGAGCTGAGTTCCCCTCACAACTTTTGTCTGCAGGGAAGCACGGACTCCTATCCTCTCCAGTTTTCTTCATCGACTAGTTTCATAAAAAAAGAAACACAGAAAAACGCACAACCACATACCATCCCCCCCCAAAAAAAACCCGTACACTACACTGCCTCTGATATTTTTACCCCTGTAAAATTTAGTTGAAATTGGGTAAAATTCAGAAGTTCCTAGGCAGAACTGACAGATATATGCAAAGTACTATGCCTTAAAATGAATTTTCTCAATAGAACTAGCTCATAATAAAAAGCCTAAAGAGCAGGATTTAGAATTTAACTTTTTCGGTCAAGAGGAAAAAAAAAAAACACACACTGGAGTACAAATCAAATCACAGCAATATATTTATTTGGCTTGATGACTTATCTGGCATACCATTTAGGAGCTCTCTGCTTACTTTACCAGTATTATTTTTGTTTCTAATTTCATACAAAAGCTTTGGGAAACAGTGTCAGGTAGGAGAGAAAAGACTGAGAGAACTAGAAGGGGATTACAGAAAATAAATAAATAAATAAAAAACCTTTTAATCAAATTCCACTGCAAAAGTTCAATGCAGTATGAATTTCAACCAGATCATAGCCTCACAAACCTAGAACACAGAGGGCCTGGCCACACCAAGGTTGACAGATAAGCTCCTCCACAACACCGCTCATTCCAGAAAGAGAAGCAGAATATCAATTTGGTGTCTATGTCCTGCTTCAGCTTAGCAAGGCAGTCACTAAAAAGCAGTAGGGAGCTGCTCATCTCAAACGCTATAAAAAATACATGCACACCAAGGGAGTTAATATATATCTATATATTACATTCACACAGAGGCAGCCTGACTGTATGGAAAAATATGCAGCAATACACCACCACAAGCCTGGTAAAAGAAAATGTCACCATACAGAAAATAAAGGCAAGGCACAGACAAATGTAACTCCTATTGCCTTGTTCTTCTAGGCTGGGACTTTTCACATATATACAAGTCACCTTCAATCAATCACGTCCCTACAGGACACCAATTTTTTTTCCTCCTCTTGCAATACCACAATTTCTGTCATAGCAAAGGTCCCACTCAGCTGCCTATGAACTTCCTGCAGCCTAACCACTCATGCTATGTCCCATGATCTCACATCCCTTGTGCAGAAACCTCAGGCAGCAATGTACATTCTGGTAAGCCTTGTATTAAAAGGGGAAAGCACAAAGGGCTAAGGAGCATGTCTGCATAAATGCATGATTGCTCTCCACGGACCAGGAGCATTCACTCATGCTCTTGCTGCGGTTTGGAAAAAATAAAGCAGTCTGCTGGATTGTCTTAATAAAAAAGGAAAATAAATTAAAAAGCACATGCCATTTTAACTAAGCCCATCATTCATATCACTAGGTGTAAGAGACGTGATCAGCCAACTAGAAATAATCCAGCTGGTGGGAGCCAAGTGGAAAAATGCTCATCCTCATTTCTTCCTCTGCCTACTACATAATAAACCTCTAGTTCTGAAGAGTTCTACTCAAATCCTACTAAAACTACAATGGTTCATTTTGACCTGTAACTTAATCAAAGAAAATCCTTGCCAACAGTGTTGGGAGTGCAGAACAGAGAATGGTTAAAGTAACGCAGGCAAAGATTTTAATACACTTCCACACCTCATACATATAATACTTCAGTCCAGACCCCAACCTTAATACCAGCTTTGCTGAATTCACAGCTATATGTAGCCTGCCACTTCTGGACTGATCCCTAAAGCTGCTGGTCCTCAGCCACCAGCCTATACACTTCTTACTTTATGTTTCTGGTACCCAATTCTCACCTCCTACTCCTCAACAAGAAATATTTCAGATCTAGAAGCATTCTTAGGTTGTGGCAGGGCCTGAAGGTACAGGAACATCCTCTGCTGCTTATCTTCCAAAACGTCTGTTGCTCTTCCTCAGTGCTTTGCAAGTACCTACATCAGGTGGAGGCACTTTCTCTTTGAGAAAAATGCAATTACTGACTTCCTGAGCATCCTGCTGATTCCTGTTTGTGAACAACAGCCAATCTTCCCCCTCTAGTTATCAATTAGCACCTCCGAACAAAATGAGGCAAAACCACCAGCTGTACTGTGACTTTGGTCAGGGCTTTAATGTAGTTTCTTACATTATAAAGGGTCATATGGAGTGAATATCCTATTGTGTCCAAAGTGAAAGTTAACTGCTGTTCATCATGATTCCGGGGATACAAACAGCATGACTACACCAGAAAACAATGTTTCTTGAAAGGTAGTAGGAAACTACATTTTCAATCTGTTTTTCACTTTTGCCTCCTTTTTGGTGAAAACAGAAAATACAATGACATTTTGCAGCATCATGCTGTTTCAATACTGGTTTATATCTGAAAATAAATCTCTATACAATTGAAATACTTAATTTCATTCTGTTGAAATTGAACATCCTAAAAAATGCGTACTGTAATCCATAATTAACATCCACTTTTATTTTTTCAGTTAAAATACTTAAAATAAAAATATTTTATTCAATAGCAAAACCAACCCCTTCTTCTATGAGATTTTAAAAATGCTACAAATAAAAAGAATGAACAAACAAGCCACACAAATATCTCCTGCTGAAACTTCATTGAAATCAATAATTCTTGCAATAAATCATTTGGCACCAATGCATTTAATATATTCCCAGTAACTGATACGATTCAAAACATTCTTACAAACAGAAACAAATACATAGTGCTACTGTCTGTCTCAAAAAGAGGGAAAAAAGTAAAACTTCAGAGAAACAGCTTCTGGTTCTTTTGACATCTGCCATTCAAACACAGCATGTTTTTAATGTTCCTTCCTGTTACTGAGCCTCCATATATCCAGCCTGATAACAGATGAAACAACCACCGCGTAACATTTCTAGAGCTCAACAAAAAATAACAGTTTTACTAGCTCATGACTTGCATTTGTTGTTGTATTTCCTCCCAAAGTGTTTTACAAACAGAGGACATCTGTGAATTTGATATTTAGAGAAGCAGATTCATTCATGTAACAAGTCGTAAAATAACAATGAGCAAAGATCATATACAATTCAAACTGTTCCTCTTTCTCTTTTACTGTGAGGAAGCATTTTCTTTTTTTCATTAGAAGTCTGATAGAAGTGTCAGTGTACTCACAGCAATGAGTCATCTTTTTGTTAAGTGAGGTGAGGAGTGTGATAGCCTCCTCCAGCTAATCAGCCACTGGGGCCCAGCCCAGCACCAGGGGACCTGGGGTCTCTGCCCAGTTTGGGGGACATTGGTGCCCCTTTCCCCTTTGAAGGTGCAACAGGTAGCAAAGGTGAGCACATATCCCAGAGACACACAGACAGGACACTGCCATGAATGGTCACGCAGGCTGTTCAAGGCAAGGACACTTAAAGGAGCAGACATTCTCCTTTTCTCCTTCTACATACATCCTTACATTCTTCACAGTATCTTTTTTTTTCTTTTTTTTTTTTTTTAAAGTTTGGCTGGCAATAAGTCTGTCTTCAATGAACAAAAGTCAAAGTGGTATTTTACAAGAAGCTTTATAAGGAATATGTTCTCTGGAATATGTGGCATATTCAGCAGGTGGTTTATGCGTCATGCCCGTCAGTGTTCAAGAGGCATATGTATAATGCCACAATAATATGCTTCAACTTTTGGTTAGCCCTCTAATGGTCAGGCAGTTGTACTAGAAAAAAAAAAAGAGAGAAATATCTGTGGATTTTTGTCTAACATGTCTACAAACTGTACGAGAGGAAACAGTGAGCACTAAATAAAACAAATAAACATTTTTCAGGATGAAGAAGAGGAAAAAAGGACATCAGCCCTGCCTGGCATTATCTCACTCCATCAAAGAGCACAGAGGCTCTGAGCAGCTGCAGAGATCCTCTGTTTAGATCAAAGTTGGACATGGCCTCACATTTTAGCTTCTGAGACTTTGTCAGAGATTTTAAGCTCTTCAGATCAAACCACTTGCCTGACAGTGATAAAGCTCATTTGCACATCATTTGGCTAAGTACTTAATGAAAAAAAAAAAATACTAAAAATATGAAATGTTGCAAAGCCAAGGACAAGAACACTTTAAAGAAATTCACAAAAACTTCATTATTTCTGGAAGTAATTTGGAGTCTAGAGGTCCACTGGACATCTCAGCAAGCTACAGGGAAAACTTCATAAGTATCAAATCCACATATTCTGATCAGTCATTAAAAGGCCTTCTCTTTCTCCCACTGTCCTTGCTGTACACATTTGCCTTGTCACAAGCTGGTAACCAGATCTAACAATAACAAGGACTGATTTGATGACCCTACCATCTGTACAAAGACGCTCATGGTTCTCTGATTACCTCTTTTGCTGAAATGAATGCTCTTTTGACTTGCAGTTTTGCTCTCCCTAATCTACTAAAACCCTTTCCTAATTATATTATTAAAATGCTGTTAAGATTATTCCAGGAATTCGATTTTTTTTTTTTATAACACTACAAAAAGTGTTTCTTCTGGGTCTGTTAAACTAGTGTAGGAGGTGACAAACACTTCAGAATGATATGTTCATATTTTTCAGGGTGCCAAATTTAGATATGACGGGAGATTCCTACAGGAAAAAAAAAAAAAAAAGAGAGAGAGAGAATAAAACATAAATAGATAGAGTATTTATATTTTGGGCTTCACCAACTTCTATTAAAGTCAATGGAAATGTGGCTTTAATCCTGAAGAACTTGCATCTGGCTTTATAGGGACTAAAAGGGTCACTTTTTTTCTTTCTTTCTTTAAATAAGTTTCTGACATACTGTCCTGCTCTTCAACCACTCCGTTTAAGAAAATTGCTGGCAGCTGATGCGCTATATCACAGCTTTGAGGACAAAGGAGCTTTAGGTCAACAGTACAAAATAAAAAAACAAACAAACAAATAAATAAATAAAACAGAGGACCCAGTAAATGCACATCCTTGATTTGGAAGGGACTTACAAGTGAAGAACAAAACTTCTCCAAAATTGTTGAGAATCTCTGACCTAGAATATAGTAGTGATATAACATCTTTTGACTCTGTTGAATTCTGCATGTCATTAATATCAGAAAAAAAAATTGTTCCCTTCCTAGTGGTCAGTAACTGAAGCTAACACAAATTTCAGCTTCTACATTTTTGCCAACAATTTAAAAAGTAACTAGGAAAACAAACAAACAAAAAACCTTTCCACACCATAAATATATGTGGGGGAAAAAAAAAAAAAAAAAAAAGGAATTCCATATTGGTTCTCATTTTCAGAGAATGTAGTTCCCAGCATCCCTTTGTCCACAGTTAACTAAATGCAGATGAGATTCAGGTCTCTAACTTCTGACTTGTTCTTTTAGTGTAGGAATTAATAGGAAGACACGTCACAGAGATGTCCAGGTCCATGCTACCCCAACCAGAGAGATGAGGTTCTCTGAGAAACACTGACTCTTTCCTTCATACTCAGAGTGATAAGTAAAGGCAAGTAAAAACTCAGCAGTTTGTAGTCCTGGAAATTATTTTGCAAAAGTTAAGATTTCAGATGTGGTTTGAGGCTTCTTTTTAGCTCTACATATTAATCTATGCAGGTTCACTAGTTTAGGTCTCTCCATATAAATGAAGGCCAGAATACTCTCCACAGAGAGCTGCTGTAACTGCCTTATGCAGAAAATTGGCTCATAGGATTAAACACTGGCAAAAAGCCTAAAACAATACTTATCCATGGATGAAATCTATTAAGCATGAAAGAATTATAGGTGTGAGCAAAACAAGGATCAATGGTGCACCGTATGCTTCCTGAAGATGCATATGTACGGAGGCTACATGAGATAGCTGAAAAACACTCATATTGCAGAGAACATGAAAAGAATAGTAGTAATGAAACATTTTAAAGAAAATATTTACTCGAGAACATCATGGGATTGCTGAAATGATTACAATAAACAGGTGAAGTCAGACTTTTCTCATATTCTTCTCAAAGTTATTCTTATATGCCACAGGAGAGCCCCTTCACCCTCAAGAATTTTGAAAAAAACAAAAACAAAACCAAGCCAGGAACACACCACTGGAAGAAGTGGAAAGTTTAGAGTAAATGATTTGTTGTTGTTGTTGGTCTTGACCAATACAGTGATAGTGACGAGCTTTACTGGAGGATTATTTTTCTAAATAAGTACAGAAAAATAATTTTCCCTCAAGTTATCCAAATATAACATCAATAAACATTTTGAAGCAGCAAAGAAATACAAGAAAATAAAAAGATAGAGTGAATTCTCCTTCTAATTTCTTCTCTTCTTTTTAAAAGTTTGGGAAACCTTCATTCATGTGAAGCAATAAAATTACAAAAGTAGTTTGACCTCAGTTTCAGGACTGCAGATTGCATTTCTCAGTGAGTCAGGCTGTTTTCATGCACGCCTTACAATGCAGGCTGTTTTCATGCATGTTTCTACTCAGCCTCTCTGGCATTGCAGGCAATCAGCTGTGTACTTGCAGCTCAGAATGAAACTCTGTTTTCTAATTATAGCTAAGTAGGAGCAAGCGGAGGCTGATTCATAGAAACATGGAAGTGAAAGGTTTATAAAAACCTTTTCCTTCTTTCACAAGTGACATTGACTATAGTGACTATCTCTTAAAGAAGCTCATAAAATCAGTGGAGATTGACAATACTGTGTGATGTCATTTACACACCAGCTAAAAGTAGATGGTACCCTGCTTCCCCAGACATACAGGCTTTTTTGTTGTGCTGGGGGAAGCTAACTGAAATGAAACCTGAACATGCTGGTGACACCTACTTCAATTAATCAAAAAGACTGCTGTTTAGCTTACACTCAATGAAGATTCAATTGACACTTATGAGATCTTCCCAGTGTAATTAGGAGACAAGTTGTCCCTTTCTCTTTCAGTTTAGAGTTACAGATCATTCTATCTACAGCTGTTCGTCAACCTTGCCTTGTGCAAATACTTCCATAAAAATGGAGGCATCTTACTTTCCTGGATTAAAACAAACAAACAACAACAAAATAAAATAAATAAAACAACAGCAAAACAAACAAACAAAAACCAGGAAGATACCAAATGATCCTGAAAAACACCAGAATTAACATTGTGATTTCTGGCACAGAAGACTCAAGGGTAAGTCCATCAGTGGCAATCTAACCTTCCAAAGTAAAACAGACCCAGGAACAACAAAATTTGGTAGCAATGACTCAAACCAGGGACAACATCTGTAAGTGCTGCCTTATTTGCACAATTTGAATTGCTGCTTAATGTCAATAGCTAATTTCTAATCCAGATAACATGATTCCTATGGAAATAAAACTATCTGAAAAGTAGAACAAATCAGTAGTCTTCATGTACCAGATGTCTGTTTGCTGCAGAAGACTAATGGATACTCACTTCTTACAAAAGGCTGTTACTGAAACGAGCATGTCCTTGTGACTCAGCAGTTTGCAGAATGTCTGGTTTGTCAGGTTTGAATCAGGCAGGCTGTCTATGTGGTCTGCAAAGGAAGGAGAAAATGTTAAGCCAGAAGCCTGTAGCTGTTATAATCCCTCTTGCTGATTCATGGCATGCGTTGGATAACTTTGCAAAGTTATCTTCTTAAATATGGACAAAAAAAATCTTTGAAATATTATACAGATTCAGTGAATGATTAAAATGGTCCTTGTATAATGACATTAGTGCCAGCTACCTGATCATTCTACCAGCATGGTGATAAGTGTTAACAGTAAAACAACTAAATGAATCATGCTAACGTGTTGCCCTGCTTCTGTACTGATCTCAAAGTGATGCTGTCACACATCACTGAATTACAAAAAAAACACAACAAAACACAATGCACTCATACATCAGTCAAATATTGTGACACAAACTGGAACAAGTCATCGAATTGAAAGCTAACATCAATCATGAGGACTTTCATTCTAGCCACTGCAGATACAAAAGAAAAAACAAACAAACAAAAAAAACACATGATTTGTCCCAAAATCCAGTTGTTATAATGTGTTTTGTTTGTTTGTTTGTTTGTTTTGCTGGCTTTTAAAATTGTTTTTAATCCTTTTTAATCCTAATCATTATTTATAGAGAGGTTTACATATTTCCAATACGTGCTCGTTGATCACCTGCTTCCCTCAAATAATAATATAAAAATAATAGTATTACAGATGTATAAATATAAATACATCTCCAAAACCAAGCCCCCAGTTTAAGAACACTCTGTTGTCTTTGAAACAATTTTAGAACTTTGCTGTTCACCAAAATAAAAGTTGTAGTCATTCTTATGGCATAACCATTATTGCACAACCATAAAAGAATAAATTATAAAACGATGAGGATTAAGATATTATGCTCACACTTTGTAGGAAGACTCCAGAAGAATCTTTGAAAAGATTCAAGCAGATTTTTGCCTGAGGATCTGTCACATGGCTCTGAGAATGATTTTCAAGTCTTACCTCACAGTTGGCCTACAGACATAAGTTTAACAGAATCCATACATCAAACCATCATCTAGTCAAATTATTTAGTAAATCGTGAATAAAAGAGAGCAAACTTTCATGCAATTAAGAGATAGCTCTTTAAACTGAGAAACAGATTAATTCATCACAGGTAATTATTATATCTAATAATCTGCTAATAATACCAATCTGTAAATTGTGGGAAATCAGGTAGAAACATACAAAAAGGAAGCATGAAAATCCAGACAGATGAGTATTAGTTCAGATCATTGTGGTACAACTATGCAAACAAGAAGATAATAGAGGGCAACAGTGCTAAGAGGGCTTAAATGACAAAAGCAATAAGCATGAAGCTTTCCAGCAATATGAACGCATTTGTCATGGAAAAATGCTGGGAGATTACTAAACAGAAGGGTAAAAAAAAAAACAGAGTTACAGGAAGTGCTGGTGTTTACAACAGGCTGAACATAACAGGGGGAATGGAATCAGTTACTTGGAATGAGAGTAGCAGGGATTAAGTTAGCAGGAAGTTTGATAGACATATCAGTGGGGCTTTGATCAAACATGAATTGAAAGTCAGTAATAGCCAGATTTTGACATTCCTGATGGTTAAATAGTACTCAGATGCAAGAGTAACTCACTGCAGTCAAAGACACTACACATACAATATATATGGCCAACATTAAGGGACTGTTCTTAAGGGCAGTCTGAACCTGTGTGCAGCCTGAATACTTTCACTGGAGCATCCTGGCAAAGCAGCCACAATGGGGTAGTACAAAGAGAAACAAGACCTCTTCTCCCCCATTCTGTTTGCACCCTTCCACCTTTCCCATCTCTGAAAAGAAAGCACAGGTCCTTTGCTCAGCTGGAACTGGCCTTGGACTACTAAAATACTGTGTTGCTGGCAATGCTGATTGGGTACTCTGCCTGGTTCTTGCTCTTCACCCAGGGGAAACAGGGTGCAAAGGATGTTTTTCAAGTCAAAGTATATGTAGCTGTTTACAGTTACAGCTGTTTTTTTTATTTTGTTTTGTTTTAAATTCGTGGTTCATTCCTAGATTAGGAGATACATCAAATTAAAGCGTAATTCTGTGTGCGTACACGTAAGGAAAACACATTTTAATTGAAAGCTACACAAACACTACATTTCTAGTGTGAATGGAGTTCTACAGGCATCATAACTGCCTGCTTTTGTCCCTCAGTAACTTCACTGTATCTTAGCCCCTTTCTGCTGTAAATCCATATTAGTTTATCCTATGGCTTCCCACTCTTGCAGCCTTACCCACAGCTGCCAGCAGTGAAGTCCCTAAGGTACAGAGTCCCCTATATCAGTGCCTGTCTCTGTTCTTATGTGCAGTAATCATGCCAGGGCCATTCATGAGCCTTAAAGGAGAAGCTTTGATATGCTAATGTTACAGTATGCATGCGAGTGAGATCAGAAACATATCCGTGCAAAATTACTGTTAAATAACCATGCCGACAGAAACAGGCCCAGAGTATAGGCACTTCCACTTGTGCAGCAAATAGATCTATCCTCTTTTAAATATGTTTGCATCCCAATTTCATCTTTTTTTTCTTTTTTTTTTATCCTCATAACTGTTGAGATTTTTGTCAATCATAACAAAAACGTTCTCTCTCTACCTGTCAGGAAAACGTATTTTCATCCTTCTTGGGGCAAAATATTATTTTCCTTTAAGGACATCGGCAAGAAATAGAAAAGACAATCCTACAAATCATCCTAAATGTGCAGGCTCATCTCAGGGACTCACTGCACAGAAATCATTGAAGGTCACCACAGGATTAATATGGATGGATTAAAATAGGTAATAGCAATGTGAAAATGGATGGAGATATGTAGAGCTGGGCAGGGAGGGGGAGGGAAAGGATGAAGTTTTTACTTGTTTTTAAGTTTGAGGAAAAAAAAAGTGTATATGATGTATAACATGTATTATTATTTTATTTTTTTTTAGAAAGGAGATAAAATTTGTTAGTTTTAGGTTAAACTGCTGTTGTGGGTTAACCCCAATAGGCAGCTAAGCACCACACAGATTCTTGCTCACTCCCCCAAGGTGGGATGGAGGAGAGAATTGGAAGCGTAAAAGGGAAAAAACTCATGGGTTGGGATAAAGACAGTTTAATAAGTAAAGCAAAAGCTGTGTGCACAAGCAAAGTGTGATAAGGAAATCATGCATTGCTTCTAATCATCAGGCAGATGTTCAGCTATGGTGTGCATGTAATTGCTTTCAGCACAAGTGTCTGGGGGTGGTGATGGGGTCCAGTCCATCCTCATCTCCTCTTTGGAATCTGTTGGAGTGTCCTCCACAAATGTGGCTGAAGTTAAAGGTCTCCCAATATCACTGTTGTGAAAGGGCTGTGAAAACAGCCAATGCCCCAGAGGTGTGCTTGATGGCCTTGCAGAGAAGGCCATTGTGCAAGTTCAACATTCATCAGGCATCAAAGAATACACACCAAAGCTGAGCTTCTAGATCTGAATTCAGACAAAACCAGTCTCCTTTAGCTGACCCCATATTCCTAGAGCCAGTTGCTGGATCCAGGACTTTTCTGGTGAAATAAATTAAATGGAGCAAATTGTTACAAACCTATTGCCATTTAACAGAAGAGCAGACCAGTAAACCCTAGCTTATGTGATGTCACCCCAAAATTACATGTGATGCTCCTCATTCAGAGAGGGATTAATGTATGATGAAGTGAACAGCTGACTGGGTTTCTATCCATTTCTGCCTGTTTTGTTACTGTAAGATTTTGAATTAATCAAATTTTTCTAAAAAGGTATGACACATCATTGACTTCTAAAATAAAACCCAGACTGCTTTAATCTAAGTGCTTCTTTTTAAGCACCCCATTATCCAGGAAAATAGATATTCTTCAAATCTCTAATTTGCAAAGATATTTTAATTCCTAAAACTCTTATGATTATCCACATTTCTTTCTCTGTAAACACAGAACAGGCTTAGAATATAACTGCTACTGTGTTGATATGCCCCAGCTCAGATGAGGATGCTGCTTATTCATAGTGCTACATCACAGACAAGAGGCAGGTGAACTATATTGGGATCATCAGCCATGCTCCCATAACAACAGCAGCTGAATGGGAACACAGTTGATGTCAGCATGACAAGACAGCTGGATCTCATTGCCCATGATAAATTCCAGTTTTGCAGTTGTTGATATCAAAGGGGTCAGCTAGAACACAGGAAAAAACAGCCTGTTTGGGCATACAGGAAAGGCACAACAATGAATCAGTGACTGGAAAAGAATGAAGATCATTTCTTTCTGTGATGAAGACAAGTTCCATGATAAGAAGGATTTGTCTGTATTCAACATGTCTATAACTGAGACTTTTACCTCTTTGCCAAAATGTCAGTGTCTTGCATTAAGACATCTTTGCCAGCTTCTCAGTCTCAGACCTCCAGGTCTATGACAAGGTCATCGAAAAAAACAAACAAACAACAACAAAAAAAAAAACACTGCTGTAATTGCCTGCTTAGAGAATTTTAGATTTTTTTTTTTAATGTGCTTCCCACAATGCCCTCTGTTTTCCGATTTTAGGTTTGCTTTGGTTTGTTAATAACTTTTTTCCTTGATAGTGAGACACCAATCTATATTTGTGTGCCTTCTTGTTTGGATTATTGACATTTTCGTCTTCTGGTGTAGTTTTAATTATGTAACCAACCTGCATTCAAGCTTTTACTCATTCCATATTTGCCTGTTGCCACATTTCCCCCATTTTACATGCGTTGTACTGAATTCTATTAAACACTCCATTGATTTTAAAATCCTTACTTTAGCATTTAACAGTTTATGTTCTCTTGCTTGATCTGTTTCAGCAGAATTATAAGATCATGAATTAAACTATTTTATTTTCCCTCTCTTCATTTCAATCCAAAGTCTTTTGTCTAGTCAAAATCCCTTTAATTTTTATACCTAAACTTCAGAAATCCTACCCAAAAGATGCTGAGGAAATGGAGTCCAGATTATATACGAAATGAATTTTATTTTCAAATATAAGTTCTGATATATCAGGCTTGTAGTAGTGGAATCTGTCCCAGTACACTCAATGGAGGTTGAGTACTAAAATAGGTGCCCAAATTTCTGCAGCATTCCACACTGGAACATTTAGTGCTATTTAACCAGATCTCAATATTAATAAATCACCAGTTAATTTTTATTCATTAAGTTCAAATGGACAGACAGGTCCTTTTGCAACATTTCCACAAAGCAACAGATTTCATGCATGTATAAGCATGGGAAATCATGTGCTTTGTGTCCCACAATGCTCCCAGTTCCTCTTCCATCTTGTGCTTCAAACATGCACATCAGGTTGGATGCCCCTTCTCTGCAGAGCTCTTCAAGGCAGCACACTCCTCACTCATGTCTCTAAAGGGTATTGTTTAGCTTTCTCCTATGGTTTTATCTATGTGATATGATCTGTCACTCTCCCATTTCCCTTTCCCTACCATTAGCTGAGAGCAATGGTTGGGGTCTCACATGTTTTGAGAGAATTCTGAGTGCATTCAGCATGTAGCCTGTGCTGGCTGGTGTAGTGCCCCAGGTCTTCAGGGACAAAAATGCATTGTAGATGTGTCCAAGTAAGATTAAAACCAGGAGAGTGATTACAAGAACAGTTATGTTTCTGCTACTTGCTAGTGCCAATGACCTGTGTCACACTGAAGTTATTGGTGTGATGTATAAAGTAAAATCAATTAATTACAAGATAAGCATAGAAGTATATATGAATTGGAAATGAATATCAGAAGAGAACAATTCTTCATGTAGAAAAAAAATAGCCTGAACGTATAACAACTAGAAAGAAACACTTAGAAAAAGACCAGTTGTCTCAAGAATCTGTGTGTGAAATTAACAACAGGATAAGGAAATAATAGCAATGATATTGAGACATGGTTTCCATCTTATAAATACAGGCTATGGATATTTGCTTAAAACAGGCATCAGATGTGCACAGATGTGAGAAAAAGTATGAGAAAGATCATGAATAATGTGTGAAAATGCTATTCTGAAGTGTATAAAGAACGCGTGGGGAAGAGGGAGGAGAGGAATGAAAACATAAGGGAACAATTTTACAAACTCTCAGGTCCAGGTCAGAAGGGATTTCAGCAAGAGTCAAAAACCTATCAGAGATTATGAGAACTGTGGAAAGAAGAGACTCAAGAGATGCTACTTTTCCAAAGGTATATGTATCACATGATGCTGCCACTGTTGCCATGATAAGGGATGAATAATCTTGTAATAAATAAATTATCGAGACAAATTAAGACTTCTGTTAGAACTATAGCTTGGGAGTCTCAGCCAGCTCAGGGGTACTTGCATGCATTGCAGCATCAAGCATGTAAGCAAATAATCCTTAAGAGCTCCATGTCAAAAGGTTAAACATCAGGAAAAAGCATTTAGGATAACAAAGAGATTTAACAGTTTTAGTACAAAATACATATGTGAATAAATCAGTCTCAAAGAGCCATCACATGCCACCACTTACCTACAACAGTTAGACATCCAACAAATTGTTTTCTCTTTGTTAAAATAAATAAATAAATAAATAAAAAGATTAGGAAGGTACAAGAAGGAAGAAAGGGAGAGAATTATAATTTTGGTCTAATAAAAAAATTAAAAGTCTGATTTTGTTTCTAGATCTTTAAATAAATAAACCACAAACAGTAATATTTGACTTAATGAAAAGCAAAACAACAACAAAAAATACAGTCATCAAATTAACTGCAGTATTTCAAAGTAAAGCAAGAAGAAATGTATTTGAAAAATGTTCAAATGAAACTTTGGAATTGCTAAATATCATGTTTGTTTTTCTGATCAAAATATTTTTGGCCAAATTGACATGAATTAATTAGTTATTGTCCTAAAATATGCATTAAAAAGAAAGATTTAGAAAATGAAATATTAGACCCTCAAATTTTACTCATGAGAGAAGACAGCCTGATGTCTATATTCAGGTCTATATACAAACACTGACTTTAGGCATGCTATGGTGACAACCTAACATAAAACAATTTATTTTTCACTCATTTTAGAAATAGAGAGGGAAGGGATACATTCAAATTGACACAGAGACCATCAAGGCTTAAGTTAATGGCTGAGCTATGAAGTTGTATACTGCCAAGGTGTAGGCAACATGCAGAAAGGGTGAAAAAAGACTGCAGGTTTTCTAAATGCTGGCATCTAACTTGTCAGGTATACATTGTGTAAAACATAGATAAAATCTTTTGCAAGAGGTAATGATTAGAAGTGATGGTTTCAAAAGCTTTACTTTTATTTAACCAGATGGAATTTCAAATAAAGAAAATCATTTTACCTCAGAAAACCCTTGCCACTAACAGCAGAAACCTAAATGAAAAAGCTTGTCTGCCTGGTTACTAAGAAGCAAGGTATTTTCAATTTAAAAAGAGTGGAGTGAAAACTCAGAAAAAAAATGGAACACAAAATCAAAAAGTACATAATTCTCCCAGGAAAAGAAGGATTTTTCATTCAACTCTTGAAAGCATCTCAATATTAAAGGACCTATGAAATTAACATATTGTTACATGTCACATCAATGACTGAAAAAATTCAGTCAAGTCCCACTTGTTCCTACAGATTGCCTTTTAAAGGAGAGGAAAAAAAAAAAAAGGCCACTGCAAAACTTATTTCCAGTGTTATTGTGAACAATTTCTAATCATGTGACTGGTCTAGCAGTACCCAGCTCTGGAGGGATAGGTGTTTTTTTTCCTGACAGGTTCCCTTCTGTTCTTTCTATTTTTAATAGACAGGATTGTATTCCACTAAATAAAGTAGTATTTCAGACAGACAGATCCTTGCTCAGTTTTCTCTAAAATGCACCTTCAAGAAACCCTAAGGATCACTGGCATTAACAAGCATTCTTCAGGTTCTCACCAGAGCTGCCTGCCAACGCATGACAAACTGCAATTATAAGTGAACAGCAACCTTAAGGGCATTATTCTATAAGGTCTAGACACCAAGGAGGGGAAACAGACCTGGAGGTCACTGCTCCCCTCTGCTCTCCTCAATCAGTGCCTCACTTGACAGGAAGACAGTAAATCCTACAGTGCTACCTACCATGCAAAAACCCAGTTCGTTATCAGAATCCAGCACTCAGGGCTTTCTTTGTAAAACATGGAAAGTGATTCCTTTCCTGGTTGCTTTCCAAGGGTCTTTGCTAGGGAATATGAGACCTGTGTTAAGAAGTCCCAGGCCCAGGAGAAGGTTCGAGGCACGGTAAAGTAGCACAGGTCAGCTCAGCATGCAGTGTGGAGTGGAGAGGACCCTCTGGCTGGATTCCTAGCAGTGAATACAAATTCGGTGACAGAGCCATCCTCTTGCAGATCTGCAGACTCCAGGCCAGCGCTGGCTGGTGCCATTCCAGTTCAGAGTATGGGGAGCATACTTGCCTGCCCCAGCTGCTGAAGCACAGCCATGCTCCATCCCTGATTCTGCCTTGTGTCTAAGCACCACAGCTCTACCCATAAATTCTACAACAAACTCATTCTACAACAAACTCAAAAACTTGTCTGAAGTATCTGTCCCTTCTTTTCTCCCGTTCTGTGAGAGAAAACATCGTCACTCCTCACCTACCCTAGTTTCCTGCTTTCAGGAATATACTAAATTAAACAAAAAGTTTATACTACAATAACTAAGGCACACAGATCCACTCCCTTCATCAGCTTGCTACAGTGACAACATCCTTCTGTACTCAAGCAGAGCTGGTACCAAAAGTTGGGCAATGCCTTGTATAGATGCAAGAAGCCACCTACCACCATGCAGCTCTGCTATCTGAGATCCACACATATTCCTCTGGAGAGCAGAAATAAGACTGACTTTAAAAAGTATACTACAATTTCCTTATATAAAACCTCATGAGGACATCCTTCCCTTCCTGTCCCAGAACTATTGCAAAATAATTTAAGACTGCTGTTCAGTACAGCACGTAAACACACCTCTAAATCAGAGCACCAAGACTGCAAGTGACTGAGGTGGCTAAGAGACTTCTGAGCTTTATCAGTTAACACTTGAGGGTACTCCACACAGCTGTTGACAAGTCGATAGACGAAAACGACTTCATGAAGATTTTTTTTAACTAGTTTGCAGTAAAGGCAATGTATCTTTTAAATGTCTTATTAACTTCTCTCTCTTTTGCATCTGATAGTGACATGTTTCTGTGGGAAGGACATGTTTCTCCCTCAAAAATTCAAATTTCTGTATGTGGTTAATAGGCTCAGCAGTGAACTTGGTACGCAGATTTACATTCAGTAAAAAATTCTCATGCTCTTGGCTAGAGAAAGTTCCAAAAGCCATAAAACAGATTTATTAGTGGTAGCTTCTTCATTGTCTAATTATAACACCCAGTATAACTACATCTTCAGTAGTCATGAACAATTTTTTATTTTTCCCCCAATATCTCCAGCACTACCAAAACCTATGGCATGCATTCCAAAGCTTATTTATTTATGCGTATGGCTTTCATATCTCAAGGCTAGATGCATAAATTTTTTAAGAGCTGACATGATCTTCAGGGAAAAAAAAGTTCCCCCTCTGAATTATTTTATTCACTCTGCAACTATCCACTGCTACCCCTTGTTTATCAGCTCATTACTATGACTGAAAATAAGTTTGTCAGGAGAAATACAATTTAAAGAATGAAAACACAAACAGAGAGGGCATCTTGATAACTCAGCAAATATACTTTTTTTTTTTTTTTTTAAACTGAGATAAAACTTTTTCTCCTAACATTCTTTCAAGGATCATTTTTCAAAGCTTTTGTAAAAAGGATCAGAGTAATTTTCACATGGATGCTCTGGAAGCTGTTTTGCTTTGCCATACATGCCTTCTGCATAAAGGCAAAAGGATCATCAGTACAATCTGCTCTGAAGAGGGTCAGTATTTTGTAATTTTAACTTGCTCCAACCCTGAAGCATGGGTCAAATAATTTGTTATTTAGAAGGATGTCTAAGTCTCATCACAAACTCTAAGAAATCAAAATTTTGCAAATCTCTTTTTTTCCAGTGTGTGTGTGTGGTAGGGAATGTGTTAATAAGATAGAAGATTATGTTCTGAATGAATTTTGCTGTCCAAACTAATACCTTAAGAGTTTTTATCATTTTGGCTAAAGTCCATTTTAAGTTCCTGGACAGTGTGATATTGTTGATCCTCTTCCTGTAACAAAGCAGATCCATGGAGAGGTGGCAGTGGGGCTAGCCAGCTGAAATCTTCATCCTCCCTTTAGGAAAGAGATTACACATCAAAATGGATGCAAAGAGCTAGTGAGGCATGTGAGTGGAGGAGGGAGGTGCCATCATCTTATAATGGAAGTTTTTTCTAAGGCAACAAAAGAGCCAGCGGTTTAAATCAAGTTATTTCCCTATGACATGCTGAGGAACAAGTGCTCCAGCAGAGCCCTGTCTATCTGCCCCAACAGCAAACAACTCTGTCTCCACAGCTCTGGTCTTCCAACTTTAGGACCACCACTACCACCAGCAAGTGTTGAAACAAGACAAAAGGAGAGAAGTGCTTTCAAATATTCCCAGGATAAACTGAGCCATAAATTATGCTGAATTGCACCCAGAAGCAGATGGAAAGCTACTGATGTGCATTTTACCTGTTGACCTCAGCTATCTCCTTTAAATAGACAAAACCACACATACTCTTCCCCCCCAGCTGAAATTTGCAAGTGGTCTTCAGACAGGATCCAAAATGACCTCAACATAAGCCTGAGTGTTGGACAGCATGTAAGGCCATGTAGTCAAGCTACTGATCATCTCCATTCCAAATATTTTACAGCAATCCCTGGATGACTACATTTATTACAGTGCTTCCTTCATTTTGCCATGCAAATTTTATTACCCTATTTTTAACTGGTCTGTGTATGTCAGCTGCACATCTCTGTGAATCAGCAAATGTTAGCCTTTCTAACTGGTTTAATATATATATATATGTTTTTTTTTCCTGGAGATTTAAGCAAAATACATTCACCTTGCATCATAAGAAGGAAGGTACGGATGGATACCATGGATCAATGTATGTGATGCAACTTAAAAAGGCTGCAGTGACGTGTAAGTCTGATGCTGTTGGAGACAAGACCTGTGCTTGGGGCAGTTTAAGCCCAAATTTGTCCACTAGAGATTCTCACCTATAATCCAAGTTGTCAAAGAAATGACACTCGCTGGGATGGACTCATGTCTAAAACTGTCTGCTAGTTTCTGCCTTCCTAAGATTACAAATTGAGAGAATAGCTCCAACATAAGGTTAGGGAACCTGACTGTGTTAGTCTGAGTTGAATTTGAGTGAAGTTTGTCTGTTTTTGTTTAGTCTTTATGTTTGTTTATCTTGTATTTCTGCTGCCAATTTCATGGCTGATCAGACAAACCAACAGACTTTTTTTTGTTGTTGCAAGGTAAGGCAAGTCAATAAACAGACAAGTTAAGAGGAAAATATACCCTAAGTGACACCTCCTTTTCCCCTAGCTTTATTAGCCTATTGCTCCCATCAGCTCCCAGATCCTGATGTAACTGCAATATCACTTATCTCACGAATAGACTGTGAAGTCCTTTAGGTTAGGACCTTCCTTTCCACTGTTTTATAAAAACATCAGCCAGACTAGCAGCACTACATAAATACAATAAAATAATGATAATGGATGATAGTAATGGTTAAAAATTCATAACCCCTCTAGAAACGAAATCAGGTGATATTTGCAGCTTCCCAATTTGACTCAGAAGGGACAAGAAGATGTAGCAACATATAAAAGCCAGGAATAGAACCATGATCAGGGAAAGAGCAACAACAACAAAAAGAAAAACAAAGACAAGTTCAAGGAATCCCTGGAGAACTCCAGCTTTTGAAGTCCCTCACATGCACTCACAGCAAGGAACCTGTGACAGCTGCCGCTGTGTATGATACCCTCCCAGCTCCAGTTCTGTCATTTACTGAGCTATCCTGTCATCAGCCAGCACAGAAATAGAGCGTGTTACCCCTGGTCCCATCCTCACTCCTCAGAAAGTCAAAGCCTATTCATGGATCAGAGCTGTTTTGAATGTAAGCATGAAGAAATAGAGATGGCAACAAAGCAGTATTCTGGGCTTTTTCCTTTGCTTTGCTGATACTGTAAGAATTGGTTCCAGATGATTTCCAGATGAAACACACTTTTAGTTAAGAAAATGAAGAAAAAATCACCTTAAAGTGCAGATCCTGCAACTTAGACATGTTTAGTGAATTGTTTTATTTTTACTAAGTTGCTCAGGTTTTAGAAAGGCTAAAAAAAAATTGTAGAAGCAAAAAATTACACTATAGTTTTGTAGATGTCTTTATGTCATGTCAGCATTGCTAGTGGCTGCTAACAGATACAGAATTATATTTGCACTCTAAATAGCCGTTCTTGCATCTCACTGGTTGGTTTCCGTTTCATGCAGTGATGTGGTCAGAGTTTTCTGACTGATCATTTTTGTTGCAGTACAAAACAGATTTGGCTCTTCTCCCCTTCCACCTTGAAAACAAACCTCAAACTGTAATCCCAGCAGGAAGTGGAAGTGTGTTTTTTGTTTGTTTTGTTCTTTTTACCCCCAAACACAATAATCATTCTGTAAGTCAGAAGTGCCTCTTGGAAAGCCGATGTAGGTTCATATTTCTTGGAGAGAGGCAGAATGCGTATCCTCTTCATCCATCAATGAATTCTGAGTTAACAGCTACTAATACTAGCACTCTCCTGTAAATACTTTATTGATGCATAAATACTCATCATAACTGAGATTTTATTATTTTACTATCAAACCTATCTCATGTTTAGCAGCCAAATGTCTCCAGAAATTCTAAATTTAAAGGAACAATTGTATTTTCAGGACATTTAGAACACTAGAGTCAGACTCAGGAGTTACAAACAAAATCCAAATGATCAAATTCCTGCTACAAGTTCTAAAAAAATATCGTCTCTAAAAGCAAGACATTGATTGCATTAGAAATGTTAGCAAAACTCCACTTTTGTTTCTAGGTTGTTAAGAAATAAGCCTGCGTATGTAAACAGCCCAGTGGTATAAATCAAGCAAGTGTAACATTAACCAAAATGGGAAATTATATTCAGCAGTATTTCACCAAACACACAAGAAAGGACAATTTTCAGGCAAAACAAATAATTTCTTTAAATGTTTTTCTGTGTATATGTAAGGAATCATCAGATTAATAAAACAACAGCGAAGTATCTACAGGGCTTATGTCCCCATAAAAAAAAAGTATGTTTCAGAGAGTCTAATTTCTTTTCTGACAAAAGCAGTTGTTATTAAACAATTGCAATCTGATTTTGTGCTTTCAAGAGGAGTATTTATGTACAAAGCTAGTGTGCTGCAGAACTCTTGTTAGCTTTACTGAAGTGTGCATGCATAATATATAGTTGCTGGAAGTGAAATAGAACTACTAAACCAAACCAAAGAGCTGGAAAGGGAGAAGGGAGGAAGAAAAAGACTAAAATGTCTTTAAACATTGTCAAAACCATATCAGTGTATGCATATATAATACGCACATATATATATATATATATATAATGCCCATGGCTATACACCAAAGTTGTGTTGCCAAAAGCAGATTTAGAAAAATAAACTTTTCAGTTAAAAAAATCAAAAAAAATCTGCCTTCCCTTCTCAGGAGAAACCACCTTTACTTACTTTGTTTTTTGTCTTCCAATTTCTTTTAATCCTTTGATAGATTTTCTCCTATAGGCTATGCTGAATGAACTTCTCTTTTTTCACTAAAATCATTCTACTTTATATAAATGCATGTCACAATGTTAATTAGAGTGAGGAAAAAATGATCCTTCCCCTTCTAAGCTGGGTGATTTTTTTGCTGCAAGTCCATTTCCCATCTCCTTCCTTTGTGAATTCCAAGGGAGAATGAGATGAATTTTCCCTCCCAACTGGTGTGAATGGAAAAGTTTAGTCATTGAAGTTCATTTTACATTTATTTTAAAGTCTAGACATTCCTGGCTTTTTAAATTTCCAGGTACTAGGCAAAATGCCTCCACTTTTTTCACTTTTTTTTTTTTTTTGAGGGCAATGCTGAAGGGCATGGAAAACTGAAGGCAAAAGTAGTAGCACAATACTAAAGAGATTGAAAAAATACTCAGAAAATTTCTTCTAAGGATGGAAAAAAGAAGATATATGACTCGGATTCAAAGAGCTCAATCTGCTTAACTTATCAGAAAAGAATGAGAGGTGACTTGGTTGAGATACGTAAGTATCTTCACAGGGAGGAAGTATGATGCATAAAGAACACTTTAATCTTTGGGTGAAAGGCATGACCAGAGCCTAGCAACTGAAATCAGATAGGTAAGAGTGAGAAATTTGCTATGTACATACTTCACAAGGAGATTGACTAAGAAATTCTTGAGGAAAAGTGTGGGGCCTTGTTCACCTCCTCTTTTCAAAGCCATGATTCGATGTCTTTCCTTAACCAAATATTACTTTATGCTCTGAAATTGTCTGTTACAAGGAGAATGGGGTGGAATTTAACGCCCTGTGATATAAGAGGCCAGACATATACATTTCAGTCTCTTCTAGCCTAGACAAATCTGGGATTCATTACAAAGAGGAGTAAACAAAGCATTGGAAAATACAATTTCATCCTGCATTATCAATCCTGTAGATTGGGATAGCTGACATTGTGGAGCTCAGTTCCATTGCTCAAGGCCTTGGCATTGTGAGAACATGGCCGAAAACACAGCAATTTTACCAACATGTATCACTTTGTATGTCTTGAACCCCCAGGATATAATCAACCAAGATGTCATTTATTGATTTTTTTTTTTTTAACTGTTCATGGTGATAATGTGATATAACTAGAGTACCCTCTTATGTACTTAGAGATAAAACTACTTTGAAAATTAGATGGCAAAATTTGCAAGCTATAAATGTAAGGCACTAGTGATTTCTCTCCCCCCAAAAATAAAAAAAAAATAAAAAACAAGTGATACACTTCTTTTGAATAATTATCATATGGCCACCTATATTGTAAAGGGGACCAATTGATTAAGAGCAGACATGGAAAAAAAATATAACAAATCAATTCATGAAAAAAATAAGAATAGCACATCCAACTGAAAATGGACAGGGAACATAGCTAGAGAGAATAGAGACACAATTTGGAGCAATGTGTTATTAAGAAATAAGTTGAGATTTTTCAGGCTTCTTTTTTTCCCACTGAATAACAGAGATGAAGAACCACCTAAATTATTTAGACTGCCTCCAGGCTACATATGGGGAGTACTATTTGAAAAAGCTTGGGTTTGTGTTCCGGGATTTTATTGAAAGGACAAAATAAAACCCAATTCCCTGGCTGGTAGCTCATTAGCTGCAGCCCAGGGTCCGGGCCATTACCTGTGACCTGATGATTTACTAGGGAGCACTATGAAAATGCTGGAGACCTGCCATGGGATTGCAATATACCTGCTGCACCCACATCTTTCCCGCTGGCTTCAATCTACCCAAAAACTAATATAGAGGTTTGTGGTGAAAAAATAAATAAATAAATAAATCTGGGGCTGATGTGGAAGTAGCATGGAGGAGAGCAGCATTCCAGAGGGCCAAATTAATTTCCCTAGGGATCCCCTACTTGTAAAATCCCATAAAAAAAAATGTCACTTTTCATTCGCAAAGCAACTTTGATTGCTAACAGCAAACACATGCCTTACTTTGGCATAGAACTCCACGCCATCAAATAAATATTTTTTTTGTTGTTGTTGTTTTTTCCCCCCTAACAATCTGTCTCACACATTCCTTGGCTGCTTTTAAAAGTCACTTGTAAAGTTTCACACTTGCATGCTGTGAATAGGAAAGCTGGAAAGCTCAGTGTCTCCAAGGATCAATAAGCTTTGAGTCATTTTTGTTCAAATGGGGTGAAGCAAGTCCAGCAATTGACAACTGCCATCTCATGGTGATTGCAGGAAATGAAAAGGTAGGTCTCCAGATCGTTCCTGACAGGCAGAAGAAAGCATCATGTGGGCCTGATTACATGTTGCTTACACTCGGGGACATCAGAGATTCAGCAAAAGACATTACAAAGGAACACTCTAAGTTCACTATAACAACAAAATTGAATACTAATATACTATAACACCAGAGTGTTCCTCCGTGCCAGCACCCAAGTATCTTCAAAAGTCTATATTAATGCCAGCAGAAAACATTATGGGTCCTGGTTCAAAAACACAAATTTAAACTAAAAACCTAGCTTAGAACAGAAAAAGCACAATTTAGGCACCCTGCCAGTGTGAGTCCCCACAGCAGACAACTGGTCAGACAAAATAATTATTATGTCAATAAAAATAAGGAGGGTTCAATGTGGTGCTGGATATGGAAGTTTTGGGGAAAAAAAAAAGAACAGGTTTCAAAGAATTTTTCTCAAAGTAACAAATAAATAAATTTAGAAGAAAAATCAGAAATCTGAATAAAATGCTTACACTTGGGGCAATATGAATCACCATACCCTTCTGTGGCTCTTATGAGAAATGTATTTGTGGGACCTTCAGGTCCTAACTATTCCAGAATACTTTGCTCCAAGAAATAGAGAAATGCCTGGGGCTCCCTTGGTCTCCCTGTAGGAATGAAACCAGTCTGGATACAAAAGTTTCTTTAAGCACAGAAATTAGACTCTTAAACAATTCCAGGAATAATTCCCACCTGATCAGAACTAAAAGTATACCCTTGGACCAACATGGGAAGCCCCATATCTCTTCATCAGCCCAAACTCTGTCCCCTCCCCAGTTTCCTGTGTAGTGCAGGCCCTGGGTCAGCCTGCTCTGCGCAGGCTCTGCCTGGGCACCTGAGTGCTACCACTGATTTCAGTTCAACCAAGTCCACATCCACCCTGTTGCATTAACTACATGGTGCTCCAGTTGCCAGTGCTGTCTGATGCAGAAATCCATTTACATTATAAAAGTCATTGGCTGATACAAATCTGAAGTGTCCAAACAGACACACGTACTGTTCGGTTCATGTAGTTGAAATAGTTTTTTTTTCCTTCTCAATTAAAAAAGTTATAATAGAAGTTGAATGGAGGTAGATGTTGGTATTATGTGGACATAAATTACATTGAGTGCTGATTCCAATACCTAACACTAATTACTCCCACCACCTTATCTAGAAATAATTAGTGAACATCCTCCTGAGAATGGTATCCCTGATTCTTCTCTTTCCTACAATAAAATTACTCAGGCTTTACACCAGTGTAACTAAGCAAAGGATTACTGTCGTTGCCTACAGTTTTAAAACTCTTCTCGCCCGCTGAGTGAGCATAGCTTTTTCAGTGCAAGATATCAGCAACTGATTTCCTTGGGAATTACAGAGCATAAAACCTGAAGACAGATACACACTTAGCAGTAAGCCCAAGATTACATGTTTGTACTGATAACAGAGAAGTAATAAAAAGAAGGAAACACTTAGCTTAAACTCTGAGCATATGGAACAAGAGTGCGTGTGGAGGGGAAACTCAATTATTTAGTGAAAAAAACATTTTCAAAATAGTGTTTCATTTTCACGTCCTGCTGTTTCTTTTTTTTTTTTTTTTCTTTTTATCCCCGCTACTCATTTCTTTGGTTCATTTTCAATCTCCACCTGCCTCTAGAGCAGCAGATAGACCTAGTCAATCTGCAAGTCCATAGACCTTGGGATCAGTTGACCTGGGTCCTGGCCCTGCTGAAGCCCTCTGACACTGCAGACAAATGGTATTCTGTGATGGGGAGAATTTGCCAGGCTTACTCAGCTTTATTTATAAAAATTAAACACTCATGAAGAAAACATACTCAGATTCCTGAAACACCATCACAACGTCTACATCTGAAATGGAAATTTGTTAAACCTCTGTGACTGCTGAGCCTTGAGGCACCTATATTCATACATGTCAAAAATCTGATACTTCTGTGCTCATTTGTAGCAATGCCAGGAATTGCCTGAGTATTTACCATGAGGAGTTGCAAACTTAACCCTATGTCTAAATAAATATATGTGGCCAGCTTTGCTTCTCACCCAGCTAGCTGGTTTCTGGGCACCATCACACTCATTTCTCAAAATTAGAACTAGCTATTCAAGTCTAGTGTGAAAGAGAGGGGAGATGGTGGCGCCACTCCAGCCATTAGCTTGGTGGACATTGCTGCTGTGCAAAGCAGAGAGGCCCCAGACTCCAACCCATTCTCCATTTGTATGAGTTTGAACCCATGCTCCCTGCATCCATTTTCTAACTACTAGCCTAAAGCATGTTTCAGTGGTAGTTTTCTTGCCTGCTTATCAAAGTAATGTTCATTTTTTTTTTGGAACTATGAAGATGATAACGAGCAGAAAGGTGTGTTTTTTTTTTTTCCACATTAAGTGGAATATAAAAAGATATCTTAGCATTACATTCCACTAGACGCTGTTTAGGGAAGGTTGGCACCGGCACTTTACCAGTCTCAACAACAAAATCTGGGCAAACTATTTCTGCAATTACATTCATGCTGTGTGACAGCCCTTTCTTAGTTATACTCATGCATATTTGCATATGTACATACAAGATATATTCTATATCCTTCCACACTACGCATCTACAAACCTCAGGGCATCCTTCTGTAAGGCAAATCAAGAGCTGACCTCTCCACCCTTTTTCAGTAATATGTAGTTCACAGACATCCATCAAGCCATTTGCTGTCCTTGGATTCAAACCCCAAAAATGATTAACCATGCTTAGGTAATCTCACTATTAAAATCCATCTCATCTTTTATTACAATAAGGACAGAAATTTGCAAATGTAGGTGTTGGGTTCTCCAGCACCTAGATTGGCAAAGGAAACATATCAGAGCTGATTAGCGAAAGAGAGCTCTGGCCTCTTCCCTTCCCTTCCAGACTGTACAATTTCACATCACCCTCAAATGATATGGTAGCAAGAGAGCTCCAATAAATGCTCTTAGCAGTTGATAAAGTAAGAGACAAAAAAGTACCTGGAATAGGCCCTTTTTGGCTAGCCTTCTGCAGGCCAAATATCAAGGGAGAAAATGCAGCTATCCTGTGGATGGGGAGGAAGGTGGCCAACACATGCCTTTCTGTTTCTGGAATATATGTTACACCAAGACGTATTTATTTCTTAAGTATGAGGGAGAAAACAGCAGTTTTTTTCAACATCCTCAGTAAATCTAAGTCTAAAATGCTTCATGGAAATAAAGCCAGCTGGGAGCTTTCCGCAGAAATGTGTTGTGTTTTCACTACTATTTGTAGAAATGTGTTATTCAGGCAGATTTCTGAATTTAAGATTTGGGATTTCCTTCTCCCACTCTTTATTCATACATCATTTCTTCACATTTTGAAATTAAGAGGAACAAACTTTTTGTCCAGGAGAGCCAACGGACAAACATGAAAGAGTAGAAACCAAATGTTTTCAAGATATTGGAACAAGTATTTTGTGTATCTTTTTCAAATCGAACATTTTAAATACCTTCACTTATGACATGAAAAGTATTTGAGGACTCAAAGATTGAGACAGGAAAGTAATTTCTCCTCCTTATTGCAGTGATTCAACTGTACAGCAGCTGTTTTACACTTTTCCGTTGCACTCCACCCACACCCAAACTCAAACAGAACCAGCTTCAAATCTTTCACAAACGTCCATTTTTACCACATATATCTAATGCAAAAGTGGCTGGGAAGACTTTTTTTTTCCCTCAAGTCAATTGAATAACATAATAAATGCCTTCTGCTGAGATCCTCTGATCATCATCATCCACACAGCTTTCAGTTATGGTACACATTGCAGCTACGCAAACTAGGAGCATTGTATCATTTGATGTTGATTCAAACCACCCCACCCCACCCTCACCCCAAAACAAGGGAAGGAAAGGCACAAAATATCCCAAACATCTAAACAACAAAGTAAAAATTCAGTACATCATTCTAGCAGGCACCAGAACGCAAGATTTACTGCCAAATTGGCAGGAGTTTTCAGTGCTAAAAAGTTCTAGTCCAAGTCCAGAGAGAGAGTTTTTTAACTGGCCTTTCTCCTGCCTTACTTTCATTTCTCAGCAAGCTTCACCTGCACTTTGAGAACTAAACCAGAGCAATTAGCTTTTAGCCCTACCTTTTATAGCTAATTGCCCTTAAGGCAACTGCACAGATTCCCAGGTGTCAGCTTTCTGTGGTGTTTATGCAACTCCCTGAAGGAAGCAAGCAAAGGCACTGAAATAGAAAAGTTCTTCAGCACACATATACGTAAAATGGGAGCTTAAAAAGCCAACAAGGCAAGATGATCATTAATTTTCTATGTATATCACGTTCACTCACTGAATTATACAACATGATAGCATTACAAGCAGAAAAAGCTTCTTAAAGACAAGGATTAAAAAAACTCCTCCAATTTCTGCAACCTTACAATGACCCCTAATTGGCACTTGAGATCCTTTAGCCACCAATATCATATTCCTAAAACCCTTGAGAGTGTTTTTATTATTATTATTTTTTCCTCTCAACATTCATCTAACAAGCTTATGTGTTGTTTGTCTGAAATAGAGGTCAGCACACATTGCAGGAAAAAAAATTCTGCTAGCTGGAAGGGGAAAGTTTCCTTTTCAGTCATTGTAGGTGAACTCACCTATTTGTGCCAGCAGGAAATACAGCCACAGATCTGGCTCTCAGCTGAGATTTCAGTCTGTTGGTTTGGTTTTAGGTTCCTGGAGTGGCATTCCAGTGGAAGGTGGCACTGGGGACTCCATATCACCCCAAGGAGGAGGAGATGAACACTCAGAACCCACACAGTGCTGCTGCTGCCACCCAGTAACCTCCAGAATACTCAAGGACACGGCCCTGTGAAGCTTTCACTAAAACAAAGCTTGTATTACCCAATTTGAGGTACTTTGAAATCTGGTAAGGCTAATAGATGTTGACTGAAACTTTTTTTTTTTTTTTTTAAGGAGCTAAGCTGTTCTGGACAAGTCCAATATTTATATGGGAGACAACTTGAAAAAACACGTTATTGTATACATAGTCAAAGATGTCAGACTCATAAATGCCCCAACATTTACAGTTTCACACCATTATCTTAACACCTGTCTTGGAGTTTTTCTCTCTGATCCTGACTACCAGGACAGACCTCTCTTATTCTGTTGTCAGCTTGGAAACAAGATCTTGCAGCTCAGTAAAACTGTTCAGACAAGGCCTATATGGTACTTGACCTACAGTGAGGTGTCTTTGCAGAGACAATCATTAGGTTTGTCAGTAGATTCCATGGTTTACACAGGGAAGTCCACACAGCATTTCTGTGTCCACAAAGTGACATGAAAACCATCTCTGTGGAGGAAAACTCAGGAAAGAGGAAAACAACAAAAGAGAAGGTTTCGGTATTTGTGACACTCACTGTTAATGCCAGGTGTTTGTACACGCTCAGTTGCTCACAGATCTACTGGCTTCTGACTAATTAGCAATCTTAAGTGGTCCAGCTAAGCAGGTGGCAAACTGGAATGCATTGTTTTGTTTTGGTGCCCATATTTCACAGTGCTCTGTTAATGCCTTTTTATTTGTATTTATATTTTTGCTGCCTTGCTTTGTTTTATAAGTGTTCAGAGTACTGCACAGCATTATGGTACACGATCATTTTTCAAACCATTAAATGTTAACTTCATTTTCTTGTGTGAATTATGTTTTGCTCTTTTAGTTTTGTAATGAAAAATAAGTACAGGTTATGCAAGCAATAACCCCTGTGTAAGCAGCAGCTATCTTTTTAAACGGTTTATTATGCCACAGTCTGGTACTCCATTAAATATAGATTACAGACTGTTGAATAAATGAATATCAACTAAGCAGACCCATCCTTCTGTACATATCAATGCAAATAATGAATCGTGGCACCTCATGAAAATGTATAACCCAGAAGAGTGGGTCAAGAAGTAATTACACATTTGTCTTATCTCATGCTTCTTGCTCTCAAAACAGCAAAATGCGTTTGTGATGGTTAGGGGACACTGAGAAAGCTCTTATGACCTGTTTTTCCTGAAATGTGAAAAAAATATATATTCTTCCTCATAGTTTTATGTAGATGGGTTTAGATTTCCAGGTATATTCTTAATAATACCCTTTATAAAAATATGCTTTTGTAGTTAAGGGTCTAACTGTAAAATTTGGTTCGTATCTTAGCCCTTCTTCACGTTTCCCATTTTACAACTGAAAGACTAACAGAAGGATTCAGTTTTGGAAATGTAGGTAATTATCCAATTAAATAGGTTAGCATATGATTTTGACATTTACTATACTCCATTGTGTAAAAAAATCACACAGAAATGTACAAGTGTACTTGTTTATGTAGTTATAAGCATACAAAAATATCTTAGTAATGGACAGCTAATCCAGACAGAAAACATGACTATGATATTCTCTAAAACCAACAAGATTTAAACTGATACTGATTAGATATAACTAAAATTTGGAAACAGGAATTTCAATTATGCTTGCTTAATGTTGAAATAGACTAACTTGTTGCATATGGAACAGATTAAGAACTGGAATGAATTAATCATTAGGTTATTAAAATAATACCATTAACATGAGCTGTATACCAGGAAAAGTTATCTTTAGCTGCTCAGGAGGAATTATCTGCTGATCCCAGCTTGAATAAATGGACTCAGAGAAGAGGCTGTGTCAGTGAAGGGAAGAATAAGCCAAACAATTAACTTGCTTAAGTATCTCTTGCCCATATCTTCCAAGGCAAGTTTTCAGCTGCTGACAACTGTCACAGTTCCTCTGATTTCAGTGTTGACATGCCAGTTCACATTGCTTGTGAATAATAATTGCATCTGCTTGATAAATGAATCTATATTAACGTTAAAAATCTATTCAGTCACATTCATCCAAGAATTTCTAGCATTTGTAGCCAGAAAGCTGGGAAAATAAGATTCATTTTTCTAGTATGGAAACAGAAAGAAACTTGATTGTTTTTTTTTTGGCCTGCAAGTAGTTTGTTAATAAATTGCTAAAGAAAAAAAAATCTTTTAAATTAAAAGGATGCTATTCATGCAAACAAACTGGATAATTATTGCATATACATTTCCTACCCTTCCTCCACCCAGCCAGCTATGACAGTTAATGCCTGGAACCATGCAAGTTACAGGTAACAACCATCCAGAACAGGTCGTACTGTGAGCCAGTTAAACCAGCACTGAACACTTTTCATGGGCTGACTTCCTCTAGAGCACCACTGTGCAGGTAAGAAGAAAAGGGCACACAGCTTGTTACTGAATGGAATCAACATTTTTATGTTTATTTGCATCACTTGAAACTCTATCTTGGTGAAAAAAAAATCTCCAGTTGTTTTTTTTCTTTATGTATCAAATGAGAGGTTCCACAAATTTCCCCCAACTGAACACAGAGGCAAAGAATGAAAGACCGAAGTGGAAGAAAAAGCATAGGAGGAATTCTATTATCTGCCCATCAACTCTTTCTTGTTATATGTTGCAGATATATTCCTCTCTTGCCCATACAGATTCACTGTTGTCCTGTGCTGCTCTTAGGATAGAAGTATTTTATCAACATCACAGATACAGACCAGTGAAAAAACATGGTTTATGACAATTTATGGCTCCAAGATCAAACCACTGTTCTTATTCTTTAAAAGAACACAGAGGAAGCTGACCTTAAGCATCCTCTAAATTAGCTCCAAGGTATACTTTAAGCACTTTTTTTTTTTTTTTTTGATCACTCTTCTAGGGTCTTGAAATTCACTTAAAATTTGGGGAAAATGCCTTAGAAAAGCAGAGAAAGTAAAGCACAAGGGAAAAAAAATAATAAAAAACAAGGTCATACAGCACTCATCTGTTTTTTTGTTTTGTTTTTCTACATCCTTATCATGAGGGAGCACAAGCTATCATTCAAAATACCGAGTACTCTGTTCCTAGCCACCAACAATCAAGGAACACAAATCAACAGCCATACACCCCATTTATGGTTCTAGATATGTTGTTTCCAAACAATTTTCTTTTATTTGTATTCCTAAATAATCACCATACAGTGGTAATATTAGTATTCTCAATTTATAGGTATAAAAATGGGATCAGAATGAACCTATATTGTTTAGGCAGGATAGTAGACCAGAATGAAATAGTATCAGTCCGATAAATTTTTCATTATTTTCATAGCAAGCATATATATATATATATATAGCATGCACCTGGAGAGAGAGACATATTGTTACATTTGGTCATGTGAAATTACATATATCTATTTCCTAGAGAATGGAAGAACCACTCCATTTTCTTCAGAAGCCTTACTTAAGGCTTATTATTTTTTTTCAGTGATTGAGGATATTGTTTATATTAAGTGCCTGCAGTTATGCTTTCTTGGGCACTCAGTGGTGTGGTGTGTAAAACCACAGACAGGATGGGTTCACTGATACGGTAAAGAGACTGCACTGAAATTCAAACTGTGTGGTAATGTGGTGGGAGAAAGGTGGTGATTTCATTTATCACAGCTGATGCTACCCTACTTATAGGGAACTTCTCAGGTCAGTATTGCAATAAATAACCCAGCACAAGGTAATGATCAAGCTAGGGTCTTCATAAAGACACATGACCATTGCGATTGTGTTTATATATTGTGATTCACTTTGCTATCTATCCAGAGAGGACAATATAAAACACAAACCTGAGATTAAAACAAACAAACAAAAAGAAAAAAGCCTACCTAATACACTAGTTTTGCTTGTTTTATGACAGTGTGATTTTGGGAGTATTTAAAATTCAAGAGTGCAATTATTATAAAATGCAGTGAGCAGCAAGTCTTCTAATGGTAAAGAAGAAATGTGAGAAGTAATGGCTAAATCAATAACACCTAGCTCTTGAAGTATGTTTAGTGTGTCTTATGTGAAATATCAATAATTATTTATAGCATGCAAAGACGTCTTTAGTGTTCAAGAGATATGCAGAAGAGAAATGTAACAATGAATTATACACTTAGGTATGCACAGTCAGTTCAGTTCCATTTTTAAACTATGCTATTAAACATGTCTTCAACAAGCCTCACAAACTAACGATGCTGCCTCCTTTCCAGATCTGCCTGTTCTTGGGGCAGTTGTGCCTAAACCAGCTGCCTCCCCCTATCTGATCATTCAGATCCACACAACAATTTCCCTTATATTAAGACTTAAACACAAAGGTTTTCTTGTCCAAGGATAGAATTGCAAAGAGTGTTAATGGTTTCACAACTCTCAGGCCTGCAACTGAAGTCCACCAGGTACAGATTTTAATTTACCAAAACCGTCAGTTTGGCATCTGGTCATGATAAGAAATATTACTGTTTCCCTAGACTCATCATCACAGTGTAGATCACATGTCTAATGCAGGTCACATAGTATCTACCTGTTCAAATTGTGATCAATCTGCTCCAAAGCAGCCCCTTGACAAAAAGAACAAGTGGTGCTGATCACTATGGTCTTGTCAGTCTGGCCCCTATGCCCTTATAAATCAATGAAAGGGGAGTATCTGAAGAATATTGTAAATCTGAGTGAAAGCTATTGTGAGTTTGCCCTGAAATTTCCTAATGTCCCTCTGAAAGCAAACCGTTTCAGTACTTACAAATTAGACTGATCATAAGGTATGCAACATAGCAAGTATTTCCCATCTAATTTTCAGTTCTATTTTCTAGAACACATTTCAGATGTTCCATACTAACATGACTGCAGTGCCCAAAGGCACAAATCATCCTTCAGGCTCCATTGTGCTAAGAGTTACTCAGACACACTCAGAGGGCCTTTTACCACATAGCTTGTGAGCCTAGAATACAAGCACTGTGCACAGGCTAGGAAAATATGGTTACAGTCACATACATAAAAGTTGATATATCGATACTTCAGGTTTAATATTAATGATAGAAAAATAACTGTAACTGCCAATAAACTTCATCTGCTATTCATCAAGCTCTCATTTGTTGCATGACTTTATAGTGGAGGGGACACTGGAGGAGAAATTTGCATTAGAAAAAGCTAGTAGTAGCCTTCTGCATCAGCAGAGAAAGCTCTCTGATATGGTATGCCAGACAGCACATTACATGTTAAAAATAAGGGCATGTAATACAAAATATTAGTCATACCCTGTTCAGTCAGGTCCTAAATTCTACTTCACTTGCACAGCAGTGAAACATTCTAAAGAAATTATTTCTGTACTTGTGGATCCACTAATAAAACATACCCAGATCCATTTGCACTCTTTCTTTCATATAATGCCCGAATGGTCACAAAGTTTCCAAACCCTGAAAATCAGCCACTCCTTTTGAAAATGAGCAGACTGCATATTAATTTAAGGCAGACAGAAAAACAACGTCACAACCAGACAGATGGGAACAAAAGACTAAGGCAGGAACACTACTTCAGCTCTGACAAAGGGACAATTCCTGTAACACCCACAACCTCCTTTGCATGGATTCAAGTCCAGGAGCAAGCAGGACTCTTACTTAATATGTCTGCTTGGACACACATAGAAGCAAAAATTGCTTTCATCTAACTGTCCATCAGCAGTTCCAGGGTTCCTTTTAAATGAAATATAGTAGTGGCAGAGTTTGGGATACTATAAGCCTGAAATACAAAATCCTGATTAACGCAACAATTCTAATATACAGTTGATAAAAAGAAAAATTTTTCCCAAGAATATTCCACAAAGATAGGCCAAAGTTGCTAAAATAATTTCGGGTGGGGGAGCAGAGAAGAAAACTCCAATTATAAATTGAATGGTATTTGAACCAGTGAATCCAGAAATGACTTTGTTTTGCATGAAAGGGAAATCTGAGAACATTGAAGAAATTCAGTCTTTGTTCTTAGTACTACATGATTAATTAGAGATAAGACGTTTCAAAATGTTTCTTCATGTATTTTTAATTCCCAAGAGTTTATTAGTTTAACTTAGTTCTATGAACAAACTTTAGTCTGTAGTCTGGTAAAAAAAAAATCCACTTGTATATATACAAAGTTTTATTTTTCTCTCCTGTAATCCCCTTTTTTTTTCTTGGGGGGGGTGGGGGGGGGAGGGCAGGAATAGAATATTTAAAGAGGAAAGCTATTTTCCTCCATTTTATCCATAAATGGCATATTGACACACTTGCTTATAATGTACAAACAGGATGATATTTATTTTATCTATAATATGTTGAATTTTCTTATTATTACACTGGAGTGTTTCTATAATCTTCCCAACTTTCTCAGATTCTATTTAGATACCACAGCACAAGCAAAATTCTACTGCTATTCTGGGATCTGCAGTCAATGTAAATTGCTGTTACTCAGGTGTCAGCAGCTTAATAAATTTGTTTGTTTACAGTTCATGACTTTTGAGTGTTCCTGCAACAAATCTTTCTAAATAGTGGATCATTTAAAAAGTATTCTAATGAGTGTTTACTAAGAACTCTGCTTCATTGTGTGACTAGCCATGTTATTTTCTTATAGTGCGTGACAGCTCAAGTGCTTTAATATTCCATACAAAATTAATCCATTTAAAAGAAAAATCTAATTACGCATGAAATGCTTACATAATTTTAATCTAATTACATAACTATTAAATGATTTCTACATTATCATACCCCCCAAATATATTTTTACTGTTCAGATGATACTTCATTATCATAAAGTACATTTTTCAATAGATCTAAATTAAATCCTTGTAGAAGATACAAATCAGTCATATTCATCCTCATGGTAATTAAAATGGAAGGTTAAGTCATTTAGGCCAATATTTAATGCTGAACTAGTGATGATTGGAAAGGCAACATTTCTAGCTGCCTAGAGGCTCTTGGGCTGAGGTTTAAAGATCTTGATTGTAGAAATAAGGAACTGTGAACACTGAAGTTCAATCTGCACACGTACTCTGTGCTAACATTAGGAGATCAAAGGCTATCCACTGAGATTTTCTAGGGCCTGGTAAGACACTTCATTAGGAAGTTTTAAATGTGGATATTATTACTGGACAACAGGTCACAGGAGGATGAGGATGTCTTATATTGAATGTCTTATGGACAACTCCTTAAAATTGAATAAAAACCATTCATTTCACTTGAAAAGCCCAGTTTTGGAAAGACAGGAATCTCTGAGGCTGCTAAAAATATATCAGAAAGAACATCCACAGCCATAACTAACTGAAAAAGTTGTTAAAGTTGGTGTTTCTGATTGATTAAAAAAGTTCCATGTAGTGAAGCAAACAGCTGTGACTGTGATTAGAAAGGTATTTTATCACAGGTACCTTGGATTGCCTAGAGAGATCTATGATTGCCAACACTTTTTTTTTCCCTTAGTCCTTTCAGCCATTTTCACCCCAAATCTCTCCCATTCCCTATTTTTTTTGCCCTTTTTTTTTTTTCCAAAGTGAAAAATGTACAATACCAGGTGAAAAGAAAACTCTTAAGTGAGTCCATTATTTCTCCTGTTTATCTGCTATCCAGGACAATTTTCAGCCTCTCCCATAATCTTCCCTGTAACTAAAAGATGTTGCCTAGCTCTTCAGTAGAGAGCTACGAGGAAATGTTCTCTCAGGTTTTGCTTTATACCATCAATCTCCCCCAAAGTCCCACTGCAGTTTGTTGCCAGTTTTGCCTCTCGTGGCTGACCCTACCTTCTCCTTGAGCAATGCTAAGGCAGAGGCACGATGCCAGTCTTCAGGCTGTGACCCCCATTTCCCAAGGTAACAATTTTATGGATCCATAAGTCTTATCTATGCTGCACTGCCAATAGTTGTAGCCCTGATTTTTCACACACAAGTTGTGGAGGATCTGAAAGGGCAATACATTGGTTTATTGTTCCATACAGTCAACTTGACCTTGGTCAATGCTACTTTTTGTTGTCTCCTAGATTTAGTCCCTCCCAGCAATGTAGTGTGTGGCCTCTTTTCCCAAAGACCTTGCTGAAGACAAACAAATAGCAAACAGTTTTTCAAAAAAACCTGCTGTAGACTTTTTTTTCTCCCCATGAAACAAAGCCCCCTGCCTCCCTTTTGTTTGAAGCAGAGAAAACAGTAACACGTGGCTCTCTTTTCCAATGTCTCTTCAGCACTGTCCTCCAAAGGCTTTTTCAGGAACCAAAGAAAATCCTGGCCAGTTCATATCCTGACCATATGACTCGTTTGAAGGACTGACCCTCTTCATCTAATTTTATTTCCCCCTGCTTTCTACCAACCTTTTGGGACATTTTCTAGTGTCTTTGCTCTATGTTGTGCACATCAGTTGATTTAACACCCAGATTTTGATTATGAAAAAGGTCTCTGCTGAGATCAGTCTGGACAAAACTATTCCCCTGTCTCTGTTTGGGACCACATGGCCACCAACTCCACAAGTCCACAAGTCGTTTGAACGCTCAAACATCTCAACTTGCTTGTCTCTCCATCCTGCCATCCAAATCATTTTGTACTCAGGTTAGAAGAACATTTCCTCACAAATCAGATACCTTCAGCCCAGGAAATACCTGACAAGCAAGAAGGATGTCTGCCTGGAGGAGAGTGGAGAAATTGCTCCCAGGTGGCTCGAGAGACCACAGTGGACTGACAGCATGAAGAAGCATAATTCTTAGTCAAATGGCACCTCTGCTTCCCTCAACTTTGTCCTTCCCATTCACCATAGGGACATTCCCATTCATCTACAGGTGACAGTTGCTGCACTTTGACACGAATCTGGTAGGTTTCTCTCCTTTTGTTTGGTTTACCCCTGCCCCAAAGAAACAAAAAACCTCATGACCATTACACCCATCCAGCTATCTCACTACTAAGTCACAAACCCTCCAGTCAGTTCCAGTATGGCAGAGGGAAGAAAACTGACACAAACTACAGCTCTGCTCCAACCCCCGCCTTAGTACACCGCCTTTTTGACTACCTCTATGAAAAGTGCCATAGCCCTGCTGCTTCCTTTATCTGCCCCAGAGCCTTGGATAAGCACAGCCACTCCAGGGGTGGTGGTGGTGTGTTGGGGGTCAAGGATGACAAATCCTCCTAATAAGAGTGGGAACACTTAGTGGCCACAACTGTCACCACCCTGCTGCCCCCTCCCAGCAGGAACTGGGGCAGACTAACCAAACAGCTACAGTCAGGTCAGGCCTTTGACCTTTTACTTGATTTTTTGGCAGAAGTTAAAGAACAATGGATAATTTAGTGTCTGTGTGAATTCAGAGTACTTCCATACCCTACAGAGTCTGCAGTTTAAGTTCATTTTAATTCTTAAAGCTCTTGCTGTCTCCTTACGTAAGTGTCTTTTCTGGTGCAAAGGCAGAGACCAATATTAATATCCTCAGCTGAAATAATCCTTATAGCTCTGCAGCTTAAGATAAAACTGACAGCTTCCATCAGGTTTTATTCTTCAGGACACAAACTGGGGGTCAAGGAGGCATTTTTTCCCCACAAGATAACATTGCAAATTTGGTTCCTATCAGGATTTTTTCCTTTCCCTGACCTATCCTAGCACTACAGAGCTAGATTCGGCACACCAGATATCTACAGAAGTATTTCTGGTCTTTATTCAACTAAAACAAACAGAAGCCTTTCCTTGACCTCCTCCCCTACATTAGTAGACACTCATCCTCCATCCTAGATACCACTTTTAAAAAAGATGAATGAGGGCAAAATCCTTCCCTTGTTCAATCTATTGCAGTCGCTTTCCACACATAGCATCAAGGCATCTGACAAAGTAGTTCAGAGCGCGAAAATGTAAGGGACAAACACCAGCTATACTGCATTTGATTTATTTTTATTTTTTTTCTCCAAGATGGAATGGAAGTACCTGCAAAAAGCCAAAACAAGATATACTAATATCCTCCCTTTTGGTTTATATTTTGGCTTACCCAGAGAGAAGAAATAGAGCTTCTTCTCTAAGAGTTAATAGCATACACTCTCCTCCCTCTCCTCCTGTATAAATGTATTATATGCAGACAGGAATCTCATCTCTTTGAGCAGAATGAGACAGTTCTAATTGTACAGAAATGTTTTAGACAAGCCAAATCATTCTGATGTTTTGAGTACAATTAATTTTCTATGTAAATAAATGTGGTTTAAATTTTCTTTCTGCTTTATGTATTTAAAGATTTGATGACAAAATAGGCTGCAGAAACCTTTCCATGAAATCAACACAAGTATACATAAAATATAGCAAATTTTTGAGGATTGTCAAAGCAAAAAAAGCAGTGTGCCATGCAATTCTATTCAAAACTGATCTGGGACTAGAAGGGCATATTCTTTTGTAAGCACGTACCAGCAAGGTTCAACTGGCTTCACTGAGCTGTTTTTTATTTATATCAATTAAAAATTAATCTGAAATTTCTTGAAGGGATAATAATCTATGCAAAGGCTTTTTTTTTTTTTTTTTAATAAATCTCATTTTCTATGAGAGAACGTAATTATTACACTCTGCCAGATGTAGCAAGTCAGGCAGATGTGACCCCAAATTTTAGATACATGAGAGCAGCATTCAATTATTAAGTATGATTTATGCTTTTTTTACTAGTAGCTCCATCTAGGTATTTATGCTTAAATTTTAAAGTGGTGGGACTTAGGACACGAGTGAGTTTTGAATACCAAAGGGTATTTTCCTTATGACTTCACCTTTATTTTGTTTCAGATCTACCCTTCTGCACTTTCCCTTTTAGGTTCAACATGAAACGAGAAACGTTATTTCATTCCTTCATAACTCTGAGAAACTTATTTTATTGCAAGTCAAGTGTCTTAATTTGAATATAAAAGGATTTTAAAATTAATTAGATACAATTATAGAAATAATTATGCATAAAAGCAATGGATGAACATTTGTCATAGCTGTCAACACCAATCTTTTTCTTCTCTTAAAAATCCACAACTACATGTTTGAGAGGTCACAAAAATGAGGGAAAAGCAAGTGGGTAGGTGATTAGAGATAGGAAGGGTTGAATAACCTTTCCCAGCTGTGAAAAAGAGGATAGTACTCAAATTTGAAGTTTACAGTGGCCAAAACTGAGGAAGAATAGAACAACTTATCTGCAACAGAAGGAGGTTCTCCTATTTATATATACACCACTAAAGTACCAGACTTATTTAAAAAAAAAAAAAAGCTTTCACTGCACTTCAGACTGACATAAAATTCACCTTTCAGTGACTAGATTATGCTTGAAATGACATTACAACACAGATGGCTTGTAGCTACATAATACACTCTGTGTAAAGGCATCTTCACCAGAAGAGTAAATGTAAAATGCCAAAACACTAGTATTAGTATGCCAAAATGATGCACTTAAAATAAATAAGGGGCCTTTGAAGGGTTCTTGCCAGAAGCTTGCCAATACATAAGCTTGGAGTCTCATATAATAGGGAAAAAGAAAGTGATACTTTCCATAAATCTTCCTTAGCTGTCTATAAAACTTCCAAACCTCTCCTTTTATCACACAGTGGAAGAAAGTGAATTTCCCAAAAGGAAACATTGGACAAAGAGAAATTAAAATTACTTAGAGAAAAAAGTATTTAAAAGTATTAAGAATTAAGCTTTATTTATTCAAATGAGGGCTTGGAATCCAAATGCCTTTAATAATCTAAGTGACTAAGAGCTTTGGGTTATACAGAGCAGGACAGAAATTAAGACAGGATTCAGTCATTTGTTTTTGTCCTCAGAGCATTTCCCACCTGCCTTATCCCTCTCTGCAAGCTTTTAGCCTCACAGAGCTCCGATACAGAACAAAGAGTAAAAGAAATATTTTTAAAAAGGATTAGTAAAAATAAATAACCATCTAAAAAGCCACGTTCAGAATTCTCCACTCTTGAAGCAAAGAAATTGCTGTAACGCATCAAGGTTGTTTTTGTTTGTTTCTTTCTTTTTGAAGGGGGGAGATGTTTTCATTTTAAAGATGAAAAGAAGTGAATTTGGGTATGAAATGAATAAGGAGTGTTAAGAGGGCTGATATGACCCACTCCCATATTTTAAGCTGTCGTGTTGTGCTACCAAGTGTGGGATCATGTCAGCTCACGTCAGTCAAACTGTGCTGCGGTGCGTAAAGCGATGTGATAGATTGCCAGCCAGCTGTCCTTAATGCATGACCGGCGGAAAGCCGACAAACTGAAACAACATTACAGGAAGATATAAAGGACAAGCACAGTGATTAGTGTGAAGACTTGAGGCAGATAAATAGCTATTTACTAATGAGGGACGGAGCATGACGAGCTCGTACCCCGGTTGCCTGGCAGAGTCAGGGAAAATAGATGGTTTCCAAGGCTGCATTAGCAAGGGTCACCCAAACCTCAGGTCTGGGGTAAGAGAAGTGTAAGAGGCTGAGGAAGAGATGTTTTTTCCAGCAGGACCCAGCCAGAACAGGGACAGACTGAGTACCAACAGAGTGGGGAGAAAGGGCAATACTTTGTACATTGTTCGGTCCACTAATGGTAAAAATACAGAGTTCCCTAGAAGGGGAACAAAATATCAATTCATTAAATATAGATTTAATTAGATGTCTTACTCATAAGGAAATGGCACGTGAGAGCAGACAGCACTTAAAACAAAACCCCTGAAGACAGCCTGGATGATTGCCCTCTAACTTGTTAAAAACCAATAAATTATGTTCTGTTTACTTGCTTAATCATCCAGCGTTATGAAATCTAGGTTTTTCATTATGATTTTTTTTTTCAAAAATTCACTTCTCTTAAAATTTCACATCTTGTCAACCTGAAATGTGCCTGAAAATATTGTAGAGAATTAAATTGTTTAAAAAAACATAGAAAATTGCTCCTATTGAAGTAGTCATAAATCTTTACACCATGAGTCTGCTGTCAAAAAAATACCCATAAAATTGCAAAGCTCCATACCTCCTTAAGGCTTGCTTATTTAAAAAATATGAAAAGAACAAGGGTCTAAAAAAGAATCTGGGAGTAGGCTAGTTGGCCCAAAGCCCACTAAAATTGAGCTATCACTTCTCTTACATTCCCCCATATGAGTAACTTGCATATTAAGTTTGGGATTACTACAAAACCTAGGATACTGAAAATAATCTGAGAACAACAACATACAGTGCCATATAGTAAGTCCATCATTCTTTCAGTGAACATTTTTTTTTTTTATGAAGATGTGTCAAAAAGCTCAATGCATTTCTGCCAGCTTCTGGAATTTATGGAACACATTCATTCAAGTTAATTTTCTGAACAATAAACTCAAGCAATATTTGTTTGCAGTTAAAATACCTTAATTCAGCACCATCTGAAATTAGAATGAACCCGAGTGGTCTTCTGCACACAGAAGGAAGACAAAACCTTTTCTTAAAGGTAAGAAATACGTTGGATCCCATCACCATTAACTCACATGAAATCAATGGAATTATACCCAGGTAAAGCCAGTCATTAATAAGGAAAGACTCGGCACCATTATCTGGAAATTATTTCGAAGAGCTTTGAATACTTTATATTATTGTCTATATGCCCAGTACCATTTAAGAAAAATTAATACCATTACAGATGGTCTGCATTGTACATGTGATTGGAATTATTTCATGGAGTTAATTTAAATACAGATTTTTGTTGTTTTTTTATTTTTTATTTTTTAAACTAGTTAAGCTTTACTTCTTTCATAAGTAGATTTGCTGGTTAAGTCCCTTCAGCTTAACGCACTTTATCATGTTATAGAAAATATAGAAAAAATAATGCTGAAGAAAAGCTAAATCGGTTGGAAAAATTCTGATGTCAGCCCTAAGCTCTATAAATCTTCTGACATTACCTTCTGCCATTACCCAGAGAAAGGGATTTAAAATCAGCATAGAAATTCTCTTACCTTCCTACTGTCCCAGGAACATCCCATGGCCTTCACATCTTTGTGGGTAATCAGTCTTAGTGATCAGTTAGTCCGAATAAGGAAGAAGGGGGAATAAAAGTGAATAACTTGGGACTACACTAAGGAAAAAATTCTTGATGAGGAAAGTTACCAAACTATAGAAAGATATCCAAGCAATAAAAATGCTGAATCTGAGAAAAGTGGGACTTCTGAGTCCATATATCATCTAATGGAATCTGAATTCAAAAGCTGTTTGCCTGACTTAGTTTTGACCCTATCTTCTTATGTAGCCCATGTGAAGTCCCTGTGAGTCTGACAGTCAGCAATAAGGCTCCCACTGATTTCAGTAATGCGATTCCCATTGTCTGTTTGTATCTGAAATAGCCATAATACTCCTCCTTTTTGAGGAAATAATAGGAAACAGAGCCTCAGAAAGCTATGCAATCCATTTGATCAACTAGTCTGATTTATTTGGATCAGTTTGAAAAATTCAAAGTTTATTTGAACATTCTCAAAATTTGTTTTCCCCAACATATTTGAATGTCCTTTCAGTTAGGCCTCATCTGAAAATATAATAACAAATGACGCTTTATCTAGGTCTGACTCCTGTAGATCCCATACAGCCATCGAGAGCTAATTGTGCATACCTACTCCTTACATATGGTATTGCAACCATACGACGTTCATGCACATAAAAAAGATCACTCATATGTTTCTCTGATTTGGATATTAGAACGTCATGTAAGATTCAGAAATCTTACTGCACTCAGAACATGTGGCATTTTCTTCTATACGTAAGGCTTGTCAAAGAATACAATTACATTTATCTGACATGATTTGTTCCTAATATCCATGCTGACTGCTACTAACTGTTAGATTTTAAGTACTTAAATATGGTTTGTTTGAATGTGTTTCAGTTTTTGATACTGTTTTCTGGTGTCTGAATTTAAACTGGAGGTACATAAAATTGTCTCTCTTACTCACTTTTAGAGAAAAATACAGTATTTATCTCATTCCAATCTACTATTGCTTACCTGTCTTCCCTCAGCTACCTAAAGAAACATAGTTAAATCTAGTATTTCTTGATATATCCTGAACTAGTCCATATTAAAGCACATAAGTCCAGACTGTTTGAAAACAACCAACTTATGTGACTGATCTGGAACATAAGTAATACCTGCGATTTGTCAATGGTGCTATTTGTGCTAGATTTTGGGTCATACCTGGCATTTTCAGGAAGACAAGAGACATTTGTACATCTTTTTCCTTGGTTTCACTGGCTAGCTGTTTGTGGAGCCTTTACACTTTCCAGAGTCTGTCTTTTGTACCACACATGCACATTAGCTATTCTGAGCTCTCCAGGGACTACTGATTTCCTAGAAACCAGTGATTTACAGCTCACCATTGGAAATCCAGGTAACAGTTGCTTACTCATAGGCCACTGCAGATTTTCTAGAGCTTATTTTGAACCCTTATTCTTCTAATAGTATGATCCAGTCAGCCTTGTCCTGGCACACAGCTCTGCGCATCACTGGACTTTCCATCCCTATTTCTCTGTTCAGGACCATTCTGTACAGTGGATAGCAAGCCAGCATTATAAGGAGGTGATCACACAAGGGTGGCAAAAATCATAGTGGGACTAAGGAAATTCCCATCCTTAAAGACCACGAGTTCTTTGCATAGACTTTCATTAGTCCCTTAATTGTCTGCAGACATCTCACTTGCTAATTTATTATCTTGCCACATTTTGAGCATAGTCAAACAGCTTTTCATTATTCCAGCTGCATGTCTACCACTATGAGATTTCATATTTTTCCAGGACTTACAGGGACTGCCAACACACTGCTGCACAGAATACCCAGCCACGTCATTCTTTTGTGGTCTTATTCCTGATATTTTCATACACTATTTACTTATTTTTGACCTGTTATCCGTTCTTGCTATTTAAGCTACAAGCTCCTACATCATGGACTCACTAGTCTGTAGAAACATCACCCCGTACATTAAGGCTATTAACATCATTGGCTATAACATATGTTAAGCATAATAATACATTCCCAAGTCAGTATGACATTTAAAGCAAGATGAGATAGCCCTGGAGAATGTATATTATGAAAACTGTCTTCTAATCACCGTCCAATAGAAGATTATTAAGTCAATTAAAAGTGCATATTTCTTTTCTTCTTTTGACATACCATCAGATTACTATCGGCCTACCCCAAATAGAGCTAATGGGAATCTTTTTTCTTAGTTTGTTTGGCTAATGATGGTCACTGATGTGACCATAAGAATAGACAAAACCCAGTCACTTTCATATCCAGTATTCTGGGCTATAATATTTCACAGAACAGGGCCAGACTTAAAACACTAATAACATATACATTCTTGCATATAGATACACATACACACACTAACACTGATAATGTTCCTTGCTCACAATCAATGTCCTCCTGGCACCAAAAACAAAGTTACAGAAAAGCAAGCAAAATGTTTTTAGAGACAGTTTCCAGAGTATCAAAACTTTGATGTTCCTGTTCTGGTTAGGAAGAAGCAATCTCACAAGTCTTCAATAACTAGGATGTATAGCTTGTTCTGTGAAGCTGAAAAATAGATGGGGTTATTTTCCTGTTTCAGTGCAATCATCTCCCTGTTTACTATGAAAGTCTTTCTGTAAGTTATATGGTCACTGATAACAGACATTTTGGCTGAAATATCAAGCATCTCCATAACTCTGTTCAACAGTCAGAAGAGCAGGCTTTCCAGATGAGTTTTTAGTATACTTTTATCCAATGGCAGCAGACATTTTAAAGGGTGCATAACAGATTGATGAATTGGGCATTTCTTAGTCATTGCTTGTTTGCCCATGTTTTTCCTTTTTGCATGAAACCTTAAAATTACCCACTGAACAGTAAACTGTAACCTATTGCCATTTCTCCCCTCTCTCCACTTCTGCACTGAAGAATTGTTTTATTGAAAGTACTGTTTAAATGAAAGATAAAAATTAAAATCTCCCATCAGTTTGGGAAATCTTGACCACAAAGCTGTTCAGAGGTTGAGTTTTCCTAGGGCTGCTGCCAGCACATTATCTCACTGCTATAAGCTCCACATGGTAGGTAATGGAGTACCAGACAGAAAGCAAGCTACGACTTCTTAATCAGTGCTGATTAAAAGGTCAGTGAAGTTCTGATTCCTCATGACCCTTTAGGCCAAAGATCAGTCTTAACCACAATTGGAGTCCAGCCAAGGTTTCTTATCTGATATGCTTCAAGAGACAGGGTTTTAATCATAAAATTGCAGTACTACTTCAGTTAAAGAGAGTAAAAGGAAAAAAAAAGAAGCCCTTATAAAGTTGTTAATTGACCTTAATCTAATGTGATGTGCAATACTCTCAGCATGCAACTGTGACAGGGGCACAAAGTAAGAGTAAAAACACTTCTTAAAACTAAATTAAATTTGAAATAGTAGATTAGATTATTTCCAGTGTCCTCAAACCTCTGCATGTTGAAATTTATCTTGAGATTTCCAAGTACATTAGGGACTTCCTACATGACAACTGTAATGTACCTTGAGTACAGCTCAGAAAAGCTGCCTGGACTTAAGCTTACATATTCATTATAGGTGGAAAAATTCCAACTGTTTCAAGGATGAGCATATTCTGAGATCTGCAACAAGGTCCTTTAGGCGTCCAGATCTGATGTCCTCTGTTACTTACTGAAACACTTTTTTTTTTTAAACAACAACAAAAAAAAAAAAAAAAAAAAAAAAAAACAACAAAAAAGGCACTACCTCTTATTCTATAAAAAGCACAAGCAAATTGCATTTTGCATTCTTGTACTTTGAAAAAGGTTGTCTGTTCTACTGGGCACAGAACTGAAAGTTAAAACAGGACTTTAACAGGAAGTTTTAAATTAAGCCAGTTACATTCCAGTGTCTCTGAATTCCCTCTTATCTTTTATGTTTTGTGCCTATTTCAGCTGCAATTTCTTCTTGCAAAGAATTTGTGTAACGTATTCAAAGGACATTTCACTTGGTTAATCCCTGATGGAGTCTTCTAATTTGGTGTTTAAAAAAAAGCAAGTTAGTCATAGGTATCAGTCCATCCGCAAGTTTATGAACCTGATGAAGATACACTGTGGTATCTATTCTATAAATAATGCCATGTTTTAATAACATGGGTGAAAATGGGCAAGTATTCTTGTCAAGAAATGTGAAAAGGAATGTTAAAAGTGGAGAACATGTTATGCTGATTACTGCCTATTTATTTTTTCCAGCATTGTTTTACCCTTAAAACATACTCTACGGGCATGGGAACTAATATTTCACCTAAAACATTGTTAATGATACCAAAGAATGCATAATCAGCCCAGTGTTTTCTCCAATAGCTTTTACATAATATTAAATATATATGCATGCATGCATCCACCCATATGCTTTTCTGTTTTGATCACACTGACACCTCAGCCTGCTATTGTCCTCTGTTTTCAGGATCACATAACAACCAACTCATAGAACAGTTTGGTTTAGAAGGGATCCTTAAGGATCCATTAGTTCCACCCCCCCTGCTGTGGAGAGGGACACTTCTCACTAGATCAGGTTGCTCAAAACCCCATCCAACCTGGCCTTGAACACTCCCAGGGATGGGGCAGCCACAGCTTCTCTGTGCAACTTGTTCCACTGTCTCACTACCCTCAAACTAAAGAGCTTCTTCCTTACATCTAATCTAAGCCTACCCTCTTTTAGTTTATTTAGTTTAAAACCATTATGCCTTGTCCTGATGACAAGGATATGAGTTTTCACTGCATAATAAAGTTGGGTCATCCTATGCTGGCAGCACTCAAAGGAAATAAGAGATCTGTGGGGTTATAGAGATACAAATGAAATTATTTCATTGAAATATGGTCCCCACTGAACTAAATAGAACCACCACAGATTACAGTGGGGATAGGATTCCTCTTCCTCAGGGTTTCAGTTTGAGGAAAATACTGCAACCTTAAGTTACACACACACAGTTTACCAGGAAAATATGTGATAAAGCATATTTGGCTGCTCTTTGTTGGAGCTATTTAGGGTTAGACCTAGATCCAAGCAAAGGTAATAGAAAGATGACCTTGTGCATTTAGTGGAAGGGGAGCTGTGTCTATTGTAACAATATGTTGAGTACTTTGAGACATAGCTATATTAATCCTCTCCTGCACATTTTAATCATTTAGACTCTTTAAAGCTCAGAGAAGAGTATCTAAAATGTTACTATATTTCCTAAGGCATCCACTTCACTTTACCCTGTATGTTTTCTTTCATATAATCCATCAAGAGACACCTTTAAATGACTTCCAACAGTGAGGTGCATTTCTGCTGCATACATGTTAAATGGTTTCTTAGGACATTTCACATCACTCCTGCTTCTGGTCCAGATTGCTGCAGTACTAGCTGCTATGAATATGCTGAATAAAAAGGTGATCATTACCCCATATAGTTTACGGTGTACATAATAAGATAAAGGTAGAGATGAAGCAGCAGCAAGGAAACAGTAACAGAGTATAAGGCATGGTGTAGAAAATAGTTTTAGCCCATCTTTCACCCTGCACCCCCCACCCCCCTTTTGCAAACACTGTAGCAGAGGAGAGCTATGAATAGCCACCCCTAGAAGAATAGCAAGGCAGCTCTTCTCATCTCACTGAAAGAAGCAGCAAGGCTCAAGGTTTGGTTATCTTTGCTTTCCAGGAAGTTAACAATGCACAACTGAGACCAATTTGATGAACTTATCAAAAGAAAAAGTTGACATCTCAGTAGCAAAGTACAATAGCTACATATGTATGACGACTGCAAAAAAAAAATTATATTATTCTTAATGTCTCACATTCTTCTATCCATTTTACCTACCATTGAAATAAATGCATAGCTAAGAGAAGAACAGCTCTTGGTTTAGCAGTACTATTTATGCTCTGTGTTGGGATGTTCTATCCTTTGTGGGTACTAGTTATCCGTTAAGGTTATTTTCTGCTATAACGATGTACATTAATAGATTCAATCTCTTTCTAGAAGAAACACTTTTTCAAAAAAAAAAAAGTATATGCTCCTCTGTTTCATTGACTTCAGTTGTTTGGGACTAAGTTCATAAGATTTATCTTACACCCCCCTTTCCTCTAATTTGCAGACAAATTTTTCCAAGGAAGGACCACGCTACCTCTCCCACTGACTTGCAGCAGACCTACGTTTTTAATTTTATTTTAGATTTTTTTCCTCCCAATGAAGTGAAAATTCCTGCCCCCAAACCAATTATCTTTCAATTAGCAAGTAAAATTAATTTTCACACTTCATATGCTAGCATGAGAATGACAGAAATGCTTAACATTTGTTAAATCTGTCAGTGGAAAAGAAAAAGACAAATGTGACACTAGATTTTTCAGAAGAGTTCAGTGTCTCAAAGCTCTCTTTTTTCAGTGAAATGGTAACTTCACAAAGATGCTCTGCATCCTGTTGTATTTGGAAAATGAAGGCATTCACATAGAAAGTACTTGCTGGTTTGCTTTTAAAATAAATTTTGTTAAAGATTCAGGAAGGGACTATTGTCTGACATTTGGTTCTTCACATGTCTGCTTTCTTATAGTGCGGAAAAAAGTCTAATTTACAATTTGTGCCCAGGACACAATCAATAGGGAACGAAAGAAAATGGTTTGTAGTTCCACAGGGACGGAAATCTAAAGACTTCTTAAGTAGAATGAGGGGAGCCAAGTTTTAGTGGACTTTTATATGGATTTATCCATGTGGATCCCTTGGCACCCATTAATAAATTTTTGGTCATGCCTCACTGTCTTCCTTACTAACAGTACTAATAAATGTTTTCCTTTATTTCCCCTACCTTGCTTTCTTAAAATCTGAAATAACTTAACATCTGAGGCCAAGTGTATCAATACAAGTGGGCTAACAACTTTCAAAATTGTTATGGAAGTAAATGTAGCCTAAGCAAGATGGAAGATTGAAACCAACTAACTAAATGGCGCATTCTGAGGAAACGAAGATTAAATGTATCCCTTGCTTCTGATAAAACATTAATATTTCATAATACTTCAAAGTATAAATATTAACACTACCGTTTATTGAAGAGAACTTTTATAGCTATTTGGTTTCTTTCCTAGATTTTATTTTTTTAAGATGTGTCTGGAGCCACAGAAAACTATTGTGATAAATTTGCTAGACTGATGAGAAAATAAAACAAACACAGGAAATAGAGCCCAGTAACACGTTTAGAGGAAACAAAATGTAAAGGTGTCAGGAATCCAAGCGAGCAGCATAACAAGGTGAAGCTCAAAACTACCCTGACTTACTGACACACATAGGAATATGATATGATCAGGCTCACTCAAGACTGTCTTAAGGCTGGTCCTGGGATTCATTGATAACTCCACAGTTTTCAGCAAACAATAGCTTGTATTCAATCCATTCAGCTTTCTCCCTCCCTATTAACTTTTGGATGTGAGGCCAACAACAAAAAAATAAGAGAAGTTTCACTGCCCTTATCAGGGAAAGAGAAAAATATCGATGGAAAGAAAATCCCCATCTCAGAAGAAAAACACTGGTTATGCCTGAAATTCCTAGCAAAGTGCTGACCTGAATGCTCACATACAGAAACCTAAGTGAATTAACAAGAAAATAGCTTCAGAGGCATTCCTAGTATTGTGTCTGGAAGCCTAACTCCTGTTATATTAAATGGCAATCACCTCTTGCAACTTAGGCTCCAGATACTTATACACTAAATTACAAGATCTCTAGGGTCAGCGCAACGTTTTAGAAATTCTTCCTTAATTTTTTAGTGAGGTGAAATCTAAAACCTGCTATCACTGATGACTCCATCTTAAGTAGGAAAACATGTCACGCTTACATGGTATAACAGAAAAATGAATATTCCATTTTACTCTGATGTTAATTGCCTTCTTCTCCTTGACTAGATGGCAAGTGACCTTTACACATTGTTACTGCTAAGTGCAAAGAGGGAATGATAATGTTATTTTAATTGATTGGTGAATTATTGAACAGGGTTGCTAATACCAACCCCTTTCTGACTGGAAGAAGTGATTACATTTTCTGTGTTTGTTATTTAGTATTTTGTACTTTCCGGTCTCATGTTTTTGTTTGTACACAATCATTCAAAAACATACCTTGAAACAGAAATATAGCATTACTGCAAAGATCAATTAATGTGAAACGTGAATTTGTAAAATGTGTTCAAATGCAACCCCCCAAATTTTAGAGTGGGGAAACGTGGGAAAAACACCTAACAACAGACCACTGTATCCCTCCCCCACCCCCACCCCCCAAAAAATAAACAAACAAAAAAACAAACATATTAGTGAATCTTAAGGCTATAGACCTGGAAAACACCTCAAATATTCAATCTGTCTCTTCCAGTGAACTGCAGCAGGATCATCCTTACCCAAGTCATTCCTACCATGTTTATCTACACCATTTTAAGGACCTCCAACAATAAACACTCCACATCTTCTCTCTGTAAACTATTCTAGTGCTACACTATTCACTATATACTGCCACATATTTTTCCAGACTGCAGTTTTGGTCCCCTTTGCTGTAATTTAGTTCCTATACTTCTAGTGGTAGAGAGTCCTCAACAGCTACTCAATAAGAAAGCAAGTTTTTGTCCCCCACAATCAGCTTGGCATCCACCTTGTAGTACTTTAATTGGAAACCTGATCTTCATCTTGCTTTTGATGAAACGATGTGAGAAAATATCAGAAAGTTTCCTACGGTCAAGATAAACGAAAAATGTATTTATTTTCAGGTACCAACAACTAAGGAAATCTTACCTCCTGAGTACTGAGTTTAACGGAAAGGGGCTGTGCTATTCTTCCCCACCCTCAGCATAGTGAGCCCGTTCTCTTCAGGGTTACTCAGTCAAATTATCTTCAGCCCTGACATCCTCAATGAATTATTTATTTAGAATGAAGCCTACACAATCTTTTTCTAATAATTTCATCTACATTATATATAAAATTTGTCTACTAAAGTACTCCAAGAATTTTCTGGATTATCTAAGTGTTGATGTACTTCATTCCCAGCAGACGCCTAGGCAGTAAAAACCTTTGCCAACACCAAATCATGGACCCTGCTTTAATTTTTTTTTCCACCTGTTCAGAAAGATGCCTTTTGTCTGTTCCCCTGGCTTTGGTGTTTGAAATCAAACACCCACCATAGAGTTCATGATTTGTTGTTGTTTTTCCCCTTCTTTTTCCCCCTCTTGATTTCTTACCACCTAGGGACTTCTTACCACCTAGGTGTTTTCACCAGGTCTACCCAGCACTAGAGATCAGACCCATTCACATGGTTGCTTCATTCTTCTCCTTTCTAAATAAACACACTAACTATGCCAGTGACTTCAATTGTTCTAGAAAGTCTCAGTTTTTAAGTTAAATTAGTTAAATCAAGGAATTCCTTATATATAACTAAAAGGATGAATTGACAGGTCCTCCCTTTGCCCTTTATTAGTTTTTGGACAGCTTTGCCATCCAGCAACTTTTGCCAGACCAGCTCACTTAACTCTTCATCCCTTCTTAAGAAACAGGGATTCCCAGTGAAATAGCTTTACTTGTATAATCACAGACAAGCAACTTCTGTCTCCTTTCAATTTGTGCTTCTATTTCTCTTATCCTTTCAAATATTAAGGTGTTTTTTTTTTCCAGAGGAAGAATTCACATTGGGCATCTGTAGCAAAAACTAAATACAACAGCATCCTTAACTGCACTTAGGACTATGGCAATGTCTCCTCATAAGAAAACAACTGTTGTATGCTACAAAATCTGACTGAAACAGAGTTTGCTGTGATAGGGGAAGAAAAAAAACACACAAAAACACACCAAAGCAACAAACACAGAACCACACCACAAAACAGGTTCTTACCTAGTTCATTTATACAGTATAGGATCCTTACCCTTTTGTCCCTTCATACTCAATCTCACTGCAGTTCAGTGTGAAAGTTTAGGTAATTGAATGATTTTAAATAAATACGTGCGTGTGCGCTGTCATTTCCTTAGTTGTCTGTAACCAAATTTTAGTGTTCGGTGGAAGTAGCACATCTGTTTTTCAAGACAATTAAGTTATTAGATACAGATTAATTCAATAAGCCCAACAGATGATCTGAGAATTTTGAAGTATAATCAATAAACCAGGAATGTGAGAAATGGAAATTGGATTTGGAAGATTAACAAAGCCTGCCATTGAGAGATTGATTTTTTGCATAAGTGGTTGGTTTAATCAGTAGTCCCAAGGGGCCTCATGCAATAGTTAGTTAATAATATTGGTTAGAAAGAAATAGGAAGAAAAAAGAATAAATATCAAGGAGCATGACTCCAAGCACACTAAAAAAATGTCTTTTTGTTTCAGACTTCAGGGAAATAAAAGCATATCTTTCCTTGCATCCATACTGCAGGATCCGGTGAGTTTTTTTAAAGTTCCTTTAGGCAGAATTCAAAGTGAGTGGAAAACACAAATTTGAAGGAAAATAAAACAATGCTACTCTACTAAAGATTTAGTACAACAAAATAAAACAAGACAATGAAGCACTCTATGGGACAGAACATGGGAAATCAGTTTTCCCAGCACATCATATGTTGCAATTTTATGGCCCTTTTATAGGGATTCTTGACAGTACAACATAATCAGTCCACAGCTGATTTATGATTAAGATCTCCAGACCAAAGTTGACTGTCCAATAGTCCTTTTGGAGCTATATAGGATATTAATTCAGAAAACGTAACATTTCATTACGGACATGTTAACTGTAGTATGCTTCTGTCACCACACCTTCTCTGTCTAAGCATTGAGAATACGCCAGTGTGTTTGGGTTGCTGCAGCTAAAAGGTGCTGCAAAGAATTCCTCAGCATGTGGTGGTTACATATATTTAAAAATCAAGGTTGCAGAGTATAAATGCTTCATGATTCGATTTAATTCATGAAGGAATCATTCCAGATAAGCAGATTCTCAAGTTGTTTCTGTGTTGAAAAATAATTTCATATTTTTATTCAGGCTTTTCTCATTCACAATAGCTATTGAAGGAAGGAAATGCCTTCGCAGCCAAGAATTCCACCTTTAGGTAGAATAAAGAAAAAGTCTAGGTCATTATTCTTTTTGCGCTAGACTGTTTAGTCAGGAGAGAGATCCTTCAAATTCCACAAATACTTTAAACTAAAAAACTACACACACATTTTTCAGTTCAAGCAAGACTTTGGGAAAAAAACAGTAAAGAAGACTATGGTACAAGTGTGACAGCTCAAGTAGATAAGGTAGCTTAAAATAATTTATATATATTTTAATCTAAGGCAAACTGAAGGGGATTTTCATTCACCAACTCCATAAATAAGGTGCCCGGGAATTTCTTCTAAAAGCAATCAAATTTCCTTTATTTAGCTGCCTTCAGTGTCAACAAGTGCTAAATTATGCATGGAGGCTATGATATTCTGATATTCACTTTCAATGACTTTATTAAAAATGGAAAGAAATCAATATTGGTTTCAGTACTGAAAAATGCTGGACAACTTGATGATCTGAGAAAGCAGCCAAAGACATTAAAAAGTCAGTGTCTAGTTTGGTTTTTGAAGATTCAGTAACCTCATGCTTCAGAAACTTGGCTCCTTAAAACTTCTGGGTCTGTGTTAAAAAATTCAATAAAAATACCTTTAAAAAGGAAATTTACATTATTGTTCCCTGTTATCGCTGCAGTCTCATTAATTTTGCTGTTAACTTTTATTGAATTCTTCATTTGTCTCTGGTTAGTCCCAACAGTGGTAACCAGGAATAAAAATTCAAGATACTACAGGAAGTGTTTTCTTATTAGAGGCAGAGCACCTCCAGGGAGTCAACTATTATCCTGTCCAGTAACTGTTAAGTGGAAATGTGTTTCAATGAATCTAAGTATCTAGTTTCATGAGCTATTTCTATCTCCTTTAAAACACCTTTTTACCTTTGTCCTCCAGACATGCTGTGCCAATGACTTTCAGAGCTGATGTAGTCTCTTTAGTGAAAAGGTAATCTTCATTCACTTAAAGCTTAGTTACCTTATAATAGCATTGGTTCCCTCTAAGCTACTGAATTGTAAGAAGGTAAATACTCATTTTGTGTATATCTTTTTTCATCCTGTTTCATGGATTTCTACCCTCTCTCTTGTATTCCAACCCCACCCCACCCCCACTTATTCTTTGTTTGTTCTATCTATGCTATTCCATCTTTCTGATCCAACTATTTGCCCTTCTCCAAACTTTTTCTTATGCTGTTAAATCCTGTTAAAAAAGATGAGATGGCCAGAGCTGTGTTCAGTATTCAAGATGTGTGGCAAAGATTTATACAATGGCACAACGTTCTGTGTTTTGTTGTCTAATCCTTTGCTAATAACTTGCAATATTTAATTTACCAATTTGCTAGCTTTTCTGATCTGATGTTTCAAACGAGTTATACACAACAAAACCAATATACCTAAAACCATTCTGCATACTACAATAAAATGTTCAGGTCAGATTGCTATAGATTAGAGCTAAAAATTCACAACTACCTACTTAAAATTACTAATATATCCTCCATAGAGCTCAATATTCTTATCCATGGAATTGTTTCAATACTGAAAATTTGAAGACTGGGAAGGAATATGTCACTGGATCCAGAATAAAGAGAGATGAACTAGAACTAGCAAGAATGGAACAAATCAGTACTACAAGCCAAGTCAGTAGTAAATTAGAGGGAGAAAAGAGACATTCAGAAAAGATAGTTGGACATGGCAGCTGTTAGGATAACTATGTAATTAAAATGAAAAAACACTAATCTGCCTTAAAAAACAGTAGTTTGAAATTGTCATGATACTTGGCCACTCAGAGTTAAATATCTAGTTTCAAAAATGCAGCTATAACTGATACTCATAGTTGAACTCTAGTTTTTGTCTTTAGACTTATTTTCCTCCAAATCATTCTCTTGCCAGGTTTAAAAACAGATGTTGCTATCCTACTCTTCTATAACCTTTCATTGCAAAAACTCTGTCATCAGGTCATTAGAGAAATTAGTGCTGTCAGCAAAATGGGTTAAATATATATGAAAAAAAGGTACTGTTTCTGCAGTAACAGTGTTATCAGCATTATACTATATTCATAATATTGACCTTATATGCTTTGGTGTCTAAATCAATAGACAGCAGCTTGTGTTGGAAGTCTCCTTTGGGCTGCCTTTGCTTTACAAGTTTATCATGCATTTTCTCAACATGAAATAACGTACACTGAGACAAAGTAAGATCTTTTGTCTTCACTAAAGAGACACTGCATCCACGTCAAACCTTTGACAGATGTGAAGAGCCTTGACCAATGAGAATTTATAAAACTTAAATAGTTTTCATGACATTTTTACTAGTAACCACAATAAAAACCTCAGAAACCAATGGGTTTGGGGAAATTTAGTAGCCTTTGGATAAAGCCTTAAACACTAACCATAATTAAAATTAGTTTTCTTTCCTTTTTTTTTTTTTTTTTTTTTTGCAATGAACACTTAAAGAACATGAGTAGTTCAACATTATGAAATATACACCTATTCAATAAAAAATATCAGTAAATTCCCCCACCCCCAGAACAAGCCAATAATCAGACAGTCTGAGACCTCATTCCTTCACTTTTTACCAAAGCAACTGCTTTGGCTCTAGCAAAGCTGTGCTACTGCAATTGTTCTAAGGGGATATTGCATCTGAGGAGACATCTCTTCTAGGATTAAGATCCGTCTTTGGCTTTTCTCCTGCCTCTTGAACACCGTATCTGTGCATCACAGAAGCAGCTGATCAGAGCATCATGGTGCTTTGATTGCACTCTTGGAGAGGCATGAAAGGAAGGATCCTCTTGTGGGTAAATCAGCAGCTAGAGGCATTACAGAGAAAAATTCTCATTCCAGCATGCCACAGGTACATATCTGACCTCAGGCAAAACTATAGCTCTGTACCTCAACTTCCCCAACCGCTTTAGAAAGCCTCTACCTCAAGGCTATTGTGCAGATTCATTCATTAATGTTGATTGGCAGATATTATACAAGGAAAAACTGTTTATTAGAACTGTTATCATATATTTTAATGTATATCGCTGTTACCAGAACGATTAAGTGATATCACCTATTTGTGTGTATATACACACACACATATAAATTTTAAAGTGACAATTCCATAGGTAGCTTGGTTCTTCTAATAAGAAAAATGATGCATGAATCCTGATTAATTGCTTACAGATGGCTTACTTCAATAAAGCTTTTTGCAGAAACTTTCAAAACTTGATAGCAGCATTATTGGTCAGGACTGCTAAGTGTAGTAAGCCTTCATGTTACATACAACTGATAGCAAAAAAAATAAATCATGTAAGCCAGTGAAGTAAGTTATTTTATGAGGTGGCTTGGGGTGCTTTTTTGTTGTTGTTTGTCTTTTTTTCCCCCTCTACCAAAATAAATTTTTAGCTGGCCAAACCAAGACCTAACAGAAAAAAAGGACGTTTGTGTGGCTTTTGTAACTTGAAAGGAAAATGCAAACCATGGTTTATCCTGTGGAGGACCTGGTCTTCACTCAGCTAGTACAGAAAAAGAAAATAATGCAGAGTGCCTGCCATAGAGCCATCAAGTATAACAGGCTGGAAGAACAGACAAAGTGAACTAAGAAGAGATTGGGGAGCTGGTATTTCTTACTGCAAACGTTCCTCTGTTGGGGGGTTGTTTCATGAGCAGTCACTGGGTGCTTAGGTCTCAAATGAAAATTTATAATATATGGCAAGAGAGGTGTGTTCTGTTACCACCAGATTGCTTTGAAGGTGTATTCAAGTTAATTTGTCAGTCAAAAATAGAAAATAATGAAGGTTGTTTTCTCCTTGCATATCATGAAAGCACTGATCGACGGAATGTTTTAATGAACAAGTATAGCACCTGCCTTGACACTTGCAAGCAATTAAAGATCACATGAACACGGAGAGGAAAATAAACACAACTTCAACACTACAACTGAACTGAAGCATAACATTTTAACTTCAAGCCTTGGATCAGAAACCCCTTTGCATCAATGACACAAGACCTCCAGAACAGTTCTTGAGTATGATTTTTTTCATTGTTATTTTGTTTTTGTGAAACATGTTCTGTGCTTGCTTGTTTTTGTGCTTTTTTCACCTTCTAAGTCAGTCATTTGCAAAATCAATCCCATCAGATACTTCCTTCTCTTGCCAAATAGTAGTATATTATATCACTATGCTACAGAGCACTGATTCCTGTAGCAAGCAAGTTGTGAAAAAATATTGAGGTATAAAAGCCTTGGGCTTGGGTGCATTCAAAATTCATATAGATGGAAGTGTTTATACAGCATGCTGTATTTCCACTTCTTTTTCCAAGTGTAATGACCACATCAAAGAACAATCTTACCAAGTGTAGGAACAGAGAAAAGGTCTCTTCCTTAATTCTAGGAAATACTTGATTCTCTGGTCAACTTGATTCTTTTAGCTTCTACACTGGACCCTGTGCTTTTTTTTTTTTCCTGTTTTACCTTACTTTGAATCATTTGTCCCTTTCATGTTATGAAACATGGTTTACTTAGAATGGTTGTATTCTATAGCTACTTCAGACTGCTGAAATAAGTGTGAGGCAGTGAAGATGTGTATATGTATGTATATATACACATAATCTTAACGTAGCAAAGAACCAACAGCCTTTGGTAATATGGGCAATTAAGAGTCTGGCTAGTCATTAAGCAGGTATGTACTGCTTCAAGGGCTGTACACTGCTTCAGGTAATAGAGTCTTAGTATACGCCCTCAATCTCCGAACCACTGATCAAATGCCCTCATTGCACATCTTGTAGAAATTACATTGTTGCTAACAGAGAATCATCTTCAATGTCTAAAAAAAGATTGTATTAAATATCTTTAAGTTACCAAGAGAGTTGATCAGAATATTTGTAGTCTGTGATATTTATAGATGTGTCCCAGTTTCCTGGCTATCAGGATCATATTGGAATTAATTAGTCCGAAGGTTGTTTTTTTTTTCCCTCCACACTGAACAGCTTATATAGAATCAAAGTCATCTAGGTTGGAAAAGACCTTGAAGATCATTAAGTCCAGCTGTCAACCTGATGTAACAATTCCCCTCACTACACCATGTCCATTGGTGCCATGTCCACACACTTCTTAAATACTGCCAGGGATGGTGACTCCCCCACTTCCCTGGGCAGTCCATTCTGATGCCTGGCTGCTTTTCCAGGTGAACATGTTTATATGAACATATGAGCACAGTTTAAGGCTCGGGATCATATTTTCCTTGACTGAAAAACAGAGGTTTCTACCAGGTCCTCCACATTCTGCCGAAACCCTGGTCAACTCATGGATGCTTACTCAGCCCCAATACTAATTTTAGAAGTTTGATTCATGTGCTTTGTATGTCCTTTTTATTCCCCAGGGCTTTGTACAGTGTGAGTAAGTGATGCTCAGTAGGCTCGACTGGGTTACATGCAACATGCTTTAAGAAACTGTCTTGAATATTGGTATAACTTCAGCCTTCTGGCAAATATTCCCCTCCCTTATGAAACTGAATACCAGTGTATTTGGTCAGCTGACAATGTTTCATGCTCTTAGTTATAATTTACTTCAAGATAAATAATATTTCCTTGTAGTTTAAGATGATATTAAAATACAGGAGTCCTTAGTGCATTTACAGCTTGTGACCTTTCTACAGTGCTGATGCAGGTGTGAAAATAATATCATTCTTTGTTTCAAACATTGCTTTCAAGGCTACATACAAAACACTCTGTTGCCTCTATTCTTAAGGCTGTTTTTAGCTTCTCAGGAGATCAGCACCCTTCACTGAGTTTCCTTTCAGTACTGGAAACCAAATAAATCTGTTCCTTTGCAAAGTATCCAGCTCTTCCTATCCTTTTCAGCACTGAAGCTTTATTACACAAAGAGCACATATCAAATCTATTCAATTTAACATTCAACTCAACATTAGAGACATCAAACAAATCCCCTCAATAACTATCTCATGGCCACAAGAGTTAAAAATCATTTCGCAAATAGTTTTTCAGAATCTTAGATCTTTATTTATGAATGCAACAGTCTAAAGACCATGTTCAAATTAAAAATCTGATCATCTCTCCTCCCATCTAGTAGAGCATCCCTCCAACCCATATTTGTACTGATCTATCATCAGATTCTGGAGGCAATGTTAAATTGATCAACAATTCCTCCAACGCACATTGATATTCAGATCCACTTCTCCTGTTGAGCATTACCAGATGTGAAAATGCTTGATAGAACTCATTTCAGCACCTCAAGGTATTTTCAAAACCAAGGGTTGCATTCAGCTTCAGTTTTAGAACGAGGAAAGGAAGAGCATCAGACTTTCACTAAAAGTTGAAAAGGATTGATCTTTTGACTGCTAATAGTAAAGCCACGTGGCTGAACATTGCTAGATAAACTCACTGCAGGATTCCCTCTCCTCTTCCTGTCTCTGCCTCATTTAAGTCTTCCTTTTCCCCAAATTCACTTTTGCTCTTAAATTCAACCAGCTACAGACCCCAATAAAAAAAATTCTTTGCACATGTGAACCTGTGTCAGCATTCTTTGTGCAGCTCCAAATTGACAGATTTGCTGTATAAGCTATAACAAAATGCTCAGCTTTCTACTAAAAAATTTTGTAAGTTAAGCTCAGATATAGTTAAGAGCTGCAAATTATAGCTGTACACATATATATTCTTTTTACCAGCTGGAAGAAGAAAGCATTCTCATCCCTTTCACCTAGAATGGGTCCTGATTCTCCCCTCTCTCCTCTTTCAAATAGAACATTTTGCATGGTTTGAGGCTGAAATATTGACGTACTCCGGAGATAGCAATTTTCTATTACATATTAAAATTTTCTCAAGTTAAGAACATGAGTAATCAGGAAATTAACTAATAACACACACAAAAATCAAGACACCCCACTGAACAGCTTCTCTACACCACAGTTTTTTCTTCATTGCACTTAATTTGGTTAATTGGTTTTTCTTTGTTGGTTTTAAAATCACTCCGGGAGTGCACAACTCCTTTAAGATCTTCAAGTGATCTAAAAGAACTGCAGCAATTAACAGCTCTCAACCATATTCCCCATGAAGCAGCTGGGATTGGGCTAGAGTTGCTAGCAGATATTCAGTGAAGCCTGAGACTTCATTTTTATTAGGATACTGGTCAGGATAGTCCCAACTCTGTTGAGACTTTCAGTAACCACCCCTAATGTTCTTCATAATGTTGTCTGAGCTCTCTTATTCAAAATCTGTGTCAATATACTCCCTGACATGCTTTCATTCAGTATTTTATTTGAACTAACTATGCCAGATTTCCTCTCCTCCCTGCTCTGCTTGCATGTATAGCACCCAGCGCAATAGATTTCCAACTGTGCGGGATATTGGAACATTGCTATAATATAATGGAAACAGACTAGAGAAAGCCTGGAGCTAGCACGCAGGCTCCAGCTCGAAAACACCATCTCAATGCATTGGAGCACAGGGACTTGAGTTCCAAGCAGTATGTTTTTGGACTAGTAACAAAACAGTAGAGGAAAACCTAACCATCATTAAAGGGAAGAAAAATGGGAGACAAAAGAGGAGTAGGAAAAAGTGAACAAACCAGACAAGGTCTCAGATGCAGGTCCATCTCACCTCTGACAACATGGGCTCAATACACTCAAACTTAAATACTGATTATCCCCAAAAGTCCTACTGAGTAGACATGCGTTTGTCAGTCAGGGCAAAATTCTTCACAGCAGACTCATTTCATCACATCCTACATAAACAGTTTAGGTGATTCAAAACCACAGGGACAAAAGAGGTGTTTAAATTTGTTCCACAGGCAACTTTTTGAAGGATTTATTACTATGCTCTACAGCTTTTAGACTTCGTAAGTATAAGCTTGTCTCTCTCTAGTGGCTGCAGACACCCTTATGTCAGTGTTGGCTTCTTTAGCACAAGCACTATGCTTCTCATGTCAAGTATCCAAACTCTGCTGATCAGTAAAGCACATGCTTATCTGGGCAAGGACAACCTGTAATGTTATTGGGAACAGTAAGTATATAAAGGTCATACAGGTATAGCATCCTACACTAGATCATGCTTCTAGTTCACTTTCTAGACATTTCCAATTTCTTTAGCATTTTTATTCTATCTGGAGCAAAAATTTTAAGCCCTTCAATTTTTCCTCTGTCCCAGCAGATTTTCATGTTTCCCTTTAAAGTTAAGGCATAGAAACTATCAGCTTGGTCTCAAAAAAAAAAAAAAAAAAAGCAAAAAACAAAGGAAATATCATCATAATTATTTGTATATTCCATGACTGGGGAGCACACCTGAAAGCTTGGTTTGAACAGTGCTAGTTCACTTACATACATTTAAGTCTCTGAAGAGACTAGTATCATCATGCTATGCCATGCCGGCTTTCCATTTCTGCTGTTACATTTCCTAAACCTAGATCCACACCATCCCATGAAAGGGCTGTGTACGGGAGACACTTTCACCCTAGTAGTAGTGAGAAAGAGGGAGGAAAGATGACAGGAGCCTCCCACACAAAAGCCTCTGCTTGAAGGTTGCTTCTCCTTCCCTACACCAGGACATAAAGGACATCCTTCAGCAGTGGTATGGACCCAGCACAATTGCTTCTGCTGGCAAGGCAAGTGCTTTATCCCTTTTCTTCCAAAGCTCCTAGTCTTTGCTGATCATTACATCCAGCTACCTCACCCTAACCTCATTTCTAAGTGGTAAAGCCTCTAAAAACACAAAGTGAACTGCATATTCAGGGCCACTAGGACAAATATACCAGTTTATATCTAGGAAATATGCACAGCTATTTCCCATACTTGCCATTCAAAATATACATAAATTGTGTTTATCCACAACAGATCATTAGCTGTTTGGGTTATTACACTTTTTCTATAGGGTCACAGGTTCTGCATAACTGCTAAAACACAACACTATATGAACAGACACTTTTCAGCCCCTACTCCCTCAGTCCCATGGGAAGTACATTATGAAGTGCCTGACAAGAATACCCAGCCTTACTCTTCTCATGTGACCAGGGGACAGAAGAAGTACTTCTCTCTCACGTCAGCTGGGCAGCCAGGTGGACACGCTCCCCCCATGGCCTGGTGGGAAAGAGCTAGAAAATAATACTAATCAAGATGATCAGCCTCCTGTAAGAAAAGAACACTTCAGCAGACCTTCACCTGGCATTAAAATGTAACACAGTTGCCTAGTCTCCTTAATAGTTTTGGTCATGATTTGATATTAAAGCAATATGATGGAATGTGCTTGGTTAAGAAAAAAAAAAGCTATTTCCCACACACTGTTTATGAACATTTTTAGAAATTGTACAGGTTTTCTTTCCCCACAGAGAAGGCATGCTGTGATTTATGGAGTGAAATAGTGAGCTTAATTGGGAAGGAGATATCATTGTTGACAGCTTTGTCTTCGCCTGGTAAATAATAGAATAAATCAGCAGGGAGCACTTACTCCCCATCAGGGTTTCGGACAGTGAATTTTGGAGGCCACACGCTTTCTGATGTATTTGCAGTATAGCTTGCATCCTGTTCTGGTTTTACCTGGCAGCCAGCTAAGTACCACACAGCCATTCGCTAACCTCGCTCCCTTCTCCTGCCCCCCCACCTCCCCAAGTGGGATGGGGGAAAGAATTGGAAAAAGGCAAAACTCATGGGTTGAGAGAAAGACAGTTTAATAGGACAGAAAAGGGAAGGAAAATAATAATGATGTGTATACACATACACACGTGATGCACAATGCAATTGCTCACCACATACAGACTGATGCCCAGCCACAGCCAGTCCCTGAGTATTCTTAAATGGGTTTGGCATTCATTGTTTATTTAGTAACAAAACATTAATTTACAAAAAGGCCATTTAAGCTTTTTCTTGAGCACGTTTTCATTGCCCACCCCCATTATCAGTTTCAGGACAGAGTTTACAGAACCAAGAGACCCAAATCATATGCATCCATATTGTCTATAAGAATAGAGCTCAAACACATAACACCTCATTCTCCCTGTCCTGAGAGACAGTTACCTCACACCAGGCTGGGGCCTACCAGATTAGGTAAGGTAACAGACAAGATATGTCAAATCAGAATTCACAGTTCATAGGGAAGGCCTGCAGATCATTAGATTAATATATAGAGAGATTTATTAAACTAAGGGACAACTCAAGCTCGAACAACTACACTATTGTTTGCACAATATGAGCCATATGCTTCTCAATACTAGTGTGCATTCCTTGTATTGACAAGTGCCACATAAATAGCGTGGACTGTGGCAGAAGCTGCTGAATGCCACTGTCATTCGGGGTAATATATTCCTCCTGCCAGTATAAGGGACAGTTTACTGTTCTGAGCTGCAATTCCACTTCAGAGGAATTTTTAAGATCATAACAGGTTCTCCATGTCATGTTCCATTGTTTCTTAGCTGCTAGTTTCCATTTGTTTCTCCAAGATTATTCAGCTTGCATTGTAAGAGTAGTCAGACTGGTATTTTGCAGGGCAAGGGGGGAAGATAGGGATAACAGAAAGTGCTGGCCTTTTTAGTTGAGATAATGGTATTAGAGCAATCTGTTGCCCTAGGATACTGCTCTCAAGGCTCTGCACCAGTCTTCAGAACTCTAAGAACAATGAGGCAAAGCAGTTTCACAGAGGTCAAGATGAAGTAACATGGAGGAAATAGGAATAAAAATGAATGATTTCTAGCTTCAAAGAGCAGCAGCCTATTCACAGGGAGTTTACACTCTAGTGACCACCTGTAGGTGTTCTGCTTTCCACTCCATTGCCCATGGGGAAAGTCAACACTTCCCCATCTGAGCTTTCAGTGACCAAACGCATGCTTTTCCTTCTTAGCAGTAGACAGCAGAATGCATCTAGTCCAAATTATTGTATTCTAATTCAAAAAAACCCACAGCTATTTTTGTTACTCTTAAACACCTATTCTGAATGTCACAAACTGTCCGCTTCTCTTTCCTTATGTCGTTTTTTACCTAAATAATATGCTAATATGAGGTCTGTAGTATTTTGTTGAGATACCAACCTTTTATCCTCAGAAGAATGATTCCCCACCAACAACAACTTGATGTGGGGAAACCCAAAACACTTTTCTTGTTTATTGTCTTTTATGCTATCCCATTGACCTCCTGAGAAGTAGGGACCCTCCTACATATCAAGATTTCAGGTTGAAATTCCTTGCTCCCTTTTAACACCCTAATAGGCATGAACTTGCAGCTCAGACTCACTGACTACTCATTCTGGCCTTGGGTTTAAATTCATTTTCCTTTCTTCCAGCAGAGACTCTCCAGCTATTTAAACTCATGAGAGCACAACACTACACTGAAATAAATACATTTCAATATATTTTTATATTTTCCCGAACAATTTTCCAAGGTTGCTTCACTCTACAGTTAGAATAAGACTACAAAAGAAAACTTCTTCAAACCATTTAGGGAACTAGAGGTAGTTTCTGTGTGAAGATTGCATTCACATAAAAAGTCAGGTGTTGAGTTTGCCATTAGCTGTTGACTAGACTGAAGTGGTTTTCAACAGTTTTTAACTTACAACATCTGTGAAGACTATCACTTTGCAAACTTAACCTTACTCTCAACTGGCTTGTCTTGGTTTGTTACCATTCACAGACCCCTAGAAAGAGCCATTGGGTCCCAGGAAAAAAGCAATGGCACACAGCAGCTCTGTATTTCTCAAAATACTAAATCTGAGATTTGATCTTAGATGAAAATACAGGGTTTGGAGAGGTCAGAGTTGTGGGGAAAGCAGGTTACCTCATCTTGCTACCAGTAGAAAACTAGCCAAAGGTTTGATGTCTGAGCTCAGGTGAAATAGGTCAGGTATGACACGGTAATTCATAGTGAGGTTTGTAGCAAATACTGACACTTCTGAGATCATTCTGACCTCACAAATCATTGGTTGTGCTCATTGTACCAAATCACTCACAATTACTCATTATTACATGGTATACATGAGCTGGTATCACATGCATACATAACCCTTCAAGCTTTGACAGCAACTGCAGAGCCCAAAACTATTCAGAGACTAAAATTATAGGCAACTGTTGAGTATGCACCATATCAGTTGAAATCAATCCCAGAACAGGAATCCAACTTTACCTAATTTGCCATCCTTCAGAAGTAGGAGATCCCACCAGAACAGCCCTACTAAAGGGGTTTGCACACCCTCCTAGGAGTACAGAGCTAGGAGTTGCTTATGTCAATTTACTCAAACTTTTCTCACTGCAGATGATCCTACCATGCAATCCTTTTATGAACTGAAGTTCTGTGAATTTTTTTTTTGAATGATATTTCATTAATTTGTCCTTTGCTTTTAAGCAGGAAGTCCTGAAATTAGCACATAGTAAAGTGAGCAAGGTTTAAGTAAACTTTTCAGAAAAAGTAAGTTCTAATTGGATTATTTTTCCTGAAAAAAAATATATATCAGAAATATATTAACCGTATGCAGGAACACCAAGGTGCTGAATTACCCCTCTTAACTGTTCTTTAGACCTTTTCCCTCCACATCCATTCAGTGTAACCTTCCCTTTATTCATGACATCCTAACTTCACTCCCCTCGACATTATTATATATATATATATATATATATTTTTTTTTTTTTTTTGGTCAATGACAGTTCACTTACAACCTCTGATCAAGAGTAGCCAGAGAATAAATACAATATTAAGATGGTGTATGTGACGGAGAACAAGGAATCATTGAATTAATAAATTGTATCACCTCATCTATTACACCTACGCTGTTCTAGTCATTCTATTCCCAAAGGACATTGCAACATTATAAAGGATTTTAAAGGGGAAGAGCAGCTTGAGAAACACAGTACTTGAACAGAGATGTTAAGTATTGGGGAAATTTATTAGTTTATTATAGAAAAGAGATGATAATATTTTACCAAAAAAAGTGTTTTTTTTTTTTTTTTTAAATGAAAGAATAGTCAGTTACACAGACTTAAATGTGGAATTCTATTCTCTTTTTCTCATAATATGAAGGTGGTCAGGGTGCTTGAAATGTAGCTGCAAATTTCCACAGGGTTGTAGATTTCATTGCCATGGAAAGTCAGTGAGGAAAAGATGTTGGAAAGATTCCTAGAGTGACTACATATTCACAGACACAAGGGTTTGTGAGAATCTGAATCATTAGCGGCCAAAGGTAAAACATTTTAGGAGAGAGGGAAAATATGAAAAGTGTTTAACTAGGTAAACAGAGGCTGGTTTTAAGTGGGATTTCTGATAGGCACATGAGAAATATTAATGATGAAAATTCTTATGCCTTCTTCTGAAAATGATGATGCCCACCACCATGAGATATAGAATATGAATGAGACCTTGGGTCTGATTTAGTCAGACAGTACCCAACTATACCTATCCCTATGGACACCATATGGAACAGGAACCTAATAACTATAAACAAAGCAGGAGACACAAAGGGTAGCTGAATGACCTCAAGGAATATGATCCAGATAATTAGTACGAATAATGATCGCCAAGTTTTTAAAGTATGAAAACTTTAGAAAGAATTACAAGAGCAGTGATTAATAAATGTGATTGTTACTTTCCTCTTTACTGTTTAAGAAAGCATCCCTAATGTCCAGAAAGTTTCTGCAGCCAGAATACAGAGGCAGATTAACCAGGCTATAACACAATCTTTTTCTCCCTTAGAAATGAAGATTATAACAAAAGCCTCCAACAAAATGCAGGGAGACTAAGGACATCCTATTGCAGTTATGTGTCTCAGTGAGGAATCAGAAAATTTCCTAGATAAATTATATCAGCAGAGTGAAGCCTTCAGCAGAATTCACAGATTTATCTTCTCCACATATCTGCATATTCTTATGCAGAGTCACTGCTAGAAAGTGTACATCTGTCTATCAGAAGGTAAATAGGCAGGGATATTAACATTCCTTGCATTCATACCAATAATGTGAAAGATCATCAGTGATGATTCAGACCCCATGGCATGTCTTCTTATAAGTGATTTGCTAGTTTGTACACCTAATTACTTACAGATACTCATACGTTGCATAGATGATGATCACTTCTTTGACTAGCACCTTTCTTGGATTCACAGAGAATCCTCCTAGACAGAGTTGTCATTTTCTCCACTGCCTTGTTTCCCACTCCTTCCCACCCCCTTACTCTTTATTTCGGTAACCTTAACTCATAGAAAGCTAAGTGACAGGAGCAAGTGGCAATATTGCTTTCTCCAGCTTCACAATAGGTAATTTCTTGCAATATCAGTTTAGCAACAGGAGGACAATAAAGTGTCATCTGAGAAAAGCAGGAGAGGAGAGAAAAATACGTAAACAATTTATTCTTCCTAAGAGCTAAAAATTGGGGGGGGGGGGGGGGGGGGGGGGGGGGGGGGGAGGGGGTCCTCACTCATTTCTCCTTTTTTCCCCATGTCCATCAACCTGATAGCATAACAGTGACATACAGAAATACTGCTCTCTCTTAGGTCCCACAGTTTAAAGTTTAATAATCCGCATTTATCTAGAAAATGGGAGCATCCAGGATGTCTCTGTCTCAATATGTTATAGGGAACATGAGCATTTCTTATCAACATTTCAGTGAGATATGGGGCTTTCAGTCTGGTGTGAGCAAAGCACACTTAAATATTAGAAGCACCATTTCCCAAATTGCCTGCCAATTCTCAAATGACAGTGCATAAATTCAGGATGGTTGACCCACTAACTATTCAGTTTCCACACCTATTGCTCACCATGTAAAAGCCAACTTTCTATAGACTGAACAGTTATACAGCATATGTACTTCCAAGTGTCTGGGAAGTTGGCATGCCAGACTTGGATTCAGTTTAATATAGAGATAGAATTCAGGATCATAAAACAGGAAAGTACTTGTGCTTCAACCACCCTTTACATCTACAAAAGAAGACTTCCCTGTTTGTAGAGGATTTGTTTGTCCCAAAGGACATTTTAGGGGTTTATGAACTGAAAGATAAGAGATCAATGTGATCCTCAAGACTATGCTCTTGCATACCATATAGCTAAGTTTCTCCCAGCAAGACTGTATTATTCCCTAAACACCCTATCATCCACTACATTTAAGCATAACAGAGGAAACTCTTTGGTGAAAATTTACTGTTTGAACTTTTTGTTGATTTAAATTGTCTTTGTTATGCCTTCATTTGAAGGTGGACATGCATTGTAAACTCCCCACACATCCACCAGTAACTAACAAGTTAGTTCCTATTAATTATGCCTTTACTATTTAAGTATCAGTAGATGTTTCCCCAGTTTCGAGCGTTATGTTGAGTGCCTTCATTTAATGGGTATTTAATCCAGAGTTTTCAAGGCAGAAATTAAGTGCTGTTTAAACACCACCTTGACTTTGAAAGATCTGTCTGAGTCAGTGACCTCACTGGATTGACTCCAAAGAGCAAAAGAAACACATATGATTACAATCTAAAGAATATCTTAACATTTAAAGGAGACATTCACATCATCTTACTGACATTCAGACAGAATTACTATAACTCTGCATGCAGATTCCCAATTAATCAATACATTCTTCATTAGACTGAGGTAGATACAGCACCTGCATCCCCCCAGGGAGAAGCCTGATGGTGACAGACGCCTGTCACATTCTTGCCCGCTCTGGCTGCCAGCAGTGCAGAGCGAGGCCAAGCAGGGTCAGAACTCTCCCTGCAGCATTTTCCAAATTTATTTTTTACCTGCCTGCCTGCCATGTACCCCAGGGCCCTCAGCATATTTCTCTTCTGCATTACATCACCCATTCTCACCATGCTGTCTTCTATTTCCTTATCCTCTTCTCCATTCTTCTGGATGTTCCCCACAGCATTTGCCTTCATCTCCCACTTCCACCCACCCTCTCCTCTCTCTCTTCACAGACCCCGTGTGACAGTCCTCATCTCTCCTCCTGCAGCAGCTTCAAACTGGGCAGCTTGTCTCTTCCCCTGTTCCTTGTTGATTCTGACTCCTCTTCCACACTTGATAACAGCAACCCAGACTTCCTCATCCGTAACACATCACACCCTTTATCTGCATATTCCCCACCTGTACAATCTTGTCTGATGCACAGTTCAGGTTTATATGTATTGTGCAAGGTGTTTCCTTTCACTGTATACACAAACCTAGAAGAGAGGTGCTTGCCAAAAGCCTGTAGACAGTTCTGAAAACACTAACCAGATATAACTGCCTGCTTCCTGGGGACTAACAGAAAAGGCTCTAGATAGGAAATTTAAGAGGGAAAATAGCATCCCTTGTGACTTACACTACACCCTGCAGTCAACTTATATCACAAAATGAAAACTAATGTAGCTACATCCTTAGCAGTGCTTATGTACTTAGAAAAGATGTACAAAGTGTGTGCAATAACTCCACCTGGTGATTCTCAACATGATCTAGTCAGCTTAAAGTTGTCTCTTAGGAGTAAGAGGGAAACATCACTGCTATGCAAAGTAAAGGCCTAATTTGTAGTGTAAGCAGCATATAAGCTCTGCACTTTGTTCTTATCCTTTCTTTGACTTGACCTGTAGATCACATTTCAGACTCAAAACATTTATAAACTGGACAATAGTATCCATCTTCCCCTCAGAATACATATTAAATGCTTGGTATGATAGTAAGAGCTATATACGTCCCATAGAAGACAGTTAAACAACTGTGAAAATATCCTCTAAATTTAAATTATCATATTCAATGGCAGAATATAAAAAGCATCTCCTCCCTCCTTCATAACTCACTCTTCATTTTCTAGAACAACAGTGCATCTGACATTCAAAATGCAAAACTGAAAATTAAATAGACCATCTTCCCTCTCACCTTTAAAGAAAGCACTGATACCAAGAACTGTCCAAACCTATCCATCAGAGGAAATTGATTTTTGATACTAGAGCTACAGACTATTGTGGATTGAAAGGAAGTGTATCGCTATCCTATAGCTGCAACAATAACATTTCTCATGCCTTTCAGTCCAAAACGAGAGGTGCTGAGCTACATTTCCTTGCCTCTCACACAATATCCTTAACGCAAAAATTTTTCCAAACACTACACAGAGCCTCTCAGGCACACAGATACAGATTTAATTCTCTACAGTATATTGTCAAAGCTTCCTGCTTTAAATGGAACTGACCAAAAGTTGTGTCTGCATGCACATCTACAAGCATGTATTTGAGGTTTTGCTACAGGTTCTGCTCATGAAATTTCTCAGCCTTTTGGTAACTGATACTGATATACACTTACGAGCAATTATAACAAGCCCTGATATAACATGTAGAAAAACCTCAGCTATTTACATGTCCTAAAATAAACAATAGCTAAAGGTAAAAAACTCACTTCAAAATAAGACATTGTTTTTAAAATATTTCTTTCAGTTTAGACAGTACATTTTTCATGTTTCTATAAATGTAGAAAAAAGTCTTGTTATCAACTCTTATTGATTTGTAGGAAACAAAACTAAGACTTTTTTGCCCCCCCCCCTTTTTTTTTTTTGAGTAGGAAACTCATCTGATATGAAAAGCATCTCAAACATCTTTTACTAATTAGATTGTACTTCAGAGAGCAGCGGTGTGGAAAAAGTGTAAATCACCACAGTGAAAGACCACTGGGTAAATACTCCAAGCACAAGTATATGGACGAGCCTTCCGGTTTCTCCTTCAGTATTGTTAACAGTGCTACAAGTCACTACTGCCTCTGAAGCTGATGCAAGTGCAGCAGTTGCATGCTCTTTAGAGCTATACTTAGACTGCCACAAAGTAAAATGAAAGTAAAGCCATTTGAAATAGTTCTTGCAGATAATTATTGTTTCTCCATTATACCTTACGTGAATCAGCAAGCAACAGCATGCTTCATCCCAAGACACCCAGAAGTCAGGGGAGTAGACAGAAGAGTTCTTTGCAATACAAAGCTGTGCAGCCACCCCAAGTTATTAATATTTATGCAGCAGCACTTCCCTTGCTCATTCACTAATGTGGTTATGCTGTTTCCAAGCTACATGCAACATTCCCCTATTTCTGTACAAAGTCACGATCAGATACTAACACCCAGTGACACTGCACACAGTAATAACCCTGCAGGACTCTGAATGGGTACACACACCTATGTTTACCTTGTAAGTTGTTTATGAACTGAGTTGGGGGTAAAGAGCACCGTTGCTTCAGTAACTCCTTATTGGCAAGTATTGTCCACCTTAGTCATCTGATGCACTATTTTTCTGAGATGATTCACTTTACTATTCACACCAAGCCAGGCTTATTACACGCACACACACACACACACCATCCTCTCCATCAAAAACAATTGTTAATACTTCTGGTCCTTCACCAGAGGCTGGATTTGTCTCAGCTAAATTTAGCTGTCTAGAGAAAGTATAGCTGTTCACAATCAACAAAGAGAGCCTCTAGAGACCAATTCATGTCAGAGCCATTTCTTAGTGCGGGCTGATTCTGAAAACACTTCTCTCCACCTATGACACATGAAGACTGATCAGACCGTTTTGACTACACAGCAGATGATCCATGCATTTAAAACAGATAAAGGATGGCTACTAACAGATATCACAACTTCAGCATAACTCTTTGGAGATAACTTCTCAAATTGGAGATATTTTCCCCATGAAAATGGCAGTTGCCAAGATACAGCGCAATGAATAACATGGCTCCATTGAATAACAGTAAACATGTCCCATTCATTCACAAAATGATTTCTGAATCACTTTGCAAGTCCCATCCATCAAGAACCATATGGTAAAGAATTCAGCAACAGCAGTCCTGAGCATAGCGACACCTTTCAAGGCTGTAGCTACTGAAGTCATTACAGTAGAAATATCATACCCATATATAAAGGCAGATGTAAGCACATTTGTTTTTATTCCTTGCAACAAGTCCAGAACGAGTTCGTAAAAAAAGATGGAAATTGCATGAAATGTCATTATATCAAGCATGAAAGTCTGACATTTTCTGTAGTTAACAATAAATTATTTCCAATGTTTGCCTGTTTTTAAAAAAGTTATCCAAAACTAACCTCACAACATCCTTAAGTTATTTCAGATATAATAGCCCACAGAAAGCATTCAGTGACAAGTATGTGTACTGGAAAACTTTGTATTCCAAGATAGGGAGTGGCATATAATATTCTTGGAGATAAAACCTACACACACAGAGCACATAGTATGATCTCCTTTACAGTTGAACTACCCTTCTTTGCTCCCACACTTCTGTCAGTCCAGTAGGAAGAAATGGGGAAATCCAAGTCCCAAATGGGTGTTATCGCTCATTAGCGCTAAAAGCTGTATTGAACCTGATATTTTTAGCAATTAGTCAGTAACAGATCTTCAAATGTCTATGATTTCAGAGGAACTGCCATCTCCTACCTGAGTCAGACCCATGGTCACAGTCCGGCAGCTTTTTCACTGGGATCAGCACCAAGGGCTTTACATTACGTTGTAAGCCTTGGAAAATAAAGCATAGCTTAATTTCGCAACTCCTACTGGTAAATATCTTTCTATATACAAAAACATAGAAACCCATCATCCACTATGGGGTAGCTATTATACCACGTAGATTTCTCGATGTTTTTTAAATAAGAAAAAATAATAATAATTTAAAAAAATGTTGTTTCACTTGGCATAAGTAATGTCAGTGGGACAAAAAGTTCCACTAGTGAGCTGTGCATGCTGTAAGAATACATTTCTCTCAGAATTTAGATTTTTTTTTTTTTATATAAATATATTCTACAAGAGAAATAAGGTTATGGAACAACTGACTACAGCTGCACTTGAGCAGATTTTTAGTACCACAGAGGACTAATTGATTGAGGGTTCCTGTTCCTGTCTATACCAAGTTAGCAAGTTAGAAGGGGATGATACCATTGTCCTTCCTGACAGCCTTGTCCTACCCAAGTTTATAACACCTCATTTAAACTTTCTTTTCAAAGAGAAAAACAGTCTGGCAGATCAACATGAGAGCTTGCCCAAAACTGTGTTATTCTTTATCATAATCAACCTTGAAATGGCACTGTTCTTTTTATTTATATGTTGTCATAGACGTGCTTAGCCAAGGAAGAAGTCAGAATCACAAGAGCATTTTCTTTAACTTGGTGCATTCGGTCAGCATTTCAAACATGATTGAATCCTAGGTGGCTTCACCATCAGGATAAATGATGTTAACTTATATTAGTATTTTAATTCTCATCCCTCTTTGGGACTTGATTGTTTATAGACAGACATAAAGCAAAATGTATGATGCTTTATGGAACAAAAAAGATAAAAAGCCAAATTCAGAACTTCCTTGCACTTTATGAAACTTCTGGGAAAGTCTCCCAGATTCAGTATAGAAACAAATTCATTCTAGTCTCTTGAGATTAAAATCCCTGTACACACCCTCAAGTTCTAAAAACAATATTTATTATCTGGATCCTCGAGGAATTACAGTTACATATAAGCTTCTGTGGTCCTTTTGTACATCTTTGTCTGTTGTGTATCACACCCAGAATTCACAGCCTGGGGTGGAGCATCCTTGCCCTCTCCCCTGTTGTTTGCTCAGGGAAGAGCAGCCAGACCAATGACCTGTACAAAACTCTTAAAACCTTTAAGCCAAACAAACAAGGATTGAAATGGAGCAGGCAGAGGTAACACCAATTTGGCATCCAACATTAAATAATTGGGACAAGTGTCTTCATCTATAGCTATTTGGAGGGAGAACAAAAGGAGGCTAAACTGGCTACTGTCTCCGACAACTGCTAATTTGTGCTGCAAGATGGAGAAATATCAACTGCACTGTTAATTTCTATATTACGGAAATTAATCCTCTCATTTGCACAGCAGGAAGCCAAATTACACCATCACATGCAAAAATAAATCTGACATTTTGAGAATTTGACACTGTACCACAAAGAGCTGGTTCCAACATTACCTCCCACCTCACAGAGATAGCATAAAGGCATCTTTCCTGGACAAAGGCACCAAGAGGAAAGCAGCCAGTTCCTCAGCTGATGAAATTTGGCAGAGGTCTCCCAGTTTGAAAAGAACAGCTGTCACCTGCCTCACAGAGATGCGAAATATAAGGAAAGGTGCATTTGTATGAGTGGGAGGAGGAAATATCTTTCTAAAATAGCAAGAGATCTTGCACCTGGACCTACAGCACCTTCAAGTTCCAGCCACAGCAGATGCCCCACGTGTGCACCGCATAGCTACCACAGGGAACTTTTGTCCTAAAAACAGAATATTGCAACAGACAGCACACAGCTAAAATAGGACAGATGAAAAAAGTCTACCTGCAGTGATACAGCACTGAGAGTTCCACCCTCTGTAAAAAGCATGCTGCCCGTCACTTAACTAACAACTACAAAATGCCTGAGGAAAGGCAAGGTTTACATGGTAAAGCGTTTTAATCATTTTTAGTTAGTTTGGTTTTATTTAGTTTAATTTAATTATTACTCAGAATTTGAGTGTTAAATACTTTCATATAGATCACAGATTCCCCGGTGGGGAATCTCATCCACCTGCTGATTTTCTCTCATTCATTCCTCTCTCCTTTGTGGATCCGGTCCTCTCAGTTTTCATTTATAAACATCAATTTCAAGAAAAAGTTAATGTAAAAGACACGCAACTTCATTTATTAAATAGCCATAAGAGCAATCACACTTTACTAAGTCATTGATTAGTGAGGGATACTTAAAAATTAGTATGCATCTATGCAGTTAGTACAATCTAAATTGTTGATTATGAAAAACCTGATTATAATCATCCAACACATGCTGCTTATATCCAAAGCACACCTATATATCTTTTCAAACTCCTGTAAACCATTTAAAATTGAACCTTCACTTAGGAAGTGTAATTAAAAAAAAAATACAAAGATCTTCCACAGAAAACAGAAAATGCACCTGCCAGTTCAAATCTGGCAAGGTGATGCTCATAGCATTAACAGGTGCTGTTTGCGAAGGTATTTGCTTCTCCCTGCTTAGCCCTGGCACAACCACCTCTTCCTGCCTGTCACTCAGGATGGTGACAACCTGGGAAGATGGGCTTCAAGCCACAGCAATGACAAGAGCTTTACATCTCCTGCTTCCCCCCTCCCAAATTAAACAGAGAAAGGACAAGATATATCAGCTTTTACACATCACAAAACTCCGAAGTTTTCTCACATAACCCCAGGATCTACACTCTATTCTTAGAAATGTACAGGTTCTCACCTGACTTCAGGAGCTTGGGCCTTAGGAAAACAAGCACGCAGTCTGAAAGCAGTAACAAAAAAGAGAATTAACATCATGACCTGAAATTCTATTAAAAAGAGGATATTTGCTTGCAGGAATTTCTCCCTCCCTTTATCTCCCCCCATAGAAGTCAGTTAAGCATAACCTTGTTGGTAGTTTGTTCTTTCATACAGAAACATAATTATGATCTGATCTGCAACTACATGCCTTAAATAAAAGGCAGCTGCTTATATGGTCTGCTCATTAAGTGCTGTATTCTAAATGCATACAAAGATGCCAAGGTAATTAACAAGGCACAAAAGCTTCTGGGAGTTAAAGATGCAATAGGAGCTGGGTTGAGACTCCTCTTTACGTTTACAGGAAAATGGCAAATCTATGAACGTAGATTTCATTTTAAAGTATCTTTGCTCCTCAGGATGACATTGCAGAATTACTCTTTTTTGAAGAGATACAATTTATTTCCTACTGTTATAGATTCTTAAAAAAGGAGAGAGTTTTAGTATTTCCAGGATTTCTTCTTTCTGCTTTCCCTTAAGCTTCAAGACTTCTTGATAATGTCTCATGGAATGATTTAAACATTTTTGGAAGTATGAAACCTCACCACATAACAAGTCATTTTTATACCAACTACCACCTCTAAACGTCTGTTTCCCACCTTCTCCCCATCCTCATAGATCCTTTTACTGTTTTACACTATACTGCAGTCCTAACTTCTCGAAAAAGCTATACCATTTCCTTGCATAGAAAAAATCTCCTACTCAAAGTAATTTCACTCTAAAATCCTTGTTTCCTCTTTAGGCACCAAGGCAATTGTAACACTAAACCAGCTACATTAACAATCCACTTACCATTTTCTGTAAACTACACTTAGAGAAATAGAGAAAATTCATTTTAGCTAGCAAGATACACAGTCTTTCCTAGTACCACTACCACCTTTCCTTCCTGTGAACTTCATTTGAAGAGATAGGAAGTACGGTGAAGAGAATTTAAAAGCCACACCTGTGCTAAAAGGAAATAGATTTCTTCTCACAGATGCAATTGTTTATGCTTTAAAAAGAAAGAGAAGAGGGTTTCTTCCCAACCAGTTAATTAAGCATGCTTCACATCTCTCCTAGTGTTTATTTCTCAGTATGGCCAAAGTGAAATCCTGGGGTACTGCCATCTTCTCAGTAGCAGGTATATACTTCCCAATTTTTCTCCCATGAAACTCTGAGATTTAACAATACAGCCAAAGACTGAGTACCTGAGCAAAAAGCAGTAGGAGTGAAATCTCAGAAAATAATCATTGTGGTGGCAAATAAAATTTCCTTTGTTTAACAATACACAACCAAAAAAAAAATTTAAATCAAAATTAAACCAAAGTTTAGAACTAGGTTTACCTTTTTTGCCCCGCCCTGCACAGGAAGAAAATTCTGGCTCCCCACTGGCTGACAGGCCCATATTAGACAACTCCCCCGCCAAATTTTTGGGGTCAGGGTGTACTAGACTGGGGTACTTAGTCTCCAGGTCAGAGCAAGGCTTTGTAAAACATCCAGCTAAAAAGTGGCCCATTTCTCTACGTGATGGCACAGGCTTGACAAGGGAGGGACTATATAAAATCCACAATTAGAACTTTTGCTGGAATACAGAAAATATGTTTGGAGTGAGCTTAAAATCTTTTGAAGACCATACTTAAACACAACATTTCCACAGTATAGCAAAGCTCTTTTATTATTATTATTATTATTATTACTTTTTTTTTTTTTTTTAAGGGATAATTGTGGGCATTTAAGTCCTCTTGAAATCTAGCTGTATTCCCATTAGCCAGGAGCAATAATTGACAGCTCTCTTTCTCTGGAGTCAGGAAGAGAGAATCACGTGGAGATGAAGGAATTTTATAATAGGCCTAAACTCTGGAATTTCTTATTATCCTTTAGGATGTCTGATCCTGAAGGCCCTTCAAAAACTGAAATACAGGTCACAGATGCTGACATTTCAAAGCTTTCTAACAGGGGGGGGAAATGAGAGAAGGAAAAAAAAAATACCTATCAGATATGTCTGCTATATGAAGAAATAATAAATACCAGATATAAATTTTTATTTCAAACAAACAAACAAAAAAAAGACACTGAGAAAACATAAGTCTTGCTCTCGTCTCTTTTCAAAATTGAACAAAATTAGCTGAACCACAGCAATAATAATAGTATTAGTAATGATCATGGTAATGATGATGAAAAGAGATGCACTATTTTAACAAAGACTGAAAACAAACTATACTCTTGAACCTGAAAAATGTGAAACTTGGGGAAAAAGAAAACAAAAATGGGCATTTCAAAAAGAACAACAAACATAGGAGATAAGTAATCCCAGAGATCACTGAAGTAAGAAAGAACAATGAATTTACAAAGCAGATGGATTTCCAAGTCAGGTGTAGAGAAGCCTGAATGAATCTGCAGAGTTGAAGCAACGGCAGTGAGATTATCATAAAGATGTTTAGCAGTCTTTCTGGAGATGTGAAAAGCTCAGTGATTTGTGATACATTTTTTCAATGCCTGGCCGTGGCTTTACTGCAGTTATCCGCTGGGGCTCTGGCTGTCTCAGCTGTCTCCCCACCTGCCCCATGGAATCCACGCAGCACCGAGGAGCTGTCAGCAGTACACGGCGGCTGGATGCAGTTGAGGGCAGAGAGCACAGGTTGGTGCTGTCAAACAGCAGGATGCAATGGGATCCGAGTGGCTAGACTTATCCAACACTGATCTCACAGGTTGTACATATTTATGCATTAGTGAACAGGGTTGCAAGTGGAGCTGCTAACCTCCTTGAATGATAATTACTTGTCCAGAATTACTTCACCCAAAAAGTACTGCCTGGCTTGTCTAATTTGCTGATATAGCTGATAGAAGTATCATTGACATTATCCCATTTCAGCCATGTTATATATTTGTTTGTAGTCATCACTACCGTGTTTGGTCCTTACCTCAGGGACTCATCCTCTGCATTATATATGAGGAGTTTATACATGAGGAATTTGAGAGAATGTAATCCCCTGTGTCAACCACCTTTTGTCCCCAGTGGCCTCATTAAAGAAAGAATTATTATCCTTAAGCAAGCACATTAAAAAATGGAAATCTGTGAATAGCTGAATTATTCAAACTGCTCTTTAGTCATCATGATCATTTTAATGCACATAACCCTGATTTTGTTTACATTGTTTTTTGAAGGTGCACTTGATTATTTCTTTTTCCACAACAGTTCCCAGATAAAGCACTGTTCATTTTACCAAAATAGATGCTCCAAAGCTTTCTGAATGCAGCTTTCCTAATCTTCTAAAAACCTCATCTGGGAATCCAATTCTGATGCATCAGAGTTTCTGGATGGTGCAAGCTGCAATGTTGCTTTTGTTAAGGGGGCATCCCTTTCCTAATAGGTAGGAAATAGACTGAGAATACTCAGGACATCTCCCCTAAGCAACTAAAACTTTACTAATAATTTTCAGTCCCTTCCAAGGTACAACAGAACCAATTGCCTAGATGGGTGACATCTCACAAAACCATTATGACTGTACAGCTCTCTTGCACTGCTTTATACACTCATCACTTGTTCATTCACTTTCCCGCATCCTCCTGAGTCTGGTAGATATTTAAGAGCAATCAGAAAAAAAATATCATCATAAAACTGCTGATTGCAAAAGAAATATAATGTTCTGGCTGATGGGGGTCTAAGACATTTCTGGAGCACTGGGTCACCTCCTCCATTAAACTACTTTGTCTCTTGAAGTGGGTAAAATATGACCAAGTTTTCATGAGGTTACTACCCCTACAGTAATGAGAGTCCCATTTCCTCTTACAGTCCCATGCCTCATCTTTGCATTGGCAGAAAATCTCATTTCTCACTTCTGTACATCATTCACTTTCATGAACATAGAGATCACACAGTTTAAATGTGACAGATTTTTTGCCTGTTCTATCAGAATATCCAGTGCTGTTGATTTAGTGCTTGGAAACAGCTCTGAGAACCTCCCTGCATGCCTTTTTGGTGGGCTGGAAAAATATCTGCGAGAAGAGACTTGCAAAGATAAATCAAAGTGTGAGAGACTTTACTAAACTAGAAAAAAATTTTATAGCATTTAGATGATACCACAACACTGTTAACCAGAGTGTAAATGATTGAACAAGTGATGAATACCTTAGAGGAAAAAGCCATTACGTGGTTTTAAATCCATAAAAAAAAAAAAAAAAAAAAAAAAAAAAACCAACAGTATTATGTGCTATAAAGAACAACAAGATGTCCTTTTCTTTCCTATCTAATACAATCCTCATCAGAGTACTCCTATGCAGTCTTCCCAAGGCATTTTATCAACACATGCCAAACAACTCTTGTGTTGAATTTCAATATGATTTACTAATTAGCATTTGACGGGAAATGCTGCTGATAGGCACCATTTTCATCCACATGAGGATCTCATCTTAACCTACCAAAAGGATGCAGAATTTCGTTATTGGTAAGTGCATTTGTTATAGCTCTCACCTCCCAGCCAACTGTTCAAGCAGATTTGATTTCATAAATCCAGTGAAATCCTTTTCTCACAAGTTAAGTCTCTATAAAAATAACAGTGGTTAGGAAATTATTTTTCAAAGGACCCACCCTCTGTCCTCTGGCTGGTTAGCATGGACAAGAGACTCCAACACAGGTTTTCTGTCTTTCCAGCAGAGTATCTGAGTCAATGAGCTTATTAGATCTCCTCAGCTGTGTCTGCTGAAACTGTCCAACTTTGTTTAGCTAATTAAATAACCACTGGAGCAGTAACCTGACTTTCCTCTCTCTCGCATGACTTCCCTAACCTCTTTCTTGTCCAATGAATGTTTAATTCCTGAGGTCAAGTGAAACATATGCAACTGAAGAGGTGAGGAGATCTTGCCCACAGCATGCTTGATAGCTTAGTTATTCAGGCAGTCTGATGAACAAATGGGTAAGATAGGGTTAAGCATCAACTTTAAATCTTCTGAACTCAAACTTCCCCCAAATTAGGAACCCATTCTCCAAAGTGGCCTGTGGCTAATTAAGATATGTGGTCTGGTTAGCTCATACTTTTGAAACTTACTTAAGAATCTAAGCTAATTATTTTTGCTACCACCTTTCACACCTGCAATGCCCCTGAATAAAACTTTGGGAGGCCACCCACTATTTTTAACTCCAAGCTCTATAAATGAACATCTAGGGTTAGGAGATTGACTTCTTCAGACCTCTGTGAAAATTGGTAAAACTTCCTCCATGAGAATCTTTTCATAGCATGCCTGGTATACAGTCACTTGTGCAAAAACTTCTTTCCCTTGCTCTTTCAGTAAATAAAAGTATTGTATACTCAGTAGAACAACTAATGAATGAAAACATAATCTGGGTATAAACTCCCATAGGTTATAGAACTATAGGGAAGAGACAATACTTTCTAGAAAGAAATATAGATTACAGAAGGAAAAATAGCCTTTGATTTCTTCCCACTGACTGCAGGTGTTTGGGGCTGTAGTTTTCCACTGCTGGGACTCCCAGAATGAATTCAGACCATGAATCAAAACCCCACTCAGAAGAACAAAATCAAACATCACTCCTGGTCCTTAAATCTGTGATGGATTAAAGTGTAAGGAACACTGTGAAACTCTGGGTCAGCTCATATTAGACATTTGCTGTTAGCAGCTCCCCATGGGAAATGAAATCATCCTAGGGCTCAAACCTGCAGAGTCCAGGCCCCAGCAGAATGCAGGCTGAAGTGAGCAGCTAGCTGCAGCCATGCCTGCTGCTGCCTTGACTCCAGCAGGCATTGTTCTAGACTGTGGGTTTAGGCAATCCTTCAACACAAAGAGTGCTGACCTCCACCAGCTCTGACAAAGTGTAACTAGGTTCCCAGAAGACCGCAGTGTTTTTTAACAACCCCTTACCATGGTATTTTTTTCCTATATCCATTAAGGTTTCAGAACGATCAGTATTGGACCCTCCTTGTCAAAAGACAGTAAAAAGAGAAGTATTTCTGTGCCTGCAACCTGACAGGGTGACCCCTGAAAAAGCATATTGCCACTTCCATGCTTCAGATTCTGCTTCTCTCCTTCTCTCGGCAACTGCCTCTTCTCTTTTCTTAGCAAAGTAACTAGCTGTCTGCAATTTAATTGGGGCAGCGAGAACTACTCTAAGACTCGACTACTTCAAGCAAGCAAGCAAAACTGCCCCTCTTAGCACCCTGCTGAGGCTGCTGCTTCTTGGGCTTAAGGTTTTTGTTTGTTTGTTTTCTTTTCAGCCCACTGCTTCCCAGCAGATTTTCTCCTGTATGAAGTTTCTGTGTGTGCCCTTTATAGTCTGGGAGGTGAGCTGAGTTTTCATTTACTCACAAGTCTCACAAGTGTTCTCTAAAATAATGCAGGTCAAGGAATGAGAAGCATCCCTATTCTGTACTTGAATTTGAGAAGCAAAGACTGTTTTAACCTAACCTGCCTGTCACAAATGGAAGTTGTCACAGATCTTTCTAAAGGAAAGGAAAACTGTATATCAGGTCGGTAGTTTCCTTGTCTGTTATCTTAGTTGTCAAACAGAAGGAAAAAGGCCTAGTAGAAAGGTGACAGCAAAATAATGATGTTATTATGAGCTTGCTGGATTAGGAACAATCTTTCCTATGGACTGTGAAATCTATTGTTGATGTTAATTATTGTAGGTTTTAGAGGCAACGTCATCTTCCCTCCAAAATATCATGAGCCACGCTTTGTCACACACCATCCTTTTTTGGGATCCTGTTAAGCAAACACTGAAACAGAAAGATTGACTTCAGTGACGACAACAGGACTATTCTCACACTTAGAGTGATGCATCTGATTAAGAATTTTGCTGAAAAAAAAAAAAGTTAAAATTCTCTTTCTTATTCTTTAACGTTGCTAATAATGTTATGTCCCACTATTTCCTTTAGTTCTTCTCTATTTTCTAATGATAACAGCTCTTCATCTCTGAGTTGCTAGTGTGTCCATTGCAGTGAAACAGAAGTAATAAATTAATTCACCTGGACATTCTTCATTCTTGCCTTTACCTGATGAAAGAGGAAATAATCTATGCAAGTAGATCAGGTTACTTCTCTTAGTGAAATATTCTGTTTCTGTGTACTGTATTTTTTACCCAGTTTGTACATAAACTATAACCATACCAGGCTGCAAAACGAAATCCCAGCACACACACTTTTTCTCTTGCTACTATGAGATGTTATATTCACTGTCCCATAATGCCACCCCATAATCATAGCAAACCTACCGTAAACCTGCCATTTTGGAGAACCTATAAACTGTGTACCCAGGCAGGACTTACAAGCAATTCCTTCAGAACAGACATAGACACAGAGTTCTAGGTTGGAAGAGACCTCAAGATCATCAAGTCCAACCTCCGACCTAACACTAAGTACTCCACTAAACCATATCGCTAAGCTCTACATCTAAACGTCTTTTAAAGACCTCCAGGGATGGTGACTCCACCACCTCCCTGGGCAGCCCGTTCCAATGCTTAATAACCCTTTCGGTAAAGAAGTACTTCCTAACATCCAACCTAAAACTCCCCTGTCGCAACTTTCGCCCATTCCCCCTCGTCCTGTCACCAGGCACGTGGGAGAATAGACCAACCCCCACCTCGCTACAGCCTCCTTTAAGGTAACTGTAGAGAGCGATAAGGTCGCCCCTGAGCCTCCTCTTCTCCAGGCTGAACAAGCCCAGCTCCCTCAGCCGCTCCTCGTAAGACTTGTTCTCCAGACCCCTCACCAGCTTCGTCACCCTTCTCTGGACTCGCTCGAGCACGTCCATATCCTTCCTGTAGCGAGGGGCCCAAAACTGAACACAGTACTCGAGGTGTGGCCTCACCAGAGCCGAGTACAGGGGCACAATCACTTCCCTAGACCTGCTGGCCACACTGCTTCTTATACAGGCCAGGATGCTGTTGGCCTTCTTGGCCGCCTGAGCACACTGCTGGCTCATATTCAGCTGACTATCAACCAATACTCCCAGGTCCTTCTCGGCCAGGCAGCTTTCCAGCCACTCATCTCCCAGCCTGTAGCTCTGCTTGGGGTTGTTGCGCCCCAGGTGCAGGACCCGGCACTTGGCCTTGTTGAACTTCATACAGTTGACCTCAGCCCATCGCTCCAGCCTATCCAGATCCTCCTGCAGAGCCTTCCTGCCCTCGAGCAGATCGACACACGCACTTAGCTTGGTGTCATCTGCAAACTTACTGAGGGTGCACTGGACGCCCTCATCCAGATCATCGATAAAGATATTAAAGAGGACCGGCCCCAGTACCGAGCCCTGGGGGACACCACTTGTGACCAGCCTCCAACCAGATTTGACTCCATTCACCACAACTCTCTGGGCCCGGCTATCCAGCCAGTTTCTAACCCAGCGAAGCGTACGCCAGTCCAAGCCCCGAGCAGCCAGTTTCTTGAGGAGAATGTTGTGGGGAACAGTGTCAAAAGCCTTACTGAGGTCAAGGTAAACCACATCCACAGCCCTTCCCTCATCCACCAAGCGCGTCACTTTGTCATAGAAGGAGATCAGGTTCGTCAAGCAGGACCTGCCTTTCATAAACCCATGCTGACTGGGCCTGATCGCCTGCTTGCCCTGCAAGTGCCATGTGATGACCCTCAAGATAATCTGCTCCATGAGCTTTCCTGGCACTGAGGTCAAACTGACAGGCCTGTAGTTCCCCGGGTCTGCCCTCCGGCCCTTCTTATAGATGGGCGTCACATTGGCTAGCCGCCAGTCAACTGGGACCTCCCCCGATAGCCATGACTGCCGATAAATGATGGAAAGCGGCTCGGCCAGCTCCTCCGCCAGTTCTTTCAGTACCCTTGGGTGCATCCCATCCGGCCCCATCGACTTGCGCACATCCAAGCTCCTTAGCAGGTCTCCAACCATTTCCTCATGAATAGCGAAGGCCACATCCTGCTCCCCATCCCCTTCCGCCAGCTCAGGGCACTGGGTATCCAGAGAACAACCGGTATTGCCGCTAAAGACTGAGGCAAAGGCGGCATTAAGCACCTCAGCCTTTTCCTCATCCTTAGTAACTAGGTTTCCCCTCGCATCCAGTAAAGGATGGAGATTCTCCTTAGTCCTCCGTTTCGCGTTGATATATTTGTAAAAGGATTTTTTGTTGTCTTTAACGGCAGTAGCCAGGTTGAGCTCCAGATGAGCTTTGGCCTTTCTAATTTTCTCCCTGCACAGCCTCGCTACATCCTTGTAGTCCTCCTCAGCGGCCCGCCCTTTTTTCCAAAGATTATAAACCCTCTTTTTTCTGCTAAGCACAAGCCGCAACTCTCTGTTGAGCCAGGCCGGTCTTCTTCCACGCCGGCTCGTCTTTGGGCACGTGGGGACGGACCGCTCCTGTGCCGTTAAGATTTCCTTCTTGAGGAGCGCCCAGCCTTCCTGGACTCCTCTGCCCTTCAGAACCGCCACCCAAGGGACTCGGCCAACCAGCGTCCTGAGCAGCTCAAAGTCAGCCCTCCGGAAGTCCAAGACAGCAGTTTTACTGGTCCCCTTCCTGGCCTCGCCAAGAATAGAGAACTCTACCATTTCGTGGTCACTCTGTCCAAGACAGTTTCCGACCACCACATCTCCCACCAGTCCTTCTCTGTTTGTGAAGAGAAGGTCTAGCGGGGCACCACCCCTGGTAGGTTCACTGACCAGCTGCGTCAGGAAGCTATCTCCCACGCTCTCCAGAAACCTCCTAGACTGCTTTCTCCGTGCCGTGTTGTGTTTCCAGGATATATCCGGGAAGTTGAAGTCCCCCACGAGGACAAGCGCCGACGATTTTGCAACTTCTGTCAGTTGCCTATAAAACTCCTCATCCGTCTCCTCATCCTGGTTCGGCGGTCTATAACAGACCCCGACCAGGATGCTAGCCTTGCCGGCCTTCCCGCGGATCCTAACCCACAGGGATTCAACCTTATCATTCCCAGCCTGGAGTTCCACAACATCAAAAGATTCTCTAATGTAGAGAGCCACGCCACCACCCCCTCTGTGCTGCCTGTCCCTCCTGAAGAGCCGATAGCCAGGCATTGCAGCACTCCAGTCGTGGGAGCGGTCCCACCACGTCTCCGTGATGGCAACCAAGTCGTAGCCTGCCTGCTGCACGATGGCTTCCAGCTCCTCCTGTTTGTTACCCATGCTGCGTGCATTAGTGTAGATGCACTTCAGCTGGGCCATCGCCTTCTTCCCCAGCCTAGCCATTGTTTCCCCCAGCACGGCTCCAACAAGCCTTGTTTGAGCCCCATCCCCCTTCTTGCCTAGTTTAAAGCTCTCTCTATGAGCCCCGCCAGCTCCTGGCCTAGGATCCGTTTTCCCCTTGGAGATAGGGACCCGTCTGGGGCCATCAGGCCGGGTGCCGAGTAAAGCTCCCCATGGTGAAAAAAACCAAAATTTCTGTGCTGGCACCAGCCTCTGAGCCACCTATTAACCACATGAGCTTTCCATGTCCTCTCCGTGCCTCTCCCTTCCCCCGTAGGGATAGACGAAAACACCACCTGCACTCCCGCTCCCTCCACCAATCGTCCCAGCCCCCTATAGTCCTGTTTGATAGCCTTGAGGCTTCTCTTTTCAAGATCATCACTGCCAGCCTGGACTATCAAAAGCGGGTAATAGTCAGAGGGGCGAACCAGGTTTGGAAGCTTCCTGGTAATGTCTCTGACCCTGGCCCCAGGGAGGCAGCAGACTTCCCTATGTGTGGGGTCAGGCCGACAAATAGGGCCCTCCGTTCCCCTGAGTAGGGAGTCACCCACAACAATCACCCTTCTTTCTTTCTTGGTGGAGGCAGTCCTGAGGCGTGGAGTCAACTTCCTCACCTCAGGCATCCTCCTGGGTAGGCTTCCTACCTCGTCCTCACCCACCGGTCTCTCAAGCTCCAGGGCCTCAAACCTATTGTTCAAGGGCACCTGGTAAGGCAGCACCGGAAGGGGAGGGCATCTCCTGCGAGGTCGAGAAGGGACCTGTCTCCATTCCTCCTCAACTCGCAGGTCCCCTCCCTCTGCCCGATGGCGACAGGGCAGGGGGTCCACCCCCCTTTGGGGCGTCTCACCCTGGTCCCTCTCCCTCCGGTCCTGCAGGGAGTTGCTCCACCAGTCTATCTCCCGTTCGCACTCCCTGATATCCCTCAACCTCTGCACCTCCTCCTTGAGTTCCGCCACCATGCGGACCAGGTCGTCCACCTGCTCGCACCTCACGCAAGCAGTCCCTCTGCCTCCCGCCGATGGCAGCAAGAGGCTCAGACACTCCCCGCATCCAGAGACCTGAACTGCTGCATGTTTGGACGGGCAGTCGGTCTGGGTGTGTACTGACTTCCTAGAGAAAGCACCATGCCTGGTGGAGACCATTGCAGCCCAGCTGACGGGAGAGTGCCGTTAGAGGAGTTGTCCCTATGGGCAGGTGTGAGCACTCCGCCCTTCCTGCCCGCCCTAACTGCCTCGCTAACTGCCGCGTCACTCCCCCCACGTCACTCCCTGGTCGCCGCGCTCCCTAAGGGCTGCCTTTGAACGGCTGGGGGGAGGAGCTGTCGCTGACGCTGCTGGCTCCGCCTACGCCTCGTCAGCCTCCCTCACGAGGGCTGCCGGTGCCTGGCGGCTCCCTCACGTAGGCTCGATGCCCGAAAAATAGCCCTGCCTGTCCCGATCCTGCGCTCCGCTGCAGCACGCGTCTGCCCCGGAGCCGGTCGCCTCGGCAAGTGGAGCCGGTCGCCTCGGCAAGTGGTCAAGAAGGTACCTTCTCCCTGCAAGAAAGGGGAACTGAAACATGTTCCTGGTGAAGAATGGGTCAAGAACTGGCTGCAAGGGTGAACACAAGTTCTGAGACTCCCCTGTGAGAATTAATGCTGGACAGCATGCACATACTGTAGCAGCTGGGGCTGAATGTTGCTGCCCACAAAGGGAAGGAATTAAGCAGAAATGATGCCTCCAAAACATGAGGTTTTCTCCAAAGTCCTTAATACAGACAACAGGCATGGCCATTGGGTAGCAATGTCCTTGGCTGAAACTCCCAAACAGCTTTGATGCCCAGTTTCATCACCATCATCATCAATGGCAAGATAATTAAAATTCCTTTCTGATACAGGAAGGCAGACATCAGGGCCAGAGGCCAAATGCACAGAGGGGCCTTGAGCAACATTTCCATATCCACCCACCCCAGTGCTTCCCGCAACACAACTCTAGTGAGCTGCCCTTAATTATTACCAACCCAGTATATTACATGTCTTGTGGCTCTCATCTTCCAAAGATGCTGTCATGCAGCTTAGCAAGTCAGAAACTAGATCATCTCTGATGTGCAGGCAGGTCTGGAACAGCAGAAAGTTGTTTTTTTTTTTTCTCCCGCCTCAAATATTGGCCTCCTGCTCCTGGACAGTGAAGCTCCTCCCTTCCAGAAGGCAGGCTTCATCTGTGTTCCCTTCCCTTACGTAGGGAAACCCTCTCTTTTCCTTCATTGATGTTCTCTCTTTTGCTTTCTTATTCTAAACAACTCTCTTTCTGAATATGCGCTCTTTCTCAGAGCACAATGGGAATATTATAGAAGGATAAAAGTATGTATGTATCATGTTCCATTGAGAAGCCTACAGCAGACCAGCCTATCTGCCGTTGCTGATGTGGCAGTGCAACTGCTTGGAAAAAGGGAACAAACCAAGTTCTGAGGAATGTTTTGTTTGAGTGTACTGATCATTTCTACCTATGTGTTCTGTGATTTTGAGCTAAAACAGTAGGGACAGAAAGATGATAGCACTGCCATCTCTTCCAATGCCCACTCTCCAAAAATACAAAAAAGAAAATCTCTTGAGGGAGGAAGTTTAATGGGGCAATGGGCTAAGCAAATATCTGTCATTCAGAAAGCTTTCTTTTTTTTTTTTTTTTTTTTTTTTGAATGAGAAACATTTTCAGTTCCCAACAGAATGAGTATTGGTATCCTTTTCAGTCATTTCTATATCCATGGCTGTCTGTGTGTTACAATCTTTGTAATGGATAATATAGGACCATGATGGGCAAAAATGACGTATTATAATGAAGAAAAACAGCTTATTCAGAAATCTCTGTGTGAAGACACTGTCCTGTGTTACATATGAGGTCAGATTAGGAGCGTAGTGCACTCCAGGGTTTTTTTCCTGTAGTTCAGTTAGATGAACTGCAGACAGTAATGACTTGCATCCTACATAGGACTGCAGAGAGAAATAAAAATAATAATAATAAATTTAAAAAAAAAAAGGGGGGGGAGGGTTCCCCAATTCTAAACTAATGTCACCTATATCTTTAATGTAAAATTATTCTCTAATAATATGACTACTGATCTCACATCACATACATATTGATTCACATTTGTCACAAACTTGGCATTTGTGACAAACTTGGCATTTCACGATCACCTAGTTCATTCTGAGTGATCTGTTGCTACTGAATGAAACAGCACCTATGATCATTACATTCTAAAAGCATCAGTGCAAGAAGCAACGTTTTTGCTAGGAAGGAGACACTGGCTTTTTCACTCATTTTTTAAAAATTCCAAACCCTGTTTCAGCTTTGCCTAGAGCTTCTGATTATAGCTTTTTTTTTTTTCTATTCTGATGTAAGTTTTCCTGCAACTTCAAAAGTAGTCTTTGTTGTTGTTGTTGTTTTTCAATTTGCTTATCTTATCATTAATTTACATGTCACTCTGGCTTTCATGTTTCTCTGCCATTTCCAAGATTAAAATGTTAACTAGAATGAATGTGTTTAATAACATTGCTGCAATCTAATAACCAATTGTAATAAATCTTCATCCATTTTTTCTTTTTTCTTTTTTTTTTAACATTTTGAAACTCCATCAAGAAATAATGCTAAAAGAATTAAATTCAAAATAAAGGAAATTAGACAATAGGGATAGTTTTTGTTGTTACTGTTATATTTATCTTTTGGTTGTTTGCTCTGGGATTATGTTGTTATTTTTTTCTAGGTCTTTATCTTTGCCCTGTAGGCAAATAGCCTTATGAAAGTATTCAAAGTGGCCTTTTGACAGCTAAATGGGATAGAAGCAAAATTTCCATTTTATTCAAAGCCTCCTTCACAAACCATGCAATTTTCCTTATCCACCCAGTTTAAATTCAAGGCTTCTCTAGTGATATCACACTCAGTCAAATCTGACAGGTTATTTCTATTAAAGTTTGGAGTTGAATGGAGACTAACTAGAATGTCGATTCTATTGCTAATATTTCATTCCAGTGGCAGAATGCAGTAGCTTAGATGAATTTAAGATGATAAAATTTATAACATTGCTGGAATTGAAAAACTGTTTGTTGATATGGTTCAATTTGTTTAAATAAAATAATAGTCCTCCTGATGCCTTTAAGTGATATTTTCTCTGTAATTGCTTTTAATTATTTTTGCTGGCATGGCCTTAATAATTTGGCACTGTAATAATTTGTTATTTAAAGGATTTTGTTGTATCACTATATCCTGAACCATATAATAAATGATCAATGCCGTTAACTTACTGTTTCCTGTTATCTTACTAAAGGAAAACACACTTTAGCGTTTAAACTCATGGGGAAAATATTGTGTATTTAACAGCTCCCTAGCATCAACTGCACTTTAGAACTTGTTTTGTTTAGCTTAATGTAGTGGAAGCTCATTCATTGCTTTTTTGTTTCTTTCCCTTCAACTGATATTCTCTGGCAGGTTCAGCTTGTCACTAGAGGAGGGATGAGAAAATACAAATTATTGCAGGTCAATTGCAATTATTGAAGAAAGACAATAACATAAATGACGAGAGTACTTGTGGGACCCAATGAGTATTTCAATAGGAAGGAGTGGGGTTATCCTCCAATAGAACATGTATTTTCTGCAGTGAGAGTATAGTATGAAAATTTAAAAATGTAACATTATAAAATGACAAGCAGTAGGCAGACCTTTTTATCTATATGGTACTTAATTTCTCATGTATTGTTTAGTCTTACCATGCTGGCAGCTAGCCAATTAGAGCTTAAGTAGCTAACAATCTAACTTTATTTGAAAAATTTGCTGTAATATGTATAACGTATTTTTGAGAGCTGGATTGAAGTACTAGCCTGCAAAGGGCAAGTTAAAACTCTCACAAAACTAGCGTCACATGTTAGGCTTTTCATAAACTCTTTAGAAAGCAGATCTCAGGTATAGGCTGAGATTGCACAGGACTGAAGCTTGAAAAATTAAGTCAGATTTCTTGACTGTTTCTGCATTAATCTCTGTCTATGGATCAACCATTTTTATCAATTTCCTAGCTGATGGACCCTTATTGAGTTCCATTCATCCAATTGTGTGACAAGTTTTGTAGTGTTAGTGCTATCATTTACACCAGTCTTTTGTCTCAGGAAATCTGAATGCTATTACAAAATTAGCAGCAAAAGGACAGCTTTTCAAAGCAGAGTACAAAAGATGTATCTATAATGATACAGTCACAGTGTGTACACATGAATTTGAACAGACAAATTGTGCATACTGACTACTCAGGTAAAACTGTATTTGTAAACAAGTTTCTTGTTTTCACTCCAAGTCACTATTCTTGGATTTTGATCATTTAGTGAATGATGCATTGCAGTATGAGTTTTGGTACAGTATGGGTCTATTTCAATTCTCTTACCACTGACTCCTGCCCTTTTGGGCTGATTTATACAGTGTACTGCTAGAGAAGGAACTGCAAATGACAAAATGGAACAGACAACCTGGAACTTGTCTTCAGGGAATATTCCAGCATTTGAGCTTAATATTTGCTATTCATGGGTATTTTTCTCCAGCTATGCTCTGCTGCTCAAGTGTTCCCAGACAGAAAATGCATCACCATTTAAACACAAGCAAGATGAAATATGACATCATCTCCCTATCTTATCAGGATACATGATCATCTTCCAAATTCAAACAGATATTAATGGATTTCATTTCACCTGTTATTTAGTTATGATCTTAAACAAGTTCTCAACCATAAAGTTAGGTCTATGAATGACTATCAAACTTTGAATGCAATGATTATCCCAGAAAATCTCTAAACTTCTGTTCACCAGATGGAGAGAAGGATAAGACACAGGGCTACATAGCCAGGGAAATAATTATACTACACTGCTCAGCTCAGGCATCGCTAAGGCTCCCAAATGGGCCATGTGAGGGGTAGCGTGTTAGGCCAACAGTCCATCAGTACTCTTGATCTGAGAACTACCGCTATTCTGTTCTCATTTACTTGCAGTTACCCAATTGCTTCTGAAATTTATTTTTTTTTAAAAAAAGGAGATTTATTTATTTATAAAGAAAATCATCTCTATATCTAGTTTATTTGCTAGAGTCCAGATCAAACTATAGAAATACTGAAGTCATTTTCAGAGAATAATTTTGAACAACACTTGTGAAATGCACCAGTGTCTCTCAGGCAAGTTTGAGTCTGAAGTGGATGGGTTTTATGGTTTTCTCTTTTGCATCTACAGCAAAGAAGATATGTATGTCTCTCTCTTGGCTTTTTCAAGACCAAATAGGCTTCTCCCTAGTGATACAAGGTGTCAGAAGCTGCTTCAAATAAGAGTCAGGTGTCATCTCCTAGCAGGACTTTAGATGCCCTTCAGACATCCTTCATGGCATCTATCTGTAACTACAATAGGACAGAGATCTTGGTTTATATCTGCCAATATTCTGTATTAATGCAACTTTGGGTAACCACGATAAGATAAAGCACAGGACACATGGGGAAGGACACATACCTAAGATGTTTTAGTAACCTTCAGTATGTCAGCTACATCTTTATCCGTTCATGTTTAGGTGTGGTGGATCCAGATTCTACATCAGTGAGTCCCCACAAACAAATTGCAAAAATGGCTGGTTTCAGACAGGCAATCCAATCAATTTCTCCTGTAGTGGAATTTTCTAACTTAATTTCATAGCCCTGGGAGCACAGCTATCTATCTAGGTGTATTGACTGGACTGGATGTACACAGGTCATTTAAAAGATAAAGGCCACATACATACCAGGCCTCTGGACCGCATTTATTAGCAGCAGCATCCTGACTTTCAACATCATCAGTGTCATCTGGACCAATGCTGGAGTAAATGAAATGTGTCAGAACAAAAGACTGTTGCCAAGAATATAGATGTACATTAGTGATACACAGGGAGGTTCAGTCACAAAGATAATAACCAGAATAGTCTTTGCAGGAGACTGCCCAGCCTGGTGATTTTATAGCACTTTTAATCAAAGGGAGAATAAAAAGGAAATTGCTGACTTGAGTTTTGTGGAACAATATATAGAAGGAACAAGTTCTCAATAAAGGCATGTTTATTGTTGTTTGATATTCACATTTCAGGAACATGCAAAACCCAAACAGAGGGTCTCCAGTGAGAACTATTGTACAAGTGTTCATTATTGTTACTTTTGGAAATCACTCTGGAAGACTAGGGACTTTCTTACAGTTGCCTGGAATCTGAATGTCTGACTGAATTGTCAGAGACTGAAGAGCTGCATGCAGGAAATGTATGGCCCAGTGCGAATTCCTTCTGATTACAAAGTTATTATACTGTCTTTGAGACCTGTATTAAATAGGTTTCAGCACAGCCAATGCTTGTATTATAGCATGGGTTTCTCTTCAGCTTTTGTCAGATTTGATGATGGCCAAAAAGACATTTCAGTAAAACTGTACCAGTGGTCATGAGAAAACATTTTGGGAGACATTTTTGTCAACATTAATTTTGTCCACTCTGTTAAAAAAATAAATACATGTATTCTTACCTTAAAAAAAATAAATAAATAAATCCCAAGATGTTATTTAAAAACTTGAAGATTTTGTCTATTCTCTTTCATGATCTTGTGGAGAAATAGGCCAGGTCTATCTTGCAGGTTGGTCACTACCCCTAAGCAAACATCAACCCATTTTGCTGTTTAAGCTGCACAGAAAAAAATCCTTAAGGAGCAGGTAACTTGGTCTTCCTGCACTAGGAAAATGTATTAGCCAGGTTTAATTTTTTTTCTAGCTGAGTGCTACACTGATACAACACTTCCATATCCATAGTCCCATGAAATTTTTTTTACCCTCTAGCATTCAGTTCACAGCAGAGATGCTTTATTGCTTTGAGGTCTCATTCTCCCAGACTGCTCTGTGAATTTATATTTTCCATGATTCACCACCATTTTCTCTGCTGCTTGCTTACCATATGTACAATGGGAGTCCTGGCATACTAAACAACACAGAAGAAACAATCCAGGTTGGAAGCCCTGGCAATAAAGATGAAAGGAAAATGCAGCATACTCAAACTTTAACTTCCACAGAGTACTGTCACAATTCTTTAAGACTGAGACTTTCAAGAAAATAGAGACTTCCAAGGGGAACATAAACAAATAAATAAGGTTTTAAACACTTTAAAAAAAAAATCCAGAGGAAACTTTCCAGCAAAACTTCCTTCACTTCGGAAAATATAATTCTATCCATTTATATATTCCAGGCATGGAGCACTGAAGAGGAGACCTCCCAGAGAGAATAAACACATACCAGTACAGAAAACCATGCCAAGAAGTATTTGATTTGTTATTGTTAGGCTTCTTCAGATCGCAGTTTTCACAGTACCCATTCAGATGCACCTTCTCGCTGAGAGCTTTGTTTAATGCATGCTTCAAAAAGCAGCTTTTAATGCACTTCTTGAAAATAAGATTCTTGCAGGACTTGGAAAAGCTTTTTCCTTGCCACTGAAGGGTTAGTGTTAGGTTCAGTTCTCACAGACAACCAAGACTCAAAGTCTCTTACGCTTCACCACAGTCACTGCATGTCTGCTCCAACTGCATAACGCATACGGGGACTGGGCCTCATCTCAAATTCTTACTTGCAATGCTAGAAGACATTATCCACCCAGAGGTGAGCTGAGGGTAGAAGATATATTCTCCTGCTTTCATTGCACATTTTCTATCCTTTCAATAATATCCTTATGGAATGAGGCGATTGAGATTATGTGGAGTAAAATGTTGCACCATAGAAAATTTAGATCAAAAAATAGCATTGGCAGTTTCCTTTGGTAGTTGTCTAATCCCTTCTCTTGTCCCAGGGCTAATCTTAAGACATTTCTGGCAAGGACAAATGGAGACTCCAGAGCCTTATGGACAAAACAACGCCCATGAGTCAGTCTTCTTTCTCTTACAATTTTTTTTTCCAGATATCTAAACCAAATCTTCCTTCTGAAATTTAAACTCAGTATGTTTCCTGAAGAAGAACTGTACAGAATAAATTATTACATTTTTGCTGGCAGCTGTTTCTTGCGTATTTGAAGACTCCTCTCACGTCTTCCCTTCTCCTAGATTAGATAGACCAATAGATCACAGTTACATATGCCCTTTCACAGTATATTTCAGTGGTTACTGAAATCCAGGAATCAACTACATAGTTTACAGGAGACTTGAATGGCAGCATAACAGGATACAATACCCAGTGTTGTGTATGAATGAAGACTGTGAACACTTATTTAACATCAGTATTTGCTTATGGTGCATTATGGCTTTTTCTAATTAGTTGCTTTGTGAAGGGCTTGATTATGATAGCAGTGAATGTCTTACCTGTCTCTTCTTATCATTTGCTTAAAACTATTATTTTCAGCTGAAATATATATGCATCTGGGAGCTCATTGAGATACGAGGTAGCAAACAGTAGATTCTCAATCCAAAAACTTGTTATCTGATTATCACAGCTACTAAATAAGGCCTCTTAATACCTCCAGCAGATCAGATTATTCAAAAGTCAAATGAGAAAAAAGAAACAGCCTGAAGTATTTATTCATTTTCCCATTTTTAAGATCTTTCTTATATTTTCCCTCTTTGTGCCAAACTTTCAAGATGTAATTGGAAATGTTGGATACACTTCTTCAAAAATGTCCTCTGAACAAATTACCAAGTACTGTTCTGTGAAATGACTGGATCAGAAACAGCAGCCTTTCTTCAAAGGAAAGCAGGCAAGCTGATATTCAAGTATTCGGTCTTTTATAGGTTGTCACTCGTTTCCTCAGAACATTCTTGGAAACCAAATTATTTTATTTCTTGATTGTTTCCCAAGCAAGATTCTTTATGAGGCTTTCCTAATTTCACTGTCAATTTTAATTTAATGTTTTCATTCATTTCTTTGTAAAGTTTCACTTTAAAGACATTAACATTTGGGAGATGGCTTGATCTCTGCCAAATTCATTCCTGTATCTGCTGTTTTGTGAACCATTATTGCTTTAAGATTCTTTTTCATCAGTCATATATGTATACCATCCTACATCTTTAAAATCTAAAGGTCAAAAGTGCAATGAAGAAATAAAACAAAACCAACAACAAAATACACAAACAAACAAAAAAAAACAACGGCATATCTAAAAGGTCAATAAAGAAAAAATTATCTTGTCAAAAATGAAGTACATCATTCACATGTCATTTCCTGGTCTCCTTAGTCATGTAGCAACAAATTGCTCATGTGTGAGCTGCATTACATACTATTTATTCATAAACACAGATGACAAGTTCAGTGGGAGTCTCAGAAAAGAGAGTTATCCTTATGCACTGAGCCTGCGAGCTCTCTCATAGTGCACAGCAGCATGGTCAGAGCTGCTGAGAGTAAAAAACATGGGCACAAATAAGTTTAATAACTCCATTTACTGTTACTGGCCAGGGAGCGTAGTGAGAATGACATTATAAAGCATCCTGAATCTTTATATCAATGATGCTTTTACTGAACCAGAATCAGAGAACAGAAGCCCTCAGTCCTGTCTGTGTCTGATATTTGAGGGCTTTCACAGCAGCAAAATTATGAGACATCACTGAAAAATATTCTTGCTTGTACTTAGACCCAGAAGCAACAGCCAGAACATCCTGAATGAGTTTTGATTGTGGGAAATGATGAATACAGTAGGACTTGAGAAGAATGCCAATTGTCTGTAAAAGGTTTACTGTAGGGCTAAAACAGACAATGGACTGCATAAGATCTTCAAAAGTGTTTTTTCATTTAGCATTTTCATTTCAGCATTTTCATTTACCATCTTTAGTGGACACTGTGTGGATATACCATCTATGTGGACATACCACAGATATACCATCTGTGAGGATATTTACCATCTTTAGTGGACACTGTGTGGATATAAGACAAATCTTCTCATGCCAAATCTTCAGGGAAACGGCTGCAATGGGAAGATGAATAGAGAAGCAGAGAGCTGAAGGTAGTTCCTGAAGGATCCATCTACAGAAAATCAGGGCAACACTTACTTTTGTAGGCTGTGAATCACTTACTTGAGGCATTGGTTCATAACCCTGAGACCAAATTGATGTTTGTTTCTAAAGACAGCACTCCTTGGATGATAAAGGAGTAGGAGTGCTGCAGGTGTCTCTGTCCACCACAAATGACAGAATATTGACTGGCTGATTTAAGCAGAATAAGCAGTAGTATATGAAACCAAAATAGTCTATGCAAGGGCCATCATCCTTCTAACGCTGGTAATAAAAGAATAAAAAATGCAGAGAAAGACTCACAGTCCTCTTATATAAAACAGCTACTATGATGGGATTTCTCCTCTCCTTACAACGGTTATACATGGCTTAAATAAGTAAGTGACTGCTACAGTTTTTGCTATTATTTTCCAGATTCCAATGAATAGTGAGGCTGAGTATGGAAGAATAATTAAATGCAGTAATAATCAGATTGATTAATACTGGGATCATGTCTGACATTTGTAATACAAAATGAAGGACAACCCATAACATGGATATGTGATGTCTGGTTATGACATTTCTTAAAGTGCATTCAGAGATTAAAATCAGTAGATAAATGTGAATCATTACACAGTTGTCTTGGTGTTTTCCCCTTTTGAGATCCTCTTCTGCAGTGACTTGAGAAATAATAGAATAATAGGAGGAGATGATGTTTGGAAGCTTTTATGAAAAGTCCTTTTTTTTTTTTTTTTTTCTCCTGGCTGCTTCAACAGCTAACCAAAGAGTTTCTGAAAGGCAAACTAAAACCTTCTTATCTATTGAATTCAGAACAGTGCACACAGCCAAGGAATATATTTCTCTGTACACTGCAAGGTGGACACATTGTCATCTTGCAACATTCAGTCCTGGGGACCAGCTGTCAGTAACCCAAGGCCTAATTTGGTTCAGCACAGCTGTGTGACCTTGGATGTTTCACAGAGAAAGTTGTTGTTAAGGTCTGAGAAAGTCCATGAACTCAAGTAGCGCAAGATAAGCAAAAGCACAGACAGAATTGTAATCATTGAGATGGTGATAGAAGCTCAAGGATTCAAGAGGAAAACTATTGTCAAGAAAAACTGAATCTCCCAAAGGAAAAAATAAATAGGAGAAAGGAAAGAATCAGAAGGTTTGGTTGTCTTCTCCCTAGAGATCAAACACAAGCAGTTAAATGAAACCATCTGATTTTTTATATCAGTTATTTTCAAAGATTGTTAAAATAAGCATGAGTCTTTCCAGGAATTTCTAGATCTTCTTGAAATAGAAGATCCCCAGAAGTCTGGTGTTTTCCATGAAAAGCAACTGGAAATATTATGACACATTGTAGTTCTGATAATAAAGATACAAGCAAGGAAAATTTTGAAGGGAAAGCAACATATATTATTAGCAGGTAATAATCAGTAATAGCACTTTATTATTACTCTGGCCAATTCTGTTTCTGATCTGAAGAAGGGTTTATATGTTTGAAATCTTGTCTGTGTTCTTTTTCCACCCAGTTATGTCAACTGCTTTAATAAAATATATTACATTTGCCAACAAAATTTTGTTGTGATAATATAACCCTTTCACATCCTTTCCCATCTATTTGTATTCTATGCTCAGGGTCAGGAGCAAAAGACAAGACCACACTGAGGAAGCAGCAGAAAAACTACTGCCATCTAATTTTCTCATTAATTTATGTTGATTTTTTACTTTTAAAACAAAAGAAAAAGAAGTTCTGAAACAGCACAACATTCCAGGTTTCATTATTCTAGGATTTAAGCTTGGGGATCTTTCAGTATTAAAATGGCTTTGTATGTCAAGAGACCTTTCTATTTTATAAAAGCAGGTGTCTAAAAATCAAAACATAGGTTACTTTTCTTTAAAAGCTTTTCACTTTATCCAAGATTCTTATGCATAAAAAAGCTTGATCCATCCAAACCATTTTTTATATTTCTGCATTTATTTATCAGAACTGAAAAATCACTGAAAGATCAATTATTCCAACAGCTCAAATTCTACTCCATATGGGCAGGATGATACTTCTGTCTGAAACATTTCTTCTGTGTATGGGCCTGCCTCAGCTGATCCCCTCCCAAGAACATATCATGAGATATGCACCATTTACTTATGAAAGCACTTCATTGTTCTCATGCTGTCAGACAGCAGTTTTGTTACACCATACATTTTCTCCAGTAATTTACTTCTTTCTGAATTGATGTGCAAATTCTCTTACAGAAGCCAAGAAATTCTGGACCATTATCAAAGTGTTAAGCATGTTAACATTATGCGCACCAGGATAAGGTGATAAATCTGTGCATATTTGGTCTGGTGCGTATTTATACAGGTTTCTGAAAACTTGGGACAGAAGCATTGTTAAATAAGTTTCTACTTCAAAAAGAATATTTTATTATTTGCTCGGTAGGTTAAACAGGATATCTAGAGCTCCTCATGATAAATATTACACTTAGAAATTAAATTTTCATATTTACAAGTGCATATAGTTAAGGTTCTAAATTAACTAATCTTCATTTGCATATATTTCAGTCCAAAGGGCATCATTAGAAGATAGTATCTCCAAGACAATAAAGAGCTGTTTTTATTAACTTTGCCCTAATGATTACAGCAAGCTTGTACTTCAAGAGTGGTGAGATAGTTACCTGGGTAAGACCAAAGAAATAATTATATATCATTGTATATTTCCCCTTCCATGTAAGTCACTCAACTAGAAAGCTGTTTCCTGCTCCTGGGTTGATGTACTCAGGAACCTCTTGAAAAATATTTAATTGAACTTGGGTACAGTGTGGATAAAGGATCAGGATATGAAGTCTGATCTCTGGAGTCTATATCTCTGGAACTCCGGAATAATGCAAATGATGTATTATAGGAAGGAGGAGACTTTTTTCTGCCTCTACCGTTCTGAGCATGAACAGATACTCTAATCTGCTTGTTTCCTGTTATTATTGTCAAATAAAATGATATGTTAAAAAAGTTACCAGGGAATTGACAGGATTTTTCCTAACCTTGCAATTGTCCATTTATTTTTCAAACACAATCTTTCAATGGATTTGTCATCACAGTGTAAGAACTTTTAAGTTTTAATTTAGAAAACTTGTTAATCAAAAGTGACTGGTCTTCCAGATTATTTGATTTATTTTCATATTTTCCATCCAAAAATAATGATTTTATTTTTTTTGCTGCTCTCAGGTGTTTCTGGTTTGTATTTGACGAACATATATTATTCCCCATAGTGCTAAGCAATTATCACTGCACATGAGAAAACAGATCTATAAAGGCTTTCAGTCAATCACATTGTTCATCTTTTTCCCACCATAGATCAAGTAGATCTTTATTATTCCAAATGAGTGTTTTTCCAGCCTGCTCTTTAAAGGCTTTAATGATGATAGAGCTCCTGCAGCCTCCCCAGGCAATCTATTTCAGTACCTAATTATCCTTACTGTTGGAAAGTGGATTTTTTTTTTTCTTTCTTCCTTTCTTTTTTTTTTCTTTTTTTTTTTTTTTTTTTAACGTCCAAGTTAAATTTCCCTTGCCACTATTAAAAAGGCCATTGCTTTTTGTACTATCCACAGTGGACGTGAAGGAAAAACTGTTCATTTCTTTTCTGCAACAACTTTTTGATGTTTGATGATCACTATCATGTTCCTTATCAGTTTGTTTTGTTTTGTTTTGTTCTTTTATTAAAGAATCCCAATGACTTCATAGTGTATTTATCAGGCACATTTTCAGCCCTTTCTTACTGATCATACTTCCAGTGTCTTACAACATTTTCATTGCACTCTGGACATTTTGAAATGGTCCATTATCTTTTGTCTAAGTGCAGTGCTTAAACTTGGACACAACATTACAGTTAGTGTCTTAGCATTCACAAAAGAAATGTTGTCGTTATTTGGACAGCTGTAAAAATAAATATTCTGAGTCTACATGTTTCTTTCTCAATTTATAGCTAATCTGCATTTATAGCAGATCCCCACTGTGACAGTGTTTTGAAGCTGTAGAAAACAGGAATACTTCTCAGCCCTCTTTTATGCCAGCTCAGGATCTCCTTTACCAGTCTCACTTAAGCCATCCGGATGTCCACCACGTGTTCATCCAATTATGGATTCTGCTGGTTTAAGTAAGGACATTTTTGTTACAAATTGTTGGTCAAGCGCAGAGTCAGTTATTAAGGCTCCAGACTTGAGAGGTAACTGAAGCCCAATTCACATAATTTTATTCTGTCACATATCATCTCTGCATGTTATCCAAAATTTGGATCAATCACTAATGTAGCCAAGTATGTTATTTTAAATAATATTCATTAACCTATGCCTATTCATTAACCTACGGCATCTCATCCAAGAGAGGCTGTCATGTACCATGAATGATCTGAGTTCCCAGGTTCAGCTGTATGAATCTTAAATTCCATCACACCTTCTGTGCAGATATTTTCACCTACTACTTCACAGAACTGTAGAGTGTGGGCTGGAGAAGACCTTCGGAGTGCCTCTGGTCTAAGCTCTCCCTTGAAGGAGAACCATCATCAGCCTGGTCTGATCAGTCATGCCTCTTTGCAGATATTCTTTTCTTCTGTGCTGATGTAAACACAGTGAGAGCCTTGATTCAATAATTTAATGAAACATATGGTTAATGCCATTCTGCAAACTTCAATAAAGCTGCTCATGTACTTAAATTCAAACTCATGAATAAAAAACTAGAAATTGAAAGCACAAAAAAGCTGAATTTATACCAAGGTTGAGACTATACTGGGAGAATCACCTGCAGCGGAAAAACAAATTGTCCTTTGGGGAATACTGCAAAAATTGAAATAAGCCAGTTGACGTGTTCTGTGATGAACTTCATTATTCTGTGTACAATCTTTCTAGAGGTTTTCTCACTTACTAAAATGCTTGTACTGAGAAAAATCCAGTCCCCAGGTTCCTGGGTAGTCAGGTTACATGAAGGAAGGTTCCCGTTTCAAGTGTGAGCCATCAGTTTTGCTCCAAACATCAGACATTAGCTGAAGAACCTGAGCCCAGTCTCAAACCTGCCTTAACTTCAGTCCTCATCAAAGGCCTGTGAAGCCTACTGTGACAGACATTAATTGATCATTATAGGAAAGACTAGCCAAAGACTGGAGAAGTCACAGAGCTACATACGAATAATGTTAAGTGATGGTGGAGCAGGCTGGACCTCACTATGGCTGAGTCTCCTGAGTCCTGGCAGACCCTGTATCTGCTCCCTGAGGACAGAACCTATAGTCATATAATTAATTCTGGTTCAAAACCCTGAACAGTAAGTAAATAGGCAAAAATAACAAGATGGTGGTTGGTTTGAAGAGTATATGCCCTCACTCATGATGTCCCTCTCTTCCTCATTATATTTTAGGCCCTAATCCAGTTTCAGGAATCCTCCATGCAGGTGCACGTATGCACAAATCACAGCCCTTTCTTGCCAGGTTTAGGGTATTTCAACCTTCTAGTGTTTGGTGCTTTTCTCCTGTAACTCTTCTGCTCGCACCAAGACACCAAAGTATGAGAGACTTCCCAGAAATTGCTGGCCTCCCACAATCTCTGAGGAAGTTCACTGGGACAGAGCAGTATAGTCAATAAAAGCAGGTCTTGCTGCTGCTGTTTCAAAGCTGGGTACACTTTTCAGATGCCATGAGGAGTTTGTGGATTTGTGCAGAGCTGGAGAATGTCAGGAGTTTGCCTAACAAACCAGATATTATAAAAAATATATTCTTGTCTGGTATCTTTTTTTTTTTTTTTCCAGTGAAGGAGTTTGAGCTTGATCTCCAAAACACGGAAAGAAAAACTACAATAAAGGGAATTACATGGTCCATAGGTAAACAAAACTATAGATGTTAACATAATCCTAAAACAATACTTGGCTTCATAACAAATAGTTGTCAACTAAGTAACTCAGAACTTTGTATGCCTCCTCTGAAGTATAAGCAATTGGAATGTTACTCCCTAAGTTCCAGATAAGACAATAATTAAAGTACCTGTCTAGCACCAAATATGTGATGAAAAAAGATATGTATCTGTTTAAATACAGAGTAATTTTTCAATATTGAATGTAAACATTCTATTAGAAAAGTACCAGAAAGAGAATGTGGGGAACTTATTTAAATGGTTTGTATTTGCATTTCTTTTCTCCCATTAATCTTCAAGATTTTATATCAATAAATGCATTTGGTATGGTAAATTTCAGTTTTGCTCAAATATTGTTTTATTTCAGAAACAGTATTTGAACCAATTATAAATATTATATACGTACTTTGTAAGCAAAATATAATGATTCTGTAATTTCCATAAAAATTCCAGTTAATATATCAAGAAAATAATAACAAAACTTTGCAATTAAAAAAAATAAAAATATTTTTTAAATTCAAAATTATGTCTACTTTTTTTTTTCTCCTCCTTTTATTGCCATCCTCAATTATTTGTAGCTTTGGCTGAGGACTATGAAAGTGTCCTCATGCTTAAAATAAATATTCATGAATATCTAACTGACTCATATGCTCCTTCAGAACAGCTTTATTCTTTACTCTTCCCCATCTGCTTCAGGGCTGAAAGGAACATGAAGGCTGAGTCCATACAATGTTTTATAAAACATGTTTTTTCTTTCTTTTGGCTTTGTCTTGTTCTGCATCTGATGTCAATTCTTTAATATAAAGACTCAGGGAAATGAACAAACAAACAAACACATAAAGACTCTGAAGAATTTTTCTTCAGTACATGACATTCTCAATAGTGCTATCCACTGCTGCTGACTTTTAAATTAAGAAATTATGCTTTCTTTTATTCAAATTGATTTGTTGTTGTTTTTTGTTTTTGTTTTTGCTTTGCTTTGTTTTGTTTCAGAAAGAGGGTGGATGTTCCTATGTAAAACCAGACAAAACAATTACAATTGGTCAGGAATCATGATCCAAATGAACATGATATTGAAAATTGTCTCTAATGTAAACAGATTAAAATATATTTCCATTCCACTATGGCCTAATGCTGAAAAAGTGTACAAATAGAAATAGAATGTATATAATATTTACAGAAATATCAGACTTGTGATACTCAATATATTGATCAGCAGTGATATTTTTTTAATGAAGTAAAGAATAGGAACAACTCCATCAGTGGTGTTCTGGAAAACGTCAGGAAGTTTCCTTTCATGGCATTAATCCTAAATGGCCCACTGTCCATGTCAGAATGAATTGGAGTCTCAGCTACACTCCCTGGGTGCTTCTTTTGAATTTTAGAAATGACAAAGGTAAATGAAAAGCAGAGATCCTGTGGTGGGTCCACTGTGAATGTAAATCAGTACAGCCCTACTGAAATAGTGAGCTGTCTTGATTTACACCTGGGAAGACAGTACCAACAAATTATATGTATAGCAAAATAAGTGAAAAGAAAATCAGGGAAAAGAAGATAATTTGTTCTTAAAGACAAAAATATGTTAATTAGAAATATTTAAGTCTGACAGCTAAGATTTATGGAAGCCCTTCTGGGATTTGCATGGCAAACTGTGATTCAGAAAATAGCTGTTTTCCATCACCCTCTTCTTCTTAACTGCCTAGAAGTCTGGAGTGCCAATTACCCTTATCATTAACTCATGAAGGGCTGGATAAAACACTCCATCATTCACTGATCATGCGTAGTGCACGGTCTGTAGACACCACTTAGAACACTCACTCACTTATGAGGATAAACTTGGTGTGGCTCATAGGGAAAAAATAATAATAAAAATCTACTGCATAAAAGCTAAATAAACAAATGTCATTTCACACACTTAATCTAGTGCCAAGGTAATAATTCTGTGGAATCCACTGGCAAGTGAGTGTTTAGACTTAATATCCACTTGAGTGTCAGAAAGAAAGTTTTTTTATTTACCACATTTTCATTTCTTTTCAGTAGATTTTCAATTAAGAAACAAATTATTGATTTACAGTTCAACTGTGCTTTGTAAATTAGATCCAACCATGTTTTACCTAAATAATAAAAATGAATTTAGAAGAAACATAAGGAATAAAAGAGCATCAACTCCCAGGAACAGGATAATACATTTTAAGTCACCATTACTATTGAACTGGGGGGCTGGGGGTTGTTGGGGGAAGAAGGGTCAGAATTTTGATATTTTCTTACAATTCAAAAAAGTTCTCTCTGTTGCCTCTCCTTAGTTTATACAGGCTGTCAAGCTGGCTAAATAAATGATAAACTGAGTATCACATGTCCAGTCTAGTGTCACCTGCCTTGTTGGTACCACTGTCTCTGATCACCCACTTCTAAAATGGCCAGTCTTCCGCCACTAACCATCTTTAATCAATTTAGGTTTTTTTCCACAAAATAACACTTTTGGTTCGGTTGAAACAGGTGCAAGATTTAAAGGGCATTGGTCTTAAAGCTAATCTCAGGAATCCCCATGCCTGTCTGTAGTATTCATGTTGGCAGGCCATGTTTCAGGATGGCAGCTTTGCGCAGGAGGGTGCCATGTTGTAGGTAAGCATGATGACTTCTTCAGTTGAGTGAGAGGAAGATGCAGACTTGATTCAGACTTGTCTCTTTACACACAATTTCATTAAAACAAACAAACAAAACAAAACAAAAAAAAAAACACCACAAAACCAAAGATTGTTTCCATTCCAAGGCAGAATAAGAACAAATTTAAAGTTTGTCACGAAGTGGACCTGTCAGATACTTGCCAGCTCCGCTCCTCACAGCCTTTTGCTGTATGTGAGCTGAAATGACTCCTCAGTGAAAAGGTGGATCTTGCTCTTTCTGTCAAGGATGTCAAATTTAGACAATACCCACACTGTCTTAAAAGATAAGGATTAAAAACCAAACCAAACCAAACCATACAAACAAACAAAAAACAAAACAAAACAGCAGATAATTTCCTAACCTCTCACTGTTGCTGTAAAACAAAAGTGATGTTTTATTAAATTACTTTTCAAGCTGACTCTTTTAGAGTAGGTAATACACATTCTAGGATCTTCTTTCAGAAATTAAAACTTCTGAGAGGCTGTCAGAGGTCAGGAAACAGACATTGCTTTAGAAACGTAGGCATTAAAAAAGCACTTAATTGTCAATTATACAGAAAGACAGTTCCTAAATGATCTTTAAAACCATAAAAAATGAAAATAATTCATAAAATAAAGATGCATGCCTTCAGCATTGTTTATTGGAAGGCTTAGACATATTTCACCTCTTACTTAGTCCCACATAAGTCTGTTCTCTAAATTTCTAACACAGACTTATAATATGAAAGAAAAGCTCTAAAAGGGACTTCACCTCACATAAACTGTGATTTTTTTAAAGCACTATTCTATTTGAGAAGCATAAACACACACACAAATCACTTTTCTTCTGTATTTTAGCAACTAATGGCATCCCAAAATTTGCTGAAATCTCAACCGACTTTTATCAAGAACCAATATCAAAGATCAATTTTATCATCTTTTATATCTTTTTAAGTTTCTCAGAATTCAATCAGGTTGCAGTTTTTAGTGAAAACTGTAATTGCCTCTATCTTGCACTGAAATTGGGATGTTGGGAACAAACAGCAAGAACAAGTGCAGAGACTCACTGTTTCTAGCTGAGTTGCTGGTTTGAGAAGTGGGTTGTAATCACCCTGGTCTTGCGGTCTCATGGTAAGCAGAAGCTGCTTAGATAACAGCTACTTGACACAGGGTCTTGGGTACTGAACAGAAATGTATTGGGAAGGAAGAACTTTCAATAACTTTAATGGGTTTAGATCAGGTCCCTTTGTTTGCCTTGCCTACAGCAGATAATGTTTCCTGAGAATCATGGGGGGATTTGGTATGGGGTATTTTGGTATGGGGTTAGAGTAAATGTGAGTTTCTAGAATAGTTCTCATAACTTATTTAAGAAGATTGCAAAGTAAATGCTAATTTAAAGTTTGCAATAATAATAATAATAATAATAACAATAATAATAAAAATCAACGTAAATAAAATGTGATTTTGCTAAATCTTTTAATTTAACTAGATTTGCAATCTGATAAATCAAAGAGAAATGTCTTTTCTGCTCTGCTTTTACTTGGCAGAAGAGATACTATGATGACAGAAGAAGCCTTTTGGTAAGTATCTAGAAAAAAAGAGGACATAGACTTGAATCTGGCTACAGCTGACCAATTATTAAGATGCAACAGCATTTATTAAAGGCTGAGAAGGCTCCAATAGGTCTCCCATACAGATTTGTTTCAATAAGTAAGTAAATAAATAAATAAATTGAATTAGATTTTCATTAGGTGATTGATAAAAGGAGAAAATAGAGCTATATCTACAGCAATTCATATTGTTCTGTGCTATGCAGGACCATATTGCCCAGTGAGGATAGCTTCAATGAGCAAAATCCTGTCCTTAGTTCTGCCCTCAATTTGCTGTTAAGGCAAGTTTCTGCTTCTGCCGCTCTCCTTATCATTCACCTTTCTAAACAGTACACATGCTTAGACATGGTGCTTTTCTGTCATAACACATACTATGTAAGTCTCTGTCTTCACCTAGTCTTCTAAATATTACTGTACAACATTTAAGTCATTAATAGTGAGAGTAAACCTATGTTAAACAGCAGAGATGCAGACCTATGCAGGTAGAAGTGTTAGCAAGGCAATGTAGTCAGTAGGTTTACAAGGATGTCATGAAACCTGGAGGGGACAGATGAAATTTTGTGGCATAAAATGGACTTGCCTTCCTGTCTATAATATGGTCCAGCCTAAAGACGGCTGAACATTAAACAAGCATAAAGGACAGACTGAACACTTAATACAGAGCCTATTCTAGGAAAAAAAAAAAAAAAAAGTATCATTTTATTCATTTCCCACTAGCCCACTCTTGTCAAAGGAGATAACTCTTGTCTTGAACAGGGAATGGAATTTGCCTGCTGGTTTGTAGGTTATTTAATTGACCTCTGACTTTCAGGGATACATTCGGAAAGTTTACTTTTTAAAATGGTATTTCTGTAAAAGATATAAGAAATCACTCCAAGGGTATTTACAGTGACTGGTTATCTGGTGTTTATATTAATTGTGCTAGCATATTTTGCAGAATAGCCTCAAGTGTAACATTAGCTGAACTGTAAGACCCTTCCATATATAACAGTCTAGCTTAATATACTCCATCAATATATCCCCTGCTTTGTGCCTATTGCTCGGCTGAAAGAATGTGGACAATTTTATGCAGATGTCTCTTGGGCTGAGCCCCGTAGATGCATTCACAATGTTTAAGGATGTGCTTTTATTTGTTGTATATCTGTACAGGCTTTATTGCAAATCTGTTCAGAGACAAGAAATAACCTTTCAGAGAAAAAAAAAATCTCAAAATCAAACTATCCAAAATCCCATAGCAGAGCTCAAAACTTTTCATAATTCAGATTATATTCTTCAAACGTATACAGCCCTTTGTCATCTCATAGTATCATTTATCACAGAATCACAGAATGGTTGAGGTTGAAAAGGACAGAAGGCCATCTGGTCCAACCCTCCTGCACAAGTAGGGACACCCAGAGCAGGTTGGCCAGGACCATGTTGAGATGACTTTTGAAGATCTCTAAAGAGGGAGACTCCACAAACTCTCAGGGCAACCTGTGCCTGTGCTCCAACATCAACACACCTGATGTGAGGGATCCTGGCACTGGGTACCAGTGAAAACAGGATGTCTCTGTCTTCATTGTATCCTTCCCTCGGGTATTTATACATATTAATAAGGTCCTCCCTGAGCCTCCTCTTCTCTGTTTTTGTTACCTATCTCTATTGTTAATACTCCCAACCACACTTAAAACGTTAAACATGTCACATTGAACATCTCAATGGAAGTGATTAGAATGATAAAGCTAGAGCTGGGGTGAGAACAGGGGAACACAACTGTCTAAACAGAACCACAGAGCTTGACTACCTACCATGTGTTATACCTGTAGGCAGCATGGGTGAGCTGCAAATGGAGACTTTCCTAAGTAATCCCTTCCCTATCGTTGCTGATATTGAGCGTCAGGTCTCATGACATACTTGACTACACTCTATTTTTTTTTATCCATCACTAGTTTAAAAAGCTCTTGTTAAAGCTATCAAGTGGAAGATAGTTCAAGACACAATAGACTCTATCAGGAGGCAGGTATTTTAACGAATCAGTCTGAAATCCATAGGATTTCAAAAACTCTTTTCATGTGGTGGCAGGCAGGCAGTTTTGTATTCACAAGGTGAACTCAGCTAACAAATTCTGTCCAGGAGGACAGTAAGTCACTAGAAATACCTAAAGCTCTGGCATTTTTTTTTTCCTGTTTGAAATTCTGAAGCCCACTGGTTCTTATATGGACACCTAATACTTGAAGACCAGCGTGGGAAGTGAAGAAATACACTCTGTCCAGCTGGAAGCAGTACATATCCAAGCACTATATATTCAGCGTTACAGTAACCTTGGTGGACATACCTTGTGTCTCCCTGTCTCACAGTGGAGTGGGATGAGGAAATGAATGGTCTCCTTCAAGAGCAGACACCCCCTCAAGTGGGTAGAGAGGTGCACTCCAGACACCTACCACACACCCTGCAAGTCCTACTGGTCTGTTCTCAGTGTCTTACCATCCAACTGACTGCTCTCCCAAGGTGCCTAGCCCTCCCAGGCTTGGCACGAGAGCCCAGACACCGGGTTGCCACCTTGGGTGCCATCATAGCAGCTCCAGCCATTGTCATTCAGTCTTTCAGCCTGGGCTCTGATGTCTTTGGGCCTTCCGGGATGATATATTATTCTGCCAAACACGTTCTCAGTGCTAAAGTGTTTCCATCAACATTGCTAGCCGTGGATCAATCCCAGTGACAAGGATTAAAAGACCTTAGTATGTTAAGGCTCCTGTTGAATGATTACAGAAGACTGTCATGTTTGTTTCAGAGGGAATTCACGTAGTGATGACGGAATTACATATGATGAATAGAGTGTTTGCAATCAACAGCTACTGCTATCAGGAAAAAGGGATCCTCCAGCTTAATAGGAGGACACTGGTTTCCCAGCTTCTTATGTTCTTTCCCTAAGCATTCACTACAGGTCCTGTCAGAGTTACACTAGTACTGCTGATGGTACCTGGGTTTGACACTAGATAAAGCCATTTGCTGCATTTCTTACTAACAGGGAGTAGAGAACAGGACACAACTGACACCAAACATTCTCCGTTGCAATCTGTCACTTAAAAAAAATAAAAGCCACAGATCAAACAAGGAGGTATGAGTGTGGCAGGTCATTAATATTATCTACCATGCAGCAAATTGCTTGTCATGCTTCTTTTATACTCTTTTATGACTAAAGAGGACTGTTTGAAATGAGAGGCAATAAATATTTTTCACACAGTCTCATTTGTTAAGAAAGATGAATTCCTAAGTTTCCCAAAGAAACAAGAAAGACACAAAAATGTCTGATCACGGGAACTTCATGGACTTTGACATGTAAATAATTGATGTAAGTAATATTATAAATCTTACAGATCTTATTTCTATTTGGAATAGGATGACATCATAATTGACAATAATCATTATCATCAATATAGTTTTTCTCTACAGCAGAGAATAGCAGATGTTTAATGGAGACTGGCTGGGACGTAGTCATTAATATTTGTGCAACTCCAAAAGCATGAAATCATTATGAAAACATCAGTGAAATGTGCAACTCCATTTCATCCAAGATAATCAATTTTCTTGGTGGAGGTGTTGCTATTTACATCACCAGTGACTTCAAATTGTACCTTAGGTACAGTCTTTTGATAGCTGAAAGCCAAAGAGCAAATCCTGAAAAAATGGAAGAGCAAGGGAGATATTTCCAGTAGACTTATCATTCCCAAATCAGATCTGGATGAGCAGCTCTCCCAGAGCTGATAGAATTACATATACAGATTAGTAGTAAACTCTAGATTTCATGGAAAAACGGTCAAGGAAATCTAAACTGATTAAGAAGTCAGTGAAAACAGTTTGATAGTCTGATTAATGTCTTTAATTTCCAACACCTTTCTGCTCTCATCTGGAAGCCTATTCTGGAACAACATCACATTTTTGTCACTGAGAAACTGAGAATCTCATCTCACTTACTGTCTTAGGATATTTTCCACTTCTGAGTTGAGAATTCAGGGATGGCATTAGGATCACTCATGCTCATTTTTCTTTGGTAATTTTTGGTTTTCCTTGTCCTGCCTTTTTATTATTATTATTATTATTATTATTATTATTATTATTATTATTATGGTGGTGATGAACCTTTTACTTATCACCTGCTTTTGCAGGAAAGAATTTAAACTAGAGAGTCAAGCTTGGCTATTCTGCTGCTGAAAACTGATATGCAATGACAACACTGAAGGTATTCCACAATATACTAAATAACTGAAATAAAGGCAGAGAACTCAGAATACACTGAGAATGGATGAAATTATTGATGGATGAGATCATGATGATCATCGTGCTTACTGAAGTAAAAACAGAGCCAGTGTTATGAGAATGTGCTGAGTAGGTGAAAACATTCATGTTGCTTTTAACAAACAGTTCTGAGAGTTTCTAGCTAATTTAAAAAAAAAAAAAAAGTATCTAAAAGAGAAAAATGAGTTAAATATTAGAATCAATGAAAATGGGATTAAAATTTGTTGCCTGGTAGTGTCCTGGGTGCATGTGGTAGTCTTCTGTGATGTGAGAATGCTTTCAAAGACATCCTTAATGGAAAGTCTTAATGCTCTGATCTAAGGAGGAATCATTTCCTTCCTCCTGTCCTTTTGAGACACACAGAGCTGGCTAGCCGTCTCTCTAATAAGAAAGTATACTGAAAACTAGAAGATAAGTGGTGATCTTTCAACACCTGCTAACTCACAGGGAGAGGAGAATGTACGTCATTAGCTAACTCTTCAAATTTTTAATCCTTATTCTCAAAAAGTTTCAACCCTTTCCAAGTTACATATGTTTTACATGCAAGGCTAGCTAAGCTGAAATCATCATTGAGTTCAAAGGGAGCATCATCAATGTGAAAAGTTGTAAAACATCCCAAAAGTAGTGTATCAGATTCTCTGCTGATGCAAACTGATTCTGTTTCATTGATTTCATTGTTGATGTTCCAGTTTAGCACAAAGAAAAATAGATACAGAATGATGATATGTTAGTTAGCTTATAGTCCCCAAAGGATAGGTTTCTATCGATGCTATTGGAATTGGTGAGGAAGAACATCAATAATCTAATTCACAGAATTGAGATAAATGATATTCTGTGGTTCTAGTTCTACCTTACTGAACTTATATAAATAACAGATCACTTCTTAGATATATATATATTCCACCAACAGAATGTTGGTGGAAACAATTATGTATGATTTTGGTATGTGAGTTTCTAAGAGAGATGACAATGAAAGAAGTATGGATTCAAGACTAAATTACAGAAATCTGCTAAGAAAGTTTTAAGTTGTTAAGCCCTTTTATGCTCCCTTGACCTTACTGAATTACAGACCTAAAGCAAAATTCATACTTGCTTAGAGAACTCTTTTAAAAACGTAGATTCTTTGACTGGGTTATCACTCATATAGTACTTAAGTAACATATGAACATGATGTCCAGACTGAGCAAGGGGTGCTGAAGATTATGTCAGATTACCTCCAGCAGTCTCTTCCTTAGTAAATGATTCTGTGATTCTATGATTCTTAGTTTCCCACAAAACTCATTATTATTAGACAACTCAGATGACTGTTATGCTATATTCCATTCAAAAACATGCATCATGTATAGGAACTTCAGAAGGGTAAATACTTCAAAATCTAAATATTTAACATAAAAGTGTCAGTGAGGTACTCTTTACGCTTTATACCAACTTTGCTATGTGTTAATATATGAGCAGAAGAACCACAAGTGGCATTAAGCATGCCTTTTACTCAAAGTGACAATGTATGATGGAGCATAGACTATTCTTATCCACTGAGAATAGTTACTTTCTGAGGCATGAACACAGTGGCAGGACAGTTCAGCATACCATTCACCCTGACATCTACTGAGGAAGCATGATTTCATGATCTGGAGGGGAGGGGAGGGGAGGGGAGGGGAGGGGAGGAGAGGGGAGGGGAGGAGCGGAACGGAGAGGAGAGGAAAAATCCAGCAGGAATTATATTTACCATCAGCTCAGCTCACCACAGTACAGCAGTCTAAATTGTTTAGAGTCAAACTTTCTGTTTGGTGAAGGCATAAACTCTTCTTGATTTATCTCTGTGAAGCCAATTAAGTGTGCTGTTTTGGAGAAGGGTGGTGGGACATACCTATGAGTCTGTAGCTTGGAAAAGAGGACTCTAAGGTTTTACTAATCCCATTTATTTATTTATTTATTACTAAGAAAATTCTATTAAAGTCAAGGGCAGAGCAAAAGAGGCTCTACACTGGGCTTTTCTATTTAAAGCTATAACTTTTGAAAAGATCCCATTTCTACATCCAGTGGGGCTCTAGTAAATCATCATGGTCTGTCACCACCAAGACATCATTTGCACTATAATTTTTTCCCATTTATCATGGAGTACCATTGTCCAACTAATTATTCCAAGAAAATGCAGATAATCAGATCCTGAGGAAAAAATCCTTGTCTGTATTCATCAATAGGAAAATCAAACAGACTACTCTTTCTTCTGATTTACAGAATGATAGAGTAAAATACTAAAAAATTCACTTTCAATAAAAGTAAATATAAGAATAAATAAAACTTTAAAATTAACCAGGTGGACAAAAGCTAAGCCAAGATGATTTTGCTACCAACAAAAAGAGACCCTCTTCTTTGTGCCTTTGCCCTGCATCAAGACAAAAATATTCCTCTCCAGATAAAAGTTTTATATGCAATCCTGTTTCTTTTGGAATTTATTATTTGGGTCATTGTTCCACATGCAGCAGGTCTATTAAGACAGCGCAGAGTCATACAAGACAACATTTGCATCTTGTGCCAAGTAGACAAAGCTCACTTTACATGAACAAGAATTAAAACAAAAGGGCTGAACTTAAAATGGCAGCATAATCAAATAAATATCTTAACCTAGATTTACTGAGATAATCAGTTAGAGTTCTGATGTTCTCTCTTCCACATTCATTTCATCTTCTATTCACTGCTCTGCCCTTCCCCTGGTAGATGATTTCATACTTCAGCATTAAACCCTTAGACTATGATGCTGACAGCTGCTTTCTGTCACTGATTCTATTATAATAAAGAAGTCAGGTTTCTGACCAGGGAGGATATCATAAGAACTTATAAAGGAAGGAATAATTGATTGCTATAAAGGTAGCAGCCAGACCTTTAATAAACTTCACAGTATATTCAGAAATCTTCAGACATGAAAATTAAAGGCAATGAAAATGAGGATAGTTTTTATTTGGCAGATGCTGATTTGGAACAAGAAATGTTGCAAAGCAGGATAATAGATTTTGACTCAATGAAAAGGGTAATTATAAAATACAAGAAAACAAACTGGGAATATCACTAAACAGAGGTCTTTAAAGGACAGGTAAAATATCTGTTTGGTTTAATTTTATTTCTTCCACTTATTAATTGTTCCACTATTTTACCCACTCCCAAAGTCATATTTATAGCTTAATTCACCTTCAGTTTTTTGTTGCTGAAAAGCCAGATGCCTTGTCTAAATTGATCATCTAGTCTCTGTATAGTTTAAGCCACTTGGATGGGGTGTTTTTAGGCCATCCTAAAGATGGGATCCCACAAGAGTGGATTAGGTCACACTTTAAATGTACTTCTGTTTATTCTTTAACAAAACAGAGAACCTTTAGACTGGATGTCTTATTCTTACATGGTTAAATTTATGTCAGATGTATCCTATTCCCAATCCTTATTCATAAGCACTATCTTCTTTTCAATATGACATAATCTATCCCTCAGGTGGAAAGTCTGACAATCAGAAGTGCTAACCTTCCCAGATTTGGATTAGTTATCATTAAATATAGCTTTCAAATATCAAGTGGGTTTCTTGAATGGAAAGCAGCCATACTATACCTGACTTTGAAAGAAGGATCATCCTTGAATATGAAAATAGTGTTTAATAAGAGTCATCATTATAAATCACTTTACAGATGCTGGTGAAAAGCCATTCATGAAACTGATAAACTACATGTACATTCTTCTGAACGTTTAAAACAGAAAAAAAAAAAATCCTGTTTTTTACTCACACAGACACTTACAAGTGACAGCTTTCCCCTCCCTTCACCATGAGTAGCAGATGCAAAACTTTTTGGAAATCAAAACTGGCTTTAATTGTATTGGAAATGCACAAAGACTGTGTCTCCCATATAATCTGAAGATTGGAAATCATTTGCAGAAAGTTACATGTACAACTCTGAGAAATTCTAGATTTCTCTTTGGATAATTTACAGACAGAAAGAGGAGTGAAATTCATTACATAAATTAATATGTTAAGATTTCTATTTTCCTAAAGAAACTCAATTAAGTTCCTGGCTATGGAAAGCTCTTATGTATGATGACGCACGTTGCTACACAGCTTTCAAGGGGTTATTTATTAGCTGATTTTCTTTGGGGAGAGTTTGAAGAGAATAACTGACAGCCCTAGCTCGCGTAAACGTGTGACCAACCCTAAGGGAGTACAGGCTTATTTCTGTTCCCTTTAGCACATAGATGGCGAGTAAGCTGATGCCATAGATGGCATAAACTTTTAAACTTTCCACTTTTAAACTTTCCACAAAACAACTAATTTAATCAGAAGCATGGTATGTAACTAAAGAAAAACATGAGCCCAGTCCCCACAACAGTGTGGCAGTATCAGGAGTGTACTATGCTCATGGGTTATTATTTCTTTAGCTCTTGAGCCAGGTAGGTGTCTGCTGCCTTAAATGACCCTTCATCAAACTCCACTATGTAAGGTCAACTACTCCACACAGATTTCCAAGTCCTACACTCTAAATGAGTATTAGTCTTGGAACGTAGGACCTCTGGGTCTTTGTTAAATTACACTGATGTCTTTTTTTTTTTTTTTTTTTTTTTTTGGGGGGGGGGCAAGGTTAACGTTATAGACACTCCAGATCAATTGTTCAAGAGCACGCCAACTCATTTAACACTGCAAATGAGGCTTCTGGTAAAGAGACCACACATTTTTAAAGTGTGTTTATTTTTTTTTGTTTTTTTCCCACAGTGTACATGAAGCACTTCACGTTAAACTAGAGGCATTGTCTACATTTTTTTCCAGAAAATTCAGATCAAGTGCATACTAAGAGAAGAGATTAATGTTGTTTTTCCTATGTGCTTTCTTTCTCCTACCACTAATAGCTATCAGAATAAATAACAAACCAACAAAAGACCTGGAGAGTTAGGGGATGGTAAATAATGAGGTTACTATTACGTAAGCTATAAAAGGTTAAAAAAAAAAAAGGCAAACACAAACACACACACACACAAAAAGATACTTTGCACAACTGAATCCTCCATGGAACATCACATTTCCACTGCAGATGAATCTTGCAAAGGTAAAAGACTGACAGGCTCTGGAGACAGAAGTCATTCACTGGAATCTGAGGTCTCAGCAGAAACTGTGCAAATTTATCCATGTTGCTTTGTCTTTGTACTACCATCCAGAAGCAGAGAGCAAAGGAATAAAACTGTCTGCATAGACTACAACAGGTCCAACTGCCAATGCAGGATAAATAGAAGAGATTTCATAGTGGGAATTGTGACTGTGAAGTGCTTTTGATGGCTGTTGGAAATATGGCAGGAGGCATTTCCAACGCAGAAAATCCAGCACATTTTGAATGAGATGGGCACAAGCAATCATTTATTCTGTCCAAGAGTAGTGGGTAGGAAGCTTTTGGAAGAGAATGTCCGTCTTCTCTGACTACAGAAGTTGAGTAGCTTAAATTAAATATCTAATCTTTGGAAGGCTAGAAGTAGCTGGAATTGAACCAATGTGTCTATGCATCCATCCCTAAGACAGTATAGGTTAGTGTTGGTAGTGATGAGATCAAATGAGGAGGAAAAGGGCATGGTACTTCATTAAAAATGTTTCCATGATAGATTTCAGTTTATAGAAGTCCAGTTCATTACATTTATGTTAAAGCTCGAGCTTTATGACAGTGCTACTGTGACTCCCCACAATGTCAATGGCATTTAAACTCTCCACTCTCATTGATCTGCCCAACAGTACCCTTCAAGTACACACAAAAAATGACTGAATCATTATCTTGCCATCAAAAGAAGTATTTCAATGACTTTCCTTCAGGCATGAGCTGCCATTTGTGAAAGGAGTTGTCAAAAGGCCAAGGCCAAATGGCACAATTTGTAAATACAGCTGTCAATCAGTCCACGGGGTCACAAGAGAATTGCTGCAAACAATTTTTTCTCTTTCTGCTCAGTTGTGGCAGCAGTTGTTATCTTAAAGGATCCTCAAGACTCAGGCCAGGGACATGTGCCACCTATGAATCCAGGGAACCCAGTTTTCTCCTGTCTCCCTTTTTTCCTTTGACAAATTTAAACACCATTCCTGGCCCAACATCCTTTCTGGTTATGAAAAGTGCTGTCGCACACCTTCTGTGTCTGTCACCCAGCTGCTGAAAAGAAAACAAGTCTCAAAGAGTATTATCTTCAGGGACAACTGAATTTCCCCATATTTTCTCTCTCTTTGACTTTACTAACTATGGAGGCTGGTGGGTTGAGTCCTAGCTGAAGGGTGTATTTTTTAAAGGCCTCCAAAGAGAGAAGGTTTTATTGTTACTTGTCCTCCAAATAACCTGTGAGAAAACATGCCAATGTGATTTTTTTTCCACTCAGTTATTGTTATTCTGCTTAAATTTCTTTTGAGATGTTACTTTAGGGTTCATCTCAACAAGAATGTATGAGTAAGGGAAGCTGGGAACTGGAGAACGTAAGCAAGACATAATCAATGAAGAAGAAGCAGGTATAAACTGGTTCATTGAGGGGGAAAACAGCTAATTGCTTTGTTCTTTCCTAAGCTGGTGTCTCCTGCCTTTACCTTAGACTAAACTGACCTCCGATTTTTCATGTTTGTAGCTATTTATCAAAATGCTTCTCCATGATAAGGATAAATACTGAACTCCCAGTGAGGTGTCCATCATCATTGATTGTGATGATGAGTAACTGGAACAGCTCATGAGTTTTGACATCCGAAATCATAACGTGAGATTTCCATTTCTGCAGTGGTGGGGCTGAGCTCTATATTTGACATCAATATTCCTAAGATTATTTTTTCTTAATGGCTGTCTGGGCATGTCTGAAGAACTTGAACCATCCTACAGGAAAGAAATGTTAGACACAGGAACTGAGGTGAAATTTATATTCTTTAACCTAGACTAGTCCCTTAACCTGGACTTAGTTTCCCAGAATATGACTTTCAATTCAAAGCAGAGCCTTCATGGACAACATTAAAGTGTTAAACAGCACAGTGGTTTGAGCTTCCCTCTGACCATATTAAGGTGGAAAGCACAGTCCTCTTGGTGAGAAGTAAACCCTGTATTTCTCAAATTCCAGGAATCTTATACTTTGAGGTCTGGGATCTTTTCCTCCCAACAACAACATATTTGGAACTGTCATAATTTTACAGTAGTTAAAATGTAAGATAACATGGAAAGACTGACAATTTTTGGAAACTGAAATTGTATTTTCTGCTTTCTTAGTAACAAAAATAAGATTATCAGTTGTTCTAAACTAGTATTTAGTCCTTGATTCATGATGATTTTGAACTAAATTGATAACTTTATCTGATGCTGAAATCCAAGGTAACAAGACCAAAGATATATCTCTTTGATTTGATCATTTTAAAGTCTATGACTGTATTTTCTCTTAAGCTTGAAACTTAACTTTGTTACCTGAGAGAAAGGTGAATAATCCATTAGAAATCCCATTTAGAGTGTGTACACTCTAAGTATAGAAGCAGGAGTGGAATTATCAAAAGTCTATATATAATAAATGGAAATTATTGCTACAGGCAATTTTTTATACAGCTAAGAGCACAGTATACATAATCCAGTTATAAATATAAATATTATTTTCTGCTTTATGGTTAAAAAAGTAATGTTGGTATCAATTTTGAAGCATCTTTCTTATGCTCATAAAAAATATAACATGTCTTCAGTAGGATTTAATAAATAATAAACAGACAGCAGTCTAGTGGATGGAGGTGATGAATAACCAAAAGGAAGAGACTAAATACAATATTTGTGTATAATTAAAACACTGAGCTACTGCTGGTTGATTTGATTAATGGCACCTTCTTAATTATAAAGTGTCTTCACTTATAATTTAAGACGGTGACAGAATGTCTTTTGCTCATCCAGAAGCATGAGACAGTGGAGAGACAAAGTATTTTATTATCTTTCTTGAATAAAGATGAGTTCTAATGTAAGGGAAGCACTGCAGTGCCGAAGTGCATGGGAGGTTAAGGGAGCTAGAGGTTAGGTCTCACAACCAGCAGGTGGCACTCATTTTATTTAATTCCATTCTACGAACTAGAGCAACTTTATTTATTTATTTATTTATTTTAATTTTATTTTAAGATAGCAACTTTTGTTGAAGGAAAATAAAGTTTTGGAAGTAAATATTTAAATTTTTGTTCTCATGATGCTCTTTAAAGAGGGAGAAGAGAGAGAATTCCAATGTGCTTCAAAATTTCCAAAACTAAATTTTAATTACAAAAAAACAAACAAACAGGACTACAAGTTTAAAAGGAAGCTAAAAATGGCACAGAGCCTTATCTCAATTTAAATGAAATGTTTCTAGTAAACCCACAAATAAATATAATTTCTGTTTTGCCAAAAATCACATCCTAAAGATTTATTTAAATTAATGCAAACCGTTTTGCTCCTCACCACCGTTTCAAACAAATGATCTATTGCAAAACAGTATCATTGCTTGAACTACAGAAATGTCACTTCTCAGTTTAGACTGGAAGCTCTCCACAATTGCTCTCCATATCAATTTGTACAGATAGCCTTAATCACAGGCAGGCTTTCCTTTAATGGAGGTGAAATTCATCTGTCCCACATCTCAAGTTCAGGCAGACCTGCCACAAGAGCAGCCCTCTCCACCCCATCTGTAGGGGGATAATTGCAATTCTGATTTCTATTCTAGAACACATCAACTAGACAAGGATTTTCATATGGTCATCAGCAAGCAGCTACTTTCAGGTCAAAACCTACAGGCATCTCTAGAATTCCTATGCAACCATTCACAGTTTCTATAGAGTTCACCACTAAAACTGTGTGTCTTTTTTGCTTATACTCAGAAGTGCGTTAGCACATGGTTGGTACCATTAAATCTGTGAGGGTTATTTGCAGGGTATGCACAATTACAATCTAGTATGCTGAAAGGCAAGAAGAAGAGGGCATAACCTAGTTTTATGTTTCATGGTCCTGTGCTGGTTTCATGTTTCCTGGAAAGGGAGCAAGCTGGTAGCATGGCAGATATGGATATCACCCAGGAACAATGAGCAGAACCAATACAGACAACTCAGCAGCCAGCTACTCACACCACTTTCTACAGCATGCTGGCCTTTCTCTAAATTTAATAACAGTATTAAATAGATCTAACTCTATTTACAAAAATTCTTGGTTAGGAAAAAGAAATAAGGAAAGATAAAAAATTTGAACTAAAATCTGCCTTAGGGTCTTGATAATACAATCACTCCCAATGTTAAAACATTGCTTTTGCCAGGCAAACTGGATGAATGAAATAACCTGTTCTACAGATAAAATATTGGCTAGTCTGTAATTTCTTCTGCCTGGATAAACTCGTCGGTGCCTGTTTGGTGTAGTTCTAATACCAAATACCACTTCACAAAAGGAAACCATGAAATAAGATTCTTGAAATGCAGCCAAAAAGGTCTGGATTTTTATGGAGTGATCAAATTTACTCTGTCTGCCTCTGGTACAAAAGTGACCTCTAATAAAACTGAGTTTATGTCCCAGCTGCATAGTTGTTGAGGATGCTATCATATTACCTTTTTCCCCCAACCTCTAGCTGCGTATGGATTGGATTAAGAATTGAGGAAGTCCCAGAGACTTAACCTTGCTATATTGGAAGGCATTTTCAAGAAATGTATGTGTGAGATTTAGAAGAAATGTACCCAGATGAAAGCTAGATTCAAAGGTACGTGAGCTCTGAGGCTTGGATATCTGTACTTTTACATTTGTGTGTTATATTTGCACTGCAGTAAAGGAGAAACTAACACTTCACCTCATTCAGTTACCTCCTGGCCTAGAAAGGCAATATGCAATACAGTAAATAATGCTGAAATAGACTGTAAAAAGCCAAGGCTGTGTTGAGCAATACAAAGCCAAGGAAAGCAAAGCCTCCACCATTCTTACCCTAACCAAACACTGGAGATGACAGTGAGTACTGTGGCCAAGCACCCAGAAATTTATATGTGGCCTGTCTAGGCATGTAAACTTTTTTTTTTTCATTTATTCACAGCCGTGTATGCTCCTGCTTTCCCTTCTACATGAAATCCACTGAAAACACAGAGCAATAGCATCTGGACTGTTACAGTTCTCAGCAAGCTGAGAGACACTTTTTACTGGAAATACACAAAGGTCTAGAATGAAATGAATAAGGTCATCATGAGTTTGTTGCTGATGTATAACACCCAGCTAAGCATGCACCTAGCTGGGCAGTCCAGACATTCTCATCATGGAGTGCATCAACGACTTCAGCTTAGTGATGGTGCAGTAGGACTCAGATTCATCAGATGTTGCATTGCTCTTTAGCAAAGTCAGACTTGCTGGTCTGGGAAGTTAAGACTTTTCCTTAAAAAGAACATTGTCCCAAACGAGAAGTCAACAAGGACTCAGACTGGCTTGTCATGGAGTACAGGACCACTTGAAATGAACAATTCTTAACAGATATATTGGAGATCAATTGGAAATCTTTAACTTTCTACGGGAACCCAATAGCCTCCCTGATGCAAATGCTTATCAGGTAACCAACTAGAACAGGATCAATGGGCACTTAGAAAAGTCATTCATTGTTTAGATCCTCCTTCCACTTTTATTTCAAGGTATGTGTGATGCATCAACAAAATGGAGCTTCTCAGTCCTTTACTGCATGGGAATGTGCACATATATTTGGGGAAAAAGGTTTTTTTTTCTTTTTTATTTGCTACCTTGTAATCTTATATTTTCAAGAACTGTTTTGACTGTTTATACTAATATTTAAGTATTCCATTTTATTCATATTTTGTTCTTTGGTTTTTCAGATATTTACAAAAAGCAAGAGGAAGACTGAGTAAGCTACTGAAGACAGAATGAACTATTTGATCACAGAAGTGGCCTAGGTTTGAAGTAGTGTGTGGAAATCACCTTCACTGTTATTGCTGCCCACCCCTTTTTGTACTTGACAGAGGACTGCACTATTTTGGTGCCCCTCTTAAGGAACTGAGTCATTTGTTTCTATCTTGCACAATGCTGAGATACCCAAGGTACCTCTGAAAGCTATTTCCTAGATGATTTGCCCCATATTACTTTGTGTTACCACTACTAAATTGCCCTGAGCAAGCTAGCTTGACTATCTTCTAACAACATTCCTAAATACAGAGTGCAAACAGTCACAGATACTCAGTCTTCATATTGCATGGCTTTTGGTAGAGCAGTGCCAAAACCCAGGCAGGGCTTTACTATGAGAGCATTAGAAAAGAGTTGTCATGGCAATTTTTATTTATTTTTTTATTTTATTTTGGTGGTAGTGTCACATGAACTACAATTATTGATTACTGAAGGTTTTGTAAACAAACCCACATATTGTCACTGTGGGTGGCATATTAATTATTAAGTAAATAAGAGAAATTAAATGTGTGCAAAGTATTGTTATTACAAGCTGTAGGAACCATTTATCACAGTGCCATATGAATTCAAACTGAACAGAAGTGATAATTGAATCCCTTAGTTAATATTATTCCTCTGGCAGAGGATCTCTGGGAAGCGTGATTGTTAATTGATTGCCTTGTATGATTAAAAATGCAGAAATAAATCTCAGGAATATTTCACATATTTCAGTTTATGTGTCAATGACTTTACAGCAGGTATGGCTTTTGGTCCAGGTTAATAAAATAGAATACTGAGATTTAATTTTTTTTATCCTTATGTTTTCATAAACATTTCAGTATTTTTTTTATATTGTTCTAGACACTCTATCAATACACAAGACAAGATGCTCCCACAGTTGTCATCTTCCCTGATTTTTATTATGGGATTTGCAACCTAAAACAATTTTTATACAGATCATTTGTAGGAATTGTATTGTTATCAGAGAACCTCAACTTTTATTAAAAAAAGAGAAAATTAATTCTATTCTTCATAGATTTTTCTACCTATAAAATGTCAACCTGAAACATTTGGTAGCAAAGAAAGATAAGAGAGGATGTTTTAGGATTTAAGAATGGTGAAGTCAAGTCATGATTGCTGAACACTTATGTCAATGTGCTTTTACTTTCCACTGTCATGATGCTATAAATGAAATATAAAAATCACAATGGAAATAGAGTAATAATGTCTCTCTATTTCCTTTAATAAATCAAGACTCAGACAAATTAAGTAATTTATCCAATGACTGACAGACAGTCTATATCACAGACCAGTTATAAGCACGACTTTGTCACAAGATTGCCCTCCTTTTGAGATCATCATTACCCAGTGCTGAGAAATGTAAACTAATAAAGTTTGTCAGACAGGTTAGGAATCCAGCACCCAAAGAAAGGCTCAGACCAGATCCACTCAAACAGTATTGCCAACAGCAAAAAAACAAGTACAGATATGTAATAGTTCCTGTTCAATAATTTAATCTCAGACTGTTTTGCCATTAGTGAAATAACATTTCATGATCACATTCAAATGTAAAAAATTACTCAATAAAAGTAAACCATATTAAAACTTTAAAAACTGAACTTGTATTTGCAGACATTAGAATGAGATTATCTTAATGTCTCAACGGCCCTCCATCAACTTAGATGATTACTGATATAGAAATCTTAATGAGTCAGCTAACATGGAATGACAAGCTGTCTACTTGACAATGTTTAAAAAGGTTCTATCTATTCTTCAGGCTCAGTGGGAGGATGGGATGTGTTTTATGGAGAAAAAAATGATATAAAGGAACTGTATCTAATCTTGTCTTAGTTGCCCTGTGCAGTTGCAAACACATTTTCAGGGTGCCTAACTACAATTCATCATAGTTTTTGAGAACAAACATTAAAGATGCTTTTTTCTTCAAAGGTGCAGGGATGAATATTAAAGAAAAATTGATTCCAGGAATCTTGTGAAGCTCAACATATCAGGAAACATGAATAATGTCATGGGACTTTTCAGAGAAATTCCACATAATAAAGTAAAATAAGTTGTGTTTTTTTTTCACTGTTTTAAGCAGTTCTTTATTCTTAAACCAAAGTATAAACCACATTATTGGTGCTCTGTAGGGAAATAAATCTTCCCTGTCTCTGCATCCCTATTGGGAGTTATTTCAAAAGCTGCTATGGCGTTTTCCTTCAGATTCCCATCTAATCCTTTGGACATAATAACTACATTTTGACCAATGTCATATCACTCTGTTTCTAAGTAATTTTCTCTTGTAGTTCTTTGTTTTCATTACTAACCTCAGAGTGACTAACCCCCTGTCCAACAGATAAAATCTGAGCAGGCAGACAGGTGTCCACTCAAGGAGAAACTGTTCCCTCCACTCTTATTCATAATTCCTAGCATTGGATTACTACTCTTTCTGCCTCACTTTACCTGTTTCTTGTTCAAAATGCCATCATATCTTATCTCACTAAGACTTTTCTACTAGAAATTATTCTTTCTTGGCTTCTCTTGAAGACCTCTTCTTGCTTTTTCAGAGAAAAAAAAAAAAAATAAAATCATTATTATTGACCAAGCCATCCCTTTTTCTCTTTGGGCTTCTAGACTTTCTTCCTGCTTTAAAATCCTTCCTTTTTGAGTTACCTTCCCTGATAGTTTATTTTGAATTGCCTTGACTCAAGAAAGCAGGTGTCTTAATTATTTTCTTGTCCCAGTTAACTTTCTCAGCTGAAAAAACTATATATATTTCAGAGGTATTTCATACTTTTGAGATGCTTAGAAATTACAAGAATTCCATTAAAAGAAAAATGAAGATAATTCTCTAGATCATTAAAATGCATGTCTGTGAAATTTCTATAAAGTGGGTTCTGTAAATGTATTTATGTGCATAAATGTTTAAATGCTTTACTGGACTGCAGGCATAACATAGCAGATGCATTCCTGTGGCAAATTAGTCCTGAAGAGCCAATTACGATCTCAGAAAAATACAAACATCCATGTTTTCAGCAGAGCTCTCCTTACAGATAAACCAGTGAAAGGTTCAGCTGAATGGGGAAAGATATATTCTTTGGGTGAAAAACAAAGAATTCTAAGTTATCAACTTTTTTTTTTCTCTCAAAATAAATAAGTTGGAACTTTCTGTTGATTATTCTTTGAAAGCTTTGAATCTGGAACTCAGATTTGAGGCAAGAGAAGCAGGAGGTGCATTGAACAAAGGGAAAAGGTTTGAATAAACATAGACTGACACTTCAGAAGACCATTTGGAGAACATGGATTGCATTCCCCACCCCAAATACCTTCATGGAATAAGAACAAACCATTCTAACAATGTTCTTTTTCTTTATGCCTGTCCAAAATCTGGCCAGAATTCTTTGAAAACAAACTCACTTCAAGATAAACTAAGCCTATTAAAGGGATCCAAAGTGGTCATCATTACACTTATTACAAAAGGTCAACCAAGTTTTACAACCTCCTATGTCAAATTTACCCTGTAGCAAACTTCAAATCTTTTTTAAGCTGATACAAAGAGAATGAATTACTGGCAATTTCCCAAAATGAAGTGAGAAATACTCACTTCCTCCATCATTTTAATACTTGTAGTTTATTGCTGGTGTAAATAGGTTTATAACCTTCCGGTATGAAGCACAGACATCTGCTCAGCTCAGCACTAAACATCTGGTTATTCCAACAAAGCATATAATTATATTTAATGGATGAGAAGTATTTGATGGATTACATCCAAGTATCTGAATAAGACAGTTATGCATAAAGACTATTTGCATGGATTATCCTGACAGGATAACAAGACAGTGGAACATTATTTTGTGTGATAGTTATATTGATATCGATTGATGGTTAGCATTGCAGAGGCTGCAGACATTTATTTTGGTTGCAATCACAAATTCTCTTTTTTTTTTTTTCCTTCCCTTAGGCTAGACAGCCACAAAATGTAGAAATTTTGATTTGCTAGGTCATCAAGTCCTGCCTACTAACACTGTAAGATTCCTCTGTATTGTACTTTGACAGTGGGTCATGCCTTTCAAGCTTAATATTAAATGTTGAAAGAGAGAATTCCTCTAATACTTGCCCCCTAATCTATTGTCATCAGCTAAAATGTAGTTCTGTCAGGAAACTTTCCTTATGCAGAAAAAATGGAAATTCACATTCCTAAAGGCTACTAGCAATCTATAGGGCCTGAGCTCAGAAACTAGAAATGACAGAAAATAAGGCAGACTTATGTGTGGTGGACAAGACTTTGAACTACACCAAAACCTCAGACATAAACTATTTCTGTTGTGGAAATATTAGCAGTGTGGTATAAGGAGTTTGTCTGGAAAACAGTCCGCTGTTCTGGCCACACGTATTCAAGTAAGATAAAATAAAACTGAGCGGTTATGGAAAACACTGATAGGCTGCCTGGAGAGCTTATCTTATCACATGTATATAAAAGAGGTTGTCCTTTTTGTTCTAAGACAATCTAGGAGATTATAGAACTGATCCCTATAAGTACATCACAGGAAGAAAATAAACCTCTGAGGAGAAAGAAGAGCTAAAGGAGCTATTAGAAACTAAATGATAATTTGGGACCATTAATAAATTGCAATAAGCTTGCTTTGAATAAATTAAACTTGTAAATTAGTAGACATTTCCTACCCAATGTTAGTAACATTGTAGATTTGGCTTCCAAGAGTATCAGTGAGTAAAGTTCTAAGACAGATTCTAATAAACTTATTGAAGTAATCACATGATATTGCTCCCTATAGCAGCATAGACTGAGTTCAGACGATGTATTTTCCAGTTGTATGTCTGTGTTCCTGTGAAAGCAATAATGATTGGAACTGCGTTACTACAGAATCACTATGGCACAACTATACCAACCACTGCCTGGTTCTTAACACTGTAGAGATCTAGTGAGTAATTTAATGCAGGAATTTGGCAAACATCTGTTGAAAATAGAATGTCCCTCTTTGATAATATAATGCTTAACATATTACTTATTTCTGTACTGGCTATAAGTAGACTGTTTTCTAGAGGGTAGAATTACTGATATAATTTGCATTGTGAGATCAATTGTATAACTGACTTACATGTTGAAAGGAATTTCTAAAAAACAAAAACAAGCTAAACAATCAAACAAAAATAAAAACAAATCAAACTCCTACCAAAGCCTAATGTACTTTTTCTTTGTGATAGTCAGTTTTGTCAGTCACTCACTTGGTATAAGAAAGAAGAGCTTCTCAATAACTGATCTAAGAAAACATCAATGTTTTAATACTGATAAAGATACATAGCCTACCTATACTCTGCACATAATCATATGCACTTTTATTTGAGCACCAGCTACCCAAATAGCCAGGCAACCTTCTTCTACCAGCTCTTGCATCTATGCATCTTTTAACTACCCATCTGTCCTTTCACTGTCTTTCTAATAACTTTGTGTGCCAAGACAGCACTGAAGGTAATGGTAACAAATCATACAAGAAAGCAAGCTGAATGGATTGCCTGTGCTACAGTCCTGTTGAAAATGAAAATGAAATTATCTCCACGGGTGATATTTTAGTAGCTGTTCAGCACAATAATCACACTTAGTGAAACTTCTGTCAGAGGAATTTAGTCTTTTAAGGGTCCAACACGATTCTGTTGAAGTAAAAACATTCAACTGTCAAGTGACTTTTATTGAAGTAATCATATAAGGAGCAAGAACTGTCTTGGGAAATACCCATTGGAATCAGGTGAAAATTTGGAATTTTATTCTGATTATGGCATAGCTTTTGGCAAGTGTTTTCAGCCTAGGTAATTCAGCAAATGTGTTATATCACTGCCTCCCCAGTCCCATTTTCATACAAGTTTACTGTAATGTGAGGTTTGGCAGTTGCTAAAACCAAATATGAATGCAGAAGGTCTAACACGTTAGATCCAACAGACTGGACTAACACACATTACCAACATTTATTCACTGTTAATACAAGGTGTATAGAGGTAAAGATGGAGCCATCAGTCTCTTTACTAGGAGCACCACAGCAAAAAACATCTACCCTAAATTCTGAGTAGTGAATAGGAGTACAAATCTAACCTAATAACAAGATGTGCTGATGTGAAGATCCCTGCACTCTTCTGGTATTAGATACAGCAACTGAGATCAGAAGAAAATAGGGACCCTAGTGAATCACAACAGTAGCACATCCTCCAGAAGAAAAGAAAAAAAAAAAATCTTAGGAGAAATTCTTCATCACCAGAATGAGCACTCACTGTAGAAAGGACATAAGAACAGTCATATCGATTCACCCCTATGCGGCCCTAGCTAGAATCCATTAGTGAACTCAAGTGAACACCTCAGAAAGAATAAAAACAATGCAAGGATACATGATACTTTCTTCCCACCCAACCTGCAGATATTTTAGGGGATTTTCTAAGCCTATTCTGGAATGCCTACTTCCCCAAAGATTATCACTTCCAAGCTCTTCTTCAGTTTTGGACTCATAAATTTTTTGCATGTGCAGCATTCCTTGGTAATAGTGTTGAAGGAGAATAGTTGTTAAGTATAAGTTTAGAAAGAACAAGAGTCAAAAAGAAAATGGCATCAATTATAACTTCTGTTCAAGACTTTCAAGAACTATCCCAAAATATGACAATTTCCAGTATTGTTCCATCAGAGACATCTTTCATATGACACTAATTCTCCAACCCAGCGAAATCAAGTCTAAATATCAAATTTAAAAAAAAAAATGCTGTTCTGTAGACACTGGTATGAGTTCAGGATACTGTGATATGTATTTCAGTAACAGTAAAGAGAATAGAATCTGAGAAACATAATGTGCTTTATTTGGTAAAGTGGAGGTCCTCTTGAGAGTAACTGACCCTTGCAATGCTCTACTAATGACTGAAGATTTCTAGTAACTAGGCTTTCTAAATTCAAGGGATGTTGTTGTTCTCAGTATCTTCAAAGGACTTAATTCCAGACATTTCAAAGGTCTGCGTTATAGCGAAGGTCATACTACACAACGGGTCCTTCTACAGGCATGTAACTTTTTCAGATGCAGCCCTTCTTGTATTTACTGAGAACACAGGAGCTCTTCTTTTTAAACAGAACAGGGTCTTGTTCAGTGGGACTGACCTGGCTTAGTGGATGCTAAAGACCCCTTGTTATAAAAGAAGAAATAATTGAAAACAGTTTCTTTTCAGCCAAATATTTCTCTGCTTCTGAATAAAATATATGGGTGTAAGGGAAGAGGAAAGAGTATCCATGTCCCTCTGTGTATAGGTCTAGGCTGTGAAAGGGTTTCCTTTCAGAACAGTAAAGATACTAGCTTTTGTCTACTGGAATGGGTAGATTTGTATTTACTTTTACAAACTCAGTAAAAGCTAGCAACAAACTGGGCTGTGATATTGTGTAGCATGTGCCTTCCCCAAGGCAGACCAAATGATCATGTTAACTGCAGGACTGGGTGTTTGGGTAAAGACAACAACAATCCTCATTTCCCTTCAGAGGCAGAAAGAGCTTTCAGTATACTTCAGTTAAGTGTAAGAGGGTGCTGAACCATACATAACTACTGAGCTGAACACCCTGAGTACACAGAAGAGGTGTGCTCTTCTTCTCTTAAACTGGAAAGGGTATTCAAACTTTGCAAATGGATTCATCACAGTTGTCCAGCAAATTCAGTGCCCAGATGCACATCATGCCTTGCTTGACAGATCAAAAAGCCAGCCTGATGTAATCCTTGATCCAGTTCTGCCTAAGAGATATGAGGCAGTGCATCTTATTGGTACACAAAGCAATTTAAGATCCAGGTGTCTTACACTTCATTTGCTCTTATAGCATGTCTTATGAAGTTCTGTCTGGAAAACACCCCAGAGCTGACTGAACTGCTTGGCATTGGTGAAGTTCTCACATTGCAAAACCAGGTGGGATACATGATGGTAGACATATGGCGAAAGAAAACAGAATTTATACTTTTGTGTTCACATTGCAGGTAGAACTGTTCTTAGGTCTGTGTTCATTTGCCCCAAGACAATAATCGAGCCTGTATCTGAACATGTAACTAAGGAAAATGTAACTAAGGATTCAGAAGCAAAGCCATATGTTCTGTGAAAGACCAATTCTTGCACACATCAGACAAAAACTTTGGAAACTCCCCTTTACTCTATTAAGAAAATAAAATAAATTAAATTAAATAAATTAAATGTCCTTACAGTCAGGGTCTGAATCAGTTTCTCTGTGAGACACAGATGTCCCATTCCTGAATCTCACACAGCTGCCACTTCTTTATCCATGTGAACTGGTCTGCAGAAACATGCAGCGTTCCACACCAGTAACTGCACAGCTCCTTTCATCCCTCTGCTGTCTTCTAGCTTTTTTTAATTGAGACAGTATCTTCCAAAATCATCGGAGCAGCACAAGAAGAACCACATCTAAGCTGTGGAATCCTGAAATCAAGTCCAGAAGGATGGAATGTGTGTCTGTGTGTGTATGTAGGGGAGAACAGAAGACTCATGTTATAGACAATGCAAAGATTTAAAAATGTAACAACCTACATGACCTGTTTGCCTAATTTGCCCACCTCTCCCAGTGCCTTAGCTCCAGTAACAAGCAGTTTTCCCATTACTATAAAACAAGACTACCCTAAGGAACATCATTCTCTACAGAAACAGAATGAACTGAAGTTTGCTTCCTGCCTACATGTGTGGTAAAGCAAACATCCAGTCCTGTTGCAAAGGCTTTTTGCAGTAAGTGGATATGCGTTTGTATACATGAAGAATAATGAGTGAATGTTCAGCATTGATTTGCTACCTAAATAGAAATATTTAATGCTAACTGGTGGAGCCCATAGGTTGACTGCAAGCTAAAAGTGGTTGGGGGTTACCTTTGTCTCCCTGTGTGCCTTTACTGTTGAATTTCAGTAAATAAGTAGAAAATCAAACTATTTCATAACAAGAACTTATCTACAATAAGACTACAGCTGGAAGATCTGCTTTTGGTGGTCACAGGGTCTCCATTCCCAAAATCTAGAGAAAATGATGGAATAACTATGTCATCATCACTAAATTAATTCAATATCCTTCCCCAAACACTATTATCAGAACAATCAGGTGTATTTCCAGGGAATCAGAATGATCAGTTACCACCTTGAACATCTCAAATGACAAGGACCAAGGAACATGTATGGGGGCAGAGAAGCCTCAGACTCAGAGGCTCTGGAAGAGCACTTTGTGCAGCGGGAGATGCCTCATAAAAAACTGAAGCACGAAGCATGCAACATGCCCAGGAAAAAACAGTGTCTAGAAGAAACATGCCTGGGGAAGACAGAATTAGAGTTTAAAGAGGTAGGGGCTAAAGAGTATGTCTTTGCCAAGGGGGATATAAACTATCCTGGTGTAAAGGAGAGGAGGTGCCTTTTCAGCTTAAAACTAGAACTTATCTGGACTTGACAGAGAAGTCAGTTTAAGAAATCACAACTATATATATATGTATATTTTTCCCCTAAGAGATCGCATACCCATGGGGAAAGACCCTTGGCTTTTCTTGTATCACCTTTACCCAAATTGTAGAAAGACTCTATTAGAAAGAATAGAGGGTTGAAGCATAGACTTGAGCTCTGATCTGACTAGACTAGAAATTTCACGCCATTTGAGTCAAACAACAGCCTCTAGCTATACTATTGCACTGACAAGGCCAAAGAACTCCCTTTGCTGTGTGGTTTGATGTACTAACTTCAGTCTGATGCTGCCAAAATGCGATAGGGGATTTGAGCTAGGTCACATGCCACCAGCAGCCTGAGAAATGTGAGTTGACCCCATATTAGTTCACATAGACAAAAGGCAAAGTACATTAGGAGATGTAAACTGCTATTTTTTTAATCTTTCCAATAATACTATGCTAACATGGAGAATGCATGGCTGAGGATGAGGGTTTTGTTTGCTCTGAAAATTATTTTTTTGAATTTTTCTGTTTCACTAAAGGAGAAAAAAAGATTTGCCTGTTTTATGGGAGAATAAGAATTTAATTGTATTTGCAGAAAGCCAGAATCTTGGTTCTTGGATAAGAAAGGACAATTGTTCTAAATATTTGCATATAAAACTGTAATAGGAAGCATATTCATGACAAGGGGGAACAAGCTATCAGTGTACATTTTACTATAGTCATGTAATTTTTTTCTAGAGCTAATATTTCACAATAAGATACATGACTGACAGATGAAAAAGAACTGACAATATTTTCTTTTTCTACAAAAGAAAAAAAAAATGTGGACCCATTGGTTTAAATGTGGTTGCCCATTTATAGAACAATTTTTGATGAAAGTAGAGTTTCTGCTTCCTTTTGTTAAGCCTGATTTTAAAATGAGCCTTTTGTAAATCACCCTTAAGGGTGATTTCCTTCAAATTAGAGAGACTACAGGTAGCGAATTCATTCATTGCTTACAAGTCTTATGAGTGCAGAGGAAACTTTTAGTTGCCTGGATAGACTTTGCACGATTTTTTTGTTCTGTTTTTCCTTTTCCTGAACACAAGGCTTTCATGATTTTTTTATTTTTTTTTAAACTCAATATCACAATTTAGGTCCCTGAATAAGGGCAACTGAGCTGGATGCTTGATGCATGACTTTGTATCCTCCTGCCTATGTGGGATGATGTGTTTCATCCCCTGGATTCCTCTGGGAATACATCCCAGCATAGGCAGAGAGGAAACCTGGCAGTGCAAGTCTAAATGATCAGGGGACCCAGACTACCTGCACTGCAGTGTAAACGTAGCCATGGTAACTGCATAATTGCCCTTTAGATTACATTATGTGAGTCCCAGCACCACTGAAACATTGCCACATGGCTCCAGGTGAGAAGGTGGTGTCCATCCTCACCATTGTGAAACAGTCTAGTAACACGCATGAATATAAACATGCCAAAATAGCTATGACTTTGGGAGGAAGTTCCTGTGGGCAAGATCTTTTCCCCCATGACTTTATACTTCATAAAGGATACATGATTGGTTCTGTAAACTTTATGTCACTTAATACAGAGTCCAAACGTTCAGCTCTTGCCAGGAATGCTCTTTGCAAACAGCTCTCAAGCCTTCACATTGCGACTTTCTGAACTTCTGTGTTTCTCTTCATTTTTCTTTGAAGCGCAATTTACATCACAGGCAGCAGTGGGAAGCTGAGAATTCACAGATCCCACAGATTTAATGTTAGTTTGCTTGGGAAAAGGATGGAGAAAAAAATTGCCTAAAAACTAAATAAGCACTTTCACATTAATAAATATTAATAGCAAAGCTTTGCACTTATAGAGCAGCTTCCATCTGGAGGTCTTGCCTGGCTTCATAAATATTAACAATCCAGTTCCATCAAAATCTATCAGAATATTTCCACTGAGAGTCCTTGAAAATGGGTCTTGTTTTTTGTTGGTTGGTGATTATTATTTTTTATGCCTTCTTCAACAGCAATCCTGTTCTTCCCTGAACCTTTTCAAGTACTGGAGCACACTCTCTCTAAACATGCTTCCATATGAACACCTGTCCTTGATTTGAGAACTTTGGTATCCTTGAATGGATTATTTTTTTCAAGAGATGGTGATGCCCTATGTTTGTTTTTCTCCTATTATACAAGCACCAAGGAAGGGATGGTCAGAAAAACGTTATCATCAGAAACAGGCATATTTACCTCACCAGGAAATAAAGCAGGATTCAAAGCCCTTCTCTTATTTCATGAACCCTCTTACCTGTTAAGTATTTTCCTGATACCAGCAGTCCCATATGATATGGGAGGGCTCTGGACAGAAGCAGCATTAACATGAATATAAAGCACATCTTCATGGAAAGAGGACTCAAAATGAGGTGCTGGAAGGTGGGATAACAACATGAATGATATATTTGTCAATATTGTAGATTTATTTTCTTTATGAGTTTGCCCAATGGCAGTAATTCTATGAAGAGTTCCTGTACCGCAGGATAACTGGAAGACCCACACACTCTTGGGCCCTTCCAAGGCCTCACTGGAGGCAGAGCTGCTGTTTCCCATGACAAAAGGTTACATTTGAATTGTGAAGTCAGCAGGAGTCTGGAGCTGTTAACTCACAAAGAAGCCAAATTTGGTCAGTTGAATAAAATTTGTTTTCCCATTGGAATACTACTTTGTTTGCTCATGCAGGTTATTTGCTTGTTTTATTCTCACTTGGCTTTTTCTCCCTTCCTCAAATATTAATTCATTGAATAATTTCTCTCAGGGTATCCACAGTACCAGTAGAAAGAATAGCATAACTCTGTGGGTAGGGAATTTTCTGCAATGTGGTTTTCTGTTGATGAAGAGTTTGCTTTGTTTAAGTTTCATGATGCAATCCCTGCTATAGACTGTGACACACTGCTGGACAGTTACTGTTTTGCAGATTTTCCAATGGAAAGCATCAGATTTAAGAATACTTTAAAAAAAGCCTTTTTGGGCTATTATTTTTAAACAACTCAGTCTTTTCATGTTTAATTTATTTTATAGAAAAATAAATATTTGAGGTTGGATGTGCACAGAAGACTATTTTCCCTTCTCCCACCTCCCTCATCTCTCAATGAACAAACACATGCTCAAGTAATGAGTTCATAAGATGACTTGACAGTTATTTTGGAAAAGAGGGGAATAGTGAAGAAAGGAATATGCTTTTTTAAAAAAGTCAAAAAAATCATGACTAAGATTCAACTCTGATTTAAAATAACATGCAAAAACAACATCGTGAAGTGGTCTAATTCATCATACTTTCAAAACAGAAAAAAAAATCAAAGAAATTTAATAAGTCTTTAAAAAAAAAAAATCAATTCTGCTCTGCAAAAGCCAGAATACTAACACTGAAAGGAATACAAGCCTATAACACGTATCAGAAACCAATATCCTTGCTAGTAGGGAGAGAGTGGGAGGTTCCTTTCAGGTGCCTTGTCCTTGGTGTTGTGTTATGGTTTTCTCCTGAATAAATGGTTTCATAAGTGAGCAGTTGAAGTAAATTGCCTTTAAATTACATTATGAATAAATTGTAAATAACAGGATCTTCACAGTTTAGAAGAGAAATGTTACGTTCAGTTTTTTTCCTTCTGGTATCTGAAAGACCTGAATATGTTGTAGAACAACATATAATGTAAATGCTACAGCATATTTATTTGCTTAGAGAAGCTGCAGATCATCGACTCCGTAAAAAGTCAATCCGTCCTCAACTGATACTCCAAAGAGTCCAGGTAGTGAAGTTATGTGGTAACTTTCTGCAGTACCTTCCAAGTAAATCTGAGGTTTGCTTTCAAAATCTAAGAATGTTACCATCAATCAACTTTCAAAATTGATTTCTGGTGCATAATGAGATAGTAGCTGAAGCTAAGCCACTTGCGGCTACCAAAACTATCAGCACACAACACACAAAGTGAGACTGAAGGATCTGTACTTATTTAGACTAGCAATAAGGCCATTAAGAGGTTTGCTGGTGGTGGCTACTGTCTGCTCTTACTATGACAGCCACCTTTTTTGAACCAGGGGAACAGCAGCACAAACACCCTGGGACCAGGAGCCAGTCGCTAACATAAGTGTTGGGGATGTAGAGTCATGGGCAACATGACTCAACCAACTTGACCTACACATTCCCTCTGCTGGCTGAGACTGTCAACATTAATTCACACAAGAGAGCAGCCAGAGCAAGGAAGTCATAGCCCACAGACCAGCCATTAGCTGCCAGATACTAACAATGTTTGATTTCTACCTGACCTGTCTCATTTCCTAGATATGAAAGGGTTTGCACTTCACTGACTCTTCTGCAAGCTAGCCAAACCTGCCTTCCAATCCCACCTAGAAATATAAATTGCTTTAAAAAAAAAAAAATTTCCTGGCTGCTCAGGAAATGACCTCTGACAGTGATAACATGAGAGGAGAAACATTACATGAAAGTAAACAGCCTGCACCCTCTGAAATAGGAATTCACTGCTTGAAATTTCACTGTTAAAAATCAAACCACAAAACTCACTTTGTTTTTCTGTGAGCAGAGAAAGGTAAATATTCTCCTCACCCTTCCCAGATGCCCTGGGGATTTTGTGGGGATTCCTCCACAATAGCCATATTTTTTATTATTTTTTGGTGGGGAAAAGAAAAGAAAAAGCACAGGAATATCAGTCAGACTCCAGGACCTCTCCCTTAGTCCCCCACTGGGACATTTATGCTCACATTCCTCCCAGAGCTTCCTTTTCCTCCACCTCTGCAGGCTTCTGTAGCCACAGCCACCAGCTTCTGCCTCAAAGTGAAGATCTTCAGCCCTTTTGCTGAAGCAGCATTAGTATCAGCTGCTGGGACTCGGGACACCCCTCCTTCTGACTGGCAGGGGTGCTGTGGCCTTGATTACTTGTGACAGAAAACACCCCCAAGCAAAGGAAACAGTAAAAGAGAGGGAGCCAGGATCAGGCTTTTGCTGGAATGTGTTTTCCTTCCTGTAAGGCAATCCCTTGAGATCAGGGCTTGTGGGTGTGTGACATATGGCATCCTCTTCCTGCACTGTGTTTATGCAGGGCTCACTGAGCCACATGGACATTTAAAATAAAATCTTCTCTCACAACATCCCCCCACCCCTACATAGTGCTTAGATGTGTGTCATGGGCTATCCAAAACTCTCTCAGGTAAGAGAGAGGCCAGGTTATCTTTCAGTTCTGGTCTTTCAGGTCCTGAGGGGTATCTTGTGCTGCAGTGCTGTGTCAGAGGGATGTACTTCTCCCAGCACACTTTTGATTCATGAGAGGACAGCCTTTGTGAGAGAAGCTGAGAACTTAAGCCATCTCTTTCCCTGCTGGTGACCAGAGCTCTTGTTCTTAATGCTGCTTACAGATATTCATCTCCTGCACAAAACTGTCTTATCTTGCTCCCATAAAGAACACTGTATGAGATGCATCTGGGAGCACTGGAGATGAATGCATGTTTATCTGAGCCAGCCACTTTCAGAATGCCTTAGCTTAGAGATAGGGGAAAGGATGCTAGACCTTTTGTTTTCTACTGTGAAGAAAAAAAATCCATGCTCTGGGAGCTGCTGAGAGACCTGAAATGAGAAATAAGGAGTCCTGAGGGGTGTGCAAAGAGTTCTCACAGAGATGAGGGTAAGAAAACAAATAGAAAGAAACAGAACTGGATGAAAAGGAAAGGGGTAAACAGGTATGAAGGGCAATGGAGAGAGCTAGTGAAACAGAGCTAGGAATAGAGAAAGGGAAGAGAAAGACTGTTTTCCAGAGAGAAAGCACAGATCTAAATTCTGCAGGCCATTATCTATTTCTAGAGGAAAATGTCCAAACAGCAAGCAAAAAGAGACAACATGACATCTCCCTCAGGACACAATCTTGTGGAAAGCCATATGGGATGGCATCACTAACAGGTTGCTGTGCTGTGCAGGCAGGGATCTGGTTGTGCAGGGAGCCCAGTGCATCCATAGAGAGATGGGAAGACTGCACATCTGCTCGTCCTGGCCCTGTTATTGGTTGGGGTCTGAGAGATGCACAGGGAAGAAACTGGGGCATATTTGGCTCTCTATCTGGTTATCCAGGCACTGCTGTCTCCTTCCTCATGCTCTTCCTGGAAATCAGGAGCAAGTGATCTCCTTCCTGCCTCGGGCATTGCAAAGCTCCTCTGGATAGAGTTCAAAAGGAAGAAGCCAGTGCAAGTGTTCGGGCTGCCAGGATATCACTTTGACCTTTGTGGTGCCCTCCTTTCCTTTCCCATGGAGATGATTTCAGCTGCTGTAGTTACAGTGTTTCTTTTGGGCTCCTTGTATGTAGGCATCACTGTGATAGAAGTTAGGGCTGACAGTTCAAGTACAGAGAAAAGGGGCAATATTAATAATAACAATAATAATATGAAAGATGTTATATGTTACAGAATGAGTCAGAAGAGAACAGGAGAGAAGGAAAGAGTAGGAAAGTATTCTGAGGTTCCAAGGCCTAAGATAGTCAAGCCTTTTCCCAGGAATTTTTTCTATCCTTCAATATTGGTTGCATTGTGTTTTCCTTACAAACTTCTCACAAATCCAGAGCTCCTACTGGCATGGAGAAATCCTTCAAAATAAATGCTAAAATAATTTATTTCACACCCCAGAGACGCTTTCATTTTGAACAGTTTGGCAGAATTTTTGTTTGTTCCCAGTTTCATCCTCCAAATCCCAGAACAAGCTAACACAAGCTACAGTCTGGAACGAGAAACAGCCATTTCTAAATTAAAGCTTTAAAATTCTTCCTACAAGTAGTTAATTTTTTTAATTGTTATTATTACTTAGTAGATATCCAGGGAATCTAATCTAATATGCCACCCTGCCTTGCAGTGTTGAAGTCCACCGAACTAAATTAATTAACCAAGTGGAATTAATTCCTTTGAGACTACCCAGTTGAGAACAGTGTTTTATTGTTGTTTTTAACCTTCAAAATGGCATCTGGTAGAAATGATTCCTTTTAAATATGTAAATGAAAAATTGTTCATGCTGAAAACAATGCATTTTCTATCTTGAACTAAGATTATTTAGGCTTCCTCCTCATAATGCCATTTCATACTGCCATTTTTCCTATTATCTTTTTGTCTGTCTACCATTCCAGATATTGAGGTAGAATATAAGCTTTATTTCAGGCCCAAATTAAGGCAAGACAGTAAAATATTTAGAACAGCTGGAAAGGGCCTAAACCACTGTTTCTTTCTCTCACTGTTTTATCACAGGTCATGTTTGCTAAAGCAGTGATCATTCACTTGAGCTCCCCTGAACTCTCCTCTAATACTTCACGAGTTTTCTGTAGAGGACTATAGGAAGATATACGCAGTGGTTTATTTAAAGTCTTGTTTATCTAAAGCTCAGACAACTTTCTATATTTTAATGAGTGACATTACCATTTATATCTTTATTTTCTCATGACATCATGAACATAACATGGCTTGTTCGTCTGTTATAACTCTCCAACTGGTTGAACAAATCACATTATACTGCTACCTATTCCCCACCCTCTGTATGTGCACTTCATTTTTACTTTCTCACTCTGTCTCATTCTTCCTACTTCGTATTATGTCATACCGGATTATTTCCGACCATGTTTCCAACATACCAGAGTTAGTTTGAATTCTTACCTTCTTCTCCAGTGTCCTTGCAAGTCCCTCCCTGGTTATCTTTTACAGTTTTCATACCCAATTTCTATTGCATCTGGAAAGTTGTTAATGAAAAAGTTAAGAGATTCAGGCTACAGCTCTGCAGAGTTACATACAAAATATTATTCAGTTTGAAGTCTGAATCACCAATAACTATTTTTTAAATGAGTTGGTACCCATTGGACATCAATTTCATCACATCAGTCTCCCTCCCTCAGTTTTCTTTTGCTGTTTCAGATAGTCACTGTGTATCCCTTCCCCACTAGCATCATCCCTTCACAACTGAGGACAAGACAACTGAGGTTTGACTGTTCAGTATTCCTCAATTCCTGCCCATAAGTCTGCCAGACCAAGTTTCTCCTGGTTCTTTACTTTGCTGCTAAACTGATAAAAAGTGCACAAAGTATCACTTCCTTTTTTTTTTCCTGGGGCCTGGGAAAACACACCTTCCTATTAAAGACCGTAAATAACTTCCTAGTATTGTCCCACCAGTGATGAAACCACTCGTTTCCTTCTTCCTGGATGTACAAAAACGTTTGTCCAGCCATGCCAGATTGCCTGTCTTGTTATTCATATATTATAGGGACATGCTACTTGGGATAAAACAAATCAAAACACAAACCTAAATCATAAATTAATAAAACTGAGCAGAATAAAGAACCAAGGTCTATTGTCTATTCATAGACACCTAATCTAGTAAAATCCCTTTTATTGTAATGTATCAATCACTGTGGCTTTATTGTGCTTAATATATTTTTAAATATATACTTGAGAATCGTATCCAACATTTCAAGACCACGTTCAGACCGCCTACTACAGCATCTAATGTGGAATTGTTCTATATTGTTATATCTATTGCCAAGAACCAATAAGCAGTATAGACACAGATGGTGAAATTCATGCCACAGATGGTGAAATTCACATCACCTAACTTGTAAAGTCTTCAGGGTTTCTATCCACATCTAAAGTAGGTAGTCTAGACTCCCTTTATGGAAAGTGGACAAAAATAGGAATTTCTCATTTGCAATTTCTCACTGTCTAAATTAAATGTTTAAAAAGGATTAGACAAATCATGGCCTGGAAACACCTATTTCTTTCCCTTAGTCATAAAACGGATCAATATGATCTGTATATTCATACATGTTACACATATTTAACTCTGGAAAAGCGGCATCTCAGTTTGGAGCTGACATCCCACACAACCCACAGACAGAAGCAAAAGTTTTGTCCAAGTTATTTGACCTGCCCTACCTTTCTTTGGTGACCTAATGGGAATCGATATGGGACAGCTGTGAAAAAACACAGGCCCCTGGAGATGCTACCATTCCCCAGGAATGGAGGGCTACGTTAGGAGCTCAAGCTTCTTCCCCTTGTGCTAAATAGCAGAGAGGTGACACCCTGACAAATAATGGGACCGTTCCAATTTTCAAAACTGGGTCATAGAAGCCAAAACATTAATTATAAGTTCATATGCCTAGCTCTTCTCTAAGAAGCAACCTTTTGATTTACTAACTTAAATTGAAGTGATACGTTAACAGGAAAGTGAACACATTTATTAGGCAGGCATCTTTAAGAATGCAACACTTAAAAGAAGTCTGACTCATGGCTTTGAAGGTGTTATACAGAACCTTTTGAAATGCAGAGCAATGGATGTGACTTACAGATTTCAGCAGGATCTTTGATACATCACCATGCATAGGCAAGTGAAGAACAACACCAGTGAAGGCAGGGGAAAGGACCAGGGATTTAGTTTGTAGAAATCCAAAGATATAGCATTTAAACATAGCAGGTACCCAGAAACCATTGCTGGTAACCACAATATGAGGATCTAGCATTTTTTATCCATGCTTTTTTCAGGTTTGATTCTGAAGTATTTCAATTAAAGGCAGCTGTTTGGAAAAGACAAGATTTGGTCAGGATATACAGGATCAGACCCTCAGTTTGGAGGAGCTAAGTTTAAGCATATTAGTTGAAACAGTTAAAATATCAGATACTTACAAATGGTACTTTATATTCGGGTAACAAAAAGTTGATGAAGAGACAGACTTCCAAGGTTTCAGAAAGCATACAGCAATACATCAGAGGAAAGGCAGTAAACCAGACAAACCCTCAATTAAGCAAAACCCTTCACTTTCTTTTAAAATAAGTTTTACAAGTGTGGAGGAAGCAAAGGAAGCAGTGAGAGTCTGAGCAAGCAATACCATAAGTACATCCTACTCAATATTTGTGTGTTATTTATATAGAGAGAGAACCATCAACACCACCCAACACAAAGCCAGGCCTCAATAACTACCAGACAGGGATAGATGAATGGACAGAGGAAGAACAGGCTTATGGTCTGAAATGGAGAAATGTTCCAAAAAGCTCAGGAGAATAAACACGTTGAACTCAGGAAGGAAACAGCTAGGTGATTTCACTACCATTTCAGACACCTTAAGGGAAAGTGCAGCTCTTTAGAGTGACCCAGCTGGTTTCCCTCTGTGAATCCACTTGAATATTGTTCCTTCCTTTCACGGATCACCTCCAAAAAAAGCACTGAAAGCAAAGATTTTTTTTTTTAAAGTTTGTCTACTTCAACAGAAAAAAAACCAATGAAATAGTCTCTGATTTCCAAGGACATCCTGAAAGCAGGCAGCAAGCACTCTGTATGCTTCAACAAATGGATAACACATTAGAGATAAATACAAAATACACTTCAGCACTCCATTTGTTTTGAGACATTTCCTTTGTGTATCTTTCTGACTGGATATTTAACGTTGTTCCATATCAAGTGGCCACAGACTCTACTGTATTAAAGGGCACCGGGCGGAGACTACAGCTTTTGTAAGTTTTATATGACTTCCTATTAACACAGTAGCTAAGCTACTACAGTCAAAAATATAACTGATTTACAGTCAACTAGGTGAGATATGAGCAGGCAGAATCCATGTCAGTATTCAGTAATTAGGGAGGCTGAACTCTATACTGCATGCTAAAAGATACTGTCTGCTCTTCTACCCTCTAGACTATGACAACACAAGAAAGAACAGATCTCCAAGAACTGGAACCTGGTCCCACCATGAATGTTATTTATGTTGGAGCTACATTTCCTGAAAAATAGGAAAACTAGGTAGGCGACAGATCTGCATATGCAATTAATCTTCTGCTTGCATGACCTGTGTTACTCTGTTTATGCAAGAGTTGCGTCCTAGATCACTATTGTATCAGCGAACTTCACAGACAAAATGATGATTTTTTGCCATATCTACAGACATAGTCTAATCCTGAAGATTTTCAGTGATTTGGGGTGCTTTTACTCATTTTTGAGTTCAGATATTTCTGCACAGACAGGAATTATATGAATTTATAATTGCTTGATATAGAATTATCAATACCCAATATTTTTAAAACCATGAAAAATATTTATCACAGGAGAAAAAGGAATTGATGACATTTCAAAAAGCAAATTATGATGCAAGAATTTTCCAAGACAGTTTTTATTGGTACTATTGGTGTTATTTAAGTAAATAAGTGATGTCTTAACTATATATGAAGAACTATAAAAGAATCTTCTACATGAAAGAAGAATAAAATATCTGCCCTAACCTTGACGAAACGACATCTCTTGTGATGGCATCCACCAGCAACTGTCTGGAGAGGTAATTCCAAGATTCATCCTTGTTATTGTTGTTTTGGAAGACTCCTTTCTGACAAAATACTCTCAATGATAATTCATCTGTATTGGTTTCTATCTTATCCATCGCTTTCCAAGAATATATTCCCCTTCTGGTGAATAACATACATACAACTCAGACTTTTGAAGCCTAATGGTAGATTTGAACCTGCACTACCAGAAAAAGTTTTCCAAGAAGGTTGCATTTGGTTCCAGAGCCTGCAACCCCATTCTGGGGCACATGGCATTGCTTTGATACGAGCTCATTCCAGAAACTTCAGTAGAATTTCACATTGTATAATCCAGACTGAGTGAATTTAGTAACAGACACCGACAGCTTTCAAGACAGATGCCTCATAAGTAACATCCAGACATCAACAAACTCAAAGACTGCTGTGGACTTCACAAAACATAAAAGGAAGTAACATTAATACATGGTTTTGTGGAGTCCAGTGCCAAAAATAAGAGCAGATATTAAAAGCCATAAGAGCAGATACTAAAAGCAAACTTCAAAAAGAAATAACAGCTGTTTTGAATAGTTGCTACATATAATAGTTGTGTCAGGCATGGGTGACTATAAAACTTCCTCAGCCATTCTCCTCACTGTCATCTTCCTACATCTCCACTAATACCCAAGCTACTGTTGTAATTTAATTTTACTTTATTGCACTGCTCATCCAGCAATTCTAATGAGATAAACGCTTCTGATAATGTTGAAAGTTGAGGTGACAGCAATTTGTAAAACAGACCAGACAGTATCAGTTGCACAGGTTATAAACAAAAGGAAGAAGGAAAAAGAAATGTATATTTTGCACTGTTTGTAATCAGCACAGTGATGAGGGATTGCAGTTCTCACTGCTAAGAGGTATTTGAGGTAGCATGTAGTTGGCTTAGCTCATGAACATCCCATTCTGGGAAGCCAACAAAACCTGCTTTCTGATTACTTTTAAAATTGCTTTTGTGTTGCAGGTACTTGAACCTTGCTCAGGAGGAATCACCAGTTTGAACTTCTTCAGTGACCTTTCACAGGTACTTTAGAAAATGCCTACATTGTGCAAGGCTGTCATGAAAAGCTAGTTTATTTAGTAACACTATGCTCAGAAGCAATACAGCTGTGGAAGTAAAGAGCTTTGCCAGGGCTGCTTTCCTTTGTAGCAGAGCTCCACATAGTATTGGCACAGTTGCCCTGCTTCCTGACACCCTGAACAGAGACAGACAGACTACCTTCAGAGGTAGCTTGGTTTACTTTATTGCATCCCATTCTGGACAGAATAGTCATCGTCTCCGCTCTTCTTTTGCCCTTTTTTTTCCTCCTAAAACTGCAGAGAATCTCTCTCCCACTTCTTTATTCTTCCTTGTTTCATCATAGTTCTGCAATATTACCTAATTTCTTATTGTTTCTAGAATACCATTACTGTTGCCTTTAATCTTATCTTTTACTAAATAAGATGATTAACTCCTACTTCTCAATTTTACACACCAAACCATCCTTGACCTCTATGTTTGCCATATGTTTTGTCAGCATAACTTTCCATGCTAACAATGAGTCCTTTTGAGAGCATTTTGGGAAAGTAACAACAAGGAGGTTATTTTTGGGAGAGCACATTTTTGTCACATCAAGGAAGAAGAGGTTACATGACTAGGATAAGCATGTCATGATTTCCAGGGGATTCCCATCTGTATAGTAGCTGTAACTGCAGGTGTGAGAGCGCTCATGGCATCACACTAATGTCCACAGCAGGATATCAGAGGAAGCCTGTAGTGAATGACTCCACAGCAAGAAACTTTGATGACTTGGGCTCATGCTGAGAAAAATAGTTGTGCTGAAGTCATGAAATAAAGTAGAAAACAATATACGCTCCTACTCAACTGTTCTCTCCAGGTAGAGAATCCTGGGTCAGGATCTCTTATTACCAACAGAGGTCTATCATTTCGCATCAGCAGAGAACCTGGCCCTCTCCTTAAGGGAGGGGGACATGTATTAAATTTTACACTTAATGCACTCTCAGTTCCATAAAGATAAATGTGAAGTTACACTATTCTTTCAAGATCACAGTACCAAGTGCAAATGTGATAGATTTATCCTACTTTTACAGTGGGATAACAGAAAACAGGATGCACTTCAGTACTTGAGGCCCAAAAGTAACATATGGTAAAAGAACTACATTTCCAAACAAATTGTGGGGATTGTACAAACACAGGAAATAAAAGTCTCCATAGGCAAGGAGAAAAGAGTTAAGACACACTGCCTGGGATTGTAATTTTCTTCTCCTGGTAGAAGCTGTCCTGGACCTGATATACCAGCTGCTGTCTCTGATATATGTCTCTTACCTCCCCATATGCTTCATGTATATGCTTGCATATCACTCTGCAGTCAGCCAGCAGCTTTAAAATGTCACACTGATAGCTCGCCTGGTGACAATCCGCACCCTCTGTGCTCATGGTCTAAATTTATAGGTCTCAAGCCTACTTATATACACATAAAGGCAGAACTAAAGAGGTGGTTTACAGTAACTACTGGACCAACAGCTATTTCTTGGGCACTGTTACAACAGCAAACTCTGAAATGAGCTAATATAGGTGGTTTCATCAGCCTGCGGCCTCTAGGAACAAAAAAGACATCATGATCATGTAGTCAGATACTCTGCACTTTACAGGTCATAGATTTTCATTGACTGATTCAGATATTAATATCTTCACGACCACTCAGGCCACAGAATGATATTCAACTAATAACTTGTGTTTGACTCATAAATCTTCCAGTAAGGTGTCTGGAAGCTTTCAAGAAATAGGAAAAAAACATACTTTTTACTTATTTAAAAGTTGCCTTCCCCCCTCCCCCCCATCTGCATTGTTATGGAGTAGATCAACAACTCATTAAATTTTACTCCAAAACCTTCTTGAGTACCTGGTTGGTTCCATCCCCACCCCACACCCTCCCATGGAGATACTTGCAATTAATAATCATATTACCTCTCAATTTTATTTTTGGTACGCTAAACAGATATATTTCTGCAGCAAGACCTTGGCCTTGTTTGAACCATAAACCCATATATTTAAAGATATCTACCTCCCTTGTTATCAAAATGGAAAGGAAAACTCTGCAAAACGCTGAAAAAAAAGTAGACTGTCTCCTGTGACGTAAAGAAAAGTGAGTATATACTGCTCAGGAGGCAACCAGAAAACACACACAAAAAAGGAAAAAAAAACTAGCTAGAGATAGAGAAGGTCAATGTAGATTGTTTTCCAAAATGTTTGGAAGACTTTAGGGGTTAGCTTAAGTCACCACAATTCCTAGGAGAGGTGAGGTCAGCTATTGGTGGCTCATCTCAGACTTTTAAAAAAAAATCTACAGCTGATGTTTTTGTTTTGTTTTGGAAGTGAAAACACACATTTAGTTTCAAGTAGTCATCTGGCCTTCCCAGGAAATTCAGACAATACAAGTAAAAGGGAAGAAAGATTGAGTGGTCCTAGATGCTTCTCACCCTGTGAGCATGAAATCAGTGACTTCACTTGTTAGCAAAGAACTCTAATCATGGCTCTATGCCATAGTCCAAATGGAAGAGCACTATGCAAAGCCAAGGGTTAATAAATAAAAATCAAGGGTTGTCAATGCTTATCTGTGGAAAAGACATCAGTTAAGGTTAAAGTGTACATGCAGTGACTTCTAATTGTGCTTGAGCAGATTTTACAAGGAGGGACAATGATGATATAATTTTTACACAGTTGTCCACAATTACTTGTCATTTTGTAAATGACAAGAGATTTTTAGGTTAAGATTTAAATTTTAGATCAACCTAATGCAGCTTCTAAATGGAGAAAAGCCCTTCAAATCTCAATATTATAGATACATTTCTCTTTGTAAATAATATCTGAAGTGTGTGTTGCTTTTAGTTTTTTTTCCCCCGGTGATTTAAAACCTCAAAATTTCCAGCCTTCTTTTTGCCAGTATACTGCAGTTCTGCTTCTCTAAGGAAACCAAATAATTGCAAGCTCTCTGCCAGCAAACTATACAATTTTCTGATATCAGCTCACTAACGGAGTATGGAGACTTGCTAGGAACATTCAGTATTTCTTCTATTAGAATAAGTCCATGAATATAATTACTGAGTTTCCCTGTACACCTTCCAAAACTTGAAAGACACTGACCTGACACTGTTAAAAAGGGATTATGAACTTTAACACTTTTGTATGTGTGCATGTGTTATCAATGTGTAGATATTATCTATGACCATTCAGTTGCTACTAAATTCACTAGTAAATCAACGATGACTTTCATGGACAACATAAAAACCTTAACTGATATAGTAATGACAAGGTTAGATTATTCATATGCATGCATAACTAATTTGTTACAAGATACAGCTAACTGGATGCAGTTGTTAACACACTCGGTGTCTAGGCTGGAGTAACAGCAGGGTAGTTGTGCCACACCACCAGTGATTTGGGAGAAGTTGGATGGGCAGATTAAGAGGCCAGCTCATACTGACCCTGGGCTAGTAACAAAAGAAATATATGGTAACATAAAAGGAGAAGGACAACGTTATTTGTTGGAAGTGCTTCTGATATTTTTTTTCCAAGCAAATTAAACATTTTGAAAATCTTGGAGAGACAAAATTCCAGCTCAATTAGCAGTGCAAGTCACAATGACCTTATGCATAGACAATACTGGGGTACTCTATTCAATGAGAAGAGATACCTGGTATATCAGCATAATTATTCCGGCTATTTATTCACACAACATGGTGCATATAATTAGTTATGCTTACTAAATAAGTATTTGACCATCTACTATTCCAAAGTGTCCTAGGAATTACACAGTAAAAGCAGGGAATCTCTGCATTTGCTAAATACAAGAGGAGCGGTCTCTTGTATTTAGCTCCTCTTGTGAGGAGCATGAAACGATATTAGAAAACAAGTAGCAAATTAAAATACTCCTAGAAATGCTACATTCTTTATGTTTGGGTCTCAGCAAAGAGCTTTTTCTTAGGAGGGAGACAAAATTGTTGGACGTGATGTGGTTCATCACACCTCATGAGTGGTGTTGCAGTCCTTCCACTAAATGAGTCACCTTCAGGAAACCTCCATGTCTTTGACTCCAGATGGAATACAGAGCATTGGAATAGACAATGTTACCAATATTTCAGTGACTGAAGTTACATAAGATGAAGCTGACCCATTATCTTTAAAAAGCTTCTTCAATAGATTGCCTCACTGTAGAGTCTGTATAATTAGGAAATTTAATTTGGCTGATGTAGGAGAGGAAGTGTCCATATATGAATATTTATAGGCAGTCTTCAATCATCAACAAAATCTTTAGGCATGCTTTCAACTTGGAAAAAGACCTGAGTAAGTGCTTAAATTTAAGAAGTGCTTTCTGTTTTCTTTAATCAAAGTAGCCATAAGGACATTTTTCAGTGATTTCATAATCACTGAGTTTGAGCTCCCCTGGTGTTACACAGAATTTCTGCAGATCTCATTCAATGTTTGGGGTTAAAAAAAAAATAAAACATGAGATCCACTGATCCTAGAAATTTCTGAACTACAGTCTTTCCCAAAACTCCTTATCCAAACCAATTCCACTCCTGAATTCTACCTGACATATCTAGCTCTCCTTTTAGCCAGATTTTGTGTTAATTTATCTGCTAAAGAAAACATGTTTAGATTATTCAGATATTTTTCCTGTAGTTATGTTTATTGTTCTGACTGGTAACTTCCTGGGCAGCTCTTTTATTTAATAAGGAAGAAAACTATTTCTTAATAAAGCATTGCAGATTTCACAATGAAGCATATATATATATAAATAGACTTCTCTGCAGCTCAGTACAAGAAAGGAGCGATCACTACACATTCTCTTTCAGCATCTCTCCTTTTCTTTGCTATTTAATGCTTTCCATCTCCAGGACAAACACAGGAACCATAAAAAGCAGATCTATGGGAATGCTGCAGCAACAATGGCTAAAATTTTCAAAGGCATTCATATATGCCATTTACACAAGTTTCAAGAAAGCCTACGACATTTTATCTAGAGTGAAACATTCGGACTCTGCACTAAAGCAAACCAACACTCATTGTATAACTTAGTCTGCAAAAGCATTCATTGTATGCCCCAGAGCCTGACCTGTTGTGAGTGGATCTGGTAAGCTCTTGTAGTTGGGCTTGCTGCCATTCCAGCATGTGCAGTTTGGGAGGTTTTTTGCTTTGTTTTGGTTTTTGCAGCTGTATATTCTTCTCCTGCTGAATGTTGAAAATCTTGAAGTAGAGCCAATCAGATACAGCTGAACTGCCTTTCCTGCAGTTTAAAAAAGAAATCCGCATGCAGTTTATTTCAATAGACCACTCTAAACTCTTACTCCCGTCAGAGCAGACAGTTATACCCATTTTTATATAAAAACTTAGTACAAAGAACAGGAACAACAGATTAGACAGTTTTAAGGCCATATCCCATTTTAACTGGATTTACTGGGGGTGGACCTCAAAGATAGTCAAAACGAGTGCATTTACTGTACTTCAGGGAATTCTCTCTTCCACTCCTACTGTGTAAGTCTTGTAGAAAAAAAAAGGTATTGCTGATGACACAGGAACAACAATCAAGGGAGAAGAACATTTTACTACGAGTGAAGTACAAACTGTTCATTGAGCAGGGGGTTGTGGAGCATTCTTAAAGTGCAAAGGAAAAACAAGGCACCCACTTGTGTCTCACTAACAGGAAGTGGGGAATCACATGGGTAATGTTTGGTTTTGGCTATTAAAGGTCTCTCTTGAGCTCTGTTTTTACAGTCTCTCATCCATTTAATTTTGCATCTTGAAAATAGTCATTTGAAAGCAGTAGGATGAACTGTTTGCAGGATGTTAGCAAATCCAGTCACATGACTCTCCTGGTAAGACGCGTTCGTATGGCAGGGGCTAAAACCCCTGTTTTTTTCCTTAGAGCACACCAGTGAGCAGACGAAAAAGTATTTCTACACTCTAGCAATAAGTTTACACCAGGGTTTTAACCAGGGCTCCCAGAACCTTATGTCTATTGATTTAGAAATTGTTCAGAGTAAGATTAAAATATTAAAAACAAAACCACACCACCACAGAAGTGAACTGATAGCTCCCAAACTTCATATTTGTGGTCCTATGGGATGCCTTGCCTGCAGAATGCAGCAATCAATTGCCACTTTGGGAATAGTCTGTGATAACCTATGGATTCACCAACACTGCACCCGGTGATCAGCTGAGAACGCAGCCTAAGCAAGCTTGAGAGGACCCAGATCTGTGCTGTTTTGTAAGCCCTTTCTTCCTGCTGCAGTGCTGAGTTATTGGTGCCATCCTAATTAACTCAGTTAGGATTGCTGAGTACATCTCCTAGTTATTTAGTTAATCACTTAAAAAGAAAGCAACTTGACTAAGTCAGTAAAACCAAACATCTTCGTAATTGCTCTATCAAGTTGCTGAATAAAAGAAAAGCACGTAAGTTTAAGATTGCTTTAAGTTAAAAACAATTAAAATCACATAAGCCATGAGAAAAACGATGTTCAAGCCTTCCCCGGGCTAGGAATTTTGTAGAGTTATTTTTAAAGGAATGATAGGAGCAATGCTAGGCTATAGGGTCACAGGGTCATCATACATGTCCTCATTGGGCTGTAGTTTCATTCAGCATAACTATGCCTTTATCACATGCCAGCTTTGTACTCAGATAGTCTGTTGAAACGCTAAACTCTATGTTGAAGTATCTCTGCTTTTATAATTAATCCAAGGCTATGGAAAGCAGTCAGATAACAAAACTGAAGTCAGACCGTTGCAACACCAATATGATGAGGCTCAGGCTCTCTAGCACAACTAAAATAAAGTATACTCATAAAAATTAGCAGGACAGCATTATTTTGCAGGACAAGTACCTTTGAGTAAATTTAGCTGGTAATCCTGCACAGACTCTCAGCCATCAATTCACCAGAGGCAGAAGGGAAGAGAAACAAGAGCTTTTTGACCTTGCATTTATACAAGAAAGAACTCTTAATTTAGTGTTTCGTCCAGAGAGGACAGTACAGGTAAGCTGAAAATCGTAGAGTTACAGAACAGCTTGGATTGGAAGGGACTTTAAAGATCATCCAGTTCCAACTGCCCTGCCATAGACAGGGATGCCACCCACTAGATCTGCTTGTCCAGGGCCTCATCCAGCCTGGTCTTGAGTACTTCCCAGGATGGGGCATCCACAGCTTCTCTAACCTGTTCCAGTTCCTCACCATCCTCTGAGTGAAAACTTCCCTCCTAAACTCTAATATAATCTCCCCTCTTTTATTTTAAAACCATTCTCCCTTGTCCTATCATTGTCTGCCTGAGCAAAAAGTCAGTCTCTGCCTTTTTTATAAGCCTCCTTTAAGTATTGAAGAGCTGCAATAAGGCTACCTCAGAGTCTTCTCTTCTTCAGGCAGAACATCCCCAGCTCTCTCAGCCTTTCTTTGTAGGAGAGGTGTTCCTCTGATCCTCTGATCAACTTCTTAGGCCTCCTCTGGACCCACTCTAACAGGTCCTCATCCTTCTCATGCTGAGGGCCCCAGGCCTGGACACAACACTCCAAATGGGGCCTCACAAGGGCAGGGCAGAGGAAAACAATCACCTCCCTCAACCTGCTGGCCACTCCTCTGTTGATATAGTTCAGGACACAGCTGGCCTTCTGGGCCACAAGCACACACTGGTGGCTCATGTTAAGCTTTTCATCCACCAGAACCCCCAAGGTTCTCTGCAGGGCTGCTCTCAATGAGTTCTAATAAGTTCTCCACCCAGTCTGTGCTCATGACTGGGATTGCCTTGACTCAGGTGCAGCACCTTGCACTAAGACTTGTTGAACTTCATTAGATTCACATGGGCCCAGTTTTCAAATTTTTAAAAAGCAAGGAAAAAAAAAAAAAAGAGAGAGAGGGAGGGAGAGAGAGAGCGTGCAAATACCTCAGTGTTGTTATATTTCAGGAAATATCATCTGCGAATCTGAATATGTCTGACTATGATTGGCTCTATGTTTCTGTAACATGGGAGGCAGACCCAAGAACGGATTTAAAGCATATACGCTCATCCAACACCTTTGCTGGAGATATCCCAGTAACTGTGTTGGTTAAAGCATTCACACTGTAATAGAAACATTTTAACTTTGGATGTGTCCCATCCGTGCCTGATCCATCCAGACTACAAAGAGTAGAAGAGAAGCTGAAACCCTTGATAAAGTACAAGACAGCTTAGCACTTAGTTCACGTTACACAAAGACAATACAGAGGAAGGACAACCAACTTTTGAGAGGATTTTGATATGCACTTAACTAGTAGTGAAAGCATAATTTAACACTTGGGTAACAAAACACACCAGTCTCCAGAGGTGTCAGGACTCTCAACTTCTAATTTCCAGCCTGTTTGGAGTTATGCAATTTTGGAGTCCTAGAAAGAAATAACTTATTGAAATTATGCTACAGATAATACAGTTCAAACTATGTAAACAGGAATTGTGGTTTTCAAACACCAGAGCCCCTAGCAATGATGATTTCCACTGTTTAAATCTGTGTTGTGTGAGGAAACCTTCCCTCTTCTTTGTTTTAAAGTTCAGCATGATTAACTTTATTATATTTATTTTTTAGTTCTTTTGTTATGAGAAACCCGTGTACCAAAGTCTGTTCTCAGATTTCCTGAACTCAGCAAGAGCTGATATTATGATGTATCCCCAACGCATCCACCCAACTTGTGTTTCTGCTGTTCTGAATGTGCAGTCAAACAGCATGTCAACATCCTGTTGATTGGTCTAGAGTACAAGCAGATGATATGATTTCCAGCAACACTGGGTATTAGATTGGAGAGGAGATGCCTTAAAGCCAATGCTGTCCTCCCTGATCTTTGGACATGACAATATTCTAGACAGTAACAGAGAATCAGTGACACTTTGTCCAATGAGCTCTTGACTGTTTTGTCTCCATGATATCATTAAACAAACTACTGTTCAAGGATAGCCAAGCACAGTGCTGTAGAGAAGACATAGAGACTGCTTATATATGCATTTCACTGACCGTGTGCTACACAGAGAGATGACTTGTTTTGAGGATTTGTATTGTATAGACACCGGAGGTTACCCTGAGAAAACAGATACTTTACAGACACAGATGGGAAAGAACTTGCTCCAAATAAACTTACAGCCCAAGTGGGGGTACATTAAACACTAACAGGCATGCTACATCCTTTGACTGCAAAACAGTTACAAGATGAGGCAAACCAGGGACCTGGCTGTGTTCCAGGGACAGGAATATAACCTAAAGGTTCAAGCAGAAGTCAGAGAGGTGAAAGAAAGATCTATGCCTGAGATAAAAAGAAGGAAGAAGAGATTATCTCTTATCTTTGGGTAAATCCTTCTTTTTTTTTTTTTCATGTTTTACGTGAAGGTCAAGAACTTGTTCAGTAACAATTACTGTTATGACTACAGAAAGAGAATCCTGTTCTGTGCCCCAAGGATTTCACAGGCTAATTGCACTTACAGTCGCTGGTAGCATAGGCACCATGTACAATGTGTGCTGTATTTGCACCATTGTCCATCCTGGGTAACAAATCTACTTTGATCCTTTTGCGTGGTAACAGAGGTTTCATTCTCCGTGATATAAAACCAGGCCTGAGTTGGCCCACACATGGTATGGGGAGTATGTGGCCAGTAATCCCCACCCTCTGAGCACAAAAATAAATGGGAAAAACTGGAAGAAAAAAAAATGCCTGAGGTCAAGCAGGAGACCCTTTAATATAAGGTAACAAATAAATAGAATATTTTTCCTTCCAGGGATGGGAGGAAGGCAATTAGCAGAAAAAGGCAATTCAGAGGGTGTCCAGAGCCAAATGTATTCCTGAAGCACCTCTCATATGAAGTATCCCTCTGTCAGGATTCAGCCTAGCTCTTGCTTCACTGTAGCTATATCTCTCCTTGACCTGTGGAAAGTCTTCAGAGTTTGGGATCCATCCAGACCACCAACAGCCAGGTGTGTTTAACAGCCTGAAGCTTGTAGCAGAGGAGAAGACAAAGCCATCTTTGTCACGCTGGCCAGCTGGCCAGGTGACCGCAGCATGTGGCCTGCTGGGACACAGCACTGCCTCATGCCAGTGCAGGCATGGGTCTGGGCATGGGCATGGGCATGGGGCACCTCCTGAACCCACAACTGGGACAGAACCACATCAGCCGCTGCTATAGCCTCTCCTCAAAGGTCCAAACACCCTCTCCAAGGCTGGGAGGCTGCACTGGGTGGACAATGAAGGATACTTCTGGGAGCTTTCTGATCAACCTCTTTCAATCTTGTCATGATATTTGCAGGCTGAGATTGCAGCTTTTGCATTGTGTTTTGTCACAAAGATCCAGGAAAGACATGGATTTCTAGTCCAATTTCCTAGTCAGGCATAACTTCCTGGATAGAGACATTTCTTCCAGCTTATTTATTTATTTTCCTTCAAGTGCAACTTAAACCTTCCCTTCCTGTTGGGAACAACAGCTGCAACACACGACATCACCTTGCCAAGCCTGAGCGACTGTAAAATACCATTTACCTTGAAGCAAGATAGTATCAAAGAGAACAACCATATGGGTCTGATTATGAATTCACTGCATAGCTCTAGTTAGGAGGAGGAAGAGAAGCTGCTGTATCACAGGGTCTCACTTCTGAGCTAACTCCCTTGGACCTGAAAGGACTGTCACATCTGAAAGCATTTCCGAGACAAAAAGGGAATTTTTGTTTCCTTGCTTAGAAAAACGCTCCGAGCTTTCAAAGGTTAGAGACACAAACGTATTCACCAGGGCAGGAAACAGATACTTCTTCTACAGGTTAATGGGAATATGGTGGCCCCAGAAGACGAAGTAATTGGCTGATGAAAGCCACATGACTGACACACACACTTCCCAGCATTCCTACATTATCCTGCAGATCTGGTAGATCCTGTATGAATGCCAAAGTGTTTAGATAAAAAAAATGCTTTCAGCTACCCTTGTGTTACCTCCAACTTTTCGCCTTTCTTGGGAGGATGGGGTTCCTGGAAGCAACCTTTAAAGGTTACAAGGGAATTCAGACAGGCTGGAAAATGATGATTAACCACATTTTTTACCCGAGCCCCACCCCACGCCAGTCTTTTGCTCTGGGTTCCTTTGGTGCCTCCTGTCCCCTGAGGCCAGTTGATGGAGGGTCGGGGGAGGCAAACAGCACTGGGCTGCTCTTTGTTTCGTGCCCTGGTCCCATGCTCCTCCGGAAGTGTGCTGGGCTGTGTGGAGCTGTTGTGCTCACTTCCCTTTTCAACATCACATATTTCCTATTAACGACGAGTGGGAAAGGTCAGGGAGGGTCTCTTTAATGGCCTGCTCGAGGGCAAGCAACAGCCTTGCAAAATGGATCCCAGGCTCTCTGATTTCCTTGGATTTCTAGTCTATTCAATAAGCAAAGAAAGAAATCTTAAGAAAAGCAAAGAAATGAAGGTGAATGAAAATGAAAGGTGACTTTCCCATGTGGGCTTGGTTCTGGCAGAATCTTGTTCTGTAAAGTTGAGCATGTCTCTCCCCGTGATTTTGGTGGTAGGAAAGTAGCCTTAACAAGAACCAAGACAGATAAAGGAAGCATTGCATAGGTGCATGGGGTTAAACAGCAGGAACTAACAGGACGCAGTTTATGGCAGACCAGTTGTTTATGTGTATGCAGTTTTGAATAATCCATCACAGAGTGTCTAGGAAATGTTACTGTTACTAACATAACAAAGGCATCAGTACCTTCCATCCCTTGATTCAGCTACAGTGGCTGAGAGGTCTTCTCCACAGGAATTCTGAGATTTTTCAGGGATCAGGACAATGAAAATTTTAAATGTAATAAATTTGCATAACAACCCTTCTCATCCCCCAGGACAGAAAGACCCAATTTTACCTGTGTGCTTTGCGCTTCAAATACAGAAATAACATGCCCATCTGTATTTCAATAAAGAAGCCAACTGGTGTAAATCGATGTTATGAGTTGAAACCAGTGGAGCAATGTCAGGAGTTTTTGCTGTATTTTTTCCTCTTTGTTTTGTGCCTTGCTTTGCTGTGTCTATCACTAAATGTTCCGGAGCTCTCTACCACAAGCCCAGAGTGTGGAAAGTGCTGATCCAAGTTGTTTGCTGTATCTGTGCTCCCAAACAAGCTGTTATTTGGCATTGGTATGTAAATAAGTCAATTCTTTTCATCCTGTAGTTGTTAAATAAATACTATGAACCAAGTCCACAGCACTGAATTTTTGTAGGAGGTCACCGAGATGATTTCACAGAAATATCCTGCGACAGTTTTGCAAAACAGGATGAGTCTCAGCCTGAATTTCATGACTCTGTTTTTTTCCACTTCTATTCCAATGGTTACTGTGTTTTTGCTGTCACAGACAGGCAGCTAATTCACACTGACTCTTGGAGACCAGGAAAATGAAAACTGCACCCACTCTTCATAGTATCTAAGACATTTGTGTTATGAATTACTTGTATTTTGGTAGTAGCTAGAAGTCCTAGCACATGTGAACTACTGTGTATGCACACTAACAATAACTGTGTACTGCTGACTGCAGTATAGAGTACAGATAGCCAAACAGATAGCTGTACATGGCAGCAATATAAACAAGGCAGCTGGTAGCCTAGTCCAGGCTGAAGAACTTGCTGTGGAGTATGCGTAAATTATCCCACACAAACCAATAAATATATCCTATTAATAAAGAATAACTGCCTGTTAATTAAAATACCAATACCAAAACTAAGAGGAAAGAAATAATATAATCTTTATTCCACGGATGACAAACTGAGGCAGAGATTAATCAGTTTGCTCAGGATTCCACAAGAAACCTGTGTCAGAGCCAGGACTGCAGTTACTCACACATCAGCCTGTGCCTCAGCCACAGGTTCTTCCTTGGGCTGAGCACATTTCAGGTTCATGCTATACACTGACATAACTACTCTGACCCAGTAAATGCCATTCTCAATTTACACTTGTTAACAGGACAGGATCAGACTGTGAGTGTAAGGATGCTGCTGGGCAACAAAAATTGAAAGCTCTGATTTTGATCTCACTTAGTGACAACAAGCATTTTTGGAAGGGACTCACACAGCAGTGAGTTTTGCACTTAAATAATATCAACAGTCCTCAGTAGGGGCTTGAGAGGCAAATCTAATAAGTGCTTCTGGATTTGGCTAAGAATGAAAAGAACGTTTTCTTTCCACCGGTTGCTGGCTAGTAAAAGCAAAGGGGTGGAATACATCCAACTTGCAAAACTTGAATACAGTTACTGCTATCTGCAAATGGGTGCCCCTCCCCGCTCATGTGAGCTACACAGGCAAAAGAGAATGACACATGTGCTGTTTCCTTTTCCAGTTGTAAAGGGGTCAGGAGCCAGGCAAGGAGAGCCTGAACAAGAGCCGCATTTTCCTGGGCTCTTCCAGCTGTTCTGTTCAATCCCGCCGTCGGTTCTGAGCAGGGAAGAGAGACTGTCAACACAAATAAGGCATTTTTCAAAGGCGTAAATTATGAGTTACCAAAACAATACGACATCTCAACCACGTGAGTACCCTTATCCCCCCTCCTTACAGTAAGAGTGGATTTACCAGTCTGCCGCTTAAGGAAAAGATTCTCAAATGCATTTCATATGAAAGGGGGAAAAAAATAAGAAAAAGAAAATGAATGCCAGAGACTTATTTGGAAAGAAAAAAAGAAAAAAAAAGTTGTGATGAAACTGTTTTCCTTTTTAATTCTTTGTGTGTGTGCGTGTGCATGTGTGTGAAGAACTGAAACGGGCTCTGCAAACTCTGCCTTGTGATTAGGACGGAGCAAAGTCAATAACGTTTCCATCTAAACCCTGGCTTAGGAAGGTTTCATTTAAATAATTTTCACTCCCCACCCCGCCTTCAGGAATGAAAATAGAGAGCGTTTCAAAAGCTTACTGACGCTTTTCTAAGATATTAATGGTGCTGCCCAACTTCTGTTTAGAGTCTCAAGCTGTCTGTGTGTAATATGAGACGCAAGCCACAAACTGACAGTCTATATTTAAAGTCACAATGCATTTCTGCTCCTGGAAATTTAGAAATGTGGGTTTAAGGACAAGCAAATTAGTTTCTCAGCAAGGGAGGGTACAGGAAGGCAAGTCCTCTTCTGGCGTAACTCTGCATATTTTAGTAAATTTGGAAAGAAATAGTTTGGCCTGAACAGTCAAGTGAGCACGGACGCTTAACTGCAGCATGGTAGCATTCCTTTGGGGATAGTATAAAAAAGAAAGTGGAAGGGAAGGAGATGGATTCTGGTCTGATAAACAGAAAAGTCAATAGAAAAAACTCTAAGTTTTTGGTGCTGCAATAACAGGATGTGACTCTGTATCTTTTTCATGGTTTTGGTATAATCTTTCCTGTTTTAATTCAAGGCAGTAATTTTGTAATATTTTTAATAAACATACTGCCAATATCAGAATTTTTCATTATACCACGGTATCAGCAATGAAAGCAGAAAGTACAGACAGGATTGCTGGGAGGTGCCAGCAATTCCAGATTTGTTGTGAGAATATTTGGTCTGTATGGAGGTTAACAGCAACGATGCTTCCCAAGCTTTGAATGGGGCGGGCTGATCCAGCAGAAATGGCACAGTGAGCAACATCTCTGGAATCCCAGCTAGAAATTTCTATTTACCCATTAGTCCTTTTTGCAAGTTCCAACCAATCCGAAAGATGACATGCTAGCTTTATCTTATATTTTATTCTATTTTATTCAGCAGTTTAGGAGATTATAGCTTGTTAGCTATAGATTCTGTTTTAGATTGTTTTCTATTATTGACAGAAAAGTAATAAGATTAATTCAGGATTCTAAGAATTTGGGTTTGCAAAAGCTTGCGTAAACTACTGACACTTGGTGCTCTCAAAATGTGTGCAAGAAGGTGGTAGTGACTCACTGAGGTGCATTTTGCTCATTGTGTAATATCAACAAGGGTCCAGACCCAACCTTGCATCTCTAGTAACAGGCTTGGCCAGGTGGCAAGTCCAGGACCAGTTCTACAGTCCTGAATCCATATGTATCACTCCTCTGACAGATTCAGCTTGTCAGAGAACCACACAGAAGGCCATAAGGTGGATCTGGATGAGGTGTTAGTTCCTCTTTGGGTGGGTTCTATGCTTATAATGAAAAAAGGCTGATGCGTCAGGTTCTCTGATATTTTTCCAAAATCTAGGCAGGAATTCTCAGCTTGAACCGCTTTAAGAACATACAATTGCAACTAAAAAATAAGTGGTTTGCAGTGTAGCTAGAATAAGAATTCTGACTGAAATAAAGTGACTATCTATTCTTCATTTGTCCTCATAATTTCCCTTACTGATTCAGACAGGATGCTCCTGTGTTTTATTTCAGTCTGTATCTCTTTGTTGCTGTTATTGTTTTTTTCTGTTTTGTTTTGTTTGTTCATTTGTTTTAATGATATGGATCAAATGCAGAGCTAAAGAACAAAATTAATTTACAAGGAAGTCAGTACCGTATTCCTGTATAATGCAAATCTGGTGCATTATTTTTATAATGGTTGAGGTTTTGGGGGGTCAGGTTTGGGGAAAAGGGTCTTATTTATTAAGTTAAATTCCAGTAATTTTTTGCAAGCTACAAGATATCAAAAATTGGTGTATTGACAGACACTGCAGAGCATGGGCAACAGATGTTTGCCAAGAAGGGAGAATGTTCGGGAAAACAAATCTTCTTCATAAATACAGTGAAAATCTTCGAAATGGGTGTGAAAATGCATAAAGCATCAGCAAAACCCTTTGACTATGCTGAACATATTAATTATTTCCTGTGTACTTGCAGGTGAGACCGCAGAGCAGCTGCCTACTGATGTAAACTGAACAGGGTTAAGTTACCTAATTGCTCATGTTCTTTGCTTATCTCCTTGTATACACTTGCAGCTGATAAGGGATTTTTATTCATTCTATAAATACAGTATTATCCTGGCAATCCAGGTGGGAGCAGACTGCTGTTTCAGATTTAAAATGTTCACCTCTGCAAAGACAGCAAATGTATTCTGCCTCGCTGTGGGGGTGCTGTACCACCTAATGTCAGGCAGTTCCCATGCCTGGCTCTGATATCCCATCCTGCTCTGTATACTCGGTGGAGAGGCAGGTGAGCCAGCAGTTCAGTCTGCTGATGTTAGACAGTGTGTAGTGTATTTATTCCATCATTCATGGTTAATGAACATTTGCGTGTGGCTGGAATAAAATGGAATACCTAAGGAAAGAAGTCTGCTAACAAAACCAAAAATGGAGTTGGGGTTTCAATTTCATTGGCTGGGATTCAATACAATATTGTGTTGTGAATATACCTTCAGTTTCTTTTTTCCTCTTTTTATTATTATTATTGTTATTATCATTATTAAAGGGACCTAGTTTCACTGCAGGGATGTGAACTTCCTGATTTTTAAATACATCTTTTTTTTTTTTCTGTTAATATATTTGCTTCTTCCTACCTCTGCTCAGATGCACAGGCAGTAGCTACCTGACGTATTACAAATAGGAGGAATTCCACAAGTTTGGGAATCTTAACTCAGACTGAAGCTTTTGCCCTCTTCCCATTTGACTGCAGTGACCCAGTCTCAAGGCAATGGGGCAGCTCAAATGAGGTGAGGAACTCATGCAAGTAAACGTCACCAGGTCGAAGGTTCAGTCTGAGGAGGCAGTGAGCTATGCAAAGCTATCTTTGGGGGTCAAAGGTGTTCATCCCCTCAGAGGAGGTGATCTGTACCTCTGAGGATTTAATCTGTTCCAGGCATGCTGGGAATGTTTTATCTGGGGCCTCGTATACTCCATATACCAGCTTTCAGAGGAATTAGGGGTTATGAGGAGCAGATCATGGAGGTTGCTGCTCAGGGGGAGCAAACCCTGCATTGCCCTGTCCCGGGTGCAGGAGGTCTTGGTCCCACCATGTGCAGATTCTCCACCTGCCACAATGACAGCTAGAGCATCTCCAAAAAGAGTCCAGTATGTGCGTGCTGTCCTCTCCAGAGAGGTTGAGAGTTTGGCAAAGGTGGCCCTCAACAAAGGTGAAAAAACTTAAAGCTGTGAATGGTGAGCCTGGTTCTGAGAGCAGTCTTGCCCCATAACTCATGATGCGGTACATCTAGGGGCTGTAAACTGGTCCTTTGATAATTCCCGGAGCCATACCAATACCTTCACACAGGGGCTGTGAAATGCCACAAATGATTCCTGTAGCCTTTTAACCATATTATTCACTGCCTTGAAAGTAGATTTGTTTTCATTGTCCTTAATCAACAGAAGTGCTTGTCTGTGAGAGTAAATAATAAAAAAATAAATAAAAGGAGAGACTATTGATAATGAAAATGTTGGTCTTCACTGGTAAACTTGTGAGCATTTATAAATGAGGAAATCTGTAGATTATAATAACTTCTCATTTTTAGCACAGAAGGCTCAAAATATGTCCCACAAGCATTTATGTAAATTGAATACCTCTGCTTACATATTTGTCTCCCACCACTGTGCATATGAATTGGAAAATTTGGCTTTATACCCTAGGGCTTCTGCTTGACACTCTCACTGCCTGAGATGTGTGTGAAAGTTTGTAAATTGGAAGTCTGAGAATTCACCTGAAATTTCAGTAATTAACAGCAGAACTGCTGGCAAATTGCCAAGCTGGGGGCAGAGGACAGGTGTCCATTGAAATAGGAACTGGCTTTTTTAAAATATGGATTTTTCAGCATTTCTGAGCACTGCTACTCCCTCCCACCCCCCTGCCCCCACCCCCACCCCCCCCCAAAAAAAAAGGAAAAAAAAAAAAAAGAAAAAGAAAAGAGAGAGAGAGAGTGAAAGAAAAATAAAAAGAAAAAAGATTTACATAGTAGAAGGTGTTAAAGATTCAGTTATGCCTGCGTATGTGGTTAAGCCTATTAGTAACACAGAATTGCACAGCGTCTGCATCTCATTGCCAATACTGCTGCACCTTTCTTTCTAGGCTCTTGTGTAATATACCCCATATCTATCACTGTTCCAATGACTGAGTCCAATCAGCAAAGCCTTTTGTGAAACAGGCTTTTTGGACTGCATTCTCTAATGAAAGTCTGTTTGTGTGTCTGCTCTGCAGAGTGCCTGTCTCTATTGTTGGGGAGGGATTAGTATTCCTATAGCACAGAGAAATTCAAGAGGGATCTGATTGTTCTAGGTGCTGTACAAACACCCTTTCCTCAAAAGGCTGGTAGCCTACACGCAGCAGAAAGTTTATAGGTTGGAGAAAAATGACTGCTTTCCATTCCATGGGCAGCTTTTGGCTATGGAAAGTCACGTATAGCAGCCACGAGGTAGGAACAAGAATAGATTCCAGTATATCCACTAGGGCAAGAGCTCTTTGATTCCTACTCTCTATAATTCTATAATTTTTTAATACATGCAATGCATGCTTGGGGAAAAAAAAAAAAAAAGACACCACCACTGTAGCTTAAAAGTCATTTATTAGCTGGCTTCCTTGTTTCTCACAGAAACATCAGAAAAACTTTTAAGCACAGTGTTTGCCACTATTAGGATCTTTGCTTTGTGGTGGTGTTTTTTTCTTCTGTGGTGTTTTGTTTTTTTTTCTTCACATCTGAGTTGTGATAAGAAATGCATGAAAAACTCAGAGAGAACTCAATGCTGTAGTGACAAGAATACTTGAACACAATAGCTGGGTAGGTATTTGGGCAGCACACAGACCATGTTTTACTTACTTCAGACTTAATTTTCTAAGTCAAATGAATTAGACAGTTACCACAGTTCATGAGAAATCCACCTGCTGCTAAGTATTCTAAAAAATACTTGGCAAATGGAGTGGCACTTGGAGCAATCAGGCTTGGTTTGCTAGCAGTTTATGGACACAAACAGAGAAAAGGACCGTCTGCTCTGGATAATTTATTTGTAACCCATAATTCAACTACATGAAGCAACAATCATGCAACATAATAATAAGCATGCAGCTCATAATTTGTAGCTGAAATAAAATCCATGTTCCTCAATTTCTCCAAAAGTTATCATGATCTAATTCACACCAGATTCCTCTCTCTCCAATGTTTGCATAGAAATCCAATGTGCTGTCTGTGCTCTGTTGCTCTCTTATTGCAGATGTACCTTGCACATGTAGTTTCACCAGTGAGACATCTGGCTAAGTGATTTTCCTCTTAATTAATCTTCTCATCTGCAAAGGAGACCAGTTTCTCATATCTGCTTCTCTTCTGACATATGTTTCACCACAGGGTTCTTCCTGATGAAGCAGAAAACTTCACTGAAAATCTCAATGGGTTAAACTTGTTCTGCTGCATTTAAGTTTTAATGTGATTTTTTTCCCTTCCCTTTCCCTCTCTTTTTCATCTTAGAAAGAAATTTCAGTTATTTCATGAGGGTCTACCTCTTTCTTCTTCAGATAAGCCCTGAAATGGAGTTAAGCTTTTTATCAGTAAGTTGCAGGGGGGCTTTTGAACACACCCTGTGACAGCTCCATGTTATTGTGAGTGATAAATGCCTATTTTACTGGGGACTGCATGTTTAAAATGTCTAATTTGATGAGGTGGTCCACGTTACAAAGAGCACATGTGACAAGGTTATAGCATAGCAGAACCAAATATTAAGTCTTTACATATGTGTAGTGTTTAGATTTGGAAAGAGACATTATTTTAGCAACAGCAAACCTGTGAAGTGGATTAGAATTCTTTATGTACACATAATATGCATTGTGCATGTATATTTATTATATAGTTTATATCTGTATGTATACTTACATACACAGGTATGTATAGACACCTCTTTTCTGTATTTATACGCCTTTTCACTAGTCAGACTTCTGGTTATAGAGAGTTTTATTTCCCTGACTGCATCTCTGTTCACAGACCAACACCCACAAGCTCATCTTTCCTTTTTTATACGATAGATACCTTCAGAAGTAGCAGAAAAATGACCAGATTTTTGAAGGCTTAGCAGAGGCATAAACTCAACAACAAGAAGGAAAGCAAGAAAGAGATTTAGGCTATATATAAGAAGTTGGAAAATATTACAAAATATCCTTTTCATATGATATAGTAAAACATCAGTGAAGCATCCGTATTCAACCTTTCTTGCAGACACAAGATTCAGCTGTCTCTCTGCTGACTGTATATACAGCCACAACCAGTCAGTTCACAAAGGTATAGAAAATGGAATCACTCTGTATTTGGACTTAAAGCAGCACAGCGTTTGCCTGAATCCATCTTGGATGCTATTGCAGGACCTGTGTCTCCATAATCAAAGATTCAGGGGAAAGTGATGATAATGATTTAAGAAATGAGAAGGAAGATTCTTTGTGCTGGAAGAATTGCCTAGTTGCATCTCCAGGAAAATTTTCCAGGGGAAAAAAAAAAAAAAAAAAGGTTTTTAGCATATTCATGGTGAAATAAAACTAATTCTTTACAGAATAGCTACCTTTCTTTGGAAACAGAATCAAAAATCAATTCAATTGAATTCTGTAATTCTGTGGCAACCTCAAATTGTGAAAAATAAATTTATACTGGAATAGCTTTCACAGAATTGTTACTGCAGATTAACTTGATGCCTCTGCATAAGCAAGTTTCTCTCTATGCAAGAATAAGCTTATTTTCTGGAAAAAAAAAATCATGTTAACCTGTAAACAAGGTCCTTCTCATCTGTTGTTTGGATATTTCAAAAATTTCAGTCACTTAATAGGGGATGAAAAAGCAGCTGCTGATTACCAGCTTTAGCTAAACCAAATAATCCTTAGGTAATGCAAATAGTTCAGAAATCACTTAACCAGAGTGATTAAAAGGTTACATGTACATGAGCAGAGAGAAAAAAATATTTGTAGTGGATTGTGAAGTTAGCATAAAAATGTTGTCATCCAAGAATTCAGGAAACTTGTGCAACTTTTCCAAATTTCTGAAGTAACTAAAATGGTGCTCTGTATTTTTATATTTTATTTCTATCTTTTGAGATCTACATGAGTATATTGTTGAATTTGATTTTAAATGTTTTCTTCATACATATTAGGGCTAGAAATTTACCAGTTTATTATGAAATTGCATTTTCAGTAGATAATGTTATTTCTTGAGACTTTAAGGAAGCCCTTTAATAACCAGATCTCATGAGCTAGCACAGGTTGTTCTTCTAATTATATGATGGTTCATTCAAGTGTCATGAATGCAGTCCCTCTCCTGTCCAACACAGGCAGCAGAAAATTAAATTCTTGAAGTACCTTGATGTAAAGATGCTCTCAGAGTGGACTAGTTTCTGAATATTACCTTTCTCTTACACCTGCCCTCTCAGGTTGTCTAGTTCAGATATCCTCTGCGCCTCCTAGTACTTCATGCCTATCCCTTTCTCAGCCCACTAGTAAGTGCTCATATCTCAGCAAAGGACAGTCATGGAGGTCTCAGTTGTTAAACACCATTTCCTCACTTCTGTCAAGGACATTCCACTGTCCTGGCAGTGGGAAGGAAGAATAGCACAGGCAAGGAAGACATAAATCTTTTCTTGTCAGTGGGCTGAGGCCTTGTTTCCTTTGGGAGTTGCCCTGTCTTCCTTCTCCATCTCTCTTCTCCATTGGTTTCTCTTTGCTCTCATCTCCACAGCTTGCTATGAAACAACACCTCCCCCTCTCCAGATCTTTCCTGTCATGACATAGGCATTTTCATTTACAACCTGGGGTATGTTTTTTACATCCTGGATCCCACGATTAGGAGAGTTTATTATTGTCTGTCTCCCTTGAATTTCCATAATTACGTCAGCGGACTTTGATTTTTTGAGTCTCTGATGCACACAAATCCATTTTTCCCCTTACTGAACTCATTTGGATCTATTTTTATTTTAAAGAAGCCTTTACAACCAGTTCCTAATGTCAATTAAGCCGTTGGTGGAAACAGGGGGATATACACAGGATTAGTCTGCATCTCTACAGAAAACCCTGCATGAGGCATTGAGCAGAGCAGACCAGGAAACAAAACTGCCGTTCACAGCCATGCTTCCATTCCAGCTTCCCCTTTGCTTTGGAAAAAGGAGAACCCATGGTTTTCTTGTTCTTTTTCAAAACCTTTTCAAAAGTTTCAAAAACTTTTTTGAAACTCATTATGCTCTGCATACCTGGCCACTTTTCCTCTTACTCATCCCATTCCTTTGCCAGTCATGGAAACAAGTGGCTTCTCTAAAGAGTAGCAAAATGGCTTATGCTAACACCTGCATGGCCAAGAAGAATAGCAGAAGGTCAACGAGAAAAAGGGTGCTTTGTTGACTCTTCCTGTGCAGGCTGTGACCACCTAATCAAAAGGGACAAATTCTCATGAAACCTTCTTGATTGCCTTTGATGCCCTTTTCCAGCTCCCAGTGAGAGGTGGCTTCTCCTCCATGCTTAGAGCTCAAGCAGTGGTTAGCGTCTGGGCCCTGGATTATTCCTAAAAAAAGGAAAAATCACCTTCTATAACACATTTCCTAGAGCTGGATGGATCTAATGCCTTCAGACACCACTCCCATACCATTCACTTGCCCATCTAGGAGAATTTGAAGTAAGCTTAAGCCCAAGTCATTTCCAAAAGGCAGTCATACATGGTGATTTCATGTAGTGAGAGATGGGAAAGACAGATTTGTAAAGCCCTCAGAAAGAAGCTGGTTTGCTCATAGCCTGGGCTAGCCAAGTCTTTCCTTGTTTCCAGCTCTCCAATCAACGTCTCCTTCCTAGTCATATTAACAGCAAGCTTTTACCATCTTTCCCTTCACATCCTTCCTACTCCTTCTTGATAAAAACAATCTTCTCTCCTGCATAGCTCCCCTGCATAATCTCTTTTTATTTTGCTTTGTTTAGTCTGTAAATTCCTCAGAACTGAAATCACCTCTTCTTCCATTTCCTTTCTAAACAAAAATCACCATAAAATTGTTTGCCACTTTTGTGCTCACAATGAGGAGAGCTGAACACATCTGTCTTCCCAAGTTACCTCATCATGTATCTCCTTCTGGACAGAAATGCCAGGAGACCTCCTGAAACATAAAGATAAAACACAAAAAAACAACCTTAGGTATGACATCAACTTGCAAAGCATATCGAGTTGGAAGAACTCTAGGATTTTCTCCTTGAAAATAATTTTCCGCTAAATATATTCATTTATATTCTCTGAGATAGTCTCTAGACTGTGGAGATCAAAGCAAACTGGAAATCCTGCAGAGTTTTTAAGTGCGTTCAAGGTGGAGTGTTTCAAAGCCTTGTGCCTGAACATTCAAACACCATGGTAGAAATGAAGTAGCAGGTGGTAACACATGTAAACACGATTGTTCTAATCTTCGTACTTTTCAACTTGTCAAAGCCTAAGTTTGCGACACATTATGTGACAAAGAGCAAAAATAAGGGATGATGCATGCACACACACACACATAGGGGAGCATAAAATCCAAGGACACCAGCCAGCTTTGGATTTTCTGTTTCAGCCACATTTGTGATCTTGTAAGTTATTTACAGCAATAAGGATATGGATCTACCAAACTTATGCAGAACCTTGCAAATCTTTGCACAGAGGGAGTGTTGCTTGGGAGACTGGAATACAACACTGTAGCTGTCTACTACCTTACTTTTTTTGAAAGTAAGTTTTGCCAAGTTAAAAAGTATTAAATGCCATCCATTACAGGCTAGTGGCAATTTGTAAATGTCTGTGTATTGTGAACAGAGATAACCAGTCTCTAATGTTTCTCACTTAGCAACTGAATCATTGTAGAAATATTTCGGGTGGTTTCAGAGAGTCAAAGTGAGGTAAAATGAGACTATTTTTCTTTTTATTACCCATAAAGAAATGTAAAAATAATAACAAGAGATGTCCACCAGATCTGTCCTCTCTCTTACCATAACTTGTGGTTTATGTTCTCTGATCAGTTCATGCTGCAAATACACAGCTTCATCACCTGAAGTCCTGGCATGTAAACAAATATTTGACAATTTCTGCTTCCTTCGGGTTTGTACAGATGTTCTCAGGAAACACCTTACTCACTGTAAGTCAGCATTGCTTTGCTGAAGTCAATGGCATTGAGATAATGGTGCCCTGGAATTTGAGATTGCTCATATTGATTTCGTTGGAGCTTGGATGAGAATTTACTGATTTAAGATCTTCACTTTTTAGTAGTACTATGCTTCAAATGTCTTAATTTAGTTCCGAGCAGCCTCATCTACAATCACCACAGATTTCAATGAAAGCAAAATGATTTATCAGTGGTAACTAGAGCTCTGTGTGAAGACAAGGAGTAGCAAATAGAGATAAACCTATTTTGTATGCTCCAAAAGAAGAATACTTCCTGCTGATTCAAGTTTCTTGCACATTAAGAAAATATGTATATGGCCCCTGAGTTCATTCTCCATGGGGATTAATGATCCAAAAGGGACTCCTTGTACCACAGAGGAGTAAATCACCCCTCCCACTTTTGGCTGGCAGGATGTGACCGGGGAGATAAATGCTTTTGCATTTCTCTGACCTTTGCTATTGCTTCTTGGTAAAAGATTTCCCTTTCTGGAATTCACTAAAATTTGTTAATCTAAGACAAAACTCTTCCTCCTCTCACATTCTGTGCGAGATGCTTAATTTCTTCATCCTGGGGACATAAATTTGAGCTGGAAATAGAGCATGAGCCAAGCCCTTCTCCTGGATTACCTCTGCTGATTGCTTTCACTTGGGATGAATGAAACCTTTCATTTCAATTGTATCTGACTCTTGTCAGAAGGTTCATGACTGACTAGAGCAACAATGGGGTGGCAGAGATGGATGAAACTGTTTTAGAAGTGTCATTCCTAAATAAGTTAAGATCAGCTTTAAACACTTAGGGAGAAAGCAAGAGGAGGTAGAACTGCATGACAGTTTTAAGATGAGATGCAGCCTATAACAGCCAGCTCTTCCCCCCTTCATGACTTGTACTTCCTTCAAGGAAAAGGTCATGGCTTCTCTCCCAGCTGCTGCGAGCCTTCCCCAGGCAGGAAGCATATCCTGTGTCCTGTTTTCTCCAGGGGCCATCAGCGGAGCAGAGGGGACCATGGCTTCCACTGTTCTGTTCTTAAGTGACCTAAGTACCCAAGCACTGGGTAGATCTCCCTCCCTTTCCAATGCTGAGCAGCTCACCCCAGGACTTTTCATAGTCCAGCAGCTTCTGGAGGTGACCAGAAGGGGAAAAACAAGCTATTCCCTTTGGATGCCTGGCTGACTATTTTTGTCAGATATGAAATTGCAGCAGTCACTGGGGGGGGGGGGGGGGGGGGGAGTAAATGTCTTGTGATTAAAAATTGCATCTGTGATTTCTTCCTGAGGAGAGGGGTGTATTTTCCTCACTGGATGAGAAACTGGAACATCTAGTACTGTGTGGCATATTAAGGTAGCAGCTTGCTATCTGTGGGCAAATGCATCCATATCCCTAAAAGGATTTGTACTTCTTCTCCCCCGTACTGGACATAATCCTGGGTGGGGGGAGATGTAGCAAGAAATGCAAAATAAAGTCCCTTGGTAGGTGCAAAGTCATGGCAAAACAGATGTGGCTGAGGGCCATATAATTTCTCCAGACTCCCAGGACACACATCTCTGTCTTTCCCATTCTTTCTGGGATATTTCCAGACCATCTTCTAGTTAGTGGGATTTGGTAACAATTCTTCCCATCCTTTGTTTCCCTGACATTGCACACTGAAACCATGTTGTGGCCACACCAGACCTGCCTATGTGTTTCCCTTGGCCTTCACCAGCTTGTGTGTCAGGTCACACCAGCAATAAGAAAAAGAGACTTCCTTTCCTGGGGATACTGACACCTCTTCCCATCTGGTACGGTATCCAGAAAAAAAAAAAAATAGTGATTACTGAGATTGTTTTGATCCTGATGGCACTGAGCTTTCTCCCCTAACCAGGACTTAAATGCTTGTTGAGCTCTGCCTATGGAAGTGCTGTAACAGCATAGCACTGATGGTCTTGTTTCACTATTAGAGCCAACATCAGACAGCTAATTGAGAGTAAAAAGACAGGACAACCATCTGGGGGGCTGAAGAATAGGAAATTCTTGAGACAGAGTTAATATTGCACTGTTCAAAGGGGAGTCCTGTGTTATAAAAGCCTTTGCATTTACCAGAGTTTCTCACTTGAATTACTTTAACCGCCTGCTAAGCGTTTGGCAGGATTGGCCTCCCCCTCTTCCCTCTTCTTGAATGAGCTGTTTTACCTTGTAATTGAAGGAATTCAACCTTGGGATCTCAGCATTGCTGAAGGCACAGCTTGTGTCAGGGAGCAAGGCATCCCTCCACCTGGCTCCCCCAGGTCACCACAGTGCCTCCAGGAGCCACGTAAAAATGCATGTGGCCCTGACTTTATCCCCTCATCCCTCATAACAGCCAGCTGTGTAGCAGGAGCCAGCCCCAGAAATGCAAAAGGATATTGCCTGAAGCTATCCATGCAACTCAGCACAGCACAAGGGTTGCCATCATGCTTAGCCTCTGTTTGCAAGCATAAGAGGATGAGGGCAGGGAATCTTTGCCACTTCTTCTTCACTCATCATTCAGTAGAGCTCCTTCCTATCTGCCATGTGAAAATGTTCAGTGGAAAGCTTTAAGGAGCTAAAGCCAGACTGCTGTGTATGTTCCTTATTTATACAGCATGTACAGCAGGGGTGGCACAAGGAAAGGCTACCAAGTATCCTGAGAGTAACTTAGTGGATTTAGAACATAGTCATTTAGGTCTTGGGTAGGAGGGAATTAAAATCAACAAGTCCTGTGATATTAGAGGCTGTTTTATCCACTTCTTTCAAATTTCTGTTCCATCTACGCAGAGGGAACCAAAAAATGCAAAAGGGATGTGGGCTCTTCTCTTCACTGATTCATAACAGATACACACTTGTGTCCAAGCCTTGCCCTGACATGGAGTACGGCGCAGCTCTCCCTGAAATAAACTGCAGCTCACACATATCTCAGGGTGGAACTTGGCTCTTAAACAAAGTTTAATGGGAGCCTGCTCTGGCTGAACTCTACTTATGACTTCATATTTTCCAGGGCTGTGCTGATGCTGTTTCTTTTTCTCTTTCTTTTTCTTTTTTTTTTTTTTTCCCTCTTTATACTAATAGGTGTTTCAGTGGGATAACTTGACCTTCTGATACTATTCCAAAGCACACTTCTTTGGAGGCAAGGGTAAATAGTTTAGGGATGTTATGAAAGAGCTTTGATAAATTTTCAAGCTCTTTCATGATTGTTCGAGAAGGCAGATATTTTCAGCCTGTTAGAATCAACTGGTGAATAAATCTGGGAATTGATAAAACAGAGAGGATGGGCAGAGTCTGTATCCTTGGTTCAACCATGTTTCTAATATTCATAAAATTGATTTTTTAAAAGCTTTCACTACTGGCTTAACAGTGCAGTTGGAAAGTGTGAGATCTGCCACCAACTTCAAAGTGAGCAGACGCAGCTTAACAGAGAGTGCTTTTATGAATCCTACCTTGCATATGTACCACTTTGTATTTCACTTTGTGTGTTGGAACAATTCCCTGCTTTGCTACAAGTGTAAATGGGACAGTAATGATTGCTGCTGTGCAGCTGCAGAGTGTGGTTGCTGCTGATTAATCTATGGCAAAGCAACATCCCTCCAGGAAGGCAGGGAGGGAGGGGCAGGGTCAGAGCTCTGCCTGAGGGTCCCTATTTTTACAGCTGAGAGGTCCCTTACTTCTTAGTACATTCCTATATATTCTTACACTGACAATACCATGTCCTCAACTTTTGCCAAGGCCTTCTACAGCCACTATATTTCAAAGGAATCACTTGGCTGTGAAAAAATTGAGTTTTCAGTTCTTTTAAGAGCAATCTAGCAAGGAATTATCTTGTTTTATCCAGCTCTTTTTTACCCTTGTGCTTCGCTTTTAGGGGAACCTGTTCATTCTGAGTGCAGATATATAATGTTCCTTACCTGCCTGAAAGAGCATTCCTGCCTTTTGCCCTTTCTGTCTGCACCTAACACACCCCTCCTTGTTAACAGAGCAACCAATAGTCAGACCACATGGTGGTGACTTGGATCATTTTACCAATAAGTAAATAACCCCTGCCCCCTTTTTTATTTATTTTTATTTTTTTTCCATTGGGCCAGTTTTCTGTTGGATCAGCTTGAATGGAAAAGGGTTAGGAGCAAGAATGCCCTTTTCAGCCGGAATGTAAGCAGCCAGCTCAAATCACAACAATTCAGTCTCAGCTTTCCCGCATGTGTATTTCATACATTTAGGAAAGGAACAGCCCAAAGGCTTTGCAGTAAGCCAAAAACACGTTGATCAGAGAAGTGCCTTAGCAAGCATTTGTTGCTATTGAAAAGTACCAGACCATATTTCTTTGCTTAATGACACACATTAATCCTCCATTGAAATTGCCAGAATTATCGAAGCTTAATCTGGCTTTAGAAGTTTAAAATATAGTCCAAACTATATAAAAATGAAGCATTATGACCAAAAAAGGAGCTGGAAAAAAAAAAAAATCTCAGTACCGTCTCTTTGGCTTTTCCTTTGTTGTTCAAACCACTAAAGACATTGCCTACATTCTTTGAATCATTTGAAAAAAAAAAAAAGTCATTTTTTTAAATTGGTGACCAAAATATGAATCTCATCCCATTACTTCCACCCACTGCCACTTCTGTTTTCAGTCCAGTTTCCTAATGAAATGAGTCTTATATGTTCCTGCTGTCTATCTGTCTGCTTAACCATCTGTTCATCCATCTGTCACTTCACATCAAGAACTTTTGGATCCACTAACCAGTTTCAACCAGATTTAAAAGAGAAGCAGAAGCCTCAGAGATGATTATGGTTCTCCAAGTTGTATGAAAGTCAACATTTGTCTACAGAGAGCCATTCAAGTGAGCAGTAACACAAAAATGGCTCCTTATTAGGAGAATAAACTAAAGAATGTTCTTCTCTATGTAGGAATATACTAGCAACACATTTTGGCAAGATCATAGAATGGCTCCGGTTGGAAGGGACCTTAAAGATCATATAACTCCAACCATCAGGATAAGGTTGCTTCTGAAAATATGACTGCACTTAGTATGCCTAATGCAGACATGTAAGGCACTATTTAAGCACCTGTTGGAGAGATATAGCACTGCTTATCAGTGCATGTCAAAGGCTCTGACTACCTTTTAGAAAGGCTAAGCCCTCAGCACAGGTTAGGAAAGGGATGGCTGAGCAATGCTAACAGTAATGGTTGGGATTTATTTTCCCTAATTATAGTCTCCAGAAACCTAGGCCTCTAATCTATGCTAGTCTTGTAAGTTGGCGTCTTGGCTGATAGGAAGAGAAGTTCCCACTCCCTCCCCCAGAATTCATCACACTTCTGCAGGAGCTGAATGGATTTCCCTGCAAGAAGGGGTGTCCTCTCTGCAGCACCTGTGGATATAGTGTAGATTATGTAGGCTCTTTTCTAGTGGTCAAACATCTCATCAGGCTAGTTATTATCTCTCCACCTACATGGTACTGACTGTTCATTCTTCATTAGGAGAGAGGAACATTATTAATGAATTGCTAATGAATCTCAAAACAGTGTAAGTCCCTCACTGAAAAATATTCAGTATATGGTTTCAATGCAGGTTTGTTGTTTGTTTTTTGTTGTTGTTTTTTTAATGCTCAGCTCTGTTAATGTGTTCAATATGCTATTTGCCAAATAAAGCCAGACAACTGTCCAAAAACAATGGACAAGAGAGACTTTTTTATTTTTTTTTCCCCCCAACAATTATTGCACAATCTGTCTAGAATTGCTCAGATGAATGACAGATGCTAAAGAATTTTTGCTAAAATTGCTCAACTCAATTCAGACAGCTTGGACTGACACATAAATGCTTTTCAGATAACAAAGCAGGCTTTGTCTTTTTTAATGCAGAAGATAAGCAAAAGAAATCTGCATGTTCATTGCAGAATCCTTGGAAAATGAGAAGTGTTGTTGCCCTGAGCTATATTTGCCTTGCAAGTTTCTAAGGTGTCTTATTTTTTTTTGTTTAATTTGTTCAATATTTAAAGCATTTCGAAGATTGTTTCCACTACAGATACCTCCATTAATAATATTAACCTCATCAGTGTTCCAGGAAAGATCTCTGTGTCCCTAAAGAGCATATGCTAAACATCCCGACATTTCCACTTGCAATGCTTAGTAGACAAGCACCTTAGGCAAGCATTGGTGTGGGAGCTGGCCGTAGCTGAATACAATTCATATGAAATAAGCAGGGGAACAGAGCACAGCCATCTCCTGTTTTCAAGAATTATCACCTGTAGAACTGCTTAGCTACAAAATATTGGTGGTGGGAATGAGACATAAAGGAAGAAACCTGACCATTTTGGGAAAATTATTATACTTTTCTAAGGATAGTAACTGGGCACTAAATCCTTTGAATTGTCAGGATAATATCTTTGTACATGACAGCAGGCTTTCACCAGCTTCCAGGTGATTTCTAGGTCACATCACCTGTAATTTAAGTACAAGGTCAAATCTTTTAATCTCAAAACTAGAAACAGACATTTAGCAGCTTTAATAAACTAATGGTCAAATTCCTTTCCTTTCATGTCCATGTGCATTAAAACAAGCTTTTTGCCAGCAGCAGAACCAGTGAGACACTCTTGCTTTTGGATTTATGTCCCCTAAATCCCACCACTGACATACACTGGCTCCCTTCCACAGTAGTTCTGCAGGGGAAGGGAAAGGACATTGCTGCAGCTCCTCTTTACCTACATGCATAACCACTGGAAAGCATGTGGTGACTGGACAAACAGTTGCTGCAAACCAAGCTTAAAATTACTGAGTTCTTACTGCCTTTCCTTCACTGCTGGACTAATCTGGTCTCCCTTTTCTCTCTAACCTGCAGTTTCCAGGATAATTGAGGCAAAGTGCTTGTCTTTGCCTGCTCTTCCTTTAAAATCCATTTGAGCTGAATAATGGAGTCAAAACTTCTAAAGGCTGTAAGGACAGATAGTCAGACATACAACGGGAACAGCTACATTTCACAGAGAAAATCAGCACAAAAAATGCTACCAAATGTATTTGGTGGAAATATTTAAAATACAAAACAAACAGCTCAGTCTGTCTTAGTTAGAGGGACTAATTTTGACTAATGTTTGTTTTGAATCATAACACATCCAGAAAAAGGGTGTGTTTCAGATGTGAACTAAAACCGAATCCTACGGAGTCATTAAGGTTATAAAATCAAGCTCATCAACATTAAAAAATACATAGATCACCTTATCCTCTGATGACATCATCAAAAGTCCTCAGAGTCAAGATTGAGGCTGGTAGACCATGTAGGTACACATTAAAAGCACATCTTGGTAAATAATTAGAAGCACTTCAGAGGTTGAATTGTCTTACTACATCATATAACCATTTACACAAGTGAAGGAATTGTCAATACATCACTTCCTCCTAGAACTCTTAGCCTCTGACTTTCCACTGAAATGTTCCAGCTGAAATTTTTATGCTTATGTTTCTAACATGTAAAGTTTAAGTCAGTGAGGTGTGCCTTTTCATGGGTTGTTTCTCAAGAATTAGAGGTTAAGTATCTGGTACAGGTTTTCAGATGGGTTTTCACCATATCCATCCTCAGCTACTTTGATTACCTGTGATCATTTGCAAAATTTGCAATGGTTAATCAATTGCTTTGCTTTAATCAATTGTTAATTGTTAATCAATGGTTAATCAATTTGCATTGCTTTGATCTCAGTGCATGAGTAAATGACTGTTTTGTTCTCATTTTGAGTCAGCAAAAATGACTAGAGTTTGAAGTTGTTGACTTTGGAGGAAAGTCAGGCAGAAATTATTTGGCAGATTCTCTGGATATTCAGTGTTTCTTTCAAAAGCTTCCCTATTGGAAAAAAAAAAAAAAAAGTTGTATTCTGTTCCAATGTGGAGTGGGACGGTGGAAGAAGGAAGCATACATGCAGGAAGACTGCCTAATCATGAACTGTAGCTTCTGGTTTGATTCATATCTCATTTGTCACTGCTTCTTTAATGAAGCAATAACAGATCAATTTATCTCCCCAGCAAAATGTACATTTGGAGTGTGAGCCAACTTTGTTATGGAGGAAAAATGTAAATTTAAATCTGCCCCTTCTAAAGGGGATACTGTCATTTAAATTCTCTTAGTGGATATACTGTGCTTAAATGACATCAGAATAAGTGGCTGATATTCAGGCACCCCAAGCAAATGAGAAAAAATACTTCTAGTAAGCAAAAATAAAACTATATATGTATATAGGGGGGGGATAGGGGGATAAATAGAAAAGTTTGATATAACTAAAAAAAGTCTGTGGTTCGTTTAGATAATGTAGCCCTTTCAACCATTTTCTTCTATTTCTTATGTTTTAGTTGATTTTTTTCTTCAAAATATAGAGTATCTGTTCAGTTTTAAGAAAATACTTTTTTTTTCAACTAAATTTCCCAAATGTCATTAACACTTTCTCCTTTCTTCCTCTTATCATTAAGGGATATCATACCACTATTTTTTGACAAACTGACTTTTAGTGTATTTCTCCATCTCTGATTTTCTCCAAATATCAAGTGCAATTCAGTTTAACAAAAGAAAGAGAAATGTGGGTGATGCCATTACTCCCTGAAACATTGGGAAAAAAAATTGTTTTATTTATCTATTCTAGAAAGGTACAAAATAATTTGATGACACTGTATACCAAAATCAGATCTGAGCTACTAAAATTATGTGGCAATCCTAATCTAATTAAACTAATGTAATATGCCCTTTATGCTTACTGCATTATACAGTTTGAAAACTCTTGAACAGACCATGATTTTAATTGAAAGAGAATGGATTTTTTCTTCTCAGAATGAATGACAAAGTACTTACTATCCGGGATAGCAAGGAGATTGGGCCCAGTGCATTTTTATTTTGTAGATATTTTTAATCTGCATGATTTACTTTACACACGGAGCACAGTCCATTTACTTACGCAAAAGATCATGCGGCTGTTGTATCTTACCATTATTGTCATTATAATAATTTAGTATATAAATGGCAGCCAAATTATTCTGTCTCTTGTCCAGATTGACAGATGAGAATCTGTTCCTTAATTTTGAAAGAACAGCCTTGATGTGTTTCGTTATCTAATGGGAGATGGTGATGGCTTTTTCAGCAGAACGTGTCAAATTGATGGGTTCAGGCTGATGACCCTTTTGGATAAGACATGCCAGTTCTGCCTGGGCATTACACATTTAGTGCAAATATTAAAATATATAATGACTTTTTTTTTTTTTTAAATCCAGAGAGGCCTCAGTGTTATGCATCTGATATCATAACACAGGCCAGAGAGCAACCTGAACAATTAACATATTTTTAACATTAAGTTTTCAGGAGTTTGTTCAACTCGTTTTTACACATGCAGCTGTAGTGAACCAGTTCTAACTGTAGCTTGTAAATTAAATCAGTATGCTAAGGTTAATAGATTAATGATTTTCTCATGAATGCAATGTGTTGGCAAGGCACAAACATAAACCAAAGGGCAAGGAGGACACACCACAGTTGCATAAACAATGGAGAAGTTAAGACTTCATTAGTTCTTCAATGCTAAATGTGGGGTAAGAAAAGTCTTGCATCAGTGATGACAATAGAGACACATTAACATCTGTTTTTACAGTCGAGAGGAGTGCTGACTGTACAAGAGCATACAACGAACAAAAAGAGCCCCTGAGAAGGGAGCAGTTAAAGGAAATAAAGTTTTATATTTATTTTATTTAAAAATAAAAATTGCAGAAATTATGTTAAAAGTTTTTAACAATAACATAAGCTTCCTAGTGGTCTCCATAGATTCAAAAGTTTACAACATTTTAATGAACCCAATCAGGCACCTTACTACCACCCACCTTCAGTGGAAGCAACTGGATCAGTGATGAATGTTTTTGAACCCCCACTCAAAATCTTTACATGAAAAGGCAGTCAACCTTCAAAATTAAGATTTTTTAAAATAAAGCAAAAAGCATATGATATCTTGTATTATGTCAATTGATACAGGAAAAAAAAAAAAAAAGACAATTTACTAGACTCCTTGTAGGTATTGCTGAGTAAAGTGTCTTTCATTAGCCTCAAGTTACACTTAAAATTCACTTTCAAATGTATGATGTGTGAAAGATCAATCAATAAAGAGGGAAAATCCTTGTCTGAACTATGTTCATATCTGGCTTGAATCACGAGCTGGATCTTAGACAGTTTGAACATACCCCTTGTTTACCAGAAGTCCATAGATGGATCATAATAATATTTAAGACAAAACAATTAAACAATTAATAGTTGAATTCTCAAGGCATATTTCAGCCTACAGGCTACTTACACATCTCTTGACCTGTAGTCAGTATCTGCAAAGCATATCCGTGGACACCAAACTCACGTTGGGTTGTTCCTCACTTGTAAAAGTCCTACCAGCAGGAGTTGGTTTTTTTTTTTTTTTTTTTTTCATACAGAGGTTAGATGAGCCAATTAAAAAGGAAATCTTACAGCATGTTTTCTAGTCTGCATACCTAAGAAGGAAAACACTGCACGATTCATCACTATGCATCATTTAAGTGGGTTGAATGAATTTAAAGTGTTTCTTATGCAACAAAGAGGCACATAGGAGAGCAAATGGGAAAAGCACTAAGAAAAGCACTTAGAGACCTACCTGAGTGTAATTTAGCAGCTAAGACTACGTCCAAGATTACAGCCACAAGCAGACAGCAATAGAGCATCATGATAAGGGTTGGCTTAGGTTTCTGTGAATCAGAAGCACAAGCCTGTGGGCAGGAAAATCCGGAAAGGCAGGAGAAGTAGTGCTGCCTGACTGGTGTCAAGTGGCTTTGTAAATTGTAGTGCAAAAGCTGCTTATCACACATAGATATCTGTATACTTATTCTGCTTGACTCACCCACTCCAAAACTGCAGTATCTCTCACAGCTGCAAGGGATTCATGAAGATGAATCCCTGTAAGCTCACGCTTTTGTTTATGTATTCAGTGCTGTTTAGTAGTAAACACTTGTCCACCTTTAGTTTGGAGTTTTATCTTAGGAAATAAGAGAGACACTGAGAAGTTTGAGGTAAGGTATATGTCATCCCATCAGGTTGCCCTTCTGAATTGCACAGCAAAGATTTAGTACTTCACGCTAGTAGACTAGAGTTATCCTGTAGGATGATTCCCATGTTTTCCTTGTCAAATATTCCAAAAGGTGATCCCTTAGCAAATACAATTTTCTTTTCATGCCTTTTCCTTGTGCAAATCCATAATAAGCAAACAGGTAGGTATTTAAATTGCTAACTACAATGCTGACTGAAAAACCACTAAGGCTGCAAGCACTGGAAGCACTGGATTTTTTTTATTTTTTTTTCTGGAAGCTCCATTAGCAGGTGAAAACAATACCCGAAATATAAGGTGATATTAAATAAATATCTAAAGTGTATATATATATATATAATTATTATTATTTATAATATAATCATAAATATAATTATGTAGATTATATTATATATAATTATAATATCTTATTTATATATATACTTTATATATATATACTTTATATATATAAAGTAAATATAAAACATAATCTAAAATCTGTGCTTTCTATGCTGGGTGGGAGAGAATACCTACATATTTCAGGAACAAATACACCCCTTCCTCTCACCGTGTAAGCAAAATGTCCTGTTTAGTTTGCATCTCTTCACATGGTTATACTTCTAAAGTAGCTTACTGATAAGTCTTGCATCTTTATGAATACCTGAAGGGAGGGGGCAAAGAAGATAGAACCAGGCTCTTTTCAGTGGTGCCCAGTGCCAGGATAAGAGGCAATGGGCACAAACTGGCACACAGGAGTTTCTGTCTGAACACCAGGAAGCACTTCTGTGCTGTGCAGGTGATGGAGCACTGGCACAGGCTGCCCAGAGAGGTGGTGGAGTCTCCTTCTTGAAGCCTTCTAGATGTGGTCCTGGCCAGCCAGCTCTGGGTGGCCCTGCTTGAGCAGAGGTCTGACCAGATGGCCTCTAGAGATCCTTTTCAAATGTAATTATTCGGTGATTCTGTGATATATCTGGGTTGTCCTAATACTCTGTGTTTCCTTTAAAGTCTTGTTTCCTGATGTCACAAAATTATGCCAAAACTTCACTTTTCATCCACAGAGTGTATTTGGTCTTTAGAACTGTGGAAAAGAGCTAGAAAGTAAGACTTGAATGCATCTCAAGCATGAAAGAAAGGGAGAAAAAAATGTATTATTTTAAGGGGATGATCATAATTTTGAGCAGGGAGTGACTTATAGCTTTTAGTGACTCAGATTTGGAATTTAAAGAACAAAGGAAACTGTCACAACTGCCAGGAGAAATGTATAGCAAAATAAGGAGAGAGCTGAACCTCAAACATTCTCACTGTTGGACCTGCCTTCTTGAAACAAGTGCTCCTCATCCAAAGTGGAGTGGAAGCAGTTTAAAATAGAAAAACTATCAAAATTAACAAAATTCAAGTTTTATTGTAAAAAAAAAAAAAAATCACACCTGGAGGAGAAGGTTTAACAGATTTACTGACAAATTTAGCAGGAAAAATCATCACTGGCTACGTTAACATGAAAGCTACTTGTACTGGCTTTTCACCTTTGAAGTGCTAAGCCAGAGATCTACTTGCAGTATTACAGAGTCAGAAACATTCCTGAGGCTTTCAGAGGCTGCTGCATTCTTGGCATGATTTGACTGATAAGAATGAGACAGGTAGCAATTGTCATTCTATTGCAAAATTCCGTATCTGTAAGTTTATGGACAGAACTGGAATTTGATGAATTTCAGGTCATGGCACAAAGGCATTTCTTTTGCTTCATTCTGGCTTTTAGAAACATACTTTCCAACGACAGACAATTTGATTTGTATGTTCTATTCTTGATTTAGCTAACCCATTCTGATGGCCAGGAGTTTTATGAAAAACAAGTTTTCCCAGGCTCGTTGCTTTCTGTGTCTCATGGTAACCAATGGCACTAAATAACAACACTGTCTAAACACATTCGGGACCAGATTGTAGCTATGGACAAGGGCCAGTATAACAGTGAGAGGAAGTTTTGCGAGGGCAGTTTAGCAATAGATAATGCAAAAGATGTCTTTGAAACAAAGGCAAATAACCAAAACAGGTGCAACAGCAGTTACTGAAGTACAGACCTTTGAGTGCTCTGCATGCTAAGAAGAGCAGAATAAAGAAGATGTAAGAGGGCTCCAGCTAACAACATTTGCTTAGCTAAAAATTCTGTCAGTACATTCAATATCTTTTCTGCTTAGGGAATTGAAGATTCAGTCCTATGGCATTGCAGTTTATTTCCCACGCAGGCCAAGCGGAAGTTCAAAAAGAACATGCTGAGATTCTTGGCCAAGCGTGTTCCTGTCCGGATGGTGGCTGTTGTCTCACCCTTACTGGGCCCCTTACTGGGAAGATGGCATCATTTGATGAGCACATGCCTTGCATTTTCCTTAGTCGTGTTTAGTGAAGGGTGATAACATTTCAGTCTTGAATGACTCTGATACCTTCCCCCCACCTAGAAATATTATTATATTGCTATGTATCACATTGCTATTTTTGGACAAAGTGAAATCTCAAAGAACTGCGAGACAGGCACTGAGGGTCACTCTCTCCCCTCCATCATCCTTGCTCCATAACTGCTCTGGGGAGCAGACCCTGGAAAATTCAGGCCGTTGGCGGTAGCTGCAGTGTCCTGACACTCCAGAGGATGCAGCAAAAGTCAACAAAAGCCAGCTGAGAGTGACAGTGAGGCCTTTCTGGCCTGGTAAAAAATGGACACACAAAGGAAAAGTAGGACTCTCATCCTTGCAGTAAAATGAGAACTGCGGTGAATGAAGCCTCATCACCGTGCTAGCTGTTTGCTGAATGGCAAGAACATTGTCAGCTTAACAGATCAGTGCCAACTACACGATAGCTCAGGATGGGGCCGTCACTCTTCTGAAAACTTAGAAAGTACAGTGTTACAATGAAAACTTTTTTGCAAAGTGATGATATTGTAATCCATTATCTAAAAGCACTTTGGTGGCAAGTACCAGAGATAAGGCACCTGCTTGTTATCTACATCCGAGAGACACATGGAAAGAACAGAAAAGAACTGGCAGTTACTCACCTACCTTTTTATAATTAATGAATCATGATTTGATCTGGAATTAATGTTTGGAACCAAGTTATGTGGTTAGGGAAGCACTTTAGAATTCACACCTTTAAGTATTTGATTTCTGTAGAGGAGCTTGTTTTTTGGCATGCAGCATATATTTGGTACATTATGAAATACAGAGCAGTTTGACCTTGAAGCAATTAATCTCTTCTGAGGTACATGGGTTTTGAATGGATATAGACATAATTAGAGCTTTTAAATTACACAAGGCATGCTCAATCTTTCCATCTGGAAGAAAATGTGGGAAGGACATCTGTGGGAGAGGAAAGGCCTTTCTCCTTCCAGAAAAAAAACATGTCCCATGACTGGGAAGAGAGGGATTCTTTGACTCTCACTCTCAGCTCTCCTCAATTTATTACAATCTGATATGAGACTAGTCATGAGTAAGGAGATAGCTTCTGACACTATCTTACCCTTACATTGGCTATCACACATTTAGCCAAAGAGACAGACATCAGCCATTGATATCAGTACCGCTGCTGAGTTTATTAGAAGGACTTGGAATTAACATTTTTACATTTTCGAGAGAACTTTTCTATCTGCTGCATTTACCAATAGGAAGAAAGAGAAAGAGAGAGAGAGAGAGAGGGAGAGAGAGCTCTCACATAAAACTAGTTGCCTTGTTAGGACAACAAAAGCATTTAGAATTGCAGAAATGATACAATAATAAAAAAATTAAGAGTGTCCTGTCATAAAACTAGCATGAACAAACCCCAGGAATTTATCACCTTCTCAGACACCCACATAATTCAAGAGTAAATGAGATGATACCAATGACATGAGATAAAGAGCTGAAAATAAGATGAGATCTGTACCTTGATCATCTACAGAGAAGCTAGCAAAGAAATGCTCATCTATGTGAATTTACTTTCAATAAAGGTCTATATCAGATAATAAGGAGAGAAAAATCCTCACTGGTTTTTAGGATTTTTGTTCTTCTTCCCTCCAAAACACTCTGCCTATTCATTAGTTGTTTTGGATATTTTTAGTAAGTTCAATAATTAAATAATCAAAATGCAATTCAAATTCTAACTGCTCTTTGAGCACCTTACAACCTCTTAGACCAACTTCTTACACGTTGAAGGGATATGTCAGATACTTCTCTTTTGCTTTCAAATTGCAAAACTATATATATTTTTTAAGGAATTATAATCCAGTAAAGAAAGTAATTTGATTTATCAACACAAAATTCAGACTTACTCTAAGCAAGGACTGTTTTTCACCACATGCATAACAGGATTTTCTTGATTCCAAATGTAGGTTTAAAATAAAATAAATGCTAAGATTAAAAAGAGAATATTCCAGATGAATAAATACTAATTAAAATCAATAGAGCTAAATTAATTTGCAAGATCCGGATCATAGCCTAAAAGCCATAAACAGGAAAATAAATAGGTGTCAATATTTCTTTTCCCTAAAAACTACCTTTCTGAATGTAATCACAGTACCTGAACACTCTTAATTTAATCATTCACTGGAGGATGTTACAGGTAACTGCTCATAATAAGCAGTAGGTGTTTCCCTGAGGGCCAGGATAGTTTGCATAATGTGCTAGCTATTTTTTTTCTAGTGTTATAGTGAAAGAAAACTGTTACAGTACAGCCAGTTCTAATGAGATATTTCATAAATGTCTTTTGCTAATGAGAGATCTTGTTTAAGTTCTGAGTTTCAGAGGTTAAAATAATACAGCACCACTAGAACAGTTGATGCTGTTACATGTAATCCAACTCCTTTTTTTTTTTCTTTAATTAACTTTTGTATCTTCTGATCTATTTATAGATGGAGACATCGAGAACTCCTCAGCTGGAGCAGATGTGGCTGTTATTGGAGGTAAGTAGCAGATCATACTTAGCGGTACCATTAGAATTAAAACAGCAGGATGGTTGGTTTCTTGCATTTTGCAAACCCCCTACTTTGCTGACAAGACAACAGGAGCAGCACAATTAGAGTTAATTAGGCCAGTGGGAAATCTGCTCCCAGAGGGGCTATTGGCAAGATAACGAGATGAGATAATGAGCATAAACCATCAAGCAGTACCACCCCCATCCATTCTTCCTTTTAGACCAGAATCTAAATGTCCAGTAGCAAAGTCAACCTCTGATATTCCTCATCATTCCCTGGTCCAAGACTATCATATAATACAGAACTGGTGTGACATCTTTGATTTGAATCACACTAACTCACACCAACGGACCCTTTATTCTTACAGAACATACCACAGAGCATTTCCTGGTGTTCCATTAAAGCTCCCTCATGCATTTAAACTAAATACAGTTGTCAGGATAAATGAACAAAGCTATGTTCACAGAGAGAACCCTGTCTTTTTACTTTTATTGTGTTTGTTCATTTCCATGCTAACGCACTAATTTCAGCCATTCACAAGGGGGTATACCAATCATTAGTGCAAATTGGAGAGGTTCTGTTATATTTCCCTCAGGTCCCATCTCCTGTAACTTTAATTTCAGCTTTCTATGAACAAGTAGCAGGTAAATTGATTTGTACTTAGTCCCCTAGGCTTATTAATATTGTGCTATATCTAAAGCCTATTAAAGCCTCTTGTGTCAAGGGATACCAGTGAGGTCCTAAAAACTGATGAAGCCCCCAGCGCAACTAAGATATTATTGTAAACCTAAACTTCTCTGTATGAGCAATTTAATTTCTGCTAGCAATAACTTCACTTTCCAGAATCAGGCACCATAAAATCTGTGGGATAGCATTGCAAGCATATTTTTTAAGATAGAGTTATCATTTCTGTTCACATTGCCAATGTTCTGTTCAGTCCCCCATCTTCACGTCAATAGAGTATCCAAACTTGGTTACTTATGCTGATAAATCCAAAGCTTTGGAGATACCTGCTGCTGACACATATCTTGAACACGGGGGACAGAAGAGATGCACTCTCTACACACCCTTCATTGTCACTGCAGAATAGCAGGCCTTTCCAGGGAGTGATTCATCTGTCCAAACACAGACATTTGTTTCTAGGACACTAGACCCTCTGGTCTACTGACTGTAGAAGAAGCCCAAGAGGACTAACTCAGATGGAGCCTCCTGTACTGTAGATGCCTACAGTTAATCAGATGAAATCCTACCTATTGCATCCTCACAGCAGCTTCACACTCTCCACATACATTTTTGTTGTTTGTTTGTTTGTTTGTTTTTCTTTTTCCCTAGGATTATCCTATTCTGGTGCTTCTTATTGTGTATTTCTTTAATATTTGGTTTACTTCTTTAATCCCCTGGTCCTGGAGTCACATGAACATAGAATCAGCTCAGTATTGTGTACTTATATAGAATTACAGCTAAAGAGCTTAGAAGCACATCCAAGTGGTATCTAAAAAGTGTTTAAAAAAAAAAAAGAGAGAGAGAGAGAGAGAGAGAGAGAAAAGAAAAAAATGTAAAAAGCATAGAAGTTCAATAAATCAGCTTCATAATACTTTAGTTATTTTTTGGATTCTTAAATGGTCAATTTGATCTGAGAGGAAGGGTATAGACGTTGTACTTCTTTAGCTATGGACTTATCAGTGGTGCCTCTTTTTCTGGACTTCCACCTTTCTTTATAGAAAAAGAAAAAAAAAAAAAGGAAGGACTCTGGGAAGAGAGGACATGAAGTGTTCTCCTAGTACACAATCATCCCTAGAGAATTACTTTCCTTCACTAGGAGTGCTTCCATTCACAGTTTAGTCCTACGCACATTTAGGTTGCCTATGGAAATTTTTGTCTAGTCAACACACGGCTAGTGATTAGTTTTAGTCTGGGAGACAGCAGAGAAGTTCTACCCATAACCCCTTCCTCCTCCCAGGTGTCACTTCCACATTCATTACAATACAGCTTTCTTAATTAGAGCACAGCATGAGATGGCAGCTCCCAAATATAAAGCAGTACTGCAGGCACATGGCTCCTGCTACTTGTTGAATGTCTCCTAAGAAATATTCAGTGGCCTTTACTCCTCCTGAAATTGAATACTCTCAGTGGGGCAGGATCAGGTTTCCTGCAAACTACCCAGGATATATGGTACCATAAAGATGAAAGAAACATATTGGTTTTGCTTTAGGTTGTCATATTTCTTCTCATTGTGGAATGAACTGTGTAGTTCCAGTGAATTCAAGCAAATCAAGCCACTGATTTTGAAAGAAAGCTAGCAAGAGTTTGATCTGCATTTCTGCAGTATGTATACCCCATCTTGCTTTTGACAGTGTCAGCTCATCAGTTTGTTTCATCTGTAATCCGTTCTGACCCTAGCCATTACAACATGTGAACATCTTGTGATACATAGACTTTTGCCTATAAAGTAACTGAATTTGTGATGCCTGGCTGCAATATGCTGCTTGTATTTTATTACTGACAATGCATTTAACTGGTGCCTTTCTTCTAGGTGTGATTGCTGCAGTGGTATTTGTCCTCATTTGCCTACTGGTTGTGATGGTCCGGTACATGTACAGGCATAAGGGCACCTACCACACCAATGAGGCAAAAGGAACTGAGTTTGCTGAAAGTGCTGATGCTGCTTTGAAAAATGACCCTGCTCTCCAGGAAGCTGTGGATGAGAGTAAAAAGGAATATTTCATCTGAGAGGCAAGGATTTCCATGGAGACTTCCCGAAGGGAATCAATCAGAAATACTACATCAACAAAAGTGCTAAGAGATGGATAATATGAGGATACAGGCAAGCATCCTAATTGAAAAGTATCTCTTTATTTTGTCACTGGGTTGTTTCTTTTTCTCTGCCTGTGAAGAGCTAAATGCCAGATACTTGCCTGTTGATTTTATTAGCAACACAGCTGGTCACAGTTGAAATCAATATCAGATAAGAAGAAACAAAATCTCAGTATGAGTGATACACCAAAACCAGATAACGATAGCAAATGTCAAGCCTTGACATTTGGTGAAAATAGCAGATGCCAATGGAAAACATCCTCTTGGAGTTAATGATGCATCCTATGCTGATATTATACAGAACTACCTGAAATTGAATTTTAAATGGTCACAGAAAAAACCATTAAACTAGATAAAGCTGAGGTAGCTGGAACAAATAAGCTTTGTTGCCCAGATATCTCCCCCCTCCTCTTAAAAGTGCAGTTTTATTGGCACAGGGGAGTTTGTTTGTTGGGAATTTAGATTGGGACTTTTCTTTTTTGAATTTTTAGAATTTTAAAAACATAAAAGTCAAAGAGACTTCAAAGAAACAAAACTGTTGAAAACCATGGAAAATGTAAGAATGAAGGATTTATTTCTAACTTGCTCTGCATGGCAGCTTGAGAACTGCAAAATGTTGGAATTTACACTGTAGAATATAAGTCAGTAGACTTGCAAATATAATTCCAATTAGTTGGTAGGTTCCCTGCATGCATGCATAGATAGATGGGTATTAAAAGGTAAAGCATCTTGGTTTGAGCAGGCCTTTTGAAACAGTGGAGCTCAGCTAGATTTTTTTCAAGTAAGATATTTTTGCCCAAGTATTTATTTATTTATTTTGCATTGGAAAAGTCTCTCAGACACCCACTTGCAAGATTTTGGATTTCTGCAAGAAGAAGAATTCAGTTCTGGTGCATATACTGATAAATCTTTTGTAAATGCAACCATGAGACTGTCACTAAAAAGAAGCTTGTTCATCTGAATGCCACTGGCTTGTATTGATGTCTCCATCTATATCGACTCGGTATATCCTTTGCATTGTCCTAGATAAGAGAGTTACATTGACCATCAATGCTTTAATATAAATAAATAAATAGGTTAGTCACAGTGGTTCACATGAAAAAATCTTATTCCTTGCCTAAAAATCAATGGTGATGAGTTTCTTTAACCCAGTAAGCTAGCTTCCTAATTGAAGTCCACAATTAGCTCCGGAAATAGGATAATTGTTTTCTGCACCTGCTCATCCCCAGCTGCAATGGTGCCCTGGACTACTGAAAATAGAGTTGAAGAAATACAAGATAACAAATAAGGCACTGATGAGCTCTGCTCAACTCAATATGTTTTTTCCTGTGTTTCGATCTATATATATATATATATATATATATATATATATATATATAAAATCGTGTGTGTGTGTGTATATATATATATACACTATATATATATATATACTATATATATGTGTGTGTATATATATATATATACACACACACACACACACACACATAAAGTCTTCTACTACTGCTTTCAAGACACACTCATGGTCACTTCTTGGCATCAAAGCTTGAAAGCTCCTGGACTCCAGCATACATTACCAATGTTGGCCACAAAAACGTTATAGTGAAAAGACATCAGCACAAGAAAAGACTGTGATGACCCAAGTGGAGAACTGGGATATTTTCATCCTTTCAATCACAAATGCAGTCTTTTCTCAGTACCTGAAGTAGATGGACTTTGAATTATTCTTAAAATACCAATACCTTAGATCTTGAATCTTGAATCTCCATGTGTTTGCATTTTAACCAAAGAATATCAAAATCCTGCCAAATTTACTAAATGCTTAAGATATTTTTTCATAACATATTGTTGCATAGCCACATTCTATTCTGTGGCTAGTGCAGTACAACATGCATGCAATCCAGCACTAGCAGAGCTCAAATATGACTGTTTTCTTCTAGGATACGTTACTATTTTAATCTTTTTACGGCTTTTGAAAAAGGAATCTGTTTTTATTTTTCTGGGACAAGTGTTGGAGAAATTAACTTATCTTAGCTGTAAGACTGAGTTTGTAAAACTGAAGATTCCTGACCCTCCAGCTCAATAAGAATGTAAGTATTGCCTCTGAGGAGAGGGTAAATAGGGTGACTTGAGCTCTGCTGCATCTCTCACACAAGCCATGGGAACACCAAAAATCTTTCTTCAAGTGCTATCAGGACCTATAAAAGACTACCAACCTTTCATCACCTTCTGTATGCTTTTGTCTACCCAGAACTGCCTGAGGTAGGTTTGGCTGTTGAAGAAAATTGACTTTAGAGCAAGGTGTGAGGGTCATGAGGAATAAATTCCAGCTTCCCTCCCCAATCATGAAATTCTGTTTTGTGTTTTTCTTTTTTTTGTTTGTTTGTTTGTTTGCAACTTGATCCTGCTGCTTCTAATTAGACAACTGTGACATACCTGTTTCAACATGGGAAAACCTGAATTAGTGTCTCTTTTGGTGGAAGGTTGAGTATTTTAATTATGAAGTGGATTGAGCCAGACTGTTAACTGCACACATTTGAACTACAGGAGTTTTCTGGTGATACAACATGAATTGAGCAGAGCTCAGCCAATTCTTACCAGTTCAGTCAACGCCAGACTTTTCTGTCATTGCTTTCCCTAACTGAATGCAACCACTGGTCTTTGACTATATCCCTTCTTAGTAGCTTAATTAAATCTCTTTATCCTACCTTCCCTATTCATCCATGCTAACAAACTGTACAGGAACAGCTTCCGTATCAGTAATGAACCACTTTGAATGTTTGCAGAGCAGTGACTCTGGCAAGAGCTACAGTTTCAGCTAGTTTATTTTTTTATAGTGTCCTTTTGGGTTCCAGGACTTTGTGTATTTAGAAATGACTCAAGCATGCTGAACAGAGAGAAGATATGTTTTTCTGGCAATTTTCTGTTTATTTGTATGTGTGTTTTTTTTTCAGGACAAACTTTTCTTTGTAATGAAGACAGCCCATGACATCTGAATGACTGGCAGAACTCTAATGGCTTCATCCTGCTATTTTTTTACACATACAATAACTCTACTGTCTTGAGTCATTCAATTTAGTTGTAAAAAGAGTGCATTACTAACTTCCTATTGCTTTCAGAACTAATAATTAGCAAAACATCCTTCTGCAAGCAACATGCTGTGCTAAAGCAAATACTATGTACAGCATCAAGATGTCTCGGTTGGCAGCCGTATCTTTTCGTAAGCCTTTATCAATTGATTTTAACAATTTGCTTCCTGAATAGGAGAAGTAAGGAAACAGGCTCCTCTTTTGCTGAGGGTCCAGTTGTCCTGCGACTCTCTGGTGCCACATTTCCCCAACCATGCCTCCAACTCCCACATGCAGTCACCCAGGCTCCCAGCAAGATCCCCCTTGATTTCCCCATGGCATCCCTACGACTGGCCATTTACTTGCTTATTCATTTATTTTTATCACTGAGGATGCTATGTCTGCCTCTGATGGCTAAGAGCCAATTTTCACAAAAGTTTTAACTTTAGACTTCCCACCCAGTGTCAAGTTTGATCAAACCTGCCCCACCTGGTCTGAGATTGATTTACAAAGTTTACATTTGACACATTTTTCACAGAAAAGGGGTCTAAAACTAGTACTGCAAACTCTGGTTAGTTAGTTAAATTGAATGCTCTAAACCTTCAGCGTTCACTAAACAAGAGATCAGGATGATGATTCCTGAAGCAGGAATTTTGTCCTGATTCCTTAATTCTTTGTGAAAACTTCTGGAATCCCACCGAGCACTGAAAGCTACAGCCCATGTTTAGAAACACAAATCATTTTTCAATAATGTCCAAGAAAACCATGCATGAAAAAGAACAGTATTTTTTGGAAGAGACAGAATAAATATGATCTTACAGGAATACACATTTTCTAAAGATATATGGAAATGACAAAAGTTAAACGTAATATTTCTGGTGACATTGGTGAGTTTTAAGAGTGGATCCATGGAGTTTCCAAATTCTCTCACTGAAAAAAATAAATAAAATATTGCTGGCAAAGAGAAATGAATCTCTTTTTAAACTGTCTCTTGTCAACGTTACGTAAACGTTAAAAAAAAAAAAAATGAACTTGGCTTCCCATATTCTATATTCTCCTGTCCTGCCTTAACATCTGGAACTGAATTTCTTGTAATTTTGTATAATACTTGAATCCTCCCCTGCACAAAAACAACTGCTTATTAGTGTCAGCACCTGTAGCTCAGCAGAGTAAGTCTATCCAAAAGCAGTTAGTCCCAACCAGGTATCTGGCTACCATTTATTGGACCTGGTACACATTTTTTTCTTAGGCATGGCCACTGTCATTCCAGGTTTCCCTGGGGCCAAAGTGCCATTGCACATTAATGCAGTCTTGCAGAGGATTTAAACATTTTTCTTCTTTTTAGAACAAAAGGACCAAATCACTTTGTGAGTCTATTAAAAATAATACCATAGGATTTCCCCAGAAACATCAACATGGATTTTTCTTTTAAATCAAATCTAGAAATCATTGGAAGAACACCACAACGGGAAAATAAAAACGACTGTTCTCATTCAGCAGGGAATGCAGAAAAAATGCTGTAACATTTATAGCAGAAGGATAAGTAGGATAGCATTGTAAGCCACAGCCTACGAGAATTCCTTACAGAGTACAGGAAATGCTAATACAAGATATAAATTAGTAAGAAGATACAGAGTGGGAGAAGATAACTAGATGCCACTAAAGATGGAGAGCAGTTTTGTTTTTTTATCAAACAAAATAGATAGTGCTCTTTGAAAAAATCAAAGTGCGTTTGTTGAAGGTAAATGCTGACAACAAATTTCTTTGAATTATATGAGGTGTTTGAATTCCTTGCATGTGCCAGTCCAATCAAAAAATGTTAGAAAATAAACACCAAAAGAGCACCCTTATTAAATATATTAAGAGCTGTTTATTGCATTTTCTAAAATCTCTCAGTTCTTCACATAAGAAGGCTTTGTGTGCTTTGAAAATGCAGAAGCTTCACAGCAGCAGTTCATAAAAGACAGAACACTAAAGAACCCCTGAACCAGCAAGGAACACATATTTAAGGTCTGGAAATTCAGGTAGTTAATAAAGGAAACTAATGATATCAAAGGAAAATTTAAATGGTGAGTAAAAATTCCAACCGTATTACAAAGAAATTAAATGTTTATGGTAGTAGAGGTCTTTCTCTAGTTCAAGATATTGTCAGTGACTGGAAATATGTAATCATTATTCTATGCGATGGTTCCCTGTATGGTTGGGATAAAATTCCACTGAATTCAACAGAACAAGAATTTCACTGACTATATTTATTCTTCTTGCAAGAAAACTGTATTCCCACCCATGTCAGAAAGAAACACTCTAAGTTAAGGTAGAAATCTTTAAAAGAGCTGATCTTTCAGTATAATCTCATTTTTTTACATCATTTTTCTGTTGTTTCAATCTGTACATATGGTTGAAAGAATCTTGTATATTGTATTAAAGTCTATTTGAATTGCAGCATTGCTATGACAAGAAGAGCAGATACAGTATTCAAAGCTTACTGCTGATTGTATGTTAAAGCTGACTATAATGTTTGTATTTTTCAAAGCTATTAATATGCGGCTGGTGTAAATTACTTTGAACCGAAAAAAAAAAGGCAAAAATATAAATAAATAAATAACTTTATAATTAAAGTTGTAATTTTCAGCATTTAAAAGACTGTTCTCATACTTCTGTTTGCTTTTAAAATATCATGAACTTTTAGAATCACCAATTATATTGTTTACCTAAGAACGTAGATCAAAAAGAATAAGGAGGCCAGAATTTTTCTTAATAGCGCATGCAAACTCTAAAAGATATACTGCTAGTGTTTGCATTAAAAAAAGCAACAGAAGCTTTTGATAGATACAGGAAAGAGTCAAACTTCAAATAAGGAATCAAACAATTACTTTCTCTGAAGGAATACTGCCCCATGGATGTCAATGTGGATCTGTATGCTGGTTTGTTATCTAAGGCATGGTGTTTGTAAAAATTCTAGGCAGGCTCATAAACATTTAATTAATATTTACTGATGGATGGCCTGCCTTCCTCCCAGCTGCTACTACCAAGTGCAAACACTTTTGTTTCGTTCTTCATGCTTTCCATACAACTTCTGTTTTAACTTAGTATGTCCCCAGTTAAAGAACTATGGCTACACCTAGTGTAATATTTATTTATTGTTATTTTGCTTTTGCCACCTTTTTTTGCAAAGATCATTGCTGATGGTAGGAAAAATAAAATATATATATATTAATAAAAAAAAACAGTGGCTCTTAAGCAATATGCTATTGGGTCAAATGATGCCTCAAAATGGTTACATCTTGCAGGGTACCAGAAAGATAGTGGATCATATAAGTTTTAATATCTATAAACAAAGAAGATGAGGTAAGAACAGCTCTTCTTTTGGACCTTTCATGTGCCACAGGACTTTGATGTGTAAGACTGCTAGGAGGCCAGCAGTAGCTGAAAGGTTCATTAGCAGTGTTCTTGCTGGGATGACAAGCAGGGGGTAGGAGTACTGAAGAACACCCACTGGATCCTCCATGATTAGCCAGCGCATATGATATTTTGACCTTGACTTCTTGACACATCTAACAGTGAGATTCAATGTTATTGGAGGTGCTTCAGCAACCCAAATCTGTGATGGCTTGTACTGTTAACAGCAGCAGCACATGGTATGTTTTCCCATGGAGACTGGCCATTGGCTGTTTGCCAAGAAATAATGAAAGTGTGTTGGGACAAAATTCTCCCTTTATGGTTGATCAGTATTTCACAAGCTTACCGCAGAAACAAAGAGCTGAGTAAAGAAAAAAATAACAAAAAAGGAAACCATGTGAAAATAAGTGTTCAGCAGTACATGCCATCACATAGTGGCATTCAACACACATGTATGATTTCCTTCAAATCTCTTCAATCATCTATGCTGAACCTAGAGTTGGTACTGAATGTTCTGACTACAACAAGAAAGAAAAGGGTCCAGACCTTGCTGTAATCAACCTGTTTCCAGCAAAGATTTTAATTAACATTTCTATTTCAGCTTGAAAAAAAAAAAAAAAAAAAAAAAAAAAAGCATTTAACACCCAACTTTCTGCAGCTAGTCTTGCTAAGGCTGCACAAAGAGAGGTTTTGTAATTTTTGATGTTTGGCTAATGACCAGGAAGACTTGAGTGGTGACTCAGTCTACAGTATCTTGGAAAAAAAGTATCTAATCTCCCAGGAGGATTGCTAGCAGATTTACTTGAAAGCTCTTCTCTCTGTGACATATGGATATGCTGGTAAAATGCAACTCAACACCACATTCTCAGTTACTGAGAACAATCATCTTTATCCATTCTAACACCTAACGGAGTGATCAATAGTATTTTAATAAAGCCTGCTGTAAATCATATTTAATTCAAATAAGATTTTATATTGTATTTCAATTAAATTACACTTTCTGCCATTCTTTAGTGTCAATTTCTGCTTTCCCTTCCATTCATAAAACTTGTTTCATGAAAGTATGTGTGACTCTCAAGGCTCCCCATACCTTTTCTAATATTGCTGTAATGCTATGCATAAATAGAACCTTGTGCTCAAAACTTCTATAGCACTGAAATATCTCCATTCCCTTCTGTTCAAAAGCAGCACAGCTTAGCTGCCAGAACAGAAGTGGAAGAATCAGAGAGATTATTACATCTCTCAGCTTTCTGGTGAAGGGATAAAGACCATCATTCCATGAAGGGAGCTCAGGACTCTCTCAGTCTTTCTTTTTGCATGACATGAGTGATGCTCCTGACACCAGGACGTAAGAAAGCAGAATGAAAAATGAAAGGTATGGCACAGAATCAGGAACAAGATGATTCCCCTGAACAGCAAGGTGCTGAACACATGCCAAAAGTTAAGCCACAAGAATCAGTCATAGAGACTTCTGCCCAGCTCCCAAAGAATTATTTTTCTTAGTCTTCTCATTCAATATCTCTCCTCCCTTCTTCCCCCCAAAACCCATCTGGCAGCTGTGTTTGAGTTTAACCAGATCTCTCATCTCTGCAGCTCTACTGACTGCAATGAAAAATGAATTATAGGCCCAAGTAGCAGAGCAAATAGTTCAGGATCAGATTACTTTAAACCTTATCTGACCTACTGTTCTGTGTATTCACTGTCCCACTCAGAGGTATAAGTTACACGGGTTTTTAAAACCTGTCCCAATTTTTTCATTTTGCCCATCCCTCCAGTCTAGTTTTTGTCCTCTCATGCTGTAGGATCAGAAGGTTTCTGATTACATTCTGGCTGATCTGTTCAGACATCTAGTTCTGAGGAGAGTGAGGGGATTATTGATGCTTTATTTGTCTCTCAAAATCAAAAACTATAACTTAATAAAACAGTTTTGTCAAACCCACACAAATACTGGTGTTTCACTAAAGAAGGTAATGACATAGTCCTGAAACGAAGGTCACAGTCCCGAAATAAGTCAGCATCCCTACCCAAAGCAGGGGGACACCAAAGGTGTAAAAGAAAACTTTACTAGAATATTGTTCAGGCATGGACCAAACAATAAGTTTTCTATAAAACAATTTCTTGGCCAAAGTAGAATTACTTTTGGAAAAAAAAAAAAATCACTCTTAACTCCTCATAATCGTCTCCTCTCTGTAATCAAGAGTACATAAACATTCAGTCTGAGGAAAAAGTAGTTTTAACTAAACAAGTGGATATGAGGTCATTATTCCCTAGGACAACTTATCTTCCAACAGTTCTACTCTCTATGGTAAAACTTTCGCAAAGACAAACTAATATTTTTGTTTCATTTTCGCTCTGCTGTATCATTTGTGGAAAGTGTTTGTGTCATTTTATCTAATAATCATTCTTCTTGTGCAGTGTCTTCTCAGGTCTTGCCCTCTCGCTTTACATGTAGTGGGTTAAGGCAGAGCTGAGAAATATACATAATCATTCATTTCCCTTCCTTTCCTAGCTATGAGTACAGGCAGGAGTTCACATCTTCCAGGGCTCTGTTTCATTTTATTGGTATTATTATGGAAAGTTAAACTTCTGAGAAAATGCCATACAGTTTCTTAAAATTATGTATTTAATATATATATATATCTGTAGTCACTACTGAGAGTAGCTGCAAGAGCATATCTTTTTTATCTGGTAACTATCTGGAGACATTTTCCAGTATTGGCTTTTCTACACGGTTGCTGTGAGTACAAGTTTAAGACTGTATTTCTTAAGTCCTTCTAAGCTTTCAAGCAATATTCTTCCAGAAAGCTTGAGAAAATTACAGCATCATCTTTCAGAGCAAGGCTGCATAAGGATGGATTAGGATCATGGCACATTCTGTTGCTACTAGTAGCTTTCTGGGATTTTCATTTCATTTGAGTTGGCAGTCAAAGCTGACTTCAGATTTCCTTTCGGATTTCCCCTCTAAGGTCTGTTCTGTAGAATCATAGAGTCACAGAATGCTTTGGGTTGAAAGTGACCTTAAAGATCATCTAGTTCCACCCACCCTGCCATGGGCAGGGAGACCTTCCACTAGACCAGGCTGCTCAAAGCCCCATTTAACTTGAATAAGAAGTAGACCAGAAAACTCTTTAGATTGTGCAAATAAGCCAAAAGCTTCACCTATCTCAGGTATAGCTCAATTATTCCTAACAATAACATTTAGTGATTTAATGTCTTCCACAAAGGTGAAGACCTTCTACAGTTATACATGCTGGTACCTTAAAAGCCACTGGTCATAAAGAGAACTGAATTTGACTGAGTTTGACCACTTGACTGAGAACTGACTTTGACCACTAGGGCTAAAAGCAGAAACTTCTTCAGGTTTAGCTAAGCAATTAAAAGCTTCTAGCTGAGACTGGTGCCCCTCAGATCCCTAGTGTGTCAGAAACACTTAATACATGGAAAGTGTATTGGTGCATGCATTGGGATAGCATATAAAAAATGCAAGTGTCTTACTGCAAGCCTCTATTTACCACAGCACGATATGTATTCAGCAAGCATGCCTTTTCAATAACCTATACCAAATATAAATTTTAGTACTCTCTGCCCCAACAAGAAGTTGGCATGATTGTCATCATTGGCATGATGACATTTTCTCCCATTGCAGCTAGCAAATAATTTCTGATGAGGCTTCCTTCAACTGTACAGTATCTTATAGACAATGCAGAAGCACCACAAGCCTTCTGTGAGTTAAAGAGCAGAAAAACAATTACTTCCCCAGAAGAGCAGTAACATTTGCACTTATAAGTCATTTGCTTAGCAAAGTCCCTTAAAGTAGAAATTATACATTTCCTAAGAAGTATAAGGAAAATAAAGAATATTTAAAATATTCCAGAGAATGTTCAATTTGCAGCATATTAACAATGAAATAGTTAAATATTGGATTATTTTTCTATGGTTTTCTGGAAAAAAAAAAAAAAAAAGTAGCCAGTGCACCTATTAAAATTATTTCCTACCTGAAAAATACACTATTAGTTAAAAGCAAGTTACATGCACTGTCAGTACTGCAAAGCTCAGGAAGTGAAACTCCATGCCAAGATGAAAAACTTTCTAAAGGCATTGGCTTGTAAACACCTAAAGCCACAAAATCTACTGACTTTAAAGCCAGATGGTTGTGATTTCTCATGCCCACCTAATTAAGGACACTGGAATGGGGGACAAAAACATCCAGCCATCCAAAGAAGTCTATGACATGAGTTATACATGGCCAGATTAGCATTTCCAGACAAAAAGGAAAAAGTCTATGAGGTGCTGGGAAAGCAGGAGTGAGGGACTCCATTTGTCTTATGAGCAAGGCATTGGGTGTTTCCAGATTTGTAATGAGACTTCAGTGCACTTTTTCTTTCCTTTTCCTTTTAATGCTGTATATATTATAAGCAATATGTCTTAAATAAAACAATCCCTCCAGACATATCCGTCTGCTCCAGATGGGTACATGCAGCTGTTGGTGCACAGAGTATTACACACCCACTCATATGTCATATCAGTGTAAGTTTATGTAGAAGGAGACTATCTGCTCCTTTGAGGGGACCTGGTCAAGCACCTTTTCCAATGCAGCAAGGGATAATAAGAAAGGGAGACAGTAATAGGAATTACTTTTGTACTAATTGATAAGAAAATAAATGGAATGTGGAACTGTTGATTCCCAGAAAGGTTGTCTGTGTGAGGATTTCTGGACTGAGATGATAAGAAGTAAAGAAGGTGGAACAATAAGCAAAATGCTGAGACACAGACCTGACAAAGCAAAAATGGAGACAATAACAAGAAGCAAACCTCCCACTCACACTGGTTAATGGGCTATCAAACTACAGGAGCTGCTTCCACGATGATCAATCTGGATTTCACTTCTGATAAGATTGTGGACCAAGGGGCCCCAGAATGAGAGGGTACAGAAAGCTGAAGAGCTCTGCAAACCCATGGAGGCATGTACAGGGGAAGGGGGAACAAGAGGAATGGAGAAGGGATAGGTAGAAAAGTGTATAAAATGTCTAGATGCCTGTAAAACAGGGTGGGCCAGTATTTGTCTGGGTACACCTGATCACCACACTCTGTCCTGTCATCTCATATTTCCTCATTAAATCTTTTCTTAACTATCTATCTCTGCATTTTAGCGCTATCTTTCCTATGTGTATGCATGCTGAAAGGACTATGTGCCAGCTACTGGCAAGAGCTGTGCATGTGCATGAGTGGAATTCATGCCAGCTACTGGAGTCAGGCCGAGGATGTAGGCCTGCAGGCTGTGGTGCCAGCTACTGGAGCAAGTGAGGGTCTTAAGGTCAGCAGCTGGTCCATAACTCTCTGGATCTGAAAGAGTCCTACAAACTTTGTGTTCAGAAAACCAGCTACTGGGGACCTGCACTGAGTGAACGGGTGCCAAATAATGAAGTCAAGCCAGGGCTGTAGGCCCTGTGGACTGTGGTGCCAGTTACTGGAGCGGGTAAAGATCCTAGCATCAGAAGTTGGAGGGTCCTTTCCGGACTTAGGGAGGGGTCTACAGACTTTGAGCCCAGAGTGCTAGCTACTGGGGACCTGTGTGAGTGAACTGGGTCCCAGCTCCTTAAGTCAGGCCAGGGGTGTAGGGCCACAGACTGTGGTGCAAGCTACTGGAGCAAGTAGGGTCCTAACGCCAGCTACTGGAGCACGTGGTGGGGTCTTCTACTCCCCCCATGGGAAGGGGACTACTCCTCTCCTCGACATGAGTCAGGAGCAGCGTGTGTTCACAAGCCAGCTACTGGGAGGGGACTGGCATGAGTGATGCAGGTGTGGGCTCTGTGATGGCAGCTGGAGCAGAGCCATGGGGCCTGGTGTGGAGAGCAGAGCCTGTGTGTCTGGTGCTGGCTGCTGCAGGGGGGGAGTGGCTGTATTTTCCCCAGACTGCTGTGTGTGGGTCGTGTGTGTGTATTCGCAAGCAAAATTCAAGCTGGACCTGCTCGCAAGTAGCAGAATCTCGGGTCTGGACTGGGGCAGCAGGTATACAGGGGTGTCTATGTTGGTACTCTCAGTAGGATTTGCAAATGTGGTGTGCCTGAGGGATGAGTGTGTGTATTTGCAGCAAATTTCAAGCTGGACTAGTCAAAAAGTAGGCAACCCATGAATGAGGTAAAATCAGGTTAGGGGCCCAGGATCCAGGCAAGGCTGCTAGGTGTACAGACGGGCTGTGCTGGTGCTGAAAGGATCCGTGGATGTGTGTGTGTGTGCTTGTGAACCTAGAGAGTACTGTGAACCTTCACTAGTGAACTTTTTTCTCTATCAGCTGGGAAGGAGGAAGGAGACTCGGATGTCTGTGACCATGTTTTATGGGAGTCTGGTGTTTAAGTGCCGTTGAAGGCAGTCCTTGCCTTGGACGGCCTGTGTGACCATTCATGTCAGTGTCCTCTCTGTGTCTGCGTGTCTCTGGGATATGTGCTTATCTTTGCTATCAGTTGCATTTGCAAGGGGAAAGTAGCAGCTACATCCCCCAACCTGGGCAGAGACCCCAGATCTCCTGGCATGGGGCTGGGCCCCAGGAGCTGAACAGAAGGGGACCTGGGCCAGAGCAGCTGGAGGAGGCCACTGCACTCATCACCTTGCTTAATTGTCAGTAGCTGTTGTGGCTGCTAAACTAGCCTAATCCAAACACTATTTCTACAGGCAAAACCTGAAAAAAAAATCATAAAACAAAACAACAACAACAAAGACAAAAAAAAAAGGTGGCATGAATAAAAAGATCTCCATATCTTGGGAGAGAGCCAGTCTCTGCCTGTATGTTGCTGTCTGTATTTTCTAGGTTCTTACAGATGGTGAGGGAAACAGCAATACACCTCACATGTTTACTCTGAGCAACATGTCCTGGCTGCACAACACCTCACTAAAGCAAACTTACGAACCACAGAATTTCACATTATAGCTAGCAGGGCAAGACACCAGTACAAATCTATTTCTTAAGGTTTTTTGCTAAGCCCACATAGAGAGTGTTAAACTTTTCACCGATGTACCCATTATCCCCAGTGGGAACAAGATCAGGGAATGATTTGTATCCTGAGGTGCACGTCACGATTTTGGGTGTATCATTTGATAGGGACACAAGCAAATGTCTCATCTGGCTTCAGAGAAGAGGAGAAGTATCTAGACTTGCTCTGGCCACCCCAGACTTGCACAGCTTTCCGTGGCTGTGGCTTTTTTTTCAGACCAGCTGTTCTATCCCACAGTTACCACAAGCAGCTCTGCTGTTTCACATCTCTCAGAGCCATGTGCAACCTCAATAATCTCTGTATCATCTGCAGCAATCTTGCAAAAGCCATCCACTACAGACAAAATGCTTTCCAGAGGGTCTTATCACCTCTGGCTGAACCAGGGAAAATGGACTTTGCAATAACTTTGACAATGGCTGAAGGGCTACGGATGCTGAGTTTAACTTGCACCAGCAGCACAATCAGATGCTGAAGACCAGAACACCCTGTGTGCTAGAAATGCTGTTTTGGTGGGTGAAAACAAAAACACATGGACCTGTTCATGTTCTGTCATGGAAGGCAGATGAGCTCTCCCTTGGTACCCTGAGAACTGTCAACAGTGAGCCCATCTATCCTAGCACCTGTGCAATATAAATACATCTACATACCTGTGGTTCAAAAGCAGCCTGGCCACAAAGTCTAGCAGATTGGTCACAGACTGGCTGAATTAACCCAGTACCTATTTGAGGTTTTTCAAACCCACTTACAGCATAGTCTGAGAGAAATCTCTTCTGACAGCTGAGTCAGACAGGAGCAGGAATTCATGGTGGTCACTCACTATGAAGATCAAGCTGTGGATTTCACAAATATTTTATCACTGTATAGCACAAAAAACCTCTCCTTGAAATTCTCTGTACCTGTGAACTGATAGGCAAAGCCTGAGCAGGGTCTCCTTGCAAAAGGCTGTTTTCTTGTTGTTTGGACCCAGGGCTTCAGCTCAGCCCACAAGCAGCTGGTGTAAATTAACACAGATCTCTTGACTGCAGTCTCGCTACTTTGACTTAAAAGAAAACTGAGTAATGTAAATTTGCCAAGGATCTGATACACAAATGCATTGAAATTTGAGATCTGGATAAAGAATAGTTCTGAAAAAGCTTAAATCTGTGACTTAAGACTGGGTATGTTTTTGTTAAATTTCCAACAGCAATTTGTGTTGGAATAGGTAAATTGGAGAATTACAATGACCTCAAACACAACAAACATCATCTCTGAAAACAGAGGGATCTGATCCTTTCTAAATGATACTGGCAGAGTCTTAATTTTGCAGAACTGATGGCTTCCTGTTTTATCTCCTCAGCACAGTTAATCTGACAATGTGCTACTGTAATTATGAGCCAAGGCAAACTTGCATACATCCTAGGAAGAATATATTTTTTAACAGAAAAAATGAATAAATTTACTATTGTACATTAATGACTTCATTAAACAAATTTCTCAGGATTTTGGGAAGGGGGCTGAAATGATAGGCAAGAATTATCTTCTTCAAACATCTGGGAGCAAAGCACAGCTGGCTCTCTATTGGAGCTTGGCACTCAGTTTGCTATGAGACATACTTGAGTACATAAGAGAGGCTCTTATAAAACTGAATCATTTGGGCAATTAACACTCAAAGCAATTTTCACACAAGCCCTTGATATATGAAATTTGAGTTTTACATGTGACAGGCAAGCTTCTGTATGCAGGCAGCTCCAGCGTTGCTGTAGCACTTCAAGGTTTATGAAGGAGAAAATGCTTTCAAAGATGGAAGGTGCATTAAACAAGTGTTCTGCTCATTTGAAAGGGAAGATTTATTGACAATGTTTTACTGTTACGGGCCTGTCCAAAGTTAGTTAACTCACAGGAATATTCATATTGAGAGCACAAATTTGGAAGTTCTACAAGCATTATAACGTCTTAAAGGACTAAAGAAAGACCTTTTAACTAATTATCACCTTTTGCACAAGCTGGATAGTCTGTCTTAAAAAAGCACAGCTTTGTTTACATTTTCTGCAGCCAGCAGCAGTTTTATGTAATAACCAAGACCAGAACAGAAGAGAGAAAAAATATGGATATCATAAGTGTAATTACTTTTAATTCAAACTCCTGAAAAGTCATTGATTTTATATATATATAATATATTATACGTTATAAAATATATATATTATATACAATATATATGTTATATATATTATGGTATGTATATATATTTATATATATATATATCTAAAGCCAACAAAATTAAAGTTGCTTATTAATGTTAAAAGGCTACATAAAATATAGTTCACTGACTTAGAATTCCCAGAGATCTGGGAATAGACTGTTCGATCTACAATGTTTAGAATAGGTAATCTTGTTTATATAGCAGCCAGAAATTGTGGCAGGCAAGTAAAGGGAGTAAAATGTGGAGTTAGTCACAGACAAGAAGATTAGGAACAGCAAATAGAATTTGTTCTACCATCATCCATAACGCAAGCACTTTGCAGAGTAATGACATCACCCTTAAATCTAAAGCATAACATAAGAGGAAGAATGACTTTCTTCTCCCATCCATCAGTCTGTGAATTGCGAGTGAAGGTTCAATGTTCACAAAAGTAGTTTTATTTATATTTGAATATTAAGATTATTTTTCCCATTTTTAATTAAATGCAGGAATGAGTAAAATAGAAAACAGGAAGATACTCTAAATTTTGCTACTCCTTTGCTTCTGCAAGGGAGTGTCTTCATATGCTCTTTGAAAAGGAATATTGTGATTTAAAGCAATACAAGGAAGGTTATTTAGAAGACAAAGTTACATATAAGTAAGTATACACTGTCCACCTCTCTGCTTTTATACAATCGGTTGCTTTTGATAAAGCTACTCAATTTTCACGGAGCTAACTGAGAACAGAATCAGCCTGAAGACCCCTGGATTGATTAGAGTTTTTAAAGTCAGAGTTGAACCTATCTACAGAAGCAGCTTTCCTATCAGTAAATGCTTCATAGTAAGAAATAGAGATACAAAGTTAGATCCTTTAGACCTAATAGGAAATTGAACAGAGGTGCCTTGAAGAGGTAGACCTATGCATTTGAGGTATCTCAGAAAGCCTGTATTTACTGCCTAGTAAGGTCAATAACAAAGACTTTATTTATGCATTGCAACTATGCCTGACAATAGCACTTCACCATTAAGTGCCTCAAACTCATTTGATCCTGAACCCAAATTCTACCAAAGCTATTTTAGATTTCAGTGACCAGGAGCTTTTTATCAATGACTCTAAATTCCCACCATACCTTGCTTCTTGACACAGACACGCGGCTTCGGGACTGGTGCAACCAGCAGAATTTCGTGTTTTTCGATCACAGGAAGGTCTACGCAACACCGGGCCTGCTGGCACCAGACGGGAGGCACCTCTCTCAGAGAAGGGTGAGGATTTTTGCTCAGGAGTTGGCAGGGCTGATAGATAGGGCTTTAAACTAGAGTCGAAGGGGGAAGGGGATAAAACCAGGCATGCCGGTGATGAGCTGAGGGATGGTGCACTAGAATCAGAGGGACTGTGTGCTACTGAGGCCCTTCGGTCAGCTACACAAGGTACTGCGTGTAGGGAGGCGCATTTGAAGTGTTTCTACACAAATGCACTCAGTATGAGGAATAAAATGGATGAGCTAGAAGTCTTGGCCCAGTCCCGCAGCTACGACATCATCAGCATAAGCGAAACCTGGTGGGATGAGTCTTGTGGCTGGTGTGTTGCAATAGATGGTTACAGGCTCTTCAAGAGGGACAGGCAGGGTAGACGAGGTGGCAGGGTGGCAATGTATGTGAAGCATGGGCTGGACTGTGTGGAACTTCAAGTTGGCGATGGCAAAGTTGAGAGCCTCTGGGTAAGGATTAAGGGACAAACAAATAAAGGGGATGTCATTGTGGGAGTCTATTACAGACCACCTGGCCAGGACGACAATGCCGATGAATTAATCTTTGCAGAACTAAGAGATGCCTCAAGATCAACTCCCCGTCCTAATGGGGGATTTCAACTTGCCAGACGTCAAGTGGGATCACCACACGGCTGACACAAGCAAGTCCAGGAGGTTCATAAAGCACCTAGATGATAACTTCTTGGTGCAGGTGCTAAGAAAGCCAACTAGGAAAGGTGCCCTCCTAGATCTGTTGCTGGAGAACAGAGAGGGTCTTGTGGGAGACGTGGCAATTGGTGGCCATCTCGGTCATAGTGACCATGAAGTGGTTGAGTTTAGAATTTATGGTGACAGAAGGAAAACTGTCACCAAAACTTCAGCCCTGGATATGGGGAAAGCAGACTTCAGGCTGCTCAGGGAACTAGTCAGCAAGGTCCCCTGGGAAACTCCTTTTGAAGACATTGGAGTCCACCAGTGCTGGTCAATCTTTAAGCACTGCCTCCTAAAAGCACAAGATCAGGCGATTCCAAAATATCGGAAGTCAGGCAAGCGGGGCAGAAGGCCGGCCTGGCTGACCAGGGATCTTCTACTGGAGCTTAGGCGAAAAAAGAAAGTGTATGGCTGCTGGAAGGAGGGTCAGGCAACGAGGAAGGAATACAGGGATGCTCTTCGTGTTTGTAGGGAGAAAATTTGTGTGGCCAAAGCCCAACTAGAGTTGAAGCTGGCCATGTCTGTGGGAGACAATAAAAAAGGGTTTTTTAGATATGTGAACAGAAAAAGGAGAACCAAAGAAAACATAGGTCTGCTACTAGATGGGGAAGGTCTCCTCACAGACAATGACATAGGCAAAGCAGAGACATTTAACGCCTTCTTCGCCTCTGTCTTCAACACTGATGATGGGCTTCGGGACCCAGGGTACCCTGAGCTCGAGGGCCATGACGGTGGGAATGACAAACTCCCAACTGACCCTGAACGTGTGCAGGATTTGCTGCTCCACCTGGATCCATACAAGTCCATTGGTCCAGACGGAATTCATCCCAGGGTGCTTAAAGAGCTGGCTGACATCATCGCAGGACCTCTCTCAATTATTTTTCAACGATCTTGGGAATCTGGAGAGGTCCCATTGGACTGGAAGCTGGCAAATGTTGTGCCAATTTTCAAGAAGGGTAAGAAAGAAGACCCTAGCAATTATAGGCCTGTCAGTCTCATGTCAGTGGCTGGTAAAATTATGGAGAGGATGATCCTTGAAGTTATTGAAGCGCACCTGGGGGACAGTGCAGTCATTGGTCCCAGTCAACATGGGTTCATGAGGGGTAGGTCCTGCCTAACAAATTTGATTTCTTTTTATGATAAGATCACCCATCTAGTTGATCAAGGGAAACCAGCTGATGTGATCTTTTTGGACTTTAGCAAAGCTTTTGACACAGTTTCCCATAGTATCCTACTGGACAAAATGTCCAGCATACAGCTAAACAAAAACATCACACGATGGGTGAGCAATTGGCTGACGGGCAGGGCTCAAAGGGTTGTGGCAAATGGGGACACATCTGGCTGGCGGATGGTCACTAGTGGGGTCCCTCAAGGCTCCATTTTAGGGCCAGTCCTCTTCAATGTTTTTATAAATGATTTGGATGTAGGACTAGAAGGTGTTTTGAGCAAAGTTGCCGATGACACCAAACTTGGAGGAGTTGTGGACTCGGATGAGGGTGGAAGGGCCTTGCAGACAGATCTGGACAGATTGGAGAGCTGGGCGATCACCAACCGCATGAAGTTTAACAAAAGCAAGTGCCGGGTCCTGCACCTGGGACGGGGCAACCCTGGCTATACGTACAGACTGGGCAACGAGACGCTAGAGAGCAGCCCCGCAGAGAGGGATCTGGGGGTTGTGGTTGACAACAAGTTGAATATGAGCCAGCAGTGTGCCCTGGCAGCCAGGAGGGCCAACCGTAACCTGCGATGCATCAAGCATGGCATTGCTAGTCGGTCGAGGGAGGTGATTGTTCCGCTCTACTCTGCGCTGGTGCGGCCTCACCTCGAGTACTGTGTGCAGTTCTGGGCACCACAGTACAAAAAGGACATTAAACTGTTGAAGAGTGTCCAGAGGAGGGTGATGAAGATGGTGAAGGGCCTAGAGAGGAAGACATATGAGGAGCGGCTGAGGTCACTTGACCTGTTCAGCCTAGAGAAGAGGAGGCTGAGCAGGGACCTCATCACAGTCTACAACTTCCTCGCAAGGGGGAGTGGAGAGGCAGGTGACCTATCCTCCATTATCACCAGTGATAGGACCCGCAGGAATGGTGTTAAGCTGAGGCAGGGGAAATTTAGGCTAGACATCAGGAAGAGGTTCTTCACCGAGAGGGTGGTCGCACACTGGAACAGGCTCCCCAAGGAAGTAGTCACTGCACCAACCCTGTCTGAATTTAAGAAGAGATTGGACTGTGCACTTAGTCACATGGTCTAAACTTTTGGGCAGATCTGTGCGGTGCCAGGAGTTGGACTTGATGATCCTTATGGGTCCCTTCCAACTCAGGATATTCTATGATTCTATGACTCAATCTCTGCATCCCTGGGCTTCATTCCCAAAAATGTTGCTATTATCTGGGAAGCATAAGACCTACCAGTCACCTAGGGTTTTCAATCTAATGTAGCAACTCAGTGCAGTTAACTTTCTGTGCTGGCTTCCACTAAGAAGCTAATCCTCTCCTATTTGGTAAATAGACACAGTTGGGGAGAAGCTTTTATATTTTATTTTTTGAGTCAATCATCCAATTTGGCTAGAGGGGTGCAAAATAGTGTTTTTCTCTTGGGTTTCAGAATGCGTTTGTAGCCAAAGATGAAGTATGGAGAAAAGTTTGAAGGAGGAAAAACTGCAGTGAGAAAATGCAATGACCTTTAGTGAAGGGCTCCTAAAAATAGCTCTTCCCAGAGAACATGGTAATCTGAATTAAGGTATTAGGTCTGTACAATGCTATATGGCTACACTATGTAAGGTTAATTTTCTGGACTAGCAGGATACTTGGGGGAGGGGGAGGAGGGCACTTTCTCCCCGCCCCCCCCCCCATGTCCTGCACACCTCAGCTGGTGTGGTGAGGGCTTTTCAGTCCAATCTCAGTGTTGCACCATGCTCACTGAGACATGAGCTACACTCAGCACACACACACTCTGACCTGTTGTAGGGATGAGCACAGCACCTTGCTACCCCACTCTCCTGTTGCCACCCTGCTATCAACATCTTATCTGTGTCCAGCCCCTACTTTTGCTTATGGTTCATTTTTTCTAGAATATTCTCCAAACGTTTATGATTTAGGGATTCATATATCAGAGAGAGGTCACTGCAGCTCTCAGGTTATAAGGCTTTTTCTCCAATTAACATATATTCACATGATCCTTGTGTCTCAGACATGACAAAGGAAGGAGCTACCACAGCTTAATAGCGCATTTAATAAAGCAGTATTTCCTTTTCTTTGTTCTGAACATGTCCCTGATGGTTTATCAGCACGGCCTGCTAGCCTCTGCATTGGGATAGATGATGAACAGTTATTCCCGTTTACGTTCTCCGTGGGCCTAATGCCACTTGGACGTCCATTCCACCAAGTGGATATTTGAGAGAGCTACAGTGACACAACCTGTCATGTATAAGGGAAGCTAGCTAAATTAGCTAGAAAGTGACACTTTTTAGATATTTTTCTTATTGTTCTCAACTTCTCTTAAATGACTCTTTTAAAGTTTGACAGCTGTGCTCTGCATAATACAGTCAGCAAGACACTGACTTTGTGGCAGCAGCTTTATTCAAGAAGATAACTCTTTGCAATCTAGGACTTCTACGCCCAAGATGGCATTTTAATCTTCATGTTTTTTATAGACCACTAGGGGGTGTTCAGGACAGGCTTAATGCATAACCTTGATATTAAAAAAATAGGTATTTGGCTTCCACTTTGTGAAGAGCTATTCTCCTCTTCAGATAATGAATTGTTGTGTCAGAGCTCATTGGAATGAACTAGGATAATTTGCCAGGCAAAGTCCTGATGGATACCTAACAGACTTGAGCCCAAAGTTTGTCTTATCTCAAATGGACTTGCTTATGGAATCCAGATAAATTGGTGGCAGGAATCTCTGTTAACACAAAGCAGCTGCAAGCTGGAGACAGGACAAATTCTAGTCATGGAGGTGGCATATTTCACACGAGCCGACAGCACGGGAACATTGACAGAATGTTTCACCTACGTGTTACTCTACAGTTTCTTTTCAAAATCATAATGCTATTCTTTACCAAGGTTAAATAGGACTTTCCTCATCCTTTTGTGAAATATTAAATGGATCTGCATTTGAATCAGGACACTACAAGCCTGAGCTGTGGAGTTCCTAATCCACCTTCCTGTGGGGTATCCTATAGGTGAGATGGGTGTAAATATGGAATTGTTCTTCATCAGAGAGGGTAACAAGGTAAGTAAAGGTCAATGAGGGCAATTGCAGTTTTGGCTTTGAAAGTTTGGTATATCCAAACAAAGACCATCTTAGACAAAGGAAATTCAGTATTACTGATCTAAAGATTACAAGTGAGGAACTGAACCCTAGTAACCAGTGAGTAATATTTATAGTTCATAATAAAAGAACGACTCGACATACTTTGAAAGGGTGATATAATGGGTGAACAAACTCATTCTTTGGATGAGGCAAGCACTGCAGAGAAGGATAACAATGATTTTAGTTCCCTGCCTGGCAATACTCACCTGATGCTGGCACATTTCTTGCATGCTGGAATAGCATGTCCAGTTCTGGTGTTGACATTTTAAAGAGGATGTTGAAAAACTACAGGGTGTTCAGGGAGGAGACACAAACATAGCTCAAGGGATAGAGAAAAATATTTACAGGGAGAGAATTTGATCTTATCTCAAAAAAAGACTTGAGATAGCCATGATTAGTACATTAGTAACCTTCCTGGGGAGAAAATAGCATATACAAAATGGTCCTTTAATCTTGCAGAGAAAAATGTAACTGACAATTTATGGAAATTAAATTTGAGCAAATTCATATTAAACATTTTTTAATGAGTGTGATTAACCATTGAAATACACTGAAACAGAGCATAACAGGTTTTTCTTCTCTGTGTCTGTACTAATATTAAAAAAAGACAAGGCTCTCATTAGCAAAGCTACAATCTTTCTTTTCTACCGAGATATGGGTGAAAAAGATCACACTCACGCTTCTGTGGCTTCAGGTCAAGACAGGCTATGTTTTCTGAAGTAACACGTAAGCCAAAGCACAGGACAAGTTATTGGGCTCCATCCAGGAGTAACAATGTGAGACTGAATGACTAAGAACTTGGACTTTTCCATCCAAGAGTCACATTTTAGCTTGCAGATCTACAAATCTACACAACTTAACTTGTTTGCAAAATACCTTGAATACCCATACTTGCCCAAAGCAAGCTTGCTTGCAAAAATCATTTACCTGCATAGAGGGCAAGTACTGCAAGAGGTAATAAAACCAGCATTACAACTGTACCTCATGCATGAATGAAGCTGGTAGATATTGCCTCCTGGAAATAACAGTTCAGGAGACCTATCAGCTGCTCAGATACTGTTTAACCTGCAGGCATTGTTGTTTGTGTTACTTTACACAAAAATGTGTTGTGTTATTGCTCACTCCAGCAGATATAGCACTGCTAATTATCCCATCATGTAGTCACTTTGCAGTGATATAAATAGCCCAGTTAGTGTCATTTTACATTATCCAGCAGAGAACCTCCAAAGTCTGGTTAGGGCATGGAAGTTGCTTAAAAAAAGAAGCAGGTCACTTTAAAGACAGATTCTGTATATTTTTCCTTACATGCTTCAGATGCTGCTGTTTGCTTGAATCAAGTCAGTAGAGAAGGAAAGTGGGAATGATGACTAGGGTGATGAAAGAGGTGAATTAGTAAAGTCCTATTGCAAAGAATTCACCAAAATCAGAGACATAAAGGATGATGCAGCTAGTGTTTGCCTCAATCTCTCCTAGATAGTATACTTCACAATTCTTCCCTCCAAATTAACTCCACTGCTTGCATCATTTCTTCCTCCCTGCAAATGGTCATTTTTCCTTTTTTTGCCAACAAAGTGGCTTCTTCTAAAATCCCGCCTTAAGGACTTCTGATGCTCACCCTTGAGGTCCACCTCACCGCTGAAAAATGTTGTAGTACTTGGGCTGGACTGCTTACTCGAGCAAGACATTCAAGACAATAGGAGAATGAAGTATGGGAGATTGCACCTCATAAATGGGAATACTGAATTTCAAACTGAGACTTACAAGCCATAAATAGAGAAAATCAGGAGGGAACTTTGGCACACAGGCTGGTTTGGACCATTTTCGAGCATGCGTATCTGTGGAATAGCTAGAAAATATGGACAAATGTCCCAAATCCTCAAAATGCCTAGACAAGATTTCCAGGCAGTATGTACATCAAAATGATTTAAAAAAAAAAAAAAAAAAAAAAAAGAAAGAAAGAGAAGAAAAAAAGCATTATTATTATTGTAAACATATGTAACAAAAGATTAGAAAAACTGAGAAGTGTGGACCTTTCTGCTGGAGAGGAAATTGACAGAAAGCTATTAAAACCAAGCTGAGCAAAGGAAAATTTAGACAGAAAAGTTGCTGATAGTGAGGTACTGCACTAAGTAGTAGAAGCACTAAAAGGGGACAATATGTACCTCATTCCACAGCTGAAGAATGAAGAGAATAATCCTGGTTAGATGTTTGGAAAAGGAAGTGACACAGGGGTCTAAAAATTGTTTAATCTTTCTCCAATTTCTGTAATCAATATTGGTACTGTAGTCTTTACATCTACAGAATATTTTTATTGTGCCATTTCTCTGATATGCAGGCAAGATCCATTTACTAGAAACCGTATGGTTCCTTATCATACCCAGCTTGGCTCCAGGAGCAGCATTTAGTTTCCCTGTGGCTGAAAGATGGAAGTTCGTCTAGTGGTAGATAGTCACACATCAACATAGGTAGCACGTTACCACAACAGGAGAGCTGTGATCTTCCAGCGATGCTTTATGCTGAGAGACTGGTTTGTTCTGATTGCTTTCAGGTAGCTAACTTTACTTTAACATACCTAAAGAATTAATGTTTTCCCAGTGTTTCTTTTCCAGTGGAGTACCTTATTGGTTGCAACAGGGACAGCATCTGATTGGCAGCAGGAGACAAGATGGTCAAATTTAGAGTGTCTCTAAGGGGGTTGGTTCCTCTCCCTCAGGATGCGGTGCACACTCTGGAAATCTGAGACCTTCTGTACAGCTGCAACCACAGCAACAGAATTAAGAAACAGAACGTTAAAAGGGAGTCTTGGCAAGAATGTGGGGAGTCACTAATCAAGTGAAGGGAATCAGGTTGAGCACCTCTTCCAATGTCTTCATGGAAAGCCCACTGAAGTATTCCCTTCCCTCCAGATTGGATTTATTCACATAGCATAGTCATCTAAAAAGTGTTAAGCCAGAAGAATATGGTCTGGGACACTGAGGAAATTATTATGTTCAAGCAAAGAACTGTGCAGCCTCGGTGGACAGAGGAATAAAATTTCTACAGCCTTGGACATAATGTGCTTCTCCCCCAGATTTGCACTAGACTCACACAAATGTTGTGTCATAAATTCTTTAAGGTGGGGAAGTGATTTGCAAGCTCCAAAGCAACCTTAGGATATTATTTTCTGAGCAAACACCTCTAAAATGAATGTTGTAAATCTCATCCATTCCTTGAAATGACACTCAGCCAGCTGCATGTCTCAAGGCAGAAGCAAAGTTTTAAACAACTTGCATACAGTTGTCCAGGGAATTTTTCATGCACATCTTAGGCTCTATTTGCTATGCAAATTGAATAGCAGTGTGCCCCAAATAAGTTACTTGTCTGTCTGCCTATTTGCAAATCAAATAATTTAAGTTTATATGCAGCATAAGAGTGGGCCCCCACAGCAAAGTACGTAGATTTACAGTGTGTAAGTCAACAAGACCTATTGCTGCCTCACAACTCCATTGCCCAGTGAAATGACCTTTCCCACATACCTCTATCAAAAGTTTGCTTTCTTCTGCCAGTCCTTCTAACACCACCACTACCAAGTTTACCACCCCCTCAATAGGCCAGTTCCAGCACCTATTTAACCAGTGGGAAGCCTCTCATTAGTTTCAGCTGTCTTTGGAGTAGGCAGGAAAGGAGTAGGCATGTTGCGTTATTTGCTCTTTAGAGACTTTCATTCCTGCCAAATTACTCAAGGTACAATTGTGAAAAATTTGGAAATGGCTTGATGGACATGAACATGTGTCCTGCAAAGTCTGGACAGCCGGAGCTGAAGCCTAGGAACTTAGAATGTAGCCAGTAGTGTTTGGTTTTACTGACATTTCAAAATTTTTCTAAAGATTAATTAACAGCACTTATCAGGGGACTCAGCATAACTAATTGTTATAGACCAGACAGGGTATTTAATGCCCTTTACCTCCACTCTTGCTTTTCACCTCTAACAACAATGCTGTGATGATCATCTTTGTAAGCTTTTCAGTGTTCTAATGACAGTTGGAAATTCTATTAACTCAATATTTTTTGCTTTCAAAAGAAATTTTGCTTTCTTTGGAAACAAAATGTTTGGCATGAATTGGTCCCTCTGGATGAATCACGGAAAGGAAAGGAAAGGAAAGGAAAGGAAAGGAAAGGAAAGGAAAGGAAAGGAAAGGAAAGGAAGGAAAGGAAAGGAAAGGAAGGAAAGGAAAGATGTTGAAACAGTCTATTTTGATGTGCTGTGAAAAAATGAAGTATTTTTCATTCCATCAACATTTTATTTGCAGGCTATTTTTTAGGAAAATAAATACAACTGAACTCACTACTAATGGTTTGAAATGACATTTTTTGCTCACCAATTCATTATCATAATTGTTGCTATTAGTGCTTTTCCAGATTTTGCTCCTCTCTCTTGGTTTGTGCACTGAAAATATGACAAGATTATCCTTTTCTCCCCACCCTCTCCCATTTTGCTGGAGTTAGGAGAACTGTATTTTCACCCTTCATGTTAGCAGCTCATCACTGACACCTTCTGTTATTTTCTTTGTGTCCATGCAGGCTGCTGCATATTTAGTCCTTTAGCCAAGCAGCTATCTTACATATCTTAGATCAACGTTGCTTAGAGGAATAGTGCAATCGATCCCTGCCCTTTTCCTGAATGAAATGCTCACTGCTGAACCAGTAACTCTGTGCTAAATGTGCACCATGCCTCAGACACACAGCAGTCCAAGCATTTTGCAACCCCAAATTTAGTGTTTGCTGGGCTATGAATGCAGCCCAATTGGCAATACATGGCAAACATTCAGTCATGTTTCCTTTGTGAGGTGTAACACTATTAGTAACCTATATACTGGGACTCCCTATAGGTAAGTGAAGAAGTAAGGATTTCCATACCTCCCACGGGTAGCCATGCAGGGACTTTTGTTCAATTTGAATGCAAACAGAAGGGCATGGACTCAGGAGTTATTTTTGCAGGCATCCCTCCCTACCCAGAATAAATAAGTTTTTGTTCATCTCTGTGTGGGTTTGTGAATATTTGAGTGAAATATTACTCTTAGTATTGTGAATACAAACAGTCTAAATGACTGAAGGATGATAGAAAAGTCATAAGCCTTGTATACCACCATAACCTGATTTTAGACTTGTAGAACTTGAAGACAGGTAGAAGTCTTCAAGGGAGTTCAATACAATTCCCTGATACCCGGTCACAAAGTTTGGTCAAGGACAGCAATATTCCTACCATTTCTTGTGCATAACGCACTGGTGATCATGGGATGCTTGGTACAATACATGTGAACTTCTCTGTAGTACACACCTGCAAACAGCTGGATTTTGGGAAGACCCAGGAGGTCTTATCTCTCTCCCTGAAAACTTTTACTCCTTCTTTTCAATAGGATTTGGAAAGAAGAATAAAAGAAGTGAGCTTTCAGCCACCCCCAGCCTAAATCAGCATCTTTCCTATTGCTGCTGGGAGCTCATGTTGTGACAGGTCATTGCAAGATCTGTAAACGCAAACATGAAAGCAATTGAACCACTTGAGGGAAAGGCAAAGAGGATAAAGCTGGAAGTAGCAGCATGATACAACATGGTGGGAGGGGAACTCTGGAAAGAAACCCTGAGATTTGCTCTTCCCTGCCTGGAAGAGTTTGAGCTGTTCTTGCCTCCCTTTAGCAGGCTTGCTGTTTCTGTAATTGGGTTATCATTCGAAGGCTAATTATCCTTCCCAGAAAGACACAGAGATGCTGGGAGAGGGTGAAGTTTCAACAAAGTGAAACCTAGCAGAGGTACATGACATGGCCTCTCCGCATCCTGTCCAAAACCACATATATCTGAGGAGAGTTTCCTATTCTATCAGAGAAGAGAGATGCCACTAGCCTATCTTAGCGTAGCCTATCCTGGGGATAAATGTTTCCTAACTCTTGGTGCTCACTAAGAAAGTAGCTCTCTTTGCTCACAGCTTCTAAACACTGACTAGGTGAATCCAGAACAACCATGCATAGCGCTAGTCATACTTTTTGGCTTTCAGACACTAAGATTTACACTAAGTCATACTTTTTGGCTTTCAGACACTAAGATTTAGCAAAAGTCAAAGCATTCCCAGCTTAGGAAAATGGAGACTTGAAGTTTTATTTCATTTCTTAATTTTAATTCTTTCATCTGGGATGGTTCATAGCTAATACAGGGAAAATATTCAATTCAGAAATATTGTAGAAATTAAATAGTACGTTTCCTTATATATAAAATTGAATTTTTGGTTTAAACACATGCATACACACAAAAATAAATAAATGAATAAATAAATAAATAAATAGAATCCCAAATGCCAATTTTGTTGGTTTCCATTAAAAAAAAAAAAAAGGTTTCCATTAAAATGTGGTGCTTGTGGAATATATTAATTATGGTGTGTCATGCCCCATTTCTCATCTAATGCAGGGTGTCTAAGCATGATTTCATCTCCAGCACTACACTACAGTAGCACCCAATGTCACACATGATGCACATCTCTATAGGCAAAGGAGTTGCTGCTGCTGGATTTTGCAGACTATTTCATGTTTTATTATTTGCTCTGCATTAGAATTGGGTAAATCCAGCTGAATCTGAAAAAAAAGTTTAGCAATCCAGTACTATTAGCCACCTATAACTACAATATATGGGCACAACTCAGTATTGGGAAGTCTGAATATTGTGCTGCTCGTTCTTTGGACTACTCCCTCAGCTGCAACGAATAAGGCCTGTAAGTCTGGAAGGCAAACTCTGCCAAACACAGGGAGACTATACCCTTAGCTCTTTGATCTACAATATTCATTAGTATCCCGCACATTCCCAAGAAATTGTTGCTTTGATTTTCCTCTGGTTTTGTTTAAGTGTGTTTGAGTTCATGGGATGTTTTGATTGTCTCTTCAATGTTTTTACACACAAACTCTCTGCTATAAAGCTGCCATCTGTGTCTGAAATATACACCAAACATGCAGGGGTTTTCCTCCCTGGAGAACTCCTGTTCTCTGTGAAACACTGAATAAAATTCATATGGGTCTTTCAAAGCCAAATAATAAAAAGAAGGAAAAAAAAATAAAAAAAGGAAAAAGAAAAAGAAAATAGCTTTTCTAGGATTGAGAGAATCAGAGTTAACCATCTTTACCAGTATTATGTCATCCAAGCAATGTTCTCACTACAACAGTAAAAATAATTTTGCAGTTAGACTGTGCAATTCATCCTCAGATTATACCACAAATATTGGGAAGCTTGTGCTACATGTGAGGTTTACAGCCTCCAGACCTAAAAAGGCATAGAGGAAGATTTGGCTTGTACAAAAAAGAAGCATTAATGAATAAATCTCATGGGCACTACTCAGTGAATAATTATGAACATTTTTGGTGGCTGTAATTAATGTTTTTTTCATTGTTACTGGTCCAACCCTAATATCTGATTCCATTGCTTCAGAGTAGAGCAGATTTTTTCAGTTGGAAGGGACCTTCAAAGATCATCTAGTCCAGCTGCAGTGTCACAAATCTAGTCAGCCCTCTGACAACACCTGAGGACTATCTTGCAAATAGTCATCATCACCAGATGAGGCTCACCACAAGTTTGGGCAGCAAGGATTTTGATCATAGACACTGGTAGGCCCAGCAGGTGACTAATGGAGTATGGGTCATACTGAGTATTCCAGTGTCTTTAGCAGGTCACCTAGACCTAGACCTAGCAGATAACCCTGTCAAACCACTGGCAAGACTTTGTCTTAACTTGAACAGGCAGTGTCACAAAAGCAATGTGGGCAAATGACATTTATGCTGATTCAGATTTCTGCTTTGATTTACAGCCTGTGCCACTCTTATGTTGGAATCCTCTTTCCATCATTGATTTATATGATAATAATGCTCAGAAGGCCATTCAGGAGCCAGCTGCCATACCAATGAACATCAAAATGACACTTCATTATGGGCAGGACTGGCTGCCATCTTCTGTAAACTCCATTACAAAAAATAAAAATTGGCTCCACTGCAGATTTCTTTCCACCCCTTACCAGAGAGTCCAGATAGTCAGGCCTAACTCTGGTCACAGGCAGTAATAGCACTCTAAAGGTGCTCTCTTCACCCAGAAGCTTCCATAGGCTTGTATTAGAGAGTAATAAGCTGCAGTACTGTGAAGTGACTTGCTTCTCTCTTCTGATGATGGTTGAAATGAAAGGTTAGGTCCTGCTGAAGAGCAAAATTGTAGGTGCACAATGCTGTCTTCAACAGCTACCCTGGAAGGATTTTCTGATGTACTTGTAGGCACCTGCTGCAAAGTGCTGCATCAAGCAACTCTTTCGCTACTGAAAGCAGCAATATGCTGTATCGGACCTACAGATCTCAGGCATTATGCTGTGTGTCTGCTTGGTCAAAGTCCCTGTCACTTGTGTTAATTAAGAATACAGCTGCCGTTGTCACGACATGACAGGTACTCACAGTTATCTGAGACCCTTGCAAAATGAGAACAAATGTTAAGGCTTTGGAAGGCATGCCATCATTATTTAGCTTGCAACACAAAGCAAGTAGATACAGCAGGAAGAGCTGCAGAAGACATAGTTCTCCATAATAGGCTTTGACAGAATGAAATCTAGGTAAGGATCTGCCCAAAGGGAGCAGATAAAGGATTTCTCAGAAAGAATCCCTGAAAGATACCATTGAAACACAGTATTTGTTGACTTCATCTGCCACTGGTCTGATTAATCACATTGAACCTTGTCTGACCTGGAGCAGAAAGAAGATTTTTCTTCCTCTGAGCGGTGTAAGGATACTGAGGCAGAATTAGAGAAAGAAGCTGGGAGTCTTCAGATTTTATGCCCTCCTCTTCTAGAGGTAGATAGCCCACCCATTTACCATAATTGAAACAGAGAAGTCCTTTCACTTTAAATGATCTTACAGCTTTGGTGTAAAAGTTGTTTATTTTTATGGCCTGGCACATTGGAGGCAATAGAAAAAAGATTGTTACCCTTACTGAAAATGGCATCTGTCACTGGGATCAAATACTGCATGCCATCCTCGTGATAAAATGGGACACAGCTGAAGATTCAAAGCTTGCTGATATCAAGGAGAATTTTTCCACTGACTTCCTCAGGGACTGGCTAAGGCCTTTGTTCAGCTACCTTATGAATGTTCAGTATTAAATGTTTCTTTTTTATAGGGTTATTAGTGTGTGGGTCCAATGTACACAGGACACTGGAAAGCATTTTTACTGCCAGCCCTCTGTTTGAACCAATGGGCAGTTTGGCACATTATGGTCCATTATTTTTGACTGAGGCTCTAAACTACCCCATAAAAATGTTGTCCTTGTTGTTAGTTTGCTATCCTGAGTGTTGCCATAAACACAGATTCTTGCCATCCAGGAGAGGTAATTTCTGAACACCCAATGAACCCGTTGTTCCTCCCAGGCTGTGGTAGGGTGCCTGAGATGGGATCAAAGTGATTTAAACACCAGACTGAATCAGGAATGGGAGCTGTACGGTCCTTTCAGAGGAGCAGCTCCCCCTTGGCTACTTACCCACTGTGTGGCAGCAACAAAAATGTGGAGGAATGACCCAGACAGAGCCCAGCTCATACATTTTGCCTGGGGACTATGCTTTACATAAAGCATGTTAAAGGTTTTAATGTGCTTTACAGAACAGTGAGAAGGAGATTCACTTTAAGCTGGCGAGCACAGCATTGACCCTGTTTTGCCAATATTGCTCTAGGGAAAGCTGTAGGGAGAGAGGACAACCTGCACTTCCCAACACGTTCCGTGCTGCTTTCCAGTGGCTCTATTGCCTTGCATCTTGCAACTTTATTGATCTATGACAGGCAAAGAAATGAGGAAAACTTAAGAGAATTACACTAAGCACACCTATAGCTATACATTGTTTTGTCTCAGATTTTTTTCCTAGCCAATGTTTTTTAAAGTTAGAATGGGTCTAAAAAAAGTATTTCAATAATAATTAATGGCAAAAGAAGAGGAATGGAAATGAGGATACTAAATGTGAAGATAACAGCCCTGGAGTTTGGAAGAGCATAATCGCTTTTGTTGTGTGATAACACCCTATCTTAGAGTCTGCTATTGGCACCATTGTAGACACGATCCCATCTCTGGCTTCTCTCTCTGAGTCATTTATGATAGCAAGGTTCAGGGGGGTTTAGTGACAAAATAGAAAAAATATGAAGAGTACCTCAGTCAAGAGAATATCAACAACATAACTAAGCAGTGAAGCCCTGTATATCTTTTTCTTCCTTTGAAATCAGAGAGGATTTCACAAGTGCCTAGTCTACATGGTTTTGCAAAGCTTACCTCTACAGAGTTATGGTTAATAAATAATTGTGCTTTTTTATGTCTTGATTTGAGAATGGCAGGTATTTATATGCTTTAAAAGATTTTAGCAGGCCTCTTCTTAAATAAATAATGGGGCAGAAACCTTATATCTTGAGCTCTGGCTCCCAAAATAGATTTTTCAAAAGGTAAATTTGTGTGCAGCTGGATGGCAGCCAGGGTGTCCTGCCTGCCTCGCTGCAAGAGAGCTGCACTGGGCAGCAGGACAGTCAGGCACCCTGAATTATCATTTGCTTTTAAAAATGGATCAAAAATTATTGAGTGAATTTAGCTATTGTTTAAAAAGGTTGATTGGTCTGAATCAGATACTAAAATCTGATTTCCATCAAGATCTGCATTTAAAGTACTTGAATCTCATGTCCACAATGTAATCATGATATTTTTATTGCCAACTGCTGAAAAATTAATTATCCTTAAAAGTTCTGCATTGTCACTAATAAGACTTCATCTAGCTCTTAGCTAGGAGTAGGAAGCTGTGGGGGAAGCCCATGTTTCTGCTAGGCTGTGGTACCTGGGCAAAGCCACTTCTCTAAAACATAGGCAAAGCTGAATATTGTCACCCCAGAAGATGAGTAGGGCCAGACCGTTCTCACTGCAGTGAAAGAAAGGGGATGAGGGGACAAAGCAGGGACCAGAGCGTGAGAGATGTCATGGAGGTGGTGAATTATCCATCAGTGTATCTCTAGATGCTCATTCTTCCTCAGAGATGGCAGCAGCAGCCAGCCTGGAACTCCAAAGCTTAGACATGGGCTTCCTCTAAGGGCTGGTGCTATAGCTCCTGGGTGTACAGCAACCAGCAGTAAATAGATTTAACCCAACAACATTCCTGCAGAAACGGTCAAGATCTGTAAAAGTTTCAGGAGTATTGAACCCTACAGTGGGGTAAGCGAACAGACTAGGTAATTAGATGATTGCAAATACATCATGTCCTACCAGTTCTGCTGTGCTTGGAGGAGCAAGTGATCATGTTGTCATGGCTTGAATTCAGTAAATGTTCCTAGACTCTCACTGTGCTTTTAAAGAGAGGGCATTTTGAAGATACTGTACATCCTTTCTTCTGCATCACCAGACAGCTATGTTTCATGTTGGCTTTTCTTGCAGAGTTACCTGTACTTGCCACTGTGAGGAGGTGAAAGAAGCAGATACCTTTTGCAATTGATTTAAAACACACCAGGAAATAAAAGGAAAATAGTTAAGGCTAAAATATCTGAAAATCAGAAACCAAACTCACACTCATTCTTAATGATTCCTTCTATCATCCCTTTTAATTCAAAGACAGCTCCTTTGGTTGAAAAGACTGTCATCATCAACAAATACTTTTCTTGAAAAAAATAAATAAATAAATAAAAGAGAGAGAAAAGACCTGTTAAGTGCTGCATGCTAGCAAGTTTAATTGGCCAAGATTAAACATGCTTTTACAGAAATATAAGTACCCAGGAGGGAGAGAAAGGGGAAAAGAAAAAAAAAAAAAAAAAGAAGAAGATGAGACTTTACACATTTAAACACAGTAAGCTGTATCATTCAGCTTCTGTGTTGCAATAGTTTAGTCTGGGACACTTTCTGGGTCTCTTCCCACTAGTACCCAGTGCTCACCAACTTGGGATACTGTTTTGGGTTACTTTTAACCAAAAGCAAGGATGAATTAATCCCTAAATGGAAACCTATCAATTGTCAAAATTAATTGATAATTGGTATTGTAGAGAGAAAATACGGAATGTTGACTTCATCCTAGTGTACTATATTGTCTATAGTTGCCTTTGTCCAGTACAGCAACTGTGATGTACAACAACAAAATCCTTACCGGGATGGTTCAAGACAAAGCACTTTACCTCATATTCACAATGAACTAAAAGTACACATGTGGCTGGTTACTGTTCAGCTGACTAGTTGTAACATGGTAAGTCCTGGTTATTCAGTTGTGTCTCATTGCTCTTAAGTAGGAGTTTAAACTTTCACCACAGCCCATGAGGTGGGAGACAGGACTACAGCCTTGGCAGATCTCAGTAGACCTCAGCTCCTTGCCAGTTGGCCTTTCTGGGCTAGATGTATCTCGAATAGATACTCTCCAATAAATCCAAAATCTTCCTCATCTTTCTAATGAAAACAAATTAAATCAAAAGAAAATCTCTGACAAAAATTTCTTGACAAATAAAGCTTTCTGGTCCCCCAGAAAGGGGTTTCTTTCCTGTAGCCTTTGGACAACTGACAGACCTGAGTTGAGTTCTGATGTCTCATACGGTTAATCTACAAATTGTGTGAGGCTATGAATCATGGTCCAAGTGAAGCCAAACTAGAATAATTCACTGACTTCTTTTAAGACTTCTAAAATCCTTGAAAGACAATATTTCATCACTTTAGAGACATGCCCAAAGATTTTGATCCAGATAGCACACAGAGACAATTCTTATCCCTAACCAAAAGATCTCAGTAAGTTTGAACTGAGTGTGGAGATCTAATTGTCTGTACTCACAACAAGTATGCAGCTACCACTGAGGTGCAACGCAGTAATCATTGCTCAGCATGTCCATATTAAAAACAAAAACAAACCAACAATAAAAACCACCAACAACAGCAAACAACCTTTAAAAATTACCAAGCTATAATTTCTGTAGGAGCTTCTGCCAACAGATCCCTAAAATTTTCTTCGTAATAAATATGCTTGTATCTACCAGGAAACATGTCACTTTTTGTATCTTCTTCACTGCTTCTTTTAGTGTCTACAGTGTGGGGGATTATGAACTTCTGAAAATTATAAGCATATGCTCATGTTCCCTTTCAAATCTTGCCATGAGTGATTTGTTCAAGGGAATGTGGGGAGGAGAACTAATTCAGCTCTAAGTCTCCATGGCTTCTGCTTGGTGCCATAATCTACTTACCATCCTACTTGATGGGGAACGACGCACACAGCAGAGTTAATAGATACTCACAGAAGGACAATACAATGTGCCAGTCACCAGTATCCGATTCTTTGACTACAGACTTTTTCCAGCTCTGTCTGCTCATGAAACTCTTCAAAGCTCCATCTGGAAATGACTGGTGACTACAACTGTGCCACTGTGAATCTGGGAAGCTCCCGCAGACAAATTAAAGCAGGAGGAGACTGATGGTCCCTTGACTGTGCACACACTGACCCCGACACCTGCCTCTAGCCTCTTCCCTTCCTGAGTTGCAACATTAGCTAATGTGTTCTTGATTGCTGCTACTCTTAAGCAAATGAACTAATGGGAAGTTGTTAAATGCAGAGCAAACAATTAATTAAACACTTTATTTTTGTGCTGTTTAGAAAAGGAAAACTAAGCCAAAATGTGACTTTCTTCCCAAATCATTTCCAGTTCTCACACGTTTTCTTTTTATCAGCATGGCACCTGCTCTGCTAATGACCTGCCTTTTCATAACGTAGACTTAATGGCACAATAAACACCACTGTCTGACAAATTGATTCAGTTAGTTTCTCAGTCTCATCTCGACTGTTTACAAAATGTTTTGTTCACATTTAGGACTCTGTTTTATGGACTTGATACATGCTAGAAGATACCTCTCCTGTTCATGTCTGTGAGGTCAAAACCTTCCACCAGAAGTGACAGGAATTGTTAAGTCTTAGTATTCACTCAATTTTAGCTTTTATAGCCTTTAAACTATGAAGATCCTTAATGAGTTTTGTGGGTTTTTTTTCTGATGTTAAAAATTTAATCCCAAGAACTGTCACCAGAAGCATATAAACCCACTAGAAAGAATCACGATCCTGTGTGGAAGAAGCTGGACTTATAGAAAAAAACATTCCCACAGCTTTGAACAAATTCAGTTTTAGACCTCCAGCTGATGTGGATGGTAGTGTTTTGGGGCAGTTGTACACGTCTATGCTGCAAAGGAACCATTCAGAAAGTAGGAAACTCAGGAGCAAGAAGATGAAGGGACTAAATAATAGAGGCTGACCAAGTTTTGAAACCAGAGTTCCTTACACCATTAACATCCTTTCTCAAGGGTGTGCTCTGTAAATCCCTTTTCATCTACCTTAATTTTCAGGGGGCATTAAACTCAGTTGGAATTTTGCTTCTGGGCTAAAACTTACATCAATGCTTTTAGTCAGAAAGCAATTTTGTTTTGCATACTTTGAGGAAAAAAAAAGGACTGCTGAGTGATCTCAAGCTTGCAAAGTTTGAAACAAACAAAAATAAACCAAAACCAAAATAAAAAAAAAAAAAAGAAAAAAAAAATGAACTTAGTTTTCCTGAAGATGCTTTTTAGTATTTACATAATGGATTTGTATTTTTAAAAAGAAAATTTTGCAGACCATTGAACCACAACACAGTAACTAAGTGAGTTTGCTACTGAATCATTCAAAACAAGAGTTATTTAGCTTTTAGAAGCAAAACATATTGTTGCATAAGACTCTGAAAGGGCTATTACAGTTTTTGTGCCTCATTAAAATAAAACCATCAAATAATACCTCCGAACATAGGTTGGGAAACCATAACCTGTAATGAATCTATGAATATTTATTATAGCACAACAGCAACAAATAAGAAGTAGCTTCGACCTTATGGTATATAATGCAGCTGGGTGGATAATCTGAATATTACAAAATTGAGAATTTACCAAACGTAAATAACAGAAAGCATTTACACAAATAATACAGCTAAAAAGACAAGCAGACACAAATCTCCCCACTGTGTTGGACCAAAGGGGCCTCTGCCCCAGCCTTCTGCCACTATCAGCAGCAAGAGGGGAGGGTCAGCAGCATCTCATGACATTCACCATCCTCTGCTACTTCAATCAGGTCTTGTGAGAGGATACTTCTTGCTGATCCCCCTCTCCTGACCTTCCTGAGGTCATCTTTCAGCCCATGTCCGAAAGATATCAGTGGTTCTGGCATAGCACTCAAACAGGCTGATCCTGTTCTGGTTCACGTATCCAAACTGTGTCATGTCTATGCTTATGTTGGGGATATAGACATAGCCCATATTTATAGGTGGCATTAATTTCCTGCCCTTGTCTTATTACTTTCCTCATAATTTCCAACAGACATTTTGGATTTTCTGGTTTTAACTGACAATTCTTTACTATGATTTGGTTGATATTTTTGACCCCTGCCAAGCACAGGGGTAGCGTTTTCTGGGAAATCTGCAAAGACTAATTTAGAACGTATAGTGTGTAGGTAGCTAGAGCTATTTTTCCCCTGTGCATTACTTCACACCTAGCAATGCTGAATTCCATTTACCATTTTATTACTTAGCCTCTCTGTTTCATCCATATGCAACAATTTATCTGCACCATCAGCTTCAGGACTGTCAAATCTAAATAAGTTTGAGTAAATGCAAACTCTGTCACTTCACTACTCCATGCTTTTCCCATATCATTCATGAATATTTTGAACAGCTCCAGTTCTATGGTAACTTCCACTCTATTGGATTGTGTTAAGCAACCGATTTTAGCAGGGGTCATTGAAAAGTGATAACTTTTTAGTAGCTTGTTATTAATTCATAAGGTTTTCTATCTTCTCACAATGACTTGCCCAAAAGTTTGTTTTACACAGATTTATATTTTACCAAAGTAACTTTTTTACCTTCCCAGAACCTCCTGAAAATCCAAGTGTATTTTATCAGCCTAAGGAATCCTTTTCAACATGTGCTTTGACTGCTGTGGTGAGCTGTGAAATGCATAACTTTGTGTTCTGCTGACACTTCAGTTCTAGAACATTTTCTTTCCAGATTCATTCCCTGTATGGGAATCTCCTGATTTCCCTCAGACTAAGTACCAAGTTAAATAGTTAATTTAGCTTTTCTGTTAGTGGCTTCACTGAGTACTTAGGAACATTGTACAGTTTAAAGGTCACTAATAACTCCCCAAATGAGTAAAACTGAGAACTATATCCACATCTTATTGCTCCCAGAGGATGTAACACTGTCAATTGGTCTGCATATTTGTAACTTAACCAGGATGACTCTTCACTGAAGACAAAAGTTCAAGTCTGTAAAATGCTCTTGACCTTGAGGTCATGGTGACTGGGCTTTCATTTAGTCACATCAGGCTGTAAGTTTCTGCATCGTGTAAATGTTTTGGTACTTTTTTTCCTCTCCATCTTTATTCTATAGTTCATGTTAGAAGATCTGTTCTTTCTGAAGAAAAAATCAGAAGGCTTAACTTATGTCCCACAGCAACACTTAACCGTTTTCCTAGGTTTTGATTTTTTTGTTTGGTGATCTTTTGGTGATTGTTTTCTTGTTTCACAAGAACGTTGTAACATTAAAAAGTTCAGCATGCTCTGGCAACTCAAAGAGTATGTTCCTATGGTAGCAGGACAGCACTGTGCCCTGAGGCTGTGCAGGACTGAGCTCAGTTCAGAGGACCCTGAAGTCTGCTCTGATTTAACCAAGACAGCATCCACTTCTAGTTGCTATTATGTTGATGAAAAGTGTAACAGAGTCAGTCAAGGCCTACCCTGCAACTCTGGTCACTCTGCTTACTTCATAGCGCAGCACTGCTGGTGGCACCAATCTTTTCTGTGCTGATCACTTCTGTGATGGGACAGATGTTTCCAGGCAGTTTGTGAGGGTGAGATACAGCAGGCACTGACATATTGCTGCTTAATTCCCAAAAGATCTCATTTTTTTCTCTTTTTGTGCAAAAAGCATACACCTTCTGAATGAGAAGACAATACACTTTCTAAATCTATCTAGGACAAACTGACATGATTTCTCTAATGTTGTATTCTAATTAATGCTGGATAAAAAGGGATCTACATTTATACAAGATACCATCTGCATTTCTAGGTTTCAAGTCATTAATTCATCTTCTGAAGTAAACCTTTGTAAACAAGCTGCTGCTCTTCATTGGAGAAAATAAACTTGAGGAACAGTATTTCAATTATACCCTCCCAAAGTTGAATTTCCTTAACACTGGTCTTTAAAACTCACCAGGATCTTCTAAAATTTATAAATCAAAATATTCCATCTTCTGTTTGAGAATAATTATGATTTAGAGGTGGGTTTTTGTTTTTGATTTTGTTTTGTTTTTAAGATACATATTTCTTTTTAGTTCCCTTAAGGATATACAAATTGTCTTGATCTAAGTAATATAACCTTCTTGCTAACATTAATTAATCTCCTCCATTACAGAAACACATTTTCCCGCAGAGTATTTCTCCTTCCCTCTGGCAATGCAGGCAACAGAAAGAAAGAATAGAAAAGTCACCTCCTTCATACAATGTGTGTGAATGCACAATGCAGGGACACTCCCACTAGAGTCTCTAGAACTAGGAGCACACAGACACCAGAGATCTCCCCTTTTTTTCTCCAAATCAGGTTTTCTGTTGCCCGCTGAGGATTCTTCAAGCCTAACTGCGATGTATAACATTGAAGTTAGGATCACTTTAGTTGGTAGCAGGGTTAAAATTGAAGGCATATAGCTACCCACATTTATCAGTAGAAGAGGTCAAATTCTTTATGATATGTGACCAATTTGAAAAGATTTACTTGTGCTTGATTTCTCTGTATTTTTCACTCTCAGTGGAAAGATGAGCAGATGAAACATGGCAGTGAGCAGACCACAAATTTTTGAAAAGCAATTACTATTTAAACATTTTGTGGTATGCTTCCTGTTTTTTGGTGCTGATATATATATATATATATATATATATATATATATATGGGACCTAGAAGATTTGACCAAATCAAAGGGAACCTTTATTTTCACTTTCACAAGTTATTTGTCATTAATCCTTGAGAGGTTTAGGGGGAAAAAAAAAAAAAAAAAAAAGGGTATTTTTTGCAGGTAGCGTGTTACTGCACATCATCTAAATTACAGTAAATAACCATGTAAGTGTTAATATCTCACATCAAATGTGTGTAAAAGGTGGCTTCTTCCCATTCTTTTTCACTATGTGTCAGGGACAGCAGTACACAAGCTGTCTGGTGAGCTTGAGTAGAGGAAACCCAGCTAGCTCTGCTGCCAAAGAAATATCCATGGAGCTTTCGTCCCTGGCAGCATTGCCACAACAGCCTACAGCAATTTAATTGCATGCTAAGCTAGCAGAAAGCTGGCATATCAAAACAAAAACAAAAAACGAAAAACAAAACAAAACAAAACAAAAAATCAACAACAAACAGAATTGTTAATTGTTAATTGTTTTAAATGGCTTAGTGTGCTGAAATGGCCCAACAGAAGTCCAGAGAAGAACTGGAATTAACAGGGAGAGCCTGGGATGTGAGGAAGGATGCAGTGATCAGTGGCTGAATTAGTGAGGTCTACCACATAACAGCAGCCAATAAGTTTATGTTACTTTTTAAGCCATGAGCCTTCTTCTGTCTTTGAATGTTGATCACAGTTTGGCTGTTGTGTGGGACCTGTCAGGATATGATCTTCCTACATTGATGCACCAGGTTTCTTGAACAGGTCACCCAAATTACCTGGCATTGTTCTCCTACCTCGACTAAATTTATGACACTAATGAACTACAAGTAGCACACTGAGATAATCAAACTGGAATGAAAGCAGAGCTCTCAAATTCAGCAAAACGTGTTCTGCAATCCTGTTTATCTCAGTAGTTCCCAAACCAGGATCCCTAGTGAGACAGACAAGCATATCTGTGTTATAGCAAGCTTTAACTAATTTTGCCAAAAATAAAATTAAAATATAATAATAATAATAATAATAATAATAATAATAATAATAATAAAGGGGGTCAAAATCAAACAAACTTGTCAAACTTTCCAAGTGCTTGCAATATTCTTCATAAGACTTTTCCAAATGACCCTCAGGGACAGGTTCCTTGTCTCCATGCTCATCCTCACAGCAGACTTTTGTCCAACTGTCTCACAATATTCTGTCTGTTCCACCATGACACTGTATCCTTACATGCCAGGCTACAGTCCTTCTCCCTCTGAGGAGGGGCAGCAAACGTGCTGAAAACTCAGAGCTGGATGTGGCAGATTCAGACTCTGGATGGTAAATAACCTTGAACAGGATTTATTACTGTCACAAACCTCTTTCATTAGAAATCCCTCTGGCAGACCCTGACACCAATCCCTGTCTCCTATTCTGAGGTAGAAGGGAGCATTTTGATTTCATCTGCAGAATTTTCATATTGATTGTTTGAATTTAAAACATGACAGAGAGGAAGACCCTTATCCCAAGGCTGCTGTTTATTTCAAGGGCCCTGACAACTTCTTCCATTTGCCATCTATTCCAGAAATTGTTTTACCTTGTCTGAAGGCTTTCCTTACTGTTCTCCTCCCCAATATAAAGAACATCTTTCCTATATTCAGTATCAGCTCTCAGAGTCGGTAGGAGTTGACTCTTGCCCTCCATATAGTCAGTGGTTTGCAACTGGACTCTTTTCTAAGAATTACTCAGTGGAAGCAACTGGTTAAAAGGGATTATGTAGTACTGCAGATCATGCAATGACCATGATATTTGAGTTCAAGACAACGAGCAGCAGTCTTGCTCAAGGCTGGTCCACCTTTCCTCCCTCTACAGCAAAGGACCAGCACTAGCTGTGATTCTTATTGTGACTCCTCTCATATATTCAGTCTCGATTCTCCATCCATACCTGGCAAATACAACTGTTTTCCAGGCTTGGAAATGGACAGAGGAACTGTTTAAGAAATGTGAATATATAAAAATTTCATTTTTCTTTTTTTTTTTCATTTTTCAGGTGGCGAAATGGTTTAATGTTTTAACAACAAGACCTGGATGCTAACTAAATTTTACTAGAATGTTGCCTTAGCAACCATACAAAATATTTCAGTCATTTCTGAAATGAGCTCCTGTTCCATGGGAGGTGCCAGGAACCACAGTAATAATGGCAAAGCATGGCACCTCTGTATGCTGTTGTCTCGCCCTGTCTCCCCTTGCCTGCTATGAACATGCCTGAGATGGATACAACATGGACTAATGAATAAGATGGGACTCTTATTATTGTTATGAGGCATTATGAGGAGACAGAAAATGTAAACCTTTTCTTGAACCCTTTTCTTTGCAATCTGAGGTCAATAATGCCCTGAACCTATCACTCTCTCTTTTTTCCCCTCAACACCAACATGTAACGTCCAGCTGTACTGGAATTATGGTTCTCCTTCTACGCTTTTTTTTTCTATTGCACCTTGAACTTAACCTGATCATGTCCTTTTTTTAAATAAAAAGCCAGAGTTTTTTGTTTGTTTGTTTGTTTGTTTTTCTTAAAAGGTCTATTTCATGTCTCAGGCAATGCTGCTGTACCATGGCAAGTGAAGCCATATTACAGGTTTAAAAAAAAAAAAAAAAACTTGACATGATGCAATAACAGAAGTTAATGTGCTAACCCTTTGGCATTACTTGAGCACATAATATTGGATCAGCAATGTACCCCTATGCCAGAGTGTGTAAAGTAATTCAGTAATTATCATTAATTACACTATTTTAGTCAGCTATTTAATGTTAAAATAAAACATAATATGACAATCCAGGCTTCAAATTAGAGCTCAAATTCCATTACAAGGGATCCAGAGAAGAATTTTTCACTGTCCAAGGACAGGGCAATTCTTTTGAAGCCAGAATGGCAGCACTGCTCCCTGCGAGCTCCAGCTGGGACACCCACCCCACCTTCCAGCAAACAACTCCATTGCATAAATAGCAAAATCCCAATCCCAATATCTCCAATACAACAAGTTATTCTGTAATAAAAGTTGAAAACAATCAGTCTGTAACTGAAGAAGACAAGACAATGAACCCTTTTAAATAGATGGGAACCATGATCTATTTCACTGTAACCAAAGCAAATGATAAGAGAAGTTTATATCATCACATTATGTATCTCTTTCTGAAAACTTCCTATATCCTAAAGCATTTGTTTTCCTCAGCCTCCCTGGCCTTCTTTTGTCTCTGATTTATTTGTGTTTATAGCACTGGCAATATTTGTGGCTCATTTTCCTATTTTCCTCATCCCAACGTGGGCACTGGTGATTCTCTGTCTTTGCTTTCTGGATGAAAGCATGTCCCAGCTCTTTCAGCTTTCTGACTTTGGTTTGCCTTGGTTATACCTTCTGCTCTCCACACCAGATATGTGACCTTACCTATCAGAAGAAGATGGCTGGCCCATTTGTGCATATGGTGTGTTTCTGTACCACGTGGCAGTTCTGTATGCCTGACCAAGCTCCGTTGGAGGATATACTCCAAGCTTGGGGGCTGTACATCAGGTTTTGAGGAACTGCCTTTTAGAGTTAAGCACTTCAACCATTAGCAGATCTCTGACCTCTCTCCATGGCTTTGGCCTTACCTAAAATCTGACTAGCTCACTGAGCCAAAAAAAATAAATACCTAGCTGAGGTGACCTAGTGGGATGGGGCCGTGAGACGCTTGGCTCCTCATTATATCCCAGGACTAATTGTCCTGCTTCACCTCACAGAGGTAAAGTAAGGTAAAATGTAATGAAGATTATGAGACCTTCATATAACTTAGTATGGAAAGTAGACCCATCATTAATAGGACTGAAAAGGACCTTGAAAAATCCTTTGTTCCATTATCTAAAAGAAATAGGCAAACACAATTTCTTCCACTCCTTCACTTTCTATCCATCTTGCTTTTCCTTCATCTTCTTATTTTCTTTGTCTCTTTCTTCTTAACTCTGTAGCTGGCTTCTTTAACCCTCCAAAGCAGCTGGGAATATGGTCCAATTGCAAGGTTCTACTACTGGGAATAAAGTTGATTATAATAAATAAGGAGGCAGAAAACTGCTGCAGATTAAATAAAATGCAACGCATGAGTCATTAAATATTAAACCAAATTTAGACTGCATAGCCAGTCTCAATCTGTTTTTACTGGTGGTAAATGATGGGCTTATATAATTTCCAGCATCCTGATGGATGATATGGCATCAGGTTTTTAGGTTAAGGAAGACAGTGAAAAGGGTGTTTTTTAACTTTCTTATTAAAAGGCCGGTTCCTGTATAGCACTGAGGAGTCTGGATGACTCACTACCTTTCTGACCAGGCTCTCAGTTTCTCCAGTGTTAATAAAAGCTGCAGTGTTTTGGAGCAGTTTTGTCTGGGCAGTTTGTAAAAGGTCCCCAAATGCAAACTTGAGAATTGATTACACTTGTCTAGTTTTAATGAAAATGAACAATGTGGATGGGAGTAGAGTTTTATAATTACCAGGCCACTGAAATTGAAAATAGAGGAGATGTTCCCCAAACCTCTGAAACACCACTTCCCTCCAGCCAGGCTCACCACCACATGGTGACTGAAGAGAGATACACTCTGCTGAAGAACCACTGTTCTGCTGCAAGGGAGAGAAAATAAATATTAACCTCTGATCCACAAAAGCTCTGGAGCTTCTGGCAATTAAGATGTTATTTAATAAGTTGCCATGCTTTGAATTACTAAAATGAAGGGTTGGAGGAATCTCTCTGCCATACTGCTCCTTTCACCGTTCTCAGACTCAGGTATCACAGCCACCTGAGGAGGTTAGAGAGCTGTAATTAAATTAATAAAGCATGGCCTGGCTACTAGGAAGAAGGACAGAGAGAAAAGTGATTGCAGGTAATTGCTGGGAATACTGCTGTCATTTTTTTATTCTTTCTGCACTTGAGACGTAATTTTTTGCTACTCTTGTGCTTGATGGGGTCTTCAGCTGGAGATCACCAGCCAAGCCATAATTTTTCATCAAAAGTTAAAAAGAGGTTGAGATGACACAAAAAAATGCCAGCTCTCTCCCTCTCTCTTTTTTTTTTCCAGTTGACTTGAAATGTAAAGGATTTTTGTGATATTTTTTATTGAAATAAAGCACCCTTTTCTGAGAAAATTAAAAACAAAAAAGCAAGCTTCTCAGTGACTGGAAAGGATTCTCTCCTGGTTTCAGTTAGGACAGAGTTAATTTTCCTCCTAGTAGCTGGCAGGGTGCTATGTTTTGGATTAGGATGAGAAGAGCGCTGATAACATGCTGATGTTTTAATTGTTGTAGAGCAATGCTTACACCAAGCCAAGGACTTTTCAGCTTCTCGCTCTGTCCTGCTAGCGAGCAGGCTAGGGATGCAGCAGGAGCTGGGAGGGGACAGACCCAGGACAGCTGACCCAAACTGGCCAAAGGGGTATTCCATACCATCTGACGTCATGCTGAACAATATATAGGGGTGGCTAGCCGGGGTGGAGGGGGGGGCGGCTGCTCGGGGATAGGCTGGGCATCGGTCAACAGGTGGTGAGCAATTGCATTGTGCATCACTTATTTCGTACACATTATTATTATTAATACTATTATTATTATTATTATTATTATTATTGTTATTATTTTTCCTGTCTTAATAAACTGTCTTTATCTCAACTCACAGGCTTCACTTTCCCGTTTCTCTCACCCATCCCGGAGAGGGAGGTGGGAGGGTGAGCGAACGGCTGTGTGGTGTTTGGCTGCCAGCCGGGCTAAACCACAACAGATTCCATTAACAAAATTAAACATTTTTAAAACAGTTTTGAGACAAGTATCCTTAGTTGGATGAGGACAGCCTGCCTCACCCAGCTCTCACCATAGAATTCAGATCTGCACCATGCTTAGGGCATTTGAAAGATGTGAGACCTTTAGATGTAGGGATTTGGTTCAGCTTATCAGAAAAAGAAAAGCCACCTGCAAGATTTGGATCTATATCCCCATAATGGCTTTTTGAACTTCCCCAATAGTGTTTTGATCCGGAGTTTTTGATTTAGGCTCACCTATGTTCACTTATCAGAGTTGGTTTCCTTCCTATTTAGAGCATACGTCTGACAGCTTGAACTCCTGGCCTTGCTTTCAAAAGCTGTAGGGTGAATTACAACTCCTTCTAAGTAAAAAATGAAACAGTGGGGGAGTCCATTTCTGATTTCGCTAAAACTTTCCTGGAAAATGAGCCTTAAAATGGTGGCTTTCTCTCTGATCCAGCAAGATGGCTGTTTGGATGTGGAGCAAAAGGTGAAGGCAGCCTGCAACGAATTTTGGATTTGCCACATGATTTGGGGAAAGAAGGCTTCAGCCGTGTGGTCTATATATGTTATAACAGCACCCCAAGCATCCCAGGTGATAAAAGCAACTGTCTGTGCTGGTCGTTGAAAAGGTAGTTGCTGCTCTACACAACTCAGATTTTTTTCTCATTGGAATGGAAAGGGAAACAGTCCTGATGACCCATCAGAGAGGAATCCAGTTTTCCTGCTTCCCAAACTTGAGCAATATATAACTGCATCAGAAATGAAAGATAAGAAGCAGCAGGCAAAACCTAACTCAGACTTTTGCCTTGGGGACTACTGCAGTTTTCTGTTCTGGGACTGCCTTCCCCAGAAGCTGATATGAAGAGGAAGACACTTATTTTTCACTCTTCTGGTAAAATGGCAGCAGGCAGCAGGTCATTTCTATCCCTCGCAGCTTTTCAAATCTCATGCAGACAGATATCCACTCTGGGAAAAGCAGGAATTGTGGAAGACTGACCTTAGCATTTCTTTTATCAGATTGCTATCCATTAACTGGGTTACTGTGCCCTCTCTATCCATCTCTCTCTCTCCCTGTGTAGTGGAGGTAATACAGCCTTCTGGAAGGAAACAGGCATGCATATTCATGGGACAGCTTGTGATAAATGCCATCATTGACTCCGTACTTTGAGGTTTTGTTAGTGGTGGGGATTTTTTCTGCCTTTACAAACCCCATGTAAGCTCAAATTTAGATTCAGAAAAAGTGTTTGACTTTCCCTTGATTTAGTGCAGATCAAGAGTGCTGCTCACTTGAGCAGTCGCACTAGGACTTTTTCTGCCTGTGGTTCTGAGAAGGAAACTCTTTGAGTGTGTTACACAGCTGAGTAAACAAAAGGAAGAACTGCTGTGGAGCTGGAATATAAAGCCCTGAGGCTGAGAGAGAACAAAAAGTAGAGGATACATTTAAAGTCCTTACATTTAGAAGAGTTGCAGCTAACCTGTGACTGTTAATGTCTTGACTGAAACTCATCTTCTGAGCACACTGTGGGGACTGATCCTGCTCCCTTTGGGAAGCCAGAGTTTACAGCACCCTAGTGACAATGTTTGGTATCTTACAAAACTGGCATGGCACAAATTAGTATAAACTGAAGTTAGACAACAGCAGAGTCCCTGGATGCCCAGCTCCTTTTTAGATAAATTCTGTCCTGAGGAGCACAACAGCCTTGTAGTGAAATGCTCGTACAGAAAAGGAGTGCGGGGCCTATGGTCCAAAAACATAGAAGTGGAATGGCCAGGAAGGATTCTCAACATCCATTAAACTACTTCTTTGTAGCTCCCAGATCAAATCAGCAAAGCCCTGATCTGAATCAGAAGACAAATTTGGAAACATATTGAGAAAGTTCCCCCCAGTGCCCTGGGGACTTCATCTCCAGAGTTCAGGCTCAGACCCATTTGTGTGGGGATGCTCAAGGGCTAGTTCCCACCTGCTCCTGCTGGGAGCTTACACCAGGACCTCAGCCTGTATCCTCTCACAAGGTATAAACTGTCCTTCTCTGCAGCGCTCAGTGCTGTGAGTTACAGGGTATTGTGCTCATGCCTGGAAGCTGAAAAAAAAGGTGCCCAGTGAAGCTTTATCATCTATACCCAGGGGAAATGCAGGTGCTTCCAGGGTAAGACTCTCATTTCTGGACTGGAGCAGATATTTGTGTGGGCTTTGATAATTCCTTTGTGTTAAAAGAGAGAGAATTGTCACAAAGGGGATTCAGTGCAAGCTAGAAAGTATATAACTTTGACATCTTTATTTGTTTTTTCTATCTGTGTTCAGGTTAAAATACTGTTAGATTTCCTTAGTTATTTTAGTAGGACAAAAATGCAGTGATTACATTTAACAAAGCATAATGTGTAGGTGACACCCCATAGGATAGAAAAGCATGCAAGCGATTGGGTATGCAGTTCCTTCATCAGCCCTAACAAAGATGCAGCAAGAGTCAAGCTGTGATCTCTGGTTAGAAACAATGCCCTCAGGTTAGCCTAAATGTGTTCATCAGTTAGGCACTTGAAGGGAAAGGGACATTGGTACCCAAGAGGAATAGAAATGCTCTTAACAAGGGGAAAAAGATTACAGGAACTGAGGAAGAGAAACAAGCGGTGAGCATCTGTGAAACAGATAGAGGTTAGCAGAGGGCAAGGTGAGAAGCAGTTTGTTACAAGACATAAAATCAACATAATTGTTGAGTTTTTGTTGCACTTGTGCAGCTGGGTATCAGTGCACTTTGACCTTGCCTAAGCAATGTGCAGGCACAGACAAAGCCTTTGCCAGGAGAAGAACCCCTGTCCCTGCTCTCCCATAAGCCTTGTCCCCACTCTCCCAGGAAGCACTGAACACATTTCCACATGCACAGAAGCAGAACATTGAGCTGATCTGCACTTCAGTTGAAATTTTGCAGTACGTTCCCCAGCTGTTATATTTCAGCCTTAGGGCATAACATTCGGGGGTGAATGGCAGCTCTTCACTCTGCTTGCTCTCCTCTGAAGAGGGTGTTTGTCTGAGTGCTCACTACATCTGGCTTTCTTGTTTGTGCCTTTGGTTTGTGTAATTGCCTTAATCTGAATTTCAAGGCTGACACCATGCCTGACCCTTTTCTGTTCACTTCTGTATAATGTATTACATCCAGCCTTCTTACTTCTTCTTTTAACTAAAAAATACAGAGGTTTAATGACTCACTTCTCAGTCAAGTTTATTTCCCAAAACAATATGCATGCATGCATGTTTATGTATCACAGGATTTAACTTCTTGTTTCCAGTACTCTGTTGCATGCATTTACATTACAAAGATTTATGAAAAATAAATCATAAAAATATGTGTCTAAGTTAAAAGCATGCCCCATAAAAACATTGCAGCACTTACTGATTTTCTCACCAGTGTGTCAGATTCTCACTTTTTTTTTTTTTTACCCTTCAGCTGCTACTACTGAGGCAGACTGTCCTGGTGCTGGGTAACAGTGATTTGGTATCCAGGTGCATACACACATGTGCAGATGCAGCAGGCTTAATTGCTGTTTGCTTTGTAATTTAAACCTCTTTAATTTTCTATTTGTTAAATGAGGAACATGCAACATTTATGTAATTAATTTGCTCAAATAGTTCAGCAATTAAGCTAGCCGGTTTAGTATCTATCTCTGAGGCCACCTCAGAGTGGCCTTCCTGGCTACTGTAGCTCTGGAGTACTCCTCCTCCTCTGTGGTGCATCACAACTTTCTCCAACAAGAGCCCATTGACCTCCTTGAACTTTCTCTCACACCTACCTACCAAGCTAGTTTTCACCTGAACTCTCTGAACTTGTAATCTCATTATCCCTTCTTCCACTGCTCCCTCACCCTGCCCTCTGTCTCCTTGCCAAACTCCTGGTCACCTCCACCCACATCCATTCATTCTCCCATATTAGCCTTCACCTGACCAGCCTACCCACACTATCACCACCCTGTGCTGCTCTGACAGTTCCTCTGCTGCTTAGCAGACTGCTGTACATCCATCCTCTCTCTCTGGTCCTTTGTCCTCTGATACCATCTTAGGACCATAAAGTCAATTGAACATTTGACGTAGGAAGTATGAAGGTGATTGTGCTCATGTGTATCTGAGCAAGACAATAGAGGTTATAACAAAACTATAACACCAGACTGAAATTCTCATTACAAAAACAAAAACTAACAAAAACACATTGCAAGGTTGGAAAGATTGGACGAGATCTGCAAGATATATTTTATCCTACTGTGTTAGATCTAGTTATCCAGAAAATAGGAATAAAAGACAAAAATAAAAGTAAATTAAAAAAAAAATCTTCCTGGTCCTAAGTCTCTATATTATATATTAATAGTATATGTATCAACATGTATAACAAGACCTCCAGAACTGATAACACAACTCACTATTCACAGGTATCTATCTAGTACTGGAGTTTGTCTGCCTGTGATGTTAATGACAAGGATGCTGGAAGGAGAAGATCACCTAGCAGACTAACATAAGGACTTACGTCATTGTGTCAGACATTCATATTGGTTAATAGTTAAAATACTTGCACAAAAATTCTGTCAGTCTGATAAATTTTAAGTGGCTGGTTGCAGAAAAGATATTTTTAACTTCAGCTGTTGTGAATTTCCTGTATATTTATAAAAATAAAATGTTCTTTCACACTTGAAGTAATTCATACTGATTTTTTTTTTCTGTCAGTTAGCTGGATTTTTTTTTCTTATTGAACCAAAAAGAATCATGACTGTTCCTTGGCTGGCAACCATGATAGTCTTTATGTTTCATAATGCAATAAGAAATTTTGCTAGAATGCGTTTGTTATTGTTTTGTCATCCCCCCCGCCCCCTTTCTTTTTTCTTCTGAAGTCATCTATTTCTCTCCCTTAAGAAAGCAGTGCCATAAAGCTTGGTTTTCACTGTATAATTCCAGCTCCAGGCTTTGCCCTGTTAGCAGAGCTCAGAGCCCACCCTACCTCCAGATATCCCACAGAGCCATCTACTGGTGCAAGAACACAAGGTTGCCAGACCACAAGCCACAAATTACCTTTTCTGAGTATTTCTGCCTCTGGTAAAACCCCAGAGTTAGGGCCAGCCTCCTTCTGACCCTCCTTATTCAGGCTGGCCTAGCAGTACATTAGGTGATGGGGAGTTGCTGCAGGGCTTTTCCCTCATTCATTTTCACTTTGTGCAGTCCAGGGAATAGTTTTATGGGTAGATATGTCATAAATTTGTTGATGTAAGCAATACACTGTTGATAGGAAAAAAAAAAAAAAAACAGCTTATACATGTTAATCATCTGAGTTGATTTGCTGTAAGAGGTACCTAGTTGCTTTGCTGCGGTAAATTAAAACAGAGAAATATGAGCTCTCACCATTTAAATTCATGGTGAATCACTTGAAAAATGAATATACCAAATAAAATGCCCTGGGTCCTGAACTGACTGCCTTCTGAAGCCTGGATGCTTCAAAAAACAGCTCTGCATTATACATCCTTGAAATTTCTTCATATTTTAATTTCAAGCATGGATGTGTGTAGTTCTAATAATTGATCCCTTATGCACCTTTCTCTCAGAAAGCAAAGCATACTCAATCTTATGTTTGTACAGTGATCCACGCCAAGGGGTTAGCCTTGAGTTTTCCATGCTTTTGTCCTAACTTTGTTGCTAATAGAGATAATGTGTCACTGTTGATGAAACACCTAATGATAATCACAGCAAAAATACTTAGTAGTTCCACGGTATTTTGAATTTTCAAAGTAAATACCATATATCAATTGTCTCTAGAACAAGCCTTGGAGTAAGGTAAGCATTAATACCCTCATTACAGACCCCATTATTGTTCTCATTGTGTTAATCAGGAGATAACATTGAAACATTGCACAGGAACTACGAGGTCTAAGGGCTGACATCTGTAATAAGACAGGGTTTCAGGAGGTCCTGGGCCAGAGTACCAAACCAGGTGTACGTGATGCTGTGGTTCAACCTGAGCTTTATGCTAGCAGAAACCCAACCTTACTTCCAGAAAGAAGTGTCCTTGTAGCAGTGTCCCAGATACTCCCAGGAAAAAAAGAATAATAATAATAATAATAATAATTTTAGCCTGGATTAGTTCCCCCATGAAGTTCAGAAATAGCCACACAGACGTTAAAACAACAGTAGTGTTAGGACAGGAGAAAGCAGAGAGAGTTGTCCTCCTCTTCCCTTTGAGTGTGAACAGCAAAGCTGATTTAGCCAAAGAGAATGGGCAGGGAGGTGGTCACCTTGCACGAGAGGATCCATGCTGCAGCAAGGGGGATGAAGCTGCTTCTGATGTACGGCTATTATGTTCAGATCAAAATGAGGAACTTGTTTTCTTTAGTGGGTGGGATTTTGAAACCAATAGATTAAAATATTGCATTATTCATCAGTACATTAAACCATTAAATATTCAGCACAAGTTATAACAATGAAACAGATCAGGTAAAAAATTTCCTGTCAGTAATGCCACTTTGAGCATATATTTTCCAAATGTATAAATGTATACTGGTAAAAGCAACCTGTTTTCTTCCTCTAAGCTGAGATAATTGTCAAAAAAAAAAAAAAAAAAAAAAAGAAAATCTTTTGCTTATATGCAGATATTTATTTCCAAATACGGTAAAATAATTATTAGACATTTTCTAAGAATATCATGATGTTGATTTGCAAACTTGCTCATGTCAAAAAGAGATGGTCTCTGTATGGCTTTGTGGACAGTTAGATTGATCAAACCTTTAACAGTTCTCAATATCTCGAAGTTTAAAGTCATCTCAGGTTTGTTTTCAGATCCCAGGTATGGCTAATAGAGTTGTTCCTTAGGAGGATTTTTTCACAGATCGAAGATCAAAATTTCATTGAGGATGTAGAAAAATAATTCTAATATCTCTGGAAAAGCAACGTTTGCAGAATGAGAAGCCAAATGTAATCTTGCCCTGTGATCAGCCAATGTTAGTTTTGAAAGGGATGTCTGCACAGCTATCTGTTTGTGTGCCTTATGTTTCAAGCAGAATGTAGCTTAGTTTTGCAAAAGGAATAGGAATAACTTATTCTAATTGTCATTAAAACGTTTCCATTTAAATATCAGCTTCTACAGACTGTTACCCTGCAATGGTCTGTGGATGGCAAGTGCAAGGCAGCTTCTGTACACAGATAAATGGGCAATGCATGAATGGACACTGTGAAAGAGTGAAAGTCCTAGGGATTTAAACCAAGCAGGAGTTTATCCCTTTGGTAGGATGTTGTGCGGTTTCATTTAGGTTAAATTTATCACTTCTGGAGAAAAGAATAGAAACAACATTAGTTATTGTTCTCTTCAGTAACCTCAGGATTCTTGGTCCTGTTTTTCTGTAAGCAGCACACATAATGATTTTTCTCAATCTCTTTTTCTCTCTTTGAAACAGAGTACATTCTCTGACGGTAACCAGATATTAGGAAAGACTTTTTAAATGAGAGCTATGGAAGCTACAGTACAGTTTCAATATTACAATATAACCTTGGTTCATCTGCCCCTCAGTGCTCTGAAACTTTCTATTATCCAAAACACTGCCATGTCCCCCGATATCTATTAATTATGCTGACAATTCCTTTGAATATGTGAAACCTCTGTTATTCAGGCTTATTCAGCTTTCCCTATGGCATGTGGATAATCAGGGCTCTACTGTATTTCATTATTTTTCATAATGCTTTCTGTTTTTCAGAGGGCAGAAGCAGTCTCTATTTCTCTCCCCTTTGCAGAATGTATTAGACTAGCCAAAAAAATGGACATGGCCAGATGGGAAATGCAACCTCTCTGTGTCTCTAATACTACTTTTGTGTAATGCCAGCACTATGGATTTGGTTGCAGAATACATAGTCAACATACTCAGCAAGAGCAAGATGTGATTTTTCAGTTCAGTCTGCCTCATTTAAACAAAAACAAAAGCAAGTCTGATGATCTGAGAGGCAAAACAATCAACAAAATTCAAGTTGCCATTACTGAATGCCCCATTCTTACACCAGTCGCTTTAACAGCAACGTCATGTGCCTCTTAGAAATTTGTATGCTTATTCTCACAGCCCATATTGGAAGATGAAAAACTTCCCTCCCTGCACACAGGGAGTAACTGCAAACACTGCAAAGCACATTGGAGGCAGCATGGGGTACAGTTGCGTGTGTAGCTCTGCCTCTGAGCACTGAAGGCCAAGATTGGTCACAAGATTGTCCCAGTTTACTATGAAGAAGTACTGCCATGAAGTTTTGTGATTAATTAGTAAGAGGCCTGTTGTGTAAGACCAGCTAGAAGCTTCTAAATGTTCACAGAATCACACAATTGTAGGGGTTGGAAGGGACCTCGAAAGATCATCAGGTCCAACCCCCTGCCAAAGCAAGTTCCTTAGGGCAGGCTGCCCAGGTAGGCGTCCAGATGGGCCTTGAATGTCTCCAGAGAAGGAGACTCCACAACCTCCCTGGGCATTCTGTTCCAGTGCTCCGTCACCCTCACCAAGAAATTCTTTCGCATGTTGGTGCAGAACTTCCTGTGCTCCATTTTGTGGCCATTACCCCTTGCCCTGTCTCCACAAACCACTGAAAAGAGGTTGGCCAAATCCCTCTGTCTCCCACACCTCAGGTATTTATAAACATTGATGAGATCCCCAATGATGTTCTCCTTTTGCCTTGAATTAAAGCAGCATAACAAGAAAAATGTCAACAAATAGGGGATACACAGAAGGGTAAACTCTCCCTAAGTGATCCAAGATTATATGAATGACATGAATGCTACCTCGCTGAGGGTTCATGATCTGAAGCTTAAGGATGGATAAAAAGGACAGGACAACAGACCCCTGGGGTGGTTCTTCCTGCAAATCAAAGGCTCAGAGGCCTCCTGAGCCTGAGGTTGTTTCTTTTTTCATAAAAGCACTTGCAGATTTTTCTTCCTATAATATGTTAAATCTCTTCTTGAACTCCTCTGTTTGAATACATCCTGAGTGCAACAGTTTAATTGTGCAAAATATGGGGAATGAAGTGTATCTTTTCATTTGCTTTCTGTACACTGCCTCACAGTTTCCTGGGCTGCCTCCTCATTTCCTGTATTGTGTAAAGCCATAATATTTCTGTATTCATATTCTCCATGCACGTCAGGATTTTATTGACCTTTGCCAAGTCATCATGGGGTCAAGGCAGACAAGATCAAGTAGTTAAGTTTCAAACTAAATAAAGGGAAAAGAGTAATGTGTGTAGAATCCACCCCTGAATGTACTGCAGAATGAAAGGAAAATCAAATATCAAGAAAATAGGAATGAACAGAAGTGACTAGGAAAATGAACAGCAAAAAGAAAGGAAGCCTAGTGCTGCAGAGATTGGCCTATTATATTGATCAACCTGGACCAAACCAAAGGTCCTCACTGCCTAGTGGTCTACACTGGTCCCAACAGTGATTAATAACTGTGAGATTTGCCATTTGTCAGGATGAAGATCCAATTATTAAAATGACCATGCCTGTCCTACTGTCCTAGTTTAAGAAATTGAAGATTTCTTAATGTGAAAAGCTATGTTAATACAAGTTAGCTGGGCCATAAAGAAGACCTAGAACAAACAATGCTATATGTGAAATCAGACATAAATGGAATAACATAAACATAACAAAATAATGACTATAGTTGCAGTAGTTTTAGAAACAGATTTAAAAAAAAAAAAAAAGGAAAGGAAAGGAAAGGAAAGGAAAGGAAAGGAAAGGAAAGGAAAGGAAAGGAAAGGAAAGGAAAGGAAAGGAAAGGAAAGGAAAGGAAAGGAAAGGAAAGGAAAGGAAAGGAAAGGAAAGGAAAGGAAAGGAAAGGAAAGGAAAGGAAAGGAAAGGAAAGGAAAGGAAAGGAAAGGAAAGGAAAGGAAAGGAAAGGAAAGATGGCTGAGGGCCTTTGCTTGATACAGTAGAATGAATGAGAAGGGGCAGGATGGATAAAACAGACCACATTTGTGTAAAATTGCTCACAGGAAACATAATAAGAGATTCTATTGAGTAGTGCTGGAAGTTTGTTATAGATGCTCCCCCCTCCAGCTTCAGCATTGGATACGAATAGCAATTTCTGTAATGTTATTAGAGGAAGAGAGAAACTAGTGAGAATTGTGTCATTAAGGTAGACCAGCTTCCAGATATATACTGAAAAATAAATGTGACCAATAATCCAAAGGCTCAGATCCTCCTTCAGGTGACAGGAGACAGATTAGGCCACTAAGCAGTGAGGATAGAGTTGAGATGAAAGATATTCTCAGGGTGGCCCTGCATACTTTGTGTCAGTTTTCAATAAGGGCAGTAGTGTCAGCCATGTGGACAAATTCAGGCTGGGGACAAGAGAGCAGAAAAAGCATGACCACATCTGAGGCAAAAGGAAAAGTTGGAACTGGATGAACTAAAATTTAGGAAATCAGGCTGTCTCCACCCACCATTTGGAAACTGCAGGTACAAGAATTTTTAGTAAATCTTTCAAGTTCTTATGAATGAGAGTACACTCTTGGACAATAACAAATGTACTACCGGTATTGAGGTAACAGGGTTACGAGGAGAAGCGAAAAGTGAGCTCGGCAATTTCAGGTCTCCAAATCTGACCTTTGTAACATGCAAGAGTTGTGGCCTCTCTAAGAATATAGTTAGACTGAAAAATGAAAATGTAAAATCTTCCCTGTCTGTCAGAGCAGTGATGCTAGAAAGAACAGCCTGTCATAGGGAAGGCTAATTTCCTAACTGGAATTATTGAGGGAATATGATTCAGTGCATGGAAGAAATGATATGAAACAGCTGTCTGCAATGCCAGGAGCTGGACACAGTAGCAACAGCAATTTCCCGATTCCTATCATCATATTTCTTTTTGAAGCCTTGAGTTTTGAAGTTAATTAAGCATACACATGGCTCTAAGATTAGGACTTTATCTACTGAAATCAAAAAGCAGATTTTCCAAATCTATTTGTTAAATGATAAAGTGAGTGTCTTCAGTCTTCACAGCCAAAATCCTTGGTTGTTCTTTGAACATTTCAGTCTCAAATATCTACTGGATCTATTTAGTTACTTAAAGTGAGGCACATACAGTAATACTGTCTTTAAATAGCAGCTTAGTAAACATTGCATTCACTGTACAATTCTTATTCCAAGTGCTACAGGTTGGTGCTGCAAGTCGGGTGAGCTTTCTTGCCATGTGCTCACAGAAAAGTTTCTAAGGCATCTCCCAACCCCTTCATTTCCATTGCTGCTGTTCCTCCTGTCATATTCCCCAGTTTGCTCCAACCTCGCATCTCATTTCTATTCCCAGCAAATGCTATGGTACTACACCAGTTATAGATTTTAGTGATGATCAGACATATAAGTACTAACACTTATTTCTGGATAAACTTCCAAAGGGATGTCAAATGGCTGTTCACATTTCATGTACTTCATTTCCACAGCAAATTTTCTAAAGAAGAAACTGATACAGGGAAGGCATTTTGACTGGGATGTAACAGCCAAAGCCTAAAGTCTGTCCTCAGGAGACTATAGGTAATGAAATACGAGATTTTTAAAGAACACAAATAGTGGCAGCTGTTTTGAAAAACATGTCATCCAACCCTTTTACTTCTCACCAGTCAGGAAGGGAATGACACAAAAAGCTTGTATAAACATGGCTGGTGCCAAGTGCTCCAGCAACCCTGAACCAATGTGTCACCTTGTCTCACAAACCACACCACCAACACCGATTCACTTCTGCAAGGGCTGAGCACTGCTTTTCAGGAGAAACAGTGTATGTTCATAAGGGGTTGGGAATGGGGAAAATGCAACCATTACTTCAGCAGATATGTTGTACTTTCCTTTCCCCTCTTGCACTCCTGTCCTTCCACTGAACAAGGTCCCTGCATTTACTGCCACTATCATCGAGAAATTCAGCCTGTGTCTGTGTTACATACAGAGCTGGCACCTTTTTCACAACCCTATTCCTACACCCTTTATACCAAGGAAAAGTGGTTTTCCATCTTAAAATATCACCTCCTAGTACACCTTACAGAAAGGCTGTGGAGTTCCCATTGTTTGAGAAAGATATCTACACATATTCAAATAGCTGACTGATTAAGAAGGTATCAGTAGATGGATGTCAAGAATACGTGGCCTAGTTACTAGGTTTTGCGAGACCAATTAAAATGGGGCGTCACTGTTCTGCATGACAAATGGCTTCCTCTAGCTGTTCTTTACCTCAGTTCTTGGCATGTGTTATCTCTAACTACGTTTATCTCAAGGGGAGTCAGAAATTCTTTTTTTCTTTTTTTTCTGCAAGCATGGCTTTTTTGTTTCTCGTGAAATGAGTCTTCACCTTACTTCTGAGGACTTCACACTGCATCTCCCAGAATGACGTGCTGTAAAGCTCCTCCCAGCACTTACTGCATCATTTTTTCTAAAACAGAATATATCCACACACAGCAGCCTTGGAGAGGACCTAACACAGGTAAAGCAGTGACTGAAGCCCTTCCCCAAAACTACTCCATAATGTACAGCATGGGCTTGACCCGTGACTCTTGCTTGAGAAGTCTGCCAGTGACACTGTTTGACGTGCCATCAAAATACAGGTCCCTGGAGTTCTGGCTCTCAGACAAGGTAATTATATAAGATCTTATTCCTTTAAATGACAAAAAGGGACCAGTAAAAAAAGAATGTCAAGAAAATAGCAAGGTTTGTAGAGGGGCCAAATTGCTACGAGAAAATGAAGATCTCAGAAAGGAAGCAGTGCATCTGGTTGCAGCTGGCTAAGATTAGAGGGAGGTTAAAGTAAAGGAGAGCACACTAAGGGTTCTGGTGAAAAATAAGTTGTCGATAAACGTTTCAGATTACAGGATATATCAGACTGTGAGAGGGAGAAAATAGCAGCATTTCTGGAGCAATGGAGCAGCTTCGTTCACTATTAGGAGATGTAGCAGTTTGTAATTAACAGAGCTGCCTGCCCTAGTGGCACCTTCCTGCTCTGCTCTCAGCACAGGTAATGGTTTGTTAGCTTTGCAGCAGCACTGTGCACTCCAAGTTAATTAGGAAAGGGGGCTGTTTTCTAGGGCAAGGCAGGTGGCAAAAACTACAACAGCAGATTTCACCTGCATATGGACTTAAAGTGGAAGCAACTTCTGGTGTTTCCACTTTGTGTGTAAATAAAAGTGTTCGGTTTGGGTTCAGAGAAAGCTCACCTAAGGGTGAATTCCTTCAAGGTGGCCTTGAGAGCAAATTGCTTGCAGCTAACCATGAAACAGCTGAGGGTTTGCAAGGCAACATTGTCATATAGTCCAGAGAACCAAAGCAAGGTGGGGATACAAGTTAGAAACATCAGCCCAACTGCCTTTTGGTGGCTTGCTTCCCCACTTGCAACAGATCTGGGCTCAATTTACCTAGCACAGCTATGCTGCTGTACATGTTTCATGGGAAATCTGGGTTGCAAGTCCCAGACATACAGTAAAGGAAGGTCAGGAGAGGCTGCTAAGCTCAGTCCTCATTATACATGGTGAGAGTCAAAGGGTCAGCAGTGGTTTGAGATCTTGAGAAATGACAGAGAATTCAGAGAAATGAGGAATGGACTGGACAACTCTTTCTAATAGCCAGAGAGGGAAAACTATCCATTTCCCATTAGCTCCTTCACCTCCTAGGTAACTTTCCATCTCAGAGAAATTGGAATTGCCTAGGTCATCAGAAAGACTGACAAATCAAATAAACATGGAGAAGTGGAGAAAAAAAGTCAATCTGCAAAGTGGAACCCAAAAAAAAAGAAGGAAGGTCAAAATAAAAAATCAAGGGAAGAGTGGTAAAGTAAACCAAAAATTACCATATTAAGCTATGTTCAAGATTAATGTGGAGAAATAACAGTCAGGAACAAACAAATAGTGTAAAATACCAAAGACAGTGAAATCTACTGTGAATATAAACATAAGCCCTGATAATATTTGTTGTTTGGCACCAGTAACACTTCCAAACACCTGGGGATTAATGCAATATTATTTGGGTATGGACATGTGTCTGTGTCATGTTGTGGGATTGGGTCAGACTAGGAATAAATACAGACTCTATGGTTGTCAATGCCCATGCAGTATAATTAAAACTATGGTCAGAAGAGGAAGATTTTTATGTACAATAGAAAATTACATTTGCAAGCCTAACCCAACAAAGGACAGTGATTGGATTTGTAGCTAATAAAGACAAACAGGATAATCAGTAGAGAAATGAATTAAATTACAAGAGGCAGTGACGGCAAAGAGATTCAGATGTTCTGTACAAATGGTAGGTAGGTTCATTTTATTTCATTTTGTTTTTTCCAAAGAAGAAGCAGATCTCAGTTAATGGAAGTTTTTTTAGGAATACTTTTTAAATTGTTTCAGTTAAGAACTTAAAAATACATCAGAAAATAATTATGATTAACAAAATAAATCAGAAAAATAATCACAATATTTTCTAAATGAAATCTTTTCAGCAGCTGATGTTGGGTGTTATGTCTTGAAATTGCAATTTCATTAAAGGCATGTAATGAACTGAAACATAAAAAATATTTCAACAAGGCAAACAAAAGCCTTATTTTTTTGGGGGGAGGGGAGAGGACAAGGGCAAACAAAACATTCTGTTTAACCCCGAAACAGAGGGGGTTAAGTTTCTTTTGCCTCCTAAATTTCCAAGCACTGAAAATTTCCAAAGTGTTTTGCTTCTGGTTGAACTGAATATAATATTTATTTATTTTTAATTACCATAACTACTAGGGCACAAAACAATTATTTATTACAGGATTCTAAACAGAATAATGAAAATTAAGAGTTTTACAGATTGCCTCATTTCATTCATTTTACAGCCAATCTGGAAGACTTACTGACTTTTAGAAACTATGCTAAATTGTCTGTGCAGGAAAGGAAATGGTATTTTCCACAATACCAATAAGCGAAATAATTTTTGGTCCTAGACATTTTGATGCAGAGGTAGCAGAAAGTGGTACAGCGTGGGGGGGGGGGGGGGAGCAGATTCTGTGTGAAAGAGCTAGCAAGAAGCAAGAGCAAATGAACTAGAAAAGTAAAAAGAAAGGAAGGAGACGTTTATATCAGCCAGCCCTTCCCTCCTCTCTTCCTCTAGAGTTTGTTTAAATGCATCTACAGTTCTGCTGTTGATAATTATTACCAATAATTAATAAGCCTTTACAGAAGTTGTCATGTTCTTCATCTGCAGGGCTAATTATGAAAAACAAAGGAAAGTGTCTAAATCAGTGGAACTGAATGATTAAAGGAAGAAAATGAAACATGTTTGTAAAATTAGGTGAAGGTTGTGTTTTCATTTTTAATGACAAGTGTATATTTGCTGAGATACTTAACACAGATGTCAACAATTTAGTGGTGGGAAAAATAGCAGAGAGGGAAAAAAAAATCTATTTTGCTCATTATACAGAAAATACAAAAAGTTAAGATTATCTTTCCCAGTAGGGTATGGAATTGAAAATAAGGACATCTTCGTTGTTGGGATACCTTGGACATTTACAGGTAGAAGGATAGTCCACAAAAGAGAGGAAAATCTCCCTGCTGAGAGCTATTGCCTCTTAGTTTACTTAAATGCATTTTAGCTTAAATCATGTTCTTGATCCTGTTGATTTCAGGTGGACTACTGATATGATGAGACATTTTCATGAAGGAAGTCAAGGCTCCAAGTATTTCCTAACACAGATGCTGACGGTTTACTTTTTTGTGGTGTGGACCTGGGTTTGGGCCTCCGTGCTTGTGACTCCACTGCTGTAATACCTGAAATCTGGCCTTATGAACTGCACCAAGTTAGGGAGCTGCTGTTACCTTGAACTGAGACAGTGGCCTTCATGTCAAAGATACTTAGACACCTACATTTCTCAGTTAAAACCAAAAGCCATCTAGCGCTAAATTATGTGCCCTAGAACAAGCAGGAATTCTATGGCAGAACTGTGGCTTTAAAGATATTCAGTGATGTTCTGGGTTAAAATTTTATAGATTTCTTTAAAGACAGATGTCTACTAAATAGTCCCAGAAGTAGAAAGGTATATTATTTCAGATTTATTTCTCTTTTTAAAAGTTTCTTACTATTCATTCACTGACATCCAGTCCTTTCCTTGTGTTTCCTCATAATAAACATACATCTATAAGGGAAAAGAGTCTTTATAAACATTCAAGAATCTGCTAGCTCCAGGCTATGAGTCTAAGGAGAGGAAAGATGAAAACTACACAGGCATATAATGAAACTCTGGTTGAGAACTCAATTCAGGTTGAGGAAATCTGTCATATTTTTCAGGCCTTTTCCTCCTTTCCTTGTAGATAACACCAGTAAGGAAAATGTGTTTATTTATGAAAGTATCCATCAGAGCCACAGGAAATTCATACTGGAAGTTAATATGTAAAAACAGTGTCCAAATTTCCCAAAATGTGGCAGCTCCCAGCAAAGGTGCACACGCACTACCAGGAGCATAACTGACTTAGGAGCTGTTCTGTGGTAGCCGGGGAGGCATCGGGCAGCAGCACAGCTTGTAAGGTTGCAGGCAAGCTGTGACATTACCTATTTATTTTTAAAACTCACAATTTTGTCATTCATAGCAATATGGTAATATTTTAAAGGCAATTTCCATTAAGGAAAAAGTCCAGAATTTTATTTTTATTTTTAGTAAAAAGAAAGCTTTAAATTGTTATTTGAGTTGTTTACACATCTCTCATACTCCTTGATGAGTCCTTTCAAGGATGGAGATCACTGAAAACCAACTTGTCAAATGCTTCTTTTGCTGCTAGGACAATAAGCCCATGTACTGATTAGCAAAGCGTATTCCTTTCCTACTTAACCTAGTGCATCTCATTATGAACTTCACACGGAGTTTCTACAACAAATTACTTTAGAGATCAGGCATGAAGGTATGGAAGACGGTCCCAAACCAGAATTATTAGTACCATTCTTCTTTTCAGCTTTCATCTTTACTTTATTCCAAGGATTCGCATTTCAGAAATAGCAGACTGAATACAACTTCAAGTTTTGGCAAGTGATCCTCTGCTCGACCTGAGTCTTTTCTTTAGACAGGAGATCACCATGATTTGTTTTAAGCATGTCTCCTGAAACAGGAAAGAAAACATGGAGTCTGCAGTAGAAAGCTGGCAAGAAATTCACTGTCTTTCTGGAGAGAAAGTACCCATGGTACTGTAGGCATATGTATTTGTTAACTAAATTTAATGTATTGTGAAAGGTTTACACATGCTTACAAACTGCATACAGTGTCCCATTGGAGCAAAATTCATCTAGTATCAGTTCACTGGATTTGTACGGTCCCACGAGATGGAAACGAAGCCACAGTAATGCTATGATTTAGAGTGTGTTTTTATTTATTCCTAAATATAATGTGCTTGTGTAGCAAACAATTCTTCTGCGGAGAAAAGATGTACAATCGCTTGAAACTAACAACACATTAAGTTGACTATTACTGGAATCCTGCTGCCTTTTATTGCTGTGTATAATAACTTGACAAATATATTCAGATCTGGCATGGTTTTAACACTCATTCCATGTCTGCTCTCTTTCTGCTAACGTGGTCTAATCCACTTAAGGGAGGATAATGAAAAAAAGACCTGATAAATCCTTACCTAGAATTTGTAATTTGTATGGGTTTTCTGCAGCCCCCAATACAGTTAGTTTAAAACTAACTCAGGCATCTTGCCATAAGTTGCAGCCTGTTCTCCATGTGGTTATAGACACTCTGGAGACAGAGTTAACTTTCCATTAAAGAAGATTACTCTCAGCAAGACTTTTCTGCAAATGGAGGAAAGCCAACCCCACCTCTGGCAGTTATGTCCACCAGAGATGGAGGGCCAAGAAGGAAAACATCTAACTTAAATCAAAGGTGGCTGAGCAGTGATAGAGGTGAACTGGAGAGGTTAAAAGTGGCCTTTGGTGGCTCCTTTGAAAATAGGTGAGTGCCTGACACTCATGGACATGACCTCTGAGATAAGACAGCCCTCGAAGGTCATTGGGCTTTTACAGATAACTTGTATTTTTCCCCTGTGTTTTTATTTTTTATTGTTTTACCAGGTATTTTTTGTTTGTTTGTTTGGGATTTTTTTTAATAGTTTCTTTTAGTAGTGCCAAGTGTTACCATGAGCTCTACATATATCCTGGACCACATCTCCAAGCCAACTTCTAACTCACAAGTCAGCAGATCAGTCCAAAGCAAATCTTCCCTCCAACTGGTCCTAAACCTTATGGTTTAACATCTGTCCTAAAACCATTAGAACACATAGCAAGATCCCTGCTGATTTCACGCAAGTCAGGAATTTCTTGACCTTTTCTGGGCATGCCTCCAAAACATTTGTAGGATACTGAAGGATGCTCATAACAACACTCTCTTTGGGCCCCATCTCTCTTCTTGTTCCCAAACTTTACCCTTTCCTCTTCCATATATTAGGCTCCTCAAGCATCACATTTTGCAGTATAAATGTCACGTTTGCCTGGACTAGAAGTTGACTCTGAGTGGCATATTCTCAGCTGGGACAGTTTGACCTGAATTTCTCAGAAATATGGTAAGTCTCAGGAGTTTAAAGCAGATGGGCAAAGCAAGACTGTATGGCAGAGAGAGAAGAGAGGGAAAAGCAACAGCATGTGTATGTACTTGTTAGCAATTTCTGGCCATTGCAAAGCCTCTGCAACAAGTGGCAACAAGCAGGATATAACAGCAAAACATCAGGTTTTTGCTCCATCCAGCATCCCTTCCATTTGTGCATATAGGCTCCTGGGGACTTTATAAGCCCATCTTCATCACAGCCCTCAGCACTCTGCTGATCCACCTAGCTCAGCACACAGCTACAGCCCAGATAGCTGCAGGCTACTTGATCAGTATGTGCAAAAGATCATTTGCCTGACACCAAATAAAGCCAAGATGAAACTGAGTCCTCAAAGAAAGAGAGGAAGTATCTCTTATCTCCTTGCACACATGGGAGATAAAGAAAAAAAAAACTAAAACTAAATAAATAAATAAATAAAAACGGTCACTAGAAAGCAAGTGCCAGTTATGGTGATATTAAGATGGAGCAGAAGAAAGGTTTATTGTCCCGGAGCTGTGGAGGACACTGAATTAGTCACAGTGTTTCCTTCAACATTTCTTTACTCTCCAATCTGCTGTTTTTTCTACCAGCAAGTAATCTCCAGACACAGTTTTCTCTCAGATCTTGGTGCAGCTGCAAGGTGAAAACATCCCTTTTGCCCATGCTGGTGAGTAGATGCTGCAGCAATCATGCTGGTGTGTGTGAGTAAAGGAAACCTCTTTTCCTTCCCCTCAGCAAATCCATGCCTGTCTCCTGGTCAGTTTGTACAGTCCCTAGCACAACAGAGCTTCTGGTGGGCACAGAAAAGAAGTGGAAAGCTCTCCTCTTTTTTCAGACCTTGTGTGAAGGAGGAGGCTGTCAGCTGCAAGGAGGCTTTGTTTCTTCACCTGTCACCCAAGCCAGTAAATGCTCTAGATAATGACAAGAATTGTGCTCACTGATGACTGCTTTCTTCCCAGCAGCTCCTCTGATGCAGACCCAAATTCAAAGCAGGTCAAAACTGATTAAATAAGACTTGTGCTAACAGGCGAAGTTGATCTCACAGCTCGTTTTCCCCCATCCACACTTCACCGGTGGCCTTTCTGTAAACCTTTGCCATCACTCTGGCAGGTAGGATTATTTTTCCAGTAACAGAAAAGGAAATAATCGGCTCCCTGTAGGCACCAGTGGAATCCCACACCCATCCCTGCCTCCCTGTGCCTACATCACCATCTCGGGGCAGGTCCCAGCAGCAAACTGCTGTCCCATAGGAAGGGATTTGAAATGGAGCCATCTCAGCAAGTGGTTTCAGACCGGGGTCTCAGTCTCACACAGGAGAAATGTGTTTCTCCCTGATTAGCCTTGGAAACTTGAACTTCTGCATCCAGGACTTTGGGTTGAACAAACATTCCTGATTCCACATCCTTTTTCCTGGCTGGCTGTGCTATGTCTATATGGGTTTCTTACCCTTCCTAGCTTGGCAAAAAGCCCTGCAAGGGGGGAAAATACACACACACACACACACACAAAAGGAAAATTATTGTTGTGCTCTGTCTCAGTAACTTTCCAGTTAAAAACAAAAACAAAACAAAACAAAAAAGTCACAATACCAGGTAACAGAAGGAAAAAAACCTGTTTGTTCAAGACAGCTTGGTGTTGGAGTACAGAACAAGGATGCAATGTGATTCAGTTTGTCATATTCTCTCTATCTTCATCGCCCCACCTCACCAGGCTGTTGCTTAGCTGGCTTGTGGGATGCAAGAAGGAAATTTATCCTACTGGCTCCTTCAGAGCAGGCCTCTCCATTCATGTCTTCAGTTCAAAGCACTGAACTTTTGCAGAGTGGTGGGTAAAGCTTCCATTGGTGTCAATACACATGTCAGTAACAGCAGACTCTGACAATTTTCCAGAAGGCAAAAGCTATACAGATAGTTGGCATATAAGATTTCACTCTTAAGGGCTTTCAAAGGCCAGAAGAGTTAAAATTGAGTGGGGTTATCTGATGCATGAGGTACCCATGCATCAAAACTTCCTGGGAGCAAATGCCAGTGGTAAAGGTCTTGTTCCCTGTGTCCCCAGACAGAAGAACAAACATTGGCGGTGAGGTTTACCTTCCATTTTCCAGTGTTCATTGCTCCCAATGTTCCCAATAGTTGGAGATACCTCATCAGACGTGACTCTACCTCACAATTTCATCTGCACCATGTTTGGCTGATTGATGCTGCATGGGCCTGCAGATCCTCTGCAGTGAAGAAAAGAAGTGCTCTATAAATCCAGAGTTTGGAGGAACTTTTTTCACCTAATCTGTCCCAAATGTCATGTTGTTGAAATACAACACACAATGCAGGCATAAGCTGGTATTCATTCAGGAGAGGGATCAGAAGGTACAGCAGCTGTACCTCCCCCAGAAATGTCAGTATGCCCATCTGACCACTTGCCATCTGAGCCCTTCCTTTGTTGTGCCACACTGACTAGGAGCTGAGAAACCTTGTTAGCCATGTGGAGTTAAACATTTGTATTGTTCTGGCTTCCAGCAGAGATCCAGGTAATTTATCATGTATTCAACAGCTCCTGAATTTTTATTTTTTTTTTCCACCATGGTGTAGTTTAGACAGTGCACAAGCTTTTTGAAAAAATACACTGAAATCCAGCTTCAGACTTGGTGGATTATAGGATTTTCCATCTCTGCACACTTGTGTAGGAGGCTAACCAATGTATTAAGTTGCTCAGAGAAGGATTGCTTTGCAGGTGGCGAGACAGATTCCTCCAAGCCTCTTGCCTGTGCTACCGAAGACCATTAGGAACAGGAAATAGGCAAACACAATCATGCAGTTTCAAGACCAGGATACAGCCTTTTTAATAGATATATTCAACACTTCTACCGAAAACAAAATGTCATAGTAATCAGACATATTCCTGAGCCAGTTGAGCCATACAGAGTTCCTCAGCCCCACAGCACATAGTCCTCAATTTCAGTTAAGAAATCAATCTGAAGCAGGCAGTATCCCAGCCTTCCTGTCTCCCAGACCATGAGGTTATCACAGGTCTACAGCTCAGCAGCTTGTGTTAGTGGAAGGGACAAATTTGTCTTAGCACCAGTCTCAAACTCTGGGAGTCCCTTTGCAGTTCCAGGACACCCCACAATTGTCAGAAACAAAAAAACAAACAAACAAAATGTAGGACTGGTAACCAAGTCCTGCCAGTTATTCTCTGGTAGAGACTATGGACAACTTCTGTCAGCAAGGCATTGGTCAGCTCTGGTGTGTTGACCAATTCCAGCAGATTGAGCAGGACTCATGATCACCCATTTTGATTTATTTTTACCATATTCTTTACCACTGTTCTTGCCTGTGCCAGCAAGCTCTTCCTGAAGCTCAGGAAACATCCTGAAACAGAGTGCTGTGCCTGTAAAGTACTGTGAACAGCCAAACTGGGGGTTGGGACTGGGGAAGATGGAGGGAGAAGGTTTGATTTTGTGCCCCTAGCGTCAGAGAACAGATCCTTTCTCATTTTATTTTTTATGCAAATGTAATCTGTGAGTTCAGCTGGCTTCTAAACTAAACTAAACTAAACTAAACACTGGACAATGTATTCATTCACGTGTATTTGTCCAACTGAGAGAAATGTCTGGCCTCCAGCCACCTCCTGGTGGCCATCCCCATGAAGAAAGTTAACAGCCAGCTGAGCAGCCTGTGCTATCAATCGCTTACTCCTTTCGGTTACAGTGACTGGAGTCAGCCAGAACATGATACAGACACACAGTCAACTAATCTGCTTGATCGCAGCTGAATGGGGTTACAGGCTTCTACCAAGCAGCTCATGCTGCAAATTTGAGGGACAGCAGCCTCCAGCCTCCATGACAAGCAGCTGGAGATGGCTTGGGAGCCACAGTATTTTCCAGAAGCCTCTGTTTAGAGAGCAGCTGTCGACTGACATCCTTAATAGGTAGTAACATATCTCATCAGGGCCTGGTGCCCCTAAAAGCCACCTTGTGTGCAAGGGAGAGCTGCTGTGGGGCAGAAAGGGGGAATGGATAAAATGCAAAGACCCCTTTTGATGTCCTCAGTGTTAACCACCATTACCATCTATTATTCATGGTTCCCATGTGGACTTAAGGCGAACAAGGTGTTAAAAATTTACATCTATCTTCCTCCCCACTCCTTTTAGAAGGTGGTGGATGTGAGCATTTGTTGTTGATTAGCCATAATGATAATTGCAAAGAAAGTGCAAGTGACTTCACTGGGGAGATATGATGCATTTCTCATTAAACCCAGACTAATAGAAAACTCTTGACCTGTCTCTCTCTTATTCCAGAATCCCTGATCCCAAGTTAATTTAATATTTATTACAATTGAAGATACAGGGCTAGATATTGGTCTGCCTAACATCTCTGCAGGCCATGATGGTTATGTAATTTATGCAGTTTTAGGCATAGGGTAATTCTGGTATATTATAATACATTTTTTATTTTGTAAACATTTTGCACTTTATAAGAAAAAAACTTTAATTGGCAGTAAAAATGTTTAAAAAGTAATCTTTATATATTATTTATATAAAATATGTATTTTGAATAAGCAATATTCCTCCTTTTTGTTGGTTTATATTTTGTACTTCCTGACATTCAGAAGAGTAGCAGAAAACCAGTCTATTTCAGTTTTGTTTATATGCAGTTTCACTTTTTAGTTGTTAGTGGTGTAAGCTGCTCTAGCACAAATAGCTTTGAGGGTCCTGTAACTCCTTCTAATTCACAAACACTTGAGTCTGTTACAATTCAGACTAAATTTCTAAATTGTTTTTGATCTAGAAATGTCCAGCTCAGTGACAGGTATGGTATGCAAGGTGGTAGCAATCACAGCGCTACCACCATTTTTCTAATTCCCATTTTTCTTATGAACTGTTGCATGTATTGCATGCCTATAATAGAGCTGATGAAAAATTTGCCATGATATTTCTTTTTTTTTCTGTTGCAAAAGGCAAACTGGATCAAAGCCAAAATACTTCATGGCAATTTTCTCAGATCGTGCCCAGAATAGCAAATACATCCATGATAAACCTTATCACCTGGGCTGTCTCTTACTCAGTGTAGCCCCCCAGGCTAAAAAGTCAGTCTCTTTCCATAGCTTAATGAATATTTCATTATTTATACTAAGTGGAACAGCTTCAGGAGAAGAGATGGAAAATGGTTTCCATGCCAGGATGACAAATAGGCCAGTAATGCATTCTAGGCTTTACTAACTCTTTTTAAAAGCAAAACTTGGACTTTCGTATTTAAACAATTCACCCATAGCCTAATCAGGGTATCCCAGCAGTCAAAAGAAAAGGAATAAAATATTCTTGTTAGTGTGCACCTGTCTGGCCACTGTTGTGTGCTGCAATACAAACCTGCAAGTATTATCAAGCTGTTTCCTTTTACACAATCACACCATGAACAATGTAAAAGCTGGGAATTCTCAGAAGGGGAATTGAATATAGACAGGACTGAACATGTTTGGACTTCACATACATTGCTGAGAACATTCTGGACATAGATCGCTTTGCATTTGTCCCTTGGAGAGGACCTTGAGATGCAGTTGAGGATCATTCCTCTCTGCTGCTGACCTCTAAACTGCACAGTTAAATTGCAAAAGCTGCCACAGTCAGCTAAAAAGCAATTTAACTGGGAAAGGAGTAAATCACCAAGGTGGAAAATGGGAAAAGCTCAAAGCATAAAAGTGACCATGATTGCCAAGAGGAGACCGCATATTACCCAGGAAAGCATATTTTTAACTTTGGCTTATGGCAGGTGACCGTTGTCAAGAAATCCAACTCTGGTCTTAGCCTTTTCTTCCTTGTTGAACAAAATGCTGTACTGGTGAACCAAAATCAGTGGGGTACATCAGGAAAATTCATCTGCCTTCTGGAAACACTGGACATAGTATTTGCTGCCTGTTGATCAAGGCTGGGAGAAACACTGAGCAGTTTATCCTTGCATTTGCATTGCAGTCCTTCCTTGACGTGTCCTGGCAAGACCCTTGTGCAGCTAGTGACTCCTAAAGCCTTCACCATGCACGAGTGTAATGTCCAAAGAGTAAGGACTCATTTGATTTGTGTATTCCCCTGGAGAATAAAGCTCAAGTCTCTTTCAGCATGCAGAGAAAACATCAATGAACCTACTCTTAAGTTTAAGCGAATTCCTTTAAGCTGTAGTCAATCAAGGTACTTAAGCACATGGATATTTAAGCTGAAGTCCCAGCTGAAATTAGATGCTGTGGAGGTGCAATAAGGCATTGCTCTGTCAATGGGGTTTCTGGAGCCAATGCATTCTGGAGTAGCAGCATCTTCCAGGAGCAAGGACCCTGTTCACACCACATCACCACCTTTCACAGCACTTTAGAGACTCTCAGGCACTTGCATTAAGGAAGTGATGAATGAATCAAGTTTCCCTTTGCTTAGGCTGCCAACTTACAGCTCCCACTTGGTGCTGTATCAGATAGTGTTTTTTGGTGCCTGACAGGTTGTGCCAACTTCTCTGTTGCCTGCTCTGGGATCCAGTGTCTGGCCAACCTCCAGCCCAGGTGGTCTAAATGACTTGTGACTCTCTTGAATTGACACACCATAATCTGATATCCCTCCTAGGCAAGTGTATGTCTTGGAAGCCATGGGAACTATCGCACTATTGTGGTTTAACCTGGCAGGCAGCTAAGCACCACACAGCAGTTCGCTCGCTCGCCACCACTGTGGGACTGGGGGGAGAATAATAATTAAAAATAAATAAAATAAAAAGTAAAACCCAAGTTAAGATAAAGACCGTTTAATAGGACATGAAAGGAAGGGAAAATAATAATACTGATAATAATAGTAACATAAAATAAATATAAAATATATGAAACAAGTGATGAACAATGCAGCTGCTCACTACATGCTGACTGAAGCCCAGCCATCCTCCACCTACATGTTTTATCGTTCAGCATGATGCCACATAGTCAGTTTGGGTCATCTATCCTGTCTCTGTCCCCTCCCAGCTTTTTGTGCACCCCCAGCCTTCTCACTGGCAGGGTAGCATGAGAAGCTGAAAAGGCCTTGACTCAGTGTAAGCACTGCTCTTCAACAGGTAGAACATCAATGTGTTTTCAGCATTATTCTCATCCTAAATCCAAAACACACCACCATGCCAACTACTAGGAAGAAAATTAACTCTGTCCCAGCCAAAATCAAGACACTCACTTTTCCTCTCCAGCACATTCATGAGCCTAGGATGGAAACATGCTGCAAGTCCCACATTGTCTCCAGATTCCAGCTTCATTTCCAGAACAAAGAAACAGAAATAGGAATGATTGCAGCACTCATAAAATGGTGTTCAAGTGAGAAAACAAAATCTATAAAGTAAGACTATGTGTTGTGGTTTAGCCCGGCTGGCAGCCAAACACCACACAGCCGTTCGCTCACCCTCCCAGCTCCCTCTCCGGGATGGGTGAGAGAAACGGGAAAGTGAAGTCTGTGAGTTGAGATAAAGACAGTTTATTAAGACAGGGAAAAGAATAATAATAATAATAATAATAATAATAATAATAGTAATAATGTGTATGAAATAAGTGATGCACAATGCAATTGCTCACCACCCGTTGACCGATGCCCAGCCTATCCCCGAGCAGCCGGCCCCCCCCCCCTCCACCCCGGCTAGCCACCCCTATATATTGTTCAGCATGACGTCAGATGGTATGGAATACCCCTTTGGCCAGTTTGGGTCAGCTGTCCTGGGTCTGTCCCCTCCCAGCTCCTGCTGCATCCCTAGCCTGCTCGCTAGCAGGACAGAGAGAGGCTGAAAAGTCCTTGGCTTGGTGTAAGCACTGCTCTACAACAATTAAAACATCAGCGTGTTATCAGCGCTCTTCTCATTCCATTCCAAAACATAGCACCCTGCCAGCTACTAGGAGGAAAATTAACTCTGTCCTAACTGAAACCAGGACACTATGAAAACTGTACAGCCTCCAACTCACAGAGTACATTTTTGAAGGGCAGAAAGAAAATTATCGGTTTAAACTAATTAATCTTCCTTTTTCTTTCCCTCTCAGCTTTTTAAAAGTCAGAGGTAGTTTGTTGGTTTTTTTTGGTTTTGTTTTTGTTTTCCCAAAGCAATATGTTAGCCCTACTTCCCAGGTATTCTTTCTTCAAAGCAAGCCCTAAGAGTCATCTTGCAATAACATATTACAAAAAACACAATAGAGCCGAAAGTGAAGAAGCAAAAAAGAGACTGTGTATTTCTGCAGAGAATGTAAATGTATACTACATAATCATAAGCAATATACAATGACATAAACTCTTCCATAAATATTCTCATATGTAACGTTCTTTAATCGTGATGAAAGGGGAAACTGGGGCTTCCTTGGGGGATGGTGTGTTCATGTTCATAATCATATCTGTCTTTTTACCATAAAGCATTTTAATTTTCAACCACCCTTGTGATTTTGCAAATGTTTAAGGAAAAAAAAAACTGTCATAAATTTGGTGACAGGAGGGGAAACTTGGAAATATATTTGAACTCAGTTGTTAAAATGGAAATGCAAAATCTATGTATGAAAACTGTCCATTCTGCAGGTCATGTCTGCAAAGAACCAGTATCTCTATTTGACATTCTTAAGAGTCACATTACAACCACTGATTGTCCTCCAAAGACTCATTTGTTTCAGTGGAGCTATACTGACCTGCTCCGGCTGCAGGGCTGCCTTGAAATCTCAGCCATAACATAAAGCAAGGGAGACAGTAAACAGCCCACAAACAAAATAATGTCTTTTGACTAAAAATGGTGTGTCTATTTAAGTATGAAGTTTGTTAATTTAACTGGAGAGCAAATGTTTACCACAAAGAAAAGGGAGTTCCGTTACAGTGCAAGAGACCAACAAGCAATGTCTTCAGACAGCCCACGAGGCAAACAGTTAAAACCTCAGAGCAAAATTCTGCCTATAGTAAATCCTGTTTGTCAGCATTAACTATAATTACTACCTGTGACTGTATCCCTCATCAACAACAAGAGCATGTAATGTAGTAGAAATCCAAGTTTGTTTTGGCACACAGTTTTTCATTTATATGTAAATAACATTCTAAAAACTGTCATAGATGTGATATTTTAAATGAATTTCTGCTTATCCTTCCACAACATCCCAAAGGTCTTGGCAAAGTCTGGTATCTAGTCCTGAGAGAGCTGTCTGCCTCTGTGACGTGAATTTTTCTTAGTCTCTGTTGAGGAAGAGGTATACATAAACCACCACCAATATGCAGACAGAGATGGGGAAAAATCCCAATCTAAGTTCACCATTCAAGAAGGATGGCAAGAAAAATAGCTTGGTAAGCAATTAAATGCAAGCTTCACTTGGAGCCAGGTGACTCAGAGGTTGGCAGGGTGAAGGCACAGCACACCGGTTTCTAATACCAATGATATAGAGTCTGCATCACATCCAGTGCTTTTGATTCTTATTCCTGAACTAGTTGGTGTGCAGCTGGATCTACCAGGGAGACTGCTTTAAGTACAAGACCAGAGTGAGCCCTGTGGATTTGTAGCGAAAGACTTAAACTGTTTTACTACTGGCTTATGGAATCATTCAACAGCCTAAGCTGAAAGCCAAGTCTATATTATATAGCATTCAGGTATGCTGACAAATTGCAGGACAAAGAAAACTGCTACATGCATAGACATCGTTCTGCTGGAAAAAACCCTCTGCGTAAATGAAGTTACGCTGGCAAAATGAACATTTTGATGGAAATGTGTCTGTTGTTCAAATGGGTGATTTATCTACAAATGCAAAAGTCCTGTTGCCAGAATAAATCAGACCTCTGCTAGGGGCCCTAGCCAAAATATCTTTTGCAGTATAACCTTTGTAGTGCAAATCAGCCCTAAGAGGATCTTTAAAAACAGTCATAAAAGAACAATGGATTTAAGATTAACAGAGATCAGGGTAAGATTTGGAGGAGACATTTCTCTTTCAGGAACTTAAAGAGAAACACAGAGAGCTTACTATTAAAAGCAAGGAGTGTGTCCTTGAAAAGTCTGTATTGCTGGTTGAAATCACATTTCATCAAAACATGAAAGAATGAAAGAAAAATGATGCCATGTTCAAAAGCTTCATAGACCACGTTCTATGAAGTATCCTAGCACTTGCTTGATTTTATGCAAGTAAATGATTTTCTTGAAAGCATCAGTCTTTAACCACACACTTAACTACTTGTTACATGATACTTGTAAGAAACGGCATCCGCTTCCATTGGTGAAGACTCTTAATGGATGAAAAAAGTACACCTGAATGATATCAAGTTGGCATCATTCCCTCTCACAGAAAGGCTCTCAAACCACGTGCTTTGAAATAATCAATATTATTTTCTTCAGATGAGCAGGAAGGTGGGTGCTCCCTTCCAGCAGAAGTCAAAGCCCATCTTCCTGGCAGAGCAGGGAAACAAAAGAGTTGTGCACAGAGTGTATAGGTGATAGCATGAGATTGGTCAGATGAAACTAGGAGGAAGGAATTAAACTGGCTAACCAAAAGAGGAGAAGCAATAAAGATCCAGATTCTGAAAGGGATTTAGATGCCCAGAGTTCCTATTTAGATGGTAAAAGCCTTTGGACTTCCTAGGAAATGCCAAGGGAATTGTCACAAAGCCTGATCTGACAGTGGTTTATGTCACCTCTGGATCAAAAACTAAAAATACCCAGAAAGTCAAAGGCAAAGTGAGTGCTAAAGAGGAATTAGGTTCTGAAGTCCTTTTTGGAAATTTTGCCTGGGCAACTCGATAGGCTGTCAAATAGTCCCAGGTGGCTAGTGGTAGCCCAGCAGGGATGTGACTTCTTACCTTGCAAAAGCAGGCAGTCATGATAAAAGACCATTTTTATATCCCTTGTAAAGAAAAGTCAATGTTCATTTGTTTGGGAGGCCTCCTTGACAGAAAGCTTTATCAGCCATGAAATTAGCCCTTCATGCTCTCTTAAGCCAATAGGCCAGGACAGAGATGCCTGCTGCACCTGATGCTTGCAGTTAGTTCTGATTAGCAGCCCCTCATGGATTTCAAGCAGCGGCCTCCTTAAATGCGGACTGTAAAACTTTACTGGCTGCACTAAATCAATAGGGAGGTGAGGGATGGGGCTGGACAAGAAAGGGGAGAAATAAACAGACACTAAAGCTGCAACGTTATTATCTGCTTTGGCAAATAGCCACCAAATTTTCACAGTATACTGTATACACACAAACACACACTCACATACACAGTCTCCCTAGCAAAGCAAAAAAGAAAATAGCCTTTAAATAATATGTTAGTTCCCTTGGGCAAATAAGAACCAGGCAGCTATATTTAGCAAGGAAATAAAACTGCATTGTAAAGCCCTGGAGACCTATTATGGCAATGCCCTCTGCACTTTCTGTGTTTAGAGGATACTTATTTATTTGAGTATGAGAAGATTGCTAGAGACCCAGGTGAGCCTGCAGTCTCTTGGTGGCTGTGGGATGTGACCATAAGCTACCCAAAACTTCACAGCAGTGCTATGACAAAGATGACATCCCCATGCTGTGGGAACTGTGACCCCCCCAAGGATATCTCAGAAATTTACAAACTCACAATACAGTAATTCGGTTTGGAAAGAGAAAACTCATCCTGGGAATATTTCTGCATGGGAGCAGAACCTTTAAAGCAAGAAGAATGCTGAAATTTAACATCTGTGATGAGTTTTCAGGGAGAGATCCTTAGGACTTGATGAAGAGTCCACAGAAGGGTTGACGCTGACTGAATCAACCTCCGACATTTCACAGGAAATCAGCAACACAGTTCAATGCAGGGGAAAAAAAATGAGAATAAAGAGCAGATTTCATCTCATCCAATTTTCAACATCTGTAGAATGTAATGTAGACTACTCTACCTGAACTAGTTTCCCGTTGCTCACTTCTGGTGCTCAGAGGAAAATAGGACTCTCTTTAAGGTGCAATTCACCTGACTTATTTTTGGATGAAATGATTTCTGCTCTGAAAATGTCTGTCTACTGACTGTAAAAAGGCATAGGGCAAATCCTATTCAGAGTGACCAGTGACAATAGCAAAGAGAGATTGATACAGAGCAAATTCATTTAATATGAAAAGTTATTAGAAAATGTGTTATTTTTTACAGTTTGCTTTAGATAATCTTGCAGGATAGAACAGAACAATTTTTTTCTAATGATATTTTATTAAATAGATTTTAAAATCCCTCTCTCTCAATTTTATAGGAAGTACCTTTAAAAGGAATTACTTTGAGCAATTTAATTTCTCTTCCATACCACCAAAGTCTTCCCTGTAGATTCAAATCAGAACCAGGGACTTTCCCAGAAGCAATCTGAATGGACCAGACATTGATAGCATTGCATTTAAAAACATAATGAAGCCACCTGAATGGAATGAAATCAGGTGCACTAGGGATAGACTGAAATGTGGAAAGACAGTCATTCTCAGATTGAGTGAACACTTTCACATTTGTGGACTGCAACCGAGGCTTACAGCAAGGTCAGCATCTTGAAAACCCAACGGATAGCTCATTATATTCATACATCCAGACTGTGTATTAAAGAATACAGCTGGGGAAGACTCTGAGTGTGGGAGCTTGGCACTTTAATACTAGCTCAGCATCCCCCTCTGCTTCTATGTCCCCATGTGTAAAATTAAGATAATAATATTGCTTTCATCTTCCCCACTATGGTGTTGTGACTATTAATTAGGTAGCATGTGCAGAGACCTGGATAAATGTTAAGTTTTAATCAGGTCTTGATGAGCTTGGGGAATGCAGTGAGGCCTGAGCTGAGGGTGGAAGAGTGAGACATACTGATCTAATCTACCTGGCACAGGTCAATGCTGGTGGCGTAATCCCCCTCCTCACACCCCTCCAAGCAACAGCTGTAGCCCTCAGTAAAGCAATACCAGTTATTTACTGGCAAATTTGGCATTCCTCTTGCCTCCCTAGCTGGTGTGACTCATCCCTGGCAAAGGGCTGGTCCACACCTCTTCCACACACTTTTTTTCTTGTTGTGGGCATTTTTGTGGGGGTGATGTTTTGTTGTTCTTCTTCTTCATTGTAGTGTTTCTTTCTGAATTATTTATAATTCTGTGGTGATTGATTTAATTCCTTTTGAAAGGAATTAAAGGTTTTTGCTTCCTGTATTTTCTCCAAGAGCATCATGTACAGTATAAGCTATTACTGTGGACTGTCTTTTTGCTGCTACTCCTGTGCCCAGGTCTGAGATTTAGGGACCCATGATGTTTCAGAGGACAAAACACTCCCAAAAGCAGTGTTATCCTATGGGAAGCACTGAACCAAGTTCCACAGGAAGCTGAGGACAACATCCAAAGGTGGAAACTCAGAAATACATGTAAAACAAGTGCTTCTGTTGTGGGTGGAATAGAGTACTCAGGAAAAGCAGAAACATAACCCCCTGAATTAATGATGAATCCCAGCACTCAGAGGTGTGTCTTTTAAACAACCTTTGATAATTGGCCTCTCGGTAGCATGTAGTGCACATCCTGAAATAATGGAATGGAAATCAGCATCAATCAACACAGCATGAGGTTCCTTCTTCTCTGGCAAACACATATCCTTGCTAAACACTGGTGGCTGTTTGTCCTAAATTTAACACCAATTAGGGCCTGATCCTCAGCTCTGCCTGAAGGGATGAATGTCCTCCACACCCATCCAAGTCCATCACGAAACACAGAAATATTTTAGCATCCATTTGAAGACATTCTGCGGAGACAGACCCTTAATAGTTTGATAGCTTGAATTCTAACATTGCCCAGAGCACTAAAACTGATAAACAATCAGAGACATCCTTGTACATTTATATACAACAAAATAGAGGCAACAATAACAGGAAAAAAAATGCTATTGCTGTGCTTTTCTTGTGTATCTCTAGAGACAGAAAATCTGCAGCAGAGATAAGAGGGGCTAATAAGAGGAGAGAGGTGGCATTGATGGGGGGAAGCCTAAATAATTGGTGTGAAGTTTCACACCATGTCAGAAAGGCAAACTGGGCTAATTTTCTATGAACATCCCAAAGAGGAATTCAGTATTATTTTATTTCTTCTTGTTCAGCTATAAATATAGAGTATTCTTCCATGTTCCTCCTTTTCTGGCGTAAAAATCAATGAAAGTTTCTCGCATCATAACAAACAATTTCTCTAAGCTGAAAATGCAGGAAGAAGGCTCGGCTGTACAGCACGCACCATGCTTTGTCCCCTGCCTCTGTCCTCAGCAGTCAATGAAACGTCACCAGGTCTCTGTAGCTGCTAGCAAAGGCATCCAGATTCTCTTTATGTCCATGGCCCTTCACATTCAGCCTTCTTTCGCCAATGTGATGTCAAATGACTTTGGTAAAAACAAACACCAGTGATAGTGATGGGCACCCACTTAAACTTTGCCCCAGCCGCTTGTTTTGCTCAGAGCAACTTACTGCAATAAAAAGGAGCATGATCCATGAACAGATCTAGCTCATGGAACTAAGGAAGCATCGCTCAGCAAGTCCAACGTGGTGAGTGATGCACAGGCAGCAAGACTGCCATCAAGACATTAAATAAAATTAGCTCTTCTGACTGGAGCTGAAAGTTATGAAAATACAGTGGTGTTAGTGGATATAAAAGCCCTCCTCAATGGTGCCATCACCCAGTGAGACATTGTGGAGAGCATAGGCATACCTGGAAGGGCTCTGCTGTCATGGAGGAGAAGATACTGCAAAAGGCCCTGCCCTCTCTGCTTTGGGAAAAAATGAGAAATGGCCATTATCAATAGCCACCCATCTTTTGGGCAGCTGATAAGGAGAGGGACCGTGGTGCTCTTTCCTCTTATCTGCCCTCTTAGAAATGACAGACCTGAGCGCAGCAAGTCTGACCTTCTGTTGCTGGCAGCCACAAGCATTTGTCAAGTCTTAGACAACTTTTAGAGGTGAAGATAATTTCATCACCTTAGAGAGGCAGCCAAAGCAAACCACAGTGAGGTCACAAACAAACCATTTCTTCCCTTGTCAAACTGATATCAAAAGAGCTCAGCTGAAATCCATTTAAATCAATGAATTATAATTGTTAGTCCAGAGTAACAGAAAACATAGAGCATTTTCCTTATTTCTTATCCTTTTCTAGGTTTTGAAACATGCACAATTAAAATGCTTTCATTTTTCTTCATTAGACCCTGAATATTCAATGCAAATGAAGAGACTAGATGAAAACTTCCTAGTAAAACAATAGTTGGCTAGAAAATGCTGACCTGGGGAAATGTAAAGTTTCATAGTTGTATCTTGACTGGAAAGTTTCACCGGAAAAAAATGCCTACATAAGGTCAAATGTCTAATTTTCAATACATTTGAAAGTTTCTCATTTGATTTTCTGTGACGTAGTAATATTTGAAGAAATACTATTGAAGATAATGGGTTTCTTCTCCTTCTGCCATGGTCAACTTTTATCTAAATTAAACATTTGGACAAGCTTGAAGTGAAGCCTTTTCAGAATATACTTTTCACAGCATGAGAACAAATATCTATAATGTTGATAGCAAAACTTAAACATATATGATAGCATTAACAAAAAGATAGCAGTAACATCACTTCCATCTTTATAGCTTGGGTTTAAATTTCAGAGGAACTGGTGTTATCCTCAACTATATCTTCCTTCTTGAGGATTTCCATGTAATTAATCTATATCTTAATCTCAACCTCAGAATGGTTCTACCCCTCCCAGAGACTTTCAAATGCTTCCCAGGATTTGATCAACTACAGTCAAACCCTCCTATATTTTCCCATTGGGCCCCACCTGGGTGAGCAAAGAGAAGAGAGCATTTGCAGAACTCCTTGTTGAGTGACTGCACCATAAAAACTTAAAATCCATTATGGGGGCCTCGCCAGAGAAGCCTATTGATATAACAGTAATGAAAAATTAAAAGTAATTAAGGTAAAAAAAAAAAAAAAAAAAAGTAACAAAGGTCTCAGTCTGTAGCTGTGCATTTAACTCACTCCATCCAGAGTCTGCATATGCCAAAAAAGACAGCTTCAAAGTGGCCAAAAGTAGACAGCATCTCAGCTACTCTCCTGTACACACAGCCCATGCTTAGTTGGCCCAGGAATGCTTGGTGACAATAACCCACTGGGCTTGCAAGAGCCTTGTGTATGAAGGGTGCAATCCAGCATTTCTGTTGGGAAAGGCCTGTATATATGATCCTGAAGGCTATCAGTAAAATGTCCTTACTCAGAAAAATGGGGGGGAAAAAAATCATGTTTCTGATTAGGCTTACAGCTCAGGCACTTATAAAATAATAAATTACCTAAAAAAGTCAAGGAAGAAAAAATACAAACAGCTTGAATAGCAATTTACAAACTTGCTCAGCACAGCAATATTTAAAGCTGTTCTTCATGATATGTCATTTCCAGATAAGTTAATAAAGAAATATAGGAGAGAATCAATTTTTAGTAATCATTACCATGTACAGCAGTGAAACCTCCAGGCTATTCAATTAATTCTAGACCATAATTATGACCCAGGAACAAAATTGTATAAATCAGCATTTTTTTTATTATTTAACTGTACAAATAAGACTGATCTTGAGTGCAAATCAAGAGCTGTATATTTCACAGCTCTTGCTGTCCCAGAAAATAGGGTCTCCAAGGATTCCAGCCCCTTGAGGCATAAACTGCACACACTTCAAATTCCACAGGGATCACAATAATTATAGTAATTTTTAACTCAACCTGTCACAATGCCCCAAAGACTCTCAGATTTCTTAATAGAATGCATAAAAGAGAAGGTGAAATTAGCTGGCTAAGCTAGCAAATTCTAGATGTGAACTAGAAAAGATTTAAAAAAATAAAAAGAAATAATAGAATAAAAAAAGAAATAATAGAAAAAGAAATAATAGAATAAGAAGAAATAATAGAAAAAGAAATAATAGAATAAAAAGTAGAAGAATCTCAAATCCCCCATTCCAATCCATGATCATGCTCACCTGAAAAAAAACCACAACAAGGAGAAGGGATGAGTTTCCTACATCATGTAATGTGTTGCGTTACTAGTGCAATTCTCCTTTGTGGATCTCAAAGCACAGCGTGGTTACAGCAGTACAATTACTGCTCGAGTCTTATAATGTTTTAACAGGCAGACCAAGGCTCAGAGGTGAAGCCCCTGACCTAAAAGCACACAGTCAGCAAATTTAAAAAATTTCAAACCAAACTCAGGAGTTCAAGAGGTCTCCATACTCTGTAACTAGATGCACGTGAGAAAGGAAACGAGAAATTCACAGACCCTCCAACTAGATGAATTCACAAAACCCTTTCAAAATCAGTGAAAATTTGCTTTTGGTCCCCCAGAGCTTTAGGGAACATTGATATCTGCACTTTTTTCAGCTCACTGCTTCCCCCCAGGGTTTGGTCTCTCTCTCATTCATGTTATATATCTGTTAGTTCGCTTCTCACTTTCAATCCATAATGTGTAAACATGGCCCTTAGGTTTACTATTTTTCAGTAGAATATTTTAATTAAACAATTATTATTTGAGAGTAAAATGTACACATCTATTCCTATTGACAGGTGTTTTACAAATTTATTCACTACAGTCTAATCCTTGGACCTGTTTAGAGACACCAGTCTTGTCAAATAATGACGAAGGAAATGTTCCCCTCTGTGTCGAAGTTCTCCTGCTTCACCCAAAGTCTGATGGTTTTCATCTAGCAAGGATCTGTCTCTGGTGCTAATTTTCTATATATTCCCTTAAAAGTGTGGGAAAACAGTCAATAAGTAAACACCAGGAATGATGCAACTTCATGTGCAAAAACCATGCTGCATGTACCTTCTGGTCATAACATGTTTTCACCCACAGCCAGGTCAGTACTAGGATCCTAGAAACAATAATAATCATTAATTTTTTTTTAATAATGAAATGTAAGAGAGTTTGTAATACACGCACAGGTAGCATACGACTTTTAAAAATGTACAAAGGTTTGGAGATTTCTTTAGTAGAGGGAACACTGATTTCTACAAATATAACCTGTGTTGGGAAATATTTTAGTTAAAATGAGATTTGACCACAATGAATCTTCATAATGAATAGTAAATGAAACTCTTTACTGTAATCTACAAATATACTTCACTGTCATTGGTTTAAAAAAAAGAAGTTAGGCAGTGAACACATATCTTTGTGTCTAACAATTTCATCTTTCTTCCCAGAATGCCTTCTTTGCAGACATCTCTTTAAAAAAAAAGAATTAACCACACCAGATATCCATCCCAGTTTGTAAACCAAAAGGTTCAGCTAAACTTTCAGACTGTGGATAACTTACCTACATTCCAACACAAACAGCATTTCTAACTTACAGTTAGCTAAGGTTGTAAGCAGTGTCATCCTTAAAATGACAAAGATATGAAAGTTAAATCTTAAACATGAAAAAAAGAATGGATATAAGCAGTTTAAGCACTTTGCATAAATATTCTGTCACCTTTATATTTCATGCATTTTGTTAGACAATATTGATATATGATACTTCACTGTATACCTTCCAATAACAACTTTACCTCTGTTTTTGGAAATATATTCATGATACCTTTCAATCCAGATTAATATGCATTTATCTTGTTGACAGCTTAAGTATATAATTTACTTAGATTGATATACATACTCAGGAAAAAAAAAAAAAAAAGAAAAAAAAAAAGGAAACCTATCTATATATTGTAGCTATCCTCAGTATGACTTGATAATAAGAAATTGAGTTTCTAGACTTACCATGAGAAGTCAGTATAGTTCTTTAATATCAAAATAAGTCAATAAAAGTTTATTCTATCTTCCCTTCCTTTTCTCTTTCCTATTTTAAAGTGACTTGGTTAAGGTAGTGCTTTAAGAACCATGACATTCAGATTACTGGAAATCAACCAGAAGAACAAATTCCCAAGCTAAGATATCCCAGCACAGAATACTACTCTCTCTCTATGTGCTATTTTTTTTTGTTCATCTCAACTTTGACACAGCAGCTTGTGGAGACAGATGAAGGCAAATATGACTGGTGACACATGCTGAGTAATTTCATGTGCCAGCACTAAGCTCAATCTAGAAAGGTCAATATTCACTCATCGCTGTTGCATGAATGACAGAGACCACTGTCAGTTGAAAGCAGTCATTTGGTTCACAGAACTTTTGCCATGTGATGTGCCAAACTGTAGCACAACCTTACACTGCCTACTTTGAACCAAGTCCCATTCTCCAACTAAACCCATGACCAAAAGAAACATCCTTCAGAAACTGAGATAGCTTTAGGTATATGCAGCAATAGTGATTTCCCCAAGCCCCTGCCTGATGGGTAGTTCTGATGTTTTTGCTTGATTGATGTACAAAAAAGCTCCTCCCTCACAGACAGGTAAAAACAAGTATAAAGCAATGACTTGCATCCTATCCAACCATTTGAAGCATATCAAAGTATCAGATGTTTCTGAGTACTGTTTCCAGCTTAGTACTGGCAAATTCCTGATTTGACTCAAAACTCCTGAGAAGGGGGCAATCCCAGAACAGATCTATCAAAAGAAAATATCTTAATCTGTTGTGAATCTCATACACTCCAATTTCTGTAGTTATTCTGCGAGGATATTTGTTTGTTTCTCTTCAAAAGAGGAACCTGCTTTGGCCGGGGGGTTGGACCCGATGATCTTTTGAGGTCCCTTCCAACCCATTCAATTCTGTGATTCTGTGGGGATTTAAGATTAATCTCAGGCATAGATTGAATTTAAATATAATCAAAACATGTTGATTTAAATAACTCATTTTTCTTATTTAAATTTTTATAAATACATATATAATAGTGCTCATGCAATAGTTTTTCATGTTTAGTTTCCAAAGTAGATCAGTCTTGGCATTGCCCAGCTTTAAAGGAGGTGACATGTAGATAGAGATTCTGTTATTTAAGTGTGAGAGTGAATTTCATCTGTATTTCCTTTCCCTTCCTCCTCACACTCATCTATATCACCAAGGTCCAGATCACATTGCTCACAAAATAAAGCTGCAACTATGCCTCTACTCAGAGATAAGGAGTTGCACGGACACGAAGAAAGAACTCCGGTCCAGCCATCATTCCTCCTCCCAGCTGAGCAGCAATAACTATCTCCATGTTACCTGCTTCAGTTCTATCTTCAGGATGTTACATTAGGGTGTGAACATGAGAGTGGTAGCAAACATCTGCATTTTGTCTTTTGTTGCCATGCAAGCTGGAAAATTCTGAAGAATGTGTGTAGCTTAGTTCTAATATGTCATCTCTTCTGTTAAGGTTTATGTTTTTCTTTCAAAGTTGATCAATTGCATACCGACTACAGGAAAGAAGAACCTTTAATTACTTTTTCTGATCATTGTATCTTGTTCTCAGCTTCCAGTCCAAGGCTGACAACTGAGCTACAGAAGGTATATTCAAGGGAAGATAGGCTTGTAGTTAATAAATGTAGTTATTCAGATACAAGTTTAAAGGGCGGCTACCCAAAGTCGTATTAATGTCTGGTACAAACTCAGATATTACTTAGTAGGAGGAAAGTATTAAAATGGACATGCAGAAGTAGACCTCTGTTCTGCTCTGTGGTGGAATAAAAATTCTGCAAGTGTTTCCTTTCTTGATTTCTAAATCATGTTTGGCACAATATAAGTGTGGAGAGATGCATTATCATCTCTGGAAAGAAAGAGCAACCAGAGGGAATGATGTTAAATTATAAATTAAAAAAATAGAGCAGCATTTATCTATAAATCTAATGAGACAGGGTACTGAATATATAACAATCATTGCACAGTTTAAAACAAAATGAAAATATGTAGTTATATATGAGTGTAAATTGGACTTGAACAGTGCATTATAAAATTTGATATATAAAATGGGTTAAAATAAATAAAAAACATAATGCAAAGCTTATTAACCAACTTGTGAACAGCCATAAACAACTACAGGCATATGCTCGCTCTGGTCTCAGCCTTTGTTTTTTCACATTCCCAGCTAGTCTTTTCACAAGGGGTACAGAAGAGATGCGTTGGATAATGAGAAAAAGTTCTTGGATCTAAATTGGAGAATGATATTATTCAAAAGACCTCACATTTAATGTTGTTTTGTTTTGTTTTTTTTGTTATGCTAGCGTTCTCCAATGGTGTTCTACAATTTGGTATACAGGCACACTTCTCAGCTTGCAGATTACAATAATTTTCCAGGTTCTAGTCTGCACATTTGTTGGAACAGGTTCTGATCTCTGACTTCTTATCAAATATACCTGTACTGGACACCATGGATCAAGCAGAGCTCGCAACTTATTGTGTCACAAGCCAAATTTAAAAGAAAAATCATCCAACCAAGTTTTAAGTAGCACTGAGTGTGATGGACTGTATCTACTCTACCTTGGGTAATACAGCTAGCTCCATGGGAGCTAGCTGGCTACCTGGGAGACTATGTAGAACTTTCTTGTGTCTGTTTGAAGTTTGATAAAATATTCACTGGAAGCTTTTCCAGGTTTATTGTTTTAGTGACTAGATTCAACTGAGACAGATTATAACAGGCTGGATTTGTATTGTTCTTCTATTGTAATGAGTACCTGTGAGTGAATAAACACACTATATTGAGTGTATTTCTCTTACAGTAGATACCTAATGGGAAAAATCGAAGAATGGTTTGAGTTGGAAGGGATCACAGAATCATAGAATATCCCGAGTTGGAAGGGACCCGTAAGGATCATCGAGTCCAACTCCTGGCACCACACAAGTCTACCCAAAATTTTAGACCATGTGACTAAGTGCACAGTACAAACGCTTCTTAAATTCAGACAGGGTTGGTGCCGTGACTACTTCCCTGGGGAGCTTGTTCCAGTGTGCAACCACCCTCTCAGTGAAGAACCTCTTTCTGATGTTCAGCCTAAACCTCCCCTGCCTCAGCTTGACACCATTCCTGTGGGTCCTATCACTGGTGATTAGGGAGAATAGGTCGGCGCATTCCCCTCCACTCCCCCTCGCAAGGATGACAAAGATCATATTACAGCTTCCCCTACATGAACCTGGATACAAGACAACGTTGTTGACACCTCCATTCAACCTAGCCCGGAAAACTTCCAGGGATGAGACATCCACAAATTATCTGGGCTCCTATTCACCCTCAGCCCGGCCCTTGCCTTCAGCTTGGGCTTCGCCCTCAGGCCTGGCCCTCGCCTTCGGCTCGTAAGTCTTGGGAGGGCTGCTATCACTAGTAGATACAATGTCAATCTGTATGCAGCCTTAGACGAGGTTGCTGAAACCCACCTAGTCCATGGTTCCTCTGCTCTACTCCTCTCTCAAGGAAGTCTCGTTTATTGTGACCTACAGAGTAATATTATTTATGAATTGTGCTATGGAAATTCATGGTATCACATCTGTTAATTAAGCCATATCCATGGCCCACCTGCACAGGATGGAAACTGAAAACTTATGTCCACAAAATAAAGTAGTTCTTATGCAACAAATGCATTAATACTCATTTTTAGGGGATGTCCCCAACTATAGATACAATTACTGTGAATGTTGGTTTCAGGTTCCTTCTCCTCTGTACAACAAGTGATGTAAAGTACCAAGACACAGCATACTTTTTGTGAGGAGCTACTCAAAACTCTTCCAGTCTCCTATGCTGTCTAAAAAGAAGAAAAAAACTAAAAACACTGGTCCAGGAAAAGACTATCTTCCAGAGATCTGAAATTATCTTTTTGTGCAGAGAATTGGCTGCTGATCACTTTGCACACCCATACATTTAACTCTGGGCCTTATTTACACTCATATCAGATCATCTTCAGCATGATTTTTTGCAGCAACCAGGTATGTTGTACAATGCTCCAGAAAAGTATCTGCAGTTATTCCTGTATGCTTATACAAAGTAGATTAGGGAATGAGTTTGTTAGTCATCACAACTTTCACAAAATTAGGGAAATAGACAATGAAAAGGACAGATTCATTCTCTCAATGGCAAAGATCACACAAGGTAGAGAAAAAAAAAAAAAACTGATTTTATATGAAAGATTTCTCCTGTGGGGAAGAGAGCTTGCCTTTTGTCTCAGTCTTCGTTAAAAAAGTAGAATTTCCAGGAGAAAACTCAGCCTGCTTTCCCATCATTTGCTTACCTCATAAAATATGCAAGACAGTGTTGGCAATGAACCTTGCATCAATTCATCAACATGCCATTCCTGAAGATTCAACCTTCATTGTACAGGAGAAGAGTCACCATCAGATAGTAGGTTAGATCCATACTGATGCTCTCAGTGCATCAATAATTAAACAGGACTTTCATCCACATCGCTTAATATGACAAAATATTTCTTAAGAATTGTGAAATTATCACCCCCAAAAAAATTACCAAGATTACAAAGAACCCATCATGCTCAGTGGCATGTGTTCAGAGACATAGAGCATTCCTTCCACTTACTTTAACACAGCAGTAGTGTTCAATGGCTTCAGGCTGTAATTAACAGCACAAAGCTCTCTTACTGGGAGACAGGATAACAATTCAAGAAAGTATATCTATATTCTGCAGCAGGTTCCTGAGATGCTCAGGGTTTAAATAGCTTTTAAAGCAAACCTAAAGGATGTTGCAAAAATTATGGTTAGTACAGGTGAAGAAAATGAACAGAATCCAAGCACTAATATAAGAAATTAACCCCCCTAATTAATTTTGCTGCCTTACCCTGCTAACTCCAATCAAAAATGTTGCAGTGTAAGTTAGTCTCCACAGTTTGGGGAACAAACTACTCCTAATGCAAACATCACCTGTTCTCTTGGAAAAATATTTGTTGGAAGTACCTGGTAGGATGCTCCTGGCTGTAGAGTTCATGTGAAATATTTTGGGAAGTTCTTCTGTACATGGAGGAGAAAAAAAAAAAAAAAAAAAAAAAACTTCTGTAAAGGTCAGATGCTTATCCTTCAACCTGCTCCTGAATGTTGCACAAAGCTTGCAATTCCTTCATGCCATTCCTGGTGACTTCTTAGGAAAGAGAAATGGAAGATGCACAGGTTGGACAAATTGTTTTGATGATGGCAGCATGCTACCAGACATCTTTCCCAAGGGTCCAATCTTTCCTTCTTCAGTAAGTGGAAAGAGATACGGTGAGAGAATAGCTGTGCTCTCATTGTGTGTCAGTGCTTAAGGACATTTTCACATGATCAGAAACATCTCAGTCATCCCAGTTCAGCTCACTCATAACCCATCTGTAGACCACCACTATGAAAATTATCTCACTGTCAGTTAATTGCATCCAAGAGACTTTTTTTTTGTAGTGTTACTGCAGAAAATGGACTGGTTGCAATAAGCAGACCGGTTTATTCTGTTTCAGTTGAGACCCAGGACAAATTACTGAACTTTTTTTTTTGACAAAATTGCTACATGGAAGAAGAGAACAATCTTGTAAGATAGTTTTGGTCTCCTGACATCTTGGCCTTTCCCAGTCATGGCAAGAGTGTCCTTTCTCACTAAACTGTACTAGTCGCACCATGCAGTCTTTAGAAGAACTGAGCTGTGCAGAATTACACTCACCTCTACCATTTCCAGGTAAAAGTGGGAACCTCTTATGGCTGAAACAACTGAGTGGAATGCCTGATAAGTACCCAAAACTGTAGCTTTCCGTGATGCGGGAAAACCCTGTCTTCATCTCATTCCCTGACCCAGTTTGGAATCCCTGAAAAACAGGCTGAAGGTGACTATTTTGTTCTTCTTGGCTATTTTTTACTGTAAACTGACTGGGAAAGGAATTCTCTCCCACCAAGTGCCTATCTAGTGGCCGTCACAGAAGAATCCTGTTAGCTCAGATTTTAGACATTCTTTTGATGCTACTGCTAATAATAACAGTAAGAAATGTCATTTCTCTTGTCAGGAACTTGAGCCTCAGTGTACTTTGCAGCCCATATTCTTACTAGCTTCCTTTTTTCCACAGAAATTAAAACGGAAATGTCAAAGCAACTGCAGCAGCAAGCAGTACCTAAGTACAATCAGTGTAATACAGATGCTAGAGCATTTCATCTGTAGCTTTAAAAAAACATACTACTTTCTTTGTACATAAATATGGATTTTGTTGCTATCTTAGTAGGAAGAAAAACCAACAAGAATGCAAAACTTTTCTTACTTCCAACCTGGAAAATGTGAAGGATCAATATTTAAAAGCTTTTTTTTTTTTTTTTTTTTTGGCGGGGGGTGTTTAAAGAAATGTTAACTACTTGGGACTAATTCAATTATCAGTTAGAAATGGCTTGTGATATCAGCTTTCGTACAACTACTCAATATTCTAAGAACATTTTTTTTTGAATAGCTGGAAAGTGATTTAAAGCATCTTTTTCTGTCCTGTTTCCATTTACAGAACATATATTGTTTCTAATATTGTTCCTAATAAGTGAAGAGACAAAATGTAGAAATAGCAGCAGAACTAATGGTGTTGTAACATCCCTTTAGAACTCAGTGCCAGTGGTTGGAGCCAGCTGCAAGTTCTTCACCTTCCTTCATCTTCAAAATATGAAGAGTTTCTGGTAGGAAAGTGTCAGTTCAAGTGTACAACAAGCATCAGAGCAGCCAGGTCAGTGTATACGCCGGAGACTGTGGTGAGACTGGTTTACGCTGCAGTTTCTCCAAGGCTGTAGTATCACGAGATTCCAACTTCACAGGTCATTTCTCTCCTGGCCTATTCCTCCCTCCTGCTTTCTGCTCCTACACCCCTAAAACAGCACTCTCACAGTTTACTGGTATAAATATTTGTGGGACAATGCAAATTGTATTAAGGTTAAAAACAGTCCTTCATTTATTCTCAGGGCAGCTTTGCCTCTAAATTGCAGGTATTGTAAAACTGTGACTTGAACTATGTGAAGACAGAAAAAGAGAATCCTAGAAGATGCGCTTGTGAACAGAACAACCTCATTCAGCATATTTTTAACTTCCCTTCCATAGTAGCCATTTAAACTGTTTTATACTCCTGACATCATTATGGAAGGTGGTGAGAAACAGAACACCCACCTCAGAGAGATCAGACATTCAATATGAGAACAGTCATTAACATTCATAAGCAATTCTGAAAAAAATGTGTTTTTTTTTTTAAATGTGATTTATGAACCACTATTTAAATCAGGAAAAAAGACAAATCAGAAACAGAGTCCTGAATTCTCAGAAAGAGAATTGAACCAGAAAGAAAATGTGAACCAGTTTCTGGTTCACAGAAACAAGCTTCAGCCTAAGTAATAATATACTTATTAGAAAAAGAATTGAAAACTACTGTTTTCTTCATCTCCTTGTGCCAGTTAAGTGTTGTTTTACCAGATTATCAGATCTATTCTCAAAATGAAAAAAAAATTTTGAAAGGCTCAGCTTCAGGTTTGCTGGGGTAAATGAATTATGAAACTGCAATGGAATTGCTGTCAAAGATGCATGGCGAGAGTGACATTAAAAACTTCACATAAGTTCTGGATGGATTTCCTTGTTGGCAAGCAACCTTGGAGAAGACTCAAGAGAGGTTTTGACAGCAGCATGTGATATGTTTGAAGAATAGCTTGGAGAACAGTCAACACTCAACCATCATCTCCACTGGGTTAGGTTCAGAAAAATTCCTGAATTGCAGATATAGACTTCTAATGTTAAACTTTAAATCCAGTGCTGGTGTTGAAAGCATGCACACCATGCAAAACTATGGATCATAAAACCTAAAATGATTCATAGCAAACAAATAAAGGTTGCTGTATTAAATAAAGGGAGTTGTTATTTCTCAGAATAAGGATGGACTCCATTCATTTTAAGAGGCCTAGTTGTCTGAACAAAGTACTTATTAAACATGTTGTACTTATTAAACATGATTGAGAACATTTGCTGGACAGCAAGTGTTCTCAAAAGACCCACCAGTTCTGCAGCAGTCTCACAAGGGTAAAGGGGTCATTTTGGCCCTGTCACCCCGAATCTGGCTACTGACAGTTAGAGGATGTAAATGCAAAAGTAAATAAAACTTTAGAAAAGTACACACTATGTTTCACTATCATATCTTTCACACATTATCTTCTCCCTAACATGTCTTTTATGTCCAAGCCGGATTTCAAATGATTTCCAGTAATTGGAATAAACCCTGGAGAAAAACATAATGTGGCAATGAAGTATCCCTACAAAAGCTTCATTCTAAAGCACTGAAAACACTTAATAGGAGGAAATGATTCCCGGAGTGGTTTGTTTAAAAAAAGTAGTATCATACATCCACTTCTTTTTAAATCTATATTTTTTTTTTGTCTCTAAGGAATAATATATGTTTATAAGAAGGAATACCATAACATCAGGCAGCTAGTAGGAAAAAAGAATACAAGTATTTAATTTATACCAAAACATGAGAAAGCAGGGCAAACAGGGCAAAAGGTTTGCTCCCTTATGTGCTTCAGCTATCTCAATCTTAGAGAATGACCAAGACTGCCAAAATACACTGAGAACTTGGTGCTGTCTCAGACGTAGCTGCTGTTACTTATACTATTTCCATCCTCTGGGAGAAATTGCAGCCACAACAAGGTGATGGTCACCTATTCCTGCAGATAAAGCCAGGCATTTTCTCCTCTGGGCTAATTAGGATATAGCAGGGACACAACCATAAGTGGTCCCCAAGGAAAGCAGAGCTGCTGCCATATAGTAGGCTGGGTTCCCATAGCAGAATAACCCATTTGCAAGTTGGCTGAACTCCACAGACCTCCTGTATTTTGGCTTTGCCATCAATACCTGCCTGGGATGAACAAAATAGAGGCTGTCCCAGACAACTGTCTCTATCAGCTGCAATTTAGTTTTTGTTTTAAAAAAAAAACGCTGGAGAAACACTATAAAATTCAGAGCATAGAGAAAAAGCTTTCATTTCTCATTGAGGCAGTAGAAGCGACACGTTCATCCATATGAATCCTGACAGTGTTACAGCTGTGACCAGCTCTTCTTTCTCATGTGTTTGCTAACCAGGTCTTAAAAAAAGACATCACTGAGGGATTGCAAGATTGAAAGCACAATGGAAATAGGATATAAAAGGAGCAGACTGAATATGCAGTTTTTTTACATTACCTTCTTAGCTAGATCTCAGGCTTTCTGCAGGCTAAATAAAGACATTCTCTAAGGCAGAGTATTTCCCCCTGTCCTTCCATCACTTCTCTATATTCCATGACTAATTTCCTATGATAAGGACAAAGAAGAAATAACCAGGTTGGTTTCACAGTTGAAGAATCTGTTTCATGTTAACAAACAACCAGCTCAGAGTTTTCTACCTGGGCATTTGGTCAACAGCTGCATTTAAAAAAGCATATATAACCTTAAAAACAGAAGGAGCTATCAGGAATAACAGCCTATAAAGCAAGCTATAATTCTGCCGGCTCATAAAAGTACAACAGAAGATCTAGACCAGACAACCATTAAGATTAAAACAAGGCAAATGGGCTGTGTGTTTAAATCAGGAGAAAGTGAGCAATGTAGCTCCAGAAGGCCCCTCTCTGCCTTCGGTGAAATATTTCAGAACTTGCCTGGATACACTTTTATCTCCAAAGCAAAGAGAAAGACAGAGCATGTCATTAGTGCCCATGTTACTAAACAGGAAAAAAAAAAAAAAAAGGAAGTGTAGAGCAACACAATTAGCGTGACTCATGACAATGCTTAAAACTTGGTACCATATTTATCTGAAATTCTTGCTATAACGTAAAGAGTAGTTGCGATTGTAATGACATCAGATTGACTACCACAAGTTATTATCAAAGAGAAATTAGTGAGCTGCAGGATGAATAACGTAATGGTCATGATAGATTAAAATTTGTCCTGTTTGATGTATTCCAAATACAGTGTGTGGTTACACAAGTTGTGTTGGCCAGGTGATCTAGTGTCTGAGTTTTAATATAAGACATAGCAACTTGAGTTCAACATTAGAAAGGGACGAAACTGAAACAGAGAGAGAATAACGGTATTTTGCACTCAGCAATCTTTTATTCTGGCAATTGTACAGTCAAAAGGTACCCATTCTGACCCAATGTCAACATCAAATCATAGTCCTAGCTCTTTAAGAATGAAATAGCCCAAGTGACATCAAAATAGACCGGGATGCTACAGACAGCTCTGCCTCAGAGCAAGTATTAGTTATCTGTGGGAGCTTGGCCATGGGGGTCGACAAGCCCCATGGTTGGTGATAACATCGGACCGTAAACGATGAGACCATCAGGAATGTAAAGAGTTTAGAGGGAACAAAGAAGGGTGATTCAGGAGACGCCTTGTTGTCTCAGGTTGCTTGTTCTCCAGCCGTTAAGGCGTGGAAGTTGCTGGGTGTTTGCTGTTGCCAGGCAAAGTTTTTGACCAATGAATAGTTAGTGGAAAAGTACTGCTGTGGGGCAAATAGTATAAGAAGGGAGCCTGTCCTCAATATGGGGAAGCAACAAGGGTAATGAAGTTATGTCCTCAATATGAGAGATGAAGTTAGGCCCTCAATAAGAGAGAGTTGAAGTTATGTCATCAATAAGGAAGTAGCAGTTACTGATCCTAAAAGAACCCTGGTGTCCGTGTGGTCGCTTCACAACAGTTATCCCACTGAGGATAACTGAAAGTCAGGCCTGAAGATAGAGCACAGACTATGAGTACAGGTGAGATACACACAGGATAGGAAGGAAAGCATTAGTGAAGAAGTAAACAGATATACAGAAGTGTTTTAATTCTCGTTGATTTGTTTTCAGTGACTTTGGACGTAGGAAGTCTGGGGAAGAAGGGAAACATCTAGTAGTCACTAATTATGGTAGTGTGAGAAACACTATGTAGCCAATAACTTAAGCTCAGGCGAGGATCTCAGTGAAGTAGTAATTTATTCATGACTGCAATGGCAGGCACCCTACCAGCAGGAGCACACCTACTGGTTCCAAAACACAGTTTATATACTTTTTGATGACAGGACCCTCCCCTGTTTCCCCACTGAGTGGGTAATCCAGGTTCACAATCTATCTGATGCTTCACAGACAATGCATGGCCTTCAGTTGCCACCCTGTTAAGTTTCAAATTTCTTTTGACTTTTTTTTTTTTTTTTTACTGTTTGAAGTGGTAATGTTTCTTCACTTATCTGACTTGACTTAACACCGTGATTTTCACCTAATTGTTCTAAGGAGTCTGGTTGTCTGCATTTTACAAGGTCGCCTGCTAAATTTTCTTATCACTGCAAGCATATCTCAATACCCCATTCCTTACCTTTAAACAAGGTAACTCTGCAAAAACAAGATTTTTATTCCCACAGTAGTGTCCGTTTCCCTCAGGTAATTTTTAACACTACTCAACAGAATGCAACATCTTCAGTTGAAGAAATATGGGATACTTGAAACTATAGGGAAAGACAGCACAAGTCTTGTCCTTCTAAAGAAGAGAACACCAAGTGTACTGAACTGCCCAAGGGAAGCTTGAATTAATTTCCATTGCTAATTTTGGGCAAATTCCCCATTAGTTTACATTTCCCTTTTTTTCCCCCTCTGATCTCTTTCAGAAGAAATCAGGATTGTACCCTCCTGCTGGATTTGAATAGTGAAGGTCTTATGGATACTTTGAGATTTTTCTTATCCAGTTGCTAGATGAAAATTCTCCAGACATCACCCCACCAAATGCTTGTACTAGAGGTAACAAATTGCATTCCTAAAACAGGGAGACATAAATGACAGTAAAGAGATTTCTGCCTTCCACTTGATCCTGGGAAGTGGAAGCTGAACATATGATTTCAAGTTCTTCCAATGCAGAAGTTATTTTTGTTCCACTGAATTGTATTTTCATTGCTGGGGAAAGCAAGCATTGAATATTCACAAGGTTGAGAACTCCAAGATGTGACAGGAGAAATTCTATGCCATACACAATAAATTGAGTAACTAAACCCCATGCGCACCCCTCCAGCAAATGCTGCCAAGCTCCAACAATCTCAGCTCCAGAGTAAAGTCATTTCCATATCCCATAATGAAGGATGCATAAGTATTTGTTATTACCATTAATTTATTAAAGAGGCACATACACTGGCAATCAACATCATTACAACCTAGAAGGAATTTGTTGAAAATCATGAGGGGGCAGAGCAAGAAAAGTTAATTGCCCACACAAACCCTAACTTCAAACAGGGACTCTGTAGAGGGTTAGACTTTTAATGGTATTTGTGAGGGTAGAGTCAGATTTAATTAACTGACTAATGCTTACTTATTCCTGCAATAGCCTAGCTTGGAGACAGAAGAACAGGGCCCAAAATCTGACTGACCTGCACTGAGTGTGGTATTTTAGAACAGACTGACAGAAAATCTACCTCTGAACTTCTGTGGACATGCAGAATTTGGTAAAAGCCTCCTCTCTACTCCCTTTGCATGTAGGGAGGATTCTCTATTGTTCTCCTTTCTGTGAAATCTTTTTTCCAGCTCAGAACACCTGTGGGAAGCCTCCAGACAGTTAGAAAGCTCTTTAGTCTACAGTCATACACTTACACAACATGCAAGCACAGAGGGGAAGTGCCTTTCTCAGCCAACGTCTCAAGTACAACGTAGAAATTATTTTGAGGACTGTGGTGGTGGAAGGGGCCCAGCTGCCCCAGCCAGTGACTGGCACCTGCACTTGTGGATTACAGAGCACATTCCCCTTAAATACCCACCATCTGCTGGGAAGTTTCAGCCCCTATAGGTAATCCTCTATAAGCAAAGGAAAAGAAAGATAAACCCTAGAGCAATGCTGCACTAGCTGCAAGGCTCATCCAGCACAAGTAAATAGCTGACACCCCCCACACCATTAAAACAGAACTTTTAGGTTGATTTGCAGCCTGCTAGAAGGCTAACAGAAACACTTGGCTCTCTTTCAGAGCAGATTACATGACTAGCCCAGAAATCTTCCTGGAACCAAGACAGGCTTTTCTGGAAAGACCATTCATTGAAATATTTTGTCATGAAAGCCTTAATACCATGAGAAACGTTGTCCAGATGAAAGGATGTTTCATTTCTTATTTCAAGAGAAGTTTGTAGGTTGCTTCCACCCACAAACTCAGCCAAAGTTGCAATGATTCCTTCCAGAATATTGGATTTAAAGAAAACCAAATTCCTTAGGGTTTCATCAAGCTGAGTAGCCTAAAATCCTCATACAGTAGACCCTGAGGAATATTTCATTGAGAGATTTACAAGAGCTTCGAGGACTAGCATAGCTAAGGATTGCTTACCCTGGGGATGTGACTGCTTTTGGAGCAAAGGTTTAGAGCTCAGCACACTTGAAATCAGTCTTTGGGGAGAGGCAAGTGTGGCAGGGGGCTGTAGATCTGAAAGCACATTTCAGTCCCCTGCAGGTGGCCAGGGCTACTTAACACTCCTGATGTTGTTTTTTTTTTTTTTTCAGAAAGCCAGAGGCTTTTATAGCTATACTCCGTATGCATAGAAAACATACCTGGGAAGAAGCAATAAAAGAAAACTCTCTCTCCGTTCTCGCTTCCAATACTTGTTGTTGAGCTTTGAAGGTGATGCTGCTTCTGGTCTTTTACTTTCTTTTTCTCTCCAATCATGCAAACTCACAGGACACCTGAGAAACTTGACTTTGAATCACTACCCTCATCATTAGGTAGTCTTGAAGATGTCCTGCCACCCCCCAAACTCTTCATCTCCCATGAGCCTTCCCTCCTCAGCTTCCTTTCTGCCAGCATGCCATAGCCTTACAAAAGGAAGCATGTTTTATATATGACTTACTGAGCATTCAGGTGTTGGTTCTTCTTGGCATTAATTTGCTGCCTTGGTAAATAATTTAGAGCTTCTTAGCTGGAGGCACACAGCTGGAACAAGGCAGTCACCACTGAAAAACCACAGGTGGGTTACCCACTCGAACAAATCCTGCCTGGCACTGTGGGTGCTTTTACTTAGCACTAGGCACTAATAATTTCAAGTCCATCAGCATTGAAATCCCACCCTGCCCGCTATTATCTTTTATGTTGTGGTAGTGTCTAGAAACCCCATCTCTTGCTCACAGAAATACCCCATTACAGGCAGCAGGAGCATAACAAAAGGCCAGAAGCATAATAAAAGACGAGCCACACCTCCCCAGAGACAGTCCAGGTGCTAGGGATGGAATGAAAAGAAAAAAAATAAATAAACAGTCTGGTCTGTCTTTGCATTTGATACTTGTCTTCCTCCACTCTTTCGCTTCCTTGTCTTCCTGCATCCAGGCCCTGCCTTGTATCTTTCTGTACGCAGATGTCCTTGGGATCCCCCTTCCAGGCAATATTTACTCAAGTCAACCCTTACCCTTTTGTCTTCCTCTTGTTTCTGTCTGAATTATGTTGTCCTCACTGCAGCTACAGGCCTTTTCAGGAGACACATTAGTAGGACACGGAGAGGGTTGGGGTGACACACAAGGGGGTTGCAAGGTTGGACTGCAGTGTGTAGGGGAAGAGGTCATGACCAGAGCTGTAGGAAAGAGGATGGTATCACAGACCACAGAGAAATACCAGGAGTCTCGCTGAAATCGATTTGGTGGTAGCCAGGAACCTGCAAAGCCCCACACTGTCTTAATGGTTAAAAAATCTCCTGGTCTCACACACACACCAAAAAGGAGCAGATGCTAATGAACTTCTGCCTCTACCTCTGTGGATTCCTATGTTTTTTGTCCCAGTCCTATGTTCTTTTCCTTATTAATGGATATTTACCTGCCTGCATTCAGAAGAAAAACCTAGCCTGATTTTTCCAGCCTTATTTTCTCTTCTCAGTCCTGTCCATAATGCTAATGGGGATCTTAGTTACCTTTGCTAGTTGCTAGTTACCTGATGGGGGGCTCAGTTAACTTTGCTTAACATCAGCTGTTGCTGCAGACTGGTACAGTGAGGAGCTGATTGCTTTATGTACAAGTGCCTGTAAAAGAGTGGGAATAAAGCATACCCTGTCTGCTTTATTTAACAGTTTATTAACATCTTTCTGTAGAAAAACAAGCAACATTAAATAATTCTTGGGAAAGCAAGAAAAGTCAGCCCTTGGGCCCATCATGGTGCATACACTGGAGTGACACAAGGAAAATGATTGTGCCCACAGACAGCAGCTCATGTCAGCCCCACAGAGAGACTTCTGAGTAGCCCACAGCTCAGCACAACCTCAGTTCTCTGCCAGTCTCACCTCCCACCAAGTAATCCACTGCTGGCAGAGTTTCCTCCCAACACCAGCAATGTTTCAGCCTCCCACCAAACTACTGTGGATGTCCAGGTTGTATATGCCAACATTATCACCTCAGCTGAAGTTTCCTTTGGCACATGTTACAGCGTCATCTAATGACAGCCAGTACCAGGGAAGCCTGCCTGGGAATGCTGTGCTCTTTCGTCCTGAATATCTAATTTAGTGAAAATGATAGCTTACAAAATGGGGAAGGTTATTATAATAAAATTACAATGAAGCTTCCTAGTCTACCCTAATTAATTGCGTTACTTTGGATTTTACTAGTGATTCCCCCAGGATCACAGCAGGAATAACTAATGTGGAGACCCTGATTAAACAGGTCAGTTCCCGTTCACGTACCATTGAAAAAGTCTGTGTCTTTTTCTTGACACTTTGGCAGGGCTGTAGAGTAAAAGGGCTGGGTCTGTCATTATAAGATGGTGAAACAGCAACATTCCTGTTGTACTGAATACTGAAACTGCAAGAGTTGTAAACATTGCTGTCCTGATGTGGGAAAGTGGCAAAGTCCCTGTGGGGTAATTATGTCTCATCATGCTAAAGAAAGGTCATAATGAAATGTTAATTTCTCTAACACGCTCATAAACTCTTTGAACCACGATCTCTTAGTAGAGAGCACCAATTCTGTGCTGCAGCATTTCCCATTTGGCAGCATCCTCACTAGCAAAACAGGGCATCCAACTCATCAGAACAGTGCTGGACTGTCAGAATGGACACTTGTGACTCCTCCATGTAGCTGTGGGGATTCGATTTATGCTTTCACAAGAAGTGCTTTTATTCTCAAGATGGCAATGGCAGGATGAGCTGAAGGAGTCAGGCTGAACATGCGTTAATGAAATTCAGACATCACTTGAGATTAGTCTGAGCTGCATTTGAGTTACTTCAAAATGAAAATGACAAGGGTGCAAGGACACCAGGGTAAATAGAACATCTCATGGTGGGCTGGCTAGAGGTGTCTGGATGGCTGGACTGAAGAGCGATATGGAATGCCTTACTGAGATTCTTCACTCAGGGTAGAGGTGAGGTTACTCTTTAGAAAGGCAATCTCTTCACTAATGGTTAGCAATAACAACTCTTTGCCCTTAAGTTGTGTGTCCTGACTAAGGACCAAACTCAGAAGAAATAGCTACTTCATAACCCTGTGAGAGGAAATATACTTATTAATTATATAGTATTATTGTCACAAAATAACAGGAGTGCTACCAGTGCCTTCTCTCATTTGGGATCAGGGTTATATTGTACCGGATGCTGTGAAACTATGCAGCACCTAACTCAACACATAACAACTGCCTGTGGCTTCCATATAACTGTGGCTCTAAGTGTTTTAACATCTGTTCATTGATACATTAAAGAAATCGAAAGCTCTCAAGAAGGGGTATAGCATGAGAGAGCAGATCACAGGTGAGCTCCTGGGTCAACTAGATTATTAATGAGAAGTAATATTTATACACTGACACTAACATGTGTAAAACTGTGTGGCAGTAAAAAGGAGATTTGATCCATCCCACAAGTCCCCTGCAGCTTGGAGTAGCAGGAAGTCTTCCTGGGGCACACAACAATCTTCATTCTGAAATGAGGATTCAGAGGGTGCTTTTAGCTGACTACAGTGTGAGGAAAGCCAGCCCAAAGCTTCATGACACTGGAAGGATATTTTACTATTTTTGCTTGGTTTTGACAAATGTGAGTAACATGAGCTCTGAGGCATCGTCGAACCGCAGGGAGATTATTTACAAGAAGTGCTTAATAGCCACTATATGACACAATCAGGACAGGTGGTGAGAAGGACAGAAGGGGCAGAGATGATCCTCCGATGTGTAAACGAAAGACTGTCTATCCCTCCCCTCACCAAACAACAGTTATACCTGGCAAATCTAATTTTTGCCTCCTACGCTGTTACACAAAGATGCTAATGCACCTGCTCTTCAGGATGAATAACAGTGAGACTGGTGAGAGAGGCAGGCAGTTAATGGGTGCAGTAAAGCATATGATACTTGTCAGAGCCAATCTGGCTGACAACTCTGTTGTGTCAGGTCTTCTCAGGCTGGCTGGAGAACGATAGATGAGGACTCAATCTCTGGTCTCTGGGCTGGAGCAAGGGAATGGCAGTGGCAACTGCTTGCAGCATGGATCCCATGGATCATGTGTGCAAGACCCAGCACTTGCTCTACTAGCAACGGGGATTCACCCATGTACTGTTATTTCTCAGCAGCTACATAACTGCAGCATATGCCTGTGCTCTTTGAAATGCTAAGAGATAGCCTGGAGGTGTTGTTTCTTTTGCAGGAGACCCAGATGCCCCGCTAGCATTAACCAGGAGTGTACTGGGGTGACTGGGAGGCCAGATCTTCAGCCAATGTGTATCAGTGCAGCCTCACCAGGCAGATCCGTGCTGCCAAAGTCCCACTTCTGCACATTGGTGGCTCTGTTGATGGTCTGGTGGAGAGGCAGCCTTCCCAGGCAGGTTTACGGGATCATGCCCAGTAGATGGGAAGTTTCTCCAAGACAGGCAGAGGTGCAAAGCCACCTTCTTGGCTGTTCAATCTTTGCAGAAGAGAACAGAGGTGTCTGGCCTTGTCTTCTCTTCATAGGCCAGGCTTCCTTTTAGTTAAACTAAAAATGGTTTTCACTACAGCTCCTTGGACTGTAGTTGCAGTAAAACTGCAAATCAAGACTCCCTGAGCCAATGACTTCAAAAGTGAAGAGAGGAGGTGTTTGCTTGATTTACCTTCTGGATTTTAGGTTTTGAGCTCTAGAATTTTTAAACTCTTCTCCACAGTCATGAGCATTAAAAGATTACTCAAGTAAAACAAAAGAAAAACAACAACAACAAAAAAGTGTTTTTTGTTTGTTTGTTTGTTTTTGTTTTTTAATCCTCCTGCTATTTCTATTACGGCAGAGACTAATCAGTGTCCCATTGCCTCACAGCAAGCGTACAAATAGAGACAAACCAAGAGAGGAAAAGGATAGGAAAAGACATAGGGTGGCTTACTGTCATTCTGAAGCAGTGTCAGGAAACAGCCCGGCTCACTTCAATACAGATTAGTATGTCAGCCAAAAGTTCATGCAAAGTTTTAAATTGTCCAGTTAAAATAACATTTTCATATTTCATTATTCATATTTTGTTATTCATATTGAATACATTTCTTTCAATACCTGTAAATACATTCCCTAGGAGGTATAACTCAGTAAAAAGTTGTGTTACACTGTACATGGGATTGCAGTTTAATGGCATTCTGACTCCCATACTTTTCTTTGATGGAAGAAGCGTGAAGAAAATATCAGTAGGAATTGGAATTTGTACCCACCAAAAGTCAGTTTCTGACTGCCCCCAAGCCAGCTTTATATCCTCCAACATTCACAGAATTGTTTGGGATAAATACAGTAAGAATGAGGAGAGGAGAAAATATCTTTAGTGTGGGTTTTCATTTAGGATCAAATTTTACCTCTATTGGAGAGGGCAGGTGCTTTACTGCAGACTCTGCAAACAGGCAAGTGCTGACCCTGAGTAGCTAATGCAATAAAAATCCAGTACGAGCAATAATAAATCTTCTGATTAATAATGGACAAGGGGGCAGAAAGGAAAAAAATAAATAAAAAGCCTGACTGCACAGAGGCTGAGCTCAATTTTTGTGCTGAACCTGGCTGGAGAAATAAGGAATGCCCTTCCCACAGGTCTGCAGATATGGTCAAAGGTGTTCCTATTTGTTATGGTGACATGGCAGGTAGGAAATAAAATTAGGCTATTTCCAGGACAGAGGTGGACTCAGTTTTACAGTCCTGCCATGCTGCCTTTTGATGGTCTTTGGCTGTTTTAATGTCTTTGCTTTGTATGCTGCTGAAAAGGACAAAAAATGTGCCACTTCCAGCATCGAGAGAGAAAAATATCTGCTTTTCTCAAATTAGACCAAAGAGAAAAAAGGAAGGAGAAAAAGTCTTAAGTGATCTGTGGCAGCAAGCAGACCAATATATGCTCCTACAACAGCCATCAGTTAAGAGAGTCAAGGTTTATTGACAAATGTGTTTTTCTCCTCTTTCTCTTCCATGATCCAAAGCTTAAGCTCCCTTTCCTGTCCCAGATATCCTGATCCAAACCTATGTAAAGAGAGGAGAATTTATTTCAGTTTTGGCAGATCAGGCCCAGAACTTCCTTAGCAACAGGAGGAGAGGAACAATGTCCGTAGATGTCCAAGATAAACGTAGCAGTGACCTGGGAGTGGAGGATAAATGATATGCAAGTCCCTAGTTTGTCACGCTGGCTGTAAGGGAAGCTCAGTACAGGGGTCCTGGGTTTTGACTGTGTATAGGCTTTGTTTACATTTTTATTCTTAGATATTTAAGGCAATGTCAGAAGATTACAGATGAAAAAATTGTGTAGCTCCACCCTATCTTGTCAGCTCCCAGCAAGTTTAGTCAAAGGTCTTCCATCAGTTTGAAGAAAATACTTCTATTACCCCCATGAGCTGGAGTGCAGACTATCACCTGCAGTATGGCCTGCTGCTAGCATAGTCCTTTCTTCCTCTGCTCTGATCCACCATGTCACTTATTGTCCCATCACCAAAGCTGGTGAGAAGAATCCTTCTAGCTGAGATCTATTGAAGTACAGTAAGATCCACCATCATCTCTTTGTATTTCTATAGAAATCTTGCTCAATATCAAGAGGACAAAAAAGAAGTAAGAGTAGTACAGTGGGTAATTCTAAATTTGTTATATATATTGTTATATTAGTTATATAAAGAATCTATTTAAAGACTCATATAACTGTGAGATCTGGAAGTCAAGGCAATATGTTTCACCATTTAATGTTATTTACACCCTTGAGAGGGAAAAGAAAATGTATTTATGTATTTTTAAACTTGTCTCTACTCTATGCTCTGAGGTGATTCCTCTCTACCAGTAGGGGAAAAAAAAAAAAAAAAAGAATAACACCAATTTCACCTTCTATATACAATACTTAATTTTATGCCCATTCATCAAATTTTTGTAATATGTCTTTTCCCAAAGTTGAACAGACATCATTCTTTCAGAATATAGAGAAGAAAAAAAAAAAACTCCAAGACATTTTGACCCTTCACATGCCTTATTATTATACTCTTGTATATTCCTCTTTTTTCTTCTTCTTCTTTCTGTTTGCAATGCAAGAAGCAGAACGTAACTGCCCAGAGATCTGGATGCAGATAGATAGAAATCCACGAGCTGTGGAGGCTGCCTAAATTAACTGCAAATAGACATGAGCGTCTCAAAGCTCTGACTTCAGCATCAGCATTTTTCATCTAAGTGCCCCAATGCCTTGCAGGCATGGTCATTTATAAATGCAACAGGCATAACTCAAATGGGGAAACGTAAATGTACTAGAGGGAAAAAAAAAATTGTGCTTTGGTCGCATCAATAACAAGGTAATAAAAGAAACCACCTGTGAGGGAAGCCATGATTAATGAAAACAAATACAAGGAAATGGAAATATAAACTATGGAAAAAGGGCTTTAGCTTCAATAGTTTCAAAGTTCAGATCTGTTAGTAAAACACGACATAAAAGCTTGTAATATACAGAATAAACAGAAATAGTGGAGGTGAAAAAAATGTGCCATCGAATTAAGAAGGCTGTTTAAATAAGATGCGCAATGCATAAAAATAGACAACAATTCTATAGATACTAAAGAGGAGAGGTCTTTGCTACAGACATTTGACTGAAATTTATATAATTAATTGCTACAGCGGTCTGCAACCCAAACCCCTAAAGGACTGCACAGTCCTTTGTTCTCATCCACTGAAAGTCTTGAGGGATTGCAATGTCACTGGCAATGCATACTCCAAAATCAGCACAGCAGGAGCCACAGGATGTCTCCATTCAGTAACACCTGCAGAAGAAGCTGCAAGAAACTTGGGTGTCCTGTTAACTCCATATTCTGGTCACTGGGTTTCTGCCCAGACCCAAGGTTTTACTGGTCTCTGCCTTTCAGGGATGCAGGTAGAGGGCTGCTCCAAGACTGCAGGCTGCTGCACTGGTCTACTCTCAGGACTCCTCCTCAGGTCTCAGTTTTAGCCTGCGTGGATGTGAATTCTGTCTGGATTAATCCTACAAGCAACTGAATACCCCAGCTCTTATCAGACCTTGGCTGAACAGCTACCTGTTCATTCAGCCTCTGGGAGAGGAGTTAATCGCAAAGGAAAACAATTTCTACACTGTCATTTTTTTTCACCTGCCTCAACTGCTCTGCCCTCATGGACTTTCTCAGGCTAAATAGAGCCTCAGTGTCAGATCCTAAACAGACTTTTTAATGGACAGTTTCAAGAAGCTGTGGAAAAATATGCTCGATTGTCTTTTTTTTTGTAATATATAATTAATTAATATATAATTAATATATAATTAATATATAAAGCCTATTTTGTAAAAGTAACTAAGAACTTCATTCTCATAACTGAGCAAAATTATTGTTTGGGATAATTATAGTGCTCTATTTTCTACTGTAATATTTATGACATAGTACTGGACAGAAAGGGAACTCAAGACCTTGTCATAGATGCTGCACAAACACACAGAGAGAAGACAATCCCTGCTGTGAAAGAAGGTATTCATTCTTCACTGAAGACATGAATACACTGACACAGGTCTTGATAGCACAATGACCACTTAGTGCAGTAGCACCTGTTAATTAAAATTTATTAATTGACAAAACATAGATCTTTGGACAGCCTCAGATGAAAATAGATATTGCTTTCTGCCATTGCTTATTGAGCACTTCCTAATGACTGTCAGTCCCCAGAGGCACCTAAGACTATGGTCTTACTCTGATGGGAGTATCCCCAAGGTGGTGGTAATTACTATTTAAGAGAAAAAAAAAAAATCTAAGGATATTACATCCCTGTGGGGGTGGGGGCAATCCCTTCTATCTGAGAACTGCACTTATATCTGCCTGAATTCAGAAACCGTTAGTGGATACATTTGTACTCATTTAGAATAAATCTGTGTTTGGTTTTCTCAGGAATATTTCATGGCCACAGAAAAGGCCTTTTTTTTTTTTTTTTTTAACTTTAGGAAAAATATCTAAGTAATTAGACCAGGTCCAAAAATTCTGTCCTAGTGAAGTTCAAAACATTTTTTTCCCCCAGGGCAATACTGTCTTAAGTCAGTTAATGGTCTCATGACAAATTCCCAATAAACACCTTCAATTATTCTACCGCCTGGGAAACACGCTTAACAACATTCTTAGCACATTCATTTCCCTGCTGATATGATTCTAAAACATCGCTTTACAAGATGATCATTAAATTGTTTGTCTCTGGTTGGTGTTTTAAGTGTGAAAAAAAAATATGCCAGGATATCACTCCAGATGGTTAGTCCTGACGGCTTGTCAAAAAACATGCATATGGAGTTTAGGTGGCCACAAAACATAGCCCTATCAGCAACGAAGCTGTCTGGTTGGAACAGAGAATGGTGATTAGCTTGAAAAGATGGAGTTGTTCTTCCATTTCTCACATCAGAAAACAGTTAAAAGGAGCATTAGCAGACTGTAAATATTGATACTTGACATTCCCCTGCATGTGGATTTCCAGCCATTGTTTAATATTATAAACATTTAAAAAAAATGAAAATAAAAGGAAAAAAAAAAGGAAAGAAAGAGAGAGAGAAAGAGAGAAAGAGAGAAAGAAAGAGAAAGAAAGAGAAAGAAAGAGAGAAAGAGAGAAAGAAGGAAGGAAGGAAGGAAGGAAGGAAGGAAAGAAAGAGAAAAAGAAAGAAAGAGAAGGAAGGAAAGAGAAGGAAGGAAAGAGAAGGAAGGAAGGAAGGAAGGAAGGAAGGAAGGAAGGAAGGAAGGAAGGAAGGAAGAAAAAAAGAAAAAGAAAGAAAGAAAGAAAGAAGGAAAGAGAAAGAAGGAAAGAAAGAAAGAAAGAAAGAAAGAAAGAAAGAAAGAAAGAAAGAAAGAAAGAAAGAAAGAAAGAAAAGAAAAAGAAAGCCCTGTAGGAGTGGTTCTCAGAATCACTCAAGCAGAAGAGGTACTAAAGATTCAGTCTAACTTCCACAATTTTGATCTTCAAGTGTAATAAAAGGCTCACTGGAGTGAGGTACAGACAGACTCCAGTTAGCAGCATTTTTAAAGTCATGCAGCTCACCTGGGGCTAGGACTTGGTGAACAGGACTCATATTGGAGGATACAGAGATGTGGAGGAAGGTAAAGTGCAGGGTTTGTGACCTATAGCTCTTAAAGGTAGAAGGACCAAAAGACTCCTGCGCAAGCTGTGAAGCTGTACCGTAGAAGAAAATCTGATATCCCTCAAAATAAGGGTCCTGCTTTTCCTTTTTCATCCTGGTGTTTAAGGGTGAGGTCCATGAACATGTGGAACAGGTTGCCCAGGGAGATGGTGCAGCCACCATCCCTGGGGGTGTTTAAGAAAAAGTTGGATGTGGAACTTAGGGACAAGGTTTAGTGGGTGACATTGGTGGTAGGGGCACAGTTGCACCAGATGATCTTGGAGTTCTTTTCCAACCTTAGTTATTCAATGATTCTATTTAATGATTTTATCCATACACACGCCCCTGTGGACAAAGGGCAGGAGCATAAAAATATGTTGATTCATTAAACACTAGGCTTAGGAAACACATGTTCTGTTGTTGACTTCCACAGGACAACTTGGGATGCCTAAACGATGGCAAAAGGCTTACGAGGAGAAACTTCTCGCAAAGTTTCTGTAACCTCTTTTCTCTTGGCTGATTCAAGAACCTTACAGAAGAGCCATTCTCACTTACTTTTGTACTTCTTTCTTTGGCCCTATTTCCTCCCATGAGTGACAAGTACACACAAATGTGAAAAATACCAGTACATTTTATGTTTATGGAAAGAGGCTCATTTCATGTGATCCCAAAGTTTTGTCTAGGATTTCAAAGAAGTTAGAATTGGCTGCTAGTGTCTGCAGAGGAAAGAAAAAAAAAAGAACCTTAATTTAAGCCCAGTATAATCACTGACACTTGTAACCATCAGCTATGACATATTTACATCTTCTTTTACCAACACATTCAAGAACATGAGTGACATATTTACCCATCACAATAAAAGAAAAAAAAATCAAATAGCTTGTTTAGCTGAGCATATAAGATCGGAGGTAGTTGATCAAATCCTACCTCACATCAAAATTATCCCTAAAGAGGTGTGAAAGAGATACAGATCAAGCTGTCATCTCCCAGACAGTCTGTCTGCAGTAAAAGGGGCTGTCAGACAGGTTTGAAAACATCAGTGGCAGTGAATTGCAAGAAGGACTCCAATGCTATGGAAAACTCAAGCAACTTCTGTAGCCTGCTTACTGTGGTCCCAGGGGGTGGGAAATGGTGTCCTTTGTAATTGTTTCTCTTGAGGCACAATAAGAGCCTGGGTTTTATTGAGCTGTAAATGCTCAGGACTCCTCAGGATACAGGCACATGAGTGGAAATAATGGCGTTACCACAGCTCATTGAGTTGCCATCTGTCAGTGAAGACGTTGAGGCACCAGGAATGACCTTGTGAACACTCCTAACCTACCCCCATTAGGAAGGAAAATGGAACATAAACCACGGTGGTTTAAGTTAATACATTTCGTTTTACAGCCAGAGCAAGCCATGGATGTGTGCTCAGTCAGTCACGCTGGCTCAGCTGACAGGCAAGGACTTGATGTGTTGCAACACTGGAAATACTTTCAGTCATATGCTTTTGTCCTCATTTTCAGTCCATTTATCATTTTTCAAAACTACTGTGGCCTACATTTAACAATTTTCATCTCCTAAACAGGTCCTATCCAATACTTATGAAACCACTCCTCTTCAGAGACAGAAGCAGGCCCTTGCACCACACATCTTCACCTCTGAAGCACCTCAGCCTGAGGACTATTAATTCATTAACATATAAATTTTTAGACAACACTTTCTATGTAGCTCTCACTACAGACATTGGAGCAGAAGTCTACAGTTTGCACATGGCTGGATATGCATCTTCATGAGTATAAATGGCAGTGGGCTTTAACTACATCATACACTGGTGGCCTCAGACCATATAGCTTTACATGGACACACAGTCTAATCATAGACATGAACATGTTTAAATTTCCAAAATGGGTGTTGCGGGCATAAGGACTCTTGTCATCACTAACCATGGAGATGTTTCTGACACGAAGCTGAAGCAGACACTAGAGTTTACTTGTCTCCAGATGTTATCTTGGTCTTGACAGGTCTAGTTTGTATCTTTGCCTTCCACTTTTCTACATCTACATGTCAGTGTTGAGTTAACAGGTGTGTTCAGAGCCTCTCCACCTGACTGGTGCTGTGCAACATGCTATGGTAGCTTACATTTCTCTTCAAAATTCTATTAAAAAAAAAAAATCAACTATCTCACACAAAAACTCAAGGGTTAAAGAGATCATTCTGAGGAAATTCATGACCACAGCTTCCACATTGCTGGAAAGGTCTGTAACTCATTATTTCATAGAAGAAAGAAGAAGACAACACCTGACTGGAGGAAGGCTGTTCTCAGAATTCAACCTTAGATTTAAAATCTGGAATTTCTTTTCACTGTATCTTCCCTGTGCATATAGTTCTCAATGAGAAACCAGGTCTGTGTTGTCACCCTGAAAAATACAGCTATCCAGGCCTTGAATGTGTTCTCAGGAAATGGGCAACACCCCATCTTGTCCTACTTTCCTGCCCTGAACAATACTATAAAACTTGGTCTGTATTTCGTGGGGTGTTATTCCTGAAAAAAAGGGGACTCTCCATGGCAAGTGAAGAAGGAATGATATTGAATTGATCTGAGCTTTACCTAAAAAGAGACTAAATATGCTACTTCAGCTACAGTAAACATCTTGCAAATTCTCTTCACCCCACCTCCCACAAAGATGCATTTATTTGTATGACCATGATCTGTAAAACCTTGGAAAACTGTAACTTGGCCCATTGCTGACAGTTTCTCATTACTCTCTGCATACAGATGCTCTTCTACCTAAATCAATTACATGGTATAACAGCCTGGATTTCTGATTTTGGTGCTGTTGTCTTTTTTCCTGATAATGCTTTCTGCTCATCTGTGCCATATGCTGCCTTGAATTTGTGCTGCTGTGCTTTATTAAAGCTCAGATTTTCCTTTGCCATTAAAGGCAAAATAGAACATTTTAAATGGACTGTGAAATAAGGTAAAGAAAAGTTTAATCGTGCTAAAATCAATTCAGTAGAGTGGCTATATTAATAGTTATTGCCTTCTGCATCACATTGCTTATTAAATAGTGTGCATTTCGGGAAACTGTACTATTTTGTGCGGCATTTACATTGTACTTTAGCAAGCGGCTAGTTCCCACTTCATGAAAGATTTAGAGAGACATAATTTTTGTTCATTGACAAGCCACATCACCAGAAACAGAGAAACCATTTTGCTGGAGGAAATTATGGACCATGTAGTACAGTATCTTGTCCCTGGCACAATGTCTAATACCACATTCTCAAGAGGAAAGTGTAAAGGAATTCACATATGACAATTATGCATTACTCTGTCCAACTCCTACCCATTAAATGCTGACTTACATCACGATTCATAAAATTTTCTATTTATTTTTCACTTTTATGCATCAATTTATGCAATTGTAAATATTCCTATGTACTATGTAAAGAACCTGTATGTTTTTCATTTGTAATAGAAGCTATTAGTATATCTTGAAGCAATGAGTTCCATAGATTCATTATGCACAAAAATAAATAAATAAATAAATAAAATCGAATTCTCTTTTATTTCTCCTTGAAATGAGTAACTTTTTTTGTTTCAGAATAACCAAGACATCTCAGGTATAAGTCAGCACCTCATTATAACTACACCTATATAAATCAGAATAAAAAGTGTTTAGCCTGTGGCAAAGAGCATTTTTCTTTTTATTTTCTTTTATCCACCTTCCTCATCTGCACCCCTGTCTTTCTTGTTCTCAGACAAGAATCTGTAATATTCACCTGGTCTTGTAATGTAGGAGTTTGTTTTTCTCAAAAGCCTCAGGATGGACTTCACAGTCTTTTGCAAAACTCAGATGAACCAAAATGGGACCAAAGCTAAGTGAACTATGGCTCATCCTATCAAACATGACCACACTTTTGATCATGGAATGGAAGGCCATTTTTAACCTGCATTTATATTTTAATTTGTGCCTGTTCCTGCTGAATGATCATTCTGTGCTTATTTGAATTCTCTAGTGTCTGCTTCATCATAGAGCTAATAGAAAAATGTCTTTATTTTTTATCATACACGACTATGATGATGACTTTCAAGTGAGGCAGAGAGGGACTAGTACAGCAGATAGTCGTTATCTCCTGGTCCTTCCAATCACTTATCTGAAAATGCTGTTTCTTATTTGATTTTATGATAATGAATATATACATATTTCTTGAGTTCCTATATAGTGAAGTACTTACTAATCCACAGGTGGAAGTGGACTCTTGTGGGGAAATACATAACCAATATAGCTGCAGCTTCAAAGAGTGGTGAGTTTATTGGCTGCTGAGAAAGGCGGTAATTCAGAAATCATGTCTCTCCCTGCTTCCCTTTACCCTATTCCTTATCAGGATAATTTCCTCACGTGGTTATGTTGTGTGCATGTGTGTCTATCCATCTGTTTCCTGTTTTCCAAAAAACCATTCATTGCCTCGTCCAAGTTAAATACAATCTGACAAATGAACAGAGATCTTAAAGGCATTAAATGTTTCCAGAAGTATACAAAATAGAAAACCATTGCACGCCTGAACTTCTGTCTCATTTTTTATTTGTACTCCCTAACTCTTGCTCCATTATGCTTCTGTCCCTCCATCATCTGTAAGTGACAATGAACCCCGAATAGGAAGCCTTTCTGTCTTACCCCCAGATTTTAAGAAAATAAAGCCATCTGGAAAATGAAACAGACAGTACAAGTACTATCAATTAAGGGAAAGCCCTAATATCACTGAAGCTACAATGAAATGAAGCTTACTGAAATTGTAGGTAAGATTGTTTGGAGAATAATTGTGCAGCTGGTCATACTCAATTATCACTTGTGTTCATTCAAGACTCAAACCCCACACACCCATCCTAAGTTAAAGTACAGATTTTATTATGTCATTGATCTTCATAAAATCTTAGTGCCTTCCATATAAAGTTAATTAGCAACTGTGAATTGTCTGATACATGTACAATAAGTCTTCATAATGAATTAAGAATGCTTCACATGTGGTTGGTTGCCTTATATCATTATTTGCTTCAGGTCTTTAGTTTACCTGAGATAATCTTGTAGCTAAGAGTATGATAGCCACTTATATTTCAGATAGAAAGTTTTTTAAAGGATTTTTCATCATTTACCAGATTTAGATGATTTGTACAGTTGGTAGAGGATACAATAGGTTTTCTTGATCTGAAATCTCAAAGACCATTTGTAGTTCCTAGCTTTTCGCCCCAGGATTTGTACCTCTTTTCTAATTTCTAATTGATCCCTACCAAAAAGAGAAAAAAAAAAAAGTTCAAAATCGTGTGAACTGCTCAAATTATTTATTTGTTTACTTTATCTCAGTCCCTAGTTGTTATCTGTTTTTGTATCTTTCAGGCTCAGACGTTTCCCCATTGGACCTTTGCTCACTGTGTTTCACAGAATCACAGAATCATCTAGGTTGGAAGAGACCTCCAAGATCACCGAGTCCAACCTCTGACCTAACACTAACAAGTCCTCCACTAAACCATATCACTAAGCTCTACATCTAAACGTCTTTTAAAGACCTCCAGGGATGGTGACTCAACCACTTCCCTGAGCAGCCTATTCCAATGCCTAACAACCCTTTCAGTAAAGAAGTCCTTCCTAATATCCAACCTAAACCTCCCCGGCGCAACTTTAGCCCATTCCCCCTTGTCCTGTCACCAGGCACGTGGGAGAATAGACCAACCCTCTCCTCACTTTAAGGTACCTGTAGAGTGCAATAAGGTCACCCCTGAGCCTCCACTTCTCCAGGCTGAACAATCCCAGCTCCCTCAGCCACTCCTCGTAAGACTTCTTCTCCAGACCCCTCACCAGCTTCGTTGCCGTTCTCTGGACTCGCTCGAGCACGTCAATGTCCTTCTTGTAGCTAGGGGCCCAAAACTAAGGTTTGTTCATCACCTAGTAGAACTCTAATGTTGAGTGTAGATTTTGACAACCTAAATAATAAATAAATATGCAGTACACCTGAAAAAAAAAAAAAAGGAAAGAAAGAAAAAAAAAAAAGGAAATTTGGACTACAGTTTGGACTACAAGTTCTAGAGCTGACAAGTATCCCATGGGTCTCAGAATCTGGTAGCTCACGAGATCCTAATTCCTAAAACTGATGTGTGAAATGCAAGGCCTAATGAGAGAGCTGCATTACAGTAAGAAAAGATATTTCCAAAAGCAGAAAAAAAAAAAAAAAAGGAAGACCGTTTGATATGGATATTAGGGAAACTGTTCTTTTGTCCTTAGGAAAGCTGTGAGATGCTTATTTTTGAGGATACTTAAGAGGTTGTTGTCTAATGATGACCTAAATGTGGTTTATCCTGCTTCTTTCCAGAAGAGTGTAGTGACTTCTGCAGGCCACATGCAGTTGCACGTCTACAATGCCATGAAAAGTCAGAAATGCTGTTATACTCATGATCTTTTTGGATCATAAAACAAATATCTTTTGCTATTCCCAAATCATGCTGACATTTTTCTCCTAAAAGCAGAATTTGAACTCCAGAGGAGCTGGGACTTCATAAGCACTGAATATATTCATGTTTTTAATTTGTGTGTGTGTGGAAATTGCTTAGATCTTGCAATGATAACTCCCAAACTAAGACACACACAGATAAATAGAAACCAGCAAGAATATTCATGGATCCAGACTCTAATACAGATCGATTCAGAGTCAGACTCTGACTTGTGATGAGGAATTAATGCTAAAGTGCAAGATTTTTCAGAAAACCTAAAGGAAGCTGCTCCTACCCAGTGTCCCACTGGGTAATCCAGCCTTATTATTAAGTACGTCAAAAGACAGAGAAAAATGTTCCACTTTTAATGAAGAAGAAGAGATAGTGCAAAATAGTTTACTAAATTTCAGCCGTGGCATTTAAACCTATTCATGTGATTCAAACTCATTTACTTCCCCTGAAGTTTCCTGACAAGAACATATATTTCCCTGGAAATGTAGCATACTAAAGCCATTGTAAATAAGCTGCATGAAAAATAGTGCTTTTATTTACATTATGATTTACCAGTCTTAGCTCCTTATCAATCTAGGCTCCCTGTATGCTTGCTACAAGGCTGAACATGAATCAATGTTTTCTCTCGGTGTCTCTTCAAAACCTCATGAAAACCACTTTCTGATCATGGGGACAACTGTTAAACTTCATCCTTGGACTGTTATTTCCTAGTAGGTGGCAGTAAGGAAATGAAACCATACTCTAAATAAGTTTTATCGACATGCACATACAGCATATACCCACGTTGTTCTCTGTTGGCAATATCTGAAAACATCAACTAGCAATCGGGTACAAGTTGAATGACTGTTTGCACTAGAATAAAATGGAGATATGTCTTATAAAACCCATGGTCTTGATAGCTGGTGGTCCTCACAGCTCCTGCAGGGTGATTTTTGCAAGCCTAGATATGCCTATCCTGTGCACTATTGTATAAATTCTCTCAACACTTTCCACTGAATAAAGAGTTTTCCTTTACTTCTACCTGCTCATTGAATGTGGCACTGTGTATTAAAACAGTTGCCCATTTTGATTTTTACACAGCTGCATCTCCGTAGGCTAAAAAACTATATGAAACAAATGGGTCTTATTGTTCCCTATGAAGAGAAATTCCACTGAATTCCCCAGGATGCTCCAAATGTAATTCAAGAGAAGCATATTTTAAGTGGAGATGTGCAGCTAGACAGAGAAAGGAAAGCATGTTTTCACTAGTAAATGTTAAGTTTTATTAAATGAATATAAAAACTATGTGATTACACTATGTTTTTAATAGAAGGAGATGAAAAGCATCTTGGAAAAGTTCCAAATGAGTACTTGTGTAAGAAACCAATAAAGGAAAAATGTGTATCCTAACCAGAGTCAGATTCCCTTTGTGCCCAGCTCAATACACAGAAAAAAATGAGATGCACCCAAAGATTTGCCATCTAAGTGAGAAAGACAAAGGAAGTACTAATGTTATCTACATAAAATGAAAACAAGTCAATTGATCAAGTCACAGAAGTGGTAGCAAGAACTATGAACTGAACTGAAATTTTCTGAGTGTCAGATTAACATTGAACTGTTTCATGATGGGAAACTGGCAATAAGCAAGATGTAAGAAAAAAAAAAAAAGAGAAATTCTAATTTCAGATCAAAAGACTCCCTTGTTTTGTGGTTGTTGTTGTAGTTTGCTTGTTTTTTTTTTTTTTATTATATTTAAAGCTTCCTGTTTGTTTTGCATCTACAGTTGTTAACATGACCATGAATACGTGAATCTGTACTCCTTTACTCTACATCTAGTGTTGCATTACCCAAAACTTCAAACAGCCTTTCAGGAAAATTTTGGCTTAATATGAAAATATGATGTACCAGTACTATCCTGATTGTCTTCACTTAAATTGCCAGGGTCAGCCTTTCTGAGACACTGAAGTGCCTCACCTCCTGTGAACAGAGATTTTCCTGCTGCAAAAAAGGATTAGGATGCCAGTATCCGCTGCCAAAGGTTTCAGTGACCTTGGTCTGAACCTTCACTATCTGGGGCAAGAACTTCCTCCAGCTGTGTGTTAGTTTCGTGCCCAGGCTAATGAGACACCAGTCCTAATTAAATCTTTAAACTGCTGCTGTAAATTTAAGATATGTTAGCACTTATCCAAATACAACACAAAGGGTGGGGTTACTACTGTGATTGTCATAATAAGGCTCCTTCAGCTGTAAGTTTATTGTAACCGTGATTGTCTAATGATATGAGTTAGGCTTAATGAAAAGTCTCTCTGCACAGATGCTAGCCTGTGGTTTTTTTGTTTGTTTGTTTGCTTGCTTGTTTGTTTGGTTTGGTTTGGTTTTAAAATTCTATTAAAATACATGGCCTCTCACCACAAACCTTGCTTCTTTGTATACCATTATTATCCCTTCTCTTGTAAACAGGGCAAGAACAGGAGCAGAGTGATTCCTTATTTTACCTCAAGGAATAAATTTCTAAACTTCCAATCTTTGGTCAATAATGAACCTTCAGGCCACCTTGGGTGAATAGGGGACCATAGGGACCCCCGCCACAGTCAGCTGAAGCTCTGATGAGAAGGATGTGTGCCAGTCTGCAAGAAAAGTCAAGAACTCATAAGAAAATGTAAATGTTGATCACAATCAAAGGGTCCAAACTACTTAAGGATATATGTCCTCAAGCATTATTATCTCTATTCAAACAGACTTCCTGAATAATTATATCTGTTCTGGAGCAATGGACAAATTTCCTAGGTTGGTCAAGTGCTGACTGATACTGGCATAGCCTCATGTGCAGAAGTAGAGCTTTAATCCACAAGGAAGCTTATGCAAGAAAATCTATATTTATCATCAGATCCCACCAAGACAGTTCTGAGGTATTTTAAGGACTGTGTGCATTATCATAATTTATTTTAAGCTGCTTTATTTTAGTCACCCAAAACCAACATCTCTGAAAGGACAGAGTACATTTGTTTCTGAATAAGAAATGGATCAGGGTGAATGCTAATTTCCAGTCACTTTCCACCAATGGGGATGTAAAAATCATCAGCAGCACAACAGGAAGAATGCACAGGTCATGAAGGATGCTACAAGTGTTACTGATGAAGATCTAACCTCCATCAGTAACAAGACTATATCAGCTGATGTTTGATGTTTCGTGGGACTGGGAAAGCAGTCTCAAACTTGCTGCGCACCAAGTTCGCACAACTGAGAGACATGGAGGAACAGAGAGATACCAACAAAGTACCCCATTTCACAGGGGCACTCTCCCAGGCCTGATGGATTTTTGAGTGCTTTGTGCATCCAGAGTACAAAATAAATAATAATAATAATAATAATAATAATAATAATTAATAAAATATAAAAAATAAACATCTGAAGTTTGATCACTTGGAGTGGTAGCCATCCTTTCCAGGGGTTAAGTCTTGATGTCCAGTTGTATAAACTGCAGCAAGGTCTCAGACAGAGTCACTATATTTCGCTTTCATGACGTACTCTTTCAAAATCTTTCTTTGGCTAGAGTTTCTGTTTGGGTTCTTTTTCTTCCATTTCATAGAAGTTCTTGTTTTTAATCAATTTTACAGTTGGGTTGTCTGTGGTAGATGGATCTCAAGACAAGATCCTATGGTGGCAACCTGAAAACATGTAAATTCCAGCAGCGAAGACCAAAGACAATACGAAAGTATTGAGCACTAAATTCTCTCCGTTGATCTACTAAGGATCACATTGATGAGCTTGTGAATAGGTAGCAGGTGCCATCTAGCAAGTGCTTGGAGCACTGTGCAATAAGAAAATAGTTTGCTCTTCTCCATCCTGAGAGGTGATTTCATCCTGTTATGATTTTTCTCCACACCACCCAAGATGTTTAGTTAACTGTCACTTCCTCAGTCTTCTTTCTATTCTGTGCCAGCAAGCATGGCAAAACACTATTTTCGTTCTTGTCCAAGTGAGACATATCCTATTCACCACCACCATCACCACCATGATATTTATTTTACAAGACTTTCCTTGGGCTCTACACAGTTCTGACAGGCTGTTCTTAAAACCCATACAGCAGTGCACAGTCTGAACTGTCTGCAGTTGAATTCACCTGCAGTTTAACAGTTTATGTCAGTACATAATTCCAGAAGCTTGAAAATTCCTCACAGCATTATGGGTTTAAGTGGAGATGTGCTGCCATACCTTCATATCCTCTGTGGGACAGGAAGCTTCTTCCCTGAGTGAAGAAGTTCCTCATAGACTTGACCCCACCATCTTCTTACAGATCACTGCTACACACAGATTTATTTGTTGGGGCCACCATGGGCACTCATCATTGGACATTAGTTCCTGTTATTTGTCCCCTGAAAGGTATCTTGAAAACCACGCAGGGAATCCATTGCTTCCTCCATGATGGTTTATTCTTGAGCTTTGCCTTCAACATTTCCTGTATTCACCCTAACTGCCATCCACTGCTCAGATGATACAGTTCTCTGAGTCATGGTAGCAGATAAAACACGTGCCAGGGTGGAAAATAGAAATGTATAGGATAAACATTTCCTTTTCCACATTTCCTGAAGTGATCCTGTTTGTGTCTATCCCATCACAGTGTATCATTACTAACCCCAGTGTATTCAAATCTTTAACTGTGCAGATCATTATGAATATTTTTTTATTTATTTTTTTAAGATGATGATATAGAGGATGATTTTACTTGTTTGGTTTACCAAGAGCAAGTAACCATTTTTAAACTTTCCAGCAATCTTGCATTTGCTTCCGTACTTTCTTCAGCCTGGCATAATACATGCTTGTATGCTATTTTACTGGGTACTCCAGGAGGGCCTAATAGCCAAAACAAGTTGTTAAACATGCACTTTCTCATTGTGCAATAATTAGATCCCTTTCCCTTATGATTACTAAATACAATAGAGTTAGAGTTGGATTTTAATAGCCAAAAGTAATAGGGAGATGACTGAAAAAAAAAAACGGTTGCTATGTCCCCTGAGCATGTTCAAAGTAATGACACAGAAATATCTAAAACCACAAAGGTTTATGAGATGGTAAGATCTGTGAAGTCTACATCTTTTGAGAAATTTGGCTTGTCTTATCAAGCAATGTAAAGGTCAAGAAGAAAATGCTTGCTCATTACAGATCCTTCTAGAGAACTGAGACTGAAAAAAAAAAATCTTCTGAATTTTGTTCTCAGTTCCCTTCAAAAATATTTTATAGATGATGAAGGTGGTAAGGAATAGGAATATGAATAGAGGGATGCAGGAAGCCAGCTGTAGGCAACTGGTGGCTTTCTAGCCTATATTAGTGTCCTAGCAATGAATATACTACCGAGACCTAGTTTTAAGCAAGTGGTCAAAGCTCCCTTTGATTAAGCATTTTAAAAATCCTAGATGCCATGCCCTGTTTATACAAAGGAATAGGAGAGGAGCTGGGGTGAGAGACAGGAGACATGGAAAGGAAAAGAGAGTATGTAGCAAAAAATAAAAATAAAAAAAATTGTTCAGTGAAATTAAAGGATTGGGAGGGAGGGAGGGGGAATTGCTCATGAATTTCACATGGAAAACTGCAAATAGTGAGATAAGTTACCTTGCAAAATAATGTGCCTGGGATAGTGATGGGGGCACCAGAACTTGAGACGTTTAAATTACTTTGGTTAAAGCACCGGGGTATGGAATATAAAGAGCAGCAGCAAGTGTGTTGCATGTAACTCAACAGCTCATTTCTCTCTCCTCAGGGTTTAGTTCCTCACTGCCCAAGGACAGACACAGTCCTTCCAGCTCCAGAACAGGGGTTTCTAGCTGCACGCTGTTCTCTGAAAATGCCATGAGTGGGAGTGAGGGAAGAGAGGGAGAGTGACAGGCCTGTCCTGCTTTATTGTCCTCTAAAAAGTATCTTCTTACCCCAACACTGGTTACTGCATGCACCAAGAAGTACTGGCAGTGGTGCCACTGGCAACCATGTTCTACTGATATGTGATGTCTCCTTTTCTCCCTTTATGGGTAATTAAACTACTTGTGACCCCTGCCTGGCTCCCTGTCACAAGGGTTTCTCTGTACCCACCAACCTCTGCACTGTCCCAAGACAAACCTCAGGCTAGGGAGCCACTACCACACACAGAGCATATGTGTTGTGACTCCCTCTCCTTTGCTGAAAAAGATATGGCTATGTTGCCTTCCCAGCAAGGGCAGTAAGGCCTAACCCTAGAGTACAGCAGCTGTCTCCTTTGAGTGATTAGCCTAATAATAAGAAAAACAATAAAATAAGGTCAGTATCTTGAGCTCTGGCTATGGCTTGTCCCTGCTGCTCGTGTCTTGGAAAAATTGTGTTGTGCTACAGAGATCTTTGTAGGGATTCCTTCACTCACCCCCTGGACCACTGGCACAATGAGACAATGTCGGATCCATTGCTTTCTTTACATGGAGACTTCAAACCAAATCCCAGTGGCCACAGACTAGACAAGTTCCCAGTGACTCTAATGAGAGCCAGGTTTGTTTCTTCACTGCAAAATCTTGCTTACTGGTATGGAAACCTGATAGTAAGTGGCTGAGGTCAAGGCAGATACTGTAACATACTCAGAGAGATCTGGGTAATCTGCAGGTATAATTCTAAGCTACAAGTAGTTACAGTTGTTTTCAGGACTCCATCAAAGCTTTATCCTACCTATTTTATTCTCAGCATCAGTCTGATAATAGCCTATTGGAGTTTCTAACCATTACTTCTAACTTTGCAGGAAGATAGCGGTGCATTTGAAAATAGGTAAAAGGCTTCAAAAAACTCCTTTCTTATTCTTCACCTGGAAAATAAAAGCAGAACAAGAAACAGAGCACAACCTCTATGACTGCAGTATAAATAGAATTGCTGGTAAATGCTCAGAAGGCAGCAAAAGGTAGATTAAAGTGGTATGTGAAACCCACATCCCAGCTCCTGTTCCAGATTTACCTGAATGGGAATGAATACAATCTGTCATGTGGCTGATAAGAAATAAATACCTTGTGGTAATATTGCAGCTGAGGGAACATCCTTTAGAAATCTTTACACACCAAGAAGACAGACATGCTTAATCTGCAAAGACTGAGGAAGCCAGGCAAGTATCAAGGCAGGAAGGAACACTCCTATTCATTTTGTGAGATGACTTCAAACCACTTTTGTGGGAGCATGTAATAGCAGGACTTAACTACAATTGTGTTATAGCCCCCATAATGTTCCACAGCCAAGGAACCTATTCAATTGATCCCAAGACCATTTAAGCTCCATTTGTCATGAGTAGAAAGTAATAATGGTTCTTCCCTTGTCATCTTCATTTTATTTTCTGGACTTCTTTACTCCTTTATGTAAATGGGATCTTGATAGCCAAGTAATCTCATTTGGGCTCCTCAAACCTGAAAGGCAATCCTTTTCCAGACTCTATTCACAGCATTTCTGAGTCAAACTATTTGGATGACACACATTATTACAAATATACAGGCACCTCAAGACCTGTTTGCTTTAGCTAGTACAAGAAAACAGACCTTTTGTGAGACTAATATGTGTTTCTATGCATTTAATTTGCTCACTTTCCTAGCAAGGAGGTATGCCATGAGCATTTATTTTATTTTATTTTATTTTTGGATATTAGGTTAGATTTCTACAGGGGATCAAGGAAATTACTCCATTCTGAACAGAAGTGTATGACTGTTCTTCTGACTGACCTTCCCTGCTAAAACCTCCTCAGACGTGGCCAGAGAAGGAACATTTTTAACCTCTAATCTCTGTAGTCAGGGCATTCCCTGACAAGCCTTAATGAGCGGTCAAATTTCTCAGTATCTGATTCATTATTTAGTTTCTTCTACCTTGCCTGAGAGGCTAGACTTGAAAGAAAGGTTCATCTTGAGCTGAGGTATTTTGTTGTCAAGCAGGCTTCATTTTAATGGATGACTATCAACTTTTATCATTCCCATTGCAATCCTTGCATTAGCCCTATTCTAGCAATGTAGAAATATTTCCTTTCTCTCCAATTCTGGCTCAACTGGGAAGCATATGAAAGAAAAAATAAATAAATACAGCAAAAACTCCACATTCCCTTACAGAGTTTTCAGAAGAACAGGAATCCATATAGCGATTTCCTACTATCAAAAAGAATTCTTAAACTGAGCCCAGAAATATTATCCAAATTGCCACACACTGCTTCAAAGCTCTTTAAAACAATTTAAGTAGTGATTCTATGCAAGATATTAGATGACTTGTTTTAAAATGCTCATTCTGAGGAATAGTTCCATTGCTTACAACAACACCAGCATGGAAACAGGATCTTCTGAGCTATGATAAGGATTGAAGAAATGTTGTTCTTGGAGGTCCTTTTTTTTTTTTTTTTTTTCATCTTTGGTCTGATACTTTTAAGGAACACATTCCCACACAAGAATTCACAACTTACATGTGCCCTTGTGTTCTTCAATCCCTCCCTCATATGAGAGGTCACATACCTCATGCTCATAAGAAATGGCAAGAACAGAGGAAGCCTGCTGCTTCTGTGAGGTTGTCTAAGTCACCAGCCTCTGGAATGAAACTCTGCACACTTCAAGATGTTGGACTGGAATACATTTCATTGTAACAGACCTTAGGTAAAGGACAGTGAATAGCAAATAGGTGACTTTCACTTAAAATAAACTACAAGAAACTTAGACATGCCTGACTCCAACCTGAGCTTTGCTGCAACCCACCACTGTGCAGCTGAGACAACTCACATCACTGAACTTGACTTAATGTGGTGCAACACACTGAGGTGATAAAAACTGACATTGTCTTGTCCAAATACAATCTTAGGTGGCTGTTAATTTTGCAGCTCATCTTTCTGCTCAAAAGAAAAGCTATATATGAAATACAGATTTTGGGTGGGGAGGGCATGAGCTTTAAATCCCTAGAGGTAGGAGTCAATGAGAAAACAGTCCTAATGCACTCTGTGCGTTTAGAGTAATTTAAAATAAGAAAAACAGTGAATTTAAAGTAAGCCAGTCATCATCTGACAGAGAACATTGCATTGACTGCAGTTAGAAAGAGGGACATTTTCATCTTCTCAACAGAGTCTCTCAACTGTTGAATGCATTGGGCCTTCTCATTCCTCCTCCTTCCCTAGTAGACTGAGGGGGGACTAATGCGAGTCAGTGCCTGCCTGCACGACCCACATTGAGAGATCACAAACACCCACATTCCTGCCTGTACAGCAGTTAGCTGTTCACAAAGGGGGTAAAATCTGTCTCCAAGTTAGAGCCAGTCCTTAGGCCTGTCTTTGATGGCTCTCTGCTACAAAGGACCAAAAGGTGTCTTGATCATGCTCTGCAAAGCACCTATAGTGAGAAAATGCCAAATATCAAAGGGTTCATTTTCATGAGACTTTTTTTTTTAACTCAACAAGGACTAACAAAAATTAAAACTGTAGGCACCTTCTTCTTCCTGTTTCTCCCCTTCTCACTGGCTACAGATAGAAACCCAGTGACTTTGACTCATTTTCAACTATCCCACAATAGACTTCACAAGAAGCAATTTCTACAAAATCTCATGGACTGAGATCCTAAGCCTATCGCTTGTTTTTAACCACCAATATATTCAGTCCTGATTTTGCCACTCTTGCAGAATGGCAGGAACTGAGCTTGATATGGTGCACCTGTGACCAGCAATGCACAGTGGAACAAGGTATCCAGAAGTCCACATTCCAATGGATCCAAATAATGTCCCCTTTCCCTACATACATATTCGATTCTTTATGCCTTGCATCATTCATTTTACTATAGACTGTCATCTTCTACCAGTCTTGAATCCATTTTAAACCAAGCCATCATTTTATCTACTCATGAAGCATAAGCACAGCTTATGATCAGCAGCAGCTCATACCATATGAACACCCAGCCCTTGGGCATTTTGAGTTCAGTGGTGTCTGGTAGTCCTGGTCAAATACTACAATTCCAAGGTGGTTTCCATAGGATCTCAGCAACACCAAATGACCTTGGAGCCCATCTCTCTGCCTTAACTCCACCAAAGAGCAATGCTCTGTGAAGATCATCAACCGGAACAGAAGATACTATTTGACTAATTTCAACTCATTCTTCTGCAGATAGAATTTAGGAGATTACCTCTCTGGTTTTGGTCACACTATTTCTCAGTCACTGATTAATTTTTTGTTGGAAGCCATGCCTTGAAGACTGGTTAGCTGCTGTTGAGTGGCAGGTCATTAATCAAGGGACAAAGCCAATCATTCTTTTAAAAGAAATTAATGCATTGTCTTGGGATGCAGAATAAAGTCATATTCCTCCAATGGCTACGTCTGAATCTGTCACATCATCAATAATGACAGGCTTCTGAATTGTCACTCTTTGCAATGGTTTTCCCATGAGGAAGAAAAGAAGGAAGATCCGTTGAGTTGATTCTGCTTTTCTAATCATATTTTTTTACCTTTCTTTGTGGCAGGTTTTCTTGTCACTGTTTCCACAGTGACACTAACATCCCCTGCTAATTGCTGAAATTATCTGTGTTTGCTTTAGTATCACACAGGCTGCGGACATGGCAGGAGTTGGCTCTGCAATGTCTGACATCATGTGTGAAAAGAGAATAAAAGAAAAGCAACAACAACAAAACCACTAAGCTACTGAGAATTAAAGTAGATTTTGTTCCAACACATTCACTGATCTGCTAGGTTCATGCATCGGATTGGGCTGAGGAAGGTGGAAGTTTTATTTAGCAGTTCGATGTTTATTTTAGGGAGTTGCTTTTTTTGTTTGTTTGTTTTCATCTGTAAAAAGTGCATGAAGACAGTCTTGGAGATTGGATTTTTCTTTTGTCTGCAATACAATGTAAGAAATGCTACAAAGTGCTAACTGGGTGGAACCAAATAAAGAAGAAACTTATATCAGATGTAACAAAACACCCTACTGTTGGAACACAAACAGCTTAATAAACAAACTTTAATCCTTCATCCTTTTTATTTGGAAGGGGAGATGAGAGTTTCTGTCACTAGAAAGACTTGTAGCTCATAACCTCATGTCTTTGCATCACAGACACATGAACATATTGGGCTACAAACTTCAGGAGATCAGCCCCACTTCTCATCAGTTCAGCTGCTCCTGCAACATGAACCATCAAAGAGCTGCAGAGGAGGTGTGGGTCTGGAAAGCCCTACAGACACCAAAAGTAGTCTACTCACAATTCTAAATGACAGTCTTTAGACTGAAATGATTTCAGGATACAGTAGGGAATCAGGAAACAGTTTAATAATTATTTTTCTACAAGTCCTCTCCCTCTTTTTAAGATTTGCAGAAGTTATTTAATACCAATGCAAAATAAATTTAGGGGAAAAGTTTTAGCATTAAATTAACTTTTCATTGCATTTTAGCATTTTTAATCCAGCAGACAAAAAAATCATTATTTTCTTAAATTTAATTAATTTACTAAACTCCTCACGGTTCATTGAATTCAATCCTGTATCTGCGATCTTTCTGGGTCCATTAAGCTCCTGGGGTTCAACTTCATCTCTTCTGACTCATAAAAATCTCATCAAAATGGAAATAAAATGCAATTTTGAGCTTGCTAATGAAGGGAAAAAATGTTAACTTTCCAGTGCTGTTGAATTAATGGATTATCTTTGCCAGCCCATTTTAAAGGAGAAAACTTTCACACGGGCAAACTTATAAAAGTGGGAATAATTGCACAAAGAGGCATTAGCTGTGCCAGTATTTTTCATTGCTTTTCTCTGCCACTGTCTAAGATATTACTGTATTAAGATTTCTTTCCCCTGAGCTTGCTTTGTCTTCTATCCAAGCAAGATGGATATGAATGTTCCTATAGCATATCACATATTGTTATTAACTGCAGAAATAGTCCTAGATGTCAAATGTTCATTATGGCTTCAGTTCAGTAAAGCACAGAAGCACCTGCAAAATTTTAAGCCTGGGGAGTAATCACAAGTTATGAGTTTAGAGTAAGAGTTTTTTGAGGGATGGAGAGAAAGCAGGTGAACGCTTAAGCAGTGATTAAAGTAGTTGGGGCATGGGGGTCTTTGATTTTGATATTTTTACAGGTCAGGTGTTGTATCGCAAATAATATTTTAGTATGCTTCCTGCCTAGTCTTGCAATTTCAGCTGGGTTTGGTTTTATCTTCTAATCTTAAATCAGGGTAGAATAACAAACAGTTGGAGGTTGCTATCCAATACCATAAGACAGTATGGAGTTCTTCAAATCCCTAAGCATATAAAGGAGAACTCATATCTGGGAGGTATAGAACTAGTCATATTTTTCCTAGGAATTTTTTTTAATCGACTCTTCTAACATGTGTCTTTATCATAGCTTGTCATGTTTTTGCCTTCCTTTAAAAAAATATTTGTATTTCCTCTTTTTTTTCCTTTGTATTTTTCCCCCAATAATTTTGTATTGGTTTGCTTCATTTTAATTGTAATATTTGTCAAGATCATTTCCGCTAAGAAGTACCTGGAAAAAGAGGAGCTTGAAAAACAGAGATAAATTTAAAAGGATTTATTTTTTCTTTAAGCCTGCCAAAGTAGAAAAAGGATATGGAAGAATTGAGAGCAGTATAGAAAGCAGGATAAATAAATAAATAAATAAATAAATAAATAAAGTGACTTGCTTATCTCTGTGGAATGAAAACTAATTCAGAATTCCACAAAGAAAAAAATGCAATTTTTCAAACATTTTTAGCATAGTGAAATGTGCTTTTATAAATAGATATGAGCATTGCTCAAAAAATAAGTGCTCACTATATTATTTTTACTGTCATTATCATCATCATTATTATATGCATAACTGAATCATGTTCACGGACCAAACTAGACTAGGTTAATGTCTGTGCAAATCATGCACAAGCAGTGATTGGATCAATGAGTTTCTCATATTAATAGCACTTAATTGCCATCCTCTGAACACAAAACCTGAATGACAGATGAATATGCCTTTAGGAATAATCCTAATTATATTTCAGATTGATAAGGAGTTGATACGATCACCCCAGATCTATAGTTTTGTCTCCTCCCTATGTCTGCCCTCCTAGGGATATCACACATAGCTGAATGGGGGCTTGGTAGGGTGTGCATACTCTTCTCTGAATGAATTTATCTGTACTTGGTTTTCAAACAAGAAGATTTTAATCTTTTGCGTGTTGGATGTAGCCATTTTTGGCTTCTCTGGGCGGTCTTCTGGATCTTCTGCTTTGGAGTAGCAAATCTGAGCGTGCTGCACAGGACGCCGCTGACTGACTCGCTCTGCCCTGTGCCGACACTAATGAAATGGTCCCAGTGGAGATTTTAATGTATGAGCCTAAATCTCTCTGCTTTTCCAAAGTGGCTGATTTCTGTGCTCTCTTCAACCCATTTGCGAATGTCAGTTAATTAGCTAGCTAATTTTCCCACCTACACGCATGGGCGCTTGATGAAGCTTTGCCACGCTAAGAAAGCTTCAGGAGTTAACTTTGTTTGGAATAAACATCTAAGAGCTGAGCTGTAGCCTTTAGATATGCAAAATAGGGACCACAAACTTTGAAGGAAAAAGTTTCTCTCACCATCTTCAGAATCCATATTTCTGCTGGATCACTGAATCACAGAGGAAGAGGGAGAGAGGGAGTCTGAGAGAGCTTCATAAGCCTCTCCCAGCCCTGTTGATGCCTCAGCACTGCCCAAAGTGTGCTTTCACACCTAAGTGCACTTCAGGACCTCAGCGATGGTAAATCACCACCCTCCCTTGATAATTACTTCCAGTGCATAACTACCTTACTGTTAGAAATCTTTTCTTGGCGTCTAAAATAAATAGTTCACTACAAATTAAGCCCCTTTTCACACTGAATTTGGTTATCACTTCACTGGGCTAATCACACTCAGTTTCTTCAAATTTCCTGGCAGCAGCTTTCAAGTTCCCAATGCTTTCTAGGCTCATCTGCACCACCTGAAATACGGTGACCAAACTTAAACCTGGCATCCCAGTAAGGCCTTACTGGGTCCCAGAGATGGTTATACCAAACATGCTGCAGGAAACCTCCCTGGTCTGTATCCCAGAACGAGATCTGCATTATTTTCATGGTCTGAAATTGCTTCATTTTTTATCCTCTCTACTCCCACTGTCCTAGAAATAGTACCTGGCTAACTGTTTTCTTCTTTGTGTTTGCACAGCATATTATTCCTGCCAAGTAGAGAAACTTACACTCACCTTGTTGAATTGCATGCTATATCCTTTTCCAAATCATGTCTCCATTTTCATTCTCCAGCACATTTACAGTATCACCTCATTCAACATCAGTCTCAGTTTAATGATCATATTATTATTCCATCATTCAAACTGTTAAGAATAGTTTCAGGACAGCAGCTTGTGGGATCCCTCTCAATACATCCTTCCAGTTTAACTACAGACAGCTATTCTCCCCATATGGTTTTCCAGCCATTTTTCATTCACAGCACAGCACTTTCACCTAGTCTGTTCGCCTACGCTGCCACGTAGGGACCAATTCTTCCTAGCCTGTTTCCATGCTGTGCTTAAGATTTCTTTGAGTGAGCCAAGGGAACCTAACCCACTGCTCCACATACTTGTTGAGGCATCATCACTGTTCAGCCACCTCATTTAAGAGTGAGCAAACCAGAACAGTCAGACTGATCTTTTTTTTTTTTTTTTTGTCATCACAAAATGGAAATATCTTCCAATACCAACTTTTCAGACATTTTAGCTGTTAATTAATCACTGGTATCAATATGACTGCTATTGTTATTAAAGCTAATGACAAAGAGACAAGATTCACCTGAGGAGGGGGTGATTTAACAGCTACTAGCTAGCCAACACCTGTGGTTCTTTGACTTCCAGTTCTCACAGCTGAATATGTGCCATCACCTCTGCAAAGGATCTCCTTTGCAAATGGCTGAGGATTCTTACAAGGAAAGTTCTTGCCTGAAACATGTTGACCCAGCCTTGTTTTCAGTACTTTGATTTAAACGTTAAAGCCAATTTTAGATTATTAATATTCCATCTACATTTCACATTTATCTCTGCTATCTAAAATATCAGGAAATAGTCTAATTGGAGTGAAACTCTAAAACTGTTATAGTCTCTTTCTTTCTGTCTCTCCCTTTCAATGTCTTTGCACAAAGCTGAGGAAAATTAGCAGATTACCCAAGAACAGTCCAATTAATAGTGATGGATTCTCCTACTTCCATGCATACTGAGAAGCTTTTCACATTGCATAAGTACCTGAAGGCACCTTGAACAGGACAGAAGTGTGTGCTAGTCCCAGCACTCTGACAGAGTACCCAGACAGGTCATTTCAAAGGTGGGTGCCCTGATCATCTGCTTTACCTGCCTGTGTAATCTCCCATTCTGTGTTTGCACAGCACCTTACACAACAAGTCCTAGTTTGGCTCAGGACAGAAGTGCAAATGATAAACAGGAGGAGGAGGAGATACAATAAAGTTACCAGTGATTCAACAAAGGTAGTGAAGCAGAACTCTAGGTAACTGGTAGATATACAACTCCTACCTTTCCAAACAGATATCAGCAATGGCCTGACAAATCCATTCCCTTTCACCAGATCTAGATCTTCCTGCTTAGGTTCAGTCCAGGTAGCCTGACACTTGACTGAGCTTTATAAGCAGCCTGGTCATATTCTGCAATCAGCATAAAGACAGGCTCCTCCAGAGGACTACCATAAACCCACAGGGTTTCTCTGTAGTTGACTGTTTCTCCATATGCAGGCATGAAGGTGGTTTCACTCACATGTTAAATACCAAAAGATAAATTGAATTAATCAAAATCATTTTCTTTTCTTTGCTACCTGTTCAAAATAGGGGTGTAACCAGTGGAAAGAAAATAAACTGAATGCTCTGCTAATCTCCTCTGAATAGCCAATTCAACTGAGTTTACCTGGCTGCATCATCACCTAATGTCAGTTAAAACCAAGGGCAATGGTGATGCAGGGAATTAGATGTGACACAGAGCCATGACTGGAGGAGCACTGCTTCCTGGTGTGTTCTGTTTTGCAGTCCCTGCAGCTACTGCCAAGCCGGCAACATTTGCTGGTTGCTTGCTTATTCCCAGCTCTTGGAGTCTCATAAATATTTGGTGTCTCAGCTATTGCTTTTTGAAGTACTGTTCTAATTTGAATAAATATTAAAAAAAAAAAAAAAGGCAATCATGATCTGAAATCATCTTCAAGAGACAAAACCTATGAGGAAAAGTATCTCCTACGTATTAAGTTTTTAGAAACTGTTATATCTGAAGATAGTGCTGAGTGGCAAGAAACAGTTAATTCATTATTTCAGAATTCTTGTTGGCCAAGTACGGTCAGGTTGTGGAGTGGTTCAGTGCCCAAATTCCCCAGCCAGACTGTGTTTTGCAACAGCAGCAATCAAATAAACAAAACAAAACAAAACAAAACAAAAACAAAAACAAAAACTCTAACAAGCGGGTAGGAAGATACTTCATTTTTTTTGTTTAGATCACACAAATTCTTTTTGGCCCTATGGGAAGTCCATAAATACCAAGCATTCATTTTTCCACAGATTTGTTCAGAATAACCCAGTGACACCCACCCATTTCTATTCCAGTACAACTTTTGACTCTCCTTTCTTTTTCTTTTTAGACTATGGTTTTCCTCAAAACAGAAGTATTTTAGGAAATCATTAAATCTTGATAATTTACTGCCATTAGTTTGTCAAAACTCTTATTCCTCATTTCTCCCCATACTCATGCACACACTCTCTTGTCAACCACTGCAATTATGTTGGTTTTATAGTTCCAAATTTATTAATTGAAGAAGTGTGCTAAAATTGCCTCTACCCCACTGGGGTCCCATTGTTTGCCTCATGGAGATTTTATGCAGCTGGTGAACGACAGCAATTAACTTGTGCCCTAATTACTAAATGATTTGCCAATATAATTATGTGTTTTATGTCAAGCTACTGATAAACTGATAATTAATAATTCTGCTTAGTCAGATAAATCACTTTTTCCAAAGACTTGTCTGCTAAATTTGTATTTTTGGTCGTAATTAATATTTCCTTGGATTTGGATGCCATCTGTAAGGACTGTTGATTTGAGAATGACTGTGTTATTGCAGGGCTTGTCATGCTCTGTGCAGAAAGCAAACTTTTCTAGCCTTTAGAGGGGGACACTTGGGCACCAAGGTCCCAGCCCTGATGTTACAACCGAAAGGAACATCCTGGTTGAGCACTGCTTCAAGGGAAGTTTTCCCCAAAATGGAGCTCCCTGGGGCAGCTCAAACTGATCACCTGGCACTGCCAGGCCAGGGACTCCTCCGTCCCTTGGCCATTCTCCTGCCCACCTTCTACCCCTCTGGCTCAGAGTCAGGAGGTTGGTGGTAGGTGGTGACTCAGCGATGTGTCTCACACCTTCTCACATTACTGGAGCAACTGGTTCTGCATAGGACAGTTGCATTCTACTGCCCTTACAAAGTCCTCAACTCTGTAGTCACCATCTGTCTCCCCCATGTACTTCTAAACACCACCAGTGCAGACAGGGAAGCTGGATACTGTCTCCCTCTTGTTCATTTGCACATAGAGAAGCAATGTCCAGCTCAAAACATCATTCATAAGTCAAGCCTTCATCTTTACCAACCCACAGAAATGTCCAAAATACAAGGCAGGAAAAGGTGTCTCTGCAGAGTGTGGGTCAGTTGTACCCTGTACTGCTGCACCAGCTATTTATCACAAGAAGCTTTTGGCCAAGTTAATTCAAGATGTGTCTTGATGTACTGTCATTTAAAACCAGGACTTTAACTAAGGAAAATCATTTTGGCAAGTGTATAATGCTGTGTTAAAATGCATTACTTTAAATCATATCCTCTTACACACAGCACTGCACCATTTGAATACATTAAGTTTCTATAGCCTCAGTTTGGTAGCCTTCAACTGGGTTGCACACATGTCCCTTAAAAGTCAATATTTGTAATTGTAGCTCATGTTCACATGGGACTTAGGGACACTCCTAGCCCCTTAAAATCAAAAACTAACACCATAATGTTTACCCAGTTCCTCTGTCACAGAACTAAAACCTCAATAGCCAGCACAAAAGTTACGTACCTCTTCCCCAAGACAGCAGGAAGCAGAGATCAAAGAAGTTGCCCAAAGACAAAAACAGGATCTGTGGCAGAACCAGAAATCAGCTAAACTCTCATGGAGAGTATGCCTGTGCCTTCTGCACATGAGAAGCTTTGATGCAAATGCTTTTAGTCTCTCATATATGGGGATCAGTTTTATTATTACTCCTGTGAGATATCTTATAAAAGGACAAAGAAGACAGATTGATATTGAACAGTTGCCACCTAGGTGAATAAAATTGCCTAACTATATTTGTACACTTATTTGAACATTTAAATGACTTCACCTTACAGATTTATGGGGTGGCAAAGACAGACAGAAACATAGACAGAAGAATGGAATAGAAAAGAGTGATACATAGCTTAATAAAGACAAATTTCCAGATGTTTCTTGAAATTTGACACAGAGTATTATTTTTACTGGGGAAAAACAAACAAACAAACAAAAAAAAACTTGATGGTGTGCAAATAGATTTCCCAGACTGTGAAATCTGTTGCAAAAGGAAAAATGTTTTCCATTCCAGTTTTGAATGAAAATTTGACATTTCAAAACATCTACGTATAGGAAGAAATCCATGAATGGATTCATAAAATTCTTTATTTCTATTCCATCAACATCTTTTTCAACCTATCTTTACACTGAACTGATGACGTTTCTGTGTTTTGGCTCTGAAATTTGTCTCAGCTCAGAAAATATACAAAACGAATGCTTTCACCATTTCAAATCATCTTCTCTACAATATTTCAAGAGGGAATAATTATTAAAACCCCTCACCACCTTCAGACAAATCCAGAAGTTTGTGTGGAAAAAAAAAATCACGGCTCCCTGAAAAAAAAAAAAAAAAGTTTCTGAAGATCTGTTGGAGACCAAGACTAAAACCATTTCGAAATCAGTAGGGAGCAAAGTGGTTGCCCTCAGAGATGCATGAGCAGCCCTTTCCTTTTTAAATGGGTTTCTGATACGAATTGAAATGTTTGACCCAATTAAGTTTCTTGTGCTCAATACCTTCCAGCCATACTGTGAGCTGGGGGACTGTGAAAGATGGATGGTATTCACCAACATGAACAAAGTCTCTTCTGCTTAGGCAAGAACTCCTAATCCTATGGGCTGACAGTTTCTGAGACCTCCGGGTCCTATGTCTATAATCAGACAACTGTGCTAACAGTGACAGTTGTGCAATCTGTCCCAGAGCAAGAAACAGTGCCTGTTAGTTGTGCAGTGTGACCGCTGGTGCAGAAACTTTGTGGGGTTTATTTGTTTGTTTGTTTGTTTATTTCATTTCTTACCTGTTTTTAATGCTAGCTGTACAGTTTTAATGGAACTGTAATGAACTCCTTTGCGAGACTGCATTTGGAATACTATGCTACTAAATCTTTAGTTCACACCTTATTGCAGCCCTTACCATATGAGGCTGCCCAGTCATCAAGCCCAAAGTGGTATTATTGTGCAGACAGTGCAACAGAGCAAAAATGGCCCAAATAGCATTGCTGATGGTGAGTGCCTTACAATATCTACTTCAGAACAAAAAACACCCGCCTCATTCTTGTACTTGTCCACTTTTCCAAAAGGGTAATAGCTATGAGCTGCATTGCCAAGCAAAGTGCGAAATTTTCATTGTCCCCTCTGATGGGTATTTCTGTCAGACACCATTACCACAAGAGCCCAATAGATTTTTGTGCTTCTTGAACAGCATTTGCAGGCAACTCCTGGAGCCAAACCAATCTTCCCCAGCTTCACATCCACACTTGTTTCCAGAGATGAGAACACTGGCAATGCTCTGGAGTGTGGGGGTCAGGAGTGCTAGACTACTTCAAACTCAGCACTGTAATGGAAAGAGCATCAAGTGTGGCACAATCTAGAATACAACTGCTATCTTTTTAATTTTGTCTTCCTTCTCAAGCTGCATGGTCCTAACCCCCTGCCCTGTGCTGCCAATGGTACTCACATACGTTTGTACAGTGGGACAGCTAAAGGAGTTGATGGAAGGCTAAGGGGAAAAAAAAAAAAACAGTGCCCTGGTTTTGGCTGGTAACTGCCCAGTCACATGAGTATCAATGATCCCTAAAGCAGAAGGATGGCCTGAGCCTCCAGGACCAAAAACAGCACATCAATGACTCCAGTGTAGACAGGAGTCAGCTGCAATGGCACCGCATCCTTCGTAATGGTACCCTGCTCCTAGAAGTATTATGAACTCTTCAGCTTTAGGGGCTTTAAAGTGAGGTGGTAGTACTTAGGACTTACTGGAGCCTTAGTTACTGGGCCTAGATTTCTGCAGACTGTTATTTTAGAAGCCGTCTCTCCCAAGCATGCTGTTTTAGAAAACTCCTAGAGCTATGAGCCCTACTGCCCAGCCTGATAATAAGACTTGTTTGTGTGTGCTTGGGTCATATTATCCCTCACTAAATCCAGTGGGCACATCAGGGCTGGATTTTCCTTGTCAATAATCCAATGCACAACTTTGGGCACAAGTTCCCATACGATTGCAAGAGACAACTGTTGCTGTTGTAATGTTTCCCGTTTTTCCTCAACAAACGTTACACGTACCAGATCTAGGCTCAAAATGTTTGCAATTGGAAATTCTGAATTTCCAAATGCCTGAGATACCCCAGGGTGAACCACAGAAGGTATCTGGCTGGTGCTGGCACTGCAGAAGTGCAGGACTAATCCCATGGAATAACTTAGAAGACAGAGCACAGAGCTTAAGCAAATTGCTAGAGGATGGCATTTCACATTCATTATCAATGTGTCATAAATATGGTAATTTCTGATCTGCCTCCCTTTTGCCCCTTTCAATGGTGAAGTGTGAACGAATAGCAACTCTCATGTTCAATTAAAATTTTAAAGAGATACCATTGGGTATTGCTTGTGCAAAAATGAAGTTTTAGCTGAAAAGTAAAAAACATGAAGAAAAAAATAAATTAAAAAAGTCTCTCATAAGGATAGAAATGTACCCTCGATTCATTTTGGTATTTGGAATAGAGCAGAATTCAGTGTTGGGTTTTATGTTATTCTTTTTTAAACTGAATCTTTTATAAGCTGTAGATCCAAACACCACTCACTGCAGGTAAAAATGAGTCCTGAGAAATGAAAGTTGTCTTGAAATAGAAGTGTTGAAGCTTATATATCTAGGGAAAAACAGCCATTATTCTAGGCAAGTTCAATTTTTTCACTATAGAAATGAGCCCAACTAGATTCTGGATCTTCTCTACTTTTCTCTGAGATTTCTGTATATCCAACCTGCCTGATAGTTGTAACAGGTCAGTTTCACATTTAGAATAATCTAGGCAGGTTCATCATAACTTTGCAAATTGGCTGTACCATAGATATCTAATACGGATCATGCTGTCAGGAAATGCTGAACAGACATACAATATTCATACTGTTGAGCTATTCAGTTCACACACACCAAATCCAGCTGAAAGCTCTGGATAGATTGCATATGTTCCAGCTGACCAGGACAAAACAACAGAAACTGTCCACTCACATGTCCAATTCTACCTACCTACCTACTCAAGGTCAAAGCTACTTGTGATTTTCTGTAGAATCCTCGTTTCTGGACATGGAGATGATGCCGTTTATCAGAAAGTGCAAGGAAGATGTTAACTAAAAGCTTGAAAAGGACAGGATTTTTTTTTAAAGCCACAAACATATCTTTTCTTGAAATAAAATCTGATTTTTAAATCACTAATGATCGTTTACTGCTTTGAGTTGGAAATGCCACCCCTCCACACACATACACACCTCCATTTGGATGCAACCTTTATGGCTGTTCTACAGGGAGGTGCTATCTTTAAAGGTTATTTCAATCTGCAGAAAGTCTTGGATTTTTACTGTCTAAAAAAGTCTCTGTGGTGATGGATGAGTGGGTCACCCACAGGTGAAGAGATCAAAGATCCATGATAATTGCAATTTAGCAACAGAGGACAAAACAGAGGGACAGGAAACTTTGTGAAATAAGAATAATGGGAAAGATATGAATATCTAAGTTTCTGGAGTTTCTAATGAGTCAACTTAGTGTAGGATGATGAATTACCTGCCAGCTTTAACTCTACAGATAGAGCGGCATCACTCTGTACTGATATTCATTCATGACAGGGAAAAGCGAAGGTGGTTCTTAGGAAACACTTTATTGCCACTTCCAAAAGACACCTTGCTGTGGATGGAAGCCTGGGAAAGCTGATTTGCATTTCACTATAGCAAAGACAACCCTCCTTTTCAAGCTTTGGAATAGTGACAAGACAGTGACTTTTTACTGACACATCAAGGAGACTAATGGGAGATTTCTCTGTTACTAGTTCTGGAAAGAGCCTGAACATGACGGAGTGAGGATTTGGGCATGAGCAATGTTATGGCATGACACAGCCCATGCAAATCTCAGCAGTGTGTTTTTCTCATGTGTTAAGTGATATGAAGCCCAAACTTTCCACATTGTATCTCCATTCACCTTTAAACACCTTCCCAATGCTTCACAAAGGCAAAAGTCCTGATGAGGTGATCCCTGGGCAATCGCCTATGAAAACCATATCCTCAAGCATTTTCTCCCAGTCTCCTATTAAAGTCAGTGCTCCAAATGTGACTGAAAGCTGATTTTGAGTATTCCAAGTTCCGAAGGCAGTAATAAATCCCATCTACATGTTGCTATTCAGAACCTTCAGCCTTGAGATGGCACAGCCAGGTCCTAGTCTTGTTTGTACAAACATCAGAAATGTTACACTGCTTTCAAAGTGCACATAGGATGGCCCTTTACTCTCATTTCTCCCTACATTTCTTAACCTTGTACTCACGTTTTCAGTGGAATGCCTTCAGGATGAATGCTTCATCCTCTTTTTTATTACTATTTTTTCTTGAGCATTTCCTTAATGACCTACCCAGAGGAAGAGCAAGGGCTAAAATATTTATGTATGCAGATGAAACTGTTCCTTTAGTTGCTGTTAATGATGTTTGCTTCCACTTCTAATACCTTCTCTCCCAAAATGACATGTATGATCACCAGGCTTAATAATATTCATCTCTCTCTATCTTAATAAAACTCTACTAGGCTTTCTGTCTGCTAGCACATTTAATCCTTCTAATACCTTTAACGTACCTGAGCCTGTCTGGTCAACCTGGGTGTGAGCAGATTCTGTTTCTGGACTTACATTTGTCTCTGATACATTTACTCCCTAGATACTTAAAAATACTGTCCTCCTTTAGTACACATGCTGATGATTAGACTGCAAATAGAATTGAGTTATTCTCAGTAGCTGGTGTTGGGCAAAAAGAGATGTGGATCTCTGGTTGGGTCTGTTTATCATTTTGATTCTGTTTTTGAATCTGATCATGAGCTTGTTCATACACATTAGAATTTAATGCCTGTCTCCCATACTTTTGCTTGGGCTAATTATGTTCTCAGGCTTTGTTAGGCCATTTGATGTCAGAGGTTCAACAACTTGCCCCTCTTTCCTACAAAACAACCTGCAGAGATGCTGAAATTGTCCAAAGAGTGGGGGAGGGAGGGTGCCATATTTATTCTATGGTTACCGGGCCTTTAAATTTTCACAAAATAAAATATTTGTAAACACAAAAGAGCTGACTGGCTGCTACTTTTCAAAGTGTCTTTCAGAGACATTGACACATTCAATCTTAAAACAGGGCATCTGTGAGCTCTGTGGTGCCAGCCTAGCCTAAAATGGCAAGGGATCAGCAGATGAATTCTGGAGCTCGGTATGGCTGGCAGTCATGAGATACCAGAGGAGGTATCAAGGCTTTTTCTTTTCTTAAATTCATTCTGTAGTCAGAATGAATTTACCAGTCATACCAGTACAGTTAAATAAACCTCACAAGGATGAAATGTTATGTCATTAGGGCTGATCTTGTTTTGAGCAGGAGGTTGGACTGGATGACCTACTGAGGTCCTTTTCAACCTGAATTATTCTTTAATACTAAAGGCAATCTCATTCCTTTTGTTGGAGGAAAGAAAGGGAAAGGGATTAACTAATGATTTTGGAGCACATATTTTGACAATTACGGAATTCTATCTTAATTTTTAACTATGCATTTTTTATTACATGTATACACACATATGCAGGACATCTTCTGATTTGTGCTGTTACAGCAAACATCTAGAATGAAACTTGTTGAGTACTCAAGCATAATGGCGCATGAGGGAACAAAAGATAAAGCAAAATCACTGTGAAAGGGAGGTTGTAGTAAAGCACATGGGATTCTAGCCTCACAAGTGGCAGGAAGGCAAGATTATAGGAGGAGGTTGAAAGAAATTATGAGAGGTTGCAACAGAATAATATTGAAGCTATTTTGTGTCCACCTGTGCTGGAGCAACAGAAATTGCTCCACCTAACTGAGAGGTTAATGTGTCTGTTCAAGTGTATTAGTGTTTCAGAATTTCTTTCAGTCATAATTATAGCTTCTCTTCCATTTAAAACAGGTCATCTTTCCCTTTTCTGCCTACAGGGAAGCCTGTTCTGGACAGGCATTTATGAATTCATGGCTTAGGAAATAAAGCAAAAATTTCTGTGACTTCTCAAGAATTCATTTCTACTTGTTGCTTCCCTTGCATTTGTTTAGACTGACAGGGAATATTGGTCTGGATAAAGTGGTTTCAAGAGCACAACACCTGCAAGACCATCTCCATTTTGTATCAGGCATATTTTTCCAGTGCACTGTGAATTGTCTCCACCCACATCCAGATCAACCAGGGTACTGGCTGGGAGGCCATCTTGTGCCTACCTGTCAGTTTTGTATTCAACAGGCACAAGGAGAAACTAAGTTTTAATGATCCAACCCAAAATGTTAATAGCTGTTTCTTCATTTTTCACAAGCTCCATGCATGTTTAAATCTGGTGTGTTTTCACCTAAAAAAAATAAAAATAAAAAATGAGAGAGAGAGAGAGAGAAGATGAAGGGGAGCTGTCCAGAAAGCAGTATATCAGCTGCAGGTTGCCAGGCTAAGCATAACTGGGAGCCTAGAAGGCTTTTTAAGTTAAAACCCATCAGAAAAACTGACTTTGCATGCTGCGGATTAAAAAAAAAAAAAAAAAAAAAAAAAAAAAGAGTAAAAAGAGTTGGGCATCTGATACCTTGCTCAGGTCTGGGGAAGTGAAGTGTTCGGAGCGAAAAAGCTAGAGAGAAAAACATAAACTCAGTATCAAGCTAGCTTGGTCCCAGGTTCCCAGAATTTACAGAAGAGTTTAATTCACCCCTCTTTCCCTTGTGTCTAACACTGCTTTATTAAAGAGAGTTAAAATCAGCAACTTTTACCTACTCCAAGAAGAAACCCTCATGTACTTAGTTTAAGAAGCTCCCTTTAAGTTACAGCAATCACATTCATTTTTGCAGACAGCCCAGTTTGAATAAGACAAAGGTCCTGAGCAACAAGATACAGATAATACTGAAATAAGAGCATGCAGTAAATTTGGGGGAACTGATCTCCTCTGCATGGGGTGGAGTCATAAACTTTTTGAGTGGAACCTCTCAGTCATAGTGGTATGAGCTTAAATGAATTTATTTCTGCAGTTCTGGTGTTATAGTTGCTGTAGTACAGATTGGATGGAAACCAGGTCGTCTATAGATTTTTTTTTTGTCAATTTATTAAACTTTAAACCCTGAACATTTTAATAAAAATACAGAAGTACAAAACAAAACTGTGGGTTCATATTTTATTCAACAGCATTGCTGAATAAGAGACATCCCCTTTAGGGCAAAAAAAATGCCACTCCCATTTCATACTGTACTTATTTCTCTAATATCTCCTAAGTGATTATTTGCCAAGAAGTATATTACGGGATCATCATTTTTTCTTCTACCTCCCTGAGCAAAGGCTGTTTCTGTTTCTCAGCAATCAGAGAACTGCTGTCTCCATTTGCAATTTTTCTCTTTTTCCTTTTTTGTTTCTTTTTTTTTTTCTTTTTCTGTGTATGTGCTGGCAAATTCAACCTGCATTATAAACAGCAATTCTACATGCCAAGCAAGATGCTGTGCAGCCTTAGCTTTGTGCTTCTTCAGAACAGCATCCCCAGAGGAGTGACTTTACGGGTTATTAGTAACATCCACAGAAATGGCAACAGATATCCCCATCCCATCCTTCCTATGTATTATTCATAAGGCTGTAGATTTGTCATGATAATTTATTGGTTAAATCACAATCTCCTCTCACTGGGGTGTAGTCTGGGGACCTCAAGGAGAATAATAGCAAGTTGTGGACATTGCACAATATGCTTTTAAGTTTTAAATGCCACCGCAAGGTGCAGGGAATATACACTGGAGTTTCTCTCCCTAAAGAGACTCCGAGAATCTGGAAGAATTTTGTAATTGAAAAACTGATTTTGTAATGTGAATATTCATCTGGTGGAAAATGAACCATGGACGCCTCAGAAGAACTAGCAAGTGATAACTTTCCCTTGCTACTAGCCAGGGCTATAGCTGAATCATAGTAGGGAAATTCATCAGAATCCATAGTCAATTCACCAAATCATCAAGAACTGATTTTTTCAAAGACAGGTGCCTGTGAACTGAGCATCTAAATCCCTTATGTTCTCTTGGACTTCCTTAGCCACTTTAAATTGAAATGCAGGTTTAAAACTTTAACAGTTCAGAAAGGTACAACTGGAGAGTGTACATACTTTATCTCAAAAAAAGTAGCTTATTCAGGAAGCAAAATTAATAATCTGTGACTCTTCAGTCTGGGATAAGAAGACTCAGGAGAACATGGTAGGGGTCCATAAAATCATAAGTGGCACAGAGAAGTCAGATATAGAAATAATGTATTTAGTATTTTCCAGCACGAGGCAACTAAGGAAACAATCAGTACTTTTAGAGCAAACAGAAGAGCTTTCTCACTCAGTAAGTACTTGTTGTGAGGATATCTTTAGAGCATATAAATAGGTTCAAAAAGAAAATAGACAAAGTCAGGGAGAAGAGGCCCATCAGGAGCTATTGATCCTGATGATCAGCTCAATTCCACAGCTCAAAAATTCTTCTAGTGCATTTTTGTGGATGCTGAATAGGTGTATCAGAGGCACGCATATATATTCTAGTATAAGAATTAAGGAGCTTCAAATGAAACTGGAAGGAGGAAAGCTCAAAATAAGTTCCTCTATCATCAAGAATGTGAAACATAGGGCGCAAACAGTTTAAATGGGTTCAAGGGGACACCAGAAAAAAAAAAAAAAAAAGAGAGAAGATGATTGAGGATTACTATTAGGAAGTCACTGATCTACAAATGGTCAAAGAATATTCAATGTAAGTATCATATAACCTTGCTCTGTTCTTATACACTCCTTCTTCCACAACTACTGAACCCACCAAAGTCTATATACACAGCCACCTTGTGTGCCAGCTTTCTGTGTACCGGATGAAACTACATGTTGCCCCTCAGCAGGGTGGGGAAAAACACTTCAATGAAACAAGGCATGGAGCTGCTTTGGAGTGCTTGGCCATAGACATAAAATGATAGACACAATAGCTTTTAGGAATCAAATACATCATAAAAGCAAGTAATGAAGAGGATAATATCTTTTCCATATAGCTTATGATCAGTTCCATAAAAGTATTTGGCCTCCAAAATCTTATTGACCTCAGTAGTAGCTGGGTACTGCCTTTATACCTGACAGCCTGACAGTGCTGGTGAAGGAAAAATATCTATATAAACAGCCAGCTATGTGGGAACAAAAAAAAAAAAAAAAAATGTATCACAGTATTAAGTACAACAATCTGGGGGTTTCTTAATCAGTGCTTCTTTCACGTGCTATCTAGAAGTTACTTTGGGTCAACTTATCTGCAGAAGATGATATGGCTTCATCTCTGTAGCACATGCTGTGGCCAACCAGCCACAGGAGCTGTCCCCATGGCCGAAGGGCAGCCCTTCTCTCTGACAAGCCAAATGGCCCAGGGGAGCCAGCCCCAGAAAAGGGGGCCTCAGCCCCTCCAACCTCCTCCTTGTTCACGTGAGGGCATCTTCCAGGCCACTTCCAACACGGCCGCCTTTGGCCATGCACGGGCCACTCCATCACAGGGGCTTGCTGAGGTCACAGTGGCCACCACTGCCCCACCTTTGCTGCAGGCCCTATAAAACAGGCCCCCTGCAGCTGGCCCACCATTCGCTGAGCATCTAGGCTCTCTGACAGCCAGCTTGTGCGGCAGGAAGAAGACTAGAAGAGCAAGGCGAGCAGCAGGCCTCCTTGGTGTGCGAGGACAGCCATGCAGTCCGGTGAAGCACCAAGAAGGAATGCACCTGAGCAGAAGGAGATGTGTCGTGGCGGAGGGATAGCACCGGTGGCACAAGAGACACCAGTGCCCCAGGGACCTCTGGCGCCCAGCCCATAGACAGGTACCATTGGCACCGCAACGATGCAGGGAACAGGCCGGCCCCTCAAACACCCAGTGACAGGGGGCCTGGGCCTTACCATAGGAGCAATGGTGAAGGCAGGAGCATGAGGCAGACAGCCGCAGGGAGCAGAGGCATGCCCATAGTCCAGAGCACAGTGCGGGACCCAGTAATGGCCGTAAACCAGATGGCACCATCAGACCCATGTGTGATAATGAACCCGACAGTGGCATGGGACCGAGGCATGGGACTGGATGACCCCCGGTTCGGCACCCTGGCCTGAGAACATTCCGGACGGAAGGCATCCCGTTTGGGCATTCCCGGGCAAGGACTGGCTTAGCCTTCTGCCCAACACCACAGAGCCCATGCACCTGGATCCACCAGATGTGGAGGAACAGATGGAAGTGGATCCACCTCGGCCAGAAGAGACCTGGGACTACTGCAGCATGACTTTGTACTCTGCCATCCGAGAGCATCAACAGCATCGCAGGAGTGCTCAGCGAGCCCCCTACTCGTTGCTCAGGCTCCATCGCAAGCATTAGCTTGGAGCCACCAAACACCACGGACATCCTGCAGGCTTGCCTGCAAGATGTCCCGGCAATAAACAACTCTTGCTGATTTTCAGGGGTTGTGTGAGTGCTTCTTTTGGGGGGGGGGGGGGGGGGGGGGGGGGCAGGAGGGAGGGGAGTGGGCTAAAGTTGCACCAGGGGAGGTTTAGGTTGGATATCAGGAAGAACTTCTTTACCGAAAGGGTTGTTAGGCATTGGAATGGGCTACCCAGGGAAGTGGTTGAATCACCACCCCTGGAGGTCTTTAAAAGACGTTTAGATGTAGAGCTTAGTGATATGGTTTAGTGGAGGACTTGTTAGTGTTAGGTCAGAGGTTGGACTCGGTGATCTTGGAGGTCTCTTCCAACTCAGGTGATTCTGTGATTCTGTGGTAAATGGCAAAAGCAATAAATAAACCTGTCTGAGAAAGATCAATGCTGTTCTGTCAGACTTGGGCAGATCCTAATAAGTGATGATTCCATTGTGCTCTTCAACAGTGAATATTCCAGGAACAGAAAGCAAGTGAACCCTGTGAAAGCTCAAGGCTGACAAATTTGATAAATGATGTTCCAGCTCTCCTCCCCACACAACCTCTCCAACGAGTGATACAGCAAACCATGAAGGTGGACGCTAAATATTTGTAATGCAATGCTGCTAATCAGAAACAGCAAGAACAAAAGGAAACAGAGAGAGAGAGACATTCTTGCATCTGTGGTCAGACAGACTTCCATCCTAAGCTTTGCTGGGAAAAGGGACAGAAGCAGTTCCCTTGGGGCTAGCCATCGCGTTGGAGTTGTTTGTGATTTCCCATGTGGTTCTGCTTTATTTGGTTCTGCTCCACATTGCGGGCACCTTAGCTTCTGCCAAATCCCAGCCTAAGGGTCTACCAACCCCTCCAGAACAGGTGGTGTTACTGACTGTCTTTGCTGCCCCATATCAATGAACTGGCACTCATCAGCCTTAACAGAACAGGGTTTTCTCCTCAGATTTCCCCAACAGGGAAGTTGTCACAAGAGGCGCTTAGCCCACAACAATATGAAGTAAAACCCCCAACTGACTTCAATGTGGGAATAACCTGAATGCTTCCATGCCTGGGAAATGGATATTTTTACATTCGCAAGGCCTACATATTCACTAGGGGGGTCTTTGACCTCCAGCTGAGAAATAATTAAGATGCCAAATATTTGGACATTAGATTATACCGCAATGGCTAACTCAGCCCACCAGTTTACAGCTGGTGTGCCCTTCCTACTATTCTCTGCTCACAAAAAAAAAAAATCAAAGTGTGCATATTTTGAATACCTGTGAGCTCAATCAAATGACTAAGACAAAAATGCAGAAGATTATAACCTTAAACTGAAATATTATAATCTTAAACTTTCCTTCTATGTTTTATCATTTTTTTTTAGCATTTTTCTCATTCTCACATTAAGATGTACTTGTGAATCCTGAAGCATTGCCTTCTACTTTCCCATATAGTCCTGGCTTCGTTTGTGAAGCAGCCTTTCCAATACTTGTGTGTCTGCAAGGGAAAGAATATATTTCTAAGGCACATCTGACATCTGCAGAGGGGAGAAAGTTAGTTCTGCAGTTCATTAATCCAAACAGCAGCTCTTCCGTGCACAAAAGGTTTCGCTTTTTTTTTTTTTTTTCCCTAGTCAAATTGCTATGCCCTGTATATACGTTCAGGTGTAAAATCTGCAAAAGGTAATTACTTTCCAAGAGTGCTATCAAAGCTGGGGCACTCTCCTCAGCACATAAATCTGAGGCAGCCGCGCATGTCTCCAGACCTAAGGAGGCTCCTTGAAGAAATATAAAAACTCTGAATTTCCCTTTTCTTATTTAAACACCTGTGATTTCCTCACAGAGGCAGCGAGTGCCGAAGCCCCACATAAATGGTTTGTAATGCAGTTTTGAATCAAGCCCTGAAGGATTATTAAAGTAATCCATCTTAATTATAGTGAAAAACTGTTACTGGCCTTACTTAATAATGTTTCGTTTATAATTTCAACTTAGGTCTGCTTTCCTCCCTCTCATGCTTTGCTCTTTCCCCTACTGTATTTTGACTTTTTCTATCTTGGAGGAGAATTATTGAACACCTTTGAAACTCAATAGAACATTCTTAGGGTGGTGGGATGACCTTGTAATTAAGGCAAAGACCTAAGAATAATGACACTTTAGATTTTCCTAATTATGTCTGACCAAGGTTCTCTGTTCCATGAGCAAATTTCTGGTCATCTTTGCAGTTCCAGCCAAGAGAAGAGATGAATGACATGAAATGCCATAAAAAGGTTCACCTCTGCCCCAGTCTAAATACATTTATCTATCTGTCCTATAATTTACATTACCTGTGCTGCCAGTGCCAATAAAACATGCCTCTTCAAGGGGAGGCTGTACCTCTTAAAGTCTTGTTAATGCAATAAGATCCCAAGTAGGGAGAGAAAATTATTATTCTGTGCTGGAAGAATGATTAGATGATTAGGACTGTAGTTTGATAAAGACTTCAGAAGATATACATCCAGTGTCTCAAATGATGTGACATTATTATTGTCATTCATATTCAGGTGAGGTTTTGAGTTCTATGCAGAATAACTGATATGCCACTTTGGGGGTCTGTCTGGGGCCTGCCACTGGTTCCCTGGGTGATATCATGCCCAGTGTTTACATCCCAGCTTCAAAAGCTGTGCATGAAATGCTTGCTGCCATGTACCTCCTTCTCCACGCAACAAGCCTGTGCCCACATCTGGTATTTTGGAAATATACACAGAGTCCTAAGCAGAAACATATGTGAACTTTTTGCTCAAGCATCTTTAAGTGTTTGGTGAGCCATGTTTCAGTCCCCTGGTTTATAAAATGATGTGTAAAATTCGTCAGCCATCCTTCAGAGTCTGAGTCATCACCAATACAAGGTTGTGAACAGGCTCTCCTGGGTGAACCTAAAGCAGCGGTATATTCAGCTGCCCCTTTACTCCTCTGGAGATCTCATAGCAATCCCCTCTATTTTTTCAAGCCTGTGTGACTAAGGAAATCCCCTTTCCCTTTTCCCACTGCCTCAGCCAGAGCTCAGCGCAATGAAGTGACTTCCCACCAGTCTCCATCTATCATCTCAAAACAGCCTTCTTATCTTTTTGTTATGGTTTGGTCCTAAAGCTTTTGGAAGACCTTCATAGCTACCTTTTCTAGCTTTTGCTTTTCTGTGGCTTCAAAAAAAAAGAGTTGTATTTTATCCCTCTTATGTCAGTAGAATAGGATCAAACACAGCAGAACCTGTCCCAGCCAAAAGGTATTTGTTGTTCATTGCCACTGCTGGCAATGCCGTGTGCAGCTATGGCCATCAGTCACAGCACATAAAGCTTTGGCCAATTGGCCCTGCTGGTTTAAGGTGGCCTCTGAGTCACTCAATGGATTCATGTTACTTTCATTAAAAATGAAAAAAAAAAAAAAAAGAAAAAAAATGCAAACTATGACCTTTTTTTTTTGCTGTTCAGTTTTACACTTGTACAAAATAACAAGAAGGAATTGTAATGCTCAGGAAGAGCTCAGCTAGTCCCAAGAGAATCTCGCTTCTTGACAATTCAGGTGACCTCATGAAACACTTGTTTCTTCCAGTCAATTGCAACATATACATTATTTGCATTAATTGCTTTTTAAATTAAAGTTGTCATCCGTTATTCCCTTCATTGTGTACAGTAAAGAGCTGATCCAAAATGCTTTTCATGTAGACATACTTACTTTCACCATTTCCTTTCGAGTTTTTAGGGGGATTGTCCATGTGCTATACTGAAAAAAAAAAAAAAAAGGAAAAAAAAAAAGAAGGAATCTCAATTTTAAATATACAATGCTTGAGAAAATAGAAACACAGAAATTGATCCCTGGGGTTAGCTGAGAATCTTGCAACACATAAATATCTACATAATTTCTGGGCATATTACAGGCAATATTCTTATGGAGACATCAAGCTTAGAAGTCTTGGCTCATCTATATGGTAAAGGGAAACCAGGTTTATGGCAAACCCAGCTACTGATCAACATTTCCAAGATTAAAATTTAATTGAGTCAATTATTCTTCTCTTGCTCTCCCATGGAAGAAAAGGTTAAGCTAAATTTAAATAAGCCATGTTGATCTCTACATTATTCATTCAGTCACTGATATATCACTGTCTTGATAATTTATGGGTTCTCAAAGCTACTGTGATGTTTACCGCCCACCCCAACATTTTCAGTAGTCATCAATTAAGATGTCCCTTGGTTCCCAATTCATTTCAATTCTGATAGATTTGTAGAAATTGATCAAAATTACTATTCAATCATTATTTCACATGGAGCTTTCTGACCTCACTGCATGGTATCAACATTCATTTTGTGATGATGTGGATGTCTCCAAGCTAAAGCTTCAGAAATTAAAGACCTACTATTAATGTTAGCAAATATTTAATGCTACTGCACTTGTAAGCCTACCTTTTTACGTTAGCTTTACATAAAATCTTTTTTCTTTAGAGACATATGACATTTTGCCTTTTGTTTTTAAGCATGTTTTAAGCAATATTTTCAAATAGAGGAAAGAAACACAAGAACCTAAACACCATTTTCAAAAAGTTTTTAGGCACTGAGACCCATGTTCTGCAATGCATTTTGTCCCGATGCGATCACTGGAGCTTCTTTGAAAACCTTAGAAGCCTAAAATGCAAGGATTTACTAAATGTGCATCCAAGGGTCAGCATCGAGTCGAACCTTGCTGCTTGAGCTGCCTCTGAGTTCAGTGAATAGAAAGCAAGCTCCCACAGGTAACCCACCAACCTTAAGGTGTTTGTGAGGTAGATGGAGAGAATTTGTCTTCCTGCAAGTACTCACATCTCTCCTTTGACCACAAAGGGAACACAGGGAAGCAACTGTGACCAAAAGAGCAGTACAATGTGCAGTCAGCAATAGCAGAAATTTAAAAGACACTCAATAATGATGACTTGCAGCAAGCGACACTACATTAAATAGAGGAAAACATTTCCTCAGACAAATTAGAGTCATTTTTTAAGTCACTTGGGCAGTTGGAAGCTGAACACCACTTTCCTCCAATGATACTCCACCTGCAGAAATGTTTGAGTGTTGCCCTGCTTTGTGTTATAAGTTCAAAGTAACAGATCAAAAAGTCACATTTTCAAGATTGAACTTGGCACTTGGAAAAGATTTCATCTCATCAAACTACAGTCCTCAAAACCTAGCTATCTGATCACTGTCCTAACGCACATCCTCATGAGCCATCATATTCCTAACTGCACCATTCCTAGACTCATGACTATCAGTGTAGCCCAATCCTCCTGTTGGACACTCCTCCTCTCTCCTTACTAAAGCAGAGAAAAGAAAACAATGCCTGAAAATTAGGGATATAACAGACCACCCAACAGCAGGCAGTCATAACAATGTATTTCCTCTGTCACACTTCCTACAATGAAATTATCATTAAAATCAATGATCCATACATAGACACTTAGCATTACACCCACAAGTGTGACAGAGGGAGTGGAAGGGGGAAGGGATAGACAGGGAATGGTATTTTTGTAAGAGTGTGAGGCACACCTTCTTTGTAGGTCTTAATGACAGCTCCAGATCTGCAAACAACCTTTCATTGCTCCTGTTGAATTTGTCAGCCATCATCTAGTAATGAAGAAAACAGCAGCCTTTAAAAGCAAAAGGAGGCCAAAAGATTTGTGATAGAAAGCAGCACTGAAGCTATCATGAGTTCAGTGAGCATACAGAAACATGTCAATCATTGTCAGACGCTCAAGAGATTAAAAAGGACACAAAAGCACAGTAAATGACAGCAGTAGGATGATCAGTTCTTTATGTTGGCTGTTAAGCCACCGGGCTGCTCAGAGTACCACCAAGGGAGGTCCGGATCACTACTCCCTGTAGCTGATGGGATGGGTATCAGGCTAGAAATTAGAAAGGAGGCTGGCTTTGAAGGACCCAGAAGGCAAGGAAAGAAAGGGAAGTGTCTACAGCCACCAAGATCAAAGTATCATCTGTTCCCAGCTAAGAGAAGACTTTCTGGAAGGTCCAGGTACCACATTGCCCCATCCCATCCCATGATTCACTGCATGATGCCATCCATGAGGTGTGACTTGCTGGAAGGGGAGGACTTTGCTGTTGGGGTGGATGGCTTTCCCTGCCAGCAGCCAAAAAGGTACACCTGACAGAGCTTTCAGAAACAGTCACTGCAGGATGGAGAGAGGAATTTTTCCTTACTGCACTATATGCCAAATTGCTAAGGTACCTGTCACTCCAGGAGCAAAAAGTCTCTCTACTGTTCTCTGCCCTGCTTTGCAAAACCTTCGGTCACACACATGCACACACACAAAGACAGAGAAGACCCCTGATCACAACCTACTCAGATACTCTGCTGCGTTCAAGCTGTTAATAAATAATTGACAGTGAGTCCCAGAACAGACAATGTCACTGTTGGCCCCCATCAAGTACTAGACATTTGGGAAATTTGTGTTTGTGTTCCTTTTCTAGTTTTGATTTGATTTTCTCACTCCCTTCCCCCTCCAGTTGCCCTAAAGCTGCGAGAATAATATAGGATCTGTCTCATCCAGTATCTGTGACAAGCACAGCTCTGCACGCATGGCCATGCAGAAGCAAGAGGTCTCCAAGTCTCCTGTGTCTGGCTGACGAGTGTGAATTAACTCCATCACCAGGCATTTCAGTTCCAAGAGAGAATTGCTGCTCAGTAAGATCCAGGCTGCCCTTTTCCCCATCCTTCTTGTTTATTTATGGGTTTTATTTCCCTACGTACTCTGTGCTGCAGCATTAAGGGAGGTAGCGGGGGAACTTGAGAGCTGCCTGCCTTGGTCAGCAATGGCAGAAAGGATCCTGCTACAAACTGGCACCATGCTGAACCCAGTGCTAGACTTCATGAAATGCGAAGATACTTATAAAAACCCTCACCCCAGAACCTTCCTTTATGTTTTCTTTTGCTCTCCTGTTTATAACAGCAAAGGATACTGTGAGGGTGGGATTAGCAGTGCCAGCACCTTCTGGGAGCAGGACGGCAATAGTTTAGTACAGACTGAAGAATAAGCCTGCTTGTTCTGAAATGGCAAAAAGGGATTGTTACAGCCTGGCACAGCCCGATATCATGAATCACAGACAGATTTTCCCCTGTGCTTCTGCCTGATTCCAAGCTTGTGTGTTTACATTTTCACCCTGTATGGCTCCTTGAGTATTATTGCAATGCAAGAAATCATGAAGAGCAGCATTGTCCTGTGGCTGGTGCCTCTGCCACCACCCTGCTGCTTGTCCAAGATCTGCTGTCCTACTTTGTCTTATCTGTCCCTGCTGCAGTTCGTCTCTGGTCTAGAGCAGTGGTGCTGTTAAGGTCACTAGATGGTGTTTAGTACTTCACCAGATGCATCCAGTGCCTCAAAACTGCAGCTTTGGGGATATTTGGAGACCCCTGGAACCCACAGGCAAAAGGAAAGATGGTGCAGTCAGGTATCTGGATTTGATGCCCCAGAGAAGCCCTCTCAATTTAGCCTGAATTTCCCAAAGGTTTTCATGGCCTTAAGTGAGGCTGTTGCTAGGCTGAGCACTGCAGATGGACATTTACATTTCAGTCTTTCTCTGCAGCAACAGGCACATGTGTTTGACGAAAGCAACAGAGCATATAAGAATGACCAGTTGTTCCTGACACAACTGCACTGTTTTTTCAGTCTCTGTTTGCTAATGGAACCTGAGAGCAAAAAAGACACTAGTAGTTCTTCATTAAAGTCATCTGCTGTCTCTGTCTGTTTATTTCCATTTTGAAAAGGCCACCTTCATAACTCAGAGCAGCCTGCCCTCCTCGCTGTTACCAAAGAGAATTTCAAGCAGGCTTAGACTTTATCCTCTTTCCTGACTCGATTCCAAAACACCACTCTGCACTCTGCAGGACATGGGGAAAAATTGCAGCAAGGGGATGCTCAATAGGAAGAAAAGATCCATGCTCTCCAGAAGCATAAATACTCAGCATACAGGCTGCAACTTTTGGCTCTCCTCATCTCAGCCTAAGATGTTTTGTTGCAAATTTATGATGCCATCTTGAGTACCAAGGGTAGCTTCCTGGCCCTTTTTTTGTTGTTGTATTTTTCCTAGCTGACAAATATCTGCCCATATCTTCTACTCCTGGTTCTGATTTAAAGTTGTCTTTGCCAGTCAAATTTAGCACTTGCTCATTCAGGATGACTGAAAGTAAGGCCAGGTGTGGGAAAGCAGCTTTGAGTTACATTGTGCAGCTTGTCTCCACATGTCTCCTGCCAAGGACACGAGGTAGTTATACTGGCTGCTTCCCATGATGTCTTTTGCAAATCTGTAAGAATTAAATAAATAAATAAACAAACAAACAAATCAATTAATTAATTAATTAATAGTGGGGGGAAGGGGGAAATTCATTGACAGGGAAGCTTTTAAGCTGAGAGGTTTTTTTGTTTGTTTCATTTCTTCTGATTTTAGAATTAAATTGCCCAGGCCCCAGTTAATTCCAGGACAAGCCTAGATTAAGAAGTAATGCAAGTCATCTCCCACGTATGCTTGTTAACCTGTGCTTGGGGAACCTGCGAACTGTGCAAGTGAGCAGAGAGAAGTTGCCCAAGCTACACGCCTGCTTTGTGGGGAAGAATTCATCTCACAGGTGCATAAGGGAAGTAGAAAAGCAGCGGGTAAAGCAAGCAATCCCTTTTCTGCCATGTAGCCAGGGGTTATGCAGTCTGCTCAGTCGAAATTTCCTGAGCCAGACGTTATATACTTATTTCTGCATTAATAGCCGTGGATGGAGGAATGTGTTCAACTGTCTGGGGCTTTTGATCTGGAGGTTTTGACCCATTGCTAATTGCTAATACTTGTAACAGATGCAATTAGCATTCCATGGCTGAGCTCTGCTTTTCCTTAGCTTTTTTACTCCTGTTGCTGAACTGCTCCACTGGGTGCTCTCGTGTAATGGTGAACTCCCTGTCTCAGGCTCTCCTTGGACAGCAGCAGTAGCCACCAACTCTGAGCAGGGAAGACTGCAGGGCTGTACTTTGGAAGCCTCTGCTTACTGCAAAAAAAAAAAAAAATGCAGCTCTGTGCTGCTGACTACCATCACCAAGTAACAGCACTGGCATGACACCCACCTTCACAGGGTGCTAAGGCCCCATTCCGCAGGAGACTACATCAAAACCAGATGAGCTACAGAACAGATCCACACACAGTATTTAGCCCATGCCAGAATGGCTGAGTGCAACCATCCTTCGTAACGCCTGCAAGAGTTGTTTGTTGGTGGCCAGATGTCTCCTATACCCAAGACGGTATTTTTGGAAGATGCTTGTAGGTTGGTGTTGGTTGGTTGGTTGCTTTTGCAGAAGTTCTGCAAGTTAAATCCAGACTGAAACAAGCACTTTTATATGGAAAGAATGAGCACCCCTAATTTGGGGTCAAAAATATACATACCTGGGAACGGTGTGTTGTCTTCAAGGGTGTTAGAGAATCTAAGCCAGAAACCAAACTCCTTCAGCCATCTTCCACTAAAGGACCAAACAGAAATACCATACTTATTTCACTTCATTTTCCCTCTTCCATTCAACATTAGTTGATTCCTTACAAAATACCCAGATATTTTTCACATATTTGTAAGCAGGGTACTTTAGTCCCAGCCCGTCTCTATCAAGCAGATGAGAGAATAACCATTCTATTTTCTGCTTTACAGTCGCTATAAGGAAACTCATAATTCAGCCTTCACGTACAGCAAAGTTCTGATGAAATTTAATGGAATTGTAAGTTCTCTTTATGTACATACTGGGAACTAAAGGCAAAGATGTGAATTCATTTGCTGAGGGACATTTACAATCCCTATCCACAAAATAAAGACATAATGTTTCATGCTTTTTTTTTTCTTTTTTTTTTGTGCTTTTTTTTCAGAAGTCTGATGCTTGCTTCTGCAAAATGTGAATAAATAATATGAGAAACATAATTTCTTTTAGACCTCTTGCAATACATAAGGTATATAAAATTTATTATATAATGTTAAAGTACCCAGATTAATTTCCTGAGAAAAGTATACATATTGAAAATTTCTAAGCTGACAAATACTATAGCAATAAGACTAGAAAAAGTTCTTGTTCAGCTCTCAGAATCTGTTTCCAGCTTGGGAATCACAGAGCTGAAATGTTTGATCAGACATGATCACTACAGCCAGGGAATGTATTTTCAGTGGGCAGTTTGCAGTTTCCAGTTAATTTCATGTCATGAAATTGTGTGTTGTGGCTCAAAAGGCTGCATATCACTGCATTTACACTGTGCTTGCTGGGGTGGAGACAGCATTCAGACATGGCACTGATCTTGAGAAAATGGCCTAAATCATGCAAAGATATGCAGAGATATACTCTGCTCGATGTTTAAGCTTAGATAAATGCATAAATCTGCGTCAGATTGTTGCTGGAGGAGTTCCATCAATATAGATTCGTAAACAAATTAACTCTCCTCATCTGGAGGGCCTGGTTTGCCACCGCTGCAATTTTTGAACTTTACTGTGTACTGAAATCACAGCAGTGTAAAAATAGAAGAGAATGGTGTTTCAGGCCTAGTTTGCTCTCCTTTCCTATGAAAGTGTATTAATAGGTAATTTGTTTTATCCTTCAAGGCATTCAGGGGCAAGCATGACATAATTCCAAGAAGGATGATAAATTGCCAAAAGATTTGCAAGATATGTTTCTGAAAATTGAAGAAGATGATGTTATTTAATATAGTGTGGTAACCTCATGTTCTACGCTTAGTAGTCATGCTTGGGTCTTACCATGGGGGGCGTTCACTACCTCATTATCTATAAGCGTTTCTTTAATGTTAAATTTCTCCTCCACCCACATTCTGAATTCCTAACATATTTCATTAGTACATCATCTCTAATATCATTTAAAGGAAATAAAACATAACACATGATCATTACATATTCAAAACAGTCACAGTAAGAGAGAGTAGAATTTAGCAAGAATTTAAGTTTTTAAGACATTCAGCTTTTTTTTTTTTTTCCTGATGGGAATATAATGCTTGAGTGATAGGAGAGCAAAAGGTCTATTTGCTGCACAGTCCAAGCAATGGGTTCTAAGTGAAAAGAGGTGGGAGGTGAAGCTGATGCTAACAAAGTACATCTGGTTGGAACGTGACCCCAGAGCACATACCTCTTGTCTGACACGACAGCAAAAGGAAATCTTCATCTCCATCCTGCTGCTGAGGGAGAGAGTCACAGAGAGATGCGGGCTCTCCTGCCACTGTCTTTGGTGGGAGCACAGGAACACACCACACCTTCCAGACCAAGGCATGTATCCTGGTTGCCTCCACTCCGGATGATCCTCTGCACTCTGGGGCAGTCTCGTTTTGCCTGCACTGAAGACACAAGGGTGAGGTCACTCCTAGCCCTAGCTTCACACTTGGGTTCCCCTCCTGGACACATGGTCCTTGACAAACCGTGGAGCAGAATCCATGTAGGAGCCATCACCAAGGCAGTGTGGACAGCTGGAGAAGCAAGAAGCTGGAACAAGTTCACAAGAAAAGGGGCACAGATTGACCAATATGTCTCGGATGATAGTGAGAGCGTGAGTGAGAGCAGAGCCCAGATCTGAAGCACCAGCCAGTGTCTGCTGGGCAATCCCCACAGCAGGGGCTGGCCCCACCAGCAGTGGCAAGGAGCAGAGTTTGCAGCTGTGGATGTCCTCATGCTGCGGAGCTGGAAGAAAAGCTTTTATACAAGGCTACAATAGGCCACTAGCAAAAAGTTCAAATGTAGTGCAGAGATTACCCATGTTACTTACTTGCTGCTGTTTTTCCATGTGTTTACATAGCCCTGCCAAATCAGCCACATTCCAGAGAGGGAGATTTGGAGAAAAGCAGGGATTTAACATCACATTAAGAAGCTACTTACTGAAACAGTGAGATGCCGACTGAAACTTGGCATGAAATAAAACTGACTGCATCTCATTGCCTAAATGCCTACCCTAATAATGGTGTTTATCTGTTGAGTACAATGCAAATTTGAGTTGCAGGAGACAGCAGAGACCTAAAAGTACAGGGTGTTCTGCAGAAAACTCAAGTTATTTTCAATGCTTTAGATTTGTGAAGTGGTTTGCTGCAGTCGCTGGGATGTAATAGTCCTATTAATGAAGGCCTGAAGAATCTTCCTTTTCCGCTGAGCCACAAAACTTTCTGAGAAGCATAAACAATAATAGCAAGAATGATACACGGTTATATTTATTTTAATTACTATTATTGCTTCAATCATCATTACCATTATTATTTCACTCTATTACTCAGGAACCAAACTGTGACTAAAACTTCATATTTGAAAGTTATCATCCTCTTCAGTATTCTAAAGGTGCCCATTAATGCTGGATTTGGAAGGATGCATATCCCACAATAAAACCCATTCCCAATTGACAGCATCCTGAGATTTAATGTTCCCTCTGACCTTCTGCCCTCCTGGGATCCCCATGTGCTGCAAATGATTTTGTGCTCCAGATTTTCTTCAGCTTCTTCTACATTTGTCAGTATCATTTTGGTTCTTCGAATTTCATCACTGGGGGTTGAGGATGAATTCCACCATGTGATACTCTTCATCCTTTCTCCCATTAGCACATACGTCTTCTAGCAGTATTCCAAGAAAAACTTTTACCTAATAATAATAATAACAGCATTGTAAGTTTATAGTTTTACTTTTTCAACTTTATCTGATGTGTAGTTCTTATTTTTTTCTCAAAGTCAAACCACCAGCTATTGTGAGCTATTTTCAGCACTGCAAGATGTTCAGTATGCTGCTACAGGAGCAGGGAGGCTGATCACTCATCCAGGTGCTCTTCCAGCCCTACATCTAGCCAGATAAAAAAAAAAAAAAAAAAAAAAAAAAAAAAAAAAAAGAGAGAGAGAGAAGGTAAAAAGCAAAAATTTGGAAACTTCAGAGAACTTCAAACCACTTTTTCACAGCCTCAGCCCAGTTGCCCTTTCCCTCCCAGTTCTACCCCTTACACTGGGCAGAAGTATTGTAGACATGGTCCAAAACAGAGACCGGTCTCCAACTTGTTCCTCTGACTTTCTTCATTTGAGCAGCTCAGTCAAAAATGCCCCTTTCCTGTTTGTTTTCTTGGAAAATATATTGCTACTGCCTACAAAATAAATGCTGATTGATTAAATTTTAGCTAATTTCCACAGTTAAGAGATGACAACAGCGACAACAAAGAAACAGCAAAAACAGAACAAAAGTGAGGCTTTAGTAAATTTTGGCTGAAGTATTTCACATTGCAGACTTCTGACTCACCCGGTTTCCCCTTGGTGTTTTGAATTTGAACACATTCTCTTTGACTTGCAGGCTTAATTGATCACATTCTGCCCAAGGAAACACCCCTCAGAGTGGATGAGACTGCAAAGTACTAAGCACTTAAATTTAAATACTTGTACTTTTTTCTTCACGGCAGCATGGACTGTTCATTCCTAAAGAATTCAAACAATTTTTACACAGCCTTCATCATCTTTCAGTAAGTATATTTACAGAATTAAGGGCTGGTCAGAATTAGCCCCTAACAACCTCAATGTACCTTTCATGAGTTAGATATAGTTGCATGCATTTAGCTAAATTACAGTTTAGATTATTATATTTTGTAAACCCAAATTTCTCACAGTTACAGCTGTATCTTCTCTTTTTCATCACCTCCACCGCCTCCCTTGCCTCGTGAGAGATGAAGAAGAAAAAGTGCAACCTTCATCGGTGATTTCATTCTTAAGGTAAGTTGAAATACCGATTTTTTTCTGAAGCAGACATCTCTCAAAGAAATGTCACTTGCAACATTTTTGGCTCAGCTTGACTTTAAGTTATGCCCATTTGTCCTACCAGAGAATGGAGTTTGCATGGGCCATGCCCCAGCAGCCATCAGCCAAGGTCCGGTCCTCCAGCAGCAACTTGAGATGCTTGACAAAAAAAATCTCCTGAAAAAAATATAATTTTTTAGAATTAGTAGTAACTACATCAGTTTCAAATCAGGCAGCTTGCAAGACCTTTAACTGAACATGATTCTGTGAGAATGCATTTTCTTTACTGAAGGAAAGCTGCTATTTTCTGTTAGGGAAATTTTATGCTGTGTAAAAACATTGTGGGTATGATGAATCAGAAAGAGATTTGATTTCTCCAAGCAAAATGATATTAAAGAAATCATTGCCATTCTCTGTGAGACATTTCCATGTTTTATTTTTAAAAAATTAAAATCAGAAATTCTCTGGGATTTGCTTAGGTTTGGGGTTGGGCTTTTTTGCTTGTTTTGCCATTACATCTTCATATTTGTGCAGAAAACCTGGCTTATTTAACACTGGAAGAGTTTACAATCCAATTTTCTGTCAAAAATAGTTTAGGCAGAATATTTTTCAGTAAGTCTTAGTGAAGAAGTTTTGACATTTTGCCTTTCAAGTTATATGTTTATCATTTGGAGAATTACATTAGTCTTTTCACTGCAGACTCCCTATAGGTTTAGATAACTCTGCTGAGAGCATAGTCAGCATATAACTCAGAAGACAAGTAAGGAAAAACATTTATTACAATTACATATTATTTTAAAAAATTTATTTTTTTTTTTTTTAAATGAACATAAAGCTAATCACAGAAATAGAAAACTTAGGAAAATCTGCTCTCTCCTGCTGCATTTCTTGTTGCAAGAACTTTGTTTAATTTTATGGAAAGTTTACTGCATTTTGGAAATACCCATGTGTTTCTCTCTATTAAACATAATGTTTATGCAGGTGAAAAATAACTTATTATGTGGGACAACTTTTTACTTGACATGCAAAAAAACATATTCCATTCATAACATATGTCTAGCTCAAGTATAAGGGAAAATGACACATCTCATGTCCTGCTTTGCTTTGTCTTTTTTTCCCCCAGGTACAAAGTAAAGCAACTGTTAGCATAGCTCTGCTCATAAATTCAAAACCCGTCCTCTCTTCTCACACAGAAAAATAAATAAATAAAATAAAGCAAAACTTGTTTCTGCTTCGATTGAAATGTCAAAATTTTCCATGACTTTAATAGGTGCTATAAGGCCCTAAATACATAAATGTGAGCTAATTCTTGGGATTTCAAGCACCAACTTCTCTGCAGAGTGCATTCTCCAGGCTATTCTCCACAGAGTAGCTGCACATAATAGAAAGTAAATAATGCACACACACTGCCTCCCGCCTACCTTTCTTCCATCAGCACCCTGTCGTCCTGTTACCTCCTAGGGCATGGCAGCTGCATTCAGACATGTGTTGACCAGGGTACATTTCCCTTTGCTTGCTTGATTTGCGCAAGCAAAGGGAGATGTACCGTGGTCAACGCATGACTGAATGCAGCTGCCATGCCCTAGGAGGTAACAGGACCACAGGGTGCTGTCCCTCCTTTCCCCTAGGCCTGGGGAAACCATGATGGGAGGCTGGAGCTAGCATGCCCCGTATGTAGGAATGCCTCCCTTGCGTGGTTACCAAATCCTGACATCCTTCTTGCAATGCCACGGATACTTCATCCCATCTTTTGAAGAAAGGGTCTCTAAAGCTGTGTTCTCTCCTGCTGTGGAGAAGTGGAAGCCCCAACAGACCTTTTTTACTCATCACAAGTCCCACCAAGATACTTTCTCTTTTCTGGTGCCCTTCTCCCAGCCCTTCCCCAGTGACTGCTAAACCTCTGAAGTTCCTTCCCACTTCAGCCTACCAAGGTACCTCTGCTGCAATCCTCTGACAACCAATTTCCTAAACGCTCCTTGACATTCAGATGCATTCCCAGATGTAAATATTGATAGCAATCAGTTTCAAATCCAGCCTTTGCCCTGGCAGATCATTAGCCTGTGAATAAAACATGGAGATAGATACCTGGATTTCTGATCAGCAGTAGGTATGTTGATGACTTTCATGTGAGGCACAAATTGTAAGTGTGACAGGACTCATTATCTATAAATCACCGGTTGGATTGTGGTTAACTTCCCGTGGTAACAAAGATAAAACACATTCTCTCTCCCTCATTAGCTGAGCACTGACAAAGCACTGCAGGGCTCTTTCTGCTGCACAGAAAACATCTGCCTGGATTCAACTTCAGGAGGTCTCTCACAAAATCGTTTCATCTGAGATGTCTCCAGATGAAGCCACACATTGCAGAGCAAGGTCTGTCACCAGCCCCTGTGCTGGGGCAGCACAGACACCCTCACACAGACACTTCACACTGGTCCAAAATGTCCCGAGCACCAAAAATAAAACTTCCACCACCACCACCATCCCCCATTGGGTCACAAGTGCTGGACTCACAGCTGTCAAAGGAGAATTCAAGTGGGATTTCAAATATGGCTTCATCTTCTTCTGAAGAGGTTTCAGCTTACCCCCGCTCTTAAAAAGGTTGATCCATCTGGGCACTTTTCTCTCTGGCTCCATCAGAGCCTCATCCTTCTGCAGTAAACTACCTGTAAATTTCTACAACACTGTCAATACAGGACAAAACTGCTTGTGTGCTCAATATGCTGGGACCTTGGCTTTTTATAAGCATTTCTTTACAGTTTCTCCTACCATATGACAGGGCAGTAAGAACATCGAGGCAGGAATTACACATTAGCAGTGGCTTTCAGGCAGGGCTCTGGGATGAACGTAGTGCTGGTCCTTAGCTGACACGCAGAGATAATATTGCTGTACAAGGAGACCTGCACCCTATTTGCATTCATGAATTCACACATTAAACAACCTGAAACCTTCTAAGAGCATTTCACCCTGAAAATAAATCTTTAGGATAACCACAACTCAGAAAATACACAGAAAATACACAGAAAAACAAGGACAGATGCTCTTTTTCAGAAAAACAGCAGAGGATTTGAACAATCAAAGAAATGGCTGGAGAAGAGAAGGCTGTGAGGTAAATTTCCCTTGATATACCATAGCATGCTTGTGATGATGCTGGATCACGATTTTTTTTTTTACAGATAATATCAATGAGTTATTACAAGATTAGTAAGAATGTAACTATATTCTTGTACAAAAAGCAAAAAAAAAAAAAAAAAAAAAGTTACCTCATGGAAACCTGGGAATCTCCTTACATCTCCTAGTTTCTCCCTATTTTTTGGTACGTTCTATTTCAGTGTTTAATAATATGATACCTGCTTACCCCACACTGGACTTGATGACCCAAGTTCATGTCTGGTCCCACATTTCAGCATGTCATGTCCCTCACAGTTTCAACAGGCTGCACGAATAACCCCAATTAATCTCTTGAAAGATAAGGAAGAAGAGGGCGTCAGATCCCTGCAAAGTGCAAAAGCAGTCAAAACAATCCTAAAACCTTGAAGGGGATAAACATCAGTCTTTTCATGACCTTGAAACCTGAGAAATCCCCAATACAACTGAAAATTGATATGAGAGATTTTGCTTTTTAGTCCTCCGAGAAGTGAAAACCCATTTGACAGGTGTCACAACATCCTGACTGCTGCCTCACCCCCAAAGATCACAGGCAATGTACTTACTTGACAACATCCTGACTGCAGGTGGCAAACCCCGCCAAAAGGAAACCCCACACCAACAATCTTGCTCAAGGTCCAGTGTGGAGGGCAAGCAAGGTAACAGCTGGCAGCAGTGCCTCTCAGTTGCATCTGTAGAGAGAAAAACTCACACAGTAACTTGAAGGCTACTAAAATGTGGATAGGTCAAACCTGGCAAAATACAGCCACTGTTCATCTAATAACAGCCTTCTCTCTCCGTGAGGTGGTTTTAAAGCATTCATTTTTTTCCCCAATTTTAGATGAAAATAAAAATACCAGGAATCCCACTTTTCCTCATAGAATGGACACACAAAAATTTCATGCAGCTCTAGCAGTAATACTTGCTTTCAATTTCAAAAAGAGTTCCAGGGAAATAACTGTCAGTCATATTCATGTCAACTTCTCTACGCTTTTCTTGTTAACTGGACTATCCTCTTGAAGCTTCTCTTCTCCCAGTGCATCCTTCAATCCACCATTGCCACTGAGCTGCCAAGGTATAAATCCAGAAGAAAGTGAGCAATGAAAAGAAAGAAAAAGGAAAAAAAAAAAATGGCAAGATGCAATAAGAAAGGCCAGAAGGAGACCAGAGAAGTGGACTTCTACCCTCCTGATTTCTCCTGCAGGCTGCTTATCTATAGTCCCATACTCTATAATGTCTACACAGATCTTACCTTTTCAGAGCTCCCTTGGAAAGGCCAACATATTTCTAATGAGGACAACATTTGACCTTGTGTCGGCTATGCATATCCTTTTTTACTCCTGACTTCTATCTTCCCATAGTGTGACCCACTTTGTTCCTGGCCAGGAACAAAGGATGAAATCAGTATGCTGTTTGTTCTAGAAAGCAGAGTCCTTTGACCAAGAGTTTCAAAAGCCAGTTGACAAAACGTTTGGTGTCCAATTTGAGATTTTTTGCAGCTTTCTCACAACTCTCTTGGAGAAACCCTCCCTAGGACATAACAGGTGGGCACCCAAAACTCAAATCTTCTGGGAAACTCCTATTTAACTTTTTTCGTCATTTCCTTTGTGTTTTTTTTTTTAATTTTTTTTTAATTTTTTTTTTTTTGAGGCTCTGAGGTGACTTGCAGAGAGATGACTTTTAACATTACAAATACCAGGAATGATAGAGAGAAACACAGATTTTTACTATTTAAGGAAATCAAAGAGCTAAAGGGATTTCCTGAGTTACTATATTCTCTCTCCCTGACACGTGTCCTAAAATCATGAAATCACACTGTGAACAAGCTCCAGTTTCCTGCTCATGCTGCTTCTTTCCCCAAATAGTTTTCCATACTACTGAGCAATTTTCCCACTTTCACCATTTCTTGCAGTGTTCCCAGCAAACACAGAAGAGCTCCCTGCTGTGCTTTGTATTTGGTCACCCTTCAAGCTCCATCTCTTCTAGGCACTAGCCACTTTTCTTTCTACATGACTCGTTTTACAGCCAGCCCTTTTACTGTTTTGCTTGATTTCCCTCCCACTTGTTACAATTTGACCCTTCTTCTTTTAAAAAACACTTTTCCTCCCAAACTGTCTCCAGTTAAGTTAGAGATGGCAGTGGAATAAATTCCTTCTTCCTGCTTGCAATACACAAGACTTTTGTTAACATTACCTCAATATAGCATTTCTCTTCTTTGTGCCTGTCAGCTCCAGTTTATCATCCCCTCTATAAATCCTGCCTCCCTTGTCCTTCTCAGTGGCACTACCACCCCTTTAGGATGATTATGAACTCAGTGGAAGACTACCAACTACTTAAAGGCGATAAAAGAGACATGCTACATTTTATCTTGAGCTCAGAATATGTTGGGGTATCTAATTCTTTATTGGTTTTACTTCCCTCTTTTTTTTCCCCTGCATCTAACAGCTGCTTACAACAATAGCAATGATAACAACAAAGCAGATGAAAATGTTATTTTGATTTAATGAGCCTCTATTCTGTAAAAGAGTCAACACTTCCCACAAATAACTGCAGTGCTTCCTGTAAGACTATTAGGGAGAGCAGAAAAGTTTGTGATAGTAGCAGTCTTTTCTCAGTCACTGCATGTCCTTTGGGGACTGATGGAAGAACAAAAGGGATGCATTGTTTGACAACTGATAAATCTAGTGCACAGAGTAAAAGACTCTGATAACTTCTATGGTAGCAGAACAGGATCTTTTATCTTAAAACAAAGGCTCTCATTATTTCTCACACGATGACAAAATGTTTTCACAATATACAGTGGTGAAAGGTGTTTCACCATTTATGCAGGTGCCAAAGACAAAAAATTCCCTTTGCAAACAGCAGGCCCCAAACAAAGACTGTTGTGTCAGGAGACAGAAATAGTGCTTACTGAAGGTCTGGAGATCATTCAGAGTGGACAGAATTTGCACAGGAATTATCAGGAGTGCAGGAGGATGATAATTTTAGGGTCAGGAATACATAAGGAGCAAAGACCACCACTCTCTGATTTCCAGAGCTTGCAGGTAGCATCATAAGCACCAAAGCCATTCCCACAAAAATAAATAGGGGTCAGAAGAAAGCCCAAAGGGCCAGCCCCAGAAAAACCACATCTTTCACACATACAGGCAGTTTGACGATGATGTGTCTCTTTCACATCACTGATAAGACCTGGCTTCTCTAAATGTTAATTCAATGAGATTGAACTCACTCACTGACTAGACATACACATGCACATTTTCATAGACATACACATTTGCACATACAGCTTTCTTAGTTTAATTTGCATATGATGGTGAAAATCTCAAAAAGATATTCAGTTGTAATAAAAACCATTCCCAGCACTGAAGAATGCAGTGTAACCTTCAATAGCTTAGTTTCATGACAGGAAAGCAACTTATTTCTTGTCTGAACATTAAGGGTGAACCCTGCCCCCTGACATCCAGTCAGAGACATTTTAGGCAGTCACAATTTACGCTTTGCCAACAAAGATCCAACGACGGGGCTGCCACACGCCCACACCTCCGCCGCCACCCCACCCTCCCCTGTCTGCCTCCAGGGCTTCGCCCTCTCTTTCTCCTAACGATGCAGCTGGGCGTCACCGCCCCTGCACGGCTCTAAGAGCCCCAGCGCCCACCACCGGCAAGGCCGCTGAGAGCAGCCGGGGTTTCCCTCGAAGTAGCGGAAGGCAGCGAAAAGCAGCGCCCCCCTCGGGAGCTCCGGAGCCGTGACGAGACAAGCGGTGTACCTTTCACCGGGCTAAATGCGGCCTCCCCTGGAGCCGGACGGACCTGGCAGCCGTTCTCAAGGCCCATCCTGAGCTGGGTCTAATCCTTGAGAATAGGATGGGTGGGAATGGCACAAAGCTGTGCCGGGGAGGATCAGACTGCATGTTAGGAAAATTTCTTTACAGTGGAGGTGGTCAAACACCAGAAAAGGCTTCCAAGTAAGGTGGTTGATATACCATGACTGTCAGTGTTCAAGAGGCGTTTGGACAATGCCCTCGCTAATATTCTTTAACTTCTGGTTAGCCCTGAAATAGGCAGGGTTGTTTGTTTGTTTGCTTGTTTTTTGTTTGTGTTTTTTTGTTGTTGTTTGGTTTTTGTTTTTTATGAAGGCATGATTTTTACTTTGTTCCCTTGATAACTTAAGATTTATAAAGTAAAATTTTAATGGATGGTCTAGAGAACTAGAAGGGAAGATAAGTAGTTTGAAACACAATAAATAGATGTAAGAACAGGGTGAAGGTGAAATTTGATGGAAGAGAGCCAAAGATACAGGACACATGTAGAAGTTTGTACTTAAAAAAAAAAAAAACAAAACACTATAATCCTGTAAATTAAGATTTCTCCAGTCACCAGAATCAAGCACTGATTTTCTGGGCTTAAGGGTCTTCAATTTCCACCCTTTTTCTGCTAGACAGAAAAAAAATCATCTTTACCAAACTTTCAAGACATATACGTTCAATTATTTTTGTGTGCTAAAACCTCATTGCTTCATAGCGTCAAGGCAGGCACAGGTCTCCCACAGATGTTGTGCCACAGCTGCCTACCCCATACAGAAATCTCAGGCATCCTACCATCACCCAAAAGAGACTTAAGTGTCTGGCTTAAGGAACTGAACTGACCTCCACCCTGTCTCATATGCAAAAACCTGTCCCTGAAGACTTTTATCTAATGGTCTTAATCTGGAGCTGAATCCTACAGAGGCAAGTTTCAGTTGTTCAAGCATAGGTCTCTAGAGCCATCCACGACATCCACATAGGGCTGCCAGAGGTACCTCAGGACCTATAGGAAAGTCACTGTATTCTGGAGTACAGGTGTAACTCAGGTGGGTTATGCACAACATCACTTAATGTTGTGCAGTGCAGAATAGAATACCCATTTTAACTACTGTGTGTCCAGGTGATCAGTCAAGTTAAGCTCAATCAGTTTATTGATTAAGTACCTAAAATATATATAGTCAGAGAGACAAAACTTTTGCTTCCAAATCCATAACTTTTGGTTTGGTCTTAGGTGCTGTAGAAGCTTGAAGCAAAGCCAGATAAATATGCAGAAATCACTAACAGCATTTATCTTCATCGTTGATTACACTTAACAAACTTTCCATCACGTCATTTAATTCCCGCCTGCCTTCTTCAGAAGCATAAATTAGAATGTCAGCTACAAGAACACCCTTCAGAAACTTTCCTTCAGAAACAACCAGAAACAGACAGCATTCCTGAAAAGAAAAAAAAAAAAAAAAGTGGGGAGGAGGGGCTGGGGAGGAAAAGCAGAAAAGAACACAGAATACAAACCTCATCTATGTTTCTGTGTTTCCTATCAATAAAGATGGGAATCAACAGCTTAATGAATTGTAAAAATATTCAATATTTACTCAAGCTCCAAACCTAACTCGTAAAGCATTATAGAAGTTTGGTTCATTGCTTGTCCAGTCAGTACTAACCCTTTATCCTAATAAACACACATTCTAAAATCAACATGTAAGTAATAAATGAGCCACCAGAGCTCTGAACAGGTTAGTTTTGATGTCAGAAACAGGCTGTTCATAATCATAGAGCTTTTCATAAGCAAGCTGATTTGCTCCTCAATGGCTTTTCAATTTGTGCTCTTCGTTTATAGCCATCTCAGGCATTATGCAGTATAGACATAGCTATAGAACAAGCTACCTTGTGGTACCATCCCAAGACACATCTCCTACAGTACAACCAACAACCCATTCATATCTTATTGAAGTCAAAGGCAAATTTTTCATTGATGCCTGTATTTATTGCTTTTGTTTCCAGGTTTTCTGTGTTACTTTATCTGCCACAGAGGGATGGTGTTGCGACAACAGATGCTTTCTGAGCTCGTCAGTTAGTGCTGCATATTCCCACTTGAATCCCTGGTTGTTGCTTTTATCCAGTTGTCTGATTTGTGCATTTCTAAGGCATTAATCTATAGCAGCATCAGTTGATCTGGAAATGATTAGAAATGGAACAAACACCCATGTTTTGTATTGACTTTTAAAAGCAATCCTCCTCTTCACACTGAGTGAAGTGATGGTAACCATTGGGCACAGAGCCATGCAGGAGCAGAATTAATCTTTTATGCCACAGGATTATGTCAGATGCCAGTGACCTTTATTAAAGCACCAACGTATGGGAAATATGACCTCAGAGGAGAGATTGAAAGAAGTAGCACTGTTTAATCTAGAGAGTAATGAGATACATGACAACAACATTCAAATATGTAAAAGATAACTTCAGCGAGCAATCTGTTCTCCATAAGCCACTTGAGAGATGACAGGAAATATTGAGCTTAAAGGGCAACAAGGGAGGTTTAGACTGCATGTTGGGAAAGTTCTCCTCAGTGTAAGGATAGAGAAGCACTGGGAAGCTGGGGAAAATTGCTCACAGAGGTTGCCTGTCCAACCTATCAGAGAAGCATTTCCCAAGAATGGTTCATGTCAAACCACTCATGTTTGAGGGCAGGCCACAAGACTGGATGGCCAAGAGAAAGTTTGTCCAATACTGTCTTCTAGATTTCTAGGACGATGTGGTACAAAGGCACAGAGGAGAGGATAGCAGATCTGTAACATCTTAGTATTCATGTGAAACCCTTGTTCCAGATGTTCCCTATGGAGAAGGCTGAGGCTATACATATGTACCTACTTGTCGTTCCTCCCTCTGGATGGACAGGACAAGTGCAGTTGGAGAACAAGATCCACTGCCAAACTCCACTGACTTGGACATAGATTTACACTGCGGTCTAGTGCCAGACCTAAGTTACAAGTTAGACTTGAACTTTATTAACAAAGAAATAATTGAGGAGCAATTTGGCGTATATGTTAATAGGGAGGGTATGTCTTTAAAGAAAATATCATCTAAGATTTTTGTGGTGGGTTTCTTAGTCCTGTTGCATTTTGCCATGCAGCTGGCACTTGTGATCTTAGCCAGGAAACTGCTGAATGTTGGCAAATTCACAGCAGAAGATAAGCTCTACCCCAGCAAATGTTTCATGATATCTAGGTTTATCTTTCTTCCTGAACATCCTTAGTAAACAAAGAGGGACAGAATATAGATTCTTTGTCAAATGCTTAAATCCAGTTCCTGTCACTTTCCAACCGGACTTCCCCTTGGAAGAAAACAATAAGCAAACTTTTGTTATTGATATTGCTGAGCTGGATCTGAACCAAGCAGGTGCCCTGGTGACATTTGAGTAGCAGTGATTTTTGTTGTTGTTTTTGAATATGACTTTGAAGCAGCAAGATTCAGTGCTCCACATCTCTTATTGATTTTGGCTGCTGAATGTTTTATGACAAGGAGTTGCCCTGCATGAATTCTGAATAGGAGATCAATAGGCTGCTTAGGATGTCATGCTGTGTTTAGGTAACTGACGCACTTCCTCTTCATTGCCACCACCCCGCTAACCCTTTCCCCTCAACATCCCGTTCAAACTTGTCTATTTTCCATGTGCATCCTCTGAATGGTCTCACCTGAGGTGTTATAACCTTTCTGATGTGCATTCTGATAGATTGGACACTCAATTGGCCTGTGACATTTCCTATTAGCAATATAATTAGCACCAGGGCACAGTCTGCAGGGAGGAAAAAAGTGAGTTCAGAAAGAACCTGCTTTCCTTCTGTCTTTGAAGTTTCCATCCCAAGAATGCTTTCCTAGAAAATAAATCATATGCATAAACAGTACTGTGTTTCTTCTCTTTTCAGAGGCATATAGGTTTATGTATCATCTTTATTTGGTAATATTGTTACGGATTTCACTGGACTACATTAGTCTAAAATAATGTTTTTCTGAGCTTCTAGAAACAGCTATGCCGTTTCTCATGTTTAGTACCCTCAGCTGTTCTGGGACTGGGCACAGAAGTGCTGTAACCCATATGGAGAACTCCATCCTCTGGGAATTGGAGGTCTAGTTCCTTCACACCTGCCCATCCATCCCTGAACTCAGAAGATGGTCAGTGCAATGGCAAAAGAGACATGAAAGGAGTGTCAGAGATGAGGAGGAGGCACCTTCTCTGAGAATTGGATATAGATCAACTCATTTCATGAAACCAACACATCATACAGTCAGTGCTTGATGTAACTCACTGCAAAAAGTGTTCACCACAACAAAACAGTACTAGTCCCAAAATTTTCTCAGCCATGCCATAGCTCTAAGGAAGCAGCAGGCAAGGGCAGCTGTGGCTCCTGGAGGTCTGGGATGAGCAAAATACCACCCCACACACCCCCTCCAGTGACAAGAAAAGTTGTAAACCTGCATTTCTAGTGCTTTCCTACATTGCTTTTTGCCATCTTTGGTATTTCCTCTTCTCATAAGCCAGCTCAACCACACTCCTTTATTCTCCAGAGAAGCAAAATTCAATTCTGAGTCACTGCCTTGAGTCAGTTCAGATACAGCAATTGCCCGTCAGATTAGATTTTAAGGGAGAAACACTTATAACTCCCACCACTGAACTCTTCAGTTCCCTCCTGTTTCTCTAAAGGACACATTTGGTTCAAAAGCTACATCTGAATTTATGAGCAATGAATAAATATACAAATGAACTTTTTAAAAGTATCAGTTCCAAAAACTCTTGTTCTATTCTGTTACTTATATTTATAGTGGAGAAGGGATTAAGCAATATAGCTCAGTTCCTATCCCAAATGGCTGTCTAGGGTCTAGATACTAGTGAACTTAATCCAAAAACTATTAATGAAGCAACCAAGAAGTCATTTTAGGGACTTTTCTGTTACTTAGCTCCTTCAAAATAAAGGGAAAAAAAAAAAGAAAAAGAAAAAAAAAGAACATGAATCTCAGGAAGAAGGAATCTGTCAGACAAACACATCAGAATACGCATCTAAGTATATCTGTTCTGTGCCATTTCCAAGAGTAATAATTAGTCAACTGTCATTAACTGCAGCTGCAAATTCCCTCCTTCACTCTGTTGTCAATTGATCATCTTCTTTTTCCCAAAAGGAAACAGAGTAAGGAAAGGAGACAGTTCCAAATGATTCCTATAGGACATGTTTATACTTTCCCAGGAGTAGCACTATTAAAGCTTTTATATAATAGAATATTACATAAATGATTATACTGACATAAGACAGTACATATCAACAGGCATATACAATCATTTTCAAATCTCTCCCCAAAACAGGTCTTAATTTTCCAGTCGGGCTGTACAAAAAACTAAATAAATAAATAAATTGAAAATTGTCATCATCTGCCCCAATCTTATGGGCAGAATAGAAACAGCAAAACTAAAATCAGGCAAGATTTTGTGTTCAGTTAAATATTTACCCTTTATGAAAAAATGTTGACTTCCTTTAAAACTATTTTTCTTTTAAAAACGTCTTGAATTTTCCATGTACTAAAACTACAAGATTTTGTTCTTTGTGACTACCAAAAGCAAAATTTTTTGAGGGTTTCATTTGTGAAAAAATAAGAACATTAAAGAACATTTTTATTTTTTTCTCATTTGACCTTTTACCTTTAAAATCTCATATTCCCAAACGGTTTTATTTCCAGTAATCTCAATAATTTCCCTTTTCATCAGCCATTCCTGTTCCATCAAGAAGTGGGTGCTTGGGCCCTGGAGAAATCTGTGCTGAAGCTGGCTGAAGAAAAGGCAGCATGGCAAAGGCATCTCAAGAAAAAGTAAGAACCAGGACTGTTGACAATGTCTGTCACTCTCTGGATATGAAAGAGACAGTGCAAAGGACTCGTCCCTTCAGTTGTGAGGAAGAAATAGCATCAGTTCCAACTACCATAATACTCCAGCTAAACCCAGACCATGGGCAATGCATACAGAGCTTTTCAGGTATGGAGTCTAAAAAGATTACCAAAAGCTTTTAGCAGCACATTAAAAACTGCACATGTACCTTTTACTTTAACCAATGGGAGATGTTTCATGAGAACTTCATAGCATTTCCATCCCTTTTTACTACACTTTAGTGTTTGTTTGTTTATCAGGAAGGCACATTAGCTGATTTTGGGAAGGGAAGAAGGACAGACACTGGTGGTGCAGAGCCCCTGAGAGCTCAGGAGTAACTTGCAGTGGCCTCGATGTGGTTCTTCACTCTTTTACAGCAATCATGCTGAAGTCCCACATATGCTTTGTAAGAGTACTCACTTCAACTAAAAAAGTTTTATATTCACTTAAATTTCTTAACATAACTTGAGTGTTCCTCCATTATTTCTGTGATGAACACACACAATGCATTTGTTAGGCAACAGATGAAGAATGAGAGTGTGCTTCAGTCTCCATTGTTTTTTCTGCTCTTCAGACTAATACCTTTTGCTAGCATTAATGCTTTAAGCTCGGTGTAATCAAAACTAATGGGAACTGGCAGAGAGTGTACAGAAGATACCCCCCCAGATCAAGAAGCATAAACTAAGCATAAACTCCAAACTCTTCTCCTTACATGTTAATTGTCCTCAAGTGTAATAAAGCATTTTCTGAGCTAACTGATTCCCTGATGAAATCTTTTAAAGTCGTCCCTTTGTAAAGAAGCTAAACTGTCTCTGATGGGTATAATTGAAATGGAGCCTGTTCTCCCCTTCTCTACAGAGATTTGACCAATCACTCTCCTAGAGATAGGAATGGCCTCACACAGCAATTCTGCTCTCCTGCACAGAGCTCTCAGAGATGCTTTGATATTCTTTGATATTACTCTAAGTCTCAAAATCATCCATGCTTTTAATCTCTCTTCAGGGACTTTCTACAGACCTGAATATAAAGAGCAACTGATATATTCAGGCAGATATTTACAGTGTCATAATTTACAGCAGGTCTGAGACTTCCCAAACTTTCTCTTGGAGCTGAAAGACCTGCATCTATGACTGTTAATGGGAACCAGTTGTCTCAGTACCCCACAGAGCTTTGCAGATAATCACTGGAGTCCATTGACTTCTAGGAATTCACTGCTCTTTTCCTTTCTCTCTCTATTTGTTACCATCTCAAACAAGTTGAAATGATGGAACATATGTCTTTTCACCACAAAATGCTTTTCAAATGATATAGAAAAAATCTATCCATGTAGAAATGTGTTTACTTAACTGAATTTTTAAATTTCCTTTTCAGAAATATATATTTTTTTTGAAATTTGGAATTTTTTTTGCATTTTACGTAATGTAACAAATGGCCAATATATCTCCTTGAATCTTTTAAAAAATGGCAGAAAATTGTGAGAGTGACCACTGTTACCCGAAGAGAACTTTGACAAATATAAATCCCTTAGTTTACAGGTTTGGGAAAACTGTTTCATGTTTTCCTCTCCCTTAGAAAAATTTAAAAATCTCTTTGCCATCTTTAACGCTAGAAATTATTTCAGTCATAATTTATATGGAAAAATCCTTTACTATTGGTGAAAAAAATAAAAGACAACTTTTTCAGCTGCAAACCAAGTCAACTAGTACTGACAAAAGCACAAGAAAGAACATACGAGACACATAAATTTTCCCTGAAAGCAAGTATCTTCATTTCAGAGTCTCAGAAAGAAGGTTCCTGCCAAATAAATTAATAAATAAATAAATAAAAATTAAAAATCTAGTTTATTACTTTGTGGAATCAAATTTTCTTGGATATTTCAGCAAGGTTTGTAGAATGAAAGGCTTTGGACTTTCCTAGAATTTAGAATTTTTTGTCATCTGAAGTCACCAACTTTTAACAATTAGATTGGTGTTCATCATAGTTCCCTGAACATTCAGCATCACTCCTTTGCTGGCCGTCAAGGTTCCCACCACAAACAAAGGAGTAAGAAACAATTCCAGAGGGAATATATTCTGAAGCAGAGGAGGAATCACATTATAGAGTTGTTTCTTTATCTCTACTGATATTCTTGGAAAAGTTTGAAGAGCCTTAGATAGGATGGATAATATTGGACTCTTTCAGGAAAACTAGCTAAAATAGGACTGAAAGAGAGGGGAAAATATATATATATTTAAAAGATGAGAAACAAAGTGTAGGGGTTGAAGCTGGATTCTCACAAAGATGGGAAACCAGCAGTGAAGTTCCACAAGGGTCTGTGCTAATATCTATGCTACTAAACATATTTATAAATTTTATGGAAAAAGAGAAGCATGAAATAACAGAAGTTTGCTGATGACGTGAGCTATCCAAGGTAACAGGGAAGAAAACAGATTGTGAAAAATTACAGAAGGGCTTTAGGAAATTAAGTGACTGAAATAAAATGATAGGTGAAAGTTAATGTGAATAAATAAAAAAGAAATATTTAATGGTGCATAGGGGAAAAAAAAAATCAATGGAAGCCTGAGCTGACCATTACCATTCAGGAGCAATACCTTGAAGGTATGAAAAATAGTCCCATGAAAACATCATCTCAGTGCTTCGCTCCTTGAAATGTGTGGTGCAGTTCTGTCCTTTCACACCTGAAAATACATAGAACTGGAAAAGATTCTGCTTTTCACACTGCATTCTAGACCTGGGGAACATGTTTCCAAAGGAAGCCTCAAATTCATACCGGTTTCAGTGGAGACTGGGCATGTGCTTAAGGGATATATCCATTGATAGTTACTGAACAGACCAACCACAGGAGACTGAGGCAATCCCAAGCTCTGAAAAGGATGGCAGAATATCATTTAAGTATCATACTTGTTTGTGTTATTCTTACTCTTTTTCAAGCACCTGCTTAAGTATACTTCTGGAGTGAGTATAATGGGACAGATAGATTCTCTGTGTTTTTTGGTGGGCAGCTTATCAAATAAGTTTAAAGTCAGAAGCTTGTTTTGATGGAAGCTGATGGTAGAGGTATGTGCATGGATAGCATATAGTGAAACAGAGGACCTGCAGCACTGCAGTAATATAAAGCCAGACACTTTCTCTCCTCTATTTTAATGTTGTCTCCCTTTCTAATTTACTTCTAAAGTCAATGGGTCTACTAAGACTCAGAATTTCCCTTGGGAACAATAACAGCATAAATATGTCTTACAAGATTTCTTGAACCTTTCAGACAAGCAGTCCCCGCCTATGCCAATAGTCTTTCATTGGCAGCATCAATTCTTTTCTCATTTACTGGACAGTTTTTGCCCTGAAAAGCCATTCGAGTCAATAAAACTGGAACATCAAGAAGACTTGTAAAATTCAGCTGGTTAGTAGAGACAGTTCCTTACAAACTAGCAAATTCTAAATATCCTTTATTTTAGGTTCTTACATTATTTTAGTTTAAAATACTTACAGAAAGAAATTTTCTCAGATGACTAAATACTACTGAGTGCAATTCACTTCACAGTTTTTACAGAAAAAATGTTACATCCACTGAAGACTAGTTAGTCCTCCTGTTATTAACCTGGGTCTGGTTCTTCATTTGTCTTATTCTATTTTTATTCCAATAAAACTCTGAATGACTTATGTAGTTGTAGGAATGTAGTTCAGTTCAGCTCCAGTTGATTTACAGTGAGAACAGTGCAGAAGTGTGTAACATAATCATTACAGAGAGACTTGAAGAGAGTTCACATGAAGCTCTATTTTTAACACCTAAATTGACAGCAAATGCAATCACTGAACCTCAAAAAGGAGATAAAAAATCAAGTTGCAATTTAAATAAATGTCAAAGTTAATATTTTCCAACCCAGCTGATTTCTTGTTTGAGCATGAAAGCCCAATGTGGTGGCAACTAGTTAATACTACCTGATGGAGCAAGATATGTATGATGTCTGCCAGATGGAGTTCTCAAGTACAGTCTAAGGATGCTAGTTCCTACACCCACAAAGAAAAAGAGACTAAGGAGCAACACTTAATGAAACATTTGAGGATAAGCAACACTTGGAAGGAGGACCAAACCTGTCCAGGCACATGTTAATTTTTCAGCTTCAGAATACTGCTGGTTTGTTGCAGAGCCTCTGTTGATCTCTCGGGAAAAGTGAATGAGCAGACAAAAAGGTGGACTGCTAGGGAGCAGCTGCATCACCTAGCAATGAAAAGTTATACTGAGTTATCAGTTAATCAAATTTTACTGCATATTAGCAAGTCTAGACATGAAATAGGACACTTAGTCTCAGACAGCAAGTCACAATATTTTCTTAGCAAAACTGAGGAAAGACTAGGTCCATTTCCCACAGTCATGGACTACATTCCCCAGTAAGGATTAGAGCTATGCCCTCCTCTTCACGCTTCCAGCCATTAAGATGCCATTTACATAAGAAAGTGAAGAGAAAGACTTTATCATAAGCTTTGGGACCCACGTGTTCATTGCTGCCTGTGGCCCACTTATACACCTCATGCACTGGGTGAAACAGACTGTGGCCATGTCTGATCTGTCCTTTCTGCATACCTAAGACTATGGGCAAGGCTAATGTGCTGTGCTGTCCATCAATTTTGTTTTCATGTCAGGGTGTCGGTGTGATGGTTCACTACAGATGGTAAATGAATCTAATTCTGGGAGCAAGGTCAGACTTGCGCTTAGTAAGTTTGTATACCCTAAATCTTCCTCCATGACTTGATGATCCACTGGGGATTCACAACATCCACGTACAGGAGTGTTCCCCTCCAGAATTTTACCCCATCGGGCTTTCAACCCTGGTATTACCTGCCAACTTAGCAGGAATTGTGACCTTAATTGGGAATAACACTGTCTGTTATTAGCCTACAATGTGCATTACTGAAATGATTTGTACAATTTGACTGCCACAAACAGTTAAGGAGAGTCACAAAAAAACCATCTCATTAAGTCCTCCGATCACCCTGCCACACTATTTGGAAACAAGTAATTATTTAGGTAAAATGCCTTCATGAAAGTTTTGTTCAGTGCCATGTCATCATTTATGAAGCAACAAACTTTTCTTCCCTGGGTGTCAGACATAGTTTAGTAGAGGATCTACTTATCTTTTAATCTGAATTCTTTCCAGCTCTTCCTTAGTTCATTACTCCTTTTATCATACCTTTTCTGCACTTAAAACTGAAAATTTATAAAGCACAGGAATTGTTTTAACTTGCATATTGCACTTGCCATTGACAAGCAGAGATGATAAAATATTCTGCAAATTTCTAGTTCTGAATGTTGAATAGTCTTCAACATTCAACATGAGAAGGATCTTCCAAACTATCATGTCTTTTGTTTAATTTCTTTATTGTGTTTTGCTTTTGTTGTTTTTTATTTTCAGAAGAGATAGATTGCTACTACCCAAACTGAAGAAAAAAAATATTGTTCAAATGCAATAAAATAGAAGGGGGAAAAAAAAAAGTATAATAAAAATAAATACTTGGATGCAGATGGCTGGGGAAAAATTGTTCTGCTACCCCAGGAATAAATTATTACATTCCATCTCCCAGGACACCTCTGTAATCCTCCAAAGACTGATGGAGTAGTACAAATATTAGTTCACATTAGTTAGCTGTTTTAATTTTAATAATCTTAATTATTTTCTTGCACATGATAAATCTAGAAAAATAAGTTGTTTTTACACTTACTGAGGTCAAAACTCATCTATCTGTACCTGATTAGATACCACCTGATACCATCCTTGTTCCTCAGTTCTCCTTGTAGTCTATTTCAAATGGGATAAAAAAAAAAAAAAGAAAAAGAAAAAGCTACTACATGAAATGGAGAGTCTGCTGCAGTGAAGTTTTGCACTTCAGTTGCTGAAGGTCTTTCTATAAAGTGCAGGGGATTAATTTATTCACTTAGCCTCATAGATCAAACTTGTTACAAAGCAGGTGGCCGCAGCCACAGCCAGCATGAGTGAATAATTTTGGGTAGTCATTAGAAAGGAAAGTGCCACAGTAGGATGTAAACAGGATTGTCTTTGGCATATTACATCGGTCCTAGTCTATACTGACAAGGTCCTGACTAAAGAAACATATCCAGTTTTGAGCACTGCACATCAAGAAGGATGTTGAACAATGTGAAGGGGCACACAGCACAGTAACAATGATAATCAGTTATGTGCATACAATAACCCATGGAGACAGACTAAATAAACTGGTTTTCCTTGGTCTAAAGCATGTAAGATAGAAAAGATGGGTTTACACATTTGAAAAGCTGCTCCAAAGAAAAAGGTAATAATCTGTTCTCCATGTCCATTGAGAATAGGACAAGAAGTAACCAGATTAAATTGCAGCAAGGTGATCATGCGAGATGCGAGAAGAAATATTCTAGTGATAAGAACAACAAAGAGCCTTGATTGCCAGGGGACTGAGGTTTGCAGCATTGGAGGTCTTCTTTAAGAAGAGGCAATGGTAGAAAAAGTTTAAATAGGAAATTCCTCCATGGGGAGCAGAAGGATGAATATGGTGACCATTGAGAGTCCCTTCTGACTTTTGATTCTGCAAGATTCCTGTCCCCAGTTTCTCCAGCATTGATACTATCTAAACAGGGTGACTGTATATATACTCTCAGCTATGCATCACAGTGCCATGAGCTCCAAAATGTACAACAGGTCCAGGCTTTGTTAAATGAATCTTTTCTGCACAGGCAAAGGACGACTTTGTTGATCAGGATGGTCTGGATTTATTTGAATCTGAGATAGTTTTTCAAGCTATCATGAGTCTTCACGTCAGAGTGCTGGTATGGAAAACCTCTAGAGCATAACATCAGCAGTTATCTGCCTATAATATTTTACTTCATGCACAAATATACAGATCTGCCCTATTTCTTTGGGATGAAGCTCTCAATATCAGGAAGCTTGGTCAATCATGAAACATGGGGAAAGCAGACCTGTAAGAGCAATATTTACACAGTGGGTCAGAAGAAATTCAACAATCACTAGACATGATAGACAGTTTTGATCTGAAGCTAAACCAGCCAGCAAAGGGCCATGTCACTGCTCAGGGATTTTTATGCCTCTGTATTTATTTCCCTATTTACAGGGTAAGTAACTTGGCAGCCATTCTAGGAAGAATCCTGGTGCCCATCTTTACATACACACACCCTGACTAAATGAAATATTTTCTGTTGCCATGGCTACTGGGCCCTTTTTTTTTCTTCTTCTTCTTCCTTTCTTTTGCTTCCACAAGCAACAATACCTGCTAACCAATTAAATACTGAGTAATACAGGGGAAAGTGGAAACTCAAAGGTTTCATGTGCATCCTCATCTCCCGCTCATTTGAATGCTGACTATCTACCAAGAAGAAGAAGACTTTCAAGTTTAGAGGTTTCTAACTGAACTAATAAAAGAAACCACAGTGATTTCAGAGAAGTGGGATACGTGCAGGGCTTGTTGATGCACAATACCATCTGAGGCAACTGGCAAAGTACCTGGAGTGGTGCAGCAATTCCAATTAGGTTTTAACTGTTGCATTCAGACAATCACAGATTCTGCTCACTATCTCCATCTCCCTGACCCAAGCTCATTATGTAAATAAGTTCCCTTCAAGACGGATCAGGTCTCTGTATCCTTGTTTAGCTGAGTCACTGTCTGCCAAACCCAGACACTACCGAGCATTAATGGTTTGTGGTTTCACCACCAAACGAGTCTTTTACCTGGGGAACTGAGCAGGCCATAAATGTATCATTTAAAAGAACTGGCATTTTTTATCAAACATATGGACAAATTCAGTGATAAATTTACACTGAAGAAACTCATTCAAACGAAATACTTCTGAGATGTTTACGACACATCTATTAGTATCAATGTATTTTTCAGAATTATAACGTTGATCAAGTGGACCGACAGGTTCCATATGACCCTGAAGCTGCCACAGCCTAGAGCAGATATAGCCCTGGTCAAAACCAGGTGACTGTGCATACTGTGCACACTACGGGCCTCCATCTGCCTATCTAAGAAGGGCAGGCACAGCAGGACAGATGCAATGGGGAGGTGCTCCATGGCCAAGGAAGTGTAGACGTGTGGAGAAGATATCTTGTGGGAGGAAGATGAAGGACTCTCCTTCCTCTTCTACAGAGACAATTATTTTTTAAAATAGCAATCCTCTGTATTGGCTTACAGAAATTATATTGGAATTTTATTCAGCCTTTTTATGTTAAAAGTTAGACTGCCCACAATATTACAGTCACTGCATACGATAGACTAGGAAGATTGAGCTTCTTTAGGTCCTACCATAGGACATGTTTTTACAGATCCTGTTTATTTTTTTATGTTTTTTGAATCTTGTCCATTTTTTCTTGACCTCCTTTAAATACTTCTCTTAATATTATAACAGAGGAGAAACTATCTTACTGCTTTTGAACTGTTCCTGCTCAGACAGCTTTAACAGCACCCAAACCCCTAAGCTGCATCTTCGCTGCAATTTTACCTCCCACTGCTTGCAAGTGATGTTTTCCAAGACTTTTCCAAGATCCGTACATTTTAAGGCAGACCTGTCACCTCTCATGAAGAGTCTGAGACACATTTTTTTGGTGTCCATGTTGGCAGTGGGTGCAGAAGTAAACCATAAGAGGTGCAGAAAATCAATAGGGAAGGACAAGGTTTTGTACTCAAGCCTTCTTCATTCTCTGCCTGCTCCTCATACAGGAGAAAGACTGCCATAATGCAGAAGTCAGATTATGTTTTTCTTACCTGGCCATGGTTTCAGGGGAAAGTCCACCAATGCAGCAGCAAACTCCTTCCTCAAGTTTCTCTGGAGAAGTACGTCTTTTTACGGCCACAGTCTCACAGTTGACTCATGAAGGCATAATCAAGTCCTAAAGTGATTACGGTACTTTGGCCTCTGTAAGGCAGCATAAAAGACAGATCCATTTCAGCACAATTCAGACAACACGAAGAAAAGTTTTTATTATCCTGATTAATTGAGTTTTATCATTTCTCTTTTATTTAAGTCCAATGCCTTGTATTCAATTTAATGACAATGATTCTGTAAAGCATTAAAACACCCTATGACTATTAAAGGAACATTTATTGAGGTCTAATAAGAGACAAATCAACTTTTCATTTAAATGCCTCAAAAATAACACAGGCAATAAATGGCTGATTATATATTTAATGATACTGTAACTTATACTGTACCAATAGAAAAAGTTTTTGCATTTCCATTTTAACACTATTGCCTGTTTTATCATTAGGGGAAATGTTTATTATTATTCTAATTGGAAACAGCAAGTTAAAATCCATCTTCATTTAAAAGCAAATAATGCTGCTCAAATGTTTAATGTGTATATATAACTCTTGGGGATTTTTCTGGGAATGTGTATGTTTGTTACAGTGGTCTGTTTTCAAGTGTGGATATAACATGGGGCTGGAGAATGCCACTGAAGCCACTGCAGGACTCACTTCAGAAAAGGTTGTTCCAGTAGGAAAAGCATTATGACCCAAATTCTGACATCATTCTTGTATGTACTGGCATGTACAGAAGAATTCACACACAAAAAAATAATAATTTCCAGTGGTAGAATTCAATTTTTCTCCTTAGTCCTGGAGAAGCTACATCTTGATTTTCAAAGTCACTTGTTTGGCAAGGTGAATGTTGAGACTGTGTTGTGTTTTCATTCTACTATTCTTTTCTATGGATTTTTTTTTCCTTTCACCACTGTATAACTTTTTAAAACTTTGCCAGCATGACAAAGTCACAAAGTTGGTTATCTTTTTTGTTTGTTTGTTTGTTTGTTGTTGTTGTTTTTTGCTAGTCTGCAAAAATTTGGAGAGACCAGGACAGACAACCTTCGAGATAAATCTCTATATTGCATTTAGTTCAGAAGGAAATAAATAAATGATTAAAATTATTTCAATCTCTTTCTCCCAAAAGAAAGGAATATCAGAAAGATTTCCAGGGGAAGTTGAAGTTTTAAAAGGAAACTTTTTATTTTGCAACTGAAAAAAAAAAAAGGTACAAAACCTTTAAATAGCTGGCAGCAAAAACAACAACCAAAATGAGCACTTTTAAATCTTATTTTGTTTTCTTGACCTCCTTCAGGCATGAAATGACTGATTTATCTTATTTTAGAAGGTACAGGGCCAAATCTCTGTATTCTGATTCTAGTTCAGTTTGTCCCTATAAGTTAGGTCATCAAATCCAATCCTCTGCAAAAAAAAAATTTAGTCCACAGATCATGTTTTTCAGGCATCTCTTGATGAAACACTCCCTGGTATCTCATGACAGACTTCAGACTTTTAGGAAAAGGCCAAAGTCCACAAAGTCCACAGTATAGGAAGGGGAAATCAGTAAAGTACATGCCAGTTTCTTATGAAGCAGATCCCAGCGTAACTTCATGGCCATCACGGTGTTGCCCAAGACACAGGTGCATTGTCCAGTGCTGGGGTCCTTTTATGGAACCCAAAACTACGGACATTGCTCCTCGGAAAGGATTTCCAGCCTGGGTCTAAGGAATATCTAAGCATTTTAACTTTGTATGAGTATAGTCTGAAATTACTTCATACATTTGTGCTTTATTTACAAAGATACTGATATGAACCACTCATTGTAAACAAGAGAGATATGACTGTCTATTGTGGTCTTTTCCGTGGTACCACAATGGCAACATATCAACCTCTCACTGGTTCTGGTTGGTAGTGCCTGCCCTTTGGATTTCTACAAAATTTCAAAGTAGTTTTGGCAACTGGCTCTAAAAAGGGGTAGGCCACCATGAGTATGATTCACTGACAAACTTATTTTCTCTCCTAAAAATTGATTTAACTATAAAAGCAAAGGATAAGACAGTTATTGAACCAGTTAAATGATTAAAATTGGGAACTGTGGATTTGATTCATCAGCAGGCATCAGCACTGAAATTAAAACTGCAAGAAGTCAAGGGCTTTACCTTTTATTTTTTGTAAAGCCCATGAGATGTTATTTACATTTGAGACAAAGATTAAAGGTGCCATGAAATTTACTGTCCCTGCATTTAGCTGGGAAGCACAGCAGAAGGGAGTCATGGAGCTCTTGCTTCCATTCCTGACACCCTGTTAGCTTACTAGCATGAAATACATTCAGACAGTGCAGCAATATTTGTAAAGCTTATGGGGAAGGATATTAAATCATTCTGTTGTTTATTCAGTGAAGCTTAAGCACATCACTGTTGAGGTTATTCTGTCTCTGGCTTACATATCTTGACTTACCTACCACCCTTCCTTTGCAAAGCATCTATCTCATACGAGACTTGCATTTACCTTCGTGCTAAAAGCGCTTTGTACCATTTCACTGTTCAGCACTGTAAATTATTCAATTCGCAGCTCAGATTCAAAGCTATAAAAGCAGAGATTTGTAGTTTTCTATGTATGTTCCAGAAAGACATATATATGTTCCAGATATATAAGACATGTATGTTCCAGAAAGACATATTTAGAGAATCTGGGGACAATAAACAGGCAGTGATCCATATGACTCCTGCTCCCCTGGTGATCACATTTTGTTTGCTGCTCCCTTCCATCCTGTCCTGTTTTATGTCTGTCATCCACCTGTTGCATCCACTTTGCCAAACAGATTGAAAACTTACAGGTTCAAAAAAGTTTTTTTTTGTCTTTTGTTGCACATCTATAAGCATACAGGATCCTTATTATTCCCTTTGCAATGGGAATATTAGAGCTGTGCAAGGACAGATGCAACTTCAACAGAGAGACTGAGGATTTAGTCTCATAAACAAGTTACTTACAGCATCAGCTGGTACAGATATATTTGCTAAGGAAGGAGAGCAGATATATTATTATCCTCTCCTAAACACGGCAAATACTGTTGATATAGAGTACCTGGTATCTGAGCAACAATGTGAGTCATTTTAAAAACTCCTGATCACCAAAGGAATAGAAGACTCAGCACTTCTTCAGCTTTAAAAAAAAAATTAAAATAAAATAAAAATAAAAAAGAGAGAGAGAAGGAAAAGAGAAAGAGAGAGAGGAGGCAGAGGGAGAGAGAGATTTCTTTTAGCGGTCACAAGCTGAATGCTTTAGTGCTTTGAAAATAATACATCTGAGCGCATGTCTGTTTCAGACCTTTCAAACAACTGCCATACCTTACTTCAGAATAATTCTCTTTTCCGCACAGAGCACTACAATAAAACTAAAATGCAATCAACAGGAAGAGAGATAGCATGTAATACAAAAGATGGTATATCATGATACATGATACACTGGAGTAAATTCACATATTAATTTAAATGCGTTTCCCATTAGCGTCTGGTTTGGGTGTGCTTCTGTATCCAATTATTTACTAATGTTGTCAAGCTTTCCAGACCTGATATACCCTGTATTGATGAGATGACAGAAACACCATCCCTTGCTTGATTTCAGATAACCACATCCACTTCCCATAAAACACATAATGAACTAAAGAGGGAATACTTTTTAATTAAAGTTGGCTGAAATTAATCAATTTTTTGACTTTGCAGGCTGCTCCTGGTTCTGCTCTCACTTCCTTACTTGCTCAGAGAAAAGTTGTTTAAATGCTCTCCTTTGCAGGCTGTTAAATGAATAACAGGCAAAATGGCTGAGGAGAGCTAAATTAATATAAAAGACAACACAGGGCAGCATGAGAAAAGATGAGGTATTTGTTATTTGCTGAGATATGCTTCCCACTGGAGGAAGTTTTTGGAGCAGTGCTACAAGCCCTAGATATAGGTGGCCAGTGAGCAACCTCAGATGTGTTTGAGAGAGCTGGTGGGCTGGATTCAGAGGATGCCATGAAAAGAATGACCAGAGTTTAGGTCTTCAGCCAAAGAGGCTGGCTGTTGTGTTAAAGGCTTCCTTTTGGCAATATCTGTGAGATGTGACACCACCCTTGAAGAGATACCATGAACAAGCACAATGTCTCTTAAAATTGCACTGCACAATCACAGCAGAGAGCGAATTTCAAAGTGTCAGATCTGGGCAGGTGCCAGCTCAGCTAATGACAGGAGCATTGAAATCCCATGGAAATTATGGGAACAAAAAATGAATTTGGAATATGCAATAAACGAAACATAGAGAGCAGGGAAAGAGAGAGGTTTGTCTTCCTTATTCGTACATGATCTAGCCCTGGAAAAAGAAGGCCAGGGGATGCTGAACAGAGACACTGAGACCACCCTGCAGGCACTGGAAGGGGAAGGAGGAATCAACTGTCTCATCTTTGGTCAAAAGCAGAACTCCCCTTTCTGAAGCTCAGCCAGTACCTGCACTCTGTACGTGCTACAGGGGCTGCAGCTAGTTCAGGGGCTGCATGAGGCAAACACACCATAGCAGAAGTAGATGATATGGGAAGGGTGGTCTGTCCTGGCTGTTACATGGCTGGAGGGCTGTGGCAGTGCCCTACTGGAAATCAAAAACAAAGATCAAATACAGGCCTGAGCGACCAATATCATTATCCAAACCTACTACTTTCATTATTATTTTTGTGTTTTATAGCCTAGCACATCACAGCTGTTTTTTTTTTTTTTGTTTTGTTTTGTTTTGCCTTTTTTTTTTTTCCTTTGCGATGTTCTGCAGAATATCTTCTCCCTTTCATCTTATTTGGTAGATTTTTCCCTGGTTGTTTCAGACCTTTTATTCCCTGAAACACAGCTTAGGGCTACCTTGTTTTCTCCTGTTAAGATGCCATCATGAACCTTCTTGCTGCATCATGGCTTGATCTCACTCTGACAGCTCTTGAGAACAAAGCACTGCTTTAACTGTGAGTTCAGGCTCCAGGGATCCACACCCATGGAGTTCAATTAAACACACAGATATTGCACCTTTCTTTGGAGGAAAGGACAGGATGAGAAGCTGCTAAGTGGGAGGGACAAAGAGTGCCCTGAGCTGGGGTGGGATATGTGTCATACCCCTCTGTAATTCTACTGTAAATTGAGCCTCTGAGCTTTGTCAGAGCCTGAAATAAATTTAATGCTGGATGGAGCAGAACAACTCCAGGGGTAACCATGGCATAAAGAGATACAGCAGAGCAAAGCAGAATAGAATAGAATAGAACAGAACAGACTAGATCATTGTATTCCCGAAAGAAAAGTATAATAAATAAATAAATAAGCACAGAGGAGGCAAATACCTCACGCCCAAGTTACACATAAACACAGATATTTCTGGGTGTGTGTTTTCCTCTTTTTCTTGTCTTTGCCAAGTCAACATTCCCCTTTTCCCTTGTCAGCAGGGACAACCCCCTTTGGCCTTCAGAGCAGAAGAGAACACAAGCCTTTAGCTAAAAGCTGCATCTCTTCTGCTCCCTAAACCAAATGCACTACCCACCAAAGTCTGTTCTCAATAAGAAGCACTTCACCATCTACCCCTCCATCCAGAAGAAACATACAAGGTATTTTGCTCCTGTGCTCCCTTGCTCGCTGATTTCCTCACAGCAGAGGAAAGAGAGGAGAAGCCTGTTAATTGCACTGCAGGAGCCTGAATCTCCTCACTCCAAACTATGACCCCAGGGTCTCTATTTTCTGAAGGGGATCATTCTGTATGCTTTTTGATCTGACTTTCTTCTAAGCCAGCTGAATCCCTTCATTATATGCAGTTTTGCAGGATGGGAAGGACTCCCTGGGTGAAGACTTCATGAGAAGGTTTTTGTTAACAATATTTTCTGACTACCAGGACTCTAATGCAAAATAGAGGATAGGTTTGTTAAAGCATGGGATTAGGAAACAATCATGCACAATCACCTTAGACTCTTATGCACAGGGGATGCACTGGCATGCAAATCTGTCCTGGAATTTTATCCTGGCATTTTATCCTTGTTCAGCCTTAGAACATATTGCTGTTCTGTACAATATGACTATAAGCTTCTCTTTTTAACATGAAGAACATGGCACAGGAGAGTTAAAGTGAGATCCTTGAGCAGAAGTTCCCCCAGCCTGATCTGTATAATGCAGTATTGTGGCTTCTTTCCTGTTCAAACGAGAAGAAAACTGACAGCACTCTGAGGGGCAGGATCTTTCCCATAGTAGTCAGTGGCCAGCACTGCCAAAACGGTAGCTCCCAGGGGACCAAATGGCTACCTTGAACAGCATCTTTTCCCTCAGGCTTCTAACTACTGAAAAGCACAATACTGGCTCTGCCTGGCCAGGAAGGATACATCCCCACTTTGCTGTGGACTGTCAAAAACATCACACATATTTTGTTTCTGAATTCACAGCTTTGAGAGACAAAGACCTTTATCTACAGGCAAACACACCGCACGTTTTTGAGCACTCAGCCATGAAATAACATCCATCCATGAAAAGAGCTTGAGGGGTCAGTTTTTTTTTTTTTTTAACCTAAAGAGAACTTGCTCCATCTGTCCTGCTGACAGGTTCACTGAGGGGAGACGTCCATGGCCTTTCAGCTGGGTTTCACACACTCACTTGAGAATCTGTCCATGAATAGGATTTTTGTCTCTTGGGCCAAAGGTTCTCAGTGCTTTAATTGAAGATAGCACAGAGATTCTCTCATGTCTATTATCATTGGGAAAGCCTGGGCCTTCTTTTCCTGTAAGTGTTGAATTTTTCTATGGAATGACCAATTCCAGCTAGATCCATTGCTATTTTCTAACTGCTCAAAATCCTGCCTGTAATTTTCATTGAGGAGAGAGAACTTTTATCCCTCTCTTCTCATTCAGTGCCACTATATTGTTTCAAACAGCTGCCAGGTTTCCCCCAAAGGTGTCTGTGTTTCAGGGTATGGAGGACCATCATTTCATGACCTTTACATTTTCAACACCTAAAATGCTGAATGTCAGTACAATATACAGCAATTAAGCACTGCAAGCGGCAGACACTTAAGCAGGTGTGGGTATCGTTTTCTTGTTTCCATCAAAATATTCTTCTTTGGCTTATAACGAACAGGTCCATGATGATCTACTGCCACAAGCTTGCATGTGATTTTATGTCTAGTTTTTTAACAGATGTCACTACCCAATTGATGAACACTACATTAACAAGGACATCCACAATATCTTACCAAGGAAGCGAAGGCTTTTTTCCTGATCTGACGTTGATGTCATATTTTAGACTTTTTAGTCCCAGGGAACCCAGTGTATGAATAGATGCAAAGATGTACTACTCAACATGACAGAAAGAGAATCCTCTACAGCCCAAATTCAGTAATTGTGTCTTTTTACCATCAGCCCGCTTCCATGTCCAGCAAATGTGTGTGATGACCAACGCCCCCCCATCACGCTGCCTCTTTCCTGCTTGAGAGTACAAATAGATCTCAGTTCACTTTGGAGAGATACAGCAGCAGCAAATCTCCTCCTGGCTTCTCCTTTCACTTCCAGGAATAGAAAAGACCCTTAGGCAAAGGAGACAACCAAGGCCTTTATTGCAAGTGATACCATTCAAGCTTTCTGCAGGAAGCCAAATTGATATAATGATTACACTGAAGAGCATCTCAAAGAAAGAGGATGGAATAATTTAAGAGAAATGAAGACTGAGGGTAGTAGCTGACACTTATAGCCCACAGGACAGAAGGCACAAATACAGTAAATTACCTGTAAGATGTCTCTTCTTCCTAGAACGGATGACTTCTAAGACACTGGCAATACAATGAAATAAGTGAAAGATTCTTCCTTTCTGTCATTAGAGGGCTGAGTAATAATTTACATGGTTCCTTGTACAGCAATACTTCAGTCAATATTTATAGAACAAAGCAGTAAAGCAGCTTCAAATTTGTTCCCTATTTGATAATAAATAAAGATGAAATTCAGATTTCTAGTTGCCTTTAAAACTGCCTAATCTTCTACTTTTAGGTGATTTCAGCCTGAATAATTTAGTACCATAAGAATCTTGCCCCAAACATGTGAGGTCTCAAAACATATGGAGGGGAAATTTGAGAAACAAAAGAGAAGGCTTTGCTGTGTAGTGTAAATGCAGGTGGCACATCCAGACATTTTACCAAGACAGATCAAAATTCTGGGATAAATCTTACTTCATATCCCTGTTACTGACTATGATATAATTAATAAGAAGGTGCCAATTACAATTGCTACTTTGGTAAAAGTTTCCAGCCTTTCATTTTTTTCTAAGTGTTTTGCTCTGCACTGCATTCAGCAGTTTCAAGAAAACCCATGAGTCTCTTTTGCTTTTCTTCTCAGTTAGGACTAAAATCATTCCTGCAGCCCAAGCACATGGGTAACACTTGGATATGATAGCCATGCCTATGGGAATAGAAGGGAATAGAGTTCCTGTATTTTCTTTCAACAGTAATACCTCTTTCCTGTTCTTCCAGTAAGTTTTACGCTCACTACCCCAAATTTATGCTTCTCAGTCACTGACTAAATCTGTAATTGTGAGCGTGCTTAACTGTTGGAATAAAACAGAAGTTCATCAGTGCTGAAAGGTGTCTTTAGCAGCAGTTATGTTCTAATATACCGCATTGTTTCCTTCTTCATTACAGGCTATCCAGCATTCAAGTCAGGTCCTCCAACTCTTCCTGCTCTGCCCATGACACCCCAGTAAGTGAACCACAAGCAATCTCAGTACACCCTCCCTCTCCCCAAATCACTTATTAAATCACATTTTACTCCTCTGAAGTGAGTAAAGCTGGTCACATCCTTACAAAAGGCTGTTTTATGTTACTATTTTACTGACAGAAATAGATAAATCCATTCTATTTCTTTTCTGAAATTAAAATTCCATTGAAAACTAAGGGAAAGGCTCAAACATAAACGAAGTTACCCGAACCAACAAACTGAAACGTCCATGTCAGTAAAAGTTAGCAACCCTTCTTGAAAAGGTTGAAGTTGGACAAACTGCAGATAAATCCTGCAGAGCTGCCACATGCAGAACAGGCCAGGATCCGAGCACTGTAATCCAAATCAATCTTGATTTACAAGAGCAGCATATGAGACCATGAGGCATCAGCCCATCACATCACAACAGTGTGGTTTTCTATCTCACCAGCTGTGCCACTGACCTTTGGACCACACATGTCATCACATTATCTGACCGACCACATTATCAATCACTACAATAATAATTGAAGTGTAGTAGTCAGTGATATTCTCCCTGACTTTATTTAGATTCATTGCTGGTGGATCCATATGACCTAGGGTCTCCTTCCCAAGTGAACATATTGCTGACATTATGTTGTGTGTTTTTGAGTTTTTTGGGTGTGTTTTTTTTTTTTTTGTTATTATTATTTAATCCATAGTTTGACTAACATATGAATTTCTCTCAAAAACACTCCAAAAAAGGCCAGAAAATGAAGCTTTTAGCCTTGGTCTATTTAAGGTAGTTAGCTCCCTCTGGGTAGATAATAGACGATTAAAACTCCCCAGCATGAGTTAACCTTTACTGAAGCAGCGGGCACATAGCAGGCTTCATCAGGAAGCAGCTGTAGCAACAAGGTTATAGACACCCTCCTCTGTGCAGCCAGTCCCCACTCTGCACCATGATGAATGGTCTGTTTGAACTGAGAGTCTGTGGCTCCAGCATCTGAGCTGCTCAGGTACCATCTGGACCTCAACGACACCAGTCCAGAGGGAAGGGCTGATTTGTTAGTCAGTGTCTTCACATCTTTAAATACTTCCTCCCACTCTCCAAACTGATAACGTGGGCTTCAACCGTTAATTTATTTCTCTAAGAACTATCCATTTTTCAAAACTCTATATTTCCACCTGTTTGACAGAGTAACACTGACAGCAAAGAGCACAGAAATGGAAACAATATATAGCTTAATCCAAAGAGTATCAGTATTAATATAAAAATATCTGTAAGTTCCATCAGCTCTGGCTCAGGCCTGAGGGGGAAGGGGTTCTGGTAGCTACATGCTGTTTTCAAACTGTCTCATATGGCAAAAACAGGACTGTGCTATGGTATCTAAAGAAAGGCAGTAAGAAGATTAGTATGCATGCTGTTTAGGATTGGGAGGACTTGACTGCATCTGCAGATATGGGAGAGAGGAAATTGTAACACACCTAAAATAAGGTTAAACAAGGCAGCTCCAGTCCACAATAGCAAATGGAGTTAGGATCTAGCATCGGTGGGTGGCAGCATGCATAAATATGTCCTCCCTGCTGCATTGAAATATGCACTCAGCATTCATCTAAAATGTGAAGAAATGGGTTCTGCTCTCAGCTCTGCCCCAGCATCTGATGTGTGGCATTTGGGCTGCTGGGCCTCAATTCTCCTCCACAAAGAGAACCTTCATAATATGTTTTTGTATCTGGTCTCTTTAGGCTGGCAGCTCTTTAGGACCAAAACTTCTTCTGACTTTGGAATATAAAAGTATTTTTTACTAAGGACGCAGCATTGTTAGAGGTTTCTAGGCAACGTTATAGCACAGATAATAACTTATAATAGTAATATTTGGTTAAAGAAAAATGTTGGATAACTTTCTCACTCCCTACTGGCTGGCTGCAAGTCCAATGCAAGACACTTTCTGAAGATTAGGAGCAAAATCTAAGCAGATAATCCTCCATTTATGCTTTCGCTTTCTCACTTGTGCAAACTCTAATCCTTCATCAGGACTGGGTCATGGCGTATTGATGAATACTTGTATAGTCATCAGTAAGTGCCCACAACATGGTACTCAAGAAAGGGGCTGCAACATCATTATTGCACTCAATCAATTTCAGGAGCCATTAGACTGCAGACAGCTCCCATACTCTGCTATCAAGATTGTAATGATACCTCTGGTTTTGCTTTTCAGCTATCATTTTGGTAATGAATAAATGCTCATGGAAGCATTCTACTTTACAGACAGGTGTTGAGACAGAATGGAGACTGTAATGCAAGGAGGCTCTAGAAAGTTATGAGAAAATGCATTTTGCTTACACGGTAGGGCTCTTTAGGGATTTTAATTATGAAAAGGAATTGCAAGTCAAATTTATTCTCTAAGAGAAATATCCCTTGCTTCCTATATATGGGCCAGTTACAGAAATTCTGGTATATCAAACACTCAGCTGAACAAGAAATAGGTAGACGGGTGGTTCAAGGGATGAAAGAAATGAGAAAAAGACTGAGAGGAAGTGAGTAACCCTGGTGTTCGTTGTTACCAGCAACTCCCAAGACCGACACTTGTTAAGCTGTGGTCTGTCTTGTTAAAAAACACCAAGCACAGCCTCCAACACACACAGCTCAATGACCCACATCCTGTGTATGTATCTTTCCAAAGCTGTTAGAACTGAATGTTGTTTGTCAGCATTTCTGGAAGAAGGGGAAATATTTCTAAGGGGAACGAGGTTGCTCTGGTTTTGTTTCTTTTTCAGCTGCAAGGAAGAAGGTGTAATTGAAATTATTTTATTAACAGGACTTGGAAGGGACAGAGAAAAGATGCAAATGCCTTTTGTACACAAATAGTTTTGTGCAGTAAAGGGCAGAGCTCAGCAGATCAGAGTCTACCCTGACCCCGCCACAGATTTTCCAGGTGACCAGGGCAAGTCCTTCCCTTTCCTTGTCCTGCAGTGAGAAGGCTGCTAAATTTGAGGTTATCTTGGGTAATAAATCCAGTCTTCAGATTACTTACTTGAGGAAATGTGGAGCCTGAGGAGCAGGCTGTGAAATGGAAGTTGTGCTGTGTTTTTTCTATGCTCTTGTCTCCTCAGACTTCTACATTTTTGAAAAACATTACACTCTTTATCCGTATTTTTAAAGCATCTGGAGTTTTGGAGTGGCATATAGTAAAACACGATAGATGGGTACTGACGTCTGTTTATAATGCACTTGTCATTTACATGACAAGATGCTATTGTTTTTGTGCTTACAATGTCTTCAGCTCAGAGAATCAGCTACTGCTGTATGCAGAAAATCTTGTTGAATAATGTAGCAGCAGTGGGAGCACAACACTGATATCCTGTCCCTGGTTGTACCAATCCAATCCTTTTCAGCATCCCTAATTAATAAATAAACAAAGAAATCCTAACTGCGATGCTCACATTAATTGGGACCAAAATGTATACTCTAGTCAACAAACACGTGCAGGTGGCTTGCTTTTCAGCTTCTCGTCCAAGCTGTGAAAATTTCAAGGTTAAGGTTCCCTCAAGATACAATGAACACTTTAAACACAGGCAAAAAGAAATGAATGGTGGTTCTGTAATGACTTCCAAAAATACCCCACTTCTGTAAGGCAGGGATCAGCACTCAGAGAAAAGGGCACATCTCAGTCCCATCACCCATGGGGCCAAAGTCCAGCAAGTCTGGATCAGGTTGGGGTTGAATCACTTTGGGTTGTAGGATTCAGGATCTTTTGGCAATGGGAATGTCTTGAAAGAAAATCCTGCTCTGACTCAGCTCAGATGAGGGCTCAAAATGCTAACCTTGGTAGGGAGCTCCACCTCCTCATGGGGACGGAGCAGGTCTGGCGCTGAGCCTTTATCCTGCCAGGTCCCCCTGGATGCAGAGGAAAAGCTATCACACAGCCACCAGCACAGAAGATGTGGCTGCACTACAGGGAGCTTGTGTTCAAAGCACCCAACAGATGGGCACGGTTCTGCCAGATCCCACTCCTTCCATCAAAGAGGGGAAAGGCCGGGTCTTAATGGTCCAAGTCAGGAGATTGCTTAGCATTTTACTGTAGAAGAATAAATATTCTCATCTGGTAAAAAAAAGGGGGTCTCACTTCTTTCTGGCAATATGGTGATCACTGCGATTTCTGTAAGCTAGAGAATTTCACTGGGCATTTGAAACTGGTAATTAACCATTTATTATTGAAAGGAGGGAACAAAGAGCAAATTGAATCTTAACAACGTTCATTGTCTCAGCACCAAACAAAATTACAACTGCTTTAATGGAAACCTTCAATTTTCACCATCATTAAATACAGACATATTTCAACCACTTATTGAATAAAGCTTCAAATGAGACCTTTATTTTAGAAAAAGGTTCCTCCAGTGCCAGAGCTGTGTTCACCCAGGGAGCAGATTTACCCACCCAGGCTGCAGTTCACCGCAGGGCCCTGAGGCAAAGCCATAACAGCTGGAGTCAATTAGTCCCTGCTTGATTTCAAATTCAGGATGCTATGCCTATTTGGGGTTACTCAACTCTTCCCTTTCCCAAAAAGGCAGATCTGGGCCTTAAATAAACTTCCTATGTGTCTGTCAAAATATGGACCCTCCTACATCATGCCATATGAGAGTGGAAAACCTAAGGTGTATAGGGATCGCTTTCTAACAAGTTTTCTTGTTTTTTAACAGATTTAAAAGACTAAGAGGATGCCCTCTTTAATGTCATGACACCATCAGCCTCAGGGTGACATTGCGACCTTCCCCACTTCATGCGCACATGAGCCAAACTCAGTGGATCATCCACTGAATCTCAAGCCCCAGGGAGCCATGGGCTGGTGCAGAGCTGCACAGAGCAAGGCAGGTGAGCCAGACCTGGCCATAGGGGCAGCAAGGGGGGAACCTCTTCCTGCCTGAGACTGGACATGTCTAACAAATTCCTAAGATCAAAGCCAACTCCTGGTATATTCCTTTGCAGTCAGGGCAACAACGCTTATTGAACCAAAGCCTAAAAATTTATACCGTTATTCTCACTTTATGTCTTGCTTTGGCACAGCAGTCACACTCTTGCTGAACATGTGCACGTGCAAGTCTATCTCTATTCAGTTAAGCACCCACTTAACTTTGAACATGAGGTTTAAATGCTTTTAAGGTTGTTGGGCATCCAGAGGATGTGCTTGAAATTAAATATGTGATAAACTATTTTGCTAGGGCCATAAAACAACCTAAAATGAAAGAATGAATGAAAGTATGCAAAAAAATAAAAATAAAAAAAATAAAAAAATTAAGTGCAGTGGAGCAAATAATAAAAATAATAGCAAAAAAAAAATCCACTAGTTACTGCTATGCTGAATTGAAACATATTGTGATGTCCTTAACACAGAATTTAGATGGTTCTCTGGCAAAGTTATCCCTAGACACACAGGTCTTTCACTTCTCCACTGTTCTGTGTGTTTATCTCAAATATTCCTGCCACTCCACGTAAGAATCTAACTCATCTCATTGTGATTTAGGAAGAACCTGCTATACTCATGCAGTCTCATTTTGGAGAACACAGGGGCTCTTACAAAGCTGAGCCAGCACGTGAGAACCTCCATTCAAGCCTTGGCCTTTCCACTGGAAACATTGGAAAAGCTCAACATTGTCCCCTGCCTCCATTTACCCTTACACTTCTGATAAGTACAAACTCAATCAAGAGCATACCTGATCAGTGTGCTCAATTTGTCTGCTGTGCAGTGGACGTCAATGCAGAGACATCTAAACTTGCCCATGACCAGAATAGCTGCATTAATTAAGAGGCTGATTGGTGAAATTAATTACCACCAATAAGTCACAAGGCAGAGATTGTTGATTCTAGCATAATGCTAATCTTATGCAGCTCTGCTGCTTCCAGACAGCTCCACGGCTGCCAGCTCCTCACATGCTGCCCCACGCTCGTGCATGTCCCCCAGTGAGAGCCCTTCCGGGTGGCCCATTTTCACCGTCCCTCATTCTTCATCCCCTTTTCTCAATGTGCCAGTACCAGCAATATTTTTGCATCTATTTTGAAACTGATCTCTAATGAACTGCAATGTTTTTATCCTCCCATTATGTTCACCAGCAGTAGACTCCAGAGAGTGCAAAGACAAGCCCCAGGTCCCTCACATTGCCTTTTCCTCTGCATAGGAGATTAATTCAGGTCAGATCCCAATTTCCCTAGCAGACTGTTGATCTGAGATCTGAGACTGCATGTTAAGTCCACTGATATGTATTTCCAGGACATATTTTACACTCCTGTTGCCTTTTTGATAGGAAGATTGACAATTTCACAGATTCTTTCACTTCCATCTGTCTCAGCCTCTCTCTCCTCGTTACCCCCTGCAAAGAAGTAAATGAATTTGAGGCAGGGAGGGTCTTCACCGGTCAAATGCACTTAAACTGCTGGAGCCTCCTCAGCAGTTGACAAGTTTGCACTGCTACAAACTTGTCTGGATGCCTTGTGACACCTCCCAGCAGGAGAGCCATTGGTCTTCAGCAGCAAGATTGACCTTGGAAAAGTCCACGCTGACCTCCCACTGTGTGAAATACAGCAGAGACGCAGGGGATCCTGCCATGCAAGTAAACAAAGGTCAAATTCAATTCAATTTGTGTGATTGCTGCAACAAACAGCAGAAAGAGCCTTGTTGAGCTTGGAGTGCAGTTCCTGAACAATCCACTGGGCAAAACAAATAGATTTTATTTTTTTCCAAATGGGTGCCAATCAACAGATGCTCAAAACATTGTTATTACTGATTAGTATTTTATTTGAGCGTAAAGAGATTTTTCTTGTAAAGTTTTCAGGTAGGAAGGGGGAAAAATAAGCAGGAGACCTGCAGTAAAGTTTAGTTTCCAAAGCCATACATTACTTTGAGATGAAATACTGTGGCCAAAATAGAAATTCAGTACTCATGCTAGGAGACTTTCCTCAAAAATGCAGCTTTTCAAGCACAGAAAATAATAATAATAATAATCCCTCAATATCTGAAGAACAGTATGTAGTTTGAGGCAGCTGGGCACGCCCTAAAAACACACAAGATTCTCATTTTTTTAGAGGTTGAGACCAGTAAATTGACAGTGATGCATGACCCAGCCCCACTGTCTTCCTTCATTCTGGGAATGTGGGAAAAGCACTAAGACCAAAAGCCACTTCTTTTCCTCAGAACGAGCTTTGGAGAATGGTATGGATCATTTTGCATTCCTCTGAGGCATGCAAAATGTTACCCGCTGTCTTGTAAGTTAGCAAGAATAGTCTGTCTTTCCTTAATTTTGGTTTGATCAGTACAACGTCTTGGGAGAGTTTCTCTGGAATTCAGCCTTGGGAAGATTTACAACTTACTCTCAGTAAATATTGTGAATTATAATAAAATAATATAAATTATAATAAAATAATTGCATAGGAAGCTGCTGAGGTGTGATCTAAGTGGAACTATTGAGAGGTGCAAAACTCTTTGAAAAAGTTGCTCTTTGGGTCAAGCATCAGTCCAGTCCCGTTCAATTCTATATTAATGACCTGGATGAACAAGTAGTTGTGCTACTTATTAAATTTGCAGAGTGATATCAGGCTGGAAGGGGCTGCTAGCACTTTGGAGGAATGGATCACTGTCAAAATGGTCTTGAAATTAGTGGAGGAATAGAGGGGGAAAAATAATTCAAAGTCATTGAAAAATTCTGCCTTTTTTAGGAGCAGTCACAATAGGATCTGCAGGTTAGGAAGGATCACAAAACTAAATCTGATAATGTTATATAGGAAAGTAAACTTTATTTTGAGATAAATATATAAGGGAAAGGTCACAAGAAAGACAAAAATACTGGATAATCCTTCCTTTCTAGAGTGAGCTAGCAAAGGATAGTGTGCAACAGCTGGTCTGGAACAATGTATTTAAAAGGAAAAAAAAAAAAAAAAAAAAGTGAACTGAGTGAAGAAACAGCAAATGAGATCAAAAGAACAATTGGTGGTCTGGAAAATATACGCTCTGTGGAAAATCTCAAAGAAGAGAGTTTTCCAAGTCAAACTAGAAGTGAAGGGAGTCACAAAAATCTTCAAATAAATAAATGTTGCATAAAGAACAAAAGATTTTTGGCTTAGATTGTGAAAAGCATGATTTCAGGGCTCAGTTCAGTTATATAGACATAGATGTTTGAAGCCATTTCAGATGTTTCGGGGCATGTGATACATTTCTACAGGGCTTTCTACAAGGCGACAGATGTGATGCAGGACCTACAGGAGACAAGAACTTTCTGGAGACAGAGTTAATAGATTCCAGGGGATGCGAGGTAGCAGAGGACAGTGATGTTGAAACAGTAAATCTGAGCTTTGGAAGAGTTTTTCTCAGTGGTGAGGACAGTGAGGCTTTGGGATAGAGAGCTGTGGAGCCACAATTTCAGTTAGGTTTTAGAAACAAAGTCCCCATCTATTAAACATGGCTCAAGCTAAGCTGAGCAGCCTTTGAGCACACTACCAATCAGATGACTTCTCAAAGTCCGTGCCAGCCAAACTGAAAGTCCTTAATTCAGTCCGGATTCTCTCTCTCTCTGACCTATTGAGTAGGATTTATTGGTAAACCTGTAGAGCTTGTGCCAGCAAAGTCTTCTAGAGGAGCATCTGGTATGAAAAACAAGCTGTGAACTCTGGACCCCACAGAGTATTTCCAGTCTCTATGTTGTTGCTGTTGCAGGCAGATTGACAGGGACGAAACACCTTTAGCAATTATTAGTATCAGGCATGGCTACAGTCCACAGGAACAGGGCTCTGCAGTGCAGGTATTTCCCCCACAGCCAATGTATTCACTCAGTGTGACTAAGCAGGGCTGTGAGGAGGGGTTGCACAGTGCCATGCACACTGGCTTGAGGGGGACACTGTAAATGTGTTCCTTACTCATTTGGATGGTTGCAGTTAGAGGACGGCAAATCGATGTGTAGAGGGAGGGAACCTCCCAGTTTCCTGTCAGCTAAGGATACATACAGGGAGTAGAAGCATGAACAGGGCACAACAAAACCCTTAATAATCTCTGTAATATTTGAAGGAATATTTGCCTTCAGATAGAATATATATATATATTTAAAAAAAAAAAAAAAGTGGAAAGTTCACTTCGTGGAGGAAGAAGGAAGACTCCACCTTAAACTGCCATCACTTTTGCTGTAATAGGACTATGATCTCTTCTCTGCCTTCTTATAATTCTGACCAAAAAGTTGGTGAGAAAAGGAAAAAGGAAGAATTTATTTGAACCACAGTGCAGCCATCTATGAAATTCTGGAGGTACACCATTTTTTTGCGATCTGTGAAGTTCTCAGTGCACAAGTCATAAAAGCAAGGGATGAGTTCCTGGCCAGCAATGAGGGCTGGCAGCTTCACCAGGAAACATCAGAGAGGAGGAGTAACACAATGTGCAGAGACTGTTCAGCATATGGTTACAAACAACAGTTGCTGGTGGCTTTAAAAAAAAAAAAAATCAGCTTCTCAGCAGAGACAGCAACATATTTCCTTTAAAAACAAAAGCATACTGTTTGTCTCATTTCTCTCCAACTGCTAGGAGCCTCGTGGCATCATGCACAACTCCTGGGGCCATGCTTGGCACCTCATAACTGTCCTGCTTGCTGAGCAAAACCTGCCTGCCACCCTGGGGAGCAGTTTCCATGTTGTGCAGATGGAAATCAGAAGCCACATCCCCGAAGAAAATCAAAGTACTGAAATGGAGGCAGAAATTCAGCACTGTGCAATCCCTCAGAGGCTGCCTTTGGGGAATAACAAACCTTTCATTGGCCCCTGCAAAGAGGAGAATGTAAACTCCACCTTTGCAGATGCAGCAAATATTTCTCAAGAAGCAAATCTTACAAAATATCAGAATATAAGGCCATTGCATCAGGATCTAAACAGTTCCAGCATGCCCACCTCTGTCTCTGTAGAAAAATGACTTAATTTTTCCTCTGTTTCTTCACTGCCCAATTTGTGCATAAAACCCCTCCGGCAACTCTGTTTCTAAGATATTATTTAGTAACTGTGGCATGAAATGTTGAGAGGAAAAGTACCTAGATTGGCTAAAGTAGCATCTAAGATTGAAAACGCATCTAGATCTTGTGTATATTTAATGTTTCAAGCAGAAATGCAGTCTCCATGCTTCGATTTAAAGACAGAAAAGTTCAAATCTTTCCAATACTGTGGGAGGGAGATCATAGGACAAAAAATAAGAGTTGGGGAGACTATCAATACTATCATAACCACTTAATTATCTGCTAGATCAGCCACTGTAGCAGAGCTGGATTTATCTAGGAGACAAATGGGAGTTCAAGTTTCCATCTTACAGTTTTATGGTTCTCATCGTGAAATAAAAAAAGTAAAATAACTCAAAGTAAAATACTAGAATAGGTTTCATATGACGGGTGGTTTCTCCTCTTTCTCTCACTATTTTCACTTTTCTCAACCCACTCTCCTATTTAATGGCAGCTCAAAGCTTTCCAAACCTTTTCAGGTTTGATATCAAAACTAAAAAGCCATTGCAGAAACAATTTGTGCATTATGAAGTGGCTTCCTTTACATAGGAAATACAAGAAAGCTGGAGGAAAGATCAGAGCACCTGAATTTCTGACCCAGTTGCAGACAGTGCAAGGTTGTTCTCTGGTTGTACTTCCCACCTGATGACCCACATGTGAGATGTCACCTGCTGTCCCTGTGGAGGGAATATGCAATCCTTTAAAGAAGAGTACAGAGAGCCCTGCTCATCCTATAAATTATCCTTTCTGCCTCCCTGAATATTTTGACCATTGAACTGTAATTTTCCTCTGCGCGCTGCAACAGCTCTGCTCTTCTCAGATGCAGTAGCTTCACCAATAACTCACACAATCTTTCTTAGGGGGCTCATTTCTGCCTGGCACCTCTTGTGATGGCCTTGAAAAGTAATATGGTAATATTGGTGCACTCATTTGTTATATGCCCATTTGTGACCCTTCTAAGCCAAAGGCTACAGATTGCTCCTGTGAAGGAAGCCTTGAGTTTTTCGTGCAGATGCAGCAAGAAGAGACTGCCTCACATTTCAAATATGCAGATTGGAGCTTGTGATGAACCAAGGGTATGAGAAGTATACAGACCAATTTCAGGATTACATGGTTGGGCATCAGGGTTAGCAACAAGTTGGAGAATTCTGTTCAATGCAAAAATTTCTTCCCAGTGTAACGTAGAATATGTAGATATTTAGTTTTTGTAACTAAATGAGTCAAATTAATGACTTGGCTTTCTCCTTAAACCAATATCTGTCTTTCAAATCCACTCCCTAACCTGCTATTTTAAAAAGTGAATGCACAAATAGAGCTGTTTTTCTTTTTTTTTTCCTTTTTTTCAACTCAGAAAAACTATATTGTGCAGCATTAATGTTTTTCTCCCCTTCCTCACTCTGCTTCTAAATAACCCAATCTGTTGAAGAGCAATTGAAACAGAAAATTGCTGCACACGATGAACCAAAAGTCTATGTAGTCCTATATCCTGCCTCCTTGCCTCAGATCAAAAGTAGATTTCTAAAGGAGAGGATATGTGATAATAGTTCCTTCAAGGAATCTTCAATCCTCCAGCAATGTGCAGTTCAATGCCTTGTACTGAATCATTTGCATTGGAGAAGGGTGTCATTTTCTGCATTTTCCTCTGATATTCCTTGTTGGAATTGTCGTCTTCGTCTTTCACACAAACCACCTTTCTCTTTCTTCATTATTTGTTGTGACCCTCACTTGAGAAGGAAAATTAGCTTGGTTAAAAATACTTTGGACAGACTTAAGAAAACAACTGAAAATTCTCAAAAGATATTCCAGAGATTGGATGAATATTTCCTTCATGCTTTGTCATACTCTTACTCAGCACAAACTCCCTTGCCTTTCAGTACTCTTGGTACTTCAGACTGGACAAGAAAACTAGAAACATCTTCACTGCCTTGTTATAATTTGCAGCTGCTACATTGAATTTTAATACTTTGAAGAACTCTATCTGATCTCCCAACTGTTCACAGTCATTATTTCTACCAACTCCCACACAATATTCTAATCCTCTCATTTCAAAATGGTTAAGAAATGACTTGTGGCCAAGACATGGCTAAGCAAGGGATAATGCTGGTAATTTAGGAAAAGTCTACTCACCAATGTAGCAGCAAAGTTTGAGCTTCAAATAATTAACAAATGACAGAATACACTGAAATGCATAGGATGCTTCAAACTCCCATGAGCTCATTCTCAGCTGGAAGCAAGCCTGTTTCTAGCAAAATGTGCTTTAGTACATGAATTTCTGAATTTCATATTTATAGGAGTGCATTTGTGACAGAACCCTGAATGCACAGGGACAGGCAGTAGTTAAAGAATAACTGAGTTTCACTTCATGCTCTTGGATATATTTTGGAGCTGGCTGGGGCAGATGAACAATTTTGACAAACATGAGGATTCTGTAAGCCAGTGTCAGGAGGTATGAGCACGAGAAGCAAACGATGGCCATTAATATAGCACTGGCTGTTAAACTGTAAATGAGCTTGAATACAGTTATCTAAAATTAATATATTTCCTTTTTTCCCAAAGTACAAAAGGTTTCTGTGCCTGAATAAAAGAAGGGACACTGTTTCTGTCAGAGGAAGTGTTATCTGTGGAGAAGGTCTTTACCTTGTCTTCACTTTGCACTAATCAAGCGGCTTCTATAGTGAGTTTGGGAGAGGTTAGTGGTATAGCTTACTCACTACAGAGAGACAGCAAGGTAAAGGGGATTCTGGTGGGGGGAAAAAAACAAAACACATTTGCATGGACTGAAAGAATTTTCAGGTTTTGTAGGTTTTTGCATTGTTATTCTTTGCAACATACAAAAAGTCAAAGCATTTCAGTGGCTTTTTTTCATGAAGAGTTTCTATGTTCCATGTCAATGCAAGCTGATTTTTGGAATTTCTCTTAATATAAATCTTCAAAGTATGTCTAAAGAAAAAATAAAATCAAACACTGAAATATCAGACTATCATAAACTCTTTTATTAAATGTTTACTTCTGACTGCTTTTTTTTAATTTTTTTTAGAATTGAAATAACTCTCCTATTGTACATTTTTGGTGGGGCTGTAGGGGCAATGTTCTTTTTTCCTCCCTGGCTACCAATTCAAAAATTTAAACTGTTCTAAAGTAAGGGTATTTGGCCCTTTCCCCTGGAAAGTTTTGAAAGGATAGCTGCAACCTTGAACATGTGTTGTGGTGAGTTTCAGTGCCAAGGGGGACTTGTTTTGGGGTGACAGTAATTCAGGCAGGTCTCTTTAGTGCCCTCCATGGCTGTCTGGGAAGCATACAACTGCATTCAAAATGCTGTAGTTGTGCCTGGTTTTGTTCAGGACTGGCTACATGAAACACGTTGCCAACACAGCATGACTGATTGGTGGAGGTTATGCACTCACACAGTGGAAGGTGCAGACCTGGATTATCTGAAGGCCTCCCACATCTGAGATGTCTGAATTCATAATTCTGCATCTGAATCTCCTTTTCTTTTCTTTTCTTTTCTTTTCTTTTCTTTTCTTTTCTTCCTCCTGCTGATGTGCCTGACACAGGGGAACACAAAAATAAATGTTCCCGAGAGACCAGACTACAGCGTCCTCTGTGTCTACTACAAAGGAACATATGGTTTTATTCTACACCTTACAATGTGCACCACACTTTCAGTCTGCTTTCACAGACTCTGGCTAACTTTTTGAAGAGTTCTATAAGAAAAAAACTTTTAATCTTTTTCCTTTATTACTGAAGAAATAGTGAAGCTGCAAAAAAAGCCAGTGAATTCAAACATAAGGCAAAGGTATTGTCCATCTAGACCCAGATGCTGCCACGACTTTCTGACTAGCGTCTGACTGTGGGTACTTCAGTGTGTTGTTGCCACACTGTGTCCCTCTGTATCCTGCATTTACCACTACTCCTTTCTGCTGGTCTGCATGTCACCATGAAGGTCTGTCCTCCCCTAGTCCTTTTTGTCTACTGTTGTAAGAACCGTATTTGTGGAGAGCAACTTTCAAGGAGGGGCCTGTCTTTACACACACAGCTTTTCTGCAATTCCTGCTGGGTAAAATAACACATCCACAAGACAAGGTGTACCCTGCATCCATTTAGAAATTCTCTTCACACAAACCAAAGGAGAGTTAAGTTCTTATTCTTTCTGTAGGCTTTGCCACAAATCAGTAGAGGCAGTTATTGCTGCCTGACAGGGCAATTGAATGAAGAGATTTTCAGAGGTGGTACTATAAAGGACTTTGACCATTGATATAAACTACTCCTTAATAGCTTTTTTGTGAGTTCCCTTGTGAAGAATACGTGGTCTCATGCTACAACCAAAAGTCAGCAAGTGGTTCATCTTCTGCTTCAATTCTCCTGGTAAACACAACTAAAGAAAGAAATATGGCAGAATAATGAAGTAAGGGATCTAAGGGATGTTTAAGAGAGGACCTGGAATGTCAAACTAGCTCAGATACAAAGATAAGGAGCAGTGATACTGAAAATCATTCATGTGATCAAGGATTCGACAAGCCAGTGGACATATTTGGACCTATAAAAACTTGTCTATGAACTGTGCTGCAGACATGCTGTGTTTTGAGGGTCATGATGGCATTTGCTATAGTCAGAGTAATCAAAAAGACTGTGGGATGGTTACCTGAGAAAGGATGAACAAAATTAGACTTGCTCTTTTGATATGCTTCTGTTTGCCTGCAAGGGATCATTATAGCCTCTTCTGTCTAAAAAACAATAGTGTTTATGGATTCCTGTTATCAGTCTGAAGGCCCATAGATCTGGTAGGGGGTCTCCCTACCAGAATAAATTCTAAAAGTACCAGTTGACTTCATCCAAATTTGACAGGGGAGTAGGGCTCTCAAATGGCCACCCTCAAGTTCCATGAAAACCTGCAGCTATGAAAAGAGAAGAGCATAGGGGTATCCTCAATGGCAAAAATGCTGCTAGATAAACAAGTCCTTTCCGAGACACCAGCAGGCTCAGCCACGAGTCACAAAGCTGTGCAAATGAGATTTCCTTCATTGTGCTGCTCTCAGCAATATTTGTTTATCTAAATAAGCACATGTGATATGTGCTGTAGGAGACTTGGGGCTAGGTGACATTCATGAGCAATCAGCTTCTCAATGAAGCTGGGGTGTATGGGCCTGTGATTAAGGTGGACAATCACGGAACAGAAAGTGAAATTTCATCATCATGTCAGCTGCGTGCTCACAGGGTGAGACAGGCACTTCATTTTCTCCTCTCTGTTCTGTCTCTGTATCCAGAAAATGGACACAGTCATTCATGCAGAAAGAAGAACTTGCAATAAATGATGTATTTGACTTTGGTCCTTCTAACTTACAAAATGCTTGTGAGGAGACCACAGTTTTCATTTTTGTATGGATTTAGTGTGTATCCTCAGGCACACCTCCTTTGCTCACCCTCTCACCTTCCAATAGTCCCTACAAAGGAAAAGAATATGGGCAAAATGTTTTACTGAGAATGATCTGAGCAACTAAAGTCAAGCCCATCTACTGCCCATGATCAACCCGTGGCACTCCACAGACAGGGAGAGGTAGCTCTGGACAATAAATAAATATATAAATAGTTAAAACATGAGGTTCTATATGTAACTTCAGTAAGCCTGTTCAGAGATTTATTCACATGTTGCCATGAGCTACTTAATTAAATTTCAGTTAATAACCAAGACTGGTGACATAAATACTTCTTCCAATTGTTATTTAATTAATTTTACATTAGCATTACGTGTCAATTAAATGCTTAACACCATCTCTTAATTTACCATATTAATAAGCAATATGCACATAATTAGGCTGAATATGAAACCTCAGACCCATCTAGCATTCTGGAAAGGTAGTCTGTCCAAGAAGAAGCAGTTGCTGGATTACTTTGTAGTTGATTTCTCTTTATCAAATCAACTCTAGGATCAAATTATCTGGTGATTCCATGCCATGTCTTCAATATAAATATGCTGACAAAGAAAATCATGTTCTGATCTTATATTCAGCTATTTAAGAAATATTTCGAAATTTAAAGAACAGATCTTCGTTGTGCTTTTATTCTTCAAGTAAATATGGCATCTACTTCTGTGCTTTAGTAAGCAACATGCATTCAGTAAGTTTTAGACTGGAAATGAACCTGAGGTTGAAGAAAATCAGCTGTAACAGAGGAGCCAGACTTCCTCCATTAACTGATCATTTGGTCAGCTTGGTTCCCTTTGCCCCTTTGCCTCCATCAAGCATTTGAGGGGGCAGATGAGATTTGCTTGCTCTGTATCTTGACTTTTAGCATTACATTACTATTGCTTTTGCCAGATGGTACTAAAGCTGTGCTTATTTCATCTGCTTTCCTAGAAAAGTTTCTTCCTGAAAGCAGCAGACTCCAACTGCCAGAGCAAAGGAGGTGGGATATAAGAAAACACCTCCACAAATCAAGCAGCTGAGTAATCCCAGTGTGCCAGGCAACATGAACACTGGCTGCTCCAGAGCAGGGAAGAAGTCTAAATTTTAATGGTAATGAAGGTGGGCAGAGAAGAATAAATACTGTCAGAGTCTGCTAATTACGAAGAGAGATGGATGGCTGCTGTAAATCAGTGTGCTGTGGGGAAAGAGTCTTCAGACAGATTAAGTTATTATTCATACTGGGGCCATTCAAATAAATCAATGGAAATTCCAGCAGCAGCAGGTTCCATTTTTGTTTCCTTTATTGATTTATGGGTTATGCCTTTGGTCTTTTTCTTAGAATCCCCTTCTGCTTTATTCCTAACAGGTATGTACAATCTAATCTGAAGCCACCAGATACTTTTTTGAACAATAAAACATATATATATATATATTTATAAACATCCCAGTAACATGAGAATTCACAGAACAAGCTGGGTTTCTTTATCTTTTCTTTCTTTTTATCTTTTTTAATCCTTTCAGAGTACTTAATGAATTTCACTTTGCTTACGTTACCCACCAGAAAAGCAAGGATTAAAATAGTGATTTCCTCCATGTCATTTAGCCTGGTCTTCTAAGGAAATGGTATCAATGTAGTCACTTCATGTGTCTCAGCAGATTTTTTTCACCCATTTCAACCAACTTTGGGGAAGGATAAATGTCTCAGGGACATGGAGTTCCTAGTGTAATGAAAACAGGCACTTGGGTAGAAAACACCAAGTGCCCCTATCAGGAAAATATAGTGGATCCAGATCAGATATATTATTAATAGGGAAGAACCTAAGTGAGAAAAAGGCAGGAACCCAGGTCCTGAGATTGCCACTCATATTTCCTTGTCTATTTAGATGACAAATTCTTTCTAGTGATGGCTATCTTTCTGTGTCGAAGTAGAACATCTCCTGTACCATGAGAGTGTGTAGGCACTGCAGTGGGAGAAACATTAAATAATCTACGACATGGAGTCAGGAAACCCAAAAAATATTGCACTGCATATTTAACCTTTGTTTTACTTTATAAAGTACCCCAGCAGCAATGTCTCAAGTTCTAAAAATAGATAATGATGTGAAGTCTTGGGGAGTCATTATATTTACCAGATTTTCTAGTGATGTTCCAGATGCAAGGGAAAAAGCCTGGCTTGTATAGTCAACAGATGAATGCCCAAGCAGTGCCTACATAACACAACAGAGCATGGAAAGTAGAAGTGTGTTTCCTCTACGGAATGGACAGACATAAACAGGTATTAATGGGGTCCAGCTTTCTTCCAACAACAAGAGCAAGCTAATGAGCTGGACATGTAGCAATAAAGGCAATAGTTGGGGACCAGCTCACATCTACAGAGACCTATGTTATCATCAGGCAAGTGCTTGAATGTATCCTAGAATGGTCCAACCTCTACCTATTAACAATATTTAAAATCATCTCTGACTACATTATAGAAATAATGATGCAGACAGCAGCAAAACTGCACGGAAAGCACTTACCTCTTCCTGTCTCTTACTAGCTTGACAGAGCCATTCATAACCAAACAGCCTACAGTACCATGTATGCTGCCAGTCTGTTTTTTACCAAGTGTCCCCTTGCTCTGCAACTGTGAAAAAAAATATGTATATGTTTTGTACATCGTGGCAGTCTGGAATGGTATGTTTAGATGCCCAGTTCCCAGCAGAGTATTTGCAAATCCAGTAATTGCATATCATTTCCTCATTTGTTGCAGCTGTTGTTGCCTCTGCACTAGTTTACTTGTGGCTTTGGGCCACTTAAATTAGCAGTAGAGAGGGCTATCTTTAATGCTCTTCTCTCCAATGGTTTGTTTGAAGCAATGTCCATATATCTTGGGGCCTTGTAAGTAAAGCAGCATGCCGCAGAGCTTAATTAAAGAGGAAATAAAAAAAATAAAAAAAAGAAATGAAAAAAAAGTCTTTCCCCAGTGAGCTGAGAGAATTGCATACTGCTGAAGCTGATGGGATGAGATTGATTGTTTGATGTTAACAGGCAGAAAAAGGAAACTTTTGACGGGGTGGGGGGTCTATACTTCATTAGGGACAACCCCTTTAAAAAGGACTTTCACTTATAATCTACTCAGATTTCTTTTTATTTCTGTATCCAGCAGTGTTTTAAAGTAATTCCCATCCTCTCTCCTGCTGTAAGCTTGCAAGGAAAAGAAGCCAGTTTTATACACCAAAGCCAAACTGACAGCCCCTTTTCTCTCTCATGAACCATTAGCATGGGACCACCAATACACCCAGGTCATAGCTGTGCTATTTCCATCAAGCATATGACTCGTCCTGGAAATGATTTCATTATCTCATCCAATTAGTCTGGAAAAGGCACTGGGAAATATGGTCCACATGATTCCTACTGACAACCAGGTCCATCATTTCCCATTTTCTGGAGGTGCCTATGTCAGGACTAGTAGCCACCATTTCAGAGCCCACAGGACTCTCCTTGCTGTCTGTAAATGCATGCAGAAGGAACAAAGCAGCTTTCTACAGGTTACTGAAATGGTTGGGCAAGCAAGTTTATAATTAGCCAACGACAACAGAGACAGAACATCGGTTTTCTTTTCCCTCCAAAGTAACGAAGCATTTTTAAAAGAGCAATTTTTGCTTAACAGAATGCCACTGTACTCTCTATTAAACACTGAAGATCATCCTTGAGGAGGAAAAAGCATGTTTCCACAAAAAACATATCCTGTATATTTGGCCCAGTGATAAAAATCATTTAGTTTCCTCATGGTGTTTTAGTGATGTATGTAAAAGAGGTTGAAGACAGCAATCCAGTCTCCAGCAAAAAAAAGTTCCACTCCATGCCATGCATGCACAAAACCCATTCATGTTGCAATCAAGCAATTTTAGTTCGGGCACAGAGGCCATGAATTCATGTTTTTCAAGAAACACTATGAAATATGGAAGCAGAGAGAATAAGCACCTAGATAGCTGCAGTCTGACCCCTTGTTATCTGAAAGCCTGGTTGGATAGGGCTTTGGGCAATCTGTTTAGTGGGAGGTGTCCCTGCCCATGGAAGGGGGTTGGAACTAGGTCATCTTTAAGGCCCCTGCCAAGTCAAACCATTCTATGATTCTATGAAGGTAACACTAAAAGGCCTTCATCTGTTATTGAAATTTGCTTCCTCTAAACAAATATGCAAAAAAAATCACAATGTCTATACTGGAGGCGCAGTACCCCCACTCTCACTGCTCGAAGGCTGTGTGCTTGAGTCTAGAGAGCACTTTTGTGATGGGACTTTTAGCACAGGCCCCAGAACAAAAGTAGCACCTGAGCAGAAAGGTAGTATTTTACAGCAGTGTAACCACCAGCCCTGTTACTGCAGTTGGCTCTAACTTGTTCTTCTCCCTGGGAGGCCCAACAGCAGGCCTTACCTCAGGATGGGTGGCCGATAATTTTCTTAAGAGTAATTTTGCTCACAAAAAACATGCATGGACACATTCAGATGGGTCCCAGCTCCACCAGCAAGGTCATTTCACTGCACAGGGTTATTTGTCTGCTTTTATTATGCCAGCTTTCTCTACCAAATCCCCACCTTTTAATGGCTGTACGTTGGAGTTAAACTCATCTCTTGACATAAGGCACCAAAGAAAAGGCCTCTCCCTCTTCTCCCCATGTCATTCCTGTCTGCCTCAGAGGAAAGCTTCCCCACACACCTGTGCTGCCTCCACAAACAAGGTACTTATGCTGCGACTGCATGCCCAGCCCTCTGCGGTCATACAGATTAACAGCCCATGCAGCTTTTCTTCTTGGTTCTTATCAACTAATCAAGGATCTCTGTTTTTGTATCATTTCACAAATATCACTCCTTTCCCTGGGATCATTTTAGCTGCATAATAATGACCTGCAAGTGCCAATTGTAATATTCAGCTGACCTTCAAGGAAAATTGTGCTTTGCATTTGCCTCACACACTTTCATAGGAACATAATCCGCTGTCTAACATAAATGATCATTTCCAAAGAACATAATGGTTCTGAGTGCAGACGATAACTGGCTGCAATTTGCTTCATGAGCAATTTTATTTACATCGACGGCAACAGAACTAAATTGAAAGGTCTGCTCTTTGACTGTGGCTGTGTCTATGCTAACGCCAGAAGTATGTTCAGCTTCAGGAAATCAATTCACCTTTGATTTAGCTCTCTGTATTATTAACACAAGAATAACACTGAATATAGATTTCCTGCCCAGATGAAATGTGGATGTCTCTCTTCATGCCAAGGCAAGCACCACCCAAATTATTGAGAAATAACCATTTGATGGAGGGAGAGAGTGCATCTCAGAAGGTCTGTGGGTAGGATTCAAACAAGTGGAGCTGGATAAAGATAGCTGCCATGCAGACACACACAGGAAGCCCCATGTTGTTGTGTTCATGGACTATTGGGTCATCCTCATGACATGGTAAAGGCAGCCCTGAGGCAGCCTTCATAGTCACACATGGACTGCAAGTGGAGAAACAAGATCTTTAATGTGTTTGGAGTGCACTGCCCAGAGAAGGCTCTGCATGACATAGCCACATTGCTAAAAGGTGGGTAGGACATACCATATTCAGTTTTTCAAAATGTGACAGGTCACTGACAGAGCAACATAAAGCCAGTTCTGGGCACCACAGTACAAAAAGGATGTAAAACTGTTGGAGAGTGTCCAGAGGAGGGCGACGAAGATGGTGAAGGGCCTAGAGGGGAAGACGTATGAGGAGCGGCTGAGGTCACTGGGCCTGTTCAGCCTGGAAAAAAGTAGGCTGAGGGGAGACCTCATCGCAGTCTACAACTTCCTCATGAGGGGCAGGCGCCAACCTATTCTCCTTAATCACCAGTGATAGGACCCGCAGGAATGGTGTCAAGCTGAGGTGGGGGGGGTTAGGCTAGACATCAGGAAGAGGTTCTTCACAGAGAGGGTGGTCACACACTGGAACAGGCTCCCCAGGGAAGTAGTCAGTGCACCAACCCTGTCTGAATTTAAGAAGAGATTGGACTGTGCACTTAGTCACATGGTCTAAAATTTTGGGTAGACCTGTATGGTGCCAGGAGTTGGACTCGATGATCCTTATGGGTCCCTTCCAACTCAGGATATTCTGTGATTCTATGATTCTATGATTAGACTGCATGGTCAAAGCAGGCAACCCAGGTGGACTAGAACCTGCCTGACATGAAGATAGTGTGGGATGCCTTAGACTCACTGTTTTCTATAAATTCTCCTTTCCTTGTGTAACTTCATGTTTGCAGAGAGAGACTGTTTTGATGCTAAGTATATCCCAGTTTTTGAAAGCTGTTTTTGTTAAAATTGTCATGTGTCATGTTTCCTTAATCAGAAAGATAAATCACAAGGTGCTATTCAGAAGTTAAGGGAGACAGTTTGCCATTTTATTTACACAGAAGATGTGTGAAGTACCCAGGTGTTCCCAGTCCCAAAGAACCTGCAGAAAGTGAACAGCATGTAAACATGAATGTAGAGAGTGCTTATATGTGATAGAGATGATTATGACAGATTTCAAGCCATGATCAATGTCCATCCAATATATTAGGCTCTGTTCCCATTCCAGTGACAACCACTATAATTTTTGTTCCTATTCTATAATTTTTTCTTTAAAAAAAAAAATGTTTACTGTGTAATTAACCATACATCTCTGAGCTAAAGAGCTTCCAATCTAAGCACTTTGTACCTTGTGGCAGTAATTTCTGTGAAACACTCAGAGTGAAAGTGAGTATCTTCTGCTGAAGTGCTGTCTATTTCTGCGTGTAGCACTGATAGAAACTAACACTACCTGAGATGGGACCTTGATGTTCCAGTGATGCATTAAATTCCAAACCATTCTCTGAAGTTTTCTACATCTAAATAATGTAGGGAACAATCATAAAAGCTGCATGGATTATTCAAGAAGAGCTTGATGTCCGTGTTAAGTGTGGCAAGTGGAAGCAAAGAAAGGTTAAGTTACCCAGTATCTTCTGATAAGTATGCAACATTATTTTAACTCTTAATCTAGTACATTAACAAGAAGTCCATCATTGTAAGCCAGTAACTATTAAAGGTGGGTGTGATGAATTTAGTGAATCTATTCCAATTTACTCCCACTGAAGATTTGGTAAAGGTGAGGGAATCACATAGTAAATCACATTCAGATTTTGCTGTGATGAAAGTCTATGAAGAAAAAAGCCCAGATAAATTTGGGCCAACTGAGTCACAACAATATTGCCAGCTGACATTAATGCTACGAGATCACTAAAGAAACATTAACTCCCTCAAGGTCAGGAAAAGAAGCTTTCATAGTGAAGGCTAAGAAAGGGAAAGGAAGCCTGTCTCAAGTGCTCCAGCAGCCCCTGAGACTGTCACCAGGAAGACTTAAGACTTTGCAAGCATTCTTTGACCTCCATCAGAGGCAGTGACTGAGAGCAGGTGGCAGTGGTGTGAAGGTGACTTACAGCAAGGAGAAGAGCAGAAGGAGCCGCATGCAGTAGAGACACTTGCACATGCAGTCATGGGCTGATGTATGTCTTCAGTTACTGGTCCCTCTTGTGTTCTGGAAAAGAACGGCAAAAATAGCTGTTAATATAAATAAATAATTTTAATTTATTTTAAAATATTAATTTTTAAAAAAAAATAATTCAATAGCGGCCTAATAATAATAATAAAAAAGTAGAATAAAAATATATTATTGAGTTTCTTCCTTTTTTTTTTCTCCAGAAAGTATATAAATAGCCATAAAAATATCAGTGGAAGAGAGGGAGACGAGCAAATAAAAACAAAGCTTCCAGTGAGCACAAGTTTATAACCGGAATCCCAAAACTGCTGTTATCTTGAAGTCAAGTTATCATCACAACATAGAGTACAACCCAGAGAGACCCCAGAGCCAGTGGCAGCAAGGAGCCAGGCCTGTCAGATTAACCATGCTAACATAAAGTTGTGCTAGACCATGTGGTTACAACAGCATCGAGCTCAGCAATCCATCGCCCCAGGAAAAGCAGCCATGGCACAAGGAGGTGCAGTAAAAGGGGAGGGGAAGGGAAGGGAAGGGATTTGCATTTGTGTGCCTTGAAGAAGATGGGGGTAGGTAGTGCGACAAGTGCTTGGTGCAACCCCAGCAGCATAATATCTGAGGCCACCCAGTTGTCTGCTCAGGGATGATGAAAGTGAGAAGGACTGGATGAAAGGGATGGGTTGTCACTGTGGATGGTCACCAGATCAGGTACTGCACCTCATGCCAAGCTAGCATGGTTTGGAGCAGCTCCCCTCCCTGCCTCAGAGTGGGAGTGGCAAAGAGAAGATCTCCAGGGTTTATGGAGACGGACTGTCCCACCAGGTCTTTGTCCCTTGTATAAAAGCAGCCTGAGTCACTTGGACCCTCCCTGGAGCTAACAGTTCAGGCAAGCAGCCCAGAGCCCTGTCAGTCCTTACCCTTCTGAGTTCTACACTAGTGTGCTAAGACACCACTTGTGCTATTTCAAAAGACAATTGTTCATCTCATTACCCACACCCCTGCAGATTTTTTTGAAAGATTTCAGAAAAATATTTAAAAATTACAACCAATCTTCTTTTAAGAATGGTAAAAATTCCTATCCATTTGTATATTGTATTAAAATATATTTCCATAACAGTTAAATGCATTCAAAACATGTATCCATTTTGTGTAAATTTGTATATAAACCCATAAGGTAAATATTTTCTGGGTTCCTCGACTGCTTTTATTTTTTAGATCATCTCTGTTTTCAATTAGACACTTTTCTGACTTGAGGATTCTGACAGCAAGAATAGGAGAGATTTGCAACAAATGTCTCCAGTTTAAAAGCAGAAAACCACAGCAGGAGAAAGTGATGTCCAAATTACGAAGACCACTGCATTTCAGTCCAGGTTGGTAATCACATTTCTACAGACAGAAAAAAGATGTGTGTCCTACCATTAAAACAGGGCATTATGCTATTGTACATTGAATATGTATTCCCATAGATGGACTTTTCCTTCATCAGGCCTTCAGTCTAAAGGGTTCTGGTGTACCAAGAAGTGCTGTTCATGTCTCAGCAATGCCTCATGATTTAGACATTAGATGCAATCAAATCTATTAAGGAGTGTAGTTTAATAATCCACATCCTCTTTCACTTCATTTTCTATTTATTGCCACAGTATGCAGCAAATGTGAGGCATTTCATGGCTAACAAGATTCAGAAAGGTATAAAAAAGAAAGAAAAGCCTTGAAGATGGTTTTGTTTTGCTGGTTTCACACAGTTCATAATGGGACACTCTGCACAGCATGTGGTTTACAGAGCTGGGCTTATTCCAAGGGGAAAATAGTAAATGTGAAATGGGTTTATATTCTGTGAGATACAGCTCAAGTGCCCTGCTTTTATCAAATGAGTCCTGGAAAACTTCTTCTCGTTTCACACACACACGTAAATTCATTAAATCTTTTTGCATCTCATTAAATTACTTGAGGGGGAGGTAGCCAGAACCATCCCTGTGCCTGCAGGAAGTTTAACCAGTGCTGTACCTGGGGCTAGCCACCAGCAAAGATAAGCTGCATCCCCAAAAATCTTAAAGATTAAAATGCTGGTGTGGCAAAGCACTTAGGGAATGGCTCAGCTGTGTCTGCTTCTCCTCACAGCTACTTATTAGTATATTGCAAAGTGCTTTCTGAGCCTCAGCTTCAAGGCACTAAAGGAGGGATGGTGAAGGAGCGGGAGGAAGGCAGCCTCCTTCCCACTGACCTGCCTGAGCACTGCTGCTCCTGACAAGAGGACTGGCAGCCAAGTCCAGGCTCCTGGGTGACTGCCGAGACCACTGATGTTTTTTGTGATTTTGCACCCATCTGAGGGAAGGGCAGCATGCATAATTTCTGGGCGCTGCCTGCTGAGATGGATTTGATCAAATGCCCATCAGGTGAAATCTACCAGAGCCATCAGAGCCTCTGTTTCAAGCCAGCTCATAGTAAAAGTGACTTGGAGCAGGTGGCCAGTAAGTTCCTGCAAGAGGGCAACATCCCCAGGTCAGCGCAGCTGCCTAGAGCCATAAAGCTGGGGATGCTCCTTCTTAGCCAAGTCGTGCCATAAATATATTGTGAAGGTTGTTTTGCCTCCTGCTGCCATTTCCTCACCTCCAGCAGTGACATACAAACCAGCTTTGTCATTCCTCCACAAAAAAAAAAAAAAAAAAAAAAAAAAGCTTTAATAATAAACACCTCCCCAAGCTTTGCTGCCAGTAAATGACAGCATTATAAAGTATTGATACAGAAGCTCAAACCAATTGGGAGGACAAGAGGTGTGTCCATCTTTCTCACTGCACTTTACCTTCCCGCTGAGAAAAGTTGAGGCTGCTATTTGGCCCTGTGGGAGTTTCAAAAGAGAAAGGGCAATTGTTAGGTTTCTGCTGAGCTTCCAGCCTCCCAAAATGTCAAAGCTAAAAAAATAAAAATAAAAAAATCAAATGATCATAAGTAGTGGGGATGTTCAAGGTGGAGAAGGCCTCTTCAGCTATTAAGGCCACCCCCCCCCCTTGAAAGCCTGGCCAGTGGGTTTGGCTTCTGCATTTAAGTATTTCCTTTAGGCTGAAAAAAATTCTCTTCCCATTGGGTGGAGAATTAATATTTTTTTCACCGGGATGATAATATTTTTTTTCTGGGATGGGAGATCATTCTGCTGCTCACCCCATCGTTCACATGCTGGCCAATAACTAGGGTCTCACCTGCCCATGCAGGAGGAGAAACCACTTTGATGTATTTTCCTGGGAAAAAAGGAAGTTTAGCACATCCTGCCCTGTAGTTTTATAATTCCTTCTGGTTGTAGCTAAATGCTGTTTCTTGGGAGAACGTGGCCAGCCAGTAGCTGTTTGCCTCAGCACTCAAAACCTTTCCTATTTGCAGTTATTTCAGTTGCTGCACCTCCATGACAGGGCTGATAAATTCAATTCTGACTGCAGTGGGACCAGGTGACAGCTGAAAACAAAAAAGCACGAGTGATCCTGACAGTGCCTCACTTCAAAGAAAAGAAAAGGCAGAGTAGGAGAATGTTCTTGAGGCAATCTGGTGAAAGGGAGCTGCTACTGAGCCGCTGCATTCATCTGAGTTTTTCCAAAGGTCACTCTCATCCTCCCTCTTTCCCTGGTCTCCCATACACCATCTGCGGTTCAGATAATACAGCTTTTATTGGGCTCTCCACCTGTCTCAGCAAAACCTGATTACATATATTTTTCTCTTGTGGACATTTCCTCTCCTTGTTCGCTTCCTTGCCTCTATTCTTTCTTTCATCTCAGGCTGATCAAAATTGTTGCACACTCAAGAGCGGCTCGCACCTTGGGAATAGCTGAATCCCCAGCCCTGACAGAACTTTATAAATGTCATTAAAATCTTTCTTTACTGTTCTGCACTAATAAAGACCTGCAGCTACGGTATCATGCAATGAAGATTTATGAGAACAACAGCATACAAAAAACAGTAAACACTTACTTGTTATTGAGATAACACAAGCAAGACAATAGTATTTAGTTAACATAAAATGGAAACCAGAAAAAATGTCTATTACCTTGTAGGTACCTTGTAATTCTCCTACTCAAACCTTTTCATACTTAGCCCAGCTGCTGCTCTATAGCTTGTCTAAAAATTAGCCTAAAATTGTATCTATCGAAACTTGTTGCCGCATGTAAAAAGATTTCATATCCATTTGTATATTTACATATAATTATATCTGTATAGATATATGTATATACATTTGCCTTTTACTAGCTTGTTACAGAGTTCCCATGCATTTGTGTGCCGGATGAGTAGCTCTTGGTGGGGACATTGCTGCCCACCCTCAAGCTTGCAGACAGGCAGGTGACAAACTGGGCTTGGAAAGGGCTTGAGTATGGAAGGGGACACATAAGAGAAAGTTCAAAAATCCATTTCTCATAATAATCATTTCAAACATTCTAATCTTGTTAGGTATTATCTTAATACTTCAGCAGCTATACTGATTTTATTTCATGGAGTATTGCTCTCTTAAACCTCCTTTGCATTATACATGAATGTGTGTGCACGCATACATGCACACAAAACTCTACTACAAAATTTTCTTTTGAGATGCCACCAGCTAAAAGGTATTACACACCATTTTGTACTCCCATGCATGAGCGTCACAGTTCAGCACAGCATTTAAACACATGCTTAGTCTTGGAAGCCTCATTTATCCCTGTGCAACTTTTGCTGGGTCTAGAGTTAAGAACAGCTTTGAACCAGAGGTAAGGATGTATCTCTCTCTCAGTCTCCTATGGAAATACAAGTATTATCAGGCAAGAAGGTATGCCCTTCTTAGCAGGAAGCACTAAATACAACTAAATATAAACAAAATACTATGTCTTGTTTAATATTCCTGGTTCCCAACATTTTAAAGAGCTGTGTGAAGCCCTGGAATCCTGCTGTGTTGTTACACAAAAAGCAAACATCAGACTGGGTGCATTTACAGGATTGCTGTAGGATGGATCTGTGAAATGTTCCTTCCCTGCTCTGCTTCAGTGCTGGTATCAGGCCTGGAAAATGCTCTTCGAGAAAGATGTAAACTAACTTAAAAATAATTATCGGCTTAACAAGGATGATTAGGAATCTAGAAAGCCTGACTTCATTCGGGAAGACTGGAAAAAAATGAACTGTTTTAAGTCTAATGACTGAAAAATAGACGAATTAGAATAGCAGATTTCACATGCATTGAAGGTAACTGTAGAGTGAGTCATAAATAAATAAATTCATGTCCTCTGTGGATAGAAGGTATTGAATTAAAAGCAAGCTTGAAGGATTTAAGTGAGACATTAGGAAAAGGCTGGCAAAGCCCTGAATAGACTAACATCAGGAATGGTTTAGGTAAAGCTGATTCTGCTTTGGAAACAGAGCTGGGTCAGGTGGTGTAACTGTTTCTTCCTCCTGCATTTTTTACTACAGAAAGTGGTACCTTTCAGCTTTTGGAGGAAGTTATCTTTTAGAAATATGTTTTTCCTGACACTTTTCAAGTTACTGAAAGTAACATTACTCTTTGGTAGTTCCAAAAGAGACTAGCCAATTTAGTAGCAATGCTTCCCCTTTTCAGAGGCTGGGATTTCAAGGGGATTTTAAAGTTGCACAACTGCCTTAGACTTTCTTTAAGATTTGGACCTTTGGATGGTACTGATTTTGTGTTTGTTAACAGAAAATTGCAATTGCAGTTATAATACCACCTTATCAAAGAAGCAGAGCTGTAGTCAGGCTACTCGCATTTTATCAGGGTATGTCTTGGTGACTAGGAGGGTCCCAACACTGAGAAAAGCCAGTCATGGTGAGTCCACATGAGCTACTAGGTTTTGCTCTGCCTGCTCTGGGTGTGGCTACCAATACTGAGGATGTACTGCCTGATTCTCACTGTTGTAACCCCATTGAGATCCTTTCACTAGCAGCTGTGACTTTGCCTTTGTGCCCTTTGTGTTTATTGTTGTGGAGAACTGTTGGAGGCTCTAGAGGATGATTTTGCACTTTCTCCAGTGCAAAGTAGGCTGAAATGGACAAATGGACCTTGCCTTCAGTCACTTCCCAGCAAAGACAACTAGCTCCAACTGGAGGGGTTTATAATGATTAATAAAGATCAATGACTTGAGCTTTAAACTGGGTGTCACCAAAATAATGGCAATGACAATATACAACACATTAAAATTTTCCAAATCATGTTTCCAGCTGCATAGCCCGTAGTAGAAACAGGGGAAGCAACACACAGACTGCAAAGAGTGAGCTCCGCTTCATGGCTGACTCCAGGGTTTGTCATGACCAAAAAATGCATAACTTTTTCACCTGGTTCAAGCAAAAGACATCCTGGGGAGAGGATGGAGAGTGGTATACAAAGTGTGATACAAACTTTTCCACATTACCACATAAAGCAGCAGGCTCTGTTTTAGACCACTTATCCCTGAAATTGTCTCTTCTTTAGTAAAACTGTGTCATTAGTTTTCTAACATTCAAAACCATCCAGATATATCATGCTGAAATGGCCCACCTTGTGCTCTCTGCACACAAACAAAAAAGTAATTGGCTTTAAGTGCAAAAGGAGACCTACCTAAATAAAACCTCCTTCCTGGTCTGCATAGGCAGGCAGCAGAAAATAGGACGGCTTTGGAGGTGAAATGTCTTGTGGAGAAAAGAAGTTTCTGGAAGGTCACTCCCAGCAGGACAGAGATGCATTAGAATAGCCTGGTATTCAAGCACCATTGCTTATTTCCAAGGAAAATAGCAATTTCACTTTGATTATCCCAGGAGATAACCTCCTTAAAACAGAGTACTTTACACTTTGCCATGGGGTAACTGTGCAGCTCCCAGGAAAATCCCAGGTTATCTCTGCTCTGTGCAGAGAGGATCTTTACTGGCAAAGGAGCACAAAATATGCTGAAATGCAGAGAAGCCTTCATGCTCCATTGGCGTTGGCTTTTGCTGCTTCTAGGTTCTGTACCTGTGGTGATGTGAGGCTGATACCATTTAGCCCTCCCATGTTTTGCATGGCTCTAAGGTGAAAATTGGTTAATTATCCACTCCTTAAGTCACCTTGCTTGAGACCCTATTTCTATAGCAATCAAGCCACTAATACTGTTAACTCTGCTTCTGAGATGAAGCAGAGCAGCCTACAGGTTTGTTCAGAGACAAGACACCCTCAAGGTTTCTGAACATCCCACTGAAACCCTTAATGTACTTGAAACTTCTTTTTTTGCTTAGTCTGTTACTTCACACTGTGAGAGGAGGCAAGATGCAGGGAGGCAGAGAAGGCAGGAGAGTCAGCAAGATAACTGAAAGATCAGGGAGTCCTATGCAAAATCCAGGCACAAAACCAGCCTCATTTGTGTGATATGTGCTGTTGTCGGCCAGAGCAACCCAATTAGAGTTTCTCAGCACAGTGCCTATTCATGAGCCTGAATATCTTCTCCTGTTCAAGCACTGTCAACAAAGAACTTTGCTCTGAGCTGTCCAAATATTCTATAATTAAGACGAATTAGCAAGTAGAGAAGTAACTGCAGCAAGAAGAAATAAGAAACAGTTGTGAAGAATACTAAATTCCCTACTGAAGTTTTAAGTCTGAACTGATAGCCCTATGCACTTCTTTGCTGGCTTTTCCTTTCTTCTCTTTTTTTTTTTTATTCCCCTTCTCTTTCCTTCAGTAACAGAAGAGTAAAAAGGACACAATCCAGTAGCTACTAAACTGAAGCACTATTTCTTTCTTATCTTTTTTATTTCCAAGCTACCCTTTACAGAGCCCTTTCAGCTCACAGAACATCTCCCTGCTTCTTCCCTGAAACACTGATTAAACCAGAAGAGTCAAGAGTGATGGGAAACAAGAAAACAGGGCAAATGTGTTCCTGCCACCTACAATCTGAAAGCACTGCTCTGTTCATCAGCAAGCACCACATCTCTAGGAGAAAGGAAAGATTTAAACGGCTTTCAACTTTGTATTTGAAGCAACCATGATCATCCTCCAAGAGATGGGTAGAGGAAAAGGGATATGTCATATCCTAGGTTTTCTCTGCTGCCTTTTCTCTTCTGGTCTACAGGCAAGATGTGATGTTTGGATGCATCAAACTCATAATCAGGAGCAGCTCTTTCTTGGCTTTCCCTCTTGCAGGTCACAAGTACAGTGAAAAAGTTTAGCAACCAGATGGCAGCAACCAGTCTGAATGGCCATGCCTTGCCCTTCTTAGATTATTTTTCTGTCTCACAGGGTCCTCAGCCCTCCGAAAAGGCTGCAATGCTTCTGCTCAAGCCCTTTTTGTGCAGTTGGCTGTTGGAACAGTTCCTCCTCACAAATAGATATATAATAGGCAAAATAGACACTTTGGATTGACTGAGTCTAGACTGAGCCCATGGGTGGCAGGACTTAATCTCCCTCCTTAAGCATCATTTGTGGGACTTTTAATCTCACAGGATTTTTAATCTCTTGCCTATGACTTGGAACAACTTCCTGCAACCTACAAGAATGCAGGCAGTTGAACGTTCGTTTTCTGGCTTCGGTTACAGGTTGGATGAGAATATGTTGCTCAGTTCAAGCCAGCCTGGGGCATTAATCCTCACTCAGGAATTACAGCCTATAAGCAGAAAAGTCTGTTAGGGTAAGGCAGCAGCTGAAGTGGATATTTCTAAGGACTGAAACTACATTCTGGCACTTACCTATCCCTTCCATCATCCTTTAAGGACCTAAATCCCAGGGAGTCCTAGCTGAGAAACCTTTCCTAAAATGATCTACTAAATGTGTCTGATCTGTATGAGAGGTGTAAAAAGAGCTTTGGTCAGCAGAGGTTTCTGCTCACAAGAGGAAGGACAGTTCTGGAACTGACCTAGAGGCCAGAAAGGAAGTTTAGTTTGTTTGAGATACGCAATAATATTATTAAAAAAAAAAAAAAACACTCATCATTTAGGAGAACTTTATTCCCTCTTGCTGTTATGGAAGTTTTAGGCTTTTCCAATGCAGAAGATATCTTTACTCCTTAACTAATAAAAGCTCTTCATCAGGCACATGAAATGGGCCATTAGCCTTTAAAAAGAACAGGAATATGTGGCTTCAAGTGTAAAAGTCTTTAAGCAAAGGCTTGTTAGGGCAAGGTGGACTTTTCAGTTTGGTTTTGCTGCACATTTCTTGGTGGGAGGTAGAAATAGGCATGAATGTGGCCCTTTTTGTTGGCAAACCAGTCTAGAAAGCTGCTCAGCCTCTTTTACCCTGGAAGAAATGTTTGCCCTGTTCAATCCCCAAGCACCTCCTTTCCCAGAGATTTCACCTAATTGGATTCAGACATTCAGAAATTCTGAGAAGTAGTGGCTGCATGGGAAGTTCAATACAGAGAACATTCAGTATCCAGCCACCCCTGGCCCCAAGGTATATCATCACTGCAGAAATGTAGCCATGTTCCTCATTACAAACAAGATTGATATATTTAGATCGCCCTGCAGCTCTCCTTAATCAGCTATCTAATTTTAGGCCTTTGCATTGAGACTTAGAAAGGGAGAAGGGAGGGAGGTCATTGACAGAGTTCTTAAAATACTGTAGTAAAAACCTACACTTGTTAATCATTCTCTTTATCTGCTTTATACCCATAAGATATAAACTGCTCTTCCCTCCCTCAACTCCTTTATTCCCTCCAGGATTCACATTGCAAAGAGCTAAGATCAACTGAAAAAAAACTTTGATGAGGTCTTCTCACATTGGATTTAGGTTCTCTGTACCAGCTACCTCAACGCAGCAATAAGTTGACTTAACCCTTTTTTAGCTTCTTGGTTGTATTATGTTTTTAGCTTCAACCCCCAGTCATTACTGGTCTGTCCTGTTGTCAGTCACAACACCAACAACTTTCCATTCCTTTGGCTCATTTCAACCACATTGGTGAATGAGTTATTGACAGCAAGTAACCAGAAAGAGAAAAAGAAAGCTTTCAAGTGCTCTCAAAGAGATGTGTATTGTGTTTGAGCTTGTCCCTTTATTAGACATGAGGGAATCTACATTCACTGTGCTTGCCTACATTAATATACTAGGATATGCTATGTCCATTTAGCACAGGAGAAAACCAGTGGGTGGTATTATACAAGACTGTACTGAGTGATAAAGGAAATCACTTTAATTCCAAGTGCATCCTGACAACATTGGTCTTGGAGTTTGAACATGTAAACATCATACACTCTGCACTAGTTCTGTAAGTCCTTCTGTAAGCCTGAGCTTTGCCTCTCCAAACTGGGAACCCAAAACCTCATCCTCTGACAACACAGCAGAGATTAGCATTACCTTCCCCTTCACATTGGACTAACAGATCATACTGATTTTAATGTGTGCAGCACAGAGGAAATTAAAAGCCCCTGAAAGGAGCCATCACCAGGATCTGCAGACACTGCCAACGTTTCCACGTTTGTCTGCTCCTTCTGCTGTTTTGGCTGGGAAAGCCAATGCTCCAAGTTTTGTCCTAGCATGTACTCAGCCAGCATCCAAGGTATAAAATGTGAGATCTGTTACACATTAGCCCCTGTTTGGTGATAGGTATGAACCTCTGCTACGGTGCTTCAACTTACGCCTGCAGTCACAGTATGTGCGGTGAGAACAGCATTCCCTGATTACTCCTAGATTCAGTCATGTCGAGCAGACAAAGCTTGATTTGACTTCTACATTCTGCCAAATGTCACATCGCCCAGGCCCATTTTTAAAGCTCCCACTGTCAGAGCCTGAAGACTCTTAAGTTCCTCGTTTTGGACATGACTCTCAAAGACACAAGCTCAAACTACAAATGCTAGAGCTAAACCCTATACAAATCATTGTTCATTTTCTAACACTAAAGGTGCTCTAAATGGGGTGAGCAAGAACTTGGGAAGGAACACAGCCTTGACAACTGACTCAAAGTGACCAAGGGGACATTCCATGACATATAACGTCACGCTCAGCAATAAAAATTGGGCAGAGAGGTGGGTCTTGCAGGCAGTCATTTCTCTTGGAACCTAAATCCAATGTGAAACATCAAAGTTTTTTGCAGTTGATCTTAGCTTTTTACAATGTGGATGACTCAGCATCAGTCTGCTTGTGGGAGGTATTGAGTGATTGCTTTTGCATCACTTGTTTGGAGGTTTTTTACCTTCTTTCCTCCACTTGTTGAGATGTCTCTAACTTCACTCACAAGTTTTTTTCATTTTTATTCTTCCTCCCTCTGGAGTAAGGAGTGAGTGAGCAGCTGCATGGTTCTTAGTTGCTGGCCAGGTTTCTTGCTGCAACCACATCACCTGGGTAGCTCCCACTGGGAAACCTGGGGACTGTGATCCCAGAAAACACAAGAGCATTCTGACTATTGCAGGTTAGTGATTTATCTCTATGTCTATCTGGAAGAGCAATGTCAATAAAAAGTTATTACAACTCTTTCTTTTCCTATAAAACTAAGTCAGTAAGATATTATTGCAGCAGCTTGTTTTAAAGGGAAGCCTGATAGCAAAAAAAGCACACAGAGAAACAAGAATGGGGACTTGGAAGAGGTCCCCTAAATACAGAAGTTCTATGTCTATCCACCAATTGTGTCTGAGGCAGCAGTTCAGCACCTGAATGCCATAAAGATGAACTTGACTCATTGTCTAGATGGCCTGATGGTTTTTCACAACAGCAGTAGGTAGGGAATTGCACCTGTCCACCCTTGCTAAACACCTGCTTCAGCTTCCCTCCCTTTGGGACACAGAGAAGACCAGTTCCCAGAGACTAAAACTCACTTCACAAGATTATTCTTCAGTGGTGGATTTTATTATCTACAAATCTGAAGAGACCTAACTTGTTTCTTTATTTGCTGTAGACCATTTAGATCTATGCTGAAAAGATATGCCTGTGTATAGCTAGTGCAATTTGGGATGAAATCCAAGGGGCAAGCAAAGCAAAGCTGCAAGAGAACTGCTACACATGCTCTACAACTGAAGTATAGAAGATAACTGCCTACAAAATCTGTCCAAGGGGATCTCATTACTTGTTTGGTGGGCATCCCATCACCTGTCTGCCTATGTCACAGTCTGTATCCATGTCTTAACATATCTCAATGTCTACTGAACAGACTTGCGTTCCAGCAGTATAAATCCATACAGTCTGGCAACTGTGAAAATCCCCATCACTCAGAGATCTAATTTTTGAGATTTGGTGTGAGCCCAGGAAAAGTTGGTCCTCATTCAAAATTGACCTCAGCTGCAGTACTTTGTCTGTGCTGCAAAAACCCTTCCAATATGATACAGTCTTTTATACCTCTCATCACCGATATCAGATAAGTCTCCAGCTAATCCTTCTTGGACTGTGAATATTAATTTCTCACCACAATCAACCTTTATTTAAATCAACAGTATTTGCTGGGAGTAGTCACACAAACTTGTTGGAGTTGTATAAGCAACCACAGCCCTATAAATTTTCATTTTAGCTGGAAGCACATGAGAACTTATGAAATAAAGCTAGTTGCTTCACACTAGATATGAACTATCAAGCCTTCAGTCTCTGGATAAAGCAAAGGATTTGGTGTATGGAAAAGGGTGAAACAGAAGGAAGGAAAATTTATGAAAATATTACTCTCCAAAGTGTCTTTACAGACTCATGTCTGCATATATATTAGAGGTATCACAGGAGGAGGAAGCAACGCAGGAAGAGTAGGAAAGGAGAGAGGGCGTCCAACCTAGCAGGCTAATCCAGGTGACAGACTGGAGGGACTGTTCCTTTACTTGCCCAGTCCAAATGATATATATTTGCTATAGCAGTAGAGAGAAAACACAGCAGTCTGGTGTTTGCTAACCTCGTTACAGCATAACTGATGGCAGAAAGAAACAGGGATGGGCTGGTTATAGCTAGTCCATTAATCAGGTCCCCGGCGAAGCATCTCAGCTAGAGTTAAAATTAACGTTAGCAAATTAATCGGGTCTTCACAACAGAAACCGCGAAGCATATGGTGTCAGCTAATGGAGAGGCTGTAGGGCTGAAGCCTCTGAAACTTCATGTCTTCCTGAAATCTAATTAGACCCTAATGGAAGGAAGACTGAGTGAAGGCTCTAATTGAAAATTACACTTCCAGTTCAATCAAAGCCTGCTTCCGTGTTGCTATTAACAGCCTTTTAAAAATAGCTGAATTCTACAGTGACCTTGCATACAAAGTGTTCGTTTACAGAGAGTAGCTGTATGGATAATCAATGGATGCCTCCGTGATGGATTTGGACCTGTTTTGTAATAATTTATGACTCGTGTGTATTGAACTGGCTGCTGGGATGTTGTCTGTATGAATGAATATATGGCTTAATTTAATAGGAGCTGTCCAGAAAGAATGAACAAGCAGGTAAAAGTGTCTCAAGGCAAGCCATTCCTTGACAAACACTCCAGAAGGGGTAAGAGAGAATGCACAGACAGGAAACAGCCTGGAAATAGAATTGATCTGAAGAAATGTCACATACCTGTAAAGGCAAACTTCTCCAGTGGAGGAATAATTGTTTTCCAGGTGGGTTATAAATGCCCAGACAGTTTCACCTGACTTCAGACACTGAACGTACTCAAATTAGTGAGTGAAGGTACTCAAGTACAATTGCTGTGGGTTCCCTCTATAACTTTTGGGCTGTTGCAGAGGCACTGGGAATCACAGTGCAGAGATGCCAGGCTGGCTTCAGAACAGACAGCAGAATATCTCCACCAGGAGCAGCAGGAGTTCTGTGACTGTTGTACTTTGAAGATCCAGACTAAAATTTGCTCAGCAGGGGCTCCTTGGTGAAAGCAAGATCAGAAGTATGGGCAACATCTCAGACCTTCAAACTTCAAGACTTTCTGACTAGTGCCTGAAACTTTTCATGCCAGGACAACTGGAGGCCGCTCTGCTCAGCTATGTGAATCATTCCTCTTTCCCCTTTGGTACACAACCCAACAGTACATCTTGTAACTGTCTATATGCTCTGTGAAGCATCCTCTATATTTGTTATTTGTATTTAGAATGACAGCAGGATTGTCCTCCATTTCACTTTCCCACAGCTCAGTTTACCTGTCTCAAAACCCCCATCACTCCCCAGGCCTTGCCACCCCAATGCCCTACCCTGCAGCCTTGGAGACCTCCTTGCACCTTCCACAGTTTGCCAGTTTAATTTTTATGGCTTGGTTTGCCTTTACTCTCAGCAGTGATTGCTGTGTTTCTTCTCACATCAACCAATGATTTTAAAACACCCCATGAAGTTTTGCTCTCCTGACACAGCCTGAAAGGCATTGATTCTTGCTGTATTAGGATTCTTTTCCCCAAGATGTATTTGTTACTTCTAAGTAAATCAGAGACTTCTTTCCACAGTTTTAACTCTGGCACAGCATTACATAAATGTTTGATGTCACTGGTGGCCTCTGATGTGAACTCTCCCTTCAGTACACTTTTGTCTCACTCTTTCTCTTGGACTTTGGGTTTTACAGGCTGTGGCAGGAGATGCATGAGCAATCATTTGTTCATAGCTTGTCTGTCACCAACTCATGGCTCAGTTTGGTCAGCTCAAGTTTAGAATGGAATAGAATAGGTGGGATTCGTACATCAAGCTTAAGAAGGTAAGATTCAAGATTATCCTTTCAACTTCTGGGCTATTTAGAGAAATATCTCCTAAGTGCAAAATCCACTAAATAATACAGAATTATTTGTATCTAGAATCAAAATACTTAAAACTGTCTGGACAAATCATTAGAAAACAGGAACACAGTACTGAAGGACACCAATCTCTCTGAGCTGCAGGCAACCATAATTTCATTCTGTATCCCCTCCACACACCTCACAAAAAGGAGCTGAACTGCTGTTTCATGCACCAGAGAAGGGCTGAAGCAGTCCACTCACAAATGCTCAAGAGACCTTTTCTCTTTCCGCACAGGGATTTTTCCTCCTCCAGTGCAAAAAGCGTAGAAAGCAGTCACAAAAGAGCCTCTCGGCAGTGATTAGTGAGCAGCTCCAGGGATGGCTCTTCTGCTTTAAATAGAGAGACCTTAATGAATCAAGGTACTTTACTGGACACTCACTGTGATGCTAGATATTCTTGCAAAATGTGGCTGGCAAGCCATAACAACAGTATCAGAACCATAACCCGGTGATAACAGTGCTTAAAGCAGCCCATGGAATAACTGTAAAAGAAATACCCATCCAACCAGAGTTTTATGTATGGTGTCTCCATATATATTCTGTGAGTTCAGTAATTAATTACCATGACACAGGTAATTAGCAAATTAGTTAAAATAACTGGACCAACAAAGTAATTACCACTAATATTACATTTATGCATATTTAAATTCCCACAGTAATTTCAGACAGAGGGACAAGAATTACCAGTGCCAGAAACCTGAAGGCAGGCAAATTCCAACTAGATGCAAAGTGAATATTTTAAAGCTTGTTTACGTCTATTAAAGCACTAACAAATCAAAGAAAACCATGGTTTCTCCGCATCTTCATGTCCTCAAGCCAAGACTACAAGGACTTATTCATGGAAGATGTGCTATGGTAAAATAAGAGTTATTTGATTCAATTTTTATTTTTATTTTTATTTTTTTCATTCAGTAATATAAGTTTCCAGGCAGAAACCAGACTGTTCCACTTCTGACAATTATTTGTTGCTAATTCTACCTAGTCCATTTATTCTCCCTGCTACTACTTCTTCTGAAGGTATCTTCTGGGTAACCTCATGCCCTCTTTGATTCCACATAACTCCTTCATCTGCATGTCTGGACACTGCCATACACAGCTAATTTCAGCTATGTTGTTCCCTTTTAATTCAAATTAATAAACAACTGCATGGGGGTGTTCCTAGCTCTCTTTGTTGGTAAGAAAGTCTTTACACCCAATATCCAGACTTCTTCCTAAGTTTTTATTCTCCAAGGCATCTGTTTTTTCCTGTTTTGTACTTTGGCAGTTTCCCCCATCTCACAGCAATATGTTGTATTTGAGATAACATTAAATGGGTAATTCTCTTACTTGTTCTACTGCTGTAGGCTTCCTACTGGAAATCAAAGAGCTTTGATTTATTTGAGCATGTTTGAGGAGAAAACAGGTAAAATTCTGCAGCTTAAGTTAAACAAGATGCTGGAAAGAGTGGTCTAGTGATGTTAAAAATCCATATTAATTAGCCCACATGGAAAACCTCTAATTTCTTAAGCTTTATAGTAAGTTTGTTTCTAAGCTTCCTAAGAGTAACTCAACCAACGTATAACTTTCAAAATAAAACTGGGATTGCACAAGACACATTGCAACTCAGACACTGCCTTCAATCCCATTCTGGGCAACTGCTGTCATGTTTCATCCTGTCTCATCAGACTGCCAAGGCAGCATCTTTGTTCTGGAGAAGATCACCCATCCTTACTCACTGAACCAACACAACACTAGGATCCAGTGAGAATAAACGCGTCTTTCTGAGGGCAGTGGAACTTTCTGGTGGGTTTGTATTTTCACAGAGCCCATGAAATTTGGGTTTACCTCTTCCTGAATGATCATGGTCAAGTCATTTCACACTTCTGTCCATCTACAAAATGGAATTAATGAAAGTGATTTCTTCTGTGAAGTGCATCAAGTTTTCTTCATGGATGATGTAGAATAAATATAAGTTTCAACACATTCTTCTTATTATAGAATCTGGGCTTTTCTCTGTCAGAAATTCACCTGAAATCTCTGAAGAAACTGGTCCTTTGCAAATCTGCATCTTAGTTTGGGGGAGAGGGTTAATCACCCTAATTATAGGTAGTGATTTTTTATTACCATTATTTCTTAGTTAACAGTGGAAACTTAAACTTAGCCTCTGATTTCTCTGTTTTTTCCCACTTCTTTTTCTGTCCTCTTCACAGTAATAACAGTAAAGAAAGAGTGGAAGAAATGAAAACAAAGGCTAAAAATTAGAAATCACATCAAGGCTTTCCACAAGAGCTGATCTCCCTTTGCCAGTCCAAAACCACCCTAAAAAAGAACCTAATCACCTGCCTTTGCCAACGTCTCTGTGAACACAGAGGGAGCTTTTCCTTCATTTTAATTGTCCTGACTCCTTTTTAATTATACCCCTTCCTCTGTTCTGCTCAGTGCCATCAAGTACTGAAACAAGGCATTGGATTCAAGCCTAATGCATTTTGGCTAAATCAAAACCCCTGAGTTTCAAGTTTCTTTCCCCACAAACAGACACAAAAACCTTTCTTGCTTAATGAAGTTTTGTCAGAGGCCTCTTGCAATTTGCACAACTGCTTGTTTGCACAGTCTGGTTTTACAAAGGTTCACATCTGCTTCTCTGATGGTTTCTTCTCTTTACCACCTTAATAAGGAAAATCCAAAGCTTCTAATTAATTTGCTTGTAACTAATTTGATATGAAACTGAGTTCTTCAAACTGAAGATAAGCATTTTTGTTCATTGCCAGTTGATAAATTGGCAGTGAAATTACAGCTCTGCCGGGGCAGAAGAGCTTTTCAAGTTGGTTATGTTTCTTAGCTCATTCCACATCTGGAATTCAAAAGAAGCAAACTGACTTCAAGACTCTGAATCTGGTGTGTGGAAAGTCTGAGTGAATAACAACAATGATCCACTCTAGCCTAATAAATCCCTAAAACTATTAACGTTATATTTAAGAATTTAAAAGTACTTTTGCCAAGAGCAATAAGCAAACATAAATAAGGGTAAAAACATTATACACAGAGAATTAATCGTATTTTTTTTCGCTGTTTGCTCTTTCAGTTTTGTCTCCATGCTTTCAAGTTAGATCCAGAGAGGCTTTTTGGAAAGTTGCTTAGTACTAACATGAAAGTGAAACAACATCTGGATCCCAATATCTCCACGTATACATATTCTATGAGTTCTGAGACCCTAGTACTGCATAACTTGGGTACTCAGAAAATCAAACCTATTGTTGTAAAGTGGGATTTCTCCCACACAGTTAGATTCACACATCCCACACTTCACACATCCCACAGAGTCATTGCCATTCTTTCAGCTGCTCCTGAAGATATTAAGCACAAAAAGCCTTAGCAGAATCCTGTCTGAAGACGAGACATTCAGCTAGGAAGAGAGATCTCAGCAGCTTTCCCCTGCCAGTCTTCTGTGTCTCTACTGTAAATCTCTTCCATGCTAGAAACGAGAACTATCTCAGATTATATGTGATGGACTGGACTCCCACAAGACTAAAAACAATTGCAAAATATTTTGCAAAGAAGCAGGTATGTTTTCAGTTTGCCTTCCCCAAAAAAGGCACAGGGTAATACAAGGCAAAAGTCTTCCCAAATAAAGAAAGCACAACACTTCTCATACTACCCTTCCCCTTAGTGAGGAGAAGAAAGGAGTGAACCTCACAAGGCAGATGTTATAGCACTTAACACACAACTGAAGGGCATTCAGACAGGAGCCTAGAAATTTATAGCTGAAAGGATCTCAATAGGTTTTATTTCAGCCCCTAAGCTAAATGGACCAAATAGGTATAGTTCACCTTTGTGTTTTATCTTACCTTTCCTTAAACATTTCTGGGTCCAGCATCTTACAGCCCTCCCTTACCACTCATTCCAGTGCTCATCTGTGCTTCCAGTTAGAGAGTGGCACCCTGTTTCAGGGCAAGAAACTAGTATTTGGAGTACACTGGAAATAGTTGCAAGTTTGACTAACATGGCACTATACCTCAGGAAAGAACAGTTTTCAAGAAGAACAACTCAATATAATGGATTATTAGACCAACTCTTAAAGTTAAACAACAACAACACAAGGCAAGCTCCCATGCATACAAAGCTCCTCACTTCATTTCATGTTGTTATTCACCATCTGTGCTCAGACCTTCAAAAACACCTATGTATCTTTAGCACCTTCATCCAACAGCTAAGGGAGCCTCACACTCTTAAATCTTTTGGGTGATTCTGAAAACCTTCTCTTTATGAACATGTTCATCCTTTACGTGAAATGAAATCATGATTTTCCCTTCTCCCATCACATTCCCATTCTAGGAGCTGTCTCCATAACAGCACTCAGTAAATGATGCTCCTCCACATAAAATGGCCACTGTCTTCCATATGTTTCTCTCATGCATGAATAGATTAAAGAGCTGCTGCTCATTTCTTTCTGAGGGAGTTAAAATTCACAGAGGCCCACTATTCTGAAGAAGTTTTACAGGAATTTGAGAAGAATATAAGCAGCAGGGACACATTTAAGCCTCTTTCGTCTTTTTAATCTAAAAACTATTTGCAGTTATGAAACAGGGACTAGAAACCTCATTCGCACTACTTCTGGCAGCATTTCTGTTCTTTTTTGCTCTTGGCAATGCCTACATATACATATACCTAGAAATGCAGAAAAACTTTCTGAGAAGAGATTCTTCCAAATCACATTTGTAAGTGGAGTTATCCATGCTTGACCTACATACAAGCCATTTTGAGCCTCACTACTGAAATTCAAAGTGGCACCTGCCAGTTAACAACAAAATCTCCTTATTACTTGAGCAGGAGAAAGAAATTCGGTTTGATTTGCAGGTTCTCTAAGGATACATCTATATTGCAGAGCTGTAGAAGAAGGGTTGGGTGGCATTTTCCTGATTAGCCTGAGTGTCCACCTTACCTGGGTTGCCTTTTGCAGCCCAGGTTGACTCCTAGGAAGGGTTCACCCTGAGCAGAGAGCAAGGCAGCAGTCAGCTAGGTCAGCAAACTAGGGAGGGCAAGAAAATCACATCCTGAGGTGATGAAGAGATGTGGCAGCCACACTTCTGGGCTACCTCACAGAGGAGGTCTTGGGTGACAATGACAAAATGTGGTTTTAGGCAGCTAAGAAGATATCTGGAGTATTATGAAGGCAGGCTATCAAAGAAAAAATGTTGTTATTAAGGAACTTGAACCTAGGGAGCCTGAAGTGCTTCACAGACTGTTCTTACTGCTGACAAGGAAACAGCATTTTTCAGCTCCAAAATGGTCTACAAGCTTTAGCTGACCATGTCTTGTGGAATACCCCAGTGGCATAGCAGCTGCACCTATTTTACACATAGGGAAACTGAGTTATGGAGACTAAACTCATCAATAAAGACACGTTGAGCCTTTCTTTGCAAGATTCTTGGCTGTTCCACCAGCACACATCATGGGAGGGGTAGTTGAACTCTTCTCCTAGAAGAAAACATTGCATGAAGTAGAGCTGCCTGTAGGTGCCACAGAGGTATTGCTAACTTATTGCTAACTGGAAAAGAAATCTGTCTTCACAATATTCACATTTTTTAATCAAAAACTATTTTTCCCCAGAAAACTGACACATTTATTTTTTAAAACCTATTTTTTTTTAACCGAAAACTTGACTGGCCATTATTTTCTAATGCCTGAGCCACACTTGCCCTGGGAGACAAATCTTCAAATTACTGCATGTTCCAAAGTCAGCCTGTGGGAACAAAGCCTTGTGCACTCCCTCCTTCCTATCCTTCACAGTGCTGAGAATATGAGTCATTCCCTGGAATAATGCTGGCAAACAGCAAACCAAAAAATCATTATGGAAACAGAAACACTCTCAGGGCTTAAATCTACAATATTAGTCAGCCCAGGGTTGGGGTGAGGAGCTAAAATGGGATTCCTCTGTTTAGTTTTCTTCTCATAACATGAGATAGAAGAAAAAAAATTCCACAGCATGGGAATTTCTTACCATGCTGCAGAGACAAGACACCTCTGAGCACTTATTAGACACGATCAGAAAAGACCACTATTCATTTTCTTCACAAGGAAAAGGTTTACCTGGAGTGCCTCTGCAGCGAGCTGCCCTCCCTCAAATGCTCTTGCAAAGCCCTCAGAAGCAGCATGGCCCACAAAGGCCACTAAGCCCCAGGTACCCCCACCACAGAAGCCTATAGACCAAGACAAGTCAGCATTGCAGAATTTAGTGTGTGTGAATGACAGCATGCTTATTTAGCCTCCAGTTACACTGACAACTCACAACCCATTTTCATTAGATGGCTGTCAGCACATTTGCAAATATTAAGACCTGAATATCAGCTCCTGCCTTTTAAGGGCAAACGTGACTTAACAGATTTGTTTCCCATTCTTCCTTTAATTTCAGCCATGCAGCTAAATTGCTGTCCTTCATACTTCCCACCTAAGAGCCAGGCTGTCAGTCTTCAGAGCTGAGATGGTCAAGGCAAAAGCTGCTTATGTGGGAAACAAAACTTGAGCGATGCACTCTACAAACCAGTAGGCTGGTACAGAAATGATCCCCCAAATAGTCACTGCAATGCAACAAGAAGAAAGCTCATAACAGCTCTGGTAATTAAGAGCTAGGGCTGCCTGCACTTGTGATGATTTTCTGTCACTGGGAAACCTGGAATCAATGCTGGACAGCTTTTCCATTCAAGCTGTTGATGAAACAAGAGTTGATGCAGGGAAGCGGCCTGGTCTGTAGAACAAAAAGTATCAATCCAGACAGTCACAGGAGTGTTTTTTGACCTTCTGAATTAAGAAACAGCAGGACCACAAGAAATTAAAAATCTGGAAATGTCCCCCTCAGAGTGCACATGCTCTGACAACATTAGCTGCAAGTGTTTCTGTCTGTTCAACCTTCCATGCTGAAGGCAATGTTGCTCCCAGTGCGGACATCATTTCCACGTGCCCATGTTAATGTCAAACCTATCCAAGCTGACTCAACCAGATCTGGAAACTGCCAGCCAGAGCCAGAGCCTTCACTCCAGCGTGGCTGTGTGATGCCATGCTCCCAGCAGAGGCAGATCACTTTGCCCTCAGGTAACTGCCAAGCTGTTTTGCAGTGATTCCTTACACTCCGTGGATATTTGAAACCCGACTGCCTCCATGCTCCCAGTGCAAAAAGGGAGACTCGGAGGAAAGCAGGAAATTCAGCCCAGGGAGAAAGCATCTGCTCTCTCTGAGGCTTTGTGGCTGTTCTCACCTGAAAGGAAATTATTGCCAATGGGAGCTGTCAATGATCTTGCTGCCTCATTCATTTTTTGTGGCCATTTCAGAGGCTTCCTGTTCCGATGGCTCTGTGACAGTCTGAAGCTAGCTCCAGATGAAATCAAGCCCTGAGGCTACCAACGTCTGAGGATTTATCTGTCTGATGCAATTATTGTTAATATTTGGTGCTTATCACAATACCTGCAGCATGGCACTTTGCTTGGGGTGGCCAGATCATTTTTCTCAGTGGATGATGTATAAGCAGCCTATTTTATAGTTTCCATGTTTTCCTCATGGCAGTTTCATTCCTTGCCAAGAAGCTTCCCTGCCCAACCATTAGGATCACACCGCCTTGGAGACATGCCCCTCCAACTCAAAACCCAAATTATAATTATCAGAGACACAAAGCACTTCAGAGAGAAAGAGAACAACACAGCAAAGCCCACTCCTGCTGGGTCCAGCTGTGGATATGCTGTTGTTTGGGACTTTATTCTACAGTCATACCCATAATAAACTAGGACGTACTCCATTCTCACTTGGAAGATGACACTCCAGCAAGAATTACTGGGACATTCTTGGCCTGGCATCAGCCAGGGTATCATCACGTTGTTAGCACACCTGCCTGCCAGTAACAAACAGCACTACATTGTAAACACGAAGCTGCCAGAAGTTTAGTTCTTACACATCCTCTGAGGTGTTTTTCCTTCATGATGCCCCATCCCATGGTGATTGTGAAGGCAGATCCATTTCACTGTTGAAGGAAGATTCTAATTATTTTTCTTTATTAAGCTGTTTATTTGCTAGTCTCACACTAAGTTGTCACAGGGTGTTGCATTTGCATGAAAAAAAAAAAAGAGCCAACTGTCTTTGTTGCTAAAATCAAAGTTAGCACTAATGACAGATAAGCTTTCTCATATTTACAGTCCCAGTAGTGTGGAAATAAGATGAACACTAGCTCCTTCAACATCACCTTAGGAAACTACTCAAAAAGGCTATTATTTTTTTCTTCAAATAGACTAATTTACATAATCATTAATTAGCTAAATATGTCATGGATGACCCCACAAAAAAAACTCAGGGTACCATTTTCTATAGGCTATCATAACGTATTATAACATTAAATCATAACATTATTTTACTTAAGCTAACTATCAAAACAAATAATTGGAAAGCAAAAAACAAAAATGACAGCAACAAAAAACTGTTCTTACAGAATGCATTGGATATTCTAAACACCAAAGCATCAAATCTTTCTTTCAACTTATTTAAACTTATTCCAATGAAAACAAAATGACACATCAAGTTTATTGCTATAGTGCCTACTTACCAAAACAATCCAGACACAGGATCATAGAAATGGTGGTGGAAAGGGAGCTCTGGAGGTAACCTAGTCCTACCTCCTGCTGGAAGTAGGGCTATTGCCAACTTGAGTACACAAGCTGTGTCTTTCTTTGGCACCAAAATGCCTGCTTTGATTCTGGTGCACGCCTACACAGAAGCAAGCCAGGGCAAATTCAGTGCTCCCTGCCCAGGAGGAAGATCCACGGAGAGGAAAAAGAGTTTAACCCCAGGCAATGCAAAGTGCCTGTGACCTTCCCCCAGCATGCCAACATCTCCTCCACCAGACAGTCTAATCTCAGTCACTGTGCTAAAATGCTTTGTGGGAACCGATAGGAATAATAACCCATTTTCCTTCTCAACAAAGACACTACAAAGCTAGGCAAAATGCAGTGCATCTGTCCTGCTGCTAATTGCATTTTTAGACACCAGGTCCTTTGAGGAATCAAAGAAATGCCTGAAACACTCCTGTTGAGTTCAACCACACATCAGAGCAGATGTGGGTAGATGTGCTGTGCCTCTCAGATTCACTGCAAACTAATTAAGGGTTTCCTTCCCCACAACTATATCTAAAGGTGTTACTTCCCTAATTTTCCTAATTATTTTCATTCCAAATGCATTGACTCATGAATGGATTAGGTTCAGAAACTCTCTCACTCCTGCATAATTAGCTTTTCTAAAGCTCAGTCTTGGCTTCTGGTCCTTTCTGCTAAAGTTTCAGTGTCTGTCTGATGGTTGCCAGGTTGCATCCTTCTGATTTCTTGCCCTCAGAGGAAGCTGTGATAGAGAAAATCGACCAAAGCTGGGGTTTTTAGAACAGCAGCATCACACTGTGTCAAATTTTTCAGAAGCGTGCCATATTCAAGGAAATCGGGTTTAAAATTCCCTGGGAGTCAATCTTACAAAAAAAAAAAAAAACAGGCACAAGAAAAATTAATAGCACCAAACACTGGAGACCCAAAGGGAATGTCGTGTCATCTTGTCCAACCCCCTGAGTAATTCAAGTGACATAATTCCATCTCGCACTCTGTGTGGCATGAAAGCACATTGCCCAAATGGCATCTAGCCTTGATTTTACAACTTCTAAAGAAGCTGGATCCATACAAGGTCAAAAACCCACCACTGTCATTTCAGAAAAAGGTGGGAGATCTGAACTGATCCTTTCTTCATCTTGCGCTTCAATTATTTGCTTGTTCCACTTGGCTGCAATCCAGTTTAGCCAAGGCATTTGGCTAATTTCTTCCAGGAGAAGGAAATCAAGGTCCAGAGATCACATCATTTATTTTCAAATATGCATAGAATCAACTTCCTCTGAGTAAGGGATGACTTGGGCTATCTCTAGGTTCCTTGTAGACACTTTTGACCCAAAAGTGTTCACTCAGCCTCTGCTTTCCTCTCACCACATTCTAGACCTGTGTCTCATTTTCTTTTCCTGACTTTTATTCATCCCCAAGGAGTTAATTAGGCTTCTTTCTCATTCTCACATACAAACACAAACACGCACAATTGCTAAAATGAGGAGCTAGAAAAGACCTGTAACACTGTGCACAACCGCCCACCTCTTCAGAGCTTCCACGTGCATCTTGTAGCATGTTCCTGTAATGGGCAGAGGTAACTCTCATTTCTTATAGGAATTTAGCCACCTTCTACCTCTATTATTAGGTGATTGTAATACTAAGAAGTGTTAGAAGTTTTTCATCCAGAGAGCATCTTCACCTTACAGATATCTAACTGAGAGTCCCAACCACTGGCTAGATTTTCATTTCTGAATAACAAGATCAGCCCCTCATCCCAGAGTGCAACTCTGGCACTGATTGTCTGTCTCATGTGTAGCATAATTAGGCTGGGATGCCTTGGGATCTGGTAGGCTTTCACCATTCTTAGGAAAACGACTAACAGCACTGCAATTAAAGGCTTCAGCCTGTGAAAACAGCAGGATAGCATGGTGTTGTGTTCCCAGTGCCCTTCCCACGCATCAAGACCTTCACACATCTTGTGTTTCGTAAGTGTTCTACATCTCGTCATGAAAAAAACTGCAAAGACTAGCTACCTTTTGTGGTTAAACACTGTTTTCTGGTGACTGGTGTAACTTACCACTGATGTACTAGTACTACAAAGCACTGCACAAGACTGTAGCTGGAAGGTGCTCTACATTTATGAGTCCAAGAACACAGCATTCAACTGCTTTCCATATTGCGTATCCTAGTAAACCACTTCGTTCTTGAAGGCACACATTTTTCCTCGATTAAATATGAAAGCTGTTCAAACACAAAGATGACCTTTAATTATGGCTTTAAATGCACTTGGTTAGAATTACCTCCTTGTTCATCTTGGGAATGTATAATAAGAAGTAACATGATAATATGCAGTACTGTAGTTTTGGAGTAATTGCCTACTATGCTTGAACTCTGTGAGGCCTTTTCCAATTACATTTTTAGTTCGCTAATGTTTGGGGATTTTCCAGGATAAATTATGTTAATTGTATTCCTTGGATCTGTTTTCCACAAAAAGCCCAATAAACAGCAAGAAGGGGGAGGGAGAGAATTAAGTGGCGAAGTTAATTAGATTAGGCTTGTGCTGTAGTGAAGCAGGAAGATTCCACTAAATCCTATAATAGGCCCTAATGAGGATTTTATCATGCTTGTTAAACGGGTCATTTAGTTGTGTGACGGGGCCGTTGAGTGTAATGTAAAAACTGGTTAATAAAAAAAAAGTCTTTTAATTGCACACACAGGCAAAGCAATTTCAAAAGAGTCCAGCTGAATGGAATAGCCTCCAACCAAACACAGGAAAAGCTCTGCAGATCCTGTAATGGTGAACATGGAATGTGATTAGGCCACTTAATTTTCCCTGACTGGCATAAAAATTAATACTTTACAAATGATCAAATGGTTAACACTGGGGAAACTTTAATAATCTAGAATGATCAAGATGGAAATTATTTCTTTTTCCTGATTTTTGGTTGTTCTTGTTTGTTTGGTTTTTTTCTAAAAATGGATAAAAACGAACATACAAGTGGTCACTGTTGAATCATATGTACCTGTCCTTTCCATTAGTGTTTGTAGAAGTCGTCCATAAAGGAGCCATTGACTGCTTTGGCTAATCTTATTCCTGGAAGGGGATGAAAAAATCTTTGGATCTCGTTTTCAGGTAGCAGGCATCACTCAGAAAATCAGAGTCCTGCAAAATGCGCTTTATAGAGTGTGCTTCCTTAACAGCTTTATTTTTCTAATTTAAATACAAAGTTTCTGGATGACCTACTTAAAACTGGGCACAAGAAAAACCCATATCTGCCCTCAATTGGCCAAGGGGTGTAAACATCCATTCAAGTGCCAATAGTCTGTTGGCTGTCTGCTCTCCCACTGCTGAGATCAGCTCCAAGAGACTAACCTTACAGATGCAGACACATTTGGGGGCTAGATTCAGTAAAAAAGAGAAGGAACAGATCTAGGCCACAGTCAAAAAGGGTGGAGAAATCACTTGATCCCCTGCTTGTCAAAGTTTACCAATTCAAAATGAGACGTGATACACAGGATTTCTGAGTTCAAAGTCTCCTGTCTCCTGGAAGCCTATAAATGTTTGTTCACTACATGCTACTTTCTTAGGTGACATCTGGCCTGCATGTCTTCAGAGGAAGAGTCCGTCCCTTCCCCTGGCTGTTATTTCAGCTCAGAGCTCACTGCCACTGTTTGCATTGATGCTCTCCTTTTACAATAAGGGACGATGTGTCCTCTGCCTTGCCATCGATTTTAACTTTACCCCTCCTGTTATGGTCCCAGAGATGATGCCACTTGTTGACCACCCCTCTCAGCATTCAGTCCAAGCAGTGGGATAACCCCCTGCTCTTCTGGCAGACTAACTGCTACAGCTCATCTCTGGTACTTCCTTTCTTGTGCTTTAAAACTTCAATTTGTTTTCTTAAGGCCCCCGTTGCTGAGAGAGTTTGATTTATACCAATCTCTGTGACATGTGACAGGGACCAGGTGGTGACTGCACAGAGGACCACCATGATTTCCACCCGTCCAGCAAATGACAGCCATTACTCCAAGGATCCCACTGAGACATACCAGCTGCTGCTGCCTCCAGCCCAGCTTGGTGGCACCCCCAGAGGCAACGATAAGGAATAGCCGGTCATTCATAAACACCTCTCTTACCATCCGGGGGTTCTGGTGCCTCAACAACTGAACATCTGCTGGCAAAAGTGAAAACAAGAAGTTCATCTCTTTCCTGTTTATTCATTCCATGCTACTGATTTTTCAGCCTCTTTCAATTTGCAGGGGCCTAAGAGTATTCCAGAGGCAGGATGTGAACCCCCTTGCAGTGATCTGTGACAAACATTAATAAACTTTCTGTTCTCAATTTCCTTTTCAGAGGTGCCCTAGAAGTACCCAGAAACCCAGGACTGGCCACAAGTAGAATATCACTGTCCTAATCCACACTTTCTAAGAATAACATAAGTTATATAAAAGGAGAAATACCCATCCATTTAAAGCATGACAACACCAACCCACGTTATTGGCATAGTAACTCTACAATCAGTTCAGTCTGAGTTCAGTCTGAGTTTGTTTAAAATCCAAGCTTCATCTGTGAAAAATATGTTCCTTACAGCGCAGCTACGAGTGTTTACCTAAAGAATTGCCTTAAATTATGAATGCTATCTCATTTTCCTTCCTTGAGTCCTTCTTATAGAAGCCCTTTGCCTCAGCAGGTCCCCAAAACCATGCAAACATTACGTAGTTTTCATTGTTTTGTAAAACTGATATCCTTGTTGTGTCCAGTTCCTCTGTATCATTCCTCTGTAGCGTGGATCTCCTCCACACTACAAATATGCAAATATTAAATAACAAATTATTTCTCAGAAGTAATTGTATTGTAGCATAGCTCCTGGGCAACATAGGGCAAGGATGCTCTTACAGATAAGGTGGCTCCCAGCTAAATAAACTAGCACTACAGTTTGGCTTCTTTGCTCTGCGGGTTATCGGAGCTCTGTTCAGTCAGATTACTATGAACCAATTCTCTAGTCCGTGACATCAAGTTACCTGCACAGCCATACCACTCAACAGACAGAAACGAGCCCTGATGCTCACAGCCCTGTTCCAGAGTACAACCCTTTTGGTGATCCTGCAAACAGCATCAGCCCCTGTTTATAGTCCATTCTATCAAAATCACACTATTAGTGAGCATAGGGATGCTGGGGCAGGGATAGCAGGTTAAAATCATGCTGATGGTCAAAACCAGATCCATCTCAGCCAGCCACATAGGTAAATACTCCCTGAAAAGAGATTTGAAAGACATTCAGCAGGGACTTCTGAAATGGTTAAAGCCAAGCATATGCTCTGTTGCTGTGCTAGTAAACATATTACATCCTTCATCCTACAGAATGTAAATGCTTCTAGTGGTAAGACAGCACATTGCCATCTAATATTTCATTGCACATCATATCGCACAATTCAGTCTGTTACTCTCAACTTGTGGAATTAAAAGTTTGCTTTACTGAACCATTTTGCCCAGGAAGGGGTTTCTGCTCCTGTTGCACTAGTCATCCAGCTTTGCTGTGCATGCATGTTTCTGTGTATGTGCACACGTGTGTACAAGAGGATCCTTCAGACATACAGCTATGACTAATCACACAGCAGTAACTAATAAACACAGTCTAGCACAAGAGATCTTTGAAGAAAGAACCATAACCTGATACCAAATTGCTTTTGCAGAAATAATGGTATTCAAATAAGATAATTCTTATCACTGAAGGAAGGAAAGCCCCTTCCTTCAACTCTAACATTAGCCCTGCTTTGAAGAGGAGGCTGTTCCCCCAGCATTTGCCTGATTCTGCAATAATCCTTCTCGTTGTGTCCATTAAGGACAGGGAAAAAACAATGGACGCAAAGTGTTAAACTGCAGCAAAGATTTAAATTATATATCAGAAGAATTAGGAACTAGGTAGCTCAGGAAAATGTGATGACTCTTGCAGAGGAGTTCTATGAACTACACAGAAAAACATCTCCCTGGAACAGCCTCTGTGGCAGAGGGATGGATTCGATGATCTCTTGAGTCTCTGCCATACCTCTGATACCTGTGACTTGATACATCTTCTGACAAAAGCTGGGTGAGGAGGATGTACTTGAAAGGATCGTATTGCTTCACAGCATAGCAGACAACCCTGTGCCTTCCTTTCCAATCGATGAGACTCTCAGAGCACAAAGTGCTGAAATAAACTCGAGCCATTTTAATTGGAGACTTTCTTTGTTTAAACAATAAAGAAGCAATATGGGTCACTTCTGCTGTGAAGCAGTTATCTGTCAGACACAGAAAAGGCTTGTGTAACAACGACACGGGAAATGCCGACTTCATGTTCTCTTCTATTTTATTTGTGACCTGGACTTCTCCTCCTTCTTCCTTTTTTCTCTCTCACTCTTTTGCTTTTTTCTTCCTAATACGAAGCCCCAAAAAAACATCCTGACTTGCCAAGTTTTCTTCCTACCGACAGCTGAAGCTGCTAATTACAATCCCATCACTGAAACACAGACCTGCCCTTCATATGTACCGAACCATTCCTGTCTTTCCCCTGCAGTTAATGAAGTGCCTCATACTGAGGAACAAGTACTTTGTAAGCCCAGCTTTCACAAAGATACTTACAATGCTGCGCTCACAGAGAAGAATCGGAGCCAAAGCTGTCTAAAATTCAAAGGAATGAAGAACTAGCCACTCTTTTGCAAGGCAGGCAGGCAGTGGGCTGCAAATGACTCCAGTTAACTGGGGGTGACTGCACTGCGAGGGCTTCGGGTGCTTTGTTTAGGGTCTCCTCCAAGACACTGACTGTTTATTTGTTTTGTCCCTGATACAGCACAGCAAGTGCCTCATCTAAGACTCATCTCTTGGGTATTTGTCAAAAGGTCAACAACAATCTCTGGATAAAGCGTGGCTTCTACACAGGCAGAGGAAATGTGCTTCCTGAGGAAGAGTGAAATAGTTTGCCATGAGGGGGTGGCACTACACAGGGAGCAAACCTGCCTTTCAGCTCCAGCCCTGAAAGAGAAGCTATACTCGTGTCAGTGAAGAAGCTACACTTGTGTCACCCAGCTACACTTGTGCCACCCAGCAAACAGGGTGAGCATCCCAGCACAGCATGAAAGCCCATGGGTACTGTTTGCTATCCCAGAGTTGAAAGTCCTGTAGTTTGGGGTGGCAAGCTTATTTCTTCTCAAGAGGGTTGGTGTGGTTTTCAAGTTTATCATTTCCAGTAACAGGTTATACTGGATTAGCACCCTAGACTTGATGCCTGAATCGAACTGGCTTGGGGCCCTCTCTGATATTCCCCAGAAAAGAGGGCCTCAGCATGTAAGGGGAAAAAATTACTCATAGTCTCTCTTCAAAATCCAGCGGTGCTGGAGCATCTGGCCATGGATGTCTTACAGCAGCATTAGTTTCAGCCATGAGAAAGCAGAATTGCATGGGAAGCCTTTGGACTAATCTCTGTAACACTGAAAGTCACTTTAAGAGGATAAAATGGATAATCCCATATGAATGAATCAACTTCTGATATGCCACAACAACTGCCTATTTTCACCCTCAGTAGTGGCTCATGGGATCTTTGCATGTCTCTGCCTATCCATGCCCATCTGCCACTGTGTCTTCTACACAAATTCAGAACTCGTACTACAAATGGGATCCCAATGCGCATCCCCTTGATCAGAACATTCCTTTAATTACATAACTGATGAAACTAAAAAAAAAAAACTATACTGCACCACCAGGAGAGAGGTGCTCCAGAGATTAATACATGACACCATTATTGTTAGCACCTGATCTCTTCAGAAGTGCAAAGCTGGCAGTCATTCCTATCACAGATATCTCTGCTTTGTATAGGAAGGGTTGAAAGGGCCAAACCGAAAATGGCATTGACAGATCTGTGCAAACAGAATAAGCAAAAAGAATACAGACAGGATTTTGAAAATAAATATATAAAGATTGAGGCATATCTTCTTGCCTTTTGCTTCTCATTAGGAAGTATCTATTCTTAAATCTTATCTCCGCCTATGAAAGCTGAAAGCCGTCCACAGTCACTCCAAAGTTCATAGTTAAGCTAATCCTTAAGCATCTGTGAAAGTAGGCTAAGCAAAAGAAAGTTAGGTGTGTTGTACAGTAACCCACAGAATTTCAAAGGTCTCTTACATCTCTACGGGAAATGTTTAGGAGTCAACAAACTGCAACTGTTTGGAAATGCTTTTGATTTATAAAGCTGTGAGCACCTAATCATTCTCTGTATTCTGACATTCATCTGTGTGGATGTTTCTGGCAAATTCTCCTTAAGTTAAAAGTCCCCAGATCTTACTGTTTGAATGTAGCAAACCCAAACTGTGCTGAAAGCGCTCACAGCCATGGAAAGAAAGAGGGAATACAACCTCACCGAATGCTACAGCCCTCCCCGGAGGCAGTCAGCCCAGCAGGGAAAGGTACGAAGCTTTGCTGCACTTCTTGTCACCAGGTGCTAAATCCCATTCAAGCAGAAGTGCTCCCAGGGAAGAAAAGCTTTAATCTTCACTCACTCACTTCTGTTAATGAGAATGAGACGTGTACATCATCTGCCTAACACAGACCTCCAGTGCTAGATGTGGTCAACTATTTCCCTACAAACAGCTCTGACAACACACCTCAGCCAGGGCTGCCCTGTGGCTCATCTGCTATCCAGGCTCAGGGCTGTCAGTGTTGCTCAGCTGTGTTGCCTCCCCTAATGTACCCCAAGCTTAGACCAGCTTTGTCCTCTGCCATATTCTACAGCTTTATTCTGAAGAGGTGAACAACCAGTAACGTATCTCACTGCTGCTGAAAACCTTAATAAGAATGCACTCTTACACACATACAGAGAAATCAAGAAATTCATCAAGTTAATGGATAGCCCCTGCAGCACTGTAAATCCAGATGTATGAATTTTAACGTATTCAGGGGGTTTAATGCCATTTTTCCCCTATGGTATCTGAATATTATAAAACTCCGGGCAAGTCAGTGAACCAGGGAATGCAACTGATTTGAAATAAAAGCAGAATGACTCAGGGGTTTAATTGTCCAAGCCAGGCAAAGTTAAAAAGTAAAAAAAAAAAAGTAAATAAGTACTTTGTTATACATGATGAAAAACAAATTGGAGCAGAGCCCAATTCTGTCACCTTTCTTCAGGTAAAATTCGCCTGAGCTTCACCGGCAGGGGTATGCTTGTGTTCCCAGGGACTGAGTGGCTGGAAATCATCAGGAGTTTCCAGAGCCACAGGGCATTTCTGAACATCGAACTTGAAAAGCCAGAAGGTGGGTGATTTTCAGAGCATTTCACCTCTAAAAATCTGGTCTTACAGGATCTCCACCAGGACAACAAAAATCCTGGTTTGAGGGAGCACACCCCATGAGGTGGGGGCTGATGTGAAGCATAGTTATCAATTTACCTACAATGAGTTTTTTTGTTTGTTTTACAAAATACTTCCTTGATGAAAGAGAAGAATTGTTTTCTTGGTTTTGGGTTGGGCTGGGGTTTGTTTGTTTTTTTGTTTGTTTGTTCATTTGTTTTGTTTTTGTTTTAATTACAGGTGATTTTATTCACAGGAAAGTTTTGTTTCTTTTTTTTTTTTTTTTTTTTTAAGTGGAGAGACAAATAAGAGGATCTTAGCTTTTCACTGACATTTCAGAAATGCCAGGAACATCAACATTTGTTTAGATCAAAGATGCCACCATTCATCAATCTGATAATTCAGAACAGGGATTTTACAGAGCAAAAGCATTCAATACAACCTTCATTTTCCCACAAATGAAGATGTCCTTTACAAAAAGCTCTGCCAATCCTGTGTTGAAATCACTGCAGCCACCAGCAGTCGTGTGCCTTGGGAGCCCTCAGAATAGCCTGGGTGGGCTCCCATCCCCGGACACTTGCACAGCACAGCTGCAGTAGCACTCAGCTCCACCACCACTCATCTCTCTCATGAGCCGAAGAGCTCCACATCTGCTGAGGCTAGCAAGAGGTTCACTTTGAGCAAGCAAGGGAAGAGATGTGCAACATCCCCTGTGTTTCAGAAGTGGACTGTAAATAGAAAAAAAAAAAAGCAGATAGCATAGCACTAGTGATGGGGCTATACAGATGCAAACCCACAGTACCTGTAGGTAGTACTGCAGCCCAGGGAATGATTAAGAGATGATGTTAGGGAGCACTAAGCATTACCAGCCTTGCCTGCTGTCTGACCCCATCATGTCGCCACCTCTGCTTCCTTCTCCTCCACTGAGGTGGGTGCTGGTACCTGCTACCCATCCACATGAAGGGAAAGAGCCAGGAAAAGGGTCCTTCCATTTTCTGTCAGTATTCATCTCCCTCCCCAAAAAATGCATGGGACAGCAGAGCCACTACACAGCAGTCTGTAGAGCCCTGTGTTGGAGGAGAGTGGTGTATGGCACTTGGGAACTGAAGGAAAAAAATAAGAAAGCACTTCCCATTGTTAAACTGGGCAAGCAGAGAAGTTGGAAGTTCATCCATTTTTCCCACTAGTTTCTTTAGAGGGTGAGTCCCTGCAAACTCATTTGCCTGTCCCATCTCTCCCTTCTCCAGGTGCCAGCACTAAGAATGAGGCATACGATTTCCCTGAGGCCCGTGCACGTTGTGAGGCTGAAAGCTCCTCCGGAATTGGCAGTGCTGCTAAAATCTAATCAGGTGCTTGTGCGCAACAGACCCAGAAGCAATTGCAATCAAGCCAATTGCTGCATCTGATTACACATGAAAACCCTCGTGCCACTAAGTGTTTTGCAGTCCTTAATAAAATGTGCCTGTCTTGCCTCAAATTGCATCAGGCAGGATTTTTTTTTTTCTTTTTTCCTTTTTTGTACGGTTTGGGTTTTGTTCATGTTGTTGTTTTGTTTTTTGTTTAATGATATTAAGAGCTATGTGAAAGGAGAGGGGGAGGGAGAATAGGGTAGAATGAGAAAAAGCAACCAACAAAAACAAGATATATAAATTCCTAAAATACATCCATTGCTTCCATAATACTAAGCCAATTGGGATCTTCGGAATGAACTTCAAGGAAACCCCAGTTTGACTGAGAAGCAGGAGAAAATGTGGCCAGGTGCCCACAGCTCCCTCACTGTCATTATAAGAGAAGATTGAACAGGTTAATCAAAGTCAGTGATCAAATTCCTCATGGAAAACAGACTTTCCATTTAACGTGCAATGAGTTTTGTGGCTGATTGTGTTTGGCAGTGCACACACAGCAACCACAGTGCGTGTATACAGAAATGCTCACACATCCCCACACAAAGACAGCACAATCCAAAACAGACACACACACAAAAAACAGTATTTGTATTCTTTGTGTCTGAGTTGCCTTTTTTTTTCCAGTCTTTCTAGCAATATGCACAAATATAGAATGAGAAATCCTAACCCTTAATTTTCTATGTTGACCCATCATTCAAAAGTCGTCGATTTTGCTATTGCTACATCAGGACAGCCCATAGTAGGGCCCCTAAAGTTCCTCTGGATTTAAATTGGGCCAGCTATGAAAAAGAAACAGCAAGCCTGCAATAACACAGCAGAAATCTCCCCCGCATCGTGCTTACTCAAAATGGAAACCCACCTAGAAACCCTCAGACCCTGCAAGCCACACATCTGCCCCTCCAGCCAGTCCCACCACCTGGGCTCAGTGCAGCCCCACTGTTCCTTAAACATGCTCTGACAGTGGTGTCCCTTGGCTGGGCACCCAGCTCTACATCTGCTCAGCTCATACTCACTGCCTGGGCCAAGCCACTTGCAGCAGCTCAGGTGTCTCGTGAGCTCAAAGAAAAGGATCTACCAGACATGCAAAGCTCATGAAGAAAAACAGCCATTTCCAGAAAGCCCCAGAGTTAGGGAAGCCCCAAATAGGCTGTCTCAGCATACAGGAGAAAAAAAAAAAAGAGATTGAAAAGGGGAACTAACGAGCTAAATGCCAACCACATGCATTTTCTTTTATAACAGAAATGCCCCAGTGTAGGATAAAACCTAGTCATGGCAGAGGAATTTATATTGTTGTAATAACTAGTGAAAGCCTGGAGCAGCCACATATCCTGGAGTGAGAGGCCACTCACCCCTGCTGCAATAATTTGCAGCAATGAAGCACAAAACTCTGTAACAGGAGATTCTCCCCTCCCTTGGGCAGAAAGACTGTTTGTGACCCCGTGTCACGATACTCTTACTACAGACCAAAACCATTGAATAAGATGAGCAGTAGCATGGAAAGACAGGTCCAAGGAAAGTGCAGGCCCAGCTGCAACCTTTTGCAGGCCTTTCCACAGGAAAGTACAGGCCTTCCTGCCCAGGGTTGTTCTCTAGGTCTGGGGACAGGGCTCTGGGTCCTGACAAAGGCACAAAGAGAGCAGGGAATTGCAATGGGAGAAGGAAGCATCATCTCAACCACTATTTCCATGCACAACCTCTGCTAACTGCAGTAGAGGACTTGACTCTATTTCCTGGATTTCAGCAAGGGGGCAACTGGAGCTGATGAATTAACAACATCTAAAAAGTGAACCTGTTCTTTGTGGCTACCAGTCACAGTTTGGCAGAAGAGCTGCAGAAATCCATGTCTTAGGGGGAAAGCAGCAGCTGAAAGCTGTGACTCGCAGGCACCAGAGCGTGTCTTCTTCAAACAGGAAGAGTCCCCTGAGCTCAGCAATCAAATTCCAGGGCAGGGAATTGCACCCTAATACAATTAAAGAAATTAAAGTCATAAAATATTTCATGATACAATAAAGAGTACTGAGAATAGGGAATCATTAAAATCATTATTATTTTGACTTAAGGGCAAGACAAGTAATAGCCAAAAGTGCTACTGCCCTCTTGAAATGACAGCTTCCACGAACATGGGGAAATCTGGATGCTCTCACTTTTCTGCATAGCTCCTTGGGTACATGAAATCCAAATGGTCACTTCGGTTTCCTTGTGAAGCCCCATGGGGCCCTCTTCCAAAGTCCACTGAGATAATAAAGAGCCTTTTAGAGCTGCTGCTCAAGTCCTCTCACAACCCCAAAGCAAAGGCCCTGGAAGGGTTAACACATCCTGAGTGCTAGAAAAGGCACCACTTAAAACATTTAGCAGATGGATAAGACTGTGTGCGTGCCTGTTCAGAGACTCACATCAGGAATTAAGCCTGCAGTGCTCATTAATAATAATGGGAGCTAAATGCTGTATTGCATGTGTCACGATGGGAACAGACTCCTTCTGCTACAGCATGGGGCTGTCCTAAACAGCTGATTTAGTTAGTATATTACAAGTATTGATTCTGGGAATAAATATGAATTCAGCAAATCTCTCTAATGAGCTTCTTAACCCAGCAGTATGTCCTCCACACAAACCAGAAGCATTTTCTAATTTAATATATGCCATATCCCAATACTGACAGGAAATCTTAAAACCACTGTTCATGGCAGGAGCAAAACTAATGGCTGCCTCTTTCAAATCTCTGCTTAAAGTTAACACCTATAACTCATCTTTCTATATTCTTATTTTAATAGACAGGTTCCTCTGTTAAAAGATTCTTTTTATTTTTTATTAGCAAGCAGAATGTAGTTATGAGCAGTGCAGACAGGTTTCCTGTTTCCCTGTCTCTGGACATCTCCCTTGAGTAGAGATGCCTGTGAACCTGCAGAGACACCTCTCAGAGGCTAAGACCAGCTCATGTCCCAGGTTAAAATACTGTGTTCAAAGCAGTCCTTCTGTACCACTTCCAGTTCATGTGTGCAATTCCAATTCTTGCTCTGTTGCTTTTCATTCTGCACCTCATTTAAACTCATTCTGGAGCTAAATCCTACTCGCTGCTCACTCCTGTAAGAACACAAATATGAGTGCATCAATAAAGATTTCGGCATGTTTTAACCATAGATCTTTCTCTTATCTGGTAATGCACCCAAGTGTTCAGTGGGTCTCCCACATGTTCTGGGAAATATGAGCACTGCCAGATCCTCCTTTGTATGGCCTCCTTTGCTATCTATCAGCAAACCAGACCTTTCCCATACAATCCTACAAGTAGGTAGCCCTGCATGGAGCCTGGAGTTGTGCACAGTGATGCTTGTGGGTCCCTTCCAGATCGAGATTGTCTATGATTCTGTGATACATCTCTTGATTCAAATTCTTTCCTCTCAATGACCCATTGTACCACCAGATTTTGCATGTCTCGCCTCATATGTCTAATTACATCCAAAGTGGAAAGGACGGAAGGTTTCTTCCTACAACAGTGAAGTAACCGTAGCCGGTAAACAGAAGAGGCTTTGCAAGGATTCTACCCAATGAATCTGACCTTCGCTTAACAGTTGTTCATAAGTATATATATGTATGAACCAAAACTTTTATCTGAGGTGTCTGCCTTTTTGCAAAGGAGAGATTCCCAAGCTTCTGCATACGGTCGTTAGCCGATGCTTTCCCATCTGCTCTTTGTATGGAATATGCATGCTTGTTGATAGTATTAGATGTGGTAGTCAAGGGAAAAATCTCAGATCGTTGTGCATTAGCTCAGCTTTTCTCTGCTCTGGCAAGTTTGACTTATCATTAAACATCCCAGAAATGTCAGCTTTAAAAATCATTTCTACTTTGATGTTATTTTCCACCTCTGAGACATTGCCACTCTCTTTCTGGGATTTGATTTTTATTATAAACTTTTTTTAAAGGCCAGAAAGCTAGAAATAAATCATAAAAAAAATCAAATAATTCCACTTCTAATTCAGGAACAGAAACTAAACTCTTCTACATTTGGGCTGTTTTTTGTACAAAATCATTTTCCAATCTATCTCATTCTCCCCCATTGTTTGCTACACAAATGTATTGAAAGGAAAGTAGATATTCTAGGCAAATAAAGTTATCAGATATTATGCTATATAATACCTAAGAATAGCTAGCCTGGGTTTAAGCAAGCGTCTAACCCAATGTTGATCCACAGTACATAAGCGATTCCCACTGGAGGTCAAGACAGCATATACGACACTTCAGCCCAAGCACTCCTTTGATCTGTGCAGCCATCAGAATTTTCCTTTTGTTTAGTAACCCTCAGTTGAGCATAACAACTAATCATATATAGTCCACACAGCTCAAATTCAGTGTTAACTTTTGTTAATCAGCTGGTACGATGCAGAATCTGGCCTTGCACGTGTTTGTTATTCCTACTTGCAGGCTGGAACAGGTTTTTTTTTTTTTTGGTTTTTGCTTGTTTGTTTCTATTGATTCAGATATTTTAATGCTAAGACTTCAGGGCTTGATTGTTCTCTGCAAGCCTTTCCTATAGACCTAAATAAAGATCTGAACTATATAAAAATCATAGCATGGAGGCTCTGTGGAGACCAATCTTGGATCATTGCTGCGAACACTTAATGATCCTTGAATTCACAAGGAGGAGAGAGGGGATTACTTATCCCATGAGTCCACTTTCACTGTATAGATTCATGCCCAAAGAAAAAGATGGCAATTTCCTTTCAGGAAAATTTCTGCAGATTTGATTCTGCAAAGAAAACATTGAGATGAAATGTAACTGAAATGAGTTGTTTGGTCGGCTGTGTTTTTGGCTGGATTTTCTGATGTCTAGTAGTGTATGAGCTCTGAAGTTTTTTCCCAAGCTTGGACTGTAATAACAGTACACTCTTGTGTAGACTCACTACTGTCTAGTAAAAGCTGTGATTGTGCACTGAGAACACAGATAAAGTCTCCTTGGCCTCTTTCAGGCTGCTTCTTTTCACAAAATGTGTAAGAACCGGCTATATTTGAGATTTATACCTCTCTGCAAAATTTGGTGATAATTCAACTCACTAAAAATCATGCAGGCAGAAGATGGACACAGATGCCTAAGCGCACAAAGGACACGTAGTCTCACAAGCCAAGGAGAGCAGGATAGAAACAACCACGGAACACAAATACAAAGGGCAGTGAATATAACAGTGCTCCTTGAAAGACGGTTGTCACTTTAGAGAAGCAAGACAGACTGGGAATGTAGTTCACAACTTCATTCTGCTTGCTAATGGTTTTTTATATATATATATATACATATATATACACACACACACACACAGAGTAACAGAAAAAAAACTGTCTATTAAAATGAGAACATGTTAACTTGCAGAGGAGGCACTCTGCTGTGCTCCAGACCCTGGCTTTGTGAACACTTTTCTTAAACCTATTTCCCTGGAAAATCTTCCCTCTTCCTGCAGAACTCCTGAGATGTGTGAGTGATGGCATGGCAGACAATCTCATGGGAGTGGAACCTGCTTTAAAAAATTAGCCTTTTTTACTCTTTTAAAGGGTCAGGCTCTGTACGCAGAACTGTGGTAGGCAAATGTTATTTGATCACTAGGAGTCAAGGAAGGCATAAGCAAGCAACTCCTACTGGATTAAGAACAGCCTTCCCTGATCAGCCTGGTAGCCTATGAACAACAGGTCTACAACAGGGTTACCCGATCCAGCAGCTTTACTCCAATGCAGATCAATGCCACCTTCTTTAGGAAACATCTCAGAACAGGGCAAGCATTCAATGATACTTCAAGTATTTTCCAACCTTCAGGAAATCCAGTTTAAAGTTTTTCCTAACCAGACAGGATGCCCTTGTACATGATACCCATCAAAGCTTTTTTCCTGTGAATTTGTCCACTAATGTTTTGCACTCACGTAAACTTCCAGCATCTACACCATCCTGCTGCAAGGAACTCTACAGCCAAACTGTATTTTGTGAAGGTGATTTCCTTTTGTTTGCTCTAAGACTACATCATGACAGCTTCATGCCTCCATATTTAAAGGGCATGGGGCAATATCTTAGATACAGAAAACAACTCTTTGAAGTAATCTTCACCATCACAGTCAGTACAAGAAAGTATCTGGCCCCCAGGGTACTCTGGAGACCAACATCAGAGCCTTTATAGGGCACGTCAGATGTTCAAATACCTACCAATCTGAAAGTTACTAGACCTTGGTTTACCCATCCACCATGTCAAGAGCTTTGAAAAGCCTCTGAGACCCAAAACAGGAAGAGTAAAGGAGTAAAAGTTCTCACTCTGAACTACCTTTTTTTTTCTTCCTACAAGCTATCCAGCACGGTCTGAAACATCAGATATTTGATTCTGGCTTTGGAACTTTTTTTAAACTATGTAAGTATCCCGACCATCTTCTGTGTCTGCTATATTAAATATCATCCAGCGGCTATTGGAAGCAATGAAAGCCCTCCAGTTCAGCTCAAAATAGTTAATTAGGCTCCTAAAGCAGATCTTTATTAATCCGCCTTAAAAACCTAAAAATCAAGATTTGTTTTTTCTTATGAGGCTTCTCAATGTCTTGAACTATTCAATCAGTCTCTCAGAGTAGATTATTTAATTAAAAAAAGAGGAAAAAATAAGTTTATCAAAGTCTTGAAGATTGATGAAGGTGATTTTCACTGTCTCTCTGTGGAGGAAAACTTAGGGCTCCTAATACCAAATATAATTCAATAAATCATTTTAGTAAGAGTGGCCTAATTAACACTCAAGCTCTGATTTGAATGCATGAAGCTCATTATTTTGACACAAGGTTCACTCTCACATTTAAAAAAAAAAAAACCTTTTAAGGAGCAAAGTTTCTGCACAAGTTGGGCAGCAGATATCTTCTGTGAAAATTCTGCTGCTGGTTTCCCAGTCTAGACTAGGAAATGATTTCCAGTAAATGAAGGAGAGGGTTCCTAGAACATGAAAAGTATAGATCAGTAGTTTTGAAATTGAAGCTTGATTTATATGACAGGGATTACATAAAGGCAGAATTTTCTGTGGTGGATGCAGAGCTCTTCTGAGACCTGTATTCCTGCCTTTACATTTAGGAAGCTATACACAAATATAAACCTACGTATATGGTTCTCATTTTACAGCCTTTGAGGAAGGTGTATGAAATTGGGAAATTGAATCCATTTATCTCATTAAACCAAAAAAAAAGTGGAATACTGTTCCATACAGCTCACTTAATTAACTAACATCTGAATAAGTGCTTGATTGGAAAGACTGCCATTATAGACCAGGAGCCATTATCAGCAATTGTGCTTTTTCTGTTAGAGTAATTGAGGAGGGTGCCATGTGATTAGCCCATGGCTTTCCTGATTAATTTCTCATTTCTTTGTTTGCATTTGATTTTGATTGATTTTCTGTGCTCTTTGCAAATGAACAGGTTGTCATGAATACAAAAGCGCTCCACACACACAACAGCTACCAGAGCTTGTTTGTCTATTTTCCTGGTATCTTCTTCACAGCTACTCATCCCTTTGCTGACCACCAGCTTTGACTCACAGCAGCTGAACTAATGAGTACACCTGGATGCCAGTTTGCACAGAAGCATGGTGGCCTTACCAGAGACACAGCAGGACAGAACAGCGTGGAGTCACATTGTTATTTTGGTATAAAATGGCAGGCTATTCAGACACAAGTCTCAGTGCAGCATGGCACCAGATTTCTGCAGACCTGTCGCATTTTTAGATAGCTCTGCTAATGCACAATAGTAAATATTTCAGGAAGGAAACAGAGACGAGGTCATATCATAGGGCAATACCATACCCATACGGTGGTGCCAACTTGCCCTGTTTGGTTTTGCAATGAGCAGAATTACATGACATTGATAACAAAACCTTACTCCAGCTTTACATAGATAACTAGTAAATGCAGTGAGCTCCTTGGGAAGGTTGCAGTACATTAGTATAAGTCTCATGGCTGGATTAGCAAGGTATATTAGCACAACTGTGATGTGGTCTTAGAGGATTGGGAAGGAATTCACTCTTCAAGCTCTGAGGAAGTTTACACAGCATTTCTTGATCAACTCTCTTTTTGTTAATCAGGACATGGCTGGTTCCTGGGAGTCTGACAAGCTGAACTGCAGCTTGGAGCTTTGCCCTGGCTTTGACAAGGGCTAATCCAAACATCTCCTCTAACCCTTTCCTGTAAGGCACAAAAGTGCACAACATGAACATGCTGTCCTCCAGGTGGAGTGGTGAGCAAATGTACTCAAACGCAAGCATCTAGTTTTGCAAAGAAAGCCTCCCCTCACAAGCTCATTACCTGACATTGTGTTACAGCCCCTCCATGCAATACTACCTCTCCGTCAGGTCACCATCCCTGATCATAGACCCATTTGAAAGCTTCTTGTACTGACACAGCTAAGTGTTAATAGCCCACCACCAGGCTTGCAATTGTACTGCTCTTGGGACTCACAACACTTTACTGCAGATCAGTCAGTCAGGGGCAACTTGCTGAGCAGCAGTAGGTCTAGCACTGCTGTCACCTGGGCATGATCTTAGCTGCAGATAGAATTCACCTTTGCTCATGCACTGCCACATTCTTACAAAGCCAGTGGGAGAAAGTAGACAAGTCCTTCCAGAAAACTGATGCTGGAAAGCTCAGCATCAGCTATGACAGCTGTGAGAGCTACTGATCTGTAATACAAAAGAGAGTTCAAGGAAAAAGGGAAGGAAGCGCTCCACACTGTCGGTTCACCACAGAGCTTGGGTTTGCCTGGTTTTTGGTAAGACAATGATGAATTGCAGCTTAGACTAATGAAGGGAAAGAGATCTCTGGGAGACTGCAGACCTGAAAACTTTTGCTGTTCAGTGACTGCAATAGCTCAAAATTTAAGGCAGTAAAGACAAAATATCAAAATATGAAATATCACGAATATCAAAATATCCAGGTTTTATATCCCGCTTGAGGACTGAGATTTGAGACAGTTGTTTACTTTTTCCCTCTTTTTGACCTCGTTTAGTTTCTTTGTGCCTGAATTTCTCCCATTAAAAAAGCACATGATCTCATTGCTTGACTATATGTGGAGCTTGTAATGAAGAAGTGTCCAATATGCAGAAATACCATGCCTGCGGTTGGATGAGTGGATGGATAAGGTGAGAGTAAAACAGTATTAACAATCATAGAATGTCTGAGTTAGAAGGGACCCACAAGAATCATCGAGTCCAACTCCTGGGTCCCCAAAGGACCACCCAAAAAAAAAATCAGAGAGAGTTGTCCAAACAATTCTTGAACTCCGGCAGGCTCAGTGCTGTGACCACTTCCCTGGGGAGCCTGTTCCAGTGCCTGACCACACTCACAGTGAAAAACCTTTTTCTGATATCCAGCCTGAACCTCCCCTGTTGCAGCTTCTTTACATAATACACTGACGTTAGGTAGAACTTAATTAACACTTTTTACTTGGCAAGGTTTGATTCTGCCAGCTCATTGTATAAAGTCCCAGAAATACTCAAACACTAACTGATCAGAGACATCTTAAGTCTGCTGTTAAAGAAAAAAATTCTTATTAAGCAAAAAGCTTGCATGCAGTTTGCTAGTCTCTTCATATTCACAGATTTCTTAGTCTAGCAGGGCAAAAAGACTAGCCGTTATTAAATAAAAAAATCATACTAGAGAAAACCCCAAAAAAAACGCTTTCCACACATGCCCTTTTAGAACCGAAACTAGTTTCTATATAGTTGTAGTTTAGTAGTGTGTATATATATATATATATATATATGTATGAAGGTTCTTCATGCACTCATTAAGAATTAATCTATGTTAACAATATTTCTATATTTTTAAAGTCATATTTTTTAAAATGTTCTACCAAATCTTTTATGGCCATACAGTCTCTTCACATTTTATCAAAACCCACCTGTCTGAACATTTAGCCTCCCAACCTTATCAAAATTTTCTCATCACCTGAGAGGAATGCAGTCTTGTTATTCTCTAAACACATTCCATTTGAACAAATTAACAGAATATATTAACCTAATGCCTTTGATATGGAAGAAATCATTTTAATTTGTTTGGAAAAGTAATTGGCTAAAAGTAACTGATTCCTATTTCCATAACGCGAAACAGCAAAAGGTCCCAACTAGGCAAAACCTTTAGAAATTGAGCTTCCTCCTACTTAATGTTACCAAAGAATATGAACCCGAAATTACAGGCAGCAATATCAGATGGATATGCAAACAGAAAGATGAATTATCTGTTAAATCCAAATATACCATATGAGTTACTGATGAGAATTTGGTCTGATGTTTAAAAGTTCATCAGTGAAGAAACCTAGGTGTGACTTGTGACTCTTCCTTACGTGTCATTAGGAAGGCAATTAATAGTTTTGTGCATCAGTTCATCATCAACAAAAATTGATATTATTCTCACCTCCTGAGGGAAATTGTCTTGAAGATAAATATCTTAATGTTATGAAGCATTCAGATACTGCATGGACCAATTGTCTAGCAGGTTATGCAAATGTCAGTACTTTGTGCTTAGTTTCCTGAACCAGCAAGTGGTGTATAATTACCATTCTGTCCACAGCATTGCAAGAAATTAAATCCCAAGTGAGAATAGTTATACTTTTATTATCTCATGCTGCGCTGTTGGAAAGATTGGAGGGGTTGTGCAAGTGGAAAATGAAACTGACTTAACGAGAAATGAGCTTGAACTGTGAACACCAATTACAAAACAAGAAAAAAACATTCAAGGATATGGGGGTAAAAGTGCAGAAACAACCATTCTGCTTTCAACTGTGTCAGAAACAGCGTCCTTTATAGCAGCACCATTAGGAATAGAAGATGGTAATTATGATTTTGTATATATGTGCCTGTGTATGTGTACTTACACATTTGCAATTATTTACATTTGTACACTAGTACCTCTTCAATTGGTGGTTGTGAGTTCTCTATCCATCCCTCAGACATAGTTCACCAGAAAAGAATGTATCATAACACGACCTCTTACTAGTAATGGTTTTAAAAATATGGAACAAGAGCCAACGTGGTGTGGTCCCCATTAGTGGAAAGCAGAACGAAGACATAAGGTTCAGGATAGAGAGAGAAGGAATAAGGATTCAAAGTCTTGAATTGCTCTACATTTGAGTTTAGACCAATAGAAGTTACATACTACATTTAAAGGATTACACTGAATTTTTAATAACATGCCACAATACCATTCTAATGTCACCACTCAAACCTAATAGTAAGCAAGCTAGAGATACAGAGAGGTGCAACCCAGGTCCTCAGGGCATCAGAATTTTACACATTAAGTAAATGAGATAACAATTAAAAGCCTTTAGAGTGTGAAAAAGAGCACAAAAGCTCTTGAGACTTTGCATAGCCAGATACCATATTCTAGCATTTGTTGCTTGATAAGATGCTGATGTACTCAAGATGATTCTTAAAAGCCAGATAAGTGTCCCTACTATTTTTTTCAGTAAGAGACTATACAGCACTGAATGAAACCAAACTCATTTTTATTAAATCTAAAGTTGCTGGAGAAATAGCGAACATGGGATACTCTCCTTTTCACCTCATAAAAGAAACTATAATGATAACAATCCTGCAACTTCCATTCATACTGCCTGGCATTATGAACACTTCACAACGACCTAAAGTAATTAAATTGCTAAATACTGTACTATTTACAATAAGATACCTTGTTTTAAGTTTTCAGAGTCCCCATCAGACTCATTTTGTGAACTTAGGAAAATAAAGCACTCAACAATACTCCTGGACACAGAAAGAAAGGCGGGTCCTAAGCAGCCTTTTTCGCCTGAGGACAAAAATAACCTGTTGCTTCCAGTTTTAGATCTGATACACAACAGAAAACATCAGATGGTCAACAAACCTAATTAGCTTCAAACCACAGACAAGCAAATCTTAACTTCAGCCCAGATCTCCAAATACCAGCCAGTTGGCAGGGGGAAGCTCAGCAGGTTAGCCACATCCTCTCTGCCCACTTGCTAGAACAAATGGTGCTATTTCAGCGGCTATTTTCTGTGGCTGCAGGCAAGAGATTAACTCTCAGACTGATGAATTGAGAGCAGAACTAAATGAAGCAACCCAATTTTTCCATTGGGCTCTCTAATTGCAATTCACCACCTAGTAGGAAGAAGCACAATCTTCGATTTTTCCAGCATTTCTGCTGGATAACACAATTACGCTGTAAAGCCATGCTACAGTATGAAAGTGCATACCTTTATGGATCTTCTGATTGTTTAGTGGCATTGGAAGAGTAAGCCCAGCCCATGTTACATATAGAATATCTTCAACCCCTGCATTAAATAAGATAACCAGCAAACACAGTCTACAAAACCTCCCTGCAATGAAGCAAAGTGGGAGAGGTGAACTCAGTGTGTGACAGAAACTAAATTAGTGCATGAGAGGAAATCCTAAAATTGGAGACAGGTGCAGAGGAGGAGTCATCTGAGAGGTAAAGAAAGCAATACAAGAGGACATAAGAAAAACCAGGACACAGGGAAACTGAAGGAGAATTTCAAAGAGGTTGAAAACTGAAGATAGAGAAAAACAAAGATATGGAGATGGGTGGGGAGGAGCAGGCAGGTGCTCAAAGAAAGGGACAGAAGTGGAGAATGGAGAGTCTCAGTGGAGGAGGCCCGAGAGAGCAAATACGGGGTGTGAAAGAGAAGAAGCCGGATTGAGAAATTTGAGTTGAAAAGAAACAGGGAAAGGAAAGCCCAGGAGAAAGGCAGAGAAGAGCTGAAAGAAAAGAAATGTGTGCAAATAAAAAGAAATGAATTAAGACTGAGAAGATGTGATCCTTTGGGAATGATGCTGGATTGACATATGCTGAGGTATTCACAACCTAGCTCAGTGTTAGTTCTGACTTTTGGCAAAAGGTTCCTCTTTTACCTCATCCATAACCCTAAATTCAAAACACTTATTAAAAACATGACACACTTTCGAAACTTACTTTCTGTGGGATGGAACAGTAGGAAGCTTGTTTCAAGGGAGAAGCTGGTGCCGACCTCTGACTTAGAGAGAGACCTTCTCCATCCAAAAAGATCAAACCCCACAGTTCTGACACCACCCTCCTGTAAGGGAGGCATACAGCTGCCTACTAGACCCCCCACTCAAATCTCCTGGGCTTGCCTGCTCTGTGATTATATCACTTCACCTGGCTCAGAGCAGCTGGCAGGAATAAGCCTGATGGCTGTGTTCAGATCACTCATCTTTCACCTGCACCCCAATGGCATCCTCTCACACCCATCCATTAACACCTCCCAGCCTGGAGAGCGGGCAGAGACTGCCTCTGCCTTGCCTCCTGGCTGTTAATAATGGGAAGTAGATGGGAAGCCTGCAGACTCCCTGGTGCTAAAAGGAAAGTTAGTTCCCTCTGGCTTGTCTGACCTCATTTCTGCAGGTTGGTTTTCACTTGACTTTTCTGCTACCCTGGACCACAGTGTTAAGGAGATGGCAAGTCTGTTCCTGCACGTGAGCTTTTCATCAGTTATCTAGGCAGGTTGCAAATAAAAGAGCGGGCCACAACGTTCAGCTAAAGTTTCTAAAGGGATTGTCTTCCCATTCCCCATGCATATCCTTGATCATCACACCAGAAAAGAATAATTGCCACAAGTTAGTTATGGTCAAGTAAAGTCATTTCTCTTACTGAATCACATTCTCCAGGGTCTGCAGTATGTTTAGATTGAGTTCAGATCTAAATTGCTTCATGATCAATCAGCTACCAAACAATGTTTTAAAGTAGCTGAAACTGAAGCCTCTGGATCGCACCAGGAAATACCTGGACTTGTGACCTTATCATTTACATTTCCTACAGAAGTCGTTGAGGAAACAGGGCTCTCCTGGGGAGAAGGCAGTCCCCAAGCATGAATGACCCCTTAGAAGCACCTCTCTCTCTCCCCTAAGGGTGTCCAAACAGCCAGTTCAGATGCAGGTGTCTGCTTTGCATTGCAGGTGGCTACATTGGCCGGATGAACACCAGGGACCGCAAAATAAAAAAAAAAATAAATAAATAAATAAATAAATAAAATAAAAAAAAAATAAAGCTAATGAGGGCTAATCCTTCATTATCAGTGCTAATTCCACTGGTCTTTAGAGCAAGACCTTATCACAAGCTGATTTAAAGAGGGGGAGGGATTAAAAGGACTAATTTTTCTTGTTTTAATTGCCTTACCTAGTGATCAGCTGTCTGAGATGAAATAGTGTAAATGTCAAGGGGAAGGAGTATCTAGATACAGAAGGGAATCTCCTGCTTTGAGAATTGATCAAACCTCCACAGAAGTTCAGAAACTTTCCAAAAACATTTTCAATTTTTTTTATCTCTCTAGAGATCTTATTTACAGCAATATACTGGAAGTCTGATCTTCAGAGTGAATTGGTATACAACCTTTTCAGTGGCCCTAATGAAAGATACAATCTTGTTTGCAAAATACTCAGTATAAAGTCTCTGAGCACTAACAGAATAAGTTGCTTTGCAAATGCAGATCATTTTGGCAACTCATGAAACCACCTGAACCACCTATAAACTGGAGCAGTCTGGGGGAAAAAAAAAATCACAAGCGCTACTAAGATGCTTTATCAAAGTTTTCTTCTGAATGTTTAAAGCTCAATGCACCATTAGTATGAAAATTGGACTTACTCGCATCTGCTCGGAAGCAAGCTGGGGCCAGCTTGCAAAGGCATCCTGTGCGTAACACCTCTAGTTGGAAACCAGGGCTTACATGCATTGCAAAAGATTTTGTGGGAAGCCCAATTGCAAAAGGCAGGAACTGTAAAAAGAAAAATTCCCAACGGTGTTTACTGCAGAGTCCCTGCAGAGTCCCTGCCAGTTACATACACACCAGAACCCCTTCAAATATTGAAGAACAAGTTCTTGCCTTCTCTTATGAATTATCTGAAATGCTCAAGAAAGGGTGGGGTTGAGTTCATATTTGCTTTTCCTTCCTACACCTTTTTATACTGCTGCCATGTTAAGGTCAGGACAAAGTGGAAATGTAACCAAACATTTCCTCACTGTCAGAGCAGAGATCTGACCATATCGTGAAATTCTGTTCATATATTCAATAAATCCCTTTAACTTTTATTAGGATTATTTAGGTGCTGCATGTGCCAATGTTTCAGCATGCTTGAGACATAGGGCCTCATATGTGAATACAACAGGTCTAACACAATTTGCTATTTGACCTGGCAGCAAAAGCACATCCTCTCCATAGTCTTGGTATGGCGATCTGGATGCCCTTTCTGCTGTACTTCTTATAAGGACTTAATTCCTTATTTCCTAGCGAGAAGACAACACAGCAAGCAATGGTAGTTTGATTCCCAGGACATGGGGGTTTCCAACACCCTTGAAATGACCATGGCCCCAGGGAAAGATGGGGAAAAGACCTGAGGGAAAGAGAGCAGAGATACATTCTCCCTATTTAAAGGTGCTCAGCTCTTCTGACATGGGATGTACTGCTGCCAGGGCTTGAGATGAAGGTTGTATATTTGTGGGAAGGTTTTGAAATATATGAGAGAGAAGCTCTGCTGCATTACCAGCATCCAGTAGAGCATTTTCCCCAGTGTGCAAGTAATGAGATCACACCACATCGAAAGTCAATTAACACTTCGAAGCTCTGAATTCACAAGACAAACTAATTCTTACAGTTTTTGCCTTTTTGAGCTAGCATTTGTGGCAGGCACCTGAAAAGAAATGCTAACTAGACGGAGAGTAAATACAAACAATTACTGTGTTTTACCCATGTGTTATCCCAGCGGTACTTGCCATTTTAAGAGTTTAAAGTTTAATTACATTTTTGCTTTTGGTACATTGGATAGCCATTCACCTATGAAGAAAAGCATCTGAGAGGGTTTTGAGCTCATTTAAAACACTCAGAAGCAAAGATTGCTGAAGCGTGTGAGGCTGGCTTTGTGTTTTGATGTGCTATAGAATAATGTATGGAATTATTTATACATTCACTAAGTGATGCATTTTCATTGTGATTTCAGCTAACTTGCAAACTCCTCTGGCCCCATCTCAGGAAACTCTTCTTTCCACATTCATTACTGCTTCCAGTAAGATGCTGAATTTTTCCTTGCCCCATCACACCATTGTGTCAAAGGAGATATTTGAAAGTCTGCCCAGACTGCAGATGTTACAAGAAAGGGGGGAAGAGATGATCAAGAACATTTCAGTCACTCCATTGCTCACAAAATTGCTTATTTATTCAGATTTTCCACTCCTAGCTTCCACTGATCACCTTGCTTTCTGAAGCTTTTCCTACCACTCCTTTGTGAGATGGGAGCTGGGGACCCTTCAAATCAAATGTCTCTGAATGAGTTCACTTGTGAGGAACTGTCCTTACAGTAGGAACAAGAGGTCGTGTCCACAAGGCCCCCTGCCACACCTGGGTGAGCATTTAAAACTGTCCCATTGCCCGAGAGGAAGGGAGCCAAACCCTCCCTTCAGCAGGGAGCCCACTCTACACTGGGCTTGGAAAATTCCCCCATGGTGCCTGGATGGATCTGGTGGTTTCAGGGCCCGGGGAAGGGCTGTTGTGGTAAAGCACCATGGTGGTTTCCAATGCACCTGGTTACCTCCTGAGCCCTGCTGCCCACAGGTCATTTGGCTTCTCCAGCCTTTACTGGCTGTCCTGGTGCTCGCCCGCTGCTGCGGGCATGGAGTCCCTGCTGGCCCAGGCTCCTCGGGCCTGTGCTTTGGAGTGGGTGAATTGATTTCAGTAACACACATCTGCAAACACTGCTTCTCCGCTGCGGTAAATCAACACAGCTCCACAGGATCAGACCAATAAAACACGAAGCAAGCTGGGGGTCTATTTCCTCTGCCTGAAGGGTGCTCCATCACTCCGAGCTATGATTACTACAGCCCCACACCAGCAATCTCTTTCATTTCTCAGTCCAGTCTCGGTAGCAGGGTGTAGGAGCACATGGTTGCTTGTTTTAATCTAACCACCATTTATTTTCAATTATCCAGGGAAAAGAGAAAATCTGTCACACACACAAAGCCCTGTATTTCATCTCCTCTGGCTATGAGTGGGCTGGTTGCAGAAATACAGGTCCTGGCCACACAGGTTCTGATTTGGGGGAAAGATGGAAACTGTGTCAGTGGGCGAGAAAAAAATAAAAGAGCTTTAAGAAGCAGAGAGAAAGATAAGACTAAAGGGAAACTGTTAAAACAATGCCAAAGGTTTTTTATATGTAAAGTCAATGTATACCTACGTATAAATGTTTGTATGTCTGTATATAAAAAGTTCCCCTCACCACCTTTAGGATTCATTAGGAATGTCATTGTTTTCATTCTAATCTGGGAAGGAAATACACAGCCAGGTGTGATTTTTCAAAGAAAGCAGAGGTGAGCATTTGAAGATGCTAACTCCTACACTTCCTTCTGCTTTCAGTGAGGCTTTTTTCCTCACTCATAGATGTCCAAAGGATTTGCACATACAAACATACATGTACATGCACACTTCTCTCTTTGCTCAGATGCTCATAAGGCTGTCCTGGCCAGCAGCTATTCTCTAAGTCATAAGGCGTTTGTCTCTTAGAAGCATGCTTCGTGAGAGCCAGCTATACTTCCAACAACTCACTGTTGTTTCAGGTTTTGTTACTTTTTCTTATTTAGCTGCAGAAAATGGTTAGAGAGAAGTCCAGCTCCTCAAAGTGCTTTTCAAAAGCATTTCAAAGTACCCCACTGGGCTGTGACATGTGTTTTTCCCTTCCTTAAAAAAAAAAAAAAAAAAGCAAGTTCACATCACAAAGGCAGCATCTCCCCCACCTCCAGCAGCCTCAAAGCCTCTCACTATTGCATGGGGAAAGGCTGCAAGGGCTGAAGATGTTACCTCTGTTTCTCTCTGCACTAGCTCAGGTCAAATCGCAGTATAGCATCATGCCACATTACTCTTTGTCACTGCAGAAAAAGAGGTTATGATGGCACTTTTGCTTCAAGGTCAAGAGCTCAAACATATCGTGGGTCAGGCTGGCTGCTATTGACCCTTCAGTAAACTATCTGAAAAGGCAGGGTGGTTGGGCTCCTAATCCATACATCCTAATTACACCAGGACTACATGTGGTCTTGCAAAAATACTCCACAGAAACACCTAGGGTCAAGTGAGCACAGTGACTGCTGCACTCCCAGTACAGGCAGTCCAGCCACGTCCTGCCTGAGGTCACCTTGCCAGGTGCTGCGGGTGTTGCACCTATCCTGACCCCACTGGATTTCCTGTTAGGTCTCAGTTCATGTTAGAAATATTGATACAGGCAATTGCTATGAATAAGGAATTCTGCTATGAATAATGAATCTGAAACAGGCAGTCCTGTTTCAGGATATTCTCATTCAGATCAGTCCTGCTGCTTCAAGGACACGCCAGCCCCAGACTCACTCTCCCACTAGTGACGTTCCTCACTGTTTTGCAGAAGAAATGAGGTTGTTTGCAGGACCAAGCCCTGTGCAGGACACTGGATCTTGGACAGGACTGGATTCGACCGTGGCACCTGAGCAGGATGCAGAACCTCAAATCTTGTACAGAATGTACAGAACCAGGAATCTGTCTGGTTACATGGGACTATCATGTTGACGAGCAATCTTGCTGATATCCAGCTTTACTTTTGGAGGACTCACTTCTCATCGATAGCACAGGATTTCCACAGATTGCACGAGGGAGATGAAATTCTTTCTAATTCTGGTTTTGTTAATCAAACCTTCAGATTCCAGTTCTAATGGGGATGCTGCTGACATCAAGAAAAGGGATAAGGGGTGTTACTGGGTCAGCCCTTTCTAAAGCAAGGGGCAGATGGGTGGAATTTTAAGGCACTAGAAAATCATATCAAAAATGATTTATAATTGTAGCTGTTACAGAGCAGCTCCAATTAAAAAAAATAGGACTGCTGTGACAGAAATAAAGGCGACTACAAAATAACCTTTCTGAGGCACTAGCACTCCCATGTAACAGCCTGAAACCAAATCTAGACTGCAAAGAAATAGTTTTCTGAAAAACCATGCCACAGTCCATTGGCTGGGTCATGCATGTGAACTGAACTGTGACTCCTGGATCTAATGGCATCAGTCACTCCTGTCAGAGCAGCCTCAGTTGCTGTGAAGCAGGAACCAGAATGAGATCCCTGCAAGGGGACACAGACAAGTTTGGTCAATATATTATTCGCTGTGTCTACACTGACAGCTGGATTGGATCCAAACATCCTGGCCACCCTCTGTATTTACCAGAGGCCTTTAGAAACTGCATCTCTGCTTTAGCACAATGGTGCCCAGAAGAACCAAGCCCTGCTGAGATCCCAAAACAAAGGTTGGTGTAGGTCAGGGCAGCAGTAGCCATGGGAAGAAAATGGCAGGTTTCTGTCAATGTCCAGTTAGAGGATTATCACAGCTCCGTGGGAACCTTTTCCTAAAATAGGCTAGGTAATGATGTCCTGCCTCTGAGGCTTACTGAGCTTCTGTGCAAGGATGCTGCCAGTTGCAATTGGAAGCACATAGTTACAAAGAGGTTTTTTAGCTGAATTAAGATCCCTTCCTCTTGTCCAGCAGTGGATACTCATTTGGATACATCATTCTCAAAGAAACACCTATACTGGATTTCTAAAGGACCAACTTTGTGTTCTGCTACAGTGTTCCTGCAGAGACTATCTTGGTTCATTATGTCCGAGTTACCCAGGCCCTGCTGTAGGCTCTCATACCCTTCAATGTGAAAAAGTACAGACTCAGGGCAGCAAGGAAATAGATACTTCATGAAAAGTCCTCCACAAGCTTAACTAAAATACAGTGAGCTGTGAACCCACCCAAGGAACACTCAGTCCTAATCACACTCAAAGCTCAGGCTCAACATCGGGTTGGAGCAGAACATCAATTCTGTGATTCTGCGATCAAGCTGCTGATCAGTGCATTGGTACACAGCAGCTGTGCTATGGTAACTGTCTGCATGCTCCTCCTTAGCCTGCACTAACATCCCAGATAACAGAGCATGGATTATCCCCAAGGGGAAAAAATAAAAATTAAAAAAATAAAATAAAATGTTACATCATGCTGCACCATTCACGGACTTAAAAAACGTGAGCAGAGGGGCAGTCACCAGTGCCCATCTGCCTCCCAGTAACAGGCTGAGCTGCTTTAATTTGGTAAATGTCCAAGCCCCGTATTTCACAGTTTTTTTTTTAATATATACACTGGAGGCTGTTTCTGATGTTAGGCTGTGTAGTTTAGGGCTCTTTTGTGGTCTTTAGTGGAGCACAGTGTACTACGTTTCCTGAGAGCACCCTTTGCAGGTACTGGGGAGGATCACACTGCCTGGCATTACTCCCCATGCCGGGAAGACATGCACTGCTCCTCTCAGGCCATTCCCAGCCTCCCCAGTTGCACAGGAGTGATCCCTATGCTGGTTTATACATTTCAAAGTCTCATTAAGACTGACACTTACAGTAGTGTAAGTTTCTTATTCTTATTAAAAGGGACATTTAACTCTGAGGTCCTAAAAGAAGAAAATGTGCATGCTGTAGCCACCCAAAAGCCCTTCACATACTTTCTATGTGCTGAGACAAATGAGTCACTTCCACTGGCCACCCACCTTCATCTCTGTGAGAGTACAGGCTGCCTGTTGAAGGCAAGGCACTGAGGAAAGCCAGAGATACATTGACACTGACTGACTTGTTCTGTACCTGCACTGAGTGGGTACAGACAGACGTATTGTCCTTAATCTTCATTAGCACAGAGCTCTGCATCTGAAAGGGAAAATCAAACACTGGAAAAAGACAAGGAAAGCCTGACAAAATGAACACGGCCATCTTCCTACCCCTTTCTTAACATAAGAGAAAAGGATACTGTGATTTAGACTGTAAAAGGAGCCCCCCTGTAAGAGAGATGTCTAAATGACCTATTCTTCCCTATGCTCCATCTCTCACAGATGCCACTAAATGATAGTAAAGGTGAGCTAAGCTGCCATCCTTTTCCTGGAGTGACTTCCAATTACTTTGGCTACATGTCTGGTTTTGGTCAAATTCTATGTTTTGTTAAGTGACCTCAAAACCTCTTACAAAGATGAAACCTAGCATTGTCTTTCTTTCAGAGAGGAGAAACTGAGACATATCATGGTATGAGATCTTGCCCATGGTTTCAGTGATTGGGAATAGCTGGAGATGATTTTACAGCCACAGAGTAATTCAGGCTATATCATTCAGGTTGGTGCTGGGTAGCTGCAGTTAGCTTTTGATCCTGCAAGGAAACAACTCATTGATCACGGGATTTCTCATACACATATATTTTGCATGCACGCATGGAATTAATTATAACTGCCTTCAATCCAAGCTACATGAAGTCATTAAAATTCATTCCAATTAATGGCAATGAGCTGCAAACAAGCGCAACACCTGCAAGCCATGGAAGAATCAGCAGTTACAGTAGTTTACATATGCTACCCCACAGTGGAAATTCTTCAGGAGCTTTAATGTGCAGATTGTGCACTGAAAATAAGGATTTCTCTGCTCAGAGAGATCTTCCCACCTAAGGAAGCAGTGAGATTAGAGGAGCCAATGCCCAGTTAACCTTGCTGTAGCACACTGCATGGGGTGGTCCTGAAGCACCTGACTGGGGGACTTTGGAAAACCTCTTATCCTACAGCCAGGGAAAGTGAAGCACAGAAGGAAAGGCTTGCTTGCAGTTGCGGTTGTATCTGAGTCCCACCTTGAGAAAGACTGTGCACACACTTACTTGCCTGATTAGGGTTGGAGCAAGCAGGCAGTCTGCGGTCACAGTAGCCTACACTGCTTCAGCAGAGAGTTGAGAAATAGGAATAACCAAGAAACCAGGATGCTGATAGCAGGCAGTGCTGGTGGTGGGAACAAGAACAGCCCAACAAACTGTTGAGGTCCAGTTGCAGCTTCCAACCTCTGCTCGAGATGTCTGTTTATCAACTATAGCTGAAAGCATGAAAGTACATAGATTATTTGCAACAGCCCACAACACAGCAGCCTCTCCCAGCACTGCACCAGCCTCTGAACTAGAGGGGTAGAGCTGAATACTCTCCACACAACCATTTCCCTTCCCAGGGATCTCCCCAGCCAGCTCTGGATATGTTAGCTCCTGGGGACTTCGTATTATTCTCACACACAATGAATATGCAAACTGCTATAAAACCACCTTTGCTTTGTGTCACTCCATCATCCATAACCTGGGCTGATGGAGCTTTTGGGGAAGGAAGGAGACAAAAAAAGAAGAGAGAAAAACTTCTGAAATTCATATGAACTACTGCCTGTGCTTTTGTAACACAGCAGCACTTCAGAGAGAGAAGTGCACATTGTGTTTGCTCCCTCTCCTATCTGCAGCACTGATATTTGCTTTAACGATCTTTTTTTCATTTTTTCACTGAGTGTTCATTGGGAATCATCTGCATCTCTGTTCCCCTACCAGGAGTGAATGAACCACAAGTGCGTTTTGTATTCAACTTAACAGGCTGATTGACTTTAGACTAAGTTTCACTATTTCCCATCTGACTTTCATTACCTAGAATAAGATGGTAAGTCAACCTGAACTGAAAGTAATTAAGGGAGCTTTGGAGGGGAAAAAGAGAAAGAAAAGAAGAAAAAAGCATGCTTTCTTCAAACACATAATTGTATGAAAATAACACAAAATGCAAATGATTTATAGATGCGCCAATCTGACTCTTTTATTGTCACATTGAAGGCAGCAACTACAAAGGGCTAATATTTGTAATCTGCAGACACAGTTGTACTACTAACATACGTTATTTAGCACCTTCCAAAAACATCTCCTGGGTTTGTCTAACAGTATCTGAAGGAAAGGTAAAAACTCTTTCCCATTTAGACCCCAAAATGATTAAACAAGCAAGATGTGGAGCAGATTCACACAGCTTAAAACCCCCCATCTTGTACTTCACACAAGGTGAAGTAGAGCCTCTTTGTCAGCATGACTGGCTGCAAGGTCAAATGCATGTGCTTTAAGGGTTGCGCCCAAGGCCGAAATATTTTAAATGTACTTTCTGCAAACTTACGGAGGTTTATGGGACAGTATGCATCAGCTGGGTGTTTAAGAGTGCTGAGGGAATGGATGGATGCATGAATGGATGGATGGATGTCTTACGTTTTACTTACTGTTTTGCTTTTTTCTGTTAATGACATGTATGATCTGCCTCCAGCCCAAAATAAACTGAGCTCCTTCAAAAAACAACTTACGGTGATTTTAACCTAGACATTATGTTGCTTAAACCACAAGGTCTCCAAGAAGAGATAACAGGCTCCATATATAGCCCGTCACTTATGTGAACAAGTGAAAGATTAGGCAGAAAAGGCAAGGAGTAATGACGGCAAATCCCCAGGAACAAGGCAAGGACTGGCAGCACAAGAGGAGATCTACACGGTACCAACTTGTTTGAATCTTAGCTCAAACACCTAATAAATTCCCACCATGGAGTCAGCTTTGGGTCACCCTTCTGACTAGCACTTCCCATAAAGGAGGAGGCTTCATCAGACAGGAAAAGCTAAGCTCTGACATTAAAGCCTGCCTTCATTTCAGCAGCAGAACAGATTAAAGATAGAATTTGGGTCAGGGCTTTTCATCAGGGCAGGACAAAGCACAGAGGTTGTCCTCCCCCAAAAACGTGCAAGGTAAACAACAACCATGGGGCTGCTGCAGCTGTTGTGAGATGTCCATGAAATCAACAGATTTCTGGCCAGTGTTTTGCTCACAATGCATCAACTGGAACCACACGTTGAATGTGCATCCATAGCCTTTGGGGGCTTGCTTTTGGATAACTTAATACGAAAAAACATTTTCTGTCTTGTTTCCAGGCAAGTCTGTGTTGCTGGGGATTTATCCTCTAAGGAAGCTCCTCTGTCACATTAAAAATAGTCAAACCTCTTGTATCTTATTACAAAGAAGAATGCGTCTTTAGATAGTGTGTTTAAGCATCCAACATAATGAAAGAGGATAATTTATACATCAAATAATAAGCTGCCACTTTGTTCTGTGATGTTGAATGGTGTGAAATTCATCTCTTGTGATACCTCCCAGCAGGAACTGCAGGGAATATGGATGTGAGAAGAGTGCCCTGGGTAGCAGAAGTCTGCAAAACAGCATCATCCACCAGTTTTCTGTCTGGGTGTGAGGCTCCAGCACCTCCTTTAGAGATTTCCAAGCAAAAATTTCCATATATAAGATACAGGCAGGGGATGCATGCTTAGGGTTGTCTGCTCACTTCGTTTGTTTGTAGATTCTTAGTCTGTGTTTGTTGCTGGTACCTAAGGGCCTTTCTGCCAGGTGTAAGTAATATGATGAACCTCTCTCTTATGCTGGGTCTTTCAGCTGTGCTTAGGAAGGGAACATATTCTTGGAACAAGTCTTATTTGGTCAGGAATGTGTTTTCTTCTGTTTTATCAGGAGAGCAAGATCTCGTTCATCAAAGCTGTTGCAAGGCACCACAAGGGCAAGAACATATTCTCCTTGAAGAGCATATCAGAGGATATCTCTGGAAATCAAGACTCTCCCTTATGTGGCTGACCCTATTAGCCTCATTTTGTGGGAGAATCAAATGCACAGGACGTAAGGGTTTTATTGGATACAAGAAATCTCTGGCAGCACTCAGAACAGAAGTGGGATCTGTTCACTCTTTGTTGCTGTCCCAAGACCATCATTCTTCAAGTCTAATGCTCACATATAACAAATCAAATAGAAACAGTTCATCTTGAACCCTGTCCATCGATACCAGAATTATCTGTTTCTCTATCAACCACTGTGAAATGTCCTCCCTGTCCTCAGAGTCTTTCTGCGTAACAACTTTGGCTTCACCTTATGTGACACAAACAATCTTCAGACAGCATGCCCTTGATACAACACTGCTTATCCTACGTGGCATGACAATGGCCAAGCAGCCTTTTACCATTCTCTGCTAATTTCTAGTGATGCCAGGTCTAGCTGAGCAAAACTGGTATCAGCTTTTCAGAGTTCTGGGTGCAGTGGGGCCATGAGTTGATGTTTTAAGCAGTTATTGCTACCTCCTCCTAACCCTACTGTAGTCTTGTGACCCAAAGGAAAAGCTTAGAAGATTTTTTTTTCATGGTTTGTTTTTGAACTCATTTAGTTCCCTGACCCTGGTCACAGCACTTTTGCACAAGCAGTGGTGGCTGTGCAGCAAAGATAAGAGCAGGAAAAAACAGCAAAGGGAATGGAGAGGATTGAATACCTGACACAGAATCATCATGAAAGATTGTATTGGGAAATCAAACCTCAGTGTTCCCACCTGCTTCTGAGATTTTAACAACCCTTTCCTCTCTAATTGTTTAACTGATTCCTGTAATTAAATCAAAGTAGGACAATTGTGTCTAATGTTTATTTACCTGAAACTTTGCTGCTTCTATTTCAGACCCGAAGAAAGGCTGTTATGCCTACAAGTTCCTTTGATTATATGGAGATATATATTTATTTATTTATTTATTTATTTGCTCAATGTGGATCTTGATTTAATAATAAGAAAATATTATCCCTGTCTGCCAATCTTGTCTGGACTATTTATGATGATTATGCTACTAGGTGCTGTAGAGTTACTTATTTGTCAATATCTACTCACTAATTTATTTGTTCATAATATTTTTCTTAATTTACCTGCAAGGCTGGTTTTCTTCCATCTCTATTTCTGTTAAGCAACAGATCTTCCCTTATGAAGAATGGGGGCAGACTCAAGGCCTTTGGGATGACATTGGAGGATCTGGGTAGGTCTTTTCCCAGAGCTGCTAGGAATCTCAAGATATTATGCAAATCTTATACAGTAAGATACTGAAAAATAAGCTTTACAAAGGATTAGTCAAAAGATCTTCCTCCACCTTCACACCTCAGTGCCATCTGTGCCACACAAGGAACTCCTGGGGCTTTCATAGGCCAGGGCAGGGCCTCTGTCTGTAGACAGAAAACACAGGAGAGAGGGAGGAGAAAACCATTCTTTCAGGTTTTAAATTATTCTAAATTATTATTTTTATAAATAATAAAATTATTCTTAAATTATTTTACTATTATATTATTATATTATTAAAATTATTCCTAAATTATTCTTGAGGCAAATACATACCTCTCAGCTGCAGTGAGTTTTATCATCCATTCACTCTGCTGAGTTCCCAGCAGCTGGCTATCCCTGCTCATTCCTCCTCTACTCGTCCCTCCTCTACTTGTCCTGGTTTTCAGCCCAATGGCCAGCTTGGCCATTCAATGATTTTTCAGCACCCTTTCTGGTCCTGCCACCTGATACAAGAGAGGCTTTTAGACAAAAACAGTTTAGTGGAAATACTGTCCTCTGTATTTTTTCAGGCACAAAACCAGAAGCCCCCAAAACCTTTGATTTGGGTTTGCTTTCAGAGGACATTTGCATGTCTGTAAAATGCTGTTTGAATGATAGGGTGGAGTAGAATAAATCCACATGTTGGGCAATTACCCAACTGTTAATTTTGATAAAAAGACCAGCGTTTGATTTGAAATGCACTGAAAGCATGGGAGTCACCAGCCACATTCAGCATGTACCGGAGCAGTCATTCCTTTAACTTTAGAGGAGCTGTTTTATCTCAGCACCCCAGGAGTGAGCAAGTGGAGGAGCCATGTCAAATGCGAAATAAAAATGAGCAATGCCTATAAAAGAGAGATATCATGAGAATCTGCCACTTGGGAATAATGAAAGGCTCGAGCAGGTTGCGCTGATTGTGCAACCTACTAGAGGCCTGTCAGCTTTGATAACAATGGCAGCCATCAATTCCTGTAAAAATGGCAACAGCATGAATTGGAAATTGTGAAGCACCATTTAGGGTCGAAATGAGATTTTCTTCAGAATGCATTTGTCTGCATGTTCCCACTCACTTGAAAAGCTCTGGACAGATCAGAAGGAACGTGAAGTAGCCAGGGTTGCAAGGTTGTTGGTTTTTTTTTTTTTATTCCTCCTTCATACAAAGCAGTTTTAAATGCCAAGAGCTTTCACAAAACAACAGCAGTTTCAAATCTGCCAAAGGGCAGTTTAAAAGTGAAAGGTATTCTCTTTAAATTACCTTGGAAAATGATACATGTTATGAAAGGGGTTTACTTTTTGGAGTGTTAAAGAGATACCAAAAATCCAATTTTATTGTCAGATTACTGAAGCAGGCAGTGGCGGGGAAAGAGCTGCGTAAAATTGCCTGAGCTCCTCTTTATACCCCACATATGCCTACTTGCCTTTCACGGAGACCTACAAGGATGAAGCGGACTGGATTGAAATAAAGCTGTGACTGTTTGGAAAGTCTTTTTTTCTTTTTTTTTCTTTTTCTTTTCATTCTTTTTTTTTTGATTATTCAAAAAAGAGGTCAAAACTTCCACGAATGGTACATATTAATAATGGTGAGAGCACACAGCTTGAGGCAATGCTGGTCAAACTTTCTGGAGAGACAGCAGTCATGAGCAATTTTTGTATTGTCTAAAGGAAAGTTGAGCCAGAAGAAGAAAAGTCTGTGAGTTTTCGTGCCTGATTCTAGCTACAGTATTTTGGATGTGGATTTTTGTATGTTTTATATCCCCCCCAACCCTTTGTTGTAATGAAAGGGTTCTTTTAATTTTCATTTTTCTAAACACTTTCACACCTATTATTCCCCATGGGAAAGAGCAAATCAAGTTGGCCTCTCAAATGTACCTCTTAAGATTGGCTGGATGGAAAATAACAGCACAGGCCTTTAAAATAAAATAAAATAAAATAAAATAAAGCCTGGAATCTAAATAGGATGAACATAATTGTTGCATTCAGTGCAAACCTTGGGACTGATTTTCTCCCAAGACAAGCAGTGAAATGTAAGCCAAGGGATGGGTTCATTCATATGCACTTTATATGCAATAGAGGCTCTTTCCTTATAACTCCCAAATCTATTTTCTTTCTTTTCTTTGTTCTTGAATCTCTTTTGATCTGTCAGAGAAAGAAGAATTGGTAAAAGGAGGCTACATCCTGAAGAGCCTAGCACACTTACTGTCCAGCCAGCAGACTTTTCTCCCTCTGAAACTGCAGAAGGCTTCTGCCTTCTCTTCCAGGCCAGACTAGCCTGTGACAGCTTTGTCCCCGTGGCTGGAGATGATGCTCATCCACCCCAACCTAAATGTGACAGCAATGGATGTTGCCCTCATCCAGTTTTTAAGAGACGAATTCTAACTCAGGTAAAGCCGAGGGCTCCCATGGGGCCGATCTGGCTCCCATGGGGCACAGTGCTCCACTCACTGATGCCAGTCCTGCAGCGAGCACCAAGTTATCACAGAGGTAGAACTGGGAAGCTTTTTCCATCTCTCCATCCAAACTTCTTGAAAACAGAACGCCACGAGGCACTCTTCCTCTCAGAAAGTCCCTTTTCAGGCAGGATCAGATCTCATGGCCTTTTCCTATCGGACCGCCTGCTGTGTTCCCCAGCTCTGGCCTTTGACCTATGCAAAGTCACAAGGCCTGGTGGGAAGTTTTTAAAGCTGAAGGGCCAAGGTTGGCTTTGTGATCTCTTCGAGCTCCAAGACTTGCCTTCAAGGGACAGAGACTGCAGCACTACCCTGTGTGAAATACCCCGTGTCCTTACAATCCGGGATATTGCAAATAATCGTTATGAAAAAAACAGCTTCAGACAGCAACTCACTGCTGGCTTTTAACTTGTGTTTTCCTTGCCAGCTTAGGTTTATACAAACGCACTGGCCTTTACCAGAGAATGTTAAATCAGAACGACTGACAAGGGAAAAAAAAAATATTTTTTTTACACTTCCCTTTGTTTCTTGCTTGCTTTGCTATTTGAACTCCAAAATTCTTTCATCAAGTAGGCTGCAAATCTGTGTATTCTGAGTATGAAGTGCACATAGGCACACATACAAAGTTTGAGTCCATTGTATCTGTCAACTGCAGTGGGCTCTTTTCTCCTGTGCTTTTTGGAGACGGCTGGGGACTGTGTTCTCCAGCCTCCAGAGAAGTAAGCAGTGATGTAGCTGAGATAACATATTCAGCCTAAGGGGGATTGAAAACTTTTTGGGAATTTGTCACATTAGAAAACTGTGTTAAGAGAATGGAAAGTTTAAAAAGCCAAACACACCAAAATAAGGCATTATGTCCTTCTTAAAAACAAATCCTAATTTGCCATCATATTGAGAATAAGGACACACTTGCTAATTCTGGGACTGTATAAAGGTCTTCTCTTCACAGGATCCAAGTCTCATTACAGACATAAAATGAACAGTGCTCCTGGAGTGCTCAGTAGTGGTACATATCTAAGGAATATCTGTACACACATATATGCACATGAGTATCTTCCCACCACCAGAAGCTCTGATTGTACCTGCTCTTTGAAAGCAAAGTTTGTCAAGAGAAGTTTCCAAGGATAAACACAGCTCGCTGCAGGAAAATGGCATTCATGATTCATATCAGTGGCAAAATTGCTTCAGCTTGAGGGACTGGGGGCACAAAGGGGCCATTCCCTCAGGTGGGATAGTGAAAAGCAAGATATTTGACCATTTGTGACTTGCCAGAGACTTTACTTTTGAGGACCCATGGGCTCTCAGCCTCCCTGATTACTTGCTGTTCCCAGCCTGCAGCTGTGGCTGAAGCAATATTTTCCCCATCCTGTTTTATCTTCAGATGCTGGCTTTTCAGTCATACCATGTGTAGGTAACAGATGCTTCTCTTTGTGGTGAAGAATATGTTTGGCCAGGTAGAGAGGGCAGCCTTGGAGGAAAGATCAGCATCTCTTCCAAACAGAGCTCTTGGGGAGCATTTGGGGCCAGCTGGAGCCTGGGTACCCACCTTACGGGAAAGCCCAGAGAGGCTCAAATGGCAGAGATGGGTCTAGGGGAATTCACACAAGTGAATGCATTGGGCTGTAACAGGGGCTGTCAGCGCAGCAGTGACGGCAAGACATTTGTAGAAGCTAGGGACACATGCTTGTGCTGCTCTGGTTGGAGTTGCATATTGCAGCCTTTCCCAACACATCTCAGTATACCCTGGGTGTCCTGTGGTGTGCTTCAGTTGTCCCTTTCAGGTCACGGAGTGATGCAGATTCAGCTCCCTTCCTCTGCCAAGAGATTTCTATTAATTTTCATCAACTCCATAAGCCATATTTTGGTGATTCATTCCCACTAGAATCAAAGGATTTAAGTTTCCCTTCGGCCCTCGCTTCCTCATTTGTCAGCCTGCGGTGGCACTGCGATAATGAACGCATTAGAGGCTGGGAGAAGTTCACACTCTTGCTGGATGCAGAAGGCTGGCAAAAGCTAATTTTGGCAGGCCGGGAAACAAAAGCCTTGAGAACAGCTTCAGGGCACGTGGTACACTGCTCACCCATCTTTGATATTCCACTTCCATCATCGTCACAAAGAAGTAATCGATTAAAAATTAATACTCCAGCTCCAAGGTAGCAGTATTATTTCCTAATAAGTTTCTTGCCAGCCACTGCAAGGCAGTAAATCTGACATGACATGGTCATAAGAAAAAAAAAATATTAAATTTCACCTTTTTTTTTTAATGCCTGTTCAGAATTCACCCTCATGCTTGTGGAAGTTTCCAGGTGTGGATAATCTTGCCCATCCTTTTTAAGCAATGTGAGGAGCACTAGTGAACAGCTAATTGCAATATTTGGCCTGATGAAGCCTTTGCAGTGTTTGGCAACACCCACATCATTAGAGACCCCTCTTTCCTCTAGGGCACTTAAGCCTGTTCATCACATCACCATATACCCACCTCCTTAGCACTTTTGTGCTAAGCCCTGACAGCTTTAGAAGGCTAAATCTGAAGTGGAGAAAGATCTCATACCTGGGGTTACCAGCAGGTTCCCCGTTCAAACACTCTTACTCAAAATTTCCTCACCAACACCATTCATAATCCATAACATAATTTCACCCCTCTGTTTCTCTTCCCTAATGTCTCATCCTTCCCACAGAAAAATGATGCTGGGAGCTGATATGTTCTCACCCCAAAAGCTTGGTGTTGACAGCTACAGCAGTGTTTATCTCTTACTAACTCTGTGCCACCCCCAGATTTAAACTCCGCAGTACTTGCATGGACTGACTTACCTGCCATGGACTCAGTGACCCAGTGCTTGGCATCTTTAAGCCATTTGCCAAGTGTGAGCAGACTCTGACCACCAAAGGGCATTTCTAGCTGGAGAGGGGATTTAGCAATGCAAGGAAGAAACAGCTGCAGTCAAATAAAGAAAATATCGATGTCCATTATGAGCTGAAAAGTCTAACCATAACCAATAAAGTTCTTCTTCTCCACAGCCTAAAAATATTTGTTTTTAGGATTAACTCATAGCTAGTCAACCTTCTTGCCTTCATCCCTTTAATGTTTAATACAAGATATTAAAGCAGAAAGCAACGCCCTCAGCTCTTTTTCAAGAAACACTGTGAGGTAAAGTATATCATAATGTGTCTCTTGATCTTTTCGCCAAGGGAAGCTTTCCTCTCTTTCCTTCATAAACCTTCGTGGTAAACTGATACTGCCGATGACCTCCTGCTCTCTGTTGGACTGACTTTATCATTTTCTCCGTGTAATTATTATTTTTGCCATGGCCTTTGTGCTCTGAGGTTCAGTCCCAAAACTCCCAACAACCAACAATACCTATGTGTGCAGTTCCTTTCTGGAGAAAAGTGCTGGAGATCTTTGTTCAGCTCCAATACCAGGCAGAGGATAAGATGGAAGAGGAGAAACCATCCCACACCTTTTGGGAGAGCCCTGCCCCTCGCATGAGTGCATGCGCACACACCTGGTGAACTCCTTCATCCAACAGCACTGTGGGCTCCACCCTGGCTCCTGTTCCATGCTGGAAAGTGGCAAAGCTGAAAGCAAAGACAACCAAGGGCAGCACGAGCACCCGGCTTCCCAAGTGACAGCTGAGCCGCAGCAAGGCAGCACGCTGAGCCCAGGCCCCCCGTCACTCAGCCCTCTGCCTAAACCACAGGGCTATTAAGCTAATAGGCATTAGTGTATGATTTTTCCCACAGGAGCATTTATTTCCTTGTGTGGTTAACAGCTCTGTCTTGTATTTCTCACTGCCATTGCTGTGTTGGCATTCTGCAAATCTCCTTATTTGTTGTTCTTTGCCCTTTCCTCTTGGGTTTCTATCTGCTCTGGGATTGAGGTAGACGGAGGCGTATTTCCTCTTGCCTGCTGCAGTAATGATGTTTGCCATGAGAGAAAGGGTTTGATCAGGGAAAAGGAGAGGGGGAGGATTTAGAAGGAGAAAAGCAGCAAAAGGAACATGAAGGAAAAGCAGCTCAGACAGAGAGGAGAGATTGAAAATGTTGATTTGACATCTGATGCTTCAGAGAAATTCTTGGCCATGTCTACTAAACAGGAGCCTTTGCGCTTCCTCTCTAGCAGCAGCAGAAGCAGCACAGCAGCAGAGCTGTTCTGCAGAAAGTCTACAGAATCCCTCATCCACCAAAAAAAAAGAAGGAAAAAAAAAAAAAAAGCAAATCTTATCTCTACACTGAAGGATAAAATGCCCTGCATGGATTTTGCAGGATTGCAAATCCTACAAAACTGCTTGGCTCCATTTTACACATTACTACTTCTCCCCATTCTTTGTGCTCTGCCTTTTTTTATTTCAAGCCAGAGAGTCTCCAGTGCCTCGACAAAATATCCCTGCTGGTTTGTGCTTAGGTGAGGTGAATACAGAAACAGAAAGTGAGTCTTCTCTCTCATGGAGCCTTTTCCCCTTGGGCAACACCAGGTTTGGCTCCTCATAGCCACAGGGTTGTAGAAGACAGGTCTGGAAACAGGTGAAGATGGTCATCCACCACCATGACCAGCTCTGCCTGGGCACTGCTGACATTCTGCTTTATAAGCACACTGTTTCACCCCCTTATGGCTCAGGGTTGTTACCCCACAGTTCAAAGAGGAAATGCAAGGGGAAAGCAGGTGGCAGGGGAAGCCTCTGGCTGCCTGAAGAGCAAAAGTCATGATTCAAAAGCCAACTAGCTGTCTCGGGCATTGCAAAGGCTTGGGGAAAGTCCCACGTTGCCTAGTGGAGATGTTTTTCTTCCCAAATCAACAGAGATTCACGGATATTTCAGGCTTTAAATCTGTCACTGCACCAGAATAGGATATTGCCTCTGAGACTGGAATAATCCTGAGTGATGCATTACAGAGGGGAAGCAGGCAGCTCTATATACATACTCACTCATGCACCATGCCACACAGCAGGACGCCTGCAACAGGACACCTTCCTGAAGTTCCCTCCTACAAAACTGACAGCCACTGTAAATGGGGATGTGTTTGGATTTATGATTCATATACAGATATATAAATGTATTTCTGTATCTCTTTATATATCCTGAGGGCTGCATTATTTCCATCTGGCAGCCCTTAGGACAAATACATGTGCTTTTAAGCACACGGGCCACAGGTTCCACATAAACTGCACAGAGCATGCACACAGCAAATCTGCTGTTCATGGGAAATGGAACTGTACAACACAGGCACTGTAGGTCAGACCACAGTGAAAATCCAGGAAAAATAAGGCAAATTCTGAAAATCAACCTGAATGGTGATTTCTGGACAGATAAAGTGGACATGCCTAGGAAAAAAATGTGGTGTCCCATGGCCTTCTTCCCTGTCTATACAACTGTATCTAACTAGCTAGGAAGGTAGATAATATTAGATAGATAAATAAATCTCATAGATAATAAATTGCACAGGAAAATAAATTGAACATATTTAGCAGGCAGATTTTGCATCCGTACCTCATCTGTTTGAAGTTTCTCAAATGCATGAAGCACTGGCTGTCATCCCTGGGAGACAGGACAATGCTGAGAGCACAGGTGAAACAGCAACCAGCACACCAAACAGCTGGGTCCATACAGACACTTGTGCCACCACCATCTCCCAGCCAGGTGGTGCAGAGTGTCCCTAAAAGGCTGCGCTTTCCTTTGGGAAAGCTAACGACTGGTGGCTTGGCTTTTTATACTGCTCCTTTCCGATGCTTCCTACAGCTGTAATACATTTTTCCTTTCTATCAGTTGTAGCGGAAACGTGTGTTTGGCATGTGCAGTCACTCCGAACACAGAAAATAGAAACAGCCATCTCTTCCTACAGGGCAGTGATTTTATATTGCCAGATGTGCGCCCAAACTCAGCCTTGCCATTAAGCCACTTGAATTCCAACACACTGTGACTGCAGAGAGGTGTTACCCAACAGGGACTTTGTCAGTGTGCCCTTAATTAAACCCAGCGTGGCAGGGCACAGCTTTCTGCAGTTTGCATCCGTGTCTTTTTCACGTGAAACCCCTGGTGCTCACTCTAGGGATACAACTCTGTGCATCAGCAAGAAACAGATATCAGCCCAGGGAATGGTTCAAACCACAAGGCAGCACTGCCACCCTGAGCTGTTCCTGCAGATCTGCAGACCTGAAAGGTGGAGCTGTTGGGCTGACAGCGAGAAATCAGCATAAGGCAACAGGATCTTTGTGTTTCCTGGCTTCAGCAGCAGCTCCTGTAGCCATAAAGAAAGCTGTCAAACTCCTTCTGGCTTTCCTCTCCACATCACCTTTGGATTACACCGCAGATGGTGTGAGACCCCAGGAATGATGCTTCAGTGTCCATGTACTTTCAGCAATGTGGATGTACTCAATGGCCTGGCTACTCACAATTTGCAGACTCTTAGGTGTCTGTAGGTTGGGTTGTTTCAGAGTCCTGAGCAGGGAGTGTGCCCCCCTACATGTATGCCACTCGTTCAAAGTCATCCCAATACCACGCATCTAATACTGACATGGCTGGTCTCCTTCCCTCTGAGGGTACATGTGTATGACTGAATGCTCATGCATGTGGACTTATGTGATATTTCAGTTGCATAGATCATGTGGCCAAACAGGAATGTAAACTGGATGATTAGAGTTCACTTTACTCCATTGATACCCAAGAAAGCTGAAGGGGAGCGGGTCTAAATCTGTTTAGAACCGGATGGACCCGACAAATCTAACTTCTGCTTTGTAGTGTGACTGCTCTCCTGTTTTGTGCGAATACATGGACTTAAGAGGGCATGGAGGTGTCATCTGAACATGGGAGACTTCACATCTCCTTTAAGCTCATGGAACAACTCAAACAATTTCTGTCCAGATATGGTACAATTTTCCACCCCACACTTAACCCAGCCCACCTTGCTTTATCTGTGCTAATTGGCTCACTTCTGTCAATGAGGACAACGTTGTCAGGTCTACACCAGACATCTACCACCAGAGAAAAGGTATTTTAACACACAGGTTCCTTTCCTCCCCTCTCCTGTGCACTGGACTGCTAGGTTTAGCTGTAGACATTTTCTAAAATAAGTTTCTATGGTGAATTAGATGTACGTCATTCCTAACATCCAAGTCATATGTCAACCAGACATTGCACCCATATCTGCGCTGTCTAAACAGAGCTGTCAGGTGTCAGCTGTAACAGCAGTCCATCAGTCCAGATTCCCTGGTTGCTCTGCACAGGCAGAAAGTGAAGAGGAATTGGAAATCTGGCAGAGATAAGATTGCCTTAACTCCAGCTGGGATGAAGGGGAACTACCCCAGGGACCAGGGGAACATCGCTGTCTCATAGTTGAACAAGGTGTGGACAGACTATCCTCCTGCTCAAGCAATACTCGTAATTATTTCTGTTGTGGCTGCTCCCAGAGTCCAATCATTATCGGGAATGAATACAAGAGTTTTTATGAAGGTGAAGTTTGAGCAGGGTCCTGCTAAGAACTTCCCACGCTCAATAAGAAAGAAGCAGAATAAAGTTCTTGAGGGAAGCATCTTTCAGGGGCATGGGTAGGTTTTCTCTGCAGCCGCCTCCACACACAATCAATGGCCATTCGGTCAGGAGAAACACCAGGTTTACTGATACCCTTCTTCCAGGGCCACTCTTCATGCACCCTGCCCTGCTCACAACCTGCCTTATGCAACTTCCCCGCTTCCAAGAGGCCTCGATATAGCCACACTGCTTCCAGGGGACCTGGCCACTTCCCAGGGATGATTTTACATTCTTACTCACAGGGGCTGAGCTGTTTGGAAGGAAGAAATACACCCTTGCACAAGGGGTCAGCAATACATACAGGTTCCCTGAAGGACAGTTCGTGGAGCCACAAAAATACCCTGTCTGCAGTATCCTGTGCAATACCCAGCACACTGGACATTTAGACTGAATTCAGGAGCAAAAAGAATGATATTCTTTAAAATGCACAGGTCACTGCCTTAAATTTGTCCTTTTATACGTGCCTGATTTGATCAGCGCCTTTGCTATCTTTCACAGCATGGCTATAACCAGTCTTGCGGCTTTCACTCACCACAGGGTTTTGCAAAGGGACTACATTGGACCAGCAGCCCAGGCACTTTTACACCACTGAAATTTGTTTTGTCACAGAGTCCATTATGAGGAAACGGTGCTGTGCTGCAAAGCACCTCTTTTGTACCCCTGTAAAATCATATAAATCTACCAATCTCACTGCCGGGAACAACTGCAAACAGGCTAAGGGACTTCTGCGGGAAGCCGAGGCTATTAAGTGCTACCGACTGGACTTTAAAACACAGGCCACTGCTGGTTCTTTTAAACTCTGTGTTAATGACTGCAACATACTCTCCCCAGCTCCTCATCTCCCTCCTTTTCATTGGAAAAAAGTAGCCTTGTCTCCTATCTTTTGCTGTAAAACCAGCCCAGCTATCATTATCCCCTGCCCTCTGTCATCTGATGGCCAGGCCACACTCCTGGGGCTGACTCAGCCTCAAATAGCAAAACTTTTATCCTCTGAGGTGCAGGCATCACAACTTGCTTCCTTGTAGCATGAAAGCAGGAGCGAAAACACAAAGCTGGCAGCTGTAGGGCTTTATCCTAATTGCAGAGCTCATTTCCCCAGCTAAGATGTGGCCTGTTAGCTTTCCTCCATCCCAGCACATAGACCAGTGACACCTGCAAGACGATTTCCAGCCACAGCATGAGGCTAAATGTGGAGACCGTGCCTTTTACTGGGGATCTGCAGCCTCCCTCCTACTCTGGTGGGTTTTTTCCCCCAAGCCCAGAGCTGGGCTGAGACACTGCAGAGCTGAAAGCTGCATGGGACACTTGTGTTGAAGAAAGACAGCCATGACATGCCAGCAGCCCCAGGATCATAGCAAAAGCCCCGCAGGCAGTAGTTTTAAATCCTACACAAGCTGCAAAAGAACTGCCTGTAAGTGAGGACTCACCTTTGTCAAAGCCCAGCTCTCAATTCAGCTATGTCTGTGGTTGTAGCAAGAGAAGAGCGAGATCTAAATGTTGGAAGCAAGAATCAAGTCTGAAAGATACCAGAAGAGGAGGATGCCACTAGTTTTCTGTGTCTGACAGCTGAAGACTGGATTAAAAAAAAAAAAAAAAAAAAACTTAATGTCACATGGGGCCGTTATGGAGGTCCGTGGCCATCAAGGGCAGGTTTTGCACGTGCCCAGTCAAGCTGAGTCCTGGCAAGGGGCTGGACTTTCCCCTGCAGACGTGAGGAATGGGACAGATGTAAAATCTTCCATAACAGAAAACCACATTTTATCCAAGCATCTAAAGGAGACCGATGTGTTGGTAACTCTTGATAGAAAACAGACACAGTGGCAGTCAAAACCTGTTTAGGGACTAAATAGCACTTTGGGTCAGAGAGCTTAAAGCCAGCATCAGCCAGCACCAGGCCCCCTCAAGGGCCTGGTTCTCCATAATTTCCTGTCACCACACAGCCTGTCTGGGGGATGGTGAAGACCAAAGTCAGCTCTCCTCAAGATTGCTCCAGCTGAACTTTCCTTCCGGATCCATCTACTCTTGCTTGTATATGATCTCTAAGACTTCAAAGGCATCTGATCCAAATCCCTTTTCAATGGCATGGCGTTCATCAAATTATACATTTATTTTGTTTACTCTCCCTTAGCATGAAATATTTTTGTAGTTGCCAGCACTCCATGACACCAGGTATATGACCAACATTTCTTCTTACAAATGGGGCTTTCCAGAAGCATCTCAGCAGCATACCAAAATGCCCATTGATTTCAGTAAGATTTAGATATGGAGGCTTCTCAGGCATTGTCAATCCCCTTAGGCACTTGTCTGAATCTTCCAGCACCTAAGCACCTTTGAAAATCCAATCCAAACACCACACTGCAGCCTCTCACTAGGATGTCTGAATTGTTTCATAATCGGCATGAAAAACCAGCAGCCTCCATGCAATTATCCAGCTGACAGCTGCTTCCACTACAGCAGTGCTAACATTTGCATGAGTGAGTATCAAAGTGGGACAGCTTTTGTGCATCGGTACAGGAATATTTGGCCAGAAGACGACTAAGCAGCCTATGAAAGCTGATGCATGTCACAACACAGATAACAGAAGGTGGTTTCCAAGTATGATGAAATGGATTCATTCACCCTTTTTTCCCCTATTTTCTTTGGCTTTTTTTTTTCCTTTTCCTTTTTTTTTTTCCACTTGAGCAATTGCTTAGAGACAGTCTCACACCTGAAAGCAGGCAAAGCAGAGGTGCTTTAGGACTGCTATTGCTGTGGGACCCTGCATGCTGTGAGAAGCAGTGGTGTCTCAAAGACTTACCATGGCTGCCTGTCCTGCAGAGGAAGGCTGCTGAAAAATTGCTCTTTGCTACCATTGTGCCAATGTATCCCCTCACCTTTAGCCACAGAGAGCATAATTTTGACATCTACAGTTCAAGATCTTTCTGCTGAGCAAGCAGAATGGTTTGCACTAGTCCTGACCATAAAAATAGCTCCTCAGTTTTAAAAATTAGACTGAGTCTACATCCTTTAAGGTCAGCAGTGCTCTGCTGGGTTTTCGAAACATTCGAGTCCCTGGTCACACCATGTCTCTGGTCCCATGTAAAAGTTTCTTAGATATAAAATAGCAGCATTCACAGACGTATGGAGAGCCAAGCAGGAATGTCTCAATGCCATCTGTGCATGGTGCATCATGCATACACAGAGAGGAAGCATTGCAATCACTACAGCCTCTGTACAGAATAATGCACCCACTATAGCTAATAGTTTAGGACGCACTTTATTCCTTCAGTGACAGCATCATTTACACACCCACACATTAATAAAATGGGGGCTATGGGAAGAACCATTCCTCTGCTTGTACAAGTGCTTTCACTGGTCCTAAATAAGGCCTTCCAGGAGTTAAAGAGCAACAAAACAGCAGAAAGTTCAAGTGGGAATGAAGAAAAGTCATTACAGATTTAACTGGCTGTGTAAAACTCCCAAAGCTTAGAATTAAAAGCTTTTAAAAAGCTTTGGTAAGACACACTGAATCATCAAAATTTAAAGGCAGAAATATCGCTAAGGAGATGTTACCCAGACCTTTAGCTCAATAATGGAGAAAGAAGTGGGGCAGGAGGGGATTTAAAAAAAAAATTAAAAGAGAAAAATCCCTTCAAAGCCACTGATAGACTTGGGCTGGTCAAGTTACTGCTAACAGTATTTCTGAATGGCTGTAAATCCCACACTTAATGTGCAGTGTGGAGTATGAGGGAAATGTACAACTGGAAATTACACAGGAAGTCGCTTGGATGTGCTGGACCACCACACAGTTCCCTTCCAAGCAGCTTATCTTATTATTAAGATAATCATACATTTTCCTCCCACCAAATGCCCATTCCTTTCTTCTCCAACATCTCTTATTCCATTTCTCCTGGTACTCTGTGCCTACTCGCAGTCCTCATGTATCTTGTTGGTGTTTGTATGTAAAGCCACCTGTGGTTTTGGCTCCAAACTTTGGCTCCTACCTTTCATAAAAAATTAAATTTTGTTATAGGAAAAGCACTGCTCTGACCATCCCCCTGTAAACTGGAGATTTCCATATTCTTGCTAATTCCTGCACATCAGAATAACAGAGGATTAAAGATAATACACTTTATTTTCATGCTTCAGCTATTAACAATAAAATCATGAACACATTTGTGCAGCATTTAAAACTGACTACGGGCTTAACCCAAAACCAGATGGAATCAAATAGATCCTATTATCCTATTTGTTTTGGATCACTTTTTTAATCCAAGGGCCAAAGGCAGCTGTGGACACTGGAGGCTAAGAAGGCCTGCCTGGGCCTGGTGGTGGTTGTGGCTCTGAACGCTGGCTTTCATTAATTTTTCCCTGTCCTTTCTTGTTATTTAGCCTAGTAAACATAAGTATTATTGCATTTCAGGTCTGGGTATATCCTTCGTGAAATTAAGAAACAAGCCTCAAAGAGAAGTAGAGGTACAAACAGCCCCAGTTTTGCCACCTGAAAAGTCTCCATAGGAAACTTTGTCTTTGGGGCATCCTAATCCTTATGAAAACCTCAGGGTTTGGTCATTTCTTTTTCTGGCTATTTTAATATGATCACATTTAATTGAGCAGACAATTGCATTTTCTTTCCCTTTGGATTTCTGTACTCTTGCTAGGCCCTGCAGGGTTTCCTCCTGCTGATGGAGGTAAAAATGGTGCAGGCCCAGAGGCCTTCTCCTGAGGAGTGCTCCTCTCGCAAGCCAAGGAAAGCTGCCCAGCACTCCTCCAGCTGCGTCACCTTATGTCAAAACAAGGTGATTCAACACAATCTTACATTTTCGTAGAATTTTACCAGCTTTGCTGAGAACTTTTGTAGTAAAAATGTTATGGTCTATAGTGCTTGGGGTTTTGACAGTACAAGTTTCACTTCCACAATAGCATCATGTAATTAAAATAAGGTAACAGACATTTATAATAAAATGGAAGAGATAAAACAGGAAAATAAAGAAAATAGGAGTTTTGTGTTTGGCAGAATGATATTTTGTATCAGTTCATTGAAACTGAATTTTAACTTTTCATCTCAGTTTGCGTTTAAGGCAAATTTGGAAGGATCAGGCTAGCCCACAAGTAGAAAACTGCTTTCTGTTGTCTCCAAACCATATCCACTCCTGCAACACCTCCATCACCCAGAATTCTTCCAATCCAGACAATAATGGCAGGGGAAGACCCCAGTTTTGGCTTTTCCCCAAACTTCTAGCATTAACAAACAATTCTTATGGATTGAGAAAGTTGCAGTTCCTGCAAAGGGACTTGGAAAATACACACACAGCTCTCTGAGTCTGCTCCTGAGGCCTCTTCACATAATTTACGTCCTTTGGCTTGCAACGAGCCCTTATGCAGATCCCATGCAAAACCCAAATAAGATGATGTTAGTGAAAAGCTTCAGCACCGATGTGGATACAATCAAGTAACAGCACAGGAATCACACCTGAAGGGAGGAAGCCAACAACTCGGTCTAGTTTCAGGCAGAGAAGACTTCACGGCTGTCCCACACAGGCATCAGGAAGCCATTTGTTTATGCATTATTATTATTTATGATAAATGAAGTGTGCTGTAAACCTAAGGCCAGAAGAGGCTGTGCAGATGGAGTAAGATGCTCCTCAGATGGCTGCTCTGGGGAGACTGAAATGTTTTTGCAGAGCTAATTGCCTCATAAATTGGTTTTATTCTCCTGGCTGAGTCTAATGTCTTCTTTTAAAGTTAATAAAAAGAACTCAATTTGCTGATTGTTCTGGACTCAGTACTAGCAAAAAGAGCACTCAGGGACTCTGGAAGGACCCAGACAATTCCTCAAAGCCATTGCAGCCTGGATGCTAAGTGGTGACAAGCAAGGTGTTCCCTGCTGCTCCTTAATCTGCTTTCCAGGGACACTGACACACTGGGCGCCATGGGTATCCCCACAAATGTCTGTAGGGGAGAGATCACAATTGACAGCTTCCTGCAACATACCCCAGGGCTTGGGGATTAAGAGAGCAGAGCACACACGTGTGCCAAAATACTATCAGCAGGCATGAGAGAAACTGGAGTGTCACAGCAGCACTAAAATCCCAGCCTAGCCTCACGCAGCTTGGTGCGCAGCATTGTGGCCTCTTCACACACTTCCATTTCAGTCAGATAACTGGCACCCCAGTGGGCAGCCTGCCCCTCAGATAACTAGCACACCAGTTAGAGATCGATGCCCAAGCAACTCTACAACGATTTGTCAAATGGGGCCCATAGAGTTACGCATACAACCAATGCTCACTGACAGAAACCCACAGGCCGAGGCCAGGAGAATGGAAACACCAGCATCCACTTTGTGGCCCTGGTTGGGGCAAGCTGCACCCAGTGTCTGGTCCATATCCCAACATCTAGAGCGTGAGCCCCTCACAACACAAACTCCCTGCCGTTATAGCCAGAAAGAAAATTAACTCCTTACCCAGTGCATGCCTGAATGCAATTCCCAGTGAGACGACATGATCCAGACTTTAAAATCTGTGAACCTTTCACTTGTTTACAGTATTTCTTCTTTTCTGGTGAACAAACCTATCTCAGCTGGGGGAAAAGAAGCGCCAAAACCCTCTGTCACAGCAATGCTCTGAGCAATAACACGAACTGGTTCAGAGTGGGGTCATCTTCTGAGGGGACACTGGGTCAATTGCCAGCACTGCCAGGGCTTTCCCTCTTGCTTTAGATGCCCAGATTTCACCCAAATGCAAGCGTTGATAGTAGGGAACAGTGACTAACTGTTAAGTTAACCTTAAATTAAATGATTTCGACAGTACATTAACAGCAGGAGGGGTTGGTTAGTGATGGCGCAGAAAAGTTTTCAACAGGCTTCTGTGAGGAGGAAGATTGCCCCCCCCCCAAACATTGGAAGGGTCAGTTCCTCTCCTAGTGCTGAATACAGAGAATTCAGCTCTGACGCTGAGCTTAATTAAATAGAAATATGAAGTAAGAAAGGCTAATTAGATAGAAATGCAGAGTTACAGGATGTGAATGCTGATTAACCTAATAATAGACAATAATGCTGTTAAAGGGAATTAAATGGTTTGTTCAATGGATGGAATGATCTATAATATATAATATATAAAGTACTTAACAGTAAACATTTAATTGCCAACTTCAGTTGCATTTTTCTGTACTGTGCAGAATAGTGTTTCATGTAAGATTACTGGATAGGAACAATTCACAGCCCTGCAAAAAGACAATGCCTGTATCACATGGGAAAGAGCAACAGCATCTGCTTTGCAGAAAGCCTGAGACACAGCTAGCAATACTGGAAGCTGCCAGATAAGGGAGGGAAAAACTAAATAAAATAGCTGTCCTGCTCTGGCACATCACTACCTCTGTGGGCAGGACATGCAGCCTTCCCCACGTGTCTGCCCATAGGAAGGAGGGCTTGGGAGGCAGATGAGCACTTCCACACTTCACAGGATGGCTCCAGGAGCAACTTGCTGAGGCTTTAGGAAGGTGACCACTTGTCACAGAGAGGCGAAGCCAGCCTCTGGTGTGGGTTGTGGGGAAAGCTCTTAGAGGGCTGAAGGCACCTCTGGTTAGTGTGATCCTTCATGTGACCAGTGAGAGAGAAGCTGTGGCCCAGTGGATAAAACACCCTGCCTGCTCCCATCATGGATGCTTTCAGCATGAGATTTTCTCAGATTTCTTAAGAGGGGACAGATATTTTGCATGCTTACAGTGTTCATCAGGTGTCCAGGACGTTTTGTATTGAGGTGGGGGACTCAGATTTAGTGAGCGCCTTTGTGCAGCAGGATTGCTGCATACCTAACCACAGCATCACCTTCAGTGGCAAACACACCATATTCTGCAAAATCAATAGTAAGGACGTTTCTGGCAGCCTCTAATAGAATTGAACAGTAGATGTAAGAGAGGGGGAGTCACACCAGCAGGCCAGCAAATAAACAGTCCTCTTTGATCTCAGAGGCTCACACAGAGCTCTGAACTGGAGATAGGAAAAAAAGACTAGCATAGGATGCAAGGCAACAGGCTTGCACTGCTCCTCTCACTGGCACACAGGCAGCACTGGTCCATCACATTCATTTCACACCTCAGACTGTGTCACATGGAGCATACGATGTGAGCGTGTGCAGTTTAATACCTTGCACTCCTGCTAGAGCTCTTCTTTCCGCCACCACACTGCATGCAGCTGGGAGGAGATCATCTGTACTTGGTGGAGCTCAGCCCCTGCCTGAAAGGGTCACCTGTAGAGGGGATTGATTCACCCCACTTGGATTTCCAAAACCAGTCTTGCTCACACACCCTTGTTACTGCATGGCTTTACCACCCCAGGTGCCTGGCACCTCCTTTTTTGTGTGAATTCATGAGGAAGAGCCCAGGCAAGCAGAGTGCACACAAAGAAACTGCTTAGCCTCGGGAAGCGTGTGTGCTCCCAAATGCAGGCAGGACATGGGATAAAGCCACTGCCAGGGAAAGAGAAGCTGGTACAAGACCATGCCCTGGCCAGAGAGTGATGCAGTAGCTTAGGCTTGGAAAAAAATCACCTCTGACTCCGATTTCTGTGCCCCTGTGGTTGTGACCTTCAGTTTTTCACTGTTTACCACGGCACCATGTTGTTTACCATCTGCTGGGGGCCTTCATGCTGACCACCCTCCTCTCCCCTGCTCAAACATCAGACCTCCAGCTTAAATGCACCTGTAGTCAAGCAACACAGATGGGGATTTCCAAAAACAAACAACGGAGAGAGTTGGGTACCTGGCTTCAATAACTAGCAACCCCCCAACAGATCTATCCCCCTGGATTTGGAGGAAAAAAAAAAAAAAAAAAAGAACTCACAAAATGCCCGTCAGCCACACAGTGAAACAGCTTGCAGATCCTCCCCACTGCTCCCGGCAGCTGGCTGCCTCCCAGCCCAGCGATGAGCGATGCCAACTCCATTACCTGCACCACGGGGCCAAGGGGAGCAGGCCGGCCATTAGCTGCCCGTGATGAGCTAATTAATCATGGGCACTTGCTGAATTCCTGCTCCTGCACCGTTATTAATGGCTCTGTGGATTGGGGCGGGCGGCAGAGTGTCCCCCACCTGCTGAAGCAGCAGTCCTGCTCTGCGAAGGGCACCGCTGCACCCAGCCAGCAAAGAGGAGACGTGGAGAGTGGCCCCAAACTCACATCTCCCCCTTGGGTCAGAGTGGGGCTCCCAGCTCCCCTCCGGAGCACCTGGGCCCAAACACCCTGCCACGGGGTCCTCCTGGGCAGTGTGGAGCATCACAAGGCTGAAGGACGGCCCTGGTGGCAACTGCTCCTCCCTTCACACAGGGACACCATGGAGCAGCTGCATGCTGCGGGTTTGGGCACTGGCACCCCGACCCTTTTCCACGCATTCCCACCCAGGCCTGGCAGCACCCAGGCACCCAGCCTCACCTCCTGCCTCCTCCACCTGTAGAGGCTCCTGGGGCGAAGCCCAGCTCTCCTGCAGGGGGATGAGGGCTCTCAGGGCTGACCGGGGCCTCAGAAGCCGGTTCCTGCCCCAGCACGCTGCCAGGGCTCACACAGCTGCAGCCTGCACGCGGCCACCAGCCGCAGCAGCAGTTTCAGGGGCACAGCCTGCCTCTTCCCTTGTGCCCGCTGCAGGGTTCAGTTCGGATCCATCGGAGTGCCGCAGAGGTGAGAGGCTAAAGGCACTAAAACCCTCCATGCTGTCTGGAAACGAAGGAACCACACAAACACAGTCTGGCCCGCTCCCCATGCTGGCTCCGAGGCTTGTGCTCCTGCATGCTAAAGCAGAGCCTGGCAGTCCATTCATCAAAGCGCTAATTGGCACCGGTGTGCATCAGATCATATTCCAACCTTTGGCCAGCGCTGGCTGTTTACATGCCGTGCCCTGCATGCTGCTGCACCGAGCCTGTCTGGAACAAGGTATCTGAGAGAACAGCCCCAAAACAGTCAGCTCTAAGAGTAAATCCCGCTAATCCCTTCCCTCAGAGGATCCCAAAGCACTCTGGTTGAAGGACGGAATCACCCCCTTTCTACACATGAAGAAACCACCCCAATAAAGAGCAGGCCCTAAAGCAAGCCTGGAAACTAAGAGCTACCCCAACAGTGCCAGCTGGCAGAAGGGAGCTGGGACATGCTTGGCCATATTGGGTAGGACACCCACTTGGTGTCACACTCCCATCAACAAACTTGCCTTAGAGGATGAAAATCACACCACACCAGGGTTAGTAGCTGTTAAAAAGCAAACATCTCCTATCCTTCCCTAAGTTGAACTCATTTGGTGCCTGATCCTTCCAACAGACAAACAGATTGCTGCTGGAGTAGTTTCTTCTGCTGTTGAACTCCTTCAGGGGAGGACCAGCAGCACCCTTTCCATCCCACATGTTTGTACAAACTCCCAGCATCAACAGCACCCGGACAAACCCAGCTCTTTGAGGTTACTCACCTCTTTCAGGAGAAAGAAGTCTTGAATTGTTCTGATTTTTTTCAGGTGGGGAAAATAGAGAGAGAGAAACCGACACAAGACTTAGGATGACACAAATTGTATTTCTGAACATTGCCAAGAAACAAAATGGGACAAATCCATCTAGTACTTGTCACTGGAACTGGGCATCACAGCTCTGAATACAATGGGAATTGTTCAGCGTTGTTTAAACAAAACAAGAATTAAAATAATTAAAAAAAAAAAAAAAAACAACACCCAAAATCCAAACATTTCTCACATCATGGTGGTTAAACCCAGACACTGAATTAACAGAAGGAAAAGAGATTGCCAGCACATTGCCAAAGTCGTTGCAATTTGATTCGGTTAAAGAGAAGCAATAAGCCCAGAACTGCATCTGGCAAGTTTCATGTACGGACCATCTAGGTGAAATGCAGACTAGAGACAGGAACAGCAGAATGCACTGTAAAAAACAAGTGAAGGAATTATAGCCAGAAGACACATCAAAATACAAACTCATACAGATCAGTCTTAACAGCTGTAGTTTCTCCACTTAGTTTCATACATACAGTTTCTGAAATGGCCTTCTAATTCTCAGCCTTCATGTGCCAGCACCTGTGCCAGCTTACAAAGGCTGGTGGCACAGCCCAGCACCCTTCTCTGTCAGGAGTCTGCTACTCAGAAATGTCTAAGAGCATGCAAGCAGAGAGGTGCCTGCACCAGCACCAGCTGTGATGGTACCTATGTGGCATGAAACAGCTTCCTTTGGCAGCCCAGAGAAGAAAAGCTTTTGCTTGTTTTCCTGCTATCAGCATTATCAAGCTGCACTATGCAGGATTTGCTGATGGACACAAGTTTGTGCATCTTCTAGCTTCAAGCTTCAGGCTGGTGGAGGGTGCCCTACATTAACGTCAACCTCAAAGAGCACGGAAGAGGTTGGGAAGCTGTCTGAAAGACACAGAGACTCCTGAAGTCAAGAGGACCTTAGGCACCCCACTATTTGTGGGATTTTTGCTCTCACCTATTTTGTAGTATCTCTGGCAACTGCACCTCAAGGTCAGACTCTGAGTGGGGCCAACAGCCACGCTAAGGGAGCAGAAGATAAATGCCTTGGGCCTTTTCTTTTCAAAAGGCTGATGCAAAACTAAACTGCGCTGACACCCTGATTCCAGGCAGAATGTGAAGCTCTTACAACCTGCTCCAGGCTGTAAAAGACCCCTCTGACTTGGTGCTGTTTGCCTTGGGTATGGTCTTTGGATAGCGCAACAGGACAGGGTCCTGCTACTGCGACCAGGGAACACGGAGCCAGTGGTTCCACGAAGTGTGGCAAACAGACCACAAAGCTGGACTAACTCTGAGCACCTGGAATGAAGCCTGCACGATCCCTTTTGCTCCATGACCTCCACAGCCAAGAAGTGCAGAGGTGGTAAAAGCAGACAGCTGAGGACTGCCCATGGAAAGCAAGGCAGAGCATGAGGGAGTCTGGAACTGCGCGTTCATCTTCACCCTGGGACCTCTTTCCCTGACTGCACCTAGTGAAGATATATTACTGACATTGCTAAGACAGAGATAAAAAGGGAGAAAGAACAATGCCTTATTTCTCTCATCACTTGGGCAAATGATAATTCCTGCTGCACAATGGGATTAGGCTCAAATAGGAGAAGTGTCATACCTACAGCCATAAATCCATGACCAAACTGAGATTGATAACGAATGTCTAAGTCAGGCTAAAAACCAGTCAATAGCAAGGGCTGAGAGATGCTTTTATTGTTCACCCAGTAAAACAATCCAGTAGAATATGGGGAAACAGCAGCTTTGCTGGTTTTAGATACCAGGTAATCCTTGAAATGCGTCCAGTGTACCTGTCAGTGGAGCAAAACCGGGCAACGTGCTTCTTTGGGTTCTCTTCAATGGATAATGGATTCACCAAAAAAATGCAGTTTGGGGTTAACTGAAACTATTCATCGGACTAAGAAAAAAAGGCAAAGCTAAAAAGACTATTAACGATAAAACATTTTCCTTCAGCATTTGCAGAACAGGTTTCACATTTGCGCTTCAAAGCAACTTTTTATAGCCCAAGTCATAATGGTTTTAAAAAAGTGAAAAAGCAACCCTAAAAATGAAATGCTTCAGTTTTGTTTGAAAGTATTGTTTTATGTTTTGATTTTTCCCTTTTTCATTTCACTGACAAAATGAAAAAAAAAATTGTCTCAAGGTCACCCTTACAACTTCAGGTTACCCTTACAACCTTTTTTTCCCCAGGTTTTTCAGTTCAGCCTGCAAACTGAAAAAACAGTGGGCACAGCCTACTTGGGAGTTTACTGCCCCTCTTTCTATTTGAATCAGTCCTAAGCCAAAGAAAATGGGAATTTTATTTCACCAGGTAATACCAACCAGAATCGAGGTATTTAGTAGATGAAAAAATACTGAAAATCAGAGGAGTTGTGCCTGTTATGGGCTGAACATAATCCAGGAGATAAGAGACGTCCTGGCTCCAAAGAACACTGCCATCTACAAGCTTGCTGCCATGCCATCCTACTCTCACATAAGGCAATTTACACAGTGCGGGCCCGATCCTGCGTTTTTAGAATCTGTGATGTGACGTGCACCAATTTGCGAGCCATGCAAAATCTAGGTAACCCAAGCTACCTGCTCTAAGCGAGGGCTCTTGGGGGCTGGGATTTTGGGGTTAGGGGGAAGCAAATGGAGAAAGATGCAACATCGACCCCACTAGCAATATTTGAGCATCAACCATGTGACCTGAAAACAACATCCCTTTTTTGCAGAGCGTTACCACTTCTGCAGGGATAATACAGTACTGGATAGTTGCTTTGCAAGCTCAGTTAAATGAAAAGGCCTTACAAGGATTTCTGTTGGGACAGTCATCTGGTTTAAACACAGCAGAAGACAACATCAACAACAGCAAAAAAAAAAACCAAAAACAATAAATTAGGTATCAGCACAGCTTTCTAAATGTTCTAGAACAATTACTTGCAAGACAAAAAAATCACAGCTCTAGTACTTAGAATCTTGTCTTTTTTTAAAAAACAATAATCCACAGGTTTTGCATAAAAATAAACATTTTAAGCTGACAGCATTATGTTAATTGGATTCAACCCGCTTTTTAATATATATATATTTCTATGTATATTTAAATGCATATTTTTCTATGAATATTCTTTAAAGGAGTAATGGGAGTCACAAACGCATAAAAATAGATATTTTGGAAAGAAAAAGTAATAATAAAGTCAACCCTGGTGAAAAAAAAAAAAAAAAAGCAATCTAACAGGGCAGTATTCTAAAGCAATGGCTCACCATACTATAATGTGCGGAGTCCAGTCCTTCTGTATTGTGAGCAATTACTCCTAAATACTATTGGGGTTTTTAACAGTGATGTACAATACAATTTCCTGCAAGTTTATTTAAAAAAAAAAAAAGTGTGGGGAGAAAGGGGTATACAGGACAGATTTTGACACTTGTTATATTGCTGTAAATAACTAACACAGGTCTTCCAAGATGAAAGCAGGAGGAACTCCAGCACTTCTTGCATTTACAAAAATATACTTTTTGATCAAAATCTGACCCTTCCCTCTGAACTAAAATTAAAAAATAAAAATATTAAAAAAAAAATCCACATTTGCCCTATGGTTTTTTTTTCTGTTGTCATACAAGTAATCAAAGCAGATCAGAAAAGGTGGGATTTCCAGTAGTGTGTGTCAGCATTCCGTGCTTCTTTGACAAAAGCCAGCTCCTAACAGATATAGGAAGATTATTTCCAAGAGTGATCCTGTCCCTTTACAGCAGGAGGTAACCTCACTGTTAAAAATCCCTTCAAGGCAAAAAAAAAGATCATGGGGTAAAGGGTGGGAAGCCATTAAAAAATAATAATAGCCTGACCTGCTTGCCAGCTGCATCAGTATTCAAGTAAAGTTTAAAGTACCTTTGCGGGACTTCACAGAGTCTTGGAGGGTCAGACCGGCTTATTTTAACAACTGTAATACGCACTTTGAAACAGCTTTGTCATCTGCTTGTTTAAACTTTAAAAAAACACAACAACAAAACAAACCAAAAAAAAAAAACAGGAGCAAAGGAAAGGTCTAGGAAAGGTCTCAGCATCAGTATTAGACTGCGCAGTGTCTTCTTGACACTGACACTCTGATATTCTTCCTTCCTCTTCTAATGTATTAAAACATCGAGAAGTCATGCAGCCATTTTAAATGAGTACTTTTAGAGTCCAGTTTTCTTAGAGGTTAACTTGATCACCAGCACAGCACTGGAGAAAGCTGATCTAACAATATCTCACTTACAGAAGTCTTCAAAGGAAAATAACAAATACTATTCCACCAAAAAAAAAAAAGCCAATTAAAAACACAGACAGCAAATTGTTTTTTTCTCAGTGTTTTTTCTTAGACATTCTGTCAGAAGAAAAGTTTTTTTCCCTTGTCTTTCCTTAAAAGCACATTTTCTAACCAGCCAGATTTGAGAGCTATCTTCCATCTACGTGAATCTAAGCTTTTCTGAAACTGCCTACAGGGTTTGGGAGGCAGGGGATTCCCTCTCCTAAATTTCCGAGCCATCTAAAATGGCGTCGGCTAATTTTGTCTTGTTTATTTAATTTGTTCATTCTCCTTAGCATTTTCCAGGCCAATACACTACTGTGAGAACATAGGTGCTTGCATTTGAAAGAACTTTGGACTGAGCACAGCTTCACACATTTCACCTCCATGCCCTTACTGTGTAGTTTCTTCTGTCTTTACTCGTATAAAATCAGTTTGCGTAACATTGTTTTAAAGGAATAAAATAAAATGCACACGCACACACACATACATTGTATTGGTGAACACTATACACTAAATATTTTTTTTCAACAGCATTAACAGAAAGTTTGGCCTACTGTAGGTTGAACACGTGGGGAAGGCTGAATTTTTATGGTTGCCATGCAAGCCACCTTCAAGACAAAACAGATGAACCCACCCAAGAGCAAATGCAGCTTCTACTCTCTTGTTAGACAAATGCTGCCTTTCCAGGGATCAGACTGACATCTCACCAATTCAGTCAATGCAGTATTTACAGAACCACACCGAGTTGCTTCTGTGTCAGTCCTCTGAATCCTAATGCTGTTAAACCAAAGGGGGAAGAAGGTAATTGATTTGCCTTAGTAGTAGTAGTATTCATATATATTGATAATGCTTTGAATTGCAATTTACTTCTGAAACCTTGCCCTTTGAAAAGCACACACTCTTTAAGTTGACAATTTTTTCAGGCTTCTGTTCCGTTAAAATTCTCTTCTTTTCATTTCGCTGCTCTTTTTCAATTCTCTACCAGAAAATTTGCTTTTTCTTCCAGCAGAAATGTGTCCGGTGGGCTTGGGCTTTCACTGCACCCGCTCTGTGAAATTCTCAGGGAAAACCCCTCGGCATTGGTCAAGTTCCTTATGCTGGATCCAGTCAGACTCCTTCACACCCATCAGCCATCCTTCATCCTAGAGGAAAAGACAGAGATCAGACGCTGAGGAATAAACATGAGTGGGGATTTTTCAAAGAGTGCAGGCCAAGGAGATGTCAAGGCACATCAAAGCCATGCTCATAGCTGGCTTGGAGACGATCCAGGTAGAGGATGGGGGAGAAGGAGAAGAATGATTTTGTTTTCTTTAAAAGAGAAAAGGCCGCTTCCCCACCAGAGTCAATACCAAAACTCATCTGACCCAGTGTCTGGAGGCAGTGAAATGTTGTAAACAATCAGAAAGTGCAATAGAAACATGTCATAATTTACACCCAGTAAAGTAGGAGAAGTTCTCTGGGGCAATGGGATGGGAATCACTTGCCCTACTTTTCACTACCTAAATAGAATCATAGAATAGTTTGAACAGGAATGGACCTTAATGATCACCTCATTCCACCCTCCTGCCATGGGCAGGGACACCTCCCACCAGACCGGGTTGCTCAAAGCCCCATCCGGCCTAGCTTTGAACACCTCCAGGGATGGGGCATCCACAGCTTCTCTGGGCAACCTGGTCCAGTGCCTCACCACTGCAGAGTAAAGAATTTCTTTCCAATATCTAATCTAAATCTACCCTCTTTTAGTTGAAAACCATCACCCCTTGTCCTATCCCTACATCCCCTGACAAAGAGTCCCTCCCCAGCTTTCCTCTAGGCCCCCTTTAGGTACTGGAAGGCCACTATAAGGTCTCCCAGGAGCCTTCGCTTCTCCAGGCTGAACAACCCCAGCTCCCTCAGTCTGTCTTCACAGGAGAGGTGCTCCAGCCCCTTGATCATCTTTGTGGCCCTCCTCTGGAATCGTTCTAATACTCCCATATCCTTCTTGTGCTGGGTGGTGGTGGTGGCATTCTCCATCATCAGAAAAGAGATGGGCACCTCCACAGGGCAATTCATCCCAACCATCTTGGACATGGGTCTTTGGAAAGGATGAACTGTTCCCTGGGAGTGCTAAAACCCTTGTTCTGGTGAGGGCACGTGGATATTTATCATTTTATTGAGCTTACACAGCCAAAATGAGTCTTGTATGCTATGCTGAAAGTCTAGTCTAAGAGAAATGGGAGCTGAGGAGCTCAACCCCTTTTCCCCAAACCCAGCAGGCTGTTGGGCTTGACGCACAAGGTGGACAGCAGAACTCTCCAGTCACAAGCGTGCTCCCTAGCCGCTAATCCCCCAGATCCATAAGCAGGGATCAATTTTCACTGAGGCAAAGGGAGCCCTGCCAGGTAGGACCTGCTCAGGAGGAGAGCCAGGACTTCCCACAACCTCCCTGCTCTCTGCAGTGTGCCCAGCACCAAGATTTCCGCTCAGTCTGAAGCACAGGAGGGAGACGAGGTATTCGAGGTAGGAAGGCTGCACTGTTTGCAGCTCAGGTGTGTGGCTGCCCTGTTGTCTGCATGCCTAGGAGCCTGCAGATTCCACAATGCCCCCCCCGCAGCTTGCAAGTGCCCACTCATGTCAGCCTTTTGCAGCAGGGCAGCCTGTGGGGCAGGACTGCAGCACGAGGCAACGGAGCTGCATGGGGGACCACTGCCTCCAAGCTTAACAGCTTGCTCTGCATCTGCTCCTCCGAGCAAAGTACACACCAGACTCATTTAGAGAGACATCAACACATTCAGCTACATAACTTGCCAGGGCAGAAACGCTCAGGCAACCAGACGCTCTAAGCCGTGGAGATACGGGGCATGCATGTGTGCAGCTCAAACAGTTGTTCTCACACTTCTCCTTTCGTGGAACTGGCAGGAGTTACCTGTGAATTTACCCAAGGACAAGCACTGCCTCCCTTGAAACATATTCTTTAAAAACATACCTGCACGGTGCAGGAGTGAAGCAGCCCTCACACCAGGGATGATCCATGGGGCATGTGCATGGCTTTCCACTGCCATTTTATAGCTTCTGCCCTCTTGTCCTGTTTTCTGTGCATTTCACGTGGCAGCAGCTCAGACCAGCCACTGTACTGAGCTCCCTGCTCCATGCAGGCTGCACTGGGTGCCTGAGGCTCAGTCAGCCCTTGCTGCTGCCTCAGAGTTGAGCATTCAGGGGATGGCATGGGAATGGCGTGAGACAGGAGCCCATCTGCAGCAGCCAGTTGCAGGGGCTGCAGAAGGACTGACATGCCATATTTCAGGAAGACAAACAACTAGGTGGCAGGTGCTGGGCGCAAGTGCCTGGAAGGCATCTTCCAGCTAACAGCACAGCAAGCACAAAAGCTCATCCGTTTGCATGTAGCATCTGTGCCATACAGCATGCATCACTCCCACGGCATCCTGCTACCAAGGGTCTCCTCAGCGGGAGGGATCAGGCACCAGGACCCAGACTGACCCCTGCCTATTTTGAACAACAGTCGCTTGAAGTGCCAGCTTAGAAGCACTGCTGCCTTTAACTCCTTCTATCAAGAAGAAATAAATCCAGGCCTGCCTGATGAACACCGACACCTAAGCCGCAAGACAGAGACCCAGATCACAGCCTATTATCCTAAGCTTCCTCCACTCACGTGCACAGTTCATGCACATGTTAACAGCCAACGCTGTCTGGCTGGGTATGGTCAGGGTTAGGGAAATGAGCTGTAGCACACAGTACACTGTAGGAGGGTTAGAGGGCTTCAGTGCAGCTACAGCATCATGTTAGCAACACTCAGAGCTCACCCTCTGCAGCTTGGAGAGTCTCGAGTTCATGGCTGTTGCACCCACATCCAGCTAGAGTGCAAACATAGGGCATTGAAAAACTCCGCTCCACAAATGCCATCTCCTACCGCTGAAGGGGAGCTGCCCCTCATTTCCTAGCCAGAAAGCTTTCTGAGAAGGAAATGCTCACGAATGCTTATGCAGGGCAGTCCCACCCAGTGAAGGAAGTCTCCAGAAGGAATCACTGCTTCTTCCCCATACAACCCTTCCCCCCAGAGCATCAGCTCTGCGGGAACTGGCGGCATATTACAGCTCCCATTTCACAAGCAGCAGCAAGATCTGTCCCCATAGTTCACAAAGGCAACAGCTCAGCCACAGCGGATCCACATGTCCTGTGGCCAGTGAACTACACCTTCCCTTCACACCCCTTGTGGAATCCAGATTTTGTCAGGACTTGGCCAAAACCAAAGAGCTGGTGACTTCTGAATCAATTTGGAGAATTCCCTCCTTTTCCAAACAAAAACCTGGAGACTTGAGAATGAATGTTACACAAACACCACCTCTCTCAGGCAAAATAGTAAAGCTGCAGCAGTCTCTATCAGCTGGAAGCCCTCAAACATAGCAAGTGAGGAGGATTTACTCAAGGCTTTCAGAAATAACTGAGATTAAAGAAAAACACTGCCAGTTAAATCCTCGTTGAAGATGGACAGGGGAAGCGTTCCGTGGAGCTGGGCATCCTGCTCACATCTTTGGCTCTGCTGCCATCTCCTGACCAAACACAATCTTTTAGAAATAGGCATTGCTATGCTGAAGTGTAGCACACCAACCCTAAGCAAGCTTCTTTCTCAGAGCTTCAGCATTTCTTAAAAGGGGAGAAAATCATCACAGGCTGTGGTTGGCTCCGGGCCAATACCACAGTCTGCACTGCAGTGGTCACAGAAAATGTTCATCAAGATTAGGAGCTAGGTATGGGCTCTGTAGGGTTCCTGGTCAAGAAAGCCATTGCCTTGACTCAAATGCCCTTCTAAGGGCAGAAAGCCACAGCTACTTCACATGCTATATGCGGAATAAGGTCTCCACTTTCGATTCACAAGCAGAGTCCTCCTCTGTTGCAGGAAGCAAGGACAAGGACAAGGACAACCGGCTCTCCAGCCAGCTCCCAGCCACAAACTGATGGCTCTGCACCCAGCCAGCAGGCTGTTAGTGGAGGAAGAAGCAGCTCCAGAAATCCCTTTGGCTTATCCCAGCCCAGGCACACGCCATCTTCTCTGCTCACCTGCTCCTCAGGGTTCTCAAATGGAATCACAAGCACCACGTCTCCAGCCTTCAGCTGCAGCTCATCACTGTCGGTGGCTGTGTAATCATGCATGGCCTGGACCTGCAGAGAAAGGAGAGGAGAGCCACGTGCTTGTTAACACAGCCCAGCATACAGTTTGCCACAAAGGCACCCTGGTGACTCACATTCAGCTAGTTAGTTACGCATCAACACTTCTGTGTCTTTTCCTTCGTAGGGTTGTGTTCCCATACCGTGGGCCCTGAAGCCTCACAGAACAGAAAGTCTGTATTCACTCAAATGGTGTCCTGTATTGTTTTTGCAGCTGGACTTCAAGAGTATTAGTGATTATAGCCTCCCAACTCTAAGCAGGGAGAGGAAACATAGGTAAGAGCATCAGTTCAAATCTTCAAGTGATTGTATCTTGTCATGTTTTTTTTTTTGTATTCATCTTATCTCCTATCAACATCTGTATTACAACCTTTCTACTTCAAGCCACAACCCTCCACTTCAACTGCTACAGTCTATAATGCTGCCTGTAACCTCGCTGAATCTGATGAGCCTCCTATTGTTCCGCAAAGTTTTGCGACCCTCCTGCTTTCAGCAGATTCCCCTGAAAAAGCAATACATGGACATAACTAAGCAGAAGAAACGAACTCCTATAGCAGGTTAGGCAAACAAAAAAGGAGAGTGCCATATCTCACGTTCAGGACATGATGCATCTGTGTTGTCTTGCTACCAAGGCCCTTCAATGTGACATAGCCCATGGTGATGCTGAGTGAAAGTACTTAACTTGTTACACGAAAAAAATGTCAGAAACTCAGTGTCCCACCACTCATGCACTCACCTTGAACAGAAATCCTGGGGGCATGTCAGCTCTTTCAGAGGAAGCACCTCCTTCCACGGTGCCATTGACAGTAGCAGGGAAAGTTTCCACAACAACAGCAGGCAGAGAGCTCTGAAAGGCAGCAGCCAGGGAAGGAAAAACATCATTGAGAAAGGAAAATCCCAAATGGCAGCTCCTAGACCCACCCTGGAGGATACACGTCAAAACCATAACCTATTTGGGACTCCCAACATTATCCAAGGATTCAGTGGGTTTTCCCAGCACACTAGGCAGTAACAAAAGCAACCCAAAGGACAGCAAAGGCAGCAGTGAGAAGGCAGGAGAGGTGACCACTGCCCTCCTGTGCTTAAGGCTGAAGAAGGGCAGGGAGGATTCAGAGCATTTTTCTGGGACCACGCTGCCTGCCATTTCCCATTTCCTGCAGTCCTTGTAAAGCCCATGTAGAACTGACAACTCACGCGTGACAGTCTATAGGAACCAAGCAACCACGAGATGGGACCTACTCCAGCCCCTAAGAACGCTGACAGTGTCAGAAGAAAAGAGGAAACCTGGCTAGTCAGGGGTTATAGGCAGAGCCCACAAAAGAAAAAGTAAATGGTGGGCAAGAAGGGGCCAGGCAGAAAACACAAGCTTAGCACAGCACAGGTCATGGGCTGGCTTCGTGGCATGGGTTAAGAGACAGGTTTTTTTTTGGAACTTCCAGCTGAGCTCCTCCCTAAGTATCACACAGGGAAAACACAACGGCTACGTCTGGCCTCTGAATAAGACCACTGTAGCTGCGGCAGTGGCAGGGATGTGTTTTCCCAAGCCATCACACACGTCTTTTGTCAGCTCAACTTCCCGCATGTCTGCTGTACAACAGAAGGACGTGATGGAGAAAAGGGACTGCTTTATCTTGAGGCTTACCGATCCTGAATCAGCTTCAGTTTTAGCTGCTTCAGCTCCAGCTGTGGCTTCAGATCCAGCTGCTTCAGCTCCTGCATGGGCTGCTTCTGCGGGCTGCAATACAAAAGCCATCCAGGTGGAGAGTTACACTCGTTACAGCTACGCGTGTGTGCAGAAAGTACAGCTCACTCTGCCCAAGTGCTCTACACGGTTGACTGCTGCCATCTGCTGACAAATGTGTGAGGACCTTCAGGTTCTCACCGTGTCTGTCTCCTCAGTTCTCTGCAGCCTAGTGCAACCGCAGCAAAGCCTGCATTCCCTCCCTTCAGCCACACAGCAGGCAATACTCCAGAAGAAATCAATGCAACCTGCAAAACCTGTATGCCTCCTCCTTTTCAGGACCTAACTCACAGACCTACTCGCACATGCACAGTACCTATACTACATCTAGGTTTCCACTTGTATGTGAATACATGGGTCTGCTTACATGCCAAGGGACAAGGTCTCTCCATACGCTATTTCCAAGGATCAACAATCAAGGAATATTTCAGCCTTCGCACACTCCCAGTAATAGAAGAGCGTGCTTCCATTTTTAACACGTGAATAAACAAGTTTTGGCATGCCTACACACCTCACACATTTGGTAAACACATGTGCCCCTAAACACAACCGCACAAGGCATTGTCCTGATTTCTTCATGTTGTAATTCTCATAGTCCCAGCCCTACAGAAGCATTTTGGTCTAGGTTCAACTGATCAGCGAAACCCTCAACTTCCACCTCTTTCCCTGGGAACCCAGATAACTTGGTTGAACCTGAGTTCTGCAGATGTTCCAAGCCATCCCACAGTGACCGAAGCCCAGACACGCAGTCTGTGGACTGATCCCGAACATCTCCTTCAACCACGTCTCTTCCCCTGATGAGAACACTGCCCAACAAGACGATGCGCAGATCTACCAGGTTTTAAGCCATGCTCTGCATGAGCACGTTCTTCCTTCATCACATCTTTCTTCCATCATATCTGGGCTGACAGCAAGCCAAGATATGGATCTGTTCCTACACCTGAGCAGACGCAAAGCACCAGTCAGGAACTCCAACACCTCCTGGGTTAACCTGGCCAGGCCAGAGGACACACACTGTGTAAAGCAGCAGCCACAGTAACCCTCAATTCCACACCCGTCTGGCTACTAGCCACACACTGACACAATACTCCAAGTGGTTTTCTAATAACAACAGAAATAAGCCAGAAATAAATACCTTGATTTAACAAAAGGCCATTACATGGCCTTCAGCTGTTCCAACAGTGCCATTTAACACATGCCTTCCTCTCCTGTCACCTCCTTCCTCATGTCCCCCCATCACTGCACCCACAGGCCTATACTGCCAGCAGGTATTATACATAGCAGAGCTGTTCCCATCCTGCAGGTGATTCCCAGAGCAGCTTTGGCAGTACTAAGGTAAACGTATGCATATGAAATGCTACCATGGCTTCTCCTGTTTAATTAGATTTGCTCCCAGGTTGCTTTCTATATGGATTCAGTGAAACTGGAACAGATGCCAGCCCAACTCTATCTGGTCAAGCATGGTTTTTATATGGGCAAGTGAAAAGGAGTTCACATTTAGCCATGGATTTCTTAAAGCAGCTAATTTGCAAAAACAGTATTTAATAACCAGAGAAATGGAACCTCAATTAATTCCCTGGATTTCAAAGGGCATTTCCATGTCAGCTACTTGTTTTTCTATTTTATGTACCCATAGGCATGCCAAAGTCTATAAAAGTATTTACAGTCATGGGGAGATACTACAGGGAGAAGAGGGGCAATTGCTCACTGCTGTTGCCAGGTTTGAAAGCTTTATTTATTCCAACAGCAGCATCATACACACCAGACGCAAGTTTACTGGTCTGCAGAACTAAGCAGGTTCTCCAAGTTTCTACACAGTTGTTAACCCCACAGCATACGGGGCTGTGTACCCAGGCAACAAAATCTCTCATCAACAGCTAGAAACAACATTAGAGCAAAAACACTTCAGAATGCTTGAGGAGCAAAAAGGAGGATTCCCCAGCTATGGGGAGCTCCGCCCTTTAACACTGTATGGGATGTCAAGGTGAGAACTGGAATGGTGAGAGTATCTTGCCTAGTACCATTCCCCAGTTACACTGTCCTTCAGGTTTCCAGAATGGGAGAAATGGCCCCAAACTGGACTGTAAGCACAGTTCAATCACACACAGTCATACCTCACGCACTGCCTGTCCACATGAAAGGCATGATGAGATCTTTCCTTGCTAAAACACAGACTTTTCTTTCTTTCTAAGACAGACTGACAACGCACATAAAATGAAGTGACGGATGTTAAACACTGATGGCTGATAAAGCACACAAGGGCAACATCTTTCAAGGACACGTTGCTTACATCTACACCATGGGTTACAGCCAGCTCAAGTCACAGGCTTGAGTGCCCAGACCAAGTGTTTTCTATCCACACTGCTAGTTGTTTGTGCAGAGAGGCTCAAAAGCAGCTGTGCTTGGTGTTATCTCCACATGGGCTAAACTGCAGCACTCTGAGACCTTCCCAGGCCTGATATATCTAGAGGGCACAAATGAGCGTCCAGCTTACGTTCAAGATGCAGAGCGTGTATAGAGTCTCCCTTGCCAGCAAGCTCCAAAGCTGGGGTTGTGGCAGGTGACAGGCAAGTCTTGGGCCTGCTCGTAACATTTTGCTTAGACACAGGCTGGGCTATTTCACATCAGTCTGACAGTGATGGTCAATGAACAGCGAGCACTGCAGAAAATCCCAAACATGTATGTATACCCAATGGTAGAGGTAGTAGGGACCAGGGGCACCCGAGACATTTATGCATCACATACAAGACCAACAGGACATACAGAGTTTAGGAAACACTGGGGGGATGGAGGGTGAGGATGATGCCACAGTGGGATTAAGTCTGGGGAGAAGGTCACAGCATCATGCCATGGGAAAGATAAGTGAGTTAGCAATGGGGTGGGGTTTGGTGGTGGAGGCATTAAGTTACAGTGCCAGACCTGATTTGCAAACATGGCTGCCCCCAGGGCTTCGCAGAAGGTGCAAAAGTGGGTTCAGCATTACACGGAGCAACTTTGGTTTGGGGGATGCATGGAAGAAAAGCAGTGAGGGAAATGAAACAGATATGCACAAAGAGATGGCACTGGCACATGCACAGTACATGATGAGAGATGAAAGCCATATGAAGTTCTTACCTCCCATAAATCCCAAGGTAAAGACTATGCATGTCAAAGAGCAACAAAAACAAAACATGTTTATACGTGATTATTTCAGTGAGTACAAACATTATAGACACTGATCAGTCTGAAGCAGGCATATGCATTCAACAGCACTTACCTCTGCACGTTTTAAAAATATTTTTTAATGCCTGAATTTATACACTCCTCCCCACAGCATATCTAAATTAAGTCCCCAGGCATTTGAGTGAGGGTTATTCCTACCTTTGGAATGAAAGGAAACAGACAAGCCACAATCAATTAGAAGTGGCAGACCACACAGCCAGAAAAAAATCACGAGTATGTGGTCTATTAGAGCTAAATATGCACCCTTATCTCCCCAGACAACACAGTCAAGAATGATTTCAGATCAAGACTTCAACTGGTGTCTTTGGATCAGCAGTGAAATATTTTAACCTCTCTGCCATACTGTCTGCCCTACAGGAAACAAATTTGACTCCTTTGAAAACTGGGTGGTTTGTGCTAGGTTTTAATACTGTGGCTACCATTACAATTATTAATTTCAGACTCTTTAATGACTTCTGAAGCTAACAATAAATATATTAGAACACCAAATAATCTATTGTTGAGCAGTTTTGAAAATCCTACTCAGTGTAATATTTGTTGCTTGCTGGAAGGGTAACAAATAATACCGTTCTTAAGTCAAATTTATACTAATACCTAATGTCAATATACCTGATTATCCAAGTTATAACTGGTGATTCAGATGAAAAAAAAAAAAATCCCAGTAAAGGAAAAATAAGCTTATTCTGGGGTATGTAGCTTGTTCAGTTAGGCATGCAGTCAGGAAATGCCAATCTGCCCAAAGTTCCAGAAAGTAGCAGTCTGGCACATTGAGGTGTATTAAATTATGATAATAACTAGCATTCTGTAATGTAGTATTTTAATTTAGAAGACTCAATTGCCTAACAGAGATCTTATTGCTACAAAAATTTGTCTCAAACAGCTCTATTTGACATTGTGATAATGGAGAAATATTGTAAACATCCTAATTATGTTATTACAAACTTTAATGGAAATCACGGGAAAAAAATACCCATTTCATACATATGAAGTGGAACGTCTGGGTGAAAGATAACAGCCAAATTCAGATGTCCTTCACAGCCTCCAGCCATTTAGAAAGAAAATGAAGCATGGTCCTCCTGGGACAGTAGCAGGTACAGGCCAGAGCAGAATGAGGCATCTTCCTTTTGAATACTTCGCTGTGTTAACAGTATGTTCAGGGAAGAAGCTAGCACTTTACTATGAACAGAGGCTGTTATACCCAGAAGAAAAAAAAAAAAAAAAAAAAAAAAGCAAGCACTTCATGTTACTTGAGTATCTGTCTACAGCTTTATTCATCTTAAGTAACTGCTATCAATCAAAGAGCCTGCTTATTAAAAACCCCTTTGAGAGCAATTTATAGCAGGCACACAGAGCATAGATTGAATGCCTATCCACAGGGTAATGGTTTAAGTCCATAGAGCACACGGTGGATGCCAATCTACGGATGGATGAGTTGAGTAAGTTGTCAATCAATAGATCCTTAGAGCAAAGCACAGGCACCTAGTGCCAGCCCGTGGCCTAGCTAACAGCCACCTGCCTCTCACTGGACTTACAGATCCAGCACAGAAGATCGAGGTGACCCTTGTCAAGAAGTCAGTTTTGCACTGAGAGGGAATGGTGATATGAACCAACCTGGGAGGCAGGTGTGGGGGTCTTCCCCACAGTGGCATCTGGTTTAATGGGATCAAAATCCAGATCCAACAGGCTGGCTCCCTCCTGGAAGGGCCCAGGGGCATCAAACTTGGCAGCAGTGAGGAAGAAAAGCAGGACGAGCATTAGACACACACATGTGCACAGTAGAGGGTACGCGATATCCAGGAGCTAAGGCTGCAAGCGCAGAGATGTTGTGGGGATGCAGACACCTGACGTGACTCCTGACTGCTTTGTGCCCGTAACCGCGGGCAGGAAGCATGCCTTTGCTATCAACCAAACCTGGGCTTTTTCCACGAGGCTCGCTCATCCTCTCACCCGACCAAACGAGCTCACATGGCGTAAGCACCTGACCTGCTACAGGCAAAAGGATCGCCACCACTGCCAACTCAGGTGGCCTTCTACGTATAGCTGTTCCTCACAGCTCATCCAGCTGCCTTTGTGCGGAAGGCCCAGGACAGACCCCCAGCCACACGCATAGGAGGTGCCATCCACACCACTTATCTCAGGAACAGGGATCTAGGCAGAACAATTAAACTTCTGGAAGACAAGTCTGAGGGACCTGATTGCTCCTAAATCCCTCCAGAAACAGAAATACAGAATATGGCAGCTCACCCTAGCTAAGGGATCTGAATCACTTCCCACTCCAAAATGCCGTTTCCAATGCCTTCCATTTCAGGACATCCCATCAACATGCACACACCAGATTTCTAAAACAGCACACATCTGAGAGGCTTAGCTACTCTCTTCAAAGTCAGCAGAATACCTTTCTTTGATTAATGCACTAGCTGAAGATGATGATGACACATTCACTGATTACCACTAATAAAACAGTCACGAAGGAGTCATTAGTACTCAAAACAACTACCATCACATCTGGTTGTCAGATTTAGCCTAACCACTACAGCCTTCCTATTCAGCTTCAGAGGAAGCTGCAGTCCAGGAGGATTTGACCCCACTTCCACTGATCTTCCAAGCTTGCTTGCCCTACCCCTTCAGCTACCTGTCCAACAACACACCAAGGCTGGCAGGTTGGTCTTCATTTACATCACAGCCCCAACATGGAAGAACTTGTGGAAAGAAGTGAGACACAATATAAGAGAAAGTCCTCTGCAACACGTACCACCATCATCTTCACCTCCTCTAATTTCCTCTTACACCAATGCTCTTTTAGATTTTTCCCTCCCTTATGAACATCCTCTCTCTTTTTAATATCCCCAGTTCCAGGAAGGCAAGGAACCAAGTTCACCCATCTCACAACAGTAAGTATGCCAAAACCAACTGGCGTTCTAGTACATTCCCCCAGCACACTGAGGCCATTGGAAAGGTTCAAACCCTAATCTGTAGCTTTTTTTTTGGTGGTTGGACACCAAAGGGTCCGGTCATGGAAGAATCTTACCTGCCATTCAAGACTTACATGCAAGGCCTAGCACCCTTTGCCTTTACCCAGATCTCCCACAAGAAAGCTCACTGGAGCCAAGCCATCTGACAGGAACAGCCCTGGGCAATGCACTGAACACCAGCGGCCGCTGGGTGCTTCAATGAAGATTGTTCTGGCAACCATAATCCTCCCTCGGAAATCCCATCCAATTGCACGTCACAGCAGATCCCATCCTGGGTCAGGGCACTGATCAGGTGGAGAAGAGTATGTCTGGCTAAAGGCAGGCATTCACATGGAAATATATGATACAAACCACAGGGCAGGTAAAGTTGTCCAGTATGATAAAGGAGAAAGCACAGAGAATGGAAGAGTTGCTCAGCTGCCTGTGGTCCTCTCCCCTTCCAATACTGCAGTCAAATCATCTCTCCGCTCTGCAAACTTAAATCTATTGCAATGCAAAATCTGACATTGACAACCTTCCCTCCCCACTCCACCTTGGCTCCTCACCAGCTGGGTGGAAGGTGGCAAACCAGAGGCAAAGGAGCAGCATGATACAAAGAAAAGTTAGCAAGGGAGTCACAGATGAACACTGATAGAGACATTACTTGTGCTTTACCAAGCATTTAGGAAAAATATACATATTATATACATGTATATATATAAAAAATATAGATGCATGCGTCTCATGATGCAGCCAGAAATCTGGTCAGGCTCCCCTATACATAAGGACCACCATTCTCCTAGATCCAACACAGAATTCCCCATTTAGGCATCCCCTCTTCCAGTGATGTTAATAAAAAGGAAAGTGAAGATGAAAAATACATTGTTTAAAAATGTTGTTCCATTTTTAGGGCTTCAAAAGGTGCCACACGACTGGAAACACGCATTCTGATGGGAACCGCTGGCTGGTGGAGAGTGACAGTGTGTCAGGAGTCCTGAATTCACAGCAGGCACGGTCCTGCCTGTCTGTACTGCATCCACCAATTCCTGTCGGCCTTTCCAGCACAGGTATGGGCTTTAAAAGTCACCACAAAGCCCATATCTAAAGGCACTGAGATGGTACAAAACTGCTTTCTCCCACCAATGGCACAGCTGCCAGTGTCATCCCGTAGGGATGTACAGGGGCAGAAAACACATGCTTCACCCACACCCAGGATCTATGGGCCTGGAAGGCACATATCATGGGATGCGAGGTGAGCCAAGCCATAATCCATGTGCACTGTTGCTGAACACAGTGATAACTTTCTGGTATCTTCACCAGTTGCATTTCTCATGTTTCTCTACGAATTAAAGCTCTCAAAGGGCAACGTGTTGGCCAAAGCTGCCTTCTAGCCACCCTGCCCTCTAAGAAGGCCTCCCATCTATCCCTTTGCCTCCTGAGGTCCCATGCTGAGCTTGTGTTCCTCCTTTGCCTGACCAGGTTTCATGGCTGGACACCTCCAGAGAGAATAAAGATCAGAAGGAAAAGTTCAGAGGCAGACAAGTATAATGCAGGGCATAGCAGCTAACCTGCGAGGGGGTTGTCACACTTATCTCAGGGACAAAATTGTCATCAAACAGACTGATGATGTTCTCTTGCTTGATCTCCTTGGAGGGGGTGACTTTTGGAGGCGGAGGCACCGGAGGCCCTTTCCTCAACTGCATGCAAGTGAGCACACGGCCACAGCACAGACGGCGACACCCAAAAAAACCAGAGACAGGAACCAGGTTAGCCACAAAAACTGAAGGTGGGGGAAATCACAACCACAGGCACAGAGAAAGGTTCTGTCAACTCCATCTGGAGAGAGGGAAGGAGAAGGGCAGAATGAAACGAAATAAAAAAACAACCACACGCCTCCAGAGAAGGTTTGGCATCATTAGTTACACTTCAGCCGTGGGCAAGTTTCCCTCTGCAGAGGAGAAGCGTAACACAATTAATATGCATCGGCAGGACATGCATACATAATTAGAGCATGTGCAACCTTCCAAAGAACCACTGGGAAGGGAGCAGATCAGTTACTGAAAACAGATTCAATAGACCAGGCCAGTTCTGCCACCGTTTGCCATACTTACCGTACCTAATGGAACGAGAACCCAGACTCGGTTTGTCTTATTATGGGATGCCCATGAGGCCAGATGCTGATCTGCCCAGCAATGGGTTATCGGTATACCATATGGAAAGTCAGAAGGAACCCTTCATGGCATCTTACCATATCTCAGTTTGGGGCAAGAACAAGTCCAGCTCCTGAGAAGCCATGACTGCTGTGGGCCCAACTCAGCTCTCAGTTTCACCAACGAGCACTGACACTGATGAAGTCACAAGCGCAGCCCAAATGGAGATCCCAGAGAAGGCTCGATGAAATTTGACCCTGTGACTCTAACCCATCCTAATACCCTCTTATCATGCTGAAAGACTCAGCCTGACACTGCATCCACCCTCAGTGGGAAGCTGTGGTAGACCCTCCCTAGATCAATCAACCCGCACCCTCTTTATATTTTTCTGTGTCCAAGGCTCAATCCTTTTTTTTTCTAGATCAAATAAAACTTTGAGGAGCTGCTTCTGTGGTGGAACAAAGCAGTCATACAAGTTCCCAGCACCACAGCAATGCTCAGGAGTGGTAATGGTTTGGTTTTGTTTTTTTTTAAAACGGTTATTTGATTTTCTCACCATACCTGGGATCTCAAGGCAGAAGATTCAGTGACCTGACAATGGGCACCCAGTATATCAGTGTCAGGCCTAGATTTGAAACAAAGCAGTCCCTGACTCCTAGTTTCATGTTCACACTCCTCCAGCATATAACTGAGCTCTACAATGCATTTATTCAGATTGCTAAGAACATGTCCAGTTCTCTAATGGGTTAACCTACTTGAGACAGTGTAAGTGAGAATGCAAACACGCATTTTCCACTGAATGGCTGGCTAGTGGAAATAATGAAAGTCGTGTGATCACTCCCAGCTTTTCACTGTTTGCAGAACATGATGCATCCATATCACCTAAAAACAATCCCTTACTGAAAACCTGCTTGCCAGGTGCAAGAAGAGACCAGAAGTTTCAGGGAAAAGCTACTCTCAGAACAGAGCCACCACCTGCAGAAATGGGAAGCTCCAATTACAAACCCAAAGCTAAAAAGATCCCGACTCTTCTGTGATTTACTTCTCTAAAATAGTCCATACCCTGCCCTCTTCTATGCATTTGTGTCTTAGAGACCAGCACTTCCACATTGTCCAGCATAACCTCCAAGAGCAGTTTAATACCACTTCTCAAAGACAACAGGACTGCATATTGATGTCAGGTTATACCTGGAACTGCATGAAGCATGAAGAACTACTTTGCTGACTAGAATAAAATAACCCCCCTACAAGCTTCCTGCTGATTTGGATCCCACAGAGCTGGATCTGTTTAAATTCACCACAGCTGTGCTGTTTTCAGCAGTGTCATTAGTGTCTGTCAGTGGTGTAACTGAGAGCAAAAGTCTGACCTTTACAATTTCACAGACCCTTGAAGTCCTGTGTCATCATCAAATTACTCAGTGCGGAGAGTTGTGGCCGCTTCTTCCAAAACACAGAAATTCCAAAACAGCTGTTTTCAAGAATTAAAGGAAAGCGACAGTAAAAGAGCTCCTTTTTGGCACAGGGAATAGTTCAAAATCAAGTCAGTATTTATGTGGTCTCTCCTGTTTTACTGTCTTTTTCTCTATAGCCTCTGCTTATGATTTGCATTAGTTTTTCAGACAGGGAGGAAATGGGTAGAGAACTACACTTGCTTGTTGCTTTTTGCTCTGGCCTCCTGTACAGTAGGAGGCCCCTTGCCTCCCTTGGAGGACCCTAGAGCAAAACACTTACCCGTAGGTCAAAAGTAATGACACCTGTAAAGCTGAATCGGTGTTAAAGTCAAGCACTGTTTACAGACACTTGTGTCTTCCAGCTGGCGGCCAAGCTGACACAGGCTGAGCTTCTAGACCTTGCCATATAGGCACCAGGCTTGGCTCTGAGTACAAAAGCCCTGTCCTTGCCTTCCCTCCCTCTAAAGCAAGCTCCATCTCTCAGCACCTAGTGAGAACATGGAGAGGAGCTCTTGCTCTTCACTGTAGCAAGGCTTAGGAAAATGAATTGAAACATACAGGGGGAAAGAGCGGCCAGACGGTGGCAGCAGAAGCTGCAAACACCATTTTGGTCTTGCCTTTGACCCATCGGAGGTTCCAGCTGGGGCTCTGCTGGAATATTCTGCTTGCTCAACAAGGGGTGCTTCCAGCCCCATTCCTGTGGGCAGGAAGGCAGCAAGTGAATGAGCAAGCACTTGCAGCCTGGCAAAAACAAGGCTTATGTGTGGTATTTAAAGGAAAGGGAAGAAACCAAACTCAGCAAGACAAGTCCACAGGCAGCACAAGTAAAGTCTGCAGTGAACAGTTCATTAGATCTGTACAATTTCTTGTTCCGCATTTCCATTAAGTTGTGGTGATCACTGAAAAAAAAAAAAAAAACAGGAAGGCAGTTCTGGAAAAATATGCACTATCCTCTGTCCTTCTATCCATAGACCCCACCCCAAGGTCCTGACCTGGGGGGTGATGAAGCCACTCTAAGCTGCACAATGCTCAGTAGTGCAGAGACCCTGGAGAAGTCCTGCAAAGACACAGCCAGACATCCTCACTTCTCCAAGGCTGGAAAAGACCTTTTGGCAATGTGAAAATATCCCTTTTTGTCCTGCTGAAAATCAAAAACACAGGGGAAGGAAAAATACTGTGAGAGGTTATTCCAGAAACAGGAGACAACCCTGCTCCGCAGGCCTGGATTTGGCATCTCACTGCTACGTATGATAACAGCAAGGAAATTCTGGATTACTTTCATCATTTTATTTTATTTATTTCTTTTAGCAGCAATAGGTATTTTCTTACCAGTTTGGCCAGAACGCCTCTCAGCTTTAATTCTTCCTGAAAGACTCCTCCTTGGTGTCCCACTTATTGAAATGCAAGAACTGGCACCAGACATGAATCTGGCCTAGTTAGTTTGTCTCCACTAAGCTTTTCCCCTACTCAGCAATAGGGGAAATTGTGGAAAATTTAGGAAAAGCAAATGTTTTATTTTCCTCAACTCCCAAAGTGAAACATAACATATGATATGCTAAGTAGCAGCAGCTACATTTCCTATTTTAAACATGCTGCTGGGTGTCCCCCATGTAAGGGAAGTACTAACAACGGCCACGTGGAAGGTATCAGAAACCACCTAACAGTCTCCTTCCTGCTACGCACCTAATTTCTTCATAGCATAATATAATGCCTTTATTTTTAATCCCAAGGTAAAATACTAAGCTAAAGTAAAACAATGCAAAATAACAGATGCTCTCCTTATCCATATCAATATTAAACTTTTTTCTTTGGACCCTCGTCATTTACAGCAGTTCTTGGAAAGAGGCACGACCATTGAATTCCACAGGTTAATTCAAGCGTAAAGAACAAACTTCCTTGCCTTGCTACACCCTCCCTGGATTTTCTTGGTCGTCCTACTGGACAGCAACATACATTACTGGCCTTCCCCCTGTAGAGGCATTCAGAGACAGCTTTAGTACTTCCCTGTACAATACAAAGAAGATCAATGAACAACTGGCATCCTCAGAAACCTCATTCTTGCCCACACTGATGGAGAACAACCGTCATGTTATGTTCTCTGCGCTCAGTAGCAGGAAGAGGTCCAAAAAAGCAACTGATGGACATCTGACTCACAGAGCATGTGTCGTCAGTGGTCATACAGCAGAGACATGGTCAATGTCATGGGGACGCTACCTGAGATGGTGACTTTGGGATGCTTGCCCCTGGTGCTTCCAAAGTGGACGGTTCCAGCTCATGGTTGACAGTCTTGGTCTCAGGGCTGGTGATGGGAGATCCATCTGGTGGAGGCGAGGGGCTTTTATTTGCTTTCGCTGGGGTGCTGTCACTGAAGGAAGGGGAGAGACGGAGAGAAAAGAGAGAGACAGAAAGAGAGAGAAGAGAAGTCTGAGCCAGGCCTAGGAGAAGTTGTGCTAACCAGCACAGATCATTGGCCTCCTTTACCTCTTTGCTTCACTGCCCTGACATGTGATGAAAATATCTGAAGCCTCTACAAACTTTCTGAGAAGCATCTTTGCTGAGTCACTTCCAGCCCAACACAATGAAGTAGGATTACTGGGCAGCAGGTTCCCAATAAATTCCTACTGCATGAATACATTTGGGGGGAGGGGGGGGAGGGGGAGGAGTGGAACAAAACAAAACAAAAAAAAACACAGGCATCCATAATTCTGATAGATCCTAACTCATTTAATTGTATACATTTTACAGATAAAAATTTCTCTGGGTGGTGTTGTACTGACACCCGCATGGGTTGTGACCAACAGATCCATATGCAGATCTGCAACACCCAAACTAAGGCAGTAATAAAACATTATCATATTACTCTACACAGTACAAACTGGCTGAGCTGGAAGATGGGAAAAGTAGCCCAAAGTTTCACAGATCATTCCAGACAGCAAAGAAACAGTGAGATTTTGGCTACTAATAAACTGTTCCCTACTATGGAAAGTTTCTTCAGCCTGTTTTCTATGATGAACCCCTGCCGTCTTTGTCTTTCCAGCTGGTCCGTGTTCCAGGACTGTTTCTAACACAGTCAAGAGGGACTCTTCGGGGAATTAAGATGCAGGAAGCATATGCCAATGGCATTTGTTGGTTCATAACTTGGACAGATTTGGATTTTTGAAAGGAATGGCAAGAGGCAAATGCCCTTCCCCTAAAGGCATGCCCTGGCTGAATGTCAAATCTGCTTCAACCTGTGGAATCATAAGAGATTCAGCTAAAGGTTGGTTAACAGAGAGTTTCAACAGGGATAAAGCTAAACTCATTTTCCCAGCCTTATTCTCAGGAATAGCTGAAAAAATTTGGCTGAAACTCAGCTCCCTGAAAAGCAACCAATCAGCTTATCTCAAGGCATGCAGAAGCACTCACACTGGTAGAGGATATTTTAGCAGAAGTGGTTACAATTTGGCAAAACTACGCACAGCTGAACACAGAATATTGCAGAATATTTCAAAGGGGCTGGGCAGCCTCATCTAGAGGGAGCAGTATTTGCCTCCACTTACAAAGAAGGGAGAAGGCTGGGAGAAGGCTGAAAGGCACAGATCCTTTCCTCCAGCCTGAGACAATAAATCCTGGCACAGAGCCACAACTGCAGCCATGTGGACCTGATTCTGAGGAACACACAGATTATTTCTTTGCACTGTCCCAAGAGAGCCCAGAGCTCTGGAGATGTACAGTCACTCACACTTGGATGGTGTGGTGGTCATGGGCTAACATGCATAGTGGCCTCATTCCTAAACACTCACAAGTAAGGGGACAGCAAGGGGAGGAAGGGACAGCAAGACATTTCAAAAAACCTCCCCTCCCAAGCAAGCATCTCCCCCTGCTCAGCATTCCAGCTTTCAAGCTTCCCACCCCATTCCCTCTTCATTCACTTTGCCCTCACCCATTCCCCCACCTTTCTCCCCATATCCACACACCCCACACCTTTTCCCACCAAGCGCTTGCTCTCGGGTCCACATGCAGGTCCGATGTTTCTGATGACACTGACGCCAGCAGCGCACCGACATGATGCAACAAACCCAGTGATGTTTTGTGCAAGCAGCTCTCAATCAGGGGCACACACACCAAAGGTTGAGAGGAAGAGGGAAAGGGGAAGAGGAAGGACTAAGGAACACATACATTGACCTTTGCAGCTCTCCGGGGTGACTGCACATGCCTAGTGTCCTTCCTAAGATGTCCCCCAAGTCACTTCAACACAGAGGGCTGCAGGAAGGATTCTGTGACATTGCCAAGCCTGTGCTACAGACTAAAGGTAGTAACGGTTGGAGTGAAGGTAAGGAAGTCTTGCTCTAAATGAGAGTTACCAGGGAACAGCAGGCTCCACGTAACATGTTCACAGCATTGAAACCTCAAAATGATTTCAGGAGAAACATTATCTTGGTACTATCTCCATGGCAACACCATTTACAGCACCATCAGAGGCTGACAGGATGACCTTGCTGAGCCCAGCCTCGCTGAAGACACAGATCTTGCACCCCAGTGCTTCGCCTCTGAGATCTCAAAGGGGGTCCTACAACACCTCATGCCAATGAGGGTTGCTGCAGAAGGATGAGAATGATAGCGATGAATTGCCTAGGACTGCCTAGGACTGCAAAATGATCAGCCCAGAGAGGTGTCCCAAGGCATGGGCAAGTGCATGTGAAAGGCTTCAAACGTGGCGAACAAAATCAAGGCACTAAACCGGGGAAAACTCAGGAAGAGGTGAGGCAAGATGTTCCTCAATCTAACTGTTTTGCTTGTGAAGATGTAAAGAAAATACCTCCTGGTGCTAGAGTTGAGGAAAGAAAAAGTGTTACTTTCCCTAGAGTCACTGTGGAGGAGGTGGAGAGGACAGAGACCTGCGGCCGGACGGCCAGGACTTCTCAAATGCCTGGACAGACTGGGGAGTCCTGGCTACCAGCTGGGCTACCAGCACTAGGGTACGTTTCTCCGACTAAGCACCTGAAAAGGACTTTTCTCCTGGCAAGAAAGGACTTCACGTTCATTTTCTAGAAGCCGTGAAAGAACTTTTTGGTGATTTATTTGTGGTGTCTGGCAGTGGCTTGATTTTGAGCCGTATTGCTGAAAGACTCCCACGTGAAAGGCAGACTCGTTTCTTCCCCTCATCCTAGAAGGGCTGAGAGGGCCCCACACTAAAGCCCTCATTAAGTCACTGCTATTTACAGCTTGTTTGATGTGTTGGCTGATCCTCCTAGGAAAATGCCAGTGCTAATTTTGACTGAGCCTCTACCAGCCCCCCAAGCAGCACCTTCATTCCTGCACTTGCTGCTCTGCACGCATTCAGCAACTTGGTGACCGGCACCAGGTCAGCCCCTCACCAGGATCCTGGGGCCTCCACAGGTCCTAGGCGAGCACACGCTGTGTGTCCTGCACAGAGCGAAATCCTGTTTCCAAACAGACCGCTTTTCCCTATGTTCCTGGAGCAACCAAGTGTGGGGACTGACCAAATGCGAGTATCGCAGAAAATCGTCAAAACAACGCCTTTTTTTCTTCTTCTTTTTATAAGCAACTGGAAAGGGGAAGGGGAAGGGAAAGAAGGGGAATGGGAAAACCACTCTGCTCTTTGAGAGCTAAGAGCAAGGTCTAATGCAGTTACAACAACTGAAGGAAAACTGCAAATCGACCAGCCTCTCCTAGTGCTGCTAAGCTTCCAGACCCGTCACCGGGCTGCCTCATCTATTCTGGGAGAGACGACTAAAATCTGCAGATGGGGTTCCTATATGCTAGTAACAATCCTGCATTAGAGGATGGAACCAAATTTCCAATATGGTAAAAACAGACAAGTCACCTCCTGCCAAGTTCTCAAGTTAAAAAGAAAAAAAAGGTTGGCATCTCTGCTAAGGCTCAGATAGCATTTAGGTTGGTTTTTTGTGGCGTTTGTTTGTTTTTAACATCAAAGCTGTCTGAACACTAGAATTATTTCCACTCCCCAGAAAAGAAGGGGCAGAAAAAGAAAAAAAAAACCACCTCCATACCCAGGCATCCAGTGGCACAAATGTACATTTTTGCTGCAGATCAAAGAGCAACCAAGTCCCTGACCCTCTTTCCCTGCACCAGGGTTTGCATATTTCTCTGCTCCCCCTGCAGCCGCTCTGACAGCAGAAACCCCCAGCAGAGCCTGGGTCAAGCACCTTAACCCCTGGGCCAGCAGGACCTTGTCTGGAGGATGTTGTGGTTAGAGCTCATCCAGATGAGATTTCCTAGGCTCTCCCTCTGCTGTAGCATCCACAAAGGCTACGACGACCGCAAATGCTACACCTCCTGGTGCAGTCGCAGCAACACTGCCCAGCCAAGGTCAGACACAGACATCCAGAGGAATACTCCTGTGAATCCTCCTTTTTCACATCACATTCACTCACTACTTTTCATTTGAGGAAATAGTTAAGATTTGCCCATCAGTTTCCCTGTGAAATTACCATTCTCTTCCCTCCAGCTTCCCATTTTACACAGGATGCCCAACAGAGACAAAGAGAAAGGTTGTACAATTTGCCCTGGTCAGTGGGAAGCCAGGATCAGAAAGCAAGAATCCCAATTCACCAGCACTTGCTTTTACTGCTGGCAGAACATCTTGAGATTTAAAAGGATATTTTTTTGTTCCTATAATGACCCCATGGAAGGAATATCAACACAAAGACTGAGAAAAACAAGAGTTAGGGGAAGTTTCTATGCCGTTATGCAGCAATCCCCACTTTGCCCCAGAGCACATTCTTGTCGGAGTCCTTGACCTTGGCTATGGGAACTCTGAGCACTGTAGCAATCCGGTTATTCAATGCCACGACTGTCTTGAAAGGCAAGCTGCTGCTGTTAGTCTTTGTACAGGATAACAGGCTTCCCTTTCCTTCAGCTCTGCACAAATCTTAAACGAATGGAGCATAACAGTGAGGATCTCAAGAAGAGAACAAGTAAAGAGCAAAGCCCTAGAAGTGTCCTTCTCCCACATCAACGTCCTCCCACCACACCAGGTAGATAGGACAGGGCTACATATGAAATTGGTCCTCCCGGGCCAGGCAGGGAATGAGAATGCAGCATTTCAGAGCTGTTCAAAAGGGCAAGCCTCACTAGGTAAGACTGGATCTTGTTAATCGCCAAAATAGCCCGTATATCCCTGTACAACCCAGCACCGCGCTTTTAGTCACCACAAAAACAACCGAGCAGACAATGCCTGAGCTTTCCCAGTGCCTTCTTAGGTAGGAAAGGAAGCAAGGATTCAAACCAGACACACAAGCAGTTAATGGGATTATCCAGACACAGGAGACCTCAGCAGGACCCAGCAGGCCATGAACACACGGTATCATGCACAGGACCCCTCTCCCATCACAGGGTTAACACGTGCCAGGCTGTTAGAGTCCAGCAACAGCCTCTCCAGTTTTAGGAACTAAATCAAACACGGATCGAAATGCTGCTCTCCGTACCGGTACCTGCTCATCTTTTTCCTCAGCCTGGCGAACAGTTTAGTTTTCTTTCTGTTGAGGACGGCACGCAAATCGATTCCGTTACAGGATGGCACAGTCAAACCAGCGAGGAAAAGTTAAGCCTCCGAGCGTTCGTTCACTTGGTGCCACGAAACTCACAGCAATCCAGATGACACGCACTCCTGTCTTACTCTCAGAAATACACACACACAAAAACACACAAACACACTCTTCCCTTGCTTCCTACAAAGCTTTGGCCTTTGGAGAGGGTGGGAGAGGACTTTTTGTGCCTGTCAAAGATTTGCAGATATGTTAACAAACTAGATTTGTCCCTGTTCCTTGGAATATGGGACTAGGGTGCACATGGATAAGAATAAAAAGGAAACTGCACAGATCAGCAGAGAACTTTGTGACACTGATCCTTTTTTTTTTCCCCCACAGGTAACTGCAGCTCCTCACTCGCCCTTGTAAATGCTGGTACACAAGAAGCAAGCTCCCCATTCTCCTTTGTGCCATCTGTGCACCACTCTTAACGTGGAACCTAATCAGCAGTTTTCCTCTTATGTTTTCTTCCAATTTGTCCAATTATAGTAGGATAATACTACAGACCTCCTAGGTTTTCTAGGTATCTGACAACCCTGAACGTTCAAACTCCTTCAGAAACAAAATCCAAACATCTCTGAAGTTTCCCGAAATGCATCAGCTGCTCTGTGCTACGCAGCCAGCATCAGGTTTGTCAGCCATAGTGATGTGTGAGGATAATTGCATCTCTTCTCACACCTCCTCATTCATTTCCTGCCATTGTACCCATCTCCGATCCTCTGCCCAGCAGAGAAGGACGAGGGAAGCATCTGCTCCTACCCCGGGCCGCAACGGGCAGTCGGATCAGTGAGGGGTATTTCCTCCTGCATGTTCTGCCCCAGCCCTGAACCCCAGTGAGAGGCCAGATGTGGAGGAGAGACACAAGTGCCTCATGGCATTTCCTGATCCCTGCAAAACACTTACAGTCCTGGCAGACCTTGGACACATTCTCCTACAATATCCTGTTCCACTTCACTCAGGGGTATCGCAGTTGTTTTGGGGCAGGTCCGTCCTCTCAGCTGAGGTTTGAGCAGGTGATGCAGCAGCACTCAGATTGCTACCTGCACAGGATCCTCTGTGTAGGCACTTGGGTTTTTGTTCTTTTTTTTTTTAGGGCCAACTAGTCTCTTCGCCAAGCAAAGAGCACAGAACTGCAACTGAGACACCCATTACCTCCCCAGATGAGACTAGCAGTCTGTGGGGCAGAAGTCATGAGAAAATGTAATTAACTCATTGGAAACTCTTTCAGGCCAGAAACTTCATGCCAGAGCAGTATGTCTGGGCCCAGCTGTCACTACAGCCTGCCATCACTTACTTGAGCAAGAAAGGCAGGATGAGAAAGGAGCAGGCAAAGCAATGGCTCTGGCCTTCATCTGTCCTGTTAACTCATCCTCTTCCAAGTGCCCCACTGGATGCTGCCATCAGAGACAACGTGGGGCACGGCACAAGAGGATTGGCACCGTGGCCTCCTGCATAAAGCTTCAGTCTTGTTGGTGGTGATCAACAGGCACCGTGTGCTGACTTAGGAAGAAGACACTTTCTTCACAAGATGCATTGCTACTAGCATCTTGGGAATTTGGTATTAGCAACCCAAAATTCAGGGGCCAAATTTGATTCAAATTTCCTCTTTCTTTAAAGTTGGCAAACACCACGCGCATTGCCAGAATGAGACAAAAAAAAAAAAAGTTGCCTGTGCTTGAATGTAACAAGAGGTTAAACTGGGAGGAGAGACGAGGGAGCACAGAGGTGTCAACAGCTCATCTAGCCCTTCCAAACCAGTGCACTCAGACCGCAGCTTGCCCTTACTTCACGCTGACTTCACCTCCTCCCTCCATCAATACACCAGTTGAGGACCTGGGTTGTGCTCCTGCTCACCCGGCATGTGGGATTAGTGGCAGCTGGAAGCCAGAGCCCTACATTGTTTCATCACTCACACATTTGGATGGGAGCCAGCTGCAGCCTCATCCACAGCCTGACCTCTCCCTCCCCTCTCCGTGCTGGAGAATGTGCAGCTTTGCAGTTAACCTAAATGGACCGGACCCAGCTGAGCAAAGAAAACTAAAGGACTGGAGGACACACACTCCTTGCATACACACAGATTGGAAGTGCTCTGAGATCAGAAAGCCTCGTATTAATGAGGCTGCAACTACATCCATAACAGACACGGACACAGGCAACACACCCTAATTTGGTGCACAGGAGGGACATGGGGCTTTAGTGAACAAGTTTGGAGGAGGTTGGAAAACAAATGGCCTCTTGGGTCCTCTAGCTCACAAGCTACAGGGGGAAGCTTTTGAAGGAAAGAACAGGACGGGTGCAGGGCAACCAGGCTCAGAAGGGAAGGGAGCTCAGTGTTACAGCATTGGTTTATGGAATTTGACTTTAAAAACAGCAGAGGTGAGTCGGTTGCCTAAATATCAGCAAATAGTGGAAGTTGAGGCCTCCAGCTGCTACCCTACAAAGGTAGGAGGTATTGCATCGTGTCTCCCAGCCCCAAGTGGAATCTTGGATATCCTCTAGGGATTCTCAAGGCTGGCTATATGCAGACAATCAAATCACTCTTCAGGTGACACCACGCAGATTTCAATACCCCAGCAGAGACCCCCCTGTCCCTCCTCCCCTGCTGAGGGGAAGACGTTGCTCCCACAGTTACTCACCTGGGCTGTGCTTTAATGGGAAAGGCATTGCCTGAATACTGCTTATCTAGACCCAGCAGGACATCATGGAGGTTTTGATTCAACTGCAAAATACAAAAACAAAAGAGAGAAAAAGAATGAGAAAAGAGCCCCAACTGCCAGAAGAGAGCCTGCACTGGCCTGCGCAGGCTGACCAAGCACCGACTTGTGCAGTCAGCTGTCCCATGAGAAAACAGCCCTACATCTGTTTCCACTCCTCCATGGGGTAAAGAACCCTACATTCAGACTACCGAAGAGCTGCTGACACCTCATGGGAATGCTCTGTCTTCCTATGACACCATCCTCTTTGCTTCTGTGCCTCCTGCCCCAACCTGTGTGCTGCCAGGTACTACTGCAGTAGCAGGCCGAGCGTTCACCTGAGGGTCTTCTGTTTACTGGGACTGAAGCTCCACTCTAGATTTGTAGCCAAAGTTGCTCCTTATACCTCCTTATGAACCTGGGATATCAACATTTAAAACGCAGAACTACAGGCAACTACAGAACTACCAAGTCAACAGCAAGCCTTCACCTTGTAGGCTGCCTGGGCCATCCAGGTTTAGGCAGGACCTGGATCTCTTGGAAGAAATGCAGTATTAGGGGTTAAACTTTTCCCAATACCAAAGGCTGAAACATTCACCCTGGACACTCCTATTCTGAAACAGCCAATTCACAAACAAGATGAGATGCCAGATTTATCATCGGCAGGAGGAGGGATCCAATGCAATCAATGTCAGAGGCATTGTGCCGACAACACCAGCAGTTAATTGGATGCTAGTGCAGTAATAAGAAACAGATGGCTTTCATGGAACAAAGCTGAAGGCCTGCTCTCACACAAAAGTCACAGGAAAAGAAAAATCCAGGACATGATACAAGAGCAGAATTCCTTTCTAGCAGGCATCCTTCCCATGTTTTGCTGAATGTAACTTAACAGCAGACTGATAATTATAATAATCCTCCCTACTCTTAACGATAAGTTCATTCCCCAGCGGAGAAGTGCAGGCCATTAACTGGAAAGGTCCCCATGAAGTGTCAGCAGGGCTCCAAACTGATGCATTACACCAAGGCAGTGGGCCCCTGACTGCTGGGAATCGAATGACTATAAAGTTGCTGGTTGCTTAGCGGCTGTCTTGTTGTTAGGATGACATTGGGGAGGGAGGAATACAAGAGTTTTCCAGATGGACTCTCAGTTGCTCGCTCAGATTTACAGAAAGCATGCATGCCTTAGGAGCAGCGTACAGACCTAAGGAACACATGACTTACTGAGCTTTTAGGAGAAGTAACTAACGATGGAAACGTACCTCTAAAGGAAAGTGGCAATGGGAGGATTTCCCACAGCGTATTTCTGAGGTCTCTGCTGGGTGCTGGCACACCACCCAAGTCCAGCCTGCCACCAGGTTATGACGCTGCTTACTGCCCTGATTCCCAGCCCATGACCACCAGGCAGTCCATGCAAGGGCCATGCTAAGCATTCAAATGCCTTCTTTTGCAAACAGATGCCAGGCTGAGATGGCTTGGTTATAGGTTACAGATCCAGATTCTGGAGGAACTAGAAAAGGCAGCAAGACAGGCCTGAAAGTGGCTTTCCTCCCCTCTGTGGATCTTCAAAGGAGCCAAGTGACACAAACTCCCTGCAGCATGCAGTGGTACTCTACCCTCTCTCCCTTTACTCCATCCCTTCACATTATTAACTCAACAGACCCTCCCCCGTGTTGCTTGGAAAAGTCTGAGGGTTAACATTTTGCTCTAACACGGGGTAAATGCTTTCTTCTCCAGCCATATCATTTAGGTTTTTCAAATAGCAGTGATGAGAGAACAGGGTGTGTTAGTAGGACAAGCTGTTAATTGTCTTACCTTGCTCATTTCTTTATGGAAGTTTTCTTCTAGGCCTGCTATACTCTGGAATGTGTTGACGTAGAAACCAACACGACTGCCAAATGAAAAACAAGAGGAAGAAGAACTTAATGGACACCATGCTCTCCCAAAAGCTTTCAGCTCTGCCTCGCCTGCTATCTCCTACCCACCATTCCCACTTGAGCTCAACTCTGTCAGGCCTGGCACATGCTGGAAGAGAATGGCAGCAAAGAAGTGTGGAAGGGGTGGTGGAGCAAAGGCCAGAAGGAGGAGGCCAGGTAGGGTAGGATCTGAATTTGTGTTTCGTGCCGGCAAAAGGGATAGGGAGGTGCGAGGGGTGGGGCGGAGCACACACTAGTGGTAGGGTGATGGAAAGCAAAATGATGGAAGTTGTGATGGAGTGCGGGGAAAGCTGAGGGAACTGGCAGGACAGAAATTAAGTCATTCCGAAGTCCCTCGGCACCAGGGGAAGAACAAAAGTGTGAGCTCTTTGCTCCTAAGGGCAGAAGAGTAAGGAAGCACAGGATATGCACAGAGAGCAACAGGAATGCAAAAGGATCAGCTGGACAGCAGGAGCCTGTGAACAACCTGTGGCACTTCAAAATCCCCGCAGCCGCCTGCCTCCTTGCTTCCTCTATGCAGCCTGCCAGCTGCCAGCAGATCCCAGTGCCCAGCTGGAGGAGCAACAGCAGGAGCGAGACACACTCTTCCCTCAAAGGCCAGCGGCATCACCATTCTGCACATGTAGCCACCCAAATGCCTGCATCCCTCCCAACTGCTTCCTCAGCGGGCCTGAATGCTGCTGCGTGCAAACAGCCCAGGCTGGGAGGAAAAGGGGGTGAGGGCAGAAATCAGCACTTTGCTGCCCACTCTGCTACTGCCCACTCTCTTCATTTCCGCCAGACTAGCACTGCCAACCCAGATATGGTCATTGCATTTAAAAATAAGGAACTGAGATGAGGATTTGGCTTGCCTTCCCTATACATCAGCTCCTAGTGACCTCCAGTTCATCCTCCAAGCTACCTGTTAGTTAGTCTGCTTCTTCTCTCCCCTTTTATCGTCATAATCACTGGTGTGGCAAAACCCTGATCTATCACGTCTTCCATCTGTTTTCAACCCAAGCTATGTTTTGTTAAATAGAGCACCACAGGAGGTCAGTTGTAACCACTAGTTCCTCACTAGGTCCTGTGTCACACAGCCAGGAGCACATTTTACGGGCTAGAGAAGGCAGTCAACACCAGGATCCTTTCCCTTGGCTTTGTTCACCCAGCTGCCCTAACCTGAAAGCAGCATTCACAGACGACATCTAACCTGCCCTCTCACCTTCCCTGTTGTTTAAAACCTGCTGCTTCACTGAGTGCTCATAAGCTTACATGGCGAGACACAAGTGAGCAAGGCACCACCTCCTAGCCCCCTCCAACCACTGTCACTATACAAATCTCTCAGGCTCTTCATCAGTCAGCTGACATACCCGGCCTGCTCTGTCTGATGTCCACAGCAGAAGCTAGGGCAATGCTCAGGAGAACCGGACAGAGTTGGTGGGGAAACACCACTTCTCTTTGTGGTAAAAGAGTTTGTCATTAGGATCCTGAACCAAAGTGAAGAAAGTCCAAGGTGAACCCAGCTGGGGGGAATCTCAGGACAGACTCTGAGATGATTCAGAAAGCAAGGACAGACTCTCTGAGATGATTCAGAAACCCAGCCCAAGCTGAGAACAGTGATACAGGAAGGTCCGTGGAACACTGGAAGGTCTTTGCGTCCTTCCAACCAGCCCTTGGGAAAACCTCCAGCACTCACCTATTCCACAGCGAAGGCAGCTCCTCCTGCAGATCAACGTTCATCTCTTCAAACACCTTCTGAGCCTTTACTAACTCTTCTTCAGCCTTAATAACAGAGAAGGAAGAGAGTAAGCTCCAGCACATACAAGTACCCTAAAGGGCTGAGCTAAGTGTAACTCTTGACTTTGCTGGGAGAACAAGCAAAATTCTGGCACGGGGTAGTCCCCATTCCAAACGAGTCTCCCAGGAGCCAGGGTTGCATCACAAGTGAGCTGATGCCCCTTCAGCTTGCCTGCACTGCCCTCAGGGTTTCTCTCAACAGATTTCCCTGCCTGGATACTCAGAAGAGAATTCAAACATCCACTAGTATATTTTAAGTCCTACAAATTTCCCTGGCTCCCAAAACTGAGCGGAGCTGGTCAGGCAGTTCAGCCTCCAGTTTGGACACAGATGAAGATTGAGAGGCCCCTGCCCCTTGCTGGATCTCTGAAAGAGTTGAAACCTATCCCAAATGGCACTGAAGAAGAGACCTCCCTCGTGAGGGAGGTAAGATCATGCCGAAGCGCTGCCTCTTCTTGGGAAGGGAAGAGGTCTGCCTCCTTCACCGATACATCTCTCTCACAAAGCAAAGCAGAGAAAGCAAGGAGGGATACACAAAGCATAAGTTGTGCCAGCAGGAGGCTAGGCTGGAGCAGCAGGTCTTGGTCTCAGCAGCCTCACATACTCTTATTGGTGAAGACCTAATACAAGAGAAACCCCTGGCTGGCTGCTGACTACCAACAACAAAGGAAATATCCCTCATACAGAACCTCTTACTTTCAAAGAGCTTAAATTTGATCTGATCCATTTGACGCAGACACTGACAGACCCCAACAACGATGCATGAATTCTGGTGCATTTCAGAGACAGAAATGATGAACTTCTGATGAATTTCTGTTGCTGACAGCAAGCACCAGCAACATGCACGTTCCCCTTCCCGTATCAGTCCTGGATGGCCCCTTCCCTGTTTTCAGTGCCCTGACTTAAAACTGCAAGCTTGCTAAATAAAATGTTTATATTCTCTAGTTTGCAACAGCACAGCACTCCGCTGCAGCTGGATGCAGGACAGCAAACTCCTGCATGTCCACTTGGTGATGCTTCTTAACTGGAAACTCAGTACCAGTGCCTACCTTCAAGTGTGACAACAGCAGGAATGTCACAACACGCTCCGAGGAGCCAGCAAGCCACTAGGGACCAGGTCTCTCTTCGCACCTCCAGTTAGATTCTCACCCCTTCTATGAAATGAAATTTTACCTTCTTCGCGCCACTTAACTAAAGAAATCCACAACTTGCTGCTCCTTAATGCCAGGTCTGTGTAAAGACAGGACTGGTAGGAGAAAGGACTTGAAAATATCGTGGAGTTCAGAGTCCTGTTCCTCACAGTGCTGTGTAGGATCCTTAAATTCTCCATCTCCCGTCTGACTTAGGAGCCAGCCACAGAAGCTCCCAATTTCCAGCTAGCTTCACCTTTCAGAGGGTCACTCATCGCTGCCAAAGGCTCTTTGTACTCAAGATCAGAAGAGACTCTTTCCCCCAGAAAAAGACACCACAACTGGGTATTCAAAACAACTGGTATTCAAAATTTAAGCAGTCCCTGTAAGGAACAGGTACGGGGAGAAGAGATCAGGATGTTTCCATCCAGAAATCCCTGTATTTTGCTGCTACACTTGTTGCAAAACCCAACACTGAAAGAGTTTGCACCAAACAAACAAAAAGTCCATTTAAACGGAGACACAGTTTATGCTGGATCAGAGCTGATAATCACAAAGGCTCATTCTGCCTTAAAATCCCTCCACGACCAAATGTTTCCAATGCAGCCATTTTAAAGGAAGAGAAAAAAAAATCCCATTCCAACCTTCGGCTTTATCTTATACTAGCTTCCACTATAGACTGGAACCACAACCAACCCAGCAGATGGGATAGCTGGGACATGAAGCACCACTGAATGGTGTCAGTTTTTCAGATACGTTGAACATTAGTAAGTCTTTCCCTCTCTTGTTTACCTGTTCAGAAGGCCAAAGAACCTAGAAAGCAACGTGTCAATATTGTGACATCCTGAGGCAAAGGCGAAGTCAGCAAGAGGCAACGTTCACTCTAGAGCAGCTGTAGGAACCAGCAATCCACGAGGCAGGGGTAAGGACAGCTGGGCACCCCACGCCAGCCCCATCAGTCCCAGCCAGTGCTGCCTCTCCGCTCAAAGGGATCACAGCCCCGGGCCCAGCTCGCCGGCTCTCCCCTATAGACAGAGACACTGCTCCGTTGTCACTAGAGCGCCAAGGATATGGCTTTCTGGTCCGAAGTCAGCATTTCAGGGATGCCTAGCAAAAAGTCAGGAATCTGCCGTTCTAAGCTATTTCCCCCTTCGTTGCAAAAAGCACAGTCACCAGAATTTGTAAGTGAGAGCTTGCAACAGCAAACCTCCCAGGAGACTACAGGAACACCCCTGTATTTTTTGTTGTTGTTGCTAGTGTCTGCGAAAGGCCCAAAAAGCCAGCAGTCTAAACACTGGAGGGAGGGACTTCTTTTTTTTGGGGGGGGGCATTAAAAATAAGTCTTGCCAACCCCGTTTTTGCTTGAAGGTTATGTAGTAATAGCAATTATCAGACAAGAGACAGCAACACAGCTGCTGGTACATAGAAGGCAATTTTGTTAGGCGTAATATTCTGAAGCTCTCCAATAAATGCAGTGTCATCAGCCCTCCTGCTTTTCCCATGAGCTTAATGAGATTTAGGGCTGCCATTAACACCTTCAGTCTCACAGTCATGTGAATACAAAGACTGAAGCTTTCTTTTTTTAAACCCTCTGCCTGCTGGTGTTTGAGAAGAGAAGCTGGGAAACCCACAGGTTCAGAACACAAACTGATCTTCCTCCTTAGATTTTTAGGTTAGTCCAAATCAAAATTAAAAAAAAAAAAAAGCCTCACACAATTAGAAACGAAAACTTGAGGTTAGCAATAGTATTATTTAAGGAATACAAGAGGAAAAACTTAAAGGAGGACTTAAATTGATTTTACAGGGTGACTGAAAATACTAATGCCACTTAGCAGGAGATTAAAGCCCCCACAAGACAGCTGCTAGAAAGATTACATACATCCTTGTTACCTGCTTTAGGGCAAAGTCACCCAGTAGAGAGAAATTATCAGCTGAACTCCTAGTACCCTCAGATCACAACGCAATGGATGAGGGAGCCCTCGTACGTACTGCTTCTGCAGGTAGTGTGTGGGAGGTGGTATTTCCCCCAGTCACTCTGGCCAGTTTCAAAAGATAAAGAATGACCAAGGCCTGATTTATTTATCTGTGGCTTGAGAAACATCCTGTACCTGCTTTCTAGTCCTCCAAAATGACCACCAGGCAAACAGATCAGTCAAGATCCACAACCAAACAGATCATTTCCAGCACGGTCATGGCACAGGAAAAGCCTCGGGAAGCCTGTCAAATGTCCTTCTCCCTTCAGTCAAGAATGAATACTTATTTCCTCACTTTGCTATGCATCCTAAGCAGGGCTGCTCACACCTATTCGTTCCCAGGCTTTATTTATGTGGTAATGCAGTATTTTCCCAGACCTTCCATCATAAACTGACTGTGAAAATCCCAGGTGCTTTGTAAGGTGAGACCAATCACGTTTCCAAATTGCAGTGCACTCACTGATAAAGAACGTAAAGAAGTACAAGCTTTTGTACAAGCTTCCATGGCACAACCATGACCTCAACCCGGAGCTGTTCACATCTCGAACGAGGGGTGCGAATTTCCTGCTCTGGTCCCTCCTCTTCCACGCAGACCGAACGTCTGCGTACCTGGAAAGGGCTCTTTTAGGCCAGCAGAGCCAGGCCAGTGACAATTTCAGAAACTTGTATTTCACCACAGGTGTGGCAAGGAGTAGCTGGCAGAACTACGCTACCTCCCCTCTGCCTTGGCATTACTCCACAGCCTTTCTTCATCCCCATTTCACTTTATGGGGAGAAAACAACAGCCTAGCACTACCACACCTGGTTAGAAATCAATAGGGCAGGCGCAGCTTCAGCCCTGGGTCAGCGATTTCAGCGTGTCCGCTGCGGCTCAGGAGTACCAAGGACACGCTAACAGAAGGGACTAGAGTGAACGTTGCCTACAGATTAGTTGCACAGTACAGTCTAGAGCCCGAAATAGCGCATGCAGGGTTAGAGGCGGTAGATCAGCAGTCACCTGATTTCGGAGCAGATTAGTTTGCGCAACGAGGTGAGCTTGGAGCTTCCCTTGACACCACTGAGGCGCAGCTTTCTCAAGCAGCGAAACAGGCTGGGGGGAGGGAGCATGTTTGAGTGAAAAGAGAAAAAAATAAAGAGAGAACAAGAGAGACAAACATATACATATATATATTTTTTTTAGGATAAAAAAAAATAAAATCACAACAGAGACTGTATTTAGAAGCTGGACCAAACCAGTGTCACCAAGGCAAGAGAAAAAAAAATATCCTGGGACTGATTGGTTATGAATCCTTTGACGCATGCCAAGTTTAGCAGTAATTAATGCTCCAGTGTGGGCTGGGATACTGTAGGCCAGCCGGACAGCTGCAAAGAGCAACAGATAATAGTTGTTAGTGACCTAGCACACAGACAACCCTACTCCGAGTCATGACTGTGAAGTGGGAGCTCCTTGGAGAGAGGTCAGGATTAATTAACCATTGTAATTATTTGCATGCAACAGCTGAATGTCCACAGCACTTTAATTTAATGGCAGGTTGTGAGTTTAGCAGTAAGTGGCGGGAGTCCTGGGTGGGAAAAGAACATTGTAAGTTAGAAGAGAAAAAGAGACTGCGTAACCCCAAAAAGTATTCCCAATGCTGTTTGTATTACTATAATACCGTGAACCATCATTCAAGTCAGTTCGCGATTGTATGCTGTGTCACAAACAAGATTTCTCTTTCCTCAGAGCCTGTCGTCACATTTCAAGTGCCTTACACTTACACCTTACCCACTTCACAGGTCACACAAGCAGACCTGCGGTGACGGGAACGGAGAGGTGAACTCCCTACATGAGTGCAGTGCATGGCATGACTGCAACTGTGGGTCTGAGAGGCTGGGCGGTGAAAGCTGCCTATTTGGGAAGAGCGCACACACGCAACTTTTGGGGACTCTCAGTGATCCCATCGCAGGATCAGGCTACTGTGATGTACCACAGATTACCCGTGCACAAGCTTATGGCCTACAGCACAGAGCAGGGGAAACATCTGATGCAGTGCCTGTTTTGGCTAACAAGAAGGGTCCAACCAAGTACTAAGAGGCATTTGCACAGACTGAATCAGAAACAGAGCACCATCTACATCTCAACACTTCACACTCCAAACCATAGTTAATGCATGAAGAAAATAGTAAAGAGCAACAACAAAACACCCCCTGACAAAAACACATCTTATGTGAGCATTTGGGGCAACATGAGTGAGCGCAGCGATGACAAGGGCCAGCCTCTTGGGTGCGGATCACCAGCTACCAACCTAAGCAAATGAATTCTTACAAACACCAGTGCCACTGCAGCAAAGATCCCAGGGGCACACACCAACAATGATATCACATCCTATGGAAATTCTGCTCTTACCCCTGAACACACTGAAGTATGGCTTTCAACAGACAACATCAAGTCTGTTGTGGGCCTCATGCCTTGAATACAGAACCACGAAGACACAAATAATGCAATGACACCTGAGCCATCAATCTTTCCTCTCTTTGTTTGCCAGGGTTAATCACAGTGCATGCACCAGGAGAGGAGATGACTGATGACCGGCAGCTTAAAAATAAAATTACTGTCAGTTGGCTAGTAAATGCAGATTTTTTTTGCTTGCGGAAAGAGAAGCATGCTTATTCCTTCCATGCCGGAGACATACTATTGTCTCCAACATAGCCTAAATCCTTCCTACCTGAAATAATTGCAAAGCAAAGGATGACAATCCTTCTCAGCCTCGTTAAAAGATTAAAGAGGCTCAGGCTCTTTTTCCCCCTGCACTCCTCTATCCCCAAGAGTCCTGATGTGCCACGGTCTACATTAAAGAGAAATGAAAGGTGTCTCCCGACCACTAGACTTGTCATGCCAAGATCTGTCCTGTGGTGTGGAGCATGTGGGTTCAAATCCACTCAGGGTAAAGGAGTAATCCGCGGCTCATTTTCTGGGCTATCCTAAAACCACAAGCTTCCTCTAGAACAAGGTTAGCATTACCACCTTTCTTCAGCTACAATTAAAAGACAACCTAAATTCTACTTCTAATGAAATTTACTTTAATTAAAAATAAAATTCCACACTTGTGTGTTGGGCATGCTCCAGAATTAACACTGGATCATTTTGCTCACTAGAATGAAAGAAGCCGTGCCTTAGCAAGACAAAATTCCTGTTTTCCTGCTTTCAGCCTTATTTATTTTCCACTAATTGTGGTCAGCAGATGACAGAACAGAGTCATCAAGCGCACGTCGGGTGCATTTGCACCAATAAACTTGAAACTCACTCTCCTAAAGGCCTCTATCCCAGCATATTAGAAAGCTTCACAAATACCACCAACCTCAAGCAATGCTCAAACACTTACTATCACTGCTGATCTAAGATGGGGAGACAGAGAGTCCCAAAAAGCAGACAAACTGGAAAATTTTGCTGTGGCACTACAAGGCTTGGCTTCCCCAGAGCCACACAGGCTTTTCTGACAGAGGTTACTAGCCCTGCAGCATCTGAGGAAAAACATGCCTAGGCCTTGGCTGCTGACAGATGCTGGCTGATGATGGTAGGTGTGAACTAAGACACCAGAACACATCCCGCCTTCTCGGAAAATTAAACAGGTGAGAAGAAAATAGCTAGCCAAACCCCACCAGTTCACAACATCTCTCTGAACAAAGCACACCCAGCAGAGAGGTACAGGTGTGCTTTACACCTGCTCGCTAAGCAAAAGCAGACCTCCCAAAATGAAAGGAGAGTTGCACATCCTCTGTTGCTTGCTTTACCTTTGCGATTTTAGTTTCGTCCTTCTTCTTTGCAGTTTGCAGGGCTTCAAAGTGGTGTCTGGCGCTGTCGTAATCCACAAGCTTCCTTCCTCGCTTCGCTATACGAGACTACAAAAGATGGAGAAGAGTCATGACAATCTTCCCTGGCAGCCAAAACCACAAAGACCATCAGGAACACCCCCGCCTCAGCTCCACCCAAGTCGTACAGCACTGCATGCTCTGCCTGCACAGGGACACCCACTGGATGCCCCACACAAGCTGCCCAGAGAGGATTTTTCCCATTTTTCATTTAGCCTCACCTAAGCCTCTGCTTTTTCTTTTTCCTGAGGGTTGCAGCCAGTCTCTAGCCAACCAGCTCGCAGCCCTAGTTCATGCAGAAACTCAAAAGATGAAGTTGAACACAAGAAAGCATCTCTGTTGCCAGCACAGCAGAAGCACTCCTCCACATGCTCAGGATATGCCTAGGACAGCATTTCAGACCCTGCAACTGGCGATCCAGACAGAAGCACTGTGTTTATCAGCTGATGTGACCACAGTCACAGCCAGTGGCCCATTACAACTAGCTGTTATGCAAGAGAAGTGTGAAGAAGAAGTTGTAGCACTGGATCACAAATATACAACATCCACCATTTGTCCCAAGCTGTGACAAAGGCAAGGAAGGAGCCAGCTGCGTACCAGGCTCACGCTCAGGAAAAGCATCCTGACAAGTCCGTGGGTGAAAATCCAGACCTCAGAGCATCACGGCTGCGGCCTGTTACTCTGTGATCTCTCTGTCACCCCCCCTCTCCTGAGGTGCCCTCAGGCCCTCTCGCCCACCAGTTTCACCTCATTGAGGCTCAGACCCACTGGGCAGCCTTGTTTTAAGAACCACCAATCCCCCTGAGACCCTTGCTCCCTGTGCTTTCTACAGACACCCCGGACGACCTGGGTTGGAGCACAGGTCTTCCCAGCGTAACCCAGCTCAGAGAGCCTGGTCCAGTGTCAGTGACCTGCAGCCTAGAGACAGACTGGAGAACTTCAACAAAAATGACACAGAAAGGAGCCAGAAGGGTTTCTAATTAACCACACAACTCAGAGAAACTGAAGAATCAGCACTGGGATTTACTTGCAAAAGCAACCCCCCCCAACCCCTCCTCGCACTTGGCAAGGAGAGGTGGTCTCCCCTCCCGAGGCTCCTGCAGATAAAGCTGCAAAACCACGCTCGGGGCTGATCTTTCTGCCAGAGCAGCTGGGACCAGTTTGCACGTCTCCCACACACGCTCCTCTGCGCTTTCAGCAAACGCTGGTGCAGCTCCCTGTGAGTCACCGAGGATCTGCAGGATCTCAGCCGCACGCACGCCCAGCCCGATTTCAGAGTGCTCAGCTCGCTCCAGGAGAAGAAATCACGAAGAAGCCGAGCCACTCCTCAACCAGGGGCTGTAGAAGACACCTCCCAATACCGTGGTGGCAGCCTGCCCTCCTGGGAAACGCTGCCAGCTGGGCACGGAGACAGGTGTAGGAGGGGGCTTCCTGCAGCATTAAAGTCTCTGAGATGTGAGCTAATGCATCTTCCACACACTCCAGATCTGGGATCTAAGGGAATGAATATTTCCCTTACGTCAGGCTGGCAGAGACAGCAGGAGTTTAGAGGGCTTTTGCCCGTCTCTGTCACAAGGCAAACAGCCACTTGTATGTAGTTCCCTTCTATGACTCCAGGAGAGCTGCTCTCCATCTCCAGGAGATGCTCTCCAGGAGAGCTGCGGCTGCCCACCACCACCTAATGGCAAAAGCTGAACTCAAAGACGTGTTTTATTCCTTTGCAATATATTCCTCTTAATTTGAACCTCCATTTAAAATAAACAAATAAATAAATCCTTACCGATACTTGGTTTCAAGCCTAGTAGAAACAGAGCATCATTTTCAGGGCAAAATAAAAATTTGCCAATTCCACAGCTACTCAGAACTCAGGTTAGGGTTCACCTTCCCTGGGCTCACTGCAGAGACCTGTACCCTCATGGTGTGCTCTGCAACCCCAATCAAAAATTCATTCTGAAATATTTATTGATTATACAAGAGTCCTATTCCAGGAAGCTATAGATACTGACCCACAAAGAAAGGATAAAGTCCTTTTTGTATTCCCATTCCTCAAGTTAGAAAAGACGGAGAGGATTTGTTCACTCCCCCCTGCCAAACTTGAAAAATGTTTCCCTTTAAACTTAAATTCTTTACTAAAGGAATACTATGTTTTCACATTCCTGCTGTGGATCCTGTTGGAGGTCCAAAAAATTCAAGGGAACTTTTCCAGCCCTCTTCGACAAAAGAAGATTCAGAATGTGTTAGAATTTAACAAACAAACAACACATGCGTGATCTAACTTGTCACACATTTGAATTACTGGGCCATTAACAAAAATCAGGCTCTCACATAATTCAATTAAAATCATTTTCTCTCCATAAATCAATTTTTCTCGTCATCTTAATACCAGAATTCCAGGGAAAGCAGAAAGTTTGTTTTTGCAGAAAACACAAACCAGAAAACTATTACCACAACAACAAAAAAACACCAAAGTATTCTATTAATTACATATGACTGTTTTTTCTTTCTTGCATGCCACCCTCAAGAACTTTAGTTCCTTACTTGAAGCCAAACTACACTTTTGTACAACTGTACAAACTTGTTGAAGTTTGGCTTCAACTTTCAACAAGTCTTACAGTTGTTTCTACCAGTCAAAGAAACCAAACTGGATCTGAGCACTTCTCACTGCTCTGTGATAAGGAGAACGACACATCCATCTGAACTACCAAAAACCATCTTGACCTTTTCAAATTCATACCAATGAAAAAATTAAACGGCCAACTCAGTGAAATATATCCATATCTTACTGTAGGAACCAACAGAAACCCAAATTCTCACTCATTTTAGGAGGAAAGGTATAGGTGAGCAGTGCTCTCTTTAAAGCATTTTTTTCAGTTGTGCACAGAAGTGCTTTAACTTCCCATTTTCTAGAGTATCACCTGAAGACTGAGAACATGATATCAGCAATAAGCACGGAAGAAATGTGACACTGAGGTTACCTAGTGCACAGCCACAAAACGCTGATAAAAAACTATTTAGTCAGAAGCAGTGCAGAAGTCTGAGTCTACAGAAAGCCTGAAACAAAACCTTCTGCTAAAGAAGCAGTGCACAAGCCTCTGCACAGGCTCACTCTATGGGCTGTGATCAGCACTACAGCCTTCAGCAGGTTGAAACCATCAGCAAGCCTCTTCACCCTTCCCCACCTCGGATTTCCAGGAACAGAGGAGGCTGGAAAAATGAAGCAAAACCAAGGAGCCCCAGGAGGCAATGACACTGCTGTTCAGGGCTTATTTTCAAGCCTGCGACCTGCCCCGCTTTGATACAGCACAAGCCTCCTGGAGCAACAAATATTGACAAACGTTTTAAGAGCCATGTGGTGGGGAAAGGGTTGTTTTCACTGGGAAGAAGCCAAGCTGACACTTCCCATATGGTGATATCATTATTAGCACTTCCATATGGCGAAGACATTTCCTGCATAACCTTCTCAAAGCGAATGGAGAGATGACAACAGCGGAAGGGGAACCTACAGGACATCATTCAAACCCAGGTCCTTGGATACGACCTCTCTCCAAAAGACATACATTCAGTATTCCCCCCTTCCTGGCAAAGAGCTGATAATATGTGCAGCAGCACTTCAGGGAACACAGAAATCTGCCTTCCACACCAGCCTCTACCTATAAAGCACATTTGCCACTAATTGCTTCCTCGACACATTGTACTTACAGGGAAGTTTAAAAAAAAAAAAAAAAAAGCCACAACAAAGGATTGAAAAGAGAAACTGAGAGCTTGTGAGCTGGTGCTGACACTACCCTCCTGCATTGTGACGCAGCGGGATTTTGTATGGATCCTCTGGTTTTGTGCTGATGTTTTTTCTTCAGCGTCTTTCCCCTGGATTCTTCACTCTGTCGCTTCAAGCCCAAAGGAGAACATGGCATTTTCACATGAACCAGGGCTCCAAAGATCTTGGCTGCTCTAAAAGCAAAGCGTGCAACAGCACAGCACGCACATCCCCATAAAGAACATGGGGATGCAAGGAACTGATTCTTATGAGTTTTCATCTGCTGTGACTCTAGATCAAAAGGCTTAATGAGAATCTTACTTTAATATCTGGGAATTGGCCAAGGTAAGTATCCATGGTCAGAAGCGCCTGATCCACCAGCTTCTGATGGAAATCCGTCCAGAGGAGGTCATTGTTCTGAAAAACAAAAGTAATGAGCAAAGTGTTAAAAGCACAGAGCTCTGCATTCATGCCTGTCTCAGTGAGTGCTACAGACAACAATTTCAGTCCCCAGAGCTCTTAAGAAATAGTCATTTCTTAGGAAAAACTAAGGAGCAGAAAAGTTAATTGAAAACTGAGGTCATGGCAGAAATGTAGATACAGAAAAGAAAGCCTGATGCTGCTAATTCAGGCAACCTCTCCACGGACACAGCACCCTTCCTGAGCCTTCCTTTGAGGGCTTGTCCGTTCCTCTACTGTGCTAGTCCAAGTCCATAAGGCAGAATGGAAGATGAACGTCAGGCTCCCTTCACCTCCTCCTCCAAGACCCCTTCCTCCAGCAGCCACAAAAATGGGACATCTGACACCACTGGGCACCATTCTCTCCTTCACTCTAACATAGCTTTCTGAAAGATAACGAATAGCAGAAAGCTATTGTAGCGCTCTTCAGCCCTCACACCACCTGGCCCCATGGAGGTTGTGTTCAAGGCTTGCACCTCACCCTGTGCATACTTCATCCTTCGTCTTTTCTCAGCCACGCTAACTTCCCATCAACACCCTGGATTAGGTGGAAATTGTCACTCCCTCCTGTTTTTCCACTTGGTCAAAAAGTTTTGACTACACTATTCAAGAAAAAGAAGTCCTCTTTATGGTGGAATTTCAGGGTGGTTTTTGGTTGGTTGGTTGGTTTGGTTTGGTTTTTTTTTGCCAGGAATAGCACTCATCTCCCACTTCTCTTTTCCCAAACGACCGAAAGGCATTAAATGGGGAGATGGAGGCTGGAAATATTCCTGCAGCCCCTCAGAATGGCTGCAGGCACTTGTCAGGACTCATGCTTCTCTTGACTTCTCTGGCTCAAGTTTGTTGATGGGACAGTCTCCCAGGAAGCAACACAGCAGCTCAGAAAGAAACAAGGCCAACAAAGACTGTGAAGCCAAACCAACTGAATTACAACTTCGTTATTTACTGCAAGACCACTTCATAATGGAAAGTTTCCATGTTAATGCAAGAATTGACCTGGAAACGTTCAGGCTTTGTTTGATTTATCTGCTTTGAAGTCAGTATTTCCTGGGTAAGACGTAAATGTTATTTCATGTGAGAATTCTGCAGGGAAAGCAGAGGAAAGGGAAGAATCCTTCTCCTGCTTTTCTCCCTGTGCCTTCCCCACTGCTCCAACACCATGAACAGCTGCAGATAAGCCCTGTCCTGCAGCCTCACGGCAGATGGATCCACAGAGCTGAAGTGCCACAGCTGCTGCTCAGCTGAACAGCTGAGCAAGAGAGCAGAGGGTGTCTGCTTCCAGCTGGACCCACCGCGCACACAAGCCAAGGGGCATCCAAGAGTCAAATGACAGGCTGTGCCCTAAGCTCCACAGAAAACACCTGGGCAAGTTGGACAGGCATCACCTCACCGAGGGATGAGAACAGCAGGTTGGGGTGAAATATGGCTCAGACAAACAAGATGGCAAGCAAAATATGGCAGCTGGCTATACTGATGTGAGTAGGAGGGCGACTGCAGCTACACAATGGCTGGCTGGTCTGACCATGCTTTGGGCATAGATTTTAGGTTTCCATTCCTTTTGCATGAAGCATGAACAATATATCCAGTTGATTCTATTACAGACTCTCTTTGGCATCCCCTGGCCCTTTTTAGCCACTGTTGAGAGAACAAAGTTGCTTGTGGACGTAAGTTCAGGGCTCTTTGCACCACTCAAGCACCTGGGAACAGTGCCCCACACGGACAAAAACACAGGCCACATCCCTTCAGCTTTCCCTTATTCCCAGCACTGAGTTTCTCTCTCTGATTACTGCTGCAAAGCTGTGTGCCTGAAGGAATTTAGCTCACAGACACAGCTTCCAAAGCCCACCTCCTCTGACAGACCAAGCCTGGTAAGCCCACATCCTGGGCTGAGTCTTACCTCTGCTATTTTATTTGTGTCATCTCTCCCAGGCCAATCCGGCTCATAAACTTCCTGCAAACACTCCGTCAGCTTCTTGGAGGCCTCATGCATAGCTAGGAAAGAAGAGGTAACTGCCTCAGAAACAGGGCAACACTTCATCCCTTATCCTGAGGAACAGGGACACAGGAGATGTTGAATGGGTTACAACAAATGCTAAGCTGTTCCTTATGGAATGTCTGCCCCTGGATAACACAGAAAAGGAAGGTAACCAGAGGGAGAAAGGATGCAGTCACATCAAATCCTCTGTGTTCACACCAGCCTGGCGTTAAAGCACAACCCCATCCCACCTCAGCAAATCCTGAAGGATTCTGAGAGATCCCCCACCCAGACAAAGCGGGCCTTCCCTTAAAACTCTTGCCTTGGGATAGGAAGCACCAGAAAGGGGAAGGCTGCAAAAACCTCACTGCACAGGTAAGCCTTGAGCAGAAACAGTTTTCTGCATATACTGATCTTACCTTTTACGGAAGCCAAGTAAGTTCGGAGATCCTTCTGCAGCCTCGTGCCTTCCGACTGTGAAAGTAAGAAAACCACCAGTTATCCTTCCATACAAAGACAGTGTAAGAGGGAGGAGTCCAACATTTCTAAATAAAGAAAAATCATCTTGCAGATAGGCTAAACATCAGCACTCTAACCAGCCTAAACGAATATTAACAGGGCAACCACACGGCCCTCCAACCTTCTTCGCAGGTCCACAGCTGGTGACCTGCATGCATGTTTGGCCAACAATATCACCAAACTACTGAGCAATTTGATGTGGGTAAAGTGTGATTTGCTCTTCACAGCAGAGCCAGCTTTAATGTTTTAATTTCATGCTGGCAACTAGACAGGGTTCAAAAGACAATTAGTTTGTCAGCCAAGGGCTAGTAGGTCTATGCAACAAATGTAACTGAAGGGTGTCTGTAGGATAGGGGTGATAAATGTAATTGTCTTATTTTGAACTGGCTTGGGAGCAGTTTAGCTCACCACTTTTTCCTACAACACTGCAAACCAAAAGCCCAGTGCAAAGTAGGTACAAGAGGCCTCTGACCTGCTCAAACATCCTGTTTAAGCTTCAGGGCTTGCAAATACAGGATCAATCTTTTCTTTAGCCACACTGTGGAGGTGGTCTGCCAGCAGCGGACCTCACTCGCTATGAAACAGAGGCTTAAAACCAGAAGCTAGGCTGAGTTTTGACTGTTTGAGCCTTGAGGCAACACAGAGGGGTACAGCACAAGCACCCAGATTGAACAGGTCACGGAACTTCTTACAGCAAAGCTGGCTCAGACGCACAACCATGCGTGCCCTCCCCATCCGACCACTCTCCCACTGCAGGATGAGCACTGCCAGGTCCGTGTCCCTTCTACCCTGCAATGACATTGACAGTGGTGCAAGCCAGACAGGGAAACATTCCCAAATCCAGACAGTGACGTTATACGATCAGAAATGAAAGAGAACAACAGAAAGGCCTGAGAATTCGACCGACACCACCACAGAGAATGTCAAAGCATGGGAAGGACACGGAGGACACCTATACAGACACAACTGCTGGGGTGTTCAAGGAGTACAGAAAAGTTTGAAAGGCAGAGATCTCTGTTATAAAAGGACTTCCCTTTCCCTGTGGGATCTCACTGGATCCTCACCATCTCCCAAAGTAGCCGTAAAAACAAGGACACAGGAAAGCAACAGCCACATCTCACCCTTTCCTCACAGCCTGCTGCCATGCTTCGTTTTCCTTCCCAGTTTGTCCCATGGGGGGGCCCCCAGCACAACTAATTTTGACAGCTGAAGACAACTCCGGAGACAGGGAGCTCACAGGACTTCTCTGACAGCTGCCTCAGAGCTAATAGCTTTACAGGCAGATGTTTCCCATCAGCCTTCCCCACCACTCCGCCACCTCTTCCCTCATCCGAGCTCGTGCCCCAATCCTTTGGGCTCTCGGTGCAGCTGTGCTCCCTAAGCAGAGACTAAATCTGCCCAGCTGTTGAGGTGGCAGTGCTAGCATATCTTTGTGGAGAAATCCATCTGCTTCCAAACACCACACCTGATTTAAGTTCCTTGCCTCAAAAGTTTGGATGAATTCACATTTGTTCTCTTCCTACTGACATCGACAAAGGAAATGAGGGATGGCAAAGAGCTGACCGCCTTTACAAAAGGAAGCCATACTCCTAGTTGGATGGAGAAGCATTGGAAAGTGACCCAAATAGAGTACAAAAGGAAAGGAATAGTGACCATATCTGCTGCAAAAGTCCTAGGAGGCCTTAGAATACAAAGCAATCAAACGTAGAGCTCTACTGGCTTAAGATGAATGGGGAAACCTGGGCAGATGAAACTTCCTCGTGGTGCAATCAGAAACCACCAGGGATGAGATGCCAGTAATCAAATACACAGAGGACCATCAGGGAGGCTGAGCTGACAAGCAGTAGTATGAGTTTGTTTGTGGGCAAAAACAGCAAGCAAGAAGGGCTTAGAGAAAAGCAGCGATGTCTTTGCCTAGAATGGGTCCATGCTTGAAATCACAGACTGGAATTGGCAAGGTCAGTTGTCACATCAGGAGAAGAAATGGCACAGAAGAAACTATCATGCAAAACCCCTCCGTTGCATACTTTTTCACCCTGCAGCTACGTTGTTTTTTAAGAATCACTAAATTCAAACACGCAACTTTGAGGTTATCAAAAACTCAGAGGCAGGGAAGGTCTGCTGCAGAACCTGCCTGCCACACTCTTGGGTACCACAGCATCTTAAACTGTGACTGAAAACTATAGCACCCGAAATCAGAAACCACCTTTAAAATTGTGCCCATACATCCTTGAGTCCTGCCACAGCAGCACGTGAGAGAACCCCGACGCCCTGGGACTCTTCAAGACTCAACACCAGACCCGAAATAAGGGTAACAAAAGGATCTCTGAGAGGTCCACTGGCACCGCAGTTGAACATCAAATCAACAAGGACAGATTTTTAGATAGGTCACCTGAAAAAAAAAAACCTGCAAGTCAGGGCCCAAATACTGGAGTGTGCAATTACAGCCATGCCCAGGTAGCCTTGTCAAAGCACACGCCTCAGCCAGGCAATGTGCCACCGCGGTGTGCCACCAGCCCGTATGCAACCTGCACCCTGCAACCACAGGAGTCTTTTCAGTCAGCCCTTGCTGAAGGCTCTCCAAGGCTATGGGGTTTACTTTCAAAGTACTTAGCCCGCTAAAGACACTGAATAGTCTTCATAGCCTGTAAGGTCTGTAAGCAGAACGACTCAGAGGCCCAACTATCAGTTTGTCCAAGAGCCCCAGCTCTCCTAGGCACCTGGGTGGCTTGTACCCGGAGTTCCCCTCCAAGTCTCTTTTTGGCATTTCCATTGTTTTATTTCTCGCCATCGATGCAGCAGCTCCCTCCCTCGCCACCACAAGGGTTTCTCTTCATTGTTTTAAACGTTAATGCCTTCCCAAGAAACTCTGGCAAATGCTTTCTCTCCGTGCGTGCAGCACCTGCTTCCTTCAGGCAGGCTAAAGCAGGCTGTCACGTACAGCCACGATTCTGCATAAACAGCTCTCACAAAGCAGTCAGACACTGTCAAATGCTGTACAGAACAGCAGCTTTCTGTAGCCTTGAGTGCACATACAGAAGATGCTTCCTACACTCAGAAGTAAAAGTAGACAAGAGAGTGAAACTGGAATCTGAAAAATGAATATAGCTCCCGGTTATCAAAGAACAGGAGGTCTAAGGGTCTGCAGGGGAAGTTACAGAGTATGGTTGGCCCTAAAGATGTTCGGGAAAGAAATGTCATACTGCCATGCTTGCAATCACAGTGTAACGCAACCCTGTGAGCCTGTAACAAACACAACCAGGTATAATACGAAGGGCTGCATGTGCAGGAAGGTGCATATTTAAACACAGGAAGAGCTATACCGGGGCAGCTGGAAGAGCTCTCTTCAAAGCCCAAATGAATTACGTATTACTTATAACTCTGTGAAAGAAAAACACAAAAGTATTTTGAGGACTTCTTGTTTTATTGGGGGAGCGTGTGTGTGTGTTTAATTTATAACACCTTTCACCCAGCACTATTTATGTGTGTAAGTCTCAGTACAGCTGTTTCTTGGTAGAAGACAAGTTTCCAAAAACATTCTCCCCCAACTTCTAAAGAAGAGATTTCGTGCCAATTATTTTTACAACAGCAGACAACTGTTCAAGACGATACTTCTCACCCCTCGCTCTCTTAAACAAGGAGGCAAGCACAGAGGGCCCAGCAGACTGCCACGGCTCCTTATCGCAGGGCAGAAGAGGAGAGCGTCCCAGCTTTCCCAATGCTGAGAGTCAGATCTTGATAGCTCTGCACATGAATTAGCAGTTCTGGGCATTGTGCCAGATGTCCTGTAACCCTGCAATAAAGTATGGCCATCTCTGCAACAGGCCACAGGCTTTGCACTGAATTTGCACGGCCTCAGAACTGAGGCATCGACCTCGCTCTGTCTGAACTTTTCTTGGCCAGCCTTTAACTCTGTTTTGCTTGGTTTAGCTGTGACAGCAATTTTTCCAGTTGACTTGGTATTTATGGCTGCTTTGCTTTACTTTTCGTTACCTTTGTGTGGTACAGATATAAGCGTTCCTTGTTTTTTTTTTCTTTTTTTCTTGGTGTATTTTTTTACAGACAGCAGTAACAAGCGGTTAATCTACGTTGCATGAGTTATGAGTCTTGTAACAAGACTCAAATGAGAGGAACACAGGTCTCTAAGGAGAGCAGAGGACTTGAGAAATTAAGACATAGGATATGGCTCAAAGGCACATTGGAAAACATACAAAAATGTCGCCAATCAGATCCTAGAAAGAGAATGATGAAACTGTCAAAATGAGCATTACACTGCTGACAGCGCAGGACTTCAGATGCTGACGGCTCACTCCAGCACCCCACCACCGCCAGAACAAACACTGACCTTTGGACCCAGAGGAGCAGTGGAAGGGCGAGCGCGACGCCAGGAAGATGTGTAGAAGTGAAGCATGTAGCAGTTTGAACTGCATTCTTTTTCTCTAACAATTCGGTTTGGACTAAATAATGATTTCAATTTTACAAACCATACATTGCTGGATTTACTTGCGTACGTGGCGTGCTTCCTCTCTGCCCACAAACAAGGCTTTAGGTGGAGCACCCACAGCCAAACCTACATTGCGAGAGCAAAGATGAAACCCGGCACCCCGCGGGGACGCCCAGAGCTGCGCTGCCTGCCCCGAGGCTGAGCCGAGCACTGCGAAGCGCGGGCAGCGATGGTGCAGCCCGTGCCAGCAGCAGCTTGTCTCTCGGGCGCCCGTTGTGAAACGCTGTAAACCAACCCAGATCTGCCACGCGAGCGGCGGCTCCCGAAGGTATCAAACCCAGCGGCTGTGCCAGGTGTAAGGGCTGCCACCAGCCTCCCCCTCGCTCGCTCCCTCCCGGGAGCATTTCAAACGCAGGGGAAGAGAAGCCAGTGCCTGGCACACCTCGGGTGCCGCAGCTTCGCGGCAGGTCTCTTGCTCCCAGGTCTCCGAGGACAATTTCCCTTTGTGCTGGTGCCTGGGCACAAGTGACACCGGGACAGGGAAGGAGAGGAGCCTTCCAAGGACCTAGCCGGGAGGCTAACTGCCGGAGATAACCTGTCGTGAGGGAGTAACACGGGGGCCAACTGTGCTGTTTGGTGGGCCTTCAAGAGACACAGGGGAGCCCTGTAGCAGCATTGTTACGCCCAGCTCATTCGTCATGTAGCAAATCCATCTGACAGCTAAAAAGCTCCCACTATTCTGAGACCTCAGAGTGCTGATCTCACATGAACCTGAATGGAGAACACTCTGGAAAATGCAATGGCTTCCCTCACGTCCACTCATCCACCGTTTGGGAGAACCACGAGATGCCTTAGTTGAAATAATAAACTATTTTTAGACCTGCTCCCCATTCATTGACAGTCCTCCCCCCGGGAACGTGTGTCAGCGTGGCCCAGAGCAGTCATTAGAGTCAGAGGAGCCTCCAGCCAACTGAGCAAACAAGGCCACCGCCACCGGGATATTTTTCAAAGCTCCCCTCCTGTTTCAATAACCCTCTGGTTGCACCCCAGCCAGTGCCCCAGGAGATCTATTCTGTTACAGGCCTGCAGCAAAAGCTCACCTTTCCTCCAGACTTAACGCTTCCAACTGGAGCACACTTTGTACGGAAAGGGCGCAGAGTTCTCACGCGCAGCCATACCATACACACGCATTGCATACATGCAAATGGAAGCAAGTGGGTTTATATGCACATACAGCTAACGTTTTCTCCCCGGTCTCTTTAGCACCATAACTCCTGGTCCCTAGATAAGAATCCAGCTAACTCACTTTTATGTAGATGCCCTGCAGAACAGGCATTGCCTGCATTTATTTTACTGATAGGGAAACCGAGGGCCAAAGCAAAACCAAGAGACCACAAGCAGCAAATGCACAGCAGCCTCTGGCTCCTTCAACAAATTGTTTGGAGAGTTTAGCTCATGGCCTGTCCCTGCAAGACGGCAAAAGAAATTGAGCTGTAAGGGGTACAGAGGCGGTGCTTCTTTAATAGGCTTCTCAATGCACCATGGGGACTGATGGCTTTGGAAACTGAAAAGCCATTCTGGACAGCCAGATCAAGGTTTGAATCTGAGTTTTTCTTCTTAAAAAGGAGATTTCCTAATTGCTGATAGTTGGTCTCAACAGTGATATGGAAAAGTCACAACCGGTAATGTCATGTCCCCAGAAAGAAGACAAACTGTATTCCTCTGTGTACTAGAGAATACCATCGGTAGACAAGCTACAGAGACATTGCACGTACTTCTGAAGCAACAGTTACTATTGCTGCCAAAAGAATGATCATTAGTCTCCAGGAATCCATAGTCAGCCTTGGTTAGACACAAGTCCAAGTCAGACTGAAAGATTTTCATTATATTCAGCTGTGGCAAATCCCGGCTCGGCCGATTTTGGGACGCAGAATCACATCTGCTGAGTCCTAACAGACATGATGCAGCTGCCACTAACAGCTCCAGGAAAAAAAAAAAAAAAAGGCTTTAGATATGTCAGGAAACAAATGGTCTAAAGGTTTTCTTTAGCACCACCTGTGCTTTGGTGTTGCATGCACTTCCTGCCATGAAACAGAAGCAACGCTTCCCCTAACACCAAGCACCTCTGTGCTTCAGCCAGCCCTGTAAATTCCTCTCATCTGGGTGGCTGAAAGTTCCAGTTATAAAAACACACCCAGGTCAAGACATAATCCTACTGCTGTCCATGGCAGGGGGAATTGCTACACTATTAAAATATTTGTGTGCTACAACAGAAGCAAGAAGCAGACACTTAAAAGAATGATGACTCGGGTTTGACACAGGGATTGTGCAAAGATGGAGAGGAAGTTAGATTTAGATCTTACCCATTGAAGGACGTTCCCTTTTCACCATTTGCTTTGTTTGCCTCCCTTTTGCTCTTCAGAAACTGAATCTACCCTTTTTCCATTTTGTTTTTCTTTTTTCAATCTGTTTCCTCTCCTAACCATTTTTCAGAGAGGCAATGTTGCTCTTATGCCTGTTTCCAGCCCAGCAGGAAAAAACTACACTGCACAGCAGATGTTAACTGAAGAAAATGTTCTGGTTGAAGTATTTTTTTCCCCCAAACTTGGGTCCAGAACAAGAATTAGTTTTTAGCATACACTCACTCACTCCACGATAGCAGAATTGGAAGATACAGTGTGAATTCTTGTAAGCAAACAGTTAAGAGTTGTGGGTCACTTCAATATGACTATGGCATCATTTAATTTCATGTGCTTTAATTGCATATTGTAGGAGATGATTAGAAACTAATGCTGAAACCCAGGGTGTAATTACATATCTCCAATTGTCTTACCAGCTGTTTGTTGAAGTTCTGCACACACTGCTCAAACTGCTCATCTTTTGTTTCATCTGCTTTCCCAAGCTTCTGAAGGACCTGCAGAAAGAGAGAAAAAAGATGGGAGACTTCAAACACAGATATAACAAAGCACGCTTGCAAGTTCTTGCTCATGAGGCTGAAAGAAGAAAGGTTAAAAAAAGTCTCCCTTATTCTTTTACTCAGAAATTCTGGAGTATTTCTCTGCACAGTCACAATCTGAAAAAGGACTTGCAGATGAATCAGAATGCACAGATCTCTAATACTCTGCTGTACGGAAGAGCACAACTGAAGTTTGCTCTTCACGTGTCTAACGCTTTTTGCAAACAAGGCAACAGCGACCCAGTTATCAATCTCCTGGACCAACCAGAAACAAACCGCATCCCTCATATACCTCATGTTCTGTGGTTATGCTCATGCTGGTTTAACATGAGACTAGTCAGACAGGCTACGATTTTTGCTCCTGGAACAGCTGGAGCGTGCTGCCCTCAAACACATAAAGCTGTGCAGAGACATCCTAAGAAAGAGAATATGGATGGAGCAGTGAAAGTCCACCTTCTTTCCTCCTTTTCTCACTATGCACATGCTTAGCAGGAGCTGGCTGCTGAGAGTAATTGGGGACCTCGCACGGTGAGTCTATGGGACACTCTGTGTCACATCCGAGTGTCAGCAGCCAGCCCTGTTCCTCTCACCACCTCTCAGCACAGCGCAGCTCCCCACAGCCTGCAAAAAATCCTTATCAGACTACTTCCCTTATCACATTTCTCTTTTAATAATCTCTGTGCAGTTAAGTGGGTCGCTCCAGGGCTTTGGACAAAGCACTTCGTGGGCAGGAGGGCAGGTCCCATCACAACAGGGCCAGACAAACTGCAGCTGCGGGGAAGGGCAGCAGTTACTTGCTGCGCCCCAAGCAACTCTAGCAGCAGGAAAACGAGAGGACGCACTACAGCTGGTTAAGCTTGATTAAAACACATTCGTTAATCAAAAATAAAACCTGATCATGCCCAAAAGAAAGCCTGGTCTTGCGGAACCAATAAAAATGCAGAAAAGCCTACCCAGTCCTCAGTCAGAGGAGACTCTGGGGAGCCAAAGGTGGGCGAGAAAGGGTGTTGCAGGAACACTTGGACAAGAAAGGGAGTGCTGTCTGGTGAGAGCGTGACTGCCAGAGAGGCAGAAAGCACTGGAAAGCAGAAGTCTCTCTTGCTCTGCTGAACACAGCAGGCCTTTATCCATAGATCTCAACTGCCATGTTCAGAGGACCCAGGTGAAGGAGCAGGTGCAGGTTGTTGCCATCAGGTCTACAGGGAGGCCACTAGTAAGCGTCCCCAGCCCAGCCGCTCTGAGGGGCTGACTGCCAGGCAGCTGTGACAGCCACCTAAACCAGCTTCTTCCAACTTCTTTTGCAACCTGTGGATCCTTTCAGAGAACATAAGGAGGGTTATCTTCCTGCAGAGCAGGGATCAGACTTGTACTATCGATCCCCAAAATGGCACTGAGTAGGCCCATGAAACGGGATGCACCATTCACCTACTGGCCCACTCTCACCTTAATGCACAGGCAGGGTGGAGGACGTTTGTGTTATGTCTCTGAGGCTAATCTCAATTCCCCTCTCTCTCGTATAAACACATTCCCCAGCTTACCCTTGTCTGCAGTAACTGCCTCTAAAGCTGCGCACGGTAAATCAGCATAGCCATTCAGCTCATAACTCCCCTTATTTAGGCTGGGATTGAACGTCCAGGAGAGAATCAATGATTTTCATTCTCCCCCTGTTCAGTGGCCTCTCTTCAAATCCAGGAGTCTTTGAGGTATTCATGGGGCAGTGAAGGATGAGGGGGAGACGCATGCGCATGAGGACTGCCCTGCTTGTGACTGAGGACTGAACCGAGAACCTCCAGCTAGAAGCACAGCTCTCTACAGCTCAAGTGACAGCAGCAAAAGCGCTGCAGCTATGAATGACTAACGCGCTTGGTGAACTGTCTGCACAGCAGGATGCAGAGCATAAGTATTCGCATCTTCCTCTCAAGCCCCTGGCACACGCGAGCTTGTTGGAGACTGGAAGAAAAGCAGCACAAGGTGGAGAGGCAGAGTCCTATACATCAGCTACTGGTGCCTCCTTTGCTCATGTGCATGCCACAGGAACACCGCTCAGGCTACACATTTCTCTGCCATTCCACCAAGCGAGAAGGGTTCAATATGGCTTCATGTTCCCCAAGCGGCGTGGTGAGCCTCTTCTACTAAGGATGTTGCTCCAAGGCCCCGTGGTCAGCTGTACTCCCCTGGGCTACCAGATCCATTATGGAGCAAGAGTTTCCCACCCGCTGGGTGAATTTCTATATGTCTGGCACATGAAGAGAGCCATCACCCCAGAAGTGCCCAGCAAGAACACAAGCTGCAAATTGCAAAGCAAAATGAAGTTCCCAATGTGAAGATCAAGAGAACTGATGTGGATATAAAGGAGCTTTTTTATGGGGCAATACATCTGTCTGGCTAATCAGGAGATGTGATGTTTTCAGGCCTGCAGGGAAGGAGACTGTTTAACTCAGAGGAATCTGGAGTATGTTGCCAGGGGTCAAAGGTTTAGAGCAGCCTCTGTGCATCTATACCCACAGACCATTCATTGAGATGGCCTGCACTCCTGCTTCCCACATGTCCAAGAAGTTAATCTGCAGTTCCACTGCTCCCTAGGGGCCAGGCACACTGAGTGCAGGGTCAGCTGGGAAGCTCTTGTACCACTGTGCTGAGGGGCTCTGCACTTGTCCTGCAAAACACTCGGCACTGGAATGGGCTCTTAACTCACAGGCCGGCTCTGCGGAAAAAGCTTCTGCTGCAACAGTGATGCTCAGCTGAGGAGCAGCTCTGAATGGGGGAAAAGGCAGCCTCATGCAGCCTGCTGTTTGCCTCATTACTTGCTATGATATAGCAGAGACAACATTTCTGCACTGCTCCGTGGCACGGATTATGTTCTCCCACCACCCCCTCTCAAAAACAGATCTGCCTTGTACAACCAGCCCAGAAGTCAAATGTAAAAGTCACCTGAGCAGTATAAAATGATGGCTCCACAAAGCCGGTCATCAAACCTGATCCCAGCTCTCCCAACAGCGCCACACCGGCAAGCTGCGCTAACGGATCCCTCTGGACCCCCTGAACCAGACAGGGATGGAGCAGATGGCCCCGGGTGTGCTGCTGACTGCAGGCATGCCTATTCTCTCTGCTAATAACCCGTGAGCTCACAGGACAACTCCCGTCCCCAGGCTGGTACGTGCCGTCATAGGTCAGGCTATTCCGGGTGAGCCACGGCTGCTCCCTCCCTTCCCCTGTGACGGTCTCTAATCCTCCAGCTCGTTGCAAAGCCAGATAAAGTTCGGATGGAAACTTCAGGCTCTTTGATAGCTATTAATGGAGCAGATTTACCAGGGTAGGAGTCAGAACCCCGCCGTGGCTCCCAAATCTCAGGGCGGATCAGGGATGGTGTGATCTGTCAGCTGCTGTCTGGAGGCAAACCGCACTGGGCAGCGACATGGATCTGGCATTTAAAAGATTAAGCAGCAACCACGCCTCGGCTCCTTGATCTGCCCTTGACCTGAGAAATCCTGACCCTGCATAAGGAAAGCGACCATTTCAAAAAGGTGGAAGATGAAAGCTCAGATGAAGGAGGGAATGCTTTGTATGAATGAGGTGGTTTAACAACACGCATATAACAACAACACACCAATAAATCCAACTTGTGGATACCAAACGGAGATAAATCTCCATCTGAAACACCTGAATTTAGGCTGGTCTAGCCCTGATGAAGGGGGAGTCGCTAAGCCCACAACCAGAGAGGTTGAGCCCTGCACGACCACATCTTACTCCACACTGTACCAGAGACGGGGTTGTGGTCACATCTTATGGACACGGCCCCTCTGCTCCTAAATCCCTCCAGCTCCTGACCTCTCCTTCCCTCACAAATGCCTCTGACTTCTGCTGTATCTGCCAAGCCCAGCACATTATCTTCAACTACCTACCAACGAGGCAAAGAGCCAGTAATACTGTGACTAATTTTGAATTCCAACAAGTTGGGATGTGCCAATGGGCCAACCAGCAACAGAACAAATAGATCTTCAACCTCAGGCCGCAGCCTGTTCTTCCATGGAAGACACACAGAAAGCAGGGCAGAGGAAAACAGGATCCAAGTCAAAATGGAAAGAGCAAAGCCCCACAACTTCATAAGATACAAAGGGAATTGCACAAGCTTTTTAAGCCTGGTTTGTCCCTTGCCCCAGTGAGATGTGAGTTGCTCAGCGAAGGACTTGGGTTTTGTGCTCGGGGAGAGGAGCAGAAGCCCCCCGCCTGCCCCCCAGAGCAGGCCGCGCTGCTGCCTCAGCGCCTGCCTCTAGGCCCGGCGGGGGACAGCCCGGCCTCCTCGTCCCAGCCTGGCACAATCGAGTCTTTCTTTGGGACAATCGGACAAAGGAAGATGGGGTGGACAGGAAGAAACTCCAAAGGTCTTAGCACTGCATTTTAAATTGAGAGAATTATTCCCGGGGCTGAGCAATCAGCAAGATCACTGGAAAATGGGAAAGGGCAGCGTCACCCTTAGTGCAGACAGAGCAGCTCTTGTTTGCCTCTATTCGCTGGCAAAATTCAACAGATCCTGCAAAGACAGGACGTTGGGAAATCAGGGTTCAATACAGTGTTTTGTTAGCGACTTCCTGTATAACCTGGGAAATCCACGTCCAATGTCACTTCCATCCAGCTGAAAAGGGGAGCATTTGTTCAGCGGGGCACAGAGTGACCACAGTTATCCCCGGCATCCCCAGCTGGCAAATGGGAAGCAGAGGTACAGAGAGGTGGGGTGACCAGGGTTTTCAGTGCTCTTAGGAGTTCACAGGTGTCCCTCTCACTAAATCCTATAAGAACTTGCATTTATTTGACATATTCTAAACCAAAATACAGCTATATATATTTTTTAAAAAAATAATAATAATAAAATATAACAACAATAATTTTCTGGTCACACTGGATGTTCCGAGACTTCAACAACAGCAATATAAAAAATTTGCTAACAGTGACGAACTTAAAGCATTCAAATAGACTGGACTGAATGGAGATTCTTCGCTAATGGCAGACTTCCAAAAAAATTAGACGACCGTCTAAGGTGTGATTTAAGCAGGTCTGCATCCACTGTGAACAGGGGAAGGATCTTGTAAGGCCCTTTCAGAGGTAGTTTCCAAATCCTGAAGATGACAGCAACAGAAGGTTAATCGCCTGGTCTCTGAATATCCACTCCAAGACCTCACTCCTTCTTCCCTATCACAGTCAGAAATACGAAATATATCCAAGCGTGACTAAATAATAATGGCAAATATGGCTAATCATCAAAGAAATCTAAGTCTCTGTCACCTGCCCTAAATGGCACTACACTGCGAAATATCCCATAGGAGCAAGAGTCACACTGCACTGCTTTCAAGGCTCATCTCAAATATCTGCCTCTGACAGCTACTAAGGAGCAGTCTCACCATGACCTGCACCTTCAGGACACACCTCTCGAGTTTAACGTGACTCACTCTAGTTTAAACTCAAGTTTAATGTGACTCATGTCATATTGGGTTGCCTTACAAGGTTCATCCTCTTTGCTCACTCTACAGCCATTAAGAAAAAAATCCAGGAACTCCACTTTCTCGTTCTGAATTATTTCCTGGAGAAACCTGCTACCCTAGAACAGGCTCAGAGATAGTTCAAGGCAACAACTTTCACCAGACTGAAGTTAGCATCTTCTTAGCAAGATGAAGTTAGCATATATAGTATATAAGGATATAACCGTGTTTCTGCTCTCTGCATGCCAGGTGTAAAGCGAGATGTAGAAATACACACAGCAGGTATAGGACTTTTTTTGAAGTCTCGTGGCTGGAAATGATGGTCCGCTTATCCTTAAGGCTGAGTCATAGGTAGTGAGTAACATCCCCAAGAAAGGGGTACACAAAGGACCTGCCCTACTTTTGTGGCTGCACATTGCACCATCCTGATGTAAGAACACCTGCTTTATTTCAGCATTTTCCTTTCAATACTCTGCTGAAAACTTTATTTTTTTCTTTTGGTGAACCATAAGAAGGGGATTGTTTGGCTGCAGCAATTTTTTCTAATGCAGCTGCAAACCTCCATCCAAACTCAGAGGCTTTAACTGAAGGAACTGCAGGGCACAAGCCTGTAGTGATAGCCCTCTGAGGATAAGCTATTCCTAACTGCATCACGCACTTCACCCAAGACCTCAAACAAATCAAAATTACTCTGCTCAGCTTCTCCCTATGGGATGAGGCAGCTAGTACCCATCGGAAAAGGATGCAAAGGCTCAGCTAGTTGCTGCACTGGAACATCTCACAATGCTTATAAACAAAAGCAGAAAGATGTAGAAACTTGTTAATCAACAGTACTACAGGGAGGATATTATGTTTTCTTACAGTAACAGCACCACAAGAGATGTTTTGTATTTCATTCTCTGTTCTGTAAAGGTCCTTACACTACTTCACAGTATTTGTTATGAAGACTAATTAGAGCAAGCTCATGAAACCTGTCACTCTTAAGACACTTCCTCCAATGCTTAGCTCCCTTTGGGGGCTGCGGATGCTTTTCTCAAGTTACATGATAGTGATGTGAATCCCTTGGTCAGTCATAGCACTCATTGTTCACATCATTATCAAGCGTCCTAAGACTGCAGGTAAACTCAACGAGAACTGGGCCAAATCCTCAGACCTGTTCAGCCCAAGCACAGGACAGCTAGCCAATCTAGCAGATCTCAGCTCTTCCTGCACTTGGAGCTCAAGAAGCTGTCTCACACACTGCGTCAGGAGAATTGCTGTCTCACTCTCTAAGTCAAAATTGCCATGTGAATGGGCAGAGCTGTAAGCACAAGGTAAAAGTCTTCCTAGACCTGTGGCCAGAACCTCTAACTCATCTTCTGCACAGGGAAAAGAGGCAGGAGGATTTTCATTACCCAGGTTACCCAATCCTCTATTTTTTTTTACTCTTTCAGCATCTGCAATTATACTGCTTGCCACATTCCCCATCCCAGCAAGACAAGCATCTCTGAAGAGCAGCATAAATGGTTTCTTTGTTTTTGAAGCCTGCAGCACATTCCCCCAGCCCCACTGCTGCCACACTTATAGTACTCAACTCTTTCTGAAGAAGGTAGTAAGTACTCTACTTTCAATTCCAACCTGTGATCAAATCACTTTTCTAAATCGGGCTTTGACATTTCCCTGCCTTAATGTCACTCACTCTGGAAAGCCTTGGTTACCAGGATCTACTAACGTCTCCAGCTATTATATCGTCAACATACAAATTAATGGAAGAAAGTAGGAAGGAAGAAAAAGGAGCAGCACAACAGGATAGGCTAAAAGCCCCACACTTGGCTGGCACAAACTTCCTTGCAAAAGCCCTGCCTCTTAGAGGAAGATGTCTGTTGAGGACCACAATCTCCTGCCACAGCATTTTCCTCCAGAAGCTGACATTTCCATTTTCAGAGAGCAAGTATGGTGAATCCAGCAGACAGAAGCAACATTCACCAGCCTCATTCTGCTTCCTGCTCCCCCAAATCAGGAGAACAATTCCAGAAACGCTGATCTTGGATATTTATCCAGGCTGCAAGCTTCTCCTCCACCACGAAAAATAATGATATTCTGCCCAAGTAGCCTTTCCACATTTCCTACAAGACAGGCAGTACCTTTTTGCAAGGTCAAGTCATGTTATTCAAGCTGTAAAGCGCAACTGCTCCCAACATCACAGGTGAGACCTGAGGTTCTGTATGAAGGGACTCTCCCTCTAAGATAAAAATCTGTGTGCTGTAAAAGTTCATCACTATAAGGGTGCCCGTGTTGCTCAAGTATTCTGAATACACATATATTCACATACATATATTTCTGTATAACTCACACTTTAGGCACCTAACCCTTCTGAACCACTGTAGGTAGCTACTTAAAGATGATGCTGGAGAAGAAGCAGTTCAGAGAGCTGCTGCACGTATGAGTTTAGTAAGCCCACAGACTGTATTTGCTGCACTGAAGAAGGCATTTATTAGCGTGAACCTGAGAAAGGCAAAGCCATCAATATTCCAGCTTGCTATGCAGAATAATGCCGACTTAACATTCAGAGCATGTTTACATGTTTATTTTATCCAGACGGTCTGCAGATTTCAGAAAGACAAATCCCTCCAAAAGATTGCAGAACCTGGCAAATCCTCATGATCTAGGAATGAGCAGTCATATACTGCAAACATGAATTTCAGAGCCCTCTAAGAAGTCTGAAATCTCTCATCTCCTAATATCTAACAAGTTTATTCTCCCCCTTTCTTTGCATGCAACTATGGGCTGCTGCTTTGGGGAATCCTAAGAGCCCACCTGCCAAGAGGTCCGAGCACTGGAAATCAGTTAGTTGTCTGTGGTTCGTGCACTTAAAATATAAACCAAGACACGCCTGCAACTGGCATTTTTAGCTATAACCCACTAGAGAGCTGTTTTTTTGTTTTGTTTTTTTTTTTTGTCAAGAAGCAGGGTGTTTCCAAAATAGCTGTCTGCTGACTGATTTCCATGATCCTTCTCTCTAGGCGTAGGCTGGAGTACCTCTTTGTTTCTTTAATCTACCACACCGCCTGGAGCAACAAGCCAACAGCTTCTCTCTCATCTTTCTCTGAAAGCTTCGTGCTTAATGCTGCAGTATCTCTCAGGCTACTACAGCATAGTCCTTTTTATCCTCCCATCTTTGACCATACAAGTACAGCATAGCCATTGCTATTTGGCAAGCGTTACACAAGTAGGGAAGAAGCCAAGGTTAAAGCTATCAGCTACACGTCCTGCCTCCAGTGGCCAAGCACTCCCTGCAACGCTTCAGTTTCCTACAGCCACTCGGTGAACAAGCTTGCGTTACACGTTAGAAGCATCTGATCAGTGAAAACATGCACAGAGACTTCTGAAATTTTGCTTTTGTTACAATAAATATGGGTTAAAGGAGCAGTGTAGCATTCAGAATTACAGAGGTATTTTTTGCTTTGAAGCAGAAGGTCGTTACTGATCTAGTCCTCTTCTTATCCTCAGGAACCTGAACTAACAATCTGTTTATTCTGCCCCTCTTCTATCGGTTCTCACATGCTGGCATCCAGATCGCTTGATGAGAGCAGTGCAGATACCCAGCCGGCACACCACCAATTCCCACAACACTGGGCTACAACGTCTAACCCCCGGCAAGTTTGATGGATTGATTCTCAGCTTTCCGCAGACCAGCGGTGGGACTCCTTCTCCAAGGCACGGAATCAGTTCTGAAACCAAAAGGCACAGGAAATACCGCGCGGTTAATCTGTGCTAATTCCAGACTCATACAGACTCATTAGAGAAAGAGATAAAGATGACATTCATCTGTAAGCAAAGCCCAGGGGCTCAGTCAATTTCTGTGGCATCTGCTCTGGCAAAAAGCCTGTAAATAACAAGGTCTTTGAAGAAACGGGCGAGTTCTATAGGCACTCCCTTGCTTTTATTAGGGAAAAATGTTGTTCATAGTACTTTTGAGTGGATCTAGCTACATTTTTAAGCAAAACCAAAACAAGCAAACAAAAAAACAGAGCCCAAAACACAAACCCTCACATCCTCCCAAGACCACTGGGATATATTTAAAAACTACACCACAAACATATTTTTCACCTAAAATGCTACGTGACTTTCAAAAAAAATTACTTTATGAATAGAATTGCTCCCCTAACAGTAGGACATCCTATATATATATATATATATATATATATGTATGTATTTTTTTTTTTTAATAACTGTCCTAGGAAAGGTCTGAAATCCTTGCAAGGAATGTTAAAATTGATAACGCAGAAGCTTTCTTTTATGAGAGACCTGCAGTGACACTCTATCGGTGGTTAACTGTGAAACGACGTTTCTCAGAAATCAGGTTCTGCTGATCAACAGGCCTGACTTCAGGTACGCTACAAACGAGGTGCTACTTGATGGTGGAAGTGGGGAGAGTTGAGCCCCCTCACACCTCCCCGGCCTGCCTGCATCAGGCACGGATTTACAGGCAGTGTGAAAGAGGAAGCTCTGCCCTTGCTTCCAGCCACGTACGTGCACCCGCAGCAGGTGATGACAGCGGAGTTCAGCTGCTCCCTTTTCCCAGCTGGCCACAGCTACGCCTCAAGTGCCTTTTTCACATGGGGCAGAAGGTATGAAGGCCAAGCTGGAGAGCCCGGCTCAGCTCCTTTGATTGTGGGGAGGCCCCAGCTGACAATGTTACCTCAGAAAGGGTGCTGTGCAGCAGCTCTGCCACGCTTGCACTAAGCAATAGGGTTTGCTGAACACCTGTATCTGTGAGTCTGGCACACGAAGACATTTTAGCATTAAAAAGGCAACTCAGAGTGTTTTGTTTTGTTTTTAAGAGGAGCAGAAAAGTGAGAGTTCCTTCACATGCTAGAGCAGCGCGAAGTTTGCAGAATCCTTACGCAGGGCACAGGACACAGCAATCCAACGAAAGCAGGTTGCCTTGCTCGTCCTCCCCTCTCAAACCTTCACATCAAGACCTCCCAACCAAGTCAAAACATTAAGTGCTCCTAACTATCAGCCCAGTCGCTTCTGTCCTTCATGCAGTTTCCAGTTCTCAGATAACCAGATCTGATTTGAGCTCAGCAGCTTTTATTTTTGACAGCGGTCTCAGAGCTCAGTTACCAGCCCTGGACAAGCAGCCTCTCTGCTCAGCTCTGGGCTGGAAAGGTGTCGACAGCCGCTGAATATATTACACACAAGTGGACATGAGCTGTCACTCCCAAAGGAGAAGGAAAAGGCAGACTGAGGAAACTTTTTCACTGTAAATCAATTGGGGGGCTGTCTGTTAAAAGAACTTCAGACCACTTTTGTTCCTGCGGCGCACCATACATTCATCAGCTTTAAAATAGGGCCAGGAAACAATATGGAGCGATTGTTTAAAACTGCTGCACAAGATCTCCAGGAGAGCATAAACAAGGTGTGCTGCTACCCGCAAACGGCTCCAAGAATCTCTCTTTATTCTGATGGGGAATGAAAAGAAAGCTTCGCGTCCCGTCTTCCTCCTAGACAGGTGGTACCAATCTACCGCTCGTGTCTTCACAGGTGTCACAGAACGGCTAGAGATTTCAGCACTACTCCATGATTAGCTATTGAAATAATAAGATACTTCAGGTCGGCAGAGATCTGCATCTTTCGTGTCTCCCTCTCACCCCCACCTATGTATCACGACCCAGAAAATCCCGAATCCAGGCAGCAAGTGGCTGATTGCAGCATCAGTGCAGCTGCAGGCTTGGTCTGCCTGCAGCGTTACTCATCGTATGCAGCCTCATGGCAGGAGGCCCTTCTTGTTCCCGAGGTTTGATTGCAGTGGGATCCTGACCTGGCATCGAACCCCTCTGCGTAAGTCGCTGTTAGTGCTGTCCGAAGTCACAGGTGAAGTCTCCAGGGTCACTGCTGAAACATTCACAATATTCACAGGGTATTAAGATCCACCAGCCTCCAGAGTCCACTTTTCGTCATAATCCCAAGGGAATATAACGTGCAAATCCTTCATGCATCTAACGGGTGAATATAGCATCTAGCCAACAAGGATAAGCCTAAAACGCAGTTATTTCTGTTTGGGTTGTATGACCTCCTGCCACATCAGGCCTTGGAGAAGACAGCATCAGAAGTCACGCCCCTAAAAGAAGGAAGGCTCACCCAGGGTCTGTGATAGGAAACAAAACCGTTCCCTTCCAGAACATTCATCTGAAATAGGCTTTTAACCAACAGTGACTGAACGCTCTGCCCCCTCAGCCACCATTCAACAGCATAAAGCAACAGAGAAGCTCAGGACACCTCTTGCTCAGCCATCACTGGATGAGGATCTGACCTCTCATCTGCACAGACCTTCAGCACTGGCAGCCTGAACTGGACAGGTTTCCCCGACAGTGCTCGTCCCTCAAGGCCGGGCTGAGGAGCGCCTTGCTGGCTCTGTTCTGGGCTTGTCTGCTGCAAGGGAAGGGAAGGAGGAGGGCTTGGGCTTGGTTTTTGCTGGCAGCGGGTTGGAGTTTTTCCTTCCTCTCTGAGGAGAGGTTCGCTAAGAGGAGAGGCTTTTGAAGGAATAAGATGGATGCATGGAAAGGCACGAAGTCTCAGCAGTCAGCTAAGATCAGATGCTATTTTCAGATGACTTATGGACATACACCCACAATACATGTCATTAGCTGGGCACAGCTGGGGCTGAGGCTACCAGCCAGCTCCAAGTGCAGCTTGCCCCCCAAAAATAGAGAACACTCTATCCGAGAGCCCTATAGTTATGAATATTTACCACATATTTCACGACAGCAAAACAAAAGAAGTGTCCAAGTAGGTAATAACCCCCCAACACCTGGGTATCTTGAACAAGGATCCACAGCGACCAGACCAGGAAAACCCATGCAAGTTGAACGCCTCCTCCTTTCAGATCCTAGCCACGGTTTGAAATTCCTGCTTCCTTTTTATTTGCAGAGGTCCCTCTCCTGCTTTATCATCTTATTAAACACACGCATGCAGACAAACACAGAAATCACCATCTAAACTTAGACTGGAGAAGTCAGCTCCGCTGTAAATGTCACCAGGTTTAAGCCATGGCTGGGAGGAGAGCAAGTTTGTGTCACTGTCAGTCAAAAGTCACGCAGAGACATATTGCTGTATCAAACACCATTGTCAGCTGTCTCCTCCAAAGCAAATGCAGAGTCTATTCTCAGAGCCCGTGAGTCCTTGCTGTGGCCATTAATAACCAGGGGGGGGCTGTCAGCAGCCTGCAACCCTCCCCAGACCACCACTTCACGTTACAGCCTCGCTCAGAAAGACTGAAAACTGTGCGTGGACTTGCATCGCTCCGGGAAAATGAAAACATTTTCTGCGTGAATCGATGCACCTGCCTCTGGGCTGCAGAACGCTACACCCAGGAGCGGACGGAGCCGAGCCTGAACTCAGCTTCCTGGCTTCACTCGCTCAGACGTGTACCACAGAGAACTGACATTTGATTTTCACCTCCTCCCCACAAACCGCATCCTATTACAGAGTGGGAGAGAAGCAGGCCTGCACCTGCAGCCTTTAATCTCTCAAAAGGGCTCTCAGAGAATATCTGACACGTTCGGAAGCAGACAGATTCGCAGTGACCTGGGAGCAAACTCCATCGCTTTTGGCTAAACGATTCCACGTTCACGTGTGCTTGCAGACAAAACCCGGCCCCCTCACTTTCGTTTGCATTGCAAACACGCAAGGTGCAGAGAAGGGGAAGTCTTGTTATACGCGGAGGAGCTCAGATTTCCAATACAGACCTTTTAAAGCAGAGCAGAAATGGCTCATGGAGAAGAAGCTGGGTAACTGAAAAGCAGATGTGATTTTGGCCTTCTGCAAAGGTGAGCAGTAGCTAACGGAGGGGAGGTAAATCCCTCACCCTTTTCTCTACGTGTGTGCATCACAAACTACAGCCATCAGCACCTGAGCACTCCTTGCCCACCCCATTAATCATCTTTCTGCGTAGCCAGCATTTGAAAATCACCCACTAAAAAGCACCCCCGTGTCTACAGATGGCACAGTCACTCCTGCAATCCTTCCGTCATCGCGTACGGCTGATACACGTATCAGGCAGAGTCGTGAAGGTTGTTATGACACCCACAGGCTCGAGTGATGCCACCCAGCTCCTCTCTCCCGGCCTCTCTGGCTCTGATCTCTCTGTTCCCCACCCTCACACACTTCTATTACACCCGAGTCCCGCCACGTGTTACAACCAGCGCAGAGAGAAGCGATCCCAGCTCCTGCAAAGGAAGCGAGCACGCACTTCTCACCCTGCCGCCACGGATGACTTAGCGCTTCGTGTGCTTTCAGACGAGGTTCAAGGAGGTTTTTGGAAATTTGGGGTAAACAAGCATCTGGGCTTCTTCACCTTCTCCTGCAGCAGTCGTGCAAATTAACTCTCCTTTAAACCTCTTGAGCTGTTACGAAGCAGACCCATAAACTTACCACAGCCAGATAATAAACAAGAGGGGAGAAATTAAGAGTTGCAGGGAGGCTATGCTGCCTTGCCAGAAATTATTAACTCCAGCCACATTCTCATTAACAAGCCAGGATCTCCACTTTCAAAATGCAACTCCCCTTCCCATGCTCTCACACTACTTGGTAAGATAAAGCCTCCTGGTATTTATTTACACAGGTTACTGTTTCTCATTAAACAAAAAATGGGGAATAACTTTGCTTCAGCACAGGGAAAGTTCCAGAACATTTTCAAGACGACAAGACATTGATATTTGCAGGGTGGCTGTCATGTTTTTTTGTTTTGTTTTGTTTTTTTTTTGTTTTGTTTTGTTTCGTTTGGTTTGGTTTGGTTTGGTTTTTGTTAAGTGTGCCAGTTGCCTTGTTTACAGGAAGCTTGGAATGGAAATAAAGGTGGTGTTCTACGGCTGCATCCCAGTCTGTGCCTACAACGGGAACAAACTGCTGTGCACACCACACTTGTAGCATAATCACGGAGGTAATTAACAGAAAGGGGAACGTCTGTGCTGCAACACACACTCCTTTAGCACGGATTTCTTTTATTGCGGGGATTCACCTACTTATTAATACTATAAAACATTAAGTCTTCGTGTTGGAACAATCATGAGCTCAATCAGTCATTGCAACTGGTAAGTACGTGAGTGAAAACAGCCCCAAGGGTCAGAAAGGAATTTGCCTTCCAGAAGAAAACCTGGTGCACCTTGTCGCTTCAGCAGTGCCCTCCGTTTCACCCTCGCACCTGAAGCTCAGGGCACAGGGCTTTGCACAACCACCTCGGGGTTCATCGCAGAGCCGAGGAGAAAGCATTGCTTTCGCTCCCACCAAAAACTTCAGCAACCAAGTCCTTCTCACGGTTTCTTTATGAGAATTTTCAGCTTGATTAAAAAAAAAAAAAAAAAGAAGAAGAAGAAAGAAAAAACACACAATGAAACAACCTTCCAAAGCTTTGTTTTCATTGAAGTTGAGAGTTGAGTGACAAAAGCAGCGTTTGCTGTAGGAAGACCTGATTTTGTCAAAGTTTTCAGCCACGCTGTCATAATAACGAAGGTGCTTTCGTACCAACCCAGTTAACACCACATTAAAGACCACCTGACTTGTTCTGAGTCATTTGGTGCTAACCTTGTTACACAGGCCAGCAAGAAAGTCAAAAATGTCTGTCCAGAGCCTAGAGGCCTGGCTGACCTTCTGCGGTTAAGGCACGCCCGTGTCCATGGCCAGCAGCCCCCACGGGAAGGAGAAGGCCCCAGCTGCAGCCGGTTGCTTTCATCCCCTCTTGCCCCAGAGCTTGTTTGCAAGGGTAACCAGCAAGCAGCCAAGCGCAGGCCCAGGTAAAACTCAGGCCCACTGCTGGACCACAGCAGGACACGTTAAGTCTGAGGTTACGCAGGCTGCAAACCCTCTTCACTCTGCGTTCAGGAAGAGCAGGGTGTTCTCACACCTACAGACCTTCGTGATCGGCTTGGTGCTACGAAGCTGCCCCACGGCAGATGAACCGACTTGTCCCAGTACCCAACGAGTGCCCTACGAGCTCGCTGCCTGCCCAGGACCCAGGTGCCAGGAGCTGCCCCCCTAAAACATCACTTAAAACTCTCAGGCACACAACCAGCACCTGAACCAGCGAATCCCACCCCACGGCTAAGAACATTCACAGCCATTTCAATTTCTTTTCCCGTTCCAGGTGTTCAAAGGGACACACAAGAGGCTCCTTGCACTACACTGGATGACCAAGAAGGACGCAGGTAAGCATGGGACCTACTTCAGAAGTCAGACCAAGGGACCTGCCCATAACAGTCTCCGGTCCTGGCCTCAGCCTGCAGCAATACGGACAGCCCTGTCTCGGCCACCCCCAGAGCCGTGTTAGCTCTACTGGGAAGCTGGACAGACTCCTCCTTTCTTTTTTTTTTCAGTGCTGCCACAAGACACGATGGTGCTGTAGGAAACACGAGGGCCTGGCTATGTGCGTGGGAACAGGAGCAAACCTGGCGGGCTGGACTCTTCACCTCGTACTTGATTTGACGTTACAAGCACAACCACTAACTGGTCAGGCTACGCCTGGAGAAGCTGAGCTACATTCTGCACCGCCGGCGAAAAGCCAGTGCACCACCACAGTGACAAAGGCACCAGGCTGTGATCTCGAGGTAGATTCACTAGTGGAGCTTTCAAAACGCCTGTACGCCGTTCAGCTAGCTCCACTGTCGCTCTGGGAGGCGCACACCGTCACTGTCACAAAGCTGTGTGTGAAATCCAACCAGCAAGAAAGGAACACTCGAGCTTCTGTGCTGTTGTTGTACGGGCTGCATTTAATATACCTTTTTAAAAGCTACCAGCACGGGTAATCTATTCTAAAACCTGCGTAATTTAAACATCAACTGTCTGCAGACAGCCAAGTACAACTTCGGGTAACAATCGTTGTCCCAAACAGCTTCTGGAAAAGCTTCTGCCTCTGGAATGGGGAAAAACATGTTTGAAAATTCACAAGTCACCGTTTTAAATGCACATTATTCCAGATTATTATGTGCAAGTCAGTTTGTCCTTTCTCGTCCCACAAGTTAAATACAGCAGGGTGGTTTTTTTCCCACTTGCCCAGTTCCCTGCAGCAGATTCGGTCCGTTGTTAAGGTTAGATCTCCTTTTTGCTTTGACATAACCAGCCTTATCCTGGTGGTTCCCCATTCAGCGCCTGTTCTTGCTGCTGCTGAAGTCAGGATAAAGGCAGAACCAGCAAAAGAAGGGAACCCAGATTTCAGTGACAGGAGTGATTTAAGGTTTTGTTCAGCTACTCAGAAAACTAAGCTCCCAGACAACAAGCCCCACAGAGCCGAGTCCAGATCTGTGCTGAAGGGGAGCAGGGAGGGCAGCGACGAACAGATCAAACGGGGCACAAACAGCGACAGATGATCTGGCTTTCCAGGGAGCAGACAAAGTTGCTACAGCTGACACACAGGAATCACAGAATCGCTAGGGTTGGAAAAGACCTCCTAGATCATCTGGTCCAACCATCCCCCTACTACCAACGTCACCCACTAAGCCATGCCCCTAAGCACCAGGTCCAACCTTTCCTTGAACACCCCCAGGGACAGTGACTCCACCACCTCCCTGGGCAACCCGTCCCAATACCTGACCGCTCCTTCTGAGAAGAAATGTCTCCTCGTTTCCAGCCTACACCTCCCCTTGGTGAACGTCCTTCTTGGCAGCGACAAGGAGAGGAACGAGGGGAGCAGCCGGTGCACAGAAATCTCACGGCTCTGGCACCCACATCACAGCAGGCACTTCAGCTTTACCCGTGTTTGAATGGGACAGTGACAAACCCTCACCACCACACTGGGCTTCTAGTGGCTCTGCACTGCCTGGTTCGGGGTCACCAGATTTTAAGCAAGGGGGAGGGTGCAGGTAGTAAGCCAAGTACGTCCAAGAGTACAGAGGACACGTGAAAGGCACATTGTCAGCATTCATCTAACACCTTCAGAGGGGAAAGAGCCCCAGAGAGGTTCCAGACCATCACTACCAACAGATCTGCTGCATCAGGTGGTGAGCACCACAGAACTGGGCCCAGAGGACTCCGGATGCAGGAGGCAGCGCTAGGAGCCACGTTTGAGTCTGAGCTCGCTCTGCAACAACCCTACTAGGTTTTGGGGCGGGGGTTCAACCCTTCTCAGTTTGCAACCCTTAAAAACATTTCCCCGTGAGGGCACAAACCCTCCACAAGCTTCCCATACAGCTATTTGTCGGGCAAAGAAAAGCCCAACCTGAGCAACATTTCACAAATCCCTTGAAAAAAAATAATCAACCATCCAACAGCAGGAACTGCAAACTGCAGCCTCTCCATCCCTTGGTGTCTCTGCTACGCCGCCAGCAAGCGTGCAGGAGGGATGAACTCGGCTGGTGCACAGGGATAACCCCCTCAGACACAAAACGTGTTAGCTCGCATTCTTCACACGCCCAGGGAAGCAGGATTCCCCTTCTGTTGGGTTTCCATGGGTAGTAAGAGGAGGGAGGAAAACACATGGATAGTGAGCTAACGTTAAAGTTACGAGACGCATTACAAGAGAGAGGAACCCAGGAAAGCGCTCTCCCACTCTCCAGCACTCCTCTACCATAGGGGAGTTTTTCCAAAGCACGCGGAGCTCCTTAACCTTCACCTGGCATCAACACGGAGCGAGAAGTACAGGAATGGTCTGGGAGAAACAATCCTTCCCCATCCGTGCTGCAGAAGGCACCAAGTGCTACGAGAGCAGGCCTGACAAGGCCTGGAGAATCACCCAGTAATGCCCGAGGAAGGGAGGCCTCCACTAACTCCTACCCAGAGGGTAAAGGGAGCTTTCCAGGGCATACTCGCTTAGTATCTAAAAGGGCAGAAAGCACAGGGAGCTAACCAGGCGGTAAGGCCAGAAGATCACGGGCTGAAATTACGGATTTGATAATTAAGGTAGGAGAACACTGCACGACTTTCAGTGTGCGGCCTGCAGACTCCAAGGCCCACAAAGAAGAACCATGGAAAGCAAGCTGCATGTCTGACATTTAATGAGAAGACCAAACCTCTGGAAAAGAAAATTAAGGGCCCCACAATTCAAGACAAAGTTTGAAACCCTGCTCTAGTCCATCTCTCAGGGGCAGGTATGAGACATTTTCACGAAGCACATTCCTCTTTATTTTAAAAGGCAAGGAGGGAGGGAACGCAAAGAACCGCAGCGGTAGGAAGCTTTATTTCCACAAGCCTTCCAGAAGTCCGTTTTCTTACCATTCCTGGGAAAAAGTCGGGGGGAAAACGAGCAACCTCCCTTCCTCGATCCCCCAACACAGCTACTCGAGGTGTCTGAACACGGCCCAGCCTGGTTACGCGCCCTGCAGCCAGCGCTGACCTGCAGGCACTGTGGCCATGAGCGGGCGAAGACGTCCCTCCCTCGGCACGCGGGGCGTCACCAGCAGGATGCGTGCTGGCCCACGCAGATGTCTTCCCAGCACAGTCACATCAGCCTCCTGGGCACCTCCTGTATGCTAATTTTGGCCTGGCGTGACTTTAATAAAAATGAATCATGACAGCAACCAGCAAGAGCTCCACGGCTGCTGCTATCCACACTGGTAAATCACAAAAACGAACGCCGCACGTACACACTGCTCTGTGCCTTCGCTCCCGCGAGGCAAGTGCCATCACCTAAATATTTCTACTGTCACCTGTGAGAAGGAGGTGCAGGCACTGAGGCTACCGCCAACAGCAGCTGCCTGGTTCCCCAGCCACGCTGGATGATGCTGCAGGTATCTGCTTGGCGTGCAAGACAGCCTTTCACAGATTAAACAGAAGCTTTTGATATCTCGTTACCAAGAGATGTGCTCTGCCACCTCCCTTCCCCAGGGAGCCAGCCACGGACACGGCATAAACCCTCCCTGATGGACCTGCCGCAGGTCTCACTTCCCCCTCCTCAAACAGCCCCGTGACTGCAACCAAGCAAGGAGAGGAACCAGAGAGCTCCCACCAAGGAGAACAGAAAACCAAGCAGGGAGGAGAGTTTTTTGTACCAGTTGGGTGTTCCTCAGCTTGTGCCCCTGCTCCCGAGCTGCTGCTCAACCTCTTCCCCCCCCCAGCAACCACTGCACGTGGGTATTAGTGCTGCATGGCAGTATTACTGCTGCACACCCTGCAAAAGCATTCAATGCTAGGACTGCTTGAACAAAGACAAGGCTTAGCGGAAAAAGAAAAAAAAAAAAAAAAAGATTTAGCTGTATAAAGCATCTTTGACAGTGATGATAGAAGAGATCAGAGAACAAAGGTTGCCCAGAGAAGCTGTGGCTGCCCCGGAAGTGTCCAAGGCCAGGCTGGATGGGGCTTTGAGCAACCTGGTCTAGTGGGAGGTGTCCCTGCCCATGGCAGGGGGTTGGAATTGGACGATCTTTAAGGTCCCTTCTAACCCAAACCGTTCTGTGGAAGTCCCTTAGTCCCTACCCACTCACGGCTTGTTATCTGCCCCTAACAGTTTGTTATCTGCACCTGCCGATAGAGGGTCACATTCACGCAATATTTAGATTCCTCTTGTGCAAACCTTTTTTCTCTTTCCTCTCCCAGAACAGGGTGATCGGAAACACCCCCGGCTGGGGCAGCAACCCCGAGCTGAGGGCCACGGACCCCGAGAGGCAGCGCTATCACTGCGTGATACCCCGGGGAAGAGGCAAGTGCCGAGACGCACGTCCACATGCGGGGCTGCAGCTCCCAACAAAAGGAGCCTTTGTCCACGGGTGGCTTTCAGCACAGCCGCGCCAGAGTCAACAGGGACCCATTCCAGCAGCGCTAGGAGACAGGATGGGGGCAGGAAAGAAGAGACCGGGCTGCTCCCAACCTCTGGGCATCGCCGCCTCGCACAGACAGGGGCTGCACGCTGAGGGACCCAGACTCTGAAGAAGGGTACCACATATCCTATGATATAGGATGTGAGCCTTCAGGCACTGGCTCGAAGATGCAGAAGTCACCTTCTGTAGTGGGCTTGTACACACAAAGCATTCAAAACTCCTGCCACCTAATTGCTCCCTGGGGAGAGGGCTGATGGCTGCAGCTTCCTGTAAGAAACAACAGGACCCCCCTTAGAAGCACGTCCTCCAGCTGAGATGGACAGAGCATCTCCTCCACCCTCACTTCCAGAATGGAGCCGTGCTGCTCAGGGATGAAAGGAAGCTTTGCCTGGGGCTGGAGAACCAGAGCATGGAGGAGACTTTGCAGAGGCCACAGTTTCGTGCATACTTCAAGCTTTCCCAACGTGGCCACTGAAACAGTCACATTTCCCACTCCCTTTCCTGCCTCTGCATCACTGTCACCCCTTGTGCTAACCCAAGCACTTGAGTGGCCACGTGCTGAACAGGATTGAGAAACAAACCTCAATTAAAAATAGCAATACCAATCTGGGTTTGAAGAAACCGATGGTTTCTGATTTCCCAATCTGGCTCACAAGCGGTGGAAGTGATTTTCCCAACAGCAAGTGCCTGCCTATGCACTCTTGCAAGGCGTTGGGCTGTCGCTTTCACTAAGTCACACTGACTGAGGATGGATCTTCGGCTAAAGGGCTGGATTCAGGGTCCGGGCAGTTTGAACAGAAGGTGTCCTGTCTCTGTGCGTGAAGTCCCTGGAAAACACCAAGATTTAGTATGCCAAACTTGCCAAACTTGTATTTCAGCAGAGCTAAAAATTCATTCCCGTTTCTAAAGAGGAAGAAACGCAGCCAAATCTTTTTATATTCAAAGACAAGCTGATGAATTTTGGTCTCGGTATTTAAATTTAAAAAAAAAGAAAGAAAGAAACACAACAAAAAAAACACCCCGTTATGCAAGGAAGATGGAAATAAATCAGCCAGCCACATTTTCAGGAAAACTCACTCAACCTGAAAGTGTTTCAGGAACTAGCTTATTTACTGAAAACTTTGGCTTCACTCGCCAAGAGTTTTTGCCAAACCTCAGTTTCTGCACGCTTTCTATAATGCCTCAAAGGTTTCGCTGAGACTCAAGTGAGTTAGAAAAAGTGGGAATCTCCTGTTCTAAGCCACATACAGTATGATCCAAAATTATGCAGATAAATCTGTAATGGCAAAATTCCAAAGTAATTTTTTTGTGCCTAGCTTCCATCTAGCTGCCCCACAGAAAAAATAAATGCCAATCCATGACAGACACAACTGGTTGGATCATCTAACCAGAAGGCAGATACTGCCAGAAAGAAGGTTCTTAAGGGAAGACGAAACTCAGAATCCAGAGACTTTACAGGCATTATAAACTCAGTGTCGTTATCTAGCACACACCTTTCTCTTGGTTATAGCAAGTATGAACAGACACAGGCATTACTGAGCATGAAGCGTGCTCCTTAACAACGTGGAACAGGAAGACAAGGCAGTGAGGAACAAACCTATTAACATCCCCAGTCCTCTTCGGGGTCTCAACCCCCCACAACACACAGAAGGGTTTGTCACAAAGTAGGCAATGGTTATTGGCGGTGATACGGGCTCATCATCACAGAATGGCCGAGGTCAGGAGGGACCTCTGGAGGCCACCTGGTCCAACCCCCCTGCTCAAGCAGGGCCACCCAGAGCAGGTTGCTCGGGGATGTGTCCAAGCGGTTTTGAGTATCTCCAATGATGGAGACTCCACAATCCCTCAGCTTGGCGTCCACCAAGACTCTCAGGTCCTTTTGTGCAGAGCTGCTTTCCAGACGGTCGGTCCCCAGCACGCACTGGTGCGTGGGGTTGTTCTCTCCCAGGCGCAGGACTCTGTACTTCCCCTCGTTGAACGGCACGAGGTTCCTTCCAGACCATCGAGGTCCCTCTGGACGGCAGAATGAACTTCTGGCATATCAGCCACTCCTCCCAGTTGTGTGTCAGAGCAACGTTGCTGAAGATACATTAACGAAGACATTAAGCAGAACCGTGCCTAGTATGGACCGCTGTGGTACGGCGCTAGGCTCCATGTATCGTTACCGGATAATCACTGGTTTCCAATGACATCAACGCAGGAAAAACACCTCCGACAAATCCATCACCACACAAGGGCTTGTGGACACACAGAGGGGCAGAGGAGCCACCTCTTCACATGGCATCGCACTGCCGGTCACTAACGTGCTCACCACTTACTCCTGCTGCATTTTCTTCCCACGGACCACTTGATGCCACTACGGTCCTGGTGTTCACCCAGGCCTTACAAAGATACCAGCTCTGCAGAGAGCTGGTCCGGCCAAGGAGCATTTTGACATTTGCTCTGTGTTGGCTTTGTCAGAGGACTGCCAAGTGGAAGCAACCAAATGAGCAGGAACAAGACAAGGAGGAAAAACCCAAATTAATTCCCAGAAGTGCCTGGTCTCGTCATTTAAAGGATCATACCAGCTGAGACACCCAAGTATCCACGGTCCCTAATTCTATACGACCGTTCCAGCGCACAGAGACTATACTGCCCCAACCTCTAATTAAAGTTCTGAATGAGAGAAGAGCCAATGCAGCTCGATGTGTGATCTCCTCACTCACAACCAGAGCCCTATTACTAAATGCCGGCTGGATCACAGAGGCAGCGTCACTGGATTCTGGCCTGGCTGCAGAGCTGCCGCAGGCAAAGGTTAAAAATGATGTGAAGAGAGAAAAAAAACACAGCAAGAAGGACCTAAAATAACCACTAAATAAAACATCACCGTGGAACAACAAGGATGCTGAGAAATAAGGACTAGCTTGGAAGAGGTCGGGTTGTGTGTGTTTTGGCTGGTCTGGAATGAGAGGAAAGAAAATCCGAAGAGTGAATTGTTGGAGGTGACAGCAGGAAAATAAGGTCAAAGCAGGGGCGCTTTTTCCTACAACAACAGGGAGCTGGGAGCACAGCAGCACGAACAGGCTCCTTGGGGCTCCCCGGATCTCACCGGGGGAAGCCCTGCTCCTTGCAGGCTGCCCGATGAGGGCATCCAGGCCCGTAAGCGCTTGGCTTCCTACCAAGTCCTGGGGATTACGGAGTGGAAGAAGCGACTGAGAGGAGGAACTCGCACGACGTGCGGACGGTGCTATCAAGAAGCGCCCAGGTGCTTTGCTAAGCAGATGGAGGGGGAGAAACACGTGCAGGATGAGCGCTGATCACCAACACCCCGTGAAGGACAAGTTCCCAGCCGCAGCTGTTTTTCCCCCCATCGGTGCCCACCCACTGGTGCACGGGAAGTAAAAGATGCCTTCCTCCCAAACAAGCACAGACCTTTCCTCCGCATCGGACGAAACAATGCGCCACACAAAGCACTGGTGCTGCCCAACGCACTGCCAGCACAAAACGAAAACGCTTGCTTTCTCATCCCAGGCTCCAGAGCAGGGGCATAAACAAGCCAAAGACGCTCGCTGAAGGCAGGCAGCCCGCCTCTGCCGACCTTCAGCACCACACACACACCACAGGCATAAACCAATTTCTGCTGCAGAGAGCAGGACAGCCTGATCTGCGTTGTAGCAGGGCTGCAGAGAGCCTGATCGGTCTGATCTGCGTTGTAGCAGGGCTGCAGAGAGCCTGATCGGTCTGATCTGCGTTGTAGCAGGGCTGCCAGGAGAGCAGGCAGCGTGCGATGGCTCGGTGCACTGGGCAGCGTGCACATAGTTGAACATCTTTCCACTCCAGCACAGAATCACTTCCTCTTCTCCGTTCGCAGATGTCAGAATGAGATCTCTCGAGAACAAATGACCCGCCTGTGGCTGTACAACAGCGTACAGCAGGAGTAAGAAGCAAACTTAAATTGTATGTAGGTCAACACATTAAACATTACAGAAGGAATGGAGAAACTGTCACAGTTCCCCTTAAAACCAGGAAAAGCTGCACTGAAAACGTGCCTCTGTCCCAGACGCTGTTTGGGTTCGTACAGATCACGGTGCCTCTCCGTATCAATACCTTTCCTTTCTATCACAACAGGGCTAGCATTTTCACCAAGCCCCTGAGGAGGCATGATAAAAACCAAGTGCACGATTCCACAGCTCCTGAACGCTGTTCCTGACCACTGCCGAGACCGCTGCGTTATCACAACACGCTCGCAAGATAAGATTTCTGACACAGGCGAGCCCAGCTATTGCTGGAGGAAACAAAGACGTTGATTGTGTTCCTGGCTCCCTTTCAGCCTCCCAGGCTCCAAGAGCTGGGTGACGGCAGGGTGAAAAAATACAGCTTACTCTTCTAACCTCGAGTCAGCTTTGCATAGGCTGAATCTCAGCCACACGGCGTCTTTTCCTTCCAGAAAGCAAGGACACGAGATGTGCAGCGAAAGCCGGTCTGCAGGGTTCACAGACATCCCCAGGTGGTAGTGCCCAAAGCGAGACTTACTGCTTGAGAGACAGGACTGAGGCATACGGGATGCGTAGGTATTAGTCCCAAGATATGCTAACGCAGGTAAATACACGGCAATTTCCCCAAGCCTCTCATTTGGTTGCTGTTCGTGTGTTGCTGGCCACAGCTAGTTCCAAAGCCCCAAGAAACCAGCTGCATCGGCCCAGCGCGCTTCCCTGCCAAACCAAAGGCCAGGGGAACTGGCCGGTCTCACGGCAGCTCCTCCTCTTCCTCCTGCAAGACCCTTCCAGGGCAGCTACAGCTGAATTCAACAGACGATATCCTGACTTGCACCTTTTCCAAAAAAAAAAAAAAAAACCAGCTGATTTTAACCCAAGCCATCCCTGACTGACAGCTAGAAGAAACACCAGGGAGCACGACAGCAACAAACAGAAAGCAGATCAAGGGATTTGAGTGAAGCAGCAGCAGAGCCAGGCTGTGAAAGCACCAGAAAGCATTATACATTAATTTCCATCTCTCAGCCCGTTGCCATGAAAGCAGATGCTGCTTTCATACATCTTCCTCAAGTTTCCAGCCACTTGGTAATGTCCCTGCTTAGCCTGGCCACAGCTTCAGGATAACACATTAAAAACCTATTGAGGTTGGTACGTGCTCAGCGTTCGTAGAAAGCCTACCATTACCAGTGGGGATAACAGCCTCTGGTTAAAAATCGTCTTCAGAAGGTTACTACAGTCAGAAAATTAAAGAAGGTTGTTAAAGAAGAAATTAAAGGGGGGACGAAATGAAGGAAGAATTTGTCTCATCACACACACCCTCTTCCATTTTTTAATCTTCTCATCCACTGACCTCTTACAGGTGAGAGCTCAAGTAGGGCACAAAAGCCCACAGCTCTTTCAGAGCCCAGGTTTGCCCTTCCTGCATCTCCCCCAGCTGCTTCACCGCAGAAAAGACTTTATCTCAAAAGTGGGAAGAAACAGAAAGGGCTTAGATACACGCTCCCAGTCCAGCTCTGCTAAGCAACCCTACAATAACAAACCAGAGGAATTGAACAATACACTCTTCCTGGACAGGGTTCATCTCACTCCAATTTTTTATTTATTTTTTTTTAGGGTGAGGGACATCAGTCAAGTCTTTAAGTTTAGAGGGTGCAAGGGAGCTGAGGTTTACACTAAGACGATGTCAGAGTGCCACAGACCCAGCAATAACTCAAAGGAGGATGGAGAAGGAAGCTGGGGAGGCAGCAGATACTGAGCATGACAAATGCACCTCCAAAACCAAGCACTTGTTTCTTCTGATAAGGAGGAAAAAATGTTTTGCTTTCTGTTCTCCGCACCACAGAACAAGGAATTAATAATTCCTTGACAAGGAATTCCTTGGTCCTCAGCATGATGGAACTGAAAAGACAAGAACCGCTAGGTTTTTCTCTGGCCCCTTCAACCCTTGTCCCTACTCATTCTGTCCAAAAATATCCCTCTCTGCTTTTGATACCCTTCTGCGTCCTCGCCATGCCTGGCTTCGGAGCCGTGCCATCCCCGGGGCCTGAGGAACGTGCCGCAGGGCGCCTGTCCCGGCCGGGCCACCAGCTGTCCCTCCGCCTCGGGCTGCCCATCAGGGCGGCTGGCAGGCAGCTCCTGCAGGCTCTCGAGCGGCATTTTGTTTCCAAGGCCTGCCGCTCCTCTCCAGCCCCCTCGGCAGCCCCGTCCCCATTCACCACGGCGAACTCTCACTCCCCCGAGCAAGCAGCTCGTGGTACCGCTCCCGTGCGGGGCCAGGGGCACGGGTGTTTGTGTCCCAGGGCTGGGTGGGCGGACGCAGCGAGCATTGCACACGCAGCCCCTGCCTGCCTCGGGGGTGGTGTTAAGAGCCCGTGCAAGGGCAGGGCTCGGTCCCCGTGAACACGTGCTCCCAGGTACGTCCAGCACCACCACGGTTCACTTCGGAAAACGCAACGATGCGGCTTCCCGCGTGGACCTTGCTGCCCGCCTCCCCCAGCCCCACGAGGCCGGAGGGTCCCAGCAGCCCAGCTCCCTCGCCTCGCTCCTGCGCAAGCGGCCAGCGCTGCTCCGCGTAACGAGGCTGCCGACTCAACTTCACCTCAGGAGCACCCCTCCCTTCCCCCAGCTGCCATTAATCCTCCTCCCAGAGAATCGGGGTAATGCTCTTTACGCACATAACTGTGGCAGGGCAGAGCCGCTCCGGCTGCAGCCTGTGCTAGAGGGCACGGCGACCCCGCAGGTGATGGAATTGGGAATATCACGCTCCAGAGCCTCCACATAGCCCGTTTAGGGAGTCAGCTCCGCAGAGCAGAGCTGGAGCACAGCAGAAAGGGCACTTTTGCTGGAAGAGTGTCCTGGCATACCCTGGGACACCTGGCTGGGTGAGCACCTTACCGCGGTCCTGCATCGACACGTTCCCTCCCCTCCTCCACCCACTCTGTGCATCTTCTCGCCTAATTTAAGAGTGATTTTGGATGGAACATTTATTTATCCCTGCGTGGAAAAATCATCCCGAGAAGACCTAGCAGCGTCATTTTTCCCCGCCTTCCTGGCAAGTTGTTCACACGTCACTGGCATCCATACTGCACCGCAGGTGTCGAAGCTGGTGCTTGGGACACTGGAAGAGAAGCCGGGACTTCTTCCCGTCACGACAGCCTGCATTCCTGAAGGTTAACCACTCCCAGCAACGTTCACTTTCGAGCACGAACTGAAAAGGAGGGTTTGGGGAGAGGGGGCGGGCTTTGGCACCCATCGCAGGAGAAACCACCCCGGTGCAACACGAACTAACAGAAAAGATGCTGCTAGCACCCAAACACCGTACAATCAAGGTGGCAAGGAACTGCAGTATCATTTCGCTTTCCCTTCGATCCCAGAAGGAGGATCGGTTAAATTTCACTAATCTGCGCAGCTGTGGGCTCACTCCCCATTCTCCCTTACGTGCATTAAGCCCCAGTCAGCTCACTACGGGCACGACAGCGCTGGGTGAGGTTGTGCCAGGTGCAACCCGCCAGCCTGACCCCGAGGCTCACTGGGAATTCAGCCTGGTAATCAAGGACAAAGACACCACTTTTTCGTTTGAGAGTAACAACTTATTTTTGCTGCCACTTACGTTACAAGTGAAATAAAACCCGTAAGGAAATGGGGGTGATGAGAGAGCTTTACCTGTTAAGACAGGAGACTGACATTAAGGATGTGGTTTCTTAACTACAGCTAAAAAACCCTCGAGTGACTTAACAAAATGACCAAGATGTAGCAAGAACCCCTTTGAAACTGCTCTCACAACAACATATGGGACGGTAAGAGTGAAAGGCTGGTGCAAAAGCACATCAAAAAAAGCCAGTCATGGAAATAAGTCAGTACTAGCCAGTCAGTCTAAACTGAAATCGGAGTATAAGCAAAGATTAACTTAAAAATCTGTATCTTAATACATATGTTACATATTAAATACATATATTGTGTATTATAATATGTTGTTGCAAGAGAAAATTAACCCACCTTCGATATTTCTAATATTAGCCTTCAGAAGAACTGTTTCCCACATGAAAACAGCCGTACTGGCGGTTAAGGAAAACACACAGCACACCTCCGGTATGCACGAGCTATTTTCCTCAAGGCAATTCTGCAGCTTGTTCACGAGAACACAAATAAATCGCCAAATCTCAGGATGTTGTGCAAGCATTACCTCTCCCCGCTTCTGTGCGGGGCATACCAGTGGAGCAGAAGTTCTCTTCGGTACGTAACCACAGGCCCCAGCCAACCTCTTCCCCCAGAGGGCGTTAAGAGGGACAGCTCTCGAGCATGCACACAGTACTGTGTTCATTCTTAAGTTCAAAGAATTTGCACGTGTAGATTTCTGACCCCCGTGACCATTTTCGACATTTCGAAGTGTTTCTCCTTTTACCCACGGTTTTTGCAGTTGAGCTTCTCGCACCTTTCAAGCCTAGGTTAAGTGATGACGCGGCAGGGCTGGCGCTGTGACGGCAGGGGAAGGCCGTTTCTCCTCTCGCCGGCACGACGGCGTGGCTGGGTCACGCCGCGCTGCTACCTACACTCACCGAATTGCAGCTGGTTGTCCATGCCTAAGCCGTTCGAACACCTCCAAGGCCAGGTTCCTTTTAAACGCTCCTGCTACATTAGCTGAGATTTAGATATCAAATCAGAGACCAAAAAAGCAGACAACTACGGAGCTGGGTTGTAGCCGCATCGAAGCTGGGCAGCTAACAAGGCCAAATGGCAGCACTTCATTCAGCTGGCATCAGCGGGGCATTCCAGGCAACAGGACTTGAGCAACATCCACGTCTATTACTTGGGTACGCATTTAACATCGCTTAATTAAACCCTATCTATAGCCGACAGTAACACTAGTAAGAGGAACAGATAACAGAAATAGTGCTGTTTGCACAAATCCCCCTTCTCATGTCCTCCGCCTCCTCCCCTGCAACACTCACTTTAAACGCCGATACATTTGCGAGAAGTATTTTTATTTTTATGCAGGCACTGATGCAAAATGAAGTAACCAAATCAGGACAAAACACAAAAGGCACTTGGGGCCATGCTGAGCTGAAGAAAGAGATAAAGGAGCAGGTGTGTGCTGGAGGAGAGGGGGCAGAGGAGCTCTTATAAGGCAGGGCCACGAGCAAAGGGACTCCAGAAGCCACAGCCTAGACGCAGGACCCTTAAGAGGCTAGGAAAGCTCCTGTAGGGTTGCTGACTGCCTTGCTGAACGGGGATGGGAATTCCTGAAATGCAGGACAGATCTGGAACATGTAACACACAGCTGGGCAGAGGGAAAAGGCACAGACATCTGGATCAGCAGCTGGATCTCCCTGAGTCAGAAGGAGACAGCAGCAAAGGATCAGACGCAGGAGAAAGGTTTAGGAACGCTGCCCTCCACGGCCACGCTGGGATACAGGATGTGGCTTGTCCCAGCAAAGTGGGAACACGTGGAACAACGCAGATGATCATCTCTTGTTGCTTCTTCCAAAGCCAGTCACATGTTATCCTCTAGTGAAAAAAATTTGGAGTCACAGACTGTAAAAAGTCAGAAGGGAGCAGCTTTTGAACAGCTCTTCTTTTCCCCCTGAGAGGACTGCCTTCAGAGGAGTTGAAGGAGTAACAGTAAATTTGAGAACTTGGCCTGATGGGCAAAGTCCTCCTTCTGTAAACGGGTCTAAGCCCACTGGCTTCCTTGCCCATATATACTTGCTGAGAATTTGCCCATATTGTCGTTGGAAAGGAAAAGGCCTCCTCAAAAAGTCAGGCCTGAGCTGGAGGTACGGGATGGGCTGCTTCCAAGACACCCCAGTTAAATCCTCCCACCCCAGCTCTAAGGAGCTTTCACCCAGCCGAGCAGCCCAGCTCTTTCCACCTACTAATACCCACAGCCACACCGTAATGTCATCCAGCCCTGGTAATGCTCACTTCCTTCCGCAATTATTTACGTTCGCTGAGGGTCAGGGAATGAAGAGCAAAAGCCTCCAGCTTGGCAAAAAGTTCTAAGCCGAGCAGTTGACTCCAGCACCCATCTGCAGACAAGCCCTAGTCTATAAGCAGTCCGGACGCAGTGCGCCGATGCAGCATCCGCAATCGGCTCATCACATCACCCCCAACTTTCTCTGACCTTGCCCTTCCTACCATGGTCAGCCTCCTAATTCTCCCCTCTCAGCCCCTGCACGTGCAGCTGCTCTTCCTCTCCAAAGAAAGCCAGTCTCTCTTTCCAATTGCTGCGGCCTATGCATCCTCATGAATCTTCCCATGTTCAAAAATAGCCCTGCACCCTTGCCTACAAAACCATCCTTACTGAACGTCTGCAAAAATTATCAAAAAAGCAACTTTCAGTGCAGGAATACGCAATTCTGCTGAAATAAAACAGAAGCATCTCAACTAACCGAGGCCGTCCAGTATTTACATTGGAACAGTTTCCGGACGGGGAACGTCCATTTTCAGCAACGCGTGACGCGATCGCACTGCTGGTACTAACAAGCAGCCACGCCGGCTGCACGGCACGAGGACAAACGTTATCAGCACGGGTGCTTTCTTGCAGTGGCTGACGTTCACTAACGCACAGCGAGGCTCTGCCTTTTGCAATGGCTACTCAGCTTAAGGAGGCAAAAGAAAAAAGTCCCCAGTCACGCCGGCTCAGTGTACAAAGTAGGTCGTTCAGTCCTCCACTGAGGAGCCTATACCCCAAGGAGCGTTTCTGTGCAGACCCCAAATACACTTCTACATCTGAACGAACTTGACCTTTTCCTGAGCATTGTTTCCCTAACAGAGCTTGGCATCGTTCTCACCAATTTTCTTCCAAAATCTGTTTCCAAAGTAACCCTCGAAACACGCTGTCCCCTGCCACAACAACCCTGGTCTTGTGTCAGAAGCAGTATTTGGACCAGATGGGCCATGTTCCACCACCCAAAGCCGATGGGATGAAAGAATCTCCCTTGGACACCAGCCTACTGCATGACAGCTCAAAAGTCACGCACTAAGCATGCAAATTACCGAAAATGAATTCCCTGCATTTCTTTTTTCATATACTATTTTTTTCCCCTCAAGTTTTTGCTCCTTTTATCCCTCATAATGGCTGAGGAAGGAGGGATGGAAATAAGTTCGGTCCTTCTACACTCGGCCTCCTGGAGCTCGCACTGCCACAAGACTTACCGCAATTCCCAGGAATGTGTCACATGCAAGGGTACCAGAGAGCTACACCATCAGCATTTCTGTTAAGGAAGAAGATGCAGAGATCTACATCATCTTCATATCCCAGCCTTTATACTTCAAAAACTGTGTGTGTTCTGCGTACGCGCACATCCATCAGTGGCACCATTGCCAAGGAACCCAAGGGGATACGATCACTTACTCACTCTGCAGATACCGACCAACTTAGGGTTGAGTTGGTTAAGTCACGCGTTATTGTTTCTGGCCTTATCAAACGGGCGATCATGCCAAATGGCTTGAAGACCAAAACAAAACAAAACAACACAACATAAACACTTTTAGCTCTGTTTTCGAACACTCCAGTCACTGTCAGATTGAAGTTCCCTTTCCCTTCCTGCTGGCAAGCAACTATTGTGCTTCTGGCTAATCCAGTTTCAAAGCAAAGCGCTGGGAAATGCCCCGTGAGACGTGTTTGTACTTCAGCTATCCCAGCCCCTCATCTCCCTCCTGGAAAGGTAACTTAGAAGAGGACTGGAAACTAGCACGGCTCCTAGGCAATTCTAACAAAAAGTTCTAAACCTCCTTAAAAAGCACAAAACCAACACGATCAACAAAGAACTGGCTAAAAATAAAATCACTTCCAAACAGGTTACCAGCTTTCTGAACCTGCACGTCAAATCTTTGCAGCGAGGCCAGGCTGGGATATCTGCGTATCACCAAGAGATTAAATGCAGCCCGTGGTTTTACAGCAGGGTTAGATGCTGTTAAGCGCTGCTTTCCTCCCCGGCGGAAAAGTTTGCGCTCTCCATCCTGCCCGGCAGCCTATATTAAGAAACTGCCACCCAGACTTCTCCTTTCTACTGAGGAAAGGGGCAAAAAGAAAGGCAGCCCTGTCTAGCTTTCGTGACTCTCTTAACTGCCTCTCAATTAACGCGCCCCTCTAGAAGTGCCTAATCAAAAGCTTTAACCTACCAGCCCCAGGGCTGAGCAGGCTTACTCCAGCACATGCTAAATAGTTAAAAAAAAAAATCTGTTACACACGTGTACTTGTGTAGGCTTTTGCAAACATACGACCTGTTCCTCAGTTCTTAAAGCTTGCCACGGCTGCTTCGTAATGACTGAGAGACCTGTCTAGGTCTGCGTAACGCCCTGAGCCCTGGCTTCCAAGAGTCCTTCAAGACATAACCGGTGCGCAAAACCCTCCTGAGTGCTCCCAGCAGTCAAGGAGGAACTTGGGAGGGAGAGGGGTGGGGGAAGAGAGAATTAAACAACTGTGAAAACTGTTCAGGTTGGGCTGCTCCTATTTGCATTTACCAGGACAGTTCCTCCAGAGCACAGAAGCGCAAATAAAAGATGTGCTTTCTGAGCAGCAGCTAAGAAACTACACAGACGAGCTGGTATAATAAAACTGCAACCTAAATCAAAAAAGATCCATTAACCCTATTTTCTGCTAATAACCGCATTTCCATTTTTTTTCTTCGGAATGAGGGACTGGACCCGTCCTGCAGCACTTGCCAGCTTTGTGAAGATGAAGCAGCTCCAGAGGCAGCAAAGCTCGGAGGTGTTCCAGGGGACACCTGAACTGTCCGAGACCCATCAGTCACTCGCATGCACCTGCTGAAAAACCACCTGCCAAGATTTATCCATCCCCTGCACCACTGCCAACAGTCCAAGCGCTTCTGCAGAGGTCCCTCGCTCCTGTCCTGGCCACGTTAAGTACTCAACTAATAGCGTGTTTAAAATAGATTTTAACTAGCAGGACGATGCAAGTGACTCTCTTCTCTCTTCCAGTCCCTTCCTCTGAGAACCGACCCCTTTCAGCATGAGTACGAACACCAGAAGGGTATTGCTTGCACTCGCACATTCGGTACTGCAGGCGTCAAAGAAAAGCAAACACAGAGTCCCTCAAGAGAAAAGAAAGCACAGGCTGACGTCAAAACGGACCTTGGTCACTACTCCACCTGCCAGCAGCTCTCCTCGGAAGCTTTACTCATACTTCAGCACCTGTCCCCGTCTCATTACTTGCAGGTGGACAACGCGGACTCCTGGCCAAACCCAGCGCAGAGCAAGGCAGCCTGATCCCAAAGCAGGTCTGCGCCCCCTGGCTTTGCCAGCCCGCTGAGGAAGCCCCACGTGCTTCCTAAGAAGCAGGAGACTGGGTTGCAAGAGCCTGTTCTGCCTGGGCAAAGCGAGTGCACCTCCACGATACCGTCACGCTGCCAGCGCACACTCGTGGGGAGGAGGCCGGGCCCCGGCACGCGCAGGTAGGCAGCCAGGACTGTAAGCTGAGCCCTGCGAAGGGCAGGACTCACACGGTCCGCGGCTCAGGTGTCCCGTCACCATCACAGAGGGGAAAAAACAGCCTCGCCGATAGCTGTCAGCCTCGGTCACCTTCCTGTTTCTCTGAAAGTTTCTGGAAGAGGAGCTTTACGCCACGTTTGGGGCCCGAACAACAGGATCTTGTCACTGTCCAAAGGGTCAAGAATTAAAGAAAATCGGCATTATTTGTTACTACTGCCTTCCGCCCCAAAACCCCAGTCCTGCAAGCCAGCAAACACCTCAGGCTGCTTTCCTGAATGGTTTGGCCAGCTACGTGCCAAGAGCACTTGTGACGTTGCAAAAAAAAAAAAAAAAAAAAAAAAACATTTGTGGCTGGAAAAATCAGCATGCACGAGGGATGGAGAGGACAGACAGGTTTGAAGGCACCTACCTGACTGATGAGCTCTGCAGCACTAATTCTAGGCTGCCTAGAGCCTCACCAAACCTCTTCATTGGAAAAGGGATCTCACAGCCACTTTGCGAACCTGACCTCACAAGAACTGTACCGAAGAGGACTGGCTGTCAGATCAGAGCTCACGGGGCTGAGAGCGGGCAGGAACACGTCTGGGCCTTTTCCAACCAAAAAAATTCATCCATCCATGAGATTCTGCTTAAAAGACACCTGCTGCCAACGCCACAGACAGCGGGGCACCTTCAGCAGGGCAATGTCAATGCCCTGCCAGTCAAACCATTCCATGGCAAGGAAACATGTGGAGCCCGGTTTCCAATTTCACCTCCTCCCTGCCCCATGCAGATTACCCGATACCCAGTAATGCAGTCTGAGCTCATACTGGAATCATCTGTACGTGAGGGGCATGAATTCAGATCTCTCTCCAGTGCCCGTCTTCCAGCAACCTCTAGACACAAAGTACCTTTGAGATGCTACCTGTCACGTTAGCCTTACCTTCTCGACAAACCAAGCCAACACGAAGCTGCCCTTTCCTAGGGAGTTCTCCAGGAGTAAAAGGAAAAAAAAAAAAAAGTTTCATGCCAGATCGTCAAGAGAACAACTCCTGTAGCTTGTCAGGCTGTCTCACGTTTTGTACTTCCCTGATTCAACAAGGTCAATTGCTGCCAAACCATCCTATCCTATGCAAAGCCAAGTGAAAACTGCAGAAGCTTTGAAGCTTTTTGCCGAAGGATAAATCAGTATGGGACTCCCCTCCGCCCAGCCAGGTAGACGTGGCGCTGGCTTCTCAAGAAGACAGCCTTCTGCATCTACCACGTTCAGCTTAAAACCTCCTTTGTGCAGAACTTGCCTGCAGAGGTTCCACGCAGCAGGCAGCCTCCTGACAGCAGGATCCTGCAAACATCTGCGTTTACATGTGGTTTAAGGTTCTCGGTTGCTGCTCCTTGATATAGATTCCCACCTCTTTCAACAGGGAAAAGATTTCAAGCCAGGTGTTCTCACCTGTCATGCTCCAGCTTCTGGTGGGTTTTAAGAAAAAGATTTTAAAAAAAAAAAAAAAAGAAAAAAAAGTGTGTCTTCTAAGAGCAAGCTTAAAATGCAAACCATGCCTCCTGCAAAGTGTGTTCCACTCAACTCGCAACCTTCTCAGCCTTCTCATGTTCACAGCAAGGGGATATCAAGGGAAGAGAAACAAAGCCTAAGATCCTGAGAAAGGAAAAGATCCTTTCTGGACATTCCCCGCGCTACTAAAATTGTTACATGAGAAAAATTAATTTAAAAAAGAATTGGGAAACCAGGCCCCATCAGCCTGCCAAAAGCACTCCTCTGCCTTCCTTCTCGAGGCTAATGTCCTTGGTTATTTCTCATTGCTGGGCTGCAAATACTTTAGTGAAACCTTTGGTTTACTGGCATACGTATGCTTTTTTGCTCTGTAGCAGACAACCAGCTCCAACCAGCTACGCTCACAGCAGCCCTGCGAGGCCAGGAGCACAGCCCAGCTCCTCGGGCTGTGCAGCCAGAACCATGCTCTGACGGAAGGTTTAATTAGGGAAACTCTGCAAAGATGCACAAGGGTAAACACCGCTGGGATAAAGTGAGCCAGGAACAGAAAGCAGAAGTGACATCTCACGGTAACACAGCAAGGCGGCGAGTGGCAGGGTCTACAACCTCGGCGGCACCCCCGACACACGGGGGTTTGGACGGCTGAACTTCACCAGGTCCTGGGCCCAATCCTTCCCCTTCGGTGAGGGACATCGAGGGAGAAAAGGGGATGCGCTGGCGTGTTGGTACAGAGTGAAAGAACGAAAAAAATACGACAGTCTATTACCACGGTAAAAAAAACAACCCCACAGAAACCTGGTTTCAGATCTCTAACTTGGCCCAAATGAAAACAGCAAGCGACCACAGCCCCTGCGGGACACACCGACTGCGGGAAGCTGTGACGTCTAGCAAGGGAAACACAGCTCATCCCGTTCTGCTCCTCTCCACACACACACACACAAAAAGCTCCAGAGGAAAATCCAACGTCAACTTCACAATTTGTCTCCTCAGAAACGTCTATGAATCTCCGGGCAATTCAAATCCCTGAACCCGCCTCCCCGCAGTCAACACCCTTTTTCCGCTCTGAATCCCCGCTGAACCTGCTGGGGGAAAGCAAGGAGCTCGATCCTGGGACGGGGGCTCCCGCTGCCAGCCGAGCAGCAACAGCCCAGTCCATTTGCTTCGTGAACTCAAGCCACTCCCGGACTCTCCCAGAGGGAGTACCTGACACCAGGACTGCACCAAGCCACCGAGATGTGACTTTATTTTGTTTAAAATAGAAATGTTTGTGCACGTGCAGATTCACACATCCAAGAATGGGACACTCTTCAAACAGAATGACAATTGCGTAAATACGGGGGATTTTTAACATTATCCAAAATATAAGATAAACACTGACTACGGAGAAACCTAAATTTTAATTGAGATTACAGACATAAAGGACAAAAACTTTCAAATCCTTGATGTCAAATACTCATTGGCAAAGTTTAAAGAGCATGTAAAGACTAGGCTCTCCAAGATACCACGACACTGGAGGCATTAAAATTTTTCTCCATTTTAAGAAGTTGAGAACCTATGAAAGGCTCAGAGCTCAAAGTCCAGGTCTGAAAATGCTTCAGATAACCATAGGATGAACAAAGTCCAACTCACAGCCCAAATCTCCTAGCTGTTGAGAAGGACGATGTACAAGTTCACAATGGTTGCATGAGTTCTTTCGGCCAGGTACATCTCAACAGATGCATCAACTTATTTGATACGTTTCACTGGACAACAGGCAAATTTTGGCCAAGTATTACAACTTGAGGCTACATTTAAATAAAGAGAGGGGTTAAAAGGGTGCACCACCCATTTGCAAACAGCACAGTCAACCATTCTGCCCCATATTTCCTGTTGAATCAAGAAAGTGCCTTCCAAAAATAGCTTATAGTTTTGCTGAAAGGCTCAAAACAAACTGCACTTCTGAACGAATATCTTACATGCTTTACATAATAGCCATCTCAGAAGGGAAAAAAGGATGTGTACAGCGTTTCAGTGTGAATTCTGCATTGAACAAAAAGACATCATTCTTTGCTTAACACAAGGCTTAAATTCACCATGAAGGAAATTGCCGAAGTCAAAGCTTTAGGGCCGAAGTTGGGAGGGAGATAGCACTCTGAAGGAAAGAATTTTTATCCTAAATTCGGACTGAAAGAGGCTACGTAAAAGGAACACTGTCAGCTTGTTTAAGCCTCAATTTATACTTACCTCAAAAAGGAAAGTTCAAACTCATTTAGCTTCCCTTCAGAAAAATCCAATACTTTTTCAAGCGCTTAGTCTGCTGTGCACCCAGACATACCTCTACAGGTTTCTGCTTAGCCTTTTCTCTTTCTTGAAGACCTGGTTCTTATCTCTAGACACGTGGTTTAACCTTCCTGTTAAACAGCCGCACATATCTACAGTTTCAGAAGAAATGCCACAATACTAATACCAGCATCATGCCACAACCACTGACGTCTTCACTCCATATTCTACTGTGCCTTTCCTCACAAGTTGCGAGTTTGCATTCGCGTGCTTGTCTTGGTGAAAGCCTGTCCCTTCAAGACAAATGTAAAATACCAAACACTCCATAAAAGAGGATTCGTTGGAGATGAAGTGCCAGCAGTATGAAGGAGCCAGTCAGATAAACCACGCAATGCCTTTTTTCTTCTTCTTTTTTTTGAAGAACCCAGAGAGCAAAGTTGCATCGTTTGTATTCGGATGACAACAGCCAAAGGGCCTAGAATTTGCGGTGGCTTATTAGGCAAGTGCTTTGGGTTCTGTTTTCTTTTACTCCTTAGAGGGAAACTAGCTGCGCTTTCGCCGCGTGAAGCGACAAACAACCGATTCCACGTCATGTGAGTCCCCTACAACACGCAGCAAAGCTCCTAATTGCTATCGTCCCCGTATCCCCAGTCACAGGGAACGAGCAAGGAAACACGATGGACTTCCAGCTGGGAGGACTTTGGGGAAAACTCTTCCCTTGGGCAAAGAACCTGCGTGTGTTCAGACAGGAGGCAGGGGAAGGGCCTGCCAGCCGCATCGATAAACGCGGCAAGTTCAGCAGCAGGCCAGGAGCCCAGCCTTCACCACCTACCTTAAAATTAACTAAAAATATGGTTGCCATCTGGTGGCTAGCGCACATCAGCAGCCGTGAGGAGCTCGGGGCGCACCGGCTGGCCACCGGGAGCCAGCTCTGCTGTCCTGTCACCCCCTGGAGCTGCAGCCAGGGGAAAAGCCGCGGACCTGGCTGCTGGAGCAGGGCAGGCAGGACGCAGCCGCCGGAGCAGCTCTTCGCCCCGTGTGTTTCAGAGCAGCCAGGGGCGTTCAGAGCACAGCTCTAGCCCCAGCAAACGAGCCCAAGCCCCTGGAAGCAGCAGCACAGCGTTAGGCCCGGGAGGCTGAGCTCGCCCTTCACCATTTGGAGACCCAAGCCCTGCGGGGCGGCCAACACAAAATCCCCCCGGCTGTCGACACGGCGTGGGGCTGGAGGACAGCGAAGGGCTCCGGGAATCCCAAATGACCCACCCCATACCACCACCATCGCCGGGCCTCCCCCCATCACCTTCTCCTGCGCCCGGGTCAGCTTCTTCTGCACGTTGCTGGCGATCTTGCCGGCCGTCACCCCCTTGCTGCCCAGCTCGGCCATCTTGTGCTCCTCTCCCGGGCGGCTGCGAGCGCCGAGCCGGCGGCGAAGGGGGGCAAAAACCCGGCGGGCGACAATGGCCACGGCCGCCGCCGCCGCCGCCTTTTAAAGGGACCGAGCGCGGCCGCTCCGCGCCGCCTCAGCCCGGCCGCCCCGCCCCGGCACCGGTCCCGAGCGGCCCCCGCAAGGCCGCAGCCGGGCGTGGCGGGGGCCCCGGGTCCCCACCGTGAGGGGAGAACCCTCGGCAAACCCCCAGCCCGAAAGGAGGGACCCTGAGGGGGCTGCAGCTGTGCCCGGTGGTGCGCGTCGGTCAGATTCGGTCTGACATCCCCCGTGAGGGACGGTGCACGGACGTGGTGGCTCACGGCCACGCTGGGCTTCTTTAGTAGCCACGGGTACAGCGCCGTGTGGCAACCAGCAATTCGTCTTACGTAGCCAACAGTGGGATGCTGCTTTCATCCCGCAGCAAAATGGCCTTCTCGTTTTATGAGATCTGCACCGCTAATTGCAGCCACTGATTGCCCGTGCTCATCAATTTGTGATGCTACGCAGCTGCTTTTCAAATTGTACCTTTGAAAAACGCAACGTGAAAAATTGATATTTCTGGGGACAGGGGTTTGAGTGAACCAACCCCCCACCCCACCCCCCCATGTAGAAAGCGAGCTGAAATTCCAGATTTCATCCTGTAATTTTAACTGTGCCTCACGTGACAGCTTACTGTGGGCCCCAGGTAAATGCATCACCTCAGCCTCGTCTCTTTGAAAACTGCAAATAATCAGTTGACCAGCTCGTTCACAGGAACATTAGGGTGGATAATTACTTTGCACAGAACATCCAATGTGCTGCAGTCGCAGCGTTATGCTCATTTTTGGTTTTGTACAACCAACTGGATCCAACGTGGCTGCAGGTGACGGCTGCTCCCACTCGGGAGTCGCCACGCTGCTGGAGCGAAGCAGCACTGCAGAAGACATGGCAGTGACAGGGCACCTACCAGGAGAAATCCAGCCATGACTGCCCAGAGCACTTCACTCACCTGGGTTCCCCCGAATTCCTGGGACCTCAGCCTGTGTGGTGTTTTTCTTCAGCTGGGACTAAACTGCTCGCCATTCCCCAGCCCAGGTGTGTACACATCCTGCCTCTTACCTGCAGTGAGCCCGCGCTTCCTGGCCATGTGCGCTGCAACTGGTCCTGCCAGAGGGGCTTCAGTCTTCTCTCTCCTATACCCACCGTGCAAATACTTTCATGAAACACTGTTCCGTTACAAGATACGACAAAGTTCTGTTTCCTGGAGCATAGGAAGCCACCTCAGCGCTCTTACTCAAATCCTCACACTCAGCACCAAAGCTTCCTGCAGTTCCACATGCTGCAGCTTGGTCAGGCAGTGGGGAAGCTCCCTTCCTCGTCTGCTTCTGAATGCTTATTTAATTTTGCCTGAGATGGCATCTGCTCTGTGCACACCCAATTACCAGTACAGCATCAACCAAAGCAACGCTCTAGAGACAATTTAGGTATCTAAGGAATTTGCATTTGTCCTTAAGATGGAGACTTGCATCTCTTACACCTATTCAAGTTGAAAGATGGTAGTAAAACCTACCTGTATTCCAAGCTGATTTCACAGTCTTAATTTTGCCAGATGAAAAAAGTTATGTCTGGAGTTTCATATACACAGGGAATAGTGTAGCGGTCACTACTGCAATCTAAAGCAACAGAAAAATGTTGGCAGTGATTGCTTGAGAGCTAGACCAGATTTTTCATCTTACATTTCATTTATTGTTTCCCCTTTCTGCTCCAGTGCTATTTCTGTTCATTGAGAACTTGAAATAAAAACAAATGTCTTGCCAGAGCCCTTAGAAACTGTGAGCAGAGAACCTGTCAACACCTCTTTGTGAGGCTTCATGATATAATGCCTCTGCATTTCTTATCTCTTGTGACAATGGCATTTAAAAACAAAAAGTGAAAAAAAAAAAAAAGCTCTAATTCAGAAACTTGCTTAAATCCATGCTGTACCTCAATTGTGTTAGTAGGCATACTATTCCTATTTAATAAAATACTTAGGCATGTGTTTCAGCTGTATATGCAAATAATGCAGTGATACAAGCCATATTCAGACTCAAGTGCGTGCACACCTGTGATACCATGCAGCATTGCAAACTACAATTTTATTAAGTTCCTTTCTGGCTTTGCATTTAATGTCCATAATTGAGTCTGTTTTTCTGTAGATAGGCAATTGTGTATTTGGCCCAAATGCACCTTGTTTTGCCCACAATTTCAGCCTTACTATGTATCTTCATATTACTTTTCTTGTTTACTATTATCTATAGTTTTGCAGCATCTCACTGCACAGTATAATCTGGAAAAATAATTAATATGTGGTTTTCTTCATTTCTTACTTCACACACATCCCCATCTCTTCCTCCTCCTCAACCAAACTTTTAAGAGAGAAAGATACATATGCGGTTAAATATTTGTGACATCAAGAATAAAAGAGCAGATGTTTCAGGGTCAGAACAGCATTCCTTTGCATCCTACCTCATACATTTGCTTCTCCTGCCTAGGTCTTTTCTTCAGCAAAACTGGTTTTGAAGGGATTTTTGTCTGATTACGTCTTTCAAGTGAAAAGAGAATGAGATTGCAGCACATGAGCTGAAAAGAAAGTCCATGGCAAACATCAGAAAACTGTAAAACAAAGGAGACCAGACACCCATATTCACCATAATGAAAAATGATGACAAACTGTGTACTTTTTAAAAGCTAAGATTATCAGCAAGCATCCACCATGAGTCATTTCCCAGTTGTTTCTGTGCTTGATTGGATCAGCACCAAAGCTGCAAAGCATTTGCCAGGCTCCAGGTGTGGCACAAAAGGCATTCCCCTAGCATGACCCAGTGAACATCACATACCATGACGGGCCAAACATTTGAATGAATTCCTCATAAACCGTTTTAACCAGCTGATAGATGCTGAATGCTATTCCTCTGCGGACAGGAGAGGTTTCAGTCTCACATCTATCCACACTGTTCTGATCTCAATTTTACTAATACTATTGCGGGTTTTTTTATGCATACTTACAAATGTTAATAATTTCACATATCAAGAGGCTGCATATAAAAATAAACATACTGATTAGCAACTTAATGCTTTTATTCGCATGAGCTTGTCACCATGAGGCACAGCAGTCTAACTTTTTAGAAGCCACTTTTAGTGGCCAATTGAATTTCTCAGTGACAGATTCTGCACAAACTGAGTTAAAAAAATTAGAACTTGATACGTCAGACTCCTGCAATGAGGCTCATTGGGTTCAAGCACACATCATTACCCAATTTATTGTATTATGGTCATTATGACACAATTTCACCTACTTGTAACCGGCTAAACATGCCTAGTCTAAACTAAACTGAGGTCACATAGGCTTCCTCTACAGTCAAAAGAAGTGAGTACCTGCAAAGCATGAGTCAACAGATAAAACAGCTTCTAGGAAAGTCTCCCCTCCTCCTTAACTACAGAGGGAGATGAGATTAATACCTTAGCTGAAGTTATGAAATCCGCCTGTAGTCCATCTCCCTGGTGACAGTATGATTCGTTTGCACAGGTCATAAGCAAGAAACAAGTATGTCAAACACAACAGCCCAAATGCACATATTTACAGGGTATACCTAACATTGCTTTTTTATTACGTTCTAAATTGATTAATACTCCAGTCATTAATGCTTATGTTATGTCTAAACCTCATAAGTGCATTTCACTTCAGTCACCTCATTAAAGACAGATGAACTGCTCACCTGTTTACAATTAAGCATACGCTTAAACGCTTGGTGGTTTGGAGTCTATTATTTCATGGTTTAGATAAAATTTATTCCCTTCATTGTACAAATTGTTACATCTCTCTCTCTTTTTATTCCTGTTTTTGCCAAATTTGTCCATCTGGGAGCAGGATGTTTTTGTCAGGACTACTAATTTAAATTGGTATAAAATTTTAGTTTTAAAAGAGTGATTTCAGTGATATATCTTTATATTCTCTGACTTGAACCTTTTAATTGCAGCTTGTGCATTTAGAGCTGCAAGCTGTGACAACCAAAATATGTCTGTTTTTCTGCTGCTGGTGGCAAAGTCTTCAATGTATGATACAGTTCGTTTATATAAATGAATTTTTAAATGGCAATGGTACTGGCCTCTAACATTCATGCAACTAACGTATACACTCCCTGTTTCAGTTAATCCAAAGAAGAGTAAAACCCAGTAAAATTGGGAGAAACTTTTGTTTCTCTACATCAAGTTCCGATTTTAAGTTCATAATTGTTGTGGTTTTGAAATGTTTAGTAGAGCTTGGTTAAGTAAAAAAGTTTGAATTCTTAAAATTGCTATATTCATGCTAAATAATATTATTCGCAATAAACTATTCGACAACTCTAAAACCCTACTCTCTAAGTAATAATATAACACAAGACAAGTCTATTATAAATCGCGATTCCTTGTTTGTATTCAAAACCAAGGCTTGCATTTTTAAACTACCTGAGAGATTCTGGCTGCTTGGAGCCATAGGCTCGTCTCTAACTAACTCTAGCCATAACACTAAAAGTCAGAAGGCCTAACTCATTGCCAGCACCGCTCCCTTGCTTTATGATGCCAGCTGAGGGATTAATTCAAGACATCAAGTCCAACACCTTGAAAAGAACAATTAGCACAAAATATATTATTTAGCAACATCTAATCACATTAACACAACCTTGCTTGCTCTAAACGGTGTCTTCACTTTTTAATTTCCATTTCCAGTCATGCATTCTTCTGTGACAACATTCGGAAGGAACCAGCCAAGGGGACTTCTATCTTACCCTAAACAAATATTCTTATCAAGTTAAATGGAAATTCAGACATCAACTTCACCATTATCTAGTTTGCCTTAGCATTCCTTTCTGACTATATTCTCATGCAAACTCTTCCTTTGTTCTCTCATAGAAAGGTGCTGGGAAGGATAAGGAATTTCTGCCATAATAATTTGAGATAAGACATTACTGATTATGTGTTCTGCCCCTTAAAACAAAAACAAGATGAAAGTATTTTGATTTTAAAATGGTGTCTAGAAGCTGTTCTCTCTCCCACATAAATTCACAACTTCTGTTGTGCGTTTCTCCACTGTCGTGAGGATGAGAAACAGAAGATGATATATAAATGACTCTTTTTGTATCCAAAACACAAAAAAAATCTACTACTACAGCATAGGGAAGGCTCCAAACTCTGCTCAGCTTTGCCAGTCTAGTTCAGACAATCCCACTCCCCTCAGAGAGGGTGGGAGGCAGGAAGTAAAACAACACCAAAACTTTGTCTCATAGCTCACTGAAGCCTGTCCCTTGATTACAAGCTTGCTAGAATTCTTGAGAATTGTGTGTTCATGATATACCTTGGACCTCAAAACTACAGCAGATTTTTCAGTGAATTTCAAAATTTAAAAGTTTCTTCCATCCATGTGCCATTTTGGATGCTTGATTCAGCTGCAGGTAGATATTTTCTGCTTAGTGTCTACGTGCATTTGGCCACCACAAAGTCAGTTTTGGCCCTGATTAACCTCCCCTTCCTCACAAATGAGTAAAGAGTGGAAATGATTAGTAAGCTTTGCATAAATATACTTCCAAGAAGCTTACCAAAATTTCTATGTGCTCCACCTTGTTTATGAAATATGTATTTTTAGTTTTTCACTATCACCAAACAACAAGGGAGTAGGTAAGCAAATCACGTGCTTGCTTTGGAAATTATTCTGAGAATTCTGGAAGCCTTCTACTATTTAATAAAATATCTAAAAAATTAAAATTAATTGTAAATCATCCCACCTATTAGTCTGTATCTCAGTCTACAGCTGCAGGAGAACACATGGACCACCTGATGGAATCACACAAAGGATATTATATCACCAGCACAAAATCAGTGAAATTGAGAAATATTGTATACAGAACATACCACCTTGGGCTCTCACATTGGTTACAGCCATACCATGTAAAATTATGAAATGGTAACAGATGCCCCAGTTGCAATGTCTTTCTCCCTGCTTCCATTTACTGACAGCCTCATTTCATTTTCCTTGGCAACAAAACTGAGTGACTCGTTCGCTACGAGTAACTTATAAGAGCTATCTCACCTTCATTCATTATAGACTCACTATCCCTTCAGATCTGCTCAGTTTTCAAATTATCCAACACTTCTGTAGGCATTTGGGATTTGATTTTTCAGCAAATGAGGATGGCCACTTTCTGCTTTGGACATGAACAGTATTCTGCACGTATTCAATACACCGTTACTCTACACTCTAATTAATAATTACTGAAATGTAAAATAGTGTTTTCCCAGTCCTGGACTAAGACTGAACTGCACAGACAAATGCAAAAAATGATACTTACCCATAACATCTCAGCCATCTCCACCAGTTGGCTTTGTCAACTCTGTAAGATTTTCATAAAGATTCAGGGAAAAACAGAGAAGACCTCAAAAGGGATAAAAAGCCACAGTAAGTAACTTAAAAGCTAACTGCTCCAAAAAAACACTGCTCAGAGTCTCTAGTTTTTATTAAAGGTATATCAGTACAACTTATTGGGTTTCTAATAAAAAAAAAAAACTGATAAAAACAATGCTTCTGGGTATTATATGGACTCCAAGGAATTTTTCAAACTGTGCACATGCCTTTAATCTTGAAACCATTATTCAGTGCACACCCAAGAGTTAATTTCTAGTAGAAACAAAAGAACAGGCTGAAGAGAATTAAAGTAGATGTTTACTGCTTGTAAGCTTCCATGCACTGAAATCAGTTATATTACCAAGCTGCCTCTGCACCACTGAAATATCCCATCTGAAAAATAATGCAGGTCCCAGGCATTGTGAGAGCATATGCCTAGAAAACCAAGAGTGGAGCATCAGCATTTCTAAGGGAAAACAGCAGATGATCCCATCAAAATGGCTTTTAATGTGAATAGCTCTTTGCTATTCCAGCCTGGATTTTAACCTGAATTCTAAACACTGTACTCAATTACTGCAGTTTGCTGCAACTGATCCAACTCTTCCCAACGTGGGTAAATCAGTAGTTTTCTTTTATTCGTAGACAAATATTTGATCCATGATTGACAGTGAAATGCTATGGAGATTTAGATGTAAAATTAAGGGTCATGTGGATGTATTTCTCTTCACAAACAGATTATCTGGCATTCTTACATGTCATTGAATTCTCTGACATCTTGAAGTGTCCCTGCCAAATTTAACAGACAATATTTAGAGTCTTAAAGTAAGCATCCTTGACGGTTTAATGAGTCACAGCCTTGTGTATACAGATATCAGGGTCATCACCATGCTAGAAGGAACAAACATAAATGTCAAGCTACATTTCTGCTTTGTTTCCAAACTCTATTTTGAAACAAGGCAACTCTATCAGATAAACCAACCAAGCATCTTAAATTGTGAAACTTTTTCCTAACGTGTCACAGTGTAAATGACAGCAATGTGTGCTATTTCTTCTTTTCTATCCTGAAAACCAAAGAACAAGTCTGGAAACGTTGCAGCACCTCAACATTCTTACCTGGAATTTTGCAATGCAGGATATTCTCTCAAAACCACACCGTCTGGAATCACATTCGTATGTTTCAAGACAGGAAGAAAACTTCAAAATCTGGATCAAAAAAAGTCAAAAGCAAAAAAGGGCAGGTGGAATTAAGCCATCATTTCAATGTTTTCGTTTATTTTAAGGCATTTGTTGCGCTTTCTTTCCCAGCATACTTGGATGATAGTGACATCGAGACCTAAGCTAAAGGAAGACACAAGACACGATACTTTTCTATTTGGAGGTGAAGAGCAATTTGCTCTCTATACTGCAAAGATATGCTGCTTGGAAAACTACCAGAGAACCTCCTGTTCTTCTCCCCACTGCTCCTACTGTGTTAAACAGGAACAACCTCTCCTTCCATCACTTGCACATGCAAGTCACTGGTCCTTTTACTGCGTGAAATCCTTAAATGATCCCATTTTATATCCTCTCACAGACTGCTTATAGCTATTGCAGGTAGAGGCCTGACAGTTGAAAGGGGATCTCTTTCCTACCTAAGAGTGTCAGAGGGGTGTGGTCACAATCAGCATCACCTGTCTTGATGTTTTTGGCAAAAACATCCCACAAAACCACACAGTGATGAGAAAGGCAAGGAAGAGCAGCACAAAATGAGGAGGCGGCCTTACAGCTCCACATCCAGGCAGATGTTCCACAAAACTGAAGTTATCTGGTCCAAAATGATTGCCCAAATAACTTCGTTTAACGTCCTAATTCAGATAAATCAGATCAAATTGTCTTGTGCATAGCCCTGGGCTGAGTGTGTGATTTGAACTTGGAAGCGTCTATGTTAGAAGTTTCAACCTCAAACACTAGCCAAAAGGAGAGAATTTGACTAGTCAGAAGTTTGCTGAGCTTCTCAAAGACCATTCTTTACAAAAAAAAAGAGAAAGTTTTATGAGTTTCAGTGCTCACATACACATCTCAGTCTAAATAACAAGCAAACAACAAGACCAAAATAGAAGAACACTTCATGCCCTAAGGGAAAGGCTTTGTTATTTCCATTCCCTGTCACCATCTGATGATACCTTTGAAGAAACAAAGGAACTTGCAAGAAAATACATGTGAAATAAATTCTTGCTTTCAATGGGAACCTTAAACACTGAAAACAAACTGTAGACTAATTTCCAGCTACTGTTAATGTTCTCCTCCTTTTTCTCAAAAGGAGGTTTTCCCACCCAATAATTCTATCTTATATGCAAAGGGAGGAATGAAAGAGAAACTGCTCATTGCAAATATTTTATTTCAAACAAGCATCCACAAAATGTCTCTGGTTAAAATGAGCAAAATCATAAATTCATCTAATTTTCCCTACCGTCTGCACAGCTTTTGCATTTACATTTTTCCCCAGATGCCATTTAGACCAGTGTTGTGATTTTAGAAATTTTGAATGTCTCATTTAAAACAATCAAACAAAAAAATTATCATAAAAAATATCATGATCTGATACTTTCAAATACAAAGAATTTATTTCTTCTTTATTCTATTTCTGGGGATTTGGAAGAGACTGTTTCTCATGTGCTCCTGTTTCACTGAGGCGTTTAGTAGACTTGACATTTCTTTTATTGGAAGCAGTAGATGGCTTGCTTCTACCTCTCATATTGTTGTCACACTATCATAAGCAGCAGTAGGCTTCATACCCACAAATAGATATGAGAAAACAAGCCACTACAGACTGTAGCTACTCCTAATTAGCTTCCAGAAACGTAAAAAACAGAAACCAGAAAGGCAACTATTATAAAAGAACAATATTTTTGGCCTACAAAACACCAGTCAGTTCTACCACAGGAAGACAAAGCAAACTGCTTTGGAGAGGAATAATCTTGCGCAGTATTATCCTCTGGATGTATATATGTTGTCAGATCTTCTGAGGTCATAGATTAATTTAAAAAATATCCATCCTGAGAATGCCAATACATTCCAGATTTACCAAGACTTACAACGGTAAACATTTTGCTTATCGCTCTCTATAGGTACCTTAAAGGAGGCTGTAGCGAGGTAGGGTTGGTCTATTCTCCCACATGCCTGGTGACAGGACGAGGGGGAATGGGCTACAGTTGCGCCAGGGGAAGTTTAGGTTGGATATTAGGAAGGACTTCTTTACTGAAAGGGTTGTTAGGCATTGGAATGGGCTGCCCAGGGAAGTGGTTGAGTCACCATCCCTGGAGGTCTTTAAGAGACGTTTAGATGTTGAACTTAGTGATATGGTTTTGTGGGGGACTTGTTAGTGTTAGGTCAGAGGTTGGACTCGGTGATCTTGGAGGTCTCTTCCAACCTAGACGATTCTGTGATTCAGCAAGGCAAGCAATCCTACATTCCCTAGATAGCGCTACAAATAGGTAGGAGTCAGTTGCAACTCCTATCAATACGATGGCTATTCATAGCCTTGTAGGGATGTGGTAATCCTAGAAGCCACACAATTTTCTCGTACTGAAATTTTGTATTCCTATTCTATATAGCAAGGTTGTTTGTTCTGGTTTTGCCTTTTTTTTTTTTTCAAATAGAGGAAAGCAAAAAGGTTGACCATGCCATTAATGCAGTATTTCCTAGGAAGTATTTAATTAATTATCCTACGTACAAAATTCACGGCAAGCAAATCTTCATCTTCTTATATAAATAACAAGATATATATATATATAAAATTATATAAATATCAAAGAAAGATAAATATACACACACACACACACATAATTTTTGTTTTTATACCATGTGGGATAGAACTTTGCCCTAAGCCTGTTTTGATGAAGCTATATTAGTTCAGCTATGCTTTTTTTTAATATTTATTTTACATTCTCATTGATGTGGAAGGGTGGAGAGAGTTCTCTGGAAACAAGTAGTAGTCCCTTATTCTCTTGCCACTAGAGGTTCCTACCCATTCCATAGGAATGTCCTACTGATCATGAAGAATATACTGAATTATTTCTGTCTTTGGTATTTGTTTCATTTGGTTGCAAGAACACCAGTCAGAATCACAGAAACCAACAAAGGAAGATATCTTCTAGCTAGCAGTTCTTACCCTTTTTTGATTTGCCGTCCTTTTAATAAGTGCTTTATAAAAACATTTAAGCAAGCACAATAGGCTTCCTTGTCTTAGTACCCCGAGGCTAAAAATCACTCTTCCAGTCAACTTGTCCAACATCAGATTTCCAAACTTTAGATGTAAAGGACACGTTGATAATCTGAAATTTGGAGGTTAGCTTCAGTTGTTGCATTATCTTAAAGACATCTAAAATTAATGAACTTTTTTCTTCTACCTTTTTACTAACACTATGCAGTTACAAACACTAATCATAAAAGTAAATTGGCCTAGGAAAAATTTTCTCCACTGAGATGTAGCCAAAACAGTGGAAAAGCCTTGGGACCCTGACCTAACCTATCATCTGGAAAACATAACATTACTCCTCACCATACATTATTCTGTAATTTAATTCATCTTGATTTTACCTGAATCTAGCAACAGACATCTTATTACTTCTCATGGAAGAAACTCATTAGCAGACCATTATTTTCTGTGCCAGTAGAATGAGCATAGTGTGCTATCTTTTCTTCTAGCCAGATAGTTGCATAAAGTTTCATTTGTTCTCTCCTTCTCACATTGTATTAGGTGGTAAAATGCCAACATCAGGTGTAAAAATAATTATAAATGTACTTCATACCAAATCAGACATCGATATAATTGCAGTAATTACAGGTACTACTCTTGCATTCGTCTGTGGCCCCGTGTCATAATAGATATAAAAAATTAATCTCTTCTGTACATGCTCCAACAATGACTTATTAGTCAAGATGAACCAATATCAGAAGATGCAGAAAGTGCAGTTCAAAATGCTGAATGTTCACCGGGCATGTAAAATCCACAGTCTTACAAACGTACAAACATTAAGATATTTGCTTTCTAAGAGTAGGATGGCTGACACAGATCTTTCCTGTTTCAACTTAATCTCACATCACAAATTAATGGACAAACATAGCCATTCCCTGCAGTCTCAGCTGGTGAGAAGTTTATGAATCTGCTGCATAATAATATGAATTAGAAAGCTTTGCCAACTGAGATTAGTGTCTTAAATCTGCATCCGCTGGGATTTTTTGTGGGATAGAACTGAGACAAATGGCTGCCTGCTGTTTCTGTCACTGATAACCTATCTACACTGCAAAACCAAGCTGACTAGCAACTTGTAAATGAGTCACCGTCCCTAGGGGTGTTTAAAGAAAGGTTGGATGTGGTACTTAGGGACATGGTTTAGTGGGTAATATTGGTGGCAGGGGGATGGTTGGACCAGATGATCTTGGAAGTCTTTTCCAACCTTAATGATTCTATGATTATTTCTTAGACAAATTTGGTGCCCACATTCTGTGCAAAAAGAATGTTATGTTATACAGCTTCATCTGAAAAGAACTGGTGTTTGATAGAGTTGTCATGATTATCATGCATTTTAGTATCTGTGAATTTGTGTGATAACATAAAAGCATCTATAAATGTCATAGTGAAGCATTGATTGCCTTTTCAGCAGTATCTTAGATGAAGATTTTTTAACCAAGCCCTTCCAGATATGTATAACCAATTCCCCACTTACCTTTTCTATTCTCTCATCATCTAGAGTTAATGCTTCTTTTCTCCATCTGGGATGAGTCTACTTTTGCAGTATTTTGGAATCTTCATGCAAATACAAGTGGTTGCCCTTATCTGCATTAAGGAGATAAAGGCCATTGAGCTACTGAGAGTAAATGAAACTTATTTAAATGAGATTAAAAAAAAAATAAATCTCTTTGTCTATACCTGCAATTGTAAACCAAGGTAAGCACTAATTCAGTTAGAAAAACAAAGAGCTGACAACCACTTGCCAAAAGGAATCTAGCTGCTAAAGTAATCATGACTGAAATCTTACCATACGACTTCAGAACTTACTTCATGAAAGTTCCTAAGCATCCTTTCTTATCTGTTTCCCTTAAATCCAGGTCAAAGATTTCCCTAGCATAAATTAGTATTTTTAATGAACATTATACATGTTCCACTTAATTTTATAACCTAGATTTTCCATGTTACAATTTCTTTCACTCTAAATAAACCTTTTTTTGTTGGTGTATTTAGGACTCGATTACTGTAATTGAGGATGTCTCAATGTTGATGTATTATACATTTCTCCATCAATAATTCCTTTAGCATGTTAGTCACGTTCTCTGTCTACAGTTCTTTGACATTTCCCATAAACATTTCAAAAAATGGCCTATGTATTTTGGCATGCTTTCTAATTTTAAGACCATCAATACTCGCTATTGGGAAAGAAAACACATGATGTTATTTTTCAGACCAATTGTAGCAGTAGCTTGCTTTTATATGTGTTTTTTTTTTTTCATGTCCTGTATGAAATACTTCCATAAGAGTGTTGCTTTATCTCATATTACTATACCTTTTCAAATCTATGTTCCAGTCTACACTTTAAGCTACAAATTTCCTATAAATGCTAATATTCAGACAAATAATTAAGATAATGCACATCAAGTCAGTTTGCTACGTGCACATTCCTGGATCATGATGATGTACCTTTTATTTTGGGTTACTTGGTTTGCTTTTCATATGACGGAGTCTAAGAGCCCCCACAAACGTCCTGAAGATCAACTGACAAGCAGCAACCTGAATGCAAACCCTTTATCTGCATTTTGCAGATAAAGAATTTTATCTTTCATTAAATATATCCCCAAAATGCTACTATTACTCACTGGTTCTTGAAGAGCATGGGCTGAGCAAGTTGCTTTTTGGACAAATAATGGTTAACCTGAACAAAGCTAGGCAATTCTGTAGCTCATGTCCTGCATACACGAAAGTACACAAGGTTTTGCCTTTATGAAAAATGTTCCATTCATATTTTCAAACTTTTCATTTGTTACTCTCAAAAAATATAGAAGAAATGCAATGTGAACAAGGTGATCATACCTGTCAGCCTCTAATTTAGACACAAATTCTGTATTTGGCAGATTTGAAACATTAAAACGTTAAAAGTAGATCTTATCCTGAAACTCCACTGCAGCAAATATTCTCTTGGAATTGCTTAGCCCTTAGACACTTCCTTCCAAAATCCCTGATTCCAGCCTTCCTTTTATCTGAGCAGAGTGGGCTGATTGTGTGAGTTTGCACGTCAATTTAACTGTTTCCCAACTAGATAAACACTTGGCAGCAAACGTTTGGTTTCAAACATTGCACAGATTGGTACAATACCCTTTAAATGGTGTCAAAAGACCCACTGTTTACTGCAATGCAGGACTGAAATTTACAATGGAGCCCAAAATAATGCAAAGTATCCCCCTTAATTATTTCCTGTCCTCTACTCTTATCTCATCTAGACTGTAAACTCTTCAAAGCAGGGCCTGTCTTTAATTCAAATTTTGCATGGTAACAGGTAGATTGTCAAAAATTAATCATTAGCAAACTCTGTTAAAGAAAAACCTCAACAGAAAGCATACAGGACTGCAAAGGCTGGGATTTCTCTGAGGAGGCCTTCATGAACCTGTGAATATATCATCCTATTAGTTGTTTGTAAACTACTATTTTAAGCAAGTATATGCAAAAATGAACACAAATTGAGCACACGTACACATTTACATATAGAATGGCTGGGAGTCCCTGTCAAACAGGTTCTTGAACATAGAGGAATTTTGTTACACTTACATATACTAAGTACATAGCTTTTAGTTATTTCTATTATTATTTTTTCTTAAATATACAATCACTGACTTTTACTAAAGAACACTAGAAAGGCAGCACCATCTAGTGGTACTAAAACCACAGCGTAGGATTTTTCAGTGCTTTCTTTGAGGAAAATTACACTTCAGAGAATATAGGGGAAACTCTCAGATGAAATTAGATGAAATTCTTTTTAAAATAGCTGTCTGACATACATGTGTAGGCTGTTTTTTTTCTCATCGTTGCCGTTGTAGTTTTTTTTTTTTTAATTCAGAATAAACATCAATAAACCATGGGAAATAATCAGACATCTGCACATCTGCAAGTTCTGTTAGTAAGTACTACTTGTAAGAGCAAAAGTTACAACTGTGTGCAATAATCACAGAGGATAAAAAATATTTTGTGTGTGTATGCATACATACATATATATGTATATCTGGTTTTAAAATATCTAACGCTCACACCTTCCATCTAACTTTATTTACTATACTTGGTGTAAAATAGTAAACACACACATCAGGTGTCCAAACTGCTCTCTTGCCTTGTTTCCTTTCTCTCAACCTCCCCCATCATACAAACAGTCCCCAGCTGACCTCTACAGTTCCTTGGCTTTGATCTCATATACACTTCCACAGATTATCTGCTTGGTACGGTCCCAAAGCTTGCGCTCTGTTTGGTCCTCCTACTCCCCTTCCCAATCCTGTGCACAGCAGCACAACTCTCCTGCCTAGCTCCCAACACACCCCCAGTGCCTACTTCTCCATGCTCACAGCTGCCAGGCTTGCTACTCTCCATCTTCACAGCCACATCAACGCTGGGTACTTAAGGAGCTCTTAAATTTCATTCACCACTGGAATACAATTTTGCTGTAGTTGTGACTACTTCGACATAGATTCTCTGCAGACCTATGTACCTACAACAGAGTAATAACAAAACAGAATAGACTGACTGAATACAGCAATTCTAGTTTTGAATGTACAGATTAGCATTAAGAAAAAAAGAGGAACTCCTAAAAAGCACATACATTTATTTAAAAAGGGAATTTTATGTTTCTTAACTTCCAATTGCAATGCTTTCATGAACCCTTAAACTTTTCTTGACTGTGTACATACACCAAAGCCTTTGCTTTCCCTCCTTCACTCCAAAGTACCCAAAGAACAAGATACTTCTAATTACAGCTTGAATCTTTAGTATCTGAATTTTGATGTTTTTGCGTGAGTTCTTCTCAAATTCTGTAACTGCTGGTATACGGCTGTGTGGCTATGTTCTTCAAAATACTTATAGTCACTACTGCTTTGTAAACTAGTACAATTTGCATTGATTTAAAAAACTTTAAAAATATGCAACCGCAATCATTATTCAAGCAGAAGGTCACAACAGAAAACAAGATAGAAGAGTTGACCAGAGTTCTTTACACAAGATTTATAACCAAAGAATCACTTTATATAATTCTTTTCACCATGTTCCATCTTTAATTTCATTTCTTCCCCCATATCATTTCTCACAGTAAATTTATTCTAGCCTCTCATTCTCCTGATAGCTTGAAACCTTCTACATCAGTTTACTCGTTACTACCTGGTGATGCTTGTTTTGGGCAGCACTGTCCTCTACCTTAAGGAGTAAACACCTTAACTTGAACATATCTGAAGAGAACATTTATCTCCTCTCTCAACATTCACCTTTCTAGATTGACCACATGAATATTTTGTTGAGGATACATTTAGTCTCTTGTAGACATCCATTTACCTTTACCTCCTACCTAATCTAACCGGCAAGTGTGTAATTAAGCCATGTGTCCACAGCCTTGTGTCCACAGAAGCAAGTTCTGCTAAGCCCGTGGTGACATAGCTTTCAGATGTGTCAGTGCTGGATCTGCAAGCTTCTGGTCTGCTTAAGTCACAGGCAGGCAGAGTAAAAGGCATTGCAGATATAAACCCTTTCTCCACTCATAGAAACGTTCTATATTGACCTGACGATCTTAGTAGCTGCCTCACCTGTTCAAATCAAACTCCATTCCTGAACACATAACCAAACTGTACATAGCACTACAGATGCGGTCTCACCTCTTCTTCCCTAATCTCTACCAGATATGGTCATCGGATACATTCTAGGCTGTAATTTTCATTATTCCAACACACTTGCAATTTACAGTCATGTAGGTCTTCCTCTATACATTTCATTTTCAACTAGTGAGCTCCCCAAAATAAGTTATTTTCATTCCCTAAATAGATTTTTTATTAGATTCCATCCTATCTTTATTACTACATTCAAGGTTCTGTTTTTCATTTTTCCCCTACACTTTCTGACTTTAATCTTTATATCATTTATACTCTCCTATGTATTAAGCAATTATCATTAATCAAAACATGACGTTAGAATCAGTCCCAGAGTGTTTAGGTAACTTTGCCAGCAACTTTCCTCCATGATGACAGTACTCTTAATGATATTTTCTCTCCTTCAACTGGGTCACTGCACACCTTTAATTCTTGTATTAATCCCCATCTTTTCTAGCCGAGCAAGTAATTTCCCATGCAGTAATGAACCTTCCAGTTCTATCCAACAAGTCAGAAACTTTAAGACACGGAAGAAAAATACAATTATAAATAGCAATTAAAATGAGAAACAGGACTTGTAAATTCTGTATAAATACTTTATTATGTATGTGTAAAAGACAACTTACATGTCCTATTAAAACAAAATTCTATTAAAACAAAACACAGGTTTGCTGTTTTCATGAAAAGGTTCAAATCCTTTAAAGAGCATTTAAGAACGTCTCTTCCCTCTTCCACAGTGATCTATTAGTTAGGAACTGGCATCAAGTAGAAAATGTACTGCAACATAGCAATGGCTGGGGCTTCTAAAGATGCTGTGACAATGCGAAAAGAAGGCCCTCTAAAGAATCAATATTTGGATTTAGGGCTTGGGCCTTTGGTCCTAAGGTCAACAAAAACTGGCAGAGTTGTTTAGTCAAATACTCAATCCACAGACTTGAACAGACCTCTGGAAAAAAAAAAAAAACTCCTATTTTTTGTCAGCTTGCTCCAGCAGATACAACTCTGTTCATTCTACTTAAGATTGAAAATAACAGTGGGACAGAAAATAAATGGGTATAATGTGAATCCCTGGAAAACAGCATCAGAAGGCCAGCTCATTCAAGAAAAAACCCTCCACAGATTACCTGCTTTTCCTATAGTACAAGTATATGCTCAGTACAGGACTAACATTTTAAAGTCATGTAAACATTTAATCTTCCTACAGATGAGTTTTGTTTAGTGTTATTTTATATAAGAGAATCATAGGAAGGAGAGGAATTTTTTTTGTTTTGTCAAGACTTTTAAAAGGCACTACAAAAAGTAACCAAAACACTATAAAAATGCGTTACCTACACAGAATTTCATGTGTACCGTTTTAATTAAAGTGTATTATTTCATTCATAACTTATCTTTGACGTATTATAGCTAGATGAGAAAAGAAAAATGTAATTTTAAATATTGAGTTGCACAACTTTTTCTAACTCTCCATATGTCTGAAACTTTATCATTATCAGTATGTAAACTACCTCACAAACAACAGTCAAAGCCTGCCTGACATGTAAACAGTTAACTATACATTATCACATAGATAATATCATGTTAGGATATGCAGGTTTGAGTGTTGTTCAAGGCGTAACATGGTCCCATTCTACAAGGTTTCTCTCAAAAATGAGAATGTACAGTGATACTAAAGTTATCTAAAGACTGAAGTCTCATGCAAGAGACTTTTGTTCTTTTGTTAGTTGTCACAAGAAAAATAAAGCCAAAAAAACCCCACTATCTTTCTGGTATCCCCTCTTTGTATTAGACACTAGAAGAAAAAAAAAAAAAAAGGTAGAACATCCAAATATTTCAATAAACACACTTCCGTCTTACAGAAGGCAACTGTGCACCTGCCTACGGGAACTACATGTGAAGTTTCCAGTCCTTATTGTTGAAGAACTGTGAAGATAGTTAATAGCAGTATTTTAATTAAATGATAAAAATGTAACAAATTCTTCATTTTTATTATTTACACTTGGTTTTGGCATAATATTAGCTAGAACACTGAAAGTGGCTTGTGCTGTTCCACTCAGCTTTTGCTTTGGTGATAAGAACAATGTCTAGGTTCATGACTCTACATACAATATGACATTTAAACTCTTAAGATTTTTTTTTAATCATATAGAAACTTTTTATGGGAATTATGTTTGGATAAATTGTAAATTGCTCCGAATTTTGAGTCTAGGCAAGTTGACAAGTTGTATTTTTTTCAGTCATTACTTTTCATATCGTTAAGTATATGTAGTGTAAATGTTTTTACAGACAAGAGAAAAATGATCTCAATTTCAATGTTATGTGGAAATTTTTAAAATGCACACTGGAGGACATGAAACAAAAACGCAAACTCATAAATGCAGCTAATTTGCATATATCATAGAGTAATCCTCTTGCTCTCAAACAGACTCACATGAGTAATTAACTTTTATGACAAAGCAGTGTAATAAAACTACTGAATGACACCAACATGTCTGAATTTCACTTTGTGTTTTTCAATACATGTGTTGTTACAGTTCGAAATAAAGAAAAATAGAGAATTTCAGTGCAAGGAGGAATTATTTTAGCATGTATCTTCATGCCTTTAGCATGTAATTGTCTGTTATAGGAGAGGTAACTTCTTTTATGTTCTGCTGGGTCTAAGGCAGAGCATAATACTTGATCATTTTGCCAAGTAAGTACAAACCAGAGAACACACACGATCAAACATCCATAAGATACAAGCCTGTTTCCACAAAAAACACACAAGTATTTCCAAAACAGTTGAGTCTCACTTTCTGTCAGAAAATCTCACATTGATGGAGTCTCCAGGTGTCAAAAGTCCATGGGTTTTGGCATGAACTGGTTCAGTTTTGGGAGAAATGTTGATTTCAAAATTCTGAAGCAACTATAAAGACAAATAAGACAAGTATTAGAAAACCTGAAAAAATACAGATGAAGATTAGATGAAGAATTCAGAAAAGAAAATACAAGAAACCGTCACAAACAAAATTTCTGTTACCAATTTATGTCTTCTGTTCCACTGAGTGCTGTGATTCCCACACAGAGAGAGAAAAAAAAAAAAAAAAGTTGAGCTATCAGTCTGAACTATCAAAGAAATGAAGGCCTATTTCAAACCTTGTGAGCTTTCAAACCTCTACGTGCTTTTTATTTTAAATCAATACGTACAATTATAAAACAAATAAGTAAGCCCCAATTTCATTGCATGCATTTATCGTCCTGGGCAGATGCAAAAACAAACATGAAACAGGACTATCCAGTGCACCAAGTGAAATGTTCATAATAAGGCAAGGAAACAGATACAAGATCCCTTCCTGAATAGAACCACTCTAATTTGTGGTTCAGTTGCAAACATAAATCATAGAAATGGTGGGCTAAAACAAACCTCAAGAGGTTCTAGCCCACCACTGTTTGAAGCTGAAGACAGAATACTTCAGGTACCTTTTTTTTTTTTTTTTTTAAACAGCTCTGCATGCATTTTATAGGTACTTTCATCTGGAACAAGTTTTATTAATTGTTAGAATAGGACATGTGAAAAATACTTCCTGAAGTCAGAAGACATGATTCCTTCTATATCCGTGACATTAGATAAGTAATCAAGTCAAAGAAAGAAATGAGACTGGTCTGACAACTTCTCGTCAATCAGCTCCATGCTTTGTGTACTACTATTTTTAAAATGCTTAAATATCTTGGTGCTTGTAAATGAGCTGTATAGTATTTTGTTTCAATTTCTTCCCAGAAAACAAAAGCAGGATCTCTATTACTTCCTTCATCCTCCTCTTCAAAAGGAGGCAACTATGTTTGCTTTATTCAGTCCCCTGAGAGCTATCTCACTCTGAGTTCTGAAAGACAGTTGCTAATTGTTTAAAGATTGCTTTAGGTGCTTACTTAAGGAAATTTAAAGGCAAATTTAATCAAGTTTTGCTTTAAATAGATAAAATGTGGATAAATACAGTTATAGTTAAGTAACTATATATAGTTTCCAAATCCTTGAGTTTTGACAGCACAATCCCATTTCAGTATTTGAGTTAAAGGGAGCCTTGTAAATGACAAAAACTGGAGCAGCTGTTGGGAAACTTTAGGTCATGGAACAACGGAAAACAATATACATTAATATGTACTATTTACTTATGGAAATATATGTGTAGCTATATATAAAATGATAATAAAGTAAAATTAGAAGAAGGAAAAAGAAGGGACAGAATAACCACAGAAAATAGAAAAAAAAACACAAGAATTTAATCTCACTATTTATCATAACACAATGGTCAGAACAAGGATATAAAAAACATTTCACCTCTTCTTATGTATTGAGTTCTTTGTAAATAAAATACTGTAACTGAGCAGGTAACCATCCTAATATACGTTAAAGAAGGCTTATAAAAACCTTCTGTACTAAATCCATACATTTCCTTAATAATATTACCTTTAGTTTTACTTCATTTGGATTATGAAGATTTTTTCTTCTGCCATGTAGTTTAACTAGTATGCTACTCTTTAAGCATGATTATTTTCAATTTTAAGCCTTTGCAGAACAAGCATGCTAGACAACACTACAAAACAATGTTTTTGTGCACAATAAGATATCCAGAAACGGTATACATAGAAAAAAATCATACCAAAACATTTTTCTTCTTCTAATGCTCTCATACATTTCTAACCTGAATCAGTGCAAGATGAATTTCCAGTTCTGCAATTCTTTTTCCAATACAACTTCGAATGCCATAACCAAAGGGGATGGAACCAAAATTGTCTACTCTGTCCAAATTATCTTTCCTCAGCCAGCGCTCAGGTCGAAACTCATTTGCCATTGGGAAATTCTCTTCACTGTATGAAGTCGCATAATGACAGAGTGCCAGCTGTGTCTAAAGAAATAAATGTTATTTATACTTATCTAACTCCAATACACACACACACAAAACAGTGCTTTTATCACTTTAAGGTTATAAAAATTAAGTATCTTTGAGTAATTCCAGGAAAACAAACAAACAAACAAACAAACAAAAACAATTAGAGAAGATCAATGAGGAAGGAGATCGGAGCAAAAGTCCCGGGAGCTGGGAATTGTCTCAAAAAGGTATTATGAGAGAAAGGGAAAAGAGACAGGATAATGGAAAGAGAAATAATGGAAGAGCAATAAAAAAACATCTCAGGGGAAAAAAAAAGAAGCTATAATAAATGTGATGATTCCAAATAAGTTCTAAGGGAAAAAAAAAAAAAGGGATATTTAATTATATTAAGAATCCTGAATGTTTCGAAGCAGTGTTGCTCCAACACAGAAGTAAAAAGGGACTGTGTAGTCAGCTGGAAGAGTTACACAGTTTTACCTGGTTCTGTGTGTAATATTTGAACAATAGAAGGAAATATCCATAATTTTAAAAGGAAATCAAGGTTTCTAAAAAGGGAATTAATAGGCAAAGAACTAGAAAAACTGGCAAAAATAATGAAATTCATACTTTTTTTTTTTTTAAATAAAATTCTAACATTGCACAGAGATGTTTTCAACAGATTCCACCCTCAAGAATATCAAGAACAAGCCACAAGGTTAAACTTGATTAGCAGGTGAGGAACCAAACCTATTAAAACAACAACAACAAACAAACAGCAACAAGTCAATTATAAAATCAATTTTTGTCATATACGTGGGTATTGTTATAACATTTTTGTCCTAATGCTCTAGGTCAGTGAAATCTTTTGAAATCAGTGAAGTGTAAATATGCTGCAACAGATTACATCTCAGATACAAAAAATAAACCCTGTTCTCTCCAGAAAACTGCAACAGAACCTACCCCTTTAGGTATCAAGTATCCTCCAACAATCAAATCTTTCTGGGTCACTCTTCCATTTCCTGGCAACACTGGGTATAACCTAGAGACAAATATTTAAGAGAATTTCAAGAGTAATAACTAATACAACGTAAAAAGTTTAGTTTCCAATCTAACATGCATTCAGAGCGCAAAGGTTCTTTGAAAGTACAGATCAGTTGGGAGATAAAAAGACCTTGAAGCATCTGTGAGAATATCACTAACACCTGAGAGAAGTATATGAACTAGTAATTGGAGGTTGAGCTATTTGATCTATACGTTTATTTGCTTTATACATGTACAAACGTGCAATCAGTTGGTCAAGCTGGAGATTTTTTTTTACTTTTTTTTTTTTTTTACACTACAACGAGATGAAAAACACTTGTTGATGCCTTCTTTAACACCCTCTTACTCCTCTCACCTCACTATGAACATTTGGTATAAACATAAAAAAAAAAAGCACGTCACATGCCTTCAATTTAAGAAGCTTAAAATGAAGAAGCAAAGTACCACTTTGTAGTGTGGGGGGTGGAGGAGAGTAGGTTATTACAGTCCTTTCTACAGACTAATACTTAAAAGGCCAAAATCAAACTTTCAATTACCCGCCTTAACAGACATGTCCTAAATATGTGATACTAATTTTACCATACTTAAAAAGCATTAAACATTATATAAACTATCATATTTCATTCCCTGGATATCCTTGGACGCAATACTGCTACAGTAAGTAAAAGCAGAAGGAGCAAATAATAAATATCAAATACAAACATTAGCATTGACTCAAAATTCATTACAACCAAATGGAATTATTTTTTTTAATTAACAATTACAAAAACCCTTACCTCAGGGTTTCTTTCAGCACAGCTCTAATCAAGGGCAATTTGGGAACATCAAGAGCAACAGGAACTTGGTCTTTCCCCAGGTTATTGAGTATTTCTTCATAAACACGTTGTTGAACCTCAGGGTGCTTTGCCAACAAGTATGTTGCCCAGGACAAAGTAAAAGAAGTCTGAGGAAGAAACCACTACCATCATCATTAAGTCCAACAAGAGTAGATTAAAAACAATTTCAAGCCAAGAAAAGCAAAGTTTTCCCCTATGTGTTTTATGTTTATGGTTATAAAACTGACTGGTAATGATTAACATCTGGATTCAATGGGATGTTGTCAGACTCCACTATCTCCTCCTTCACCCCTTTTCTGCCCAAATATCCTCCATATATCAAAACAATCCATGCTGATACTTTCTCAGTGAAATATTAAAAAGTAACAGAAAAAGCAAATGCAAACAAAACTACATAAACAATACTGAAACCTAAACACATTAAACAGCAACCTGTGCTGTTCTTAGCATCTTACAGCATTTAAGACAGATTGTTAACTCTACCTTAATTTTCTTGAATAATTTTAAAATGTGTTTTTCTACTTGCATAATGAAGACAGACAACCAGTTTCACTTTCTTAGCAGTAAACAGTTTCATTTTTAGCTTCTCACTCATTGGTACAGCAAAGCTGAATATCACATTGTATGGGTATGGGTTTAAAAAAAAATAAAGCTGGAAATGTCTAAATTGCTCTTAAATGCAAGCCCCAAATAAGAATGCAAATTCATCATGATGGTGACCTTTTATATCATGTTCAAACTGGGGTATAGTGCTAGAAGTAATTCTCAGAAGCTTTATTTTCTTCTTCTTGTAATATTGAGTGGTTGTCCCCTGCTAAATACAACCCTGCCCTATTCCTCTCAGAGCTCAGAGGAGCTGGCAGTTGTGCCAACTGCATACAAAACTTCCTGTGATGTAAACACTGTTTCTTCCCTGGTTCCCAGCTCCTTCATAACCTCTTAAAAATTAGCACTTTTCCAGGGACAGGCAAAACGCTTTGTAGCCAAAAGCTGCCTTACAATTTTGTTGAAAGCTTTTATAACCCTCTAAACCTCCTTCATTTTCTGGGATAAAATGAGATCTGAAATGACAGCAGAAGGGGATAAAAAAGGTTCCCTCAAGTTCTGTCTTGTGCTGGGAAATGAGGAAATCACAAGTGCCATACTCTCACAAAATTGTTGCCAGCTGAGAAAGCTGCGTCAAATGGAAAGAGAAACTCATTGGCATGAACTTGAACACTGTCCTTATAACTTACTGAAAACTTTGTCACACTAAAAATGGAAAATTAAAGGTCTGAAAGATCAGAAAATGAATAGGAAGAATAACTGTGCTTTACTTAAGAGCCAAATATCAAAAAGCTCTCTAAACTCATAAGCCCGTGGAATATTTAACCAACAGAATGATCTTCAGCACATAAGCTTTACATATGCTCCTTACTTTGGAACTCAAAAGTATTATCATTTTGTTTTGTTTTGTTTTCCTTAGAAACCTTACAGACTTTTCTTAAATTAAAAAAAAAAAAATCTGTATTCGATTATCGAGGTTTTTTTTAAAAAAAACTTTAAAGATACTTTTTACTTAATCTTTTTTTACTTTAAGATTATGAAACACAGTCCTACATAGCGCTCTATTACATAGTAAAGCTTTTTTTAAAAAGTTTACATTCATTTATAGTAACACTGTTCACTGATACTCTAAATCCATATATATAGCATATACAATACAGTAATTCTTATTTTCTTATTCTTCTGATTGCCTTGCTGCAGTCAATGCTAAGCTACACTGATTCCATGTAACAGGACTGAGAAGAAGGGAAGATATATACATGGCTTTTACATTTGGCTGGATGACAAATGCATCATTTGGTCTAGCTTGGCACACTTGAAATGTTTCCCTAGGGGTAACATACCTCGTCCTCCAGTTTAATTAACGCTGAGCGCCAGCACCATGACTCTGCCTCAGACTGGCTGACTGTTGCCATCCCAAGTAGAGGTAGAGTGAACTCATGCCTGACCTATGTCAGTGCTGGGCTAACATCCCCCTTCTGTGCCTGTGGCCCCCATCCTAACTGCAGCAGAAACCAGGCACCTGATCCAAAATACGTGTCCCAGTTGATTTACTACTGACTTCATTCCAGTAGGGAGATTAGACAGAATAGCAAGTTATTTTCTATCGTGTAAAACATATCATGACTTAAATGTGTCAGAAATTATGTCCTTAAAAACAACACACACATCCCTCCTGTACTCCCAAAGGTAGCTGTGGATGGTACTGTGAATTGATTTACAAAACAACTGTGCTCAATAAAAATGATAACAAGCTTACTGTGTCCACTCCTGCCAGCAGCATTTCAGTCATATTGGCATAAATCTCCTCCAAAGTAAGCTCCTTACTCACTAGGAGGTATGTAAGTAGCCCACCATTCACTTCTTCTCCTTGGTCCAGTTGAGACTGAATAGCCTTCAGTTTGTTGTCAACATGGATTTGACCTTTGGGATTCAAAAAAATTGTTAGGCCTCCGTTTCTATTTTTCAGCTGGTTCCATTCAGTAACTTCAGTTCCGCTACTCCCTTATGCTATACTACATAGCCATAAACAGATAAAATATTTTAAATCTATTTTCTCAGGGAAAAGATTAAAGCATGGTGGTGTAGGTCCTTGGGTACTCGTGATAAGGAAAGACTGAGCTGATAGGAACCTTGGTGACTCTCAGCTCGAGAATGCTGAGCATGAGGAGAGGACACAAGAGGCTGTAGATTCTGACTAGAAGCGAAGGAAGCTCAAGGTCAAGTTTTACGCCCACCTGGCTTGTTTTCTGATGACTCTGCAAGAAGTGGTGACCTGTGCAGAGCGTGCTGCAAGTCAGCACACAGCGGCTGTTACAAGATGTTAGCGGCAACCAGGAGGTCAAAGCCACAGAACTGAATCACACTGAAGACAAAGATGAGGAGCATCAAGTAATAACAAAAATGGAAAAACTTCAGTGAATGATATTTCCTTTTGAATGATTTTACCCACAGTCCCATTTATACCTTTGTGACTACAAACATTTTCAGTGAAACAAGTGCTTCAAAGGTGAAAACTCCTCTGAAAGTGAATGTCTCACAGAATGAGCTTACAAAAAGAACTAGAATCGACATATTCCTTTTTGAATCCTTCACAAATACACACGTCGCAGTGATATTCACCATTTAATTCCTTTTTCCATGATGGAATTAAAGAAAGAAGTAGCATAACAAGTTTCAAATGGAACAAATTCCTCAAGAACAGTTTTTCACCTACTTTTAGCTGAAGTCTGCTCTTGTTTTTAACCCACAAAAGGGAAAGAGAGAACTTTTCCACTGGAAATAATTTAAAAGTGGCAGTGTAAAAAAGTACAATGTGTTTTTCAGAAAACACAACCATACCAGCATTAAACAGATTCCCTAATGCTTACTGTAAGTACAGATCAATACATATAGGCAGGTTAAAAAAATAAGAAACTTAAGAATCTGCTCTGAAAAAGACCTACACAGACCTACCTAGACAAATAGTGTTAATAAAATAAATACACAGATGCATGCAGTTTCCTAAAATTAGACAAGGAAAGAAGGTTCAGACCTCTGAAATACTCCAGAATATTAAATATATACATATATATATATCAAAGATAACTCCTCCTTTTTACTCAGATGACTGAAAGCTGAATCATAAAGTAGTATAAAATGCTTTATTTAAAAAAAGATACTGCAGTACAGTGCTATATTTCTACATCAACTTCTGTGTTTGTATGTGTATATTTAAACTTCACAATGAGTTTAGTTAAATTATTGCTCTGATCATTAGTTAGTATTTCAGGTGGGGTTTTGTTTCATTATCACAGCATCTCTTCCGCCGCAATGCCTCCTAATAATTTTAGGTGAGAAATACAATAAGTCCTGTTCAAACACACAAAGAACCTGCAGGAAAACAGCAGAACTTTTCTACTACTAAATCTTACTAAATTTGAAGAGTCCGTCCCAGGATCTGCAGAACTCTTTCCAGGGTTTTGGAATAAGAGGACGAAGCCATTTGGGAATAGCACCTGCATACATAGTGGTCTTAAACATACTAAACATCAATTCCAGAGCCTCAATATATTCAACAGTCTGCTGTGGGATGTTGTTTTCCAGGCAGCCCAACCGGCATTCATACAGAATAGTTGCCACACCTGCACATACGAGATCAAAGAATTTGGTATACACTTCCATATACAGATATTAATAAGGTGAGGAATTAAAATTCTAACATAATTATAATCTTAATTATTCTAATTTCCAAAAGCTTTGTTACTATCACTGCAGCTGTGAGTAGATAAAAATTTAAAACAGTAAAAAAAGTAAAAATCCTAGCTAAACATCCCAGAAAGACCGTGGCTACCATGTCAGTAATGTTCAGCATGAGAGGACAGTCAGGAATTCCAAGAGAAGCAGAACAGCCCTTCATTTTCATGCGTCTTTTATTTCTCTTGCACATCTTTCAGCAGCTGCCAGTTCTTATGCGTTCTTTTATTGTTTAGATAGACTTTTCAAAAAATCTAACACACTGGTTCTCTGAACAGTTGACAGTGAGTTGATCAAAAATGCAGTTGATATAGGAAATAAATGAGTGCCAGGCACAAGTTATAAATAAAAAGCTAAAAGAATGTGAAGAATTTAACTTGCCAGTTAGAGTGAATCTGTAAGCTCAGAGTTTAAAATTCCATAAAATTTGTAACTTAGTTGAATGTGATTTTTAGACATTAATAATGTAGAACAGACTCAGATTAGTTTGCCAAACAGACAGCCATTTGATGCAGCATCTTCATAGGTGAGCAATTTTGAAGTTCTTGCAAAACTGAAGTTATTTGGATGTCTGTCAGCAAAGAGTGCCTGTGTTTTTAAAAGGTACTATATATAACAGGATCAGGCTGTACGAAGCCAGTCAAAGGAATGTGTGAATGCATATCACCATTAGATCTCTATAAGAACACAGGAAATCCTACACTAGTGGAGGCCGGAGTTCCATCTAGCACAACATTCCTTCGTTAATAGTAGCCAGTGCCAGGTGATTTTAAGGCAAGCATAATCTCACACTTGGTATGTTGTAGGCAGGGAAAAGCACTATCTTTTCCCACAACATACTATGAACAGAATTTAAATAGTGATTGCTGATCTGGAAATTGGCCAGTAGACTGTTAAATTAACATGTCTTAGAAAGCAAATCATTAGAAGGTTAACACTCTTATTCTTGAGAAATTTATATAGAAACATGGAATATTGAAACTGGTCAGGGCCCTGTCTGCACATTTTGCCTATGTGTCAGCATTTCCACAGTAACTGTCCCTTATTACAAAGTATCATCTGCTTGGAATCGACAAAGGAATTCCACCAATAGCCACTGCCTTCAGTAGGAAGGTATCTGAATGCAAACTGTAAAGCTTCCCATTTCAGATTAATCACGATGGGGTAAAAGTCATTTATGACAAAAATACCTAAACATAAGCACATCATTTTACATCAATTTTCGCCACAGATGTTATACAGCTCAGACCTACCTTCCATTGAATACTTGAAGAAAAGGTTGTTAACATTGGTCACTGTTTCCCCATCATCCTCTTGACTTCTGAGGGTGTGGATCCTTTTAATCAAATCCGTGATAACTTCATTGACTCCTCCAGAGTAAACAGCCACATCTTGGGGTTTCAGAATTTTTTGCCTCAGTACACTTCGCATTTTTAGCCATTGTTCCCCCTCCCTAGAAGAAATTATTAATGTCTACACACAACTGTTCTTAACAATCACTAGCTCAGGGAGAGCTCTGAAATGACAACTGTTTATATTATTAAGATGAAAAATTAAGTAGTGAAATGAAAATAACGGAGTTATGATAACATATACTCGTTATTATGCTCCTACATTTTCATTTCATACTTATTGCATGTTCACATTAGAATTCAGTGTTGCAAAATGTCTATATATCTGAAGGCAATCTTTGGGTGACAGAACTTGTCAACTCAGTGTTCTGAACTTGACAAGTGCCTCCAAATTAGTTTTAGTAGTACTTAACATAAGAAATTTAGATTTGCACAATTTTCTTACTAAAATTACTTTGAATAATTATTTGAATGGATAGTTTGCAAACTTGCTTTTGGTTAGAAATGGTACTTAATTGTCAAAGGTAGGTATCACATCCAGATCTGACAAATCAAAAATTTAAGCTAGTACTGTATATCCCATTATTGATAAATCACTTTCAGTTATGTTAATTCTAAATCTACAAAGAAATAGGACAACAGACTGAGCTTTGAGAAACTATTTACAGATAAAGCCTCCTTTAGGTATATTTTGAAATCTTTTTGTTGAAGACTAGAATTCTGAATTGTAGCATCTGCCTGCTTGATACAAGCAGAATGGTTGGGAACTGTGGCTCCAGGGATAACTTTCAATTCCTCATGAAGACAGGCAACTGTCTTTAATGAATTTATTCTGAATTGCAATGTATTTCCCATGATTTTTTTTTTCAACTGGAATAATGCTGCTGTAAGGTACAGAAACTTACTGGCCAGCAGCAAAATTTAATCTCTTTAACAGACACTTTCTGAGTCTCTCTTGATTTAAGTTCTCCTCACACAAAATATCAAGGAACTGTTAGATTGACTCTGCAGCGCAGCGTAAGATTTGAGGCTGTAGTGCCACCATTAAAGAAATAAACTGGCCATGACTCAGGAAATCAGTTTCCCTCAAAATAAACAACCTATGTCAGCGCTGACTGTGAGCAGTTCCTGGTGGCAAACAACCACACCCACACATGTACTGTCCGTTTATGCAAGCTTTAAAGCTAGATGACTTTTCTACAATCAGCCATGTACAAAAAGATACATCTGCATGGGGATGCACTACAGTATAAATTTATGATACAGTGACTTCTCTGCATTAATCTAGTGAGAGGACACTTTGATGACCAATAAAGTTAAGGTGAACCCAAGTCAGCAAGTCCACACAACACACTGCCAACTTGTTGCAGTCATCTGGATCTGAAGCAGATCAAAAAATCTTATTTGTGCAGTGTTATGCCAAGGCTAGTAAGCCCTGCTCTTATATACTGCTTCCAGAAAATCAGTCCCTAAGAATGTTTTAGTGTGAGGTAGCTCATTCCACATTCAAACTATGCATTGTTACCAATCCTTTGAAAATTTACAGCAGAATAGACAATTCACTATAAATTGATACCCTCCTCCTCCCCCTGCTAAACATACAAATATTTTCATGCAGAAGAGAATGAATTCCCAGATGACCAGTACAGTCCTTCAGAAAAATCACTACAGTTTTACAATAAAACTTAGAAAATGAAGGGATAACACCACTTACGCAGAAATAAGTCCCGTTGCTCTTCCTCGCAAGTCTCTGTATTCCTGCCATGATTCCATGTTAGCTCTTTGTGGTGCTCTACCTTCTGCTCGGAGGACTTGAGCAACCATATCTCGATCTGCAATGGATACAACAAACTGGGGACCAAAGTGAGACTTGAAGATCTTTCCGTATTCCTGAGTGTGTTTTTGCTACAATATCACCAACAAAGAGAAACAGAAGTAAAGTATTACTAAGGAAAATCAACAGAAAAGGAAACTGACAATTTGTCACACAGTGACAATTAACGCATTGCATCTAGAGCTCGATTCCCAGTTTTCCCATCAAGGAATGGTTTGAAATGTCACGGGAATGCATTGAAGTATTACTGTGAAGTATTCAGCAGGAAAACAGAGGGGTCACACTGTTCAGGACCCCTGACTGAAAATACCCAAAGCTCTAAGGCGCACAAGTGCTAGTGAAACCAAATACCCAGAAAATCAAAGGACTTGGGGCACTTAAAAGCACACGTATCTTCAGATCAAGTAAGAAAGAATGTCTGAAAAAAAATGGAAAACAAGGAGGTAAGTAGGGTGAATTTGAAAGTATAATACAGAGGTATAATAACTTACTTGCAATGTCTTCTGTAAACAGACTTACTCTACCAGTTCATTCTTTACAAAAAAAAAAAGTGTATAGTTTCTTACATCTAAGCTAGGATGATGATAGCATAACAGCCTAGTGAAAAAAGTATATTTTAGGACACGTTCATCAATGGCAAACTTTGGAGAAAGCCACACATTAATTCTGAAAAAGGAAGGAAAAGTTGAAGTGTTATTCCTGCAGTGAGGTTTGGTTGTTGGGCGATTGATCCACAAGTTGTATGATTCAAGCTGGAGGCAAGCAACAGGCAATTAAACAGTAAGCGATGTGTCACTGTCTGAGGAAATCTTACTGATTATTTTAAACAAATTTAATTACAATATTGTTGTGAAACGAAACAACTCCCAGGAATTCACTTGGAGTAGAGGTTCATCATCATGTTCGGAAAAAGAGTCTGCAAAGGAGTTGTCAAAATTTATCATTAGGACTTTAGATTTAAGACAGTTCAAGGTCTTAAAGGTTTTATTTCTCTTTAGAGTAGCAAAGTAAGTTAAATTGACCAAATTTGACATGTTACTTGCATCTAACCTAAAGGCATCTGCTTGCAGTTATGTTTGTTATAAATCAGACAAGTCTGATACAACTAAGCTAGTGAAAATCTAGTGTTGACCCACGATTAATTTATGAGATATGTTTTAATCAGTACTGGTTACAGAGATGAAACTTTTAATTGCCAACAGTAAATTTAAGACATATGAATTGCTCTTTACCATACGGTACCAAGTGCTTATTAAAACATATTTATTTTTGCGTACTTTCCAAATAAAACATGAGTTGTGCAATTGTGGTCTCTGACAGTCTCCACTTGACCACTTTCGGAACACATTGGCCAATTTCAGCCAAGTTTAAACACAGTTAAAGGTCTCCTACAACTACATTCTTCCCATTTCCAACAACCAGCATCTGGATTCAAATGATACATAAACATCTGCCACCCTGACAAGGGATATGCAGCAGTGGGAACTCAACCATTAACCATTTCTGTTTGTCTCCTGCTAACCAAACATCACATGCAGACCAATTGGTGATGAAAAAACATTCCCAAAGCAGCTCTTGCCCCAGAGGTATTTTAAGGAACACTGAAGAAATTTAGAGACCAAGAGGCTTTAAGGCAAGCTTGTGGTGGGAGATGAGTGCTGTAAGGAAAATGCATTGGGGCAAGGGGGATACAGATCACCAATCCCACAAAAAGAGGTTCAACAGATTTGATATTTATGGAACTGACTGTTTTTATCCACTCATGGTAAGGGATTTATCATGTAGGGATGATAAACTTTACCAGAAAGTAAACTGTCAATCGAGTCAATCCAACATATATCAGTTTTAAAACAGAAATGGATGAGGACTTCTTGTGTTTTCAGCAGAATGGTGATCACTGTATCAACTTGATGTTTAAAGAAATGCCTGGAATTTCTTTTCCATATTTTCTGTCACAACATAGGTTTTCTTTCCCTTATTCCAGACGTTAAAAATATTACACTTGAATGTCTCATACCATTCTCACACCATTTCACACATCATAAATCCAAACTGTCAGCATCCAAACCCCTTCCCCTCACCTTTATTTTCTTTATACTCGTACAGTACCGAAGAGACATGAGATCTGACCCCCATCAAATTAAAAATACTTTTCCTTCATCATAATTGCTGTGGGCATTACTGCTTTGGCCAGGACTAACTGGAATCATGTTACCGAGAACAGAATCTCCTTTGTGAAAAACGCCCGGCTTCCCCACCCCTTCTGCATATAGCGTACGAGTGCTTGTGAGCGCCAAAGGACATCGTTTAAGTAGCTGTGCTGGTTACCAAAGGGTTTCAGATTAATTCATTCCTGATGTGCACTGCATTGTTAAATTTAACAGACTGTTATTAAGCCGGCTAATGCCTGCCTGCATCCAGCATGTTTGCAAACAGGCCAGCCGTGATTTGCAAAGTGATTTTTGAGACTCTAAATAGAATAAAAACTGGTGTTGAGTTACAACTCCTCCATGTCCTTTCTCCCGCTTTCCTTTCTATGAATAATGTTCACTTAAGAAGAAAATTTCTTATTCAGCTAGCAGTAGTGAAAAGCATACACTCTTTATCTCTTCTTACATTCTTTCTAATAGATTGAATAATTTTCGTTGTGTTGACTTGCGTACTTATCTCAAGGTAGCCTTGAATTCGGTGTACAAGGTAGGATTTTAGTGTTACAATACTATGGTGAGTGCCTCACAAATTCTGTGTGCCACCAGAGCAGTAGTGAAATACAGTAATATAAGAAATATAGCGTAAGAACACACTTTAGCAATTATAAAGAGAAGTTTATCTGCATGTACCTGTTAGGAAGTAATTAAGTCAAATAATTCAGCAGCAGCAGCAATATAGAGCTTGGCCGCCATCACACATGGCTCACCAAACACTGAGGAGCCTGACACTTTTTAGATTAAAAAAAAAAATATCTAATCTAATTTACCTCAATGATAACTACAACAAAGCCAGCCAAACCCGAGGAATTTATTAGCTCCCCCAGCGCCTAATTTCCTGCCTTTTCCTGCCATTTTTCCCCCTCCACACACCCCGCTTCCTCAGCCCACCCTCAGCAGGGCCAAGGGAAGGCGGCTGAGGCCGTCTCCGCTCCCCCGAGGCCCCGGGGGTCGCTGCCCGCCCGCCGCGGTCCCTCAGGGAGCCCCCGGCCGCCATCACATCGCGCCCCGTTTCCCGCCTCCCCGCCCGCGCCCACGGGGCCGCCGAGCCGCGACCGTTGGCCCCCCCCCGGCTCCAGGGAGGTTTCAAACCGCCCGCCTCCTGCTGAGGGGAGGGAAGGAGGACCCGGCCAGGCGGCTCTGCGGGGTGTATTTATACAAGGGGAGGCCAGGGGAAAGGCGGGGGCTGGGAGACAAAATGGTCTCTGGCTACGGCGGGGGACCGCCGTCAGGGAGCTCGCCCCCGCTGCCTGAGGGAGCTGAGGCGCCTCAGCGCGACCGGGGTTGCCCCTGCCTCAGGGGGGTGCTATGGTGTGAGAGCCGAGGAAAGCCCGCAAATAGGTAATTTGCAAGTCTGTGAAGCAGCCCAGTTCCAAAAAATCCCTTTTTTTTTTTTCTTTTTTTCTCCCCCGAAGAGTCTAAGGCAGCCACGTACACGCATAAAGATGAAAAGAAAGAGGGAGCTCCAGGAGCGGGGCTACGCGCACAAGGGGAAGGGGGGAGCTCCTCAGAGGATGCCCGCCCGGCTGAAAGCCCCGTGCTTGACCGAGACAAAACCGCTAAACCTCCATCCGAAGGGACGCGGAGATTGAATGGGGCTCCTCCTGACCCTGGCTCTTTCATAACAGGAGCGCGGTGCTGCTAGCTCGGGGGTTGAGCAACGTTTTGTGAGGGAAAAGCCGAAGTAACCCCGGCGGGACTAAAATCTACGAAATCTCCAACTCGGCTGTACCTGGATCTCATGAATGCGGCCGAAGCCGTCCTTCCAGAAGAACTCGTAAAGATTGTAGAGGGTGTTGGGTCCCGGCATTTCCTGCAGGCTCTTCACCCTGCCGAGCCGCTGCCGGGGGGGCTCCAGCAGCCCCCCTGCGTCCCCCGAGCCCGCCGCCGGCCCCGGGGCTTTGTTGGCTGCCGCCCCCGGCGACTTGTCCGGCACCTCCAGCGACGGGCTGCTGGAAAGCTTGGGCAGCTGGTGAAACCCGCAGGCAAAAAGCTCCTGGTAGAAGTAAGTCCTCTCCCATTCAAGTGGCTGCTTGCATGCCGTTGTCAAAACTCTCGTGAGGAAAGACATGGCTTAATTTCAGGAAGGTCCACTTTGTTCCCACAGCGGCTTGTTATGCGGTTGCTTTCCTCGCTGCCTGCTTTAACTTGTACAAGCAGCACTTCTCCAAACTCTTACTGCATGAGCATCAGTTTACACAGACCATTATTTAACGCTCCCTCCCCTAGGGCTGGAAAAGGGGGGTGGGTCTGGGATGAGACTTGAATAGAACGAACCTATTATTTTGTATAATTCAAATCAGATAAATTTGCCCATTAAACATGCAGCCAAAGTGTAGTTTTTCCCTCTTTCCCTAGTTGACAAAATCTCACACGTGGATTATCTCAACTTTCTCCTTCATCGAGAAGGTAGGTTTAGATTTATATGAAAACATTTCTACATCTGCATACAAGTAGCAATGGTTTTCCACAGTAACATTACAAACATTTCCTGTAAATTACAATACCCAGGGATGTTATTTGTATTACAGATTAGTCTATCTTTTGGATATGGTAAACCTCATAAGCAGCTTGTGTCAGCTTTTGTAGAAAATAACCTTTTAACTGCATACAGACTTCCTTACCACAGCTTTTCTCAATTCAGTTGCATCAGTTTATAATAATACACAGAGAACCTGAGCTCCAACCTGTTCTGCACAATTTCGAAAGCCTTTGTGCTATCTTCATACCCATTTCTGTATGCTTCTGAAAGTATTAGTGATAATCTGTAAAAATTTGATTATCTCCAGGAACGATGTGGGAGATCACCTCAGTTAAAAGTGAATCAGAAGCTCAGGTTAACACTTGAGCACAGAGGAACATCTCAAGCAAGATTCACATTTACGGAACTTACTTTTCCAGCAGTTTAGTCACAACTAAGTTTAATGAGCTCTGTTTTCCTTGTATTCTCTATATTTTTCTACATTTGTATTTTGGGAGGCACAATCTAATTTGTATATATGCTTCATTTTATCACTGAGGACAACTCCACTGAAATAAATCTCTCTCTTGAGTCAGACGTGCATCATGCTCTTGGTAGATAGAGCATTAAATATTGCAGGAATAAAAGGCACATGATAAACAGTCTTAATATCTATAAAGTACATACTGGTTTAAGCTAAACTAATGTCTTTAAAATAGACTTCATTATATTTAAAAAGGTCCAGAGAAAAGCAACAAAAAAATTAGAGGCTTTTAAACAATGATATATAGAAGAGGTTGAGAGAGTTATTTCATCTGCTAAAGATGACTGCCAGGGGCATAACAACTGACTACAGATGTATACATCTTTTGTTAAAAAGAGACGTATATCCGAGGAAAGGAAAAAATAATCGTCTGAGTTTGCGGCAACGAATTTCTTGGTTAGATTTTCAGGTAGCCTTGCTATCTCAGATATTTCTGGGGTCTCCTAGATATTTCAGATAGCCAAGCTACCCCAGGAAGTTATGTAACTGCTATCACTGAACTTTGTAAGAACAGATATGATAAACATCTGTCAGGCACAGTCTGGGCGTATCACAGTCTAGATTACCTCTGGGGTTTCCTTTTACCATCTACAATTCTGCATGGTGTAGCTACATTATTTCTTTAACATTTCTCTAAATGTTGGTTTTGGAAACACCATTACTTATAAAATAAATACTTCTGGGAAAAAAAAGAAAAAACAGCTGGTAAATGTGGAATTCAGAAAAAGTTTATAATTGTAGGAGAAAGGCTAATTCCATGCCTTGCTTAGGGACAGGGGAGGAGAAGAACAACCGTGAGTATCTCTCAGAGCAAACAGTAGATGCACTAAGAGATGCCTATAGTGGATTTAAAAACAACATTTATTTATTATATAAGAAAGATGGACAGAAGTCCTAAAACATGCAGTGAACAATCCAAACTAAATTATCTAAATTATATTTCCCATATTCTAATATCAATATCCATAAAAAATTAAAGCTACCAAACAGCAAATGATGCCCCTGGATTCTAAGTCAACATATAAAATGAAGAGAATATGAGTTCACTTTGCAACCAACACTGATACAATCCTTTAGCTATACACGTTAAGAGTTATATATGAGTTTTAAAAATATATTCTTAATATCAGTGATAATAATTTGCAATTGATTTTTTTTGAAGTTTATGCAGTTCTCCAGTTTTAAAAAATGGTTTTTCATGTTCTAATTTCTAGATTGATGGAGGGAATACATGCACTCTTCCTAAAAATTGCTTTTTAGCATCTATCAGTATGGTAAGTATTTTATATCAGTCAAACACCGTTAATATCACGCAAAGCATCTGCATCTCCTTCTATTAGTATACTAGTGAGAAACTCAAGATATATTATACTGTAAGACTACAATTTTGCAGCTGGCACTAGCTTTCTCTGGTCATACATTTTTGCAGTTAATTCCATATTTGGACATTCAGTTCCCTCCCCCCTCCCCCTTGCTTCACAATGAATTACCCCTTTTTCATGACATTAATTGTAAGAGAGAGTTTTTCTAGCCAACCCACTTGAAAAAGAGTTTCAGAAGTTTTGTAAGTACGTCACCAGAACAATACCTGTTTTTCCTCTGAGGAGTTTCTGGAGGTGGCAGCAGTCCCAGTATAGGAACTGTGTTGTAAATCCTCACTTTCATATTTCTAGGCAGTTTAGTTCACATTAGATTTTGTTTGTTTGCACCAAAATGGTCTGAAACAAAGATTCTATTTAAAATAGACAGGTAAACACTTAGAGAAAATGAAATTTCGTAAGAAGTGAGCTAAAGACAATGCTAATCACATTCCATTCACTTCAGGGGAGACTAAACCATAGAACTCTCATTCAATGTACAAGGGGAAAACACAACAGTGCTTTATTATGATATTAATAATTTTAAGTACAGCTGTCTTAATTACAGCCGAGGCAGCTCTACTTCTTCACATCTGTAGTCTCTCTGGAGGATTTTTCGTTATATAATTTCTACCTTGCCAAGCTGTTCTTGAATAGTTATGTTGATCAGTAATGCATCCTCCAATGTAATGGCTGCCTGTATACATTTATATATATTCTCTGTTTACTGTTCTCTAACTTACTTGGTATGGTATGCAAAACAGCTGCAGACCTTCAGATCTCATTATTGACAATCCTCAGCAAATCTTTAACATTATTCAAACATTCTATGATTGCCAGCTATCAAGTTTATCACAATAAAGCCAGTTTCAGGAAAAATAAAACAAAACACCTAGATATGGATTGTCTTAAGCATAGTGAGGAATTCACCTCTCTCTCTGCTGTCTGGATAGACTTTTTAATTATTTATTTAGAGATTGTGCTCAACATTAGAAAGTCTAAGAGAGTTTCTCCCACTATTCACATGCAAAGATTTATTACTGTCAAAAGAGGAAAAAAAATAGGAGAAAGTTAACACCTGTAATTAATTTGGAATAACATTTTGTACTTACTGGATATCTGCTTTTAAAGAAAAGGCAGAATCTATGTGCCATTTGAGAAAAGAGACCTAACCAAGGAGCTCCTATGAGACACCTCCACAAGTACTTACTGTCTTCTATTTTTATTGCTTAGAAAGCGCCATCAGTGTCTTACCCCTCTCCCCCCACCAAATAAAGAATATCGAAGAATTTGCAAAGTTGCTTAGAATCAACTGTTGAGTATAATAAAAATAAATAAATGAAGAAAGGACAAAGTAGCAACGCACTGATGATGAAAATTGTCAACTTTCCCATATATAACAGAAGAGGGATTTAAAGGAGAATAACACTGCAGTTCTGCCTATCTGTGAATTTGTAAATTTTGTGCAATTTCTTGCACAAAAGGAGATATGAGTGGATCAACATCCACAGAAACATAATTTTTACTTGGTGGTCATGGTAGACCAGTAGTTCTAAGGACCAGTGTCAGCAAAAACTTAGTACCAGTAGGACTAAGAGGCCTACGTACCATAGTTTGCCGTGAGTAGCAGACGACAGAAGGGTCACAAAATAGTTTATCAAAAAACCCTGACATAATACTATGATCCAAACGTATTTATAAAATAATAGATATTTCTATAAGGTTTGTTAGATGGAGTAGAAATGCGCTATAGAAGTTCAGATACACTTTTACAATAATGTTATTATACAATCATACTACACAGCAATTATCAATAATACTATAGTAATCCATCAATGCAGATAGAACTGTGTTTTTCTAGGTAACCTGCAGAAAAATAGTACCTCAAATGACAGTAGCCAAATTGTATGGCGGTTAAATAGCCCAAGCCAGGAAGGGAATGCATATGAATGTGAATCTAAACATGTGGCCTACCACAGCATTGAATATGGAATTAAACTATTTTCTTCTCTTTGCTGTGCCAGATCATAATCTTGTGGTTCTGTTTGACTTGTCTGACTTTCAAATAAGAGTTATTAATGTATGCAGCACTAAGTTTGCTGCTATACTGCCACACTTCACATCCTTACTACTGCAGAATCCAAGACGGAGGTCAAAATTGCCAACTACAGCATGTTAAGTAATCAACACGATCAATAAAATCCAGAGTTTATGCTACAAGAGACAGACAAAGCTGAAATAACAGTTTATTAGAGGAGACTAGAAAAGGAGAAAAGAAGAATGAAGGAATGAAACCTACCTACGTTTGAGAGAACAGCAGCAGGTTTCACATAGTTTAGGGTGTAACCTAAGCTGGTGGAGGGATCAGCATTGTATGGTCCCCTTTTCCTCCCAGATACGATCACAGATTTGTTTCAGGTAACAGAAATCCAGTAGTGCCAGAGAGCCATGTAATTCCCAGGAATAATGGTGAACGTAGCAGCTCTAATATAAAACCTCTTCCTTCCAATCCATGTAAGCCCACTGAACCATGAAGACGGGAGAAGTTATGCCACCAGCACCACCCAAACAAAACACAATTATGTGACTTGGAAGATAAACATTTTCTCCCACTTACACAATCTTCCAGCACATGTATTCATCAGACTTAACAGCAACTTGAAAACACAATTCTTTACATTTAAACAATGACATTTGTCCTAGCCTGCCAGTCTGCTGATTTTGAAAAATTTTTATGTAACTAGTCAGTTTGGACTTTGTTATTTCAAACAAGTTGGAGCACGTGCCTCTTCACAGTGGAAATGCTTCAATTTTAGGTAACTTTTGGTATGTAACAGAATCACAATATAAACTAGACTATCGACAATTTAAGAGAGTGTATTATTTTTGGATGAGAGCTCATCTCCAAGTCCACAATCAAAATGTTCTCTCAGTCTAGACCCCCGAGCGGGGTCATATTAATTGTGCTTTATTACCTTCACTGAGTTATTTCTAAATCCAATTTAAACTTGCCCGCCTCCTCACATGAACTCTGACAAAGTTCAGTTGAAGCTTTCTTTGTGTAGTAATAACATTGCTGTTCAGTCAGTGGTTACATTACCATCTTAGCAGGAATTCTGTTTTCTCAGAATTATTTTCACTTTTCAATAGCCTTGACTGTATCTGCCTTGTAATTAATTGAAGAGTATCATAAATATCGTACTGCAGATAAAAACATCGGTGTTCAAATAGCTAATGCACCTAAAAGTATTTATGGAAATAAAAGAGATTTGATGGGAGATATTTAACTTTGCCCAAATGACACCTTCAGCTAACACGTTAAAAGATAGTCTTTTCAGAACTTTTGAAAGGAAGAAAAGCTGAAAAAGCATTGATAAGCCAGAAATTCCAGCAAAAAATTTCAGTGTAGTTTGAAACATCTCTTCACTGAAAAAGCCACGCTGTTAGTCATATTTTTTGCTTTTTATGACTGCCCTTAAACACATCTTCTGAAAGATCTTTTCAAGTTGTAAAGTCACTTCTTCGGAATTTTAAATGCTTTCCAAATTCCCATTCTTTTTCCTGAAAAAGGAACAAATTTGAACTTAACAGACTATGAGGTGAGAACGGAGCTTTTAGGTCATTTACTGCTAAAGCAGCTTTATTTTAAAAGAAAAATGAAAAATCTTCTCAATATTTGGTTTCATCTACCATATGATGACAACTGAAATATCGATCAAATATTGTACCAAAAGAAGACTCATATCTGAGCAGGTTAGCCAGTCCCAGGTGCTGACAGCACTGTACATGATTTACGGTTTAATGCTTTAACAGAAAAATATGAATCAACTGCAACATATAACGAATTCAACTCTAGAAATCTGTCGATTTCTTGAAGCAAATATAGGTCCTTATTCTGTCTGTATACCTGAGAAGTAGTTGCCTGTCAGCCCCATGTTTTTAAACACACTGTAAAGAAGTAAGGCACTACTAAAAACTGTGACCATCAGGAGGGCATAGGAAACTGCAGAAAAATAACAACTGCATGTATTTTAGTGCTTTGCAGAGCTGCAACACTGCTTGAAATTGCAACCCCAATGTCACTGTGCCCTTTTAATCTTGAAAGTCATTTTAAGGAATAATCACAATATTCTTCAAGCATTAATCCCTTCACAGGCACTTCTTGGTTTGACAAGAGAATGAAGAGCACAAGCACAAGTTTCAGTATTACAGTCTGTCAAAAATGCAAAGAACTGTATACATATATATATATATATATATATATATGAAGCCAATTCCTCAAGGACGCCAATAAGAATAAGTTTCCTCAGCATGGAATTCAGCCTAGCAAGGGAGGTGGTCAAGAAGCCAAGTATAAGCTTTTATCTCATTAAGGAAATCTGAATTATGTCCAAGGAAATTGCACCTCTATTCACAGACTTCCAAGAAATAATGTACATAACCCAAAGTTCACCTGCCTCTATCATCACTCACAGTCTGAAAAGGTTTTGCCACACAAATTTTTGTTATTTTGCCGCCGGCTCTTGAGAGCTCTAAAGCAAATATTTTCTGGATAATCATCGAGCTATCGCTGCTAATTTGCAGGTCATCTGGATCCACGAACTGCATTGCCCTTTGTTGGCTGTTGCTAGACAACGCAGCGTTGCACCAAATACTCCCGCAGGGCTGAAGGCAGCATCTCAGAAAGGTACACATACAGCAGCGTAGTGGCAGAAAAGCAAAATTTTCGCCACATGCTCCCACTTTCAAGGCAAACACGGAGCTCTCGGCTACCTTGTTTCTACAGTTCACTTATCAGGGGATCTCACAATCCATTTGCACAAGAGAAGCACTGGCCAGCAAGTGTCTGGTAAAGCGTGTGAGGGCCTGACTGTACTCTTAAGAGCTGGGGCCCAGAATCTTTGGATTCAGGCCACGGGGCAGTTCGATCCCCCCATGCATACTGTGTGGTCACTGTGAAGCATTATGTTTACAGCCTACCATCCTGCTTTAAATAAAGACACCTGCGTGACAAAATTCAGTGCTGTTTTGTAGTTGAACAAAACAGTTCGGTCTCCTGCAGGGCTGGGATTACAGATTAATTCTGGAGGAGTCTGTTGTGCCCATGGGGTTGAGTTGTACCTTAGAGCACTGCTGGACCATAAGCGGAGTGAGGGGCAAGCACAACAAAAGCAGCAGGAACAAGCGGTGTTTCTCAGCGACCGACTCCTGTCTGGAAGGCAGAATTGAGTGGCTGTATTCCAGTAAAGATTAGTATCCAGTAATGGCATACCAGTCTGCCACTCAGATACAGTTATCTGTATGGTGTAACAGCAGGCAGCAATTACTACAGTAATTGTATCAATGTAATTAAATCTAAACTGTGAACACCAATACTATTGCTGAAACATGGAGTGATTCTTACCTCTTAAAATTATTAAGCTTTACTTGATGCTGGAAGTACTGCACCCCACATAGACCCATTACCAAGAGTAAGGTCATTAGACATCATAGCCAAGATTTACTGTGTAAGAACTACAGCATCGTTCTAATTCCAGCTGCTACTAATGCTGTAATTACTAAAACTAACATTGCTACTAAGCCATTTGCAAGTTTAGCGTTTTTTTGTTCCCCCCCCCCCCCCCCCCCCCCCCCAGTTTTATGTAGAACGGAGATCAGTTCCAAAGCACTTAATAAAGTGTGGTACAGAGAACTATGCTGAGGGCCACGGGCTTACTTTCTCAGCTACCCCGTTGCCACAGACCCCTCCCATTATGCTAAATTAACTTTCGATTAACTGTTGCTACAAGAGCTAGTCAAGATCAATGTTATTTCAGAGTTTGTTCCTAAAACACTATACTCTCAGAAAAAAAATAAAACAAATCCACAGTGCTATACTAAGTAGTATAACTGTCACAATATTAAACGGAAGTCTTTTTAAAAATGGTCTGTCTGCCACAAACTGATCCCACCTCTCCTCACATTTTCTAGAAAATTACTGCATTGTCTTCGTTAAGTAAAAAGCCTCAAACCCAGGATTCTCTTCTTCTACCTCTGCTTCCAAGTCACTGTGTGGCTAGTCAAAACACTGTTTCAACGATAACTTCTGTAATGGCATTGCACTGTTTAGCAGTTATGATGTTTTTATCGCATGATTAATAAATAGAAATGACAAAAGAAAGTTTTTATTTCAGCAACTTCTCAACAATAGCAAGAAAAATGAGGAAAATGGAGTGCAGAGTGTATTTGTATTTGCTAATGCTTTCCTCTGGTTTACTTTGGAGACAGAATCCTTCTTTGTTCTTGTCTTAGCAATTCAAAATGCTTCAAACACTTTGTTAGAATTTTAAGACGAGTTAAGTCATGAGTATAAACTAGCTCCCAGTTTAAAAACATTCTGTCAAGTACTCCTATCAGGACTTGTTCAGTTCAATGAATGATTTTTAAGCATTTTAAACATCAATACTTTGTTAAGCAGACACAGTAATCAGATAAATAATATTTCTAACATCAGTACAAACTTCATATACAAAACCTTTTCAGAATTCTTCCGAAAAAGGGTCTTCAGCTGATAAAAATAAACTCTATTAGTTACCCTGGCAATCAGACAGGTGTAACCAGCATCCAGTCACCAGATAATGTCTCTGCTGTGATGGGATTTAGTTCCTTTTCTCCTTTCACATTCATCCATAAGAGCACATACATTGCCAAGCAAGTATGTGGCCATATAGATGCATATAAAAAAGTCTTTTAGAGGACCTGCCAGAAATTCCAAATCCATAGTTTTAGTTATGGAAACAGGTACATGGATCCACAGTTTTAACAAGATGCACACATGAAGACCATCATTTCCGGAATCGTTTAAATAGTGGATGGATGTGTTTATTTGAAGACGCCTTACTCCGAGATGTGTGGTATTCCATATAAACCGTGTCATCTGCTCCTGACATAGAGCTCATTGTGCCTGTACGACGTGACATCTATAGGAAAGGGGAGAAACATGTGCTTAATATGTGATTATATTGATCAGCTCAAACCTACTGACCCCCTAGTTATGGGGCAGCGCTATTTGTTTACTGACCTCAACACCAAAAGCCTTCGACATTTTTTTCTTAAAGAATTTCTACAAAGAAAGTCACTGCCCGCCACTCACTCTAAGTTTACAGCCTTAAAAAAGTGCCCCCTGGGCATAGAGAAATTGCGGCATGATTCAAGGATCACAATGCCACCACAAAAGAGTATGTATGTGCTCTGACATATGACTATTTTAAAAGTGTTTTAAAATATTCCTTGATTGTGACTGAACTTCACTGAGCTTGTGACTGAGCTTGTGATGAACTTCAAAATCTGTAACAATAGATGGGTCATCATCTTTAAATACGATGAGGCAGGACAAGAATTCTGTTTGTCTAACTTGCTTCTAGTGCCCAACAAATGAATTAATAGCCAAGTACTAATACAGCTTAAAAATATTTTCCAATGTTTCACAAAGATACCAAGGCATCAATGATGTCACCACATTCAGAATTAAAATGGGATGGTTCAGTTCTGCTGCATACATGGTTATCATTTTCAGAGCATTTTTCATTACCTGAGCTGACTTTGAACCATACTCTCCAGCAACTACCTCCTCCTCAGCATCTAGGTCAGATGCTTGCAGGACTTTCTGGAGAAGCTGCTGCTGTTCTTCTTTGGATGAAAATGACAGTTCTTCTTCTTCCATGCCTGCAAGTTTTGTTATTACCTAAGGAGTAGAGCAAAGTACAAGGTAGGGCTTCTCATTCCTTGAGTGTTGGTGTTCAAAACCAAGAGAAGGACTCCTGATTCCACATCCTGTTGGAAATGCCTTGAACTGTTATTACCTGTGGTGGGAGTGCGAGTGTAACCCCCACCCTACAATCCCTGTTATATTCTGGCTGGAAATGCAAAATACAAACCTCCCTCCTTCTTAAAAAAAGCAGCTCTGGACAGAGAATGTCAGCCAAACAACTTCCATACCAGCTTGATCAGGAACCTTACTGAAAGTTAACTTCATGCTGCAGGCTGTAGGTTTGTCTAGTTATGAACCAGTAAATTCTTTACTATGTAAACACAGTAAATTCTTCACTCATAGGGTGGTGAGGCACTGGAACAGGTTGCCCAGAGAAGCTGTGGATGCCCATGCCTGGATGTGTTCAAGGCCACATTGGATGGGGCTTTGGGCAGCCTGGTCTAGTGGGAGGAGTCCCTGCCCATGGTAGGGGGGTTAGAATTAGATGATCTTTAACATCCCTTCCAGCCCCAACTGTTACATGAACAAGTACTTAATATTTCATAAAAATAATCCATTAGCTTTCCAGACACTGAGAATTTTAGCATAAATATTTATGAATATGGGCAAAAAATCTAAGATTCACGATCAGTTGTTGAGAGACAAAACAGCAATCTGCAATGAAACAGCAGCAGCATAGCAAAAGGACTCTTTCAATTTTGTGTCTAAGCACACAAAAATAATGTGGGTGTTATGTTAGTTCTTTTCGAAATTCCTAGTAACTCATTTGATAACTATGGATGCAGGGCACATGCCATCTACTGGCAATATAGTGCCATATATTTCATTAATTGAAAATTCTCCTTTTCTGAAGAATTGTAAAGCTCTCAAGTTTCTGTTATGAAGCATAACAATAGGCAGCTTGCTTTCTTAAGCAAGTTATTTTGAGCACTTCACAAGAATTTTTCCTGCAGTTATATGTGTTCTGGTAAGCATACATTTATACATGAGAATCCCACTTTTCCCACCATGTTTCCATCCTGAAGACATTTTGAGACATTCAAATTCAGCCATTTCCCTCAATTATCTAGCATTTTTCCTCCTCATTCTCCTTTTCCAGTTCATCTGGAGTCAGCAGAATTAGAAACTAATTACATCAGTAATCTGGGCTGCATCTGATCTCAAAGACTGATAAAACAATAGAAATACAGCTTAAGGCAAAACAAATCCACATTAGACACAAAGCAGTGTTTTTGAAAAACAGAGTGGAAATACTAGTACGACCAATCTATGTTGTGGGCTGCTGTCAACGGCAATTTTTAAATCAAAAATGGATGTCTGAAAAAGTCTAGTTTTAAGAATCCAATTCTATTTTGTCCTATTACATGGACAAATTAACACTGTTGTCCCTCTTGTTGTTTAAGAAGCACATGTGCTATAATCATCTCAAAACTAAAATGGAGTCACGAGAAGCAATTTTAAATTGCATTAGCCTGTTTCCAGTTGTTGCAAAACAGTGCTAACATGATTCATAGAATGGAAAGAATTCCCACTGCATCATATTTTTTTTAAGCTGTTCATCAGATGCCAAGTTTTAAGTGATCCCCAGTTCTTTGATATAGTAAATTCTTCTGGTATTGGTTTAAAATTCAATATATCCCACATTCAACCTCAAAACCACAACACAGTAAAAAAAGTAAACTTTGGTTAGCTAACGAAAATCTTTTAAATAATTAAGACTCCAAGTAGCAAATTGTGATGACAAGGCTGTATTTAAGAAGCAAAGACAAAATGAGTGACTTAGCAAACAAATATTAATCTAGTCCTTTTTTTTGCTGAAAGGCAGAGAAAGGAGCTATTGAAAGATTAAAAGAAGAAAGTAAGTCCTAGAAGAAAAGCGCAAACTGTTACCTTCTTAAGGCAGTACTGAATTTTTAGTAAGGTTAGGCATTAGGAACAAAAATTCTAAAGGAGAAGATATCAGCACTGAAATAATTACCTAAAGATGAGGTAGAGTCATGATGGCAAACATCTGCCGGGAATGACATATACACAGCTGATCCTGGCTTGTAATGAAGAAACACAATAGATGGTTTCTTCAAGTTTCTTCCAGTCCTGCTATTGTTTGATGCCAGCTATGACTAAGGCTTAAACTTTGGCAAACAGAAGAAAAATAGATATTCTAGCATTTTGTTACTCAACTGCAAATAAAGAACACTCCAGGACTGGTCAGCTAAAATGTTGCTTCGGACACTCACAGCTGCCACTTGTAATACTTTTACTCCCATACTAACTCAAAGCTCCCAGAAGTAGGTCTTCCTTGCAAAATATAAACCCTCTATTTTAACCCCTTACTTAGTTCTATCATCCAAAGCATTCAAATATAAGCAAAGGGATTTCTCTGGTCATTTTGGCTATAACTACGTAGATACAGTTTTAAGTAGCTGCAGCTAACTGATCTGTGATTTTGACAAAGTATATTCACTCCAAAGCAAAACAAGACTTTTACCTCTAAAGACTGTGACACATCTGTTTCAGTGTGAGGACCTCCTTAAAGCTCTCCTTAATGGGGGCACTGATTACAGAGCAGTTTACTTTGGGGTGGCTACAGTTCAGAGTTTTTACCCACAGAGATATCCCATAGTGCACACATGCCTCACAAGAAAAGACCTTCAACAGCTAGGGTCAAGTGCAATCCAGCAGAGGCTGCTTGCTCTCTCACCTGGTGCAATTCTTGCAGGATTCTTCAACATCATAAGCTAGAGCTTGGTTTTCTAAAGGCAGTTATGGGAACCCTATCTTTTACTTCTCAGCCATGTTTCTTGGAAGAAGCGTTTTTGGGAATGCATCTAATAAGAGCAGTAAAACTCCAGTTGTAAAGGAATAAATATACTTGAAAGCAAGGGCTATCGTGAGACACTAATGCTTCTAACAACCAAATAGCTGAGCATATAGGACAGCCTGCGGATTAAAAGAAAAAGAAATTATGGGCCTTGGACTCTATAAAATACAGGAACTTTGGTGGAATGAGATTTTATGTCTGGAGGAAGATGACATATCTATGTACATAATACACTGAAGTACAAAGGGTGAACAAATTTCATGGTTTCCTTGGAAGACAGGGCTAGTGCCTACTGGCTGCAGCAGCTAGTTTTGAGAGGACAGACAATGCTTTAACTGTATCTAACTTTGTCTGATGTCTCACTATCACTGTATCCAAGAGAGGACACACCTTGGAGCTTGTTGACTATCCTAGCCAATGAAACAACAATCAAGAGAACAATCTTGAAAGTCAGATGGTTTGAAGAGCATCCTTACAGGTCATCACACATCTAAAAATATAAAAATAAGAAGAGAGGAAACAACACATGACTGGAGAAATGAGATGGTGTTAAGTCCTTAATGAAAGGACTCGAGGAGAAACTTCTGACTTACAATCATGGCTCTGTTATGTAGTCAACACTGAAAATCTTCTCTATTTTGAGGACTACATTTTAGTTGTAGGTAGGAAGATTTCTATTCCGCAGTAAGTTTTTTTCCAAAGTAAGTTCTGTCATTTCTTAACCAATCAACATTCAACATAGTCATTTTGGATTTGGGTGATATACTTCAGAACGAAGTGCAGAGAACATTACAAGAGCAAGATCAAACTGTTAGCGGAAGCTAAATAAGCACAGTCTGAAGACTTCCATTAGCTACAACGGTTTCTGCTAACACAGAGCCGCCATACCAACACGGCTGTTGGTATGGCCTGCCCACTGTATGATCTCTTCAGCCACAAGTAAAAATATTTTGTCTCCATAGTGAAATGTTAGCTTGGAAGTGGAGTTATTTGGAATTTATTTGTGATGATTTGGAAATTTTCTCAATAGCTGCTGGCCACCAAAACATGACCAACCACCAACAATATTTAATGTACAACTAGGACGATAGTAAACTAATAAGAGGCCTGCATGGATGGACAACTGAAGAGGATGAGCATAAACCAACCACACAAGTGAAGTTCTGCCTTATTCCCCTGCACCTGCTTGGTCTGAAGTTAGAATACTTACCTTCCTAGAAGCTGTATTAAACAACTTGTACCTACCCTCACAGTAAGATGAAAAAACAACACTGGAACAGTTTTTGCCTGCAAGCAAAACCTTCATTAATACATTCCACAACAGAAATTCTCAAGTATTTGACCTAGTAATAAAATGAAAGGATATGAATATATGAATATGAAAGCAGGGAACCTGCTTTGGCAGGGGGGTTGGACCCGATGATCTCTTGAGGTCCCTTCCAACCCCTACAACTCTGTGATTCTGTGAATGTCATATTCATAGGCCACAAGTATAATAAACAGAAGGGATGAGTTACCTTGAAGCTATAGCCTTGATCTACAAGAAACCGTTGTCGCTTGGTTGAATATGCCATTTCCTGAGTGTCTTGGGACACAAGAGAATAAAAAAAGGCATTGTATTCCTCTGCAACCATGCCTAGGAGACAAAGACATCAAACTATTAATTCAATTTGGAACACTGTAACCAAGAACAAAAAAGGACTAAACAGTAAAATCAGGTGTTTAAATAAGCTCTCCCTCCACAAAATCAATTTGCAAAGTTTATTTTAAAGACAAGCTGCACCAAACTTTACATAAATAGATCGACAAAGCATGCCACATGGAAATTCCCACTCTTGTTCTTAGTAACTTGAGCAAGGGTTAAAGGGAAAAAAATGGAAAAAGAACTTTAGACTATCACAGTTATGCTGGTACTCCAAGAAGAACCTGCTTCTTTACTATGCTAGACAAAGTAAAAGATAAAATTCTTTACATAAGAGACTTGCAAATAAGTAGTAAAAAGTCAAGAACAAGGATTTTAATACATGTCAAAAAGCTGAACATAAAATACAAAGAAAAACTTTTATCAATGTAAACCAGAGTTAGCAATGTTAGGATAAACCAGCCTATGCACCTTTTAACAACCATTTTTTTTTAAAGCAAACAAAAACAACCTTGAAGTTGTTATATCTCTTACCTAAACAGCACTGGGTTCTCTTTTAAAAAACAAGGTCTCACCGAGACTTTGTTAATTCACTAACACAGGTTTTGTATGCATTTTCAAACAAAGCCTCAGTTGTAAGTACAAACTGCACATAAAATAACTGTGTATGTAGATTTCAAGTGCAAGTAGAAATTGTTTTAAGAATCATTTTTATTTATAAAAAGCTCTTTATGTTTTGCAAAGCCACAACTATTTGTAAAACAAATCCCATTTTAAAAAGAAAATAGTCAGCATACATTCAAAATGTGCTTTCCAGACATTTTCTTTTTAGAGTAACACAATTTTTCTAAAACAATTTCATGCTAAAGGAATTATCAAGGAATGAAAAACTGAAAGAAGAACTAAAGAGAAAAAAGTTAATTTTCCTTCAGCTTTTTTAGGAAGTGTTTCTAACTCGAAGTATTACTCTCCCAAAAAATGTTTAATATTCCTTCACTGATGTACAGACATGTTCTTTGAAAAAAAAAACAAAAAAACAAAAACAAAAAACATAAATCCAAGGTCAATATAAAGAAGTACCATGAATATGCAGTTTCTGTGCAATTCACCCATTTCTTCTCTGTAATCCAGAAAAGAACGAACAAAATCAGCAAGGTTTAAAAAAGGATATAAGAAGGCTGGACCAAATTAAGGGCTTTCTGAGAAAAGCAGCAGCAGTAATTTATCTTAAGTGAATCTACTTTAAATGGTTTTGGCTCCAGCTCAACAGCTCTGTAACACTGGCACACTGGTAAGCAGAAAAAAAGCATTAAGGTCCATAATAAGACCTCATTCTTTCCTGAAAATGACTTATGGCTTTACTGTTTAAAACGAGTACCCATGACTTCTGCCTGAAGATTTAATGTGAACCAGGCATGTCCCAGGTCCCTGGGTCTGTCGTGTTTCTGGCGTTTAGCTCCATTCAACAAAAAGGGCCTTTGCTGAACTGCACCAAGACAACACTGCAGAGAGTGCTTTGGTAGGAAGAAAATTAAAGGTATAAGCAAGTCTGTATAAGGGCAAGAAAGTCAGATTTCCTAAATGACACAAAAACAGAGGTAAAAAAAACAAAACAAAACCCCAACCCTGCTTACAAGAGTCATTTTCCAGATAGACAAACACAGAACTGAAGCACTATGAATAATTTCACTCTCCAGCTGACAGTTATAGCCTCCACTAAATTATGACTGCTTCCCTAGTGAATACTCACTCTTTCTAAAATAAGTGCCAACAGGCTGTGACATAAACCAACTTTCAAGCTTATTACCACCCTGTACAAGAGAACTCTTGAAGCAGAACCACTTTTGCCTGGAGCTACTTTTTAATTTGTCTTGGGAAGATATAAACTGAAATACAGCAGATTAAGCATTCCCTGTTTAACAGCTAACGGAACAGACTTAAGTCAGTGTCTGTTAGGAAACATTCAGTTCATCAAGTCAACCAGAAATTCATGTCTAAGAAACAGTTCTCCTTAGTTCCAGACAAGCTGAAATACTAAAAAAAAAAAAAAAAAAAAAAAAGTGACAGAAGCACCCCACTCCACCTTCCCAGTAACTTTCCTCAAACTAAAAATGGATGGGAGTCATCAGTCAGATTTCCAGTAACCAAAGATGCGATTCCTAAAACCATGCCCACAAAAAAGTTTAAATCCTACCAACTGTCTGCTTATCCATCACAAAAATGAAAATGTCAATACAATCAGTTTTCTAGGTGATCTCTACTCACTGACTCTAGAAGCCACCATAAAAAGAATTAATTTCACAGACTCGTCACAACAAAAACCACGATTCAACAGAAGCGGACAATATCTATCCTTTTTTCAGACAAGGTTTTTCCTGCATGGTGGCTTTGTGTTTATTTGTTCTCAACGAGAGCAACTGCTTGACAAGTTGCACTTAACCTAAACCACACCAAACCAGTAGGCTGGTTATAACTGGTTTATACAAACCTGCTAGTGACTAACAACTGTGCTAAAATGCTGGACAGGAAGCCCGCCCTCACTTCTACTGAAAAAGCTGCCTACTACATCTTTTAAGCGATCGTATCACTGTCAGTCAGGCTGCTTGAGCCACCCACTGCAAGCACTGGAGCTAATGCCAGCCAGAAATCCTCCTGTCTGTCATGTCAGCAGAGCTCACTGGCACTGCAGCTACGGGGGAACAACTCCACAGATATCCCAGACAAATAGCTTTGCAGTTTACAATTTACTTATCGCCTAAAAATACACTGGGGGAAGGGGAGGCAGCAAAAACCCAATGAACTATTCAACCTGACAATAAAAAATAAACATGATTTTGTCAGTCTTTGGGAAGAAAGTAAATGTTATAGGACTTCATTTAAGAATACTTTGTTATGGATGGGCAGGATCACTATGCCTGTTTGTACCGTACAAGATGCTGCCTCTACCAGAAGCACTTACAAATTGACTAACAGAAGACTGAAACAATCATTACAGGACAGAATCAAAGAATAGAAACAATACTTCCTTTATGGTCACACAATATATTCAAATCCACAAATTTTGGAAAAAAAATTAAAAATCACTGTGAGTTCTGGCTCCAGAAACATTGAATGCTTCTACTGATATTATGCATATTTGACAAAGCTAATTTTAAGTTGTTAAAAGTGAAACAAAAAGTGGGAAAAAAACAACAACTCAGAGTTGTTCTGGAACAGTGAAACAACATTATAATGGAAGGGCAAAAAAGATGTGAGAAAATATTTAAGAAAATACATTTCTGGCTGAAAAAATGGAAAAGGAAAGAAAATATGATGCAAGTGAAAGACAGGGTGGCATCTATATTATTATTAAAAAAACCCTCTCCCATGTGATCTCAACCTAACAGCGTATTTAAGACGACACAGTTTATTTTGTCTACGTTTCAGTATTCCATTTAAACTGAATAATTACTTAAATGCTAAACAGAGCCTAAGAACTATCTCATTTACCTTTTTTGGCTCTCAGCACTCGCCCCAGTCTTTGAGCCTCCTGTCTTCGAGACCCACCATGGGACGAAATCTGAATCAGAACATTGGCTTCTGGTAGATCGAAGGACGTATCCCCTACCTACAACACAGAAGCAGTCTCTGAGCAGCATCTTATTTCCATGTTTCATAAACAAAGACTGAGTACAAAGCACACCTTTGTTAGCTGCGATACAAGGATGGCCAATGCACAACGTGCATATATAACTTGCTCTTAAATAAAGTTCACTCTGAATATGGATACAATAACACACTAAGTCTTCAATTACCTTGGAAATGAAAATAGTGTTGATTTTTGGATTGTGCTTGAAGTTTTGTAGGATTTGCATTCTTTCTCCTTGTGCAGTAGGACCATATATATAGGGTCTGAAAAAAACAAAAACAACCACAGAACAAATGCAAATTAAACCAAATCAAGGTTTCTCAGTCATTTCTTCACAAAGATACCGCGACAGGAAGCACAGAACACATTTGAACTGATAAAAGAACGGACCACATTTCGATACAGCTTACAGTTTGCTTTTAGCTTGTTTGGATGTTTATGGCAGCTATCCAGCTTGTGGAACCCTTTACAACAACCCAACCTACCAGAAATAAATTCTGGCAGTTACAAATGTTTTGCAATTATGTGCACCAGTGAAGCTGTAGATGAGACTGAATACATTTACTAGGCCTACATGAAAGACTAGAGGCAGCTGTTAAAATAAAAGACGTTTTCCTCAAATCTACTGAGCTAGCACATTAACAGCTGCAACCTTTGCTTCCTATTTAAACACTTGAAAATCCAGGCTTCTCTAACAATTCACTTCCTTCAAACATTTCATCGCTTCACTGGGATCCCACAGCTGTTCGGGGGTGAAGTCCCAGAGCATCGGAGGCACCTGCCCATGCACCCGCCTATCCACTCCTCAGGGCATATCCCCGAGCAATGATCTTAAATAGTTGTTTAACCTTAGGAAAAGTCAAAAACATTCCTGAGACACGCCTATAGGAATATTTTGGTTACCAAAGGATGTGTAAGATACTGAGGAGTTATTGTAACAAGGCACAAAACATCTAGCACACAGGAAAAAAAGGGGAAGGTGTCATTCTTTGTTTCATCCACAAATTGGCTTTGGGAGGAAAAAAAGGAAAAAAAATGTTAATTGTTAATTGTCTCTACAAGATGGATCCTGAAGTACAGGGACGCCAGCAATGCAGGGCCCAAATACCAGGTTAGGTTCAAGGCCAATGCTTTTGTCATAGGTCTCACAAGCAAAACAAAACTAAAGTGCTACACATCACAGCAAACTGAAAAAGCCAAGAACAGTCTTTAACGAGTTCTCATATTTGGTACTCAGCAAAAAAGGAAGCATGGCATGGACTAAATAAAACAATGTTGACAACGAGTAAGCAAATATTGCAACCAGAAACCATAAAACTGATATTGTAATTTTAAGTTTCCTCCAATGCACTCTGGTTGAACCTGTTATCTCATCTGTGCCCCAAACTGGGTGCCAAAAATGAGTGTTGTGGTTTAACACCACACCACCACCCACTCACTCTCCCCACAGTGGGATGGGGGAGAGAATCAGAGGGCAGAAGTGAGAAAACTCATAGGTTTCATACAGGTTTTAAGGAAAACAAAACAAACGAACACACGAAGAGAAACAAACCCAAGAAGAACAAGTGATGTAAAATTCAATGGCTCACCACCAGCCAACCGATACCCAGCCAGCCCCCAAGCAACTGCAACCCTGGCACACTTCTCCCCCCGAGCTTTTACCGCTGAGCAGGACATCCATCCTGTGGTCCAGCACACCTCTGTGGTCAGCCTGGGCCAGCTGCCCTGGCTGCACCCCCCCAACCTCCTCGCTTGGTGGGGCAGCGTGAGAAACAGAACAGACCTCGATTCCGTGAAAGCACTGCTCTGCAACAACTAAAACATCATCACTGTATTATCAACACTATTTTCATCAGAAATACAAACATAGCACCATAGAAGCTACTAGGAAGAAAATTTAAATTAAGCACAGAATAACCTAGAGCGCCTGGCTATCTGTCCTCCATTTTAAGCCTCACCATCCCTGCACCCTGCTTGACCATAATTCATTAAGACGCATCTAAGTACTTTCCAGAACATAGAACATGCAGTGCTAGATTGATTTTTTTTAAAATGAAACCTTTTCCTTCCTACAAAAAGGTGTTCGAGGGTTCTGTAAAGATGCCTCTCCCATATTTTGACATATTGTCAAAATTACACAGATACAGTCCTTCAAAACCAGCCATTTAAATACATTAACAGCACCAGTAGAAAATAAACAGCCCAAGTTATACAACCCTGGATGAAACACTCATGACAGTAAAAGCTGGCCAAGTAAATTTGAATTCCGTGGCCCCAGAAGTTATAGACAAACTAATTCCCGTCATGTGCACAGCCTTTCCCTGCCAGTACCAAAGGAACACGTGGGGGTCGAGGAGGAGCTGGCACAGGGGCATGAAAACACTCTCGCACTCACCTAGCACTGCAACCGTCCTTTCCTTTTAACATGTCTCTATAAACTGGAACTCCATACATGATGTGTGGAAAGGAGAACTGAGTCAAGATCATGAAAAGCAAGCACCTAATATTTCTTCAACTAATTCTGCTGCCATACTTCTACAGCATCTACCCCATTTAAAAACTGTTGTGCTATTTAGCAAGCACCCCCTCCCTGTACGTGTCCTTGTTAAAGGCTCTTCTTCCGTGGTGCACTGAACGCTGCTAGCGACATTCCAGAGGCATCATTATAGCTAATCTCTGTCCAGACAGATTTAAGAAATGATGAAAGAGACCACGGGTGTTGGAATTCATCCAGCACTATTAGCTCTGCTCTTTGATGTCACAGCAAGCCAGCACAACATGGCTGTTAAACTATCATCAGTCAAAACTGATCAGAAATTTTGGGAAGTGTAAGGAGAGTTGTTTGTGGTTTTGCTAAGTGCTACTGAAATTCCTAGACATGAAATCATATGGTCGACATGCACCACAGCTTCCAGCAAAATTTTATTTGGGCTCATCACAGAAAGGATGAGGCCACCTTCTGTACTTATTTTCACCAAAGAATTGGTCTATGCCTGATCCTTGCAAACGCTCCCTGATCATCCTTTCCCAAACCATACAAACACACCAATGCTAACCCCTCAGTAAACTCTATTTGCAATGCCTTCCAAAAGTACATTAATTTTAGCGTCGTTTAGGGTAGCCAAGGAGCTCACAGGATCAATGTGCTTTCATTTGTTAAATGATTACAGTAGTTCGAGGCAATGCACCAGTATACTACAAAAAAAATAAGGTTCTCTCTTTTGCTTAAAAAAAAAAAAAAGTTTAAGACCTTTTGAGAACCTGAACAGGAAGGACCTGGGCTCCAAAAGATCTTGAAAGATCCAGAGTGTTCATTTGAAACTGTTCCTCCCAGACCATAGCTTCCCCTGTCTCTATTACAGAAAGAGTTCTGGTAACATTTTTAAAAGCTCCCTGATTTTGCCCACCAGCTAATAATAATGGAAAATGGAGAAATACTAAGTCATTCACAGTGAACTTGCATGAAAACTCCTCTGAGCCAAATGCTAAACAAAGATTCTTTTCAAACTGTTCTACATTGGAATAACATTGCAATGCCAGAGAATAGCCTCCTGAATTCCTTTTTATATAGGAGGATTGGACTTAAATCAAAAAATTACAATAAACGTCTAAAGGTAACTGACATCTGTGAGATTACAAGATAACTTTCCAGAAAGGAGAAAAACAACAGTGCCGTCACTGGTCATGAACACTTACTTCCCAAGCCTAATTGCATACTCCTTCAGTGCAAACACATTGTCAGCAAAAACGATGATTTTGTCATTCCGTCGCTCATGAAACTTAATCAGGAACTGGCAGGCTCGGAACTTATTTGGGTTCATGGTGTAGAGCAGTATCCGTTTCTTTGTTTTGATGGCTACATATTCTCGATAAAATTCAGGTGACATTGGGCACCAAACCTAGAATTAGAAAACATACACAGAGTAACCCCCAGTTATTTTTTGTATCCCAGAGGGAATTTAAAAGATATTGGGGAGTGATAATATATTAAAGCTTTCTGTACAGTGCAGATCACAAATCTTAATACAGTTAACTTCTGTACTAAAATGAAAGGCACTGGCTGTGGCAGTGTGACCACAACAGGAACAGGCAGGGGACTGACTGGAACAGGACTGGAAAAAAGTTGTTTAACACCTGGTAGTTTCACTGAATGCTACCACATATTAGAAAGAAAGTATTAAGGGAACGAACTGTGTATATTCTCCCTGCCACTGCAGTCAAAGCCTTTTCCCTAAAAATTCATTTTCATCCATGTTCTGAAACCCTAAAGACACATTTAGTCTTCATTACAGAACAAAACTGTATGAACAAGTTAACAATTACTTTGTTAACAGACTGCAGCTGTTTATGTAACTGCTGCTCTCTCTTCTGGCACCCTGAAAGAGTAATACCTGCAATGGCCATGCCCTGCCTAATCAGACAGCAGCACTGCCCTCTCTTGCCACCTGGAAAGAACTGCACTTAAAGAGTAGACATCTTCCATGGCTATGGAGAATAGTTGATAAGAGATGCTACTTCTCAATAGCATGCCAAGGAGATCCAAACAAATATGCAATGCAGCTGTGCACGTATTATACTGAATATTTTCCAGCCATCAAAATTTTTTTGTTGTTTTCTTTGCTTTAGCAACATCTCAGAGTATTATTTCAAAACATTGGCCTTAAGAATATCAATTTACACGTCATTCCGGAGAAAGGCAGCTCAGACTTTACTTTCCAATGTCTCAAGGGCAGTTCAGGAACTGAGAGAAATCACGTTGGCAGTAGAATTAACCAAAGTACCTTAACGCTGTCAGATCTGAATTTGCAGACCAATTACTCTCCTTTCCACCTAGATACTTTCTAGATACTCTTTGCTTGCATTCTATTACTTTTAAAAAGTACATAAGCTCCACTACCCCTGGTTTGCGCAAAGTCCAAAAGGAAAACAACGGACTCACATGAGAAAGCAGCAGATACTGCTGCTACAAGTCAGTTTGGTTTATTTTTCCTTTACTTTAATTGACTCATCATATTAATAACCTTGGATATTATCTGTAATAAATACTTAAAAATATAACCAATTGCTTTCATAAATTATCTGTAATGTACTGTAGCTCCAGTACATTTATCACAGCTAGCAATCTTCGTAATAATCTCTGCACTTTAATAGGCAAGAGACTGGAAATCCAATCCACTTGTGGATTTTATTTTTTAAGAAGTGCTATCTCATGTGGAAGACCCCCCTGATTCTACACTATAAGGACAAAAAAGAAACAATTATGAAGATTGTTTCCTACCAATTGATAATAGTATTCCAATTATAAGCTTCTGATGATAATCAAGAGTGACCAGGAAAGGATAAACAGGAATAAATTCTGCATCTTTTCTCCCACTCGCTATGGGAGTTAGGAAGAATTAAATGAAACTAGCCAAGACAGGTTTGAAATAAAATAAAATAAAATAAAATAAAATAAAATACACATCAAACCAGGTAAAAATCAAGAGAGAGTTAAGCTATGAAACTCTATCATAGCAAGTTGTGGCTGCTAAAACTCTCCTTCTATTCAGTGGGAGACCAGAAGAGATCATGAAAGAGAAACCCACTGAGGGTTACGCAGATATCAATTATAGCTCATAAATGATCGAAAGCTTGGAGAGGCATCAAAAGTAACAGATATGCCTGCCCTGTTCTTATACTTTTCTCTAAGTATCTTTACAATTAGCAGAGACAATATATTAAGCTAGACCTTTAGTCTGACCCAGAAAGGCTACTTTAACGTTCTGCCTGTATGAAAGGTTTCCACTTACCTGATACCAGATTTTTATCTCATCCATTTGCTGGAAAGACTAGATGTCACACGCTATTATATTGGAAAGAAATAGCAAGACCAAGTTTCATGTTTTCCATTTTCATCTTCATGCCTTAAGGCTTGAAATAAGCAGGTGTTTTCTTATTTGTAAGCTTTCTACTATCCTTCTTTGTTAAAATAATTTTCCTCAATAGACTACAGACTACCAGTTGAAGTCTCTATTAAAAGCAGCTCCAAGCATACCACCTGACCAACACCATACTGAACTGAGCTTAACATACGAAATCGAATCAGACAGCGTGACTGCCGGCTGCAAAGTGGGTCTACAATTCTGCAGCTGCTGTTCGCATTCCTGAATACTGAACAGGGGACAGCCGATCAAGCACGACAATGCCTGAAGAGAAACAGCGCTGAAGTCACGCTACTGGATTTGCAACGTGTTCATATTGACCAGTGACAGCCTTGCCTGAGCTACAGAACAAGTGAAATAAATACTTATTTCTATAGTTGTTCCCCCAAAAAAGGAAAAAAAAAAGTTATAAACATATTAAATATATACTGGTAGTACTGAAAAGCAGAGCATCACCTCAGCACACTGGACTTTAGCAATGTAGCCACTGTTCTGCAGCTCCATCCAGTTGGCTTCATAGAGCTTTGGTCCGATCAGGAAGTTCAGGTCAACAATTTTATCATCTTCTCTGACCAGGGTAGCAGTCAGTCCCAGTTTACAATGGGCTTGTACAATAGTGAGCACGCGTCTGAACATTTTTGCTAAGAAACGTAAGACAAATTTTCTGTTTACTTTCCTAAACAGATTTAGAATATAAATACTGCAATTAAAAAAAATAAAAGTAAAAAAATTGAGCTCCACTCCTCAACACAAAGCAAGTACAATGTTAGGAAATATCACCCCATTTCACATACACTTCTAACAGTGTTCTGTGCTACAGCAAAACTTTGCAACTTCAGTTCACACCCTCAACGGACTCTGAAAATCGCAGTAAACCTTCTGGCATTTGTATTATTTCCTGTTTCCCAAAAAGAAACATAATATACTGAGAGGTCAGACGACTTATCTAACGTCATGTAGTATTTCACAGAAAGATCTTTGACACAAGGACTCTTGGCTGACTTTGCCAAATTCAGTACTAATATATGGCAGAATTACTTATCTTCAGCATTGCCACAAATCCTGTGATTGCAGAGTCTGTAGACACAGGAGGTTCTGTATCTTAATTTTTTTTTTATGAAACGAAGAAAGAACAAGAGTGAAAGAACTGGAGCAGCAATATGCTACTTTGTTAAAATGGCAGGTAATCAGCAAGTCTACTCCTGAACTCCATCATTTCAGCAGATACCAAATTATTAAAATTATACCATGACAGCAAGGTGGAGCAGTTATCAGAATCCTGTGTGGTACTTTTAGCCAGGATTATTCCAGACACTTTAATACCACATTCTCGCTCTCCAATAACATAGATCCGAATTACACAGTAACTTCAAATACAACAGCTATTTCTGGACATTAATAGTTACCCATATTTTATGAAATAGAAATAGGTATTAAAAGCTAAGCCTACAGTGCAACGACATCTCAAAAGCAAAGAAAGCAGAAGAACTTCTGTCCTATTCCTGAGGAGAGTACCACCATCTACATAACAAATTTGTCTACAACAAAATTCTACAAATTTAATTTAAGTATCTTAGTTATCAGTTTGTCAACCTATGCAAAAGGAGAAGGCATGTGTGTACTGTACTACCATTATAGAGAACGAAGTGGCTAGTTTGAAGGATTTAAAAAAATAATAAAAAATCAATGGTCAGCTAAACTCTGTAGCATCAGACAAAAAGCAAATTAGAACAACGCAGTTTATTTGTTTAAGTTTCAAAACCCTATGACGCAAGTCTACATACTATCATGAGAAACACAGCAAAAAAAATCCCATAATCTTCCATATGAGCAAAGCAACATTAACAGTATATATAGCACGAGGGGTTTGCACACCATTTCCTTACCAGGGATAGTATGCACTTCATCAAGTATCATAAGGCCCCACTCTTGACTTTTAAGCCACTCCATTACTCTCTCTGCTTCCCAGGATCTCTTAGTCGTGTGTCCCAACATGGAGTATGTGCTGATAGCAACAGAACAGCCAATGGGTTTGTCTTTGGCATCAGAGGTGAACCGACATATCTGGCTGTCATCGATGGTGGACCACATCTTGAATTGTGCTTTCCACTGCTCTACAGACACCGCAGAATTGCCAAGGACCAGACACCGCTTGCGGACAGTACAGGCAGCTGTCACACCAACTAGGGACTTGCCAGCACCTGCAGGGGAGGAGGAGGGACACTCATCATTCACCTCCCTGACAGCACTGGAAGAAAAAGAGGGAAGGGAAATAGGAAAACTGAGAGGATATGAAATCATATAAAGGCAAAGTTTTCACCGTTTCTGTACTATACCAGTCTTAAAGAAATGAACTCTCCAGTAAGAACAGCTGGATTGCCCCATACCCGCTGCTTTCTCAAGAAAATCACTGTGATTTTTGCTTTTGCCATAGAAGCAATCATAATGCTTTCTTCCTTTCAAAAGCAGGTTAAATTCCAGGTGGCCACAGAAAGCTTCTGGTAGATGTCATCTCCCCCACTGCCCCTGTCAGCTATGCCCATCCCACCATAGAGCAAGCCCTCCCATCTCTTCACTCCTCATCCCTTCCAACATCCCTTACGCACTCTTTCAGGCCCTCGCCTTATCTCCTGTGCCTGCCCTCTGCCTCCAATGCCGAGGGCACTGCCAAGCAGCCTCCTGTTTTCTACCTCTTCTATAGCTTCCCGTGGGCTGTCCCAACCTGCACATTCCTCCTTTCTTTCCCAAACTGCCCTGGTCCAGAACCTGCCTGTGCAGGCTCTCTTCTTGCTTGCAGCCCTCTTCATGTCACTGCTTGTATTCCCACTTCCCCCCCAGGCTCCTTATTCCTACCCACAGAACAAATTATTCCAGTGCCAGCAGTTTTATATTTCACTGGAAGACCAGCAGAGCTGACTGAGAGGGCACAGTGAAAGCATTAACGGTAATCTAACTTATCATAACTACAAAACAGTTCTTTGGTCACAACGGGGAAAACTGAGCGCACATCTGAGAGCTCTACTTACTGGGCTCTCCCTCACCACCGTCCCATCGCCCGCTGGCTGAAAACCAACGGGATTCTGCATACTGGTACTCAGAACAGTCCCCACTACTGTTTGAAATCTAAGCAGTCATCATCAGATTTAGAAGTTACTTTATTACAGGCAAAGAGCAAAACCCCCAAGGAACAAAACCCCTGAATAACTCAGTAATTTACCACATGGCAAGACAATAACACCAGATCTGGCTCGCCCATTTCCAAACATCTTCCTTAGGCTTTTCTCTTGATAGGGTCTGAGGACAGCTGTAGGTTTCAGATCTATGTTAATATCAGGATTCACAGAATCATTTCTGAAATCATATTCTGCCAGCAAAGGGTACTCCAAATGGATACAACGCTTCTGAAGTTCTTCAATCATCTCCTGAGGAGGAGACAAAGCCTCAGATGGTAAATTCTCCACATCTGAATTATTATGTTTCTTTTTTTTTTTTAAACAACCACTGATTGCATAGTACCAGGTGAAGTTACATTTATCTTTTATGCTCACAAAGTCTGCAAGAGTCAAAGTTCATTTCAAGAACTTCATTCATGACCACCCCCGTACCCCTCAAACATTTTAAGTAACAGTCCATACCAGAGAGAACATCTATTTAGACAGATGGAAGTACATGACGCATTAATCTCAGATGTGTTGTTTATCTGGCAGTGACTCAACTACACCCTGAAGTCCTGCACAAAGAGCTCAGTAACAGACACAAAAGCTTCTGTGTGTTACAGGGCAGGACCTACCAAAGCTGCACAGCTGTCAAAAGGAAAATCTTCATACCCTGGCAATGCAGTTACTGCACCACAATGACAAGTTGATTCAATCACCAAGAGTTGTGTTGTGTTTTTTTTTTCTTAGTAAATATTTTGGTTATTAAAAAGTTCTCTTTTTATTATTTCTGTTTTGCCCAGTAAGACATCATTAGTATCACCAAGTCCAGGAAGCAACTAGAAGAAAGTTACAAAAGCTCTCTGAAGGTCAAGCCAGGACCGTGCTCTACTCTCCAGCCGCCCCTCTCAAGCTATGAGAGCAGAACCACCAAGAGTTCCTTCTGTAAATACGAATCATGAAGAAAAAAAGTTCTGAAACCAACAACGGATTCAGCAGATCTGCTCCCCACTGAGTTCTCCCTTATCTCGCACAAAGCAGCATCGAGCTGCATGCAGTGGGAACCTCCCTCAGCTCCTGGAACCTTCGCTAGCTTGTGAGCACTGCCCTTCTGGGCAGGGAAGGAACAACGTGCAGTCTGCCTCCCTCTATACTGAAAAGGAAGATCCTAACATTTTGGAAGGCGAAAGGAAAGAAATGTTATCAACTTCCGGTGATCTCTGCCATCAAACAAGGAGGCACTGTACTTTATATGAAGGGTTATTCACACGCTTATTCGTGAGTCCCAGGCACATCCCTCAAAGCTACAGATGCTACCAGACAGAAGTGCTCGTACCTGCTTGACTTCAAAGGATACTGTCTGTGTTTCCTCCTCCTCCTCCTCGTCTTTATCCATCTGCTCATAGAACTCAAATAAGTCAGCTGGAACATCTGGCTTGTTTTGAGCATCCATTCCTTGTGATGTTGATGGACCACAGCCACCTTCACTGGATTTGGAAATCTGAAATAGAAAGGAATTCTCACCTAAGGGATCTTCAGGAGATGTTCCCCCCCCCCACACTGAAGCGGAGCTGATGAACGAGGCACAGAGCATTGCTGACAGAACTGAAAGTGACTGCTGACACCACAAGCACACAATAATCACTCCAAGCTACTTAACAATTTAACCAGTGTTAGTTCAATTGCTTGAAAACATGCCAAGCATACCGCTGATTTACTGGTGAATGTCTCTGTAATGAGCTCTGTTTCTTCACCTTCAGCATTTCTCAGGCGACAGTCCTTAATAACATGGTCTTGCAGAAGCTGCTGAATGACATCAGGATGGGTACTTTCCACAAAATATCTGGAAGGAAAGAACAAAGAAAAACATCTGGATGAACTAATCAACAGAATAATACATAGGAAGAGGGGCACAGATGCTCAAATCTAGAGCTCTCCCAGATGCATTCTCAAGTACCCCATGTTAGGGGCGGTAATTTAAAAAAAAAAAAAAAAAGAAATTATGACAATCTGAAGTTTTAGAAGACGCCTCACACCAAAAGCATCACGTACTCACATGTTATCTATCCTGGTCAGACAATCTCTCTCAATAATGGCACGAGTGGGGAAAAATGAAGAACTGCCAAGAGGTATCTCTCACATTTCAGTCTTACTTGAGACATGTGACAGGAGGCAGCTTTTTTTCTGAGACTGAATTGAGATGAGTCTGTAAAAATGCTGGTGTGGTGTTTTAAAGTCCTACCCACAGGACCAAAAAAGCCCCGAAGAAAAAGATCACAGTTAAAACATGAGCCAAGAGAAAGGTAAGACTGAACAGGCATGGGAGAAATCTTTTTCTTAGCGACACCCAGGAAGAAGACAAAAGCCTGCTAATAATACTAGCACTACTTTTACCCACGACGGTAGGTTCAAAACAGCAGCAGCACAAGCAGAGCATCAGATTTTAGTCCCAGGTCTTAACTGTGGCTGTCAGAAAAAGAAGAACGTTGCAAAAGACATAAGACCAGAAAGAGAAAGCATGGGCAAGGTACAGCCGCAGGTTTTACTTTTCTGCTGTCTCCTCCCCTTCCCTGCCACAGAATTTTTGGTTTAGATAATATCAGCCAGGTCTAAACTAGCTGACCTCCGAAGGGAATCCCTTCTTGACGTTATCTTCTGTGTTTAAAACACATCAGAGTCAACCTAGGAACAAGCAGATCTCACAGAAGCACACAGCTCTTCGCAATGGGTTTACTTATCCCTCCTGAATAATGTAATACAAGTCAGGACACATGAAACTGAAGGGCAGCTGTAGAAAAGGTTTTATAGATATACTCTTGGAAATTAGGAAGAAATTAATGAAACAATTATCTGAAAACCTTAAGGATATTGTAGAATATTGTAGGTCCAAGCAAAAAAAGAAACAGGCCAGAATAGAAAATTTGTATCCTACATTTAAAAATGCAATGACAGCCACTAGTAGCTGGACCAACTGAAATCATTAACTAACGTATTAAACTTTCAACAACGAAAAATACGATCGTGTACGAACACACGTACACACACAGCTGAGAGCTGTAAAAATCCGCGTGCACTAAGACCACAGTCATTTACGGACAGCTGTGCAACTGGAAGACTTCTTCCACACTACCAATGGAAAGAGCCACTTACCTGTTGTGTTTCAGCACCAGCTTCACCTTCCCATAGCTGACAGTGCACAGCTGCAAACAGACGAGAGCAGTCATTAGGAACATGCCAAACAGCGACTCTAGGTTTGGGACCCAACGCTGCAGAGCAGCTTAGTTCGTTGTGAGGAAGTAGGGTGTCTTTGGGCAGAACAAACGCATCAAAAAATATCCGGGAAACAGAGGCAGCAAGGAAAGGACGTTGCTGGTAGCAAGAGATGTATTCCTTGTACCAGTACAATAGCCTTACCTTGATAAACTGAATTATTCCATCCGGGACACCAGTCTTGCTCAGCTTCTGTAAGTACTCGGTGATGTCGCTGGTCTGCAAGCCGACGCTGACAGCAGCATACAGGGAGTACGCGGTCAGCTTGTACTCGTGAATGTGGGTTGGTCTGCACACGGGCTCGGCAATGGCAACCAAGAAATCCTGCGCGTATTTGTAAACCGGAGAAAAGGCTTCCAGAAAAATATGGCCATCGGGAGCCTACGGAAACAAAAGGACATGCTGAGGGTGCGCCAGCGGTACTTGAGGAAAACAAGGTCTCTCCTCTAGAGCAGCCATTATGATACAGAGAGACTGCGCTATTCAGGTGGTAATGTATTATAATAATGTTTCCCAAAAATGTATTTACCCTAAGAATTTACCCTTCTATAGCAGGGAAAACAAACCATCCAGACTGACAAAGCTTTCCCAGATTAACAGCTTGGGTGCTTTTCCCTCATAGTAACTAGTAAAGATTTGGCTTCCTGCTCTGAGCCAAGGCAAGCTTCCAGCCCCGTTCCCCCAGCACATAATCATAGAATGTATCCTGAGTTACAAGGGACCCATAAGGATCATCGAGTCCTACTCCTGGCACCGCACAGGTCTACCCAAAATTTTAGACCATGTGACTAAGTGCACAGTCCAATCTCTTCTTAAATTCGGACAGGCTTGGTGCAGTGACTACATCCCTGGGAAGCCTGTTCCAGCGTGTGACCACCCTCTCGGTGAAGAACCTCTTCCTGATGTCTAGCTTAAACCTCCCTTGCCTCAGCTTGACACCATTCCCGCGGGTCCTATCACTGGTGACTAAAGAGAATAGATCAGTGCCTTCCCGTCCACTCCCCCTCGTGAGGAAGCTGTAGACCGCGGTGAGGTCTCCCCTCAGCCTCCTTTTTTCCAGGCTGAACAGGCCCAGTGACCTCAGCCGCTCCTCGTACGTCTTCCCCTCTAGGCCCTTCACCATCTTAGTAGCCCTCTAGGCACTCTCCAACAGTTTTACATCCTTTTTGTGCTGTGGTGCCCAGAACTGCACACAGTACTCGAGGTGAGGCCGCACCAGCGCAGAGTAGAGCGGGACAATCACCTCCCTCGACCGACTAGCGATGCCGTGCTTGATGCACCCCAGGATACGGTTGGCCCTCCTGGCTGCCAGGGCACACTGCTGGCTCATATCCAACTTGCGGTCAACCACAACCCCCAGATCCCTCTCTGCGGGGCTGCTCTCCAGCGTCTCGCCGCCCAGTCTGTACGTATAGCCAGGGTTGCCCCGTCCCAGGTGCAGGACCCGGCACTTGCTTTTGTTAAACCTCATGCGGTTGGCGATCGCCCAGCTCTCCAATCTGTCCAGATCTCTCTGCAAGGCCCCGCCACCCTCCGAGTCACCTCGTCCCAAAACAACGGCCCCGGCTCGCCCAGCCCTGCCCAGCGGGAGCAGAGGGGGAGCCCGCCCGCCCCGCACCTACCACCCAGAGCGGCCGCGAGGCGTGGTCGGCCTTGAGCGGCATCTGCAGCCGGTAGTCCTTGGCGCCGTACTCGTCCAGCTTGCTGCCGCCGTCCTCCACCTGCTTCCCGGCGGCGGACGGCACGGCCTCCTGCGGCTCCCGGCCCGCGGCCTCGTCCTCATCGTCCTCGTCCTCCTCCGCGTGCCGCCGCTTCGACTTCTTCTTCTCTGCGGGGCGGCCGGGGCTCAGCGGGGCGGGGGAGCGGAACCTTCCCTTCCCTTCCCTTCCCTTCCCTTCCCGTCCCGTCCCGTCCCCGCCCCGCTCACCCCGCTCCTTCCTGCCCATGGCCGCCGCTCAGCGCCCCCCGCGCCGGCACCCCGGTCCCGGCCGCCGCCAGGCCCTGCGTCACTTCCGCCGCGCGGCGCCCCGCCGTGACGCCGCACGTGCGTAGCCCGGTGGGAGGGGGGGAGCGCGGGCGGGGGAGGGGCGAGGCGAGGCCAACGGAGAGGCGGGAAACGGCCTGAGGGGAGGGGCGGCGACAGCGCCGCCATGGCTGAGGTAACTGGGGCTGGGGGGAGAAGTTGATTTATTTTTTCTTTTTTTTTAATATTAATACAAAACTCTTAGGCAGACGGCTGTCCCTACAGTGTTTTAATATATTTCTAAGTACAATTCGTGTCTGATTCTGGAAATACAAATACATTTTGAATGGTTAAAAACAAAAAATTAAAAAAATATTCTGAACATCAGCCAGCTGAAAATATATTCATCTAGTAAATTATCTCTCAAAGCTTTTATATATTTAATTATTCTAACTAAACATAGTACCCTTAAAAAACAAGTTCATAAAAATGTAGAAATGAAATTGTGGAATAAGATTACTGGGATATATACACACACAGTCACCGCAGACACAGAGGGAACTGGTAAGCGACGCTCAGCTCCTGAGTTCCTCGACCAAGATAACCATAGGCTAGTTTTTTAATTTTTTTTCCTTTTTTTATACACAAGATATTCCATGTAAAGCAGCAACAGCAGTGCAGTTACTGATAGCAACATCTCAAAAGTAATAAAAAACCATACATCCAGACAGTAGTACATTGCACACACACGTGATTCTCATACACCCATCAACAATTGGTCAGAGTATTAAATCAGTGTACAAATTAAATATTTCCAAAAATGTGCAAAAAAGTCAACGTTGATAGAAAAAAACACCTTTGTGTACATACATTACAAACTGTGCCCAGCATTCAACTGAGAGTAAAAACATTTACAGTGAGAAACTGATAGATTAAATAGAGAATTTAATGGCTACATAAAAATGTACATTAGATCAAGAGAAAATTTACAAATTTGTATTCATAGCTTCATGAAAACTAAAAGTCTACGTTCCGATTTACCTAAGTCTCCTCCACGTATATACACTGATATTCCTTTATACGACTCCTGTGAGGTCTGAGATGACAGACGCTAAGCTTTGATAAACCGTTAAGATTTGGGGGTGACGCCACCTTTACACTGCTATTAATGAGAAACAAACACTAGCGAACTGGCAATCCAATGCTTATTCAAAAAAAAGAAAACAACCTTTGTTTTTAAACCCACGTTAAATAACCACTGGGGAAAAGGATCAGCTATTATTGGGGTAAGAGACACGAACAACCTCTGAAATATTTCCTGGGAATATCCACTTTGGAGTTAAAGTGTCCTTTTCCTTGTATCTCCTGACAGAAGACCCTGACCTCCAATCCTCATCAGTGGACTCAAAATAAGGCCTGAACCCCAAGATAAAAATTTAATGTATTTTAATCCAGTTCCTCTCCCTTTAAAGTAAATTTATGAAAACCTAAGACCTAACCAAAGCGAGACTGCTCGCATTGTTTCTTTGAAGGATGACAAATTTTACTTTCTCCATCCATCCTACCCCTCAAGTACAGGTATGTATCTGTATCTATTGCTAGAAAAGCCAGGCAGTTGCTGTGCATGGTGCAGACAGGGCCATGCCCCCTGCAGGGGGCAGGGGGTCCCGCAGAGCCACCCGAGCTGCTGCACCCCACTTCACAGCACGGGGCTGGGCACTAAAGCTGCACCTCGTCAGCTCCGGCCCTAACGGGGAGCTCTCAGTGGCCACCACCTAACCAGTATTTAAGTTATGCCAATTACAAAAATAAACTGAGGGGTTGGAAATGAAAAGAGTTCCTTTGTATTCTGATGAAGAGTAGTGATTTAGCAACCAGGCTGGTAGCTCTTCTGCCCCCTCTGGCGTGGGTTTGTGGCTCCTCCTGAAGGCAGCGTACACCCAGGTAGCTGTGGGTGACATCTGTCTCTGGTGTAAAGCGGACTCCTTCCCAGCAGCTTTGAAAAGTTCTTACTATGGTGCACAGAGCAATTCAGGTCACAAATCTACTTATCTTTATGGCGTTCCTCAAATGTCCCAAAGCTCAAGCCTGGCTACAAAAAGTCACCAGGTTTAGTCACCAAGCTTATGCCTTATTTTTAGAATAACAAAAATAAGATTAAGTTAAAAAGAGTTAAAAAACCAAACCTTTCCTTTAAATGCTGTCATGAATTTTGTGCATCAAAACAGCAAATATAAACACCCAAATATTTTAAATATGGGAGGTGTCTATCTACTAGTACCTGCTTTATTCAGTTAGCAATAAGCTTACTGGTGGATATATAAGTATGTGTATCTATAAGTAACAGTACTAATCCATGAAACATCGCTTTTGGCTATACGTATATGGGAATAGAAAAGCTTTGGTAATTCTATGTGGTTTTACACTGCAGGCTTGTCATTAGCACAAGACAGCAAGTTACCAGCAAGAAATGATACCGGCAGTAACACTTTTGCTTTTCCAGAAACACCATACAGACTTACATTCAAGCACACAAATTATGCTTTTCTATATGCGTGACAGATTTTCAAGATCAAAAAGAAATTAACTATAAATAACTGTAGATCTGACCAATTTGCTCAAGTCTCTGAAGCTGCAGTTACAGTTTGCTCTATGTTGTCTGAAAGAATGGCTTGCTATACTGCGCTGTACCTACAGGTGCTGCAAGAAGGCTTTCAGTCAAGACAACGGCAGGATTAGGATTTTCCAAAAAGAAACAGGAAAGAATTTAATGGGAACAATGTCAGCTTCACTGAGAAGTCTGCTGATTTGCTTAGATAATATTCCTGTGTACTACTGAAAGTAAACAACTTCTATTACAGTACCACGTTTACTAACGTACCAACTAGGATTTCACATCTGCGAAGAACTCTACAGGAAACCCAGAGTCTCGTACCCAGAGCTAGGAAGCTAAATCTCAGCTGTAATTGTATTTCTGTGAATGGCAACAAGTCTTTTCTGTGGTATGCATAACAGTATACAGTCTCCAAAATGCAAGTATGAAACCTGTGCGAGCATAGGAAGCGCTCAGGAAGTGCTCCAAAAATCACTTTTTAAAATTCTCAATTTAAAAGTCTGCAGCAGATTATAGCTAAAGCACACTTTTTAATGCAGTTATGTGAATTCTGGTTTGGGCACTTCAAAATATACTCTAATCCCGATTTGGTGACATGGAATTGTATGACAGCCGTAGCATTTCAATATGGTGTTCAAGGGGAACAAAATTAAGGCATACAGATAAAAAGGCACTACCTAAGGAAAAAAAAAACTACACAAATGAATAACTTTTCATTTTGCTATAAAGGACTGTTAGGCTGCAACTGGAATCGCAAATTTGGTTAAAAATTTAAGACTAAATTTAAACTGTCAAGAAGTCGATGTAAATTGAACTAAGTTATTAGATCCATGATTTAAGTTCTTGCATGGATATTTCTACCACCTAAATTAAAAATAAAACTTGCTCTAACATGACTGTTAGTTTAACAGGACAGAGTCCCACCATTAAAAGCACATTACAGAAATAGCTTAACTTTTGTTACTTAATGTGTTAAAACAGACAACATAAAATTAATTAGCAGATAACTAAGTCCTTTGTAAATACACATACAGTGAACCTTGATTCTTACTTTTGGGGAGCATAGCTCCATCGTGGCATTTACAGAAAAGCAAAACACATCCTTGCAAGAGCACTATTTTCATGGGCATTTTCTGGTAATTGGATTCAACAATTAAGAACAACTGTTGATTCTAAAATGTTGGTGTCTGCTAATAAGATACCAGCAGTTGTGAGCTGAGAAGGGACCTCGTCTCGGCAAACCTCCTCCAGTGGAGTTTCAAGCATCCAATTCCATGCACCCTCTGGAATTTTAGAGCTAGGGTTTGTCCATTACCATGCCAGTGGTCAACAAAGTGTTGTGCAGACACTGTACACAGAGGCATTACATTATTTAATACAAATTGTTTTACTGCATTACCCCAACACAACGACGTTGAAGTGCAACATGCAAGGGGATAAGTATTAGCTAACCTTTTGGTAAAAGGTCTGAATTAGCTTCATCATTACTTCTAGCTCAAAGCATTTATGTTGATAATCATCTAAATTTACTCTAAGTTGCTTAGGTCAGTAGACAAATTCTCCATTGAGTAAAAAGAAAAAAACCACCACAGCTAAGGCCTAATCCTGGTCAAGGTAATAAGGTTTTACTAGCATTGCTGGAGCTGACAAAAAAGTTGTCCTTATTTAAGAAGCGCTGTCTTTACTTCAGCAGCTTTCTGATATGTCAAAGAAAATAAGGAAAACACATTCTACAAATTATTTTTTTCTGGTTCCAAAATGCTTACCCTTGTCATGACTGAATGCCGTTTTTAGAAAAGGCACAAAAGCAGCAAACTCAATTATTCAGTAATTAAATTCACAATGAGAAAGTGGTATTGCAATATACATCAGCCAGCACTGTCTCACAAAAAGGACACAGTATTAGAAAACTAGATTCTGAAAATTTTCAAGCTTCAGAGAGTGCAGTTTCTTTTTAGAATAGTATCTTTAAATGTTATGAATGCTACAGATAAACCTGGTTACATTTTCCCTTTAATGTTCTTTTTTGGTAATACAAAATTTCCTTTTCAGGTATCACTGTCCACTACTGATTTTTATATACATTTTCACCTTGGTTTTGGTACCTTCTTGATCTGCTTGAAATCAATCATTTCGATTATATGATCTTTAAATTAGCTACATAAACTATTAGGCTCTACATTAACCCTCCCGCCCCTGCTGTCACTACATTTTGCTTATAAAGCAAAGGTCCTTTACAGCAGAGCACACACATATTCTTCTTAAAGTCTGCTTTCATAGCTTTTATCTAGTGACAGAGAGCCCCCCACCCACCCCCCACCCCCAAAAAAAAGTCAGTACAAGCAGACTGTCCTTTCAGCCTTTTAAGTTTTCCCTGGTCAGGATTGTCCTTCCCATGCTCAGAAAACCTTGCACAGTTGTGTACCCTGACTGAGAAAATGATAAACTGGGTACAATGCTCACAAACTGGAGGCCACCACTCTCAGTGTCAGGAGAGGTGGCCCAAAATTCATTCTTACTCCACTACAGGTAAAGTGATTAGGATAGATCCATACTCCTGCTTATGCCCTTGTACAAAATTTGGAAGTTAACAGGATAAATTCAGAAATCTCATGAGTTAATTAGCATGAGAATAGGTAAATTTATTACTCTGTCTCCATGTATTTCATAATTCTGGTAGTCCTCTAAAGATGCAAAACAGAGTGGAGCCTGGGGACAACAATGTAGAGTCTTGTTAGAGTGAACAAGGTTCACAGCATCAGCCTGCTCTGTTTTTATAAAACAACAAAAGCAAGCAATGAATCATCCAAACAGTATACATTAATTCAGTTCCGTAGTCCAATAATTTATTTCCAAATTCCTTTTTAGAATTATTTATGTTGTGTTCTTCTACACAAATATGAGAGCTTGACTTTTCTGGTGTGAAATTTGGTTGTTAACTATACCTGATCAGTACCTGGCCTTCTCTATTGAGAAGGACTATTTCAGAGTTTTGCCTCTGTTCTTTTATTATTCTCTTTGAGAAACAGAAAAAGTGGATTAATGTCCATTTTATGGCAGTTGGAAATCTGAAAAAACACCGATCAAGTGGGTTATCGGGCTGCAGTAATCCCGCTCGTGTTATTCAGTTGCTGGCGCTCTGCACTTTTGGCCTATCCTTCATACAGTCTTTTGTGCTGTGCCTCCTTGTTCATTGTTGCCTCATGAGAAGTATAACTGGAGTCTTATCTTTCTCAGTGACTTACTCCTAGTGTTAAAAGAAGTCTAATTTTATTTTAAGAATTGTCAATACATCCTAGATGACTGAACTGTGTTACTAAAGCAATGCTTATAGTGCATAATGGGAATAATTTTATATTATTCAGGCACTTGATGTTGACACACATTCCATCCTAGCGCCCCTCGACAGCTTTGAAGACATTATTTCCTACAGGTCATTCCGAATCGTGTAACATACATACACTGCAGAAGGATTCGTCACTCCTCTCCCCCTCAAACATTCGTGGGATTGTGGAGGAGAACTCTCTCTTGACACCACTTATTTCTTACCTAAGGTAATTATCTCCCTCCAAGCTTATGCAACAGAGGATTCTCTTTGGCAGATACAGCAGGAGACATTCTCCCAATTATTTACATCCAACAGCTACCTCTTTTCTACTGCAGAAATTTTCCCCTTACAGTATGGTAGTTCCTAGGAGTCTGGGTCCATAATCTGTTTACCTGTAATTCTTTTCCTATAAGGATAGGATAGTTCTACACCAAAATCTCTAGTACATCAGTGTTGAATTCTTTTTTATTATTATTATTATTTTCTTTTGGTCACATAGAAGTACCAGTCAGACATGCTTTTGTACAAAGAGTTCCAAGTTCTTCCAGCTTTATAATTAACTCTCAGAACCACGTGATCCAGCTTAAATTACAAAATGCTAGAACCGATTAAAATGTTAAAATATAAGAACTTTGAACTCTCTGTTGCAAGTACCTATAACATAAAGAACAATCACAGAGAGGTAACCTTCTTGTCCTCTAGCTGCATGTCTATTTTTCCCTGCACCCTGAGTCTGTCAGCGGTGTCAGAAAAAGTCACACAGTTCCTGACTATCCAATCATTTGTCTTTTTTTTTCCCCATTTAAATAAGGAACAAGTATGTACTAAAGTGCTTTATCTACACGAACCACATCAGTACATTACAGAAACAAGAAGTTCTAGTCCTGGTGGGAGCAGGGAAGGGAAGATTCTTATTTTAGATACAAAATTCAGATTGTTTACAATCTAAGTGAAACAAAGATTCAAGAGAATGTGTTCTCTCTCTTGTCTTTTTTTCTCCTTTTTTTTTGTAAAAGATAAAAAATAAAAGTGCAGTCAAATAGAAAATAAATGCAGTAGATGCAAGCTGAGTTGAGGCAGGCTGTTAGTGATAGTGTGCAAACGTGTGTCTTAGCAGTTCATCTGCAAATGGTCGCAACTTGGCCTCGATAAAAATCCTTTTCAAGAAATCCCGAGCATGGTCTGAGACATGAGGTGGTAACTGGGGATTGGTTGGCTGAGTGGCAATCTTAAAGATGGCAGCCATAGCTTCGAATTCTGCCCACGGGGGCTTCTCAGTGAGCATTTCTACCACTGTACAACCTACGCTCCTGAAACAGAGGCAAAATGAGACAGCAGGTTACAACAGAATTGTGCTCTCCTGGGAATGCAAGAAACATCAGGTCGCTGCTAAACACCATGGGCACGCAGGGTCCTCTTAACTCCACACAGCAACAGAAAACAGCCATCCGCTGCCTCAGGGTAACCCAAATCTACCCGCGGCTTCACGTCCTTACTTCACCAGGCCCAGAGCCGCTGCCTCAGAGAAGAGTTACCCAGGTATTTCTCTGGACAACACTGCCTGGGCTGCGACCCTGCCGCCCTGCAGGTTCACGTCTCAGCGCTCAGCAGGCTGACGCAGGCCAAGAGCGCCACGCAAGCCTGGCGCTCCAGCTCTTCAGACACCTGCAGGATTTGAACGCACTTGAAAGCTTTCTTGCTCATTAAGTCCTAATGGAAATGCAGAGCAACAGGAATGCTTGAAAGGCAGAGTACACTGTGCATTTTGCTAGCTCGTTAGAAATGCACAACTTGTCCCCAGTTAGTGGGACAGAAACATAACATGGAAGATAAAAAGTTTAAAACCATCCTTCAGTAGCATCTTCCTCTTTTAGCTAAGGATACTAAAATAGACTGTGAAACAAAGTTTTAAGATCTTAAACTATCTTTGTATACAAAGCTGATGTTTAAATGATTTATGAAGGCAGAAGGGCATGCAAATGTCCAGGAAAAGTCTGTTCCGTAAGCCCTGCAATATCAGCCTCTTCCAGTAGGATGATACTGCCAAATGGAGAGGTTGGGCGAATTTCTCAATTTCCAAGAAGTTATTTGGTTAGACAGAGGCTCACTTCTTTACACAATAACGATTTACTGAATGACAGAAGTCTCACTTCAGTATTTCTTCTTAGTTTTAACCATAATTTTCCCCGTCAGAAAACAAGCATTGACCTTGGTACAAATACTTCAGCAACGAACAAGTCAAATGCCAGTCGTTCTATCATTCAAGCACAGCAGAATAATTAAGAAGTGGTCTGAAGGAGGCTAAGTGAATTTTCCTGACACTAAAAATATTGCTGTTGGTTGGATAGAAAGTGGTTTCTTTTAAAACACAAAGTGTTACTGCTGCCCCTGCACATCTACTGCTGCCCCTGCACATCTGCTGCTGCCTACCCATTCCTCCATGTTCAGAGCACACACAGTGTAAGGAGTGTAACGGCCAAAAGGATCTGTCCATTGGGCCTGCGCTAAGCTACGCTATGCGATGTGTTACACTATCTCAAATGTTCGTTTTGGAAATTTATCTTTCCCTTTTTAATTCTTAAAAATGTAATAACTTACAAAGACCTCCCCTCTCCCCCCGCACCCAATCTCCCATTTAAATCTGGCTAATTTATTCCTATGTGCTCATGTTTTAAGGGAGCAGCATTTCATGTTAATGCTTTGCATTGGAGGTATTTCAGTGATAAAGTTCAATTAAGCAAAGTATTAATTTACGGGACACTGACTTTACTGATGCTTCAGAGCTTTACATGTTGCTTTCACCCAGTACCTCTGCAGGATTTACAAACAGTCTGTTAATCCTAACTTCATGCAAGGTTGGTTCACAGGATTCTCTTATGATCCCTAAATCAACAGGCTCAGGAACTGCCAAACCAACAATTCCCAGATGTCAGCGTTACACGCTCCAAACGCGACTGCCAGTGCTCACGCTTGTCCCCTTCTTCAGCTTAAACCCCAGAACAAAACACTCCAACTCTGGATGATAAAGAGCCCGTTCTGAAATCATGCACTTTGGTAGAGAAGTTTGTAACATACCAGATGTCTGCTTTTCTGCCGTACCCTTCTCCACTGATAACTTCTGGACTCATCCAGTACGGAGTTCCTGTGACAGACTTCATTCCTGTACCAGACAGACAGATAGTCTGGAGTCGTTTGCTGGCACCAAAGTCACCCAGCTTCACATTGCCTGCTGAATCTCGCAGAATATTTGCTCCTGGAAGGAAAAGAACACTTCGGTGTTTTTTTTGTTTGTTTGTTTGTTTGTTTTTTAAAGGAAGCAACTTGGATTCAGTGATGCAGTGCAAGATAGCTCTAGGGGTCTAGAGCTTCCAGAGAATTTCTCTGTTCATTCCTATTACTTTACTCAAAGGTTCAGTAAGATGGATTGCTCCCGTTGTTTTGCACCCTAGGCCTTTTCCAGGAAATCTCAGTCACTCTGTAAAGCCTTCCTGACAAAATGAAATAGGAAATTTTCACACTGCTACAAATCTCTTGACACTGCATTAAAGCAAAATCTTAAACGATGTCACTGAGTAGCTCAAAACACTTATCTGCATAAGCATGCAAAAAATGTCATTGACATTCAAATATTTTTTGGAAAATACTATTGATACAAAGCAACAGGAAAACCATAAGTGTTTAAGGAAGACACGGGTGTTGTTCCACACGAGTATTTGGCACTTCACCATCTTCTCACATATTCATAAAAGCTTTTGCAGCACTTCCAAGTTACCTATCTCTATCTGAAAAAGTAAAGGTATCAGTTTCCTGGCAGGAAAGTGGAAGAAGTCTGAGTCATTTGGGTCAGGCAAGTCACCTCGGCCAGTCACTTCTTGTAACAGTGAAGTGCTGGGTAATTTCTGTGTAACTGATAGAAACAAAACTGTAAAAATAAATATTTTCAAATCATGCTGCTTTCTTCTGCATACTCTATTTGTAATTACATGATCTTTTGATATATTCAAACTACTTACACTAAAATAAAATCAGAACAAAATTTATCATGAATGCATTGCAGATGGAGACAAGGGAAACATTTTCAGAAGTCTGCTAGAACAGACTCATTTTACAACAGTGGCAAGAATAAACACTGGAAAGCAATCACATTGATACCAAGTCAGTATTTTGGTATCTCAAATTTAATTAAATTTTAGTGAAAAGGCAAGAAAATAGTTCATAGTGAAGAGCACTGAGCTGTACACAGAACTATCCTCCTTCTTACCTTTAATATCTCGATGGACAATCATATTACTGTGCAAATAGTGAACTCCTTCCAAAATCTGTCGTGTATATTTACGAGTCACATTCTCTGTGAGTGCTCCGTATGATTTTAATTGGTCTTTGATGGAACCCTATGGCAAAGAAGTATGAAACACTGTAACATTTCCAGGATCACAAGTGGCCTAACACTACTGCTGTTAAACTTCAATGAAGATTATGCCTGAAATGCAGACATTTCAGGACTTTCTAGATCATCTTAAAGCACAAACATAGTTTTGTCTCCACTGAGAAAAATAAATACTTTTACTCAGAAGAGGCTGAACAGAGAAGTCACGTATTGAAATATGAAGCTATTAACTTTACGACTATGAAGTAGCTGAATAGTGCCAGCATGTTGTACAGAAGAAGAGAACAGCACTATTTGCAGTCAAACACCACTCTCAGTTCTTTTGATGGTTAAATGATGATACTCAAGTCAGACGAAACAGATGGTGTTCACACGGGCTAGTTTATACTTGGGGGAAAAAAAAAGTTGTCAAGAAAAACATCACAAGTTGGAAGACAGTGCTTAAAGTGTTGGCTTAAAATAACGTTAAGTTAAAACCTCATGGTTTTGTCGCTATCTTTGTATAACCTAGCTCTGCTAATCACAGATTACTTCTGTGGTACTGTCTTTCAAATGTCAGAAGAACTGAAGAATCCCCCCAAAACAAAGCCCAGAACTCACCTGAAGGAAAAAAACACATTTTTCTTCTGTGGAGTCTTACAATGAAGTACAATGCTGTTACTATTCAGAAATGTAGATCCTATGTTTTTATAAGAGCACATTTTATTTAGCTCTGTCTCCACTTGGTGAGAAAATTAAAATCTACAGTTTTCTAGCCTGAATGTGTTTTTACCAAAACAGTGAAAGTAGAACAGTTCAGCATGTTCATGCATTCAAGTGCCATGCAAGAAACAAAAAAAACACAACCAAGATTATTTTCCGTCTGTACCTACTCCCACACCTATCTTAGCTACCTTTCCTTTTTTCAGAATAATTGAGAATAGTTGAGATGATGACTACTCAACAGCACAAGGTGAAGCACAGTAAAAAGAAATATTACAATTCAAGGAAATCCAAGAGTTTAAGAATAACGCTATTTTTTTCAAAGACAACGCTAGGCACTTCTCATACCAAAATCAAATGCATGGTACAAACCACACCAATTCTGAAAACACAGAGAAGACAGAGTGAGACTGCTGTAAGCATCTTTTGGTACCCATCTTTGGCTATCGTTTAACTTGAACATATCTTTACTATCTATGTGCACTTCTGCAAAAGCCGTGCTTATCACATCACGTAGAAACGATGGTTGAACTGGACTGGTTCTCTTGCTTACCCCAGGCATATATTCCATGAATATAGAGAGGGTCCTTTCTGGTGGGTCTCTCAAGAAGCCGTAATACTGAACAATTCTTTCATGCAGCAGATTTTTCAGCAGCTGAATCTCACATTCAAGTGCATTTACTTCCTACAAGGAAAAAAGCAAACAAGATTTACCATGGTCATTCAGTAATGTTAAGATAATGTTCTGGCTTTTTATTTTATTTTTTTAAGCAGAACAGTATGTACTGCTGTTCTGAAAGGATATGTAAACTAAGTAGCAAAATGCTCTTGGAGGTTACGTAAAGTTTACACATTTTGTAATCAGAAAATAACACCATTAGTTTGAGGGAAATAAAGAAAAAAAGATGCGTTTTCTATAAATTGTTTGCCGTTATCTCATTGTATTTCTAATTTTGTTTGAAGTTATATCTGTTCCAGAGCACAAATATCAAGATGCGTATCAACTCACCGATCCTTATGCAACATATCACAAAACTTCCATTTAATTTTTTTATTTTAATTTTTTTTTAAAGTTCAGTCTTTCTACTGAAATAATTAGCCTTATTTCTCAACTTTTCCAGAATGTCAACTGACAGACCATACTTTAAAAATGCCTCTGAGGACTATTTTGATATTGCAGTCATGAAAAACAATATGCAAATACATTAACACATATGGTACTTTCTCCAGAACTAACCTAATTACCAAAAATTTTGCAAACAGAAGATATTTTGAAAGACTCTACAGTAAGATGTTAAAAACGTTACTAACCCACAAAGTCAAACTTCATTCTATTCCAGATTTCACCCAGAAGCCTTTCATTAAAACTGACTTATCCATCACAGAGTATTGCTGATACCCTCATACTTCTGAAGTTAGAAGGAAAACGTTTTTTGACATTGAAAGGTACACTTTACAAAATAATATGGCAAGCAAGGTCGCAGAACTGTTGCCACTGGAGAGACTACAATATTTTATCTGTAACACTTCCAAAGCAAAGTCAGTTGTGCTGTGTATTTCTAGAGTAGTTGGTGTTGCTACTTGATTAAAAACGTAACAACAGAAATGATTCTCGGCTCTTCTCCTTGATCCTACATCACAAATAGCAGCAAGCATCACTGGTAGCCACTCAATTCTGCAGCAATGCTTACAACCTCTGCTTGCTGGCCTTGCTCACCACTGTATAAAACACAGTCCTAATCCAGGCAAAATAGTAATAATTCTTCCGTCCTGCTAAAAGCAGGAAACATGACTTGGAAAAAAAGAAATGGAAGATTGGTGCTATTTTAAAGTAGTTACTCTTAAGTGTCCAATACTTTTAGAAGGACAAGTTCAATTTTAGAGAGAATAAACTGTCAATGAAAGTTTAGCTCTTCAGAGAAAAACATGGCCAAAAGCAGTAGACAATCCTGATGTGCGAAGCTTAGCAGATCCACCCCCAACTCAAGCCGAAGATTTAATAATTTAAATTAAAAACTGAAAAGATTTTTAAAAAGAAAAAAAAAAGGAAAGAAAAATCTCATACCATCTTCAGAGCTAAACAAAAAAACCCTTAGAATTTAATTTCAGGAACACTTAAATTAGTGCAGATTTTCTGTTTGTATGTGGAATGTGTTTTAATTCCTATACTAGTACAAATATACAGTGCTCTGAAGTAGGTGATTATTTATAAAGAATTGCTTAATTTTAGAGACCAAGACTGCACCAAATTAAATTATGTGTTCACTGAATGAGGATATATATGTCTGAAAATTTTAAAGTGTGACGTAACATTAAAATCAGGTAACCAAATTCTTTGATGTATTAACAAAACAGGATTCCTAACAAAGACATGAAAACACAGTGTTTTAAAACATCATCCCATTCAAGGAAAGGAACAGTTTAGCACAGAACACAGCACTTCAGTAGAAGCAAACTCTCTTCTGTATCACTTACCTTGCTGGTTTCTGGACTATCAGGATCAAACTGGACTTGCTTAACAGCCAGTTCTCTTCCGGTATCAGCATCGTAACACAGATACACTCTGCCAAATGCACCTTGACCCAGCAGTTTACCAAGTCTCCAGTTAGTTGGAGCTCGTGGTGCTGAAAAAAATAAGTATAGTTCTGGTTTTCAAGTGAGTTTGTTATTCGGCTGATTTAAAGAAAAACACAACTCAAATACACAGTCTTTAAAAAAAAGTTTTCTATATTTTTCAACAACAGTGTGTCCTGAACTTCCCCATACAAATTACAAAGATAATAACGCTTTCTATAAGATGGAACACGAGGTACTCTAAATTTATTCAAAAAATAATAATTTCTTCTAGAAATATATATACTTAAAGTAGTTAGTAACATTGAATCTGAAAAACAAAGCATATTATACTAACTTAGTAACTATTTTTTTTAAAATCAAGGCGTAATTAAAATCCATCAACTACTGAAGTCATCACAAAGTATATTTGTTCCACCACAAATATAAAACAGTACCAATTAAGACCAACAATATATCAGAAAAGTTGACCAACATCAGCAAAAATAAATAGTAATTGTAATCTATGTGACCCTTCTCAGGTCCTCAAAAATCTAACACATCAAAAATAGTTTTACAGTGATTTGTTATCACAGTTGTATGTTCCATGCAAAAATCTACGTGAAGGTTGGCGCAGTAAGCAATGAAAAGACTGCAGAGCCTACAGACTTATTTTTTTCTATTAGAGAGAAAAACATTACTTATCACATACTTATCATTTGATGACATGCTTAGTTTTGACACAATATATTCAAAAGGTAAGAGAGTTTACAGCAGAGTTCACAAAATTCCTTAACTTACAGCGACTTGGTGGGCTGATGTCCATCACTGACAAGGTAGGATTGTCTATGTCACTTCCCCTCCTCCTCATTCTGTTATCTTCATATTCTGGCGTAAAGACGCTGCTTCCACTACTGGTGCTCAGCGAGTGATCGGTGGGACTGAAACTAACCGGTGATCGGAAGCTGTTCCCCTGAGTCCTTCTGGCTCTTGGAAAAGTTTTACGACCTTCAGAGTTATACAGAAAAAAAATTATGCTACACTGCAAAAATATACTCCTGTGTAATTTATGTATGCAAATACTTTGCGAATTCCATTTAATGTAGTTCAAGTTTTCTACGCCATATGATATATGCAATGATTATAGAATTTACTGGTCTAACTTTCAGACTAGAAGAAAACAAACATTCGTCAAAGGTGTATGTAGGGATTAGGCAGAACAGTTAATTTAAAGTGTCTGAAACTGGGAGCAGCATACAAATGACAGTTTTTAGAACTTTTTTAGAACTGTTCTGAAGTTTAACTGCCATGCTTCAGAAACCTGTGGGGCTGTGAGGGCAGGAAGGAAAATGCCCTGCCTCCATTTGTATTGCTCTGTTAAGATGCAAAGAATAAACTTCTAATAAAAAGAAGAGAAAGAGAGAGAGAGAGAGAGGAGAGAGAGAGAGAGAGAGAGAGAGAGAAAGAGAAATGTTTATGTTCCTATGACGCCCAGGCTAACATATTCACCCTTTTATGAAAATAAGAATCAAAAGTAGAGGAAGATCTACATTTGGAATCAGAGGGAAGACCACAAAATAAACATCCCAAACATCCCATGATTCATAGATAGTTACAGCATTCAAATAAAAAAAGGACATTGATATTCAAAAAGGTCAATTACAACCAGATGCTTAACACAATGTCAATATATTTAGGTAACAAACATTTTTAGGTCTGCATGGTTTGATGAAGTTTCTTCCTAGGGAACTCAATGAATCAGACACTCCTTCAGCTAAGTCTTATGCTGGAGAGGGAGTTTCCAAGGGACTGAAGGCAGATGAAACATCTTTGAAAAAGCGAACTCAGATTTATACATGAGTCAGATCAATTTCAATTCTAAGATAAATATGGGAACAAACTATTAAGCGGTTTTATAAACTACTGAGAAGATAATAAGGTGAGAAAACAGCCCAAATTGATTTTTCACCTGTATCTTATCCAATTTACCCATTTCATAAGGACATTCTCATAAGCCAATTAATGAATTGTTGCATAGACCAACTTATTGTGAAATGGATGCCCAAGACAGACTCTGAACAGTTACCAGTGATGTCTCACCCAAACGAAAATAATTTAAGTGGACACGTACAGCAGGTTACCTTCAGTTCACGTCCTTACACTATTTTTAACTGAGATATATAAATATATATGATTGAACAGAGTACACTGAAATACTGCAAGCGACATCAAGAGTGGCTTAAAAGAGAAATCAGTTTCAAAAACCACAAAGTGAAAAATAATTGGCTGACTAACAGTAATGTAAGAAAAGGATATGGGAATTGTAATAGACCATAGACCAAACATGAGTCAGTATGGTGACTGAAGGAAAAATAAAGTGCCATTCTGGAATGCATTAACAGGACTGTTGCATACAAAGTCATGGTTACACCCTGTTATACATAAAGCAGCCACTAGAAAAGCCTCAGCTAGAGTACTCTATTCAGTTTTGGCCACCACAAGACTATAGAGAAGAGACCAGAAAAAAAAATAAGGGCCTTTCAAAAATGCTTGAGGAAAGGTTTGAAAGAAGAAAGCTAAGAAGAAACAAAACAGATGGTTGTGTGACATAATTTTACATACGGGCAGTGATTTTTTCCACTGTGTTAAAATGGACTAACTAGTTACTTGTTTCATGTGCAGGAAAAATGATTTAGGAGACAGAGAAAGGTAAGTGATAAGCAGATTATATAGAGAGCTATCTAAAGCAATGCAGTATCTCTTCTCTTAAGAGTCACTTTAGAGTTTACTTGAGATTCAGCGTGACAGATGAGAGTCGATTTAATCCTGCCTCAGAACAAGGGACTGGATCAAAGTTGCCTTGTTTTCAGTTTGGTATTTCTATGATTTCCACAGCAGAATTCTGTTTATTGCTGTAGTTATGCCAGACTACAAACGAAAGCATCAGGTCTCTGGAGAAGTTTCTTCTTAGCACACTGAACTAGTGAGATACTCTGAAGTCAAAGAATCCTTCAGCTGCTCCTCTCTCCTTCCTTTTGAAATTCAAGATGTGTTGAATTTAATTGAATGTCATTACTATCCAAATGTGGGTTTTGGCCACTTCAATAAACATCAGTCTTGCATTCCAGCAATTTATTCCAACAGTTGATTTTTAATTCTCTGTCAAATTGTCTGCTCTTCAATTTTATTTTCTCTTAATTGGAGAACATGTTAACAGTAACTCCATTTAGAATGTGGTGTTTGTGGGTGGTTTTTTGAGCAAAACAAGAAATGACAAACTAACTTTGGATAGGAAAGGGTCACAAAGGCATACACTGGGTGATTTGTGAAAGATATAAAAAAAGTTCTATCTTTGGTCTGTTCATGAGTCATGAATTCTGTAATCCATAACTTTATCAGAGGTGAGACTACTCAGCAGCTCTAGAAATCATTAGAAGTTTATCAAGCAAGTTTGGGGAAAGAAGTTAAGCTCTCCATTTCTTCAATACTTTGTTTTATTAAGATTTTACTAGCTGAATTTTCTTTTTCAGTTTTTAAGAAGAGAAAAACAGGTTAAGTTGAATGCTTGCAGTATTTACACTTACCATCATTGTAATCTTGTTGATGATATGAAATATGGTATCTTCGGGGATAAGTCCCCCCCTTTCCAAACTTCTCGAATATTGGAATATCATATTCTACTAGAAAATAAAAAGATAAATTTCAAAATTAAAAATACAACAAAAGGCATATTAATCAGTTTGGTATTATAATTTTAAACTTAGAGGAACATATCAGAGGATATGTTTCAAGTTGAAGCCTCAAAGCAGAAAAGACTATCCCCAAACGACTAACAAATCACTAGAACTAAAAGGACATCCAGCCTGAAATTCCAAAGGATTTCAAGAATATAACTCAAGTTGTTTGTAATCTCTTGCTTAAAACAGTATCAGTGGACTGCAGCATGCCTAGTTATTCTGTTTATTTTTTCTAGAGAAATTCTGGGAAACTATAGTTCAGCTGGAAAAGCAGCAGAAACTACTATAAATAATAAAATTTAAAAATGCATAATACAAAAGTCTGGTAAATGAGTCAACACAGCTTGAATTACTAAAACACACTGAAAAAAACCTTTATAACCTATGAAGTATTCATACTATAAAGGCAAAGTTCCTTCACGAATAAGTAATTGGTTAAAGATAAACACATAAGATGGGAGTAAGTGGTCAACAGTACCACAAGAATCTGGGCTACAAATCACACAGTTTAATTGAGCGTGAATTCTCTGGGCAGAACAATGTGAGGTGACAAAATTATCTGAAGAAACAAAGCCAACAGAAGAATTACAGGAAGCCCTTAAGAGTAACTGGTTGGGTATTAAAATGACAGATGGAATTCAATGTAGACTAAAGGACCGTGAGAGAGATTTCCAGGAAAGCAGCAGCTAAACTCTGTCGGCTGAAAAGCAGACTAAATGCAATAAGTCATTAAGACATACTGAACAAAGTTTTGGTCTATTCCTACCACACAGAAAAAGATTTAGAAGTTCAAAGATGACCAAAGATACAAAATAGTATCCATAAGGAGTGCAGGTCTCTACGGTCTAGAAAAGCAGCAGCTTAAAGGGAGCCATGAGAGGTCTATAAAAATCACAAGGGGCATACTTCTTTATAAAACACAACAAACCACACAACTTCTTTTCTTAAAATTGTTGATGCTGAAAGAGTGTACACAAATTAAAGAGGGAATGTAGAAATTTGTGGAAGAAAAAAAACCATCAAAGTACAAAAGAGTATTTGCAGAATCTTTAAGCCATAGCTGACCGGGAATATATTCTGAGGCAGGAATACTACATACTCATCTATAGAAGCCTGATACTGCTTGTGGTAGGAGAACAGACTGGGCCAGGTGAACATTTTTTCTAACTCTATAAACTTTTTTTTTTTTTGTTATACATCAAATAACGAGAATAGATACTGAATAACAAGTTGCAGGATTAGTATGTATCTCCAGGATTCTTACAAAACACTGTCATACAGCTATGCGAATAAACCTTCGTAACTAACAAAGTGTGTTAAAATATATAACAGACCAAAAAAACACACAAAAACCCACCACCAAGCCCATATAGAAAACATCCTGGATTCACTGGAAGCTAGTTATTGTTTGATAGCAAAATTTTGTATTGAGGCATGTCCATAAATGTTACCTCAAAATACTTTCAAGGTTACCCATTGCACTTGGTATCCTGAACCACGCACAACAATTTGGATTCAAGCCAGAGTATGGTATGAAAACAACATTAGTGCTGATGATTGATTAATTTATAGGCACAGCACATGGTTCTCCTTCAATCTTGTACTTTGCAGAGCTTTCAATTACAGCAGTTAAGAACACTTAAAAGTGTTCCTCCTTTCACAGAGTAGGAAATGAATGCTCCAACATTAAATAAATTAACAAAGGTTATGCACCAATATAGAGATGGACATTACAGTACAGTTTAACTAACTGTTGTGTGCCCCTACCCACCACATCCTTTGTTCTCTTCAGAGGCAGATATGTTACAACCCTGCTGTTTCACACAATAATTAAAAGGAAATGTTTAGAAGATCTTAAATTTCATTGTATATTTTACTGTGAATATTTACATTGGATTTTGTTGCTGTTTTCCATTACCATAACAAGTTTGTGTAACATAATACCTCTTACCGTGAGCTTCCCTTTTGAGTCCTATTACTTGCAAGAGGAAGTATTTTGGAAAGCTATTATTGTCCAGCAATTTTGCCTACCTGAGAATTCCTGATGATTATCTGGATAGCTCTGTGCTCTCGGCATCCGTGATTTGGGATAGTTGTCTCTAGAAGCGTAAAAATATACAGCAGTTAAAAGTTACTGGTTTAGCACTTAATCTTACTGTGTCACAATTCTTTATGACTGATGAAAGCTTATTGCTACGCAAGTCACTGTATCTGCTTACAAAAGTGGAACAGTTAAAAAAATCAAATCAATTAGGTATCAATAATAATCCACTAACAATGGAATTAAGCTTAATGTAGTAAGGGAACAACAGACTGTGTCAATGAGTAATGATATGAGTAAAAATCTGAATTAGCACTAATAAAGCTACAAAGGAGCACTGCTGTTTTAACGTTTTTAAGGCTAAACACAAAGGTTTATAGACTGGCAAAATCCCTTATGCAGCTTACAAAAATCCTTAATGAAATTTAACCAAAGAAATGCAGAAGCTTTTAATGCCTCAAGAATGTTTTCTCTCCATGAAAGCCATAGGATTGCTGTATTAATTTTACTGAGTTACAGAATGATTAATGATTTTTTTGGTTCTTATATGATCGCATTGTTTCTTGCCTACAGTTGGTATGCAACTCCTAGTGACCAAAAGGAATGGATGGGACTGCAGATCAGGGCAACCAAATACAGTATATTTCTGAAAACATACCAAAACAATCTCCTCTTTTTTCTGTTAAGAACTTCTCTAATAGGTAACAGAAGCTGAATGGTGACACAAAACGTACACCTCTGCACGAAACATTTGAAAGTGGGGTGAAAAAATAAATAAAAAAGGAAAACAGACTAAGCAGAGATGACAAAACTAGTAAATAAAAAGCAACAAAAAAGTTTCGAAGCAGAAAGAGTCAAATTAAGATTGCCTTGTTTCCCCTTCTTCCACTTGTCCCTACCCCATAAAAAAGCTAAAAATTTGTTGAACTTCTATTCTATTTAGCTACTTTAAACTTTGTATGTATTTAGCCACATTTCATGTCTATTGTTTTGTTTGTGACACGAAGAAATATTATTTAATTCAAAAAGTTATTTGTAAGACCAAATGCATTTCTGTCCTCAAATCATTCTCAAATGAAAAGGTACCGTGGAATACTATAGCTCTAATTGACTGCCATAAGCAATGATACCCGACTTCTTACCTCTCTATTAATGAAAGCATTTAATTAGCAGTATTCCTAATGTAGTAGTTCCAAATAAACAAGGAGCCAATGTGCACAATTTAAGACCCCACTTTATTCATCTGACCAACCACAAGTCAAACAGAAATGCGTACAGTTTGGGGTACCTGGCAGCTGAGAAACTGTGGGCAGTGATCCTCTCAAAATACATGCATCTCCTGACAGGTCAATAAAAAGAGAGCTCCAGACCCACCACCACACACGCTGCTTCTCACTAACTGACAGGTTTAAACAAAGAAAAATAAGTGGAAAGTCTGCAATGGGAAGAAGTGACAGACTGGACAGTAACTGCAAGGAAAACGAGGGGATTGACTGTTTAAGTCTTAAATCAATTCTACCTCCTTTCCTGAATTGGGTACCCTCACCCTTGGAAAAAGGGGAAGTTCACATCACATAGCAGTACCTAAGAAGTGTAAATTTGATGGGGATGCTCAATGCCGAGGAATACACTTTATATATGCAAGAGTGGCAAAATGTAGTTTAAATGTTTAGTCTATTTTTGTAGTATCCAAAATCTAAATTTAGGTTTCAAATGCAAATTTAAAAAGGAAAAGAGAGCTACTTTTTTCTTCCTGTGCATTAGTAAATAATTATATTTCGATAAGCTTTTATAAGCAATGCAGTCTATTGCTGTAAATTAAGCAGCTGCCCCTCCAATTTTCATGGCCTGTTCTGCATCTTAAAGGTCTTGGATAGAGAGAAATTTCTAGAAGTTCAGTAATAGCTGTTGCTGGAGAGTTTTTATATGTTACAACTGATACATTAAGCAATCTAACAAAGATAAATAATGAATGCAAGTAATTCTTACCCATCTAAAGGGCTGTCAAGTGAGGGACAGCTTCCTGAGCCAGAATTTTCAGGACTGCTCAAAGACAGTGGATCCAGCATCTATTAAAAATACAAACAGGTGTCAGAGCAACAAGTTAAAGTTTTTGTTTTTTAAAATACTTGAAGCTTCTGGCTTTTCAACTCCTAATAAATAAGTTTATGAATGTGTATGTGTATATATATACACATATATATATATATATATATAAATAATTACCAGAGAAAAAGTTGGCTGCCATAGTTGAACCTGCAATACGTATTTTTTCCCTGAAAGGATTCCATCATTTTCCTCTCATACGAGTAGAATAAAGTTAAAAGTATTTAATCCTCAACAATGGTCCACACGCACCTAGTTGTACTGCTACACTCTTCCTGCATGCACCGTTGACTATTAATATTATAGCGATACCTGCATGAAATTGTCTCAACAGAATAAGGTCTCCAAAGAGAGAAAAAGGTTAGAGAATTTAAAAAAAAAGTGGATTTTGTTGCCATCAAGGAAAAAAAATCATATATGACACTGATTGTGATGAATGCAATTTGTACAATCTCTGAAGTGATTTAAATTTCACCAACTAGAATTCACACAAAATTGCAGAAATAAAATACTGTAAAAAGCTTCTGAACATCTACCTCTGGTTAAGACTCCAAGCAAGTTATGCAGAATTATAAATAGAACTGAACAGTAGACGGAAGGAGAAAGATGGAGGAACACAAATTATAAACCTTCTTCCTTTTCACCCAAACTAAAATACTGTTTCATATAAAATACACTTTCATCTGAAACTCGAGTTTACAAGAAAAAAACACAACGAAACAAACACCAGAAACTGATTGCTTCCTAAAGCACTTCTGACGTACTAGTAATCAGTACTCACAAGTTACATGAAATCTTCCATGCATCAGTGTGAAGAAATCATAAAACTGACTATCTAGGCCAGATCCATCACATAACGAAAATAGATATCAACACTCCCTTGTTGCTCAAATTCTAATCTAGAGAAAAGTAAAAAGGATGCTCTTGACAATCAGCTGTTTCTACCAGCTGATGTTCATTTTAGTTTCTCTCTCACGACCTCCCTTAAGTCTTCAGTGTAAGGACTGGCAAATATTACTTCCTTCTCTTTTGCAGTAAAGCAATCTGAAATTTTTACACATTTATTTTTCAAAAGATGTAGAAACAAAATCTAAATCTTGAATATAATACTAATGTCCATTTTACTAGCTTGCCTCTCAAAAACAATGAGAAGCTCACCTGTTGTCTCAGAATGAGCTCCTTCCTGAAATATAACTTTTTTGGTATGTTACACAACATCTGCAATTTTTTATGATTCAGATGACAGTCTACTGCTGTAAATTAAGCAGTTGCCCCTCTGATTTTTATGGTCTGTGCTGCGTCTTAAAGGTCTTGGGTACGTAACTTTGTAAGCACCCATCAAGGACTTACTAAAGAAATAGTGCCGAGAAAGTGAGTTTGTAGTCTACAAACTCAGACACTTAAAATGAACTCTATATTGGGAAGGATTAAATTCACCATACGTTCAACGATTATATTCCTCTTCTATCATGCTGAGCAGTGAGTGCTGAAAGGGAACTAAAACCCTACCTGCTGCCAGATCTATTACCCCTATAACTTAACACAGTGTATTCCAACTGGCAGACCATGGTCCACTTCTCTCCAACCCACCATCTTTTCCCTAGGGGAAGTGTGGGGTCTGAGCGTGAATAGCAGTGCTGAAATAGCTCATCAGAAGAGCAGGGTAGAGCCCTCCACTCCCAAATTCCCCTCCTGTCGGTGAGGCAGGCTGTGACAGACAGGCAGCCTGGTCAGCACTTGCAAAGGTGATGCAGCAACTTAGGGGTAAGGGAACAAAGAGGGGTTGTGAGGCCCCAACACCTAAATCCGGACCTGGAGGTTGCTCAGGATGAACTAACCTGGCTTCCCATGGAAGTAAAACTCTTTTACTTAAATTCTGCTGACAGCTCACACGGCAGCTCTTACGTAGCAGGTTACATGTTTAACTACTCTGGAGTGAAAGGACATCCTGGGCCTCTGAGCTCATCTACCTGGCCAGTCAATGGCCAAAACTGACTTTGTCCAGGCCAAAAGCAATGTTTTCACTGAATGAACCCAGGCTGGATGTGACCACGTGGCTGCGATAATGAATAGTACCCCAGTTAGGAGATTCAGTCTCTACTCCCGACTCAACCATGAAAATTGTGCAATTCATTGCACAATCTCTTTGCCTCTATTTTTATTCCATCATCTGTCTCTCATTTACTCAGCTCATAAACCACTGCCTCTTGCCATTTGTGAATACCATGCCAACGTCAACAGGAACTTGAAATGATTTGGGTATGAAGTATTATTTTTTCTCTCCTTAAAATAACTTTCTCCACTGCCAGTTCTGTGAACCATTACATTCCTCCATCTTTCCCTGATGTTTTTAAGAGGAATTTTGATATTCAGAGAGCAGGATTTTTATAAATACTAAGTGTGCTGGTAAGCCCACACAAACAACACAGGCGAGTAAGGAGAACAAAATATCACGTATTTGTGATCACCACACAAAAATATAACAACAAAGTATTTCAGAGCTTATTTACACCAGGCCCATCATCGTCCTCCTCCTCCTACCCCAAAACACTATCAGCTGAGTCCAAATAATTCAGACAGACCCAAACTCATCTTTAAAACCTCCTCTGATTACCTCTGGAAGTTGCAAAACTAATCTTACTTACATACCCTTCTTACTAAAGAAAAAGTTTTTGTGCTTTCCAACATGGACATCTCTTGCTGTAATTTGTATCTTTCACTACTTCATCTATCATGAAAATGAAGAATACTATCTTTCTTTTTGTAGCAGCAGATTTAAATAATTGAAGAGACTTACAGAGAAAAAAATAGGTTCTACAAGACTAAATAAGCATAAATATTTTAACCTTCACTTACAGACCATGTTTTCTAGGGCTTTTTTTTCCCTGTTCTAATAATTCCATATCCTTCTTGAAATAGCAGTATTGTAAATCAATCTCACTCACAAAACCTTTAATTTCAATAAATCACATACGTACCTGATCCATGCTTTCTGGAATGAATTCGCCCTCACTGTTGATACTGGTGAATGACCCATTTCGGGCCACCTGGTGCAGCTCATCTGGAATGTATCCTGGGGGAGGTGAACTCCTATCACGAGTATTTGAACCTTTTGAAAGAACAGGGCTGGTAAGAGTCTCTTCATTAATCCCAAATCCAGGGTCTTTATTCACATGCTTCATAAAGACTGAGCCTGCCTGGATCACTTACTGTTTTAGAAACTTTCTAAATGCCTATTCAATACAAGCATTTAAAATCCGTAGGCCAGAATTATGAAAATGTGGAAGCAGGATTGCTTCACCTATATAATTTTTTTTTTCTATTTTACGGGAACAGAAGTAAAATTCGTCCATGTAGCCATCTTCTTTTGAAACAAAACAAAAATTCAAACCCTTCTCACCACTACTTTCCCATGTCAACTAATCCTGTCCACCTCTTGACTGTTTCATTTTTTTGTAGAATATTATATCTGCAAGAACATGAATAATTATATTCTTAATAAATGCATAACAAATTAACTCATCTGAAAAAGCATTAACTTTAGTTTCATAATTAAATTTGGAAGCTAACATCACACCAACGTAAAAACATGAATAGGCAAAAAGGTTATATCAACGCCAAAAAGAAAGAAAAAAGTATCTTGAACAAATGTTCACACATTAAGATTAAAAATATAGGAGTCAAACTGAGCAAGAAAACATGTTCCCATATAAACAAAGATTTGTTCATTAACTCGTTCCTGTATCTGAAAATTAAGGCAAATATTAACATCTTTTCTGTATACCCATCAGTTAACACAAATAATTCTACATAAGTGTATATGCTTATGGATGATTTTTTTTTTTCTGGGGGGGGGGAAGCTTGTGAGGGACAATTTTCTACACTGTACATTAAAAGGTGGCTACCTCTGACTTAAAATTCAAAATTCACTCATCAGAAGACATACTCTATAGTACAGAGTCATCCATAAGTAAGAGAAACAAACAGTCTGTGTTGAGAGCAAGATTTTCATGAAGAGAATATTACAAAAGTTCTTACAATTAAAGCTATTAAAATCCATAGCTTACCTACTACAGGAAGCTGCCTTTTTCTCTCTGTGACACCAAACACCGTATTATCTAAAGCTTCCAGAGAGGGTAAGGGTTCCACATTATTTACACTAGGTGACTGAAAAAGAGTATATATTACAGACTACAATTATTACTTTATTCTCCTGACAGTCAAAAAACATCACAAACTTTTAAAGGCTTTGTCCAAAGTATTCCTTTTTTCAAGGAGTCAAAATGAAATTTGCAAATTTAGATTATTTTTGATATATTTCAGTAGCTCATTCTTAACATTTAAAATAATTTTCCATATGCACTAGTATACAGGATCCTATCAATACCATGGCTGTGATCTGTTAGATAATAGCAAAAATAACTCAATATTTAACCTGCAGCCACTGTTTCCTAAAACACTGCTACTGTTAGCTAAAACAAGCATTCAATGTATCACAAAAGCGCATCACCAGCACATCACTTAAATAATAGTTTCAAATAACTACAGTAGCTTAAAATTCTATGCACTTTTCAAATTTGTATTACATCCTCATCCTTCTAAGGAACACTTTTCAACCACTGTAATGAAGGCATACAAAAAAAGAGGTATCTAGGAAAAAGTTAAAACTGACTCAATACGAAATGCTAATACATGCCTCTTACTTGAACTGAAGAAGTAGTCCTTAATATTTTCAACTGGAAAAATGTCATCATTAAGAAAAAACAAATTATACTTCAATCTGAAAACCGAGGAAAAAGACATTTAGGATGTTAACTCATACCTGTGTATTTCCATGTATTACAAGCAATATTTTGAGACTCTTCATATGAACACTACGGTCAAGCAGTTCAACTGCTTTGTCCAGGTCATCTTGTGTGGTTAATGGTATCACAAGCTACAAAAAGGAAAAAATAATAAATAGGTGTCTTAAACAGGACATGGGAAATAGGTGTCTTAAACAGGACATGGGAAATAGGTGTCTTAAACAGGACATGGGAAATAGGTGTCTTAAACAGGACATGGGAAATAGGTGTCTTAAACAGGACATGGGAAAGAAATTAGTAAGTCGAATACAGGAGAACAGATAAATTGATGTTCTCTTTCTTTTCATTCCAAACAACTTGAAAATAAGATTCACTGACAATATCTTAAGTTACCACCAAAATGCATCAGCGAAAGTCTGAAGCCCAACTTTAACTCCCCCTTTAGAGGCCTTCAGTAGCTACAGCATGTTGGAACAAGTCTTCACCATGTGGAAACAACTATTTCACATATGCACAACATTATTTCCTACAGTTTCAGAGACATATGTGCAGTGTCGATATATTTTCCATTTCCTAAACTAATGCAAGTATGTAAGAAGAATGAGGACATCTTATTTTCTGGACTACAAGGCAGATTTTTCTCTCTCATAATACTACAGCTGTATTTGTTCGAAGTTGTTTCACTTACGTAATGCCTCCAATGAACAACAGAATTTATGACAGAACTGTATCTGGCTACATGGAACAACTGTAGTTTTCACTAGAATCCACCTGGCATACGTGTTTCTTCAGAACAGAAAATAATATGCCATTAAAACCCACTTCAAATGAGTTCCATAGTACTAAAATAGGGCATATGTTTCAGGAGCATACGTTATGACTGTTTGTAATGAAGGAGCAGCAAAATATGGATTTTTTTAAAAAAGCTATTCTACTTGTCAACAGTTTTGGTCAGTGATGCTCCAATACAACAGATAAAATAAAGTCTTTTTATACCCAAAGAAAAGGGAATGAGAAAGGAAGGTCTTGATAACAAACGAGCATACTTTTCATTTTAAGTTGCAGTTTTAATGCTAATGGCAGGTTATTACCATCACACTTCTGAAAGGTGACGTGATGGTTTGCCGACTAACACAGAAGATGACAAGCAGAAAACCTGCTCAAATATCTAAAACCCTGGCAGAGAAGGGAGCTAAAGCATTACAAACACCTGTTTTCTCTGAACTTCTGAATCAACCAACAAACAGCAACTAGTATTGTCTTCCGCAAAGATGCGGCAATTATGCTGTGCATAACCAAGCACGCAAATAATCCTCCAAGCATTTGCTGACTCAAGGCCAAAAACAGAAGTGAGTCCTAAGAACAGATCCTGCACCCAAAAACGTATCTTCCATTAATAATCCCATCTCTACTTCTAAAGGAAACCTGGAAGTAATCCTGATCAGGTGTCACTTAGACCCGTGGCCTGAGAGCATTAGCATCCAGCTACTATTCAGGAAATCTCCGTGAACCAGACACTTTAAGAGGAACAACAGTTACGCTTAGGCCTCCAAACTACACATTATTAAATGCAGCATTGGTGTAATTACCTAATGAGATTAATTCTCAAAACAAAGAAAAAAAACAAAACACCACAGAAAACAACAAAAAAGTACAGCACTGTACAATAAAGTATAGACGTTACTATAGAAGTTTACAAACACAACGAAGCTCAAAGAGGTAAAGATTTTCCTGAATTCATGCAACTGGTCTGTGGCAGAGCAGGAAGAAAACTTGCCCATTCCCAATCAAGTCTGAGATACAGTTCTCCCCATTAAACATCTCATGAACCTCTTGCCTATCTTAAGTTAGACAAGCCTTATATATCTGAGAATGCAAACATTAGAAACCTGAGGTTTTGTCACCGGAGTGGTTCTCATCGCTGTCGAGAGCAAAATTTCAGCCTTAAAATAATCTATGTACAAATCACTGAAAGTTTAGAAAACACAGAATATTACCTCATTATTGCTGTAATGTAAATCCATAGTCTGTCCAAAAGCAACTTTAGCTTTAGCTGCAAGATCTTCAAGTTTGACAGGCCTTGGTAACTGGAGGATTCTGAAACACAATTTAAGTTACAGAATTTTTATCATTTACTTATGAAAATCTGTTACCTCACTACTTAAGAATACTCTTAGAATCAAATTTATTACTAAAAAGACCAAGAGAGGTTCTGCTGTATTCCCTGTTCCCTATATTTAGGAATCATTAAAAAAAGAAAAGCAGTGAAAAAAATAAAAGGGATAATCAAGCATAAAATCAGACTCCATTATTAGTGTTTAACTTGCTTATATACGGCTTCCTTCTTAACTTAATCCTTTGCCTCCAATTCACAGGGAAATTCTTGGAAACATCTACCATTTCATTTTCTTCTTTAGAAAAAGTAGAGTAAAACATCGGACTACCACAGGCTGATGAGCGTAAACAGAAAGAAAGAAATGAGCCCTGCAGTGCCCATTTTTTGGAAATCCAGAAGTTTCTCATCTGAGGAAGGTTACTAGACGTAACCATCCTTAGAATAACAAATTACACATTCAAACTGATGAGTCCATCGTTAACTGTGCAAGTGTACTCCCAATAAGAACACTGCAGCTGTAGGTCAACTGTTCCAATTTTCATTTAATTGGATGCCTCTCCAAAACAAAAAGACCAAAATGGCTATTACTGACCCTTTGCTATAGAAAAGTATTGTATTATTTGGGACAGAACACTGTTAAACAAAAGGAATTTTTTAGAAGTGACTAAGCTAGTCAGGTACATTTAAATTTTAAAAAGAAACCACACAAACTTGATTTAGCAGAAAACTTGGCAAAGGATAACTGTCTCTTTTATCAGTGTTTTAAGTAGTACACTGGTTAGGGAACAATACTTCATACTGAAATGAGGCTACAAGCAAGGTCACTTCCAATTTAAAATTACTATAAAAAAACAACAACCAACAATAAAATCAAATAAACATATCAAGTCTCACTGTAGCTCACAATTTGTTTAGGAGGTCTGGAACTCTGCCTACCACAGCGCATGCTCCTTGGTACAGAGCACCACGTTCACTGCTGAAAGGACTCTGGAATCACTTCTCTTTCCCACTTCCCTTTTTAAAAACTAGCGAGAAAGCCATTGCACAACTTATTTTTCTTGCATCATTTCATTATTTTTTCCTTTAGATCTTCATGTTCAGGCAACAGAAGTATTAGAACTCCTGCTGAGCAATGAGCCTGGCCTGCCCCATACCCTTGGGCAAGCAAATTCAAGTTGCTTTGGACAATCCAAAACAGAGCTAGGCTTATCAGCATAAAAGCTTGGGAAGGTATCTGTCCATGCACTTACTTCATTCTTGTTTTCATAGTGAACTGTTTAACTTGGTCCACTGCAAAATGAATTAAGATAAACTACAAAAATGCACGGCCACGCAGGCTGGCAGTGAGTAAGCAGTTCTTTGTTTTAAATACACACTTCCGTTTATTTCACAAGAAATCCTAAGGTAGAGAAGTCCCCAGTTTTAAAAGGCTTTTAAAAACTTATTTCCTTCAAAGTACTTATAGCACTCAACCGTTACCAAGCCACTGTGATCTGTGATGTTCAGAAAAACAAACAGAAAAAGATATTGAAGGATGTTAACACCTAGCAAATTTACTGTTATTTCCCCTAACTTGTATAAAGGGAGATCACAAGTTGTAATCAGCATGGACACACGCTCATCTGTTGCACATCACTAAGGACTGCCAAGTAGCAGCAGAGGTTTTGTTCTGAAGCAATCTCTGCTTAAGAACTTTACCGTAAATTCTATTGACAAATAGCATAACGAGGATTTTATTTCCCTTTTCATTAAGTATTTTCAAAAACCTTATTTTCTAACTATTTCTCTGTAGGTACGATCCTTTCAGAAAGAGGCAAGACAAAATACAGTTGCCTGCAAACCACTTCTGCACGGAATTGGAGGTAGACTTCTGTGAAATCTTTTGAGCAGCCAGTAGAGCAGTGTTATATAGAGATGCTTCTATGCTTTAAGCATGCACATCATTCACCTACCTCTCATACAAAGAATGAAACTGATTTTAACTGATTATTCAAAAAATACCAGTGAAGACAGTCTAATTATAAATTCTAGTAAATTTTCCTATTACAGTTCTCAGACTGGTTCCTCCAAAACACAAGCCACTATTAAGATTAAAGATCTAGGTTTCTTACTCCAGGTTGCAGAGTAACAATACATTACCATGCATTTATTAATCAGCAAACAAAAAAAAATTTGCTGGTCTACTCATATTTAAGGTCTAAGCTAAGAAATTGCTTTAGGCTACAAACATCTACCTGAAGAGTAAAATCATGAAGGATATTACATGGGACATAGCTACAGTAAGACACTTCTGCATTTATGTATAACCTAATATTTAAACAGATTAATTCTGCATAAATTGTGCTTATATACAAATTAAATTTAAGATCAAGCCAAACATACTCATATCTGAAACACTCTGAACAGTTATTTGAAACTTTGTGACAGGAGCGCAACAAAATCTATGAATAATTAAAAGCCTGTTTCCTGTGTTCCCAGCTTACCTTTTTTCACCTCGATGTTCAAATTTGACTCTAACATCATTCTGTAACAAAAAGGATACAGAAACACCACTGTTAGTTTGTTGCTACTGGCTCTAACAAAGGCCATGAAATTCCACTCAATAATCCTAGACCTCAAGTAAATTTTTTAGAAAGTTCATATTTTTCTGTCCTTTCTGATTTACCAAGCATTTTAACAAGCTACTTCTGCTGAGGTATCAGCAGATAAAATGTGTAAGAAACACACATACAAAAAAGATCCTGAAGTCCAATGAACGATTCTGTAAGTAAACACATCATTTTAAATCAATATATTTTAATATTATAACAGTTTTGTAATTTGAAGTTCAGCATGAAACTGATTACCAAAGAATTCTCTATTGTGAACAGGACCTGCTCGATTGCTATGAGAAATAACAAAAAATAATTAAATCTAATGTTTTAAAATGATCTGGTCACTGCCAATCTTCTATGCCCTGCAATGCATGGGAATAATAAAAAAAAATCTTGCTGCACTGGGACAGAATACAACTATTCTTTCAAACTTTGATTGTAAAATTGGTGAACATTAACTGCTTAGCTGTCTATCCAGTTTGAAGCTGATCAATATCGGTGCTTTCATTCTATACAATGAAGCTTTTTTCTCTCTGTTTAAGAAACATACCTTTTTCATAAGCATTACCATTTAAAACCACATTAAGTTAGAATTCATGTAGTTTCCTAATAATAAAGATACCTGTAAATACCTGCAGTCAAAGAAACAAAATTCTTTTGCAAAATTAAAAAACTTGAGTCAAATTATATTAGCAACTATTGCAGCAAAAGATGACATTCAACCAGAGATTACGTCCAAAAAACAAAATGTTCAATCTTCCAGAAGATTGATATGTGCAGAAGATTCACAGATCTAAACAGAACGTCAAAGATACATTTCTGCCTTACCACTAACATGCTTAAACTCAGAAATGGCTCAACTATTCTTTTATTTCTAAAGATTTTATTCAAATCATTCAGGATCATATCTGTACATTACTTCAATGCCTAAAGTCACAGTTCAGAAGTGACTTACACGATACTAGCAAAACACAACTGTGTTATATACTAAACTTATAGAATGAGAAGGATATAACATAGCAAATTTTTGGATAGTTTATGAGCCAAATATACTCAAATACTTTGATCTTTAACAGGTTAAAACAAGACTGTACAAGCTAATGGTCCTTGTGATATTGGATTGTTGGTAAAGGTCCAATCACGTACAGTTAATCCAATAGGGCTATTACAACAATTTGGGTAAATATCCGTATCCATACAGTGATTCAAGCCTATCAACTCTACTCCAGCTGTGTTGGGCATCTGCAGAAAAAAATAAAGCTGAAAATAACTCACATCTCCAGCATATGAATAAACTAACAAAAAAAATCAGGCCAAAGATGGAATAAAGGAGCTCAAGTATGGTTTCTGCTGCTGTGCTGGTACCTGCGTAGTTGACACGTGTGCAATCTAATATAGGTATAAAATTCATTCTAAAGAAGCATTTTAAATAGAAGATGCACAGCTTGACATTTTAAAATACTCTATATAAATGATATGCCAATCTCTATACAGTGTCAAAACATCTCTGTGATCTTCAGTTTACCAGGATCAGAGTCATGTAAGCATACACTACGATCTGGTCTGAAATCCTACTGCTTCATTTTGCTGCTAATTTAAGAATACGAACAAAGAAAATGGCAGCACATGCGAGAGACTAATAGCTCATTCTGGTATGCTCACTGGCCTGGCAAGAAGAATAATTACAGAAGTCGCAGCAGGCCTTCCGGTTTTCATTACATTAGTAAGGATATTAAAAATTACCTGTTTTTTAGGTGAAGATGACTTTGGTTTTCCTGTTTCTTGCTGGGGCAATACAGGACGACTGGCCTTATGAAGCACAGCCAAATCCTGCATGATTGAATTCAAAGCTTGCTGCTCATCTGCTCAGAAGAAAAAGAGAAGGTTAAGTGTAAACAACAGTTAAACTTGAAGTACATTATTGTCTTATTTCCCAGTTAGGCAAGCATCATTCTAAAACCTAAAAGTCATCTGCAACACGTAATTGCCAAATTTAAAACCATTACTGCCATGCTGTAATCATATATTTTTATCTTATTATTAGCAGTGCTTAAGGAAATAAACAGCTTAATCATTAGCTATACTTAAGTGGCAGGTTTAAGAACTAGGGTCATGCACTCAGGAAGCATCATATCACCAATGCCTGAACACCTCCATTGTTTGAACACCTGCTGATGGCCCCCAGAGTAATTTTTTTCCACTTTTTGCAGGTCTGCAAGGGTAGTTTTGTGGGGGCTTACAGAAGCACAGTGAAGACCAAGATCTTATCACAAGAACCTACAGTTATGCATAAAGAAATCTGCCTAGCAACATGGTAACAAAGTTTAAAAATTGAACAAAAGTCACACTTCATTAGTATTGCAGTGATATTTTGAAGGGCAAATACGAGAAACATCTTCAAAAAAAATTAATACCAGCAGTTATTCCTTTGCAAGCCAGTCTTTTTTCACTTTTCACCTCTGACTGAACAGTGACATACCAGAGCTTCTTTCAATTTTTTTTCAGTTCCTTCTTAAGAAACTCGAATTCATAGGTAGCAGAGGACTACCACTGCAGTCCAGGGAAGTGCTCCAGAGTACACAACTTCTGTCTCGCTTTCTCCCCCTTTTCCCCACATACATACATGCCCCCATGTTTGTGGGCATTTTTTTCCACCACTTTCAAAATTAATTTAGCCACGTGACCTGTAAATGTTAAAATTTCATTGCTCTTGGAATTTCACACTTTAAAGGCATGAGGAAGATTCTTTTTAGGCTGTTCAGTCCGAATGATCCCATCAACTGCTTAATAACAGTAGTATCAGAGTCTCTCTGGAATGGATGGCATTGATAAAGTTATCAGTCCTATGTCTGGCCCACAACAAATTATCAAAGGTTCATATTTAAATGGTTCCAATGGTTCCGTGTAAGCATGTAAAGCTTCAAGGAAGATAATGTTACCCTTGACAATATGTCTTATGAAAGACTATTTATTAGAACTTCAAAGTAGAAGAAATTTCAAGACTAATAAATGGTAATTCCATTCTAGAACTTGAGAATGCCACTCTTTATTTACAGTAGTGCTATTTGCATACCCACCTAATTTACAAAGAGTTAAAAAGAACCAAAAGCGTACGAACACGTTCTCTTAAAACAAAGGAGAAAGAGGTCTTGTTCAGCAGGAAAACGCAACCTTTCACCTCATTTCACACTTAAGGAATGCCTGGTTTACTATTATTTTGGTCTAAGGACAAATTAATTGAGGTTGAACAAACTTAAATTCCACCTAAAAACATTGAATAAAAGAGGTCTATATCTTAATTTACCAACTGTAAACTTACTCTTAAACTGCTAATTTACACTGATTTTCAAATCTCCAGTCCCATGTACTCCTGGCTGCGTGTAGAGTGGGTCCAATCTAAAGCAAGACAGTCACAACGAGAAACAGAAGTACTGAACCACGGGACAATTTAGGGGCAAGAATGCTACGCAGTTTAGATTGCTAAATCCTGAGCATCTTCTGCTAGAACCGTGATGGCCTGAGGCCACAGAGTAGGATCTATTCTAGAGAAGGTTTGCACTGGACTTCTTATGACAGGAAAGCACTTAGGAACTAAAAGCCTGTCCATGCATCACTATGGGAAATTTATTTGATGCTATTATTTTGTATTAATTCCTTGCCACAACAACAATACTACACTCAGCATATATCTAGAATACTCGATAACAGAATTTTTCTACAAAAGTGCTACCCGTATGCACTCATGCTACTTCACAATTAAAAAGGTTTGTTGAAGAATTACTAGCTAGACGCTGCTATTTGTAAAGAAGAGAATTTCTCAAACGTGGACCTAAAACCAGCCAACATGCATTCTGGGTATCCAGCAGTGATGAGATAATTTATTCACACTCCATTCAAATATAACCAAATTACTTGTCAAATCAGTAAATAAACTTGTCAAATCAAGAAACTGAGGGATTTTAGAGTTCTAATTTAATAGATTCCTAACAAATGAGAAAACTGGTCTGAAAATTAGTAACTTTGATCATCAGTCATACTGCCATTATTCATTAACTCTACTAGGATATGCAAATCTATAAAAAAGCAGGTTTTACTAGAAATATTTCATGGCAGAACTGATGACATTCTTGCAGCTGACAGTTATTCCTTTCTTAAACTAACACACATTTCATAACTTGCCACAATTCTATTATTTCGCTGTGTTATAGCCAATTCTAATCCTCGGTAAGAAGAATGTTTTTAGCTGTGGGTTGGAGGAGGTAAAATTCCCAGTGTTCGTAAGGTAGCACATTTCATACAAGGGAAATTAAAGTATTGTGGCAATGCATCTAAAGCTTACTGAATGTGCAGTGTGATTCAATAGTCACCTCTCAAAAAATGTCGAAGAATATCACAAATCTAAATACTACTTTATTACTAAGCATGAGGTTAGCTCAAGCAGCATTAGAATAAAAGATAGACAAAAGCTTCTCACCCTGATTTTTATTTCTTTTATTTTGAGAATGAGCACCAGTAAGTGATGCCCCCCCCCGCCCCCATTACCATTCAGAGCACAGCAGGTATTGCTCAGTACCCTAATGCCATGAATCTCAATTACCCATCGCTGGATGTTTAAGTTAGCACATAGTGAGAGAAAAGCGCTATACTCCAATGGGGAGGAAAAACAAACAACAAAAAAAACAGCCACAGAAGTATTTTGAACACTAGCAAAGCAGCTGAGCACTGCCTTTCACGAAGGCATTCCATTAGTTTACACAGCTAAAGTGCACATTTCCTAAGAATGTATTAAAAAAAAGGCATTATGTGAATGTATTTCCTCTTAAAAAGAAATGAAAAGTCAATTTTTATATAAGCTTCACACAAAACTTACCCATAATGGCAGTGAGCCTGAAAACCTGAACTTCAGGGAAATGGCTGTCTTGTTAGCATTATTTTTTTTCCTAAAATGCAAACCACAAAATACAAAATTACTGAAGTTGTGAAGGCAATATAAGGCCGTAAGATCTTCACTTTTCGTATTTTTCATAATATTCTACACATGAAATATGCATATAAACGATACATAAACTATGTGTGTATATTCAGTACAGAAAAAATGTATTTCTGGATCTCAAAGTAATTTCGGTTAGCTAGACAGGTCTTTCATTTTGAGTTTTTGGCATCATGTCTCTTACATACTCATCTCACGAAAACAGCCTTTTAAAGCATTATTCATTTCACCAGGAAAAACAGAAAACTTCACGTACTTATGGCAGGACCTGCAAAGGTTGTATTTTTCAGAAAGAAATTTGCACGTGAGAGCCATGTAAAGTTTTCCCCTGCATACTGCCTTTTACCTACATAACGGATGACTCACGCACTACTGCCTGTTGAAATAGCTCTGTAATAACCAAGAAGAGACCAGGCTCTCAAGTACTCCCAGGTCTACAGACAGCCTCAAACCTGAAACAGCTTCCAAGTGCTATGGGAAAGAAACTCCCCCCGATGCTTTGGAAAGCATTAAAGCCTGAAAGAGGATGAGAAGCCCATCTGGCCTGGCCTGCCCTCAGTCTCAAGGCAGAAAGCCCAACTTTTACTGATAGCATCGACTCCAGCCTCCTGATGCCACCACCAGCAGGAGAGAGAAGAGTTTTAAAAGCAAACAAAAAACTTCTGTTGCTCCATAACAGAACTGGAAAACTGTGAAGATGCAGAAGAAGTGGACTTGTACTAATCTTCAGAGAGGAAAACAGGGGATGGATTTGCATTTATTAGCTATGATGACTTAGTATAAGGACAGAATCTTTGGGCCTTGCTCTCACAAGGTACCAGGAGATCTGCTTTGCTTACTGAATGGGTTGTATTTACACAGCCTGAAACAATACAACTAACTTTTCCCCCACGTCTGATTTTCATGTCTTTTACATCCCTACGAGTCAAAACAGCAAAAGAGAACGTGTATTCTACGATTTCCTTCACTATGGTTTTTGTACCAGTAGTCATCTTTGGGGATCTGCCAAATATTTATTCACTAGTTATGAGAGCGTTCGTAAAACAGTTTTCAATTCTGTATTTGATCCAACTATCTTAAAATAAGAACTAGTGTCATTTTCATAAACACCTGATTTTTATTACCCATCTAATATATTACACATAAAACTGTGGTTCATGACTTTGGTTGAAGTATTTTTGTAATATTTCCTTGCAAGCATTTCAAAGAAATACAGAAGTTCTCTGAGCATTTTAAATCTTCTGCCACACTAAGAAAAAAAAAAGAATTGGTTCTACCTCCAAGGAAAAATACCTAAGACGTTCTTCCTCAATCTAGCTAAAATAACCAAACTTGGAGGCTCAAGGTATTTGAGTTATAAGGCTTACACACAGCAAGCAAACTGAAAATGGAAAGAGATTTTATGAAACATCTTCAAGTTCCTCCAGCTATAAGAACTCATTCTTTGCTATTACTCTGGGGCCTCTCCTTAGATGCACATAAGCCAGTGAGTGAGCATCCATTTCTTTTCCCATAGGAGAAAAAACACACAAAAACGCTAGAAAAACAACTTCTATAATAATTTATTAAATTCTCACTTTATTGCTCTTAACCAAAATCCTGTTCCAACATAATGTATAATTAATCACCAACTGAATGTATTAACATTTTTGTTAGCAACTGTCACTTCAAAAATAAGCTAATAATATTGAAATCTGAATTAAACAGGTGGCCCAGATCTCAGGCAGGAATAAGACACCAAATCCTAATCCATGGGTACAGAGCAGCATTAGACAGACGGAGAAAAACACACGTGGAGCAGACGACAGGCCAGAACAAAAAGGAAGCATGAACAGGGAAAACTGGAACTCAGAGAAAGATCCCAGGGAAGCAAAAGCAGCAAAACACGAGAGCAGATGCAAAGGCAGAATAAGATTTCGTCAAGGTCTTGTAGAAAAACACCAGCAGCTTGAATTTGAATGTAATTAACGAAAGGATGGCAGAGAGTGAATTTCAAAAAGGTGATGATGTGATAAGAGAGGCAAACAAAGAAGAATATCCTAGCAACAGCATTTTGGATCTAAGGGTGGAGAGATGCCGATTCATATTCATGATTCACTTCCCATGAGCCACCGTCCACAGAGCCAGGAAGTCTTTCAGGCTCTGGGAAAGCTGCTGAAGGAGGAATATAGCCAGGTGATTCTCAGAAATTGTTTGTAGCTTCCTCGTGGTAAACGACACAAAGCCTGAGGGCAAGTACGTCCTGCAGATGATAATCCAGCTGCCAAAATACTCTGTGCCAATTGTCCATGTGCATGCACTTTTCCTACAATAACTGAACCAGGTTAAGCCACCTCTCCTGTACCGAGAGATAAAAGCACACAAACGTTGGCATATATACTACAGGATCTCTCACTATTTGTTGTTCACATTCAAAAACCTGTAGTCTAAAAAAAAAGAAAGTTTAACCCCACAGAGTGGTGGAAGATAGAAGATGCTATAAGAGATGAGTATTTATTCAGTGAGCTAGAAAGGGTGGTTTAGTTCTGGGGGATATGGAGACAGAAAACGTGCAGAAATGAAATGGTTTGTGCAGCATCCAACTTCATAACAGAAGGACGATTTTTGAAGAGGGAAATTTGCTATAGCTACTATGAGAGCCATAACCTAATCATGTGAGGACAGAAAAGGCGGTACACAAGCAGTCAAGAGAAGTCAGTATATGTGAACTCAGCTTTAGAAAAATTCAGTCCTTTAACATACCGTGATAATCTATATGAAAAGGTGTCCACCAGGAAAGTAGAAAGGGGAGATAAATCCAAATCAAAAGTCAATGACACATTAGTAAATTAAGGTTACAAACAAAGGCAAACAAAACAAGTATTGGACTCAACAGATCAAATTTGGAACATCAGAAACAAGCCTAAATAACAGTAACAAATATTCTACTATGGGATCTTTTAAAACTAAAAGATAGTGGAGGAAAATGAACAGATAAAAGACTGAGCAAAAAAAAGCTACACAGCTGTTGACTTAAGAGAGACAATCCAGACCACCCTGACAATCTAAACCAGCAACCCCACAACCAACTCCCAAGCCCAGGACAGCATTCAGGACTGATCAGCTCTCCTCGACTCAGAGAGCAGAAAACAGAAATTGTATTGCCTTCTATTTTTCCCCTCTCACTGCCTGTATTTCCAGAGACAGCAGCATTCACCAATTCTATCCTGAGCAGCTAAGCTAAAGCCTTCTACCACTGGAACGACCAGCTGAGAGTATCAAGCACAAAACACATGAAATGCTTGTCTGCAGAAAGAGAAGGGTGATTAGACATCTGGTTTATTTCCTGCAAATCTACTTGATTGTCTTTCACAATATTTTAAGTCTTGTTCTGATTCTACGTAGCTTAGTCAGTGCACTTCTAAACTTTGCCCTGAATTTCCCACTCTCTTGTTGTTAAACAAGCTTATTCAGAACCCCAAGTTATTTTAACCCATTGTACAGACCAGTTTTAAACATATATAATACCCCGAGCCAACTACCAGTATAGCACAACGAGCTTCCTGAAACAGTAACACCTAACTCAAAGTTAACAGATGTCTTCTTCAAAATAAAATCATAGCAGGTGGAAAACAAAAACAGATACATGTGTTTTACTGAATTTAGGTGGTGAGATTGCGAGTAGTGATACAAAATAGGAAGAAATAGCGTCCATTTTTGTTCTGGTTTTGAAAAAATCAAGAGGATGTATCCAAACCACAGCACAGTGTTACTGGAATAGAAATTTCGCCACCTACAGCAACTAAGGGACACGATGCACTATTTGTAGTATATTTCAGATAAAACACTTTAAATGAAAGATTCAGGCACTTACAAGAGTCTAACCAAGACCCTTTACAACATTACTGGATCAGCATTCTGGAGCACTCCTGCAAATATTTGGAAATATCTGGAAAATTGTAAATGTCGTATAAATAACCGACAGTAGTCGAGGAAAAGGCCAAAGAGTTGTAGATATTTAGCTCCACATCAATTCAGACTAAAATAATGTAATAATTAGCTTGGCATCTACACTGAATAAAAAGTAATAATGCAGTAAATGCTTTGATTTCAAGGATTGTTATTACTGCCAAGCAAAATACAGCTTCTTGAAATGATTATGGATTAGTTAACAGAACTAACTACAGCAATTAGCCCACTTAGGTTTTTCCAAAATATTTGGCTAAATATCACATGATATTTGAATTATTTGCTTAGAAGTCCAAATTAACTAACAAGAAATTCAGTTGATGGATTACAATAAATTATTTTGAGTTCCATTTTCCCATGTAGCAGAAACTACCAGTAAGTGTGATTCCCAGTGCAACCCCCTGCGGCCTGGCAATGCTCAGGTGGCCACAAACATTGAGATACGCAAGTTGTGGCCTAGGAAAATGATCTGAATCAAATGTTTAAAAACAGTCAGCCCAACAAAATGTATTTAAATACAGTTAAATATTTTATATATATGTAATAATCTGCTGGTTTTTTCATTCAATATTAGTATTTATTGTGTTTAAAATAAAATTATTCAGTAATGTTTTTGCGTTGAATACACTCTGACAAAGATGATCATTGAGGAAATCAGAAACAAAGCTGCAGCTACAAGATCGGACAGTCCACAAGAGAATTCAGAAGAATTATTAAATTATGATGTATAATTACCTAGCACAAGAGTAACACGAAGTTAAGGAGGGATAATGCAGTCCTTGTGTGTATAAAAATGCAATGCATGCAGAAGCCATCTTGCCTCTGTATGCAACCTACAGATTCAGTGTTCAGTGTGGAATATTGGGAAAACTGCAGCCAGCAAGCGTGGGATGGCTGAAGCATCAGTACCTTCGTAGCCATTACAGATGTATCAGGTATCTCTGCAGTGTGCAGACTTGCAATTTCTCTGACAGAAGACTTTTGGCAAGCCAAAGGAAAAGTTAATTTATGTCAAATTTAGCACACAAGACAACACAGACTCAGTTCATCTGTATAGCTATAGGCAAGATTTGGTATTTATTTCCTGAAGAGAATGGTTACTAGCTCTACTCCTTCTGGAGTTCAATTTTCAAAAAGAAGGAAAACCAGACTGGCATAAAATACTGCTGCTAATTATGGATGGTGCCCTCCCAGTTGCAGGGACGATAACAGTTCAAAAAGCAGCGCTGTTGGTTTTAGCACCCTAAACGCAGCTCATCTCTCAAAGCGCCTGGAGAAGCAGACTTCAGAAGGAGCTGAAAGATCCAACAAGCCCAGTGACAAAAGTACAACTTCCACCTCCTCCTCCGACTAAATGCCTGGTGCCTGCAGTTCTATAGGCTGCAATTTGACACATTCATATAACATTTATCAGCTTGACGAACAATGACACTGACTTAAAAAGTTTTAAAAGCTCGAGAAGGCTTTGAGAATGCAAGGGCACAGTTCTTAATGACTGTTCTCATAAAAATGCAAAGTAGTAGATAATTTAGCATAATTTTTCTATAAACTCATCTTCAGCTTTTGAGATCAATATCTCAACACTTACAGCAAGATTCACAAAGAGTAACTGTAGTCTAGGAAAGCTAATCTCCCCGCAGTTCCTTTACAGTTGATATGGGGAGATAAGAATATTTAGAGAGTTTCAAGGCACTCAGATGCAAGTTTCCCTGCTTTGAATGAACCTCTTCTTTCCAAACGGCATCAAGAACCTCCATTGGATACCCCTTCATAAACCCACTCCACTTCAAGTACACAAAAAAGATAAGGCTGTAATTGGCCTCGAACAGAGAAGCGCCTACTTTCCTCAACAGGATCTCTTTCTTCGCCTAATTCAAGATTTACGGAACTTCTCTCTCCAGTTCCTGCGTCTGCTCCTGCAGGTACTCAGTAGCAGCCAAAGCACTCTCTTTGACAGCTAATTTCTCGCTCTAACTGACTTTGCTGATACATCAAGCAAATCTGTCACGATGCTTTCTTAAGAGCTGTTTGCAATTTCAGGAAAAAACTATTACAAAACAAACCTATGCATTTTAATATAAAAGAAGGGTCACAACAGCTGAAACCTGTGGACAGGTGCCACAGTGACACCATGCAAAATATTTCAGTGTTGCCAATTTTGCAGCACAACACACCAGCTGCAATTAATTGACTCTGCTCATGCTCCTATTCATCGCTTGGCTCTACTTTATCTGAGACTAGATTTTCTCACATAAGTATAATAAGAAGGAATAAACACCGTTATGTAGCCCAGTGAACTGCATCACTGCCACCAAATCACTCTAGCACCTGGAAATCTATCACCACCACCGTGGTGGTGGAAAGTCTCAGAGCATCACAACGTGAAGAAGAATACATTTCTCACCACTAACGAAGCTGGAAGTGACACCGATTAATGCTATTCATGCCATAGAAAGGTTTAAGTCTTAACCAGTACATTAAGATAACACAACGACCACAAAGATGCAGAGTAAAATACTTCTGAGATGTAACTTTTTCATAATTAACTGTGTAAAATTAATTGAATTGCCCCATAAAAGGCTTCTCAAAGAAAACAGGTCTGTGAAGTTTTAACCTGTACAATCTCACATGATAAGTATTACAATGAGTGTTATAATTGGATTTAGGCACTTCTGTTTCCTCTCCGAAAACTGTCCGTGGTGCTCTTGGCTCCTAGCACCCGCTGCTGTCACTGGGAGGCCTGCTGCTGCACTTGGCACCAGTGGCACCAATGTTAGGCTTAGTTCAATCTCTGAACTGGCAAGTCAAAATATTTGCCAACAAGGGCTAAGGGTATTACAATCAGAAACGTTACCAGCTGCAATCGTAACTGCATGGCCCCTACCCAAGATCTGACAGCAGGCTAAACATTTTTTTTTTTTTTTTTTTTTAGCATCATAGAGAAATCACAGCAAATACCCTGAAAGAGCACAGGGCATCTCTCTTCCTTATGACAGAATTCAAGACTACCAGATCAGCCAAAGGGCACAGTAACACTGACACTATAAGCTTGCACCCCAGGTACACTTACCAGCGCTACTGGTACTAGCTGTTCCTGCGATCTTCACATCTCTAAGAACAGAAGACTGTGCTACAACCAGTACTACATAAATGAATTTGAAGAGTACTCATTAAGTAGAGAAGTAAGCCTATCAAACAGCAGTTCTAATCTATGAACATTATTCTTTAAGCAAAAATAAAGCACCCAAGAAGAAAAAGCTGGCTTCCAGCAGAAACTGAGTATTGTAAGCACCTCGAGCATGTCAATTAACATGACAGCAGCTACCTACAGCTCATCAGTCAGACTTCACTTGTGAGAGCACAGAGAAAAACACATCCTTAAACTCCAGTAACCAGTTCCATCCTCCTCAGATCACCTGCTCATTCTGTAACCCTGATGGGCTGAAAGACACCTACCTGGGGAAATAAACCGGGGAAACAAACTCACTCTGAATTTCTAAAGCTAGTTATAGTTTCTATCTTTAGGTGCCAAAAAGGAGAAGCTTTAGTTTTCTGCAATATAATTATCGCTTTTGACAGCACCTTCCATTCAAACAGCACCCACTGATTCCAGCTGTGAGATTTAACCATGGTGCAAATCACACCACTATCATTGCAAACCCAGTACCAAGAGAACTGACTGCAGGCTCAGCCGGCCCTTCCTTCCCTTATTGCTATCCCTAATAACGGGAACACAAAAATACAAGAGAATCCCGTAACACACTGACACGGAATATTTGAGTAAGGTGAAACATTCCTGAGCCATACGCATTTCCACCACAGTACAGAAAGAACACTGATGAACCCATCTCAAATTCAAGACTAAAAAATTCGACACAAACGACAAACAGGAGGAGTAAAGTTATCAAGGGAGCCACAGGTCCGGGTAGACTCAGACCTCTCAAACTTGGAACTGTACCAACACGGGGCCCAGTAACACCACTGGAAAGATGGACAAGTCTATACTTAACATACATTAATGGAAACGGAGAGAGGCATTTCTAACACACGTATACATACACAAAATCCACGGACTTTTTTTTAACCACACGCATAATAGGACTGTGCATCATTTTTGTAGTCAGCCTTGTTTAACTGAGCAGCTCTAAGCAGACAAACTTTGAAGTTTTTATCCATATGCAGTAGGCACTGCTTTTACACCGGATGCCCCACACAAGCCAACACATTAAGGCATTGCTAAGCTGTCAAGAGCAGAAGCCCTTCCTCATTTTACACTTGGGTAGCAATATTTAGCTTCCTGTGAACCAAAAAGCCAAAATTCAACGTAATTTCTCACACAAACATTTGAACCAAAATGAAACACGGCAAACCTAACTTTGAACACTCAAGAATCAAATACAAAGGCACGAGGACAACATACCCACGTGACATTTCCTGCCTGCATCTCCCACAGCTCACTGCTTCACGGTGGGTACCAAATCTTTAGTGACATCCACGATGCTACATAATTACACCTGTTCCTCAGCTGATAAAAATGCAGGAGGCTCATAAAGACAGTTGATAAGGTAACTTAAATACAGACTTGAAAGCTGGGAGATTTTACCAGGGAAAGGTTTACTGTGTACATGCCCATAGATAATCACAATTTTAAGTCTACAGGTACATTAAGCTTGCATTTCTATTGAAGGAGCGCTGCTACTTTCCATCTGAGATCCTGTGCCAAGCAGGAGATCCAGAGCAAACAGGTGAGCCAGCTGAAAAGATTTATTTCACATTCTTTAACTGACTGCCAGCCCACCTGACTGATCTCACACATCAACAGCAGTAACACCAGCACAAAGACAGGAGCAACAATTCCTGCTCAAAGCACCCCTTTTGGCCACTGCACAGCTTGGGCTTTAAAAGATCTTTTAAAGGATGGCATGTGTGACGCAGGGATTCCAGGAAATGACAAACACCTCAGCCTGGCCGGCACACAACGAACTCGGATGAATGGGCATACACAGTAGGATGGGGATGAGCAGGTATGGCTGCGACAAGAGGATTTCCTCACTTTCTGATCTCTTGGTGCATCCCAAACGTGGGTAATAGAAAAGCTGAACATATTCCCTAAGAGAGTCTACTTGGACTTCTAATGATGGAAAAAAATCTCAAAAGGCATTTTGCAGTCACAGTATAAGAAAGAGGAAAGACCCCAGCATGAATAGATCGGTTAAAGTACAGAAAACTTACGACAAGCAAAATTTGTGCTTCACAATGGAACGAGGGTACCAACAGGGTCCCCCAAGAGGCTGAGCTGCTCAAGGCATCCTGAATTAGCTGAAAAACAGAGCAAGGTGAAAAGCCTGCCAGCAGCACTGTGCCTGCTGTCAGTGCCCCGTGAAGTACCAGAGGTGGTCCTTGTCACACCGAGCAGGTCACGGCCAGTGCAGGTGAATGAAAGTGATGTGTGTGTAAGCACGTGTGGTGGGGGAGAACCAGTTGAATTTACACAGAACAAAACAACGGGCTCGGCAGCAAACTCTACCTGCACTCAGAAACAAAAATCAACGTTAGGAATTACTATGAAAGAAATGAGTACAAAGCGGATGGCTGTCTGTCCATCCTGAATGTCACTAGCAGCTCTGGGGCATTCAGCTTCTGAAATGGACAAAGCAAAATAGAGCAGGTTCAGAGAAGAGCAAAAAGTACAACCAAAGGCACAGAACGGGTTCTGCAGCAGGGTACAAAGAGACAAGTTAGGACTCTTCAGTTTCAGAGAGACTCAGGTGAGAGGAGGAAGTGATAAATATCTACAAAATCACCTGAGGAACAGAGACTGATCATCATATTAGAGATGGCTTGTTCACTCTCTTCCACAACAAATGCAGCACACCAAAGGAGAACAGCACAAACCAAACTGAAAACAAAAAGAAGGTGGATTTTAACATAACAAGTAGCAGTGTAGCCGCAGAACTTCTTACCCACGGGTATTTGGGTGCAGAAATTTGGATACATGCAGAAAAAGGACTGGCTGCATGAAAAAACAAAGAAGCCTAGATTTAGAACAGCCCTTCACTGAAAATACTAGGGATTGAACGAATACTCAAGCTAAATCTGATATATGCCTGCCTTGTTCTTACTCTTCTCTAAGCATCCGTTCATGCTTACTGCCGGAGGAAGAATACTGGAGTATCTTTTTTCTGCTTTCATTACGGATTAAGATTTTACCACAGACTTGTCAGCCACCGCGCCAGTGACATAAATTCTCCTTTGAAAATCTCATTTGGTATTCATGATAGTGCTAACGTCACAAACACAGAGCCTTAACAGATATTCAAAAAAGAAACTTACTGCAGCAGCTTCGAAAGTCACTCGCTACACTACCTGCCCCTGCCCCAACATACTGGGCTTACTGCACCAGCAGCAGAGGCTGTTTTCAAACTACCACTTTATGTCCATTCTGTTACCATTTAACCTTCCTGGAGAAAACAAAGTAGTGCTCTGGGGTTTTGCCATTCCAATTATTTGGGCTTGCTTTGTTTGTTTTGTTGTTTTAAATCAAAAGCTTCACGCTGGAGTTACAATAATCACGGCACTTCTAAAAACGCACGTAGTCAGCACAGCAAACCAGCACCTAAATATAGGTGGAGCTTTACCGATCATTTTTCAGCAGTTAGATGGTATTGGCCAAAAATGTTCGTGGTGACAGTTCTCACAGTCTGCAATAGAACGTCTTCTGTTCTAAAGATTTTCTTTAGGGATTTAATTACTGCTTAACAGCATTTTCTTTTTTTTTTTTTAAATCTAAACAAGGGACTCATCCAGGTGTTTCAATTTTCAAATCGTTGTTCAAAGGTGACACTACAGTTCCCATTGTGATAGTTTTGGCAATGTAGCATTCAAAGTTGTTGGCATGTACAGGGCTCTCTTGTGTGAGCTACTTTAAAATCCTTTTGAGACCAGGTAAGAGTCAATCACCACTGACTACTGGAACATGCCTTCCTGCAATAAACCAAAGGCCTTCTCTAATGATCACGACTGGCGGCTATTTCATTCTTTTTTCAAAAGTAGCACTGCTGAAAGAATCCTGCAGTTTGTCCCGTCTGTGATCTAGCCTCAAAAGTTATGGATAAAATTATTTCCATAACAAGTGGGATAAACTGGAGTAAAGCCAGGAAGCATGTTGAACACAGCTGTTTGGTAGCCGGCTCTGCAAGTCTTCCAGAAAAGCCCACCTGTATTTCTTCTGCTTTGTCACAGGGCTGTGAAAGGGCAGCAACATCTCCAAGAGAAAGGAGGCTTGCTCAGGTACGGGTACACTGACACAGGTCATCTCACCAACAGGACTACTTCAAAGTCACAACATATGAAAAAGACTGGTTAAGACACATTTTTGCCAATGGAAGCTCCTTCAAACCCCAGAAGAACTTACTCAGTCAGGCTTCCCATTGCAGACAACACGTACACTCAAAAAACACAGGGACTGTGTGTGCTGGGAAACGGAGGAAGAGCAGAAACTGCCCGCTTTCCTGCGAACTGATCCCTGCTTGTGGGGAGTCTGGAAATAGTCCATTATCAGAAAACTAACCTGAAATACAGATTAAATTCCACACACCAAAAGGTTCTATTCTTTTTGTTCAAGGTACCCGATTCAACAAATACTAACACAAGCTCCTGTGTTAACAAACACGGGAGCCAAGAACCTGATGCTGTTGAGAAAAAAAAGACTACAGGCAAAAAAGCAACAAAATTATATGGACACACACACAGAGGAATTACATTTTAATAGGGCTGTCATACATTACTCTGTAAGTTACAGCAGAAGTAAGTTAATTATTCTGTTGTGGTCAGACTTTGGCTGGGGAGCTTTGAAAAATCTGCAGACAAATCAGACAGAGTCCAGCGGGAGTTGATGACAACAAAAACAACAACAAAACCTGAGAGAACATGACCTGTGAAGCAAAGGCCTCTTTGCATAGATTAGTAAAGAGAAGTCAGAAGTAAAAGGAGACAGAGGAACAGTCCTCACATCTACAAACGGTTGGTACAAACAGTACAGAAATCATTATCCGGCATGAGTAATAATAGCGAGACAAGAACTAACTGGCTTAATGAGCACCAAGACAGAGACAGAAGTTAAATATTAAGAAAACCCTACGAACTATAACGACAGCTATGCACTAGCTATAAATAGATCAGCAAAGGTGTGGTATTCCCCTCGTTGGAGGTTTTTAAGAACAGATTAGACAAACGTTCGTCAGACAAAACTTCAATGTATTTGCTTCTGCCTCAGAGCAGGGAGCAACCCCATGAAGTCCCTTCCTTTCTTACACATCTGTCCTTCCTTTATTTATCAAAATGCATTTATCAGCGTTACCGTACCTGAGCTTCAGAATTACAGTCTCTGCAACTTCAGCATGTGAAGCATTTGAATTCTGTAACTGCAAGCACTGCTGTTTTGAACCGTTATTATACTTAGCAGAAAATATTTCGGGAACACAGAAGCAGCATCTTTTACTACGGCAGGTGATCCACAGAAGCAGACAAATAAATGACTGAATGGACATACAGAAAGAGAAGTGAGTGATGAAAGACCAGGAAGTGAGGGAGGTGAGGAAACAGGGACTGAAAACAAAGCTACAGCAAAGAAAAAGCTTCAGCCTAAAGAAATGATTTTGCTCTCAAATGAAAAATTAAGTTACAGATGGCCAGGATAATTTCAAGAATACATAATCATATGAGACATGGAAGTAAATATACGTGAGAGACTTTGCCAACGGACAGGAAAAAGTCAGAGCTCCACCGGCCTGCCTCCATTAGCAATTCTCGACTGGCAGTTCTTAAAGCACACTGCAGACAACCCTGCTTGGGCCTTGCTCAAGGAAGACCAACTTCAAATGATCTCATTAAGCTGGGCCCCAAGCTATGCTGTACGTGCATTTGTGGGTCAAGTGTCTCTGGAGCAGTGGCTTCCACTGATGGGAAGCCGTTGAGCTATTCTAACACAGAACTCCACCTCTCCTCTCCTCACTGGTACCAGAACTGCTGCAGCTGCCCTGAAAATACAGTTAAGGTGAATATAATTCAAACATCCCAGAAAAGAAATGCAAACGTGTATGTTCAGAGTAAGAAATGAGGCTAACACACATCCACATGCTACACCTGTCGGTATTAATGTTACCAAATCAAAATCTCACACTGTGATCCAGAAGTGAGAACCACAGCTAACGCACACTGCAGGCTGAATGCTGTTCTCAGAACCCAATGATATGTTTACAACGTTATTTTGCAACACAAGTGCAACTATAACATGCATGACCTATTTTGACTATTCCTAAACACTACAAAATACCAGAATATTGAAATAGCAAATGCAATATTTGCAGTTCTGGAAAAAAAAAAAAAATGCATTTTTCTTCTCTCCCAAAGAGAAATTAGTGGGGTTAATAGAATGTCACTGAGATCTTTTTAATGCAATACTGTGTCAGCTCTACTTCTGAATCTCAAAAGCTTAACTTTCAGGACAGCAAACCTAATTGTTTGCATGTTAAATAATAAAAATATGCTTATTAACTAGCTACCTTACCTAGGTTCATCACATATATGAAACGAAGTTCTTCAAAAGTAACAAAATGTAATTAATTACATTGGTCACATTTTTATTCTTTTTTCATTTTTCTCCAAGCCCTAATTTATACCTAGGATAATGATAAGAGTAAAAATCTAAAAAGAAATTATTAAAAAAAATCTGTTCTTTACTCCATACCAAGCACATACATCTCGATAGATCAGAACACCTTTGAGCGTGTGCTTGGAGAGAGGGGGAAATCACCCTGTGATCCTCCTGATGTAGCAGTTTATAAGGAAACATAATTGTCAGTTCAGAGACTGCTCCAAAGCCACTAAACAACGCATAGCAAAAATTATCGCTATTTGTTTAACATGAACATGATGAACACGATATTTGTTATTTTTGACTCAGTTTGGTAATATAAAAAGTGAGCCTGCAGTAAAGATAATACAGATGAAAGACAAAGGCTGAAATCTAGGTTGCTAAAGTGCAAAGTTTTTTTTCCAAGAACTACTCCATAAATACTTATTAATAATGACTTTTTTTAAACCCAATTTGTAGCTAAATATTAAGACTGGACTTTAGGAAACTGTACGGAAAAAAACACAAAGTCAAAACTACATCTGTGAATTAAATCTAGAGCATGACTAATTTTCTTGCTTTCTCCAGAATAAAGCTGTATCTTTACGGTTGTAATAAACCCAAAGCCCTCCCCATCTAGCCTCTGGCAGCTGTAATTTCTATGAGTCTGTGCACTGACCAGCTTTCCCAGGAACCACAGCACAGAACCACTGATAGATCCATGACCACATTTGAAAGGTTGTTTTTGCTATAAAGTATCTAGAGTTTAATCAGCACAAAGCAAATAAATATTATATAAGATCTTCCCTACCATGATATTAAACATTACACAACAAAATAGCGCTCTTCTTACACTATGCTAAAAAAAAAAAAATTTAAATGTACCTGTCACAGGTATCTGCCTATTCACACACCCTAGGACAGCTCTCAGGATTCCCAGACACCAAGGCTACCTTAGAAAAAGTTTCCTCTGACAGTTTACAAATCCCAGCAAGCCAAGACAAGCAGTTTGGAAACAGCTGTTTTCTCCACCACAGCCTTCCCTTAGCGTCAGGTAAACCACTGACAGTTCATCAAGGCTGCCTGCCTGCTCATCACGACGAGCCGTGCACAGTTTTTTCTCCAGCAATGAGTCAGTTTGACAAATATTACTTTGCTATTCTCGTTTATCAAATGCAGCGAAACCTTGAAAAACATCAAATTAATTACATACAGCCTCGTTATCTGAATCAATAACCACACTCAGTGGCAATCACGAACGAACACAAAGTGTAGAGAAAACCAGAATTATAATAAGTTTTCACCTTTGAATATTTTTGGAGGAAAGGAGATATTAAGAAAGCCACTGTAGGCATGAAAGGAAGAATCCTCATGCAGTATTGCTGTTATTTTCAAATGACAAGGAAGGGTTTAGCCACAGGATAAGAGAAAAATAAACACAGGGGGATTCTTCTAAGGTTTTGCAACACCACGTAAATACCACCTCATCGCTGCCCACTCCCTTAAAGCCATCCATAAGGGGATGCCAGCTGGAAGCACACTTTCTCGGGCATTCTGCTAATAAGTGCTACGCCACGAGCGAGCCCAGCCGTGCAGAGGAGCCTGGAGATGCCGGCTCCTCGCCACAGCCACGGGAGCACGTTTCGAAGGCCTCTTTACCCACCGCAGCGTGCTGCATTGTTTAACGGAGGCAAATCCGTGACAGCCCAGCCGCATTTGGTGCGGGGAGCGAAGCCCCTCGCTCGGAGGCAGGTGCTGCCCTCCGCCCCCATCCCCTCAGGGGGCCCTGAGGTACAACACAACCGGGGGGGGGGGGGGAGGGGGAGGGGCTCCCGGCTCGTATCGGGCTGCCCCCCCCCCCCCCGCTCCCACAGCCAAACCCCACACCCACAGCAGAACCCCCCCGGGTACCTCAGCGCGCCCCAAAACCCAGAGGGGGAAGAAAACAACCCCACGGCCGATTTACCCCCCCGCCTAATACAACCCCCCCCGCCCCCAGCGCAGCCCCCGGCCCTCTGCAGCCCCCCCCGGCCCCCAAACCCCCCCTCAGCAGCACCGGGGCCGCCTCAGCGCTCCCCCCCCGCCCCAGCCCCAGCCCCAGCCCCAGCCCCGGCCCTCCCCGCCGCGTCCCGCCGGGCCCGACCTGTGTGACGGCGGAGGCCCCCCCTCCGCGCTGCCGCGGCTGGGGAGCGGCCGGGAGCCCCGAGGGGAGCCCCGAGGGCGGCCCTGAGGGGAGCCCGCCCCCCCCGGGCCGCGGGGGGGGGGGAAGCGGCCCCGGGGCCTGCCCGAGCGAGGGCACGGCGAGGAGCGGGGCGGGAGGCGGGGAGGCGGCGAGGAGCGACGAGGGGAGGGGGGGAAGGAGCGGGGAGAGGAGGGGGGGGTAAGGGCCGGGGGGGGGGGGTCGCTGAGGCGGGGGGGGTCCCGGCGGGCGTCAGGCGCCGGCGGCCGCCGCCGCTGCCGAGCCAAGGCCCCGCCTCCCGCCGCCGGGCCCGTGACGTCGCCCCGCCGCCGGGAGCCGGGGGGGGGAGCGTGAGGCGTCACCGCGGCGGCGGCGTCACGGCGCAGGGGGAGGAGGAGGCGCGAAGGGGGAAGCCCGCGGCGGGCGGCGCATGCGCGGGGCGGGGTTACGGTTCCCTCGTCGCAGCCACCCCTGTCGTGAGGGGAGTGCCGGGGTGGGGGCAACGGCCCCGTGTAACGGGGGGGGGGGGGGGGGGGGGGGGTGTATTTGTGAGACACCAAAACGCTGCTCTGCCCCCTCACGCAGCGCCCAACCTGCCCTCAGGCTGCAGAGAAAAAGCTTTTTCCTCGACCCGTCAGGCGCCCGGGGGGGTGTAGGGCACCCTCTGAGGGGATACATTCCACAGAAATATCCAGCAGAATGATAAAAACGAGTATCAACTTAAAAAAATATATATTAAAATTTCAAGAGGGCTGTGCTAAAGAAAGACCAACTGATGAAGCACATCCAAGAAAGGCACAAGGCTCTGAACGGCACTGATTAATAAGAACTCCAAAGCCAACATGAGGCAGACACAGTTGTCTGTCAAAACTAAGACACTTTTAGCCACAGCTGGCAAAATTGTCAGCCATATTTATGGGATGTCTGTCGTGACCCAAAGTCTTTAGCCAGAAAGTTGAAAAGGTGACCTTTTGTGCTAAGTGATAGGGAAAGAGCCAAGAGGAACGCTGAGTGTGTGTGATGCTCCTGCACCATCAAGCAAGATCAATGATCCACAGCTGCTTACACAGCTTTGAAAACACATCCAGTGTTTCCCCTGCCTTAATGTTCCAGTCCATGGCCATTTGTCACTTCTAGCATCTTGCAAAAGAAGGGGTAGTGGAAAGTAGGTTTTGAAGACTGGGTTCCTTCACCACACGACAAGCTAGCCAGGGCTGTGGACAATCATCCTTGTTTGCCCTTTTCCTCTGCCCATGTCCTCAGTATTTCTGCACAAAGCCCTCTTAGCACGGGGCACTCTCGCTGCACTATCAGTGCCACCCAAGAGCGCTTTGCTGAGGACACGTACATCCTCACTGGCATCACCGTTACTGTGGCATAATTCCTAAAATAGAGCATCTTCACTATCAGGAGCAAGATAAACAGCCAAATATCGACTTTGAGATTAAAAATATATATGTGTGTCTATCAACACTAAGGACCAGCACTTAAAACACTGACTCACACTGAGCTCAGCCCAAACCCAGGGGCATGGTTCTGAGATAATGCGTTACGCTACTGAAGCAAAACGGTGCTTATCAGAACAGTGTAACTGCTGATACGGAAAAGAGGGGCATAAAAATAGACGTCAGAAGTTGCAATAAAGCATATTAGTTATTTATGCATTCAGTACAAGCCCTACACAGGCAATGGAAGTTGGGAAGAGTGGGGGGTGAAAATTATAGGGTAAGCACATCTTAGGATAGTCTGCTCAAGTAATTGACTGCAATCAGGCAGTATGGCTCTGCCTTGATTCCAGAATCAATACCTCATTGCAGTAAGAGGTTCTCACCTTCTAGACACATTGCTTGAGTCTACAAGTACCTGTAGTAGTTAACACTAAAGCCACAGCTTTCAAACACTTCAAATGGGAATAAAGCAGCTCCTTCTAGCAGCTAGGCCATTGTCCTCTGTTCCCCCTCCGCGCCAGTCTCTCCATCTCCCCACCATTCCTTCATATAGCTGGCACTGAAACGTTGTTACCATGTTTGGAACTACATCCAGAAAATGATCTAGTTAAAGACATATTAAATTAATTGCTTATTTAACCTAAAGGTGGAATAACTGGCAAACCAACAAGCTGTTGGAAACAGAACAGGTAAGGGAAGTCAAGATGGCTTCTTCTAGGAATGGCACTAATGTGAAGTTTGTGATGCCAGAATGTTATAACATGATCCAGAGTCCTTCCTCACAGGGAGAAGAGCTGACATTCCACTTATAAATTTACATCCAGCTCACATGGACTGAGCAAAAAACATTACTAGTCCAAGCCCTTGTTGGTCCTACATGCCTGCTCTGCTACTCTGCCTTTCCATGACAGAAGGAGGAAGTGTGTGCTTGCATCTCTGTAATTCCAGTTCCTCCAAATACAAATAGGCCATCATTGTCAGGCTGACGCCAAAAGACAAAGAACAAGTACCTTAGGGGAGGACAGTCCTAAACCACTGCTGCAAGATTTATTACACCTTTCCAGCTAGAAGTCTAGACCTATAGATTCAAAGTGAAAAGCAGATTCTTCAGATTTCATAACTGCTAAGCATAGCTTTACAGCAACTCCTTTTCACTGCACCACAGGCGAAAATGTTATTCTACATGAGTATAGCAAAGAGGCCAAACTGACTTTGTTTTAAGAGAGAATACCTTGGGAAGCTTTTATTCCCAACCACTTTAATAGACTTAAGTTAAAATAAAAAGGAATGGTACAGAAAACAGCCTTGTTTGTAATTCCGATTGTTTCAGTCTCAACTCTCTGATGAGAGACTTCTTCCTCTCAACTAGCACTGCATTTCTTACCAAGACTGGAATTTCCCATCACACTTGGTATTTTTCATTTCAGGATGCATTCATGCTGCCCAAGACATGTAAGCTTATCTCCAGAACAAAACAAATAAAAAGCAGTCAGCTATTGACCTGTCCCCAGTACTTGAAACAGAACAAACTATGAGAAAAATACAGTTGTCATTCAGGTATGGAGTTGCTTTTCTAGAAAAAGCACACTATAAATGAAACTGGGCAGCAGTACTGATAGGCTTGTCTGCTCTAACCCCATCATGGAAGTTCATGAAGCAGCTCATATGCCTTCAGGACTCAGTTTATATTCAGTAATTCAGAACACAGACACTGCTGACTTTACTAATACGATTACTCCCCGTATGTCTACATTACCTGGCCATTTAGCACAAGTCAACTATTCAAGATGTCAAGAGATGTAGGAGATGCTGATTAGAGGTATACGAAATTACACGATCTGGCAAATAGCATGCTTTCTTAAACATTGTACAGGATATTCTATACAACTGTTCAGAAGACTAAGACGACAGCCATAAAAGCTTGTAACAGGCAACTCTTGCCTTGTATTTGTTCATCTACATTTTTAAGGCAGACAGCGCATGTTACTGCAGAGTGATACTGCACAGACTATATTCTGTTTAGCAAACAACAGTGACTTATTACCCTTTAGAGAATGAGGATTTTTTTTCCTTTTTTACAACTCAGACTTCATTTTACAGTAAATAAATGCCGTTAATATCAATATTCTGCTTAAGGGTGTCTGAAAACATAAGACACGTACAGTTTATAAAAATTCCCCTTCGTGGAACTACACTGGTTTCATAAATGTAAAGTTCTACAACGCATATTCAGGTGTAATACCAGACAGTGCAGCAAGGTAGAAGTTGAAAAGCATCAATTAATCGGTCAAATGAATATATGAGAAAGGGGAGGCAGCACAGGTGAAGGTTTAGCCAGAGGTAAATGTTAAAGCAACTGAGGAGATTTTAACAGAATGGTAAAAGTAACCGTCATTCTAACATTCTTTTCCCTGCTCATTTGCACTGTGCAGTATACGTTTAAGTGTCAGCATTTGGTCCATCAGTCTCCTTGATTCCTCCTGAGGTTCCTCACAGTCCTTTTGTCATATTCACTTCCCACGTAAAATCAGAAGTCTTCTCTGAACTTCAGACGCCCAAATCTTATACAGGTCAAGGATGTTTTTATTATCACATGCTTTTTTCCCTCCCTTAAAAAAAAAAAAAAAAAGAAAGAAAAAAATCCACCGCAACTGTGAATGCCCTTTGATCAAGAGCTGTTATCACAATGGCATAGGAAGAGCTTTGCTTCAGCTGATATTATCTGTATGAACAGCAGAAACCTGAAACATTCATGCTGGCAGCTGACACAACACCAGGTTTCTGTACGGTGCTGTAAAATTTTTTAAATGGCTTTAATCGGCATAAAAAGGGACAAAGGAGCCAAGGACCAAAATAAATCCTCCATTCTGAGAATTAAGCATTTACTCTTCTCACTGGTGCAAGAAGTAGGGGGAAAGAAGCTGTGACCACTGCAAAACTATTACAGCACGGCAGTTACTATTGTAATATCCAATATAACGTGATGTGTTTTAATAATGTTCACAGTAAACCTCAACACACAGAGGGCAGTAGTATTATTACTTAAAAAACAAAACAAAACAAAAAAAAACCTACACAGCAGAGAGCACTTGAGCATTCTGTTTTCCCTTCACCTTTCAAGGATGTATCTTCTGTATTCCTACATTGTACTAACCCTTAGATTATCGTGAGTATCCTTTCCTACTGCAGTAAGCCTCAGTGCATTATGGCTCCACACGTTGGCTGTTTCAGCTTCTTGTCAGGGAAGAAAAGCACGTGCAGGAATACGTCTCTTCTAAAGAACTTGCTTAGATCTCCTAAAGACATCCATGGCTTTACCTGGAGGTTGAAGAAGGCAAGGTCAAATAAAGTTCCTTGTACTCAGTGCAACCAAAAAGGTTTGTTATAGTTCTTACTTGTGGAGGAGTTTATCGCAGGCTGCACGTCTCTCACACCAGAGAACCCTATCCTTTCTAATATTCCATTTCAGAGGTAAATGATGCATTTCACCATGATTACGTGTAAACTTCCGCTCTTCATGGATATTCATACTTCAAAGTTAAAGAACAAATTTGCAAGTTTAAAATAGTTATTTCCAGTTTTGAGCTCAAATCCTGTAGAGAACATTTCTGGAATATAATAAAAGTAATCGTTTTATCAAAAGACTTCTATTTCATGTCAAATCTACAGTTCACATGTCACAGAAGCTTGCAGTCAAACATTAAATTTAGATTCTCGAAGTCTCAAGCCTGTTTAACTACAATTAATATTCTTTTACAAAAAAGACATTATTTAGTTCATTGAGAAATTATTTCTGTATTCTTAATTTCACTTAAAGGAAGTAGTTAGGCTACTAGAGTTAGCTATCTAAAAGTTATGTTTTATCCAGGAATTCTCTTCTGTGTGCCCTGAATTAATATCTGCAATCATCAAAAGATAACTTCCACATAAGGTTTGAAAAAAGCTGATTCTATCTCTGTACAAGATTCTCACAGACACAAATAATTACTCAGCTACTAAGAAAATATAATAAATCAGATGGAAATTAAGTCTAATGAATGCATTTTGGTTTTCTGCTCAAGCCCCATGTACCCCTTCCTGCCGCCCCCCCCCCAAAAAAAAATTGGAATTAAAGATGTCATGAAAAAACACTTATACCTAAATAAATTCAAATATTTTAATTAAATACAGAGAAAGTCAGGCACCTTTGAAGAGAACAAACAGCTGGCAAAGGGACTGAATTTGGGGACCAAATTCGGGGACCGTGGAACAATTCACATTATGTAGATCATACATCATACATTCATTATCATGAAATGATAGCGTGCCCTGGCAGCCGGGAGGGCCAACCGTACCCCAGGGTGCATCAAGCACGGCATCGCTAGTCGGTCGAGGGAAGTGATTGTCCCGCTCTACTCTGCGCTGGTGCGGCCTCACCTCGAGTACTGTGTGCGGTTGTGGGCACCACAGCACAAAAAGGATGTAAAACTGTTGGAGAGTGCCTAGAGGGCTACTAAGATGGTGAAGGGCCTAGAGGGGAAGACGTACGAGGAGCGGCTGAGGTCACTGGGCCTGTTCAGCCTGGAAAAAAGGAGGCTGAGGGGAGACCTCACCGCGGTCTACAGCTTCCTCACGAGGGGGAGTGGACGGGAAGGCACTGATCTATTCTCTTTAGTCACCAGTGATAGGACCCGCGGGAATGGTGTCAAGCTGAGGCAAGGGAGGTTTAAGCTAGACATCAGGAAGAGGTTCTTCACCGAGAGGGTGGTCACACACTGGAACAGGCTCTCCAGGGAAGCAGTCACTGAGCCAGTCAAGCTGAGATGACAGCTTGAGATGCCAACTGTGGCTTGGATATTCTGTGCACTATAGAACTTCTTCCCCAGTAGATGCCTTGTTTAGGAATTACAAATTCTTGTTAACTGTAAATAGTCAAACCAAAGTTCTGGGACAGAATTCTGGGACTGTAGTGGGTTTACGTGGCAAGGTTTTGGTAGCAGGGGGCCATAGGGGTGGCTTCTGTGAGAAGAATCTAGAAGCTGCCCCATGTTAGGTAAGGGCCCCACTGCTGACCAGAGCTGAGCCAATAAGTGATGTTGCTTTGCACCTCTGTGAGACCATATTTAAGACAGGGGGAAAAAAAAAACGCTGCACCACACAGAGCAGCTGGGAGAGCGAGAGGAGTGAGGAACAGCCTTGCAGGTGCCAAGGTCAGTGAAGAAGGAGGGGGAGAGGTGCTCCAGGTGGCGGAGCAGAAGTCCCCTGCAGCCTGTGGTGAGGACCATGGTGAAGCAGGCTGTCCCCCTGCAGCCCATGGAGTACCACGGTGGAGCAGGGTTCCACGCTGCAGCCTGTGGAGGAGACCATGGTGGAGCAGGTGGACCTGCGCTGATGGAGGCTGTGGCCTGTGGAAGACCCCTGCCGGAGCAGATTCCGGGCCGGACCTGTAGCCTGTGGAGAGGAGCCCACGCAGGAGCAGGTGACCTGGCAGGAGCTGCTGCCCGTGGGGGATCCAGGTTGGAGCAGTTTGCTCCTGAGGGATAGACCCTGTGGTACGGACCCATATCTGGAGCAGTTCTTGAAGAGCTGCTGTCTGTGGGCAGCCCACACTGGATCAGTTCAGCAAGGACTGCATCCCGTGGGAGGGACCCCACAGCACAGGGGATGACAGTGACCGAGAAGAAGCGCTATAGACTGACCATAACCCCCGTTTCCCTGCATTGCTCAGCGGGAGGAGGTGGAAGAGGGCAGATGGGGGGAAGGTGCTTTTGGTTTCTTTCCTTTGTTTCTTACTTCTCTAGCATGTTAGTAATAGGCAATAAATCTTACTATCTCCCTATGCTGAGTCTGTTTTGCCCGTCACGATAACTGTTGAGTGATCTCCCCGTCCTTATCTCAACTTTTGAACCCTTTGCATCGTATTTTTCTCCCCCTTTCCCTTTGAGGAGGGGGAGTGAGAGAGTGGTTGTGGTGGAGCTTGGCCACCCACCCAAGCAAAACCACCACTGGGACAGAATTCTGGGACAGAATTTGTCCTGACAAATTCCAGTTTTTACCGCAGTCATCACTAATTTGCCATATTTTGGTTAAAGTTACCAGATATGGGAACAGAGTGAATAATTAGGACAAACACAGAAGTCTTACAATATATCACTTGAAGAGGCTGGGTTTTTGTTGTTGTTTTCATTTGTTTTTTAAATGGAAGCATTTAAAATGCTCCATTGAGCACGAAAATCATGCCTGCTTTAGGGACACTGATGAACAAAAGGTGTGTTGTCATAAGAACACAGCATATCAGTAGAGAACACGGTATAGACAGAAGGTGTTTAAACTGATAAATGAAGGATTCCAAGTTTTTCTTTCAACAGTGTAGCCATATTGCAAAAAGCACTGCAATATACACCACAGCTTGTGCTTCAAGACTTTGCTGTTAAATTATTGAATCAATATTGTTTTCCATCACTGTATTTTAAAGTTTAAGTTTATTACTTGATTATTCTATTATCAAACTTCAGTGGCAGCCAGCTCATCTCTTTATGTCATTATATCTGCAAACAACTGGAAACATTCCTGAAATGCCTTATTAGTTTGAAGCTGTAAAAACAGTGTTCTGCTGTTTAACCAACCACCGTTTTATTTTAATTCCCCCCACCTCAGAGAAATAGCTACTCTAATCAATCTTTAAAATCATTGTTGAACACTCAGTGTGTGGTTGAACAGAAAGAGTAAACAGCTAACAGCTACCTCAAGGGTTAGTGGTACAGGTAGCAATAACAAAGATTTAAATCTTCTCCTCCCCGTATTTAGAGTAGAAAGATTCTACAACATGCCCTCTCTACCCCTTCACTTGAAACTAAATATTTTTTTAATCACTTCTGAGATCCTTCATAACTTAATGCCAGTGCAAATGAAGAATTTGTCTTTTACATCTTCCCTTCCCAGGGGGCAGTGAGTGTTGTCAGAGAAGATGATGTACTATGTACAGTTTCTCAAGTTTTAAACGCAAGCCAATGAAAGTCAAGGCACTCGATGTAGTTACATAGGTGCAAAAACTTCAGATTACTGACAGTTGTAAGACCAAGTCACAAAGCAGGATTACCAGGAACTGTGCAACTGGAAATAAGGTGAAATCTCATTTTACCACAGCTTTGGCTTGAACTCGCCAGAAAGAAGCTTCTTAAGCATTTCAGAATTTCTTCCTTCTGGTGGGGAAGGCCATCTGTCATGATCTGAGGAAAACAAAACAATGGACTTAGTTGATGGAGGAAGTGGGCATTTTATTTTTGTGTGCTCCCATTGCCCAACTTCAGTCACTTGAAGGGCATTATTTTTAGCCCATTTCTTACCTGGTATTTCTATGGTATTGAGATATAAACTTTGGCCACCACCTACAACCACGGTTATCCCAGTTATGTAAGAAGCAGCTGGAGACAGCAGAAAACACACTACAGGAGAGATCTAATAAAAAGAGTGACAATTTTAATCTTTCTTAAACTTCTGCCAATTGCTTGTGTCCAAGATGCTTCTGAAAACTGACACAGGCAAGACACAGCTATGTTTTCTTCCCAGTAATGAAAGCCACAACAATATTAAAACCACATTTCCAGCCACAAACATCAGGAACATAACAGTTCAACAATTGTAAGCTTTCTAGTACTTTTAAGATACACTTTTTTTCCCATATTCACCTTCATTCTTTTGGTCTTCTCTGCTAGAAGTCAACCTTTCCAGGAACCAATGCCAGATATGAAATATTTTAGCTGTAAGAGGCATCTAAATTAAATTTTGGTGTAACAGTGACTACTGAGTAAGTCTCTTGGATGACACTACTACACGCTATTACAAGCTTTTTCCTTTCTTCATACTCTACCACAGTTCAAAATTAAGTCTTTACTGTTCTCCATATAACAAAAAGTGGTGTAAAAACAGAGACACAGAAATAGGAACATCACAAATATTCTGAAATACATTACCTCCTCAGGCACAGCTGATCTCTTGGCAGGAACCTTTGGTATGCTCCTTAACCACATCACTGCACCTTGTTCTCCATAATTGGCAACAGCAGTTTCTGAAAATACTATTCCCTATATTAAAACAAAACAAAGTTAAGTTCTCTTTCATAAGTTCAAGTTGTGATTGTTGGAAAATTTTAAAGTTATTGGGATTTTCTGTGGGACTAACCATCTAAACAGCACCTGAATGCAAGTTTTTAAATTGGATGAAATAGTATAGTTTATAAATGAAAAACATAATTTAACTGATAGCCATATGTCTATTCAAGCAGAATAATTCAGATTATTCCAATTCTTCACTGTCACTCCAATAACTATGAAGAGTATAAAGACTGAAAGACTTTTGAAATAACAAGCATTTCAAATAAGCTTGCAACAGAAAACTACAAAACCCCAAGAACAAGTTCTTAACTTTTATTCATTTATTGGTAATCTGCAAGAATACTAGATTGACTTTACTGTGAATTATGGAAGCAGCCATATTTTGCAGTCACATTTCAGACTCTCTCTACTTAACTGCTACAGAAGAAGTGAAAGGAGATCTTCCTGGCTCTGATGATTACACAGTCCGGCTTAGACTCAAGAGGGAAGATGAAGGCTACAGCAATAGGAACATAAGGCTACATAGATGAGTTCTGACAGAACATCTTGGACTCAAATTTATATAAGATAACAATTTTAAGTCATTCATGAGGAATATTTCTCTTCTAAGATGTGTGAGATGTGAGCAACTGTGGTTTGGCAAAGGTAACAGAAATATATAAAGTATCACTCTAACTAGACCATAGATTTTTGTCACCAGCACAGTAACACAGTTGGAGGAAAAACAAAACAAAACACTGAAGTGTTTGCCTGTCAAAAGTCTCATTTGACACATGCTATAATTAGTATGATTCATTAGGTAATTAGCATGCCTTAAAAATAAACACACAAAATAATGGTGTCCTAATTACTTATTTCCTAAAGACTTGATAAATCAGAAAACAGACAGGAAAAACAAGCCAGTAGACCTTAATATTTAACAAGCCTCCAGATGAATTGGGCCTCACAGAGGCTACCTAAGAGCCGTTACCTGAGAGAACATTACGCGTTTCCCATTAAGCATTCTATGGTACGCCAAAAGAAACCAAACCAGGTGTTTTAGCACAGGATGTCTGTATATCCTGTTACGTTTATTCCACAGACGGTAGGAAGATCTTCCTAGAAAGATCTGACATTTAGTGTACTGTGAAATAAATTCTGAATGTAGAAGTAGTTGGACGAAGTTTACCTTCTTCCTTTTGTTTTCAAGAAAGTAAATGTGCAAAGTAAATTGTCATTAAGAGTGAAAGCTACGCAAATCACAATAGATGTCATCTCAAACTTCAAAGCTAGGGCCTCTACATAACCGCTGTATCTGCAGCACTGTGCACTACAAAAATATATCTGGTCTTTCTATAAGATTATTTAAAACAATTGCTACATGCTACCTACTGCCTTAGAAACACATCGGGCATATTTTAGATGACCTGTGTAGTGGTTTTCTGTCTGCATATACTTGATAAGAGAAAATAAATAAATATCAGAACACACATCTGATTTCTTTAAGAGAAGGTCCACTTCAAACACAGTCTTTTTATGACTAAAACTAACCTAACTTGACATGCAGAAGCCAAAGTAAAAGAAGTTTTGAGAATCTCTGAATGCATCGCATAATAACTTTGGAAATACAGGAGGAAGCCACAATCATACATGAACCTCATACAGAAAAAGTTTTGTGAACTCAGATGTAACATAATCACTACTGAAACACAAAACATTCAGTAATTTTATGTCAGGATTCTGTAAAACAGGTCACCAGCTCCTCACAGGTATCTTTTCATTAAGCTAGAGAGGCAAACAGAGTGTCAGTTCAAAGCAGAAGCAATTTTACCCCACGTCTCTGACTTGTCATCCAAACAATATAAAATGCTCTCAAAGGACCTGAGGAACGTAGATGAGAGAATTAAAAACACATAAATAAAAATCCACAAACAGTTGGAGGCTCTAGCTTTTAAAATCCCTTTCAGTCTGAAAGCTTTAACCATAAATATGCGTGGTGGCTAAGTGTAATCATATCATTTGCGGTTACTTACAGGAGCAACACTGTTGATTCTTACTGCGCTGTGGGCCCATTCTAAAGCTAACGTCTTGGTTAGGTTATTCACTGCAGCTCTTGCAGCTCCTGGGTGCCTATTGAGAAAAGAAAGCAAAAGAAGCATCTCCTCCTTCAGCTAACAGTGCCCAACGTTAATCCCACTAATGTCTCACTCAGGTCAGAGCACTGTCCTATGGCTGGACCAGCCACCGAAGATGCAGAGGGATTTTCTAGTTCATAAACTGTGAAGCTGTGGTCAAGTTTAAATGAGTTCACAGAATCACAGAATCATCTAGGTTGGAAGAGACCTCCAGTTACATAGTTATGCTATAATTTCCTTAAACACGTGTCAATTCAGCAGGAATTTAATTTGAAAGTAGCCTTGCCTATCCATCCACATGTATATACAATTTTATTTGGGAAATTCTGTTCAACTGTTATTCAGAATTAGTTATTTTATTTCTTGGTTCAACTTGCAAATATTCTAACAGTCTATTCTAACAATCACAGTGAGAATTCATCCAGATTTATCAAGAGCAGAGAAACTCTAACAACTGTAGCTTCAGCACCACCCTGTGGATCTCCACATTTATTTTGTATAAGCTAAGCAAGAACAAGCTAATGAAAAAATATCATCCCGTTCCTTGAAAATTTGAGATTTTGAAAACTTTCAACCCTGAATCAGGACAAAGAAAAATAATGTAGCACTTGTTCAAATTATGTATATATTTTTATACTTTCTTCAGTAGAAATTCAAAGTTTAAAAACATAACTTCAGAAAAGAAGCTCAGATTTTTTCTGCTTAGGAAACTCAAAGTACAGCATTTTGACAACTTCAAATTTTACTTTGAAACAACCCATTTTCTGAAAATTATTTTTCTTTCAACAAATTGGAACTTTTTGGCATAAAAGCTTCAACCAGAAGGCTCTGGCTCACATTCATTTTGAAGGTTAAAAAAAAAAAAAAAGAACAAATACGGTAAACATATACCTACAGAGTGGATGCTGTATTTTAATGCAGACAGCTGTGATAATTTTTTGTCAGTATAAAAGAACTGTAAACATTGCATTTTTTATACCTTCTCCCAGTCAAGAAAGTAGCAGAGGAAATAGAACTGCATCACTGACTTTCTCCAAGAAGGATAGCTACAAAGTGGCAGTAAAGAGGAAAACAGGAAAGGTAGGTGCTATGTGGCCTGAAGGACAAAACCAAAACTTGGTAACATGCTAGGTATGTTCCTCTTACTCCCCATCCAACTCCTGTAACTAATTATGCCATCAAAACTTGTGAACTGACAGTAGAAGAAAACAGGTGCCAAGTTCTTGCAAACCCACTAGCAATTTGGAGAGGGAACAAGCAAAGGTTATATTTTAGTGCAACTAGTCCCACCAACATCCCCTTCCCAGTGAAAGCTTTGTTAGCAACTCTTGCTTCATAGTTTCATACAAAGTAGCTGACAGAGACCAGAGATGTCCTTCACTCTTGAGGTCTCTACTGGATTAATAAAAAGACCCTTGCACGTACAGCCAGGTATCACGATTGCTCTCCCTTGACATTAACTAGTGTATTTCTACACTCAGCTGCTGCCCATTACACACCTTTCCAACATAAAGTATTTAGGAGTAATTAATAGTTCTAGGGGAAGAATATAGGAAAATGCAAAAAAAAAAAAATAATATATATATGTATGTATATTACGACATTCCAGGAAACCCAATTGTCACGGCAGCAGTAATGTTGACAATGACTCCTCCATGCTTCTGCATCCAGGCATTGTACACTGTATGAAGGAGGAAGACAACCTATAAATATCAGAGGAAATGCACACAAATGAACTTGCCAGCTGGAAGCCAGATAAGTCCAACTTCAATTATCCTACAGGCTTCCAGTGCAGGTTTAGATAACAACCTCTCCACCTGATCAGTGAGACAGCACGTGCGGTCTTGGCCAGCGTTTGGCGAGAACCTTTTGTGGAAATCAAGATCTTGTGCCTTCCATGTAAATTATTTTCATTTCCACTTTCCTAATGCTATCCGAGAATCACAGATCGTACTTAAAATTTAACTTTAAATTTACACTCCTGACGGGAGTGAAGTCTCCTCCTGTGTTACTAACTATAGTCCACCGAAGTTAAATGGTTTTCCCATATACCTGTAAGTGGTTATCCAAGCCAACTGATGCCCCAAACATGGTCTTAACCTGAAGAATGTTCCTCTACTAAGCGTGTACATGTCTAAGCATATGTTTATTTAAAGGAACAAATATAATGTACAGTTTCATGTAAAGCTCTGGATGACATTTGTGAAAACAATCACTGGATTTTACTTCACAAGCACGTCAAAAAAAAAGGTAGGGAAACTACATTTTTTGTTTGTTTTTTTTACAGCAATAACAGAAGACAAAAACATTCACAATGTTCAGTCCTCACCTGCTTTGCAGCAATAGAAAGTCCCTGTCAGATTTGTTTCTATGACAGCATTCCAGCCTTTTGCGCTGATGGCTTCAGAAGGACTCACGAATTGGCCCCCTCCGTTATTCACCAGAAGTCAATCTTCCCATGCAGACTCAGTGTAGACTTCACCAGAGCTTCTACCTAAAACAATATGTTTTTGAAGTGTGGCAAAGTGCAGATTAAGCTATATACCCAGTTTCCTTTTCATACATTTTCTCTCTCATATCCTTTCCCACACGTAAGGAGGAGGTACCAGACTCAGAAAAGCTCGAAGACTTGGTATGACAGGTTTAGTCAGGATTTAGGATTTTTTGGATTGGTCTTTATCTGTGTTTACTTAGGAAATCTTCCTGGTATACTGCAGGTGCTGCACTGAAAGAAAAAGGGATCTTTGCTGCTGAAGGTTTGTAAAACCAAACACAAAAGCCTTTTATTTAAGACCTACTGACATTTTCTCCAAGTGCAGGGGCATTCACATCAGACGTTGGAAGAATTCCATATAAGATAGCTATGGATTTTCTTTCATCTGACCCATACACCCGAGTGTTTTTGAACAGAAAATGCAAGTAAACATGTGAAACTAACTTTCTAATTCAGAAGTTTTGAATATTCACTAAAGCTCTGACTTATGAGTTAGCAACAGCCAACCAACAGAGCAAGAAACTTAGTTCATTACCAAACAGAACACGAACTCTAGGGAGTGCTGGAAGTGATGTAAGTTGTCTTCTTCAGCAAAAGAAAGGTGAATATGTGACTAAGCAGATACTTTATAAGCAGGATGAATACTTAGGATTAAGAGCACTGTCTGGCACTGTTTACCTTTGGGTACTCTGGGAAGGTATTAATAGCAAATATCAATAGACATTTTATTCACTTACTCAAGGAGCTGTCAGTGCAGAAGAGGGGTGTCTTAATTTCATATGGGAGAAAGATATTTGAGATGCTAAACCTAGCTCTAATAGTGACCTAATCTACACTACAGGCTGTAAATTCAGCCTTCTGCAATGTTTTCTGTTTTGGAAGTACAGCAGCATCCTCACACGCTCACACTAAACATAGGAGAACTCCCAGTGGGGAATGTATTCTAAAGCTTTCAAGGTTTTTGCAGATACCAAAGTAGACGTATTTACAAAATAGTGATCAGACATCTAGAACAGCCACTTAACAATTTAATATTTACCTCAAGAAATAGGACAAGGGTTTCCTGTGTTTGCAATAGCTATCACAACCAGAAACCACAGATCAGTTACTCCTACCCAAGCATATGTAAAGATTTAATCTAGTATCTGTGGTCACAGAAAACAAAGAAAAAAAAAAAACCAACCAACCAACCAAAAAACAGCAACAACAACAACAACAATAATAATAAACAATTCTGTTTTCTGAAAGACAGCAAAGGCTGGCAGGCTCTCCAGTCACTGCTCAGATGGTTCCATCTGAAGCAATCTTCACAACGTTGAAGAGAAAGTATTGCTCGCAGTGCTTCTCCCAATTACAGTAAACATGGTGACAGCAGCCACCAGCATAGTGAGAAAAAGGATCTGGTAGAACACATTTAAATCACAGTGAGAACTAAAGATGATAGCTTTCATTCCAAAGTAATCAAAACCCACACAGAAAGAACTTCATAAAAAAGATACTAGACTCTCCTTGGAAGCAGAGAGGAACTCCAGAAGGTTTAGCTAACAGTTTAGGACATACTTTTGAAAAAAAAATGAAAAGAACAAATTCAGGCACTTCAGACATAAAACACTATGTAATAGCACGCTCTCCCAGATTACTGACACCAAGGGAAAAAGGGCAAATGTCCACATACGTTCGAGGGACCTCTGAGTGGTATTAGAACTCAAGAGGTAAATTGCCTGCTATTTCTAGTCCTCAGCTAGCTCTTCAGTAGGTATTCTTGCACAGTGAAAACAGGCATTTTTGTGTTATTGCTGTGTAATTTTAAAGTAAGACAACAGGAATCTCTTATCCACAACTCCCCACCAAGCTGCACTCTTCCACTACAGGCTTCACACAGGCATTAAGTATTTATATACCAACTGAGTCCGTGCTAAGCCATAATGTTTACTGGAAAAGAAAAGCTACTAGTGAACTCAGACAGAAGGTAAAGTGCTAAATAGTACTGTATTGAGTCCTTCCCAAGGGTTCTTATTTGTCAGGTGTCCAAATGATAGGTTTTAGCCTCAGGGTCTGCTCCAGCAGCAGTTGCAGATGGAGCTTAGTGTGGAAAGGGGAAACTGTGCAGAGAATTTTGAACTGCTGTTTTCAAGAAGTGCAGTGGCCTGTCAGAACTACTAAGTTTTATCTTCCACTTACCTAGTTATGTCTTCTACTTGCCTAGACATGGGTTAAAGAAATATTTGTCCACAGCATGTAGTACAAATGCTTTCAGAAGGAAAAAAAATCCTCAAGTCTTTCTTATGCCCATTGACAAATTTGCTGTAGCTCAACATTTAAGACATGCAAACATATGCTTCCCCTTCCCAATACCCACAGAGATTAAAAAAAAAAAAAAAAAAAGCTCTTTCATAACAGAAAAAGGACAGGGTCTTTCTCCCCTGCTCTGGCCACACTGAGGCACCGGAGTTAATTCATTAGATTCTGGGTTTTTGGAAAAAGTCTTGATTTGAGACGAAACACACATACACGCAGTTGTCTGGCCTGTCTATCAGCAAGAGCTACCTGACCTGCTCTTGTAGTATTCAACACGTTATGGGTGGCAGTGCTGGAAAATATTCAAATAATTAAAATCACTACAGCTGCACAATTGCTAAGAAGAAATATTGATCACTAAATAAGCCCCAAACCACAGGATAAGGGGCAGGTGCACAATCACTGCTTCAGGATAAAGCCACCTGAAGACAGAACACAGAAACCTCACGTGCACCCAAAACTGGCATCCCAAAACTATTTACTCCTCCACATATAAAAAACAAAACAGGTTTGTTATCCTTTACAAAACAGTCAATGGAAAACTAGCCAAAAGAAGCAGCAGACTCTTTTGACTGAAATAAGTCTGGCAGGTTATACCAGTGGCTGAAAATCCTCTACCAAGCAAGATTATTTTTTGCATATTAACTGAAAAGTAAGCTTTGCTAGAAAGATGGAGGGCCTCTGAGGATGAAGATTAAGAGACTTTAAAATGCACATTCATTAAGCTATCCCCAGGATATCTGCCAGCAAGCTTCTCCAGCAATTAATTCAGTGCACCTTCTTAGGGTCCTCCCAAGCCAGAAAGAGCTCTATTGCACTACTTGATGAGAGATGAACCTTCTCATGTTTGAACTTCACAGATCCAAACTACAGCACACAAGAGGAATGAGCTGTGCTGTCTTCAAAGTTACTTTGAGGAGGCAAAAACAAACAAAAAAACAGCAAAAAATCAAAGGGGGATAGGGAGAAAGTATGATGGGACAGAAAAAGGCTCATGGGTTGACATAAGGTTAATTTAATTAAAGGGAAAAGAAAGAGAAAAAATAAAAATAAAAAAAAAAAGCAAAGGCCACATGGAAGCAGAGAGAGAGATAAAACAATTATTCTCTACTTCCCATCAACAAGCGATGTTTGGCCCTGTCCTGGGAAGCAGGGCTGCAATACGCATAGTGGCTGTTTGGGAGGACAGACATCTTCACAACAGGAGCCCCCCCCTTTCTCACCTTTTATTGCTGCATGTGACACCATATGGTATGGAATATCCCTTTGGTTGGTGTAGGTCAGCTGCCCTGGTGGTGTCCCCTGCTCACCTCTCACCCACCTCCAGCCTGCTGGCTTTTGGGGAGCTCTGGAGAGAGTCTTGCTCTCTCCAGAGAGAGCAATGCTGTGCCAGCACTGCTCAGCAACAGACAAAACAGCGGTGCGATAGCGGTGCTGTTCCAGCTATAAGTGCAGAGCACAGCCCTATAGGAGCTCCTGTGGATGTGGTTTATAAGAACTTTCACTAGCAGAAGATACCTGACAGAGGGTTCTGCGATATAGTATGAAAGAGTTCTAAGAAAGTTCTGGTGTATCTGTAAATGATTAGAGCTTAAAACTAAATGGAAGACAACTCCGTGATGAAACTTCCAGATAACAGAAGAGACACCAAGTTTCTCCAAGTGCCAGTGTGGCTAGCTGTACTAGAAGATAATGCCTAAGCATTTCACACAGCACTACAAACAAGGCTTTAACAGCACCTTCAAAATAGGCTTTGAAAACTTTTTAAGTTGCTAAGGCTGTTTTGACAAATCTGTATTTTTTAAATATGAAACAAAGAAGGAATGGCAGTTTGTTTGGTAGAGATTGCCTCATTTTACCATCCCAGTCCTCTACTTCACACAACATTGCAGTCACCACTACCTCACTTTTAAGTTGATGCAAAAATAAGATTCACCTGCAGAAAATTAAGCATGCCAGACTACTCTCTGCAAGCACAGTGACATGAAAGAACACTTTCATGAAAGAACCTCTTTTCTTTCATGTAGCTTTAATCATGTAAGTTGCCCTCTGACATCTGTCATAAACTATTAGATCATGCTGCTGATGCTGGTAAACACAAACCTAAAATCCACTAGTAGGTGAAGCGACATATTGCACAGCCTCAGGGTTCTTCTCCTTTAGGAAAAAAACTCTCAGTATATCAGTATAAATATTTTATATCGTGAGTTGTCCCATGAAGGAAGAATTTTTATTTTTATTTTGTTTATGCTTTTATATTAGGATACTTCCAGAATTTACATAGCTACTGAAGGTCATTAATATTTCTTTAAGTTTTGCTAGATTTTAACAGAGGCTTTGATAGGTTAAGAAAAAAAGTAGAAATTAATTACTGGAATGTTTTATAGCAGTCTTAAGTTATAAGTCCAGTGTCAGGTTGGACTTCAAAATGTTTACACAGAAAAAAATTAGAAGATGAATGCAGACTTAGAATAAAGAACATGGATGGAGTACTTCTGCTCTTCATCTTCCAATTTTTGTGAGAAAAATCTCAACTGTAATAGTAATAAGAATTGAGAGCAAAAGTTTTGCATAGCTCAAATTGTAACCAAAATCTGAAACATGGCTAGGAAAAAAGTGTCTGACAACGCAGGGATCATCTCAATAACTTAACTCGTGTCACCTCACAAGTATTGAGATTCCATGCTCTGACTTCCTGTTTGACGATGCAAGTCTGAAGGTCTCCATCTTCACAAGTAACCACCCCCTTACTGGTGTCGCAAAAATGTGACACAGAACCACATTATGTAGGCTCCAGCTCAGCCCTAGAACATAAAAGCTCCAAAGCCTGCTTCTCTTAGAAATATTTGAAATAAGTAGGTGCAGTCAGAAAAATATTTGCATTTACAAATGCTTTCTTGCTTACGTTACTAACAAATGGTCATTCCCTGGAAATATGCAGCTTTATCTAGATCAATTTAATAGATTTTTACTGCACCTAGAGTACTCCTGAGAGGGCCAGAGATGAATTTGGAGGTCTAAGAATTTATATACATGATATACTTTTGACATGTTAAACCCCAGAACAAGATCACTAGTCGTTACCTCCTCTTCTTTGCGGATATTGCACCGCAAGGGAGTCACTTTGGCAGGACTCACAGAAGAAAATGCATTATTCAGTTCTTCTGCAGTGGCTTTTAATCGGTCAAATTTACGAGAGGCAATAACAACACTGCAACCTGCAGAGACAAAATGAAAAATCCTTCAGCTAGCAGTCGAAACTGCAGTTACCCTGGTTAATAACATCACGGAGACATCTTGTAGGATGTGCATTTCTTTGTCACTGGCTGGAAAATACAACAAAGAAGTTCTAGCAAGAGAGAGAGAAATGACTGATGTCAGGTGCTTCTTAGCAACAAGATCCCACTGTGCCAGGAAAAGAGCAATCAAAAAAAACAACGAAAAGGTTCACTCTCCTTCCTGCAGAAAGGGAGACAGCCTGTGAGTTGCAGAGTCAGCAAAGTAGCTTTCAGACACGACTTTTGCGGCTTCTGCTCGAGGCTGCCTCATTCATCGATTACGTGATTTAAAGATGTTTTAGCTAGTCTTGATTACAAAAAAAATATTTGCTCCTAAAACCACAAAAATAATCTTACTGTAACTCTGGCTGTAATTTTGACTTGCCGTGAGCAAATGTAATACTCTGCTTTTTAACCGTACAGAGCCTGAAAGAAAGGATGATACCGTTGCAAGATTAACTCTTATCTGCAGACAGCAGGAACAGAGGCTTCCCCATGGCACTTGCACATGCTTTATAATCCTAGCTCAGAAAGGAGAGAAAAATACCAGTCAGGAGCTCAAGCCTTCTGCTTGTGTCAGCATTTGAAGGCTGAAGGACTCATTCTACAGAGAGAAGCAATGCAGGTGCCAAATTAACAGTAAGCACTTGCACTGCAGTGTCATCTCCTTCGTCACCAGAGGACTCAGGACAGCTTTAAGTCTTCGGTGATTGCTACTACACAGACTGAAAGAGATCACTGTAGATTAAACCCTAGTACAAATCCACTAGACATGCAATTTCATACTATGCATGAGCAAATTACTAGCTTGCCACTGCCAAGGAGGCAGGGAGGGAGGTCTTGCTCTCACTTCACTCCATCATAATCCTCGTATCCCAACAGAAGCCATCCTTTCCTCACACCAGCTCTGGTGCTCATCTGCTTAAACATAAATTAATTCAACACAGTAAACCAGCCAAAAAAATGTTAACGTTTTGCCAGGTGCCTTTTTTTCTTTTGTTGCTATTTTACTGAGTGGAATTTGGCCTCTCATGTGATCAAACAAACACCAGAATCAACTCAAAATAACTAGTGGGAGTAAAGAGCAGCAAGCTGTTCATTTGGCTCAGGCTCTCTTGTGAAACTATACATCAAATTAAATTAAAAGAAAAAAAAAATGAAAGAAGGTGCCAAACTTATAGTTGCAGCGCTTCCTTCTATATATCCCTAGGAATGAGGTTTCCACCTTTGATCGTTGGCCATCTTAAAATAACACAGGTAAAGATGGTAGTCTCTGAAGTCTCCTAATTTTTTAGATTAAGGACTTGGTCACTTGCACAATAACCTGACTAACCCTACAGTAGAGTTCATAAAATGACACACAATCACCAATTAACACAAAACACCGATTCTCTGTAGCACAGTGTCATTTATCAACTTAAGTGCTTATTAATTCACACACTGAAGAATAAAGTCCAGTAGGAGACTATCTTTGCTAGATATGCTAAATATGAGCAGGGAGATTCTAACTAGTGGGGAAGACCTGGCACCTACAGCACAAACTGATACTGCTTCACTGAAGTCCTTACTTTTCTTCACAAAGAATGACCAGACCGTTTCCTGACAGGGCTGAGGGGAGAAGGGGCAGACACGGTTCCAGACAAATGGTTTAAATCTCTCCAGAAGGCTTTGAAGAAGATTGGTTATAAAAATAAGCAATGTACATTGTGACCAGCATTATCTGTCATTGCTCCTACAAGCATTCTCTGTCCAACCAGCCTCCCCTCCAAAAAAACACAGCCTGAAGTACAAGGTATAAATGGATATAGTTCCCGGTCATCATCTTGTAGGAACAGCCAGCAAGTCTGCAGATGAAGGTTACATTTGAGAGATTTAAGCCACAGATCCTTCTCCATTTTCTCAACGTGCTTACTAGCGATTTGCGGCCTTGTTTTCTATTTATAATGTAATGGAGAGACATTTTTGTTATTAGCATTATTTTTTTCTCAAGCAAAATGCAGACCAAGTTAAGAACAGTTTTAATGTAACTGGGTAACACTGATGAACAGTGTGACGATGATACTTAAAAAAGCACCTTTTTAAGGCACCGGCTAAGTACACCTTAAAAAAAAATGTTTTGCTCTTCAGTAACCCAAAGGCAGCAGAACTAGCCCTTATTTCAGCTCCACAGAACAAGTGGAAAGCTGGACAACAAGGGCCAGGAGAAGAAGAGATGCCTCCCAGCATAAAGTCTTAACAAAGTTCTTTCCTATGCAGTGCTACAGCACAGTGCACATTTAAACAATGCAACGCACCCAACATGGTGGGGCACAACACTTGGCGTTATTTATCCTAATCATGTTTATCTAACATTACCCAAAACCAGTCAGATGCCAATGAACCCTGATATTTATGTTGAAAGCTGCAGAAAAGGTGGTGCAAGGTAGATTACTGAGATGTTTCTACAGAGTCTGCCTTTTCCTCCAGATTTCATCACTTATCTTTAACCGGCATTGAAAGAAACCCTACAAAGTTCATGCTGAAGTACAATACTTTAACTTCAAGACTGCTTTGTCACAAGCACTGACAAAGAGCCATTTCTCCGAGCTTAACATGGGGACAAGTTCAAAAGCCCACTCAGCTTCAGCAGCAGCAAGACATTCAGTTCAACTCAGTTCAACAGCATTAAGAAGAAAACTAACTTCGGAGGGGGCATGAGAGAAGCTATCTGGGCGTAACACATCCTCACTTCGCTGTATTTAAAACGGCACATCGCACCAAGTGTCAGCAGGGCAAAAGAGCCCCACATCGCCCCCTTCTCAGAGCACTAGTCCCGCATGCCCAGCACTGCAGTACCTGTTCCCTTGCTCCCCCTGGGTCCCCATTTCCACCCCTTAAAACCCAGCCGCCCCCTCAAACGCACACCACTCACAGAACCCCACAAACCCACTCAGCGACCGCCACGACCCCCAAAGGCCCCAAGCACCCCTGACCGGCTCCCGCTATCCCTCAAGGTCCCCGTTTCCCTTCACCACCACCACCACCCCGACCCCACTGTCCGTCCACCTCACCCCCTCCCCGCGCCCACCTAAGGACAGCAGGTCGGCGGCGATAGCCTTGCCGATGCCGGTGCCGCCGCCGGTGACGATGGCCACCCGCCCGTTGAAGAGCCCCGCCGCCAGCACGCCCCCCCCGCCGCCATTTTCCCCCCCCTCCCCTTCTCCCGGCCGCCGCCACCGCTCCGCCCCATGCCGCGCCCCGGGACCGGGGCTGAGCGGCGGGGAAGGGCGGCGGGCAGCGGCTCTCCCGGGGCCCCGAGGAGCTCCCCCTGGCCGCACGGAGCGGCAGCGGGGCCCCGCGGGCGGAGCCGGCAGGTAAGGCGGCCGCGGGTTTGCCCGCGGGGAGCTGGGGCGGGTGGCGGAGGGGACACCATTTTCCAGGGGCGCGTCCCTAACAGAGCCATCTTGAGCTGAGGGGCCTCGGAGGTGGATCCGCGCTTGGGATCGCCCTCGGTGAGCTCGGCGGGGGGTGAGGAGTGTGAGCGCCGTGAGGATCTTCCCCAGCATCTCCTCTGTCCTCTGCAATGGAGGCATCCATTCGTGAGCATCTCTCTGCGTCTGGTACTGCCGTTACTGCCTTAGGGGAGATGGCTAAGGGGAGAAGAGTGAGGGGGAAAAAGGATGCGTATCAGCCAAGTGGGAGAATCCCTGTGTCCGTTTTAGCTTTCTCCTTTGTTAGTTGGAGTTAGCTTTGTTAGCTTTCTCCTTTGTTAGTTGGAGTTATTTACTTTTCCCAACGCATGTTCTAAGTTTTAACACTTTGAATCAAAGAAGATTGTAAGATAGCATCCTCATCCTGAAGCTCAGTGTGTGTCAAAGGAAGCTCTGTTCCCTCCCTGTAGTGTGGGGAAGGGGAGGCACGGAGAAGTTCACATGTGTCCAGGCTCATTCAGCAAAGGGGGACAAGGCAGAAACAGACTTCTGTGCGGTGACTTAGACCCGTGAGGCAACCATTAGACAAAGTCGCCTTCCAGATGGATTAATGTCGGCAGAGCGCTTTGATTTTTTAAAGCACTGCGTTACTTACTGGAGGCAAGACGTGAAATGCTGTGGCTGACGCCGCAAGAAATACTTTCCCCACTTTTAATCATCATGAGACTCCACAGATCCCCATGAGTTATCTCTGGCTGCCCTACATATTTTAGGCAGGCTGCATCAGAGAGATCTTTAATTAATCCCAGGGAGAAGCACTCTGCTAGTGAACTAGATCTTCCTATTCTAACCTGCCCACCATCCCGGCTGAGCCACAGGCCGCCCAGGAAAATCGGTCTGGCCTCTCTGTTTGTGTTTTTTGCTTGTTAGATTTCCTGGAGAGCCCTATCAGATGATTTTTTTTCTTCCCTATTGAGATAAGTTTCTTGTTTTCTGCAAGCTTTTGGAATTTCTCAATAGCCATAAATAAGAGGCTTAACACATTCGGTGAGGTTGTGTGAGTGATGGGCGGGAGGATAAAGGGGAAAGGCATAAAGATCGGAGAGTAAGGAGGCAAGGAAAGGAGACATCCATTCCTTGGCCTGAATGGAGGGTAGCCCCTCCTGCTACAAAACCCATCCACAAAGAACTGAGCCGAGATAACCAATTTTCACAGATATTTTCAGCAAGGCAGTGCCTTCTAGTCAGTGTTGTGGGGTTGTCTTTGAAACAAGGATTGAGTGTATCTTTGTGTGAATCGATTTTACTCCTGTGTTTTAGATTCAGAATGATTTAAGCTGAAAAGAAGAAAATCTTATTAACTGAAATCAATTTTAATCTTCTCTTACACTTGTACTTTCTTATTCACAAAGGAATGTTCATTTTCTTTTGTTGGTAGCATTAAAACATGTTGGTCTGTCACTACATGCAACCATAGCAGTAAAGTCAGTAAGCAGAAGGCTATTCCTTTATGTTATTCTATAAATTTAATGTTTGGATATGTATTAGGAAGTAGTATCTGATTAGACAGAAAGTTCTTAATTTTATTATTATTTTTTGCCTTGCAGTATGTGTCAGCTTGCATTTGGATGAAAATAAATCTGCATTTAAAGCCTCAGTCTTCACTTTTATCTTTTTGTTGCTAAAACCTGCTTAATTTTGTTTCCTTGATGTATCTATCACCTAAAAACATTAACCATTCAAAATTCAAAATGACACATTTAGAAAAAAGAATGCATCAGTAGTCGTTTTTTTTTTTTTTTTTTTTTCCCGGTTGTCAGCCCTTCAGAGTTGTGCAATTAGCACTTCATTCTTTAGCATCTACTTTTGTATTTATAGATTGACTAGGAAAAAACTAGCTCTCTGTTTTTTTTTCAGCTCCCAGATTGTGTCTCAGCTTTGAATGAACTAGTTTGATTTGTTGAGATGAATGGGAAACTCTGCATTTTCAGAAAAGGCTACTTTTGTCAAAGACAGATTTTGTGCTTTGCCAGCCTATGGCTTAGCTATTCAGCTGATGACATCTGCCAGTCCAGCTCTCTGCCATGCTTTAGAAGTCCTGGCAGCAATATTTACTGCTTTAATATTCCTTACAGCTTGCTGTCCTTTGGGGAGGGTTGTGCATTCACCCTGTTTATGTCCCCCCATATCTTGTAATCCATGTTGGCAAGGGGGAAAGTCTCAGAGTTGTTAAATACTGAACTAAGGAGAGAGACAGATGGCTCCAAACGGGAGAGAAACCTCTGTGGGATCCAAACGCCAGGAGAGGTGTCCCTGGGACCAGCAGTCCCACAGGGAGGTGAAAGCAGAGGAGATTTAATGAAAAGCATCCTAGTGCTACAAATAAAACCTTAAGGTCAAAGATGATTTATGATGGAGGGTTTCTGCTAGTTAGCCTCGAGGAAAATCAACCTGCAGCTCTGGCTGCTGCTGCTTTCCCAGGCCCCACTCCCATGAATGCTCCAGGTTTATAGCTTTCTTCTCCTGGAATACCAAATTGCACAAAGTATAACAACAATCCCTTTTAATCCCTATGATTATTACTAGAAATATGAGGGTGGAGCCATAACTTAACGAAAAATGGCATGAGCTTCTGTTCCCATACCTCTCTGGACTCTCCCATGGGATTACACCAAAGGCCTCCTCTGCCCTGCCACTTTCACCTCCTGTCTGTGCATTCTCTGCTGTGGCTGGTTTTCCTTTCATCACCTCTGACTGGTACATGAGAGCCTTTCTATTTCATGACTTCTGCCTTCCTGGTCAGCCCCATCTGATGGTCAGGTTCCCTGGCCAATTCATCTCTTCAGGGACTTCCCCACTGGGCAGATCCTTTGCTCGCAGGGATATCTCGAGGTACGTCAGTCTAAGTAGGAGATAATCAGGATTTCACTAGCTTTCATCCTTATCTGTAGGAATTTCATTCCAGTGACTAAAAAAAAAGAGGAGATACTGAAGACAGGCACCATACTCAAAGTAGAGTCTGTAGTTAGAGAAGATGTAGGGTATCGGTATGAGTTTGACACCGGTACACAGGTACATGTTCTAAATAATCACGCACCCCACTGACACTGTATTAATGAGACTGGAGCATTTCCTTGTCTGCAATTGAAAGTGCTGCGTCCTTAATACCCTGGCATCACGGATCTGTATCTGCAGTTTTATCCAATTGAGAGTCCCCTGAGCCAACTAATTCCTGCTGCAAGAGATACTGTCTAAGTATCTTAGATTATATTTACTGTGCAATGCATTAAGCAATCCTGAATCACTCCCGGGGGACCTTCCAGTTCTTGCTCTGTACAGTTTGGCTCTTCAGCAACTCCTGGGCTGCAGCCAGGTGTTAGAGAAAGCTCTGATCTGAAGCCCCTGAATATCTTACCCAAATAAGAACTCCAAGATGTAGTTTTGTGTCAGGATCTTTCAGATACCTTCTTCCCATACTGGATTTAGAATTGACTGCGTTTTCCATTGCGCTGCGTGGCTGCAACTCCTTGCTCTCTAATTGCAGGTTTTGCTCTTTGGGGTCTCCTTGTTTTCTCTGAATGAGGCACTGGCATGCTTGATCTTCTTGCAGCAGAGAGCAGGGCCAGGAGGGAGAGGGGACCAAGACACAGTCAGGGATCTTCTGAGTGGGAAGGGATGGAAAAAGAGCCTGAGGTGCTAACGCAGGATCCTAGTTTTTAGTTATTGTAAAGGTCAGGCGGGAGTCCAACACACATTAAAACATCCTGGCAAGAGTGCTGCATGAGTTCCTAAAGCAGGGAAATGGAGATCTTGTGATTCTTTTACTGAAATAACATTTACTCTTTTACTGAAATAACGTTTACTCTTTTACTGAAATAAAAACAGATGCGATGCCAGGTCCCAGGCTGAGGGCGTTGCTGTGGAGGCAGGATGCTGCGCTCACGTTGGTGTGACCGACTGGGTTCTGCAGCTCCTACGGCACCGTGTAATCCAGCAGGGTCCTGGTAGATGGGCAGGAATTGCAATAGGCACCTGCTGGTTCAAGGTGCGGGATGACCCACTTTGGGCAAATGCAGAAGTGAGGGGTGGAATAGGGGAAAAGAGAGAGAACACATCTTTGCTTTATCATCAGGATTTTTTTCCTAAAAATTTAAGCATTTCTGTTAAGTTTATTCAAGCCTGCTTTGGAATCCACTTGAATTGCTTTGAGGATTTCAAACCATCCTTCAAGTCGTGCTTTGTCTTCATTTCTCATTCTCTTAGCAGTCTGGACAAAGAATGTGGAGACAAGGCAGAGACGGCACTTCAGGCTTTAGCTCTAAATAAAAGGTAGACCAGCAGTGTTTGGGAATTGTGAATAAATTAGTATGCAAAAAATTGATTGAGTAATTTGTTTAGTATAAAATAAAAATGCACAGCTGTTCTTGTGTGCCATTTCTCAGACTTCAGTAATACTGATCTACACAGCACTTATCATTCCCTGACATTTGGAAAAGTTACGGAACAGCAGAGGAAAAAAAAAGATCTGATTCATAAAACAGACATTCTGTGAAATGCCCTTGACTTTTAAAAAAAGTCTTTGAAAATGTCATCGAGAACCAATTTAGTGATACGTTGGAAAGCTCCTCTTCACTACTTTTATTTTTATTTTGGCTGTATCTGTTGAATACCATCAGCAGGCGTTTGGGTGCCTCACACGGAGGACGAAGGACTGCAGGGAGAGCAGTGCTCCTGAGCCACGCAGCTTGGCAGTGGAGCTGGCGAGCCCTCAATCCGAGCCCAAGGCATTCTCTCCGTGCTGAACTGCAGCTTCAGTGCAGGCCGTCCCGTGCTGGCCAGGCTCTTGTCACCACCTGCGTTGGTCCAGAAGCTTCTCGGTAGCCTCAGCGTCGGGCAGCACTAGCACTGCGTGCCGACAGCCCTAAATAAATGACTGCATTTGCCAGTTATAAATCGGGACTGGGCAAAATTGGGTCTGGCTGTGCCTGCCTGCAGACACTGTGTTCTTCCCTTTGCTTTTAGCTTCAGCTTTTGGCATCCCCACATCCTGATGGTCAGGCAAGGGGTGGGGAGCTCCGTTAGCAAACCCATGAAGTTTTTGGTAGAAGGGGTCACCTTCCTGTGGCGCCCTCTCTGCTCTGGTACTCGGTGCTTTTGGCAATCCCGCTTGGGGTCTGCTCCTGCTTGGATGCATACTCAGAGCATGGCCTTTTTTCTTGTCTCTCTCTCTTTCCTCAAGAAATAAAAGTGCTTTGAAGCTTGTGGATTGAACAGGGAGGGAAAGACAGGTGTGATCTATGAGCTTTGTTGCTCGCTTTCTCGTATTTTGCTGGCAGGCCACAGGCAGGTGTTTTTCTTTGTGCTTCTGCTATCATTGCACAGACACTTAAAGCAGCTTGCTATTATGGGCTGCTGCTGTGAGGGGTTTTTTCCCTCCCCTTCCTTGAACATTTCTTCCTCTAGGGGTGGCTGCATGGTGAACTTGATGAGGGAATTAATCTGGCTGAAAGTAACATTTTATTTTCTTTTAAAATGCAAAAGGCTTATTTTCAGTGAGATAAATCCCCCTGTCAAGTTCACCGCAGGCTGCACAGACACTAGCACTGGTAGGGAGGAGCTGTTCCCACCTTGCCTTCTAACAGATCATTCATCACAGCCTGGGTATTTGCTAGATTCACGGAACTGTAATCTAATTTGAGCTGTTTCACTGTGAAATGGAGACAGGTGTTGTTCCCTCTTTCAGCAGGGTGCGGTGAGGATGCATATGTGAAAGATCATGTCAAATCATTGAGGTAAGTCCTACTGTTCGGCCCTCTCCCAGCATAAGGTCTGAATTAAACGTGCTTTCTTATATAGGTCTTGCCACCTATTGTTGTAGGGTCTGGGGCTGTACATCCTGCATTGGACCAATGCATTTCGTCATCACATTGATTGGTGACAGACAGATCTGTCCCAACAGCTGGATGCCTCCGATACCATCTATTTTTCATACGTACAATCTGACAGCAGATAAGCCCTTTAAAAATACTAGGGATTGGAACTAATCCTTTGGCTAACATGCACCTAAGCAACACAGATGCATGCACAAAATCAGAGGCGAGGTTGGGGATTGGGACTGGGGAGGCTGTGGAGTGAATGACGCAGGAGAAGGAGGACCTGTGGCTGGGGAGCTCTCTCTCAAGCTGGATGTCTGGGGTAAATTTTCCCTGATCTCTTCCCCATCCTGTGGTAACTCACCGTTCTTCTAAAGTACCGGTTGTTTTTTGTTCCTGCAGCTAACCCCCGCGTGATGGGAGTGAAGACACAGTGCCAGTTCTTGTTGCTTGCTGTACATGTTATGTGACTATAAAAATAAAAGTTGATGCTCCTCACTGCTTACAGTCTACATTTTTTCCTCTCATGTCTCCTCAGAGCAGTCGTAAAAAGGTTATTTGTGCAGTAGCAGGGATTTGAGATCAAGGATTTTATTAGCTTGCGGGGAGGCACTTCCTTCCTGTCTGCGTTCAAACCGGATAATTTCTCCTCTGTTAGCAGCAGCAGCAGCAATCCCTGAAAGCTGATGGAAAAACTTCCTTTGACCTACATGGTGCAAGACCAAGCTCTTAGGCTCCTGTTTTGTGTGTCAAAGACTAACGCTGTCATGGGAAGCGTAAGCAGCAGTAGCTTTCCTGCATAGTAACAGAAGACTGTGCTTCTAAAAATTCTTCTACAGAGTGTTTTTGCAGAGCTGCCTCCCCAGGGCTTTCCATCTGTGTTCACACAGAGATTAATATCCAATTGTTTGGCTAATAAACTGCTCCCTGCTATCTCTAAAATTTCACCATTTCTTTTCCTTTTCTCACACGGACAGTGATGAGATTCCTATCTCCCTCTGCGCTCCCACGTGGAGACGGTCATCACTCACATCAGCTGCACGGCAATTGTCATGCTTCAGCCCCACAGCAAGGCTTTTAAGGGGTCGAGATCTCAGCGTACGGCTGAAAGAGTTGGTGCTGTGGGTGGCTGTGGTGTGCTGCGGGCCGGCCTCGTACTTACTGGACGTAAAGAAAGGCCAGAGAAAGAACATGCTTTGTGTCCACTACTGTGATTTCTGCAAGAGACTACCAGTTTTTGTTCAAAACTACAGAAAATGTTCTCAACAAAAATGGGCTGGGGTTTGAACCTGTTTGATTCAGCAGCAGCCCTGAGGGATGTGGGGCTGATGGTGGTGTTTCAAGGTGCTGCCTTCAGAGGGTCAGGACCAGGAGAAAAGAGAAAACATCTACTGTGAAAGCTTAAGATCAGGAAGGATCTTTGTGATCTTTTAATACAAGTTAAAGGACTTCCCTACATTAACACCTCTTCTGGTCAAGTACCAGTAACCAAGATACCCAGTCCAGATTTGGAAGTTGCCAGTGACGGTACAATTCTCCGCAGCCCCCAGAGATGTACGTCGAGGGACACCTACACTTTGTTAAAACACCTACCTAACGTCTGCTCTGTATTTTTATGTCCGCTTTTTATCTTGCTCCATCCTCCTCTGCTGGATTAGAGGGATCTTCTTCACCATGTTTTGTTTCTGATGTAGGGATCATACAGATCTGATCAGTATGCAGCATCTTGCCTGACTGGTGAGCACAAGAACTGCACACAGATTTCCAGTAGCAATCATATCTATGCCAAATTGAAAAATAGCATCACGTTGCTCCTCATTGCCTGGCCAAAACTGACGTAGTCCTTTAGGCTTTGACATTACACCAAGAACTGACATTAGGTTATCATCTGCTGTGAGTTAATGAAGGTCACAGCTAGATAAACTTCTAAAAAAAAAAAGAAAGAAAACCCAACCACAAATCTTTGCTTTTAGCTTTGGGTTATTTTTAAATATTACTGGCAAGTTGTCCCCTTTTCAAGGCAGTATGGGCTGAGCCTACAACTACAGCCAGGAATTTTGGAAATCTAATCCCAAATTAACTTCCATGTGTCCAGACTTTTAGTAGGTCATCCCAACAGTGATGCTTTCAGCTTCTCAGTGACTCCGAGTCTTCTTTTTTTACCCCATTTGCAGCAGGGGAATCTTGCTGCTGTCTCAGGGGCTCGCTAGGCTTAATCAGGTGATTTTAGGATTTCGTGGAGTTTTATGGCTGATGCAGTGAAGGGACAGTATTTGCAGTAAATTTAGTATTTTACAGAGCTGTTTTCCAGCATGTCTTTAAATCTAGGCATACGTTTTTTGCATGGCAGGTGTGAGCTCAGATGGCAGTCCAAACAGTCTGTCTCCAGCCATGTTGCAGAGCTGGCCAAAAGATTCCTGTGCCCAGTGATTTAGCAGCAGTCTGACTTCTGGGATGTGCTGAATGATTTTTGAATTCCTTTTCATGTGTCTTCTGCTCACCAGGGAAGATTTATTTTCTGTAATGCAAAAAATAATCTGGATTGTGTTTTTTAAAACCACACAAAGCCAACTGGCCATAGTCTTAAGATTAAAGTGATACAGTTAGCAGTTGTGTGTGTCCGTGCGTGTGTGCGAGGCATAAACAGTTGAACTAAAGTTCTGCAAGAAATTTCAAAACAAAGCAGCAAAACCTTATAACTGTGGGAAGACGGGGACCGTACTACCAAATCTAAAAATGCTCAACATTTTTCACTGTTCAAGTAAAACAATTTCCCCAGCGTTTATTGGGCTATGCGTTATGATAACTACGTTTCTTAGTTTCCTCTTAAGGACATGACTCAGATAATAGGTAGAAATTTAATCATTGGTCACGTGCATTCTTTTACATACGTAAACATTCAACATGCTCTTCAGAGTTGTTAAAATGTTATTTCTTGTACTCAGATGTGTACCTAAATACTTCATGAATATTTGGCAGTTGGGTTTGTAAGTGTTACGAAATCTGAGAACCATTAATCCCGTGTCTTGCAGGTTCAAGGAGCAGGACTTGGCTGCCTTGATGCGTGTTTAATCACGTGGTGTGTACTTAGGCAGCATTCCCATAGATAACTCTGTCACTTGGTATTAGTGGTAGTTTTGCTTGAATGAGCAGAAACCGAGCCCTTATATCTGTTAAAAATATTTATGAAAATTTGTTGTTTTTTCCCTGCACAGTAAGAAGGCTTTGCTGTGGTTTCAAAATCCCTCCCCAGTGAAGTCATCTTAATAGCAATTTTCCTTTAAATCTTCTGTATACGTTATATTTTAAGGTCTGACAGAAGTGCACAGTGCTAAATTGGTAGGGTTTGAAATATCATTCCTTTTGACATCATTTGATTACTCTTGGTAATATCCTTGCAATGGGCAGTAAATCAGAAGACACTCAAAGCTCGAGAGGCTGGCACCAACAGAGCTATCATAACGTACGATGTGTCTGCTGCAGCTGTCTCTAAGCTAGGCCAGTCCTTTAAATTATTCAACCTGATTTTTGTCTGTGATTTCAGTATTTCTTTTTCATGTCAGGCAAAACCATTGTCTTCTGCTTGCTTCCAGCATTGCAGAGGAATGTTAAAGTCACGCAATAAGCTGTGCTTGTTTAATCTCTTCTTACAAACGTTATAAACGCTTTCCTCTTCAAATAGCTTTTTATTTTTTTAATATTTAAAATTGGAACCTAAGAATCAGGATTAGGCGATATTAGAAAACATGCACCCATGTAATAAAATTGATGTTCAAGACAGTAATGAGGATCAGATCTTCAGATGACATTTAAACAAGTTGGAAGTAACCCTTTAAAGAAAAGTTGTGTCATTTTTTTCTGCTTGGTATGAAGCAGACTTTTTCTGCCTTCCCTCTCATTTCAGGCTGGGAATGGAGCGCACACTTTGGATGTCAGCAGTGGGACATTTTACCAGAACAAAGCATCCCTGGGACCACTGTCTAATCAATGGCTTCTAAGTGCAGGAGCTGTTAGCCTGGAAACAAGCCCTACAAGATGCCAAGTGAGGTGCTCGAGAGCAGCAGTGGGATGGAGGAGACGGTGCAGAAAGAGAGCAAGTCCGGGACCCACAGCCCTCGCCACAGCTCTGCAAGGAAGGCGGTGGCAACCACGGTCACCTTTGATGGGGAGGCCACTATGGACCGGAGGAAAAAGAAGAAGAAAGAGTCCCGTCCCGAGTCAGTAATAGTGTATCGGTCGGAGAATGAGAATAAGGTGGAAGAGGAGCAGGCAGATGAAGAAGGAGGGGAGAGGAACTCTGAGGAAGGCTCAAAGTTTCTGGGTCAGTCCACGACAGATGGTATGTATCCCTGGGAACATCCACTTTCCATAAACCTTGGTGTCACTGACAGCCACGACAGATTCAGGAAAGAGGTTGGGGCTCTTGCTGCCATTTTAGAAATGCAGATTAGGAATACCTGCATTTGGGGAAATTCGTGCTTTTTACGCCTCTGCTTGGATTCACAAGATTTATTGAGGTAGGTTACAGAGGCTGATGGTGGGAGCCACAGGCACAGAAACACAGGGTCCCCTTCCTCGCTCTGTGGGTCCCGTGCGGTGCAGACCCCAAGCAGGAATGCAGGGCCAGGGAGAGGGGAGGCAATGGCAGGGCCACCCTTCTTGATGTCAGTGTGGGTTGAGCTCAGCTGGAAGTGGCTGTGGGACCAGTCATGGCCAGGACCGCAGGCAAGGAGAGTTTGAGTTCGTAAATGAAAATGCACTGAAACAAAAAGCACTACAGCCTGATTTGGGGTGTCTCCTGCAGTTCTTTGCAGATGTTAGTCGTTGCCCTGCTCTTGGTTTTGAATGTATGCCCTGGTTAGGGACGATCCAAAGTGCTGAGCATACTTTACGCCAGTGATGCTGTGGTCAAGCCCCCATCTGTGCCTAAAACAACTGCCTGTTAAGTGAAAGGATGGCAGCAGATGGATTTAGGGGCTCTACCTGTGCTAGGGAGCTTTACTCATTATCTAGGATTTGCTGTTTGCCTTCTGCTTGCATAATCTCAGCACAGCTTCCTCTTTAAGACTGATTATTTGGCAAGGTCATCGTAGGGCATCTCAGAGCCACTTTCACTTCTGATGTTTGTCCTGGCTGCCCTCGTAGGGAAGAAGTGTGTGAGGCTGGTCCCATGGCTAATCCTCCCATGAGTCGGCGCTGTGGGCTCTGAAGGGTTTAATGCGAATGCCCACTCCTGGTCCTTCAGCCACCCTGGATTCCCCGTGATCCCAACCCCAACCCTCACGCTTCTCTGCTGCCTTCCTGTTTGTGTGGACCACTTCAAACTGCTCCCTTTAAGAGCATGACAGATTCCTTGGAGTTCCTTCATGAGTTGGAATTAAGTCCAGAAGGAAGCATATTTTTGCCCCACAGACGAGTTTATGCCCAGTGCCACTGCAGGGACCATCCTAAACCAATGTCACCTGGAAGCCAAAGTGTTTGTGATTTGAACACACATCCCAACACTTTCCTGTTGGGTGCCTTTCTTGATCCCTTAAAATGCAAATGTAATTACATGAGACTTAGTGAATATGAGACTTTGTGATTTTCTAAAGATTTAAAAATTAAATTGGATTGAGATACAGTGTAAATATAAAGTGGAGTAACAACTATTCAAGTATACCTCCATGGGTGCATGTGCTTATTCCAGTACTAGAGCCTTACTCATATTTAGCACATTTATGCCGAGTGTCCATGCTGTTCAGGAATAAATCTCTGAGGGTAGCAGGGAAAATAAGCTTACTGTTTTTTAGTCAGTTGCTCTGTCTTGTCTCTTTCCCATATGTTCCTGCAGCACTTTTCCTTCATATATTGTCCCCAGTGCAGATGTTGGAGTCTTCTCCCTTGTGATTTCTGTCATCTCATTGGCTTATCTTTCATTTTCTTCTGCAATAATTGTCTTTATACTGCATTGCTTCTTGCATTCCATCTTCTTTTTATTTAACTGTTACTCCATCTGCACTAATTCATTTCAGGGTCTTTGGGGATTTACATAAAATACTCCACAAAGAAAAAGAAATCTAATGTGGATGAGTTTATCTGTGTTCGTAGGTGTCTGGAACATGCCTTTAGACAGCCGATACGTCACCTTGACTGGAACAATCACCAGAGGAAAGAAGAAGGGTCAGATGGTGGACATCCATGTCACACTAACAGACAAAGAGCTGCAGGAACTGACGAAGTCAAAGGAACCTCCTAAAGAAGACGTACTTGAGAAGAAAAAGAAATGTGATGTTGGGCTCGACAGGGGACCCCACATCGTCCTCTGGACCATCATCTGCCTCCCCGTTATTTTTGTGGTGTCCTTTGTGGTTTCATTCTACTATGGAACCATTACATGGTACAACATTTTCTTGGTATACAACGAAGAGAGGACCTTCTGGCACAAAATCACCTTCTGCCCCTTTTTGATCATCTTCTACCCAATTATAATCATGGTTGTGTCTTTTTCCCTAGGCCTGTACTCGGCTGTGACCCAGGTATCATGGTCCTTTGGGGACTGGTGGCATGCTGTCAGGGATATGGAGAAGGGCTTCTGTGGCTGGCTCTGCAGCAAGCTGGGTTTGGAAGATTGTTCTCCGTACAGCATTGTTGAGCTGCTAGATTCTGATAATATCTCAGGTAGTCTCTCTGGCAAGAGCTCTGCGCAGGGTGTTGAGACTTCAGCAGTCTGAGCCTTTGTCCTGACTGACTATTTTGGTCATACGTGAGTGGTTTTCACCTAGAAAATAAGACACTGATTTTATATATATATATATATATATATAAACACAAATAAAATGTCAGGCTGGGAGTACTCTTTAAATGTCACAGAATGCAAGTGCGCTAGCTTCACGTGGTGTTTGTGGGGAGGTGCATGGCTCTCCAGTGATTTGTCATCTGTTTTAGCTAGTTACAACTTTGGGGAATAGTGAGAAAACCCAGGTCTGTGGGGCTCAGGCTGTTTTGCAGGTGACAGAGGTATATGCTGAAAAGACTACTTCTGTAAAGTTAGACTTCACTTTTTGGGAATAGGACATAACAGAGACCTGTCAACCCAGCGAAAAAAAGTCTATGTGCAGGGGATGAACTTCAGGAGGTCGGAAACTCATTCATAAGGGAAGGATAAATTGCAAGATTTGTGATGTTCCTGCAGTTGTCCTAGAAAGGATCCTTTTTCAGTTCTTCCAAAAAAAATGCAAAAAACCTTTCAGGTGTGCTAACTGCCGAGAAACTGTCAGTTTGAAAAACGAGTGCACCCCAGTAGTTGTGCCCGGCCTTCCAGTGGAAGAGGACAGCACAGCCTCTGACAAAGGCAGATCTGTGCTGACCTGAGACGCATCCCACACGTGACTTGCTCAGCAAAGCCGCGCGTAGGCGCTGCACATCACCAGGTGACTGTAGGTGCACGCACGTCCTTGAGACCTTCGATCTCTTGCTGGCTGCACTCCTACGAGGGAATGGGCTACAGGAGTCTTACGCAAGAGAACGGCTGGGAGTGCGAAGCGCAAACAGTTGCAGTGCTGGGAAGAAACACCTGCTGTGAGGCAGGGCGATCATTTCGGGTGTCACCGCAATGTATGTGTGGTCTGGTGGCACCTCAGTTTAGGAAGGTGGCGTTGAAGATGCTTGAGATGGGAAAGTCTCACTGAAGTGGTCATTCCAGCTTTCAAGTTGCTGTTACGGAGGAGATGCTGAACCATCCCATGCAGAATGGGGCGTCCTTGAGCCTGAACCTCTTAGCACCAGTGCAAAGTGCATCAGTGCCTCCGCTCCAGAAATCTGCTCCACCACCCCCTGCCTCCTGCAGGAGGAGCAGGAAGAGCATGGAAGAGCGACAGATTGTGCATCCCCTTCCCATCATATCTTATTTTCGTAACTGACTTCCCTCCTTTTGGGGCTTTGCATGGCATCTTAGTGGACTCCCAGGCCAGGCTGAGGTGGCCACCATAGGCCAGAGAAATTTTAATTGTCTTTTTAGAAAAATCACAAGCAGAAAAGTTTTTTGTCGGGATTGGAACGTGGTTGTTGAGGTCTCGGCCTAAGGAGAGCACAAAGAAAGTGAAGGAGAGGTTTAAAGGGCTGTAATGGGGACTGAGTTACAAACGTCTGCAACATCACTAATTTCCTGAGTGCTCTGGTTCAGCTGGTGCTGCTAGAAAGTCTGGCTCAGCCCCAGCCCAGAAGGGCCCACCATTTGCATGCGTGTAGGTAGCTAGTTCATAGTATGCCCTAATGTCTGTATTGGGGTTTCACTCCCCTGCCTCCCTGACAGAAGGGGAGCTGCTCTGGTTTTAGGGTCTCAAAGAGAAGCATTTAGAAACTGGATTTCACAGGAGCTAATGCTTCATATTGCGTTTCAAGGACGATCTCAAGGCTACACTAAATGGCCATCCCGATTAGGACATTTGGGAGCCTGCGATGGATGAAGAAGTCCATTGGATGCTCTGAGCCTGACACTGAGAATAAGTGAAGTTCCTGCTGCATCCTTGGTCCATCCCCTTCTGAGATGTCCAGCCAAAGAAGCCTCTTAGCACTGGCTTGAGAATTACCAGTGTGAGCAGTGTGTGAGCCAAATAGAAAGAGCTGGCTTGGCCCCACAGTTTACCGACAAAGCACAGGTGTCCCTGTGCTCAGGTACAGCCAGGCTGCATTTGCTGCTTCCTTATGCACAACTATCAGTTTTTACTGACGGGGTCTCTAAAGGCAATGGCCAACTTCCAGCAAAAAGAAAAAAAAAAAAAAAAGGTCCCCAGCCCGTGAGGCAACAGGAAGTAATTCAGTGGGGTTCAAAGATGACCTGTGCCACTGGGACCAGTTCACTGGGAGAAAGTTCAGAGGGTGAGAGTTCAGCTGTCACTGCCAAACAGCAGCTGTTCAAGGCTAAACGAAAGGCTGGGGTCAGTAGCACAAAGAGCCTTCAGCTTACAGAGGGTTTGAATGATAAGTACTAGCTAGTTACAGAGCGCAGCTATGTGAAATGTCTGCTGAGCTGCAGGATTGCTTTCAGGCTTGCAAACAGCCTGCCAGAACCGAGACAAAACCAAACCTGTGCCTCTTGCTGCTACGTGAACACAAAAGAGCATCAGAGGAGGTGTATTGCCCCCCCTCTGCCATGGCAGCTGTGCTTCTGGGTATAGCGAAAGCACTTGGAGTCCACCTTTTGGGGGATAAGCTGGAACAATCCATCGTGTGTTTTCTGCTTTATTACACATTCAACCAAGCTTGCCTGTTCGTGATGAAATCAGGGTGTTCTGCCACTGATTTTGATGGGGGCTACTTTAAGCTTGGGGTTAGTTCTGGTGCTATTTTTAAAAGTTTTATTCAGACTTTTCTCAAAACAACTCTGGATAGCTTTCTCTCTTGCCTGTTATCTCTTGGAGCTCTTTGCCTGCTGCAAAATATATAATCATAATCACTTGTTGTAATAGAAGAAAGCACAAGCTTTTGTCTTGTTCTACCTTTGCTTTCAGAAACTCAAATAATTTCTGCTTACATGCCACTGCCAAACTGCAGGGAATACCAGTTACTTGATTGTTGAGTGTGTTTCTGGCTGCTGCAGTCTGAATGTTTTTTTTAAGTACAGATAGTGTGTGTTTGCTGATTGTTATTTTTAATTGCATTTTTTCCCCATCCTTGCTGGCCTGGGTGGAGAATAAAGACGTACGTGGCTTAGAAGAGTGCACTCATGCTTCTGCTTGACTTCGTGAGAAAAACAGTGCTATGGGGTAGGCACTGTCGTTCTATGCTGATAATTGATTTCAAGTCATCATCTTTGGAGACGCAGCTTAAAGTGTATCTGAAATGGTTCTGTTTTACCTCTTATTAACCTGTGCCTATCCAGAACGGTCTTATCTCTGGGCTCTGTTTTGTTTTTACTTCATAGCACACAAAAATGATTAGTTTTTGATTTAATTTCACTTACTGGGTATCTGACTTTAGCCCCAAAGACCTGTAGCCAAAGACATGCTTCCACACCAAAATAGGAAGTACATTTAACTTTACGTTAAATATCTTTTAATATCTGGATATCTTTTTGAAGCTGCAACCAGTAGTTAAAAAAAGCCACCCCAAACTGCTCTTGCACACCAAAGCATGCAACTACAGTAGCACTAAAGAGAGGAAATGAGGATGCACAGTGCCCTGTGACGGGCACAATTTCACTCAAAATTTATGTAAGCCTTTTCTGTTCCAGGCAGTGAATTGCCTGTAGGACCAGTGCCCTTCCTGCTTCTTTCTAAAGATGTGTCAATGTACAGACGGTTAGTTTAATGCAGGTTCATCTCTGAAGTTGATTAGTCCATCCAAATTTATTCCCTGTATTGAAATGAAAACTCACAAAAAAGTGAGAGGTTGAAACAAATTCAGACCTTTTCCAAATAAATGCCTTTACCCAAAAAAGGGATACAATTCACTTGAAAGGCAACCTTCCAATTAATTTGGTGAACTAGAAGGGGCGTCACGTAGATGAAGGCTTGCTTGTCTTTAGCAGTAAAACGTGCTCGCTCTTCCAATAGGCAGCCACTTAATGATGAGGGAGAACTTGTGGTTGTGTGTTTGGTAACAGAGTAATTTGCCATACGGTTCAAAAAGCCCCCAAACCACCCTTTCATGTAAATGGGTCAAGTGTAAGTGCATTTACACAGGCAGCCCAGAGAGACGAGGCTTGAGGGTCTCTCATGGATCCCCCTTGGTCATTAAACCCCCAGTTCCAGTAACTTTTAGCCTCCCTAATTTCTTGTCATCACCTGGTGGCTGAAGTCTGTCAGAATGCATTAAAATAAAGAGAACATCTGAGTCAGGCCAACAACGTGTTTGTCCTTGTGTTAAAAAATGCCCTTGCTTTTAGTGAGCTAAGACATAAAACCTTCCCCCCAAAACAGAGCACCTGCTGTGGTTTGCATCCATTGGAATTAGGTATGCCAGGGATGAATTTGACCTGGAGCCTTGTAAGATAAAAAGTTTCTGCCCTAAATTGATCTCCCTGTCTTAGGGATCCTTCTTCCAACCATCTCTTTCAGCCAGAAATTTACCTTTCAAGATTAAAAAAAAAAAAAAAAAAAAAAGACAAATACTGAAGTTGATAACACTTTCTCTTCAACAAATAGGAAAAAAACCCACCTCCTAGGCAACATGTTCCCTCAGGGCTTGGTTTATTACAAGTTCCTCCATCAGTAAGGTATATTAAAACCAATATATTTAAAGGTGCCTTTGACTGTCTTCATATATACGCCAAAATCTTTCTGCTACTACAGCGATAAGGTAAGTGACTCATTTATTTCTACTATAAAATAACAGCAAATCTGCTCCTTGTGACAGAACACAAATGTGCCTTAATTTATTCCAGCCTGGTTATTTGAATCACCTGCAGTAGTGATCCTAACAACCGCAAATACTGTACGTAAACTGAATGGCTTTTATAGTGTCATTGCTGGGCATGAATCCAACAACTCCCGGGTCAGCTGGCCGAGGGAGAACATGGCATTTATTCAGTCTTTCTAAAATGTAAGACTTGTCCTGAACCATGGAAGCGTCAGCTTCTACTGTCTGTCACTATGATGCATTTAACTGTATTTGTAGTGACCTGCCCCTGTAATTACAGGCAATTACTGGAATATCCTTCCATCATAATGGAGATTTTCCTTAATGTTTTAACCATACAAGAGTTGCACACAGAATTAATAAACACAAGTCATTTTAACCTTCATTAATTTATTCATATGAGCTCCCCTGTGACTTAAGAAGTGAGCAGAAAAGAAAGTGAAATAGAGTAAGCAGCATCATCCCAGGGCACGTGTAGGGCCATTACTAAATGCCATCTCTGCTCTCACCAAGAATGTGTCAGCAGAGCTAAGGTTAGAGACTGAAAGCAAATAATAAGGCTGACTCCTCTGCAATGCGATTACTGAAAACGAATATTGAAACAGTCTCCAATACAAGAGTTCATTTGGTGGTTGCGACTTTGCACAGCCTTGTGATTACAGCAGGATTGTTCCGAGGCTCCATTTCCACTTTAAAATCAAGCCTCTTCTGATGGTTAGATTTGCCACTTATTTCAATAGGAAATTATTAAAAAAATTGAACATCTGTTTTGTCTAGTACAAAACAAACAAACAAACAAACAAAAAAAACAGCAGCCAAACCAGACAACAACAACAACGAATTCAACAGTTGTCATCCTGGCAACTTATCTCCCTCCAAGGAATTCCTGCAAAAAACAACTGGCAGGGAAAACGTGAAATGACTCTTTCCCTGCCTGTCCATCTGACACTGTCACATATCTGCTAGTGTCCTGGGCTAGCATCAATTCATGTACATAAAAAAAATAAGTCTTTCTTCCTTCCTATCAGGCAGCAGCTCCCTTCTTCACGCTGCTGCTCCGCCCCTCCAGAAAAGCACAAACTTGAAACTCACAAGAATTAAAAGCTTTGAAACGTGACATCATGTCCTCCATGACCACAATGCTCCATTTTTAAAAGTTATTATTTCTTTAAAGCTCCAGACTTCTATCCTTTCAGTCTGACTTCAATCTGCTTCCAGGTGCAGATAAACAAATGGGGATTTAAAAAGGAATCCTCTCTCTCCAAGCTTGGAAAGAGCCTTGTGTAGCAGCTGAATGCTCCCTGTCCCCTCACACAAGCCGGCTGAATGGATAGGGAACAAATCCCTGTGCTACGAGGATTAAATTACAGTTAGCTAGAGCATGTGTGTGTGCATACATGCGTGTTGCTGGTGGGGGGGCTTCTGGGGAACAGGGAGGGTACTAAAGGCTTACGCTTCTCCATCCACAGAGCAAATCTGTCACACAGTGAGTTACCTTAGCTATTTTGTCCGGAACAATGTCCCTGCAGGAAAGTGCTTTCCAGAAACACCAAAAACCCCGCTGGATTGGTGATGACAACAAACAAAAACTTATAGCACGAGAGAGGTGAGAAAGACTGTGAAACCAAGAGCATGGGGAGAACAAGATGAGATTTGGCTTCTGAGATAGCCCAGTAGTAGCCAATACAAGATTCCTGGGCAAAACATTGTTTTGCTACACCCTATACAGCAGCCAGTGTTTTCTCCTGCTTTCTAAGTTGCCATTTCTTTTTATTGGCATCCACCCTGTACTTATTACCTTTTCCTAAAAGGCTGACTTTAGGCTGACTTTGTGATTTTTTTTTCCAAACACTCCCTCTTATACTTTTTTTTTTTTTCTTTTCCCAACACAAGAGTATCTGACATGAAATTTCAGGTCCTCTCCAGGAACCCAGGTGCTCTGGGCTCCAAACTATTTCTCTTCTGTATTTCTAACCAAACTGTTTCTATTCCTTTTAAAGAAAATCAGCCCTACATTTCTGATAGTCTTCCAAAATGTAACAAAGAAATCACATGCTGCAACAACTAATCCAGAAAAGTCTGCCGGAGTTATTTCAAGGGTAGAAACATGTGTCAGGTTTTCAGTTACTTAGCAGTGGGAAATATTTCACCTCTTGTGATACCAGGCTGAGGGGGCCTTGCATAGTGTCCTTTAGAAATACTTCGGCTAATCCAGCGATTTAGAACTCATGAAAACATCCTAAACCTAAGATTAACAGATTTAGGTGTAGAAAGAAATTTTTAAATTGAGTTTCCCCAAAAAAAGTGAAATGTAGATATATAAACATTTAAATATATATATATGTTTATCGTCTGGTTTTTGTCATACCTTTATGCAGAAATTCCTTTTCTGACGTTGGTGGTTCTTGCTGGGTGAGTGCTGCCGAGTTCTCCAGGCCGTAGTGCTTCATCTGCCTGGGTGACTGAGCTCATGTTGCCCTCCAGTGGCTGAACTGAAAAACAGAGGGAAAAGCAATGTTTCCTGCTGCCGTATAAACACATCCAAAAGAAATTTGTACATCGTGAAGGTACAATGGCAGATACTAACAAGTTACATCTTGACAATTTTAATGATATCGATACAAAATTAATCCCCCCCCCCCCCCTCCCCCACACGTTCCTTACAGGTATGTGTTCTGAAGCAATCTTCACTCATGGGAGTTCATGCTATGCCTTCTCCGACTCACATTTTGCCAGATTCGTACGGTGGGGCACGTGAAAGCATTTAATTAGAATCCAATCCAGCATCTTATTTAGCCCTCATACTTCAAAGTGTGGTCAAACCCCTTTTATTGCAGATCATGCAAAGCAATCTCATGCTAATACATGCCTCTGTGACATCCCAATGCTTCACATAAATACCAATAGGGTTTTTTTGGCAATAGCATGTGACATAAATCCCAATGCAGTTGTATGTGGCAACAAAGGCACATGGATTTTAAAAGACATAAGTGTCTTTGAACTCTCAGTGCCCCTTTGAGCTAATTTTTCAGAATGCAGCTGATTTTTTTCAGAATTTTAGCATAATAAGGCATTTTCTGTGTTGAAAATAAAGCTCTTTTTGTGAACATCCATGAGCGCCCAGCACGTTCACAGATCTGACTGATATCTCAAACTGAGAACTAAGAAAATGCGACTCACATAACCAGTGCTTACTGGCAAGAAACAGGGGTGCCAGCAATTTGTAAATCCGAACACTGGCAACCTGTTGAAGGAAATCAGAGAATTTCTTTCTTCAAATGTCTTTCAGCTACCACAATCATAAGAGTTCCCTCTTTCCTACTATGTCTTCTAATTTCTCTAACAAATGAGGCAAGTGCTAGGACTTTTTAGTGCACAGCACAGAACATAAACGTTTATTGAACAAGGCTATGGTATTATAGGACAATGAAGTACCTGCTCTTGTAGTCAAACCAGTATCACAATATACAAACACAAAGCATTAGGTTAAAGTTACACGAGAAATTTTAATGTTAGATTTTCTCACTTTTTAGAACTAGGCTTCATAATCTTAAAGTTCTCCTTACTCGTTAAAGAAAAAGGCATTAAAGCAATCAAAGATAAGCAGCTGAAATTCCTTTATATCATCTCTTCCTGACATGGGTCATTAGTTGGACTGAAACCTTGGGATCCACAGCATAGGCTTCTGCCACTTGAGCTAATTAAATAATTGACAGCTGTAGAAGACTGTCTATTTACAAAAACCAGCTGCAATCAGGCAGCAACACAATCAACACCAGTAGCAAAAAGGGATTCAACAGGAAAAGAGTAAGTGGTACTTAAACAGCGGAGGTGTTCTCAGATCAGCTGAGCCAAGTGAGTTTCATTCAAGGCAAATATAAAACAGCCTAAAGCGATCTCACTGCTAGTAGTGATTTTCCTTGAAAAGAGGGGTGGGTGAGATCACAAATTTAACAACTACTTTTAAAAAGGATGGGGAGAGGGTATCTGATATTGGACAATGATGCTGAACTGAGAGGGATAACAAGCATGGTGGCAGAGATTAGAACTAAAAAAAATATCTTCATAGGTTTCATAAGTGCTCTAAAAGAAAAATGGAACACAACTTGTTAGGAAAAATGTGCTGTTCTATTCATTGGGAATAACATCAGGTGGAAGAACTGCTGGATGGGCAGCAATTCTGCAGAATGGTACATGCATGTTACAGAAGATTGTTGTTCTCAACGTGAGTCCATGGAGTATGAAAAGCAAACGTGTGGGAAAAATGGGTTGTAAACAGAGCTAGCTTGTGATTTCACACTTTCCCTCTCTATGGCACTTAATAAGGCCTCTGCTGGTGTACTACATCCAGTGGAAGCTTTTACTGTGCTCAGAAACTGCATTAACTGAGAAGTCCAGGAAAGAGAAAGGGACTGGTTAGAGGGAAAGAAGAGGCTGTAAATTCAGAACTCTTTCAGGGGACAGTGAGGAGGAGAAGGCACAGTGATGTTATCTTTTGGAAGAGGAACTATGAATGTGGGGTCTCAGAGCCTCTCAGCTCTGTGCAGGAGGATTTGTGGAGCCATTTCTGAAGTGTCTCCTGTCTCCCCTGTGGTGGTGTGGGACTGGGAGTTCTGGGTGTGCTCCTCAGGTAGTTTGTACATCAGCAGTGATTCTTCCACCTGCCACAGTCTGAGAGCCCCTAAGCTAGAATGTACTTGGCAGGATACACCAAATCAATGCATTCTTGTTTGAGCTCTTTTCCCTGCAGGTGCTTCCCACAGAAGCAACTAAGCAAACTGTGTGCCTCAGGTTTGCATCTCTGAGGAGGACCATCAGCAATCACTAATCAGCCATCATAAATACTAATGTTGGTCTGCAGCACAGATCTGGCTTGTGCCTGCAAGCGTTTGGAAAGACCTCTTGAGGGGAATACAACTGTGCATACCTCGTACTATTCATGAAGCCCCAATGCAGGAAGATGCTGACAGATGTTTTGATGCTCTGCTTTGCTTTGTGTGTCAATTTCCTGTATGCTTCACGTTTCAGATTGTTTCCAACTAGTACTGGTATAAATACAAAGCTGATCAGTATCAGTGTCCTTGCACTCCTTCCTTTATGTCCTTAGGAAATTCAGTTCTTAATTCCTGTTAGTGCTCACTTCCACCTATGAAGCCAGGAGAGACATAGGTAATAACTGCAAAGTTAATTCTTCCATGGAAAGTTCTGGTTCACGTATGTATTTCAATAAAACTATTGGGCTAGTTTCTAGAAGGCTACAGTATTGCCCTTTCTACCAGGCGTTTGTCCAAAGTTTTACTATGTAGGCAATGGCTCCAAGAGGGAGAAAGGCGAAGTCATCTTTCTGCTTTTATGTTGAACTCGTTCATGTTTGTGCAGAGCTGTCATAAGCAGCTGGGACCCAGCTGCAGCTCTCTGGATAATACAATCCTTCTTGTAGCAAAACGGGGAAGCCGTTTTCCTTACTGTCTTGTAACATCACTGAGTGAAGTTAAACACAAGACAGACTCCTTGTTGCTGCTTCCTGAGAGTGCGCTCATTTTATCCAGGCTGCTTTTTGCAAGAAGAAAAGTAACCAGAAAAGAGAAAGTATAGAAATGGGCGAGAACCTCACTGGGACTGAGGTCTGGCTCACTTTGTTGCAGACGAGATTATGGTTGATCACCCTGCATGCTGAGACCTTGGAGACTTCACGTATTTATTATTTATGCCCAGAGACTGGCATCCTGTAAAATGGAAATAGCCAATTAATCACAAGCATCTTTTGGCAAGCATTTACAAGCAAAGATCTTCAAGTCTTAATCCAGGCTAACAAAGCCCCAGTGTCCCCAGATGGAGTTCATTAATCAAATCTGATAATTACCTATAAGGGAGCACTTTGCAGACTTGCAAAGGAAAAGGAAATGGGGATTAAAATTTGCCTCAGAAATGATTAGCCAATTTTCCTTCAAATGTTGGAAATATATCTGAAGAAGTTTGGCAGTATGGAGGTGTAAAGGGGGAATGTTTGGTTTTATTGTTTGTATATTTTATCGAGATGGTTGTAAGACCCCATTTATGCCAGATTGAGAGCTAATGCATGAGCAGATCACAGATGGAGTTTCGTGGTTACAGGTTCACATTTACCTTAGTTTTATTCAGATTTTATAAGGGAACAGAATGCTGTACCTGAGCCAGGCGCTTCAACCTTCCTGAAAAGCATTTGGAAAAAAAAAAAAAAAGTTTCCTAGTTCATGCCCAAATTAAGTTTCTTTGGGTAATGTTCGCAATTACTGCTCTAGCTTTGAGAGCTTGGACCAAAGCCCAGGATTCAGCTTTTGTGTCAGTGCTAGGATTCAGGGATGACTGTAAAGGGTTTTGTGTCAATATTCTGTGCCATCCATCAGGGCTGGGCGTTTTACTTCCCAAACCTGGCATAAAATGTTTGTTCTCTGTGATGCCTTGAAAAATGCTTTCCTGTTGGTTTGTGAAAAGCCATTGCTAAGAGAGTTGATTAATCCTTGTTTGTCTGTTCTTTGTGTGTGTACGCGCATCTGCCTTACATTAGACTGCAAGCTCTCCCTGTTGGAAATCATCTGAGGTGGGAGATTGTCTAATCGCTAGCCCATGGGGCTTTTAGTCTGTGGTGATTACTCCTAGGGACTAAGATACATTAGGAATAATAATAATAATAGTAGTAGGCAGACCTGATTTCCTCGGATTAATCTGAAATCTCTTTAGAGACATTCAGGAAGACCATGGACAGCTTTCTCTTGGAGTTGCTGGCTGTTTTTCTGTCTACAGGTTTCCCATAAAATGTTTGTCACATTGCCAAGCTTCTCTGTTTCTTTGTATGCAAAGTGCTTTGCAGAGAGAATCTCTCAATAACCACCAGTATTTCTAAAGCATGCTGCTGTCGGAAGGTGGTGTGATTTTTTTTATTATTATTATTATTTTTTATTCCAGATACCATTCAATATGAAAAGGAAGTGCTTGCCTTTGTAGGGTCAGTGTTCTGGTACAAGGTTTTTAATGTGTTTGTGTGAGATTTACTCTTTTGTAGCTATATTCATATTATTGCTTCGCACGCTGTTTTGAGAATAATTTTAGAAAACGTGGGACTTTTTTTCTAAATACACTGATTACGATACTGTCACAGTCAGTGCCCGGCCCCACAGCCCCGCGCTGCCGTCGCTTCGGGCCGCTGAGGAGAGGCGGGCTTGGTCTCGGCTACGCGCAGCGGCCAGCCCCACGGGGACATTTTGGGAGACACCGGGGATTTCCTGAGGAGGAAAAGGACCACGACCCCTCGCGTGCCCCTTGCGGGGACGGAGCCACACGGCCCCGTCTGCCCCCTCAGCCCCGTCCCGGTCCCCGCCCGCAGCTGGGTGGCGCTGCCGGGGGCCGGGGGCTGGTCGCGGCGCGGAGAGGCCGGGACAAGATGGCGCGCAGCAAGGTGAGGGGAGCGGAGAGGGCGGGCAGGGAGCCGGGCTGCGCGGCCGTGCCTGTGAGCTGCCTGCGGGCTTTTCGGTGGGTGCCTGCGGGTGTCTGCCTGGCCTCGCCTTGAGGCAGCAGCCCTAGGACGCTGTGTTACGGCACAGGAGGCAGGGCTGTGCCACTCGCCTCTGAAACTGCGGCTGCCGCTTGGCCGCTGCTGGCGGTACAACGCTAATTTGGGGCGACTGCGGTGCTCCTGCCTTCGGAGTGCAGATGTGGCTGTAGCAGCTGCCGGTGCTCTTCCTGAAATAACAGGGGTGGTTCTGCCGTATTATGAACGCGTGAGAGATCTGTTGGAGAAAGCTGTGCCGTGGTCTCTCTTGTAGCAGCAGCCTGGTATCTCAGTTGGTGGTGCTAAAACTGATGTAGCGCTGAGAGGTTGGAGGCAAAGGAGGGCTTCTGTCACTTTCACCCTGAGTGAAGCAGGCTGGTACACCTGAGCTAGCATCAGTGTGGCCCTACGGTTGTACATCCTGAGCATCTTACCAAGGTAGTTTAGTATCCTACATCTGAAAATGGCAGTCCGGGATGCGCAGAGATAAGATGCCCAGAGACAGATAAATAACAGATGAAGAGACACATAGAGGAGGATTACTGAAAATTTCATGTGTCCAAGAGCCCTGTCCCCTTCCCGAAGAAGGATTCCCTATTGGGGCAGGGCTTGGTGTTCGCTGCCTGCCAGAAAAGCATGCTGGCAGTTGGTGCCTGAGCATTTCCTTTCCTGCAAAACCGTAGCTCACCAGCACCTGCTCGGCTTCTTTGCTTTCATCTTGCTAGCTGTAAAAAGCATGTTACACTTTGGACAACAGGGTTAATTCACCTGTATCTTAAGGCAGGACAGCAACAAGCAGAGTGTGTGCAGTTACTGAAGCTGGTGGAGTCATTCTTCAAGCAGCCAGGTGAGCAGTAACAAGGCTCTTAGGAGAAGCCACCGTAGCCTCGGTTACTGCCCTTATTCTGCTCTTGGCCTCTGCAGACCTGGCCGCCTCAGCCATTCCTGGCTCCCAGGCAAGCTCCCAGTGAAGGCAGTGAGCAATGGGGTATTGAGACAGATATAACCTGCTAGATGACTTGTAGAGACCTGCTGCTGAGCCTTCTTTCCTTCCTCCCCTTGTCGTGCAGTGTATGTGAAGGGAGCTAAAGCAATGCTTATTAAACCGACAGGAGATGTGCATGGTATATTTTGGGAAAAGGAGAAAGGTAAAATACGTTGAGAGCTGCTAATGCAAGGTATTAAACAGTTAAACTGGGCAAACTGTTCCTACAAAGTTAGTATCTTAAAAATATATTCCTTTAGGGGACATAAATAATCAGGACTAAATGTTTAAAAGGTACTTGTGGGGCCATGCAAACTAGGTGAGGCCAACCTGTACCATCTTTCGTGTCTATTCATCCCCTCTCCAAAAGTACTCTATACACTTCATACCTTTTGATTCTCAGTTTTCTGCTTTATTGTCCCCATCCTTTTTGGCAGCTTCACTTTGTAGAGATTTGTATGCATTTTGTTTGAAGCCAGTTTCTTATTTTAAAATACTAGGTACTATGTAAATTTCCTGTATTCCAGCAAATGATAATTTTGTATAAGTGGTGTAATTTAAGCTATTTGCTGTCTATTAGGTAAGATTTTGGCGTGTTTTTAAAGAACCATGGTTTAACCAGTGACAACAGATACGAACTGGCCTGTTGTCAGTATCTTTGGAGATGCAGGGCATAATTTTACTGAATTCCTCTTGTAGCTTCATTTAGTTGGATTGTAAAATTGCTTAAACAAGGTAAGTAGAGTCTGTTAAAACTTTAGGGGAAATTAACAAAGCTAGCTGAATGGACAGTACACTGCAGATAATATTAATAAATGTTTAACAACAGAACTCACAAGAAGCAATTTGATTTTATTTGTATGCTAGTTTATAAATCAGTTAAGGAGAAGACTTAGGCATTGTTGCATATAGTTCAGTTAAAGCAGTGATCAGAAATGCAAACACATATGCCGGCTGGTGGGATTTAAACCCCTAAGTTGAAATGGGAATTTGTTCCTCTAATGCGTTAAGAGTACTGCTGTGTGCTACAGGCACTGGTGCTCACTGTAGAGACACCTCCAGTAGCAATGAGTGTCCTGGCTCTTGCTGGAAACCCTAGGAGTGCAGTCATTTTTGTATTCTTGAATTAGATCAAGCAAGTTTGTATAGTGTTGTGTGGATGTACTGTATTGTGCTGGTAACAGTCAAATGAAGCATCTCTGATTTATTTGCTGGTGTAGAAGAGCCTTTAGAATCTGTTGTGTGTTCATGGAGTTGGATAGAATTTGCTCTTATTGACAGATTATTGTGTAAGATAGGATTTTATGTGTTTTCCACCGAGATACCTGGAACATGGTACAATATTAAATGATTTGCATTTCAGTGCAGTTGTATTGGTTCTGTCCTCCACCATTGGGCCATGTTAATAGTTATTAGTAAAGGAACCAGTAGTGAAGTATTTTGATCATTTTTAGGTTTTGTGTGTTCAAGGATCTGAACTAACCCCTCTATGCTTATAGTGGCCCTCTTACATTCTTATTTGGTATTGTGTTTCCTTTCTAGGCGGCGATAGTGCTGTGTCTGGATGTAGGCTTTACGATGAGTAGTTCTTATCCTGGCGAGGAGTCTTCACTTGAACAAGCCAAGAAGGTTATGACAAAATTTGTGCAGCGACAGGTATTTGTGACTTTGCAGTGGTGTAAAAAAAAAAAAAAAAAAGGGGGGGGGGGGGGGGGACGGACAACCAACCAACCAACCAAAAAAAAAAAACTGGTAAAAAGGGAGACGAAACAATGACATCCGTGAAGTTATTTTTCTCATTTACTAATAATTGAAATAAATGAGAAATGAGCAAGAATTACTCGTTTTTCATGTAGAGCTAACGGTGCTCTTTCAGCTCTATTTTTATGGGTGAGATACAGCAGTTGAATTGGCCACTCTTCTTTTTCAGGTTGGGGAAAAAAACAGCTGTTTGTCTAAAATATTTCAGCATTCTTAAGATTTACCACAGTGAAGACTCATCTCAAGAAATGAGTCAACCAATTTTTGCTTGTTTTATCCCAGACATGCTCATGTCAGTCTGTTAGTTTAATTTTATCTAAATTAGTGATCTCCCTGTAGGATTGCATTTTGGTAGGATGGAACTGAAAGGTAAATCCACTGTACTTGCTGTTATTTTAAAATCAGTTCAGCTTGCTGTCTGTCTAAAATAGATATATATGAATCTACCTGTGTTTTTATATCTGTATTGTATTTTCTCTCCTTCCAGGTTTTTGCTGAGAGTAAAGATGAAGTCGCTGTAGTTTTATTTGGCACAGATGGTACTAGGAATGGCCTTGCCAGCGGAGATCAATACCAGAACATTACTGTACATAGGTCACTAATGCTACCAGATTTTGATTTGCTGGAAGACATTCAAACTGTGATTCAACCAGGCTCTCAACAAGCAGACTGTATCCTTTTGTTGAAGAGCACTTGAACTGACTCAGCTAAGTAGGAGACTGGAAGTTAGTGCTTTAAATTGGGTTCAGGTTTGCCTCCTCACAGTCAGTTAAACTCGGGCCCTGAATCAGTCTTTTTACTGTTTCATCAGATAAATGGGGAAGAGACAAGATTGCAAACCAGACAGGTCATATAGGAACCTCTTGCACAGTAGATGTTTGAAGACTGCTGAGCTCAAAGCATTGCTTGTTACCTAAAATGCATGTTTGTCAGTGCTGGGGGAGGGAAGGGTGAAAGCAGAATATCGTTTCATAGATGAAACACTTTTGTGACATGGTTCATGTTCTGAATGAGATTTTTCTTAATTTTGCTTAGTTCTGGATGCAATTATTGTGTGTATGGACTTGCTTCAGAAGGAAACCGTGTAAGTATGTAGCGTAAAGCCCTTTACAGAATTCTGAACTTGCACTTTGGAGTTGATCTGATTTCTTGTATTACAGTATTGTGTAAATATGGAAAATTTGTTTTGTTTTAAATTAACCAACCAAACAACACACTACATGATTCTGTCCTTGAAGAATTCCCAGGAGACATCTGGCTTCTCTGGGTAATCTGTAAACTTTGATTCAATTGAGAACTTTTCAGTAAGATTCATGAGATAACTAATGACATTATACACAGCACTGATGCTTCACTTAAATAGTGTTACTTTTCTTGTGATGTGTTTAAAAAAAACAGTAATTCAGATGTTAAAAGGCACAGAAAAGGCCTACCAAATTTATAGAGGTGGTGGCAAATCTTACAAAGAAAAAAGAAAACAAAACCAGAACGGTGCATTCAGCCTAGCAAAATAAAGGCTGTTGGAGATAATGTGACTGTTTGTAAATACCCAGCATGTAGAAGATAAATGTGGGAGGTAAACATTGTTTAAGCTGTAGGAAAATGTTGGCACAAGAACAAGTGTTACAGAATTGTCAGCAAATGTACTTAGACTGGAAGTGTGACTGTAACTATCAGCGGACTAGTGTTCCAATAGGAGTGCAGGGAAGGGAAGAGAACCTTACTTCCTCTTAAAAAAGAGATTGAAGACTGCTAATAATATTAAATGATCTAATTGTGAATGCAGAGGACTATACTCTGTGATGCAAGTTTGTATTTTTATGAATAAAGTTAATCTGCATGGAAAGCTATATCAATCTAACAGTTCAAGTTGAGCCGTAAATTAAAATGATGGTATTTATAGCAGTGTAACCTTGAATACCTATGGAACAACTGCTTGTGTTACCTTGTGGGTAAGTTAAGCAAGCCTGTTCCATTTTCACAAGAACAGATTCACAGCTGCATAGGAAATACCCAATAAAATCAATAAACACTCTAATGTATTTTATTAGCATTGTACTTTAATTGTTGAAAATTTGTAGAATTCACTCACTTAAAAGTAGTTAGTGTTTTGCAAAGTCATAGCGCAAGAGTCCTCAGTTTTGTGGGGTAGGAGTGTTCTGGGGGAATAATATAAAGATGTAAACTTACCCTAAATGATTAGAACAATGAAAGAGCAGCTTCTTCCTAGTATTTTTTTTGTCGTCGTTACAAATATATTATTATAGTTTCATTTTTTGTAAGCAAAGAATTATAAAAGGCCTTCTAGATAATATTTCCAACATATGTAAATGTTCTTTTTGTATTTTAAGAGGAAAGAAGTTTGAGAAGAGACACATTGAACTGTTTACAGACCTTAATAGTCCTGTCAGTGAGGATCAGCTGGAAATTATCGTTGCTAACTTGAAGAAAGCAGGAATTTCACTTCAGTTTTTGTAAGTATGGATTTAGCTGTTATACAGAATGCCATTTTAAAGGGAACTAGTTATTCTTTTTAATAATGACCTTGAAGGACCTGGTGATCATTTGGTATATTGTTTCTAAGGAGGAGTACCAATATGTAATGTGCTTGTTATAAGTATTTATATGAATTACACATACCATGAATTCCAGTTATGAACCAAATCCTTTTGATCAGATTGTTTCTTTCCTTTCTGCGGCAGTCTCTCATATTTAGGACTGTTGCCCTCAGACACCCTTCTCTATGGGCTTTCTTCAGTTCAATTTCTTAATACATCTTGTTTTTCGATCTGCCTCGTCTTTACTCTCTTATCCCTCCCTCTTGGTAGACATCTTTACTGAAGTATGATGCCCAGAATTGGTGCAGCACTCTAGTCAAGACAATACCAAAGCCAAGTAGACCTGAAGTATTAATTCATGTGTTTTGCAAGCCATGCAGCTCTTTGTACTTCTGACTGCAACTAGATAGAAAATGTGAATCTTGATGCAATTTTTGTTTTGTTAGTTTTGGTCTGAATTAGAGTAATCAATTTTCTGATTACTACTCTTTGTGTTCTTAGTCTGCCGTTTCCAGTGAATGATGATGATGGAGGTGGAGATACAAGTGCCAGCATACGTTCTCATTTGCAGCAAAACCCTTTCCCAAGAAAGGGGCTAACTGGGCAGCAGAAGGAAGGAGTTGATGTGGTGACCAAATTGATGCATACTTTGGATGAAGGAGGGCTGGAAGAAATTTATACTTACAGGTAAACTTGGTTAGTCCTCTTTATCATGCTCTAAACTTATTTTCTGTTTTCTCCACCAAAAGGTTAAATGAATTAAATAGCCACTTCCAGTTTCACTGAAGTCAGTGAATTTTATAACTTGGTACCTTCAGTCCCTTTCAAACAGCTTTGTATGTAGCTCTAAAATAGATGGAAAAGCTTACAGATTTCAGTGGAAAATTATTTCTGTCTTACATATCTATATTTAAGGAAGAAAACTGATTTTCCTTCATCTTCAATGTTTGAGCATCTTTGAGGGAAGGTTTCTATAAATGAGATTTTTAAAGCATGTTTTTGAAATAAATATGGAATTTGTGATATGGTGCATTTGCATTTAATGATAGCCTTTGTTTCTTGGTCTGAGACTTCTTGTAACTTGCTCGTTTGTCAAGCTCCCACAACTGTTTTCATGGTTGTTGTTTGTTATTAATCATTTTTTGTGAAGTTTCCTTCACTCACCCTGCCCAGCTGATCTGGTTTGTATAACAGCAGTCAACTAAACTGTTGCTTGAGCAGTAGTGTCATGCTACTTTACAGGGCAGCCTGAGTCTGTAGAAAAAAGCAGGTTTTGTCATTGCATCAAAAGATTGTCTAGAGAAGCAGTATCTTTCTGGGCCCGTTTATCCTTTAGCTTAATGCATATGGATTATTCTATGATGTGGCTTACCCCCTTCTTTTTTTTTTTTTTATTGCAGGCTCCTGCTAGTGTGTAAGCTGTATTTGTGCCATGCTTTGAGGGGTAATCCAAAATCTTTGGTTAAATAGGCATTTGGCTAATAGATTCAAGCTTTAGTTGTTTAAGAATATGTGAGGTTTCAGATGCAGTTAAGTTGCTTATCAAGCTTTAAGAAGTCAGCCTTGCAAAGCTGTCATGATAATTTACCAGCTCAGATGCACTCTGTTTTCCTATATTAATTATTCCTGCTGGTATAAAAAAAAATAATTAAAAAAAATCAGTCATGCAAATAAATTAGTCATGCAAGGAAAGTAAGCAAGATAATTTTCTTGTGTTGTTTTAGGGTTTGATATTCTGGCTATCAAGCAAGAGTTCCTTCTGTTGCCTCATTTTTTTGGAGGAAGTGTGAGGAAAGCAGAGGAAAAAAATGTTTTTAAAGTACTAGTGTGCATTTACTAGTGTTCTATTGGCTGAATAGCCTTCCATAATAGGGAGTGTTTTTCTTCTATAAATACAGAAATTAAAAGATAGAATTAATAAATTAAGCTTGGATGACTTTTTTAGGCATTTGTCACTTTCAGGTATTTGATTTTCACATCCCTCCTTGAACATGTGTTGCAGTAATTTTAATAATGTACTCACAAATTCTTTTTAAAACTCTTATATTGATGTTTCTGTTGTCAGAAAAAGTATTTTTTTTCTTCCCTCCCTTCCTTCCTTCCAGGGGAAAGAAAAGGGATATTTAATGTTTGTCATTATATAATGTGTTTTTTCCTTTCATAGTGTTTGTGTTAGAATTTAAAAAACAAAACCAAACCAAACAATGCTGCTTATGCTAAGAAAGTTGAAAAGTAGAAGAGCAGGTGGAACTCTCTACTAATGTTTTTAAGAGCTGATCTTAATATCTGCTAGACAAACTCTTTCAATGATGAGATGTATGTTTTGGGTTTTATCATGATGTGAAAAAGGTGAGGTCAATGCTGTTTTGCTTCGTCATGCAATAAAAATGACATTGTTTGAGCACCTTTGTCTGCACTGAAATTATATAGCAAAATAGCTAATACAGTTTGCTATTCTAGAGTGCAACAATTAAGTCTGTTTGATTTTACTATAATAGAATATAAATCACTTTTATTTCCAGCTTTTAAATTTTGGACTACAGTGCTTAAATTTGAGCAATTGGATAAACACTTCTTGGTATAAGTTCATTGAAGTTCCCTTTTTTTATTTTATGAACTTGCACATATGATGTTTAGGCGAGAAATATTCAGAGTAACTTGTTTCATTCTGACTGAATGCTCTGGAAATAATGAGTTCATTAGCACTGTATTAAAAAAAAAAAAGTGAAAAGTTAATTACCACACAAACAAAATCACGTTAATTGAAACTGGATTCTTTATTTCTTCACCTCCACTGCAGAAAACATTTCACCACCTGGAGAAGCCTTTTCTAATTTAGGTTGTTCAGCTAACTACATGCCCTAATTGGGTGAGCACAGATAAATGTAAAATGCTTAATAAGCAGTTGTGTAGTTTCCTCACAAGACCTATAGTGCTGTCTTAAAGCCCTAATGTCACACCGTCATAAAGGCTCAAGATGGGAATAATCTACTGTGCCACCTCTTTTGTTCTTTCTCTTTTCTGACAATGGTTAATGACAAGATTATTCACACAGTTTATTTTATAATGCTTCATGCAGTTTAAGTTGAAACAATTGGGCTCCTGCATCTCCTTGAAGAGAGTGTATTGTCTGCAATGTTTTATTACAGTTCACCAAAGAGTTCATTTCTGTTTTCTTGATTCCATCGTTTAGAGAGAGCCTGGAGCGTCTTTCAATGTTTAAGAAAATAGAAAGAAGACCTGCAGCTTGGTCCTGCCAGTTAACTATTGGTTCCAATTTGTCCATAAAGATTGTGGCCTACAAATCAGTAAGTTCTTAAAATCGTATGTTTTAGTGTACTTTAGCAAGCAGTTAGGTGCAGCTGCATTTTTATTTTAATTTTTTTTTAACCTTTAAGGAAAGAGACATTAAACATCCAAAATAATAACGGTAGAGATCTTGTGTTTAGAAGTTAGTGCATCTGAAACTGTGGTTCCCACAGCAACTCTTAGCTGCACCGCATTGTACACATATGCTAAAGAACAAAAATTCACGATGTATAGAAATAGAAGTAATTGCTGTCTACACTGTGAAGCTTAATGGTGTTTAAGTTGATGAACCTGCTCTTTTGTGAAGCTTTCCGTTCAGCATAAATGAAATGTCTGCTGCTCAGTGGGACTTAATATACATTTCTTAACTCCTAGGCATGAGAGGAATTTTGTGTGTGTGTGTGTAAAAGAGGTAAGTTTTACCAGCTATTGTTCCAAGTCACATCTATTGTTATTTCAGACTTGAAAAAAGTTTATTTTTTTTCAGCTTGTTTGCTTTATACTGTTTGACAGAGCTTATATGTCATCTGTTTCGCTTGTAGTTTTTTTGGTTCCTTCACACAGTGCTAGGAAGAAGTGTATTTAAGCACAAAAAATGTGCAAAATTCCAGTAACTGAAGAATTATTAGGTAACTGTGTAGTGTGGCAGTACTGATTAATGTTGTGAGATGGAGATTGGTTGGTTTGTTACTTAAATCCAAGACTAGGAGTCTGACCAACATTGTAAGGTTTTAAGATGTATTTAGAAGCGGACATATATTTGATTTTGAAAGATAGGTGTAGTAGCCTTTAAAGAGCTCTCTGCTGCCAGCTTTCTTTTTATACTTTGTTTGGTCAGGATATTCTTCTAGACATGTACAAATCCAGAGTCCCTTCCCAAAGGTGTTCACACACAAAATAAATGAAGCTTATGAAGGAGCAACATGAACCAAGTGGCTAGTATGGTGTCACATAGCAATTGGATGAGGGCTAGCAGTAGACTTCTAATGTCTACTGCCGTAATCCATTCTGTCTTTTTCTGTTTTCTGCCCAGTTCTCCATTTTTATTCTCATTCATTTACTTCTCCATCAATTTCACTTAAATAGAGAAGAAAGCGTATTTCTTTCCCTGTAGTTAGGAAACATTTGCTCATTGCAGATATATTTTTCCTTCTTTCCCTTCCCAGTCCAGTAATACAGCTTATATCTTTTTCTGCTGTTTGGGGAAGTTGCAGTAACACTTTTATGCTGTAGTATGGTAATGTGATGCAAAACTTGGACAAATGGACTTATTGAGTGAGTCTTCTTCTATCATTAACATATACCTTAATGCTTTGTAAAAAAGCGCGCACGTATTTGTGTAGGAAGTAACATGCAACTTGCTCGCTAGGTATTTTAGCCTGTGACTAAAAGACTTTCACAAATGACCTAGCCATGACTTTATTAAACAACCAAGGCAAGAATGCAGTCAGTATGATACAGCTTAATGTTTGACAGCTCTCATACAGATAAAACAGTGTGCTGAAAGCACTGTGGTAGCAGTCAGGGATGTATTTTTTGGCTCTAATTATTCCTCCCTTACTGGCAAAATAATGTAGCACTTGGTCTAAGAATTTTTTTTGTGTTGTAGTAAGCACTCTGTATCTAACTGAAATGTTAATATTCCTTTACGTTCTCATATAAAGCTTACAGAAGAGAAGGTGAAAAAAATGTGGACAGTTGTAGATGCTAAAACCCTCAAAAAAGAAGATGTACAAAAAGAAACTGTTTACTGCTTGAACGATGACGATGAGACAGAGGTTCAGAAAGATGATACTATTCAAGGTATGGCTCCTTTATGTGCACCCTGAAGGCAAACCAAAGATAATAGATTGTTCTTTTAAATCATCTAAGTGCTTTTTAGTTGTATAGTTAGAAGTCTGTGATATTAGGCTGCAAACTCTGTAAGCCATTGGAACACAGAGATAATGAGTCTTTGCATATTCTAAAAATTCTTATTTTTCCTACTAATAGGACTAGCAGTAATAATCCCACCAGGTGGAACTTGGAAGGGACTTACACCTTACTAAACTGTACTCTGGAAGATCATCTCAATTCTGTAGTCAGTATTCATGCTACCTTTACTCTTCAAATCTCAGTTGTACTGGTAACATGAATACTTTCATAGCACTGTTTTTGTTTCCAGATAGGCAACTGTTCCAGATATTCTGCAGATGAGAGATAAAACCGTTGAAGGAAGGGGTAGTGTTGAAGAGCTTTACCTTTAAATTATTAACTTACCTTTCAATTTCATGAGAGGTCTGATTTGAAGTAGTGGTATGCAGAGTACTTCTTTTGTAACCTTCAGTTTCTTGCTGAGTAGATGAAGTTCATGGGAAGACTAAAGGTCTCAGAAGCGTTATGAAATAATCTACTTTTTAAAAGTGGAGTTAGTCAAATGTGTATTTTTCTTGTGACTATATTTTGTTACTGATTTTTTTTCTATCCAGTTTACTCTTTGAGTCCCACACAAGTAGGGCAAACGTATTAGCTACAAAGGGCAGAACTATTCAGATAACAGTATAGAAATTGCTGTTAAAGAATAAAACAAATTGGAAAATGAAGACAAATACTGTGGTTTTTATTTAACCTTTCCACTTTAGCAGAGGTGTTTTATAGTAATAGCAAATAAAAATGTACCAACATCAGTGCAATTTTTTTGTTTCTTTAAACAGAAATAATGGGTAAAAGCTAGCACTCTTTGACTTATAATTTCAAAACTTTTAGTAAATCTAGAAAAAAAAATCCACTTTTAATAATGAATATTTCGAAGCCTTTGTGACTGTTCTTTGCTGATGTCCTTGAATGCCCCAGCTGGTAAATGGCTGTGGGATGCTAGTAAACAGAAGCGGTGAACAGTCCCATGTAAATAAAAGAGACCATGAATTTCTGTGTCAATGGTGTAATATTTTTTTATAGATAAAAAGCAGATGATGCCTCATGGACTTCTGTGGACATTTTGAGAATTGGCATAATTAGACAATATTTTGCATTTGAAGTACACATACTAAAGTATCTTTTGGTCTGGCTGCTTCTTTTCTTTTCAGTTTCCAGGAAAATTTGTTTGCACATAGGCTTTTCATCCAGGGATTTACTTCTGTTCCTTCCCTCACCTGAAGATACGTCAGTGACAGTGTAATAAAGTGATAATGTTACTGGGTGTAACTTAGGGTGGGGGAATAAGCAGCTGGAACAGGTGATAGCTGAAAAACTAACAGGTGCCTAATTCATGCACGTATCCCTGCAATGTAAGGTGAAGAAAGTAAAACAGAAATGTATAGAAAGACAGCTTTTCCATGCAAGGGTGTTTTGATTTTCCCTTGTGTGATGGTGTATCTCACTTCCACTGTTAACACATTTGTTCTATGAATCCCTTGTGGTGCCATTTCCTTTCCATAATTTGCGGTATGCTTTTTCTACTACACTTGTGCGGAGTGTTGTAGTTTATTTGCTTAAATCTATTCTGTGGGCATAACTTTGTTAGGCAAGATGTTCAGTTTCCTTATTTGCTTTCCTGCTCTCTATGAGGGCAGTTATGTTACATAAAATGATGTACAGGGGGTGCAAGTGCTGTTCATAAAGTACAAAATGTCTGTGGGGTGTGTGCTTTTTTTGTTAACAGGGAAAGTAATTTGAGTGTGTGGAGTGTAGCTGTAGGGCATGCGTGCTTTGTTAAAATATTCAGAGAGCTAATTTCAGTGTTAGAATGGTAGGCCCATATGCTTACCAGATGCTCCTCTCTTGTTCTCCAGGGTTTCGCTATGGGAGTGATATCATTCCTTTTTCCAGAGAAGATGAAGAGCAAATGAAATACAAAGCTGAAGCAAAATGTTTTTCTGTTTTGGGATTCAGCAGATCCTCTCAGGTACATTACTAAACTTATTTCCATTCAACTTGCTCAGTTGTTAAAGACATGTGACTTCCATGTGAATTTGCTGAAGTTGTTTTATTGTACTGGGAATGAGGCATCTGCTGTCAGGCGTGACAGGAGTGACTTTACACGTATGTAGTCTTGTGAAGAAGAGACAGTAGTAAATATGGACATGAGGTGTTCAATGAAAGCAAGAGCCACTGATCTCAGATCTCTACAAAGTGGCTGCTGATGTACTGTAGTCTCATTTCATGTGAGTAAATTAAATAGTGTTGACAAATCTGCAACAGAAGGTGGTCTCTCTTCTGTTCAGGTTATGCAGAAACCTTCTTGGGCCTTGTCCAGCCATGAGTGTGTTCTTTTTACTTTCTAACAGAAGAAACCTCTTCCTCAGCGTTAGAGAAATGTTAAAGAAACCTTGAGAGCTAACTCCATTCATTTTTGTTTCCATAAGTATTAGTTGATGAACTGTGCCTTTCCTTTTGGTTCTACTATAACAAAAATTAAGTCTAGAACTCTGTTCTACATTCTCTCTACATAAGAGAGAACTTAGATGAAGGTAGCATTGCTCAAAAACTCTCCATATCCCAATGAAATCTACATTTTTTTGTGAATGTATGCACTTAGCTGTACTTGTGGCATTAATTTTGTCATCCATTTTACCTGGAGGCTTAAAAAAAAACACTCCTTCCTGAAATGGGATATATGAGGAGAAAATACAGAAATGTGAGTGCCAGTAATTTCTAGAAATTGTAAGCTGCCTCCACTCTTTCTTTTCCAGGACGTTGCACAGAGTCACTGAAACTTTACTCCATCTTAGAGTAAAGTTCACCACCCGAAGCTTAAACAAAATCATAGGGTAACTCTGCCTTCTGTTCTAAAGGCTCCCAGGCCTCCTGCTCTTCTTTGAAATGTCTCACTGCCTCTACAAAATAGAATGCTTGATAAAAGGCTGAGGAATCATTACCTTTGCCAGGAAGAAAAGGTGCTGATGAAATAGGAAGTATCTGTATAAGATAACTCCCAACTGTTTTTAACTAAATATATTTTTTTAACTAAACATATTTCTTCTCTACAGTGCAAGTAGCACAGATAACCCTGTGTATTGCTAGATATGTTGTTTAACGATTGCAGTGTGATGATCTAAAGCATATTATTGCCCGAGGAGTTAGGAAGTTACATTTGATTACTTAAAATTAGAAGCCAGCCTAAATGAGACCTGTAACCTTACTGCTCCTTGAGGACATTCAGGATTTAAATTGAAGTAACACAGTAACTTATGTATTGAAAATAATTGATCAAGGAAACACATCATGCTTGAGTTTATATGCCCTGAATTGGCCAGGGCAGAGAGATGTCAGGGGCTGCTAAACCCTGTACCAGGAACTGGGTTTAACATACGAAACTTTGTCTGAACTCAGGGTTTTAATGAGACAGGTGGTTTTTGTTTTGTTTTTTATCTTTTCACATTTTATTAGTTTACAGCTGAGTCTCATTGTCTTCATTTCATTCTTTAAGATCTGTTTCACTGTGTGTGGTGCTTTCTCAGCTGGAGGCTTGCCTCCTATTTCAACTTGAAGTCTGACTTTTATTGAAAAGAGAAACTGAGTTGAAAGCAGATGAGAACTGTCGTGCTCCTGTAAGTGAGCAGTCTTTTCATTTGCATGTTTTTCCACCATTGGTCGGGAGTGTGGTAACACTTCCAGATTGCCTGTATATAATTTAGTGTAGGAATAATGTTTTGATCCACATAAATATGCCTCAAACAATTAAGAAATCGTTTTTGTATTTTTCAATGCACAAAATATTGCTTTTGACAATTTTTATGATGTGCTTCTCCTGTCCAGATTTCATAACAAACAGGAATGGAACTACATCTTAAACAGTGTGTGCTCTGGTCCTCTAACTGGGAGTGGGAGTAATTAAGCCTAATAGTGGTTGCAAATACCTCAGTGGAATGAAGTTATTAAGGTGTGATGCCAGGATTAAAATTACTTTGTACAGATAATGATATCAGGAGAATATACAACTAGAATTTTCAAGTTGTGTGCTTTCCTTATGTTTTGGCTCCTGAACTTTATTGTTTGGAGTCATAATACTAACACTATCCAAATGTATGCTTGGTTTTATTTTTTTTTTAAACTTTGGAGAAAAGATGATTTAACTGGAGAAACTGGAGCAGCTCCAAATGCATAATTAAAGGAGTAGAACCACCTCATATTATTTTCTTAGTTATTCATATCCCTCAGGAAAAAAGATCAGAGGCCGCTTAAACTTTGATTTTTAATTTATAAGCAATTCTGTGTAAATAAAGAAATAATACTTGAAAATATTACAAAGGATCGATCCATTTCTCTGGCAAACAGAAAAGGTGCAGTGATGCACATATCTGGGTATTTATACTGAGCATAAAATGCCTCAGCTTTTTAAGACAGAAGAGCAAAGAATAATTGCAGGTAGAGTAATTTGAGTTCAAGAATTGTTCTGTAATACATAAAAGTGATCTGCTCAGGTGTAAGTTGTCACTGACTTCAGCAGCATTATGGTAATTTGCTACATAATGAAACTCCAGGTAGTTTGGAGTTGGTGTAATTTGAAGAGATTTTCTTTAACAAAGAAAGGTCATTTTAAGTAGTGTTCTTAGTAATGTGCAGTCTTTTGTGACATCTTTTCATAGTCATAGAATGGCTTGGCTTAGAAGGGACCTTAAAGACCATCCAGTTCCAACCCCCTTTTCTGCTGTTGTAGTGATTCTCTGGGTGTGTCTCAGCCTCTGCAGCTCCAGCTGTTGGAGCAGTGCCCATTAATGAAACTTTTTTTTTGTCAGCCATAGAATCATTAAGGTTGGAAAAGACCTCCAAGATCATCTGGTCCAACCATCACCCTACTACCAATGTCACCCACTAAACCATGTCCCTAAGCACCAGGTCCAACCTTTCCTTAAACCTCCAAGGACAGTGACTAAACTCTGCTAACAGAAGTACTTCGCTAGCACAGCTGTATATACTACCTGTTGCTGTTGAAGTAGCTTTATTAAGTAAGGATGTGACTTTCTTCAGTTCCTTTTTCATTTATTTTTGCTAGCAAAATTTGATAATATAGACGCAGCATAGTGTCGGTTAAGTTTAGGTGTTCTGTTAACTACTGTAGCTTTTCACACTGACTGTTGAATTATTGCAGTGGTATCCAGACTCGTAATAGCTGCAAGTACCGTAGTCTTTCATTCCTGCCCATCAGTGGGACAGACAAGGGAATGTCCCGCAGAATATGACTGAGTATTCATATTGAGTGATAAATGGAGTTATGAAACACATATAGGGCTTCAGCTTATATGCACAGTAATTAAAGTTTGTGGCTTCTCATTTGATTAATGCTTTGGTTGTGTAATAATTTAATTGGTCCAGGTACATTAACAACATTTGTTTTAGATCAAGCTAACCCCTGACCATTTGAATCTGTAGATTCAGAGGCACTGTTACATGGGAAACCAGGTTCTCAAGGTCTTTGCAGCGAAAGATGATGAGGTAAGGTGAATTCAAGTTTAACGCTGAAAGCAATTTACCATGGAACATAAAAGAATAGTAGTGGTGCTTGAGATTATTCCTTCTTTCCATGTTAATGAAACAGAAAGATTCTTAATGCAGTTTACAGTGTTGTTCCATTACCCATTAACATAAAAAGACTTTGGATTAGACCCCACATGAATGCCGTATGTCATGGACAATGATAAACTGGTAAATAATGATATTTGTGCAAGGACATGGGGAACCTGGAATTGGTACTTAAATCCATTTTCATATAGACCAAGAGTGTACCCTGTACCTATTGTTTAGACCACACCTCCAAATTATTTTAAACATAAGAAGTAAAAGCTTCACTGGAGAGCTGAGATGCCTGCCCTTTAAGGGTCTGACTGCTTGTCCTTTCTCTCTGTCTCATAACATTTCTGAGTTTTTCACACCTAGCGGAAAAGATGGTATGTGCAGGATCTAAAGTTTATCCTTAACTTTCAATGGACAAGCTACTATGTTGGGATTTGAACTTTTTATTTTTTTCTTGAACATGAAAGTGCTTGCGTCATTTATAGCTGAAATGGCAAGTAATTTTGACTAAGTCAGTGCTGTTGAATTCGCTGTGGAAGGTGTATTTCAGCAGACTAATGAGAACTTGCATGGCTACATTTTCTTTACAGAATGCAGCAGTTGCTTTTTCAGCCCTTGTTCATGCATTGGATGAGTTGAAAGTAGTAGCTATAGTGCGTTATGTTTATGATAGAAGATGTAACCCACAAATTGGCGTGGCTTTTCCATATATTAAGGATGCATATGAGGTAATTTTTCACTTTTTCCTTGTTTAGAGAGCCTCCTTATTGTTACTTTGCAAATGCTAATTAATAAATGATCATAATTGAACGATACGAATTGGCGGTGTTGTGTAAAAAAAAAAATTGGCGGTGTTTTATTAAAAAAAAAAAACAAAAACAGAAAACCAATGTGATTGTTGTAGTAATTTTATGAAATAATACTGAGTCTTAGGACAAGGAGGTAGTAAATAATTATACTGTCCTCTATATTAGAGATTTAAATTATTATTATTAAAATATAAATTATTTAATTTTGTAATCCTGGAAATCTGAGTCTGTTGGCATCTAAGAAAGGTACTTAGCAAGAAAACAATGATAACTTGTCTGTATTACTAACTACCTTTCAGAGTACAGTCCACAATTGTGGTAGATTCTTTCATTGTCTTTAACTGCAGAATTACCTCCGGGTTGCTTGGTAGTGCAAAATTTGAATTTATAACTGGCATTTCAGGCACATCCAACTACATTGTTGTCATTAGGTTTCTGAGTCAACAGGGAATGAGGGAAGGAGCTAACAGCATTTAGAGCTACTGATTAAATTCATATGGAGAGTCAGGAAGATAGTAATATATTCATTTACTTGAAAAGGTTATTTAAAAAAATGTACAAAACTTTTAGTCCTTTTCTTAAAAAAAGTAACCCACAATCACAATTGAAATAATTTCTTTAAAAGTTCAGGGACCCAAAAGTAACATAGTTTGTAAGATTTTTTGCTGCATGTTTCCACCGATCTTTCTTACGAGACACTATTGAAAGAGCTGAATATATATAGCATGGCTAAGCAATGACTAAGGTGGGGGTGGACATAAGTCTTCAGGCTTTTGAAGGTTATAAACATAAAGGATGGAAAGGAATTATTTAGGGTGGTATGAACTGGAGGAGGTATTTGAATAAAGAGAAAATTAGCATGAGAATGTTAGGAAAAAAATGACTTTGAAATGCAGTAAGCAGTGATAAAACCTCCCAGAGCTCCAAGGTATGGGATGTTCAAAGTGTGGCTGGATGGAAATCTACATAAGAAAAAGGATTTGATGACCTCAGAGGTCTTCATTCAACCTATAGAAAAATGATAAGTGTAGCCATCGCTGTATTCTTAAATCATCTTTTGTTTTATACTACTTAAAACAGAGTTGCTTTATAAATATTTTACGGAATTACTTTGATATGCACTGATATTAGATCTTTTAATTTTTTTTGTTTATATTGCCCTGATAGGGCACTTGGGGATACTTTGTATTTCTGTAGGCTCAGTTGCTTCTTTCTTGATTTTTTCTTCTTACTTTCATTTTGCTCAGTGTCTCATCTATGTGCAATTACCGTACTCGGAAGATGTAAGACAATATGTGTTTTCATCCCTGAAAAACAATAAAAAATTCACTCCTACAGGTAAGATAGTCCTTTCCCGGACAACTTGACAAAGTACCTCATTGCTATTATTTTAAGACATTCTAAAATAACTAGGATATTTGGCCTTCCAATGAAAACATACACCTTGTCAGTATTTGGGTTTAGAAAAAAAACAGCCCTATAGAAATAAGTTACGGTGATGTCATCTTGAAGCATGAAGCCTGTAACGAAACTTCAGCAGTTTAGTTGCAGGCTGAGTAGACTTGAGGGGTTTGCAGGCAGTCCTTTAAAACTGTCTTGTTGAATGTCTTCTGGCTCAGATTTTATCTGATTTTAAGTCACACATCTGAGAGTTAGTCCTCCATAACCCTTGATCTTTGAACTCATTTCTAAGAGATGGCCAAACTGTATGGGATTTGCAATATGTGATGAGTTAGCTAGGATTAGAATAGAGGAAACAGCTCCAAACAAGCTGGTTCTGCAGCCACTTGTGTTGTGGCCTATTGATGTAATGTACAAAGACAAAAAGGCTGAAGTGTATTTTATGTGGTGTGATGTTTTTTTGAAGCACGCACTTAATGGTGTCCAGGTTCAAGGGATGGTGTATTTGGAGAGCCATAGAACATGCAGCCATATAAAGCTTGATTCACTGTTAAGTGAATTTTCACAGTAATGAGCATAAATGAACATAGTTTGAAATCCACTCCCAATTCTTTAATTTGTTGTGATCTATCTGCACATTCAGGGTATATAAAGTGTGCTGGGTTGTTTCTGAAATAGTTTGTGTTTTCTTACCTATAACTAGCAGTTTGAGAACAAATCTGAAACTTGTTTTTACCAAAACAATAGTTGACTATTGTGAACTGAGTTATTTCGCAATCCTAACTTTTAAAATTTATTTTAATCAGTTTAGTTTATCAAATCAACTGTTCTTCTCATTTTCTAAGTGGCCTATAAACCTTCTGTTGCAAATAAAAACATCTTGAAAAGAAGACAAATGGAAGCAGGAAGACAGCAATAAATGAGGTCTTAAATAACAACAAAAAAAAAAACTCTTTGACTTTACGTTGTAGTCCGTAAACAAAGCAGGGTTTTTATCTCTGTGTCCACTACCCATATTCATTTTTGGCACATCTGTATATGCAGTGTATTCTGTGACACTTAATGATTTGGTCAGAGTCTCCCATTGTGAAGTGAATCTTCATCTGTAAATTGTTTCAAGAAATGCATTTATCTGCAAGTGTATTTAATCTTTCTTTGTATGCAATCGCTGCCTTAGCCGATCAGTTATCTGCAGTCGACTCTTTGATTGATTCTATGAATTTGGTTTATGAAGATGATGATGGAGAAACTTTTGAGGACCTGTTTAAGCCCAGCAAAATCCCAAACCCTCATTTTCAGAGGTTATATCAGGTGAGATGATGAACTATATGACATTTTAAGAAACATTTTTTTTCTTGAAACCTTTCACCTTTCTGTCTCTCTGATTCACCTTGGAATGATCTGCATTGTGATGAGTCCAATAAAAATGTTTTGTATTGAACTGTGGGGTAGCTGGCAATTTCCATGTTTTCTGACACAAATTTTATTCCTAAAATTTCTGGTTTCCAGGAAGGAAGGGAAATTACATCTGTGCTGAGAAGTCTGCAACAGCATCACAGATACTTAGGGGTGCCAAGGCTAGATAAGTTAAAACTTGCTTGGGTATCTCATCTCTATGCTGTATTGCAATGATCATGATGCAGACAGACTCAGACTTCAGTTTCTGCACAGAGAGAGAAATTACCTGACAGTCATGGAGGGTTTTAGCTCCTCATTCTGGGTCTCATCAAATCCTGAGCAGAGTCACTTCTTTATTCATTGTTTAAGCTAGCGGTGGTACCAAAACAAATCAGTCTGAGGTAAGCTTGATCAGTAGTAAATGGTTAACATGGTTGACATTTAAAGTACTCCATTTGGGTGTCTGAGTTAATGCATTTTATGGGCAAGCAGAAGAGTTTACACTTCTTGCAGTTATCATTTCAAACTGTCTACATTTTGATTCACATTCCTTTCATATCATGAAGATTTTATTTGCAACTGTCAGGATGAGAGACTTAATTATGCTTTGGAATTCAAGTGTTCAAAAAAAATGACACAGCAAATTCAAAAATAAGGAAGATTATGATGTAATTTACGCAACTTCTGAAATATGTTGTGTACAGGACCATGGAGATATATTGAGTGTGTGATTCCACTCTGAAAATTGACCAAAAATGTTACTACGCGTTTATCATGTCTCAACAATTCAAAATTATTTTTTTCATTTCACAAGTAGAATGATGTTTTTTTAAATAAAGAAAACTTACCCTAGATTCCGAAGGCCACACTGCCTCAGTGTTGTCAGAAGTAACAAAGAATCTGAAGGTCATATTTATGTTTCAGGAAACACATAATCCCAATGTCTTCAAATCCTATCGTTTGACACCTAAAGAACTCAATGTTCCCTCCAGATTCTGCCAGTCACATTGACAAGACAGTGTATAACTTAGTGCAAGATTTGGACAGCAGAAGGTTATTGCTAGGGAAGAGCTTAAAATGGATTGACTTCTGCATTACTTGTATTTTAGGAAGAATCATAACGTTTGGGTAGTATGAAACAAATACAGTTTTGCTTGCAAATGAAACATGCAGGAGATAGTATTTCCTGCTACGTTGCTAGGTACGCTTTTGCACTCTTTTAATTCAGGGGATTTTGCCTATTACCGAAAGGTGTTGCTTCAGGCCTTACATCTGTCTTCTGAAAGAATATGATGGTATCGTCCTAACGGTTGAGTCAAGTGCTGCCAGAAGAGAGCAACCACCTCACTCACACAATTTTATTGGAGAATAATAAGACTTTCTAAGGGTGATTGCTGCTGGTAGAAAATGTATTTATTTACTGTTTCAATACTAGGTAGTATGCAGTTCTGTCCACAGTGCTTGCTGTTTACAAAGCCTTAAATTACTGGTCCTTTTAGCAATTTCTTTTACCCTCGTGCAGTCCCTATGTTTTGTCTTGTTTACAGTGCTGCTTATTAACCCATACAAATTGCAGCAAGACTGTTCTTTCCTTTAATTTGCTGCAAATGTGTTCCAGGTTCTTAATATTTTGCTTGTAGAACAAGTGGCACTTCTTGTTTCTTAAGATTTACAACCAAAAAATATACTTCATCTTTTGAATGTAGCCAGGAAATTGATTGGGTTGAACAGGACCTATAGATGTTTTAGAAGAGCAGTCCTGAAGAAAGGATGAGCTTCCCCTTCATTTCCTCTCTCTTTTGTCTCTTGAGGATGTTTGGAATTTAAACAGAAACATCAAGTCAAATTATAGCTCTGGAAGTAGTGGTAGGCATCAGAAGATGACAGAGTGGGTGGAAAGGAGTTGCTAATGCTTGCTGGGGTAGAAGATGAGGAATATCCTATATCCGGAGCTCTTATTTCTTGCTTCCAGAAAAACCTAAACAAACTTCCATAGCCTTCATGGTGGCAGACTTCCAACCTTGTTATTTAAGTTGTTCCTCTTCAGTACGGGGATTTGAAGCAGATAAGACACTTGGTGAATGCAATGTGTTTTATTCATACAAACAAATGGCTTACCAGAGATTGTTCGATACTGAAACAGACCCGAGGGGAAGCTTTGTGGGGACAGTGGCCTGCAGCATTTAATAGCTCATGGGATCCAGCTGTGAAGTCCACAACTAAATGTGTCATAACGCTTTTTAGACCATGTGTAAGTGACTCTGTTGGGCTGGGCTAATCTGTAAGTTGTTGGACTTAAAGCAGAGCTGCAGGGGGACAGGAGGTACCTTGGAGTAAGTCTGTAAGGGCTTTCAGCAACAAGTAATCTTATCTTCAGTTGAATGTAGTGGATTTATCTGCTGGAACATCATTTTGAACTTGTCACAAACCAAGTGTAAACTGAACTTTAAGACACTTGTGTTGGGATTCAGTTCATAGGTTTAGTTACCCAAAAGCTAGACAACTAATATAAGCTGAGTTGTCCAAGCCTGCTTCATAATCCATAAAAAAAAAAAAAAAAGCCTTGGGAAAATGAGTGGTCCTTCATGTTTTGGACATCATAAGCACAAAATGGTTGTGGAGAATGAGTAGGTGACTGGCTTGGACTCAGTGCTTATCTTTTAGACAAATGAATCTTTGTCCGATGTTCTGAGGCTTTAAAGACTGGTTCCCATAGGCTTTATAGATTTGCTAAAATATTTTCTTATAAAAGTGTGTTCATAGATATTCTGTCTTGTTCCCTTCCACACAATGCTTTCTTGCAGTAAGTTCTTGTCTGTTCAGGCATTTATGTCATTACTTATTATGTAGTCAATTCCTGTTCGGCATCAGGAGCTTCAGGCTAAATCTGTTCAACTTCATCTTCATTTAACACCTGAGTTCTGAAGGTACCTGCAATCTCAGAGCTGGTCATCTGCTCTGAAAAACAGGAGCAAGTGATGGCTGTTGCTGCAGTCTGCTCAGCTCTTGCAACTCATGTAGAGATTTCAGATGCAAGAGCCTGAAAAACACATTCACAACAGGAAACTTAGATTTTTTTTTTTGTTTAATTCAATCCACTAATGCTGTTTTGATATTCTTTTTTGTATCACAAAAGCCATTACTGCAGCTTCCAGCAACATTTTTAGTCTCTTTCAGAATAATTATGCCTTAAATCATTACAAGTGTTTCCAAATCAGTAGCCTTGTATGACTGCCTCCTTTTGAAAGTATGTTCTAATATAGATTGGAATCTTAATGGCAGCATGAAAGCACATCGGTATTGATGTGTAGCATATGGCCTGGATGTTCTTTATTGGCAGCCTTTCAGCACGAATAGAGGTTTGTTTTTTTTTAATTAAGGTCATGTCTGACAGCCAACAAGGGAGCAACTCTCCTGTTTTCTTGGTTTCTTGGGAAGTTACCTCCACGCTTGTATCTAATTCACTCAGTACGGTGGACTTGGAAAAATGTTTTTTCCATGTATAACGTGTTCTTATGTATGCGTTTGCGTGCATTGGTAACTCTGTATATATGAACAAGCATGTACATCTCTACTGCTACCCCACACTTCATAGCATTTAAAAGATATTTTGTTTTTAGAACTCTCAGTGGACTTTCTGTGACCTGCCTCATTAACCTGATCTCTCTCTGTCCTTGGCTGCCTGACTGTGTGAAAGCTCCCTCTCTGTAGCTCCTGCCATCTATTCCAACCTTTATGTTCATCTGTCAGAGGTCTTCATTCCATTGCACTTTCCAAAGTTCATATGCAAACATACCTATATTCCGTGCTTCACCTATGCACTTTTAACTTCTCTCTTATTACTTGCTCTTAAATGGGTGAAGATTTCTCGTGTTATGCAAACTGAGCTTTTTTGACCAAGAAGAGAGACTTTCTTTGAGGGACAATAAATCACGATGGTAAATGGAATATAAGGTTGCGGTACATATCTTGCTCCCTGATTTTAGAATGTCAAGAAATCTCTCCCATATCACTGTCTTTTGTAAGAGAACTGCTTTTTAAAGGTAAATCGAAGTTGAAAAGCTGAATAGATGCTGATGACTACTTTATTCTTATCATTTTCTTAATAATTTTCATAGAACTCATTACAGTGAGTGTGGGTGCACTCGTATGCATCAGTATTCTTGTTTAATATAATTATTAATCTCCTTAAACAGCTGATCATATAACTCCACTCATCCACTCGTGAGCTGGAATATTTCTCAGCAATATTAAGGTAGCTTCTTTAATATGGAAGATATTTTGCATGTACCATATGATGTTACATATACAGGCATATTACTTTAAAAGTACATAACCTTATGGTTTTTCTTTGCTAAAATCGTTTCTTGCAGTGTTTGCAACATAAGGCTTTTCACCCCAATGAGCCGCTGCCGCCAATTGAACAGCACCTTTTAGAGATGCTGGAGATGCCCTGCATGGTAAAAGAAAGGTGTCAGGTTCCTCTTGAGAAAGTGAAAGCACTCTTCCCTCTAAAGGATGTTGGCAAGAAAAAAGAAGAAAAGACTGCTCAAGACATCTTTAAAGATGAGTAAGTTAGAGATTTAATGTGGATTTAAAAAAAAAAAAAAACAACAACAAACTGAAAAACAAAACAAAACTTTTTTAGCACTTCACATTAATTTTGGTGAATGTAGCAGGCTCAGGAGCATTTTAATCAATGAGTTATATACTTAAAAAGTACAGATGGGTTGAGAATGTTGTGGAACCACACTGTCTGGGCTATTTTGAGAGTAGCGGTCTTACTACTGTGGAAGTAATGCTAGGATTAGGTCTGCACCTCTCTGATGTCATTATATGCTAATACAGAATTGCAGAATCCGTCAGGTTGGAGGGGACCTCAGGAGGGCTCTCTAGTTCAACCTGCTGCACGAAGCAGGGTTACAGATCTGAACAGGTAACTCAGGGCTCCATCCTGTCTGGTCTTGGAAATATCCAAGGATGGAGGCTGCACAGCTTCTCTGGGCAACCTGTTGTAGTGCTTGACTGCCCAGTGACCAAACAGTTTGTCCTACTGGCATTTATAAAATGGTTTGAATAAGAATAACAGGAGTTAATTCAGTTCCAAACTTATTTCAGTTTACATGAAATACCTAGGAGCTTTGCACTACCTGTCAGGATGAAAATTCCACCCCAGCATACTCTGTGTACAGCTTTCATTTTGAATACCAAATCAAAAGAAAGGCAGCTTAATTATTATATGCTGTGCAGTAAATGTGGATGTCTTGAAAAATATTGTAGATTCTTTCTGGAACATCTATCTTCTCAACTGTTTTTAAAATTCTTGTCTTTTGGTAGTACATATGCTCTGTTTACATTATCTTTGCTATAAATATGAAAAATAAATGCTTAATTGGTACTGCACTGGTACTGTTTTCCCAGCCAAGTCAATTTTGTTCAAACAAAATCAAATTTATAGAATGCCTATAATATAACTGGCTGGTCCCCTGGCATGTTGGACAGATCTCAGTTCCTTCCCTTTTTGTCATTTTCAGCTGTTCTTTCAGCACTAGGAGCAATGTCTTTGGGCCACTTTAGGGCCCCACTAAGCTGAGCTGTCACGTATCCTTTACTTTTGTTTGGATGGAGCCTCCTGATGTTATCTTTAGAAAGACATGGCACTGGACTTCTCGGGCTGCTGCTCTGGGAAAATGGCCACATTTCTGTATACAGATTGGGAAGCACATTGCTTTTTGTTTTGTTCACTGCTGTGTGTGCCTGTCTTGCCTTGGTGTGTCTCAATTCACACTGATAAAATTATCTTGTCCTTGCTCTGTGCTCTAATCACGTGCGCTGTGTATATGTATATATGTATACATACAAATATTTCTGTATGTATTTTAAAAAGTAGAGAAAAGAAAACTATAGAACCAGTTTCAAAAAAACAGAACAAAACAAAAAGCCTACAAAACTTGGGCTCAAGCAAGCCAGGAAGAGAATTTAAACAAAAAGCTGTGACACATTACTGGTAGTTGCTGAAAAACATATGTCCCAAAGGCTTCAATTTGATAAGCAAGAAGGAAAGCTATTTTCATTAAAAACTGGTTGGCTTTAGAGGGGAGATGAAAGCAACTATAAAAATAATTGAGATAGAAATTGGTGTGGGGCATTATAAAATGATTTGGGGAAAAAGGGGTATGTAAGGGAGGCAAAAGAATAGAAACTCAACTATGCAAAAAAGAATGAATTATGTAATGAATAAGGAAAATATTTAAATAAAAAAATGGATTAAATATAGTAACGAATAGGAACAGTAGTGATATTGTTCTGTGTCAGGGACAAGCTGAGTGATACAGTTAAATCATTTGAGAAAAAAATGTCTCACTACAATAGGATAAGGAAAACTTTAAACAGCAGGTAACATTCACCTTTTTAAAACTGACAGATCTAGACAATTTGCACTGAAAAGTACTGAAAAAGTTTGCTAGAAGCTCTCTTGACTATTATTTTCATTTTCTAAAACTGATTTATACTGTTTTGGTCTCTTGCATTTGATATCTCTATCTTGATGTTGACCTGATTTCTCTCTGCCTAATTATTAAGGTCTAGTTGGGACTGAGGCAAGATAAATAGAGGCATATCTTATTAATGCTAAAGATTAAAAAAATGTTTTGTTTCATTTTTGTTAAGCTCTGTGTAGTTTTAAAAAAAATCCAGTAAAATCGAAAGTATTTTGCGTTTTCCTTCTTAGGACGGCTTTCGAGAGGCTGTTACCTCATCTAGTTTTGCAGTATGTGAGAGGCCTCTGTCTAAATGTAGAAGTGTGTGTTGTAAATTAATCTTGTATTTTATTAATTTGTCTCAGAGTAGTTGCACATTTTGTAGTTAAAAAATACTGCTAATCAGGGCGTTATCAGTAACAGATTTTAAATGTCAGATCATTGGCTGGTATTAATAGGTATAGATTCATTAGTTTCAGCTGTACTGCGCTAATTAATGATTGCTATAGGTTTGGTCCTAGGCAGTTAAATTCAGTTATTTTCATTTATGTTCTCCTCCTACCTCCAGTCCCAAAGCATTTGGAATCAGCGAAAATAATGCAGGAGAAAAAATATTTCGAGGAATTGCAACGAATTACAAAGCAACTTGGGAGGAAAAAATGAGAATTTCCATTGTTTTCGCACTTATCAGCGAAGCATCTCAATGCACGCAAGAATTTCTGTTCAAGTAGAAGTTCTGAACTCTGTGGTGTTAGATAGGTTTTTCCATTTTACAGACAGGGATAATGGCTGTCCAAAACAATAAAGCAACTAAGCAACTTGTTCAAGGTCAGCCAGAAAGTCAGCAGAGCTGGGAACAAAGGAGGGTATCCTAGTCTCCTTGTCCTAAAGCATCACCAAAGTCATCACTTCTACTAGAGTGATAAGTAGGGTTATGTTGGATGACAGGAGTTGCTGAGGAGAAGGGCTTTCATTTCAGTAGTGACAAAATTAAGTAAAAGGAACGATGAGACTACAGAAATAAGTGGGATAGATGTTGATTGCAAAGCACGGGAGGAGTATGCTATAGACAGTTAAAAGGAAGTTTGTACAATTTCTATTTAATAGCTGCTTGCTTCAGTAGCAGGCAAATGCAACATGGCACCTAGTCCATGATCTCTGTTTTTATCCCTGATTTATGAAGCAGTTTCTTCTTTTTATTGCAGTAGCAGAATTTTTTAGAGTAACTTTTTATTTTTGTTTTGGGATTGCGTGAAGGTAAATAGTGCAGTTTAGATCATTTAGATCATAACTTTCAGTCATTCTTAAACCGAAATCTATTCTTCTGTGTCAGCCTGTTACATAAACAACACAAAACATAGTGTCCAATTTCCTTCCCCTTTTGTGATAAATTAGAGTTTCTTGTGTTGCCAGAATGTGATCCAAAGTTTTGTAAGTTTGGAACTTAATTTTAAGCTTCTCATTTGAAGCATTGGTTGCATACACCGTGATACCTGTGAGGGCAAAGGTAGAAAGTAGCTTAAAACACAATTAGCTTTTTAAAAACGTGTTTTGAAAGCATTTTGAGGTGTAGCATAAGATTGTTCTGAGAAAATTCTTATTTGGAGTTTGTCTAGCAAGTTTGGACTGCTGGAAGTGGAAGTTTATAGAATGCTTGTGTGCTGATGGAGAATGTAGGTTATGAGACTCAAAAGTCACTGTGTGAACAGATAGGTAGTAGCTATCAATTCCAAGATGGGAACTTGCAGGTAATTTTTAAAGAGTAAATGGATTTCTTACTTAATATTTAAGCTTTTATTGCCATTTTACGGTTAAAAAGAATCTGGTGAGAATACCAAATGTCATATGTGATTATTGATTTACAGTGTACAGTGAATCAGCAAGGTCAACTCAATATACAGGTTCCAAATAAAGCAACTAGGGAGAGCCAGCCTGTATTCTGAAATGTGGTAAAGAGGTGTACGAGTAAATTCACTCCTGAAATAAGTATCAATAATCTTGTACTTTCAACAAGCAGTACCTTTCATTTACGCTAAGATAAAATTTGATCTGTCTCTACTGTCTGCTTTGTGAAGACTGTGGGAGAAATGAAGTGTGGTTTATTGTTAATTTGGGAACAGCTGTATAACGAATTTTGGTTCAGTGTATACTTTGCAAATTTACTGACTTCATACTGAGTAGGCAGAGCAGTTTACTTTGATTTAGTGTTTCTGTTCTTTTTTGTCCTCCTCATTTCCAGCAATGAAGATGGACCTAACCCTAAGAAACAAAAAATTGAAGATGAGGAAGATAGCTTTAGCATCATAAAACTTGCTGAAGGCAATGTCACCTCTGTAAGTATATTTTTACAACTCTGGTTATCAAAGGGAAAGATTAATTTCTCTAAACATATTGTAGTGAATATACGGAATTCCTGATAAAGGGTGGGATTCTAGGGGAAACAAACATGACTGAAATTTTGTCTACTTAGAGATGTAAGGATAACTTTCTCTGTTCTTAGATACATATTAGCACAAGTTTCCATTAATCTTGGATATTTTTAGGACAAAATTCTCCCCACTGTCTAGAACTGTAAAGGGTGAGCCTGGGGATCTGATGAAAACAGAATCACAGAATTGGGGGTTCAGTAGTTGAATTTTGTTCTGCCTTTCTTTCATATATTCTGCAGTGTAAAAGTTGCTTGTTTATATTTAATCAAAGGTCTTGCTGGGGTGTTAGAGACTGGTCTCTGCATTGGTTGGGGTTTAGAATAAATGATATGTTTGTCTTCATCTTGCTGCTAGGTTGAATGTCTAACTTAACTTTAGGTGTTGTATAAATGAGTAGGTGAAGTCTGCATCAAAACTATACACCTTGCTTTATTTGATTTTTCATATCACAGGATAAGTGATTTAATATTAATGGAGATAACTCCCCATGTTTTCGAATGTACTATCCTTTAAAGTTAATTTTTAAATGAATGATTGAGATTTAAGAAAGGTGTACAGCTGTGCCAGATACTCTACTCCTAATAATCAATTCCTGATATTAAATGAAAAGTGGGACTACCAAATTTAAAAGAAACACTGAGGCCAAGCAAGTTTACTGAAAGATCTAAGAATTACATTGACAACAAAGCATAAAAATTTCAAACACACTTAAGAGAGTTTTGATTTCTGACAGGAAATGGTAAGCACGGTAAATTTTCATTCTAAGGTTATTGCATCCGATTTTCAGTAAACATTTATATTTGATCTGGTTTTAGTTCTTCTGTAAGGTTTCTGTACTTGTATGCCCATTTAGAACTTCATCTTTAAGATGTTAGAGGGGGCCAGAAGAGGTAAATGAACTGAGTATGAGCTTTTGATTTTGAGCTTCCTGTTGGCTTGGCAGCCAAAGATTCTGTACCCACATGCCTGGGGGCTCCCATTAAGTGTCCCATTCCTCATTAAGTGTCTATCAAGATTAGTGAGAGGTCTGTTTCAGAGCTGAACTAACAGCCTGAATTACTGTGCCTCAGACCTCTAAACCCCAGAGAAGATAGCTGGCCTATAAGAGTGCGGTGTAGTAAGTGTAAGTTCATCTGGCTAGAGTCATAACTAACCTTTGCTAGGAGTAGTGCATGTTTAACACACGTTGTGTTTTTTGTGTCTGCATGCGGAGAAATGTAGAGGTTCTGTTTCCGTGTCAAAGAGAAATGTAAAGGTTCCTATTGCCTTACAAGAAGAAAGAGAAGGATATTGACAGACAATTCTGTTGGTTTTGGACCTTTTGTAGGTTGGCAGTGTTAACCCAGCAGAAGACTTCCGAATTCTGGTGAGGCAGAAAAATGCTGACTTCAAAGATGGTAAATTATCTATCTTAACTATATTTAGCAGCATCTTCAGAGTTAGTAATCCATTTTCCTAAAAACAGGTTTTTAGTGCTATGTGAGATACTTTGGACTATACTGCCTAGCTTCCAGTGCCGCTCAGCAATGAGGGGTAGCACTTGTAAGTCTCAGATACCCTCGTTTGTGTAAGATGGCACTAGACAGCTACACTGAGGCATCTGAGTAACAACTTAGCTGTTGCAAACAGAAGATCCCTTCACACTGAGTACCGTATTCAAACTGTTTATCAGGTTCTCGTCTGACTATATGTGATCTTTCTAGCTTGAAGTGGAGGCTTGTTGAATGGGCACTGTGTGACAGACCTGTCTTCTGCCTACTTAATCTTGTTTTATGGAGAAATAAGAATCAGATGCCTGGGATTTAAATATTTACATGCAAAAATCATTTGTTACTGCTTGTGAGCAAAGTAAAATGTGTAGAAGGGATGTAATAACCAGCTAGCACCTCAAGAGGTGTGAGCAGCCTCTATAGGCACTGAATCTATCGCTTAGCACACAAAGATGGGGTTTTGATGCAGAGGCAAGGAAGAATAAAAAGCTCGGGTCAGCCACGGTCTCATTGGTCTGGCATGCTCTAAGTCTGACAATGCAAAGGAATTATTGTTTGCCTAGTATTTTCTTAGTGGAACATCTATACAGAGATGTATGTAATCCAAAGCTATCTTAAAAAGGGTGCACAAGATGAGTGGGGTCCTTTTTCCTTTTAAATGCTGATTTGAAGGTTGTGGCAAGGTAAGTCTCATCTGCCCAATAGCCACTAATGTACAATTTCTTTTCAAAGGAAATATTTGAAGGGGTTCTGAAAAAGACAGGTGCTGGTTATTTCAGCTATGCCTTTGCTCCTTTTGGACTTAGTTTGAGGAGTATGTTAAGTAATATATTATTTTACAATAGTCTTGTAAAGCTTATATAGTTATTTCTCTTCAGATTTTCCAGAACTATCAGGCAAGTAGCCAACTTTGTATGTGGATTTTGCATTAGATACAGAACCAATTGTGTTTATTGGAAAAAATGTTGGGAATTGTGTTTTTGTGTCTCAGATATATTAAGATGTAGTAAAAAGCATTGTACAAGACACTAGAATACTGAAACTGAAAAAAAGACTACTTTTTATGGTAATTAGTTTTATCACATAGGAAAGTTTTAAGGCAGAAATAAATGTAGTGATTACCAGTGAAGATCATTTAAGTGAAGAGTGCTTAAATATGTCCACTCAGTAGCTGTTCTGGACATAACTGCAGTACATGTTGAGATAGCTTCTGAAATTTTGAGAAATCTGCTTTTATATATGTGATCTATTATATATAGGTATAACTAGACAAAATGTAGTGCAGTCACCCGTTTAAAGGAGAGAGAAGTAAATATAAATAAAAACATGCTCTGCGTGTTATTTTTCTCTTCTGCATAATCCTTTTTCTTCTTTAGAGCTTTTTAGTTGGCTTAATACATAAAACATTGCAGGCATGTTTTTAATAGCTTGCTGTATGACATTCTGGTTATGTAAATAGTATGTAAATAGTAAATTCTGTTTTAAAACTATTCAGTGGTTCTAACGGGGTTTTTCTTAAATATAGTTTTATCTCATATTTAATGAGGAAACTTTTTTTAACCCTGCTAGAGCATGTAAAAATTAAAATGTCTTTTCAGGAAAGGATAATCTATTGCAGGCATTCTAGTAGTTTATTGGGGGGAAGAGTAATGTTTTATGTGTCAAGATGCAGACAGGTTGTACCCTGTTTTGTTTCTTTGCAATATAAAAAGATGACCCAATGTAGTCTTCAAACTGGTTAGAGCCTACGTTCTCCTTCGAAAAAAGGCAGCAGTTCCTTCTTCCTTCCCTCCCTGAAAAACAGCAGCAAAAGCCCTCCATAGAACAGAGGAAGCCAATAAAATTGAGCGATATGGGAAAAAGTTGACTTCAAAATTTTTTAATAGATTTATTCAGAAGACAGGGGCCTTTCAACTGTTTGCATGGAGGTGGATGAGGGTTGTGGTTTTTTTTTTTTTTTTTTTGGTAGACAGAAGTTGTAGCAATAGGAAGAATTGTAGTTTAAAGACTGTCAGCAAGGATCTTAATTAAGCTGTGAGTTACCATCTATTGCAGTGGCCTCACTGGTATTTGATGGTCAGGGTTTCTGCCATTCATAGGAGAAGCCTAAGTGCAGCTTGGACAGCGTGCCTACGTGCTGTGTTCCATAGCAGACCCAGAGCGGGAGAGATGGTTTATTTGTTCCTAGCAAGTAGAGTAATGTCAGAATCGGTAATGTGTAAATACGTTCTTTGGAAAATTGAAGAATTTCATATTGGCAAGGGTCTCAGGGATAGGTTTTCGGAGACTAGCAGCTCAAATTCTGAACCAGTTATCAACTTCATTTTTAATTGACTTCTGCGTATATTATAGTAGGGACGCACTTAGAGCTCACGTGATGAGTTGTGTGTGAGGGTGCCAACGTACAGGTTCATGTTCATTGCTCACATAAGTAGCATTGAGTTTCCTCTCTAGATGTCTTTACTTCCTTGTTGGCATGCATGGCCACAGATTTGTCATTTTATGCAGGTCTTCTTTTGAACAGGTTACAAGTGTGCAGTCATCACAAAGAGCAGTCTTCTGATAACAGCTTCTGACGTTTTTATCAATGAATGCAAATAAAATAGATGAGTTTGCCTGAGTAGAATCTTTATTCTCACAGTTGTACGATGAACTTCTTCATTGCTGTGCCTGCAGAGAAGACTCTCAAATACAGTGACTGTTTGCCACCTTCATAGTGCCGAAGAAACAGCCACATGACTACTATTTCATCCTGTTGGCCTATTTATGGGTTTCCATTCATGTCTGTATTTCTGGGAAGCAGATTGTCTGGTATAGGGTGTAATGTTTTCATACCTATCTGTAGAAGATAGGATGGCTTTAAGTAAAGAGATACTGACACACATGTAGCATTTTCTTTGGTTTCTAAATTTTATGTGGAAGTTATAGGTTAGATTTCATTGGTACTTATAGGACTACTGTCTGAGAACATGGTGTCTGTAGCTGAAAGAGCTTTTTTTGTTTTAACTGATTGCCAGAGGTAAATCTGCAGTGATAACTGTACAGTTTATGGATGTTAGAAAAAGTGTCCAGAGGGAAATTGCACCTGACTCGGTTTTTATGTTTGTAGTAAGTTTGTCAATATTTTTCTTAGGCATTTTGGGAAAAATAAGGTTAAGAGAGTCAGCAATTTCACGTGTAGATTTTGGTAAATATTCTGTCTTGCCTGAGGTGACACTCCTGCCATGGCATGTAGATCATTTCTTAGTAAAATTTGTAACAAGAGCATTTCACCCTGGATGCTTCATGTGCAGAAAAGAATTGTGTATGACAGATTTGCAATGGAAACTTATTAGACAGATATTTTATTTACAGATTTTCTCAAGGAAGGTGTTTAGTTAGCTACTAAATTTCTAGTACCAATTTAGTACTACTAAATTTCTTCTACCAAAGATATATTTAAAAACAAAACAAAACACTAGTGTTTACTTTTTGCTTTTTATTGGCGTATGTCTTTGCTGTTTGTCTCTATTTTTATCTGACAGGATATATTTGTATATATCAGAGTATTCATACGCTATTGCTAGTTAGGCCAAATGCAATGACTGGTTTAATGGAAGCGATTCAGTCGTTAGAAGAATGTGACCAAATACTTGAGTATAAAAAAAAACCACTGAAGTTTTCTGTATGTCTGCTTCACAGAGAAGATGAAGCCAGACTTTTCTTTGAAGGGCATAGCGATTGGGTGAGACTCAAAGCTCTGAGTTGCAACAAACAGAATTTGGGTTAGATACGGGGGGAAAAAAATCACAGTGATGGTAATCAAACATGGAAAGAGGGGCCTGGACAACTTGGAGACTCCATCTTTGGAGCTACTTGAAACTAAATTGCTTGGAGCACCGAACCACCTGGTTCACCGTGACCCTGGTCTGAGTGGGGTTTGGGCCAAATGTCCTTTGGATGTCCAGTTTTAAATAATCCTAATCCATACCCACAGTTAATGGCAATTTAGAGAGACCATCCCAAAACTAAGCAGTACCTTACAGCACACTGGAGTAGTTTAGCAGTTCTTGGTAAGGGCCTGATTTCTTGACTTAAAGATGAAGGAAGTCCTTAAAAATTAGGACACTTTTCAGTTTAGAAACTTTTTCTTCTTGTCAGTTACAAAAAGATCATCCTCACAGAGCAGCTGTTTAAAGTCCATTGTCAGGTAGTTTAACTCATTTGTCAGTGACTTTTACTTTAAACACTGTCCATTAATACAAATCATTCTCTCCACCACTGGATAAGTCAAAAGCTTGCTAATAATAGGAGTCATTTGTCTACAGAAGGAGCTATGTTTTTAACAAGGAATCGCCTTGGAATTAAAGGTATCAACAAGGAGTTGAACCTGGACAATAATACAGTCTCAACTATTATTAAGCTGTAATCTGTTTGGCATAGTAATCAAGACCACGAATTGAACAAACATGAGAATATAACTACACTTTTGTACCATAACTATGCAGATAACAAGTGAATGTAATTGTTCATGGCATATTTCACAAGAAGTAACAGCACTGGTGAATGTATTTTAGAGTAGGAAATGTGCCTCAGTGCCAGTGGGCAGTGATTAATTTCTGTATGAATTAAGATCTTCTACTGAAGCATTTTTACTTGTAGTTCTCCAGTCTGTACTCACTTTTTGCATCACCCGAAAGCAAATACTCACACTAATGGAAAGGCAGATGGTAGGTAGCAGAAGAAAGGGAAGAAAAATAAACAAAATTCTAAGACCTTCAGGTGTAATGGCACAAAGTCCACTTTGGAGAACTTTGAGTTAGAATCCTGTTCTGCTGTCTCCAGTGTTGTTTTTGTCCCCCTGCAGTAATTTGATAGTCCAGTTAGAGCACAAAAATTCTATCTGTTTTGTGTTTGGCAATCGTTTGGTCTGTCATTTAATGCAGACCCAGTGGACAGATCCAATTTTAGCCAAGCTGTTTCAAGATGTTAAAAGAATCTGACTTCATATATTGTTGCTGTGTTTTCTGCATAATTTTGATATTTCATTCCTATTAAAATACTGCAGGGCTTTTTTTTTTTTTTGTTTCAGATTTGGAAACAGATTTCAAAAAGAAGGAGCTCACAGGCAGTAGCAAGAAACAGTGTTCTTCTGATGCCTGCCAGGGCAATCAAATAGAAAAGGTTTCTTACAAAAAAAAAAAGTAATGCAAAAGAAGTAGAGGTTCTGATAATTCCAAGCAGTGCGCTGGAATCATTCTGACAATAAAGACTTTTATTGCACCCTCGTAGCGCCTGGGGTTTTAATTTAACACATCAATGAAAAGGCAGCATTTAAAAAAAAACAAACCAAAAACAAACCAACAACCCACCACCACCAGCAGGACTTGCTTTTATTAGTGCAATTCGTAAGAAATTAGAACATTTAATGAGAAAATCGTTAACCATGAAAAAAATGGACTGACTTAACTTGAGGAGCTTAAGTAGTGAGACTTCAATTTAGTTTGTCAGCTACTGGTAATATAAATAAAGAGTGAGTTGATCACCTCTGGAGCAGTAGGCAATTTAGCGCACTTTCTTGTGTGATAGCTGCTGTTGGACAGAACCGCTATCTGCCTCCTTTTCTAGCAACTCACTAGAGTCAAAAGCTAGTGGGAGAATATCAAACACTTCTTGTTTCACTCATCTCTTCAGAGGTGGTATCTTTCAGATCCAGTTCAGTTAGGCATTTAATAGAAAACAGTAAGCACTGGCTGTTACATCCATGATTATGGTAAGCATGGTGGAATACAGCTATTGCTTTGATGTTATTACACCTTCACTGTAAATTTAACCCTTTCATTGAAATAAGCATGTATTTCAAAGGATCTTTTGGGGCTATGTTTTTTAGAGTCGTAAAATATAACATTGCTCAGCCTTAGGATCCCAAATATTCTAGTTTTACTTTCTGTGAAAAAGTTAGGCCAGTGCTTTTCTCTTGGCTTTTAGGTTTGGAATTTTACCTTGGCTGTGCTTGAGTTTCTTCCCAGTATACCTAGCTTTTTCAAGGAGGCTGGAGTAATTGTCAGTAGCTTAAATACTGACAATTATCAAATTGAGTTGTTTGAGGCAGTATGGGTATGATTAACTCTCTTGATGCGTGTCAAGGTGGAATAGAAAGAGGTGCAAATGAATTTATTTATTTATTTTGCCGAGGAATTGTGCATTCTTTGGTTTCCTTATTTATTCCTCCTTGTCTTTCAGTGAGTCAGCAGCTGATAAACCGCATCGATCAGTTTCTGGAACATAAAAGTTCACAGTACTACATGAAAGGGATCAATTGTATCAGAGTTTTCAGAGAAGAGGCCATGAAGGTAATGTTAATATGTGAAAACTCTTTCAAATTGAAGATATGATGGGCCTATTTGCTATATTGAAAACGTGGTAATTTATTGCTACAGGAGAAGTAGATTAAAAAGATTTTAATCACTTATACTGTTTGAAAGTTTAGAAATATATATCCATTTGTGTTTCTTTATCCTTAACTTGAATAAGGACTAGATTCTGTGGTGTTACGCACTGTTGTTTTTGTTCTTTGAAACATAAAACCACAAGGCCTGTGGCCTGATGTTTATAAAAGAAAAATATGCTATTCTACAAATTTCTATTAAAGCAAGTTTCAAAAAGCTACAGAGACTTGTTTTGTTTTTTGTGGCTCACTTTTCCTTAGAACACTTGGTTTTAGTAGAATTAAAATGTGTAACAACTTATGCTCACCATTTTAGATGACTTCATGAAGAATTAATATTTGTAGCTACTTCCCTATTTTCTTGTAATTGTTGCTGTTATTTTTTCAGCTGTCCAAGGTGCGGTGCTTTAATGATTTTCTGCAGGCCCTGAAATCAAAGGTGGAAGACAAAGCCGTAGTTGATTTCTGGGAGATGGTGGTACAAGGTATGATGGCATTTCACTTTTTAAAGTATTTCTACTTTTAATATTCATTATGTAGGAGAAAACCTTATGTTAGCATTGGGACAATTAAACTAAAGCTAGGGCAGCATTTTGATCCAGGTCATTTCCTTCAGCCTGTGTAAAAGGAAAAAATCTAAACAACCACAACAGCAACAACCCTTTCTTTCACATTACAGCTTCCTTTTTTTGTCCTAATAGTTTCCTGCCAATAAGATTTCGTGATGTCTTGCCAAGTCTTGTTGAAATGGTAAACGAATTGTGTAAGAAAAGAGACAAATTAAATGTTACAAGGTAAGGAGAACAAGATAGGATTTCAGGTGAATTTTAAGATAAATGGAAAAACTTGTGCAGCTTATATATAAAAAGATTCTTCCAAATTAAGCCTCAAAAAAGGCATGAATAACATTGAAATATGTCACTGATCGTTTTGTATTTAAGCAACTTGAAGAACGGAATATGTGGTAATATGACACCTACCTATGATTAAACTGGGAGATACAGGGCAATGCAATTCCAAAAGAGCTTCAGAGACTACGCAAGTGATAAATAAAGGAACATTTTCACAAATATGAAACGTGGTGGGCTATAAAAAACATCTTTTACATCATACTCTTGTTTTTAATTGGAATCAGTGCTAGGAAAATCTGTTAAATGCCCAACTGTGTATTTAAGGGTGCATGCTATAAAATGCAATTATGTGCTTTTATATAGCACCTTTCAAAACGAACGACTTCAGACTGTGTTTAATGCCTGCTTTATCCAACTGTTTCAGAATATAGAATGGGAATTTGTTTATTAACCAAAACCAATAGCACAAGGCAACTCTCAAAGGCCATTGTAGGGTACTGTCTCTGAACAAATCTGAAGAGGAAAAAAAAACACAAAAAACCCTTTGGAAGTAGAAATCTTGGATCTTTGAAAGTCGTGCTTAGAGTACTGTTTTAATATTTGTAGTTCAAACCAGAGTTTTCAACAAACTGGACTATATTTCTGAGAAAATAATTTACAAATACAAACAGGGATGATATTTTCATACAAAATAGATTATCTTCTGAGAAGATGATAAAATCATGGTGCTTTATGCATAATCCAACTAGCTGGTCTTGCTGAGTAGATGAAATTGCTTTTCATTTGCTGCTACCAAAAGCAGAAGTCCTGTTTTCCCTGCTTCTTGTGAGATAACACATGCCATTTTTTTCCACCAAATGTGGCATTGGGCCTTGTTATGAGCCACTGCAATCACCAAGAGGATGGATGTGAGTTAATGAGTTAGTGATTCTTGGAGCAGGAGCAAGGCAGATCTATTTGATAAGCTCACTCATCTCGTGAAACCCTGCTGTGTAGCTCTGTGGGCATGTTAAGGTGGCATTAAACTTGTGATGCTGCTGAAACCTTTCTGAACCTACTGTTCTTTCCTCTCACACCCACAGATTCTTAATTTGGCAACAAGCGTTTGTGTAGCCAAGTGATGGCTAGACTGGGAAAATAATTGGGATGAAAAGTAATTGAGTGTTTTTCTTTTGTTTTTGTGGGTCACTGCACAGGATGGTGGTGCAAACACAACCAGGGCAGGACCAGCACTTTGGTGTAGTCATACTGTAGAACCACAGCATCAGTGTTTGTATGGTAGGAGTTAATTTTTGTAAGGCTGTTAAGGACTGAAGAGCATGCTGTGAATGACTAAAAGTGTAATTTCTGATAGATTTTCAGCATTTCATCTGTGATCTATGATTTCAGTGTCTCATTAGTTTGATTGTCATAATATTAACAGTTTCCTAAATGGATACTTCCACAAGCTTATGAATATTCTCATTAATTTATTTTTATATCATAGTTGACTCATTTATGCAAGTCACATCTTCCTTTGAGCAATATTTTTTTATTTTTGGTGGTGGTGATGATGACACATTGAGAAGTCAGAATTTGGAGGACTTATTTTATTTCTAACGTTAAGTCTGTTTTTTGGAAGCCTTCTAATGTTACTTTTATATCTTTTATTTTTTTAGACAGAATTTCTTTGATCACTAAAGATGAAGCAGAGGGAAGTTCTGTGACTAGTGAAGAAGCTGAAAAGGTATCATTTTTTAATGAGCATCTATTTGCGTAGAGCTCTTGCTGTGGAACAGAAAATTCTTTATGATGTGTATAAATCTTTAGGTGAATGAAATAGGATCCTTATGAAGGAATAATACTGTCCTTTTGCTGTAGAATTAATAATGCCCCATGCCAGAGCAAAAATAATTCCCTAGCATGTGCCACAGCATTATATTTTAATTGGTCTTTAGAAAGTAGCATGTATTGACATCATTATCTGAAAATATCCTCTCTGAAGAACAGGAATTTCAGGAGCTCAGTTTAATGGAACAGCAATAAATTTTATATGCAAGATTGCTATTTGAACTTTGTATAAAGAGCTGTGATCTCGTTGTTAACATGCTAGTTCAAAAATCAGGATACTTTTTTGGTCTAAAAGCTTTGCTAACTCTAGCAATGTAAAGCTGTCATAGCTTGTTTTCATCATATATGCAGTGAAAGCAGTAATTTCTACTTTATTGAGGTCTTGTGGATTGGACATCATAGATTATGCTAGTACTATTGGTCATCATATTGGCTCCTTTCAGAAAAAGAAATTTGGGGTATTTGCAGGTATTTTTCGTACAGAAATAAAGCACTTTAGTAACTGCAGTGATGAATGAAGCATGCTACAGTTACAAAGGAGTGAATTATAAAAGACAGAATGGTGCCTGTTTGAAAGAAGATATAATTCAGGTTTGCTGTCAGAAATTGTGTTTGCATAGAGAGGATAAGATGGGCGTTTTTGTATTAGGCTGCTGCTTGCCATATGACTTTGAAGAGTTTAGAAGAGGGAAGGTCTCTGTATTACAGACCCCTCAAGGTAAACATAGGTAAAATTGCTCTACTTTGCAAAGAAGCAGCTTTGCTAAAAGATGCCATATTGATTTTTACAACTTCTGGGCCTTACATTAGCAATAACAAGAAGGGGGTTGAAGTAGGTTCTCCATGAATGAATTAATGAGTAGGCATGAAGTTTTATTTTAGAAACTGTTTTTTAATCTGTAACAATTTATCTCAAGGTAAAGAAGACAAATGAAAATCTAAACACCCTCCTAAGAGCTTGTTTATCTAAACTCGTGTACAGAGTGCAAATGACAGAGTGACTTTTTGTTGTACACATGAAGGACCTACTGGTTGTTTCTCATCATGCATAACTGTATAGAACAATCTTTTGTTCTTTAAAACCAGCAGTTTTAAAGAATATCAGGTTTTGTTACATATTCTGAGTGCTATGAATTTACTTTGAAACTTCACAAGACCATTTGTTTCTTGAACTTCACTTTTTAGTCTGAAACTGTCATTGCTGTTCAAAATGTGATAAAGCTGCATGAAATAGCCACTATTCCTTAAGAAAATCTCTACTAGCCATAAAGACCTTACAGCGCACAGATCTCTGAACTATGATCTTAGGGTGGCTAAGAAATACTGTGTCTGCATAGGAATGCAGCAGAAATTATGAAGAGTAGCAAGGAGCAGAGTTACAGCTGTCAGGCTAAGCTGGAACAAGACATTGTAGACTGACTTTAGAAGGACTTTTTAACATCATCCTGCAGTCAGCCAGGTGTTGCAATAAAGGAAGAAATACTTTTGTGATTGATTGAAGGTCTTGTGACAGCCATAACTTCCCTTTAAAGTAAGGGAATAACAAAGACTGCATGGAATCAGCTCTGGGCTGCTGAGAGTGCAAGAGTTCGCTAATGTGACAGATAACCTTGCATTTCAGAATAAATGGCTCGCATCCCTCTGCTTAACTAGGCTGTTGGCAGTCCCAGTTATTTACCAGATAACCTCCCCACTCTCCAGAGCCAAAACCAGAACCCTTAAGGAACTGTCATTTTCTGTCAAGGGTTTGTTTGACTTTTGACATATGAAACTGGAAGACTGTGCGTTGTTGGAATAAGATCTAGAGAGACTGAAATTTTTTCTTCAGTTTGTGAGGCTGATATAAAATCTAGTCTTGTCCAGTTAAACTGTGCTGCAAGTTTCCTGTGGTGTGTGAAGGCAGCATTTTCCTAGATCTATAGCAGATTGCTAAAAAGGTTCATTTGTTTTCTATAATGAAGGCCATACCCTTCATTAAAGGGTTATACTGGATCTTTTAAAATATCACATATAAGATTCAGTTTTTCTTCACCTCTGTAATAGGCCAAATGCTCATAATTGCAAGTGTGTAGGTCCAGGGATTGGCTGTCAGTGTGGTCTTGTGTGACACAGAAGCCTTGAAGCCTTTTCTCTTATGTGAAGATCACTAGCTGGTAGCTTTTTCAGGACTGTTTTGGATGTAAGATTCATAGTTCATAGAATTTGAAGGGGTAAGAAAACCTTTACAGGCTGTTTATTAGAGAGGTAACGTAAAAAATTCTTTGTTTTGGTTGAGCTAGGTTATCCATGCATGTTTTCCTTTCTTCCTATCATTGAGAAAAATGGTTCTGTGTAGGCTTTTTTTAACCCCGTAATAGTAGTACACTCTTTTTAGAGTGTAAGGATGATAGGTTAAAAAAAGCAGCAATGTCAAGTGCTTTTGGTGATTAATTTGGGGAAGATAATGGATTTCAACACAACTAGTACATACAATCTGTTTTTGCGTTAATGCAAAACAGAGCTTATTAAAAAAAAGAAAAAAGTTTTGAATGTATAGGATTTGATGGAAACTGCATGTTACAAATTTTCATCCTACATTCCTTTATCTTTTGACTTTCTTTACCTAATTTAGTGCTAGAAAGCTAATTTTGAAAGCTTCAAAAATGTGCTACTTTTGGAAATATCATTTGACTCTTAACTGCGTAAAATGAAATTTGGTTTGGCACAAAATGCCTTTCAGAGCTGACAATGTCATTAGCTTTTAGTTTCATAATGCGTGCTTTGTATTACTACTAGATTGAGAACTTTTCCAGCAAAAAAGATAGACAAGCATGCGACGACTTAAAATTCTAATTTGTTCCATCCCTGTTACTGCAGCTACAAAATCTGTAAGATGAGATGAAGTTAACATTAAAACATGAGTGGTGTCTGTGCAGCAAGTCTTCTGCAGTGCTCTAGATTATTGCTCTTCAGGATGTAGAAAAGATTTGACCTTTGGCTAATGAGACAACTAGGCAGACGTTGTCTACATCCTTTATCTTTGGTGTTAACCAAATGCAATATATTTGCTTTTGCTATTGTATGTTATATTTGGTTCTTTCCTACAACATTAATTTATTGATATTCTACCTAGCAGAGGGAGCTGGAGAGAATGCCTTTTCCGGTGATTCAAATTGCAAACTCAGACATTAAAACATTAGATCACATCTTAATATGGTGGGAGAATGCAGCAGGCAGCTTCTCGGTGTTTTACCCCCTGTCTAAAGCTGACACTGTTCTAGAGCAGGATCAGAACCGTTCAAGTAAAATAACGTTTAAGCTTTTTACAGTCCAAGTACGTTGTCTTGGAGATGGGGAGCACTGATAGGGATCCCATGGCCTTTTACATGACCTCCATGTCTGTAAAAGTTAAGTCCGCAGATAAACAGTAATTCGGTTTCAGAAACCAGTTGTTTCCACAAAAAAGAAGAATGTTACCTGAACTCAAAACTGATATTCATAGTCTGTTTAATATCATTATTTTCTAACCAGAAATTTTCTGATTTCTATCCTGCTGAAGAGACTATAACTAAAACTTGTGGACAACTGGACACTTTTCAAGAGTCACGTATTTGTATTCTTTCTACTATTATAACTAAGTTACTATTTTTTTCACTGTTAGGTTAAAATAAAAATAATTCGTAGGTGGTTGTACTCCAGATATTGTCTGTATGTTTGATTTCAGTAGTTACAGTATCTAAGCAAGTTAGCTTTATCTTCTGTTTATTGATGCTGTGCTTTAAATGAAGGGCATATGGTGTGTTTGTATCAGCAGCTACTGCAAAAGAATTTTACATAATGACTGTTCTATTTTTAAAAACCAGCATTCGAACCATCTTGCATGTTTGAGAGTGTTTTTTAAATTCATGTCTTTGTTCATCTATTAAATGTTCATTGAATTAAGTGAAAAGCTTCTACTGAGTTCCACACAGAACTAGATTGTCATACTTAAGATCTTTACTAAACAAGATGTTAGTCAACTTACATATGTATTAATACTAATAGGGACATTTTTTTTTGTCCCTGTCCTCTGGCAGCTTGTAGCTATTCATGATATTACCTTTAAAATTACCTTTTTAAGGACATAAAAATGGCCATACTCTGAACAAAATTTCCATCTAGCCCATGGCTCCAGCAACTGACATCTCAAGTACTTCCTGTGCTTGAGGCTGTTTCTTTGGACTTCAAAGTATTTCTCTTCTATAAACTTTCCCCATCTCCACTGAGACCAAGTACTAATATTTGCAGCATCCTTATTAAGTGGCATTCTGCAGCTTAACTGTGCATTGTCTGAAGAACCACATTCTTTGTCAATTTTTTAACAATCTGCTATAAAATCATTTAAAAGGAAGACTTAGGAAATTCCCTGTATTTTTGTGTGGTTTTGGAGGGTGGAAACCAGAATGGACTTCTTGATGATTTTTCATTAACAGGCAGATTAGTTTTGATATGTAAAGGACAAGTTCTGTTCATTTGACATTGAGTCAGAGTTTCGTCAGTAAAATGTAAGAAAACTTGTATTTTCAGTTCTTGGCTCCGAAAGAAAAGAAAAATGAACCTCTGCCTGCTACAGATGAAGGTGGTGATGTTGATGACTTGGTGAGTACAATAAAGACATGATATGGCTGTAGAATTCAGTTGTAGCTGAAAGTTGCAGTAAGAGCTTCTTAAAGCAGTAGATCATGTCTTAGAAGACACCTAAGGAACTGAGTCAGAAAAGAGCCATGTGAAATGACTTGTTCACTATTGTAAAACACAACCAGATGTGTAATTTTGTGGTGGCAAATAGAATGCTGTATAGTAACATGGGTGTTTACATAGATTAGTCCTGTCCTCTTGTGTATTTCAAAGAGCCAATGAGGCTGTGGGTTTGATAGCAGATTATTATAATTTACTGCAATAGCATTTAACAAAGCTTGTAGATCTAGAACAGCTATTTATGTGGGTTGAAACCTAAAAGTCATTTAAAATTAAAAGATGCTTTAATCTTTTCAATTAACCTTCTTTTATACTAACTTGCTTAAATTCAAGAATTTCAAGAGGTTTATTAAAAAACATTTTAGCCATTTCTTTACAGGCTGAGTCATTACAAATCTGTCTTTGAAGCTTAAATTTATGATGTAGACAGTTCTAACGAAGTTTCAATAGTAGGCATATTTTTACTTTTGGGCTGTACTTTTTTTTTTTTAAAGTCTCCAAGTTGTACATATGATTATGCGAAGATGAGATTTAAGGTTTGTTTTTGTACTTTATAACAGTTTAGTATTAAGTTCCATGTAGTCCACTTATGTTGGATTTCTTATTTCTTATGTTGGAATCCTTATAAGGACTTCTGAATTTGCTTTATTTTATAAGCACTAAACACAAGAAATTACTTGAATTCAGTACCTTTTCTTCTAAATCTGTTGCTTCTGTTTGCAGCTGGACATGATGTGACTGCATGATACACTGGGATTGAATAAGCCAAGTTATGGAAGAGATCCCCCTGTAAGATGGCGCACAAATAGGATGCTAATGAGAAGACTGTATATCCCTCTTTATTTTCTCAAATGAGAGCAGAAGTCCAAAACATTTTCAGTTGGTATAAATGTCATCTGACTTCTTAAAACTAGAACAGAGGATTGATATCTTTAAGGGGTCTCTCTTTTTTTCTTTAGCACAGCGAATCTAGTTTATCCATGGAACTGCTTCCAGTTAAACACCACTAAATTTAATGAGAACCTGTGTTTGTGCCTGAAATTCTTGTTATATTCCCTGAGAAGGAAGACATAAATGTCACAGTGAGGTTACCAGGTAATATAGAATCTTTAGTGGATGTAACTCCATAGCATTATTGTTGCAGAAGGAGAAAGGTGGTATTTTCATGCTTTTTCCCAGCAGAGAAAAAAAAGGGGGGGGGAGGGTTTATTGAAAAAATTCTAGGCCGGAGATTCACAAAGTAATGGTTTGAAATGAACAGCAGAATCTAAAACATACAACAGAGCCAAGTGTACTGATCTTGCGACGCTGTACCCAAATCAACAATTGCGGTCATCTTTCTGTGCTCCAAGTTCTCTTTCATGTCAGCTCAACAGCAGAGTTAAATATCCTCAAAATTACTATTTTTTTTAAAGGCTTTTACCTGTGATTACTGTAGTACTCCTGGTGCTAAAAGGATAAAAGACTCGGTTATATGCCTATTTAATACAGTGTTGGTAATGTGGAGCAGAGGAATACGTGAAAGCTGTACACTGACACTTGTGATAGATAACTGATGATAATTAACATTGGTAGCTGAAATGGTGTACTGTCTGCACAAAGCAATCCAAAGTTGTCAAATACTGCTTAGAAAGAGATACTCAAGTTTGATTTACAGATCTGAAGAGAAACTAATGACAGCTTCACAGATGCTTGTTACAGCCAGATTAATTCCTTTAAAAGCTGTTCTTTGTTATTGCAAATGTATAAATATACTGTGCAAAGTGGTGGTAGCATCATAAAAAAAAAATCATGAGCTAAATTAAAAGATGTATTGGAATATCTGCCCTTTATACTGAACAGCTCCTGTGTGTGAAACAGCAATTGCTTTTCCCCACATCTCCCTACACAGAGACCTGCTCTCTCCTTTCTTTTGTCTTACCTTGACTGAGTTCATGCAGACTTTGAAGAGATCTCTCAAGTGCAGAAGGCAGGCAGTAGGTAATGTTTGCAGGCCTTTAGATCATTTGTGTCATGCAAAGTTATTTTTCTGAATTGTAAATAAGAAATTGTTGGTAACTCCATGGTTTTGACCGTCTATTTTTAGGCTGATTTATGGAGTGTAACACTGTTGTTTTTTTTAATTTTCTTAATTAGTTTGATTAATAAAATACTTAATGGATTGCTTTTGTTTTCTTTGTAAACATGTTTGCTAAAGTCAGATGATTACCAGTACCTAGGTGAGACTACTGAAAAACCCTTTTCCAGGCATACAGTGAAAACATTGAACATTGAAAGCCTTCCACAGAAGTTGAGTGTAATTACTTTTTCTACATTTTACAAATGCGAAACTTCACAACACCCCAATAAAATCATTTTTATTATTTTGCAGAGAGAAGTCTTGATCAGGACCAGACAAGACATAGAATTACTTTGCAAATCAAAATCAGGATTACAGCTTTCAATTTCTTCTGAACCTAGTTGGCCACATTTTTAGAGTGTATTGTTTCTGTCAAGCAATAAACATTTAGGAGTGCGCAGAGTATTTCATATGTCTTCTCAATGCCTATAAAGCACATTTAGGCTCAGTATAGTAACTGAGTTGATAGGACTGAAGAGGGCAATGGGAATGTGAATTGTAGTTAAATTAAGTGAAAGTGAATTCTCAGAAGGCAAGCAAAATATCTTCAATTCTGGCCAGCCTTCCAGGCATCAGTCATCAGAAGCTTGTGATATGCATTAGTGAGAGTTTATCAGATAGCAGCCTGATTTTATACTTGTTCTGTGCCAAAGAATCAGCTTTCAACTGAAAAAGTTAAATGACTGGAAGAGATCTTTCACTCAGTCTACGCTCACATTTTCAGTTATGAATTCTGACATAGTTACTTACCATTTTACACTGAAGATGCTCATTCTGAGTTGCAATACTGACCAGTCTTCAAAACTTCAAAAGCAATAGAGCTGTTAGTCATCCACTTCAAAACCAAACATGCAGAAAACACCATGCAAATCTCTTGCAAGCAGTGTAACGTTCCCTGTCCTGTACTTCATAGCTGTAGGAATTATCAAGGCGTCTTTCGAAAAAAGAGATAATGGCTGTGACTTTTGTTTTATGTTACTGAATTATTTTTTTAGTGGAAGGAGTACTTCTGGAAAGTTCTTCTAGTAATAATAATATGGGACAATAACCTTGGTTAGCTTTTTTTTTTTTTTTCCGAAAGATCAAGGCTTGTGATTGTGTTGTTTGTGTCTTTATCTACCACTCTGATATTACTTTAACTTAATGGACAGTATCAGTCAGCTTCGACGGAGAGGCAGTGATTTCAGTATTATATAACTAAAAAAGGTTTTATGAAAGTTAATGCTATAAAGAGGTGGAAGGGGAAGGAATGAAATTCTCAGCTTTTATTCCCTGTTTGGCTGGCCTTGCAGCTGAGAGTATCAGCTAGCAGGCTAATCATCACATTGCATCAGCAGTATCATATGTTGCCTACTCTGCAGGTCCTCTCCTCCTCCTTTTCCCCAATTAGATGAGGAACTTGGACTAGAAAAGATATTTTGCAGGGTGGACTTTGGGAAGTGGAAAGTATTCAGAGGTATTAAACCAGGAGGTGTAACGAGTATGGGAGGGAGCTGGGGGTGCAGCATGGAACTGTGAATACAGAAAGGACAAGAGAGTGTTCTGGGGAGCCACAGAGGCAGAGCGAGGCTCTTCCAGTAGCAGTGTAGGAGGAATGGGACATGAATCTGTTAGCAACCAGCCTTATATTAGTTCTGCTGTTAATGAAACAGGTTGCTCTCTCACTGAGGAGTGGGGTCTGCTGACTCTGTAATGTACTTCTCAAGTCTTGCTTTCTTTATTCAATGCTCAGAAATCCATTTTGTACTCACAGACAGTTGTGAAAATTTCACAAAAAAAAGTATGACACATGCTATCAAAGCACCTCCGATGGGAGGAGATCCTATACTACTGCACTGTGGTCACTTAGTTGCAGGGGTAGATTTTCTTCTTGATGACTTCTGTGATGCTTTGTTTTTGACAGAATGGTCTGTTTGGTGTTGGGGCAGATTTTTTGGAATTAGATAATTAGGAAGGAAATTCACAGTTGTCTGAGGGAGACTGGAGAAGTTATTCAGGCTGTGAATTCTTTAGCCAGGGCCCATCTTTACATTTTACATTTGCGATAGTAGATCCTGCTTTTGCCTGAGACTGGGGGACTATTGCAAGTCAGATAATATAATGGGCTCAGCTGGGTTGGGAGCAGTTTGGAAAGAGGAAGACTGGGGTGGTATTTTCTTAAGCTGACAAATATACCAGTGGATATTCCCATTGTGCCTATAAGCAATGTGGGGTTTTAGATTTTTTTTTTCCTAGGCTGTTTGTGTGTGACAGAGGAAAACTCATTTCCACCACGCTTTCAGCTTTGATTCCTTTTCACTTTATTCTTCATTTCTTCTTCTCTTGGTACCAGTACAGCATAAGATGTGGAATGCAGTGTATAGCAACATGAACCAGAATAAATTTCAGTCATAGAAAATCTCCAAGTTCATCCTGCTTTTGAGATTCAGGTTAAAAAGATGATTAAAATACCCAAATTCCCAGCACTGGCAGGGGGCTGTAGGGTCCCATCTAGGCCTGTGTTTCTAAATTCTTTGAAGAATTACTGCCTAGAAAAGAACGGTTGTCTTTGTAAGCCCCACCAATGGCAAGGTGCTGATCAGTGAAGATACTGACTTCTGCAAGAGGTTGCTTGTCCTTTTAGATGGTGTTTATGTATGTGCATTTCTGTGCACTGTTTGAAAGGCAGAGTTTTCCCTCGGGTGAGCTAAATGTCCTGCCAAGCAGCTTTGGGAGAAGCTCTGTATAAGCTTGGGCTATTTTTTTTTTTTGTAGCTATTGAACCTGAAACTTTAGAGGAATAGATTACCATATAATAAGAAAAATAAAGAAAACCAAAATAGCAGAAATTTTCTTTTGTAATACTGTCATAGTCACATATGAAGAACTAAAATACATATATTAAGAAGTCAAAGCATTGTTTTTTAACCTGTTACCCTTCACAAAGGATGAACGAACTCAACTCCACATAAAAATTTGGCATAGAGGCAGAGGTACTTTGTCCTTACTGTACAAGGAACTTAGAAAACATTTGAATATATGTTAGGTTAAAGTTTAACCATATTCACAGAATCATCTATGTTGGAGGGGACCTCCAAGATCATCTAGTCCAACCTCTGACCTAACACCAACAAGTCCTCCACTAAACCATATCACTAAGCTATTTTTCCATGTAGCAAGCTTTAAGTTGAAAAATCAGTTCTCTGCGCTGCCCTCACCCCCACGTTTACTGTTTTGGAATAGTACTTAAATTTATGAAAACAAGAGAACTAAACAAGAGCTAGAAAACCTGTCCCTTTCTCTAGTTTTTACAGACCAGACGTAATTTCAGCGCATCTTTGAGCTGAATGTCTTAAAATAGTCCCTTCACTCATCTGACTTTTTCAGCGTATACTTACAGTGCTTCATTGATTTAAGTTGGACAGAAGTTAATCTGCTGCTTCTTCCCAGTAACTTTGTGAAGCCAATGGAACTAAGACAGTGAAATGAATCCTGTTCCTTCTGTGCCTCACCATACAATTCTCAGCTTTTGACTGTCAAAAGTATCTCCTTTACCAGCAGCGTAGAGTACTCACAGAAGAGCTGTCAGAAAGAACCTCCATTTTTTTTTTTTCTTTCCCAGTGGTATGTTGCTCGAGGTAGAGATGAGCTGAGCTTGGCTCCATGCTTAGAGGCAGGCTGACAAACAAGTAGCTTTACAAAACAAAAGGAATAGCTCCACTCCTAGTAACCTAAACACACGTGCTCTACGTGAATAAGAGAATCTGCTTTTTGCTGTTACCAAATCAGGAATTATTTCACAGCACTGAAATGTACTTAAATTTGGTCATATGTACATTTGCTGGGGGTACTAATTCTTAGGACCCCTATGTATACACCAAGTCAGCTGTATGAACTCATATAACGGAAAGTTTTGGAAGACTGTGATAGAATTGGTAGGTTGACCATAGAAATACTTTTGATGTTGTTTTCAATGTATCAAACCAAAGGATTTTTTCTTCTTATTTTTACTCAGTTCAAATCCTGTCTCACGCTTTCTTCCTATTTTGATGGGCAGTAATAGCTAGTAATAACTGTCATTTCCTCTTCCTTCAGAAGGGAGTGAATGTTGCAGCTTTCAAGATATAACAGAAAGCAGAAATATCTCCAGTGTGGGCTATAGCTAGAAACATTTTCTATCTGCTGTCTGAGACAACACATAAAGGGAGCACAAGCCCCTGAGGAGACCAACTGTGATGCAGATACTTTTGCCTGAAGCATGTGGATCAGAAATAATGCTAGGTAAAATAAGGTAAAGTAGCTGTAAGCACCTGATTGTTGGGAGTTTTATATAGGTTGGATGTGTGAGAATTCCTTTGCCAGCTTGCTAATGCAGGTAGTCAAATGATAAATACTCTCTCCCCATGGAGTAAGGTACATCCACAATGCAAAGAAATAGCATATAGACCTCTGCACTATGGTGGATTTTCCCAAGAATTACAGCAGCTATATCAGAATGCTTAGGGACCCTTTACTTACTGAAAAAGAGGGGAAAGGGCTTTTTAATTTGGTCCCAAGCAGGCCAGTATGGAAAGCCCTAATCTGAATGCATGAGTTGACCAAAAGCTTTTCCCTCTCATCCCTTAACGCTGTGTGTGAATCCTATGTAAATTTCATCTTCTAGTCCTTAGCCTCCCTGAATTCTCATGGAGTGACAGTTCTCTGCCTACAGAGGATAAAAAATGGCTCAGCAAAGCTGAGATGAAAAATTACATGACCCTCTTTGTAAGTGATTTGGGAGGTAGGTTATTCACCCTACTGTATTCTCACAATGAGTCCTTTAGTACTCTTTGTCAATTTTTAATGGATATTCCCCGTTTTGCAGTCCCTTCTGTACACTGTAAACCTACCTGACTGACTTAGATCTTGGGACAAACAGAACCACAGTGGAAATGGTAATTGTGATTTGGAGCGTTTCTGTTATTGGGTGTCCACCTTGATTTATTTTTTTTTTCTTAGGGAGTGGTTTCCAGCTGTTATCAGGTGTAATAATTCTGTGTTTCAGCCCAGCCCCAAGGTTTAGAAGGCTGTTTGCTGTCCAGGAAGAATGTAACGTAAGCAATATTGATGCATCTTTTACCAAATTGTGCTGGGTAGTGTAAAAATGTGCGTATCACTAGAGTCTCACCTTGGATCAACATTCTGATTCTCTAGAAGCTAGGCTTGCTGCTTCACTTCATTTTCTTGTTGGAGGTTTTATCAAAGATAACCAGTGTTTTAAAGGAGTCTGTGGGTCTATTAAGACATATCAAAATGGATGATTTGCAACTTAGTGAGATTTGGTGGTCAGGCTTCTTGGAAGATAAAGAAGGTACTCTGCGCAGGGTATCTTCTGTAACAGGCGGAGTCTTTGAGTGATGTAGGCAATACTTAATCAGCCTGAAGGTTGAAGAACCAGAGAAACAGGTTATGTGTCCATTAGCTTTAGTAAAAACAAAATAAAACAAAAAAATGCCTTGAACAAAAACAAAAGCCTTCATAAGAAGGCATGACAGCTACTCTTCTGGTTCACTCTTGGAGGACAGCAACAGCAGGATAACTGCCAAAGGCCCATTTGGGCCCTCTTATTCAACCTATCTGCCTCTTGATTATCTTTCCTTTTCAAATGGGGAAGTTGATTACTCATGCTGTCTTGCAGAGTAGGTAGTTGAAAGAGTTTTGAGAGACTTGGGTTGAATAACGACTTCATATAGAGAGGATACGTGAGTGTAAAAGGTTAGTGGAGAAAGAGTTGGGGGGGAAGGGAATGAAGACAAAAAACCAAGTTATCGTGGTGCTCCCTGGGAGATGAGGAGATCATGATCATTAGTCTTGAGAAGTGGAGCAGAGGGAATTCCAGTAAGTGTCTTGCAGGCAGCAGGAATATATGCGAGGCAGACATTAAACAGACAAGACCAAGGTATTATTGAGAAATAACAATCAGTTATTTCCCTTAATGACTTTGAAAAGCAAGGAGAGAAAACAGATGACGTTTCAAAGCTTATTATGAGAAAGGATAGGCTTTCTATATCTCTTTCACAATCCAGAAAGAGTGAGCTGTTTTACACAATGAACATCTACTTAGTCTTCTCCCGGATGCACATTGACCTATTTAAAAATGCAAATAGTTACAAAGTTCCCTTCAGGCAGTGACAAAATCATTGTAGAAGGAATAGAGTTAACCCAGAAAGACGATGTAATGTAATTGGGTTGTAGCTTGTCCAGGAGAGATTTCTCTGCAATCCTCAGAAGATGGGAGTGATAGAGGCTTTAACATTTGAATGACTCTCAGCTCTAGGTTTACCCTGTGAGATTGTGTATAATCCCCATTAACCCAACGCTGATGATGACTCAGATATCAGAACTGCTGTGCAATGGAGAATATGTGAAAGAACAAATGTGAAGAGAGAAAAGCATGCAGGAATGACCATTTTCTACAACAGGTCTCTGTAACTTAAAAGACGTGTGACGCATACCCAGGGGGACCACTGGAACCAAGGGAACTGAATCATTGCATATATATAATGGAGTGAGTGTGTGCTGCAAGCAGGATCAACTTCACCTTCTGGACAGCTGTAAATTCTTCGTGGGAGGGTCGCTTTGCAGAACCTAGTTCTCTATGGAAAAGCTGTACACAGTTGCAGAGATTTTCTGTGGGGTAAAGAAAATTAAAAAGCAGGTTCCAGCTACATGAAAAAGCCTATGTTGGGTCCTCAGAGGTAATCGTCTCTTTCTCTTAAGTTTAACTGCTGAATTTTTTGTTAAGGAATTCACTGTGATGGGATCTGGTCTTTAGGTTTCCAGTATGCATTCCTAAAAATGACTCTAGGCCAGACTGTGAATGGTTCCAGACTGGTATGAAAACTGTGGAAGCAGTGGAATGAAAGAAAATAAGCAATTTTGATTCTCTTGCTACAGAATAACCAGAATTGATGGGTGCAATTTTGTATTTTGCTTGGTTTTAGAGAAACAACCAACTCCACCTCCCATATCCTAGAAGAGCAGATGAATCTGAAAATAATTTATCCATGTTTGCAGTCTTCATTGTACAAAAACGTCTCTGAAGATTTCCTGTGTGCCCTCAGAGGTGACATGAAACCCTCAGTCAGGGCACAGGTTACAACTTCATTGCACCACAGTTATCTTTGGGCGTCATTTTTTTTTTTTCCCTCTACATAGCATTGTCTTCACAGAGGAGAAGACCGAGAAAGGTACGAAGGCAATATCACCAGCTATGCCCAGAATTTGCACTCCAGTTGCTCCCATTCAAAATGCTCTGGCATCAGTGTTCAGGGAAGCTTGGGCAACTGCGTTGAATTCTATTCCTCTGCACTTGTTTGGGCATTTGGGGGGTACCCAGCAATCCAACTGTGTCTGTGGAGCACAATCCCTCTCCTACACACAAGGGGATTGGGAAAGGAGGAAAGGTGAAAAGTAACTTCAAACACATACACGCAGGGATCACAAGTTAACTGAAAAATAGTGTTTCAAGACAAGGAGGGAAGAAATTGAATAGATGAGGGCATAATATTTACCATAAGTAGGCAAATCATTTGAGCAAGTACGTTCCCCTTAGGATTCATTTAAATGGATGCACTCAGGCCCTAGGGAGTGCAGTACTGCAGGGAAAAGAAAAAAAAAAAAAAGTATTCTTTCTTGGACTTTGTGTAGCTTTCAAGATTTAGCTGTATGTCATCAACTCAAAATACTACTTGGTGGTAGACAAGTCTTGTAGCTGCTATGCATGGAGCTTGTCAATATTTGTAATGTATAAACCAGTCTCTATTAATGCACATTAGCTGTTTGTAGATAACACCCGTCTGTCCTAGAGCTGCAGTCCTTTAATGGCATGCTTTTAACAACGATTACCCAGCTTGGATTGCTTGCTAAGGGCATTTTGCAAAGAAGTGACGACATAAAGCTCCACAGTTTCTGTAATCCATCAGTCTTTTCATAAATGGGCCAGACGGCTCCATTCTCTTGCATTTGTCCACTTGGCTAATTCAAGGCAAGATTGTCACTTCTGCCGGTATTGCTGTAGAAACCTTAAAAGGTGTAGATGGCCTGTCTGTACGCAGGTATGGGGATCCACGGTCAGGGTATTGGAGCTGAGGAGTCCTCTAGCTTTGTGTCGTGCTGCTGTCCTGCTGCCCCCAGCGTGGTTGTTCTGCCTATGCAGCCACATGTGGGAAGCTACACCTACAACAAGACAAGACTAACGTAGCGAATGCTTATGGAATGATGATGTAAACAGCCTTGGCTCTCCATACAGTTGTTTTTTCTGAGTTCAAAAGGGTGGGAACTTTTTTGACAACCCAGAGTCAGATTCTGTTTCCTCCTCATTTCCTTTGGGAAGGGTTGCCTCTGTGGTGGTGATGTCTGTGGACATGCGAATGCACATGCACATGTGGCAGGTGTTCCCATGGCAGCACACAGCTCCATAGCAGCACACAACAGAAACTGACATCTCCAAAATTAATTTTTAAAATGTAAAATAGATGGGTTATACCCTTTCCCTATCTTTGTGTCTTCCTCTAATTTGGGGGTAGGAAGCAATGAGTGGTTTATGAGGTGCCATAGGCTTAAGTGTATGATTTTTATTTTTTTTAAATTTTTTTACTGGTGTCCTGAGATCATTAACAGGCTGATTTGCTGACCAGTTGACTGTTGACACCAAGGAATTAAACGCATATTTTATATTTGCTAACAGAGCTCGGAGATGCATTCTTACTTCTCTCAAGCTCAGTGTACCTTTGGGCACAAAATGTGCTCACAGACTTAGCCTCTTGCACATGATTGATATTCAGCTTGATGTTATTTCTCTGTGAGATTATAAAGGAAAGACAATGTTTTGAGTGACAGTGGCTTTGCTGGTTGGTGTTTGAACAGCTCTGGGCTTTAATGTGAAGAGACAGGGAAATACCATCACTGTGGGCTGTCGAGATGGGCTGGGAGTAACCTGGTCCAGCCCTGTTTGCTGGGAGCCTCTGATGTCTTCTCTGTCCTCCCTTGCCGTTGCCCTGTGCCTGCTATATATTTGCTATGGTCAGCATGTTAGGCCCCTTGCACGGTAGCTGTCACGCTGCTTTTACCTGTATGTGAATCTCTTGCCTCTGAGAATGCAGAGCTCCGCTAACCCCCGGCCTGGGGGAGAAGTGGTGTTAGCCCTAATTTTTAAAGATGCTGAAAGAGATCAAGTAGAAAGAATGACAGAGCAAGCATTTGGTGGAAGGTGCCTATATAAAAATCAAAGTGGCTTTGACAGCAAATCCTGTATGGTAAGGGACATGATTTTGTTCAGTACTTGTACTGTTCCTCCTCACAGTACAGGACCTGGCTATGAGGGTTGCTGCTGTAATTTGGGATTAGAAACAGCGAGTCGTTTATGAATTACTATAGACTGAGCATGGATGTATACTGTAAACATCACTGCCTTGCTGATCAGCAGGAAGCAACGACATGATGCTTTCTGCAGAGGTGACCTCACAAGGAAGTACTGTATTGGCCTCCCTCTATCCAGCTTTGCTTACTTGCTCTGACTTTTCCTTTTTGGCCCCTTGCAGTTCCACGCCTCTGACTGCTCCCTCCAACATTTTGCAGATGTGCTTCATTCCCATCTCTTAACTTCAGCTGAAATCAGCAGTGTCTGCTACAGTTCCAGATTTGGGAGGCAAATCTACTGGTTGCCGGGAATTGCCATGTGATTCTGAACCCTCGGGGCTGGAATGAGACCTCTCAAGTCCTTCTGACTCAATGGCTTTTCAAAATTCAATTCTCCAGAAGGGTACCCAGGAGGCTTCAAACCATCTATATCTCTCTCCAGTGCTACATGGTAGAGTTCTTGACAATTTGGCTTCATAGTGCTAGGATGCTCCATTACAGCTCTATCTTGTTTCTAATCTCTGCTTTCTGGGACCAGCATCAACCTGGTGGCCTATAATTATCTGTCCCTGAATTTTCTTCTGATCACTAGTTCCTGAATATCGTTTTAGCTGATCAGGTGGGATTACCTTGCATTAGGGTGCCACTATATAAGCACTCCTGGTGTCAAGCATGTGTATTTAATTCATGTCCAGAAATTTCTATGAACAATGAACCAAGGGTTTAGGTTTTCCTGTGAGCATGTAAAGTTTTTTTTTTTTTTTTTTTTTTCCCCCTAGTGACAACTGGTTAAAAAGGTTTCAGGGCTTTCTCTGTATTTTATTAATAAACCTAATAGTACAGTAATAGCTTACCTTCATCCTGAGGTTTTTAAAAGAAGGCTAAGTTGCTCCTCCTATTTTTCAGCTGGGTGAATTACAGCATAGGTAATATCCACACAAATAGGTCAGTGTTGGCAGGGCAAGATGTTTTTTTGGAGGATTTTGAAGATGCCCTTTTCAGACTGGGACATAGCAGCAAAGGCTGTGCTTTACCTGCATATTCTGTGCACATGCTCTACCATCCATGTCTCAAGGGTGCATTGCTTTCTTTGCAGAATTCACAAAGGAAGTGTTCTTAACTCACAGGCCTGAGGGGTAGGTGTCCTCAGATGATGTCTGCAGAAATAGGTTAGATCTGAAAACAAATTAGTGAAGACAGGCTGGTTCTGCTGCTCCTTTACCTCTGTAATGCCTCCTCTAGCCAAGAGGTTAAAGCATTTTCTAGCGATATTGGAGTCTCAAATTCAAATCCTCTACCTGTTTTCTTTTGGACGATAATCTTGACTTTACTGCTGAAGATGTGCTCTTTCTTGTAAGTAATATCCTCTGGGTAACAAGCCGGAAGCTACATCTGTCAGGTGAGTGTTAAGTACAAACCTGCAGATGTGTTTGCTGGGGCATTCCCGGCCTCCTTTTTAGACAACATCCTCTTTAGGCCAGCAGCTACTCAGAAGAGAACCTCTTTTGTTCTGAGGACAGTGTCTGCCTGATTGCACAAGCCCTGCGATTTGCATTTCAGGAGGGATATGCATCAGGAAAGCGGAGGAGCACAGGTGGGCTGAGGAATAAAAGAGGACATCAATATACGATACAGGAGAGCTAGAGTCAGTTTGGCGTTCTGATGCAGATAATCTGCACCTTACATTCAATGTATGCCACATTTCCCCCCCATACCTGATTGCAGAGCACTGATTTATGTGTGCAATAGCTGAGTCCTGTTGTGCAGAGATGAGTGTCCTTGCTGGAGTCCAGCAGAGGTGGCTGAAGACTGCTGCTGTGGCTTTGTTGTGGCACTGCTGCTTTGCTGGAAGCTTGTCCTTCTCACCAGCAGCTCTGTGAAGAAGGAGGTGCAGCCTAAATCCTTGCTTTGCAAACTCAGCTAGGCTGATGCAGGCACCTCTGCTGGTGACAAACTAAGCTGGCTGGCTTTGGACAGTGCTTACATTTCCATTCCACCAGCTCAAGCATAAGGCAGGCAGCAGTGTCTTAAACTAGTGCTTGAATAGTGCCAAGTTAGAGGCTGAGTAGAGGCTTTGGTAGAAGACTAACTGGGGTTTGGAGGATGGTGCCCATAGCTCCATCTGAATCACGGTGGAAGTGCTGCATTTACTTGGTGACAGTTCCTCCTCCAGCTGCCCTTTGGAGCTGAACTCTGCTCTTTGGGCTAACTCGAGTCATCAAGTTTTGCACTTTTTGCCGTCCAGTTTGTATGATGAAAGAGTGATTTTTATAGCTCAAATAAGATCAAGCGTAGATGATCTTTTAATGAAGTGATCTTTGTGCCTGATTGTATTAGCAGCACAGGGAGACAAATGCACTCGAGCTGCGAAGAGCCCCCTGCAGCTATAATTAGATGAATGAAGAGGTTCATATTGATCTGTACATCAGCAGGAGGAAAGAAAGAGCATCACCCAAGTCAGCTTTCAAGACCAAGAGGTAGTACAGGTTTTAAAAGAGCAAAGTTAGGATCTTGATCCTAAAGCAGCAGCTCCAGCCAGTTCATGTGATGCTGGCTCCACCTGCTCTGCAGAGTAGATGGCATTGAGCTGAGCCCATGTCACTGAGGCTTTTGGGGTCACTGTGTTGCCTGGATCAGCCGTGTCTGAATTTATGCAATGGAAATAAGACAGCACCTGCCCTTGGTCCATCAAGCAGTGAGCAGGGTGGTGGTCTGGTTAAAGAAAACTTTGTGTAGGACTCTCCTTATTTGTTGGCATCCAGCTGCCTTGTGCACAACTCTGGTAGAAGCAAAAATTGGGAATCTGTAAAACCCAACAACTTCAGCACTGTCACCCCATGCACCTGTTTCTCCAGCTGTGCCTGTTAAAGGAAGGGAGGTATATTCATTCCTCAGCTAGGGCTCTAGGCTGACAAAGAGAAGTCATGTCTTTCCCACAGACCTTTGTGGGCTGGCTCTTCGTGGTAGACCTGGGCAAGTCAAAGCAGGTGGGAAGTGATGCTAGTCTTCTGTGTGCCATTTATACAGAATCACACCTTGCCCAACCTCAAATGTGGCAACAAAAGCCTTAAGTGACTTCTTGAGGTCCATTATGATTGTAAAAGACAAGCAACTGGTATGCCTTTGGAATCCTTTCTCTGTGGTTAAGGTGTTTAGTACTGGGCTTTGCTCTACCAGCAAATCCTTTTCAGCGCTGGTTTGTCAGTAGAAAGATACAGAAAGTGGCAACTGGAAGGTCATGTGCCCTTAGGGATGTAAATAATACAAAAATCCAAACTTTCCCTGCACTGTACATTTGGAGAAGAGGTGGAGAAAGCACGTAAGGGTGAAGAGAAGGGCGACAAGACATTGCTACAAGGCAGATTCTGAGTGACTCCAAAAATACCCTTGCTGTTCCTGGTAACAGACTGTGTGTCTGTGGGTTCAAAATGTGCCTATGTTGAGTCTAGCTTTCTCCTGTCATCTGTCAAAATCCAGCCTTCGATAGCTCTCTAATCAAATGTTACTGAGCCTAATATAAGACAGACTTTTCTACCAACTCATCTTCTTGCTGCTATCTGAGCCTCTTTTGTGGGCATGGTGTAGCAAATTCTCTCTCATGAAATGCACTTTGAAAGTAAGCATGTCTTGCTGCTTCCCTTGTTAAATATAGGATGCAACTGTGAGAGACAGTTGATGTAGCCAAAGAAATGTTGTTTCTAAGCACATGTATTTGTCTGTAGTAACACCTTTAATTTTCGATTCACTTTGCAGACAGTGCTTGAATTCTAGACAATCTGCATTTAATTGGATGTGTGTTGCTTGTGGCGATCCCACTGCACTTTGGTGGGCTGGTAGAGAGCCACCTTTTGGCTCTCTGTTTGAAGTTTGTAATGTGTAGTTAAGTGATTTGCTGCAGGTCCCATAATTAAAAGCAGCAAAGGCAGCAGAACTGGAGGGACCAGATTCCTGGCTGACAGTTTAGATCAAAATACGGAGGAAACTGATGGATTTTTACACATTCTGAAGCCCTCACATCAGTGCTTTGGATGGTTTTATGGGAAATGCATTACTAGCCAAAAGAGCTAAGGGGCTTGGAAGAAGTCAGAACATATAATCCAATTGTTGCTTCTCATCCTAGAAATCCAGGACTCTGCACAAGCTTTCCCTTGCATGCTTGAACAGGGAAGAAGGCAGCTGGGAGGTGCTAAGCAGTTTATTTTGCCTCAGATCCCTCCTGTAAGATAGAACAATGGCATAGATTGGTAGCAGCTAATGCAAGCTGTTGAAAGGGCAACTTTTCTCCAATGCAATCAATGGAGGAAGAACAAACATCTCATTTTTGTTCGAGGTGGGTTCACTGATCCTTTGTAAAGCATCTTAAGCAGGTAGCCATGTTAGTAGAAGCCAACACGTGTGGCCCTCTTCCGTCAGGAAAAACGCAACGGTTAAAAAGCAAGAGGTACAGAAAGCCTGTATTGCTTTATGCACAGCACATTTCAATATGAGGCTGTTCTCTGGGCATTTTGCTGAAGCCCAGTGCATAGGGGCTTGTTGTCTGATGCAGCTGCCTCCAGTCCTCACTCCAAAGGGAACAAACATACTCCCTTTCAGCTAGGTCTGCAGTCCCTTGATTGCTTTTAAAAAAAGTCTCAAAGAACATTTCCAAACCTATCAGAGGAGTCTAATAATCTATTTGCACATAATTCTGTGAGAGCTGGCAAAAGGGCTCCAGACACAAGTACTTCATTGCAAGAGTTCAGTTGTTCATGTACTCTTCGCTGCCAGTTCAGCTTGGCTGATGGAGAAGGCACTATGAGAATGCGTCACTGAAGGTAGTGTTTCTATACCTGGTGAGTCAAAGCATACAAAAGCAGTTCAAAGACCGTATGTACTTACAGACGGACTTTATGTGCAGGTAGTTAACTGGTGAGATTTGTGATTGGGACTTCTGAGTTCTACTTGTTTTGCTGTGAGTTATCTGTCTGCCCCCAGAGGCAAGTGGTTCTGGTCAATTGTATGAGCAGAGCTTTGAGCAGAAATTTAACTGGACCATTTCCAGTGCTACTCTGTGTGTGAGCTTGCCTGCCATTCCTGCTGGTACACCCATCGCTTTGTTCAGTTTTTGTGCAAGATGGATGTTGACTTTAATCCTAGATTTTCCCTTCTTTCAGTGCTCCTTTGTTTGAGTGCAACCTACCAGTCAGTTCTTGAGTCCTTTGGTACATTCAACGTATCTGGGCAGCCATCCTTCTTTCTATGCTTCAGAGAATTTCAGAAGGGATATCTGACTCAGAGACCACCTGTGAAAGAGCTGTGAAAATGCAGTATATTGCATTTCATACAGAAGTTGGAGAGGTGTGGGAATAGAGTAAAAATTTGTTGGAGAGGAAGGTATTAATATGCATGGGTGAGGGGGAAATCTGTTCAAGTCAGAGTTAAGTCTGAATCAAAACCACTAGAACTAATTCCTTCAAACCTAGGTTATGTTTTTATCTCTTGAACTGAGTTCTTATCAGGTGAAGTTGTCTGAAGTGACTGCTCAATTTGAGACATGTATGGATACTTTGAAACTTCATCTGTGAATGCAAATCTCAGATCAAGATTAAAACGTTAGGAGTAATGAGTGTTGTGGTTTGATTTTAGTTTTGGTGCTTTACATACCAATACAGTTTCATTGACTTCAGCTCAGAGATGCTGAGCTTGTGTATTCTCCTGGATAAAATCAGTCCACCCAAATATCCAGATGCCTGTGACAAAAATAAGACAGCTACACTGAGTAGCTGGTTAGCCAACTCAAAAACTACACATCAGAGAACAATTGTTTTTCTTTTTCCCCCAAAGATAGATCCTTCCTCCTTTCACAGCTTCTGAAGGCACAAATGAAACTCTCCTGACATTGAGAACTGAGATTGTAATTAACAAGTGTCTAATGTGCTAGTCTAATTAATGCTTCTCTGTACAGTCCGTGATAATAATGCTATGCAAGTGAAGGTATTCATTGCCCTATAAAATGGGAGTTAGAAAGTGGTGGTTTTTTTTTTTTTTTTTTTTTTGATTATGCTTCTACTATGTGCCTGCATGTGGAGGAAGAGGATAGAAGTGTAGTAGAGAATTGCTAATTCAATATGACACTTGTTTTGCAGTGTGTCAGGTTACACCAAGTGCTTCTGTAGCACCTGGTCTATTCAGTGGAGAAAAAACAACATCAGAGCTTGTCTTGAATTGACAGTGATCGGAAAGAAATTCAAAGATAAAGTTATACCCACATCGTCATCTTAACTTGCAATGGCCAGATATGGCAGGGAGCTTAGAACAATTGTTTGTCACATGGTACGCTGTAAGATTTCAATGCTGCTAAAAAGAAAAATAAAAGTTTTCTTCTAAATTGTGTGGGTTTTGGAGGGAGTTGTCATGTCTTTAATGTTAAAGGTCATATGTAAAATGGGTTTAAGCCTGAAACTTGGACAAAAGATCCCTGCCCTTGAATGGTTTCTCAGTTCCCTTCCTGAAAGTGTGTTCTTTTGCTGGCTACAAAGAAGGGACTTCCGAGTGACGTGAGTTAAATGTGTGACATTTAGAAAGACAGGAAGCAAAAATGTGTGAAAACAACCACCTCTTCCTCCTCACCCCCATTCTTGTCCCTCTTTCTTTCCTTTTTTTTTGTGTTTTGTTTTGTTTTTGAGGTCATCAGTTGAGTTTCAGGTTGAGCCAGAAAACCTGACCCAAATCTCAGGCTGAATGATGGATTTACTCTGCAGTGGATGCACACGTCTGTACATATCTGTCATCAAATGATCTGCAGAGATACGCCTGCTTATCTGCTTCCTGAAGATGGCTTAAAATGGCCTGGCAGAATATTAGCCTTCTCTTGCCCTTTGGGCTCAGGGCGCAGTGCTGTGAAGAGATACTTGCATGACCAAGCAGGCTTTTCTGAGATGTGTAGGGCACATCTGAAAGCTTCTGTACCGCGTGATATAGGCATACCTTGAGGCAGCTGGAGCTCACCTGAGCAGCAACAGCTCCTTGTGTGTTTGTGTTACCCTTCAAAATTTTAATTCCTGGAACATCTGGCTGTCCTAATTTCTCTTCCATTATTCTCCTGGGAAACCTAGGTACGTATGTGACATCTGTCTCTTAGCCTCCTTTGTTTATATGGAGACAAAGATTTAGTAGTATTTGCAAATGTCCACTTCATCTGGTGGAAAGTGCCTTCCTACTACCCCTTTCAGGGATTTCTTTCCTGAACTAGTTTCCCATTCTGTAACTGGAAAATTGGTCTGTTGTTTCCTACACTTGCACATTACAAGTTCCTTTCTCTAGGGAACCCTTTTGCAAGGATCTGAGTATCAGCTTCTGTAAATTAAAACAGGCACACTGTAAGTAAACCCTTTTTTTTTGTCCTCTGCTTAGTTACCCCTGATAACCCTATTATATGTGGTTCTTTTTCAGTCACTCAACCAAAGAGCCAGCAATAATGCACAAAGCAGGAAAGCCACGTACCCAGGACATACTTACCTCTCTCTTTAACAGGGTTATAAAGATTTCTGTGTTGAATTCAGCATTTCTAAACTCACTCTTTCCTGTCCCATTCCAGCACGGGAAGCTGCAGCCTGCATCACATTCAGCTGAGGGTGCTGCGGCAAAGAGGATTCTCCTTGTGGCCTTGGGAATGAGGCAGGATTTAATAAGAACAGCTGTCATGCGTCAGTGTGCTGATGCCTGCAAATGACTGGCAGGCAGTGGGATTGTTGTATTATGGTCGCATTAGCTAATCACTGCTGATAATTGTTATTAATCATTGTCTTGGATCTGTGTTATGAAGAAGCTTTAGTTCTTCAATTGTAACTGTTCGAGGTGAAATGCAAGAGCAGTTTGTTGTCTTCTAGCACTGTTTGCTGCAAAAGGAAGTGATCTTTCATGGTGTTGCCTCTAAATCCCACTGTGTCCTAGCTGGGCTTATTTTGCAAGATTCACGTTCAGTGTAGACAAAGAGTGAGAAGTGAAAAGCGTGATTTCCTTCCCTCTCTTCCGCTTGTGACCAGTTTTCTCTGCAGTTGACTGACTTTTTTGCTCTGAAGTGGTTGTGTACCAGTGCTTTCCACGTCTACCTACCTTGGAAAGTGGTCCTGGAGTCTGGTATTTCTCACAATAGAAAGTCCTTTGATCAGGTTCATCTTCTGTTCCTTTTGCCCTGCCTTTGCTCCTGCTCCCCCCAGCCTGTATATGGCTCCTCAGGTTCCTGCTCTGTGCTGAGTCTCTCCTTGACCTGCTCATAGGGGGACTTGTTTTGCCACTTGTGTCTGGGCAACTGCTGCTGCATTTTGTCATTCTTTGAATGATGAACAGGGAAAGCACTGGAAGAGTTCAGCTCTCCGTTGCATTTCCAAAACGCCCCTCTATCAGGACTGGTTTCCACTGGTCTGAGGAGAGCAGACATTCAAGAGAAACAAATTGCAGCGGTTCGCTATAGCTTGGAAGCCTGGACAAGGGCCAAAAAGGGCCAGTGTCTTCTTACCCTTTAGCAGTTCATATCCATTAGTGAGACTCCTTCATCTGATCTTGAGAGGAAAGAGAGAGAGAGAGGGGAGGAGTTCAAACAGAAAGTTGGAATTGCTAGGCCGCAGCCCTCAGTGTTACATCAATACATTAATGCATCGTGCTGAGGATACTTTAGGCTCTGTAATCTGCTCTGTTTGGGAGCTGCTCAGAGTGGTCCCTTCCGCCAGTTCGGTCAGTGATGCTGTTAGATTTATTGAGGACTTCGGCAATTAATTACTTTCAGACCTGAGAAGGCCTCATTGTTGTCTGTCAGAGTTTTAATTAATCAAAGCGGCAGATGGGTAGTATCAACCTCGAATGCTGGTGTAATTAACTCATTCATTATCGTGTTCTCTTGCTCTGTGACGGTTTATAAAGGACATCTTTAATCTAGCTGCCATCATGCTGTCCCCATAGCAGGAGTTAAATGATTTTCATCAGTCTTTACCATAATTGCCCTGTATCCAGGATACCATCAGGGAAAATGCTAATTTTTGGCAATAAATATGTGAGGCCCTCCTTGGCTTCAGACAGGTGAGTAGGGTTTGACCTGTGAAGATAAACAGGGCTGGTGAAAGCTGAGTTCCCTTTGAAAATCTCTGGCATTTCATTGCCACTCACCCAGCTCTCCTAGGACCTCCAGAAACGTCCTGTGCCTTGAGCTGTCTGGTCTCCTGGCTCTTTGCACCATGTCAGGATAGAAACATGATCAATTGTCACATTTTTCACAGACAAGCCTCCTTATCTTGGGGGAAATAAAAAGAAGACACGTTCTTAGGCTGTCAGAACTGGATGTGCAAATTGCTGCAGGAGAGTTTTGCTTGCAGCTGACAAAGCCCTTGCTGGGGAATAACCCTCCTTTGGGGGAATTTCCTGGGTCTTTCTGAATGTGCTGTGCCAAAGTGGTTTGAGACATGCCCTCTGCCATGAATGGATGTTCATGGTGAACGCTAAAGATTCATGGTGAATATTTTAATATCACCATGAGATAAAGGCATTTGATTCCCATTTTACAAACAGGCTAAGGTAAGCAGGCTCTGCCCGTACCAGTGAATTAGTGCTAGGGAACAGTCTCAGAAGCTATAGCTGTCTTGGTAAGTTGTTAGCTTAACTTTTGCCATGTTTTTTTTTTTTTTTTGGCCCAGGCTATCTCCCAAAGAATACTCAACGTGCTTCAAGAGTTAACACAGGTCAGAAGCAATAGGCAGTTTTGATGTGGCACCCTTTGGCCTCTGTTGCCCTGAGGCAACAATAAAAGTAGTTTGGACTCAGGTGAGGTTGTGCCTGTTAGCATTAGCACCAGAGGAAGGTCCTGAGCACATTAAGCGCACTAAGATATGTGTTGTTATAGTTACTTACTACACGTGATGAAATGAGGAATTTGAAGTAGAACCAGAAGTAAAAGAAGTGAGAACTTAAATCCTATGTCTCTGAAATACATCCCATACTCCTCCTAAATCTTCACATGTTGCCTGGGAAGACTCATGACTGCCTCATGACAGCTGCTTCAGGAACTTGGAAGCGACCTGTGTAACTGTTCATCCCCAAATGGCTGCTTGCAACCTAGCGTGGGTGCTGGCAGGTTGCTTTTGCTTCCAAATGATATTTCCAGGATTACCTGAATGAGATGTGCAAGCAGGAGCTTTGGCCTTCTGAGGAAGCTTTTTGTCCTGGACGCCCTTCCTGAGAAGAAAAGGAGGGAGGGCCCCAGCCTTAGCCCAGCTGAGGCCACTTTACATGATGGTGAGGCAGCCTCTGCATGACACTGTCCATCCAAGATGTGATGCCAGTGCTTTTCCCTAGCACTGATGCCATATTCTAAATAACGAGAACATTTGCCTTTAGTATGATGTCAAGAAGCCAAAGTGAAGAATTTATACCTCTGCTGCTTGAAGACTCTCCCACTGCCTGCACAGTTGTTTTCAAAACCATTTAGTAGGAACAACAACAACAGCAAACTATTAAAATTTAGACAAAAATCCTCAGCCAAACCAATCCTGTGGCTTTGTTAATCAAAAGATTTGGGAAAAGAACAGCCTGGCTTTCCTTAATTAAGATTCCCTTCCCTTGGCAGATTAATTATCCTGAATTCATTGCAAAATTGGATCCACAGATGGTATTGATCCAGTCAGGCTGCTAGTTTGTGCTTGCAGGGATCTGTCTGTGATCCTCTTTCTGTGGGAATTTGGGGAGGGAGGGAGCTGACTGCCAGTTATTAATAGAATTTGGAACAGTTTTTTTCCCCTAGCTGATTAAATCAAAATGCTAGACAGTTGCATTACATAATTATGTGCATCTTGGTAACAGCAGCAAATGCCACGACAAGCCCAGAGAAAAGCGTGGTAGAACTGTGGAGACAGATACCAAAGAAACAGTGGACTTTTTTTCTGGAGAGGTAATGGTGGTTTTTTTTTTTTTTTCTGGTTTTTTTTTTTTTTTTTCAAACGTGCTCTGGAACAGTATGCTTAGAGATGTACAGTGAATGGTTCAAGTACCCCATAGGCTGTACTCTTAACCTAACATGATGGGTTCAAATCAAGCCCAGGAAAAGGAACAGGATTGCTGGTCCCCTTTGGTGCCCAACTGAAGTGCAAATGTGATGCCAGCACAGGTGCCAGTGTTTATGAGCGCAGGCCCTGAGGCCCATTTGCGGTGGGGATGGAGTGCTGATTGGGAGCTTGTGAGGTCTGCCCCTGCTCTGCAGAAGAACAGGGAGCCTTGGCTCTCTACAAGGGGAGACTGAGACTGCAGGTCAAGTGATAGGAGAGGAGCCCTGCTGCTTGCATAGATAAGAGAGGCAATACAAGGAATATCTTCTGTCTGTGGGGCTGTCCCTGCAAAACATGAAGGTCTTTTTCCTTGTTTAAGGGACATTGCTTACTAGTTCAGTGTGGTCAGTAATCATCATTGCTTGTTGTGTGGGGACGTGGGCCACTCGCCTTTTATAGACTGGTTACTGTGGAGAATAAAATGGGCATTGATAGTTTTGGTGTGTTTATCCCCTGATGCCCTTCAACCTTGCAAACAGTGTTTTAAAGCCTCAATGCATCCCTGTATGCTTCTTGTTTGCTTTGACTACCAGGCAAATGCTTTAGTTAAACATTTCCAGGGATGGTTTCTAATCCAGGGGCTCTCCTTTCCACGAGGCCATGTTTTCCATCAGGCCAGTTAGTTGAATAGGGTGGCTGTGGCTGTACTTACTCCGTTCTGACTGAGTGTTCACCCTCTCTCAATGATCCCTTCTCTGTTTTGTCAGTTGTTTTTTTTTCCCGTACTGCAGTCTTTAAACAAGCAAACAATCAGTTCCCCAAAGCTCTGAAAGATGCTTCTGATACAAGATGCACTGTAATGATTAGAGCTCTCCGCAGTATCACGAGCCACAAATTGTGGCAGTCACAGAACCAGCTGCCTGGCTGTTTAGAGAACAGCTTTTTGCCAGGTCTCCTTCACAGTCTTGCAGAGTTTGCTGTTTAAGAAATGCTGGTTTTCCCCTTTGTGTTTAGGAATTCAGGCCTAGAAGGTACCAGTAATTTGAGGGCCCTAACCCATGCCTACAGAGGGTTTTTGTTGGCTTGTGTGTGTGTGTTTTTTTTTTTTTTTTTTTTTTTTTTTTCCCCTCCAGAAAACATTTCTGGAGCTGCAAGCACAATTAATTGCATGGCTAAGATATTTGGTGGTTGGAATCTGTGGATGGTAAGAGCACCTTGCAAATCCCTTAGCCTTCCTTCTCTTTCTTTAAGTAAGATGATTGAATAAACCAGTGTTTCAGGGACCACATCTTGTATTCAGCTTGGGCAGCCTAACCTGCTAAGTTGGTCTATGATTAAAATAATTGATAACTTATTTCCTAGGATTAATAAAGTCAAGGGAAAAGACAACTAATTTGATTGCTAGCTCCCCAGTCCATGCAAAAGAGGGGTGGATGCTTATTTCCTAACTTTAGCGATGTGTCAACTTCAGAGATGGGTGTCAATTTAAAATTGAAACACTGGAGGCCAGTCGAGCATCTCAAATCATACTAGACAACTGTGTAGGCAGTTAGGTGCTGAGTACAATTGGGATGAATAATTCCTAGGAGGTTCCTATTTTTCTCTGAAGATTACAAAAACAGCTTAGAATTTGACAAGTGGCCTTTAGATGAATATAAAGTTGGTTGAGATGTAGCTGTAGAAACCTAGGTTGCATACCTCTAGAGGTAGGTTGAAATATATTCCCTGTGTGTACAACCCAAGCATTACTCAACTCATAGGGGTGGTTTCTGGAGATTGAGGACAGATGTAGGTTCCAGGGTCATTCCACATGTTGTGATCATAAACTATTCCACATCTGGCATCTTTCACCTAAAACTAATCCGAATGGAAAAGACAAGCATGTGGATTGTATGTGACAGTGGGAATCTAGTGAAGTGATTTAGCCTCCCTTTGCTTGTAACCTTGAAAATGATCCATTGTGCTCAAGTCTGAGACTGCTCCAAAGGGTGACAAGATTTTAGTGACATAATGAAGTTGTGATCTTTCAAAATTAATACATTAGATGTCTGATAGACCTACATTACATTTGGAGTTTTATCATTGAGATTGCAGATCTCCTGTTTGCCATCCTCTTCTGGACATGGAACAGAAGGCGGTTGTATCACATCTGGAACTGACCAGTAATTTCTGCAGGGGAGACACCGTTGTTCACTGCTTGAAATTCCCAAAACAAATTATTTTCTCTTTAAGATTCAGGCAAATATATCCTCCTTGCACTTACATTCACTGTAGGATAGACTTGGAAACTTTCACCCATATCCAAACCAAAATAGTTTCACATTCCCTGAGGTTAAAACCTCTTCCTGCTACCACCTTGCCTGAAATTCTTTTTACTCTCAAGCCTGTGATTTTTACAATTCTGCTGTGAATTTTGCAGCTTGAGATCAGATTCCAGTGTTTTGGCAACACTCCCGTCTGTGTGTGAGAGAATCCAGGCTGCAGTGTCACTAAAACCTTCTTTTACAGAAAACCTTCTTTAGAGCGAAATGGCATTTCAGTATCCCAGTTCTTCTGAAATCCACAGTGTGTTACAACTACTACAATTCAGCATATCTCTGGCTGGCTGGTGTAGAAAATTAATTTTGGTCTGAGCAGGTGCGGGCCACATAAATATTTTTATTTTTTTAAACAATGCATCTGTGTGCACAGAATAAAACAAACCAGGCTGCAATGTGTAAAAGACCCAGCTTTGGTCCTGAGCTCATAGAAATGCTGTCAGGACAGAACTCGAAGTCCAGTCTACCAGTGTTTTATGGCTCCTTCTTCCTTTCCTCAAGGATCCTCTAGAGCCTGTCATGCCCTCTTTTCTCCAAACCATCTGTATTGTTGCTGCAGTAATCAATAGTTGCCACCAGCCTCATCACACCACATTCCTCCCTTCTCTCTGCCAGTCCTGTCCCTGCTCCCTATCTTCTCCCCCAGTGCCTGCTCCTGTTGTCGTATCCCCTCCCCTTGTTCCTTCTGTCCTCCATATATTTCTACTTTCTGATTAGTACAGCTGTTTCAGTCAGCTCTTTGTCTTGTCCATTTCTTTTTCTCTATTTATTCCCTTCTCTCTTTGTCTCTGTGTATTTCTATACACTTATGGGGACAGATGCGTGTGTGTATATATATATATTAAAAAAAATAGGAAAAATGAGCTTATCTGGTTTCCAGGAAAAGAACAAGGAAGAGAGTCTGTCAGCCTCTCCAGGGCAGAATCCCCACGTGTCCAACCATGAGAAAGCTCTGTGGCCCTTCAGCAGAAGAAGAGTTTTCAGAGCTTCTTGTGTGTGTGTCTTTTGTGAGCCCTGTGTCTGACTGATGAAAAGCTGCCCCTGCCTTTCTCCTGCCACGGGGAAGAGCGTGCAGCTGGTTGCAAAGGGCTTCTGGGCACATCAGCTAAAAAAAGTGATGCTCAAAGCTTTTAGTAGACAATGCCAAAACCTTCTCTGTGTGTTGAAGCTCACACAACAAATTGTAGATGATACAGCTGTGGAGTAAGGGCTGACTGCAGTACTGTTTAGATGGGAGATGCTTATTGTCAAGGGCCATTCTGTATTGTCCCCAGGAAGGACTTAGCACACTAGCGCAGGTATTCAGAAAACAGCAGCATTTCCTTCAGTGCTGCATGTACTTACCCCACTTGTCTTGAGCTTTTCCCTTGCATGTAGGGAAGGCACTGCACATGAACCTTATAGTAATGTTTGGTAAACATTTTTAGCTGTTTGATGCTGTAAACAAATAGTAAATCAAAGTGCTAACATGTTGTGCCTTGTATGCCAAGCCACTGTTGTTTTTTTTTTTTTTTTTTCAAATTTGTTTACATGAAGTCTTGATCTCTGATGTGTAGGCAGAAGATGAAAACTTACTGTATAGGGCCCTGTGCAGATCGTGACCAGAAAGAAGGAGGTTTTATTGACCAGGAATGGCAGTAAACAAAGGGGGAGGTAAGTTTCACAGTGTGTTACAGGTTAACAGAGAAGGAGAGGAAAAGATTAACAAGAGTCTTTCATTTGCCTTTTTTTTTTTATTATTATGTATATTTTCATTAGAAAACAACCTTAAACACCCAGGAATAGTTTTCTAATAAACGTAAGCTCATGAAGAGCACTTGGAAGTTTCCATTCTGCGTTCAAGAGAATGACGGGACAGTAACACAGTTGACATGGTCATTCCTCTCAGTCAACCCCTCCCTTGTGGCTGATTGTTTCGGACACTGCAGCCTTCCCTTCCCCGTGCTTCCTGCCCTGAACAAAAGCACACCCCCCCCCCCCCAACCCCACAGACATCTTTGTGGAAAATCTCAACGAAAGCATTTCTGCGTGGTTACACCGCTGACCCATCTCATCCCTCAGCGGGCACGGGGATTTGTTCCAGGCCCAGCTCGGGACCCTACCAAGACCCTGGAGATCCATGCAGAAACACTACTCTCTCTCCTGGGCAGACCCTGCAGTAGTGAAGGATCAGTCCATAGTCCTTGGGAGTGATTTCAAAGGGGGCTCGTGTGATGAGATGTCAAATTAGCCTACTGGGGACTGTGCCCATTGGGGATGACGATCCAGGGAAGTGTTCTTGCCACCCCCATTAGCTATCTCCCTTTTTACTCTCAGCCTCGCTGGGGCAAAAGTCCTGAAGGGGTTGATGCATAGCTATGGGCTGGTTGTGCTTCTGGTATGAGGAAGATTTTCTCCCTAAGCCTGGCCTGCTTTGCCTGCAGAGGTTTTGTTTATAATGGAGAGCTGATGTGTATGAGCTAAAAACAGTAGGGACAAGGCCATTTTCTTTTGCTGCCATATAAATCTGACAAAGATTCTTGCTCCTCTCTCATCTGGGCAAACCTCACCCAGTTTTATCACCACTCAAATAGAAGTGCTTTGTCTTCACTGTGTTTTTGGCTCAGGTACATCATCCACTCTAGTTACCCTGAGGCTAAGAAACAAAAGATTCCCCGCGCCATTATTCCACAGCTCTACACCAGTGAAGGAAATGTTTGAAAGCGTTTGCTCTTCTGGGTCAAGAAGCTAAGCTCTGAATAAGGGTTCTGCTGGCCGCACCAGCCTAGAGGGAGGTGGAGGAAGGTTTGTGTGCCTCTTAGCTCAGCAAGGAGGAGAAGGGCTGTCCATGCTCCCATCTCAAAGAGATGCTGTGCCATTTAGTAGCAATGAATCGCCCCTTTCCAAGGGAAAGCAAAGATTAGGGAAAGGGAACACAGATACTGAGACCAACTGTTATAGAACATCAATTTTTTGTCTCTGTAGTTAGGAAAGAAGATCAGGTGGGTTAGGTAGAAGTCTGTCTGTCCTTCTAGGAAAAAGGACTAAACTGAACCTCCGTAATGTGCAGTGGAAAAACTTCCAGAGAAATGTGGCAAGCTAGATTTTAAAGGAAAGCTGTCTTGTAAGGAAGAGCAATAAAGAGAGCCACCACCTTGAACTGTGAAAGGATGAGATAGGTCACTTGCGAGGATATGCTGGGCATTTGCCATTCTTGTTACTGTTGATATCAAAACTGATAAATGTTCCTGCTGCCCAACAGTGACCTGCTAACAGCAGCCTTCTCCCTCTTGGACAAAAGCTTTCTTCTTGACCAGTTGCTAGTGACCATGCACAAATGATATGCCTGACCTTCATGCAATGTTTGCGCCCACAGACGCCAGCTCACATGGTGTAGATATGTAGTAGCAAACAGATTGTCATCCTGCCAAAGAAGGGAACAAGAGGAAGCAAAACACCTCTGAATGATGCTGGCTATCCTATCCAGAGGGAACCTGTGGTCCCCTATAGAAGGTTATGCTCTAGGAAGACTCCTTGATTATGAGCAGACTCAATTACTCAGACTTTCTTTTAGCAAGCAAGAAACTAATTCTGTGTGGCCAAGCACATCTTGATGCACAACATAATATATAAAGAAGCATCTCACCTTAGTACCTCTTTTCTGCTGTTATTTAATTCTTTATGTCATGGGTATCGAATCTTTTTTGTTTTTTTTTTTTTCTTTTTTTTCTTTTACCCAAGGTGCTTGAAAAAATGGGGTAACAATAGGAAGTAAACAAGTTAAGAACAATGTGGTCAATGTAGCTTGGAAAATAATTTCTCTCTGGGTCCTGGTATCTGTCTGGAAATCCATCTCTTGCCAAACATTTTTGATGACAGGTGCTTGTGCTTTTGCATCATTGTGCTTGTTTTGAGTATGGCTCAGATAAGTTTGAGGAGTCTTCAGTCTGTTTCCCACTGCTGGAGCTGAGCATCTGTTTTCCGCATACTTCTGCGCTAATTAAATGCTATACAGTAATGAAGATGAACCAGAGGCAGGCCAGAGATCCCATAAAAGCATTTCACTCTTCTCTATTCTCTTTGCCTGAAGTCAAGTCATACGTAGTACTTTCCAGACAGTAACTCCCTAGCTCCTGTCAAGACTTTTTCAATACAGTTAAGTATTCTTTCAGGTTTATTTGTTTTCCTCTTTCTTTTCTTTCTGTTTGCAGCATAACATTTATAAATATATATGTATATGTGTACATATATTTTATCTTGCAATTCCATCTCTGGAAGAGAAAACATCATTCTTTCATCAAAGGAGAAATTCACCCACTGACCTGGAGGTAATTTGAATAATGAACTAAGCTAGTTTTTGATGTTTGTGTAAACAGCACAGAAGTGTCAGATTCTGTTCTCCTTGTATCCAACATGATAGATGTGAGATCAAAGACTGCCTTCAGTAACGGCAGCATGTCAGACTTGCATTATTGAGGGAAATGTTCCTAGAGCTATCAGCTCATTGCTGTCATATGAAAGCCAATTGATATTTTCACTGTATCTTCCTCAATGTGGAAGGGGAGGTGAAGGTCAACGCAATAAGTTCCTGCACTGATTTCTCCTCTCAGGAATCAAATTTGTCATTGTCTATCAATGAAATTAATTTGCTTGTCTGAATGCATGAAGGATGAAGCAAGACTTTAAAGCGGGTCTGTACAGAATCCTGTGCCTGTGTCTGATTGGGGATCTCCAGAGCTGGAGTTCAGGGATAACAGAGGGAGTGAGGAGTCTGTTGGCTCAAGAATGAGAAGCAGGAGTTATAAGTTAGGTGAATAGTGAAGAGAAGGTTAGGATACCCTGCCACTAAGGCAACTGTACTGCTATTGAGTCAATTGCTGCAGGAATTTTCCCTCTAAGTGCTTGACTGACAGATAATAGTAAAGGAAAGGAATAGGTTTTCTGGCTTTGCATTCTCACAAGGAGATGTATAGGAGTCCTGGCGGATGATCCTCAGGTTGGAAATGCTAATGATGCAGCCTGCTCCTTCACTGAAGAGTAGCAGTGCTTTGCTTAGTCAGAATGAACATTTTTCTCTTGAAGAAAACAAAGAAAAGAAGTTTGAAAGACTGCCCACCAGATGAGGGCAGGGTAGCCTTCAGAGCTGGAAAGTCTTCAGGATTTCCTCCATGTACAGGTGTTGGTTCTGTTGTTTTACTGCTGCCTTTGAGCAGTATTAGGGAACTGGCAAACATGACCAGTATTTTCCTTGTCTCCCCAAGTGAAAATGCAGTGGGCATCCAACACATCCATTTACTCAAAACCATGCTGCTGACTTGTTCTTTCCTTGAATCATCCATCATGGTCAGGTAGGACATTAACTTCTACAGCACCTTGTTCAGGGGACCACAACAGGGAACACACCTGATTTACTTGAAAAACAGCCCATCACTTCTGATATTTGAAATCAGAAAACAAGAGTTAGCTGGGTGTATGGATTTTGCTGGTATTATGGTCTTCTGTGGCAGCCAATTAACAGCAAGCACTAAGATTGGCAAAGTGAATATATGTCAAAGAGGACTGAGTGACTTTTATTGAACCTGACTGTTGATACAGAATCTTAATGGTCCCAATGTTTTCTGATCACCCTTGGTGCATATGCTTGAGCCATTGCAGGCACAGAGGAAGAGGGTCAGGACTTGGCAGCGGATATCTAGCAAGAAAGGGCATGGCAAGAATGGGAAAGCTGTGGAAGCTGGAGGCCAGCACGGATGTAATAGGTGAGAACAGCAGTGAGAACTGACATAGAGCAAAATATCTCAGAAGAGCATAACTAGAAGAGCATTACCAGAAAGACCTGTCAAAATAGATGTAAAATCAGGAGACTAGCAGAAATCACAAGAATGAGCAGGACCACACACACACAACTTCTGATGATGGCTGAACATAGTCCTCCACCCCAAGTGGTGCTGGAGGACCACAAAGCCCAAGAAATGAGGGGTCTCCACAGTGATAGGGCCTGGAATTTTTCTCCAGTGGGAGAAACAGCTGCCAAACTCAGCAAGCTTTGTTTGTCGGTGGAAGCTGATGTGGCTGCTCTGTAACGAAATACAGATACAATTTCTTTAGGAACCTAGCAGGCAAGACTGGAGCAAAGATGTGGGGGAAGAATAGAAACCTGTAACATAGGCCCACCTCATCTCTTCTGTCTGCTAGAATCCTCTGATACGCAACGTATTTTCATGTCTCAAGAGTGTACTATCTCTATTTGCACCTTTTAAAGTCCTGCATAGTAGCACAAAGGGAATGGCAAAAGGAAGTTGTAGGAGTCAAGAGAACTGTGCTATGGAAGGAAGAGATCCTCATCAGTATTTCTGCCATCAATTCTTTGGGGAGTTATAAAAAAGAAAATCCCAAAGCCCAAACCCTACACTAAATTTGCACTTGTTCTCTCAGGCCGGCAGCCTAGAAGTTCATAAACTCAGAATGACCTTGTTCTGGAATAAACTGTCCTGAAAACAGTTTGCAATGGCTTCACCGAGTTTGCTTTGCTGGTGGCAGCCCTTCGGCTCCAAGCTGGCATGTGTATGAAGCTCTTTGAACAAGTTTTGACCTTCCTTTAGCCCCTCTGCCCATCAAGCCAGGTAATGACATGCTTCGTATTGCACAGAACACATACAATTGACAAGTTCATAGTGGTGTTTAAATATTAAACAATCTAGACAGGCTTTTGAGTCTTCTGCCGCTATGAAAAGGCTCAGACCATACCCATCTTTGAAATCGGGCTGCGGGATCATTTGCACAGTAAGACAGACAATAAGACTTGTATACATTGCCATGCAACAGAAGAGACCCCGAACCGCCAGCCCTAAGTGGAAAGTTTATTTCTAAGCACAATATATGGAAAAACCAAACCAACAAACCCCACAGATATAGAAAACGTTGTAGCAAATCCCTGGTCAAGTAGGACTTCATGTTGGTCACTACCCTGCACCTCACAGCTGCTTAAAATGTCATGCAATGGAGGAGAGGGCACTCAGACGACACCCTCTGCTTCGGATCAAGGAGGATCTCCAAGCAGGAGAGGGCCCGTGGGACTCCTGCTGAGCGATTCAGGCTGTAACCAGCAAAAGGGCAGTGCTGCTCACCCCCAACCACGCGCCTCGGGACTACCTGTGGCACGCACGTGCATGTGACTTAGCACTTCAGCAGGCTTTACGAACGTGGATTCTCACAACACCCCTGTGAGGTAGGTACGTATTGTTATTCCCCCTTTGTGTGGGTGGGGGACTGAGCCAAACAGCCCAAGGCTACAGAGTCGGTGGCAGAGCTGGAGCAAGAGTATGCAGAGTCCTGTGTGATCAGATCACTAGGTCACACCACTCCTTCACGGCAGTTGTGCTTCTGACTTTATAAACTTTTAGCCTTTTGCCAAATTAAAGGAATTTGACTTCTCCATATTAAACAAGTGGAGGACAGGGAGGGAAACAACATTACGTCTGACAGCCTTCTCTTCATTGGTGTATGCCTCCCCATTCCCAAAACCACCGCAATTACCTGTCTCTGGGAATGAGCACAGTTTCCAGGACAGGCATGGGGGTGAGAGGCTGTTAAGTTTGCTTCCTTTGACCAGGTTTCTCTCTACCGTGGATCAGAAGTGGTTCTTCCAGAGACCATTCACTGCAACACTTTCAGTCTAGGGGTAGCTGCTTTTACAGATGATCAGAATTGCCCCTTCCCTCTCCCTTCTCCCACCAACATCTCTTCCCTCACCTCAGCCAAAAGCACTCTTTGGTAGATAATAAATAAGGTTGGTCAGATAAAGGTACAGTGGCCTCAGAAACCGTGCTGTTCACATTGGTCCTCAGTAAGTCAGCTTTCTTGGCTGGTGTTTCACCTCCCACACTTTCTGCCAGAGAAGTACCTGTTCTGTTGCATACTGATATTCAAAGGGACACTGTCAAGTAATCTAGATGAAAAAAATGACCTCCCTTAAGATGTTAACCTCCATCTTCAACATTGCAGAATGGCTGGTACGTTCAAACCTGGAGGTTAAAGTTTGAGACCTTCCCCAGTCCAGAAACACCTGGCCCATGACAGCCTAGCTGCCGAAGGAGCCGGTGACTTGCATTTGCCATGGCTCCAGTAAAAGCTGTGAGAGGTGCTGGTACAACGACGAAGGGCAGTCAGACACAGCCATTGTGCAACGTTGCTCAGCGCTTCTGCAGAACAGATGCAGCTTGGCTGAAGTCCTTATAGTAATTTTGGGGAGGGCTGGATCCAAGCTTGATTGCTGCAGGCTCATTGTTTGGGGATTGCTGAACTGTTGCTCCTCAATTAGCTGATCTCTGTATTTTTAGGTTTCCTACTCTTACACTTGATTTGTGGCAAACCGGCTCAACCCCGTAGAGCTGGGAGTTACCCTCCATGGAGTGAGGACAGTGGGCAGGAAATCAGTAACATGGATTTCTTCCTGTTGCAGATGAAAGGTGGAGAGAAGGACAGGGATGGTGAAAGGAATGGGGTGAGTAGAAAGAACGCTACATGCCCAAATGGAAAAGAACAATATCAGTAGGGAAAGAAATTTTATTTTCAAGATTGTAAGAGAATATTACAAACAATGGAGAGTAAAAAAAGCCCAAACCCTAAAAACTATTTAAAAAGTACTTGACAGTGTCCCTTTAATATCCACAAATGATTCAGCCATTGTGCATTGAAAGAGAATGTTCCTGAAGAGCAACCAGTACCTTCGTGGATATATCCCAGAGAAGGAGACTTATTATAAGTGTTACATATTCAATCGGCAACTGTGCTCCCTCTTCAGACTAACTCTCTGTTGAATGATTGAACGGAATAGACTCTGTAATAAACAAACTGGATGTAAAAGGCTCAGCCTACATGACTGAGTGAGACTGTTACAAATTGAGCAGCAGGGATAAAGACACTGGAAAAAAAATGTACATCTTAGATGTATGAGTGTCTGAATCAGCAAAATAGTAGAAACCCCCCGAGGTGGGTCAGCTTCTTGTGACTGGAGTGAAATGGAAGGAAATTAACCTGGGATGTCTGCATGGAAAATGATGTGCGTGAGTGGGACGATTTGGATGCTGGATTTGGGGTTATGAAGGCATAAATCACACTAGTACTTGTGCTTGAAACACCTGTGGAGAGTTTGTACAAAATTTGCCAGAAACGCCTATACGTCGAATAAAGGTCATGGAACGCCCTCCCCCCCGCCCAACTCCACCCTCACAAACCCTTTGTCAGGAACATTATGAAAAATCAGGATTTTTGTTTTGGTGAAATTTGGGCACACCTGGGTTTTGTTACATTTTCTTGGCGAGATGATTCAATCTGTAAATCACTACTGAAACGTTCCCAGCCATTTCACTTCAGAAATCCTATGGTAAATCAAACAAGGTTCCATAGTGACTCATGAACAAAACGACTCATAGCCCTGGTTAATCACAGTCTGGAAAAAAACTACTCCAAATATTTCATTCCCTTCCTTGTTTTTGTAAATCTCACACGTTTGTGTGTGTGTGCATGTGTGTGTGCATGGGGTGTGTGTACAGAGCGTTACCTATTCCAGGTAATAGGGTTTGTAAGACATGCTAAACCGTCTGTTCCTCTGCTTCCCCAGAACTCTGCCTACTCAGTTTTTAGTCTGTATTGCACTTGTTTTGTTGTTGTTGGTTTTTTTTTTTTTTTGTGATTTGTGTTTTTTTTTGTTTGTTTTGTTTTTGTATTTTTTTTTTTAAACTGGCTGGAAAACATTAACCTCTTTAGCATGAGTGTGCAGCTTTCCCTCCACCTGCTTTTTCCTCAGCTGGCCAGGTGCCGCCTCTTATATCTTGTGCAGTTACCGAAAAAAAAAAGAAGGAACAGAAGAAGAAGAAGAAAGAAAAAAAAAAAAAAAAGGAAGAGAAAGAAAAAGGCACACCATGCTCCTCTGCGTTATGAGTTCTTTGTCTCCTCCGCTCCGTGTTAAGGCCTCCTGAATTCCTCGGCTCAGACCGTCGTGACCCTCATGACGAGCTCTCTGTTACTACTAGACTGACTCCTCTGTTCGTGAGGCCTCAGGTGGCTGAGTATATGCAGGATGGTGTAAGCACAGTGGTGGTCAGAGAGGGTGCCTGTGGCTTGGCCGGCAGCCCGGGCCCCGCTGTCGGCTGGAGCGGAGTTAGTGGCTGTACCACCAGTGGAGGACGAGTGGGTGGTTTGGGAGGAGGGGCGCTGATTTGTCCTGGTCCCTGTTTTTTGCTCCTCCATGTCCTTTGTTTTGTCATAGTTCAGCACTTTCCACTGCTGATTGACCGCCTGCCACCGTTTAAAAATCCGGTAAACCGAGGGCCCTTCGTGTATTATTAGACCTGGAGGGAAGGGGGAAAGAAATAAACATAAAACAGAACAAAACTTTAGAAAGAACCATAAGCCTACCCCAGCATTATGCCCTCTAGCTAGCTGGTTAGCTCTCCCTTTGCCAGTGTATATTCAGTGATAAATCATGTTTTTAATTACTGACTGGCAGAACACTGGTGCTCCTGCTTGGCTGGATCCCTTTTCCCTTGAATTAAAAGGATTACAGCTTTATCTCAGCAATCAATAAACAGGTCTTAAATGCAGCAGAGTGAGTTATGCTCCTACAGCAAAAGCAGTGTCTGTTTACCAATAAACGCCCGAGGTTTATCTATTGCTGGGCTAGTTTTGCACGCTGTGTAGGCATGATTCACCGAGCTAGCTGCGTGTGCTTGGAGGGGGTGTAGCTGGAGCTGACGTGCCGGTGACGTCTGCTGCACCAACGTCACGAGCGGGCACAGACCACATCTCCCCACACGCGCAGCAGCGGAGCAGGCACGCACATGGGGGCCCGAGACGGCAATGAAACACAACAAGGGGCAGCCTGTACCTGTAAGCGGTTTGTCATCCTGTGCAAACATTTGCTCGTTGGCAAACCAGGTACCTCATCGTATGTTATTGCTTCCAAGGGGAGAAAACAGCACGCTTGAAAGAAAGTGCGGAGGAGCTCACAGAGTGTCTGCTCTGAGTACGCAGAGAATGCGTCTGTCCTGTCACCCGTCTGCATATAGCAGAGCTGATATCGCTGGGGTGGCAGCCAGGCTTTGGGACACTTGCCTTCTAGTGGTCTTCGCATTTGGAAGAGAATGAGCAGCTCAGGCTCTTCCACCTAGCAGTCAGCTCACCTCCCAGAGCTCTCTGTCATCCTCCCCACACTTGAAAGAGGGCTGGAAGGATTAGCTAATGGTTGAAGTTGTTTTGAAGATGACATTATTTGACTATTAAGCTTTGTTATTTTCAAGCTACCAGGCTTTGGCCCTTTGAATGCAATGGAAACAGCAGCACCTGCAGCGCTGTGTTGTTCTTACCCACTGAGGCTGAGCGAAGCTGCTACTTGTCATGTAGACTGGCTTAGCTGACACACTGTAATATAATTAATAAGCTTTAATGAAGAATGGGATTTATGCAGAATGAGAGGGTCTGGGCGTCCTGGTTTTGCAGCAGCCTGTCTGTTAGGAAAGTGTCTGAGTCCCATGTAACTGAAGCCAGACCAGCAGATAGGGCATGTACTTGTTGAGTTAGCACACAAATAATTTGTTTTTTCTTAACAGTGATGGCTTCACCATTCTTGGTCAGCATCAGGATTATTAGAAACATTTCCAGGAAGAGCAGCTCCCTTGCCTACTTGTTCCAGGAGTATAAATACAAATGTGAAAATGAGGAGGTTGCCTTGATCAGTGAGGGGTGATGATGGTCACCACAGAATAAAGTGGTTTACTGCTTATTTCTGATGATTCAAATGCTAGGGCTTTACCCTCCACCCAGCTTTTCCAGACTGTTCTAGTTTCTGATGACAGCTGACTACTGGAGTAAACCTGTTCTGTATAAAAAAATAATAAAAAAAAATAATCTGAAGGTCATCCTACACTTAGGGCTAACCTCCCCTTTACTCACTGATGGAGTGCAGCCACCTAGTTTCTCAGCCACCTAGTTCCTACATCTGATTTTACTGAATGTAAGTTCCAGGTTCACTACAGTCTGAGTTTCTAGCCTTTCTGATTCTTACCATAATTAGAAACCTTGCTGACTTGATCACAGATTAGCTTCAGGGAGACTCTCACATTCACCTTAATATGCTGCTGAGTTTCCCTACTGGCTGTTGAAGAAATTCCAGGAGTTGAAGTATTCAAGCCTGGCTATTCTGGGACAGGGAATATAGGTGGGTACTAAAACAGGCTTATAGTACAAGAGATTTCTATTCCGGTTCCAATAGATCACTGCAGGTGATCTATTGCAGGTGTAGTCTATATGCAGGTGTAGTCCTGTAGTGATGTCAGTTTGTCATAGCCAAATAGCCTGATGTCATCACAGAAAAATTTGTTTTTTCCTCCCAGCTTCGGAACGTGGTTGAGAATTCTGACATCTGATCAAAGCATGACCGTAAAAAGCAGGACTTAGGGAAAGCCTACAGATCCAGCCAAGGAGACAGCTTTGAAGCAGGCCTAAAGTGGATTGGTCCAAGGCAAGCGACATTAGACACATATTTAAATGAGCTGTCTGATCTGTAATGAATGAAATTCCAGTCTGATCAATGACAGAGCCAATGTTTCTTTGAGACCTCTTTAAGCCTTGGATAAAAGAACCGAAATCAAATATTTTCTCCTTGGCTGTAGAACATCCTCCATAGAATCAAATCCATTCTCCAAAGTATTAAACACTGAGCCAGGATTGTAAATCTATTCTTAATTACCTTATCACAAATATTTAATGCACAGCCTGATTCAAGAGGGCTGTTTATAAAATTCTTGTTTGTTTGCCTTCTAATTATAAATGTTTATGATCTTATGCAATTAACTGTGTGATGCTGATGGATGGGTTGCTGAGTCAACTGAGCACCTGTTTTCTAAGATAATTTTGGTTTCAAAATATTTATAAAAGTACAAAATAACTTGTTTCCCTCTGTATTTACGGGGCTCTAAATTACTTATCGATTTCCCAGTGTCAAGCTCAGAAAGCTGTAAAATTAAAAAGGAACCAAGCAGAGGGGTGGGCAGGGAGGTGGAAGTAACAGTGATTCATTTGCAACACTGAATGCTAAGATTAAACAAGAGTCCATCAGTTTATATCAACCTGCAGGAAGCTTAATGTTCCCATTGAAACAAATTTTGTCTGCCTGAGTTAAATTAGGATTGGAATTCCTATGTTCAGCTGTGTGTACCTCCTTCCAGAAACACCCCTCCCTCAAGGTTCAATCTGGTTAACAGAGCTGAATCTTTTCAATTTAAGGCCAGACGTAAGTGGAAAATCCTTCAGGAAGAACTGTATGCAACTGGAAGCAACCAGCTAGAAGCAATTTTTCCGTAAGCCAAATCCTCTATATGTAGGGAAAATAGCAGGTTGGTGTGAACTTCTCCCTTTCTGAACTTCCCTTCTTTCAACTAGGGCTTTAAACTATAGTTGATGGAGGAGAGAAACCTCAGTCCATCCCACTCCTAATCCTGTACCTAAAGGGGACCTACAGGAAAGCTGGGGAGGTGTCCCTGCCCATGGCAGGGGGTTGGAATTGGATGATCATTAAGGTCCCTTCTAACCCAACAATTCTATAATTCTATGAACTCAGAAATGGAAATGTCTATATGAGAATTTTAGATGTATTGCCAGTAGCATCCTAATCCTTTCCCACTCCTCCCAAGTTTATCTTTCCCTTTTCTGCTCCACAAAATCTGTTCTCAACACATCCTATGTGAAAGACGGCCTCTTCAGAAGGAAAATCTCAGTGAATTTCACGCAAATCCATGTTGGTCCAGATTGTTGCCTGGTGCATGAAATCCCTTTTTGTGGTGGTGGTGGAATGAAGCTTATAGCGAACGTGGGCACTGAAGATGTGCTGTTCTTATTCCCATTTTCTCATGCAGAGATCTGACTGGTGTCTCCACATTTTTTTTTCCCAGATGATCAAGTTGCAGTCTGGAACAGGGCTAGCACTGGTGAAAGCAATTCGATTTCCATGTTCTACTGATCGCCACAGCTAACCCTGAGCTTCTGCATGCTTAACATGCAAGATTTGAGAAGGGGAATGTGACCATGGTGAGTACTGTGGCCCAGAGGTAAGGCTGATCACTGTAGGGTTTCTCTGAGCCTTGCAATACCTGCCCACGTCATGATCCATGGGGGCAGCCTTCGTGCAAGTAAGAAAAGTCGTGGTGCTGAGGGAGGGCACACGAACTGTGTGCAGGTGGCCCTTTGTCTTCTGGGGTTAGTTGGGACAGAGAAGCATGGCCATCAGTGGGCCTGTGACAAGACTGGTCAAGAGAGAGGCCCTCAGTAGCCAGAGGGGCTGCTGGCAGAGCACAGGCATAAAATAGATGTGAAGAGACCTGGGTTAGTGCCTCCGGATGGGTGAGGGGGCATCTGCTCAGGTACCACCATCCCATGAGATTAACCTGAGTGGCTGTGAGCCTTCAATTTAAAAGAGCCTTGGAGCAGCAGCTTCCCAGAAATGACAAGCAGTCACCCTATGCACATTGTCAGCCTCTACCACCAAGCAATCTTTTCTCCAGGACGTTCAGCTTCTAATTAACCTTCCTCTCATTTCAATGCTCGCTGTGCATTTTCTTGAAAGACAGGTAAATTCTTGGGGCAGAAACTGTTTCTCCTGTTTGCCACTGAGAAACCATGAAGACAAGGTTTCTGCAGACGGTGTCGTACTTTACCCTTGTGCTGTCACTCATCTACAGGAACAAAAATCACAGCTCGTTCTAGCCAGTTTCTCTCTCCTACTTCTCATAAAGCCCCTGCCCTGCTGTGTGAGCACAGGGCAGGGGCTTTATGAAAAGGTGGAAACCTCGTTTCTGCCATCAGCAGCTCTTCTGCCCTTCGGTTTCTTTACAAAATGCGGTTTCACCTCAGCAAGAGAGCTGCCATGCTTTTGCCTGTTTCAGTTCCTTTCATTGCTGGGTGTCAGGGGAAAATTATGGCAGCTGTGATCAAAGCTTAATATTTGCATCCACAGCAGCGATGGCTCAGGCCAAGGCAAACCAATCCTCCTGGGAGATAAAGCTTTTATTGCCGGGCTTTCCCTCTGTTGACATCATTGCATACACTAATCCTTCACTCCCTTTCCCTGCATTCTTTCATCTTTTGTGGCAATTTCGAATTCCCCCACCTTTGTTTCGAAAGCTCCTGCAGCTCAGCCTTCACTTATCTCTTTGCCTTTATCTCATCCTACACGCTCCATCCTTATCCTCCTTTTATCTTCCCCTAATAGCAGTAAAGTGGCTGTACTAGTTCAGAGAAGGGGTCTGGCTGTGGTAGCATCCTGCCTCCAGCAGTGGCCAACCACACAAGGAGTGGTGTAAAAACAAAGCCAGGAGAGTGACTTTTCCCTGGTGGGCTCTGTGGGGACATGCCCAGCCACAGATGGTCTCTTTAGGCTCAGTTATGTTCCCTCATTATAGGTTTCTAGTGTACTCCAGTAAAGTGCACTGACTTTTGCTCTGAGCTCTGCATTTGCTCAAGTTAGGCTGCCCCCCCCCCCCCAAATTCTTGTAGTCTCCATGAGATAGCTCCATTCCAAAAAGCGCTTTAGAAATTGCAGTGAATCTCTGCCTCCTGTCAACTTCACAAGTTCGTGGTACATGGGAGATGAGTCACCAAGCTCCCAGTGGACCCTTCCAGTCCCTATTACTTTTCAGTGCAATCCCCTGTATTTTATCCCTCATTAATGGTGCAAGAGAGCCCTTGGTGATAAACCTGGAAAAAAGAGCCAGAGGGACCTTTCCCTGGAAATACGGGCTGGGAGAGGGGCATCTAGTATCTGTTATCTACATTGAGTCAGTGTCCGTTCCAGCTGAATCTGACAAGTTCTTTAAACAACGTAACATCCTTAAAGCCCCAAGGGCCAAGACTCAAAGCTGCAGAGCTGTGCTCAGCAGGCAGTGGGGAAGCGGGCAACCCAGAGAGTGGGGAGAGGTACATTTATCCTTGAAAGTAATGTCATGGCATCAGTGGGACTCCGCACTTGGGTGGATTTGGGATGGGAGATGTAAATATCAGAGTTCACCACGTGGGGAATCAAGTCATTTCTGCCCTCTCCTCATTCCTGTTCATCGTCTCCAGAATCTCTTCAGTTTGTCCCCCCTTTTCTGCAAGCGAGGTCCCGAAGAGGGTGCAGTCCTCAGAGCAAAGGTGCAGAATAATAACGTAACCCTGCCTTCCTTTCAGTACCCTGATGAAACAAACTGATGTCTTGTCACAGCATCACTGTCTTTGGCAGTGTGACTGCCTGGCCCAGCTTGTGTTTGGGATTTTGATTTCTCCTTCGTAAGGGTAGCACTTTGCACTTCTCTTTATTAAATTTCATCTTGTTGATTTCTCCAATTTGGCAAGATCATTTCAAATTCTGATCTGATCCTCCAGAGTGCTTGCAGCCTTTCCAAGCCTGGTGTCATCTGCAAATTTTATAACAGCACTTTCTATTTCATTATCTAAGCCATTAATAAAAATAATGAAGAGAGTAGAGTCCAAAACAGTCCTAATTGAAATGTGTTTCCAGTTTATAGTACACTGACAACTACTATAAAAGCAGTTTTTCAATTGGTTGTACATCCGCTTTACAGTTTTTTATTCTAAATCACATTTCTCTGTTTTATTTAGGGGAATCTGAAGGGAAAACATCTAAAGTGTTGCCCAAGTCATGGGATATCAAACCACTGCTTCCTCCCTAGCCACCAGGAGAGTTATCCTCCCAAATTAGATGTGATTATACTCTCTTTCTCATCAACTGGTCAGTTAATGATTTCTTCCAGTATCTTTCTATGAATCAGTTAAACCGATTTGCCCTTTACTTCCATGATTTTCTGTTCACACCTTCTTTAATGATAGAGATTATATTTAAAGCTAGGTACTTTGCTTGCATTTCCCCAGCTGCCTGGCACCTCCTGCATCCTCCCTGAGTTCGTGAGGATAAAATGCTCACGGGTCAGAGATTGCTCCTGCGGCTTCCTCTGAAGTTCATTAGGACGTGCTGACAAGGACACAGCAAACTCATCTAAATGTTTTTGAGTCTGTTCTTTTCTGATTCCGCCCTGGGCTCCTTTCTCCTCATTAAAATTATTTTAGTTAAGTTTTGAAGACTGAGACAAAGGCAACATTTAATGTTTGGCCTTTTTTGCATCAAATATTATTTGAGCTCTTAGACTTGTCTTAGCATAAGTTTATGGACCCATTTCTTGCTGCCGTTTCTCTCTCTGAACGGTCATCCTGAGGCTCAGTTCTGACTGCTCCCCATGGCTGTGTGATTCCTAGAGACTCGCCATTAGTTGCAGGCTCTTCTCTCTCTCTCTGCCTTTTTGTGTTTTCAGCTTCTGATTTTGGGTCCTCAAAGAGCTCCTGATGCAGCCTCAGTGCTCTCTTCCCACGCTTCTGAGCTTTCCCCTGCACAGGCACAGTTTGCTGTTGTGCCTTTAGTATCATCCCTTTTGGCAACTGTGAGCTGTTCACAGCTCTTTTATCCTTCAGATTCTCTTCCCAAGAGACACTCCCTGCTCTGGTCCCCTGAGGCTGCTGCCGCTGCTTTTCTGGAGTCCATTATCCTCACATCATAGCTTTCTTCAGCTCAGGAATGCTTTCATCGCACAGTCACTTTTCGCACAAACTGCTGTTACATTCAGATTTTCAGGGATTCTTTGCTTTCAGGCAAAATCCAGTATGAAGGATAGATTCCTTCATAACTCTCACCTCTGTTTTCCAAAACGTAAATTTTGTCCACAGCATGTTTCAAGAGCTTAGTGGACAGTCTACTCTGAATACAGGAGATGTCCAGGTAATGGAAGACCTGGGACCTCTGGTGCCATGTTTTAGACATTTCTGGTAGTTGCAAGGCACCGGCCCAGTGAGCAGAATATTTCTAGTCCACAGGATGTCTAGCAAAGGTGTGCTTTGAATATTGCTGGAACTACATAAGGAGGGTGTGCAAGCTGGGAAATGTCCGGTATTGAAAGATACACAGCATACACTGAAAACGTATTCATAAAGATTCGAGGCTGGGTGAATGCTTACCATATGGGAAAAAAAATAGCTGATTATAATCAGGCATTTTATTATCAGTCATTCTCCACGCACATTTTTTAATACCTCGAGAACTGATTAGATATGCACAAGGCTGCGCTGTGCTTTGGCTGAGCAGAACTGGGGGTGGCTGCATGGCCAGGCCCTGTTCGCTGCTGTCAGTCACTCAACATCATGGAGCCCGTGGGCCTGGGGAAAAAATTCTCCTTCTTCTCCCCATCACCCTTTAAGTGTATTTGCTGTAATGCGCGTCTCATGCTTGGCTCCCTGCAGGTGACGTAGGCCACGACTCTGGCAAAACTGAACCAAAGCCCCTCAAGGAGTGAGGCCCCTGTGGCCAGACCTGTTGCCTGGGCAGACTACGCAGAGTGTGTTGCTCCACCAGTGTATACAGACAAGCTGCTCACAGCTCTCTCGGTGAGGTATTTTCTGCAGGTATGGTCTCTTCCCTTTCCAGTCACAAACAGGCTGCCCCCCAGGCCTTCAGTTTTTGAGGAACCAGCAAACCTTGTGCTTGGTACGGTTTGGCTCCTCTCGTGCAAGCTGGGGTTCAAGGACAACTCTGCCTCAACACTTCCTCATCCCCAGGTGGGCCAGGACACCCCGCAAAGGCAGCAGGAGCCCTTCTCCTTCCCTGCCTCCTCCGCTCCATCTGGCAGAGCAACAGGAGCAGCAGGCCCCATCTGAGCGGGCGGTTACGCTAGGCCCCAAGCTCTGCACAGCCATTAACACCACCCCCAGACTCAGCAAGAGCCCTGCTGGGTGGGAGAAGGATCCAGCACGCTGGCATCTCAGAAGGTCACCGCAGTTGCTGTTGCACCAGGTGAGCGATCATGGCAGACCTCGCCCCATGCCGTGCTGGGGCAGAGCCATTTCCTCCTTCCCTCCTGGAGAGGAGGCAGCTCTTTTATTAAATCCGCCCGAGGCACTGATGGAAGGGCTCGGCACGACAGCTGGGAGAGTTTCTCCTCCAGGCAGCACTGTGATTTTGCAGGATGTTGCTGAGCTGTACAGCAAGAGACAATTTCCAGGTCGTGACACTGCAACGTGTCGTATTTGTGTGGCGCCTTTCGGACATGTACGCAGCAGTGAGTCCTATGCACAGGGAATGCTACAGGTTCCCCTCAGAAGCAGGAGCAACCCATCCCACACGCACAGCATTTGTAGCTGCAGGAGGAACACTTTATCCATTGGGACGAATGGAGAGAACAGGTAGGGACTGTCTGTTGTGGGGCTTGTGGAGCTGGTGGGAGCTGAGGTCAATATGTTGTAGGAGCAGCACAGAGCTTTTATGGCTGCCAGGTAGACGCCAGCTTCTCTGAGAGGTACTACCTCCATCCCAGGCAGCCATCCTCCGTCAAGTCCACTGCCCAGCCTTGTGTTGCTCTACAACACATGGGTTGGTCCCTCTTGGGCTGAGCTGGTAAGGCCCAAAATGAGGAAAGGCTGGCAAAATTTAGGAGCTAGTGGAAGGTGTCCAAAGGACAGGAAATTCCTTTTCACTTAGCACTCCCACATGGTTTGTTTGCAATGGGAAAACAACATCGGTTGTCTGCAGGATGCCATCTGTGGCAGAGGAGCTGGGCTGACCCTGGGAACCACACACAGCAACACCATCGCTCTAGAAATGCCACAGCATTTTCAGCTCTAAGTAAATGAGCTACCAACCTCCACAACTTTCTCCTGCCCTGCCCAGACTAGCACTTTTACTCCCTGCCTCAAAACCTGGACAAAACAAACAAACAAAACAGGAAATAACAGCAAAAAATGGGAAAAATAAAACTCTACATAATCCTCACCTAGGAAATAGACAAACCGTAAACAAAAGCACTCCCGTAAGCTCAGCTGGCTGTGGACAGCTACAGCAAAATGGATGTTGTGCCCTTAAGGGCTCTCGTACTCCTGTGGTATTTAATTCACAGCACACGATAAAGCAGGGGATTAAAGGGCAGTCTCTAGCTATGCAGGCAGCAAAAAAAAAAAAACAAAAAAACCCACTGTGACTCTTCTAGGAAAAAGCAAATAAATAAATAAAGGTTGGAGCTCCACCAGCAGAACACTCCTGCTCCTAAATCATACATCTCCAGCAGCATTCATCACTTGTGAGTCTACCCATAACTGTGCCAGTACAAGAGGGATGGAGCTTAGAGGCATTACCCATATATCCGCCTGCTCTCTTAAAATTTCTCCTCCTTGCTTCATAGCCAGGATTTTATGGACCCTTTTGGTACCTTTTTTCTTCCCAGATTTAAAATGGAGGGGATAGCAATACCCCACATCTTGAAAGGACATTGTGCACACGACAGATACTATTAGATCTTTAAAAGAGGGGAGTAGAAAATTATTTCAAACTGGATTGAACAGAGCGCTGGCCAAATGCACACCCTGGTCTCCTGGTGATTTTATGGGTCTCTTATATCTTCAGGTTTCCAGACATTCCCTTATCAGAAGCCCAAGGAGGTGGATGCTACATTTGTGCCACAGTGGTCAGTCCTCCAGGTCAGGGTCCTGAACCTTTTTGTCCTATAGCTAAAGTTGCTTTGACCAAGGTGTTGCCTTTGCAGTCATGCTGTATCCTTAGACATTCCTGGGACATTTCTTTAATGGCAAAGCTGAGCAACAGCACTGTTTTGCGTAGGGCTCTGAAATCTGGCTTCACACCAGCTTGGAGCAAGACTTGAAAAAGTCATGCTGTCCCCCAGAATGGAAGTATACATACACGTTTTCAGACAGATGAGAATGTTTCGTTTAGACTTGATTTTTTTTTGTTATGTATTCCAATTCTGATGCTGAATTTAAAATACTCAGCATGAGCAGTCATCTCTAAATGCCAAATCAAAACGCTTTGTTCGGTAATGATCAAAACAGGACATTTGCTTATTGAAGGCAGAACTAATGTCTCCCTCTCTATTTTTAATAGGAAATGAAATTCTGTAAGTGAAAGTGGGCATGATTTCACGTTTTTTTTTTTTCTTCTAAGGGATGCATGATCAAGATCTCTTGCGACTACTTCAGCCACCAAAGCACTCTTCCACTATTGGAACTATTATATATAATATATATTTATATATATATATATATTATTATTATTATTATTATTATATTATTATTATTTATATATTATATATATATATATATATATATATATATTATATATATATAATAGTTCCACTATTGGAACTATTTGGAACTAAGGAAGGAGATAGGAGCCAAGAGGACAAGGGCCAGGTCTATTATTTCATTGCATTGTCATACGGTTATTGTGGATCCAGCTCTGCCTCTGGGCAGACAGACTCAGGCTGTGACTGTCACCAGTGGGTTTTGCTTTGGGAAGAAAAGCACTGCTTCAGGGAGCAACTTCCAGGCTGAATAAGCTTAGCAAACCCAAGACTTTTTCCTATTAGTAAGGAAAACCAGCAGTGCTTGACCTGAAATCACCTGTGGGCCTGTTTGCAGTATTTTTGTCACTGAGCTGCTGTGTCTGGGTCTGAAAGATGGCTGTGTTGGTAAGGTAGCCAACCCTCAGGAGAAGAACTAATTAGTCACTACTTTAAGAAGTGATCCCAGGGCTGGGTTAATGCGGCTTCATGTTGATCTCTTCTTACCTCTGTTTTGGCTCCCTAAAGAGCTGGGGACAGACCTCATCCATTCTGCACAAGGGTTGACCCCACTATGGTCCCCCATCTTTGACTACAGAGTTGACTTCCTGTGGCTCCAATGGCCTGCCATGGACTACAGCCTCTCACCTCCAGGAGTAACATGTATGCTGGGATGGAGGCTGTGGAAGGAGCAGAAAACAGCCAGAAAAGCATAGTCTGGCACAGATCTGAGGACTTCTTCCATCCTTACTACACAGCACAATTCATGCAGCTGGTGCAGGAGGTCCTGCCAGCTGCCTGCGAGGGAATCTCCTGCTGTGGTGTAGAAGCTATGACAGGCAGGTGCGTGCTTCTGCCTCTGCCCACGGATGGGAACTTAACCCAGTGACATCAGGCACTTGATGCCAGCAAACGATCTAGTGAGAGGGCAGCGACATTCTGATTATAACATATCACCCTCTGAAGCACAGGATGCAGTTCACGAGGCAGAAGGACTTCTTTTCTCCCTTAGAAAAATGTTAATTATGTTGCCCTCGCTAAATGCTAAACACATTGATCCACTGGAGCAGAGAGCACCATATGGTTATTTGTGACAAAATATATCTCCAGAGCCCTGTTGCAACAGTGGAGAACTGAATGAAGATAGATGTGGTGAAGGACTGTGGAGCTGAAAGGACACAGGTGAAAGGCCAGGTGCTGCTATGATGGTGCTGGAGGCCAAGGCCCTGCCCTGAAAAAGAGGAGGGAGCTCAGAACCAGGTCCAAGCCCCGTGGCTCTTTGCTCAGCAGTGACATGCTCGCTTTACAGAGGGCTGCCAGAGCTGCACTGGAGTTTAGGACGAGCGTTGAGCCTCTGCAGAAATGCCCACTGGTGAAAGTAGCACACATGCACGCACGCTGGCTGGCCCGCTCTGCTCTCTTATTGAATAATCAATGCAGCATTAGATAAAAATAGGTCCCATCTTTCAGGAACGGAGGGGTGGCATGTCTCGGCTTTGCCGAGCATCCTCTGTTCCTGGACAGCGGCCAAGAAGTCGGTCGGCACAGATCAGCTGTGCGGCTCCGCTTCTGGTGCTGCTGGCCCAGGTACAGGGCCCTGGCTGACTGGTGTTGAGGGATGGTCCCTGTCCATCTGGATCGAGAGCCCCACCACACGCCCCGTGGGGACTGCTCCTGTCTCCACACTCCCCTTTACAGCTGATAAATCAATGATTTGCTGAGAGATTTTTTGAGCATGCACATTGTGGCCAAATGAATGCAAACCCAAGATTCACGGTATAAAAAGGGGAGCGAGCTGCTTGTCTTTTTCCCAACCGCCTGCTCTGCTGACAGGGCCTGGATCTGGTCACTCCAGTTAGCTCCTTGTAGCTCCACGGAAAACTGGAGGGAGGATGTTAATCTGGGGAATGAGAGCGGGAAAAAGCGTGGGGTAGAAGGTGATGAGGAAGAGGAACCTGGTTACAAAATTCGAGGGGCAGCTTCCATCCATGTTTCTCAAACAGGCGTGTTGCTTATCCCTGACTGTCCAGCCAGCAAGACCCCATGAGCTGCCAGATCCCATAACCCGAGGGAGAAGCATTAGGATGTGGGTTCCTCAGATCACACTGCCATGGAAGGACCCTCTCCTCCCCATGGTTTCCACAGCAAGAACAGAGAGCTCAGACACAGAGAGTTAGTTCAGAGTGAGGAGAAATAACAAAAGCAGGGAAACGTCAGTTAGGAGTTTGTTGTGAGAGGGGAAGTGCCGTGTTCTCCATACCTTGCTTCTACAGAACTACTGACGCATGACCATAGGCTCCACAACTGCTCTGCAACAGGCAGGGAGATGTCTAACAGGCGAACGTCCCCTTTCAGTCACGCTGGCACACAAAGCTGGTCTGTCTATCCTCCACCTCGTGGGACTGCCTTTCTGTCTCCTGGCCTGTTGGCTGCATTTTGAATGCTAGCTGAGAGAGACCTCTCAGACTGCAGGGACATCTTGGCTATATCTGCTTTTAAAGAGACCTCTTGGGACTGGCTAATCTGGGACCATGCTTCCAGATTGTCCTGCACCTGTCAAACTGGTCAAGAAGTGTGTGAACAGCGTAGCAAGCAGTGCATTAACCTGAAGGAAGTGGAAGACTTCTTCAAACTCACATGGGTCTCTTCCAGGTATGTTGAAGCCAGACACGTTTGCTGTCTGGGTTGGACTCAGTTTTCTCCTTTGAAGACATCTGCTGAGTTTCTCTGCGTTGTGCTCCATGTATAGAGTGTCATCAACAACACATGGGCTTCCCCAAAACTTATTTGCTATTGCTGTAGCAATTCTTCCTACTTTGTATTTTGGGGGACTATGCAGACCTGAATGAAAACATCTTTCCTTTTGAGAATCAGATCATCAATACAGATGAATTCCAAGACTCTGAAGACACTTAACTTCTCAGTTTCTCCTTATTTTTATTGGGACTTTAGCTCCTAAATCCTTTGAATGATCAGGGCCCAAGTGACCTGGCTAGAAAACATCCCGAGGCTACCTCAGCCTGGCATTTCCTCTAGGAAGCAAAGCTCATTTAAAACAAAACCACATTAGTCTTGGCAGGAAGCTTGAATTGTGACCGTCTCAAGGAAGCCCCATTAATTACTGTTCCCATTGCACTATGAAAGATCAAATGCTGTGGATCAGTTTTAATTGGCTATTGATTTCTTATGTTATTACCTACGGTTGTGCTGAGATGCCGTCAGACGTACTGGATGCTTTTGATTATACTTGCTGGCAGCTGGGATTAAAAACAGCGGGCACACACTTCCTGATCTGTAATGGATTACCATGGTGTGCCAACAAAAATCGTTGGCAGGATGAATGGTCCTGCTTCGCCTGTCTCTTGTGCTATCAAGCTGCAATGCAGTTATTGTTGTGAAGGCAAATACCCTCAGGGACTGGCTGCCAAGGAAAGCGAGGGAAAAGCTTCAAAGAGCATGAGGATTTAGTGCCTACAAAAGTGAGCGGCTGTCAGCACCAAGGCAGGGTGAGTCAGAGTGCAAGGAGTGTTTGGGCATGGACGAAGCATCAGGCCCCACCAGTGATCCAAGGAGAGGCTGACCAGGTTGCTTTTGCATCAGTGGGCTAAGCCCCCTACATGCCAATCATGGGGATATCATATGTGTAAGCACAAGTGGGACTGTGCACACACACCATGACAGTGACAGCTCTGCACACACCAGCCTGCTAATGGCCTTCCTGAGCTGCATTTCCCCCTTGGAGCAGACCCGGTGATTTCCGAAGCTTAGTCTGTGACATGCTCTCATTAGCTGGCAGTTACTCCTTGTTTAACAGGAGATTGTTTCCTGTCCTTCTGACCCCAAATGACACTTTAATCTACAAACGCTGACTTTCCCTAATTGCACCTTGACAGAGAGAGAGAGAGAGACAACCCCCTCCTCCCCCCTCCAAGGACTGTCATTTAATTAACAGGCAGGTATCTCTCAGGATTTACAGCCCAGCTCTAAGCTGCCACTCTGTCTACTCAGTAACTCAGGCTCACTCCACTTATCTTTACATTTCAATACCTGCATTTCTGCTAATCCCTCTCTATGCGAGATTTCTGGATTTACTTCTCAGGAACCCATGGGGAAAGCAGTTAATCAAATGAACTGTCCCCATCTCACTTCTCATTCACCTCCTGGCTACTGATCTCAAGTGCCTATGTTGTAGATGACTTCGTAGCACAGCAATACCTGTGCTGGCACCACTGCCAGTTTGTAGTTTAATACAGCTCTCATATCTGTCCTATAGACACGACCAGAAGTAGCATACATGAGAGAGAGATCAGAATCAAAGACATCGGGGCTGGCTGGATATCAAGAAGCATTTAGTCTGTTCCTCCTTCACAAACTGGGATCATCGTTCAGCAACCTGTTCTTGACATATGTTTTTCTATGAGGTTCTTATAAAATTCCAGTGTTGGAGACTCCCACAAATCCTAAGCAAACCTTCCCAGTGCATCCTGCCCTCCCATTTGGTACCTGAGAGCAAGGGGGAGAACAATGTTGAAAGACCATCTCGCACATCTTGCCCAGATGGATATAACTTCTGGCACTTGGAGCCATGCCGTCTGTCTTGCTGGTTGTGAGGAGCAGATTCATTTTATTTTGGTTGTGGTTTTGTTTCCGTGGCCGGTGAAGGGATAGCAAATGGTGTCTGCCCATTACAGCTGTCTTTGCTGAGCATGCTAGGATCCAGCAAGTCCAAAGAAAAGTAGTGTATTACTACATGTGAGTGGCTGAGGGTCAAACCTACGGTCTCTGGATTTTGATGCATGGTTCAGTAGTCTTTGAGTTAACAGCTGTATTTTGAAAGCTCAGTTTGGAGCAGATCAGACTGTTTCAGAGCAAATGCAGCTCGAGTGAGGATAACAACAATCAAATGATCTGTGTGAATCCCAGTTTGCACATGCATCTGAGGGGGTTAAATGTGAGGGAGAACTTGTGCCCTCACTTTTGACACAACATTGGAAAGATTAGTGCTCTGTGGGATTGCCCATGCAAATTGCCACCTAAATCCCTTTAATAACTCAGTGGAGAGGAGATCACACAAAATGGCTGGGCAGTTGCTGACTGAGTGCACTCCCTCTCTGGTGATAGTCAAGATTTCTGCAAGTTTGTCGTCTTCTCCAGCTTGGAGACTCTGTAGTGCCAAAGGAGGTGCCCTGCTGATCACCTCCAGTGACAGTAAACTGTTCTCCTGGACACATTGCACTGGCTACTCAATTGACTTGAGAGATCCAAGAACAACCAAAGTGCGAACTGGCAGGAACTGCTGAGGAGCTCTGCTTTAGCACGTCTGCCCTTTAGTAAATACCTTGTCTTTCAAACCTCCAGTTCTCTGCCAGTGAAAGCAAAACTTGGGGTCAAACTTGTGCAAAGAGCAATCGGAATTCACACAATTAGTGTAGGTCCTGCAGTTTAACATCTGCAAGCCAAGGCTGTGCAGCCTGTTACCAAACAATGCACAAACAACGTGTGTTAAATTAGCTGAAAAAAAAAACAACCACAAGCGGAACAGAACTGAGTGCATCTAATGTCCTGCTGTTTCCTCATCACTGAGCATTTCTTAGTTCCTAAATTTTTCCTATCCACCCACAGGCTGGAAAGCAAAAGGGGAAGAGGGCTGGACTGTGGAGGAAGGGTCACTGAAATGCATAGACAGCACCCTGGTATTTCAAGAATCCTTGTCACTACAATTATCTGTGAGAGGTTTTATCCTGAACTTGCAGAAGTGGAACTAAAGCCCAGGGAGGAGTAACAACAGGCTTCAGGCCATGCTGGCAGTCAGGAGCAGAACTCTGAATCTCCAGAGCCAGCTTTGCCGAGCAGTGATCAAAGACATTGCGCAAGGCTGCAAGGTTTGGAAGAAGGATAAAGAGAGGGAAAATAGCTGTTCTGCAGTGAGGAACTCACTGCGAGTCTTCTAGGGAGCTGCTACTGCTGCATCTATCACAGTCAAGGAAAGCTATAATGAATGAGAAATTAAACTCAGTCATGGACTTCCCTTTGGTCAGCTCTTTCTGCTGACCTGACCTGGCCTGGCCTCTCCACAGACAGACTGGCCTTTTGGCTAGCACTAGTCCCCTGAAATCAGCAGAGCTGGAGAGATGTCACTAAGAGGAGAGACCTGATGGAGTCGACAGCCAGGGAGTCACAGCTCTCAGTGGAGCCCTCATTTGTCACTTGCTTCAACCGGGGCAGAGAAAGAGGAGGAGGCGGGGAGGAGAGTGAACAGCAGATCTCAGCTAGCACTAAGGGCACAATACAAGCAAATTTTACACTGGAGTGTGGTAGGGGCAGAGGGCTGGCTGCATGCACATATCAGCTTTTCTAGGGAAATGTATGAAATGTGTACAAAGGCTCTCATGGTCCAAAACATCATCTCTTCTGGTTGACCATGGGTGGACTGCCTGGCAGCACCAGCAGACATGCTGCACGCAACACAACTGGAGCCAGCTATGGGTGGACACTGCTCTGAGGTGCTGGGCAAGAGAAGCCACATACAGACACACTAAGTTTCTTCATCTGCAGTGCTTTCCACTTGGTTTTGTTTCTGTGGGAAAAACAGTTATGTCTGGCCCACAAGGGCTGCCAGCTGTGCAGGGAGGACTGTAAGGCAAAGGGCTGTCCTCAGCCACAACTCTGGAATATTCCTGGGAATGGGACAGCCCCTTGCTCTTTGGCTGGAAAAATCAAAGCTCACAGCTTAGGCCAATGTGCTTACTGGTGATATCACTGGAGATGCAAAGGGGCTCTTACCTCCCTATAGAAGGTGGATAGGAGAAATAGAAGCCAGATCCTTAAAAAAGTAAAGAAAGAAGCAGCAGAAAAACTCAAATCTGAATCTGTCTGCCCAGTTCCCCTTCAGTTCATAGCTGGCATGGTTTATTCTCTGCCATGTGGGAGGATTTAGCGTCTATTGACAGATGAGCTAATCAGTTCCCCTCAGCTCTTGAAGCTTTATCAAAGCCAATTAATCATGTTACTGATGTCCGCCCAGGCCAGAGCTCTCCAGTGCTTCTGCCAACAAGGCAACACACACACAGAGGGATCATTCTTTTTTCTAGTCCCAATCCCACCAATAAGAGGATGTCACTAGTGGCTACTATGCCAGCATGTGGGTGCTACCTGCCTCTCTTTCACCCTCCTTGGCCACCCCTTGTTCCTGTAGAGCTGTGCTTGCTGCGCCAGCACCTCATGGAGGAGCAGGCCAAGCTCAGCTCTCGTCAGTGCAATGATGGCCACAGTGGGAAGCACTGATCTGGGTTTCAGGAGGCCTAAGTCTTGTGCTGGAAGGATGCTGAAGCCAAGAGCCATTTAAACCCAGACCTGGGATGTGCTGTCCAGACCTCTCTCCCTGAAGCTTCATTTGTTTTGCTTCTGTACTCCAATTTCACCAACTGCTACTCTGGGATAGTCTGTACTGCTCTTCCTGAGGGTTGACCTGGGGGCTGTGCTCCTTCCTTCAGGAGCGGCTCTACCTATACAAACACAAATCCACCAAGGCAAGAGCACTGTCTTGTCCCACTTTTTTTAAAATTATTATTTTATTTTATTTTTTATTTTTTTGGTGGGGGAAGCTCCTTCTGTATGTATACTAACAACCGAAAAAAACAGACACAAGGAGCTCTCTGGAACCCACTTATCTTCCTGGCAGGGTCACTTGAATTGCTGTTATCTGGTGGCCTGTGCTTAGGTGGATATTACTCAGTGGCATGTTTGGAGGTGGTTGGTGTTCACTTGATTATTTTGGTAACCACTGCTCTGTCAGTGGCCTGGCTGGTGGGCTCCTCTGCCCTCAGGTATCACCAGCTAGGTCCTCCTCAACCCTGCAGGCCTGCACTGGGCCTACAGCTCAAAGACCCTGCTAGGCCCAGGCTGCTTGGGGTGGGCAGAGGTCTTGCCCTCAGCCCATCCTCCTCCTCCCACACCTGCCTTCACAGCCATCTGGCTCCCTCCCAGTGTGGGCCAACACAGACATAGGGTCCTGTGGGGCCCTCAGCCCCCTGCTCAAGTCAGCGGGAGTGCCTGAAGCAGCCTCTGGCTCTGCTTTCTGCTGCTCTGCCTCCTACATGGAGGTACTGCCTGTGCCTGCATCTGCTTTTCTGTCTGGGCTTGCCCTGAGTGGGGCAGCTTTCCTGTCAGAGCTGCTCTGTGCCAGAAGTTTTTTTGTCCTGGTAAGGACCCAGGCAGGGCCGTGACCTGGGCTGGTGGGGACTTGCAGCAGGATGGGCCAAAGAAGGGGCAGCCACCCCTGCCGGGCTGAGAGACCAGACTGAGGAGTTGGGACTTCATGTGGAGAGAGTGTGGTGCTGGCTGTGAGGTGCAGGCCGGACCCTGCCATACCCACACACAGGGCAGTCCCTAAATTAGCTGTTCCAGAAAGGAAGGAGTTTCTTTCCCACTGTTAATCAATACTCCCCAGCCTGTCCCCACTCCCCTGCCCAATGAAGAGAGATTTGTTTCCCTCTGGGGTTGCTGCAGGTCCCTCTGCCAGCCCAGCCAAGGAGATAGCCCAGGGCTGCAGATATAAGCAGAGAGCACTGTAAAAAAGGTGTTAAAAAAAAAAAAAAAAAAGAAGGGTGAGGGGAAAGCAGGGGAGGTTCAATCCGGGAGCAGAGCTGTACCAGCCGGGTCTCCACACCATCTCCCACTCCTCTCTGCCGGTGAGCGGGTGGGCAGGTGCCCTCAGCTGTGCCGTGAGATGCATTCACCCACCTATACAGACAATGTCCATGAAGCCGTACATTCCATAGCAGATCTGGAAGAGCAGGTCCTGGCGCTGCCATTTGGCTGAAGGACTGAAGGTCGACCAGATGAGCCACGAGATACTGGCGATGAGGAAGAGGGAACCCAGGATGGCCGCTGCTATCTGAACCTTCTCAATGACCGTCAGAGAGATGGCTTGCCACTGCAAGGGACAGCAACAGGGAGAGGAGAGGGCACAAGGGGGAGGGAGGAGGGAAAAAAGAGGAGAAAGTAGTTACATGATAGACACTGCTGTTTTTTTTCATGGTGGTGGTTCTGGAGATCCCAAAGATCACCTGCAACTTATATGTGCATCCTACACATAGATGCTTTCACCTGGTCCACCTCTAGGGTGGAGCATGGCAGTTGTTTGACAGTGCACGGCCCCATGTTTCTTGACACCACTGCTGAAAAGCAAATAGGGAGGAATCCTGCATCTCACCAGGAAACCACAAAGACCAATAGGAGTCAGGAGGGACTGAGGGAAAGACCCTGAAAATAACATCTCCAAAACAGTGGATCTGTGATGGCCATCACAAGCCAGGACATTCAGTTGCTACCTCAAATGGAGGCCAGACACCAGTTTTGGCTAGGGTATCCTGTTACCATGAGAAGTGTCTCAGATAGCCATGCTTTCCGCTGGAGGCCTCCCAGGTAAGCCATGAACTGGCTCCGTGCCACTTTGAAATGTGACAGGATCACAACACTAGGTAGGATCTTGTGGAGGCAACACACACCCCACAAAACATGTTACAAACAATGCATGTTGCTGCCACCAAGGCTCCCTGCCTTTAGGTGATGACACATTCAGGCTGTTTTCCAAGGTAAACGACAATGCTTCTTCCTCAGAAGAAGAAAAAAAAATAGAAGTAACTTCCCCAAATCCATTCAATATGTCAAATAGCTTTGTATAAGCTACAGTATAAATATCCTAAGCCCGGACTTTTCTGTGTCATCTAGAATAAAACCTCCTTACTCAGATTTACACTTCTGAGAGAACTGCCCAGTAAAAACCAAGAGCTGAAATTGCTTTCTCTGACAAGACTTGGGGACGTCGTCCACAATGCCTCCTGCAAATCAGAAATCAAATGCATAAACAGGCCGTGGAGAGAGAGTGTCTCCTGGCATTAAAGTATATAGGCCATCTTTAGCAGTAAGATACATGCCCTTGAAATCTCAGTAGTACTGGTAGTAGGATAAATAAAAGTAGACTTCAACGTCATACAGGTGGAGAGGATTCAGAGGAACTGAAAATGTTTAGCCTGGATTCAGGTCAAATTCAGTGTACTTGTGAGGTAGCAGCTCTGGAGAGCCCTGAGCACCCTGCCCATTTGTCAAACACATCCTGGGACACCAGGGTCACCTGTCAAGCCCCATCCCCTCATTTTGCAGGGCAAGAAAGCAGCTCAGTTGCTGTGTTGCTCTTTAATGCCCAGGCCAGCCAGGAGTCACCCATATTTTTGGGAAGTAGGGAGGACTTTGAACCCTGCTTGAAGGACAAGAAGGTGAGTAGTGCTGGGAAAGGCATGCACGGCATTGCTACCAGACCCTTGAACTGAATGCAGTCCCTGCAAAGGGCTGCTTTTGAAGAGGAACAGATGAGAGCTTCAGCCTGATGCTGAGGGCTGCAAGTTGCAACTGGAAGGTGATTGCTTGGCTTGGCTCAGAGGTGAGCTGAAATGTCCACCTCTGCCAGCCTTCGTCCTTGGCTTACGTCCTGCCACATCATATGTCAGGGATGTGCAGCATCAATGAGGTGGTGGTACCAGCTTGTTTCATATTGGCCATAGAGCAGAGTAGATGGCTGTAAAGCTCCTGAGCAGAGGCAGAGGCTGCTCCCTGCTGAGGCAGGCCTGGGCTTGGCCGATCCCAGTCCCCTCTGCCATCCACTCCAGTGGCTGGCCCAGCACTGAGGACACACGGTGATCTCTTAAACAACCCATTCCCACTCTGCCAAAAGCCCAGCCTGCTCCGTCCTTCCACCATAGCCACCCACACCAGTGGCCCCTTCATGCTGTGAAGAAGTGGAGGTAGCGAACAGCTCTCCTCTGAGGGCTGGCAGCTCAGCAGTGCCGTTCCCAACAGCAGGGTGAAGGCGAGGTGCAGGCGAGCTGGAGCCCACAGAGGTGCACAGCCGTGCAGCTCCCCTCCCATCACCAGGTGGAGTGAAGGCTGTGCTGGCACTAAGAGGGGGTGATCCAGCATCCACCCCCCCCAAACTGGGATTCTGAGGGTGGCACCAGCAGCTGCACAGCCCTCCCATCAGCTCTTCAGCATCGTCTTCAACAGCACCGTAAGCAGAGGCAGGGCAAATCCGCAATGGTGCCATCAGCGCAGAGCTCCAGGACGAGAGGCACGAGGAGGCGTTGGGTTGGGTATGTGCGTGGGGTTGCACTCTTACTCTTACAGCTCTCCCCAGACCTCCTTTCCCCTTCCACTAACTCTGGCAAATGCTGAGGGGATGAGAGCGCAGGGAGCCTTTCCTAGTGCTGCCTGCCATGGTTTTGCTGCAGGTCCCTCATGCTGACCTGCGTGCGCCTGTGCCAGCCAAATCATTCTGCATCATTTCTCTCTCGAGAGGAGGTAATGGACTGGCTCCTCACCATCTGTCTGGCACACTGCAAGGCCTGTGGCAGCAACAGGTCCTTCCAAGGTAGCAATTAAAGAGAGAAGAAGAAGAAGGAGATATTTTCTACAGCTGGCACCTGTGTACAACTGGCATCACTCTTTTACAGAGACAGAGAGGCATCGATAAGGTATTAAATATACTTTCAAAGGGGATATGGGTCAGGGCACAGAGAAGCTGTACCTGAACACCAGCTTCAAACCTCCCTTCAGATGGGAATAGAGATGCTGGAACACAGGCAGGGCTGCTGCCTGGTGCTGCTCGGCGCTGGTAATGAAAGAGGCTCTCCCCCGGCAGCTGGCACTAAGTGGCAGGGACATGCACAGCAGCAGTCCTGACTCTGTTCAGGAGGTGGCACTCTGTTCAGGAGGTGATTACCCCCTGGCAAAGAGGTAAATGGGTCAGAGCTGAACGCTGGGGAAAATAACGACAAAAAAAAAAAAAAAGAAAACAACCCCAAGCCCCAACATAATAAATGTTGTATTTCCTCTCTGGCAATTCTGAGAACTGCAATTTAGTGTCACGCATCTAGCTCAAGCTACCAATAACTGGGGGTCATTATTTTTCATCTTTTATTTCCATTTTGTTACACATCCCATGGTAAGAGGTTTGTACAGAGAGAAAGAAAGGAGCAAGACAAAGTCCAAGAGCTGCTCAGAGGTGGAACACGATGAGTTTTAGCTGCAGGAGCTGGGCCTGATGCATGCCTGCACCAGCAGCCTTAGGAGCCCATCTCTATCACAGCACTGGGCCTTTCAGATTCCATAGCAGGCTGTAGAAGTCACCCGTTCTCCTAACCCCACTCCACAATTAGTAGAGCCAGCAGACAGGGATTTAGTAGGACACTGCTAGAGCTGCCAAGAAAGGGCTCAGTAACACCGCAGAGTCCCTTTAGCAGCACATCTGAAACCCTCAAGGCTGTTTATTCAAATGCCTGGCTGCAGACACAGTCCACTCCCCCCAAAATCTCCAGCTGAAAGTTCAAATCCTAGCGATGTCACGGTGTCAAGCAATCCCACCCTGCAGGGGAGAGACCTAAACTGAGCGCTGCCTTTCTCAGCTGATAGCTGCTGGCTTTGCTGAAGCACACCTTTACCAACTGGCAGCTCACCCACGTTGCCAATAAAGACGGTGATTTTAGGCAGGTGGAAAGCCCTACAGGTGGTCGGATTGCAAGCCTCTGTGTCCCACATGCCTCAGAAAAGGTTTCTTAGGATCCCAGGCCCGTGACAACCTTAGCTAGAGGCCAGGATAGGACTGGTACCTGGCTGTCATGTCACGCTTGATCTCTTGCACTGTTTCATACTTGACGGCTTGTACTTGGGACAAGCCTGTTCCCGTTTGCTTCAGTGCTTCTGCTCAGAGCCTTGTGACCAAAAACCCCCACTGCTAATGTAACACCAATTAATAATGTCATTAATGTAGTATGTAGGGCCTAATCCATATTTCCCTTTCTTTGTCACCAGCAGTCTCCAAAGACTCCAAGCGCCAGCATGAGCAGATCCAAGGCACATATTTGCCTGCAGAAGATACCTATGTCTTACTGCAGCAGCTTGCTTAGAAGCCTTGCTTGCTAGAAAAGCCTTCCTACACTCCTCTGAGAGCTCCTCCATGCCTGCCTCAGGCAGTTCGGTTTATTTTTATTGCTGTATCTGACACGTCCCCTTAGTACGTATCATTAACATCCTGAGCTCTGCTAGTCAGCGATTTCACTTCAGACCCAGGATCACAAGCAAGCAGAGGTTTTCCTGGAAGGATGGAGTGGCCCATTCCCATCACGGCTTAGGTCTGGCTCTCTCTTCCATGCTGTCCCGAGGCCCTGGCTAGCCTCCTCAATTATCTTTCGGAGGACGGCTTTACTTTTTTGTGAATCCACCAAACAAATTTATCCTAAAAGTGTGGTAGCTTCATTGCTGTATATTTACAGGTGCTTTGGCTTATTCAGGTGCAGGAAAGAGAGCAGGGAGAAAGGAGGGTCCATTACCAAAGCACCAGGGCTGTGATGAAATTCCCTCTTCTCTGTGTGCCAGAGCATCCAGTAAGATTCAGGCTACAATACTGACATCCTGGAAAGCTCCAGTTGTGAGCCACAGCCCATGGTGTCTCTTGCTTGCAGGCTGCAGCTGGAGGGATGAGCTCCGCAGGCACCAGCCAGGGCTCATACTCATGACAAGTGACCCAGCAAGCTGGGACAAGCAGGACCCCAGTGAACTCATCTCAAGCTTTTTAGCTCAGGAGTTCAGGCTGAAGTTCAAACACTTTGGAACCTCGGCCACATTTCTTGCAGATGTGGGGGTCCTGATGAAGAGGCCATATAAACGAACACTCATCAGCTCTTAACAGAGCATCTCCAAAGTCAAGATAGAGCCAGAGGAGAACTGGGATGGGATCCCAACCCCAGCACTCCATAACTGAGGACATTTGGAGCTGAAATTACCCACAAAACAGGGAAAGTCAGAGATAACAACTGTGAAGCAGCATTGCACTCCCCAAGACTGCAGACAGCAGTAGGTCTGGGAAGTTGTTTCAAACTGATCTTGTATTTGCTAAAATCAGAGCATCAGAATGAACGTGGCTCGGGAGTGGCTGCAAAGGAGCTGTATGAATGAGATCCACTGTGGAGTCCTGTTGCAGCAGGTACCTTCACCAGGATGCCTGCAGTGCTATCCCGTGCTTCCAAAACCCTGTGCCTTCAGGGCATTATTAAAGTCATGGACTTTGCACAAATACTGCGGCGGAGAGGAGTGTATAGAGCCTCCATGCCCATATCTTCTGTCTCAGGGACTGGAAGACAGGGGGAATGGATGGATGGATGGATGGATGGATGGATGGACGGACAGATGGGCGGACAGATGAAGGCTCTGGACCTTCTGATTGCCCACAGCCAGCGGGAGGTTTTTGCTCACTTGCTGACTGACCACAGCTTGGCAAGACACTTGCCAGATTCTCAAACAACTTTAATCCTCCAGTCTCAGCAGGTTTGCAGTGTTGCTGCTTTAAGACTTTTGCTCTTAAATCCCAGCAATCCAGGGCTGGGGGGTTAATTTACAGATTTGTTCTGTCAAAATACCGGACTGGAGGCCCCGCTCTGGTATGAGACAGCACAAAAGCCTGGAGGCTGGAAGGAATCCATGTTAATTATGTATGAACCGTGCTCCCCTGGCTGTAACTTCTCTGCCCACGCCGTGCACACCTGGCCCATGCCGTGCTCCTAGGCTCTCCAGAAAATGTGCAGCACATGTCAAAAAGAGCAGAGAATTATGTACATCCATGCACATCCCAGGAAACACGGGAGGGGTTGGGTGTGCTGCTCTGCTCTGACCAGTTGGACATGGCCCAGGGAGCCCAGGGCCTGCCAGCTGCCTGTGGTCTGTCCCACGAGAGGACACAGGGACAGTCACAGGGGGCAGGCAGGCCACCTTGCCGGGCAAAATCTAGCCAGGCTCAGAGCATCATCTGAACCTGCTTCGTTTGACTTTTGCCAAGCTGACTCAAAGGTGAGTTTTGTGTGGGCCTCGCCTGTATCACAGCTGGTCTGAAATAAACAGATGACCCTGAATTCCTACAGCATTTACCTTCCAAAACCTGTGCTTGAGAAATTCAGAGCTTTCGAAGAGGAATAAAGCTGGGTAGAAATTCCAGCAGACCCCAAGAAGAAAGGCCGGGGATTATTGCTTTGCTTAGAGACATGCCAGCGTGTCCTGGTGTCCACACGTGGGGAGAAGGCTGAGCAGAAAGGACACACTCCCCACCCACCCATGCTGCAGCACTGGCGGATGGCAAGAACCACCACGGTGATGTGCATGGTGATGGGTTAAGGGGTCCCAAGCCCCTTAGTCCTCTTGGGAAGTCCGGGTCTCGTACACGAACCGGTTCCCACAGGATTTCACATGCTGGTGCTGGTGTAGCACCTGCTTCGCAGCATTGCCTTTGTGCTGACACCAGACAGGGTGCCTGGGCACACAGCTGCGGCTCCACACATGCTGCATTTAACCCAGAGCGAGTGGCTTTTCACTCCAGTTGCTTCTTCCTACCCTCTGCTGAGCCAAATCTCCCAGCGTTGCTGCGAGAAGCGCTGTGAAGTCTCAGCCAGCAGCGGGAAGCCCTCAGAGCAGGACGTGTGCACGGTCCGCTGGGAGTCTCGCTCCCGGAGCTGAGCTCCCTAGCTCGGACGTTCCTGCCAATCAGTCTTCATGTTCGTGGCAAAGGCCAGCAGATCAGACCACTTTCTAACAGGGGAGCCCAGGAAAAGCCATCTTTTGGGCAGGCTTTTGAAATGCATTTGTAGGATGGGAGCTGGTCTGCGAATTGCTCCAGCAAATTTTAGTGGGGAGCAGGAGGAAAGTCCTGAGTTGCCCTGAGCCGTGTGAGGATGTAGAGCATTCGGAGGTCAAAGGCAGTGCTGGCCACACACACGCTCACAAATCTGCAGCCACGAGCCTTCAGCACTGCTCAGCATCGCTCCCCCAGCCTGAGATGCATGAAGCATTAGGGCACTCATGGACCAGCTTTCCAGAAATAAACAAATGCTGCTGTGTCCACATCTCCCACCCTGTGTTTCAATCTGCTCTGAGTTACTGGAGCCAAGAAACTAAAGCACCCTGGGTCTGGGGCTCGGGATGAAACTACTGATCTCTCCAGGCCACGGCACAGGGAAAATTGAATCAGAAGCTGCAGGGACTAGCAGAGAGCAGGGAGGCTTTTCCTTCCCCCCAGCAAAATTGCCCCATGACATCCCACTAATTTTGCTACTTCATTTCAGTCTGGAGCCCTGGAGGGCTGTGCCTCTTTCTTCACTTTGTTCAGTGACCTCAGGCCCGGAGAAAGACACACAGAGAGGGCAGTTTGGAGAAGAGAGCAGGGATTTGTGTGTCCCCCACCCCATAAAACTAGGCACCATCACTGGCAAAGGCTGTTGGAGAAAGAGAAGACCAGAGAGCCAATGCAACCAGGTGCTGGATGGAGCGACATCCGTACAGACATTGCCCTGGTGTCTAAAGCACAGCATGCTGCTGCAATGTCTCTCCAGTCCAGATGATGCTAATTAAGCAGTAGTGCCTGAGTCTAATATGCTTCCTTACATCTGAGGCACTAATGGTGCTCAGCGAAGGCATGCAGCAATTAGTCCATCTTCAGGTGTTGCTCCAGCAATAAATCAATAGCTATTAAGGATAAATTATCCCATTTTTAACAGTCACACAGTTTTCTCCCATTCTGAATCTTGATTTTGAATTACTAGCCTGCAGTGGGATTTAATAAGCTGCAGTGCTTTTGAACTCACACGAGAGAGAAGGCGGGTCCTCCGCTGCCTTTCACAGACACGTACATCAAGGTGTGCTTTACCTGCTGTGTGCACACCTGAGAATCAGGCCTGGAGAGACCAGAGCACCAGAGCCAGCACCTCTAGCACTGTGCTGGGACATATTTGGTCCTGGGGAGCAGTGAAGTGAAAAGGGTGGCAGGAGGAGAGCTGGAAGAGCCCTCCCTCCACCCCCTCTGTCCCTCGCGCCAACACAGAGGAGGCCCAGGAGAAGGATGTCAGGGCTAGTGGCACAGCTCTAGACACGCGGGGTCTCAAGCAGCTGCTCTGCCACAGGCTGTGTGCCCTGTTGTAGCAAATCCCATAACTCTTTCAAATTCGTGTCCCCATCTGTGCTGGGAGATGGTGGCACACCAGTGGTCTCCAAAAAATAAACACATCTGAAGGGCTGTGAGGTGTTCCAGCACTACCATGGTCACACTGGTGTTTTAAGCAGGAAGAAAATGGATGTGGGAGTTGTCAAAGGTCAGAGAGAGCAGACCCCTGAGGGATGCCCCCGGTACCACCAGGCAGGACGTGGGGCTTTGTTGGAGCAGCCCCCACAGCCCTTCCTACACGGCTCAGACGTGTGGATCACAGCACAAGGAGGCAAAACCCATGCCAGCAAAACCTAGTTGCTCCCAGAAACAAAAAGAGGAACAAGAATAAATAGACTTTGAAATGTCTCTAGTACCTTTACCTGCAGAGGGTTCTTTGTGCTTATGGCAATGACGTGATACTTGTAGTAACACAGCTCGCAGCTCCAGCAGCCTCTCTCACTAATCCATTTGATCAGACATGGCTGGTGCGTGCATTTCACCGATCCGTCGCATCGACACGGGCTCAGCAACTCCCCCTGCAAAAGAGAGATGGCATCAGCGGGGCTCCCTCCTCCCACACGGCAAGGAGGCCGTGCACAGAAGCTGGCCAAGGTGCTCCTTCAGCCACCCATTCGCCCTTGGTCCCGTTTCCCCTGGTTTGGCTTCAGTAATAGGGCTGCTTTCATCAGTTTTACCTCCAACACTTCTTGGGTGATGTCAACACAGTTTGACAGAGATGTAAAGGTCTGAGATACTCACCCTTTACAGTTTCTGTGCAAAGAAACACCTGGATAGGTGAGAGACTCCTAATATCACTGCTAGCGGAAAAGCTCCGAGAGCACGGCTCTTACTAGACACCAGAGCATCCACACTAGACCTCAACGAGTGGATGCGGCTCTGCTGGAAACTGGATGCCACTGCTCAGGCCTCTGGCTCTCTGCTACCAGAGCAAGGCCGCTGGTTTATGAGCAGTGACCAAAGCCCTGACCTCCTGCCTCGCTCCCTTGCCCCTGGTATAGCTCTAAGCAGGGGTACCCAGCAAACCCCGATATTCCTCTGACCAGGTGCTGTCATCCTGTTCACCGCAGGACTGCGCTCCCCTCTGCACACACAAGCTCAGAGCCCATTTCACAGTCATTTGCTGTTGCTTATTTAGGGAAGAACCTAAACAGAGTTTTACCCCCCGCCTCTCCGCGTTTAGAAGCCACAGCAGAGCCCCCAGTTGTGTGTTTAGCTGGGCTCCAAGGTTTAAAAGCTTTTAAAGGCAGGATGAGAATGTCAATAGGATGGGGAAGGCTGGCGTCATACTTCTGGTGTTAGGGAGAGGATTTTTCTTCTTACACACCCTGATCAGCCCCACAGTCCTCCCCACTGTGACCACCAGTAGCACACCAGGATAAAAGCCTGGCACCTGAGGCTGCTGGATGCAGCGAAGGATGCCCACCACCCCAGCTGCCTGAGGTTAGGAGGCCAGATCCTGCTCCTGCTAAACCCGGTGGAAAACTGCCTTAGCTTTCAGGGCACCACGTCAGGTCTGAGGGCCCGAGGAACCGCGAGTCATGCTGGGCAAGAGTGATACTTTTCTTTATGAAACCTAATGCAAACACATTAATCATTTCATTTGCTTCAGCGAGGTGACCTAAAAACGTCATCTTCCATGAAATTTCAGCACAACTGTAAATAACTGTTTACATTACCAAGCCAGGCTCAGCTCTACCTGTCACTGATTTCCATCACACCCTGGAGGAGACTAAAAGAGGGGCGAGCAAGGAGGGCTTTAGGATCCGTGAACTTTTTTCAGGACACCACGCCACACACCGGGGTCTCCTGTGGGGCTCCACGGAGCAAGTGAATGACCCGGGTGTTGTCTAACGAGCAGCTGGAGGCAGTGGTGGTGAGGGGTCAGAAGCGGGGTGGGATGGAGCAGAAATAAACACCCAGCCTGCAGGTGAAGGCTGTGGGGGTGCACAGGGGAGACTTGCTGTGTCTTATTGGTCTCTGTAGTAAATGAGACGAAGAAATCTGAGTTCTTCAGAGCCAAGAGATGCCCATAAACATCCCACACCGCTGTGGGGACCTTGTCCCCCTCGCCTAACCGGGATGCTGCATCCCAGACAGCCCCGCCACCTGCCGCAGGAGCTCAGGGCTGACCGTGGAGATGAAACCCCCAATTTCTTGATTTTTGCAAATCCAGCACAGACCTGATTTATCACATTTTCCCCAGCCGTGTGAAGTATTATATCCTTGCGTGTGGCACACAGCTATTTTTGCATACTGTGAAGCCCAATTCTGTCCACAGCAGGCGTTCGTAAAGCACCGCCGCATGCACACGCGTGCACAGGCGCTCCTGTACCAGCAGAAGAATAAACACCGGGGGCATATTAAAGGAATAAATCCTTTGTACAGCAGAGGGGAAGGAGCCTTGTCGCTGGCTGCACAGCCAGCTTAGGAACGGTCCATTGGCTGTGACTGGCACGGAGGAATCACTGCGCAGGGACCTCTGCTAAGAAGAACGCGGGCACAAAAGCAAGCCCAAAGCGAGGCACAGATCGCAGCCCCGAGAGGTGGGAATTAAACCCCACGTCTGTTCCTGCAGGTTTACAGAAGACGGCTCTGCACAACGCTCCCTCCAGTGCTTCCGCCAATGGCATTCCCACCAATCCCGTTTGAAGACTGTTCTCCAAAGACTCTTTGAAGGGAGAAAATCGTTCCCAACACTTTTTTTTTTTTTTTAATTATTTTGGCAGTTTTCCTTTTGTAGAGTTACATCCTGTCGCTCGGATCAGCCTAAGCAGCATGTTGGCTTTGGCAGCAGCTGGTGGAGAAATGCTCCCTGGCTCATCCATCCTCAGCTTGCTCAGTACCGTCTTGTCCCCCTGAAACAACCAAGCAGGCTTTGAATTCACCTGCCTTGCTTTTTGTTATCCAAGACGGGAGCTTGTCTTCAGGTGCAGCAAGGCGAGGCCAGGCTGACCTGGCTTCACCCCGGGGAGGAGCATAGTGCTGGAGATGAACCGGGGCCGTCCCAGCTCTGCCCTCTCCCTACAAAATCCCTCTCGGAGCCCGTTGCAGCACACCAGAGTGGTTAAGGATCGCCTGGGCCCTGCTATTCTCAGCCTGTCGGGAGGAATTCTGAGAAAGGATGGGAAAAACATTGCTGCCAGCGCGCGCTTCTGACGCTCGATATATCCAGGGAGAAAATACTGACGTCAGGACCAGCGTCAGCGCTCCTGCATGCTGATGGCAGTGTGTTGCCCTGGCCATTTTATTTGTCATTTACCAGTGCTGGGAGCCCACCCGCAGGCTGCTGCCAAAGCTGTGGCTGCTCACCCACCAGCCGGCGGTGGCATTGGGCAAGGACGTGGCCTTCTGGGCTCTTCCAGCCCCAGCCGTGCTGACCTACATCAGAGTCAACCTCGTGCCGGCTCGGCTGGGAAGAGCCCTGTTCACACCCTCCTGCTACCCCGGCTACTGCAGCCAGCAGTTTGAAAACCAGTGCAAGCTGTACTGCTAACTGGGACGGCTGGTGGTGGTCCTAACACCTGCAGTGTTTCCTCAGCTGAGCCTTCTCCCTGCTCAGCTCTAAAAAGTAGCATCGGTTGTTAGCATCGCCTGCAGGATGAGTGCCCCAGGGAAGAGCAGGGCAGGGGGAAGCAGGGCTACCACCTCCCGTTGGGTATGCGCATGCAGCACCTCACAGGAGCAGCTGCACACATGGACCTGACTGCTAGCGTTCGTCTGAGTTTGTCTCATTTGGAAAAGGAAACCAAGAATATTTAATTTCAGGTCTTCAGCTGAGTCTCCTAAATACACTTAACTTCACATTGAATTTAAATGCAATGGGAAGTTTTATTATGGCAAATAAATGCCAAATGATTTCTATATTAGGAACATAATTACAGAGGAATTAAGTCTGATGGCAAAGAGAAACCCATTGTTACAGAGCTGGTAAACTCCAATAAATATGTGCTAATAATCGCTCTGTCTTCACACTCACTTACAGGAACTGCCCCTCCATCCTTTTAAACCTAAACAAAAGCATTGCTACCAGCATCTCAAATGCTTCCTGTGTGTCCCCTCCCGTGTGCGAGCGCTGTGCCAGCCGGTAACAGACAACAGGGGACACTTAATAACTACCTCCGAAAACCTGAAGCCACATGTTTCCATTGTGCTTTCTCTCTCAACTATTAAAGGATATATATATATATGTGTGTGTGTGTTGAATGAAATTCTCTGGTATTGTCAGAGATTGATGCTAAGTGTGGACCCAGCGATGCTGATGTCTCCCACATTGCTGGGACATCACCAAGCACAGCCACATGGGTGGCAGATGGGTGGCACCTCTCCAGGACCCCTAAATGGTTCCCAGCCTTGCGGCCGGGTCTGCAAGCCATGGGAGCCTTGCCCTGAAGGATAACCATTGCCCTCCAGCTTGGGGCTGGATGGGGGTGAAAGGTATTGGGAGGCCAAAAGGGCATGCACAGCCTCAGAGGAAAGGTTTTCAGCCCGTGGCTGCCCAGCTGAAGGTTTTGGTGTGGGATTTTGGCCTGGGAGTACTGATGCTGCCAGGAGCAGCACCCATACAGGGCTCTGGCACAGAAATATGTAGGTGCCCTCCTGGGGCTCCTCATCCCCGTGACAGTGCAAGGGAGCAGACACAAGGGGGTACAGCAGCCTAGGGAGCTGCAGTGGGTGCAGGGGGGCACAGCTCTGCTTTTTTGTGGTTAAAGCAGATGCAGTGCTCGGTGCAGAAAGCCCAGCACATTGGTGCTCTGCCCTCGCTCCCTCGCTGGCTTTTCACGGAAAGCAGCTGGAGGCAGCTCCCGGGAGCCCCGTGCCAGCTGTCAGGGGGCTGGGGGCCATTCTGCAATGCCTCAGAAACAGGAAAATGAAGCCGGAGCATCGTGGAGTTTAGTGTGAAATATCTGGACATGGTCCTATCCCTTCCCATTGAAAAAAAAAAAAAAAAGAAACAAAGAAAGAAAAAGAGCTCGGTCTAGCTGTTTCAATATTTAGCTGACAGTAACTTGCCGATGCGTTTGCCTGCAGGCAGGCACAGCGCACCAGCTCTGGACGCATCCCTGCCTCCTCTGGGAAAGGCCAGAGGGAGGTGGGACCAGGTGTCTCATGGCTTAACATCAATTTCCTTTAAGGAGAAGCACTTTAAAGCAGCAGAAAACACACATTTTTCCAAGCAGCAGAGAATCACAGGGTGTTTTTCATTCAATGGGCTCTGGAGGATTTTGACACCCTGGTTTCAGGCTGGTGAAGGTGAAGGGCAGAGAGCGATGCAAACCCCACCCAGCTGCGAAAGGGGGGCAGTGGGGATGCGGGGGGCTGGTTTTGCTCCGGGACAGCCCCTGCTGAAGGAGGGAGAGGGGAGGACAGTCCCTAAGGGTCCCTTTGGGCCACCCCCATTGCTGGGAAGGGGGGTCAAATGTGGATTTCTGGGCAAGCTGCTGTCACCCCCAAGGAAGCCCTGTGCCTTACTGTCGACTGCATGCACCAGCACCAAAATCCCACCCGCTAGCAGCCCCACCATCCCGCTTCCCTGGCTCCAGGAGGCAGGCTCCAGGCTGTACAGGGTTATAAGATCTGTTCCACAAGAACAAACTCAAACACTGCCTGAAATATGGAATAACAAAAGGATTTTCAGGAACTACATCTGCTTATCCATTGCCCAAAGAGCAGAGAGCTTATAGATCACATTGGGAATTATTTGCTTTTCCTTCTAAAGAAGGATTTCCACAAGATAAATAACTTTGCTTAGGTGTTCTGAAGCCCACTTCATCCTAATGTCATTGAACTTGTTTTTGATTAGCTGATTTAAGCAATTCTTACTAAATGTTGCTCAGTTGCAAGGAATCAAAAGGCAAGCATCTCAAATATCACCTGCTGTGCCTCATCAGGTGTGATAATAGCACCGATTAAGTGAAGTGCCTTCGGTGCACAGAAATCACGGTGCAGCGCATGTGAAATCAAGCTACCTGAACACCCCTGAGCTCCTGGGTGTTGGAGCGAGTTCAGCTGCAGACTCGCGCTGAATACAGAGCGGGAGCTGTCTCAGCACCGAGAAGTGTCCTAGTCTATAGCTCCTGGGCTTTCACCCAGGTTTTAAACTTCCAGAGGTTTTTTTTGTGGACCACATCCATTTTGTGAGACAGAATGATCTAGTCTCTTCTGAAAGAGAAATTCACTGTTGTTTCACTCTGCTTCTTCTTAATTAAAAAATAAAGTATTTTAGACAACACTTACATTTATTCTGCATGAGATACAAGAGTGTACCTCCCAAGGATGCTGGGGTAAATCTGATGCGACTCCATGAAGCCAAATAGCTCTTCAGCACAAATCAAGTGCCCTTAAGTTATGGTTTGTACCAATTACAGAGATTTTCCATTAATTTTTTTATACAAATGGCTTTTTTTTTTCTTTTTTTTTTTTTCTCTAGTGAAAAAGCCTCGGGAAAATAGAATTCTACTAAGTATACCACTTCTTTTTCTTGGAAAAAAGATAGCAATTATTCCTTATTATCTCTAATCCATTGAGACCTTCACCTTTCTACTTCTTCAATCCTCATCAGATCCATCAATGAGTATTTTAAAAGTTCAAAGTATAAAGTTAATGCTTTCAGCATGCAAGTACCATATAATGCAATTCTTCTCAGAGATGTGCTCATAATTCAGCAAATTGAACTTTGCAGCTACTTCCCCGGGAAGCTGTTCATAAAGACACTCAGCTAATGGCCATCTCAGACAACGTTATGCCATCAGCCACTAAGGAGCAGCCGTGGAGTATCCACAGAAATAGATGCTGCTTGGATTCTTCAGATGATAGACCCCGCTTTCAAAGATAGAGAAATAAACAGCAATAGATTTTTTTTTTCCTAAGAAAGCTGAAAAACCTTTTACCATAACAGCTGAGAGAATCCCTATTCTGCAATATTTGCCCTTGCTTGACATTGCAACCTCAAGTGGCCCCCAGCCCGGACAAAGAGCAGGGGACCAATGGATCTGCATGCACGTTAAATAAGAGGAACCCAGTAACAGTGTGAAGACAAAAGCACAGAGGATCTTCCCAGTGCTCCCAGCATATCCCAGCTGGGAGCTGGTCTGGGGTGCACCCAGGGGTGCTGGGGCTCAACATGCCCTGGTGTAGGGAGCTGCAATACCTAATAACGCGAGCAGTTTAGTTACTTTTAGCTTTGGTAGCACTGTGGGACTCAACTGTTTCATTAAAACAAGGCCTGATCTGCTTTTCCTTTCTGCCTTCCAGAGCCAAGGAGAAGAATACGCAATTACAAAGTTCACTCATGTAAAGCCCTTCAATTACTGGGTAACTCTGTTACAGCTTTTCCAAACGTTACGAGGTTCACGCGGCAGTACATGACATCTGAAGTAATTCATTTTTCATTTGCCGATTAGCAGAAATTAAAACAGTTCTCAGAACATCCCAATTTGTGTGAGATCAAGTTCCTTATTACTACAGAGTATCTTAGTGGGGAAGGCATTTCTTTTTAAAGTCCCAGGCAGCCCTGCAAGCAGAGATGCTGAACTAAAATACACCAGGAAAGCAGTGGGAGGGAGGATCCTGGCTCTTGGGGACTGTAGGTGATGGAGCTGTAGAGCCCAGCCTTCAGATCTTGCCAGAAGGTCACTTAAATGTTTGGAGAAAAGTCAAAACACTTGCTGGCATGAATATGCACCAGAGGCAGAGGCAGCTCTTTTGGAAACGCTGTAGCTACCGCACGAGGCCGAGCTGCCTTTCCTGTCAGTGGGCTAGAAACCAGCCAGTTCCCCACCAGGTACCCGCCGATGTGGTCAGCTGCTGTCCACGGGATGCATCCGTTCTCTGGTGGTGGATGCCCCGCAAGAACCAGAGTGGGCCACACCAACCAGCGTCGGTCACACCTCCTGGTGGGGTCGGGGGAAGGAGCTGTAGGACAGCGTGGGAGTTGTCTGTGGTGACGACAGCAAAAATAGACCATGGGAAAGGAGAACGGGAGGCTCAATCCCCAAATCCCCTCGCCTCACATGACAACTTTCCAGCTGAGAGAAGCTCAAGAGGACCGAATGAAGGTGCCAGATGTGCTGTGCTGGGAGAAGCTGCACTACACTAATTCTGGTTTTCTGATGCTGCCCTGGCCAAAGACCTCCTGTATCCAAAGCTATGTGAATCTACATGTTTTAGCCTTTGCCTCCATATGCCTTCTGGTGGAAAGCCTTGTGTTTTCCTCCTCCACCTGGAGAATGCAGGCAGCCTTCCCTTTTGCAGACAGTATAAAACAGAGAGGAGAAAAGGCAGAAACTAATGTCAGAACAGCCATAACTCCAGTGAAGTGGGCTACAAAGGCCATTTTCTATTTCTTTCTTTTGGTCCTCCTTTTGCAGAAGAACAATATCAGGCATACTGAATGACACACAGAGACGTGTGTATACATAAACAATGCCACGACTCCGAGGTTTTGGCACTGTCAGCATACAGATAATAAGCATTACATAGGGCTGATTTATTATCTGACTCTGCAATAACCTTTTGAAGATATACTGATTGGCAATTTGCATATTAACAGATACATCAACATTGAGGCAGTGTCAGATGTTATGCATGGCTATGTTCCGCTCCAGAGGTGGCTGAATTTCAAACAGTGGCCAAAAGGAAAAACTCATTTGTATCCTTCAGCGTGAAAGATGCCCTATTGAAATATGAATTATTAGCCTCTCTGTTGTTGGTCTTTATTGTACACTATCTGATCACTTCTGCTCCCTCCCCATAGGTTTTGCTCTATCAGATATGGAACCCTTTTCTGCCATGTGAGGTTTCTCCTGCCACACCTGGATTAGATTATTTAATTCAGTCTCTGGGCTGCGAAGGGCCTTCCCACATATTCCTTAGCTAGGAATTAGGCTGCTTTCCTCCAAAGCAACACATCTGCTCCATAAAAACTTGCAGTTACCTTAGCAAGTTGTGTCCCTGCACAGGGAATGTCCAAGTGCCTCATCCTGGCTGGGCTTTTCTTTTGCCTTGGCAATGTCCGGCATCATCCTTCCCAGCCACCCTACCCCACTTCTTGGGGCACTGAGCTAAAAGCAACACTTTTTTTTCCTTTCTTCCCACATTTAACACTCTTACCCAAAAGTCTCATCCCAGCTACCAGGTGTTAAAGATGGGTGACAGTGAGAGCTGTGGCTGCTTCCCACACAACACCAGCATCTCAGGCTGCTGCTGGTCTGCAAGCAGGTCACTAGCTGGCCTGTCAGAGAGAGAAGAGGGAAGACGGATGCTGTTCTCATCACTTTTCCCTGGGAGCAAAATGGCCATGGGGTGAAATGGCTGGGAAAGATGAACAAGAAATATGTAGAAATTCAAGATTTAATTTTTTTTTTCTGAGTTAGTTGGCCTGGAAAGCCAGGGCTGGAAGTCCCAAGCACTGAAATCATAGAATCACAGAATGGTTTGGGTTAGGAGGCACCTGAAAGATTGTGTAGTTCAAAACCCCTTGCCAAGAGCAGGGACACCTCTCACAAGATCAGGTTGCTCAAACCCCATCCAACCTTGAACACTTCCAGGGATGGGACATCCACAAAGTCTCTGGACAACCTGTTCCAGTGCCTCACCACCCTCATAGTAAAGGATTTCTTCCTTATATCTAATCTAAACCTTCCCTCTTTCATTTTAAAGACTTTTTAAAGACCCTTTGTCCTATCACTACACTCCCTGACAAAGGGTCCCTCCTCAGCTTTTCTGTAGCCCCTTTAGGTAACGGAAGGCCGTTATAAGGTCTCCCTGGACTGCTCTCTTCTCCACGCTGAACTCCCTCAGCCTGTCTTCATAGGAGGCTCCAGCCACTTGATCATCCTTGTGGCCCTCCTCTGGACTTCTTCCAACACTTCCATGTCCTTCATGTGCTCGGGGCTCCAGAGCTGAACGCAGTGCTCCAGAAGGTGTCTCATGAGAGCAGAGCAGAGGGGGACAATCACCTCCCTTGCACTGCTGGCCACGCTGCTTTTGGTGCAACCCAGGATACGGCTGGCTTTCTGGGCTGCAAGCGCACATTGCCACCTCATGTTGAGATTTCCATCCACCAGTACCCCCAAGTCCTTCTCCTCAGGACTGCTCTCAATCCACTCATCGCCCGGCCTGTATTTATGTTTGAGATATCCCCGACCATTGTGCAGGACCTTGCACTAGGCCTTGTTGCACTTCATGAGGTTGACATGGGCCCAGCTGACAGGCTTGAGAGGTGGGGCCTGACAGGGCCCTGAGATCTGTGAGTGCACCTCTCCTGCACTTTGTTATTCTAGAAGGATTTTAAGAGGTTTTTGCAAGTTACTGTATCTTTTTCACCAGCCTTCGCAGAACTGGAATTGGTAAAGAGATGAGCAGAGAAATGATCGCTATTCACAGATGTGTATTACCTAGAGAAGTCCCACTAATTGTGAAGATTTGTGTTCAGGGCAAGGTAGCGTGTAATCAGCTACTCATCTGCTCTTTGGTGCTGAACACTGAGAAGTTGTGTCTGCAGAGCTGAAAGCACTCAGGCAAGACTAAAGAAACTCATTACCAGCCATCACCCTCCACGGCGATGCTGTGGGAATGGCAAAGAGCTTTGGCAGCCATGAGCTCTCCTCATGGCCTGCAGTGCCCCCATGCCAACATGGGCAGGGCCCAACATGGGCAGGCCCCAGCCCCTCCTGCAGCTCCAGTGGCGTTGGGTTTGGGGCAATTTCCATACCCTGATCCTGGCTTTATCCAGGGATAATGATGCTTATCCACTGCACACAGCCGATCGGAGGCTTCATTTATCAGCATTTGTTGGGGGCTTTGAAATCTTGAATAAGTGAGGCTGTTGAAGTGCAGGTGATTAAATGTGGCCAGCCACCAGACTGTGGGGAAAATGAGCTCTGCTGGCATGCATTTGCTGCCACGGCAGTCAGAGCATGTCCTGGCCTTGAGTAATGGGGCAGCCCTGTCCACCTGTTTACATGGAAAGTCCTTCAGAGCCCTGCCAATGTTGTATGGAAGGGAAATGATCCTCTGAGGGAAAAGAAGCTATCGTAGTATTGCATATCCATGTAGTCAGGGGCTTTTCTTGTTCAATACATTCACACACAAATCCTTAAGTCTGATTTCTGTGTTCTCATTGAAGGGGATGGGCAGTAGCAGATGATTTTTTAATATTTTGTTTCCAAAATAATATCTTCCCTGATGCCGTGCAAGCTTTCACAAAGTGCCAGCCTGCAGCTGCTGCAACACCACACACATCCAAAATGGGTCTCAGGACTTCCACCAAAGACTTCTCCTTAATTTAGTTATTAAAGACACTTGTGTCATGTCATTAGTCTCATTTCCCCAGCCTGGTCCCTCATTATTAGATGAACCTGAGCATCCCATGTATACCCTTTAAGAGCAGAAAGCAGGGTGCATTAGGGTTTGGCTGAAACATCCTCTTCTTCAGATCTTCTCTAAGGTCTTGCTGCTCAGTAACTGCTTGGGATGGGTCTACATCAGAGCAGATGGGTTATTCAAGGTAAGCTTTGGGGCTGTAATAGTACTCTTTGAGGAGACCAAGCAACCAGTTCTCACGCTTTCACAGAACTACTTCTTGACCTGTATTGTCCAAGGGACAAGTTCTGTCAGCAGCAGGCTAGAGAGGCTGTCTTGTTCTTTGGGATGTTTTCCTTAGGGCAATGACTGACAGGGCAATTTCCTAGACTCTTTTCCTATTCTCCTGGATGGCTTGTTAGATCCTATTTGGGCGGAAACAGAACTTGTTTCACTTCAGGGATGCTCAGAGCTGTCTGCCAGGCAAGTGCTATCTACCTAGAATGATTTTGGAGGATGCTCCTCAGCAATTGTTTGTCATCAATTCAATGGTAATTGGAACTAAATCACCCAGATGTATTAGTGAACTAGGAGCTTTACTGAATGATAATAACAGCAGTAAGCTGTTTACCAGTTTGAAGTTTACTTGGTTCCTCACAAGCGTGCAAGTTTAGAGCTGGTTGCTTTCAGTGGTTACCTGAGTATTGCTTGCCCTGACTCAAGTTTATGAAACTTGGAGGATTTAGCAGAGAATGGCTGTGCTAGAAGTCCTCCAAAAGGCTGGAGAGGAACAGGTAGCCCCAGTGTGAATGTGGCCTGCTGAGGGCTGCAGGACCAGGGAGGGAGACAAATTATTTAGCAAAGATCAAGGAAAAGCAATGCGAGAAAGTGAAGAAATGAGGCCACCTTAACCTGGGTGATGCTCTTCTGGGCAGGGTTGTCTCCTTGCTCTGACTCTGGCCCACCTCCATGTATCATGAGCCATAATGCCTTTTCTGAGCTGCTTCTGTATTAGAAATAACAACTCTATCCCTGTAGCTAGAGAAACAGGCCCAAAAGCATTTGAGGAAGGCTCTTCTGGAAAGAGCACAGCTGGTTTGGCTTTAGAGGGAAGGTGTTTCTTTAGTGTAGAGGTTTTTGTTGTTTTGCCCTGTACCTTGACTGTACCTCCATAGACCTGTCATCCTCCAGTCCTATCCACAGAGATCCCAGATGGTGGGGAGCAGATCTGGCCTGTGGGGAGAGGCCCTGGTGCAGGTGGACAGCCACACATCTCCCCTTGCTAACTGAGAAATCACCTGTACTTTAAGAGTTTGGAGACTACTTTGAGCAGGCAGATAAAAGATTGAAAAGACTGCTTCAGCAGCCAGCTCCAGCCTCCTGTTATTGCATGTCATATCAATTTGCTTGCAAATGTGTTCTGCTTGCTATAAAATCAGTTCAATTTGATGCCCCAACTTCTTCTGGAAACCTCTCTACTTTGTCACTTAGAAACTTGCTTACAAATTTCCAACTTAAATTCATTCCAGTTGTACCTCTACCCACTGTATTCCTGTTGCAAAATATTTTGGGGGGCTCGAACAGCTCTCTTCCTTCCAGAGCTCCCTGTTAGGAAATTGGGTCCCCTGTCAGCATTTATTTGTCCTTGGACCCACTGCTCATGAGCTTAGACCTTGCTGTGTTTGTCTGTAGTCTGCTCCTGGGCTGAAGCACTCTTTTAGGCATGGGTGATCTGTGCCTTTACTATCCTTGCCCAGCCCTCCCAGCTGCCAGACAGAGACATTAATACTGCCCAGATGATGCAGGGGACTGTTTTTTCACCATGTTGCAGGATCATACTTGTGTTTTTTCAGCCCATAAGCACTGTGGTCATTCAAAAATACCTTGATGTTCAACTATTCCACCAAGGTCTTTCTCTGTGTTACAAGTGAGCTGATACCAGGCTTCTTCAAGGAGCTCAGTTACCTTTTCTCTGCTGTTCTCAATTTTCTGGGGGCAGAAATGTCTGACACAAGGAAATGAACATCTCTCTTCCTATGATGTGTTGCAGGACTTTACAGTAGCAAGTGTAGGAATATTATTTGTACTGTACCTTGTGTATCAGAGCCCTGTGAGACCAGCCTACTTCAGAAGTTATCTCAGGGGAAATCTCTCATGTTTATCAAATTTCTAATATTTGTGCATTAGGGACTTAGGTTTTATGAGAGGGTACCACATCTCTGGCATTGCTCATCAGTAGATCAGCCAAAGTCCCATCTGGGACTGAACCCTGAGCTGTTCCCTTGCATGATGCCTCCTTTAGTGGCAGAGCAAGGATCTGAGCTATTCCTAAAGCACAAAGTGTCTTTATATGGCAGAAACCCCTGGTTACAGGGAGGTTTAAAAACAAGAGGAAAAGCATGAAGTGGCACAGCAGCAAAAGTCCAGGTGAGCTGAAGATTTCCTTCAACAAAGCCCTGCGTTATGCCTCTGTGGCATTATATGGTCTGTTTCCTCCTGAGGTGTAGTGATGCTCATACCCAGGAGGTGGGGGACCAGTGCCAGGGGAACCTGCACTTCTGAACAGCATAATTCCTTTGTTTGCTGCTCATTGGTTCAAATATTGGATCGTCCAAATAATTCATTGCAGAAGGTAATTAAACAGTTCCTTTCATTTTCCACAATTATCTTATTCCTGGTAAATCTTTTTTTTTTTTTGCTGTGCTGTAATTCAATGTGTGTGAGACAAATGTGCCAATTAGCTAACTGCTTCTAAATTTACTCAGTGCAACAAAAGGGAGCTTAACCTGGCTGTGGCTGAATTTGGATGACAGGCACTCTGAGAGGCGGGTCAGGGCATGGGGCCAAACGAGGACCTGGCCATGTCCTCCATACCTCTCCAGCTGCTCATGCATGTGGGGCAGGGCACTGAGCTTGCTGACACAGATTTCCAAGTGCCTTCTGGACCCCTTTTGTGCATTGCTCCCCCAAACACATCAGCAAAGGTGCTCAACTACTGGTGCTGGAAAAAAGAAGTGGATAGTGAATGTGTTTCCTAGAACTTTTTTTTTTTCCTCCCAGTGCAAGGGCATAATACCCAAGCTGATGATTGAATCCCCCATGGTTTGGATGAATTTGGCCTTTGGGTTTCTGTGCTCTGTCCTAGCACATCAATGTGTCTGGTGCCCTGCTCCATGGCTAGTTAATGGAGATGGGCTGTGCTTATTCTTCAGTGAGATGTCTTTCATGTTACAGCAAGGAAAAACCCTGAGTCATGTGCATGCCCAATCCAGCTATAGTTGGATTAATTGCCTGGTTAGCTTCATGCTCTGGCAAAGAGCGGGGCAAAATCCAAAGAGCTGCCACCAAAACCAGTGCCTGTGGCCAATATCCCAGATGTCCTGAGTCTTCTGGGATGGACTGCAGAAAGAAAACCAGCTTTTCAGCACATAATTTACATAATTATTCATGCTTTTTCTTGTCCATGCTGCCATGGCTTATGAACGTGTGAGGACACTCTAGGGATGGAAGTAGAAATTTAAGCTGTAATCCTTGCAGTTTTAGACATATTTTAAAAATATCGGTGCATCACAAGAGTAACTGACCTTTCCAGGTCCAAGATGCTGGTTGTGTGTGAAAGGAAATGTTAGAAAGGATGGAAGAAGTCTCGATCCTGATCTCCATCAAATTCAACAGCAAAACTCCTAGTGACTGCTGGAAATGGGACCTTGAAGGAAGTGTCTCCTGCTGAAATGCTCTGAGGATATTTTAAAAACCAAATTAATAAATAATTGAACCATCTGCATCAGAGTCTGTAAGTGGAGTGACACATGGAGGGTGTCTGTAAATGGAACAGCTTCAAATATGCAGGGTAAAATACACATTGGAATGGATTTTTTTTCCTTAAAAGACATAATTATTATCAATTTGCATCTATATTGCAAGCACAATGAGAGGCCCTGCCTGAGAGATGGGTTGTTTTCTCCTAAGAAATGAACACACAAGTGGTAAAATATTGCTCCTGCCCTACAGGGGTTACCATCGTATTAATAAAACAGACCAGGGTCAAGAACAATACCAAGGAAATGGTTTGCCTGAGGCCATGCAGCAGATCAGCCTCCCATTTTCTAGAGTCCAGCTGGGCTCCTTGTCTTTTTGACAGAAGACAGTGTTGCCTCTAAAGCTGCTAATATCTCTTGAATCTCCTCCCGTCACCACCAGGCACCTTCTGCCCTGGACTGGAAAACTGCATTTTAATTAGCATCCCTCTTGGGGTTGCAGTAGTGGTTGGAGCTGATGTTTCACACCAGCAATCTTTGTAAGAACGGGGTCATACCAAAAGCTCACAGAGGTCACTTCTGAACTACTGAGTTTAATAGCTCCCAATCCATTTTTCAGGTGTTTTTTTTCCACTCCTGCAACATCCTGAGGAAATGAGTTGCCTAGCTGATGCACTGTGGGATCACTTTCCTGTTACTGTGTTCAGACCAGGTATCTGGACATCCTTTGGTTTAGATTTGAAGAAGCAGTGAATAATTAATTGTTACCAGTTCTCTTCTTCCACTCAACCCTTAATTTTATATTTATATCCTATAGTCCCCCACTGTTATTCCTTTGCCAAGTCAAGGTGATCTAGTTATTTAGCTGCCTTCTGTCTAGAAACATAGCAAAGGAAGGTAGTGTATTTTGGGGAAAAGTTTCATTTGCATAACCTATACATAGCAACAACATCAGCCTTTTTTGAAAACCTGAAATAGAGAGGAATATTGAGAAAGGCACTGACAGCAAGAGAAATGCTTCAATTGAGAGATACAGAGGGTGAGATTTATCACATCTAACATGCAATATTCCTGTGCAGACATCTCTATCTCAGGCTGTCTCCCTGTGCCCCTGATTTAGGGGCTAGCCAAGACAGGTGAAAGGGGGCAGGGTTTGACTTATTTTTGGTGAGATGATTCCTGCCCTGCAGCCCTAATGGAGGCTGAGGCAGATGCAGGCACCTGCTTTTTGATGTGATGATACTCAAATAAGACTCAGGCTGTGAGCTGTAGCAGTAACCTGTAAGTAGCCATGGCCAATGAATTAGTCTTGATGCTCCCTCACTGTGCCATATCTGTTATTAATCCCTGAGTAATCACTGAGAATAGTGCCCTGGGCCAACCCTGCTTGGTTTCTGGACATTTCTGGAAGTATACAGGATGCAGCGTGGTCACCTTCCCCTGTGCACCTGGAAATTTTTCTTCTTGGATCTCAATGGCAGAAATTCGATCAAGAAATCTGAAATGTGATGTTTTTAGGTTTTTTTTTTTTCCTGCACAATCAGGCTGAGTAGAATTTAAATTTTTTATAAATGCAAAGATATTTTTGATCAGTTGACATCTCATTTATACTAATTGTCTTTGAATATAATTAGCTTTCATAGGGATAAATTTCCTCATTTTTAGATTGTAGCTGAAATTACAATATAAGTATATAAAGCGGGAGATGAACTTTCTGGAGCAGTTGATTCAATATATCTTTACTGCGAATAATGCCCTTTATATTTCTGGGAGAACAAAGAAGAAAATCATCTGTATCTCACCAGTTCTTTTGCTGCTCTCACATGAGCAAACAAAAACAGCAGCATTAGCATGAAGCAGATGCTAAATACATCAAATACATGCCAAAGGCCCAGAAAATGTTCTTACGGTAGCGATGTGAAGTATTTGCAGTGATAAAACTATAAAGGGTTAGAGCATCCCCTTAAAAAAGGGAAGGTTCCACCTGGATGTTAGAGATATTGCTGCCAGGAACAGCCAACCCCTAAATTCAGACACCTGCACAAAGAGTGGGACAGTACCAGGGCTGTCCCCATGAGTGGACAATTACAGTGAGCCAGGAGATGCAAGCCATGTAGAACCCACAGCATCTCTCTCCAGATCCTGCTCTGACCAAGGCAAGGCTTGTAATGAGGACTTTGACCAAGCAAAAGGTTACAGATGATGGGAACCAAAAATGTGGGAGGGCGTGGAGGATTGGGAAATAGTGGGTGCTGCCGTATGGCTCACATCATTTCACTTTCCTCTGCTTTATCTCATGTGGTTCTGTCTGTCTAGGCAAATGCACAAGAAGAGAGGAACCAAAGGGCTCATTTTCACCAGGATGTAACCAACTTATCTCTAGTCTCAGCACTACCAGCTCTCACCGCATAGGAGCACGAGTGGAGTCTCCTGTTATTATCTATACCCAGATCCTTCACCTGCAGGGGTGGCAAAGCAACATTTGTGAAAACCATGGCTGCCTTTTATGCTCTGTGGTCTTACAGCCTTAATCCTGAAGGGTAAGAAGTTGGTTTTCAAGGGCAGCTTTCACCCCAAAGCACCTGACCATCCCCTGCCACAATCCCAGACTGTGGGTTGGAGCCAGGTGGCCACTGAAGTCCCTGTGGGAGATTTGGGGTGGGGAGTGCAGATGGCAGCTCTGGCTTGCCACTTCTGGCAGATTTGATAACAGTTTAATCCTTGTGCAATGCCTCTTCTCTGCATCCAGGCATTCAGTGAATGTAAAGCAGAAATAAAAGGGTTGCCTCATTAAAATCTGGTCACAGAAACGAAGATAATAGCCCTGTCTTTGTGAGGTGGATACAAAGTCACGCGAGCCCCGGCAAGGAGGGGGAAATGATAGATGGAGTTAAATTTACCTCCTGTCCCTCAGACACCCCCTGCTCCTATGCGGCTCCATCGGCGGCTGCCGTCAGCACGTAATGTCTCCGGTGGTAATGAATGACTGACAGCAGACTGAATCCCTGCTGGAGAGCTGCCACTCAGGGGCTCTCGGGAGGAAACGCGAGAGGAACCTGATTGAAGAAATAACCCCTGACGCCGGTCTCTGGTGATTCACCTCCCCACCCTCATCAGCAGATCCAGACGCTCCCGCTGAGGGCTCGCGGCCTGGAGTCGTGTGGCCGGGAGCATGTTTCTGCCTCTCCCTGCTCAGCGCAGACACCTCCACCCCTGTGGGCTGAGCCCTCTCCTAACTCCTGGCTGAAGGTTCAGTTCTTCTCCTGACAGGGCCTCTCCACGTGGGCAGCTGCTGACCAAGGTTTAAAACAGTGAGCTGGAAAGGAAAAACCTTTATTTTTTCCCATTTTCAGACCCCTGAGTTCACCGATGCTGTGAATGTTCTGGGTTTTCAGAAAGGAAGCAAAACCTGAGTGCTCAGGGGATAAATTCCTGGAAAAGTCAGGCAGCACTTAATTTTCAGATCTGAAGAAAGGGAAGGAACACAATGGAAGCCTGGATCTTAGAAAAACCTGTTCAAAGAGCCTCTAAAAAGGCTTACAGCCCCAAGATTTAGCACCAGAAAAGAATGGCTTTTAAACACACTGAACTCTAGAGAGCTGCCCTGGGTAGTGTTGTTAGAAAAAAATGGAAAGTCAGAGAAGATCCTAACAGGAGGAGTCCAAAAGCTGCTGAGTTCAACTCTGAAGCCCTCCCCAAAGGGCTGCCCACATTAAGTCTGTCTGACTTGGGCTTCAGCTGCAGCCCCGGCAGGCTCTGGTGCTCAAAGCAAAGGTCAGGCCCAGAGCACAGCCCCCAGCTGGTGCTGTGGGGTTTGATTTGATGTGGGGCTGCAGTGGGTGCGGACCGAACCTCCCTGCTGTGTCTGAGACCCTCCAGGGGCTCCTTGCACAGCTCCTCCTGCACTGCCACATGTGCAAGGGGAGAAAGGACAGCTTCCTCCTTTCGTGGCTGGGGACAAGGATGGGGGCACAATGCCCAGGCTGATGGATTTGGGGGACATGAGGTGATTGTCCACAAGGTGCTCCACAGACACTTTCTTGTCTTGCTACAATGAGCAAAGGCTTTCTGACCACCCCCTTTACAGCCCTATTTCAGCACTTAGAAGACCTCAGCACCCCATATCTAGGTATGGAGGGTGCAGGCCTCTCAGGAGAGCAGGTGACCCAAATTAGGCCTTTTCCCCCTGAACTCATACATTGCAGTGATGGTTTCCAGCTGGCTCCGAGTGATCCACCAAAATCCCACAGGTTGTTAGGGGACAGTTGGGTTCCTACCCTTGTTTCCTCTTTAAATGAACACCTTAAATTACTTCTTATAATGTTAACGCAGGACAGTCACCTCCAACATTGACCATTACAGAGCCAGGAGTGAAGAAAATAATTTAAAATCAATTTCTCTGTGTGCCATAAACTGAGTCCAGTCTGTGATACCGGCACCAGGATGCAGAGTATGCAAATGAGATCATTAGTCCTCACATGAAGCAGGGCATATGCTATGCTCCAGATGCTGCAGCTGAAACATTGCAGATCTCTGGTCAGCGTTTGGCTTTCCATGTTGGCAAGTTTCCATCGGCCACGATGCCAGACGGACAACTTGACAAGTCTCTCACAGCAGCATCCCCTGGCCACAGAACAGCTCACAAAAGTGCCTGGCCACCAGTGCCTTCGACTGCAGCAACTCTTCGGTCGACTGGTGAAAAGAGAGCGTGCACTTGGTAGAAAATACGGTCTACGGTGACTGTAAATACTGTGTGAATTATTAATTTGCTGTTTACTAACTTCAATATTTTTCTATTCAATTATTCTCTATAGATAGAGCAAGGGACAGCTCTGATTTTTAAATAATACACAAATTATTTTTTGTACGTATTTACAGGAAGAATTTTTTCACATCTATTTTCCTTGAATAGATTTTATTTGATTCATGTTTTATTAAAACATCTGTTCAATAATTAAGGAGGGTATATAATTATATGGAAGGCTACCGAATGATTTCTATTGCAGTATTTATTAACACTGTATTGAAAAATATAACCCCTCTTTTTTGAAATGTTTTCCAGAACTGCATCATAGCAGTTTATATGGAGGGTCTACCACTGTTTCCAATTTCCCAATGGGGAAACCGAGTCATGGGAGGAGTAGATGCCTCAGGGGACTAAATACGGACTTGAGAGTCAAACCCAAAACACAGAGCAGATCTCCAGCCACCAAACACTGCAATCTCCTGTAGTATTTTATAATGTATAATATTGTATCCCATATAATAGCCCCAGCACACAGAACCTCGGTGAACAAAGCAATAAGCTGCTTGGCAAAAGGAGTGTGGATAACTGGCATCCTTTCTGCTCTTGCCGGCATTCAGCAGGCAGCTACTGGCCTCAGCATTTGATGAGACAGGTCCCAAATCCTCTGTGTGGATGACATTTAAACACAAATGGCCTTAAAAGTTATCCAGGAAAACTCGCTGACTCAGGAAAAGGAGTGCTTCATGTTTAGGCTGAGCCCAATTGCACATGCTGTGATGTAATTTGTTGTTCATAATACACAACTCATTTAAGGCTCTGCAAGCTGTGAAACACTTAAATCAGTGAGAGGGAGACTTTAAATCCATGCAGAGTGTGACTTTGAATGCTGCGACTGAAACACGGTGGAAAAGCCTTTGCCTGAAGAGGCAGGGAGCTTGCAGTTGCTCTGCTTCGTGCTGGACATCAGAAAACCAGCCTGGTAGAGAACTGGACCAGGGGCAACACCTGCACGGAGCTAGGAGGGGCCTGATTTTGCAGAGCAGCCTGCACGTCACCTCCTGGAGAAGGTTTGCTTTCCTGCGCTCCTTGTCCATAGGGAATTAGCCCCCCAGGGCGGAGCCACTCACTTATTTTTGCTGTGAGGCCTGTGTTGCATGAGCTCCGTTCAGTCCTTGCTGTGAATTTCAGAGTAAACACATACAAAAATCTCTGCTCAATTGGATTTGAGGAAACCTAGCCCACCCTCTGGACTTTCATATGAATGATCCACTTTCTAGACCATTTCTGGCTTCATTTCATAGCTTTATGAATGTATTTCCAAGGGGCTCATGACCCCACTGTCTAAGAAAAGCCCTAATTTGGGACCTACTCATCCAGAGGTCACAGCTCTGGTGTTCTAGACAATGTAGAGAGCAGCTTGACCCTATTTGCAGCTGGAGACTTGCCAAGGCTGATCTTTATGGGGAACTTGATCCTGGCTTCCTTTCTGGAAATATGAGACCTTTATGGACTGTACTCGTGTGGTACTGAGGGAACAATTTATGGGAAGCTCCACTGCTTTCTGGCAGACAAACAAAAGGGGCAGATCCTGCCTGAATGTCCTTGCTCCTACAGTGCTGGCATGGGAGCAGGTGTAAATCACTGTGGTGCTGAGGAGCACAGGGTCTTGGTTCAGTCCCAGTTGACTCTGGACCTGCCACAGCACAACAGAAGCACAAAACCAGTGCCAGGACTGCAAACTAGCAGGTAAAATTCAGCTTTTGTTAATGGTTTAAGCACATCCCATAGGCCTTCCCTTTGAGCATGGAGCCACCTTGCACCGGGGAGAATGCAGAGACATGGGTGGGTGGGAAGATGTCTGTGGCACAGGGCACTGGGTCTTAGTCCTGCCCAAGGAGCCCTTTCAGTCCACTAAGCTGCCATCCCCTCTGGCTGTAGTGCTCCTTGCACGCCATCCACTCTCATTCCACCAGATGCACAAACCTAAAGTTATTGCTGTAGAGAAACCAGAAGATCATGCATCTCTGCTGAGACAGAGCAGTGATCTAAGCATGGTTTCTCACCTCCTCTCTGATCTTCTCCCCTGTTCTCTGCAAAAAGCTCAGCAACACCACAGTTATCCCTGTTTGGGAGCAATACTGCTGTGGTCACTGTGACATAACCTGGAGCTTGGTAGTCTGATAATGATGATGATGCTCAGCTGCCCATGCTGCTTTGGATGGGGTTTCCGTTCCCCCCACCTGGGACCACTAAGCTTTCACCTATGATGTAACAGCTCCTCTCCCAAAATGACACCGCTCCCAGGCAGTGCTGCTCATTTCCTCCCCGTCCCAAAGGGATGCTGTGGCGTGCTGGATAAGGCGCTCTGACTCGCAGAGCTGCGCCTTCCTTGTCAGTTGGGAGTGCTTATAATTACAACTCCCATTATAGTAAATCATGTACGCAGTCCTGTAAAACATGACACTTTAATCCTATTAATTGCTGCGTTTCCATTTCTTGCCAGTTATTTACCCTTCCCTCCCCCACCCCCAAACACCCAAAGCCAAAAAAAGAATTTATTCAGTCAAATGTGTCATGTGGCACATGAGAGAGCCCACACTGCACTGGCTGGGTTTGGGGCTCCTGATATGCTGTCCCTAGACCTCTAAGGCAGGCACAATTCACACAGGGTTGTGGGGTCCTCCTCCCAGCTGCCAGCAAGGTCTGCCTGTCCTGTGGGATGGGGCTCTGACAAAACCCAGCCTCGCTGACCCCAGATGTTTCTTCCTCTTCCCGGCCCTCCTCAGCCTCTGGAGGGTGCATGAGTCCGCCATGCAGGTGTCTGGCAGCTTAACTAGAACAAGCTACGAGCTGAGACCTGTTTCTGGTCCCCAGTGCTCAGCTCTGCCTCTTGGTTGATTCCCCACTCCCACTCCAGCCCCCACAGACTGCCAGGAAGGAGCATGCTAGCTTGCCAGGAAAATGGGTAACAGCACCCCAAAGTGACCTACAGCCTCTCTGCATGTACTTTGCAGGCATAGGTGGGTTGGTCCCTATCTCCTGCCCAAATTTCAGCTTTCTTCCTAGGAGCAAATCCCTGTCCTTCTGTTCACTCATTTCCTGAACACTGCCAGTGTCTGGCCTGTTTGACCTGTTGTGTCTTTGGTGGCAGTCACCTTCTGCTTCCCTCCCACCACCAGCACCATCAGCTGCAGGAACCTGAGTCCTGCCCTCAAAGCCCTTTAAGTGGAAAATAATGCAGCAGATGCAAAAGAACTACACGTAGCAAAGATTGAATGGGTTTAAAATACTAATAATTTTTGTGTCTGGAGCATATGTGAGGACTCCGAGGGGTTTTGCAAATGATGGTGAGGCTCTGATCATGTTGTGAGGTGGAAAGACAAAGAAACTGTTCAAACAGAGATGGAAGCAAAGGGAAATGACAGGGAGCTAGGAAGGGGATGGGGGTCCTGCCCACCTTTGTTTTCCCCCTTCTTGCCTACACATGGGAGATCTCACTGGGTTCAGAGCAGAAAAAAAAATAGAACTCCAGGCCTCAGCCCCACATTTAAGTGAGTTGTTCTCCACCCCATATGAGAAAGAGCAGAGCGGAGCAGACAAAAGCACGACATGGAGATCTTCTCCAGAGCCAGGCGCTAGCACAAGAGCCCCAAGTGCTGCATCTGACTTTTCTAATCCCTCACCAAGTGGACTTTCATCATACTCATAATTAAGGGGATAATAATTTAAACAGATAGTTGAATACCCAAATCTGCTAATCCTTCAGTGGAGTCTCTTTCTTTTAATCTTTCTCTGAGTCACTAATACTTAAAAATGTAGCCAGGCACCCACTGCCCTCATTAAAGGGAAACTTTAGCCTCCTCCCCTCGGCCTCGGAGCCATGCCAGGGATGTACGAGGGCACAAAGGCAGCCCTCTGACTGCTCGAGACATGCAGGAACTTTGAAAACCGTGGGACTGGGCTCGCTTCAAGACCGATGTCACAACAGAGGCTGGTTGTCATGGTAACAGGTTATCAGCTATCAAAAACCATCCACAAAAAATAGACATCACATGGAGTGATGGCAATGGGGGGGCAGCAGGGAAGGGGATGCCAAAGGGTGGCTTTGTCCCTGGGTGAGGGGAAAAGCAGAGGGAGGCCCATCCTCTGCAACGGGAGGCACTGACGGCTGTTAATCCACCACCCTCCTTTGTTCCCACGTGGCTGCCAGTGGGCAAAGGACCAGGAAGGCTTTTGAGAGCAGAAGAGGGGAGATGCAGGCATGCAGGCTCCTGATCCTGATGGGCAACTCGTACTTCTCCAAGCCTTCTGCTCCATTCAACCAGCAAGCTGTTCCTTTGCTATCATTTCTGCTGGCACAATGGGCCATCCTGCTCGTCCTGTGACAGCGCTTGGTTTGCCACCAACATGGGCCTTTTGCACATCTCCTCCAGCCCTTTTGTTAGTGCCCCAGCTACCATGTTACCACAGCGGGGAGCTCTGTTGTTGGGACCAGCAACACCAGTGCTAGCACCTGCCAGGCAGGAGGTGATGTACTTGCTGGGCTAGGAGCAGCCACAAGTGGGAAGCCATTGTAAATTAATTGGATACGCCATGTAATAGCATTAATCACAATCAATATATTAGATAGAGATGCTACTGCTGCTGCACAGTCTCTGCCAGATAACAAATACACCCACACGTCCCAGCGCAGCCACACACAGTCCTCGGGACCCCCAAGCTCCATGTCTGATCCTCCTGGGCTGTGTGCAGGCTTGTGGTAACAGCACTGAGCAATCTTTTGGCCTCTGCTCCTGGCATCCTGCTGATCTCCTCTCCCCTGCCTTCTCCTGGGTTCATCCTTCCAATTTGCCTCCCCTGCGCCCTGCCTGCATTCCTTGTTTTTTTTTTTTCCCAGTGATGTAATTTGGAGAGCTGCTCTGAGAGGCACCCGTCTCATCCACACACGCCTCCATCTCCAGGGCTGGTGAAGGCTTCAGGAAAGGCTGGGAATGAGACCTTGATGTGCTGTTGTGTAGGTGGGCAGTGAGTGCTGTGCTGCTCCTCTTGGAGGCATTGAGAGGCCCTCTGCCCCACCAGACAGGCATGGCAGCCTTAGCCAGCACCAAGTGAAAGTAAAGACTTGCTAAAAATGCAACACGCTCACACCACTCATCCCAATTACTCTTCCCGTGTTTTCCTGAGGAGCAAACACCACCTTCTCTGCTCGTGATGTCCCTCATCCCAGTTGCAAGGATTTTGTGCTGGAAGGGCATCTGCAGCCGAGGAAAGGGTCCTTCCAGAAAAACGCTCCTCCCTTCCTACACACACCACCACAACCACACTGCATAAGCTGGAAGGGTAATGCTTTTTCTCTGGCAGCTGCCACAGCAGAAATAAGAGGCATCTTTGAGATATCAAGATTTCATTTCAAAAAGGAATGGTTTTCATGGCAGGCACAGTGTCTAAATGTAAGACGCCTGTTCTTGCTTCAAGTCCATCTCTCTCTGACATACACAGAAAAGAAACCACAGACATACCAAAAATTTTGACAGAGATAATGACCAGCCCAAGTTTAAAAACAGAAAATCCTGCCTTAATCTTTAGTTAAAAAAAAAAAAAGGAAATCTAAATGCATTCCATTAAAAGCAGACAAGAGGATACAAAAAAAAATGCTTTTTCAGGCTAAATAATAAAAAAGATTTAAAAAAAAAAATAACCCAATTTGGCAGAAAAGCCTAGTGAGTCATTTAATGCTCTCCATGCAGCTGGCAGGGGCTGGGTAATTTATACCTCTCCACAGCACAGGCTGAGGGCAGGGCGCACTCAAGCCATTAAGTGTTCAGCTGGGAAGACCTGAGGGCTCTTTCCCAACTCCATGCTGGAGCTGAGGAGACGTTTGTTACCTGCGCTGTGGCTGTGACAAAGCCGGCTGGGAATGTGTTTTTGGTGGTGGACAAAGCAGCCTGTGCAATGGGTCCACCGTGCCCTGGGAAGGCTGTGCCAGCTGGGCAGGAGCTGGGAGTCTCATGCACAGGGTGTCAGTAGGCCCAGGGGAAAGGATGTTGCAGGAGAACACTGGGTAAAGTGGGCTCAAAGAGTCCATGTGATCTCTCACCATGCCTGAAGGGATAATTGCATGCCAAGTTGGCTCCGAGCCTGATGAAGGCCAGCAGTGCCCTCTGAAGGAAGGAGGGACACAAAATGGCCACTCTGAGGTGGACCAGCATGGCCCCCTGCTCGGCTGCCCTTCTACCACCTGTTTTGTACCCCGATGTGTTGAACTGTGAGGTGGCTGGAGATGCCTCTAGATGGGAGAGATCTGCTGCATTCTGTGGGGCAACAGAGGACTGCTTCCCAAAGAAACCAGCTGTGCTGCTGAGAGCTCAACCATCAGCCTCCCCAGAATTACTGGAAAAGCAACATTTATGTGACACAAAGCATCGTGGCTTTGCAGGAGCAATAGTACCTTCACTTAGTGGAGGGTGACATGGAGGTGGGTTGTGCCCTGCAATGAACCTACAGCAGAGCTGGGCAGTGGGCCCTTACACAGCTGGCTGATACTCAGCAAAGAGTATGATGCTGAGGCCTGGGTGGAACAAAGAGAGAATGAGAGCTTGAGAAATAGCATCTGGTGCCCCTTGATTAGGCCTGTGCAGAGAGCTTGATTCCCAAGTGCACTTCCTGGGAGTGTTTTGCTTATTTTCTAGCAGAGGGCTTTAGGTACATTCATAACTTCAGGTACTGGAGAGGTCGCACTGCCTTGCACAGATGGCTGAGGGACAATGGGACCATCACTCAAGGCTACCTCTGAAGAGCCTGCACTAGTTAGAGGTAATTAGCTACAGCTAAGACAAAACCCACTTGTCTGCCGATTAACTGGGGTTGTCCTTAGATAGCCGTATCTTGGCAGACCACCAGTTGCACAGTGAGTGGAAGTTTAAATATGGACCTGAATGACTTGTGTCTTGTTTTTCTTCTTGCTGTGAGAACTGAGGCAAAGCCAGGATGTGGCACTGGCGTCTGCTTGCTGTGCCATTGTTTGCAAGAGCAGGAGCTGGACCAGAACAACTCTCAGCTCCTCTCTACACCTCCTGACAGCAGACCAGGCTATTTTGGTGTGATGAAAAGCATGTGTGGAGACCTAGACCCTTCCCATATTTAATGCTCTGTGTTAAGAGGAACATTTCTTTATCTGGATGTAGATTTCAAAGATGAATTAATTTATAGTTCTAGTTTTTGATCAGGAAGAAGAAACCAGAGATGATGAAATAGTCATAAGTTTGAAGTTATTTTTATTTTTGCTAGTGGATGACTTGAATGACTAAAACAAACAAACCCAGCTGGAATTTATCAGCTGTATATAAAGAAATATGTACTTAATGTTGGGATCTCAAATCTTCTCTCAAGTAAAACCTTATCTTACCTTCTTCCTACCTGTAGCCAGCTTATGTGTTATCTTTGGCAAATGGGTGCTGGGTGTGTGAACAACAGGATTACAGGCTCTGGGGTATATGCTCTGGGAGGCTGATACATACGACTTTTCTGAAATGACCATTTATATAGAAGAGACTTTGAACTTCAATAGATCAAGTCACACGACACACAAAAAAAGCCTGAATCCTGAATAAAGGAGTCAGGCTCCTCACAAAAGTAGTTTGCCGTTCCTTATTATTCTTACTGAGAGGCTCTACTTTGGACTCTCCTTTGCTGCTAGAAGCTCTTTTCCAACCACAAGCAATTTCTCCTGTTCACTGAATACCCAGCTTATATCTCTCTTTCATGCTGTGGTTTGCCACCCCCAGCAGAGCCAGAATAACCTATCTTCTCTCCTTCAGACTTTGCTTTCTTAGGCTAAACATGTCGCTGATGACTTCCTCTCATCATGTGGGGTCTTCATGCCCACGGCCACCTCAGAAGCCATCCTCTGCCCAGGCTCCCCCAGAAGAGCTTGCCCATGCCATGGTCACTATTTCTCTGACTCTGCAAAGAAACCCTTTTATTTTTACACCTTGTGTTTTCCCAGCCTTCTCACATTCTATGATTTTAAGGTGCAAAAAGGAACATGAATCCATACAGGTATATACTGTGAACGCCCCTGATCTCTCTGTGGAAAAGGTAGTGGCAGAAGATTTCCTCAAAGCTGAGCAGTCCTTTCTGTAGTCTTAGTAGGTATAGCATTCACAGGCCTCCTCAGGCTTGAAGTTATTACCCATGACTTGAAGTAGGAGTGGCTGAACTTCCTATCCTGTGTGTTTTGTAGAAGCCCAGCAGAGCATGGAGGGGGCATTTTAACCACCACAGGAGTGCTGACTTCTAAGGACCAACACTGATCCACTCTTCCTGCCCAGACACCTAATTATCTCATTGCTTATTAAGAAATATACCATGTGTTAAGTTACATATTTGATTGACTGTGGTAAATGCATTTAGTTGGGATTTATAATCAAACAGACAGGCGGCTCCTTAAACTCCTTCTCAGCATTCATAAGGATTAATTATTTTTAGTCTGAACATTGTCCATAACTGAGTGTATCTGCACTTCAGCTCAGTGGGTAACATACCTAATACATTTCACTTCTGCTGTGCTAACAGGACAGAAAGGGAATTGGGCCCTGTTTTTGCAGGTGGTATTTGCACAACTCCACAATTAACATGTAGCCTTGTATCTGCTGAGCTTCACACGCTAGGCGTAAAATCCTGCAACCACTTCTCCATCACATGGTGTGACACACAGGAGGCATTCCCTGGGCTGCTGCCCAACTGTCACCATATCACCCCCTGGGAAAGGAGATGAATTGTTCTGCAAGGTCCAATGCCACCTGAAGGCACTGAATTTTCTGCTCAGTGTATATCTTACCTACATGACACTTGGATAGGAGGTGTCCATATGTCAGTAGGTACCTAGAAACATGGTAGATTAGGGCCCAAAGCAGAGAGGTGACAGACTGCTACTAAAAGTAGTAATTTACCCTTGGTGCTACCAGTGTTGGTAGGCCTCCAACAATTTAAAATCTCTAAGGAGATGTAGGCAGACTGCAAGAGCAGTGAATTCCCCAGCCTGGCAAGTGGCCAGCAGATTGCTGTTTGGATGCCCTTTCACCAGGACACTGTTCTTTGGATGTGTGCTGGGTCGGGCTGGGATGTTAACTTTCCCTGCAGCAGCCCATACAGTGCTGTGCTCTGCACTCGTAGCTAAAGCAGCAATGGTATCACACCAGTGTTGTGTCTGCTGCTGAGCAGTGCTGGCACAGAATTAGGACTCTCTCTAACTCCCCTAGGGGTGGGCAAAGATGTGAGAAAAGAAACATCACCAGGGCAGCTGACCTAAACCAACCAAAGGGATATTCCATACCATATGATGTCACACTCAGCAATAAAAAGTGGAAAAAGGAGGAAGAGGGGAGGGGTGGGCTCTCATGAAAACGTCTGTCCTCCTCCCAAACACCGGCTATGTGCGTTGAGGCCCTGCTTCAAGGACGTGGTCAAGCATCGCTCATTTGTGGGAAGTAGAGAGTAATTTCTTTCCTCTGCACTTCCACGTAGCCTTTACTTGTTTTGTTTAGTTTTCCCTTTCCCCCTCCCTTTTCCCCTTTCCTTTTTTCTCCTGTAGTTAAATTGTTAATTGTTTAGTTAAATTGTTTAATTAATAATAATCTTTCCTTAATAATTATTTTTTTTCCTTTAATTAAATCATCCTTATCTCAACCCGTGAGTTGTTCTTTCCTTTACTTCTTCCCCTCCTCATCTAAGGAGGGGGAGTGAGAGAGCGGTTGTGGTGTTCAGCTGCCTAGCACGGTAAAACCACCACAGGATGTCCTTTCCAAAAGCATCATGAGAGTTTTCACTCCTGCCAGTGGGACCGGGCACTTCCACTCTGACCAAAAGCAGGTTTCTTGAGACAAACACAAGCCCTAACACCACCCTGGGGACTGGAGGCAGGTGGGGGATAACCGTTTAACTCAGTAACGCTGCTTCAGGCAGTCTGTTGGTCTGTTTTGAGGGGGTCCCCAAGCAGCAGGCAGGCTTGTTACAGTGACACTGGGATCACTTCCAACCACAGCTCTCCTTTCCCCCCCGGGAAGATTGGAGTTCTTTTCTTCTTAGTCTTCTCCCTCACTACATTTTTCTTGGTCATCCCTCTTGAGGACACTTCAGTCCTTGGCAAATTTTGGTCAGTCTCCAAAATTTTGGTCAGACATCCCTTTCCAGTCTCCTCAGAGAGAAGAGGACCAGAAGGGCTTTAGGGACCTCAGACAAAAATGATCTGAGTGAGTTAAATCAAGTGAGCTAAAAAGGGATTCGTGTTTCAAAGACAACGTCACAAACAACGCGCAAAGATGGAGGATTGGACACCTTTCAGTCCCCAGCTCAGAGGCCTATCCCACCCACTGCTCCGGGTGGCAGCAGTGACAGCATGTTCTCAGACTGCCAGGATGAGAAAATGTGCATTTACACCGGGGGAAGGAACAGGTGGTCTGGGAGTGTGGCTTGGCCGGAAATCCCACAGCCAGAGATCCTTTTCAAGTCTTGGCATGCCTGGTCAGGCAGGACATCTCCTGGTTTTAAAGCAGCTCTCCTGTTATTCGGGACCCTGGTCCCAGTGTTAGCAAGGCAGGAGCTCACAAAACCAGTGATGGGGACAGTTACATGAATCTGCTCAAACTTACAGACTTCCAATAAGTTTCAGGCTGAGCCTCAGATCAATTCTTATTCCTTCCAGATTGCTTCACTCATCCCTCCTGGGTACTCTTGATCAAATCACAAAAATGCTGAGCAGATTCTTACAACATACTTTCTAATAAGCCCTTTAGGAAAGCTGAGCTGACAGCGTCTTACATTTTTTTCTTCTTTCTTCTTTTTAAAAACTAGATCCATAGCCTCTGCCAAATGCAAGGATGCCAAGTATGATCAGGCTGTGGATGGCACCATTCATTTGTATCAATCCTCTTCATGCTAGCTGAGCAGACAGGACATATGGGCCTCTCCTTAACAAAGTGTACACAAGAAATAAACAGGAGATTTCTGCAAATCAGTAAACTTCCAAGTGCAAGATTAACCCAAGGAGTGCCAGACATGGGGAGGACCCACTGTAAGTCAGGAAAGTTAAGAAATGTTCTTGGACCTCCAATTCCTATAAAAACATCCTGGAAGAGGATACAGTGGAGAGGAGAGGTCTCCATGATACTTCATCTCCACGGACCAGACTCTGGAAAAATCAGCATCTCAGAGCATGCTCAGGCTCTCATACACAGTTAGCACCTTATCCTCAAGTCTTAAGGTTAGTCTGGTCATCTGGGCCATCTGGAGCATACCCTGACTCCCCACAGCCCTGCTCCAGTTTCAGCAGTGGAAAGCAGAGCTGTGTGTCCATGTTTGTGAAAACCTGCCTCTCTGGTGAGTGGAGAGAGAAGCTTAATCTGCTTAGCTTAATGAAGAGAAGGTGAAGACGTGACACGACTGCAATCTGTTAAGTACTACCACTGGGAGAAGGCTTTTAACATTGGAGGGCTTTTTAATCCGGCAGACAGGCAGAATGAGATCCTGTGGATGGAAGATGAAGGTGGGCAGATACAGTCTAGAAATAAGGCACATTTTTGTTTGAAACAGTGAAAGCAATTAGCCATTAAAGAACCTATGGAGAGATGCACCAGGTCCCCCAGCTCCTTAAGTCTTAAACAAAACCTCATTATGTTTGAAATGATAGATGTCACCGGGTCTGAAGTGAGGGGACTTGCTACAATTTCACAAAGAAATCACTATAGCTGGTTTATAAAAGACCCACTTAAAAATGTGTGAATTTACCTTTGCTTCCTAAAGGCTTCTGAATTTCGGTATAATAGCTGTTGCCTTCCAGCCATGAGTTGTGCATTGTGTGGTTACACATATTCTCCACGGAAGGATGTTAATCAGGCTCTTAATCGCCTGCACATACTCCTCCTCTCCTGCGTCAGTTTTCGAGGGCCCTACAGTAACTGTGACCTCTGGTCCACACCCGTACACGACCAGAATAACCTGCCTCCTCTTTTAGTCTGTTCCCACGCTCTTCTCGCATTGTTTTCTCCCCAGATCTCTTTGGTGCTTACATTTCTGCCTCCCCCCTGGATCTGCTCAGAGGCTGTGAATGTGCCTTGAGCCAGCCAGAACATCTGGATCCCCATTCACAATGTGTTTTCACATTGCGATCCCTGTTTTCACGCTTGCTGGTGCACGGCAAGGATCTCCGTGTGCTGCACAAGCTCACGGTCGAGTCCCAGATGCCTCTCCAGCCCCACCTGGAAGTGGTTGTTCTGGATAAGTCGTTATGCTCTGAATAACTGAAACACTTCTCAGAAGCAAAATGGTCCTGCTGGTATCCATCTGGTGACCAAAGGGACATGGGAGTGCTGTCAAGAGAATCAAGGCAATTCTTTCATAGTTATGCAATGAGATGTCCCACAGGCATTTTCCATTCTCACTGGCACACTGAGCACCTGCCAGAGACCTTCGTGTCCAAACTCTTTGAGACACCTTGGCAGTCCAACCCTGAAGCCCCTCCCCAGGGCATAATGCGCTTGTGCAATAATGTGTGCAGAAATGCGTGCGCCACTTTGTGCCCTGCTCTGACATTCCCAGTGCCTGCCAACGGTCTGTCCGGGTCTGCAGCTTGAACTCCAGGACATCCACAGGATCTTAGCATGGAGGCTTTCAAACTAGTGCTCAGTCACTCCTGAACTATCAACCTTTGGCCAGAACTGCAAAGTCTTTTTGGTTATCCCAGCACACGCTCTGGCCTGCATACACCAGACACATCCCACAAGTTCAGTGGCCTCATGCACTGCCAAATTTAATTCTTCCATCTCTCCTGCACGGTCAGGACTACCACACCTCTGCTCTCTTATCACTGCCAACTGTATAGGGTCCCATCTACCTCCATCACCACTTCCTTCATTTCATCAGATGTCATGGAGTCCCACCAGGTTTTGCTTGTCCCTTTTTTAGCACAATTTGTAATGTTAATGGGGTTTATTACATTGGTTAATAAAAATAATGTTAATGGGGTTTATTACATTGCTGGTAATGTTTGTATACCACCCACTAACTCCTTTTTAAGTCTTTGGCCATGTATGACCAAATTTGTCAAGAACTAGAGGTCTTCAAGATAATAAATTTGCTGTTATTTCTTGAAAATAGGGGACTACATAGAAGAGACAAAGCTTATTAAAAACCACCAATGTAGGAAAATCAATGGACTGAGCTAAATTTTTTATTAGAAAAATAAAATAGTGAGAGAAAGCTCCCGTGGGACAACCAGCACAACCCAGGTCAGGCGTGACCATACCATGCCCCTTGCCCGAGGGAAGTAAATGGGGCAAGAAAACCCAAGGACTGGGCATCATCACAGGAAGCCCACTGCTCCTGCCCTCCACATGACAGCCTGTGCCTGGCCTCCCACACCAACATTTCCATCCTGCCTTTGAATAGCCCCAGCCTGGACACCTCTCATGCCCCCACGTCTCGATCCATCCGACACGCTCTCCCCGGGGACTGTCAGATCTGCTTGTGCTGATGCTGACACCTATTAACAGCGCGGCTTGGGTGCCGCTGTGATATAAATACAGCCTCGGCAGCCAAAGCAGCTTTGCAGGTGTGTGAGGCTGAATTGATGTGCCATTTCGCTGGCACAGGCAAAATTGCCCTGCCTGTGCTGCAAACGGCCAAGCTCCTCTGAACCAGAAACCTCGCGGTCCCCTCGTACCCGAGCCTGCCACCACCTCCGAGCAGTATCCCACTGGGTTTGGGACCCACGTGCTGGGCTGCACGTGTATTTCCAGACCAGGAGTGGGGTCTTCAGGGTGGGATGGTCCACCTGGGCCACAGCTACGGTTCATTAAAGTACCTCAGTATTACCAGCTGCAAAAGAGACTGGTGCTGTGAAAAAAACAGGCATTAATGAACCTGTGGGCATCTACACTCACTTGAAGATAATAGTTTGAATAAAGCTCCAGGAACTCAATGGAAAGATACTTAATGCCAAGGAGATTATGATCTATTGGACAACGAGGCTCATTAAAGGTGAGGGCTGGCAAGCTAGAGAGACTGAAAAAATCCATTTCCTGAAGCTGAACTTCCTAAAAAGACCCATATCCAAAGGCAGCAGGTTCTCCTTTGACAGCCCTTATAGGCTGGGATGTGAAGTAGAGGATGGGGATGAGTCATGATAATCTTTTTTTCCCTTAGCAGATAAGGAAACTGAGGCACAGCCAGCCAATTAAATGGAGATAATCAGTGCATTTCTGAGAGCTAATGTGGAGACACCCAAACTTCTCTTCCAGGCCATAAACATCTGTAGTTAATGACAAAATGTTAATTACTGGCAATCAGCTAATGAGGGTAAAAGCTGAACTAATTTTCTGCTGCCTGAAATGCTACTCTAGGCCGTGTTTTGCCCATCAGCTGAACTGCCATTTCAAATGAGGATGGAAAAGAAATGAAAAAAGCCCCATTTTGGCACCTCGCTCTGCCTCCCCTGCCAGACCAGATTAGTGTGGGGAGAAAGTCTCCGGTGACAACAAACCCGAGTTCATTTTCCCGTGTCAGGTGGTGAAGCAGCTCTGAGATGAACTGGGGCTGAGGGTCCTGCTGCCCAGTCCTGCCCCTGCTGAGGTCAGCCTGGAGGATTTTACGCAAGGATGGAAATTTTGGTTTGTCCTTATGCTCAGCAGAACCCCTGAGCAGCATTGCTCTCCATGGAGAGACGGGCAATTTGCTATCCCTCTTTCTGCCCATCTAAGGCTTTGGCCCCAGTCAGCTATGGCATGGGGCAGGTCTAAATCCCCTCCAAATTGCATTTTGAAGCTACAGCTGGAGAGGACATTCCTGGAGCACTAAGCCAGCACGTAGCATCGCTGTGCATGAGTAACCAGCAGCAATTCTGCAGGAGGCTGTTCGCTACCACTGGGCAGAATGATTCATGTGCATGTCACGGGCAAGGTGGCAATAGCCCTGCAACAAAAGGCAGAGCCACGGGCCATTTTGTCATTATGGTGTGCCTTGGAGTGATCAGTCTGGGTGGTCGCATCTCCAGTGTATGCGATGAAACCTCTCCATGGCGCCACTGAGGAGGGACAGGCTCCAGGTTGGGGACACAGAGGAACGGGCCCTAATGGGGAACCCGAATTGGTACATTTTGCAAAATGGTTGGGGTTTATGGTGATGTTTGATAAAACCTCCTGCAGTGGGCTAGAGGGTCAGAGGGCAGATTATGGTCCGTGTTGCCTATGGCATGGTAAAAACAACTCCAGCTGGCACTGTGCCTTACCCTGGAGCAGTAGCTCCATGCTCTAGGACCAGAAACACCAGCCTGAATCTCACGTGGAATTGGCAGCTAAGGGCCCCTTATCCTCTGACCCAGCTGCCTGGGTCAGATACCTCCAAGAACTGCCACCTGCAAAATTCCCTCTTAAATCTGGTATCTCAGATCCATCTCAAGCCCTCATTTGTAGCCCGCATTCTCAGGGATTTATCTGTGGCCCCCTTCCCTACATGCCTTCAGGCACCAATGCCCTCAGATGTGTTTGCTCTCCAGCTACCCACTCAGGGCTGAAGAAAAACCCTCCCGATTAAGCCGATTCTCAGCTTTTTGATAAAGTTCACCCCTTTGCAGACTTACCTCCCCACCGCTGTGATGATGTCAGGCAGCTTTTACGGTTCGTGCAATTAATTCAACCTCCCTTTGCAGCGCAAGTTCACCGCGTGCGGGGAGACCGAGCACATTTCATGCTCCAAAGGGCTTACCACCCCTCCGCGCACACGCGTATCCACGCGCTAGCAGGGTGGCCGAGGGGATGTGCCAAAACACTGAAGGAATGGGAAATAAAGCAATTTTCCAATTAGATGAGGCCATCCTGCATCAGATTTAGGGAGCGGGAGGACAAAGCAAACCGGGGTTGATCCCACGCAGCCTGACACATGCTCACCGTAACACTTGTGAGCCTGGTACCTGGGTTATGGCTGCTGCCATCCCTGTGCACCAGGGTCACCTGCCAACTCAGCTGCACTCTTTCTCCCCCCCCTCCCCACCCCAGGTTGTTTGTAACTTGTTTTCCAAGCCAGCAGCTGCTGCAGCTCCCCAGCAGCCCTTTCCTCAATTATAAGCTACCTGCCTTACAAATGGGCCAGGTGAGGAGGCGCCTGGGGGATCGATGAAGTGGAGGAAAGCAAAGGTGTTTCCTGTGGCTCCTGCGATGCTGTGTGGGCAGCTGGGTGCTCTCCCTGCCCCACAGAAGGGGCTGAGTCCCACCATAGGAAGGGGGCAGGATGTGGGAGTCATAGTGGGAAGGATGTGCCCTGCAACACAGCATTTCCAGGGACAGCTGTGCCAGCATTGAGCCCCCCATTTCACAGCAGGGCCCTGTAACTTGTCCCGCAGCATCCCTGCACTGCTTGCTACGAGACCCGTACCGGGTCTGTGAGAGACTTGGTAGCACTGGGGAGGCAGCACACAGCGAAGGGTAAGAAATGCAGATGTTAATAGACATGTGGAGCCATTTTCCATTTGCTTTCATACAAGGCTACCTAAATACCGTGCGATCTTTAATGCATTAAGCATCCAAGCACCTCTCAAAGCTGGCTACTCTCATTTGTACTTCACGTACAATGGAAGATGAGGCACCAGCAGGGCAAACGGAGCAGCTGCAAACCGCAGGGATGGGATGTGCCAGGGCTCTGGCTCTCCTGCATCCAAACCTGCCCTACAAAACAACTCCAGAGGCTGGGAAATTCCTTTGCTCTGACAAGGGGATTTCCATGTAGCTACTGGCATTTTGCAAGCCAAGCCAGTGAAGAAAGTGGGAGGCAGGACCGGGACTGGAGAAGCCCGTGCTGGGGCCATGAATGGGGTGGGGAGCTGGGTTAGGGGGTGGCAGAGCTGCCCACCAGGGCGTCCCACTCCTGGCTGCTTTGAGACCCTGCTCAGTCTGGGATGCCTGGAGGAGCAAGGCTCAGGCGTGGGCATCATCTGTGCTCTGCTAGGGGGAGCCCAGGCAGGGCCAGGCAATTGTGGGGTGGATGTATGGGCACAGGCAGCACGGCTGGTCCCCGCAGCCCTCTGCTCTGATGCCATGGAAAAATATTTCTGGACTACTGCTGCCAGCTGTAGTGGGAAAATCCTACAGGTCACTTTAGCTTGTGATATTCAGGCTGCATTTTACAAATGTGCTCCCTCCAGCTCCGCTCAGCGAGAGCAAATGAGCTGCGTGATTGGTGTGCAGGGGTTGCTGCACCTCTCGCTTCTCCTGCATTAGCACAACATGGCTGGTGTGCCCGACACTGCAACACTGAGTCGATAACAACTATTGTTATTATCTTTATTAATCAATAATAATATCCTTATTTCCTCTTGTGAGGCTTCCCAGCGTATCCTTCCTTATTTATCCTTTGTCTTATTTATGTCCCCAGCTTGCAATTAGAGCTGGGTGAGTGGCTGCCAGCACTGACCTGACTGCTGCAATCCAGCCGTGCTCTCGCAGGCGATTCCCTTTCAAGGCAGGGACATTTCAACTGGCTTCAATCAGCCTGCCCGTGAGCAGGGAGCCTTGCGGAGCCAGGGCAGAAGCCATCAGCTCCTCTAGGCAGCTCTGAAAGGGCTCTAAGTACCTAATGTCCCTCCAGGGAGGCACACAGACATCTGCTGCAGCTGTGAAAATATATAAAATAAGGCAAGGTTAATAGTGGCTATCTGGAGCATGTGCGTGTCTCCCTTTTTCTTGCTGTCTGGGGGATGTGTGATGGTCGATGCCTTTACCTTTGTGGTCTCCCCAGGGAGAAGGGACAGCACGGTGTCCCCAGGTGCTGGCGCATGGGCAGGGATGCACTGAAGGATACGTGGGAGGTGTCTCTGGTGGAGCTGGGATTTACACCATGAGCTTCCAAGTGCCAGCATCCGTCCTTCCCACCACGCTGCATTTTAACTGGACCATACCCCCCGCCGCGGCTTCACATTCAGCGCCTTCCTAACAAAACCTGCCGGCCCTGCCCTGCGTGGCAGCACCGCTTAACAAAGCAAATTCCTGAGCCAAGCCACATTTTCGCAGCAAAAAGCAACCTTTCCACGAGAGCTGCGCTGACGCCCGTGTTCTCGGCAAGAACAAAACTCGTTCTGCCTAATTGCTGCCAGCAGCACGCTGCCCTAACGAAGGTGGAACAATGGTGGCAGAGAAAGGCAGCGCTGCTTCTTTGCAAAACGCGTCCTTTTGTGCTCTGTCTCTTACAGCACAACGCGAGGCCGGGCTCCTTTCTGCACGTCGAGGAGCAGAGCCTGCTTTGAGCCAAAATCCGCCCCGCACACGCGCCCAGCTCTGCACGCCGGCAGTCGGCTTGTCTCTCCTTTTACTTTTTTTTGGTTTTTAAATGAAAAGCCTGAAATAGGTCACAGGTGAGAATTTACACCGTGGAAAGGCTCTGGGCTCTTTGTTTCACATGCCTGGCGGGCTTTGCAATAGTTAATTTTGCTTCCCTACTCTCCGGAGGGCGGGCGGGAGGGAGGTGTTACTATTTGCGGTTTGCCGAGCAGCACAGCGAGGTGGATGGCTGAGAAATGAAGTCTGTGGCCTGACCGTGCTTCTCGAAAGCATTAGCACACTTTCTAACTCCTTCCCCACCAGCACAGTGACATTTCACACTTCTGCTTGGGTCTAGCTCCCCGGGGACCTTGTACCCATTCCCTGGTGCCTCTCCTTTCAGGGCAGCCTGAGCACGAGCCCAGCCCCAAGCCGACACCAGGAGGACGGCTCCTCCACGAACCGAGGACCTGGGGCAGGAACCTGATCCAAATCAGCATGGGAGAAAATTCAAAAAGAGGAAATTAGTAACAATTTTAAAGAATATTTATCAGAGGGAAAGATCTCTGCTTGAGGACTGCCACAAGTATGGCGAGATGGCAGCGCCGAGCTTGGAAGGGCTCCGGGGAACGTAGGTGTAAGAGGGGTGCTGCTACACGTGGCTGTGAGGTGACAGTCACTGGGGATGCTGAGGAGTGATGCTGAGGGAAAAGGGCTTGCTGGGCTGAGGAACAGGGGCCTGATGTTACACAGGAGGGATCGGGGATAACCTGTGGAAAACCAGGCTGGACAAAGAAATGCTTTCTCATTCCTGGATGCTTTTCCCTCCTGGCTCCCTGACGAAGAAAGGGCAGCAGGGCTGGGCAAGGCACGGGGACACAGTTCATCCAGGCACTCCAGGGTCCCATAAGTGAGACAGGCTCGGAGGAAACCATCCCCATCTCCGGCAGAGAGTCACCACAAGGGTTGCATCACCATGTGGAGCTCAGCGCATGTCTCCATCACCAGCCCCTCTCTGCTGCTGGGGGGAAGCAGCGGAGAGGCCGTGCCTTTGCTGTGCTCATTACGGCAGGCTCTCACGCTGGGCCAGATGAGGCGTTTAAAGGTCAGTAAGACAGGAGCTGGGACACCACTGGGAAAGCTGCAGGCACAGCCACATCTGAAGACAGGCAAGTGTGAGGGTGCATGTGTCCGCGTGTCTGTCCTGGGCCCTGGGTTCCTGCTCTATGAGATGTGGAGAGAGACCAGCTGCCTGCAAAGGTCAAAACTCAAGACTGTGTTTCTCTGTGTCAAGGCGCTGTTTTAGGGCCAAGCTGAGGGGAAATGGCCAAATTGTGGTGCTCCTGTGGCTTTTGTACGGTCACAGAGTTTAGGCTGGGAAGGGTGTCTGGTTTTCCTTAGTCCAACCTCCCGCTCAAAGCAGGGCTTGCCTCAAGGGCTTTGTCTAGCTGACCCTTGTAGATCTCCAAGGGCTGAGATCACACCACATCTCTGGTCTGATGTCTCAGGGCTGTGCCACTCTCACAGTGAAAGTTTGTTTCCATATATCCAATGAGCAATTTCTTTGCTGCAGCTTGGGCCATTGCCTATCCTTTGCTGTGCCCCTCTGTCTCCATGGTCTCTACAATCTGACTATAGGTAGCAGAAGAGCACATTTCCCCTTTCACCTTCTCAACGCCAGGCTGAACAAGTCCAAGTCCCTGCACCTCTCCTCACCCACCATTGTGCTTCTGCCCATTGACTGTTTTAGCAGCCCTCACTGGACTGGCCCCAGATTGTCACTCTCTCTTTTGTTCTGGGGTTCTTTGGGTGCTGATCTCTGAAATTACAGCCTGCAAACATCTCACGTGGCCCTAGTGTAGCACTTCTACCCAGGCTGGCCAGGAGGCATTGCACCTCTGATCTGGGAACAACTTCAGGGTCACTTGGGTAAAAACTACAAGGTGTGTGAGAGCCCAAATGGCATGGCTCCATGCCCCCAGTGCCACTGGTTTTCTTCCCCCTTTTACAGAGTTAGAAAGGGACACCCTCCTGGGGTAGTTTCACAGATATCAGCCCAGGCAGGGAGCTTGTTTTCTAGAAGAGCTGAGCCCAAACTTGCTCTTTCTCACTGGGCTGAATTTACAATAATCTCCTTGAAATTGCTGTGGTGTATCTTCAAATATACTTATATTTCATCATCGTTAGAAAGGAGTAGCTAAACACTTGCTATTAAGATGCAATTCCACACTCAGCCTAAGTCCGTGCTGCCTTCTCTCCCTTCCCCTCGCCCACTGATGTACTGCCCTGCCCCTCCATGCTGGTGCTTGGTGGCTGGGTTGTCCATCAGATCCAGGATCTGGTCCAACCAAAAGCTAATCAAAATTCAAAAGAAAAAAAATGGATTCTTGTTGGATCAAGGCCCTGGCTGCATGGTCAGTGGTGCTAAACCTCGGAAAGGGTGGAAATGCAATGCTGAAGGTTGCTGCTCACTGTAGCAGCATGGGTTTAGACGGGCTCAGCTTGCTCGTGAACGCACCCCACCAAGAGACCAGAAAGTCACTGATATGCTGCGGAAAGGGCTGTAGATTTTGTCTCCTTTCAGTGACACCCATCTTCTCTCATTTAACTTCAGTAACTCCTTTATTTATCATGGGCATGTCCCTGCGGCTCCTGGTTCAGTCACTGAGCAGGGAGACACCACGCTGGGAGGACACAGTTTCTGAACTGACTTCAGTCTGACTTTGTTCACCATGGACATTTTGCTTCCAGCACTGCACGTCTCGTTCCGTGCAGTCTCTCCTCAGAGCAACTCACCTGTGTCAGCCCAGCCCTGCCATCCCCACCCCTCACCCAACCCAGCCTGTCACCTCCCTGAAGCCACCAACAAGGTGTCAGCCTTTATTAACAGAGGAGTATGTGTTTTTTTTTTTTTTTTTTCCTGTTACAATTTCAGAAGTAGGCTGGCTGAATACAGGCTCCTAGCAGAGAAAAGGCACTCCAGGACTTCCCTTAGTGTTGCAAGCTGGGAGCTAGTGCTGGCATCCCATCACAGGGCTCCCTGAGATCCCCTCCTGAGGATTTCCACTCAGGACAGATGCCCCAAAACATCTTCCTCCATCCTGTGATCAGGCCCAGCTCCCTTTCTAGAGGAGCTCTCCAACCCAGAAATTTCAAGGAGATCCAACTCTTTGTTATAACTATCCAGACATGTCAGTGTCAGAGGGAGATGCACCCCTCTTAATCCTTCCCAACAGTATTACCCAGACAAATCAGGAAGAAATTAATTAAGCAAAAGAAAAAAGAAAAAAAAAAAAAAAAACAAAAAAACCAGGCTGAATATCTGGGAAAATATCTCGACACTGAATCGCCTTATGGTAATCTCTTAGGGACTTGGCGGAGGCTGTGCAACTCCTGCTATTTGGGAACAATTGTGGAAAAACAACAGAGAAAGAAATGAGAGCAATGCATCTGTGCTGGAAGGTATGAACTAGAAACAGAAAAACAGCCCTTGAATATCTGTGATGCTGCTGGAAGAAGGACAGATTCAGCCAGCTCAGATTTTGAAAAATCTCAATAATGTAAATTCCTTAAGTATGAGCCAAGCCTATGAATAATATAAATCTCTTAGTCACTTTGCCAGTGATACCCTTCTAATCTCGTCCTTCCTCAATGGTGATGCTGAGAGAATGAAACACTTTGCAGAAATGGGCTTGCTGCTCAGTGCAATCACTTGCCTCCCACTCAGACCCCAGGATTAGAGAAGTCCCCTGGATTAAGGCTGTTACTATTCTGAGTCCAGGGCAAACCTTAAACTAAGATCCGAAGGGAACTTTCAAGCAATTGCAAGAGAGAAAGAAAGAGGAGAGGAGGCAAACAGGAGGACATCTCTGTCTCAGGAAAGTGCATGTCCCACACTGGTCTTGAACTGTACAGAGGGACCTTAAAGTGCTTTACCAACAGAAATGACCCAATAACAAGGAATTATCAACATACGCATGGAAAGGTAGCGGTAACTAAAAGGCCAAGCCAACTTTTTTTTTTTCCTGGAAGAAAATGACATTGAACTGACGGTGCAGTTTCCAGAGGTGCTGAGTGCCTTGCTCCCCAGCAGACATCTCTGGTTGCTGAGTGGGCCCAGCAGCTTGAAATTCAGCACCGAGGTCTGCTGAGCAATCTCTCCCAAAAGAGCGATTGGAAATGACCTGTCCAAGGTTAAAAAGTGAGTTGGGATCCAGAGACAGGTCCCCTGAGCTCTGATGCCCATGAAGTGTGGTGGAGGCATTTACACCCAAACAGGGAGAGACTCAACACTGCCAGCTCAGACTTCATACAGGCTGCAGGTCACTTTGCGGAACTGAGGAGATGATTTTGTATGCCAAAAAGAGGAAAACTGTGCCTATTCATCCAAATTATACCTACAACTATGGACAACCACTTGTCTTTTGCTTACTATTCCTTCATAGCACACACATACGCAGGAACTCTTCTCAGTACTACTTATGCAGCGTATACTCTAATAAAGTATGTAATCCTTTAAAATACAAGAGCTTTCCTTATAATCCACACATGTGTAAATCCCTCCAGATATTTCATACATTCTTATTACACACACAGGAAATAGTTTTAATGCCTTCAACTGGCACATGAATTTTCAGAAATGCCTGTCACATGCTTACTACATCCGCCCCCAAGAACTGTCCCCCCCTCACCATTTCTCTATGAGATGCCGATGTTCTCCCCTCCCCACGGGAGCATTTCCAGCAGCAGTTCCAGAACTGGAATATATTGAATATATATTGAATATATATTCCAGAAAAGGGAATATACTGACTCCTCAGAAGCCAGGGAAGTTTTGCTGCTAGCAGCATCAGGCTGGACGTTCAGTGTTGTGCCGGGAAGTCCTGACGTGCTGTTTCTGCCTAGGTTTGCAGAACAGCTTTTCTGGGCTCCGGTTAATTGAAATAGAGTATGCCTCATACAACTTCTGAACTTTTCTTTCTGCAAGAGATATGCGGGGCTGCAGGTTGTCCATCACATCCTGCATGTCCCCTGTGCCTAGACTGTAGTCTTCTATTTGACTGTAAATCATCCATTTTAATTAGATGTAAGACAATTATTATTGGTTTTTAGTGAGTCATTTTTCTCTCAGTAATTAGTACCTGTCAGTTCAGCTCAGCCCAGAGCTGGTGTAACCTGGTGACTTCAAGGATGTGTTTAAAATCTCTTCTCTCCCACACAGCAGCTCATCATAAACAGGATCATTCTTCCTGCCTTGGCCACTGGAGCTGGGTCAGGCTGGGATCATCTCGAAAACTCCCAGTCAGGCCAGCAGAGAGGAGCACTTGCTGGTCAGAGTGCAGAAGGGACTGCCCCACAGGAGGAGAACTTGGCCAAGAAAAGGCAGCTCACCTCCTTGACCCCATTTCATTGCTATACGCTTCAAATCCTGGCCACGTCTGTCTCCTTATAAAGATGTCAGACCGTCTCTAACACTTATTTTTGCTCACCGCTTCAGCGTGGCCTTACTTGGCAGCGTCTCCCATCTGTTTACTACTCTTCAATGTTTTGCATGCATTTCCAAATTACTGCTTACTTATAATAATGCAAACACTCTGCATTCATAGAGCACCTAGCTTTGAAGGGGTTTAGGTGTGGTACAGGTGAGGAAGGATCCTTACAGCTTTCCTAGGAGGAACTGAAGATTCCTAGTTTCATTTTATGACAGGATGAAATGGCTGTATATATCACCATAGGTGAATCCAGGTCCAGACAGACTATATCTAGAAGCAGTAGCTATATGCGCAGTGGGTATCTGTGCTCGGTATAATCGATGGAGGTCTAGTCAATGCTGACAGTGCAGCCCCACGAGTGAGTCAGCTGAGCAAATGTAGGTGTCTAGCTCTCCAGCTCCACTGACTGTATTGACTAGGGGCACGATTCAATTACCTACCTTGAGATGTTTTCCACTAAGAAATCATTGTGTGGGCATGAGTCAACCTCTTGATTTTCACTGCCTAGACACCCAGTCCACATGCAAACACCTACGTTGCGACACTCACGTTGAGGTGTCTGCAGTCTGGAGCTGCATCCCGCATTGATGATGTGCCCAGGATCAGGGATTGTTTACAGAGCTCAGAGGAGAAGCTGAGATTCTTGGGTTGTTGCTCATCTTCTTTCATCCACTTGAACTGGAAGAGGAACCTCCAGTCAAGCTGTCACTGTGAAACTACTCTAAATATGTCCTCCCTGCACCTGGGCTGGGGTTTGTTTAGTAACCAGTGACCGAGCTGCCACCTTGACCCTAATAGCTGGTCTTTGCTAATACTGGTTTCTAGGGTAACTGTCAACTTACAGGGCCGTGTTTGCTGCTCAGTTCCCCTTACCCTTTGTTGTACCTTTTTTTTTTTTCTCCAGAAGAAAGGCAAAGCCTGGCTCCTCACAAAGCAGAGTTGCCCTTCTCTGAGCACTCACAGGGGCAGGCTGTGTGCTTTTCCTCCATTTCATGATGTGCTGTTTGCTTAGAGGTCTCCCCACATGGGTTAAAAACTGTCCCGATCGAGAAGTTTTCTTTACCATTTGTATTGTCCAGCAAGGGCTCACTGCTGTTTCACAGTCAAGCCCTGACATCCATCCCAATGTCAGAATGTGCTCAGCTCTGCACGGCACATCAGATGTATGTATCCCAAATGTTCACCTGAGCCTCTTAGCTCCTGGTCTCCAAGTCATAATGTCTTAAATATGTCCAGGCCAGCCTGTACACATGACCTGGTGAACCTGATGGCTGACCAGCCGGATGGGAAGGTATTTTTCAGTGGATGGACACAGAGTGCCAGTATAGGGATTGAAAAAACAACAAAAGACACACAGGCCTGGCCCGTGGGCTGGTGTGATTCAGCCCAGTTGTGACAAACTGCAAATCACCACAAGCTGCAAATCACCACAAGCTGCACTGGACGTGCCAAGCATACAGTACTGGGAGAAACAGCCGAGGTGCTGATCTCTGAGTACAAGCACACCAGCAACAGTGAGGAGTAGCCACCTTCCAAAATGACTGCTTTCTGCAGGGGAACATCCCTGGATGGGGAGCTCTTGGTTGGTGTGTTGTGCCTCCAATCCTGTGGTGAACTCCAGGGAGACCTCCAGGAAAGTGCCTTGCAATAGCCTGAAACTGCTGCTTCTGCTTAACAGCCCAGATGTGCACCATAGCCCCAGGCCACCCTCCGCAGGAAAAGCTGACCCACAAGTGACCATTTAATCTCCTTCTCTATCCAATTTGGCTCAGCCACGTGGCATCTGCCTTCCACTGCACTGCCGCAAATCTGTGCACAGCAAATCCCTGCCTAATAATGAGCACTGGGCTCAGCGCATGCTGCGACAGTGTGTGGTTGCTGCTTGGAAATCACACTGATCCTTGAAATACAGAGGGGTCTGGGAGTGTGTTAGTGGGAACCCAAGTCCCCGACCTCCAGCATCCTGCAGAGCATCTCATGAAAACCCAGGAGGGTTTTATAGTCCAGGAGGGAGCAGTGCACTGAAAGTACCTACCTCAAATGCTGTGTGTGCATTTCAGGATGGAAGAAAAACAGCTCAAGGCAATGTAGACACAGTGATTTAAAAGGAAACAGATTAAAGACAGTCATGTGAGTGCAGCTGGGTCCCAGCAGTTATGCCATATGCATTTATAGGTAGATATATATATGGCAAAGATCCCTCCCTCTCCCCCCACAGCAAATAAATCTTGGGAAGGGCTATTATTCATGCTGCCACCCACCCATAACTGAGGGACCTGGTACATCATCCGAGGCTGTGTCAGAGGGTTACCGAACTCTAGCTGCAGAGTGTCGGCAAGGAGGACTCATAGATTTTATTTCACCTCTGGGAACAGAAAACAACAGGGCAGCCTGAGACAGGTGACTCAATGGATCCAGACTTGCCCCTGATATAGTTAAGGCAGGCTGAATGGCAGAGATCTGGATGCTTTTCCCCATCTCCATGTGCTTGTACAGCCTCTTGTTGCCTCATCGTCATCTCCAGCATACAAATGGCTAAGTGCCTTGGGGGCATTTACTCTGGGGGAGAGACCTTGGCCAGCGATGATGGCTGGTAAGCATATGGAAAATGCAGAACAGCCGTCCGTGGAAGTGAATTTTGAACTCCAGGTTGTTTCATTTCCAGCTGAGCAAATTTTATCTTATTTTACAGGATACAGAGGGAACATACTCTCCTGTGCCTAAGTACCACTCCTTGTTTCTGCAATACAACAGAACAAATAGCCTAATCAGGCTGAAATGCCGAGCACGCTGAAAAACTGGGAACATTCAGGATGTAGTTAGAGAAGGTGAAAACCTCCCTTGTAGCCTTGCAGGGCTGGCACTGCTGCTCTGATCGTAGTGCTTAGGGGCAGAGGAGTGTCTGGTGAGAAAAGACAGTGAGCTACATTCCCCTGGTTTGTCAAAGGGACATTACCTGGAGAGAGATGAAGTGATAAATCCTATGGAAGGAGCTACACAAACAGGGATGGGAGAACTGGGAGTGACACAAAGAAGCAAGGGCTGTGGAAGGTGAGTGTCACTGGGCTCTCCTGGTGGTGGTGGGGTCCCCTCAGGAACACACAAGTGAAGCTCCAGCAGGTACAACACAGCCTGGTGCTGGTCGGAGAAGCCGAGCACACATTTTCCGGCTTCCACTCCGCCACGATCATCCGCCTGCACTTTCTGTTTCACCAGAGAAACTTGATCTCAGTGGCCTCCTCACATCCACTAAAGGGAAAAATAACTGGATCCAACCCAAACAGAAAACAGAGCCCTGATATGGTAGCAAACCTCCTGCCAGCTTCAGAGGAGAATGCAACATTCACCCCGTATGTTTCTGATCCTCCTGAACACACAGAGCAGCTTGGTTACACACACACACACATTTGTATGCCTTGCGTTTGCAAATAATCTCTGATGTGGAGCCTCTTGGACTGCTCCGTGGAAATCCGCAAGGCTGCAGCCATCTCTGCGCTGCCCCTGGTTTACCACAACAATAACAACTTCTGAAGAGTTCCAGCAGTTCACTTTCCCACTTACAGAGGCACTTTGGCTGCCTCTTATCAAAGTTCCTCCTCTCACTAAGTAGGACAGAATTATTTCTGATATTCTACCCACGGTGCATGCTCACTTAACTGGTCTGCAATTGCCCACCACTCCAGCACCTGGCTCTCCACTCCAGTTGGGTTTGCTACAGCCATTGAGTGACACACACAGCTCTGCAGGCTTGGGGAAGAGGTGCTGCCATCAGCCAAGTACCAAAGCTGCTGGTTCAGGCTTTCAGGGCTTCCTGTGTGGCAATACACTAACCTCCTTCGTGTCTGCACTGTCTGAGGGGTAACTGTTTTGGGTGGGTGCGACCACCCTGTCGTGAAGTGCTCTTGGAAGAGAACGATTGAAATAACAGATCCTGGACTATGATCAGTGGAGAAGGTCCAAAACTTTTACTATGCGGCTCCTTGGTTTTCCTAAATGTATAATCTTCTGAAATATGTAGGTATTCAAACTTACTATGCTCAGCCTCTGTTGGCAGATGGATCTTTTTCTTGCCTCTTCTAACAGAACAGAGAAAAAAAAATCTGAAAGCAATGGGCAATGGAGCCAAAGGACGTGTAGGTTCTCTCACATTTGTATCTGGGAGTAAGGTGGCTTCTTTGATGTCTAGTAGGGGTGCAACTCTTACGACAGTTCTCCTCCATGGCATCACAAACCCAACACGGGGGTATGTATGTTCCACTTGGCCACATGTTTTCATGAAATTCATAAGAGCTTGAGAATTCTGCACCCTTTATTCGTCAAAGGTGGCTGACTTTGGCAAAGAAGTTTAAATGTTACTGAGTGCATCTAATGGACTTATAAACAGAACTTACATGGATAAGCACTGTTGCTGAGAAAAGCAAGCTAGAGGGAGAGAAGTATATTCTTTTTTCATTTTTATTAAAATACATCTTCGGACAGGCTTTGAAGCTTTCCAGCTTTCCAGTCAAATTAAGTGAAAGCAGAAAGCAAAAATAACCCGTAGAAGGGAGAATGACTATGAGCTGCCAGAAAGCAGCAATTGTAACAGAATGCTTTTGTTTGTTATAAAGAGACTAATGGCTGTTTTGGTAGTCATTAGACAATGTATAATAAATTTCTGCTATATTGCATATTTTTAAAGATTCCTAATTTTTCAAAATCTGCTTTTGCAAAGTTGAAAACCTTAGTTACAAATCTCTTTTTGCTTATCCTTCTGTTCAATTTAAACAGAAATAGTTCTTGCTCAATCAAGCTTTTCTCTGACCGGTTTTCCTGTGACTTGCATTTGAAATAGTATCACCTCTTGGAGGTTTAGTGATTATTGGATCAAGAAATGTCTTGGCTATGACAAACAGAAATATCTGAGCCTTAGCTATTATTAGCAATGTTTGTTCTCGTTCTTCAATCTGTGGCTGGGCAGCTACTTTCCCTTGATATTTATCTGACTACCATTACAAAAATTTCAACCCTTGTCCAAATCCACCCTGGGGAGCCAGAGCAGACATTTAATCCTATCTTTTGTATACCTCCTCCTAAATTCGCTGTAAAGGCTAAGGGGAGATCTTATTGCTGTCTTCAGCCTTCTCACGGAAAGGCAGAGCGAAGACAGAGCTAGACTCTTCTCGAAGGTACATGGTTATAAGACAAGAGACAACAGATGCGATTTGGAACATAAGACATTCTGATTAGAAATCAGAAAAAAAAAATCACCAGGAGGGAATTCAAATACTGGACCAGGGGCCCAGAGAGGTAAGTGCAACAACCATCCTTGGAGGTACCCAGCTCTCAGCCTGACAATGCCCTGTGCAACCTGACCTAGGAGGAATCGCTTGAGCAGGAAGTTGGAGACGATGGCCTCCAGAGGTTCCTGCACCCTAAATAATTCTGTGGTCGTGTAATTTTGTTTGACCTGAGCTATAACACTCAGAATTGCCACCGTCCCATTATGTTTGCATCATATGCTTGAGCACACCTCTGAAGAGGTGAAACTCTTCTTGCCTGGCAACATAAAGTAAAAGGTGAGAGAGAAAATCTCTTGAATAGCTGCAGGATAGCATGGCCAGGGGATCTTCTGCAGATTTTCATGTTTGCAAGAAGGGCAAGAAAGAAACCCGTGAGGACTGGGAAAGAGAAAGCTGATGGCAGCTGGGTCAGGTCATGGCAGTTTAGTAAGCTGGATTTTATGCGGGAGTCCTCCCTGCAGGCTATGGGGGCTGTAGAAAGCTTTTTCTTAGAAATGATGTAGCCATCCTGTCTATGAAGAAAATTTTCCAAATGTGGGTTAAATGTAGGTGACAACATTTCTGCTCTCATATGTCAGAGAAGGCTATGAACTGATTTTTCCTAACTTGCTGAATCCCATGCATGTTTGCCCAGTCTGAAACTTTCTTGCTTTTAATCTGATGTGGAGTAAAACTGTCTTCAAACACAAAACTTCTCCATGAGGGAAACCTTTGCAAGGCAGCCCAAGGGTTACAGAAGCTGGCTTCTAAGGTTGCACAAAGTATCTGGTCCTTTCTGTGACAGAAAAGACAAAAGTTCATATGCAAAGACAATTTCAGTTCTCTGTTTCCCCAGATTTTCTCCTTGGGCACTGCAACAACTTCCCATTGTTAGAGATTTTGAAATCAAGATGGGGTATTTCTCCTCTAGTCCTTGCTCAGCTATTAACCTTCAAGCATGAATTTCACTGGTTGAACTTCTTTCACTGCAATTATAAGGAGGCTCAGACTATACTAGTCCAATAACACCCCTCCAGCCCTAAATCTTGTCGGAATTCACCCCTCTTCAATGTTAAGGAAATGTTGTCTTTTTTTCTTTTCTTTTTTTTTTTCTATGTGCTAAATTGTGTACTCCCTAGGACAGGAAAAGCCTTGCTTCCCTTCTTGGTACAGTGCTTGACATACTGACATCCTCTAAAGGTTACAACAGTATTAAAATAAAGAATGGTCTAGAGGCCAGAAGCACCCATAACTTTACTTCTGCCTCTTGTGCAAACCCTTCTCTTTAATTACTTAACTGCTATTTCTCTGCTGATATAATACTTTATTATTACCTACTTTTCTTGAATGCTCATCTGATCCATCTTAATGTTCTTTTAATATCACTTGGAATGGGATAATAATCAGCTTGTACTTCCCCAGCACCTTTAATCCTGACAGGTCCTACTGCACTTAACAAGGGGAAAAGGAGACGGAAAGAACTTCATCCACTGAACAGGGCAAGGTCATGCAAGACTGAGAAGAAGTCCTGACATAACTAAAGGTTCTGGGGTGTTTGGAGGAGCAGGTTTAGCTCATGGCCCTGTACTTGTGGAAAACACAAACCACCCTTGAACTTTTAGTTCATCACCCACATGAAATTGCCAGGGTAGATGCTGATGTGACATGGGTGAAATACCAGCAGGATGTCTGAGTGCCAATGCTGTATAATGTGTCTTCATTGGTTCCATTCACAGGGTTTTCTTGTCTCTCCCAATGACTGGGAACTGGAGTAAAAACGGGACAGGATCCACCTGGGTAATGACAGTGAGCGCTGTTGGGAGGATAGGTGCACATGGCGGTTCTCAGGGGAACGTCTTCCTCTATCAAAGTACCAATCAAAGAAAATGATCTTCACATCTTGGTCTTGACTCAACTAAAGGAAGGCAATGTCTGCGCTGGGAAGGTTGGAGAAAAAAAGATCACAGAAATGAAGTCAAGAGATGAGGATCTGAGCAAGTGTTTGTGTGACACGAAAGAAAGCACCAAAAGATCTGAGCACAACCTGTATACATAGCTGGGAAATGAAAGAAGCTTAAGCTGAGGGTAAGGCTAATGCCTTGAGTGACAGTGCTGGCCCAAGAGAAAGGCAGAAAAAAGGTGGACACAGAGGAAAATGCCGGATAAAAGAAATCTGAGGTGATGCCAGATCGTTCAGCAAGAGAAGTCTGGGAAATAGAAAGACATCTGGGGTTGGACTGAAACGAATGAAACCTGCAGAGCTGGCCTTAAGGGCTGGCATAATGGAGGAAGTAGACAAGCTGGAGAAAAATGGGAAGGACAAAGAGAAAGGAGCTTTGTGGGATTCATTAAGGGACTGTGGAGGAAATGCTAGCCATCTCACCAGTGACAGAGTGCCTGCAGAAGCAGGAGAGAAATAGGTAGGTGGATCAACATTTCAGGCAGGACTGGCTGGAGGCCTGGATCTGCCAAGAAAGATCATATTCAGCCTTACTGGGAGTGACTTTAGTTGGGGGCACAGCATAGACACCTGAAATGAAATAATGGGGATCCCTTCTCCCATCCTACACATGGCAATATGTGAGCAGTGACAGGAACAGTGCCATCCATAAGACTCATCTCAGACAGACAGGGGATCCTTAAAGCTGCTCCTCCAGCCTCTTCCTCCCAGCTCTCTCCAAGACTCCGGGGAGAAGAGCTCAAATCATTAATGACATGGAAGATTCAATAGAGTGAATGTGTACCGCATCTGCAGGCCTACCTGGAAGGGGCTGCTGTTATGGAGAAGACTGAAAAAAAGAATGCAATTCAGTAGGGCCACATATAGCTCTTCCACCAAGGCAGCAATTTCAACTGCACAGATCCAGGATGGAGGACTGACCAGGGAGCAGTTCTGAAGGACATGGAGATTATATGGGTTCATGAGTTGAAAACAATCAATAACCTTTTGCTGCTCAAAAAATAAATTAATTAAAAGAGAGGGCAAACATCAGCCTGAAATGGATGGCGTATGTTATCTGTTAAAGAGGACTCAAAACCTTTCTGCACGGCTCAGCACTGACAAGGACTCAAAGGGATAATTGTTTCTTACTTTAGACGGTGCATTTAAAGCAAAATATGGACCATCTGGTGAAAATCCAGAGGAGAATATCAAGGATGATCAGAGGTCTAGAAAACATGTCATAAGAGCAAAGGTAGATTTGGGATTGTTTGGCCTACAAATGAACAAGGAGCATGACTTTAGGTGTCACTTCAACTTGTACAGTCCTCAGCAGATCAATTTTTGCTATATTTACATCCAACTACTGGATAACACCTTCAATTACTTGCCACTTGGAAAAAAAAAGCAAAAGGCAAAAATAATCTGCTGCCCTCCTAATGGGCAGTGCAAGAAGAAATGGGCTGCAGCAGGAAAGATTCAGGTCAGACTTTATATAAAATTTGCTAACAAGAAGGATCGTGAAGTCCTAGAACAGAGTGCCTAGGGACAACTGGAGTCTCCAGCCACGCTTACCCTTAAGAACTGGATAGAACAGCCTCTGTCAGGATTTTGGATAGGTGGACTAATTGATCTCTTGAGACCTGGGCATTGCCTAGTGCTTGGGCAGGATCAGTGCATGGATTAAGTAACAGAAGCTAAACCCACACAGCAGCAGAGGTTATTCTGGTAGTCACAGGAAAAGACTTCACAGAGGCTACAGCTTCCGGGCTGCCTCCATCACATGACGGCAGACACCCTAAAATGCTCAATGCACTACAAACCTTAAAGATGATTCCAAATGATTTGTATTTTCTGCAAAGGTGACCTCTTGGCCTTACCTTTAACATAAACATAATGTCAACCAACTCCTGGTGAACTTCTGCTAAGAGTGACATGTCACAATGGGACACCACAAAGACAGTAGCAGTCTTTGGCCTCCGTACAAAAGAATAAAACAAATTGCAAAACATATTTTTGGTTACCCTTCTTCCATTCTGCACCATCCCTTCCTTCATTCCCACCCAGGAAAGCAGGTTAAACTTATGTGACTGTTATGGGAGATGACACTTAGTGTGCCACCAGTGTTTGAGCTGCAGATACAGGGTGCTTGGATAAGACAGTAACATAGACCGCTGGAGAGTAGAGCCAGATGGGATGGGTGGTCTGGTGAGATACACCAAGGTCTGGTGTATCTTTAGACTTTGACCAAGATGAAGAGAAGGAATTGAGAGAGAACCACCAAAGAACTTAAAACCATGACAGAAGAACTGATGTGTGAGGATTTCAGGACCTGAGCCTTGTCATTGGAGCCAGTCCGCACACCAACATTTTGCCTTATCTCATCACTTTTCACAGAGGGGACGGCAACAGCAGATTTATTACCCGCACAGGTTTCCGGGTCTCGCTCTTATTTTCCTCACCAGAGGAAAGCCATCACTCATCACTCTTCACTGCTAACAAACTAATCTGTTCTACTGTAACCACTGATAAAGCAGAAAAGGATAAAAGGTCGGTTGTTAAAGGATGGGGGAAGCTAAGTAAGTCTTCAACATCAAGCAACACATTTTAGGCAAGTAACCCTGATTAACAAAGGAAAAGGAAAAAGATAAAAAGTTAACAAGCTATTCTGTAGTATTTGAGTCTGGTTTTCCATGGAAACCATACCATTTTTCTTTTTTTTTCCTTGTCTAATGGGGTACATGATCCTGTTAAAGCTTTGGCTCCATCTGAAGCTCTGTCCTGCTGCATGGACTCTACAGTGTGTAGTGCCAATAGCTCAACCTTTCCCATAACAGGACACTACTAGTTTTCTTCTTCATCCAGCTGGTTGTCATGAAACTTGCAGGAATTTAACACCTTTCAGATCTGAACTCCCTGCTAAACCTGACTGAAATCAGCCAGTAGGCGTAGAGGAGAAGTGATGAACATATAGTCTAGCAGCTAACACCTTCACTTGGCTTTTTGACTTTAGTAATCAGCAATTAGAGAGACGGGTTGGCCACAGACATGGACCAATACTGATTGTGGTCTATCTTATTTTCTTACTCCAGGACTAGGAGTGAGGAAAACATAACCCATTTTTCAGTTCAGATTATTTTAATTCAGTCCACATCATTAAATCAGCCCTCCCCATGGCAGGTATTCTGCTGGGCGTTAGGGTGTAGCAAACTGCCTGTGGAGACTGAAATGCCTCTTTAGCAGGAGACTGGTGTGTCCTCCTTCTCTGCCCAGCAAAAGGAGGGGTTTAGGTGTGGGGCTGGTAATTCAGCTGCTGTCTCTTGCATAAAAATAAACTCATATAGCATGATCTCCAATTGGTTTATTCCTCCCCTCAGCAATGGATCTCTGCGGGCATAACCTGAAGGGCTGCTGAGCACTTTCAGCTCCTTGTGAAGTGATTCAAGGACAGCTTCCATCCAGAAGCCTTGGACCAAGGCCTGTTTCTGGGAGTGCAGTCAAAGTTGGAAGCTTTACAGATGCACTCACCTTGCATTGACTTGGAGCTGCGTGCGCAGCGGACACATAGGACACACAGCATCACAGACATTATCAATCATCCAGATTCTGGCACAACCATATTTCTGACTTCTGGACCATCCTTGAATGGAAAAACACCAATGTGAGGAAAAGGCTGCCACAGAGGAGGCCCTTGCTGTGAATGAATATTTGCTTGAAAGACAACCTGAATGCAAGTCAGTTTTGTACAAACAGAGCCCTTCCAGGAGCAAGTGTTGCCTTTGCGGGAATAACAGTGACTTTACAGATGCAAACAAAGAAGCTACATGCTTTTGCATTGCTTGTTCTGTCACTAACTGACATCAGCCACTGTTAATCATGGCCTGAAATGTGTATTTAAGAAACAGTGACACAAACACAGACAAGTTCCTTCACAAAGCCTTTTATATGGGTGAAAGTGAAAGAAAAGAAAAACTGCTCCTCAGGCTAGCTGGTGGCACTGAAATAAATGGGTCAGGCATCAGAGTTTCAGGAGGCACAAAAGGTGAAAACCCTGTCTCCTGGAGCAATTAAAAGTCAATGGGATTAGTGGCCTTCACTATTATTTATAGAAACCCCGCTGTGTGCACAACATTATTGAAATACAGGGGTCAAGTCCCTGCTACTGGACGCCTACCCTTTTGCTGTTGAAGTTAATGGGAGCTTTGCCAATCAACTCTGTGGCAACAGAGTCTAAATCTAAAATAGATGACATCCTGGGCTCCCTTCAGTTGATGGTTCAAGCAAAGCTTTTGCTGAAGCCAAAAAAGTTCTGCCTGCACAGTAGAGATTTGATCCGGGGACAGCTGAAAGAGGAACACTAGCCATAGAGGTGTTGAAAGTCAAAGACGGGAAAGCAGAGAGGTGGATTGAACGTCACAGGAAGCTTTTTCTTCTCCTTTCTGCCACATATTTCAATATACAGATTGAAATCTAAAGGGCTGCATCCCAGGATCTCTTAGACTTCATTTTTAGCAGGACCGGCTGTTTTCCAATGAATAATTCTCCTTCTAACACCATGTAAATGAATCATGTGGGAACACACCTATGAAAAGGACTCGGATGGGACTCCTGCACTGTCATTATGTGATTCAACATGTTCGAAAACAGTGTGCTGATGTTCTAGCCAGTTTAGACAGATCCCACCAAACACCTGCATCTCCTTTCCTGAGCTTGCCCAGCTTTCCACTTGCTTGTAATGCTACTTGTGCAGTTGTTTCTTCTTCCTCTCATTCATTACTACCCTCGTGCCCTAAATTCTGCCACAGGTTACCTCTTTTCCTCTTTATCTCACTCTAGGAAGGAGGTACCTAATTCTGCCCTGTCTTACAATGTTGTAAATCAGAAATCAAGCATCCCAGTGATTTACTGCACTCCTCTGTGCTACTGAGATACCCAGTCTGTAGAGTGGCAATATTTCCTGGCTTAGTTCATGACTTCAGACACTACCAGATAGCAAGCTAATGATGGATTTTGCGTGTCCCTGTATTTGCAACAGGAACAGGGTTGAGGTTCTCACTTGCTATTTCCAGTGGCACATCCTGACTCAGTGGTACTAAGCAGGCATTGCTCCTACTTGGGACCACCAAGAATAGCATTTTCATCCAGACTGAGGAATTAGGAGCAGGAACAAGTCAGGAATTTCCAGGTGGGGGCAGAGCTGCTTTGCATGTATCCTGGCGCAGTCCTGGTGCAGGGGAAGGGACTCTCTTCACATATGGGGCCATCTTAGCTCCAAAGACATACTGAGAGTGGCAGGTACCTACATTAACGTGCACAGGCATGAAACCCAGACACGCACCTGGAGAGGCAGATCTCACCAGCTGTGCACAAGGGGCTGGTGAGCCCTGGGGCTAGAGACCAGCCCTGGGGCTCTGCTCTTCTTCAGTATTATCCTGATCTCGAGATTCAGACCTAAAGCATGAATTTTACTTTCAGATGTGTTATCATTAATTCCGATGACTCCAGATATCCTTTGGTATCCACACAGCTTTACAACCATTATTAAACTTAGTTAAGCACTTTGTCCTGCTAATGTCCTGCAGCAGGGAGCTCCACTGCTTAATGACGTATCACATAGAAATGCATGTCCTACTATCCATGTAAGTTGTCTTCCCTTCCAATTTCCTTGTAGGTCTTCATGTTCACATATTAATGAGCTGATTTCCCTAAAGTCTGGAGGGGACTTTGGTAAGAAGAATAGTCTATTTTCAAACATTTCTTTTGAATACTGAGCTACGTCCAAGCTAGCAGCCTGCTGGCAAAAGAGTCACAGTCTGTTCTCTCTGATCCTCCTCAGCCAACCAATCCTATCCACACTGACTTTTCAAATCCCCATCTTTATGGTATTTTTCCTCAGAACAGAGAAGTAGAGAAACACAGACAGAAACCGACAGGTAAGAAAAGATGCATGCACACTCTGACTGACAAGCAGTCCTTGAGACACTGATTTCCAAATGATCTCAGTTTCATCTAAGAAAGCTTTTCTATATTTTTTGGCACAGCTAGCACCAACTCAGAGATCCTAAACCCTGCCATACTGCTAACTCCTTGTGACATGGGCAAACACTTCATCTGCTGATGTGAAGGGACTTTTCACCCATGTCTTTTCCTGCTACTCGCCATGATTTGCTTTGAACTTGGATCTATACCAAGCACTAGGAAACATCTGTGAGAGCAGAGCTCATCTTAGTTTCCTTCTCTTGCAGAACATTGTCAAAGATCCAGGAAAGCAGACAAAATTCTGCAAACACAGAGCATTAACCAAAACAGAAGAAAATATTCCAGCATCTTGCTTTCTCACTTTCTCCCCCAAGCTTCGCCTTTCCATCCACGGTCTCAGAATTAGCTGACACAACAGTGCAGGACATTTACTGAGTGAAACATTTGAAAATGCCAAGCAAGTCCCTGACAGGCAATGCCATTACCAAGTGCAGAGTCCACCCCACCAGTTTTCATGCCCTAGTCTTCAATAAAAACAATTGGCCTCTTTCAACTGCCAGACCTAAGCAGAGCTTGCTCTTCGTGCCCTTAAAATGGGAGCCCAGGCATTGCGTTCACCTGGTCATCAGATCCACTCTTTCTCGTTTGCATTACTGATTTCTCCCGAGTAACATGAAAGGATTGGAGCAGTTTTACAATAATGAGATTTACTCCTTCCTACAGCCCTCAGCACATTTCTAAATGAAAGAATCAGTTTACCCATAACAGCCACAAACAAACACGAGGAGCTTAAGATATAAGCAATTCAGTAGCCTGAAGTATTATGCATCTTGGGCAATCATAAATTTAAAGTGAAAATCCCTACAGATTTTGGTTTGCATTAGATATTAAATAAAATCCACTTGTGAAGCCAGATTAGTAAGAAATCTTTTTGGCTGTTGTACTTAAAAAAAAAAAAAAAGATTAAAACATCTTTTGGAGACTCACTGTCATTTTATCTGGGTAAATAAGCTTAGAGTGCCTAACAGTCAATTTATAATGAAGGCTTTTGTTCTTGGTACTGTGATGCAGCCCTGCAAATTTGCCCACAGCTGCAGCAGTTTCAGATGTTTTTGACAGGTAAATAAAACACTGTTTATTTCTGTCATTGTTATTAATCTGCACAGTAAAGAACTAGCAATTACATGTTGTTTCCAAGTGGATATATTTTCACGACAATCTTGGCAAGGGTGGTATGGAATTATGTGCATTTATGACATCTATGGCTGCAAGGGTCTGAAACATGAAGGTCTGTGCTCAGCTGTTCAGCTGGAAAACGAATGGGAAATAAAGGCTACACCAGCAGTAACTACTGTAACAAGAAAGAACATGGAATTCAGGAGTTATCCCTGTCGGATGTAAGGGACAAATAAACCAAACTGCAGGTCTCGAGTAGCACTGATTCAGCTCTCGGTTGTTCTGAACTGTACTTCTAGGGATCTGTGTCAGGATCTGACCACCCTTTAAAGCCCCACGCCTTGGGCCTACATTATGACCGGCACTTCCCAGCTGCTGCAGGGCAAAGGGTTTCAGGCGCTCCTCAAGACATGTTGGTGAAGAAGAAATTATTTGCAGAACGAGGTACTAGTCAAGGATGACTGGCAGAATCCAGCTGTAAGTGTCTTATTATATCAGTCAGGAACTGTGAGAAGCAAAGAAGAGAAATCCTGCTGAAACTCTATTAGATGCCAGTCACGTCTGCTCAGCTTCTCACTCAGGTAGGCTGGCAGATGGTCAGCAAATAGTCCCGCTTTTACAATGCAACCTACACAGGTTTTAAGTGTGAAAATTAGCATCCAATTATTTTCAAGCATTGATGTTCGCCAAGGATGCGAGTTGCCTCTATTTTAATTCTGCTTAGGCTCTATTTGTTCACACACGCAAGCCAATCTTGCGGGCGCTACGTCTCATGTACACAGCAGAATGGTAAGCCAGGGACGAGTACTAGAAACGTGGAATAATGCAAATTCCCAGTCAGGGAGTTGCACAGCTTCCAACTTTCAGAAGAGACAGGGAGGAGACAGTCAAGTGAGGAAGGCATAGAGCATCTCTGAAAAAGAATGATTTCCCTACCCACATCTAAAAGCCTATGGTGAAAACCATCTCTCACAGCTATCGGTCAGCTGCAGAAGCTTAGAGAAGGCTACAGTCCACTGAGCACCTAGCTCTGATCTGCGAGACCTCGGGGTGTTAGGATGAGTCGGTGGCTGGCCCTGCTTCTTCCAAAGATGAATGTGAGCCCATTCCCCACTTTCCCTAATCTCCCTCCCACCCTTGGGCTGGCACAATGGAAAACACAATGACTGCCCAGCAGACGTGGGCATTGCCCTCAGGACTGGCAGGACGTGTGCCCAAGTGTGGCCACCGTAAGGTGTGTGCTGGCTTTCCTTAGCAGAGCACACAGGTCCACCAAGGGGAAAGAAGACTTGGAGCAAAGCCTGTTTTGCTCACGGTCTCAAGGCATTATCTTCTGTGCCAGGATCCGCGCCTAAAATGGGACTGGGTGTCAGCCAAGTCCAACCTCACAGCCCATGCTCGTGCAAGGATCCCTTATCACCAGTGGTAACAGAGCTACCCTGGGCAATAAGGGTTATCTGCATATTATCCGGGCTTGATCCTACACGCAGAGGTCTGCAGCCTTCCCTGCTGCCTGCAGTTGTGACACGTTAAGCACAATGTTGCTGCGTATATTACTGCCAGCCTGAAAATACACGAACCTCTTGTAACTGTCATTAAATGGGGAGAATAACGCCCCAGGCTGGCACCTAACGTTATGGTGAGGTTGCATTTGTGTCATTCTCCTGTTTGGTGGAAGGAAACTTCCCCGGCCCAACCTCGGGCTGTACCAAGGGGCATTTCCAGGCTGCAGCTCCACAGGCACACTTGCGGCCAGCAGTTTCCTCCCCCAGGTAGTGCAGCTGGGAGCGTGGCAGCGTTGGCCAACCTGCAGAGCTCTTGCTGGCCATTCCCAGGCACTGCTGCTGAGGTGGGCTTGCCTCCCGCCACGTGTTTGTACAGACCCAAGTCACATTTCTCAAAGCAAACAGCACGTTAAACACAACCTTTGCATCATTCCTGGGATCGTCACGTCCAGGGCCCCACTTGGGGACAAAGAGCCCCCAACACCGAGTCCGCGAGTCCCCACCACGGCCCTGAGACTGGAGACGGGCTGCAGCGAGGGGGCCATGTAGCCTTCCCCCGCCCCATACTCCCTTGAAGAACCCACCCGGCGCCCCAACCCCGACCCCAACCCACCGCCCTACGCGGCCTCACCTGCTCGGGCCCCTGGAAGCAGATCCTACAGAGCGGGGTGCGGATGCCGCTGTCGACGCTGCTGCCCAGCGAGTAGCGGTCCTCGGCCTTGCCCTTGCCGAAGTCATCCGAAGAGGTGCTGCTGGGCAGGGAGGCCGGGGGCTCCCCGGCGGGGCTCCCCCACTCCTCGGCTCCCGGGCTGCCCGCCGCCCCCCGCCAGCCGGCCCCGCGCCCCCCGGGCGGAGCGGTGCCGCCGGCCCCCGCCTCTGCGCCGCCGGGCATGGGGAGCGGCGGCGGCGGCGAGGGCGGCGGAGGGGCGGGGGGTCTCCGCAGCAGGAAGACCTTCAGGTCATTGAAGAGCATGCGGCAGCGGCACTTGAGGAGGCCTTGGTTTCGCAACATCTGTCTCGGACGGAGGAGCCCGCAGCAGCAGTAGCAGAAAAGGAGAGCGCCGGGTGGTATTAACATGTGCCTTGCCTGGGCTGGAGGAGACGGGGGGGGAAAGAAAGGGCAGGAGCCGGGAGCCCCGAGGTCGGGGGGCTCTGCTGGGGTCTCAGTGCTGCGGGGGGGGGATGCGCTCGCAGGTTGGGAGACGACAAAAGAGGGGCCGGAGGGCGGGGAGGGGGGAAAATCCCCGGCAGCAACCGTGCGAGGCTAGCAACAGCGGTAGGAATAATAATAAAAAAATAATAATAATAAATAAATAAACCGACCGACTCCAGGCTCCCGGGGGATTTTTATCGCCCTCCCCCTCCGGCGGGGTGGATTCCTCAAGTTTGTTTGGCAGCGGCGGGGGGCGCCCAGGCAGCTCCCACGCCCAAGGGTTCGGGGGCGAGGGGCGGCGGCGGCACCGCGGGGTGCGGCGCTCCCGGGAGACAGCCCCGGCTCTGCTCCGGCAACTCCTAAGCCTGGAAAAAAGAAGGGTCCGCGTCTCCGGTGGGTGTGGGGAAGAGGGAGGCCGTGGTTCTGTCGACAGTATTTGGCATCTCAAGTAATTTTCCTTTTTCTTCTTCTTTTTTTTTTTTTTTTTTTTTTTGCAAATAAAAAAATCAAACTCAATCACGCGAGACCCGGTGTGCACCCAGACAAAATAGCAGCCAGTCTGGCTAGCAAAATGCAAAACTGGTAGTTGTCGTTATTATCAAAATTGCCTCTTTGACAAAAAGACCTTCACATTGTTTGTGGGAAAACACCCTACGTTTCCAACACTGTACTCCCAGGTGGCTTCAGATTTTACCGTTGCCTTTAAAAGATTTCATTGTAAATATTAAAAGTCCTGAAAGAAATAATTAGCATTCAGTGATCTTAATCCCAGAGGTACTGAGATAAATATATTATATATATATAATATATATTATATATATCATATATATTTTTATATTTATTTATATATTCTGACCTTCTCTCTTCCAGCAGCTGTCTGGACCACACCAAAAATAATCAGAGCAAAATTGGTGAGGGAAGGCGGCTGTATTATTCCCTAAGCTGTTACCATCCTGGACCGAAAAACCCGTCGAAATCGGATCTATTCTTCGCATGTAATTGACCGGAGAAACGTGGATCTTACATGGTCACGTTTCCTTTCCTCCTTTCACAAAACAGGAACGTCATCAAACGCATTGGCAGCTTGTACAGACCATCGTGGATGGCAAGGCGGCCAGGGCTCTATCGGCGATTGCAGGGACCTCCTTTTGATGCATTGGACGAGGCTCCTTCTTTCTCTCCACCACCGTCCCCACCTTCATTTTCCTCCCCTTCTGTCCTCCTCCTCCTCCTCTGACTGTTGTTCTCTCTCACAGGCATTGACATTCAACCATCGCAAGTCTGTCGCACTCTCGCTGGCAGGAAAAAATAAAAAATAAAAAATCGGAGCAGATAATTCTCTTCTTCCTCCTAAAAGGCTCTGATGGAGCACAATGCGCCAGACACACGGGGCAGCATGGCTTATTTTTCGTGCTGCTCCTACCGCTTTGGCAACATCGAGCCGGCGTGTGCGTGTGTGCCTTTCTCCCTCAGCAGCCTCCTCTCCGCTCTCCCATCCGGCTTGCGGTGATGATGTTGCTGTTGCTATCTCCCTTGGATGCAATGGGGAAGGCAGATTGTTTGCAGTGCAAGCGGGGATTCGCAGGAAGGGAGGGGTGGAACGTGGCCGCGCTCTCCTCCCTCCCCAGGCTTTTTTTTTAAAAAAAAAAAAAAAAAAAGCGAAAAGGCGGGGTGACGATGAGGAAAGGTGGGGGGGGGGGGGGGGAAGAATCAAAGGGAGGACCGGGGCCCTCCCCAGCCTTTGATGCCCCGGGCTGGCTGCAGGAGCCCCCGCCGGGGAGGAAGGCGGGGGGCGGAGGCAGGGGCTGGGCGGCCGCTGCGGCTTCAGCACCACGAGCCGCGGACAGCTCCGCCGGGCGCGGGCACGGCGCCTGGGCGCGCCCCCGCGCTGCGCGCTCCCGCCGCCGCCGCCGCCAGCGGGGCCGGGAGGCAGCGGGGCACACGGGCTGCTCGCCCCCGGGAACCGCAGGGAATGAGGAAATCGAGCATTTGGGGGTGCCCCGGGGGGGGGGGGGGCCGCCTGGCAGGCCCCCAGCAGGCAGCAGGAATCCCCGCTAACTAACTTTCCCCTCGCAGATTAATTAGTTGCCGAGGATCTCATGGTTTGGCAGCGATGATAAGCGATAGTTTTCGTTTCACCCCGGCAGCGTTTGTTCGCCGGTAGGTTTGTTTTGCTTCGGGAGAGTATATTTCAGAAGTGTGGGTGCCTTGTACCCCGACGGAAGGTAAATCCAGCTGACCGCTGCCGCTCAATTAGACATTTGCTGGAAGCAACCAAGGGCAGCCGGAGCCGATAGTTTTTACTCTCCTCAGCCCATTCGAATGCTTTAAGTAGCAGCTGCTGGAGTCCATTAAGCTTTCCCCTGCACACGCCAGCAGAGGAGGCTTTCTCAGCCTTCACGTGCTCCGTGTGCGTCCGCACGGCCCCATCCGGCTGCCAAACACGAGGCTGCCGACGGCACTCTGTGCTGCTGCTCCAGCTGGAAGAGCTGACAGAGGTGCCGGGTGTGGTGTGGACCAAACCTATTAACGGCACAGATGATCTGAAGGCTTCTAGGCTATGAGGTCCTGCGAGCATCAGTGCAGTGTCTCGGCTCATGGGCCAGCGGACAGCCTCCAGATGGGACACGCTTTTTGGTGAAACAGCGCGGGGCCTGGGCCTGACGTCACGTCAACACCATTGGAATTGCAGGCTCCTTCATCTGGTTTCTCCACGGAGTTTCTTCAAACTCCTAATTGGCAGGGTGTAAGGGTCACCAAAACCCAGGCTGGATTCTCAAGCTGGGGCATGCATAGGGTCTTCACCAGTGGTGACCCAGGAGGTGCAGCTGACGGAGAATCTAATCCCACTCAAAAGTTGCGTTGGGCCCTAGACAATGATTTGAAATCTCCTTTAGTATAAGATGAGACATGCAAAAACCACTGTGCCATGATCAGCAGAGGAATCTACGTTGCTACCTAATTAAAAAGGGAGCAAAACTGATTATTCGCTACAGGAAAATGAAACCAGCACATGCAATTAATTTCCAGCAAATAAATTACACATCGGGATGCTGCAATGTTAAAACATTCCTCATTGCAGCTTGCCGTTTCTCAGAAAAGCTGGGCAGATTCACCAGTGTGGATCTCTACAACATATTTAAGGCTTCTCAGAATTTCACATGTGTCTAATGGGGTCATTAGAGGAATAATAATGGAAAGAGCATTTTAGGAACTTCCTGAGCATGAGACAGGCTGGCTAGAGGCTGTCTCGGTGCCCAACCTCAAGCATGGCTTTCCATCCATCCCCCCTCCCACTTGTTATTACCCTCATCCCATTGTCCTGATGTCGCTAACGTTTTCAGAGTGGTTCCATCAATAAACAGAGTCGGAGGCAAATATATTGTTGTCATCCTTTGCATGTGCAAAGCATCTTTCATCCTTCCCTCCTGCCCATGCCTGGTTTTTCAGAAAGGATGTGCTCAGGATAGAGGAGATCTTTGTATTATACTCAGGGTTTTAATGTATGGGCTGTGTGCCCAGAGAGTTGAATGGCTGATAAATGTGACAAAATAAATAAAACAAATAATAAATCGGAGGTGCTCCATATGCTTCCCAGAGGTGAGTGGGTACTATTATTCCTTTCAGTAAATGGGACAGTGGCCAATGTTTTCACACTTGGATGCTGCATTCAGGTCCTTTGATATGGATGGAGGTGCCTTGCTCAGAATGCTCACACCAGAAGGAGCTGGCCCGAGCCTCCTTGGTGAGATCCCAGAAGAGCAGGGGGCCAATGCAGGCTGCCTAACTTTGCTCCACATAAAGCAATGTGGTGCAGAAAATAGGCAACACTTTCTCCTCTTGCAGAAGAACCTCTCTCTGGGAGTTTTGACCCTGTGTCTCTTGAGCCCACCAATAGTTGTGAGGGTAACACTGGGAGGGAGCATACTGGAGGCACCAATGCTGGCACAGAGTAGCCTGCCGTCCTCGGGTACAGAGAGAACAAAAGTCTGAGACGTCTGAGCTCTGCAAAGTCTGGGAATGAGAAATGATCGTGCTCTGTAGCTGATGAAGAGGAACCAGACAGTGAGGACTGCTGGGGTGAGCGTCCCCCTCTGGCCATGCAACTCTCGAGTAGGTCAGGGCATTGCAGAGCACTGAGAAGCGTGGCCCAGCCAGCTTTTGCAGACCTTTAGCTCTCTGTGTCACTGACAGATCTTCCCTTCAATGAGACCTCTCCTATGCTTTTCTTCCTTCCTTCAAATTAGGCCAGGATCCTGGCATGATACTCTCTCTTTCCCCCTTAACTATTGTTAATAACAGGGGTAGCATTAATAACCCGTAATGTATCTTCATCCTGTAAGCTGCATAGGGCAGAGGGCTTGGGAAAGGGGATGCACCCATCAAACACCCATCCAGGCCAGGCCTCAGCACCACATCTGCTGCCACATCCACACCGTGGGCTCTCAAGGCCGTGTTACGAGGTGGCCTCTGTGCAGACCTGGCGCTCTCCAGGGGCGGAGACACCCAGGCAACTCAGCACAGACCTGGAGGTGAGTTTGCTACAGATCCCGTGTCAGGATGAGTTTGGGGGTCAGGCTGCAGGCTGGTCTCACAGCAGATATCCCAACTCTTATCTTCTGGAGCTGAGCGTGGGCCCATTGGCCCTTAGCTACTGCCCCATCATGGAAAAAGGACGTGTTGCTGGTTATGAGTTCTCCTTACCTCTCTGTGCGAGTCATTGCTCAGTGCGGAGGGGTGGAGAAAGGAAGGAAGAGGGTGGCTGGAGCAAGCAGCGGTACTTATCTGCCTGTGTGGCAGTCTGATAGCAAATCATATCGGAATTTTTTTTGTTTGTTTGTTTGTTTTGATGTTGTCAGGTCAGAGATTAAAAAAGAAAAAAATGGCAGAGACTGAGAGGGCAAATGCAAGCAGGAAAACTCTGTGTGGACTGCAGCGTTACAGCCTGAACACAGCATACCAGTCATCGTGTGTGACTACGTGAGAGACAAACAATGCAAATGCTGATGTGGACAGCCAGGATCAGAGAGCTGCCAGAGAAACATCCCTTTGTGTTTTCCATCTCTCGGGAAGCAAACAGTTACCTAAACCCATTTTCATGCCCACCTACTCGGTCAATAGCTGCACTGCGCTTCCTGCTCCACTTACAGCTCCTTAATGGTGCAGGGGAGCTTTGATTGCCGTGGTGTGGGCCCCATCCCTCTGGCACACCATTACTTAAATCCAATCCATCGAAGGTTCCTACTGCTCTCTCAGTGATGGGGAGCTGCTCATCAGCTGAGTACCCTCTGATTGCTTGTCACAGCCAGACTTCCCGGTTCTTTTTCCTAGATGGAGATATTAAATAGATCTCAAGTGATGTAATTACCATAACTCAGTTGACGAAGCTTGTAGGCAGATACAGATGGGGGCTGGAGGGGACTCTGTCACATTTTCTTTGGTCTTTCTTTCTTGCTGGGCAGTTGCAAATATGCCGACACAAAGGATGCTGCTGCTGGGAAGCAGAGCTCAGCAGGTGGGGGGTTATGCATCCTCCAAGCATCCAGAAATAATCCATGTATTGATTGGAATGATCTTCGCAAAGGAGATCAGAAATAATTTCTGGAGTGCTGTGCCTTGGTCTCTCTGCTGCCTTGGGCTGCAGCAAAAAGCATGGCACTCTGCTCTCGGAGAGTCCCTGTGCTATTGCTTTCTCCTTGAGCAGTGACTGAACTTGCATTTGTTCTCTTCCTGTGAGGATCGTGGTCTGCCTCTGAGCTGATACACAGCAAATTTTTCTACTTCCACAGCAGCTTGCTCTCTGCTGTGGGAAGAGAAGGAATTTTATTTATTTATTTTTACATCAGCCATGCCCTGCAGCAGGAGCCCAAGCAAAGAAACACAACTGCACATCTCTTTTTCCTTGGGTTTAGGTCTTTGTTTTCTCTGCAAGCAGTCTTGAGGCTAGTCATAGTGCATAAGTATGTGAGGACACAACACAAGGGCTGATAGGGACAGACCCCACTTTTCCTCCTTTAGGATTTCAAATTCAAACCTGCAAAAGGCAGAGCACTACTCTTCAGGACTAGGCAACAGCAAGCATGGGGCTTTCCTGGTATCAAGTCCTACGGTAACAACTACCAAGGGAATTTCTTGTCCCTGTGGATGACTAGTCAGAACTTGAACAGAGCAGTTGCAATAGATGCTGCATTTCAGGATAGTTTCAGAAGGCATTTAGCCAGATGCTGGGTGGTTTTAACTATCTAGGAATGCACTGATTGTCATGAAATCCCAAACCTAAAGGGACCTGGAATTTTAGACATTAAAAAAAAAAAAAAAAGAGAGAGAAAGCATATAATCACAGGAATCACAAGTCCCTTGGGTATTCCAACTACTCTCTCTCCTGAGTCAACTCAAATTTGTTGCAAGTCTCTAATTGCATTCTCAGATGTATCAGTTATTTTGGTGACATGCAACAGTCCTAGAACTAGCTCTCGCTTGTCTGACATGGGATTAAGAGAGAAAATAATGTTGTTAAACAGGTCCATTAGGGACTGATCCTGAGAGATACATGGTGCTCCCCAAATTAAGGTGAACTGATAGGTTCTAGCATGTCATCAGATGCTTGCTTAGCTACCGGGATTCGCGATCACAGGAGCACCGAGGATATTCCCCACAGGATCATCATGATTTTACTGTGGCACAAAACTGCCGTACTCAGCTTAAGGAAATAGAAGCAACTTTGTATGGGAAGACTGAATGTCTATCCTCAGGAGGGTCTTTCAGCAAAAGATCCATCTCAGAGAGGCTTTAACCTTTGGGGAGAAACTGAAGAAGCTGTTGGGCCGTTTGCACTCCACAGCTTGAAGAAGCCCCAGCCCCAGGTGCACTGGGGAAGAACAGAGCAAAGCTTAATCCTGAGGTCTCACCTCTGCCAGGGGCTCAGGGGATTTCTGCTGGTCAGAGCCTCTCTCCTGGAGGAAGCAGCCAGAGCTCGACTGCTGCTCGGCTAGAAGGAGAGGCCTCATCCAGGCTGCTGATGTCTCAGCTTCCCACCAAAAAAGGGGAACTGCTTTGCATGGCGCTACATGTTTGCTTCCCCACAGGATGCTGGAGAACCACAGGATGTAAAATTTACATCCAGGTCTGGGATGCAGCCTGCTGCCCTGCATCTCTCCCATGGTGGGTCCCTCTGCGCCCTGCACAATCAGGTTGGCAGATGGAAGCACCCATTCCTGGCACCAAAGTGTCACATGTGGTGACACGGTGCTGGGATGTCCTGGAGATGAATCCTGTACTGAGGCAGGACCCCTCTTGAGTTGCAGCTCTGCCTCAGTACAATGAATAGGTTGAACATTAGACACCGTTTCCCCAAAGCCTTACAAATCCATATCTTAGGTTTTAACACCTTAGGCTGCCCAAATAACTTCCTCAGCTAGAGCAGCTTGTTTCTGGATCAGCAGGCAAATGCACGTATGCTGCGTAAATGCAAGGCAGTGAAGTCACTTACAAGCCAGATAATCTTATTAGTTTCATCAATAGGAGATGAGTTTCTGCATTGGCAGAGCCCAAGGTCCAGACATGAGGACTGTTTTAGGTCTCCCCTAAGTGACCTTTTTGCATATAGGGTCTTGAGAAGGGGGGAGACACTGGAGGTCAGAGAAAGGCACACAGTGGAGAATATTGTAGGAGGATATGATAGTTTCTCCCGGTGCAGAAGAAGCACCCGCCACGTGCACCAATCTACCTCATTTTCACAGCGGGAGCAGTCAGTAGGTTTCCAGATCTGCTTGGAAATGCCAGGTACTAAATACTGGGCTAACCCACAGCCTGCCAAGGTACTGTGTTGCCTCTCTGCTTTGCCCTGAATATGCTCCAATGTGCACCAGAAATACAGGAAAGCTCAGAACTGTCACTAATAAGCGTGTGATGGTTTCACAGGCTGGCATCACTCACCCTGGTGATTTCTCCCACACCTTTGCACAAAGGACAAGTGTCAATGAAAGCACTGAGGGCTCCATCAGGAAGAGATAAGGTAGGGATAAGAGGACAGTATGGATTTAAAGACAGGGCTGTTGGAGATGGAGTGCTGCTGGAGATGAAAGCAGAGAAACATGAGAGAGCAGTGAGTGGGGAAAGTTAATGGATTTACACCAGTGGAAACAGGAGTTGAATTTTGACCCTTACATTTCTAAGGAGGGACTCCACAAGAGTACATCAGCATGTAAACCTTGCTGTGAAAGGAGGGGTCTTGGCCCTGCATGTGGCCCAGACACAGCATTCACAAGGGAGCTCGAGCACCACAGTGACTCACTCTGCCAGGTCTTCAGGAGCACGTCAAGTGACAAAATGTTACCTCCAAGTGATGGCCCAGATTTACCACTCCCAAACGGACTTAGCGTTAATTAAAGAGAGATTTCAAAACCATATACATTTTCTTGCTGAGATAATTAATTGATTTAGAATAAAGTTTAATGTAGTTAAGGGGTTTTATAATTACACTTTATGGCTGGGGGAACATTTTAGGGATAAATGTTGCCAGAACACCTCTGGGAAGGTGCTGAGCAGAGGCCTGAACCATCCCTCTTGATGGGCTGGAAATCCTCTTGGGCCCTAGGGGTCATGCAGCAGTTGATGCCTTGGCCACACAGGACTGAGGTATTCAGTCTCTCAGCCCCTCAAAAGTGCTTCCTTCTGAGCCAGTGCCTCCGTGCAGGCAGCAGTTCCCTGCCGTTGAAGGGGATTTTCTTTCCTAAGGGGCTTTAGCTGTCTCAGTTGGTGGGTTTTTATCCCTCAGGTCAGATGCAGGTCACTGTGGTGGCTGTCTGGCTCCAATACCAGCCTCTTTCATTCTAAGACTAATGTAGTTTCATTGGGTCGTCCTCCCAGACAGACACTTGGTCTCATTCAAGATGAGGGAGAAAACACATGCTGTTGCCCTGAGAAACACTTCCCTCCCCGTGTCACCCCCAAAGTCACATCCCTGCCTTTCTGACCATGTATAAGGGCATGACTGAGCACCTGGCCCTGAAAGCACTTAAGCTATGTGGGGAGACCTACAAGCCCTTTGATTTCTATAGAGAAACTGAGGCACAGAGAGAGGAAAAAAAAACCACTCATTTGAGTCAGCAGCAAAGTGCTACGTAGGGACCTATTTTACTTCATAGCAAGGTTCTCCTCTGAGAGCAATTTGCACATCTTTCCGTGATGTGCAAATAAACACATGCACAATATATATCTGCTTTTCTTCCCTCTTTTTTACAGCTGAATAACCACACGATCTTTGTTACATGGAAGTTTGACTGCTGCTGTTTATTGCCCCCTGGAAACGGGATGACAATGGCCCACGGCTCCTCCACAGCAACTCGCAGAGGCCTCCCGAGCGGAGAATTACGCCCGTCGGAGGAAATAAACAGCAGGAACGGTGGAGTGACTAAGCACCAAAGATCCTGCATTTGTGTAGAAACTAGCAATGAGAGGAGGAAAGGATGCCCTGGAGGATAGAGAGTGCTGTAGGAAAAAAGTTTCCAGCATGTTCTGAAAATTAAGGTTTCCATGCAGAAGGCAAGGCCAAATTTAAGCATCACCCCACTCCAGCCCTGCACCTGCTTGTGGCCATGGGCGAGGCTCCCATGCCATGCCTGGGGGCCTGGAGAGCAGCCCCAGAAGCCCGTGGATGGCCCTGACATCTCCCCACCTACCCCTGGAGGAGGAGGGACCAGCGCTCGAGGCTGCTGTGGCCCCGTTGGAGAAACTGGTGGCTGTTGTTTCCCCTGCTCCCAGCCATCGCCCTGTTTCCTCCGGGCACTGAGCTTATTGGAAAATAGGAAAAACCACAGCAGAACTGGCCCAGAGTACCCTGAGGTACATCTTCCTCCCTGGTCTGGTTTGGGTGCTTGATATAGGGGAGCTCGCAGAGGGAAATGGGGTGTCTTTGTCTGGATCCTTCACGTGTTGGGATTCTGCTGCTGAGCTTGCCCATGGCCAGCTCTGATGTCCTTTGAGGTGCCCTCATTTAGGCTGATAAAGATTAAAACCATGGGGGATCTCAGCTGCAGAACCCTCCCATCTGGTGTCTTTTCTCTGAGGCTGAGCTGCTCCAGCAGTGGCACTGGCAATACGCGCTCTTACAAAATTGCTGTCCCGATGAAATCCCAAGTCCTGATGTACATGGAAACAAAAATCAATCTCCTTTTGTTCTCTTCCATGACCACCCCTTCCCTATATTTTTGGATTTTCTTGATTCATTTTTATTTTAAGTGGTACAAATTTTCTGGGTCAGTGCTGAGTCCCTCGGTTGTGTGATCTTTACATACCAGCAGATATATGCAGAGAGATGAGAGGAGACCAAGTGCAAACCAATCCATCCTCCTGACACTTTTATTTATCTATTTTCTTTTCCCATCTGCCACTGCTCAAATTCCTGTGTGTGTGTTTGTGTGTGTGAAGGAGGGAGAAGGAAAGGGGATGGGATACTGGGAAGAGCCAGTCTCCACATTCAGTTGTAGCTCTCCTGGTTCCTTCACACCACCCTGCTCTCCATCACTGCTCTGGTCATGTCACACTACCTCCAACACTTTGCTGGTGTTCTGCTTTGTGGGAAAAAAAAATAAACTAATGTAAATTAAAATTAACAGAGTGTTTTCAGTGCTGATGCAAGATGCCAGAGTGGTAGTCACAAAGCTGGAGCCATCTGCCAAGCCCAGACTAAACACCAGTGGCAAAGCTGCTGTGCTGCCGAGTGCATCGAAGGCTCCCAGGCGAAAAGCACCAGCGTCTGCAGCTTGAGTCGAGCTCTGTGGCTGAAAGCAGAGACAGATGCACATTGTCTGTGGACCAGGCAGAAAGGGGGACACTTAACATACACTGACTATTAATATTTCATGGTCCTGACATCCAGCAACCACACTGAGAAGAGAGACGGGAGTTTGCTCTTCTAGGCTTGCATTTAACTGTGCCCTTCCTGCTTAATGTGCCAGCTGAAGCTAATCATGATATGTACTGGAATCTTTTGTGTACCTCGCCCAGGGCGAGACCTTCTTTTTTCATGTAGTCCATAACAACTGTAACAATTTCTAATATTCTCTGACCCAAGATGAGTCTGAACTATCAGCTACAGGCAAAGCAAGGTCCAGTTGCTGTTGAGTCCCTCACCTATTAAATCATTCAGATAATCTTCACCTAGAGTATTTGTCTTTTCCAGGAAGACCGTTTTTTCTTCTAGGAAGTAAGCCTCAGGAACTCATGACCCAGCAGGTATTTGCAAAGTGGCACGCATTCAAAATGCACTACTTTTATAGCAGTGGCATTGTCATGTAGTGAGCCTGTTCCTGGCATGAGCATTGCCTAGGAGTTGTCAATACTTTAATCTGATTTATGCAAGCTGTGTTCTCTCTCTCTCTCCCTTCCCTCAAATGAGCACTAATAAGTTCTCAACCTGGACAAATCCCAGGTAGTGGGATCAGTACATGGCAATATATCAGCTTTGTTGCTGAAATTGGGGATGAAGCAGGGACAACAGAAAATGTTTCTCCTGTTTGTTTTTAATTCTGTTTGCAAATAGTCTGGTGCTTGTCTGAACTATGAGAGTCCTATAGGAACACATTCCATTTATTGTATTACTGTGCACCAATTAAGTAACTAGTGAAAGTTTGGAAAATCTATAAAAAAGTTGGTTGCATCCATGGGGATCATTAATACCACATGGTGTCATGACCGTAAATAAAACCTGACAGCATGTGCAAATGCAGAGGGAACTACCTGTTCTGCCGTTAAGAGATCAAGTTCAGACTCCATCAAATGATTTTCAAGACTTGATCTTTAACTTGCTTGTGGAGTAGAAAATATTGGCGGGGCATTTCAGGGGGTGAGTCTTTGTCCTCCAGGACTCAGTTGTCACTTTACAACCATATGATGTATTAGACATCGCTAGACATGAATGTCAGTGCTTTTAGCCTCAAATTCTATCAGCGTGATATTGTGCTGTGATGCAGTCACTGTCAGCATCTTGATTTGATTTGTGCATTGCTTCACAATTTGCTCCAGGAGGGCTTAAGGTCTAATTCTGCAAATGAGAAAAGTCAACCCCACCACTCCTTACAGACTTGAGCCCTTCGTATCTGGCAAGTACTGTCCTCAAAGCATGGGGCAGCACCACCACCCACCCTGGCAGAATTGTATGGAAATGATGGCTATTTCCAAACTTTACTTGACCTCTGAGGCAATGCTTGATTTCTCTGTGTTACAATGAATCCAGATGGACAACAGGGAAAGAAGCGAGGGACTTGCTGAAAACCCAGCTGCTGCTTCTTAGCTTGGATTTTCCAGGTCAATACATTTCAAAAAATTTTCCACTGATAGACAGAAGGGAAAATCTTATCATTTCACTCTCAGTCTTAAATCTAGCTCCTGCAAGACCATTTTAAAAGGAATTTGGTGCCTGTTAAAGGATGAGGCCTGCTCCCAACACATATTTATGCAGTTATCTGATACAAGGCTGCCCAACACCAATGAGCAGAGTCGTCAACATCCCTCCAGTCGGTGTTGGTGAGGGTCTAAATAACAAAAGTGTTTTTTGCAGCATGAATGTCTGTTTTCTAGGAACTGTATCAGGAATCATAAACTCATTTCACATACATCAGTGAACAGCTGTCAGAGAGCAAGGGCTTGCAGACCTCATCAACCTAACCCAAATTCAGACCAAGAAGTTACTGGCAGAAGACTCCCAATTCATCAATGACCTCTGAAGGATTTCCGTCATCAGCAAGAGCAGCATAAACTCAGATTAACAGATTAAGTCATGAAACCATAAAATGACCCTATTAATAAATATATATATATGTATTTATATACACACAAATTTGCATACATGTATAAACTTAATGCATGGACTGACTGTGTATATGTGTACCCTCGCATGACATGATCTAATCAGACAACACATGCACTCTCTTCCTTTCCTAGTACCAGATCTATGGAGCATCCAGAGAATCTGAAAGATGGAAAATGTCAAATGGACCACCAGGAATAAATGTTGTTACAACACATGATCAGGAAGTGAAATCTATTGCCTCGAGATACCACGCAGGATCAAACAGTGCATTTCATAGTGGACAATTAAAAACCTAATCCCACAAGCTATTACTTAAAACATGCATCTGCTCCCAGGTAGAGAGAAAAAGAAAGGACTCGTTAGGCAACCATGCTGAATGGGATGCATAGTTCCTGTATTCTTATAATGAAACTAATTGTCGTCATCTTTAATTGTTGTAACTCTTGCATTTTGTAACCCTTTTTACTTGACAGAAATATTCCAAATAATGCTAGTTTGTTGAGTCCCAGAAGTTACAGCTGCACTTAGACAAACTTTTGCAGCCTTCAAGCCATGACCTGAATGAAATTTCTATAGATCCTTCATGAACCTTTCCCAGGGTGAGTCTTGTGCTAATGATGTTACACAAAACTGATTTCCTCGATCAAATGTGAGCTTGTAATTGAATGTGGACATATCTGACTACATGACAAAACTAAAACTGCTGCTCGTTGTACAGTGTACAATATCTGTGTTTAGTTATAGCCCCACAAAGGAAAGGACAACTCTTTTTATTTACCTGTAAAGAACCCTGCATGCCTGTGCCATATTCCTCCATTCCTGGAGGAATAAAAAAATATTAATTGCCCTACCAGTCCCTTGAGTTCTTCATGCCACTTCTTTCTCCCCTATCACCCTACATTCAGCCTTTTAAAGCTGGAAGTGGCTGTAAATCTTTCTAAATGCCAGAGGACCATTTTGCTAAAACATTATCCATCTTAACATCATGTCAGATTTCTGAATGAGAATGCCTTCTTCAGTGGGAACAGACCTATAACTTATACTGCTTCTCATTTCCTGAAGCACTGGAATTGTGCTGCTCCCTAATGTTATTTTATTAAGATGCGATTTGTCATCATATTGCTGAAAACAAGATAAAATGCAGGCTAATTAAATTCCTTATTTAACTTGATGAGCATCTGCTTTCTGTAGTCACATTCTTTTAAGCAGAACCTTTGTAGCTGTTTCTCAAGATCTGGCTATCACGACTCTTACTGTGATCAAAATGGGGAAATACCCCCACAAATAAAGGCGTGTGTGTTCCCAGTGCCCACAACCCTTGCTATTTATAATGAGAGATGTATAGCACCGCCCAGGCAGAGACGGCAGCAGCACCTTGTGAGCATGCTGCCCTGACACTTCAAGAGCACTTTCTGTTGTGCAACAATTGCCATCCCAAGGAGCCCAGTGGAAGTCACTGAGACAAGCTGGTAGCAAAATAATGCAGCTGACAGCAAGTTCTTTTTAGATCAGGCAGCTATACAAAATATAACAAACAAACCACTTTGTGACTCCCCCCTTCTGTAGCAGATGAGACTCCCAATATAAAGGAAAATATCTCTGTTGAAGGGGGAGGCTTAATAACAAGCTTAATTACACACTTCAGGTTAAGTGTGTCCTTAAGTGTGCAGTTTGCCAAGGCCAGATTCTGGCTCACTTTCCATGCATAGCATTCATGGAGGTTTCTAAGATGAGAGCAACCTTCTTGCATCATTGGTTGAGTGAAGACTAAGGTAGCAGAGAGTCCTGTGCTGAGTCCATGTTCCTCAGTAAATCAGTGGTGATATGTTGCTCCTAAGCCACAGCAGATGTGGGTAAACAGAACCAGAATCCACTGTAGTATCAGGGATTTTAGGAAAGTCTCTAGTGTGCTACAACCCTGGGTCTCTCTTGGAAACCCCTTTGGCATCAGACTTTGCATCCGAAAGAAGTCAAAACCTCTTCGCCAAGTCCTCTTGGTCTGAAATGTGCTTTGAGATCTTCCAAGGAGATGTGCTGCTCTTGTGCAAGGGCAAAGGACCATTAATATTACATTGGTAGTTAATTATTTACCACTAACGACCTCTGATGATTCTGCTTAAAGGATTTCTCTGTATCTCTGGGTCTGTTGTGCACCAGGAAGAGAAAAGGCAGAGAACTGCAGTTAGCTTTAACAAACAGGATCTCAAAAGTTGGCCTCACATCAATAGTAAGGCGATAGGATTAGCTGCTTATTCTGAGCTTGAAAACCAGGCCAGTAATTTAAGCTCCAGAATAGAATTGGGAATGCAACTTTTGTTTCTTTAGCTTGGTTTCCTAAGGAAATAAAGCTTATGCAATTAAACTCTCTGTGTGCACATGGGTCTCCCCTTCTACATTTGCACCCTTCTGCCAGTTCAGCTGTCTTTCACCATGATAAAGATCTGTTCAGCGTCTGGGGGAAAAAATAAAAATAAAGAAAAAAAATAAAGCAGTTGTGTAGGGCAGAGGGACATGCTCTGGCCTGAGCTCAAGTATACTATAGGACATCAGAGAGTCCACATTGCCAGTGCCTCCCCTAGCAGGATCACAGCTCATCTTGTGTTAAGCGCTGGCAACACAGTAGCTTTGGAAACACCGTTTGCATCTTTATGTAGGATTTTTTCCTCTTTTTTTTTTTTTTTTTCTCTTTTAAATCTTCGTTCTGAGTGCCAATGAAATGTCCCCCACACCTGGGCTGTATCACATAAAAGATCAAGAGCCGTCTCAGCCCTGCAGCAGCCATGTGAGTGTGGCAGTGGCCTGGCAGCAAAGTGGAGGCCATGTGCTGTGCAGACCATTGCTCTGGACTGGAGCTGTGGAAAGGAATCCAGCCAAGAAGGACAGAAGGCAGAAAAGAGACCCTGCAATCTGTTGGAGGGGCTGTACTATAAACAAGAGCAGAAAGGCTTCAGCGTGCCAGGGAAGAACAAGCTGCATAGATAAAAGAGGCTGCTTCAAAAGAGTGGACAGTGACTAATTTTCCTTGTACTGAGTGGCCAAAGAGCGGGGAAAAAGAAGTGGTCTTCACTGAGCTAGCAGTCAGAGGAGGGGAGCAACCTTTGCATGCTAGAAAAGCTCACAGAAAAGCCTCTGGAAATATTCCATCAAGGTTTTAATGGCAGCTGGATTCAGCAAACTCAAATTTTTGTCTTTGGTGATACAGAGATGCTCGGGGAAATTGCTTGATTCAGAGTCAACTTGTGGTAGCAGCTGGGCTGTCAAATGGGCAAGCTACGGTGCTTTATGTACAGCAGCAGAGGGAAAACACAGGGGATCAACAGCTGTCTAACAACAGAAACCCTAGGAGAACTGGTATAGGGGGGTGTGGGGGCAGCTACTGTGCCCAAGTCCAGCCCAAAACCTAAGCATCAGGCCGAGCACCCTCTGGCACTCTGAACCTGGGTCTCCAGTACCCCACTAGGAAGCTCAGGGCCTGCTGAAGACCCCAAACACATCCCCTCAGCCTCCAGAGGACAGGTGCTGTAGAAAGTGTTCAGGTCAGATGCTAAAAGCAGACAAACCAGACAAAATGGTTTCCCCAACCAGCAGAAATTCTACAAGTCCAGGGGCCTTCCTCTGCCTCTCCTGCCCTGAGACCTTCCCTGAAGAGCTGACCTGCATGTCCCCAGTCCAGTCACTTGGCTGGTTTTAGCTGGGAAGGAGCTGATAACGTTCATGGGCATGGAATTAATTTCTTTTAAAAGGAACAACTACAAGCTCTTCCCAGCTTTTTGAAGACTATCATGTTTGGACATTGTGTTTCCAAGCTTGAGTGTGGGCTTCCAAACACCTCTGAGAAGCTGGGGCATCCAAGGGCCATCCATGTGGGCTGAACTTTTCCAATCACCTCCTGGATCGTCTTGCACACAGTGGCTCTCTGTGCGGTTCAGCCTCAGCAGAGACTGTAGGAAGAAGGTGGACAGCTCTGCCCATGTGGAGAACCATTAAGGTGTGTTGGAAAAGAAGTGGAGCAGAGTGGACATGCTCAACAGTACATTCAGCGGTAGGATCTCCACGAACAGCTCAAAAACACTCAGAGGATGCTCTGTAAGATTCCAGAACAGCTCTGGGGGCTTGGGTCCCTGATATTTTCCTGATGGGATTGCTTCTTCAGAAGTGAGCAAACCATTTCTTCCCCAGCAGAGCTGGGGTGTGCTAACCCACCAGTTCTCACAGGATTTTCTTACTGCATCCCTGCTCCCTGACCCAGTGTATGGAGGGTGAGTCCAAGCCACTGCTGGAAGCATGTTCTGACTGAAAGGACACCTGGAGTGCTACCAGCAAACTGCTCGCAAACAGCCTCTCATTTTGTAGGCCTGTTTTCTGCATGGTTGAGCTGTTCCTCGTGCCTTGCTGAAGTTGTGCCATATGGAGCAAATGCTTTAACGTCTGTCTGTTTGTCTGCCTGACCGTGCAACCCAAGAGCTCTTCTCCTTTCTGCAAACAATGCTCTGCTCTTATTGTTCTCATGAGCTGCGGACAGACCCCAATAACAGCTTTTCTCCACTTTTCCCAAGTGTATTTTTTTCCCCTCATCTCCTACAGTATAAGGAGCCATCACCTGAGACCTGGAGTTGTATAGCTACTGGAAGGGAAAAGGTAGCTGGAAATACTTGCAGGCTTATGCTCTGTGTGTGTCCTCACTCTTGCCAATATGTGGCACTGGGATTTGGTTTAGTTTTGGGCAGTTAAAAGTGTAACAAGAAGGAACAAAAAGGTCTCTCATCCATTCTGTTCTCTCTCTGCTACGCAGCCAGCAGGAATCTGCTGACTTGCAGGGGGGAAAAGAGTAAACAGAAAGGATTTGAGAGGAGACAATGGGGCTGAGCACCCTTTTCTTGCACTCTATGCTATGCAGTGCTGCAGTCTGGAGAAACATTAAACTTTTACAGATTTTCCTGCTTCCTAAGAGAAGCTGAGACAAAATCCTGGACCTGAATTTCCTCAGTTCCATTAAAAAAAGAAAAAAAAGTGTGTTTTCAAGGGTCTGTGTGTACACGTGGTGACTAACAGCACTCCCAGGGCTGTGCTGTATGTCAGGTCGCACCTCGCTCTCACCGCCTGCCTTGTTTTTCTCAGGCTGACGAGCTCCTGACTAATGACAGTCACTGCTGCTTAATCAGGAAGCAATTTAAGGATAACCTTTTTTAATTAACTACCAGAGAGAAGAATGAATAAATAAACTGTGAAACAGCCAGCTGGCTTCTGTGTCCCCAACCGAGGGATCTGTTGGGTGAGAGAAAATGGCATTTGGGGACAGGGATGGCAGCTCCAGACCTGCAGCTGGGAAGGGCAGTGACAGTGTGAGATGGAAGGGGGTCACAGCGCTTCCCAGGACTGTTTCCTTGCCTTTTTTCCCCAATGCCACTCTGGCCACACATGAAAGGATTACAGCTGTCCAGGAGGGATGGCTTCATGTGTGATTACACCCCGTGTATAATAAAAACCCAAGGAAACACTTATTCAGAACTTTAATGCAAATATGACTAATTACATTATTATGAAGGCAGCATCACTGTTTCCTATGCATTACTCCTATTTGTAATTCTGCAGCCGTTTAACAGACACGTGCCTCAGTGCACTAGGCCCACAAGGCAGCTGGTAAGAGAGCCCTGCTAGGTGCTACTAGGGGGCAAAGCCCCAGCCCATGGCTAGCAGCGAGAACCCCACACCCCGTATGCGGGCAGAGGACAGGGACAGAAAGCATGATTAACGCCTCCTTCAGTCCCTACTCCAACAGCGAACCCCACCAGCGCCCCTAAAATGGCGCCGGGCTGGGAAGACTCCATTTCCCAGCGTGCCCAGCGGCCCGCGCCTTATTTCAGTTCCCGGCGTGCCACTCGCCCTTGCCTGTCCGGTGCCGCTGGGCGGCCAGCGCGGAGGCTCCTGGGAGTTGTAGTCCGCATGGCTGCGCTCCCTTTGGCGCCGTGGCCGGCCTCTGCCCGCCGGTGGGTGTGCGGGCACTGGGAGGGCAGGGCCGCGGCCTGCGGGTGCGGGGAGGCAGCGGGGCGGTGCGGGGCCGCTGCGGGATGGAGGAGTGCCGCGGGGGCGGCTCCCCGTGGGGCGGCAGCTGGGCCTCGAGGGGGTCGGGGCGACCCCCAGCTTGCAGAGGGGGGGGCAAGGAGTGAGCCTCGTTTTGTGCAGAAGGTGAAGAAAGCCCCTCGCCAGGCGCTGCAGGAGGTGGGCAAGGCTCAGGGCGTGAGGGGACGTGTGGTGGGAGCCTGGTGCAGCCAGCAGAAAGCCCTTGGGCTGTGGGTGGGCCTTTCTCAAGGCAGGGGCTGCCTCCCCGCTTTGCTGCTCAGTTTGTATCTGCTCCGCGCCGTGAGATGCCCAAGAACTGGAAGACGAGCGGGAAAGGTGGGGTGTGGTCCCGTCGTTGTTGTTAGGTACCAGAAATGTAAAATGCTTCCTCATAAGACCTCACAGAGATTTACTGCTTTGCGTTTTTGTCTTCACAGACTATCCCCATGCTTGGCAGTTTTATCAGGACTGGTGACTGCTAGGACTTGCAGAAGAGGGTGCTCAGAGCTGTTAGGAAATGGAGGTTTTCTAGTTTTTCCATACCTCTTGTCTATGTGGGACTAGTGTGGAAAGCCCTAGAGGTGGTTATCAGCGTTTGCTCACTGATACTGGTTCAGCATTGGTCTGACAGCTAGATTTTTGTGTAGGAGCAGCTACAGTAATATCTAACCACAAATAATACTGAGCTGTCAGTGCAATAAGAATTTTGTTGGGGACAGGGTTGAAACTTCCTGTTTCTCTTTGCTGTTTTCTTATGTAGGCTGGCCTCCACTCCTGTAAAGAAGCAGGTGCCTCTGTGATTAAATACTGATGCGGTTTTGATTCAGGTTTGTCTGAATTGTTGAAGATGTCATCAGGCCTTACAGAAGAGCAAAAGAAAAGAATCGAAGAGAACCGCCAGAAGGCTTTGGCTAGGAGAGCAGAGAGGCTAGCAGCACAGAGGGGTGGACAGGTGGGGGTTGCTGGACCTCAGGTGAAAGAACAGAGTCCAGGCAATTGGGGAAACTTGAAGCAAGAAAACAGTCATGTCAGGTTCATTAGCCAAGACCAACAGAATCCGAACAGTCCTGCAGAGCAGAAGAGCTATCTTCAGAAAAATTATAATCATTACTCTGCAAACCAACAGATGGCTGGTTCACATGGAGAGCAACAAAAGAATTGTTCAGAGGACTCGAAGCAAGCAAGTGGCATTAAGCAGTTCCCTACAACGATCCCAAATTCTCTGAGTTATTCCCATCAACAAAACTCAGATGCTGATGGTCAGAAACATGGACAACAAGCTTTAATTAATCATGGTACATTCCAGCAGCCCACATGCTACCCAGCTTCCAAAAACCCTGCAGAACCATCTCATCCTAAATTAATTGATAACAGGCACCCTGATGGTATTAAAGATTTACAAAGTTGGAGCAAATCTGCCATAAAATATGTTTCAGCACCGAGCAGCGCCACCCCAAGTGATTCAGAAACACTGATAAACAGAGGCAGACCAACAGAAAGCCAGGGGGGAGGCGGTGCCTTTCAGGCCAGTGGTAAGGTGCAGAAGCTGACCAGCTCTGCTGGTGCAGGCTCTACTTTTGAAGCTGCCTCTCACAAGAAGGCGAATAACGTTACAAAAGGAAAATGTGTGAAATATGGGGAAGACCGTTTCCTGGTTGAAATAGGGTATAATGCTGAACTCATTGCTGTGTTTAAGAAAATACCAAGCAAAAGCTATGGTAAGAATTGATTGGTTGCTGTCATATCTGTTTTATGTTGGATTGAAGTTTCAGCATCAGCTGGAATCGCAGTAGCTGTATGCCCTTAGTGCAGCTGCTGTTGGGGTGGAATATGTGGTATTAATGGGGAATTGCAAAAGTAAAGGCAGCTGAAATTGGAAAGAATTTCTGGGTGTAAATATCTTGAGCTTGGATTGAGCCAGGAAATCAGAATTTTTGCTTTATGAACAGTGCTCTAATAAGCTTTGTGTCGGCTGCTGGTCAGAGCCTTTTGGGAACGAAGGAAGTTATCCATGAATTAGTATGGAAAATGGGTCACTTCAGCTGTAGTTCAGAATTGATGGGCTGGCTCTGTTAACTGGGTTATTGAGGGTAGTGGAGTTTCCACCTTTTCAGCTTGCTTCTGATCTTTTCTCCCTGCCTTTATTTGTTACGTTCTACTTTTGTTTCCCCCCATATGTTGCTGCTGCCTGTGAATGATTGATGCATTCTTCTTGCTTTAGTATTGATGTGCCCTATGGCTTTCTTTTGGTGTCAGGTAGCTGTAAGCCTGTGCGTGCTGTTTTTCAGATGTGTATCAAGAAGTTTGCATGAGTAGAATGAATTCTATCTTGCCTGGCATGAACGTTTTATAGCACCGCTTTATTCTACCCTAAATGACTCATATTCTGCCCTATTTTAGATCCTACTATGAAAAAATGGAATTTCAGCCTGGAAGATTACATCAGTTTCAGTAAGTAAATGGACTGCTGAATGATAAAAAAAGATCTAAGTCTTAACATCCCCCCTGCAACCTTTCCATAATTGTTATTTAGCTTTGTTATTGTCTGGAGTAATAAAAGAAACAGTGCTACTCAAACATAATGCCTGTCTTTTAGACTTCTAGCTCATAACATTTTTCTGACATGGTGTAGTATATTAGAAATAACTTGATTTTTGGGGTAGTATAAATGCCAAGCATAGACTTAATCCTGCACTTGCTGAATTGCTTAGGAGTCAACAAGCCGTATCATAGGGAAAATATCTGCTGTGTGGATACTTCATATGAGTCTGTATGGAGACCTGAGCGTGTTCCTCTGGCTAATGCTTAATTTCTAGGTCTGTTCAAGTATTTTCTTGTTAAACATATATTTTTTACGTTTTTTCCTGTTAATTTTGGGTGTCAGAAAAGGAAAAAACTCAGTTTTTTAAAGCTCTGAGTGAGGCTGAAAATGAAGTTGCCTTTTTTGACATAGCAAGAATGGTTTTATCTCTTTCTCTACTGTCATTTTGTTCTGGAAAGATTGAGAGATGACAGAGGCAAACAGTTCAGGTAAGCTTTTCAAAAGCATGTTGTATTGAAGCCAGTGATAAATCACTATTGATTTCAGTGGGAACAGAATTGGGCCTGTGTTGAGCACTTTGAAAAAACCCACAGATGAGTGCTGGTATTTTAGTTTCCCATGTGGGTTGCCACACATTCATTATTTAAGTGCTGCTGGTTTACTTGAAGTTTGTCAAGCACAGATGAGAGCAGAGTCTCTGCACCAAGGAGCTTGCAAATGAAGAGAATTTTATTTTTTTTTTAAATCATGTCGGGCTTTTTTTTTCCTTAAACCATCACAGTTCAGCTATGGCAATAAAGACAACATATGGGTATAGATTGGCAGAGAGACAAGGAAAAATGTGCTGTTAGTTAGCGTTGTTAGCCGTGGTCTTTGACTAACAGCTGGAAAATGATATGTCCCTTCTCTCCCCATGCCCTGGCATCATGACGGCGGTGGTTGCTAGTAATCAGTAAGATAGGCGCCCAGATGGCCGGGGGAAGTACAAGTCTAGCTGCGAGATGTGTGAGAATAAAGGGTGATGGACTTAAATTGTAACAGAGGAGATTTGAGGTTTTGGACTAGATTCCTTCCTAGAGTATTACGAGTATAGGGCATTCCTACTAGATGAGGTTGTATATCAGAGGTCCACGTGAAACATGAGGCAGATGTGCTTAGATCTTTCTCCTTTGCTGTTTGCAGAAGCGCCTTCCAGCCTTTCCAGGCACATACATATTGATCACCATACCCCTGTCCCTTCAGCTTCTTAAGTGAAAATACTGGGTAGTGACTGTGTGCGATTTGCTGCTCAGTGTGGTTCTGCAGGTTGCCTGCACTGGCCTAGTAAGCCACATTTTGGGACTGTTGATAGCAGAAGCCTAACACAGCGACAATACTGGACGGGCCTTAGTTCCCCTATTCTCACATGCTCCCCGTGCCCCCGCTGTGCGCTTTGTGCCACCACTCTCTCTATTCTTTGTCCCTGCAAGTTAAAGCAAGGCATAATCATTCCCTTTCAATGTGAAGGTGTCTGGCTTGCTTGTCATCCACGTCATCCTTTTCCAAAGCATCCTGTGCATCTAGTTTATCCGTGTCCTTTGTTCTTTCCGTGTTATCTGATGGTTTTTCTTCCTAGTGGAAGCAGCAAATCGACTTTCTTCAGTGATTCTGGCACCACTGGAAGGAGAAAATGTGGTTGGCTTGGCATCAGGCTCTCGTTTCAGTGACGGTGGGGTTGATGTGATGTCCCTCTTGAAGATGTGCAAGAACTGGAAGAAACCCTCAGCCCTCGTCAAAGGGAAGTGTGTGCTGATCTCTCGCTTCCGGTTTGAGGTTGATATTGGGTATTCTGCAGAAGTTATTGGAGTGTTCAAACAGATGAATTCTAGAAATTACGGTGAGTCTGTTATTATTTTGATGTTGTTTGGGCCGCTTTTGGAGCGCTGCGGATTCAATTCTGAAATGAAGAGGCATGGATGGATAGCCATGTTCTTACGGACAGAGAATTCAGTCTGTTTTAAGAGTTGTGACAGTGTTTGTTATAACTATTGCAGATGCGAAGACCAGAAAGTGGAATTTCTTGCTGGAGGACTATCCCAAACTGAGTGAGTTGCAGCTCTTTTTTTTTTTTTTTTTTTTTTTTTCTGGCTAAGGCTATTTTCAGGGGTGGCAAATGAATTGTAACTTCATTTCTTGGACTGAGCCTTTCTGCTCTGGGGAGATGAGTGGCTAACGAACCATGAAATGGGTATCTTCCCCTTTCGTCAGACTTTTTTTTTTTTCCCAGACTCAAAACTTTATATATGTATATTATTCATGGCAGCCCGCTGGGAGGGTGGCCCTCTTCTATAAGATTCTGTGCTGAATTTCTGTACAGCTCCTTAGAGGATATGTCTGTATTTGCTGTCACAAAAGTCTTCCTGCTTATTACGTACAGCAGCTCTACTTGAACTCTAAGGAGCTGCAGGAGAACAGATTCCTCTCTTCTCCTACCATATTTGAACAGGTAGGCCTGGTGGCTGCTAGGCCTTCTTGTCCTCACAGAAATTCTGTCTTACAGACTCTTTTTAGGTGTGCTCCTCTAATCCTCAGCGCCAGCCTGCCCCTGATGTTTTGCTCCCTCTTGTGCACGTATCAATTTGTAAACTGGCACAGCCACCCCTTGCTCAGAAAAGAGCACAGAGCAAAGCTTACCAGGCTGTTTTACTTCCAGTTCTTCCTCTTAGTTAGCTACAATATTCCAGTAGTGTGCACAGTGTCATGCTGTTTTGTTTCACACTCGGCAAATTTTGTCTTTCAGGTCAGAGCACTAGGTTTTCAAGTCAGCTGACGATTTCTGTAACAACAGTTCATGTGTGGGCACAGTCTGGGTGTTGACTCTAGCTGGTTTTGTTCAGCATACGTTTTACTGTTAATAATAATGTCTTTGTAGACGTCACACGATGTTAGGCTTCCAGCTGATGTACAAGGCAGGTTAGAATTCAGCTTTCTCCCGTAGCTGTATTTACTGTTGGCCAAACAAGAAGAGCTGCTTGTTTCTCGTGCAGAAGCGTGCAGATCTGCTCGAAGTAGTCGTCTTGATGCAGAATTTCATATCCTACTAGAATGCTTCAGTGTTAGTTGATAGATACTTAAAAGAAAGCTTACCAAAAAAATCTTTTCAAGAACACCATTTATTCTTCTCCCAAGTGGAATCAAAGAACAGGATGTTGCTACAGCGTTCATTTCTTGGCAGAAGTTGACCGGTAGACTCCCGCCTTAGTGCACCCATGCTGTGCGGGTGGAACTGTGACTGGCTGAACTGAAATGTAGAACTCTGTTGTTGTGGGTTTTGTTGTTGTTTTTTAATGGATGCCGCTTTGCAGAACAATTCCGTCTAAGCAGCATGTTCCTAGCACATCTGCTTCTTAGTTTTTTTTATGTTTAGTGAAGTTTATAGAGTGCTTTGAGATGAATAGCATTATGCAAGTCCTAAGTATTATAATTGTTATTTATCATTCCAGTTGGCCTGCTGCGTTTGCCTTGGTACTTATGGGAGGGTATGTGGCTGTGGAATTTGATGGGGGTAAGCTTCAGAAAGGTGATAAGCAAGGTGCTCTGCACTCATCCTTAGAAAGCGTGTTGTGTAGGGCTGAGCATTTCAGAGCTGGAATGCTCCATGTAGTTTTTCTTCCAGTGCAGGCTCGTGCTTCCATGGGATACTGAAGCATGCTTCATGACTATCTCTCTGTGTCTATGATGCATGCCTTCGGAATGTTAGCAATGGTTGTAGGGCTGGAAGCTACATGGGGAGGCCTTGTAGGAATGGCAAATCATGAAAACAATTGTGTGCGCCTGGTTGGAGGCTCTGAAACTCCAGGACTGGGATGTTGACAGACGTGAATTGCAGTGAGAGCTGATGATCTCACGCAGCTCGCTGAAAGATCTTTTGTATGTGCAAAGGGCCTGATCCCGTAGCAGGAGCTAGGTAGTGAGAACAAATGCATCATCTCCCGGTCTGTCACTCTCTTTGCTACGCTGGCAGGTTTACACATTGCATGAAGGATCCAGAATACCACAGATTTAAAGAAAGCGAAACCAAACCAAACCACCGCCACCAAAACCTGAACCAAAAACCTCCAGAGATGTTCTTGGGCGGTGCAGTTTGTGAGGGCATTTGAGGCTTCCTGTAGCATGTGCCTTTCTGAGGAACAGCATTAGCTTTGTGCCTGTTCATCTACCTACGTCAGGAAAAAAAAAAAAGGTTTTAAAAAGGCTGGTTGCCATTTCCAGCAGTGATATCTGTTAGTTTGGAACTGTTTGTAGAGGTTAATGTCTCTTTGCCTAGTTGCTCAGTCATCTTTATATAAAGGTCACTTCAGTAAAAAGTGTCTGTTGGATGAATCATGCTGGTGGCAGATATATCTTAATCACTCTCCCAGCTCATGTACAGAACAATAGCAACAGAATTATCAGTGAGCAAATTGTAGCAATTATGCTAACACATAGCTCAGTCTGTGAGTGTAATAACAAGCTTGTGCTCTACTTCGGGCGGAGAGAGTTTCTGCTATTGAAGAAGTATAAATTAAACTGGAGAGTTTAGAAAGTTTGGCCATTGCCCAACCACAAATGGAAATCTTTTCATATGTATATTCCTTCGAATTGCTTTCCCCCTTCATGTGGCAGGGGTCCATAATGCTGCTTTCCTCTTGCAGATAACTGAAATGGGAATACCTGACGGGGTTCTGGAGGTGCATTTACTGCCGGTGTAGTGAGTTCTTATTTCAGCGTGCATAGCACTGGTCATTTTTGCAGACAGGGTTGTTTTTACGTCTTCCTGACTTCCTGTACAAGCCACTAAGTAAAAGTGGCTCCTCACAGGAAAGGATCCGTGCACATGCATTTGTGCTCCTAGTGTACAGGTGTCTTTTGTTTCTCAGTCTGTGGCCAAAGATTGATTACTGAGCCTGATTTCCTGGTCCCTACTCATTGTATGTTTGAAACTGGTATTTATTTTCATAGAAACTCACAGCTGGGTTAAAAAGACTTACTTTTCTCCTTCTGGGATGGGACAGGGAGGCTGTGAAAGGGGCCTCGTGAGTCAAACGTGAGGAGTGTTGAGGGATTCAGGTGGCTGCCTGTGGGCTGGTTCTGGCCTGCAGACTACTTCTGTCCTGGTGAACGGCGCGCGCCGACTGAGCAGGGAGTTGCTGTCGGCCCCTAAAGGACGGCTGGCCGAGTGCCACTGACAGCGTGGTACGAGGGTAGGGTCTCTGAGTCGTGAGGCACTGCCCGTTTTCTTACCCAAATATGCTGAAAGCGGGGTGATGTGCATTTTAGTCAGAGCTGAACCTGTGTGAATTTGGGTAAGAGGAGAAGAGTTTTCAAAGCTGAGGATTCCTATGACCTTCTTTAACTGTCTCGGGTCACTCCTGATCGCGTACTCAGGGGTGGTAGAGACCTCAGAGAAATTTAATGCAGAATCCCAAGGTCAGGATCAAGGGGCTCTTGCTTTCTAGGCTTCAAGAGCTCTTTTGTTCCAATCCATACTTTTATTCCTGAGTAAAATGTGCCCTAAACTGCCCTCAATGTGAATAATCCAGCTCCAGCTGTCTTAGTAGCAATCATCTCTGAATGATGGCATCAGACTTTCAGTTTTTTATAATCAAGTCTAAATACAAGGGGAGGGGATGTGATTCATCATGTGGTGCTGAAATAGACTTCAGGGAAGAGGCCAGGCCAACACCTGCGCATGATGCAGTGCTTTCTTGAGCTGTTTCAGGGTAGGAAATAATGTCGTAGATGAGGTCAAGGGATGTGCTCTTGTGTCAATAACGTAAGTCACGTGTATGTCACCTCGTCTGATAATAAACTGCTCTGCTCTTTGCAGTGAAAATGTTCCAGAGCCTCGCGTCTGTACAAATGGAGCCACTTCCCGAGGCAGTAGTACAGACCTTCGCTGCTCAAATACAGAGCTCCACGTCACCGACGACAGACTTTCCCGATGCTGACCTTTCAGTAGTGGACTCTAAAATTGTGACAAGCCTCATGCCCTTTCAGCGGGAAGGTGTGAAGTAGGTCCTTTTTGCATGCTGTTAGAGCTGGTCCTTGCCTGGAATTGTATGCTTTATATTGGTGCCCAGGCCACGTTCTCTTCCACAGAGGGCTCAACATTTCTCCAGTGTCTTGGGTTGTCACACTCTGGCACTCTGGGCTCCTGGTTGTTTGGTGTGGTTTGTTTTGTTTGATTTTTTTTTTTTTTTTGAATGACACATCTATTCGTTTCTAGCTAGAATTCTTCATCATGAGTCAGGACAAAAATATCATTTTGCTAGTCTTACAGAACTGTTCAAATGGTACATCTCTGATCTCTCTCCCACGATTCAATATGTGCCTAATTGTCATATGATTTTTCTGTAAGGTCATTTTTTTTTATCCAAATGACTTTTTTTTTTTCCCTCCAAATACTAATGTACATGGAAAGTGCCAGGAAATGGGACTCTGGTCATGAAAGGCTTGGAATGACTAACTGTATGTAGAAGGAACATTTTAAACGTCCCTCTCTGTGCCACATACAGCCATTAGTTGCTGAATTCAAGATGCAACCCAGGAAAGTCTGTATTTACTGCTATTTAAATGGCATTGTTGTTAATATTTTCTTAACCCAGACAGACATGAATAATAGCATGGAAAATGTGCTTTAAATAATTGTAAGGTCTTACATCTACTTCTTGCATGAAATCAATGTCTCTAAGGTCTGGGCTGAACCATCCAAGCTTTGGGAGAAGAATTTTGTGAGCTGCTTACTTCTGTTAAAACTAATTGAGAAGATCCGGGTTTACTGAAGAACCCGGATTACTTCCAGGCAATTCACGTTGTACGCTTATCCTACAAAACACCTGCAGTTTATTGGGTACCATGCAGCAGGCTAAAGACATTTACTGCAGTTGGTGCTCACTGTAGTGTCGTCCACAATCTGCAGAAGGATTTTTTTCTGTTTTTTCCTCAATTTTTCTAGAAAGTGCTTCTCATCTGATTTAGACAGTTGTTGAGTTGCGCTCATCTTGGACACCAGGAGAGACGGTAACCCATTTCTTGACTCAGTTTTTTTCCCCCAGTTTTGCGATTTTCAGAAATGGCCGTGTACTTCTTGCGGATGACATGGGCTTGGGCAAGACTATCCAGGCGATCTGCATCGCTGCCTATTACCGAAAGGAATGGCCCCTGCTGGTGGTGACTCCTTCTTCTGTGAGGTTTACGTGGGCAGAGGTACTGTGAGTTTAACATTACGTAGATGGCCAGTAGAGGGCATGTGTGGTGGTTATTCTGTGTTGCAGTCTGTACAAGTTAAAATTTTAAGATGATGTATTTTAAGGGTAAGAAAGTAAAAATCTGTGCTTGTTTAGAAACTTAAGATGGGGGAAATTGCTTGGCATTGGCATTGGCCATATGATACAAGCCTACTTTCTTTTACTGGCTGATTTTCTTCTTGCAGTCCAGCTGATCTATTGAAAAGATGGAGATTTAGAGGAAAAAATGTCCTGTGGGCCTTTGTTAACTTTGTTTCTGCAAGTCAGCCAGCTCCAAGGAGGCATTTTAGTCACTAGTGCCGAAGACAGTAGTTGCATTGAAGCAACCGTCTGTTGTATTCAATTCCTTTACAGCAGGACTTAGATGCTGAGCTTCTTGTTATTCTTCTTTCTTCTCAAGAGGTCCCATTATCATCATCATCGAATATTTGTCATAATGTGTCTTTCATCATGTTCACTGTATGATGCTAAGTCCTCTGAGCCCTTTATCACCGTGAAACGGAAGCTCAACAAAGCTCATGTGGTTGGGAAATGTGATTTGTTGAAAGAAATCACTGTCATGACTGAGGCTCTTTGGTTGCCATAGGCTAGTGAGATGTTCATTGCAGGAGAAAAATGTAAGCCAGATGTTTTAGGTCGGTAATTTTATGTCTGAGTCGGAGAGGGTGGGAGTTTAGTCTTCCCTGTGATGCTTCAGTGATGAGAAATGTATTGGTGGGGATTTACTTGCATTTTTTTTGTTCTTGTTGTTCTGTAATCTGGCTGTTAGAGCATCTTGGCTTGTGTTTTCACATCCAGTAGTGCAACAAAACACTGGGTGGCAAGAAAAAAAGATCTGAACGAGGGAGTAATGCTCATCATGTTTCAGATGGGAAAGAAAAAGGACTTACTTCAAAGGCCTGTGGACTTGTGATTCAACACCTAACCTGGATTCAGGGCTCCTGTTGGAGACACTGGGAGTGTTCTGGGGCCTGGGTTCTTGAAGTACTTGGTACCTGCAGCTAAACTCCTACATCCTGCTCCAGGAGATTTAAGCAGTATGAAGGTTTTCTTCTTGAGTGCTTGATTTGCTCTGCCTATGCCCTCGTGACTCCTCAGGAGGCCACTGTGCGAGCTGTTTGCTAGGATGTTTGCTTTAAAATTGTCTGTGTGGCTTTGAGTATGTGAAATACCTGAGTCCAAGCAAAATGCGTTGCAGAAGGTGGAAGACGGTGAAGTTTGTTACGGTCTGTAACCTTCTCAGTTCACTTCTGCACAGATGTGTTTAACATGGAAACTCTTGGTGTGTCTCTGGAGCTGAATTGCCAGAAATTGTCTTCGTCTCAGAGCTGCAGGATTTATTTTTAGATTATCTGGGCTCTTGGCATTGAGTGCCGTAATATTTTGAGGTGCAATAGGAAGCTAGCAAGAAGGTGCAAGTTACTCTTCAGTGAGAAGTGCTGCAGGCATGCATTTGGAGTTCAGCGTTGTTTTGTTGTTTTTTTTTTTAATTAAGATTCAGATCTTCTGTTCGGGGAATTTCAAAGTACTTCTTACGGGCCAAGTTCAGCATCAAGTATAGGATCGCTTTTATGGTGTGAATGAGGCAAGTGACCTTTACAAAAGGAGAGAACAGTACAGTAGGAGCTTCTAGATACCTTCCCACTGCTTCAGCCTTTGGCTCAATTTTGTGTCGCATCAGCCACGCGTTTTTTGGCTGGAATCTAACCTCGCCCATGTGGCGGCATATTTTGCTTGTGGTGCTTATAGGTGGTGCGTGATAGCCAGTTGTTAGTTTCTCGCATGCTGTTGGTATTTGACTCCTCTGACTACAACAAGTAGTTGCTGAATGGAGGAGAAGAATGAGGCTTGGGGGATTTCTGCGAGTGAAGGGCCTGGAGGCAGAGACGACGTTTCCCATCACCACTGCTTGAATACGTTTCTGTAGGGACCAGGTCCTGATTACTGGAGCCCCAGCCAGTCCTCTGCAGTGCAAGGTCATCAGGACTCAAATGTTGCAGGGAGATTGGTGTCCCTGGGGTCAGGTTTACAAGGGAAGGGGCGGGTGCTCAGTACCTAACAGATGGGTTTGCAGAAGGATGTCTTCTTATGGGGTGTGGAGCATTTCAAGAGGTTGTTTTGAGCGAGTATTACCACATGAAGTTCATTTGCTGTCATAGAGCAGCTGGTGTGGTGTTGGCTTGATCTTTTCTTCCTGTTTTGTTGTTGTTATATTGTTTGTTTTTTTTTTTTTTTTTCTGGTATACTTTTTAAGAAGCAGGGCTAGTGGAAGAGTTTTTGTTGATCTGGATGTGTTATACTTTATTGTCATTGTGGAGTAAACATTACTGTTGTAAGAGATGTTTACCTCTCAGAAGTTCGTACTGAAGAGCCTAAGTTTCCTGTTGAGTTGGGAGAACTAGAAACTTGCCTGTCGATAGCGTTCATTGCATTCTCTGTCTGTGAACATAGCAAGTAATATCGTCAGGAGGTCGCACCCATTTCTGTTGCAGATCATACTTTGTTTTCAGTAAGGAACAAGAATAATTCAATTTTGAGCCTTCCTGGCTGTGGAAGGTGGGCTCGGCCTTACAGCCCGGGTGCTATTCTTGATCTTCCCATTACTAGCAGTGCTGCCATGGGAATGCTGCTGACCCTTTCTGTTCCCTCAGCTCGTGTCTGATGGTGGGTGGGGTGAGTCCTTGTTCGAAGCATTCGTGTTATAATTTGTGATGGGGTTTGTGATCCTGACGGGGGATGTGAGCACCAGAATGAAATTACTCTCTTCTCCTCCAGGCGTTTCACAGGTGGCTGCCATCCTTGAGTCCAGGTAGCACGAACGTCATCGTGACTGGCAAAGACAACCTAACAGGGAGCTTGATTAACATTATCAGCTTTGATCTCCTTAGCAAGATGGACAAACAACTCAAGAGCACTTTCCAAGTAGTTATTATTGTAAGTAGTACACTGGAATTTTGAAGTTAATTATACGTTGCAAGTCGTGTATCCTTTGTGTGGTACTGCAGAGAAGTGAGGCAGAGCTTTTTTAGGACTGAAACTGTCTTGTAATCGTGGCTGTGATCACAGCTCTCCTCATGAGCAGTAGGATTTTATGAAACTTTTTTGATTCCTGAGGCTGTATTTTCTGTTTTAATGGTTAAGGTGCGTCTTTGGTTTCATTGTGGTTGGGCGTGTCCTTTGCCGGAGAGCAAGGTGTGTTGCATCCGTATAATAGTCTTGGAGTTGCATCTTTTTAAGGGAAGTGGACTTCAGGTTGATTTCAGTGTTTATCAAGTAAGCCAGATAACCTCTCAACACCACCTATGTGGGTAAAGCGTCAAAAAAACCTCCCCTTGTTTGGGTTCCACTGACAGCGTGCATTAAGCTTTCTTCAGTCACAAGTATCTCTGCTTTTGTACATTAGTTTGAAATCCATTTTTTTTCACCTTTCTAGGAGTCATGGTAAAAGGCATTTTTTCTAGATTTCAGTTGGTAAAAATTCAAAACACGTAGTGCTTCAAATCCAGCTTGGATAAATAAAGACCAAAAGTGTCTACAAAGCTTCCTGTGTTTCGTGTTCTCAGGCTAGCTTTCAGTTAACAGGTGCACCTGTCCCCAGAATTATAAACCTTGGAACATAACAGACCTTTTGTTTCTCAGCATCAGATGGGAATATGGGAGTTGTTTGGGGGGGTGGGAGGGGGGAGGTGGTTGGAGACCAAAACTGCTCATGAGGGAATTGATTTTTTTTTTTTTTTCCCTTTTCCCCCCAAGCCACTCTCAGGGTGGAAATGCAGATTGTTATCTTATGTGGGCTGCTGTTTTCAGTAAAGGGACTCAGGCTCTAGGGCTACTACATTGGAACCTTTTACCAGCCCTGAGCTGGCAAATGTTCTTTCTGTGTGTTCAGATATGGACACTCTGCAAGTTTTTACAGATGCTAGGAGTTCTACTGAGTGCTGAGCTTCCCTGCTTTTACTTCTGATATTCTTTGCTGACTGGGGCCAATAATGTAGCTTATTTGTTAATCAGGAGGGAGAAGACTGTGCCTGGGAGGCTAAGCAGTTGTATTGTCTTTACACGCATGGTTGCTTGCTCATCCAGACATGGAGAGATGAGAATGTACCTTGGAGGGTGCCGATTAGATTTTGTGTCCAGGTTCTGCTTTGCTATAGCAGAAGAAATGAAGCCTGTTTGGGGGTGATGTCTCAAGTAGGAGGCTATTATCCACCTGGTGAGCCCTATCAGCAGAGCAGTTGGATCCTAATTAGATTTCTTTTTTCCTTGTTGTTTTCATTAACCCTTCAGTTAGGGAAGTATCACTCTGTAGGCCTCCCATGTTTGCTGCATTTAAAGGACACGCAGGGGCAAATGAGCATCAGTGGTGGAGATGATGTTCCTCTTTCTCCTCCCGTTTCCGTCCGCCTCTGGTCACTTGCCTGGGATCATTTGAGATTCATGGCTCTAACGTTTGATTTCCATTCCATTTGCGTGCAACTGTGGGTTTGAATGTGGGAAGCCTGCTACTCCACGTGCTGTCTTCATGTTTAGAATTCGATGCGACTATCTCAGTGCTTGAAATTTCCTCTGGGAGGATAAGCTTGTAATATTTTAGATAGCTGAGAATATTGGGAATTTGTTCTTTATCCTGCAGTTGGACTGTGGATCAGAGCTGTCTTCATTTCAGTGCCTGTTCTGTTTCAGGATGAATCTCATTACCTAAAGAACGTAAAAACTGCACGATGTCGAGCTGCCATGCCTCTACTCAAGGTACGTATGGTGTGTGCCAAACATCCGGCAGCTAAGGCCAGACTCCCAAAACATGTGCTGCTCTTTATACCAGTTTAGGAGCCGGCAGCTGAATTCTGCTGTTGCACCAGTGGATGTCCAAGTAACTGTTGATTCAAGAGCAAAATTTGTCTCTATCTTAGCCACTAATTTCAATACAAATGTTAGATGGTAAAACCTAACGAAAGAACTTCAGAAACTCCCTTGATCTAATTGTGGTACTGACACTGATATGTTTTGTGGTGATGGGGGAAAAAGGGAATGTCAAAATTTACTGAATATATTAGTGGAGAGTAGAAAGAATATAGCCATATCAATGCAGCTTGTTGAGTGTAAAATCATAATCACTTACTACTTGGCACTCAAATTGCTGCTGTATATCAAAATGATGTTACCTAGGTCCTGTCCTTGGCTTTAGTTTTGACCTCTGCTTTGTTACTGCAAGCTTCCAATGTATTTGTGTGGCTGGCATATAAGAGCGCTCCTACTAGTTCTTTGCATTTAACCAGCAGGAAACAGCAGAATGGGAGGTTAGCAAGACAAGTGGCCCCCAGAAGGGAAGGAATATTGAAGTATGTGATAGCAGGAGAAATGTAAATTTTAATATCTGCCTGTTGTTGTTGAATCAAAGAATCAAATTGTCCCTGGTAGCCTCTAGGAGATTAAAGTTACCAGTAGCTTCTAGGCACTGCAGTCTGTACGTTAGAACAAGATAAATGCAGTTCTTTTTCAACAGCTATCCGTAAGTGTGTATAAAGAGAAGGTTTGATCTATGATGGCTTTACAGCAACCAACTTTTATATGCAAGATTTTTAATGGCAGGCTAAAGGTGGTTGTACTTGGGTAACTTCATCGTTCTCTCTATAGGCCTGACTCTTGTCTTCTCTTAGCTTTCAAATCACTTGAGGCTTTTAATGTTTGGAAACTAAGTAGGAGGTCCAATTTTACGAGCAGTTTTAAGTACAGTAGTTAAGTTTTGATGTCTGAAAATGATGGAAAAATAACAATTTTTACCTCATGGTAGAATGCTCAGAAAGTTTTCTCATCCTTTCCTACTTGTAGCTTTGCAAGGATCAGCTCGTCAAAATTATTTGCAGGCTATAAGATATGGAAGATGGTACCCGTTAAATGATGGCTAATTGTCTGTATGATCTTACTGAGAATGTACAGTTCCATGCTATCACCTCACTGGTCTTACAGCACTGAGAGCTTGTGCTCTTAAAGCTGAATTTCACCCTTCTGAAAGCGTTATGAGTTTCATGTTCTCATTGTGCGCTTTCTCACCCATGAACAGCATACAGTAAGAAAGGACCAGAACCTTTAGAGAGCACTTCTTGCTAGGTGTTCGCATAAATTGCATTTTCCTATTTGCTGACTACAACTTCTGGAGTGAGTATTTGCTGTAATAGCCATTCCTCTGCCCTCCTTGCTTTCCAACGTGTGTTTTGTTCTAAAACTAGTCCATTTGGCAGCTTTGTCCTCAACTACCAGTGAGTGATGCTGTACTCGCTACTGGCACAGCACATGACAGCAACGTTTTATTTGAAAGAACAACCAAGATATGACAAGCCTTCATGACCTGAATACTGGATTTAAAAGCTATCCTGTTGTCTGTATAGTAAATAGTCAATGGGGTAAAAATGGGATTATTTTCAGTATCTTACACGATACTTCAAAATTGTTGCATTAGGGGAATTGATGAAGTTGCTGCAGTTTACTGTTGCTAGAAGTTTAAGAACTAAGGATAATATTCTTGCTCTTGCTTTCCTGACATTTAAAAGGAGCAGTAGTGAGTCTCTTAGAAGAGACCCAAAAAGCTGTATCCATAAGCAAGCTATTTAGAGGCACAGTGCGCCTTGTACATCAGTCCCTACCTTAAGGGCTCAGTTCAAAGCCATACCAGTGCTGTAACAAGAACCTGAGGAGTCAGCTCATGCCTCGTCTACCTTCTAGGTAATCTAACTTTTGTTGGCAGCATACTACTCTAAAATTTCTTAAATTCTTAGTTACCTTTATTTTCTATGAGGTCCTCAACATCCTTAAGCATGAAAGCTTAGCCTTGAGCTGAATTTTGGGGACAGAAAAGAAGCAAACAAATGTGATCCTTTGTCCTTACTTGCTACAAAGATTTATGAGTCCCTAATGACACTGGACAGATCTAAATTAAAATATTTCTGTGCCTGAAATGTTTCTGTCCCTTCTATTGGTTCTTAATGAATTCCTTTCATCTTGGTAGAATCTGTTCCTGTGACTTCTCCATTTGAATAACAAGTAAAATATAAAAATTGTTGTGGGAGTTTAGACAGAACTGCACAATAACCATATTAAATCAATACATTCATAATAAAGATGACTTACCTTGGGTATTAATTTTGAATTTGCCTTGTTAGACAGCCAAGCTGAATCTCTACCTTTGACATATTTAACCCATGGTTACAGCATTTAAAGTCTCATTTTACTTCTAATATCTGACATTGATTATTTTTCAAAATGAAGTGGTATTTTTAACCACTCAGTTATAATTTATCTTTCCCTGCTCTGTTGAATATGTTGTAGGATAAGCATGGTATGGAATTGTCAAGCAGAGCCATGTATTAAACACGCGGCCTAAGTCTGTCAATTGGGGACTTCTAGACATTTTAAAAATATTTAAAAAAGCAAACAACACAACAAAACCCACCAAACAAACCTTTGTGTAGTATTCAATATCGTTTATGACATACTTAGTTGCTACCCGGATGGAGATACAGGAAAGTTTTTTGCTTGGGGACAGTAGGCAAGCAGTAGCAGGGCCTACCTCTCACCTTGCTCTCTTCCTTAGTCTCATGCTTTGGACTAAGTTCTCCCGGGCATACTGTCGATACTTGTTCCCTTTACCTCTGTCCTACGTCTGCCTCCCATAGTGTTACATTTTTTGTATGCATTTCATGTTCCTTTCAAGATCACGCTGGCCCAGAGACATGAGGATTGAAGAGGGAGTATACGTGCTACCAATATCCATAAAACACCAAAGCCCTAAGGAAAGAAGAGAAAGAAGAAACAACAAAATGGAAGTTTTTCACTGATCTGCAGAGGGATCTTTTGGGAACTTGGGTGAAAAGGATTCTACATCCTTCAACCAGCCAAAGTGTTGTGTTGTGTTGTTTTTGTTCTGTAATTGCATGGAGTATCAGAAAGCAGTGGAAACTGGGGAAGGTTCCACTGGAATATGGATGAGTTTTGTTTTTTTTTTTTTGAGGCATGACACTAAGTTTTTAGTGAAGAACAGCATTAGAAACTGAGAAACATATAGTCGTATTTAATCAAAGATTCCAGTGGCATAAAATGGGCTTATTTTTGTTGTTCTCCGTATGTGTTCCCCCCACAACATTTGGGTAATATTACTCATGCAATTGTTCATATTGAGCTGCTGCTCAGATTGAGAGCATGATACACGTCCTGATCTGTGGAGGGTTAAAGGTCTTTGCTTCTATTACGGAAGTCCAAATGCATTGTGTAGCTGGAATATGATACTCTGTGCTTGTTTTAATAAAGAGATGCCTAACAATAATAAAAAGAATTAGATCAATGCTGAAGGTAGAAGGTAAGGAGGGAACAGAAAAATCTTCCTGGAGGAAATAAATAGCTGCTCTCTTCAAGCATTACAAATCCATGTGGACTCGATTAAAAAAAGCATTTCCTTGTTGCCACCTGCTCAGAGGAAGAACTTCATCTTGAGATCAGAGAAGCTGTGGAGGCATCTCCAGATCTGTTCTCACCTTCCGATTTTCCTTCTGTCTTGAAGCAGGGAGGTAGTGTAATTTGCTTCAGTCATAGTCATTTATCACTATTTGACACACATTCTCTTTCTGGGTGTCACTTAAGAATAGGGAAAGGCTTATATATTTTTGGAATGACCACTCTAGGATCATCTTATGAAATGCAGAGCACTATCTGACCCAAGTACAGAAATAGACTCCCCAAAACAGCTGCAACCCTTTCCCTTTATCAAATAATCTTCTATTTTATGTATTATCCCTATTACATTATGGCCACTCTCAGATTTTTCATTTCACAGGATAATGCATTCTTATGCTAAGCAGTTCAAAATGACAAAGTAAGCAAAAATTGGGGACACGAGTAATTGTGCAGTCAGAACCAGCCATACTTTTTTTTTTTAAAAAAAAAAAGGCGTGTCAGCCTGTTAGCATATGGCAGAGCTCATGCTGTGAAATTCATTTAAGAGAGACAGTCATTGTATGTTAATGAGGCTCTTTGCATGTTCACTTACTTCTTTGTGGCACAACGCTCCCCAACACCCCCTAATCACTCCCCTTCCAGTCAGTTGGGTGCTGGGTTTTGGAAGTGCCATCAGGGTTAATAAATTATCCTTTGACTTTCAAAAGTAATTTTTTGTAAATGTTATCACAGCTGTGGAATTAATTCTTGCTGGTGTTTTGTGTGTGTGCAAGTGTAATGCTGTAACGCCACAATCGTCTTAGGTTACTCGGTAAAAGAGGGCTACAGAAGAGGTGTCACCTCTTCGAGTCATTGTCAGAGTTCCTTTAAGCAGTTTCATAAAAAAGTAGCTGTAAGAATAGTCACAGGGACACAAGAGAGAGGAGGGCTCCTGTCGAAGATTTATCTTCATACCTGAACGCAAACAGGTAGCTGAAGTGTCAATGGAGATGCGTATCAATTGCTGACAGTTCTGTTTTTGCTGGAGAATCCTTGCTGCTCGCTGCGCTCATATTTTCTGTGCTGTTGATCCATATTGTCCTGGTAGACCTTGTAAGGAAGAGGGTAAGCACTCACTTTTGACACCACAGAAGGCTCCTCGGAAAACAAGAATAAGCAGTGATCAGCAGAGACTTCTCTGTAGGAGCAAATCTCTGTTGGCATCTATTCAAAATGAGTTGCCAGTAGCAAAAGAAACGTGAGTCAAAGCCATTTCCTTCATCCAGAATTTAAGTAAGTCTTCAATGCTTGAAACCTTTTCTGCCTAGGATTTTTTTTTCCCTCTCTTAGGCTTCTTCTGTCATGGATTTTAAAACTGAAGGGAATTATTGGGATAATGAGTCAGACCACCTATGTTCTACTTCTGGAATTAATTTCTGCATGTTCTTAGCAGCTGTTGCTTAGGTAGTACCTCTCTTTTGTTTCTTTTTTTTTTTTTGGTGGTGGTTGTTCTTGGTGTTTTTTGTTTGTTTACTTATCTTGATTTTTTAAAATGGTTGATTATGGATTAGGTATCACAACCCTTAGTAAGCGCTTCCAGTGGCTAGATACTATTTCTGTTCAAAAATACCTTGCACACAAAAGCAGCAATTGGACAAGTTTAAAAATCTGATAACCCGTAACTTTATAATTCCCTCTTTTGGCGCCTATTTTGGGATTGGAGAAAGAGCAAGAAGCCCAGCTGTTTTAACTACTGGAGAATTAGTGTTCCAACCTTGTCTTCCGTAGCTCCTGAGGAGTGCCCTCCAAGGAGGGGGAGCCTTGGGAATAGTGTAAGACCTTCCAACACAGTTGATTTTATGTTACATTTAGTATGTCCTGGGTCTGTTTTGAATGCACGTTGCTTGGAAGCGTCCCAGCAGTGCTGTTCACTCCCATTCTGTCTTGACCTCAATATGTTCATTTCTGCAAGCTTTCCAGGAGGAAAAAGTTTTGATTTGGTGGATTCCTGAAGATGTGGGACTGGCTTGTCATGTGTTACAGAATATTTCTCAGTGTGGTGTCAGTTAACTCCTCAAAGGCTTCTGCAAAGCACTGGGTATTGTCTAGGTTTTGCTTGGTTGTCCTCCGCTGTTACCTTCATTTTGAAAACTGACCCAGTTTCTGTTTTATCACTTTGTTGCCTCATGGCCTCTGAAATCTTTGGGTTCTCTCACCCCTACCTCCTTTGAGTAGAGCAGGGACCTTTGTCTTGTGTGAACTAACACTTACCTTCTGACACGTCTAAAGGTTAGACACCTCCTCTTATTTAGTTTGATAAATATCCTGCTTTTTTAAAATGTTTGTGGGAATTGTCTGATCCTTTTGGTGACTGCATTTCCTTCGGATATGTTTAATAGGGATGGAGGGGGAAGGCAAGTCCCACCTTCATTACAACCTATATATATATATCTGATAGAGTCCTGAAATTAATTTCCGGTAGCTGATCTGTGAACTTTTTCCACCAGATTTGGTTGGCGAGTGGATGAATCAGCTGAATAGATTTGGGTGACTGGTAGATCTCGGTGAAACGATAAAAGAATTTCATTTTCTTTTTCATTTAAATGTGAATGAGCTGTTGGTACAGATGTCACTCAAGAATCCCTTTGTTATTTTAATGAACCCGCTTTAAACCATGCAGGAAATTACAGGGCATTTGTAATTTAACTACTATATGTGAATTTACAGCAGTAGAAATTCATCTCTCACATCTAATAATAGAATTAGATAATACTGGACATAAGAGGCTAGAAATGCATCTTGGAGGCATTTGTTTGTGGTATAATTTTCCCTCAATTTTGGGAGCACCTACTTTAGATAATTTGTGGGGTTTTTTTGGTTTGCCTACCCCGCTCCCGTATCAGATACAAAGCTTTTTGTTGTTTTTTTTTTTTACAGTATTCTTATGTGACTTTGGCCATGGCTGCTAGATAGACATCTTCTGACCTTTCTTCAGGCAGCATCATCTATCTCTTCTTGCTAGTAGAACTTAAAAAGAAAAAAAAAAAAAAAGAAAAATCCTACTTCCCTAGATGCCTTCTGCTTTTGTGAGCAAGATGGTCTGTTTATGGCTTGCTGTGGCAGGTTTATTACGAGAGGATTTATTCTGGAGGTGAGGATGTACCTGAGAGGGGTGTGTGTCACGCTCCTGTGGCGTCTGGTGCCAAATGAAATGTTGTGCCAGGCGTCAGGTATCAACGTGCCTTGTGCGTAAATGCCAGTTCGGAAAGTGCTGTCATAAAAATTGATGTCCCCTTCCCTTCCAGCATGTGGGTGATGAATAAGAAATGTTGCAGGTTGTCCCGCTTCCTGGAAGCTTTAAGCCTTCAGCGAGTGCCTTCAGACAGCGAAGGCCAGAGGTGTCTTTGGAAGGTGAAACGCCCTTCCATTTAGGGTGACTGAACGATGGCTCTGGGCTTGTCTTTTGGGGCCGGGGATGACTTCTTAGCAGGTGCTGCCACTGTTGTGAGCTGTATGATAAGGGATGTTCCACTTTGCTTTCCCAGGCGGCCAGGAGAGTGATCTTACTTTCGGGAACCCCTGCCATGTCCCGGCCTATGGAGCTCTACATGCAGATCGCGGCTGTCCAGCCAGACTTCTTCCCGCAGTTCCACACCTTCGGGCTCCGCTACTGTGATGCAAAGAAGGTACTTCGGTGGGGCGCTGGGGAAGTGACAGTGGGACTCTTCAGACAGCATTTTATTTTATTGTTTTATTTTCTTAAACTGAAGTAGAGTGGTTTTTTTCTTTCCCTCCTTTCCCTCTATGATATTATGTGCTCTTCTTGAGAAGGTCGTACTCCAAAGTAATATTTTGAAAGCTCTCAACCTTAGAAACGGTAGGTGCTGCAAATAAATCGTGGGCCTGAGATATGGAGGCAGTAAAGCTTCTTGTCAAAATCTGCCCTGGAAGGGCACAGAAATAAAAAGCTAAAAACAAACTTGGCCATAGTGTAGGGAAAGGAGCTGTTCTGACAAGAACTTGCCGACAGCTTTAAATGGGCAGAGTGGCTGTGGGCCTTTTAAGCAGCTCTAGGATTGGGCTAATTGGCTAAAAAACAGTCTCTGGTCTGGTTTAGTGACTGTTTTAACAACGTGAGGCCTCTGTTGCTTAGGATTTTGGATTTCTTGCCTCCAGCTAGGTAAAAAATTAAGACTTACAGTCTGTATTCCTCCTCTTCCAATTCAGGAAATGGATGTGGTGCCCAACAAACCTTGGAAATAAATTAATTTATCTTATCTGGAAGTGTTCTTCTCTTCTAGGAGTACTTCTAAGAGTACTTCTCTTATCCCTGGAAGTGTTCAAGGTCAGGTTGGATGGGGCTTTGAACAATGTGGTGTAGTGGGAGGTGTCCCTGCCCACGGCAGGGGAGTTGGAATTATATATGATCTTTATGGTCCCTTCCAACCCAAACCAACTTCATATATATAGGGAGAGAGAGTATGAGAACATAACAGCATTCCTGTTAGCAAAGCTCTGCTTTCATGGCAGAGGATTGGAACTTCTAATTTCTCCATCCATAGTAGGAGTTGGATGGGAGGGAGAAGGCTGCAATTTCTACTGAGTTTCATTATCTTTGCTGAGAGATTCCTGTCTGAGCAGTGTCCAGTGTGCTTTTCAGAGGGAAATGAAAAGATGCAGTTTAATCTTGTTGGTTTTCTGCAGTAAAAGGGAGGGTGAATTGTGAGTGTAAATAGGTTTGGAGTTTCATAAACCCTTTGAGGGTAAAGTTCTGCATGACTTGCTGTTGCTTCAATTACAAGGCATATGGACCTCAGGTAAGATGTGGAATTGGATAAAAGAAATAAAATTGTTCTGCACGATCCAGGTTGTACCAATGTATTCTGTATAAATGAGTTTTCAGCCTACAATGAAACTCAGCATGGAGGTCACAGTCTGTATCAGCTCCCCTTGAAAGCCTCTGCAGGGTTTCTAGTACAATTTTGTTTTTCTGTTTGACCCACCTCTACTAGACAGTTGAACATTACTGGTCTTCTCAGTGCTCACCTGGGACTTCTGCTGCAGTTAATGGCAATAAATGATACAGTGAACCTAGAAGGAATTTGCTTATTTAGACCAGAAGTGGGACTGCTGGAAATGAAGAGATGTGGGTAGTATTTGAAGTTAAAAGTAGGACTGCTGCGTATTAGGTTGCTGTAAATCCACTCAGCTCTGAGTAAACTAAAAGGTGTTTTGATGATTGTAGTGTTTCCCTCATGATTGCAGCGTGTCCCTCAGGTTTGTTTTTGCAGCTCTAACCTGAGATTGTGTTAAGAGTTACAAGCTCTCTGAAGAACTGTTGTGGTACTTTTGCTGGCGTTATTCAAATAGGTTCTTCCTTCTGTCCTGAAAGTGAATGAAAGCATTGTAAGTGGGGTGGAGTGGCACAAAACCAGAGAGGTTTTGCAAAGCTTTTGGAGGTCTGTCAGGATGAAAGGTACTCTGTAAAAATATTTTGGTATTAATTATAAATCTGGTTGCATTAGAAGATTAATGAAAAACTGACAAACCTGAACCGTTCAATTTAAAACCAAAACCTGACAACTTTCTGTTTGAAGAGAATAGATTTCATGACAGAAAATTGCAGATATCTGGCAGATGTGATTAGGAGGGATATAAAATAAAAGTTTATCGTTTTGCAGTTCAACCTCCCAGCATCTATACTCTTAAAAATGCAGCAAGTGAAATGTCACCTGCTTATTTACAAAATAGCTCAAGTCTGTTTCCCAAAATACATGCTGTGAATTCATTTTTCAAACTGGGTGATGTTGGCAAATATTAAATAATTTCTATCTGAGCACATGCTCTGAATTTGTAAGAGTTTGGCAGCTTCTGCGAACGCTGTAATAAGTTTACTGACTCATGTAAGATGCTGTAACACTTTGGTAAGAAAATCACAGTTGGATGCATTTGTTCTGGAACGTTATGGATCAAAGCCAGATGTGTATTTTGGCAAAATAATTGTCCTTTTTTCTCTCTCTCTTTTTTCATCATAGCGCATGCTAAAATATATTTTAATAATTCCAAGAAATAATTCTCATTACCTAGATGCAGTACAGAACTAGTATGTTTCCCCGTTTGCAAATTGTTCCAGCGACGCGGTCACCTTAAAAGAACATGCTGCTGGGATTCTGCCTGGATATACTTCAACATGACAGTAGATAGGGTATTGGCTCCGTTTCTGCCCTGTTCTTTCAGTCACAGTGATGTTACTCTTCTGAAACGAATTGTGCTACGTGGCTGCAAAATATACGTATCGCTTGTCTGTTAGGGAAAGGGAAAGTGGAATAACATGGGTTGTGTGAGTAGAATGAGCCTGCGGAAGGTGTCCAGGTCCCATAGCAGGTCTTGCTCAGCAGCCTGCTCAGCGTTGGTTCCTGCTCCTTCCCTGCCAGAGCGCTGAGCAGTGTGACCAGGGAGCTTATCAAACTGGGTGCAGCACCAGGTCCTTCCTGGTTCGGCACGTCTGCTCTGCTGAGTCCGAAGCCTGAAGATAGGCAGGAAAGGGGGCAAAGAGACTGGGGCTCAGCCCTGTCAGCTTTCATGCAGCACATGCCTAAAGCTAATAAACCCAGCTAGACTCGAGGCAGCTTTTCGTGGACCTGAGGGACCTGCATTGCACTCCTGGTTTCAGGGAAGCAGAGCAGTAATACCCACGTTGGCTTTTTGAGGGCCTGGCTTAGATCCAGGTGGGTTTATTACCTCTAGCTATACACCGCTGTGCTGTTTTCAGAGCCAAATTCCCTACTCTATGGGACCCAGTCTGGCTTTGTATCAGGGTTTTGAATTATTTCTAGCTTTAATGAACCAACTACAGATAATCAGAAGGCACCATCATTATGTAGATTAAGTCAAATGAGTTTTAATGATGACCATAGGTGCCAGAAACTGTAGTTAGCTGATGGTTCGCAGCACTACAATATGGCCATAGAATTGCAGATTGTCCTGTTAAGTCTCAACATGAAGTAGGACTATTCGCTTCCAGATACCATAGTGGTCTTAATTGCCTGTGACCTGTTGGATTCCTCCTCGTTCTGTCTCATAGCATGTTCTCATCCCTGTTCCATCAAAGCACTATCTGTTCAGACAGTCAGTGAAGTGGTTAACCATGTGTCTGGTAAGATTTATTTTTCGGTCTCCTCCATTCTACAGAAGGATAGAGGGTGAGGTGAATGCTTGAGAGCTTTTTCCTATTTTACTTCAAATTCCATGTTGTAGCAAGCTTCTCTTGGGGAAGGCGAATAAAGGAAGTACAGATTATTTTTATTTTCCACTTAAATTTATTTTAGCAATTAAGGTGGTACAACGAGAGCAGAGCAGCAGATCAGAGGGGTTCGTGCTGAGGCCCCCCACATTTCTGTTATAGGCCATCAAGGAGTGTATAGGTATAAATGTATAGGGGCTGCTTGCTTTGGATTGTTTGAAGATCAGAACGTGTTTTTTTTTTGGTAATGCTGCTACCAAGACTTGGAGTTAGAGCTGTGACGAAGATTTTCCCCCCACTTGGCTTTCAGTATTATCGTAGCTGTATTTCATATATTAGTTGTGAAACTTCAGCGAAAAGATTGCTCTTTATCCTTTAAGTCATTTTAAAAACATTATTGGTCTCCTGTCCAAAACCAGGTTGTTGAGAGAGATTTCAAGAACTGGGAAGTGTACTGGCTGCTGGCTTAGCTGTTCTTTCCCAGAGAACAAACGCTAGGCTGTGGGGTTACCAGGAGGAGAAGAGATGAGCTGGGGTTAATTGAACAGGGCACGTTCAGAGGCAAGTGCTTCAAGGTGGAGAAAATGAAGGGTTTGTTCAGAGGAGCTTAGAAGTGATAATACTTTGAGGAGACAATGCTTTGAATGATGTATTTTAGACCAACATTTATTTATGATCTGCTTGAGTCTGAGCCAAAGATGATGATGGCAGAACCTGAGTATGGCAGGAAGCAGATCAAGAGACGGGTCATGGTGGAAAGCAGGCGATTTTGCCTCAACATTTACTAGGTGTGTCAGACGAGTGTAACATCTCTGTGAAGGCATTTGCATTAAGGATGCCTGCCCTCATGCTGCTACAGATGCTTGTCTTTCAGCGTAGAGCTGGGGTAAATCCATGTGCACAGAACTGCAGTGAGTTCTGCAGGCCTGCCCAAAGCTACAGGTGGAGAGCAGAAACACCGTGCTGGGTAAGGATGAATACCAGGGCACAGGGCTGTAGTAAGCATCTCTACCTTCTTCTGTAGGCCTCTTTCCTGCACCTCCCTGAATACTTCTAGATAGGAGAAAAAGAATTTGATAAGTAGCCTTCTCTTGTTGGGTGGGTTTGTACCCTTCTATTTTACCACCGATTTTACCAAATCTCTCTTCCTACTGATCACTGAGTTCTCTCTTTATCCATTTTCCCTGGAAGTTTATTCCATTGTTGAATCACCTGCAGACCAGGAGGGCCAGTCTCTTCTAAGTTTGCCGCTGATAACTGCTTTGGTCTTTCCCAGATGCCGTGGGGTTGGGACTACTCTGGATCATCCAATTTAGCTGAACTGAAAATTTTACTGGAAGAATCCATCATGATACGACGTCTTAAATCAGATGTGCTTTCCCAGCTTCCAGCAAAGCAACGCAAAATGGTTGTGGTGTCTCCTGAAGGCATTAATGCAAAGACCAAAGCTGTCTTGGCAGTTGAAGCAAAGAAGATGGCCAAAGGATATGGAAATGTAAGTCAAACTATTTTCATGATGCAGCGTTGGTATTTCAGGTGCCTTTATTTTTCAGATTAGGAGATTTTTTTTGTTAAATCAAATTAAAAACATCAGTGGAGAAACAGTGTCCTGTGTTCCAAGGAAAGTCAGAGCCACACCCCACGCGATGGCACAGTGGAAGACTGTTCAAGGCACAGTTTTAAACAACTCAAAACAGATCTGCTTTTTTTTCCTTTTAAGTGGTCTGCTTTATCCCTTTGTGTCAAATACCATTTATTCTCTCTTTCTTCTTGTTAGTCCCCTGTAATTGCCTTATGTACCTCTTTTGACTCTATTTACTCTTCTGTCTTGCCGTATAATTCCATTCAGTGTACAAACACAGCCTTGTTGAAGCTGAGTTGCAGAGTACAGCAGTAGCCAAAAATGTGAAGACTGGATTTTTGCAATTTTTTCTTCTATGGATGGCAAAAGCATTTTCTAGATGCCTAGATTTTTAATACAGTTCTGTAATAACCTGGGAGTTTTCCCTTGCCATTTTAGTTGGGAAATGCTTTATCAACTAAAACTGCATTTGTGTTATGCTTGTCATTCGACTTGTAGGAGTTGAGTGGGAGATAGGAATGGAGGTGTCAGAAGTAGGAGTGTGAGTATCTGCCATGCCCAGTGGCGTGTAGGCTTCCCCCTCCAATCCCCTTTTGTTTTACGTTTTTAGGCTGATTTTTTTTTGCTAGCAAAGTGTATATGGGCAGCAACAGACATTCCAAATCTGTAAGCAAGAAGGTAGAAAAGCCATTTCTTGGACTCAAATTTATTTTTCTTTCCCTCTGCAGAAACAACAGGAGAAAGAAGCTCTTCTCCTCTTCTACAACAGAACAGCAGAAGCTAAAATCCACTCAGTCGTGTAAGCTGCATGTCACTGGTTCATTCTTGCCTAGTAAAATGTGTTTTTCCGCTGAGAACAGGAAAATGGTGCCTTAGAGATAACAGTGCAGGGACATGAAGCATAGCCTCAAGCCAGCTTAAAAAAAAAATTGATTTTAATTACAATGCACTAAACATTTTCTTCTCTCAGAATTCCTAGGCTGAACAAGTCTTGTGATTTCATTCCAGATATGGTTCTAAACTGTGTCATTTGAACTGTCTGAAATTACTTGGTGTTTGGGACTTGGATCAAGCTCCCTACTCCAGACCCTATTTCAATTTAAGGAGGGGTGGAGTAATGAAACTAAAAGTATCAACAGAATTTGAGAAAACAAATACTGCAGTAGTACTGCAGCAAGAGCCCTGAGCCAAAAAGCTTATGAGATGGTGTGAGCTTTAGTTACGTTGTTCTCTAAGGGTGTCACAGCCGCTACTGGAGTTCTTGGCTCTTCCACAGAGCTCACATGGGACCTCAGTAGCAAAAGTTTTCTCTCATAGATGTGCTTTTAACTGTCTTCTGTAGGAATAATTTCCTTCTGTGACTTTCCATGCCCTTTCATCCTTAGCCTTTTTGCTGGGACTGCAAAGGAGTTGCTTTAGGCCATTTAACATGACTTTTTAATAAGCATGCTAATAACATGAAAACAGTTTACTTTTCCACAGCCCTCTGAATGCAAGGACCAGCTAATGTGCACTGATTTCACAATCTCAGACCTTGCTGCAAAATCCGTCTGTTTGGCACAGAACTGCACTTCAGAGTCCCAGCTCTCGTTTCTGTAGAGGACTTCCTTCCTTTTGTGTTAATGAACAGTTAGTAGAGTTTCTTCCTTTTATATTCAGTTGCAAGTGTGAACTGAATATAAAACCATAAAGTGTTGTTTACTTGACTCTGCAGGCACTGAGAAGTAGGAGCTAGTCCACTTTTTTCTAGGGTTTAGTAGCATTTAAAGTATCAGATATTACAAGGTGCTGATGTACAGTTCCCTCTAGCTAATGGTGCTGTCGTATGAACATTAGCGCCTCCCCTTCCTTACCCTTGATGACAGTTTCCATTGCCGCTCTGCGGAGTCACTGAAATGACTAACCACTTTGTAACTGGATATATGGGGGTGAGCTATAAAATAATTGGGATTTGTTGGCATCTGCTTGCTACACTGAATGTTCACTTTGATATTTGTTTTACTTTAAAACCCAGCAATCCCACTCCGAGATTTCTTTCTTAAATTATGTTCTATAACTGGGGTCTGAACATCACAGAATCCAGGGAGCTGGCTGCAAAGCATTGATGCATCTTAGTATGATGCTGGAAATCCTGCTTGGTGTTGTCTGCCAGTTGCTGCTGGCCTAAGCCGTGTTGTATTTAGCAAAGAACTTGGTATTCCTGGTCGTGCAACAACTTTGCCATTCCAAAGAAAAGAAGGCATTTTTATAATCTACTCTGAAGGCTGTTGCTATATTTACTTATAAATTTTAGGATTTTAGATGTTTTTCGAGCTCTAGTTTATAGTTGACCCAGTTGTATCACAAGTTACTAGATAGACATGTGTTTGGTACTCAGCTGGTATGCATGTGATAAGTCGATGGCAAATGCCAGACGTTTTGATTTAATTAACACTGTTTAACTGGATTTGAAATGAATCTAGTTGCCTTTCGTTTGTCCTTAGCCTATATGCATATGGATGGTTCCTGGAAATAGCTGATGTATATAGGTTGTTAAGCTGTAGTTAATATTAATATGAACCCTTACAAGAAAAACGTTTTTACAATACCCTGATGCATGCATTTAGACACTTATTGTTCTAAAATAAAAACAATCCTAAGTAAACACTGTGTACAGATTAGTTTAATGTATTGTGATCGTGCAAAAGTCAGAAATACAGAAGGGTGGATGGACTAGCCAAAAAGTACAGGCAATTCCTGTTCCTTGGTTTGGGGTGTCATGATTCAGGTAGGAGACAATAAACTGATTCTCAGTGATATACAAGTACAAATGTAGGCAGCTGTCCAGCTGGGATGAAGAAAAATGAGTCGATTTTCGTGTTATATCTTTTTCAATCTGTAGGAGACTTGACTTGCTACTTGCATTTTACTGCAACGTTTTATGCTAACCTATTTCCTAGTTTTTGTAGGATGAAAAGTTTCTTTAAAATCTGTTTTGGGCAAAGTCTGTATTCTCTCAGCACATAATTCATTTTTTTTTCCTCTTTCATATAGAGAATACATCTTGGAGTTACTAGAAAGCGGAAAAGATAAATTCCTGGTGTTTGCTCATCACAAGATAATGCTGGATGCAATAGTTGAAGAGCTGGAGAAGAAAGTAAGTAACGACTGAGTTTTCTCAACTTTATCACTATTCCAGCTTCACAGCTGCTTAAGAGCTCCCCAGAGTTATGGCTGGTCAGCTAGTTTATTAAAGTTAGGGGCAGAGATGATTTCTACTTGCTGTGCTTCTGAATGTGCCCTTCACCAAGGGAGCTGAGCTGTCAGGGGGAGTGCAGGATGGGATGCACTTCGTATTAGCTGAATGGCTTTTGTTGTATTCAGTGTTCTTTACTGATCTCCATCATCTGCCCTGGAGCTTGTGAATTCCTGGAGGAGTGTTACGCTGTGTGGCTCTCTCTACTTTTTCCTCCTGGCTTTCCTCAGAGATGGAGAAGGTAACAACCCAAGCCCAGCTTTGGCTTCATTCCTTTGAGTCTATGGTCTCTGGTGGTTTTGAACTGGCATACTGTAAGGGGACCTGCTATACCTGAGCAGTTGTCACTGACTTCAAAAGTGTTTCACTCATTATTCACGAGAGGTTTCTGTGGATGTTACTAAAGACTTCTGGGTCACGTTGGGGCAGTGTGAAGGATGGTTTAAGTTAATATTTCAAACCATAAACACAGTGGCAATGGTGACTTTGCCTCTGTGGCAGCATTCTCCAGCAAAGCAAGGAGGTTTGACCGTGAGGAATTACAGCCCTGCATCATCCAAGTTTATCATGCCTCTCCTGAGGAGCAGCTGAGATATGTAAGATCCCATCTCCTTCCATTGTAAACAGAGGAAGACTTGAGGCTGGAAAGGTTGTAACATCAGCGTGCAGATAATATTCTGTTTTTTGTTAAGCTGCTTGCCTTTCCACTGTACCTGAGTTGCCAGCTGGTTGCTGTCCTTCCTGTTGCTCAGGATCAGTGTGGGAGCAATGGACAGAGGAGCAAGGCAGATGCTGTTGACAGAGGGGAAGTACATGACACGCTGAGCTACAGTGCCTTAAAATGGTGAAAGGTTTTAAAAAGACAAGAGTTGCATTTTTAACTTTCTTGGTTCTGGCATGGGGAAGGGAAACGGAATCCACTAAAATATGGAAGGGGACGACAGGAAAGGGGACACAAGGCTGCTAAGTACTATCTTCTTTCTCTGCCTTTTCTCAGCGTGTTGAATATATCCGCATTGATGGCTCCACGTCTTCAGCTGAGCGGCAGTCTCTGTGCCAGAAGTTCCAGTTGTCAGGGAAGCAGGTGGTGGCCGTTCTGTCCCTCACTGCCGCAAACATGGGCCTGACTTTGTCTGCTGCGGACCTGGTGGTGTTTGCAGAGCTCTTCTGGAATCCAGGGGTACGTATCCTGGAAGTGTCAGGGGCTAGATGCTGCCTGGAGAGCAGAAATGTTGGCTCTTGGGAGGAGATGTGATGGGCAGGGGATATCCGCTAGGGTTCCTCTCTTTCTCTCTCTGGTGGCTAGTTGTCAGTGCACCACCAGCTGCCTGGGCTTGTAACCAGTCAGCGTGGCTGGTTATACTGCTTGCTGGCTGGAGAAGACTGTGAAAGGGAAACACGCTGTTTCGTAACTTGACAAAGCTCTCAACAGCTCCCCCCACCCAGCCGAGATTTGAACGGGTCCATCATCAATGCTGACCCCCTGGTTTCGTTTGCAAGCAAAGAGCGTAGATTTTTTTCTAGCTTGTTTATCTGTTTCCCTTAATCTCAGCCACATATGTTCTCTAGCATTTTTGTTATTTCTTAAACACTGCAGCTGTCAATTAATTGTCTTTGTCATGTTTTTTTACATAAAGGTTTTGATGCAAGCAGAAGATCGGGCACATCGAATTGGACAGACCAGCTCTGTTAACATCCACTACCTGGTGGCTAGAGGCACAGCAGATGACTTCTTATGGTAGGCAGGAAGTGGAGGGAGACACTTTGATTCTCCTACTGGCTGTTTTCAGTCTGTCACACGTGATGCAAGTTGCTTAATGTTAGTGCTGATCTCCACTGCCTGCAAGGGGAGGAGCAGCAATTGCCAACCAATTGTGAGTGGGTGACATGGCCTGGCCACAGTGGATATAATGAAGTGGGTGATAAGCGAGGAGGAATGAAAGTAGTCACTGAGCAATCTGTCCATTTGAGTGCTCGGACAGGGAGCTGTAGAGGAGGACTGCGCTGTTGCTTTCCTCTCTTGGGTCTTCAGTGAGCCCTTTGATGGATTAAAGAAGTGCTACTGACCCAACTCTGGGGAAACGGGGTCTGAGCCTTGTGGGCTGCAGTAAGAGCTATCAGTGTGCAGCAGTCCTTGTGGCTGGAGAATCTGACATCCTGGGGGAATGGAGGATCTGGGGAATCCTTAATGCTGCGAGGGAACTGACCTGCAAATGATGAAAAGAAATAATCTACCAGCTGGTTCATTTAAAGTCCAAAATTACTTCTTTATTACCTCATTTAAAGGAGCGAATGGAGTAAGTGAACTTGTGCAGTTCCCAGAATATCATGATGGCAAATAATTATAACCCTACAATGAAGGGATCTGGAAACTAATGTGTCGCCCACATTTCACGGAAATTTAATGACAGTAATTCTGCCTTTATTTGTGAAATGCTGTCCAGGCAGTCATTAATGCTTAACTGGAGGGAAGTATGGCTCTTCAAATAAGGACAGTAGCATCCGTTTTAAAAGCAAGAAAAAGAACAAAAAGACAAGGCTATTTGGTAAACGTGTTGTTGTGCTGTGGCCTTTGCCTCTTTCAAAGTGTCCAGTGTGGAGGTGCAGTTGGGACCTCACTAGACCTCGTGGGCCAGTGATGGATTATTCCTCCTGCAGTACATTGGGAGGTACCCCAGAAATGCTGATGCGTCTGTTGATGAGGATCACCACTGCTTGCCTTGGACAACAGGCTATTATGGCTCCCTTTACCTGCATCTTCTTGTTCTGACTTCATACCGTTAGTGTTGCCACAGTCAACTACTTTCTGTCTTGGGTACGCGACCCTTCCAAATATTTATAGCCTGAAATCACATCCTCTTCTTGTTTCTCATTTAAATTGGATTGATGCTTCCTTAGATTGATTGATATCCCAAAACAGGATACAGTCGTCATAAACAATACTAGGGCAGGTTAAGGAGCTAATGAGCTTTGGTAGAAAAGCCATCTTTATACGCCGTTATATTTTTTTCATCTACACATAGTAAATGACAGTGTCTTTCCCAATGGATCATGGAATCTGGCATGTTATTTTCTTCCTTTCAATCATATCTGTTTCTCTCCTAGGCCAATGATTCAAGAGAAAATAAAAGTGCTGGGGGAAGCTGGTCTTTCGGAAACCAACTTTTCCAGTACAGCCGAATCCACCAATTACTATCCTAAGGTAACTGACCAGAAGGAATGGCAGAGGTCCCTGGGAGAGGCTGAATGCATTTTGGATTGTGTATTTCTAGATTTGCAGGTGATTGGCAGTCTGACCTCACACCTGTTCTGCCTTTAATGTCAAAGGTCAGATTCTCCAGCTCCTCCCTGGATCGATAACTTGACTTGGACTCTCCAGAGAGTTCCCAACCCTGCTTTCCTTCTCATTAAAGACATCACAGCCTCTTGCATGTCTGCCTTTTGTTGATGAGAAGTAATGGCATGTGACTTTGTATAGAGTTCAGATTCAGCCAGGCCTGAAGTCCTGCTGCATTCCAGCACCCAAGTATAGCCATATCCCCTTTGGGCTTGAATTCTTTATGGGCTGGTAAAGCTGTGAGGTATCTAGGGCCATGGGACTACCCTTTGATTATTGCTTACTTTCATTGTATGTGGCAATGCATATACAGACTCTGCCTGTTCTAATTTCTCAGCCAGATCCAAAGCAGAAGACCATCTATGAACTTTTCCAGAGGACCTTCTCTGATTGCAGAGATGACGATGATGAACTTTTGCTTTTGGAAGCAGCTGATGCTTGCTGTGAGTTTGACTCTGGCAGTGCCTTTCAAGACACAAAAGAAGAGGGGTGTTCAGTGAGTTCCCCCAAAAAGCGGCGTATTGAGGAGTTTTTTGAAAGTGTAACATAAAAAAAAAAGAGAAGGTGGCTAGCAGTTTTTTTAATATAAAAAACCAAAAGGAATCAAGTATTATTTTTGAATTTTCAGAAATAAAAGACTGTTTTCTGTATCTCCAGCGTGTTTCATCTCAAAGGATGAGAAGGCAGTCTGACAGCATGACGGATGAGTAGTGCGTACCTGGCGGCCTGCAGGTCTTGCAGTCCTGCCTCTGATGACTGAGTGGCCATGGGCAAGTAGCATGCTGCTTTGTTTTAGTAAGTCATCTTCCATAGCTGTTTTATTTATAAAGCAGGTAACTGTTGGCTGTCCACATTGCAGAGCTGTTCTGAGAACTAGTGCCCGAGCAACTGCGGAGCCTTCCATCTCCAAGAAGCTGAGACTGTATTTTTAGGAGTCACTTCACAGGCCCTCACAAACTGTCTCTGGCATTCACTTGAGTAGTGAGGAGAAAAGAAACTGGGATCTGGGGTCTAGACAGATCTTAACATTTTTTGGAGGTGGGGGAGAGGGAGAGACCCAGATTTTGTGTCTCTGCAGAGCAGTTGATAGCTTGAAACCAAGTAGTGTAACTGCCTGCTAGCGTGTGTTGCCTGTTAGGCACAAGTCTGCATGAGCACTCTGATCTCTGGCCTCGTCCTCTGCATCTAATGACCTGCTCCATGGCACGTGCTCATTTCAGTGGAGGGTGAAGCCTGCACTCGCTGTCAGGGATTAAGACTGGTTGCTCAGGGGAACGTGTGTGTGTGTTTTCTTTAAGTCTTGAGACTCATTTCCACAGATGAGTGAGGAGAGGAGGATGTGCAGACTTTTGTCCTGTTTTTGTAGGAAGCTGATTCTGGGTTGAATTGTTTAAATAAAAAGTTGTTTTAACTCATGTTTCCCAAGTTTCCGGTGCCTTTTCTGTTTTAGAATTTCGTCTCCCATTTGGTTCTTAAGTTTGAGAAGTACATGATGTAGTGGGGGTATTAGTGTGGCGGATTTCTTTTTTAAATTTACAGTGGCCAAAAGGTTTGGTTTGTCTGGCGATGCTCTGTTTTGTGCCTTCTAAAACACATTAGCTTTCAAAAGGGAAGCTCCCATGATACTTCGCTTAGAGGTGAATCAACAGCTAATGCCCGAGATATTCGGGGTGGTTAGGACCTGTTATTCACTCCTCTTACAGCTCTGTGCAGGTTACATTGAGACTGCCAAAAGCAGCACTGTTGCTTGACGTGGTGATACTTTTGGTTTGTGATGGCTCAACAAAAATTCTAGAGGCCATTTTTAATGCGGGCTTGGTATAAAGGCAAATTTCCATTTATCATGACTTGTCTTTTCAGGCGTTGCTGCATGGTTGTCTTTTTGTGTGTGAATATTGTTGCCAGTGCAGCGTAACGTAATCAAGAATTCATGTCTTTCCCAGTTCTGATCCTAATACTGGAAGATACTTGGAAACGTGCTAGCGTTGTACAAATGTGACCAGGGAGTTCAGGAGAAGATAAAATTTCAGAGGTAGCAGTTAGATATATTTTACAGCCATAATCTGTGGGATAAGGGTGGGGAAATAGCAAACTAAAGGCTTACATTTAGCTTCTGGAGGCCAGGAGCTAATGTGCTGTGCAGGCAGCATGCTTGACTGTGTACAGATGGATAGCAGACAGTGGCCAAAAGCCCTCTCTTCTGTGGTTGAGGACAAAAAGGGTTGTGCTACAAGATCAAGCTGATAGTGTGATATTTTTTTTCCTGCTTCAAAGGGTTCGATTATCCCGTTTTCAGCAAGTGTCGTCATGGAAATGCCCTACAGGCTGCGTTTGCAATTGTGCTGGGTAGAGATTTGCTTTTCATTCATGACTGCAAAAGGTGCTTTGATGTGTGTACAAGTGAAGAGGCAGAGGACCAGAGATCGCGTGACTGGCCAGCTGTGGGAAGTGTTTTGTCTCTGGATTTGAGAGTGAGAGCTAAACATCATTTCTCTTGTGCCAACAGTTGGCCAGGAGATAAATACACACTTCTAAACACTTTTAAATGGCTTCCTTCTTGAATGTGGAGTATTTAATCTGTTTCTAGGACACATGATCTTTCTACTTGCAGAGAAGGTTGTTCTGAGTAAGGGGTGAGAAATGTTGCCATCTGCCTGCTGAAAAACAAATGGAAGACATTATTTGTGTACCCATAATGTCATCTCCTATTGGAGTAATTCTCTTCCTCCTCGTAAAGCTATAGCTACTTCAAAACAGTATTTTTCTGAAATCTGCTGAGAGTACCCTTGGAGAATTCTGCTTCTCATAAACTCAATTTATCTTACCCATATATTGATAAGTCCCAGCCCTGTTAGAAGAATGCTAGGTGCACTCTTTCTTTGTTAGGACCCATAAAATCTCAGCTGGATTGCTGTAGAGTTACAAAGGCTCTTCAAGTACACTTGAGATTCACTTTAACTGTACTAGATAAAAAAAAAAAAAGGGAGAAGAATCTTGAAGTGAAGTGCTTTTAGTCATTACATCAAGGGATTGGAAAAATTGTGTGTGCCTTAGCCCAATTACACCATTAGTCTGTCGTTAATATGATGAGGAGGTGGTTGGGATGCTGCCAGGTGGCTTCGACAGGACCTCCAAGGCTTGCTGATGAGAATCTGTACAAGGTAGTGTGCAGGTTGCCAGTGAGACCTACAGGCAGGCTCAGGAGTGTGCAGTACTTTACATTTGCCCATCAAAGACACTATAGCCTTGATTTTTAAATCCCGGTAATGTAGATGGAATGAAACATGGCAAGGTCTGTGAAACCTGGGGCTTCTTCTGGGCCTACAGCCTTCACCTTTTCAGTAGGATGTCTTCTATGGTTCTTACCGCTTGTTTTGTTTTCTGTATTTCCTTGGGAGCTTTTTAAGGAAGACTTGTTTCCTTCCTACCTGACCTAATGTAGCCGAATGTCTTCATGCTGTCAGTACAAATGGAAGTGACAAACATGCTGACCACCCTTCTAGACAAGGAAGAGACGCTACTAGAGCAACCACAATTATCAGGTAACTTTGTGTGTATTTGGATACACTGAAAGCCCTTCCAGATTCAGACTCAGAACTGCAGCCTTTCTGCTACTGCAGTGGAGCTGAGCTTGGAACTTGGAGCATTTTACTGGGGTGACATTTTCAGGAAGGATGCCCAACGAGAGACAACAGGTACTTGCGCAATGAAAAGGAGCAGTTTGAACTACTACATCAGTATGTGAAGCTGTACAGCCTGGGACGTGCCGAAGAGGCAAGGTGGTAGGCTGACAAGGCAAAGCTCTGGGAGCTCTACTGGCCTGTCCGCACCCATCCATTTCCCAGTCACTTGGAAATATGCGTTTATTTTGGCAGTGCTGGAAGAGGCTGTAGTGTGAGAGGGTTGCATTTTGTTGTTGGCAGAGCTGTCTGTAATAACTGCAGGTGAAGGATATGACCGTGGACGGTATTGTCACAGCCACGCTTAACTCTGTAAATACAGACTGGAGAGCAGTCCTCAGTCTTCAGTGCTGGGTGTGCTGTCTTTTATTTTTATTTTCTAACCAAATAGTCACAAAGCAGCAAAAGGAACTTTTTATTATATATATATATTTTAATACATTGGTACTGAAGATGTATCCCGTGAGTCATCATAATGATGAGGTTCTGAAAAGGGCAAATATATGCCTAGGATGTGTTGAATGAGACTTGGACTCAGCAGGGGGAGATATAAACGCTGTTGCCTGAAGCCCTGCTGAGCCCCCATCTGGAGCACCGCTGTGTCCCACCGCTGCCCAGGAAGACTCGTGCAAACTGGAGGAGAGTATGCGGGGACAAACGGGGATCTCAGCACGGGAGAGGGAATTCAAAATGTGAGTGTTCAAACTGCCAGAACAAACCACTCGCCCCTCAGCAGAGGCACCACCCACACCTCTGTGCCTCCAGCCCTATGGCCGGGGGGCAGGCAGAGAAATGCACCTGCAAAAAGTGCCTGGGCATGGTTTCAGCAGGTGGGCTCAGCCGCCTGGGCTCCCTCCTCGGGGCTGTGAGGGATTGCAGCTGGCTTGGAGCATTAAAAAGCTCTCAGGCTAACCAGATTATATTTCCTAATGGAGGTTAATGGGTGGTTAATCCTGTTAGGAGCACTGCAGCTCAGCAGCGGGCTGCGTTTGCGTTGCGTACGGCTGCTGAGAAATCCCTCCCTGCGCTGGGCTGTGTGCTTTGTGCTTCGGTGGGGGCAGCGTGGGTGTCTCGGGGAGCTGGGGGGCACTGCTGGGGTTTGGGGAACCCCCTCCACCTGCAGCGAGGTTTGGGGCCATTTATTCCGATATGGGGTGGCGCGTGAAGGAATCACAGGTGTACGGGCATGCGAGCTGGGCGTTTTGAAACCTCTGCTTTTTAGGGCTGCTGTGTCTTAAGGTTAGAATCTGTTCTCATTGATTTATTTATTTTTTTTCCTTTTACACCTGCAGCTTAGCTTGCTGATCCTCTTTATTCCGACAGCTACCTGCTGCTCGTTTTTGTGAAATAACGACACTAACTGAGGCGGGTGGCGGCGAGCGCTGCGCCTCTGCTGCCTTTGTGCCCTCTGTGGGGTGAAGGTGACCCCCAGCCCTCCCACCCCGTGCGGCCGGGGCTGCTGCACTCCATTTTTAACCCAAATCTGGGCTCCTTGCAGCCTCCCCGCAGGGGCACTACGGGGTACCCCTCGCCGGGGCCGGGGCCGCCCCTGAGCCACCTCAGGAGGGGACACCATAGAGTTCACACCCCCACGCGGTGCAGACAAGCCCGCCGCCGGGCCCGGCCTCTCTGCCCTCGCTCCTCACTTCCGGCGGCGCCGCTTCACCCCGCGCATGCGCCGTGCGCCTCTCTCTCTCCGCGGCGGCGCCGGGCAGGAAGATGGTGAGCGGGGACGGGGCGGCCGCCATCCGCAGCCATCCGCAGCCATCCGCCGCGCTGGGGCCGCGGGGCGCGGCCAGGGGATGGCGCGGGGAACGATGAGGGCGGGGGGTGGCCTCCGGGCGGGCTCCGGCGGGCAGGCGCTGGGGGAGCAGCGAGCGGAGGCCTCGGGGGGGGGGGAGGCCGGGCCCGGGGCTGGCGGTGCACGGCTCCCAAATAGGCCGTGGTGGGGGGGGCGGCCCTGTCCCAGGGGGAGTCGGGGGGGGGGGGGGGGGTTGTGGCAGCGTAAGCCCCTGAGGTTTAACCAAACAACGCCGTGTCCGCGGTGGTACGAGGTGATTCGGTCGCTGGGACTCGCGGTGGTTGGGACTGCTGAGCGCTTTGGGTGTCGGTTGTTGGAGGAGCCGCTGAGGAAGGCGGTGAGCTGGGTCAAACTGGACCTGATCCTGTGGTTTTTGCCTCCCGACAGGCTAAGCGCACCAAGAAGGTGGGGATTGTGGGTAAATACGGTACCCGGTACGGGGCGTCCCTGAGGAAGATGGTGAAGAAGATTGAAATTAGCCAGCACGCCAAGTATACCTGCTCCTTCTGTGGCAAGGTGAGGCACCTTGGTTCCTGCAGCTGTACTTAAAAATCGTCCTGTTATTGGTGTTAGAATTGAAATGTATTGCTTCCGGATTTTTTCTGCTTGACTAGCTTAAGGAAAATGAATCATTTTTTGTGAACATTAGGTTACCTTATAAAATAAAAGGACTTAGTAGACATTTCAGGTGAATGCACGGTTGGTAGTTAAATGGAAACAAATCTTTATTTCATTACAGAGGATGGTAATATTGCCAGACTGTATAGTAGGTATCTGATAAAAAGACCTGGCAGAATTTACACAACGCATCTGTTATCCTGATAATTAAGGCATGACTTTGTTTTTTTTTTTTTTTATTTTCTTTTCTCCTTCACTAACTTTACAGCATACCTGGGGAGGAAGGGACCTCACTCTTCCCTCTTACGACTTTGAGTGCACTTGGTTACTTACATCTGTGTGTGTTTTGTAACTCTGGAGGGGGAATGATTGCTGATAAGAAGGAGCCTTACTTGTTCATGTGTGTAAGCACAATTCACTTGAATTTGGCTTTGACAGTTTGAGAGGCCCAGCAGCTTGTTCTTTGCCCATTGATACCTGCAAAGTAGGTATCTTTAAGTGGCTAGAAAACTGTAAAAAAAAAATTTTGTTTTTTTTTTTTTTTACTTAATGACTTTCGTATGTGAAGTGAGAACATTGGTATCTTCATCTGAATAGCGAAGTCCAGTGTAGGTCCAGGCAAACCCGTTGTCATCTTTGCAAGATGATGGCGACTTCCCCAGGTGAAAAGAGTTAAGCGCCCACTCCTTAGGTGCTGTTCAAAGGGCAGCTGGCTCAGAGCAATCCTGGGATGTTCATAAAGGGCAAATAATAGCAGCGCTATGTTGGTCATAGTACCGGCTGAGAATATCGGTTTTCATTACCAGTATAACTCCTTAATATTTTTTTTCTCCTTTAAAAAGCTGAATTTTTGATGGTGCATTTAGAAATAGCCCCTTTCTACTCCATACCCGAATAGAAAAAAATATTTCGGATGGACTCTGTTTTGAGGAATCAGGATGAAAACCTCTGATCCTTGTGTGTTTTAGCACAGCCTTACAGGCAGCGCTGTGGTGCGATGCTGCACTACTCACCTGAAGTTGGCTGTTGGGATGGCAGCACGAGTTCTTGTGGGTTTTACAGCTGTTGGAGAGTGCATAATTTTTCTCTTTTGGTACAGACCAAAATGAAGAGGAAGGCTGTTGGTATCTGGCACTGTGGATCCTGCATGAAGACAGTTGCTGGTGGTGCCTGGACTTACAAGTAAGGCAATGAAGAAGTTTCTATCGGTGTTCGTTTTCATATAACTGAGGGATTTTTAAAAAAAATTATTTAACTGTAATCTGCTAACCATTAAGTAGATCTGTACTGAATTAGTGATGTGTTTTTTCTCAATTTTGTTGATAAAATTTGATCAGACAGTGAAGCACTTGCTGTTCTTTTCAGTATCTGTTGTGCAGCTTTTGCCAATACTGCATTTCAGCCGTGAAGTTACTGCTGGTTTTGGTGCATCCTCCCAAAATTTCATAATCTCTCTGGACTTTATCAAAGCAGTTTTTTTGTTTTTTTTTTTTAAAGCAATCTCTGCATCTTTTCCTAAACTAGAAATAAAGAAATCCAAACATCTGCAAATGTGGAGGCAAACGTTTGTTTCTAAGCGGTCTCTCTTGTGGCTCTGCTGTAGTAACATCTCTTACTGGAGATGCAAACGATAGTTCTTGCGTGTACGAAGTATTCTGAGTGGGCCGGTTGTCTGGCGATGTTGGAAGGAAAGGAGCAGAGGTGAAGGCTGATCCATTCAGCTGTTCTCTGGGTGGAACAGGCTGCATGGCTGAGAGCTGACAGCTCTCCTTCCAATCTATTTAAAAAAAAATAATCTTTGACAGCTTGTAATACATTACTGTCTTTGATCTGGGGGGTATTTTTCCTCCCTTGGTTCTTTTGGCTGTAGAAATAGCGTAGTTGTGGAAAGACGCTCTTACCTCTTATTTTGAAGTTTAAGCAGCACTTTTTGTAGTTACTGCAGTAGCCTTTCCAGTTCAGAGAAACAGGCGCAAGAGTTGAAATCAGGTTTACTCCAAAGAAAATTTCCTTTTTTTTTTTTTTTCCCTAAAATAATTGAATCATTACAGTTTTTATTGTGATGGTGCCCTTGCATGCCCCCTGCCTTCACTCTCCTTGCCCCCTCCCGTTCTGGTAGGGGACGCGGTTACCCCACACGACAGTCGCTAGGACTCAGCCCACGCTCTTGCGCGCGTAGTTGATGGATGACTGGATAATTGGGATTGAGATGGAGCTGTGAAGTTGCGTGCGCTTCTGTAGGCATGGGCCTACGCTTTGTTGTCAGGAAAATCAGCGTGGAGGTAGCCTCCTGTTGACAGTGCAGTCGGGCGAGAACTATTGGAAATGATTAGTGCTTTGTCCAAAAAATAACTGGTTGCGGGTTGGTGTGCTGCAGTGTGCAAATGACTCTGCTTCTTCTTTCAGCACCACCTCTGCAGTGACAGTCAAATCGGCAATCAGAAGGCTGAAAGAACTGAAGGACCAGTAGATGCTACATCCTGCTCTCCTTCTGAAACGTGCTTGTTTTCTCCGCTGTCAAGATCTGTCCCTTTAATAATAAAAAGGTGATGTGGAGTGGAATCGTGTTCATCTTTCTATGGAAGGTGCTGTCTGGCTGCATTGTATTTATTGGTATAACTATGGAGGCATTCGTATTTCTATCCGGTAGTGGAAAAGCTCTCATTACTGCTTAAGCCATTAAAAAACAATTTTCTATTCCATGTAATTGCATACTCCGGTTCTGTTGCTTGAATGCACTGAGGTGAAAGTGAGGAGAACTTAGGCCTGGCACATCTTGATGTGCCCTTGATGTCGGTGCCTAAAGGCATAGCACAGAGCAAATACTTGAGTGGAGGAGTGGGCAGATGGAAAGGGAGAGGAGAGAAAGTGGAACATCAGCCTGCCTTTTCCTGTTGGTCTTTGAGGAGGACTTGGGAGAGCTGTGCATGTGCCGCAAGGAGAGAGAAGAGCGTCGTGGCTTGGGGGCAGAGACTGAAATGAATAAAGAGCAGCTGTCATCCTCTGCTGCTGGCTGGTGCTGCTAATTTCCAGAGCCAGCTGCAGATGATGGCTTACCTCAGCCCGCGGTGTTTGCTGCTGTGTGCGGATCTCGAGAGCAGCGCGCACAAATGCTGTGGTTGGTTTGCTCTCCCTAGTTCTGGTAAGGCTCTCGTCTCTGTGTGTTCAAGTTTCAGTCCATTCTAGATTGCAACAGTGCTTTTTCATGTTGAGCCAACTCCTGGGACCATCAGTTTTGGAGGAAAAGCTACTGTTTAGGCTAATAATTGCTTCCAAATCATCTCTTCAGATGATCAAGCTTGGGATACTGGAACATTTTTTTTTTTTTTTACAGTTGATTTGTCAGGTGAGTTTTGATTTGGTTCAGGATTATGAGCTTGGTTTTGTCTGGGCTTTATGGTCACTGCAGCACTTCCCTTGTCCTTCACAGTACACGTCAGAAAATAAAGGTCTTAGTAATAACCTTGATAACGGCTGAAAGAAAAATAGTAAGGAATATTTGAGTCCTCTTGCTCCAACTTAAGCGTTAAATGTATTTGGGCAGTAAGACAATGTCATTAATGAGCCCGAAGTCTTTGCAAGTTGTATTCAGAAGAGGACTTATATAGGAGCACTTTCTCAAGCTGCAAAAAGTCTTCATGCGACTCAGAAGTTTGAATTTGGCATCCCTGAACCTGTTTCCTCTGTGTTTTGTTTAAAGTTCAGTGCTGTAGCTTCCCTGACTAAAGGAGAATCATGCATTTCCATACCCAGTGCTGCAATGGAGGTGACAATGGGTGACTCCCCCTCAGAGCAAATGGCTTCTTTGTGTACATGTGAGATGAACGCCGTTGTAATCCTGCTACAAGATACACGAGAAGAATGGCAAAGGAACCCTGCGGGTTTAAGAAAGCTCAGGTGAACTCGCTGCTGCTGCTGCTTTTCTGCGCAACGTGTCTGCAGCAGCTTTCTCTGGGTCAGTTGAGTCAGACTGATTGCCCTGGGTGCTGCTGCTGCTGGTCCTGGTCTGTGCTAACCAGCTCCTAGGGATGCCGCCTCCAAGCTCGAATTTTCTTTTCATGTGAGCTGTCTCCGTTCCCATGGGGGTGGCTTGCACGCTGCCGTGCCTCGTAGCATTGGGGGAGAGCAAGCGAGGGCAACGTGGTTTAACTTGCATCAAAATAAAGACGCTTTCCGTTTTGCTTAAGGTGTCTGCGTTTAAAATGTGAGTCCTTTTCTCAGAAAATTGTGATGAAACCATGGCTGTGCGCTGATGGCTTGCTTTGCATCTTCATCACATGAAAGCCTTCGCCGATAAAACACGGGGCGTGCGTGGGGAGAGGTTACTCTGCTGTGGTTGCACGGCGCTGCCTCTCCGAGGGGCTCTGAGGGGCTGGGGGTTGCTCTGCGGCTGTTTCCGCAGGGAGGCACTGCGGGCAGCGGGTTTGAGAAGAGGAGGGGGAAATGCTGCTTTCTTGTGCCTTCCCTGTGAGGGTGGGGAAGAGGCACAAAACTCCACCGCGGCCTGCGTGAGACGCTTCTACTGCAGCAAAGCTTCACGGGAGCCTGCAGCGGTGGGGGCGGTGGATGTGGCTCGGCTCAGGAAAGTCACTGCCGTGCCTCTGCTGGAGGGAAGTACTGCGCAGCCCCTGGAACAGCCTCTCCCCTGCCTGGACGTGTCCTGTGCTCTTGGGCAGTTCCTCCGCCCCTACCGTCAGCACGAAGGGGCAAGCTGGCGGGGATGCTCCTGCCACAACCAGCTCCACAACCAGCTGAGGGCTTGCAGCGGGCTGTGAGAGCTGTTGTGGGAAGGTCTGGTACCAGCTCACGAGGTGCCACTAAAAGCAAGCGTGGGTGGTCGGCGTTTTGCCTTTTGCTCCCCATTCAGCGTGCTTGGGGTACGATTCCGTGCCTTTCTCTCGTTTCTAGTTGTTGTGATACAACTGCCCTCTGTCTGCGCTCCCTTCGTCAATGCCCAGACCGTGATTAAAGCACGTGGTTTTGATTAAAGCCTTCCCACCTGACATGAAATAGCCGCTCATTAGCAGGTGCAGAGAGCATCTTCACTGCCTGGATATCCCTATGCGATGGCACAGGTAGCTTACCAAAGGTGATGTCTACTCCTGCTGACAAAACTGTTAATTCCCCTGGGGATTCGTATGTGCGGAGGGGTGGAAGAAAAGGGGAAGACAAGATCACGACGGGGTTTGGCGTTTGAGCTGGTCCTGCCTCCCAGGAGCTCCGTGGCTCTCTCCTAGTCCCCTGAGCAGGAACTTTCCGTGCCGCTGAGCCTCCGGGCTGCCGGCTCAGCGCCTTTCCTCGGCGTGAGGGCAGGGAAGAAGGTGGCGAGGGCAAGAAGTCGAGAGCCAGAAGCCGAGGGCACGAAGCCGAGGGCTGCTGCGGTCGGGGCGATGCTGCGAGCGGCCAGCGGGCGCCACTGCCGCGCTGCGGCTGGGGGCTGCGCCTGCCTCCGTCCCGTCCCCCCCCCTTCCCAGCCCGCCTCGGGGTGGGGGGGGGGGGGGGCCCTGCTCACCTGTCCGCCCCCACCCCGAGCTGCTCGGCCCCGTGCTTTTCACGCCCTCCTCGCACAGAGCCGGGTAAGGATTTTGGACCGAAGCTGGGCTCTGCGCCAAGAGGAGGAATAACGGGAGCGGGGAGGCTGGGAAGGGGGGTGTGTGGTCAACGGGCAGGAATTTCTGAAGCTGCTCTGCCGAAACCGTCTGTATGTCCTAGGAGGATGTTGTGGCGTTGTATCGCACATGAGAGACTGGTAGAGACTGGTAATCATGGGGATGAGAAGCCTCAGCCACAGGTGTTTGGTGACCCCTCCTGCGAGCTGTGACTTGGAGCTGGCGTGAACTCAGCCCGCAGGCAGGCATTCCCTTCTGGCTTTGTGTGAGAGCACGGCAGCTAAAAGTGATGGGCACCGTTTTTACGGAGCGCGTCCTGGTGTGATTTCTCATTTCCACGAACAGCAAAGGTCGTGGCCTCACTGCATGCTTGGCTGCCTTCATCCCTGTGTGAGACCAAGAGGTGCCCGTTGTCTTCCTCAGCTCCTCCAAGTCTCTTTCTCCGTGCTGCACCCTAGGGAGACTCACAGCAGTTGCTCCAGAATCAGGAGCAACGAGTGCAGGTGAGTGACCTTCCTGGGGCAGACATGCCCTGTCCTGGAAGACATATCTAGGTCTCTCCCTAGCAAGAAAGGAGCTTAGCGATGAAGTTTATTACTGGTTTTACAGCTCAGTACATTGGCCAACGAGAGAATCAACCAGGGCTGGGGTATGATGTGAGGGCCACTGTCGCGGGCTGCAAGCCACCACCTGCTTTTACGTGTTGTCCCAGCTTCCAGCTGCTGCTCGTCTCACCTGGAGGTTCACCAGCTCCCTTTGGGGACACAAAGCATCATAGAGCTGGCGGCACAGCTCTCACCAAATTGGGCAGGCGGCACCTCTCTGTTCCCTGGCTGTGCAGCACGGCTCACGGCTTTAGGAGAAATGATTCCTCAAAGGATGCTATGAAATAACACGCAGTGGCTCAGGGTGGCAGAGGATCACAAGCTTAGGACCAGCCCCAGTGCTCTGCAAGTGGGCAGTTGCCATCGGTAACGTGCCCTTGCTCTGTGTATTCGATCCTTAGCGGATGTCTTTTGAGGCATGGAGTGTGGCGGGGTTGTGGATATGCCTCAGGTGCCCTTATTAGATGCCTGGATGCATTTTGAAAATGGCTGCTTAGAAAATGTCTAATTGCTATTCCACATATTCAAAGTGTTTTTTTCTCTTGACAAGGCTTTGGCATGCCTTGGATTGCTAAATATACTTTCCTCTTGCAAATTCTTGGCAGGGATCTGTGTAAGGAATCACGCCAGGCAGTCTCTTCAAATGTTAACAAGCTCATCGGTGTGGCTTTCCCAGCACAGGGCTTGTGCTCCTCCCTCCCATCCCCCCCAAAACCAGCCCTTCTCCTTTCTGTACAGTGTTGCTCCAAGCATATGAACAGTGGCAGCTCTGCAAGAAAGGGTTTCTCTAACCAGAGCTGAGAAAAACTCTCTTTGGGTGTTCAGCAGCTTGGTGTCACTGCCCTGCTCGGGCTCCTGGGGCTCCTATGAGTTGTGTGGGTTTTGGGGTGCATCTGAAAAACCCAATCCATTTCCTCTCCTCCCTTGCCCTGTCTTGCTTTTCCCTCTGATTTTAGCAAGCCGGACCATATCCTTGCATGGCAATCATAAATTTGATGTCTTTCTTTCAGTAGCCTATTAGCAAGTGAAAGAGCTTGCCCGCTCCCTCTTTGTTCCCCCCAATGTGCATACTGGTGCAGAAGCGGTGCTGGAGCTGGTGTCTGCAGCCGGGCTGATGCCCAGAGCTGCAGCACAGAGCTTCAGGCCTGGCCTGAGCATCTCCCTCTGCCCAAGCAAAGGGCAGTGCTGCTACGACACCTCAAACTACAAAAGCAAAGAAAAGGGGGGGAAGCCAGCACAGCATCGCCCAAACCCCAATGTCTGCCTAAAAGAAACCTCCTCGGGCTCTGGCGTCCATCAATGTCAGGCCACAAAATTCCTTTGAGCTCTACCTGGGCCAGTCTTGCAGCAGCATTTGGAGAACCAAAGGGTTGGCTTCCTCTTGAGCTTTACCCACCTCTTTTTCTTCTCTTGTCCTGTATTGCTCACCTCCTGCTATGCATCCCTGTTCCTCTCCTGACCTAGAGCATGAACAGCATCACTGGGAAAGCTCCCGAGCTTCCATGTGCACAGCTAAGGAGAAGCATGTTCAGACCCGGCTGCACCTCCAGGGCTCTGCTGGCAGCATGCCCCAACCCGAGGGATGCACCTGATTTCTCAGCAGGAAAGGCAAACCAGAGCTGGCCTCCTCCCCAGCTCTGCTGTGGTGCGCACTGTCACGGCTGCCCCTTGCCCCTGTGGTGGCGGAAGGAGAGCTGGCCTGGGTTTCTTATTTTTGTGCAATTAGAGGCACGTTCTTGCTAGGTTGCACCAGCAGAGGCTTTGGGCTGCGCTTTTGAAATGTGGATGATGTAAAAGATTCCCTGGAATTTGCTCTGCTTCAGATGTCCTCTTCTGGCCTTCAGACATCTAATGGATATACTTTGGGACCGTGTGTTTCTGCTCAGGCTGAAGATGTTAGACACCCCTACGTTCAGAGTCCTACCTACTCTTCATGGCGAGAGCATGGCAAGAAGGGGATGTGGGGAAGCTGCTGCAGAGGAGACTGAGTTGTGGGGCCACAGAGCCTGTGTCCATCCTGTCACAGCCAGGTGGGCAGAGGGTGGACAGCCAAGAGCAGACCTTGGCACAGAAGACACCATATACGAGGCGACTGGAAGGGTGGTCCAGGCCAGGTGATGACTTCCCCCTTTTACACTCGGTTGCTTCTTTTCCGTGCTCTCTCTGCTTGGAGCTTTCTGATTTGGGCCCATTCCTGCAACATGGGGCTGTTTACCTGGCATGAAGAGGACTGCCTCTCATGGATCCTCTGGCTCTCTTGTTAACGATGACTTCTCTTTTGTATTTTGTTCACCAAAATGGAATATTTTCAGCCTTGACTCACTGGGCTTTTCCGAAGGGACCTCTGTCCACACCAGGGAATACTTATTTATAACTCGTGAATTTGGAGTCTGGAATTTGCTCTGTGACCTCTCTCCATTTCTTTGATTAAGTCTAATATTGTAAGAGGAACATTGTATTCTGCAGGCCTGGCCACCCTGAGACAAACGTCCTTCAAGTCACTGCTTTGTTCTCCCCTTCAGGCATTTTTGGAACAGCTCCAGTTCTTTGAAAGTGTGAAGAGAAGACCCAACTCTTCCCAATAAATATTATTTCACAGGAGATGCTAAGCGGTGAACTAAGAGGGCCATTGGCTTTTTCACTCAATAAAGTTCTTCTGAGCCACCACCTACTACTGGGCCTCACCTTTGAAGGGAGAAGATTTGATACAGAGCAGGATTCTCTGATATCCCATTATTTACAAGAGACAGTGTGCACAAACTGGAACACAAGAAGTGCTGTCTAAGCACCAGGAAGCACTTTGCTGGGCAGGTGATGAAGCACTGGCACAGGTTGCTCATAGAGGCTGTGGAGTCTCCTCCTTGGAGATCTTCAAAAGCCACATGGACACAGTCCTGGGAAATCTGCTCTAGATGCCCCTGCTTGAGCAGGGTTTGGATGAGATGGCCTCCTGAGGTCCCTTCCAACCTCAGCCGTTCTCTGATTCTGTGATCCCAGCTGCGGGGCCACATTGCCTAAAGATAGGAACCCGGTCTCTAACAACTATGTCTGTTTCCATTCAAGTTGTTGGATTTGAAAACGTTTTTACTGTAATGGATTGAACTTGAGATTAAAAGGAACATTTAAAACCTTAATTGCAGAGCAGACCCAAGTCATGAAAGGGAAGAAGAGGAACAAATAAATAATCCAGGCATTAAACAACTGATTTTAACCTTAGCGTGCTGAAACTGTTATTCTTTGTGCATGAAGAAAAAGAAGAAAATAAATACAAGTTCCTATAACAAGCAGAGATGTTTATTCCAAAGTGGACCCACCTCTGACAAAAATGTTACATATGCCATGGTTGTCCTTATGAACCTCCAGTGAAGACTATGCTGGTGCCTATCAAAATGAAGAAAACAGTCAAAGAAAAGGTGGATGATAGGCCATCAGGCAGATACGGAAGCCTAAAGAAAGTGCTTTGTGATCTGATTATCCTGGAAGCAATGCTTGGCAGCTTAAGATGATGGTGCCTTTTACAATCTGGGCCTTAGGCAGAGATGGGTTATTTAACATTGCTCTCTTGCAGACTCCAAGGCAGTAGACATGGTGGTAGAGCTGCCAGTTGCCTTACTTTTTCTTTTATTTCAAAAGGGTAGACATTGGTGATCAGGGTAGTTGTAAGTGGGGATCAGACTACTTCGTTTGGCCAACGTGCTGTCCTCCCTTTTTTTGCTGCTCCCCCTTTCTTCTGTGTTCCCACCTTACGCACATTCTCCTGGGGGGATGCAAGGTCCTCGAGGCATAGAACATCTCACTTCGCTCATCTTTGGAGGACTGAGCACAGAGGAACCTGCCTACTGTCTGTCTTTAACCTCTGTTGCTCACCTGGATGATGGAGATCACCCAAGTTTTTGAGAATACGTGTCATGAGTGTTCCCCGCCGTCACCACAGGAAGATGACACGTTTCTCAAAGAGAGAGCTTGCTATTGCCTGCAGAAAAAGGGGTTATGTGGAAATGAAAGAGACTCTGGCTTGTGGTCTTGCTCTAAATCAGCTGCATTTTTAATATTCAGAAGCCAACAAAGATGAAAGACTCCTGGTCAACCTCTCCACTCCCTTGGAAAAAAAAATACAAAGACTTGATAAATATTTTGCATTAATAAATTCCATTTGTCTTATAAAACAAAGTTTGCCAACTACCAAAGCAGGGAAAATATTTTACATAACTCAGAGTACGACGTCTAAAAGGTTGCTATGAGCCTGGTTTGAACAACTCTTTCCACAACCCAGAATGTGAAGGAATGCTAAGCTTCACTCAGGCTAGGACCAAGCTTGCTGTGTGTGCGTGTGCTTTTCTGCAGTCTGGTTGATTTTATTGCAGTGGAAGTAGCAGGCTGGCTGCCTTCTGGTCAGCAGAGGCCAGCAGGTGAGAGGTAGGCCATGGAAAAAGAGAAGAAGGCCCAAATGCAGCCCAAAAGTTGTTTGTGAACCCCAAATGATGTCCCTCACTGTGCTGTGGGAACGTTGCTATAAAAGGCATGAAAAGCACAGCTGTCTACTATTATTGTTTTGTTATTAATTTTTAAGAGCGATGGTGATTAACCAGTGGAGCGGATTCCCTGGGGATGTTTCTCAGTCTGGACTACTGAGGCTTTCTGATTCTCAGGGCAGGGACTGAGCACTGGCTGTTCCTGCTGACCCAGACAGGGTCTATGTGATGGGTTGTATCATCCTGCTGCTCTGTTTTCTCAGCAAGCAGTGGAGTGGTGGTGATCGGCCACTGTGTCTAGGGGACCCACGGCAGCTTCTTCTTGCCACTCGCAAGCCCATGCCCTTGGTCTTGGCTAGCACTTCCAGGCATACAGAAATATGAATTGTTATGGGGGGTAGAAGGGTGAGGGACCCAAACGTGAGGATGAAGCTCTGGGTTCACAGGAAGCTGCATGAGGAGTTTTACATGCAGAAAGGAGAGTGAACCACCCCCTTGTTCCCCCAACCACATGTCCTTTGAGCAAGGAAGGGCTCTGAGGATGCAGAGCACATGATTTGCAGAGTTGACAGTCCTGGGATGATGTAGGGCCAAAGAAAGGTGGTCTGCCTCCTCCTTTCTGACTTTACTGCCACTGGAGAAGGAATTGCAGCCAAGTACATAGGGGCAAGCGAAGGTAGGAGAGAGAGATCTGTCAAAGGTTGGTTTCCTGATGTAGTATCCTTACCACGGTGATAACCAGGCTTTCTAGATGTGCTCTTGGCTCAGTAGGTACTGTGTTTTAGGTACTAGTTTTAAAACTAGTACCTAAAACTCGGTACTAGTTTTAACAGTCAAGGTGACCATGGGACGGATGAGGTCTGCCTCCAAATGACAGTCCTGAAACCACTCAGGATTTGGCACTCAGGAGCACTCTAAACCAAATATGGTCTTCTGATTTTGTAGGGTACACATCATCATTATGGCTAACCAACCTCCCTCCACCCTTCTTGTCAGGCCACCGTCATTCTTCTCCTGGGTTATCAGCTTGGCTTGGAAAATCTGGGGTTGTTTTTCTTTGCAATTAAGTCCATCTCCTGGCCACCTGTGCCTGCCCCCTTGAAGAGGAGCTGGCTGCAAGTTTTCTCATTCTTACACTTGTCCCTGAGCCTCCCTTTGCCCTGGGCCATCTGCTACCAGTGAACTTAGAGGGAAGGATGCAACCAAAGGCTCCCAAGCCTCTGTCAGTGTCAAGGATGGCCAACGCCATGGGTTAAACCTTGCAGAAAATGAGGGCTGCAGCAACACTGGGTGCACCAGCATTGTCTTGGAACTCATCTCTCCGAAGCATCAAAGACCCTAGACGTACCTTTTGGGATGTGCATGCCAGGAAGATATGTCATGGCTCGAGCCTCATGGGAAGCAGCCGTTCCCTGTTGGGAAAACATCTGATATAGACGGCTAAGGATTTATCCTGAATTGGGGTGAAAATTTATTTACAAATCCCAAACAATGTCTCTAGCAGAGCTATGGGAATGTTGCTATAAAAGGCACGAAAGGCCCAGCTGTCTACGATTATTGTTTTGTTGTTAATTTTTAACAATGAGGGTAATTACCCATTGGAACAGATTCCCCCTGGGATGTTTGCTGGTCTTGGGTATTTAAACTATGAGATCCTCAGAGCAGAGACGTGTCTAGGGCAAAGTGTACGTTCAACACCGAAAACCGCAGCGCCTTCAGCCATGGCTTGTGCAAATCTACTTTCAATTGCGCGGCAGCAGTCTGGGAGGGCGCGTGTGGCCAGACACGCTGTCTCAGTGGAGGGGTGTCAACTCCCGCTGGGGTGGCAGTAAGTCTTGGGAAAACCTGGAGAGCTGGGTAGCCCTGAGCGCCTGAAGTCTTTCTCAATTTTGTCAGACTGGTATTTTACAGCAGCACGTCTTCAGACTGTTTCTAGCGAAGAACAATTAGCGTTTGTTTTAACAGAGATTGAGACTCTTAGGAAAGAGTTTCAACAGCTGAAGGATCAGCCCTTGGTCACCGAGGGCTTTTTTCTTCCCCTCTCCCCTCCCCAGTAGGCTGTGCAAGTACCTTCTCTTTCAGGAATTGGTTCTGAAGCAAACGGAGACGTGCCACTAAATTATATCTCTGGGCAGAAAAGCAACACCAATCTGGTTAATTGATTTTGTAATGCAGGGGACGGACCCCCCCTTGCCCTGCGTGCAGTCACGCACAGACTCCCTGGCATCTAATTAATAACTTGCAGTTAAGCAGTGGCTACTTCCTTGCATCATTTCAACACGGTTGCCAAGTGGAAAATTGAAAACCGAGAGAGAGCCAAAGAAACGACAACAACAACAACAACAACAACAAAGGTTTAAAGTTCTAGGAAATTTCACTATGTGAGGTCAAAATTCCTTGCGCGTTCAAGGGCTGTGCTGTTCGCTGGCAGGAGACTCTGGTTAAAACGGCAAGACCCTTTCAATGCAAAGCCCTGCTCTCCTAAAGCTGCTTCTCTTTGACTGGAGTTTCTCAGCCCTAAAATGCAAGTGTATTTGGGGAAGGGGAGGATGTGGAGAGAATGTGGGACTGGGTTCAAAGAGAAGTCCAAGGAGGGTTTTTCTCTTGCTTGAGGCTGTACGTGCTCTGCAGGATGGGGCAAGCAGGGAGGGATGGCAAAGCAGAGCTCCTAGAGCAGAGCCAGGAGGAGTGTGGGGTGACACAGCTAAGGGATTTGCAGGGCAGAGGGTATTCACACATGGGCCTACAGCTAAGGGTGGCCTGGTCCTAATTTTTCTGGATATCGAAGAAAGCATTGGTCCATGAGCCTCTCTTCCCCATTTGCCTGTCAGCAGCTGGAGGCAAGGGGTGTGCTTGGCCTGTTGATGGCACAGAAGGGCTTTCCTCTGGGCTGAGGGTTTTTAGCACGGCCCTGTTAGAAAACAATAACAAGAATGTCTCGTGAGTTAGGTTTTCCACTCTTTTATGCTGCTAGCCCTGGGGAAGAAATGGGGCGTGCAGCATTGTTGGCACAGCCAGAAGTACCACAGCTATCAACAGCTGAACTGAGGACTTGGATTTTTATGTGTCTTTGTGCTTGAGGTTATGGGAGATGTGAGGGGAAGGGGCCCAAGGGAAGGCTGGTGTTCAGAGCGTATGATGAGCTGTTTCTGCTTTGCTTGCCTTTCCTCTGCCTTCTTTTCTCCACGGTGGAAGCCTGTGGAGGCTCGTGCTTCTAACTTTTCCCAGTAGTCTTTATGAGGTTGGCAGTTCCAGGATCTGTGTGGCTGGAGACTTGCAATTGTTTGAGGGATATAAGGCATATAAGATCAGCAGTCTCAAAAACGTGACCTATGAGCAAAGTCTGAAGGATCTGGAGAAGGAAGGGCTTTTTTTTTAAATATGCAAGAGGTTGCTGTAAGGAGAAGGGGTCTCATCAATTCCCTGTATCCAAGGCAGAGCCGACACGATGTGATGATTGAAACTGCAGCAAGGGAGATACAAGTTAGGTGTTGGTTGGCCATACTTTGAGTCGGGGTTGGAGCAGACACCTGCAGAGGTCCTTTCCGGCTTCGGTTATTCTACAGTTCTGTGTTAGGAAACAACTTCCCAGCAGTGAGGATGGCCATGTAGTGGAGAAGTGAGGTGCTCAAATTGTCAGCTCTGGTAGTTTTTAAGCTGGAGGTGAGGCGAGCACTTGTCAGAAGTGACTCTGGTAGAGCTGATGCTGTTTGGAGGTATGAAAGCAGACTGTCCTCCTGAGGTCTCTTCTGGTTTTGGCTTTGAAGAACAGCAGGTCCTACTTCTCAGCACTGAGCCCTGAGGGCATACTCCATTCCTGCTTGGAGGAACTTGAGATATACAGACACCTGACATCAGATGAGATAGGGAAACCTGTGAGGCTGAATGGTTTCATCAAGAAAAATGCCATTCCCCATGTTCACCCTCCTGGCTTGTGGATTTTCCAGAGAGGGAAGGAAGAAATTCTGTGGGTGACTCATGGCCTCCATCTAAAAACCCCAATAACGCTGTGTTGAATCACTGAGCAAACACAGACAGAGCTGCAAACAATACCCAGAAATATCAGCCTCCTTCCTCTGCTCCCATTTCAGGGGCTTATTACTAAATCTAAACCAGGGGCTCTCAGCTCTTTTTAGGGAGGTATGTTTAACAGCATGCACATATCACCAGCCAGATCTCTTCCTCTTTGCCCCGAGTCTTTGTACGTGAAGCGGTGATGGGGGGCCTGTAGCTTCTTGCAGCTTCTTGCTTCTGTGGGATTTCCGTGGGCTGAGCGTGACTGAACGGCTGCAGTCCTGGGGATGAGAAATGCCTCACACCCCGCTGGCATCAAAAAGGGATTACTGCTCCCCTGCCTAATGCGTTTGTTTAGTGCCCATTCCATGAGGCTGCTTCTTGCGCTGTTTTCCTTGCAGGATATGACTCTGTGTGTGTAATTAGCCAAGAGACATTAGCTTAATGACTTGTGCGTGTCTGAATTAGGCCCAGCCCCATCTCAGACTGCTGCCTTCTCCCTCACCTTTCTCCTGTCTGGATATTTCTAATTCTCTCAGAGCCGCACAAACTGCTCTCTCATCCTCATCCCAAGGGGCTGGATGCAGACAGTGCCTCTTGCTGGTCCCCAGCCAAAGAAACCCTGCTATCACACATAATTATCTCCTTGACTCATCACGACTTTTATTGCCGCCACCTCCCCCCCCTTTATTTTTACAAGTTTGATTTGCTCTTTCAAAGCTATTGTTTCCAGCCCTGTATTCCCAGTGGCTCCAGAGGACTGCAGTGTATCCATGCAGGCATTACTGGGGCAGGCTCTGTGGTCTGTTTTGTGCAAGAGTTCAGACTGAACGATCGTTTTGGTCTCTTCTGGCTGGTTTCTGAGCTGTGGGGTTAGGATGAGGGAGAGAAGTATCTGGCCAGTGGGCTGCACTGGTTGGAAAACAGTGCTGGAGCAGTCCTTCACTGAAATGTAGGCCTCATTTTGAGGCCAAGGTCTTGATCACCTCAAATTGTCCACAGCTGCTAGCTGAGGGGTGGCTCAGGTAAGGTGACATAGACACTGATCACTTGGTCTCCTGAACAGTCCCGGTGCTAAGAGTTTTCAGGAGAGCAAGAGCAGGTCTCACAGGGGAATGCCCATCCACTGTTCTTGACCACCACTGAAGGAGAAACCAGCACATCTGTTGGTGAGTTGTGCTGACAGGTGATTCCTCCTGCTAAGCTGATTTCTAGGCTGAATTTGGCCATTTTCAGCTGCTATACCAGGGACTGCATTATGTCTCTCGCTGGAAGGCTCAAGATCTCCCTGTTTTTACCAGTTCTCTTCTCCACAAGCACACGTTGCCTCAGCCAAGTGACCCTGGGGTTGCGTCACTGACAGGCTGAGAGTCTCCCACATACCCTCAGACTTGAAGTTACATCTCTGAACCTGTCCTCCCTCCGTCTTTTGTTCTCAGTCATTTTCTTTCCTGTACACTCCAGCACCAGTTCCAAAACTCAGCCCCACAAACGTGTCTGCAAAGGGCACTGATAAAAGCCAGGCTCCCCTTTCCCCATTCCTGGCTGGACTGGAGCTTGTGCTGACTCAGCTACTCAGCTTTGCCTCTGAGCACAAATGGATTAAGCTTCTAGAGCCATCAGCGTGGAAATGTTTGCAGGGGCCAGACCAGCACGACATCATCTATGGAAAGAAAGGCAAGAAAATCCAGGTGCTTTGTGGGCTTGCCTGTGTAAAAGCATGGTCAGACAGCTCGTCTGAGCTAGCCATTGTCTGCCTAATGCCACCTCTGGCCCTTCCCTTAAATGTGGGGGTAAGAAGGGTGATGAGTATTTTGGATGCCAATAAATCACTTTACCTTCATCACCTTTATCTGAGGTTTTGCAAAGTTCTGGCCTCATGAGAGGTGTCACTGGGCCTACAGAAGTGGCAATACCCTCCACAGTTCCTCTTTCCATGCCCCTCTTCCCAAAGTTAAGGACACTGAAGTCACCATCTGCAGTTCAGTGAGGAGAGACCTGTACTTGCTCCCTCGAAGGGAGCAGAGGAAAGCAGGGCCATGGGGGAAGGCTTGCTTCAAGGCTTTCTCTCTGGGCAGTTTGTGTATGCCAAGGAGCCAGCTGTGTTTCAGAAGGTGGTCTGAGATCCAGTCCGAAGCAACAGAAAGATAAGTGACAAGTTCATATCTTTTATTTCCTCACTGATTTTCACTTCTAAGGTAGATTTGGTAAAGCATCAGCTTCAGGCTTGACACCAGGAGGAACAATCTGAATTAATTTACCTATTCCTCTTTTAAAATCTCTAAGATCTACCAGTTTATTGTCATCCTGGGAAGCACTGTGACATTTCTCTTATTGCTGACTATATTGTTCCTATTAAAGAGTGTCAATCATTCGATGCAGCTAGATATAAATCAAATGCATTCCTTTCATTGATGTAATTAGTGAACAGAAGGCGTGGGGGAATTGTAAAGCTGTTGAATTCTGCAAATTAAGGCCTTCAACAGCAGCAACAAACCCCTGACTATAATGAAAAGAGCAAAGACGTGTCAATCTTGTTTAGTCACCTGGTTAGAGGATGCAGGTTCCCTTACTGACAGTTTCAGAGTGTGACAGGATAAGAATTTCAGATCCAGTAGCTCCTGTGGAACTGAACCCATATGAACTATCTCAACTGACATGCTTCTAAATTTCTCACAGGAATTGTTTATCTAGGATGAAAACCAGTCCTTTTTGTGAAATCGAGCATTTCAGCAAGGCACGTCTCTTTCTGATGATTTTTTTTCCTAGTTTTTTCATGGGAAAATGACAAAAAAAAAAAAAAAGAAACCCAAACAACAACACAAAAACAACCCACGGTTATTTATTTATTTATTTATTTATTTTAAGATAAATGTATAGGTCTTTGCTGAAAACTGTGGATGATTTGTTTGTTCATCCTAAACCTGAGAAATATATTCAAAGTAGGTCAATGAAAATAACATTTGTTTTATCAGGAAGAGCAACAACATTTTAATAATAATTCTTCCCAGCCAGCTTGGCTAATTGCTCATTAAACCACTGTTAAAAGCCCTAGAGAGGAACATCATCTCTGTGCTTAGGTGGCACCAAAGCCAGCTGCTTGGAAGGTCCCACTTGTATAGCTGGGTGATGGTGCCACAGCCGAGCTGGCCAGACTCCTTTAGCTGCACACTCCTGTGATCGAGTCTTGGGGTTTTGGCCCCCGGGGGATTCCATTGCACCGTGTGCGACCCCAGTTTGTGCAAAGGCTCCGGTCCTTCTACGGCTCTAAGGGAAAGGAGGTGGGGAGGGCTGTCCTGGGAGACAGGCAGGGAAGCTGCCAGGAGCACGTGGAGCAAGGACTGGACTCTGGTCCTCAACTGCTCTGTGCATCTTCCTCCCCCAGAGGGCATCAGGGGTCACCTCTGGGCACACCTCTCAGGGCCTGGTTTTCCCCAGGCGTGTGGGCTTGGGTTCACTGCTGTTGGCTTTACTTGTGGGCTCTCCCTGACCCGTGGAGTGAACTATTCCCAATAAAAAAAAATGTAAACAAATCCCATGACAAGCACCTTTATGTCTTTTCCCCTTCCTGACCTTGAGGACAAAACTCCATTTAAGCCTATAGCCATCTTCAAATGGTTAAGACTGTGTCAAAAGCAGGGTTTATACTTTTTGTTTGTTTGTTTTAATGGACAAAGCAGTCCAATCTCTCTGCCCTTAGAGCCTTACACTAAAGCTTCACAGGTGTCAGACAGGGCTGGCTGAGCCCTCGTTGTGCCTGGCCTCACTGCTGCGATGGTGTTTTGGGCTGCCAGCGAAGGAGTGAGAAGGTCAGATGAACACAAATGCATCCGTTCACATGTAATTCCTTATCCCACAAACACCAGGGCCAGGTCACCCTGCTGCTGGTGGGTGTTCTCCAAGGGGTTCAGAGGGATGGAAAGGGTAAAAGGGGTGCCCGGGCTGCAATGAGCCAGGGATAGAGGCCAGGCTGTCACATACACAGGTCTCCAGGGCTTTAACCTCCAGACCACAGCTCTCAGCTCCTTCTGAAAAAGGACAAAGCTGCTCAGCAAAACTGTGGAACTGGGAGGCTTGTGGGCTGAAATGAGTCCAAAAGACATATTAACAAGCATGAGAGGCCTGTGATGAAATAGCTAAGGTATTAATGCAGCCAGAGGCTGGTAATGAATACAAGAAATGCCCACGTTTACCCAAGAGGTCCCAAAGGTCTCTTTGCCCAGAACATTGTGATCCTTAAAGGAATATTTTAAAGTTACACTGCAGGATTAGGGCTCTAGGAACAAAATCTGAGCTGATGTGGTCTCTTGGCTGCTCTGACCTCTTGGCTGATGAGACCCCATTATGAGCCTTGTGCTGTTTATTATCCTCTGAGGTTTATCACCCAGGGGCCACTCTGAGCCCTGTCAGATGTAGGTGCCCCCTGGCCCCTGTGGACTGCATGAGTCTCTCACTGTGCCCTATGGATGTGATGGAGGTACCAAAGCTCTTTTTTTCAGATGAGACTCTGTCATCTGGTGGCAGAGAGGATCCTGAATGCTCAGATATAACTTGGTGATGTACAAAATGCCTTCCAATACTCCCCTCTCTCCCCATCTCTCAGCTGCTGGAGGAAATCCAGGCATGCAAAGCATGGGCCAGCACAGGCTGAACTGCCACCATCATGTTTCATCTGCACTGCTTTTCCTTGGTGCTTTTCCATTATTTCTCTAGTGCTCAGCAGCCATGGAAATGACCCGCTGGTGCTTAGCAGAGCTGGGCTGCAAGGGGAGGATGTGAGCTGGAGGATGGTGAGTGCAGAGAGTTGTTGAACAGCTGAGCACCTCTGGTTTCGGCTATGATACAAACACCATGGTGGTGAGAAAACCAAAACAGGTTTGATGGATCTTCCTCTAAAGTTAATTCCAAACTAGTGCCCATCTGGCCTGTTTTTTGGAGAGCTGAACCCAGCTTTTAGGAGTAACTCAATGAAGTCTTGCACTTTTTTGACCCATACAAGGGAAACAGTCCCATTCTTGGTGTGGGAAGGTCCTTTCTGCCCCTGAGGCTGCACCCACACTGCTCAACCCAGGGCTGGGTCTCCTTTAGCTTTTCTGTTCCTGAGTAATTGCTCTTTATTTATTTATTTATTTATTTATTATTATTTTTTTTAATATATCTCTTTTTTCCCATTCAGGTTGCCCCAATGAAGAAGAGTTAGTGAGAGGAGGCCTCACCTGGTACTGGACTGCTTGGCATAAAACCAACAATACACTGTTGTTATTTAGTGCACCTGATGTGAGAGTCCTTACAGCCATTCTTTGCTTCAGTCGTTTACAAGCCCTGATTTCAGTCCAAAACAAGCTTCCTTGAAATAAAATAGTCATTTTCCAGTCTTCCTGTAGAAGCCAAAAGTATTTTAAGTTGGCCTGGTCTGGCCTAAATACAAGGTGGGGAGGGGGTCGGTATGTTGGGGACATTTTAGTAATGAGAGGAAGAATGTGAAAGGAAGGATTAAACCCGGTGTTTTATGTGTATTCATTGAGTCAATTTATAAGGTGCCTTTTGCAAAATATCTTGAGCGCTGCATGAAAAACCACAAAGCAAAATATTTTAAAAATCTGGATGCAAAGCCAACATGTCCCAGAGTACAGCCAGGCAGCGGAGGAGAACCTGGCACCAGGCGAAGTTCTCTAACCACTGGGCACCAGCAGAAGGACATCCGTGGCTGTGGGGCAAGGTGAGCCACAAAGGGAAGGATCTGCTCCTGAAAGCCAGCCAGGAGGGTCTCTGTGGGCAGCCAGGTGGCAAGAGCAGGGCCCTATGTGAAGGACGGGGCGGCTCAGGCTGTCGTTTCTCCTCCAAGCAGTGCTGGGGTGAAGGACTCTCTGGAGTTGGGATGACCCCGGCTGAGCTGGGAGGCCTGGAGGTGACCCACTGCGAGCCCAGATGGTTCACAAGTGGTCTCCTGGGCAGGAGCTGCCCTGGTGGAGGATGTGCCAGGGAGGACAACCGATGCCCTCTCTGCGCTGCATCTTCCCCAGCACCGCTGCCTCTGGCCCAGTTTCAGCGAGAGGCCAATTAGCAGCCTGTTACAGTAATTTCACCTGGCCACGGCGCAGGCACAGCTGTTCGTGGCAAGGCGTGTGTTACGGGTTTTTCTTGCTCGTAGTTGAAGGTCAGGGTTAGTGTTGACTCTGGCAGGCCGTGGCCCTGACGGCCTCTTCCAGCTGGATGCGCGGAGCCTCCCCCCGCGGCCGGCGGCTCGGGGCTCTGCTCAGCCCTGCCACAGGGCTGCCACGCAGCCTGGGCACGCTCCCCGACCCTTCGGGAAGCACACGGGACCCCGGCACAGCGAGGAGCACGGGCAGGACTGAGGTTAGGGAGAGCACTTGGCAGTCACAGGTGGCTGCCGAAATGGCCTTCGGGGCAGGCACGTGACAAATATTCTGCTGAGGATTTGGCTGAGGTAAAGACCTCAGGACAAAGGTACAGGGCCTTAATTACATCCCTTTCTCGATGTTTTTTAAGGGTGACAAGGAACCGAAAAGGAGTAGGGAAGAAAAATGGCCATGCTGAGAGCTTTAAACAACACGAGCCACATTTTTTAGCGTCTGTAGCATAGTTAATTTCCTGATGCAGCATTTCTTCTGAAAACAGTTTGCTGTAATAAAAGTGAAGGAACACCTTGCCTGGGGGTACAGTGATAAATCTGCTGTACGCAAGGACATTAATCTGCTGTACCAGGGACCTGCTGTGGCTCAGGCTGGGGGACATGAGTGAGATCAAGCAGACATCGTGAACAGGGTGGGCTTCATCACTCCCTTCCCTACAGTCAACTGCTTGCCTCTCTTCCAACAAGGAGGAGAGCAAAATGCTTAGAAAACAAGAAAAACAGCTTGTAAAACTACAGCTGTTTGCAGTGAGGCCCCAGATAGGACCAGAGTCTGTTTTTAGCTCTTGTTTTTGTCAACTGACTGGAGCTCAAGCTGACAAAGTAGCCACTTGGTTCGTTAGGACAATTGTTAAAAACAGCAAGGCTTCAGGCAATCGCTGCTGGGGAAAGGGGTTTGGGATAGGTGTCCCTTGAGAATGGTCCAGGCTCTTTTAGGTTGCCTTCCTAGTGGGAAGAAGACCTCTTTGAAGCCAGAGATACTCTACATGTGATCCATTTTACTGATGCATGATCTGCTTGTCCATCCATCTGTCCCAGTCTTGGAAGAGAGGTGGTGATAAGAATTATGAATCCCGGTCTTCGCTGGGATCCTGATTGAGAAGCACGGGGCAGTGGCACCCACATGGTGTGAGAAAGGCAGCACCACCTGGCTTTCAGGTAATATTTAGAGACTGTCCTTGCCTTGAGGACTTTATTAGCCAAGAGCAGAGCTGATTTACAGCCTGATTTCTTTAGAAGCATTTGTGTGCCCAGAGCAGAGCGATACTTGTGTGGAAGATGTTAGACTAGGGCTGATACTTGGCACTGCTGCAAAGCATTGCCGCAGGAGCTGGTTTGCATGCAGGAGGATTTGACCTTGAACTTTCTCCTGCAGTTCAAGCCAACATCCTCTACCCCCTAGGCCTGAAAAATGTTCCTCCCCCTTGTTTTAAAAATACATTTGTTATGTCTAATATCTCTGGCCAGAGCAGTGCTACAGACTTTTACCCGCAGAGCTATGTGGGTCAGGGGTGGGGGGTGATGTGATTTCTGAGTGGCTCTAGCTGGGCTCACTGAAGTCCCCAGCGCAGTTACACCAGCAGAGCTGCACTGCTCTGGGGACAGCTTACTGCAGTCACAGGGACAGTGGCCTTACTGTCCCAGTGTGCAGCACAGCCCTCAGAGGCTTCCTGGGCTCACACTAGGCTGTGGCAGCCTCAGGCTAGCTGTGACATCCACACTGCTTGTTTAAGAGTGGGTTTGAAAACTGGCTGAGATACCCAGAGCTTGGACCTGCTCTGGTTCAAAAGACCTGCCAAGGAGCTCAGGCTCTGGCTGTCTGTCCATCACTGGAGCAGTGCCTCAGATCCACCAGTTTGAAAGCTGCATTATCTTCCCATCGCACCAGCTGTGCCCTTGTCGCTCCTCTGTTTGCCTTCCCCAGCAGAGGCATGTCCCCAGGGCACGGTGCAGCATGGGACAGGCACCTGGGCAAGGCCAAACACCCTGATGAAGGTGCGAGCTAGCTGAGAGCTGCTGCCCATCTCTCCCTGTGACACTGTATTGAGCCACTGCAATGTGCCCTTAGTAGTGCTGCTCCAGTCAAACCCACTGTGGCTGGGAGCTCCACTGGCCCCATACTGATGCTGGGCTTCCCATCCTCCCTGGCACCTCCTGGTTATTCTGGTGTGAACACTGCCCTACCTGCTGGAAGGCTGGCTTCTTGCTGGGCATCGCAGGAGGAAGCGGGGAGTCCATGGCTGGGCTTTGCTGAGATGGCACTTTCGTGCCCCTTCCACTGAGCCTCTCTCTGCTAGCATTGCCTGGCCTACATTAGAAAGCAGCCCTAAACTCCTTTAGGAAGATAGATCCCCAAATCTTGAGAACCTTGACTAGAAAAATCTTGTCTCATTTTGATGCTGTGCAATTCAGAGGATTACAAGTGGCAAGACAAAGAGTTGTTTTTTTTTTTTTTTAACTTACCCTCCACAGCTTTCTACATCCATTGCAGTTTCTAGCTTTGCCATACCTCATGTGTTCAATTTTTCCCTACACCCTCGCCTTGCAGCTACCAGTGCATGCAGCCCTGCAGAAATGTGGTGCTGCAAGGTCCAGGAGCCGACTTTAACCCGGGTGCTCTGGATGTTGGACCCGGCTCGCTGAGCCCCTGGCATCCGGCAGAGGGCAAGCGAGCTAAGAGAGCAATCCCGTCCCTGCAGTCCCTCCGGCGCTGCTCGCATCAGGCCCACACCAGCAAACCCAGCAAACTGCCGGGAAACATCCTTTGGGACCGTTTTGGGCTTCCAGCAGATGAGATCTGCTTATCCAAACTCTTTTTTTCCCCCTCTCTACCCAGCTGCATCTTGTCATTTCTCCAGCCCAGTAACACCAGCATTTATTCTTTGCTGTGTTGCTGTACTGGCACAGTTTTATATTCAAACTTTTCAGCTATTATCCACCCTTACGAGTGCGGTTAGATGCAAGAAGTATGTTTCTGTGTTATTTTTGTTTCTGATGAAGCATCTCCTTCTTGCCTGGTCCACTCTGGAGCGCAAGGGCTTGGATCTTGAAGGCAGATTCCCTGGAAAAGCTGCAATTTCCCCAGCCTGCCAGCTATAAGAAGGAGCAGATCCACCCAAGGTGTGCACAAACATTGCTCAAACTGTTCCTGCTGCTCTTTTATAGCTGTAGTGCATCCCTACATGCAACTGTTACCTGTTACTGCTCCAGCTGGCAGGTATATGGTCCCATGTGCTGCAGGACAGGAGCCTAGCCCTGTTCCCTGCTTTCTGGGGATGTGCATTGCTCACTCTCATACCTGGCTGTGGGGATTCATCAGATTTAACTAAATTAAAACAACAACAACAACAAAAAACCTGCAAATTTGAAATAAAGCAGATATTTCTGGCTTTTGGGGAGGGGAGTGATCTCTTTTTGTTCTCAGGACAAATTACTGGTGTGCATCTTCAAAGTTATTTAAAACGTGGTTCAACTCTCAAAAGATGCTGCGGAAGAAGAGCACCAGTTGTTATGCATTTGCTTCCTTTAAAGGTTCAGAATTGGGCTGTACGTGCTGCAGGCTTGGAGAGTCGACAATGCCAGAGGAAACCGTGTACTCATCTGCTATTACATGCCTGTCGTGTCCAGACTCCTGGCTCTCTTAGGGGTTTTTGCAAAATCCCAATGCCTGCAATGAAGGTAAGTAGGTTTTACTCCATCTCACAGCTGTTCTAGTAGGTACAAAGAGAGTAACCCATCTATTGCCTAAGCTAAAGGCCACATTTGCTCTTGGCTGTTCCCATAGTCCTGTGCAGCCCCAGCACAGTGCTGCAGGGACAGACTGACCCACGGGACAGACGGACACTGGAGAAGGATGGAGCCAGCACAGAGCAAGAAAGCTGATTAGCTGATTCTGGCTAGGTGGATATCCCAAAAGCCAGGGTATTGCACAGGGTCTGGGGAGGTGGACTTGGAGCCTTTGTTTCAGAGCTGTGGATGAAGGAGGAGAACCTGCATTTGCAGATGGCTCGTTAGAAAAGGTCTCTTTTTAGTGGAACGGGTTTCATTTGGAGCCTGCGAGAGACAATAAACAGGAAGTCCCGCAATGACATTTTTATAGAGCTGCTTTGCAGAGCGGGGCTGCACTTAAAATCCAAATTTAGTTTATTTGAGTGGGAGCAGCCTCATTTTTAACATCCGATCGCTTTCAAAGCAATGTGATGGAACTTGGCTCAGGCAGCTCTGATGTCCATGCAAACCCATGCTCGGGATCCTTCCCGGTATCTCCTCACGAGCCCTTTAACCTTGCAATGGGCTACACCAGTGCTCGTCCTTTAGGACCTAAGCTGAGATGTTTTTGTGAAGGGTTAATTAGCGAGCTGTATTCTGCAGCAGAGATGACTTCATTTTAAGGTTTAAGTAGCTTTTGTACATCAGGCTAGTAAAATTTCCTTGGAAATAAACACAGAGCTATAAACCTAAAATTGTGCTCTACTGTGGAGTGAGACACCAGAATCTGAAATAAAAGGATACAAATTTTTCAGTTAATTACTAACATGTGACAGCAAGTGATGAGGAGAGGCTGAGGGCTGGGTTTGTTCAACCTGAAAAAGACAGAGCCAGAGCTGATTGCTGTACTTGGGTCTCTCAAGGGAGGGTTCAGAGGGGATGGAGCAGGTTTCTTCTCAGAGAGGCACCACGAAAGGATGAGAAGCAAAAGACACGGGCTGCTGCAAGGGAAGTTCTGACTAGGTATAAAGGGCATAATTCACAGGGAGAGTGGTTAATCCCACAGAGGCTGTGGGATCTCCATCCCTGGAGATATTCAAAACTGGACTGGACAAGGCTGTGGGCAACATTTTCCAGCTCTGAAGGGAACCTCTCTGGTGGTCTCCAGCGCAGCCCTCTACTTTGTACAGCACCTGCTTGGTTGTGGTGGGAGGCCTCAGGAGGTGCTGGTTGCAGGGTCACCAGCGAACCTCTCCTTGGTGTGGAAGGAGTACACAGCCTTGGGCAGAGGGGACTCACCCTTGTTATTTCTGTCATACATTTTCTTTGGCAGGCTGGCAAGGAAGAGGCGAGCTCGTTAGCCCGGCTCCATGTGTGTAAGAGGAACCAGCAAGGTCCAGAGCTACAAGCCAGGAACAAGCAGTGGTGCTTGGGCAGAAGATCCCAGCAGGGGTCCTGCCTGTGGGCTGCATACTGCTGCTTGTGTATAAATTTATAAACGTGCCAAAGAAACGCAGAGACTGGCTGCCACAGGAGTGTCCTGCTGGGGGAACCCACCAGCCGGGCTCCAGGTCTCAGCAGGGCCGCACCAACACGGGAGGCCTCACAGCTTTACCTCAGTGTGCCTCCAGCTCACCTCCTCCCACAGGTGGTGTGCTTTGAAGCCCACCATCGAATCCCCTCAGCTGAGGTCCTGCGTCTTTGTGCCAGGTTCTTAGCTGAGCACCGTTATCAGTCGAGGGGCCGTGATGCTCACCAGGGGACGTTCATCCTTCCTGAGGAGCTACCAGGCAGCTAACAGAAGCGCTTTCACACAGGCCTGGTCCCTGCCTTTCTGCTGTGCTGTTGCTGAGGAGGGCCAGGGCTGTGTCTGGAGGCAGAAGGGCAAAGCTGGCGCTGCTCCAAGGTGCCCCACGAGTGGGAGCTGCCCCCATCCCTGAGCAGAGGTGGGACAGGGCCTGTCTGAGACCAGGGGAGCTGGGGACCTGCAAGCGCTGCGTCCACTGCTCCTGGCTGCATCTCCCTGTGTGCCAGCCCCATCTCCAGAAGAGTCTCAGACCTGAGAGAGGTGTGAACGCACTACCAGGACACTGGGGAAGTTCTTGCTTTAGAAACAGATACGGGGCCAAAGGCAGCATGGCCCCCTGTGTTCCCTGGTCCAGGAACAGCTGCTGCTTCCCAACAGCCAGCAGACTGCAAGGGCGTGGGGTTTCCTTTGTGTTAGGGGTAAATTTTGGTGCACCTTCAAATATTTCCATTGCCCTCGGAGAGCTCTGTGCTCCGGGCTGAGATCTGAATGGTCTGTCTTGTCCCCTGCCAATATGAGGCTGTTCCCTGTATTTTTTCCAGTGCTTGTTTTATTCGTCCCATGAGGCAAATAAAATTACTTCCCCTAGGAGGCTTTGACACAGGCAGCTAGAGACCAGCAGCTGGAGTCTTTTCTTGCTACGTACTCGCACCACTCTTTCCTTTGCCTTCATCCTGTTCCATTGTAGCACTTTCCGTGGGCTTGTGTCAGCAATCCCGGCTCCTCACAGGGCTGCAGCCCCTTTCTGCTCCGCTCCCGCGTGCAGTGTTGTTACACAAAGCAGCATCGCAGCATGGTGCCGAGGAAAGAGCTGTTTTCTCTCCTGAGTAGATTCTCCAGAGTTGTTATTACTTTTCCAACAGCAAATACAAAGCAAGTGGAAATGTTGGCTGATGCTGCTAATAAAATTCTTGAGCATCTACGTGTGCTTTGAAATGCTTTCACCCCACTGCCCTGCTCAAGGGGTACCAGACACAGGGGAAAGCCTGTCAACATAAACGTCAAAGGGATCTTTGGATTCTCAGATTCGTCAGATTTGACCTAAATCCTCATGGAGGAGAAGGAGCAGGCCGGGAGTCTGTGGCTGGAGGTGTAAGCAATGTGGTGGCTCTCACACCACCTCAGGGTCCTTTATCCACCCACTTCAGATAGAGATTTGATTAAAGCAGGAATATTTCTGCAAAGCTGTGCTGCTGCCTCTCATTGAGCTGAAAGATATTCCTTCCCCTCCCTCAGCTTCATCTCCTTCATCTTCACCGGGTCCTCTCTCAAAAGCAATTAACCAGTACCGGCTGAAGTCGGGGACATTGCCCACACAAATCCTTTCTGCTCTTGTTTTGTTGTCCCTGTAACCTGAGTCACGGTGCCTGACTGCCCTAGGTCAGTATTTAATCCTTTCTGCATCACCTCCTCCTGGTCAGCTGCTTGGTTTCAAGCTGCTTTTTACCCTTGAGACTAATGCTGGCATCTTGGAGGGATGCTTAGGGATGAGCGAGAGGTTCGGCTACTGGGCAACACCACGGCTTGGAGCCACCACCATGGCTCCGTGCCCTCCCACGAACTTTAAGCCTGCTGATCTCTAATCAGTGCTACAGAAACCTAAACAAACGAGCCCAGGCCAAAGCATTCATAATTACTGGCTCAGGCTCACAGATAATGAGTTTAGGGCTGCTCTAAAGACATCTTAGATAGGCTCCATGTAAAGGGACTGGCCTATAATTGACCCTTCTGCTGACATCTGAACTCTGCCCAGGATGAGGCACCTGGGGAGAGCAGTTTGGGGAAGGAGGGGCCGTGGGGCCGACAGGACGCAGATGGGCTGCGCTTTGCTGTGGGTGTGTGTTGAACCCCAGCCCACGGTGCTCTGCAAACCTCTTCCCCTTTGCTCATGGCCAGTTTGCCAAATCTCTGGGGAGAAAGCGAGAGGCTGACCACTGAGCACCAGAGTACATCCCCGCAGCCTTCCTCCTCACCGCCTTCCCTTCCTCATCACCTGCCCCTCTCCTGGGCAGCTCTGGGAGGCAGGAGGCTTTTTGCAGCACTCGACAGAAAGTGCTTTGTGTCAGCCTCTTGAACGGGAGGCCTCCAAAAATACCAAGACTCTTTTTTTCTATTTTCCTCTTCTTATTTTTTTTTCCCTTACCCCTAGAGCTAAAAATGAGGGAGAGAAAAATGCAGGAGGACACATTGTTTTCTTTTTTCCCCCACCCAGCGCTGTAAAATACTTCTTAATGGTTGGGAGCAAGAGGATCTCCGGGCTGGGCCTCCACTTTGTGTTTGCGAGTTTATTTTTCTTAATTCATCCTTGACAAAGGACAGAGCCATAAAAGACCCGACCAGCACGTCTGTGGGAAAAAACTGCCCTGAAAAGGGTCAGAGGAATACTGTAGCATTTACAAACAATCCCGAGGGCTAAAGCCTCTGTGAGATGCGGCTTCAGTTATAACTTGCCTTTCTAGGAACAAGCCTACATCTGTTTGGCAATGCCATATTTTGTAGGGTAAAATAAACCCTTGAGAACAAACAGGCCAGCTTATGCAGAGGGGTAAATGCCTGGGAACAGAGCTCACTTGTTAATCCTAAAACTGTCAGCAAAGACCCACTGGAGAAATTATAGCCGGCCATGGGCACTCAAGCTGTTTTCTCCTCGCCTCCCCCCACAAGCACAACAGCTGTAAAATCTTCTTTATTGTTCTCCTCCGGCTGAGGAGCTCGGCAGCGAGGTCTCTGGTGGGAGAACACGAGCAGCATCTGCCCCGCCGCGCTTGCACCGGCGCCGCTGCACAAAGAAAGCGGTGGCGATAAAAAACCACGGGGCAGCCTCGGCACCTACGATGGAGGCTACGAAGAGGGAAGGCCGGCTGGTTCCTTCATCGGAGCTGCACGTTTCTTTCCCCGCAGGATCCTTACGTGCAAGGTCCTGCTGCAATTCGGGAAGCCCCTTCCCTCCCCCTCGGCTCTCTCCCTGCCCTTCCCTCGCCGGCTCCAAGCTCTCCCTTGGGAAAACCCATCTGTGCACCAGCAGCCGACAGCAGGGTGCTTATCGGGCATCTGCCCCTGCCAGGAGTTATTAATGGCACGCCAGCAAGCGCCCCAGCGAAACGGGCCTCGCAAGCATCAAGCGCCTGCTGAAGAAGCGGGTTTAAATCCTCCCTTGGGGAATGACCTGCCGGCCACCTAAAAAATGCGGGATCGGTTCACTTTGTAATTAAGTTCAGGCCGTCTCTTGTGCTTACACACGCAGAAACCCAGATGTCAGCCTGGTACGAGTCAAAGTGCCGGGCTGCTTTTACAGCCCCAGCAGCACAGAGAGCACGAGGGCACAGCGCTTGCCACTGGAAGAAAACCTACTTTGAATACTTGGAATATTTAACTGACTGCAACAGATAATTAGCCAAACCCTCTTACGCCTCCAAATATAGATTCATTAGTCATATGAAAATATCTCATTGGAACCAAATGTGAGTCATTAGTGAAGTCAACGGCAGATCATAAAAAAGGTACGGAGAGCCTCCCCCCCCCCCCCCCCCCGAGAAGTCGTGAGTGTGCAGCGAGAATAACTCGCTCCCTTGTCTATGGAACATCTGCTCGCAAACCCGTGCTAAAGGGAGGCTTTGAGGGGCTGCTGTGTGCTGTGCATCCCATTTTCCCACCCTGAGATTTGTAGATTTGTAGGAGTAACAAATGCAAAGTCTGCGCTGGTCTTTTTTTCTTCCTTTCCTTTCCTTTCCTTTCCTTTCCTTTCCTTTCCTTTCCTTTCCTTTCCTTTCCTTTCCTTTCCTTTCCTTTCCTTTCCTTTCCTTTCCTTCTCTTCTCTTCTCTTCTCTTCTCTTCTCTTCTCTTCTCTTCTCTTCTCTTCTCTTCTCTTCTCTTCTCTTCTCTTCTCTTCTCTTCTCTTCTCTTCTCTTCTCTTCTCTTCTCTTCTCTTCTTTCTTTCTTTTTTAGGGACTTTTAAAGGGACTTTCTTGAGTCACTCAGGCGAAAATTCTGGTTCTGTCATGCAAAAGGGGATTTTGTAACACGAAGTGATGAAGCAAAACAAAAATATCTTCATTATTTGCTTCTAATTTCAGGGCAATGTTTTTGTTGGCTTGGAGTTTTGGAGTCCCTTGCATTCCGAGCAGCGAGTGCTGTAACCAGATGCTGCTGCTGCGGGGACCCCAAAAGTGACCAGGTTCCTCCAGAAGTGACACCAGGATGGCTAAAATCACCACGAGGTGCAAAGATGCGGCTGTAGGATTTAACAAACAAAGCGAGCTGGCAGCTCTTTCATAACAACATAGCAGACGCGTGATGGGTGGTCAGAGAAAGGGACCCTGCCTGATTAAACCCTTGTAAAACCTGAGTTATTTCTTGGGGAGTGGGATGGGAACGTGTGCTAGGTGCCGGGACGCACACCGTGGGTTTTGCAGCGTGCCAGATGCCGCAGACCGCCGTTCCTCTCTGGGCTCATGGCTCCCGCAAACAAATGTGTTATAAAACTCCAAGGCCATGAGTAATCCCGTGCCGAGCGTTGTGTTGCATGAGAGGCATAAGCAGCTGCACTTTGCGTTCTCCTTAATTTGAAAAGAAAAACCCAAACACCAGCAAACCTGCAGCAGAAAATGCTAACGCTAAGTGCCACAAAGCCGGCATTCCCGCGGGTGAGGGAGCTCCGTCTCTCAGCGCCCGACTTTAACCATATAATCCCACGACGACGTTAACAGAGGTTTCCAGCCTCATTAGCCCGGTCGCGTTCCCTTGGCTTTGCTATTAACATTTTTAACTAATGAAGAAGTCAGTCACATCTGCGTGATACCCCGTGTACTGAAAAAGCTCTGGGTGTACCGAGCAATGGGGCAGCAAGGAGGGGTGCGTGCTGGGGTTCAACATGGGGATTTCACACCAAAACCCCAAACACAGACAGCATCCTTTGCGCATCCCCAGGGAAGCACTGGGGAGGACAGCACGTAGGTGCAGGTTTTATCCCCATGGTCAGGCTTGGCCTGAAACACGTAGCTGGGTGCACGATGTGGCTGGGGGGCAGCGGGATGAGGGTGAGCCCCCTTCCCATCTCTCTGGGGACAATTTCCAGCGGGATAACGCCCTTGATGCCTTCAGTGGGGGGGCTGATCATCCCAGTTTGGGGGTGAGCATCCCAGTTTGGGGGTCTGCATCCCAGTTTGGGGGCCAGCATCCCAGTCTTGAGGTGAGCATCCCAATCTGAGGGTCAGCATCCCAGTTTGGGGGTGAGCACCTCAGCGGGGGGGTCAGCATCCCAGTTTGGGGGTGAGCATCCCAGTTTGGGGGTGAGCATCCCAGTTTGGGGCTGAGCATCCCACTCTGGGGGCCAGCGTCCCAGTCTGGGGGTCAGCATCTCAGTTTGGGGGTGACATCCCAGTCCGAGGGTCAGCATCCCAGTCTGGGGATAAGCATCCCAGTTTGGGGTAAGCACCCCTGTCTGGGGGTCGGCATCCCAGTTTGGGAGTGAGCATCTCAGTTTGGGGCTGAGCATCCCGACCTGAGGGTCAGCATCCCAGTTTGGGGTTGAGCATCCCAGTCCGGGGGTCAGCATCCCTCTCTGGGAGCCAGCATCCCAGTTTGGGGCCACCATCCCAGTCTGGAGGCCAGCATCCCACTCTGGGGTCCAGCACCCCATTTCGGGGCCAGCACCCCAATCCGGGCCCGGCTCCCCACTCCGCCTGCCCGCACCCCACGGGGCCTCCAGCACCCCGACGCCCTCCACCCCCCACCCCCTTCCCTCCCCCCCCCCCCCCCCAAAAGCCGTGCGCGCAGCTCCGCGGGCCGGCTCTAGGACCCTGCGCGTCCCCGCCGGCGCCCGGCCCCGCTCCGCACCGCTCGGCTCCCCTCTCTCCCCTCTCTCCCCTCTCCCCTCGCCGCGCCGAGCCGTGCCGAGCCGCGCCGCCGGGGGGGGCCGAGCGGCGCGCGTCCGTCCACCTGCCGGCCCCGCCGCGCCCTCAGTCCCGCCATGGCGCTCGGCGGGCTCGGTGGTGGCGGCGGCGGCGGCGGCGGCGCGGCTCGGGCCCCGTGGCCGCGGCTGCTGCTGGCGGCGGCGGCGGCGGCGCTGGCGCTGGCGGGGCCGGCGCTGCCCGAGGTGCTGTTCCGCTGCCCGCCCTGCACGGCCGAGCGCCTGGCCGCCTGCCCCCCGGCTTCCCGGCCGCCCTGCCCGGAGCTGGTGAGGGAACCGGGTTGCGGTTGCTGCCCGGTGTGCGCCCGCTTGGAGGCCGAAGCGTGCGGCGTTTACACGCCGCGCTGCGCCGCCGGCTTGCGCTGCTACCCCGACCCCGGCGCCGAGCTGCCCCTGCAAGCCCTGGTGCAAGGGCAGGGCACCTGCGCCCGCCGCAGGGACGCCGCCGAGTACGGGGCCAGCGCCGAGCGGCCCGCAGGTGAGCCCCCGGAGCGCCCCCCCCATCCTCCCCCGGGACCTGGTGGGGCGCGGGGGGGCCGGGAAGGGCAGGGGGGGGTCCCCGCCGGGGAGAGGGGAGCCGGGGGAGGACGGAGGGGTGAGGGGAAGGAGCCGGAGGGCAGCCCCTGGAAGGCGGGGGGGGAGGGGGGTTGGGGTCGTAGCTAGCCCTGGGGGGTGCAGAAGGCGGGGAGGGGGGGTTCTTCTGTATGGGGAGCCCGAGGGTGGGGGGGTAATAAAGCGGGGGGACCCGCTGGCAGCCAGGGTTGTGGGGGATGCCTAGGGGCCGGGGCGGAGGTTGGGGTTTCTATGGAGAAAAAAGCCACAGTGGCGGATTTAGGGGGAAGCGTGGGGAGATGCAGCTGAGGGGGAGCCCTTCGGGGAGCAGGGGGAGGTGGAGGTGCACATCTGGGCTTGGTGGGGGACTGAAAGCACCCCAAAGGGTGACCGACGCCCCGAAGGTAGCGGACCGTGCACTGCCCGGTGGGAAAGGGCTGGCTGGGGGGCTGCGTTGTGGGGACCCCCGGCCCCATGGCCAGCTGCCCGACGGAGCCCACCGCAGAGGTTGAGGCCCTCTTTGGCCCCCCCCCAGCCCGGGCACTGGGTGCCGGGGAGAAGCGGAGCATCCCGAAGGACGGGACGCTACAGGCTCCTGACCTGTTGCTGCGATTGCTGCGGGAGGCAGCTCTCCCGGGGATGCCGATGCATGGGTTTGTGAGCGCCTCGGCTCTCGCTGATCGAGAGGGAGAGACAGAGAGGGAGGGATAAAGAAAAACCAGCGGCGCAGGGAACTTTGCATGTCGCAAGCTGCTGCTTCGCTGCAGTGAGTGCGGCCGCTGCGGTCCCCGCTGCTGTCCCCCTCCTCTGCCCGGCTGCAGAGAGCCGGGAGCCCGGAGAGCACGCGGATGTGAAATCCTGCTCGGCTACAGAATGTGGGTGTCAAGGGAGTGAATTTTACACTCTCCAGAAGAAGCCAAGGGCATTTAGATTTAAGGAATCTGGCGCTGACTTCAGGCTTGTGCTTTTGGAAGAGGCTGGGGGGGGGGGGGAGTGGGGAACACTGCAGAGATGGGTTAAGAGGTGATTTTCTGAGTTAACGCTGCTTTTTTGCTTTTATAGTCTTTTTTTTTCCAGAATTTTTACATTACTTCACTGGATGTTTTGCTTGATTTTACTACCCTTACTCCTTTACAATGCATGTGATTTATTTGACCATATCTCTGTGTGTATGTAACACGCACACACTCATATATAAATAGCGCAGTTTAAGAACACTTTAATGTATGTGGTGCTCTGTAATGTCCATAGGGGGTGAATAATAAAAATACTGGCACATCTTTAACCAGCGTGATGTGAAACATGCAGCTGGAATATTCACAGTCGAGCACGTCTTGGCAGAGGAGCTTGGACATCCAGAAAAGGGTTTGCTCTCTTCAGATTACAAAACTTTTAACAGGTTGTTGTAGCCATTACAAAAGAAAAAGAGAAAAAAAAAAAGAAAACAACCCACAACAAAAACAAAACCCCGATCCGCCAGCTTCACTTGATGCTCTTCTGTTCAGGCTCACATCTCTGCTTCCATCTGCAGCATGCCTGCAAAATATATACCAGGGAGAGTTTGCTTTTCGTTCAAAGCAGTGACAGGGAAAGCAGTCTGGCACCCGAAGCGCAGGGATTGGAATTCCCTTTCAAATGCTGATGTCAAGCTTGTTTCACGAGTGCCCCGAGAGCAGGTTTTTGCCTGCAAAAGGCAGGTGTTGAGCCTTCTTTTTTTTTTTTTCAAATGTGCTTAAAGGTATTTGCCCTTTTTTCCCATTTCCAGCTTGAAAAGGCTCCTTTGGCTGATTGAGGACTGGAATGCAGAGCTCGTGCTATTCCTAAATTAAGAGGTTGGCAAGTTTTTTTGTCCCTGATGAGAGGCAGAAGGATTGCCCAAATGAAACAAGGAATAAAACTCTGCAAATTCTCCTGCTGTGGCTCCAGCATTGTTTAGTCTTTCACTTAGGTCTGTAAAGCCAATCCTGAAATGGTTGTAGGCGGAAAGTAACATAAACCACCATGTAGCTAGGAAGCAGGGGATGTTGCTCATTGCACAAGAGGCTTTGGGTATTTTGAAGATGTTGGGAATGTTGGAACAAAATAGCAGCAGTCTGTGGAAATCAGGCTGAGAACCTCTACCTCCTCGGGGAGCCGGGGGCACGAACTCCCGCTGATGGAGGCAGCGAGATGGAGGCTCAGCACCTCCAGGGATCAGGGCCTCTGAAATAGTTCTGATGCCACTGGACCACACTGTTTTACAGTTTATTTCAGGTCATCGTGTAACAAACTTTACATGCTGCTGACTGAAGCCGCCTGCACACGGGACAGAGGGTTGTTATTGTGCGCGAAGCTCTCATGCCAGTCTCCAGTGTATTTATTTATTCCTTCAGCACGGCAGGGAGGTCTGTGCACCATTTTAAGGCTGAGAACGGACTGGGCACGTGGAACAGAGTGAGGACGGCCTGTACGTCATGTTAGCACTCGTGTCCCTGTCCCCGATAGTCATCTTCTGGCTAAGCAGGTCTGGGGTGGCCCAAGACCCAAGAGGAGCTGGACACAGGGCCAGCTTTGAGAGGCGTTTCGGGTACCACGGGATACCCAGTCTCATGCTGTCAGCCCTGCAGAGAGCCAGCCCCAAGAAACAAGTCGGTGATTTTTCTGTCGGATCAGTGACCTGACCTGGCTGAAGGCTCAGCGGGGCGCTGGTGCTGCTCCAGGGCAAACAGTGGGAGCTGTGCTGGGAGGTGAAGCAGGGCAGAGCTTTGCAGTGTCAGCAGATGGCCCAAAGTGTCTTGCCCGAGTTAGAGGATAGCTGAAGAACATCTGTTTTCTCCTGATGGAGACAATGCCCTAGGATTAAAACTCGTCTCTCGAAGAGTTTTGCAAAAGTGACCAGTTAAGGGATTTTTTACCCCTTTGGCAGTGCGGTTCAGGTGGCTTTGTAGTACTGTTTTACTGTGTTGTAGGGATATTTGTACTAATTGAGTGAGATGCCCCTCTGAACCCACTGCTGGCTACGGTGTTCTGCTTCAGAATCCCACTTTTTATCAAAACAAATGTGTTCTTCAGCCCATGCTACTCAAGGCAACCTTTCCAAATGGAAGGACAGCTGGGTGAAGACCATGGCCGCAGGCAAGCTTGAATTTGCAGGGCTGGGGCTGTCTCCTTCACCTGGTCAGGGACTGCCATGGAACAAAAACAGCGTCAAAATAGTTAACTGTTAGAAGAGCAGCTCGGTTTAACATCCAGCTAAAATCCTTATTTGGGTAGCCCCAAATGCCACACATCCTTCCTTATGGGTCAAATGTCAAAACCTCCATTTCCCCTTGGCAGGCAGCTGCTAAAAGACAGTTTAATGTATTGCTCCAAAACACAGAAGACTCTGAGGCTGGAGGTAGCATAATATAAGTGGAATTTTAACAGCAACTTGAAAACCATGCCAGCAATGCTATGACTACATTTTTCACGTCCACTGAATTGCCAGGAAGACTTCTGCTTCTCTCCAGCTTTTCTAGGGAAACGAAGCATTTGTCGTCATCTGCACGTGCGTGTGTGTGTGTCTGTTCTTCTGCCCCCACAGCTTCTGCCCCCTCAGCTGGTGTGACCAGGTCTGACAGAGCCTCAGAGGCTGTGAATTTGCTGTATTGCTAAAAGCAGGTGAGATGCAGAGGAGAGCCCTTCTGGGAGCATCCCCCTTGCTCCGCGCCAGGCACCTTTTGGGGTGGAAGCGCACGGGCATGGGAGAAGTTCATGACGGGCGCCGCAACCAGGCATTCAGCCCGGCTTGTGCAAGCTTGGGCGTTACAGGACATCAGAGAAAAGAGCTGCAAGAAGCCAGTCTGCTGTGTTAATATCCCTGCAGCCGCTGCTGCAGCTCTGCCCCGGCTAAACTGAAGGGCTGCAGAGCTCTTTGTTGTGGAAGAAGTTATTACAAGTGAAATGCAATTAATAACAGCTCTGAGGATGATAGGTGAATGAAAAAGCATACAGCTCGTCTGTCCTTGTTGCTTCTGGGGCTTTGCCAGTAGATGGACCAGGTTTCCAAGCTCTTCTGCAGCAGCTGTGTCTGGTCAAGGACTAACCCCATCAGGTCCTGGGCCGGTTGTCATCTTTAAGTATGAAGATAATAAATAACACCTTATGGAGCAGCTTCTTGAAAATGATGCTCCCCCAAGGCCCAGGCCCACTGGCGTTTGCTGTGGTGGGGGTGATAGTGGTGTGAAAATGGTCTGGAGGGAAGGGGGAGTCTGGGAGGATTTCAAGGCTCTGGCCCAAAGGAGAAATGTGTTTTCATGCTGTCCCTTGGCAAATGATCTGTTTCCTTCTTGCCCTTTGCAGTTGTTTCCTTTCCTCTGGGTTTCAGGCTCATGCTCGCTGAGCGTGGTATTCGTCAAGGGAAGAGCGAGAAGCCCCGTCTGTGAGAAAGTCCATGTCGTTTGTTTTATCCACATCCAGGAATTGAGCCGAGATAAACAATTCAGGAGGCAAAGCAGCAAAAACTGGAATGCGAGAGGTGTATTTGTGTTTGGCTCTGGGCTAGACCTGGCTGCAGCATTAGCTGGGGTTGATGTGTCCGACCGATGAGCTGGTGGCATCGTTGCCCACAGACACAACCGGGTTTGGGAGGACAGGGTTTTGTCCGGTGGCCGGCAGCACTTCTGTGCCTGTTCTTCCAGGGCACGTGTTCAGCATGAAGGGGCTAAGAGGAGCAATAGTTGCCCTGAGGCCTGTGTGCATTTCTGCATGGATTGGGCTACTCCAGCTTTCTGGGCATGGTTACAGCCCAGCTCCCTCCTGGGTCTCCGATTCCTTTGGGGAAGGTCTTTTGTTTGAGGCCAGCAGAGTAAGATGAAGGGCACGGTAACCTGTGAAGATGCTTTTAAAGCGTTTCTGTTAAACGAGGAGGACCGAGCTCAGGCGTGTACTGAGTTTCCAGATGTTCCTCCCTCTTCCATGGGAAGGTGCTGCCCAAATCAGCATGCGTGTAGCCGCTTTGGAGGGTGTCCTTTAACAGCACATATTGAACACATCGGGCTCTGCTTTCCATCATGGTGTTGCTGACTGTTTGCATCTGCCAGAGAGGCATGTGTGTCCTTAGTGGAAGATTGAGGCGTTACCAGATGGCATTAGTCTCGCTGAGAAAGCCACCTTAGTCCGTTGTGCCTGTTCCTTTGTGATGTGGCATGCAACACCATGATGGCTCACATGTGCAGAGTGGGCCAGGGGATTTGGAGGATAAAAATGGTGCATGTTCTGGGATTGCACCTGGGAGAGAAGAGAGACCCAGGCTTTGGGTCCTGGCATGCCGTGCAGGTTTTTCTTGGCTGCCTTTCATCCCCGCCGAGCTGCTCTCACGGCAGTCATGCCCCACTCCCTCCCTGTCCCAGTGTACATCCCTGTGCTCTGTCATGTGGGTCTTGGTCCTTGTCTGCTCCCTGAGCGGGCCGTGATGAGGCATTAACCAACAAAATCTTCACTTTTCTGGCAGGATGAGTATTCTGCTGGTTTAGCTCCCTGAATCCTTTCTGTATGGGATCAGCTGAGTACTGATGCAAGGGGCATGGTAGGAGCCCAAGCTCTGGCCCTGGGGTACAGGAAAAGGGGGAGCAGGGCAACCCTTGGCGTCAGGATGTCTGCAGCTCCTCCAACGTGTGCTTGGAGTCCGTGTCCGTCCTGCTGGAGCTGTCCCACCGGGCACGGGGCAGCTTTGTGTAGGTGCTCGCTGGGGAGATGGCACCAGTGTGCCTGTGTGGGGCATCCGGCCAGTCCCCTTCTGGGCAGAGGGCATTCGAGCCCACGTTTTCCTGCTGTCCCACAGCCATCCCGAGCTGAGGAGCTGTGGGCTTGGAGGGCAGAACAACGACTGCAGGCGCTTAGTGAATCTAGCCCCACTTGTTTTCCTCCAGCCAAAAATCTAGATTGAACGTTCCATCCTATCAAGGTTACCACAAAGATAAACTACCTTCAGAAGACCGAACCTCTGGCTGAAACATCTCTGCCCACCTTCAGCAGCCGCCACCAGCAAGCTGGGAGGCATTCGACATTCATGAGCTGGCCAAGCGTGCCCTCATTAAACACACGAGCTGACATCTCATTACACGCGAACGTGGCACGGTGCTTATCCGGGGTGAAGGCTGAAGGGAAAAAGGGGTTAGAGCGTACTTATTGCAGCCTTACAGCAGCTCAACGTTTGACAGCCTGGGCTCCGTTGTTCTAACTGCAGAACTGTGTTGTAGTTGGTGTTCTGCCCTCCACGTATTTAGCTAGATAGCAGTGGGAAGATAAAAATCTCTTGCTGCGTCAGCTTGTGATAGAAAGAAATTGTTTTAGAAAGGAAAGGGTCAGTAATCACATGCCTTTCTTATGGTCTGGAATACGGAAAAACATCAGGTCACTTTTATAAGCCTTAATCTATCTTTTGACATTGCAGCTTTTATTCTGAAGAAAGCCGCACTGTGCCTCTTGGCTGGTAAGGGAACAAGTTCACTGCCTGGTGCTCTCTGTAGTCAAAGATCCCATTAATTCTGCCGGCCGCGAGGAACGATTTCTTGGTATTTCATTCTGGGCTGTAATTGAGAGTGACACAAAGCGCTGGTGGGAATTGGACTGTGTTGAAATCCGTGCTTTTCCTTACAATTTTCTGCAGATAGAACAGCTCAGGTGGTATGAGGGGATTTTTAATGCTCTGCCCTTGAAATTAATAATATCTCCACCACCTTACTGTCTGGAGGCGATTTTTGAGAGGAGTTGCTGTGCCTCCTTGCATCTTGTCCTTATAGCCAGGTGATGCAGCGTACCTACAGCATTGAAGTGCTGTTGCAATCACTTGCATGACATCTTCTGTGGGAGAGTCCCAAAGCCCTACAGTGCAGGGAAAATTCATTAAGCAATGCCCAGTACTTCTGATCGAGACCACAGCAAATTTCCCTGGAAGATCTTGGTTTTCAGACTTCAGTCAGGGCAGTATGTTCTCAGCTCTTCTGGTTAGTACTAAAAGACCCAGTCCATGCTAGTGGCTTCTCTTGGCTTGGTGATCAGGTTTTCTGATAACCTTCCCATGTTTTCCTCTTGCTGTTTTAAAACTAGGAAGGGGTGGGCATCTGATGTCTGTGTCCCAGGAATGTTTGCTTTTCGGTCTTGGGGGGACTGGTGGGTGAAGTGAGTTGTGGAAAGCATTTTTGTGGTTTTTGGTGTCCTTTTCGGTGCCTCCAGTGAGGACGTGTGTGTCCTCCAGTGTGGCCTGTCTCCTGGAGGCAGAGCTCTGTATTTCAGAATTCCCAAATTTTATTCTGAAGGGGAGCAGTACAGACCCTAAGTGGTCCCAGTGAAGGCAAAAAGCAGAAAAACTGGCTGGAATTTGACTTTTTTTTTAATCTTTTTTTTTTTTTTTTCATCTGGAAAATTGCTTGGGGGTGATTTTCTGTTTGAATTCGCGAGGGTTTGTCTGCGGCGCTGGGGGCGAGGTGCGCGGTTCAGCTGTGAGCTGAGCTGGAGGGAGGCGCGGGGTTTGCAGCCAGAGCAATGGCAGGCCTCCCACGCAGCCCATGTGGAAACGCTCGTCTCTCGATGCGTTCGGCGAGCGGGCTGCTCGCCTCCATCTGCTGCCGTTTCATCTGGCACTTCAAAAGCAAGCAGAAACGGGGAGAGGAACTCAGGTTTCGCATGAGGAGGAGGAGCAGGAGGGGTGGCCGGAGTGGGGCCCTCGTCTTCCTGCGCTGTTGGGCTCGTGGTGGGGCTGTGGCCCATACCTATGGCCAGGCTGTGGAGCTGATGATACTGTGGTCAATCCAGCTCAGCAGCTGGGAGATGAACCTCGGTGGCTGGGTTGGGAGCTCCCTGAAGTGCCTTGGTTTGTGTCCTCTGGGTCTCGGCCACCAGAAGGGTAGGCCGTGTGGGTTGTAAGGTCAGGGTGGTTGGCCACAGTGGCATTTCTGTTGGCGGTGAGGCTAACCCAACAGCCCTGTGGCTTTCCACGGTGCTTTTCTGTTCCTTCTGGTCCTCCTCACTCGCCTTGCAGAGCCTTTGCCAAAGGTAAATTCCAGTTACCTGAGTGAATCTTGTCTTGTTTCTTGGGGACACTCGTCAGGGCTGCTGCAATTCGCCTTCCGCACAGCAGCCGCTTTGCTCTTCTAGCTTTGCAGTTGAACTAGTGAGAGGAAGATGCTGAGTGATAACACTGCAACGAGTCTCACCACTGCTTTCTGAAGGTTGGAACAACTGCTCCAGCATCCATCCGAGGCTCTGGCAAGGCACCTCGTAGTCAGACTGGTCAAGAACAACGGTCCTGTGGTAGAACCTTCTCCTTGTCTGCACTATTGAGCTCCAAGAGCCTTTTCTTTCTGGCACAATACTTACCACTAACCAAGGGCCATGAGTTTGATACAATCCTTGATGTGTAGAGGGTCCTTTCCCTTCATCTGAACATAATATGAACCAGATTGACAAAGTGGCCGGGAAATCAGTGCTGTACCATCTTGATCCAACTGTGGTGTGAATGATAAATCATCTGCCATGGTGGACACTGGGATCAGGAGGCCTGAAGCAATGCGTGGACATAGTAGGGGACCTTCTCCTTTATCCATGGTGAACAAACCTGCCTCCATATCCTGTGCAGAGGTGGTTTGGGGAGGATTTTGTTTAAACTGTTAGAAATCGCACCAGTCTGTTATACAGGACATTTGAGGCAGAAAATCTGGGTTCCTGGTGGTGTTCAGTGACCCTGGCTATTCTTGGGACTGGATGGTGGGACAGCACCAGAGGTATTATTTGAGGCTAACCCTCTAACCCATCACTAAATTTAAAGACCAGTCCAGAATTTTTTGGGAAAAAAAAAGACTATGGCAAAATGGTGCCTTCTTACACAATAGATTGGCTCCCTGTGGGTATTCTGAGTCATTTTGTTGTTGTTGTTGATTTTAGTGACTGAAATAAGTTTATTCCATGCTTTTTTTCCTTGCCAGACCCCACAGACCCTGTCACCCCCAGCTCACAGGGAGCAAGACAGATTCCATTAATTCTTGTGCATTATTGAGGGATTTCGGTCGATGGGATTCTTGCCTGAAATTTCTCTGTGGAGGAGCCTGGCTTCCCACTGACTGCAGATGGGACCCAAAAACCTCAGGCTCCTAGCAGGCCCAGTGGAGCTGTAGGAATACATTTTTTAGTTTGTCCAGGAGAAATTCGGTACCCTGCTCCCTTCAGGGCACCTGTCATTGAGAGCATGACCAGGGCTGGGTGGGTGGAAGTGGTTGGTCTGCAGGGCTTTTAATGCTGTCAAACTGCTTGATTTTGGAGGTCTGGCAGGTCTCGACCTTTGTGCACATGACTGAGGCATGTCTGGTCTGGGGGCACCGGGAGGAATTTGGCACGGAGCCCTGTAAGGCAATGGTCCTATTTAGTAAAGCTCGGGCTGTGGGAGTCGGTGCGAGGAAATCACAACATCCGCTTGGGTTTCTGCAGTCTCTGTCCTGGGGGCCAGTCGAGCGTTGAAGGAGGCCACAGGAATCCTGCTCATGACCACAGCCAGATTAATGGCTATTTTGGCAGCTTTTCAGGAGTGAGGAATTTGGCCACTTTCATAATAATGGCTAGAAATTCCACATGAATTAATTAGTTTTATTACAGGACATGTCCTTCCTGCTCCTCCAGGGCTGCCTGAAACACTGAACTCATTACTTGAAGAAATGAAAATAGTACTAAAAATAAGAACTGGTATCCCAAGCCTTTGTCAGGAAATGTGCAGAGTACACCGACATCCTCCACCAGACGTGCTTCTGAAGCTGTGGCTTTTGGCCAGATGAGATCTGAACCCAAGTTTTAGATCAATTGCAGCCACTAAAATGCCCCAGCCTGCTCTACAAGGGTGTCTTCTCTCAGCCTCTTGGCCCCTGCTCAGCTTACACCATTCAACTAGGTTTTTTAATTACTCCTGCAGTTTCAGTTTTATGTAGCATTCACATCTGACCCTTGGATGTTTTATGGTGGAGGCTGTGCACCTTCTGCTGTCTCCCACCTCTGTGATGAGTTTCCATAGTGCTGTTCCTGCCTTGCAAGGACCCTGTTTGTATCTGTGGTAGGAAAGTGCTTGGAAACACCCATGGGAAAGGGTCCTCTGCGGTTGAGTTTTGGTCAAGGGAATGCCATCAAAATGACAGCACGTGACTTTGGAAAGAGCTACTCAAGAGTAGCCAGAATAACTGTGGACTAAGTAAATATTTTGGGAGCCCAGAGCTGATAACTTTCCCTTGCTTACGTTTGTGGGGAGTCTGTCTGTAAATACTTACCACGTTTCATGTAGCTTTTTAAACAAATGTACTCAGTGGACTCAGTGTGCTCAGTTTTATTTGAATCTCTTTCTTAGAAGCACTGATATCCTGAGCCCTGCTTGCTGGTCATTCCAGTGTTTGCTTTATGAATATTGCTTCAGATACTTGTGTATGGACAGGGGGTTCTCCATTTGAATCTAAAGGTGGAGCTGAGCAGCTCCACCTTTGTGGACCAGGGCTTGACTTACTTGCTTTTTTTTTCCTCCTGTTTTGGAGCTGAACATGGCAAAACTGACCAGGGAGGTGATCAGGTTCCGGCAGGTCTCACCGTACGGAAAGTGGCTTGGTTTGTGCTCAGGCCTCTTGGGAACTATGACTCTCATCCTACAAGGACTAAGGCCAGCTGAGTTGACAACGGATTAATCACAAATCTTTCAGCTTTAACAAAATTTGCCTGTTAGAAAAGAGTAAAAAAATTGATAATGCAGAGAGCTTTCTTCTAATCTCAGCTGCTTGGACAGCTTCCGACTTTCTAGTAATGATTGTTATTGATTTCAGTCATTGCTTACCCCTGTTTTGTGTTTATTCTGTCTTTTTATCAGTCTGATTTCAAGGATTTGTTACCTTAACCCCTGGCCATTGGGCTGGCCCTTCGTGTCCTGAAACAGACCTTTGCGAATTCGGACCGTGCTGAAAATGTTTGGGCAGTGCAGATATGACCTGGCAGCAGACCAGGCTGGCCAAAGGTCCATCAGGCCCATAATCCTGCCTTAGGTGGTGGCCAGTAAGTTGGGAATTCATGGAAAGGGTGAGTATGGGGTGAGCCTTGCCTTGAGTTACCCTCCTGACTTCCAGCAGCGGGGCTTCAAGTGCTGGGGAAGCGAGCAAACCCTCAGCCGTGTACGTGACTGCTGTGTCTTGAGGCGTTGGGTAGGAAGATCTCCATGCATAAGACCAATCTGGAGTTGCTCTTACAAATCCAGTTTGCTACCTGCTGTCATCTCTCATCGCTTCATGTGTCTGGGAGCAGCAGCCGTGGTGAGAAGGGAGGTCCCATCCAGGAGGTGTCCTTTCCCCTAGCGGTGATCTGCCCAGGCAGAGCCAAAATCTTCCAGCTGACATAAAATCTGTTCCCCTCTGAAATACAGAGGCCCCCTATAAATATTTAACCGACTCTGCTTTTTTTTTTTTCCCTTTTTTTTTTTTTTTTCCCCCAGTTCTTTTCTTTTTTTTTTTTTTCTCTGCCCATGTGGGGATAGTTGCCTGAATGCATAACCCGTTCATGGCATCCCATGATGAGGCTGCATTTTAGGCAGCTGAATTATGCATCTTGCTTGTGTCCCGTCATCACTACCCATGTTCAAGTCTGTCATTGGGCTATGTGTTGAGTGTGTGAATGCTCCTGTGGGAGTATTTACAATCCACTCTGGACTGTCCACTGCCATAAAAAATTATATTTTCTGCAGTAAGCTCTTGCAGCTTTTCTCTCGAAGCAGTCCATTGTGGATGCCATCAGATTTAGGAGATATTTTTAATGGGAGGAATTCCCCAAATTTCTCCATGAAAAAGCCGTTAATGATCTGCATGGCGGAAAGCATCTGCAATCGGCGGGGCGAGGAAGGCGTCCCTGTGAGCGGGCAGCAGACTGGGCTGTGCCTTGGAAATCCCTGCAGCCGTGGGCTGAGCAGTGTCAGCAGCAGGAGCGGGGCAGGGCTGGGTTGGGCTGGGCTGGCCGCCTGACGCCGGGACCTGGGCTTGTTGTGCAAGGCTTGGAGCTTGCAGTTTGCCCTGCACGGGAGTTACCTCGAGCCGGCTGCACCTTTTTTCTCTCCAACCCTGCAGGCATGCACGGTGCCTGGAGGGCAAACAGCCACAGCCTGAGCCTCCAGGCAGGGCAAGAGGGATGGGGACATCAGGGACGAGGTGGTGTCCTGATCGGAGAGCTGGAATTTGGGCTGGGGGTGCTGGTTTTGTTGCAAGAGCATTGCCACGATAGCGTGCGAAGTAGGATCGCGGGCTGTCGCAGCCAAAAATGGAGCAAATGCGGGTTTTCCCATGGCGGCGGTGGTGAACGGCAGCACTTCAGAGCAGGAGAGCATTGGTCTCCTCATTGCTGAACCTGCACTAATGCGGTGCAGTGCTGCTGTCGTGCCCCGGCTTGTGGCGTGGCTGGGTTTGCTGTTTTGGGCTGGTGAGTCAGACCCCGGGCAGCCCTAGGCCAGAGCTGCAGGTTCGCCCTTTTTCCATGCATCTGTTCAGAGGCAGCCTGCTTTGCCCGGGCACCGAGCAGAGGAGCCTGACCTCCCCCCAAAACCCTGCCCTCACGCAGGGACCTCGGTGCGGGTTTAGACACCGAAGTTTGGGCAAACACATTCTGTGGGGCCGCCTGGAGGACTCCTGTCTCTCTTGTGTGGAGGGACGTACCCGGGAAGCAGAAATAGCAAGTGACTAAATGTCACGGCTACGTTCCTGCCGTCGGAACAGAACTCCCTATTTTCTTTTGACTGCGAAAATTAACTTCCCCTTTCCCCTCCTGGAGCGGGCGAGCTGGCTGCCCGTGGCCGTGCCCTCGCTGCGGGTATGCAGGACGGCTCGGGTCAGCCTGAAAGGAAAATGCTCCCGCTGCGGGCTTTTCACTGCCTGGCTTCTTTCTGAAAAAAACGTGCAGGGCTTCTGCTGGCCCTAGTGCAGGGCTGTAGCTGGAATAGGGTACGGCGGCCTCATTTTGGAGCTCGTCTCAGTTTTGGGCTGCTCTCATCCCTTCTGCATCCACATTTCTTAGACTAAAACAGCCTGCGAGGTGCTCCGCTGTTGAACACTACAGAAACCACGGTGGTGCCACACATGGCATGTGCTGCCTAGTTTGAACATGCCGGGGTGAAGAAACCTCCGAAAACCTCCAATGCAAAATCCCCGGGGATTTTTTGGAATTTATTTTGATGATCTTTCCAACAGCAGAAACCTGGTCTTCTGTGGGATGAGAGCCTGGTGGGTGAGCCAAGAACTTGGTCCCTGTTTGCCGAAGGCTTCTGGGGGCCCTCGGGGATCTCCTTGGTGCCGAGAGGGAGACACACCGTTATACCCATGCTGATCAACGTGTTCACCCCAGTCCCCCCTTGCCTTCGTTGTTAGCTGCTGTTTTTGTCCCTACAGCCTTGTACATTCTTCCCATTGCATCTTTTTTTGGTCAGCAAGTTTATTTTCTTTCTGCTATAAAGTACTGTGCTCTCTTCCTCTCTCTGCGTTTCTGCCAGCCTCACCTTCTCCCCCTGCGCCCACTCTCGGGTTCACTTTGCATATTTTCACCCAGGTGCTGGCAGGCTCATTTGGACCCGTCTGGCTCGGTGGAGACCTGCTCAGACCTGCAGAGAGCACAGAAAGCAGCCGGCAGGGTCCGTCCCGGCGGGGTGGGAGGGTTGGGAGGAGAGAGCTGCGGCCGCACGCTTGGGAGCTGGGGAGGCGACAGCTCCGGGTCTGCAGTGTGGTGGGGTCCATGCGTTGGGTCCTACGTTGGTGTGTGGTGGCTGGGGCTGATCATTTTAGTTTGGCTGACATAAAAGAAAAAAACACACACACACACACAAAAAAAAAAAAACACAAAAAAACCCCACAAAGCTAAAAAAAAATAAGCTAAATCTCAGTTTTTATTCAAGTAACTTCGAGATATTGGGGTTACTCTTTGGGAGCCCAAAGGAACATTAAAAGCTTGCAAAGAAGTCAAGGGAGACCAGAAGCAAAAAAAAAAAAAGAGCTCCCATATCTAAAGAAAGGGAAGATCCGCCATACTCTCAAAAATGGCCCTAAATAGCCAACCACCAGCTTTTCCTTTGCCCAAGACGTAAACGCTGTCTGTCTTAGGTCCCCCATTCAAACTCTGTGGTCTTTCCAAATGATGATACTTGAGGTCATGGAAGTCCACCAAATCCAGTCGCCAGACCATGCACCTGAATGCTGTAGCCATTTGGTAGCTTTTATTTGTATTGTTTTTCCAGTTTTTGCTGAAGTTGTGCCACAAGTGTACCTCCTCGGTGGAACTGCTGGTACTTAGGCTCCCTCCATCCCACCAGCCCTGTTACTGACCATGGTCTTCTATTTCTTTTCCTTCTAAAAACACCAAAAGGAAGCCTCATGCTTGACCATAAGCAGACCTTTTCGACCTACCAAACAAAACAAAAGCCCAGAACGTATTCTGTATGTCCAGTTTTATTTCCGCTTTTCTTTCTTCCAGGTCATCAGCCAAGCCAAAAGGCCCCATACAGCTGCCACATATTTGCACAGTCCTGGTTTCTGTGCAAACTCAGAGTGGCTTTATAAAAATGTGTGCAAGCATTTTAACTACCTTGATTTTTTTCTGTTTGCGTCTCCTTTTGTTGCAGCTTTACTGAGATGAGATGTTTTAGTCCTGGCTCCCCCCCTCCAAGAGCAGGGCAAGGAGAAGGCCATCAAAAGCTATGGAGAGGGCAGCATGATGGTGAACACCAGTGGGACTTGAACGTCACGTTCAGGCTGTATGAAAAGGTTTTCCTGGGGCTGTCGTTGACCCTCCGGATGGGTACACCTGTAGTCATCTCTTTTCTCTCCCTCCTACCAAATAAACGAGGGATTCCTGAAAGCCCATCCCAAAGCTGGGGTGGGTGGCTTGGCGCCACGTGCAAATCCTGCACCCGGGCTGCTCTTGCACCTCTGCCCATCCCCTTCCAGAGGCTGGGAGGCAACCCTGCACGGGAACTGCCCCGGTTTGGGTTGGCAGGAGGGCTGCCGAGGCAGCGGCCCTGCATCTCCTCGGTCTTTATTCCTGTTACCTGGGGCACTGTCTGTCTCCTCAGCATGCAAATTACCCTCTGCTTTGCATCTCCTGTAATTCAAACCGGTGCAAATTGCTTTCCTCTGCTGCCGATATCCGTTTTCTGACCTAGCGTTTCTGCTGTCATTGAGTTTTGGCCTTCACCCTTTCGGGGCTGGCACCCACTGAACCCGGCTGAGAAAGTGGCCCTTTGTGCCGAGCTCTTTGGAGGAACCGGGGAGCTTTGCCTTCCCCGCTGCGAGCCTTTTTGGCCGGCGAACGCCTGCCCTGTTCTGGTGGGGAGGGATTTCGGGGTGAGGGGGAGGTGAGAGCGCTCCTTGTGCTCGAAGAAAAATGATGAATGACTCTCTTGTGCTTCTGAACAAAACCAGGAAATCAGAGTGGGGGGGGGGGGAGGGAGAAAAAAAAGCAAAAAAAAAGGAGGAAATGAGAAACAGTAAAGAGGCCTCCCCCGCCTTCATATAAGCAATCACTCCACAGCATCTGGAGCCCAGTAAAAGGGCCGTTCCCAGGAGCTCAGGCACTCGCCAGCCACGCAGATCTCCTCTATGGGGCTTGCTCCGCTGCCTGCCCCACGCCCACCGCCGCGGGCAGACCCGAGCTGCGTCTCTGCGGCCATCGGCACCGGAGATGCACGTGTCTGCCGGGCCTGGATCCGGCCCCAGGACACGGTTGCATTGCTGTCGGCGCAGCCAGAGCACCCGATACGGTGTTTATGCTGGCGGGCTGCCCTACGCCGGCGTCGCGTTACAGCGGTGCGGGCAATACGATACTCGATCCAGCCTGAAATCTGCTGGAGCGGAGTCGTCCCTCCCGCCCTCTGCCTCCAAAATGTTTTGGACACAGTAGATGTAGCAGGGGCGAGACCAGAGCGGGTCACCATCCCGTCACGCTTTGGATCTGGTTTAAGCATCCTCAAGCTGGAGTTAGCTTAGATTGGGTTTCTCAACGTGCTACCTAGTTAAATTGAGGTGGGCATATGCAACTGCAGCGGGGCTGGAGGTGGTGGTATTCTGGCGTGAGCTGTCCCTGCCGCCTTGTGTGGCTGAGGAGAATCATAGAATATACAGAATTATAGAATATCCTGAGTTGGAAGGGACCCACAGGGATCATCGAGTTCAATTCCTGGTCTCCCTGCAGCGAGTGGTCCAGCAGAGCTCTGCTGCAGCTTGCCGAGAGGTAGCCCCACGTGCTGAAGCACGCTGCCTTTCCGTGATTCCCTTGGAAGGAGCCCCTTTGCTGTTTGTTAAAGAAGAAATGTGGGAGGGACCTCAGCAGATGAAACTTTTGCTTGGTGTAACCTCGCTGGTGCTACAGGTGACTCGTTGTGGAACGGGCTGCCTGCAGTGGGACAGCTGTCCCTGAGGGCGGCTTTAAAACAGCAGCGGCAGTTCCAGAAATAGAGACCCCACCAGGGAAGCTGCTCTCACCCCTTTCCAGCTGGAGACAATCTCGGCTGAAGCAGCTGAGCATCCTCACCATCCGGGCACAAGCACCAGCTGCTAATTTGGGTGTAGTTTTTATCCTTCTGTTGTCTCCATCAAGTCCTACCTGAATTTAAGAGTTAAATAGGGAGTCAGCGGGTGTTAGCTTGTTTCTTCTTTGTGGTGGGGAGGCTGCAGGAGAGCTCTTCCTCCCTTTTCTCCATGTGCGAGTCCACTGGGTGTGTTTTACCGACTGTCATCCTCAGGTCTGGGGATTTTCGGTATTTGGGGCTCTGTGGGAGGTTTCTTTGTGGCAGCAGCAATGCAGGTGGTGTGGACGCTGTGCTGATGAATGCTTTCATTTCTGAAGCCCAATGTTTGTGTTTCTTGCCAGGATATACCACAGCGCTTGCTCACCTGTTTGCGTGACCCCGTGTTCATTCTTACAAGCCTGGAGGATACCGTGCACGTCTGAAAAATGTACTTGCTGTCCTGCGAGGGCGTGGGGAGGGAAGGTTTCCTCTTGTGAAAGGGTCAGGCTGAATCACCACCCTGTGTATCTGCAGCTGCTTTTGAGGTCCCCTCTTAGCACCTTGTGAACCAGAAGGGATCCTGGTTCTGTTTCAGTCAGTGGGGCTTGGGCAGTGACCCCTGGGTCAGTTTTGGAGCAGCCCCTAAGCTGTGCAAGTCTGGGGGCAGCAACCTGAGAGGCACCATCTGCAAGATCTGAGCCGTGTGCCCTCGTGGGCTCCTTCCTCAGCGGGGTCCGTGGGCAGCCTGCGGGGGGACGCTGCCGCTCCAGCACTTGTTGTGGCCTCTTTACCTGAGCTGGGCCGCGAAGATTTGGCAGCCACCCCTGGGCGAAGGGGCCTTGCAACCTGGCTGGTCCTTCAGGAACCGGCGTCATGTCAGCCCGATGAGTTTACCTTCTCTGGACGTTGCTTAACCAGAAACCCTGGGCTCGTTGGCGAGGTGATGGCTGTATTTTGGGCCTGAGCCCTTCAAATTAGCTGTGTCCTCTCAAAAGGAGAGAAATCCCCAGCCCTGTCTCCCTCAGGGAAAGCTCCTGAGGGAAGCCTGCCTCCTCTGCGGTTTCCATAACACCACGTGGAGGCGTCTGCATCTCCTGATGTCTTACTAATTTACCAGTAATGACTTTTTGGAGTTATTTTTAACAGATGCATTGTGCAATTAATGGGCTTTTTATTGGTGGTAAACAAGCTGTGCGAGGCAGGGATGCTGCTGGGGCTTGACCAGCAGACTTGCTGCTGCTCTATGCTCTAGAAATGTTGTGTTTTTATTTTTTAAACTCTGCACCTCCTAGCCCAATGTGTGGAGAGCCCCAACCCATCTGTATGGGATTTGTTGCAGGACTGGGTCTTGCCCAATGCTGCCAGTTGCTGATGGGCTCTCCTGCATCCCCACGGATCTCGCAGTGCTGTGTGTGTGCCTCCACCATCCAGGCTAACTCTGAGTGAAAAGTATCAAACTTTGGTGGCCAAGAAAAGAGTGCTGACCTATTTTGGACACTTATTTATATTCAAGTTGCTTCTCGCTGTCTCTGTGAAAAAGCTGTTGTGACTCCAGCGCTTTAAGTTTCCCCCTCCCATAGCTTTTGTTTCTCACAGGATATAATCTAGGACTAACATCTGTATTTTCCAGTAGTCAGAATAAATACCTTTTTAAATCTTTATTAAGTTTTCTGGATGAAGCAACGCTTTTGCAAAGCCAACTCTGTAATAAAGCAAAGTCTTTGGTTGTGTTGTTTCTCAAGCTTTACAGATTCTCTTAAAGTTTCCCCAATTTGGTCTGAAAGCTTTAGGTTACAGCAAAAAAAGTTGAAAATGTCATTATTGGCTCTGGTAATGAGCCACACAGGAAAGTCATCTAATGTAGGGTCAACAGGAAAAACTGTGGAAAGCTGTTTTTAGTTTTGTTCAACTACAGTTTCCTTTAACTACACTTATTGTGTATCATTTTGCTGAAATCTTGAAGTCTTCTCTTGAAAGATCTTATTGATGAAAATGGTTTCTCCTGTCTCGTTTTGACAGCTAAGCTCTTCTCTAGCTTTATATGCTGTGGTTCGCAGTTGATTTCTGGTGCCTTTTAAATTAAAACTGTAGGGTTTGTCAAAACTGTATCACTGGAGTAATCATGAAACTTGAACGGCTTGGTCAGTGCAGCTGTGTGCACTAACTGTGGCTGGATACTTGTCCTGCATATTTTGACCTACTTATTACTGTGAACTGTAGGAATATAGGTTAGACAACCAGCAAAAAAAAAAAAAGTGCTGCAGATGTCATCCATATGAATGACGGTTGTTTTAGTCCCTTGTATTTCATTATTTTCTATTTCAGTGTAGGAACCTGGTGTATGTTTTTTTTCTTTAAGACCTGAAAGAGCAATGGTAAAAAAAATAAATAAATCTGGAAGTAGCTTGATTTATGGAAACTGCAAGCCCTTTGGCTTCACTAGCCAAGCTTGCAGATTCACTGAACATACCAGCCTTACAGTTAACTAGCTGTGCCCTGAGTGCATCTACATGATGACCAACTACAAAAAAGTCAATGGAAGCCTTTCCATCATCTGTGTCTGCAGTTGAATTTGACCCAAAGTGTATCTGTGAAAGATTAGCGAAGTTTCCTCATTATACAGTCATGGTATGTGGCTTTAATGTATGTGTTCCTGTTTTTGGAGTGTATGTTGTGAAATTAGTGAGATCACATGTACAGACAGACATGTATCTGTACACGCGTGCCAACTGAAGTGTCTCCCTGTATTGATGTGGCTGGGTTTGGGGTAGTCCCCTTGTGCCCTTGCAGGAGGGCTGGTGCCTTAGCACTGGCTCTGTGAGCTCCTGAGGCTGATGGCTCTGTGGTTCCCATCAAATGGAGCTGCTCCTTGAGTGTGGCCAGGCTGCCAGTGTCCCTGCTCAGGTTTCCTTTGCATCATTTATCGGGTCTGAGGCTACAATTTTCCTATACTGGAAGCTCATGAAGGTGTGATTTTTGTCTTTTGTTTTTTCTTTGCTTGAGCCCATCAATTCAATCCTTTGTACTTCTGCTCCGTGGTCATCTTGGTGCTGATGGTGTTGCTTACATGTGTGTTGGCTCCACACCTTACCCTGATGACATCTTGGTTTGCAGAATTCACCAAAAGCTGCCAGCAAAAAGATCCTGCAATTCCAAATTATCAATTCCTTTGATTCAGGCTTGGACAGAAATCTGAGCATTGGATGTTCTTCCCCTGTACTGCTGCCACCATATTTGTCTCTGAGCAGGAAGAATCTGATTAAATCACAGCACACCTCCATTAATGTGCAAGCGTGGCAGCTCCCTGAAGTTTCATATTAGCCGTATTTTTCATGTGGTGTGAGTAATCATGCTCACACATCCAGAGGGCTGAAGAAAGCAATGTGCAGAAATTGCTGTATATGCATTTCAAAACTCCCTGTGGAAGACTGTTTAATTAGCTTTAATGAGCTGGCTGGTGTGCATACACGTGTGCGTGTGCTTTCACCACTTCTGGCTAACAGGATCAGAGGTGCTTGTGCGCGTCCCAGGTGAATGGGATGAGTACGTGGGAGAGGTGTTTGTGCACTTGCAGACAGCAGGTCTGAAGCAGGCTTTACCTGTGTTCAACAAGTCTGTGCTGTAACAGACCTCCATCGTGGAGGCGAAGCACCTGGAAGCCAGGTTTGCTGTGGTTTCAGCCGCCTAGGTGCGGCGGGATGGGAGCAGAGTCTCTTTGCTTGTCCCAAGAGCCGTCGGTGGCAGAGTTGCAGTAGGTCACAGGTGATGTGTGCCACCGAGGCTTTAATTAGAGGGAAGATGAACAGTCAGGCTGGGATCTCGGCGCGTGGGGCAGGTAACCACCACTGGCTTTGCACCTTGCTGCACCTCAGGTCTGCTCCCCTGTCTGATTTCCATTGCCGGAGTCAGCCCCGAGCTGGCTGCGTGTAATTTGGCTTCCTTGCAGGGGTGATGGCCATGGGTCGGTGCTCAGCTTCCAGGAAGGACCAGGTTGGGTAGAGAGCCATGCCGAGAGGGTGGCCATTTTAACGAGGGATTTCTTTGTGCTTTTTTTTTTTAATTAACCTTTGTTTTCTGTCAAGAAAGCTGTCCCGAGGCACGACTTAGCAAGGCAAACATGCCTGGACAAAGGGAGCATTAAGCCTGCACAGAGGGAGGGGAGAGGGTTACACCTCTAATTACTTTGTGTGCCTGTAATTTTTTTCCCCTCTGGTGACTGATGTGTCATGAAAGGACTTGCCGGGGCTGGTGTGTGATTCACTGGGGCAGAGCACGTTCCCGGCTGATGCTGAGGGCTGTCTGGGTGCCCAGGGCACGCAATGCCATCGCGCGGGTGTTGCTCACGCCTGAGTCAGCGCTTGTGCTGGGGATTGGGCTGTGGGAAGGAGATGGTCCTGAGCTGCCTTCAGGTGTCCCTTCCCCTAAACGGGGACACAAGCGGGGACAATGAGTTTGGGGCTCTGCCACCTTCCCAATGGGCAGCAGTCTCCAAACTGCCTGACCTGCCATCCCATCCCATCTTCTGGTCCTCACATCTACTCGTGGAGCTCAGGGTAGGCATCTGTGCCCTCCTGGACCAAATGGGGTCAGAGGTTGGCCAGGAGGGGAGTTAGGGCTCATGGTGTTCATGTGGGAAGCAAGAAAAGGGAGGAAGGGGAACTGGGGCAGGAGTGGAGGTAGGTAGAAAATAACCAGTTGTGGGGTCGGAGTTCTGGGGCAAGGAGGAGAAGCTGGGGCTGCCCAGGAGAGGGGAAGGACTTGCAGAGTAGTCTGCGGACCTGGCCTCAAGGCCAACGGGTTCGGAGGGCTTGGCAGGGAGCTGGGGATCTGCATTTTAGGCAAACGGTGTGATGTGGAATTCAAGGAGCTCCAAACTCAGTGGGGTTAGCTCCTAAAGATCCCGCTGAAGAGAATAACATTTTGTCAGCCTGATTTCGGCAAAGCTTTTGAATCCATTGACCAGCTCTGTGCCAGTGGGGTGGTGCTGAGGTCTGATCACTTCCTCCCTGAAAGTTTGGTGGAAATACCTGGTCAGGTAGAGGAGAGAGGCCCTGTTAGTGTCTGTTTGGAGGGACAGGCTGCAGTGTGGGCTCAACTACCATATGAGACATCAGAACATCCACATGGGTGCTAGTGACCAAGATGAGTTGCACTATTTCTGCCATGGCTGGCTATCCTTTTGGGAAACAACACACTTGTTGCACCAAAAAAAGTTCAGGGGTGGCCTCCATCCCCTTCCTCTCACACCTGATTTCCTTCTCAAACCAGGTAAAATGCTCAGGCTCCCCCTGGTCCCCCCTAGGGATTTGCTGCCCTTGAGGAGGGTTTTCTTTTTTTTTTTTTTTCTGTCACTGGGAGGATGCTGTCAGCATTTTGGCAGGGTTTGGAGTGGCTGCTGGTACTGCACAGCGTTGGGACCCTCCTGTGCATTGATGTTCCAGGTTTCCTTCCTATAACTTGAGGCTTCCATAGGTTTTGTGAATGCCACTCCGTAACTTGAGTCGATCCTGCTGCTGTGACTCTTTCCCCTGCTTTTCCCTTCATTTCACCAATTTTTCTTTCTTGCTGGGAGATGATCCCACATTCTAATAAACCTCACTTCATGTTTTAGAGAAAATATTTGTCAGCAGATTTTCCCTCCTCCCCTATGAATATCTTGCATTGTTTTCATTAATTTGTCTCCAGCAGAAGGGAATGAGCGTCTTTGCCGTTTTGAACAAATTCCTCGCCCAGCCAGCGTGGGGAAATCTGTCTCCAGTGTCACCCGTTTGGCAGGGGGAGAGCTGTGGGAACCGAAGTATGGAAGCTCAGTTGCATCCTACAGATTGCAACAGGGCTATAAGGAGGTCTTTTTTAAGGAGAGAGGGAAAAAAAAAAATCCAACCAAACCTGTCTGGGGGTCCTTTCATTAAGCAGAGCCGAGGGACTGCAGCAAACTACCTCTTTTACAGGAATCCCTTTTGGCTTGAAAGGAATTGGGCAGTTACGCAATCCATGTTGCGTTTTCAATTTGTCACAGTTTCTCCCCTACCCCCACTTTGTCCACCGGCCCAACCGGGCTCCTGCTGCGTCCCTCCACTGACCGATGTGCGTTAGAAAAAGCCCTAACACGTATGTACAGTCCCGATCCGGCAGCCCTCGTGCACTGGGATCTCTGCTTGGAGCAAGTGCCTGCGGCGCGGCTGCAGGTCGAGAGTCCCTCCCAGTGTAAGGTTACGCCCGCCAGGAGGGAGAGCCGTCATTTTTCAGCACGAATTCTTTCCTGAAAGGCTGCGGTTGCCTGGTGTCTCGGCTTCCCTCTCTGGATCCGTGTGGGAAAGCCGCTAGCATTTCTCAGCTGTTTGCATTCCTTGCAGGAGGAAACCTCAGAGGCTGAGGTCTGTGGTCCTTCGGAGTCGTAACCTGAACGTGGCTGCAGAGCAAAGGTACTGGGGAAAGCTCAGGACCTTTGCTGCAGTAATGCTGGCTCCGATGGGCGATGGCTGAGCTTGGTGTTTTATCTTACTCAAGCAGTTTCAGACACCGGATGGAGTGGTTTGCTTGCACTGCTGTAGCATTGTCCTGGAAAAAAATGATTTCTCCTGGCCACGCTGCGCTGCCGTGGGAGCACCTGATGGCCATCGTCCCTCCTCGTGCTCCTCCAAGAGGAGAGCAGGGTCTGAGCTGCAGGCGATGCCCGTCAGCATGGGCAGTGCCCACATGCACGCAGGCTGATTCATGGTGGTGATGCAAAACAGCTGAACTGCCAGGGGATGGGGCAACAGGGATTTTTTTCATCCTGCTCCTCCCATTCAGTACTTTGCAAGGATCAGTGGAGGGAATGGTAGGTAATAAAGCTAGCTGTTGCCATTCATGGAAGTGTTTTCCTCCGACTCCCTAAAAGCTCAAGGAGGGAAAATAATAAAATTTGGTTTGTCCTTTTTGTTTTCAGGGTGTTCCATCTTTGGAGATGCACCGAGGTGGTGGCACATGGAGACCTCAGATGGGTGCACACTTCCTGGGGCTGTGATCGAGAGTCAGAACTAAAAAGAAAACAGAAGAAAGCCAACTAAACCTTTCCCCAGACTGCTTTTGCTTCTCTCTTTGTAGCAGCTTGGGCCTTGAATACGACACCCCCCCACGTTTCCCATGCCTCTTACTAATTCCTCCTGCTGCAACAAGTGCTCGAGCCCCAGCTGCTGAGCAGCAGCCCTGGGCTGTGGTTCAGCCCCCGCCCCTCCCTGGGGCTGTGGACGTGCCGGTGCCTGCATCCCTGTGCTGTGTCCTCCAGCCTGACGCAGCTTTTTCCTTTCTTGCTCGTTTTTGAGGGGCTTGGGCTGGGGATGGGATGTGTTTTTCTTAGGTATGTGAGCCTTGACAATGTTCCTCAAATTGTTCTGACCCGAGGAGAACAAATCTTGCAAGAGTACTTGAGTTGTGAACTAGTTTGGTCTCTTGGGTGACACATCACGGGGGCAAATATTGCTCCTTGCAAACAAGGTTAGTTGGAGTCAGGCGGTGTCTCACCTGGAGAAGGTGCACCTGAATTCCTCCTTTGTGCTGAGTTAGCCCATACCCCAGCCAGTGGCAGGGTCTCACTGACCTGCTGTATTTAATTTGGGTACTAAAGCTTTTTTTTTTTTTTTCCAAAAGTCAGTTCAACCTTACTTCTTCCTGCTCGATCCAGCCTTGTCCCTGGACTTCCTGCACATGAGAGGTGCAGGGGTCCTGGAGAGGTGGGAACAGCCCCTGGATGGTGTTTTTGGTTTAAAAAAAAAACAACAAACAAAAAAAAAAAACCATTCTTGTGTGCTGGGCTGTTGATCTCTGCCCCTTCCCCAGGATGCTGCTCTATCAGCATCTGCCTGTGCTGGGACAACATCTCCTTGCTATCGCTGCAGCTGGGTGCAGGCAGTGAGCAAGCCTTGTCCCCAGGCTTTGTGAGGTGAGCAGCCGCCTTTCTGCTTCCCCAGGGCAGTACTTGTGGTTGCCCTGCTTGTGTGTGCATGAGTTTTGCAGAGCTGGGCGCACTGTGCCTGTTCTTTGCCTCTCCCCCACCCCTTAAAACCCCCAAGTTTCATGTTTTTGATCCCATGCTGTCTGCTCGCCATCACGTGCACGCACGCTTTGTGCATCCTGAGCACTCAGTGTCTGATTACAGTTGAAGAGCAAATCCTTCCCTATGAATGTCCCTGTTCTGCCATGCCATTTTAAATCTATAAGGAGGGCATCTGAGCAATGAAGTGCAAACGTGATCATTGTTTAGCTCTTGTGCTCAGCAAAGACTTCTATTTCTTGTTTTAAAGCAGCGTACTGGCTGTCCCATTTTGAGCCTGGCTTTCTTCCAAATGAGCCTTGTGTGCGGGCACGTGTGGATTATCCTCGTCTCTATGGCTACCCTGAAAACTTTTGAACCAGAACATTGACTGGAGGGATCGAGCTCTAAGATACTGGTTTCCTACAGCTTTTGTGAAAACGGTTGCTGGGTGGTGGGACTGCGCCTCGTACATGTCTCCGGATGGGTTGTAGCCAAAACTTAGCCGGTATCGGAGAACCAACAATCTCTTGAGCACGGTCTCAGGAAAGAGCTGCACTAGGAAAAACAAAACAGAAAACCCTAAAAAGTCAAGCTTTGTTAGATCTGTCACTCTGGTGTGTTAATGTTAATTAGGTCATTTTACTAATTACCTGTTCATCTGTATGTAAGGGGCAATCGATGGCTTGCTGATGTTTCCCAGCTGGAAACTGTAGAACATGAGAAACATAGACCTTATAAGTCACATGTGGGCAAGAGGGGTTTGATTATCACCTCCAAGAGCTCTTGTTTGCTGAGATTTTAAATCATTTTGGCAATCCCTAAGGTTTCATGTGGGATGGAAAAGTGCTCTTTGAGGGTTAAATATGTGCTTTTTAAGAGAGAATTAGTGCATGTAAGCTATTCACTGGTGTATGCTTGCTAAGAGCTGCTGTCAACATCTTGAGAAGATAACAAGTAACAGCAGTTACAAATATCATCATCATTATTATTATTATGTTTTGGCTTTTTTCAGGCATCTCCCCAGTTGGGGATTTAAAGATGTTTCTAATTAGTCAGCATTTCTAACTGTGAGAGATGACTTGCTGAGACTCCCGTTGCAGGGATCTCTGCCTTCGGGGCTCTCTGGAGCTTGTTCCTGGGTGAGCACCATCTCTGCTCCCCTCCTGAAGGTCATGCCCTCAACGGTGAGGGCGAGGAGCTAAAGTGGGGGACTGGAAGTGGAGTCGTGTGGACCACAAATAACATGAAATGGGATTTGTGTTATCCCATTTCTGTGGATGTTAGGTCTCTTAGATGGGAGACCTTCATTGGAGGCTCACTGGCTTGTCTCATGCTATTGGTTGGACTTGGAAAATAGTTTTTATTTCTTTGCCTTGTCCAGCCACAGTGGCACGTGGATGCTGCTCAGAAACAGGAGTTTTTCCAGCCCACCTTGACTCTAAGCTCCTCTGTGCCACGTTGGATAATGCTCAGGAATGAAAGATTTGGTGGTAAGTCAATGTGTAGTTTCTTATCAGTCTTTCCAGACTGACTGTGGGAGTCAGGTCTTCTAAAAAACAAAAATAGCCATGTTTTTTCAGCCTGATTTTTAAACAAACAAGTGGTGACATTCCCTATGTTTCAGTAATTCCATTGCATGCCCGGTGTAATAATCTTTGAAGCCAGTTGAACTATTTGTTGCTCATTTTGTGAAAATTGGCAGAGATGAGACCCTTTTTAATACTTTGAATTTGACGTCAAAGGACTGCATGGGAAGCATTCCTCTATGCCAGCCCCCTGGACTGCTGGCCTCCTTGGTTCTGCTCTCTGGAGGACACACCAGTACATTGTCATTTTGGGCAGGGGAGCTGCCAAAACTGGCTTTTTTTTTTTTTTTTTTTTACCCCCCTGTGAGTATTCTGGAAAGATCTGGATATTTTAATGCAATTGTTCCTTTCTGCCTTCTCAAACCTTTTCTTTCCTCTTCTGAGAGCTGTTGCTGCTGCCTGAGTCCAGTTCCCTTTCTTCAGGCACTTGTTGATCGTGCAGCTCAGCACAACCCTCATCTTCAGAGTAAGGTGTTCAAGAAACTTCTCTAGCTCCTGGAGGGTCTTCCAGGTGGGAATCATCAGTATGCAATGGGTTTGGGCTGGTGCTTATTTGCCACGAGAGCAGAAGGAAGGACAAGGTCACAAATTAACCTTGTTCCCAGGAAAGGGAGTGTGAAGGCTTGCTCCCAGATGTGAAAACCTGGGGGGAATCAAAGAAAACAGGGAAGAGGGGAAAGAGTGTCCTTAGCTGAAATGAGAGCTGCTGTTGCTCAAAACAGGGAGTGAAATAAGTTTAGATATAATTGAAGTTGCAGCTTAAGTGGTGGAGACAAGGCAACAGAAACATAGAGGTAGCTGCCTCTGGACATCTATCTGTACGTGAACAAACAGCTGTCCCAGGAAGAAATTCATTTGCCCTGGGAAGAAATTAGGCTGGATGAGAACTGGTCAGGACAGGTTTACTTAAGTTCAAGGGATTGCATCATGTGGTTGCAACCTTTTTTTTTTCCCTCCCCTTAGGCCATCTGGGGATTTCCTGGCTGATCCTGTTCATGATCTTTTCCCTGGGCACTTGAGATCTCTGATAGGTGCTTGTGAACAGCTGTGGTGGAATAGCATAGACCTAGCTGAGCTCATTAAAGGAAAAGGAGTTCAGAGCAACTAAGGTGATTTAGAGGCATTAATCAGTGCCTTCAGTGGAAGATGAGGGTTATTTTTCATTGCGGTGGCCTCTTGAAGGCGTGATGGATCTAGTGAGGTAGGTGGATGGCTGCTGTCTTCATGGAAGCAATGAAATAAGATTCTCCATTGCCCTTGGCAAGAGTCCTTTGCCCTGCTGCATTGCTTCAGCAAGACACTCATCTTCCAGTCATTAGTCATCTTCTTGTTATTTCATTTTGTGGAAGAGATTGTAACCAGCTGAGGAGGTAGGGCAACAAGAGCGATCAGGCTGCCTTTCTATACCGCTGTATTGTTCCTTCGTCTCTGCCTTGTCCTCCTTCCAAACCCGTGACCATCGAGACCGTACAATGGAGAGCAGGCAAGAGCATTCCTTATGGTGAGAGGAGCAGCCAGTCCGGGCTTGCGCAAGTGGAGTTGCCTCACCCTGGGATTACGCTATCCATTGTGGAAAAAACAAGGGCTGGAGTCGGGAGCACGGGACTCGATTCCTAGCGCAGCCACCGATGCCTGCATGATCTTGAACAGATGACCCTCGGTTGCTCCAGCTTGCCTGTCTGCTCTATTATAAGCCCCGAGACAGCACAGTGTTGTTTTCGGCGTGCTTCGAAATCTTGGTGCATTCGAGGAGAGCGAAGGCTCTGGGCTGGAGGCCTTTTCCATAACACGGCCCTTGAGTCAGCCGGGCCCCTGGGGGTTTGGCAGGAGCAGGTGGACTTGAGGAGGCCAGTTTCAGGACCTGAACCTGAAGGACCCTTATTAGCTAATCCAGCCATGAGGCAATGAGATAAGGGAAGAGCTGTGTATCCCTAGAGGCCTGACTGTTTTTCTTCTTTGATGAAGAAGGCTTTGGGAGACAAGATTATCTCTAAATGGGTTTGTTCAGCAAATTATACGCTGGGACCCCCGTTGTCCTGAGGGGACCTCAGGTCAAAGTGGTCATCTTCAGTGATGATAACAGTATTTGACTGGCTCACCTGACTCAGAGGTAGAATGAGATTTATCTCTTCTAGGAGGTGGAGTCTGACCTTCGCTCCTAGGGTCTTAAGGTTCTTGCAGGATCAAACCTTGGTCTCTGAAGCCGCTCACCACCTGGGAGCAACTTTCTCCCCACGAGTGTAAAGAGCTGATTATTGCCTGACTTTTCTTAAGGGCAAGTTGGAGACTACTGTTACCTCTTATGTGCCTAGGCTCACGTACGTTTTGGCACGTACACCCCTTTGATATGAGAAACAACTGGGTTGGGAAAATGCAAATCACTTTTTGCAGAATTGCTGAATCTTCTTGCATGGGAGGAAGAGGCGCACCCAAATTTTTCCTGAAAGTCCTGAGTTTGAGGAGTGCCTAACCTCAGCCACGTTCAGTAATCACAGTGCCTGGTGCCAAGCAAGAACAGTTTTTCAGCAGGTAATGAGGTGATACCATGAGGTGTGTTTGGTGCCGCAGGTGGGCAGAGGCAGCTGCCTCTCCTGGGGTTTTGCATGGGGTCAGCTTTGCTTAATCTGCATTGCCTGAGATAAAAAGCAAGTCAGACACGCAGCTCAGTGTTAATGCCTGGGGTTGTCTTGGTTTGGGCAGCTGCAGTGCGTGAGGCTTCTTGTGAAGAGGCAATCCTCGGAGTGAGGCAGGTGAGGTAATTGCCATAGTTCTTTTCCTCTCAGGTTTCACAAAGCAGCTCCAGCTTTTGCAGGGCTGATGGGGAAAAAAAAAAAGGTTTCTTTCTCTCCTTTTTATCCAACCTGTATGTTTGGAGATAAGAGGCCAAAAAAAAAAAGGAATTATTTATATGGTACTAAAAAGCACAGTATTGGAGCAAGGGACTTGAAGCTAAATATCTGGTATGGCTATGTGGCTGTCCTTGCCATAGTTACAAGGACTTCCTTGTGTCTGCTGGCTTGATCTTAGCAGTCATTCTGTCAAGGATGGGAATTTAATGATCCTTTTTTATACTGTGGGATAGAGTGACTTCCTCAAGGTCTCATGGGGGTGGAGGGGGGTGGAACAAGATAGGAGGGCTTGAATCCAGTTCTCTTGACTCCCAGCTTGTGAACTTGGCCCCAAAACTGTTTATGGGACCTTCATGATGTCAGGGTTGACTCCCCTGAAGTCAGCTATATTGCATCAGTGTAAGCTACCTTAAGCAGACTGTGGCTGGAGCTGTGTTAGCTGCTTCCAAGGACTTTACTGTGAAACACAGCACACAAAAATTGGAGTGGGAGCAGAAACAAAGGCAGTACTGAAAGCAAAGCTCTTTGGTCTTGTCATCGGTAACAAAGTGTGCACTGGGAATCTCTTGTCTACCAGAATTCATTTTTGTCTTAGTCTAATTCATCCTTTTATTTGCATTTTGCCTTTTTGTGTAACGTTAGTTTTGATGAAGAAACACGCCGGAGCTTGTGACTTCCGTGACAAATCCATTCACAGCCCCTCACAACTTGCCTGACTTTTGCTCAAACAGATTGAAGGTGGACACAAGTAGTAAAGATGTAAATTATCTAACAGCTTTCAGCGAAGGGCTTTTGTGGTGGTGATTTTGTCTGGTCATGTGTGACTCCCCCCCCCCCCCCCCCCCCCCCCCCTCATTTAATACTATCCTCAGAAAGGAGCAGGGCCTGGGTGTCTGTGATGAGGAGTCAGGGGTCCCAGAGTGAGTGACACCAGCATGTAGACCGTGTGGACTGGAAATGTTGTGGTCCTGGCCATAGCAGTCTAGAGGCATGCAGTGCAAGTGTTGCGTGCAGCCCTGCTTGTAGTCTTCCATCAGCACCCGCTTTGGGCCACTTGCGGGAGACCAGGCTGAGTGGGTCTGTGGTCTGAACTGGTACAACTGTGCCCGTGACGGCCTGACTGTTTTTGGAGAAACATCCTGGTGATAGGACCACTTGGAGGTATTCACAAAATACCTAGGGAGATGGCAGTTCATTTAAGCACCTTGGGGAAATAGCCATGGGAGGATAGATAAAGAGCTGCAGCTTGTGAAATGAGGCGTAGCAGAGGTGGTATGGATAGACCTCTGTAATGTTACTAGAAAGATAAATGTTTCCAAAATAATATTGCTGTGGGAGCTTAGGTATGTATCTTTATATCTAGGAATACACATTGGCAAACACATTGTATTAATAAGGTAAAACAGATATTCCTGGATGTAATAGCCCGGATTTTTTCATTAAATAGTAACAGCACCAGCAAATGGAGGTGCTATTTTAGGTTTTGTTTTGGTAACTAGTGTTGATGTTACAGAAGGGCCTTGTTGTACAGAGGAATCTTGGACTTAGTGCTCATAAAATGGATTCCTTTTTAAATTAAATGGAAGCCTAAACAAAAGTAGGTCTGGAACTAGGATACTTGTCTTTGAAAGGGCAAACTTTGAAAAATGAAAAAATCTGGCTGGTGAAGTCATCTGGGCAGGGAAGCATGGGAACTTGAGTGTGGAGGACGCAGAGCCTTCCTGTAGTTCAGAGGTGTGGAAACTCTCTGGACCAGGGATCCCAAGGAAAAGGGGAGAACTTGGTAGGAAAGGGCTCCAGGCTGAGGCTAGTGAATAGCCACCTTAAAAAGGATAGTTGGGACCGAGCAGAGTGTCTGTAAGGAATGGAAAAAAAGACTAATCGGGCGAAAAAGCAATGTCTTAGAGGTCAGGAGGGGTAGGGATAAAACGAGAATTGCCAAAAGTCAAGCTGCGTTAAGCCTGGCAAAGGAAATTAAAACAAATAGCAACAGGTTTCTCAGCTATATAAATAAAAAGACTTGAATCCGCTGTGCAGTGAAGACCAACTGGAGATTAAAGATGATCTAGGTATGGCTCCAACATGAACCAACCATTGCCTCAGTTTTCAGTACAGTCGGAGGGGATGAGGACATGGAAACCTTAAAAACTGATGGGAAAAACAGAAATCAAAGGGCTAGCTTGATTGAAATTGGTAGGAGAGCAGAGGCCAGGAACTTTATAAAGGGACAGATGCAAAAAAAAATTGCTGTGTCATGAGTACAAATTCGTAGGTCATGGTGTAAGTAGCAGACAAGGACCCAGTATTTAGGCTCCCCAAAGGCGGGGGAGTGAGTCAAACAAATATAGAGCTGTTAATCAGACAGATTAATGGATGACTGGTCTTGTAACAGATCTGGAAGAAAGAGTAATGAAGGACTTGAAGGTAAGTGCTGAGCAGATGGAGTACCCTGGGAGCCAAGCAGAGGCAGATCGTGCCAGGCTGAGCCAATACTTCAGTAACTGATGTTTCATTTAAAAATAAAAAAGCATTGCAATGTGTCAGGTCTGAGTGATCTCTGGGAGAGCAGTAGATACAAATGTGCATGAGATAGTCCTTAAAATGGAGCCAGGGGGAGTCAGTTTGAGAAGTGGTGGGTGAGGGAGTGACAGAAGCTTGTGAGGGGATGGTGGGGCTTGGCTGCAGGGCTGCTGGCTGCAGGGGACCCCAGGGGTAAGACTTCAGTTGGACCTGGCAGTGGGTTTCCAGTGATGGCCCTGGTGCAAATAGTAGGTATGAAGGACTTGACTGCTTGATTGCACTGAATTGGGATTGTTGTCACGGAAAGAGAAAGTTCAGGAAAACTCTTCAGGGTAAGTGATCTGGAGGGGTGACAAGGTCCAAAGTGGGATAGAATGCAATCGCACGGAGTGCTGAGGTGTGCAGTAAAAGACCAGACCAGAGACTGATGAACAGGACGCGTGTTAGCGGGATCCGTCAGTAGATCAGTAAGACCAGAGCATTTTAATTGATTCCAGGGTGAGGGCGGACAGTCACTTGGGTTCTGGTTTGCCAAATCCAGTCTCACCCAAATCTGTAGAGGAGCCTCCTGTGGGGCGAGGGAAGCATTAACCCCTCCGAAAGCAGCTGGCGAGCCCTTAGCTGCAGTCATGAGCTTGAAAAAAGAATGGCTGTGGGCCGGCGCAGGTGCACGGAAGAGCTCCAGGGGAGCCAGAGCATGTGCAATGGGGAGGGCTTGGCTGCTCCCTCATGATATGGGAGGAAAACAAAGACAGGGAGAGAAAAGAGCACAGCGAGCTAGAGAGGAGTGCTGGCATGAGGACAGCATGCCATAACTCGGCCCTAATGATATCCCGTCTCAAACTTCTGCTGGCTGGAACGCTCTTCTAGGACATCTTCTCCAGCTGGCACCGCAAGGGCAGGGCAGCGGCTTTCCCGTTCCCACATTGGGAGGTACCACGTGGCTGATGGCACAGACAGATCCCCAGTGCCTTGGGACACCTCTGCACCAACACTAGGGAGGTTTTGTTTTTTTTCCCCTTAAACAAGGCACAGTTATTTTAGTTCTCTTGTGCTCTCCTTAGTTTTGCAGCGCACAGGGAAATGTAGTGCTGACCTTGCCATGCTAACGCTCCTCCGGCTTGGCAAAAGGAGCTTTTGTCGGGGAGAGGGGGTTGATAAAGGTCAATATTTATCCACTAAATGCAAAATAAAATCGCTCACAGAATTTAGGGTCTGGTTCAAAGTACAGTTGGATCTACACTAAAGCAATGTTCCTGTTTTGCAAGAAGTTGCTGTACTGAATTTTGAAAGGAAATGGAAATGCAGAGACTTTTTCTGCCTTTTTCAATACTGTTTTCTGGGTGCAGGACTCCTATTTTCTTTTTTTAAAAGATTTTTTTTCTAATAGTAGCAAACCAAGCAGTGTGACATAGTCTGACCTAAAGCAAGTTTCCATGTATGTATTTACTGAGATTTTATTGCTCAGCATTTCAGGATAACACAAGTGTACTATGTGTTTGTTTTCTGTAGGCTCTAGGGTTTGCCCTGTAGCAAACCCAAATCTCTCCAGCTTTGGGGGAAACAGAAATGAGGAAATCTGTACTTTGTGACCTTAAACTTTCAAAGCAACGGGACTTAGGGAATGGAGAAATTGCAAGCGCTCAGAAAGCGAATATTTGCAGTGGGGAAAGAAGGGAAAATTTTCTAAACAAAGCTCTTGTACAATGCCAATAACTAGATAATGTGGTAAGGTTTAGGAAGCCTTGATAGTGAATTAGTTGCTCGAGAGGAGTTATTGGGTACATCCTTGGAGGTCCCCAGCTCCCAGCAGGGGAAAGGATAGCTGGCATCTCTGATACTTTAATTGCAAATGAAATAAAAGCTGGCAGGAAAGAAGTTGAGACGCATCACATGCTTCGAAGGCTTCCTGAAGGCTCTTCCCCAGCTTATAGCGGTCCTCTGTAGATTGCTTTGGAATGATTTATTCCTGTGACTCAGTGAGGGTTAGATTTTAGGCATTTGCTTTTCCCTACCTCTGAGCTCCCCCAGTGTGGCTCTTCTGCCTTTGGGGTAAAGGAGCAAGATGCGCTTCAGACTATTTATGGCTCATTCTACAGTTTCATTCTGGGAACATCCCAGGGAAGCTGATGGCTGTTTTGGAGCCAAATATTCATCAGCCTTCTGCCATTTTCCAGTTAATTTGCCTGCATGACTTCTCTGATAACTTCTCACACTTTCCACCACCTGATGCTCTATTAAGAGTTTGTTCCTTCGTCTGTTTGGGGCTGTTGTGTTGTATCAGCACTGCCTCGTTTCCTGTCTGATTTAAGGATTTATGCTAACCTCATCAGCTGTGGCAATGGATCAAGGCCACTTTTGTGAGGAACCTGCATCTGGAGACCTCCATCCCATGCCCTGCTCCACCGTAGCAGGTCTGATCTGAGCACTGTCTTTTTCTTCCATGGAGTTACTCAGTTCAGGGGTCAGCCCATGCAACATCAGGTCGGTCTTGTGGATGCATCCAGCTCTGGTACTCTCGGGTGCATTTGCTACAGCCTTAAGGCGTGAAGAAAGATGTCCTTGAAAATCTTGGAAGCTTGAAAATGAATGACAACAGGAGAGGCCATCACAACCCTCCTGTAAATGGTGCCAGTGACTAATTAGCTGTATTGTCCAGGTATGTCTCATCCAGTAAATAGTTTTCATCTCAGTAACAGTTGTGTATTTGCAAGAGTCATTAATTTCTTTCTAGTCTTTATATACTTAATTATAGGAGAACTAAAATTTTCCCTGGTTGCTTTTTTATCCTCTGACCAATTTATCCTGCTTTTATCAGTAGCGCTCCATTATAATTGCACTTTAGGCATGAATAAGCTTGTGAAGAGTTTTCTCTATGGGTTTTATTCACTTTTGCTTTTATTATTGATTAGCAGTTTCCATTATTCTCTCCTCTTACACTCCCTTAAGTATTTATGCTGCCCTACCAATTTACGTAATCTTTTGTGGACATCAAGAGGCAGAGTCTTACCCCACTGATCTCAAGTCTTCCCGTGCATCTCCAGAGAGGCTGTGGGCACTGGGAGCAGTGATGATGCAGCTTTACTGGAGGTGACCCAAACACTGGATGCGCTGGAGGCATTTTGCTGCTTTGGAGCTCTTTAGGATCGGAAGATGCTCCGCGTTTCTCCCTCAGAGAGAGGTGAGGCGTACCTGCTGCTGGTACTTGATGTGGAGAGAGTGGAAGTACTCCGATAATTCACTTGCTGTGTCCAGAAGAGATGCATTACGCAGCTTGATCTGTATGTAATGTGTGCACGGAAACAGCAGCCATGGCTAGTGACTCACCGAGCCCTTGTTCTTCGTGTGCTGGGCGATGAGACCCAGGGTGGAGGACCCAGTTTGTTCCTGGTGAAACTGGACCCGCCAGCTCTGCTGCCGTTGGTAACAAATCCCATCTCTAAATGCTCTCCCCCAGCAGAATTTGCATTACCGCTGCTGCAGGTGTGAAATGCCACCAGCTGTTCCTCACATACTCCAAAACCTTCCCTCCAGGGCTGCCTGCTTGCTGCTCCTCCAGGCACGTTTCCGAAGCGGTGCAGGAGGGAGATGCGGCAATGAGGGGGGGTGGGGAGCCTCCACCTCGGCTGTCACAGCTTCGGGGTGTCTCTGGTTTGGAAGAACTTGATGTTGAACAGTCCCATACCTGCATAGGGACCAACTCAGTGAAGCTGGTTTAAAAAAAAAAAAAGAGGTCATCCTGAGGATTTTTCTTACCCTGTACTCAAGAGGAAGAGTCCAAAATGCAAACATGATGCTTGTGAGCACATATGGCTGAGGCTGTCCATCTTGAGGACTGTTCAGTGAAAACTCGGTTTGTCCGTTTGCCAAGAGCAACACGTTTTCCCTTTAACCCTCAGCAAGCCTTCCAGCTTCAGCCTGGCCGTGATCATCGCTGTTTATTTGGTGAGGCAAAGCACGGCCCTGGCAGAGGAGAATCGGCAGAGAGGCCATGGCTGTGCTTTGGGACTTTGGGAAAGGCAGGGATGGGGCGACGGAGAAAGCAGTTAAGAAAAAAGCGAGTGTTTTGGTGCAGGACTAGAAAGTGGGATTCGTAATGTTTGCAGTGGTAAATAGCTAGTTAATTAATGCCAGATCGTCTGTTGGATGTTGTCTTAATTACTTCAGCCTGTGCCAGACACTGATATCCTTGAAACCTGAAAAATCCCATTAGAAGGTGCTTTCGTTGGGGCCCAGCCAAGGTGCTTTGCAGGCTTTTGAGGAAGAGCAGCCCGTGACAAGGGTGGGTGCTGGTGGGTTGGGGTTGTCAGGGCAGCGATGGGATGGCCCTGGAAGGGTGTCCTGAAATGCTGGGCTGTCCTGCAGAGATCGTCGGGAGCTTGCGATAAATCCCCCGCGAGCTCGCTCCGGGGCGGTGTCCCAGCTCTCAAATTAGGCAGCAGTAAGAGCTGCTGCTGTTTTCCATGTGCTTTGGCTTTGTTCCTGTGCCCTTGGCTTGTGCCAAAGCCTTCTGTACTTGTGAAAAGGCCGGGCATTTTTCTTTCTCTTTAAAGAAGAGGTGTCCTGGCTCCCAGCCCCTTGGGAGGGCTACAGCTGATTTCAGAGGTGCGAGAGAGACCTGTGTGACACGCAGCAGGTGCCCATTGCTTTCTGAAGGTCACCTCCTGATGAAAGGGTCTTCAAAACCTGTTTCAACAACGTGAAGACTTGTCCCTGGGTGTTTGGGTCTTTCTGTTGGCTTGTTCTTGTGGGCTGAGAGCGTGTTGTAAGGTCGCGAATAGTGGGAGGAACAAGGAGGTCACTGCTTTTGTTTCATCGAGCATCCCATGAAAAAGATCAGGCAGCGTGTCCAGGGGATCAAATGTTCTTGGTATAAATGGCTCCTGAAAGGAAGTAGAGAAACACATAGAGGATGGGAGGCTATGAAATATGAAGATCCACGTATGGCCTCTGGCTTGGGAAGTCCCCAGACCATCAATTTTTTTTTGTTTTTTTTTCAGAAGCAGAGGAAAGGATCAGTCCTTACACTTCCCCCACCATCTGCTGCTGACCGCAGCTGTAGCTGCTGGTGGTGATCACATGCTGGAAGAGCACGCTGGTGCCTTGGCAGGGAGACACGAAGAGCAGCCATGTGCTGGGGCCTTAAGCAAGCTGTGTGCAGCTGGAGGGGTCTGCACGGACAGCCTCGGTCGTGGTCAGCTTGTGCTAGGGCTTGGGACCTGCTCGGTGTCTGTAGAAGGAGCAGCCCCAGCCGTGCTCCCTCTCTCACCGATGAGCATCGCAGCAGCCTCCCCGCTCTGCCATGCTCTGTTGAAGGCGGTTCAGTGCTGGGTTGTGTGAAAACCCTGTCTCATGGGACACATGGGCCTTGGGCCGAGGAGAAGCAGTCTGGTGGCAGATCTTTGCTTTTTGTGTACTGTAGTGTCTGAATTCTCCTCTTCCCCATCTTTAGAAGACAGGGTATCCTTGTGCAGATGACTTGGTTTGGTCTTTCCATGGGTAGTGCTCAGCAGGATTCACCTGGAAAGCAAGAGAGGGATTTTCTGTTGAGAAAGATGTCCTTGCTTTGTCTGCATGAGCCTTGCTGGATGAAGGGAAGGGGATGGGAGAGGTTTAGAAGTTGTAACTTGCTTGTATCCTCCTCCCAAGGAGCCCAGAAGAACTCCAGAAGATGGGTCTGTTTTACAATCCAGCGCATCCAAGTAACTCTCAAGCACACAGCAACACCCACACCGGGATAGCAAGTGCAGAGCTTAATTACCTTGTGACCCCTTTAGCTCTCCTGTTCAGTTGTTTATTCTCCTGGGCCTGAAGTCTTGTTGGACTGGGGCAGGAAGGACCAGAGGAGCTCGTTCAGCTGCTGCTAATGTGCCTTGCTTTTTTGCTTGCTTCAGGGGTGGCTTTTGTGCTTAGACATCTGAGAAAAGGTAGCAGGCAGCAGGGATAAAAGATGATTGAACTCAGTACCGCAGCATGAAATCAAACTGGAACGTGGCATTGGGAAGGCTGGCAGTGCTTTTAATATCTTACTCTGGTAGGACGGGGAGCAGGCAGGAGGACACAGACGCCTGCTTCCTCCAGGAGAGTTGAAAGCTGGAGCTTACAGGGAGAGATCAGAGCGGTGCTGGCTGAACAGGGCTCTGGGTGGGTGGGAGGGAGGGCAAGCAGCTGATGGTTGGAGGGATGTGCTGGGGGACATGACTGGGGCAGTGTCAGAGCCAGGGTTCAGAGACAGGGCTGGTACCTGCCCGTGCCAGACACATCGTGGCCAGAAAACCGTGGGAAGATGCTGGGCACAGGTCCTTGGGAGGATGCCACCGCCCAGCGGTGGTGCCCCGATTCCTTCCTGCAGGAGGGCCCAGCCGTGTTCTTCTCCTGGGAAGCATCTGGGGTGGCTTAGTGGGAAAACTGCCAGCTTTGCAGCCAGTACTCATCTCTGTTCCCAGCCCCTGCGTGCCTGGCTGCTGCTCCTCAGCGGCAGAAGCCAGCATCTTCCAGCACAGGAGCTGGCAAAGGGGCACGAAGGACCTTTGCGCTTCCTGGAAAGGATTTCAAGCACCCCATGTATTGGATGCAGGCTTCCTGAGCTGGGCTTTTCTGCTGTTCAGGCCACCTGGAAGGATGTGCCTGAGGAGGCTCACAGCGTAATTGTTTGTGAGCGGTAGCTGGCAGCAGTGCAGCCTGAGCTGCATGGATGGAGAGGGATGTGGGGGCTGTGTTTTGATTCTGCTTTTCCTGTTTGTTGCAACTTGGCAGAGGCAAAGTTTTGGAGGTGGCAGGGGCAGCAAGACCTTTTTTCTTTTCTTTTTCTCCCTGGCTTGTACTGTAACACCTCCCGCCAATTTTTTGCAGGGCAGAGGAACGCTACGGGGAGATTGCATCAAGGCTCCATGGTGTTGAAGTATGTACACCAGGATATTAGGGATGGGGTTCATCGTGCTGGGGGGAGGCTTCACTAAAAGCAGCCCCAGCAATGTGAGTGACTGCAACAGGGCTTTTTGTTCCTGTTTCAGGTGGGATTTCTGTGGGGAGAAAAATTTAAAAAGTAAAAACGGAAAACAAATGTCCCAAGCGCTCTCCTCAAGGCCTGTTCAGAAAATGGAGATAAAGCAGCAATAAAGTCAAGTGCTCAATCGAACCAGATGTACGTGCTCTAAAGCACTAACAGATGTGGCAACAGTGGCTTCGATGAAGCGGAGCTTTATGGACTGAGCGCGGTGGAGGCGGATGTGTGCGCCCGTGCTTTTTCTGATGGGGAGCAGCGCAGTGATTTTGGTTTTGGAGCTGCTGAAAGCCCTTGGTGGGTGCTGGGGGGCTGAGGGGTTAATGACAGCGCACTGGGGCAACTGAGCTAATGACAGCCTCTCACCTCGCTGCTCCCCAGACGCTGCAGTGCCCCCCTTGGTGTGCTCTTTCCCCAAGCCCTGTGCCTGGGGAGTTGCATGCCTTTGAATGACTGCCACATTTTCACCCCAAATTTGGGGATGGAGCAGGAAGTAAGAGGGTGTTTTAGGCTGTAAGGAGATGAATGAAGGACAGGTAGGACTTGTTCACGTGCTGTGTAATACCTGCAATGCAAGTGAGCAACACCCACTGCTGAGCAGCCGTCTGGGTTTTGGGGTGTTTGTGTGGGGGGAAGCGACTCGTCTGGTCCATGCTTAGACCATGTGCAAGGCTGGTTTGGAGAGGCCCTTAAACATCGCTATGACAGAAGCTAGCCGAAGCCGTCTGGCATTTTGAGGTGAACGGAGAATGTCCATCCATCTTGAAGCCAGAGGATCGCCTAGCATTTTCTTGTGGAAGCTCAGTATTTTACCGATTTGGTGTGTTAACACAGACGTGGATGGCTTGCCATCAGTGGGGTACCACCCATACAAACAGCTTGTCCCCTAAAAGGGCTCTTTGCCACAAGTCTGGGTGTCTTCCAAGCCTACTTCTCCTGTAGGCAGTAGCCAGATCCTTTCAGCATCAACTGATGGGAAGGCTGCGGTGGAGCTGAGCAGGATTGCAGGGTGAGGGGTGCTGCCTGGATCAGGTGCACAGCAAACGTGCCGGGGCGCTTGGTGCTGAGCATGCCAGCTGGATGCATGTGGGATAACATCTGGGGCTCTGTGAGCAGCATGCTGACCGCCGCACGTCAGAGCTTCCCTTCCGGTGGTCCAGCTGCTTTATCGCATCTGTCTCCATCGCTGTTCTGTGGTGGTCTGCATTTTAGGTGTCGGGATGCCTCCCTCCTCCTTGAGAACGCAGCCGACTGATCTTCCCCTTTCTTTTCTTCCTTCCTTGACCGCAATTTTATGACTCTCTCTTCCTGCCTCTTGCTCAGCGGGAGTCTGCGTACTCCTGAGGTTGGAGCTTGGGCAACTTCATGGGTGGCCCAAAATACAGCATCGTTTGGAAATGGAGCGAGATCCAGCCCCCTTCTCTTACAAAGGCAGGAGACCAAAGCAGTGACACAGCAGAGCGATGTGGCAGGCAGGGCTGCCTTGCGCTTATTCCTCCCACCTGTGTGGGAGGAAATTTCCCCTTCTGAAAGCCAAATGACATTGATCTGCTTGCGCTGTAGGCTTTGAAGGCTGGAAGTCAACGAAGGACCGTAAAGGCAACAAGCATGCGCGTGGCCGTTGTGTGCCATAAGCTGCTATTACAGATCAGTTGATCTGCAGTAAATTGCTGCCTTCTGGTAGCATATCTGTGAGTCTGAGCCCTTCGTCAAATTCCTGCATGTCCCTGGGTGTCATTCAGCAGTGGGACAAATCGGCAACTCTTTATTTTGGCAGAGCTCCTGTTTGTTTGAACAGTGGTTTCCCATCAGTGAGGACTTCATGCCTAAAGAGTGGCAGTTGCCTGGTTTCTGTAAATGATAAATGCATGATCAAGATCAGGGTCAATCCACCTTGTGGTGTTCTTTACTGCAAGGGTAAAATTTAGCTCTGTTCCTACCTGGGAGAAGCATAAAACAAGGGTTAAGGAAATCCAGCAAAGTGACTGCCAAACAGAGTGAATTATTGTTCCAGGAACTCCATCTGAGATGAACAAAGTGTTTTGACATGACCTGAAATAATTGCAAAGTTGTTGTGGCTTTTTCCTCGTTTGACCAAACACAATCTGAACACCTCAACCTGGGGCTTAAATGTGGGGTTCGACAAGCCTGTGGTGGCCCCCACGAGGAGGGGAGGCTGATGTCTGAGAGTGCCAGAGACAGCTGGGAGCTGCTGGTGGGCAGAAGAGACTTGCGACTAAAATATGACAGATGCTGCCTTTCCACCTACAATTCAGCGCTCCGCTTTTATTTGGAGGCAGTTGTGCTTCCCCTCTGGGGAATGCAGGTTCCTGGGGAAAAATCCAACGTAGGGTTGGCTTTGAGAGCTGGTGTTCAGCCAGGGGGTTGCATGGGGACAGTAAGTCCGGCAGACCTCGAGGTGACACTGGTGGTAATTGCAGCTGGGGTCTGGCAGGGTTTCTGAGGAGAAGGTAGAAAGGAATTACCATAATAATAGCGTGTTTTGAAAAGGCAGACTTTGAGGAAATGCGCAATGAGATTTGGGTGGGTGGTGAGGGGAGCCCTGGACCGAGCCGCTGTCTGGAAAACTGACTGTGGAAAAGTGAGATGTTATTTAAAAACTAGTAATACAAATGGCTGAAGTTCATTCCATTTGCATGCAATAGTCATAATAACTAGAGAAGCCAATGTGGCTGAGAAGGGAGTGGAGCTGCACCGGAGATAGACGAGAGATGGCTCTGGCAGGCAGGGTGGGGCACTGCTCTGACCTTTTGAGGTTTGTCTTTTTTTTCACTTGTTTTTCTTCCTGATTTTCAAGCTTTTCTACCTTTCTGCAGAGCGGAAGGTCAGATTTCTGGCACCCCTGCGTGTAGCCTTCCCAGAAGGCACATGGGAATGCTGTTGTAGGTTCCTCTGGCCGTACGCTGTCCAGAGCCGCTTCTGCGCTAGCTGTTGGTCTTGGTGGGAGCTGTGGTTGGGCACCAAAGGGCACAATTGGGTTTCCAGCGTCAGAGGACACCTTTCTGTTGAACTAAGCCATCCCTGAGGAGTTGGAACAGGTGGAGGGCACTGCTTGCCTGCAGAGGGAGTGCTTTTGTGGCCAGAAATGAGCACTGGACCATCTCCCAAACCTCTGTGAGAAGGACCCAAAAGTTTCACTTGGCCACCTCCATTTGGAAGAGGATGCCTTGTATTTGGTTAAAGCACCCTATCCAAGAGGCGTGCTACATGTGTTGGAAGACCCTGGTGGGCAGATATGAGCAATTCGTCTGGTAGCATATCTTTCCTTGGTGCCTATCCCCAGCTAACTGTCGCCTACTTGTTGCTGCCTGAACCTAGAAGGGCAATCGTCTCGAAATGGGACAAGTCTGAATGAGTCCTGTATGTTACATTCTCTCCAAAAATGTGAGGGAGGCAGAAAAGTTCAGAGTGAGTTTGGGCTGTTCACGATTGTGTGTCCACCAGATCATTAGTCCATCATCCCTTCCCAAGCCCCCAGGGCATCTCTTCTTCCTTCTGGCCAAGCTGCGGAGCTTCATACCTGGGAATTGCCCTCATTAGGACTTGAAGCTTCTGTGACTGCCAGCAGCTGTTCTCCTGCAGTAAAGAGAGGTGCAGCATCCTGCTGCCAAACCGAGGTCACTTAGATAATAATTAACTTGGGGGCACCATCACATAGGCTGCAGAGAGGAGCGCTCATGTTGTCCAGACTATGTGAAGCAAAAACCTCATTGGGCTTGGGCTCAGCTGATCCTGTGTTTCCTAACAAACTGGGAAAATAAAGGAAATCTGAACACAGCAGTGAAGCCTCTAGGAGGTAAATGAGGTGGTTTTGTGGTCTTATTTCACTTTGGAAATTCATAGGAACTGAGGATTTAGGGGCTGAGCTTATAATGGAAGTTGGTGCAGGCTTTTTAGGGTGGCCGAGGCACTGAAGACCACAGGGATACAGGCGAGTGACAGGGGATGGAAGGCAGAGACTTGGCCTGGTGACGTTAACAGCTCGGTTCATTCAGGCAGAAGCCCCTAATGACTAAGAAGTAGCTACCCTAGGGATTTTACAGGCAAGGTCAAACAGGGAAGCTGCAGTGCAATTAATTGAAGCTTAAAGTGTTTTTGAGTTAATTCGCTTGGTTCTGTTGGGAAGGTTGCAGCTTTGCGGAGGGCTAATCAGAGAAGTGTGTTGAAAGGGCTGAGATACGGCTCGTTAACAAAGGGGAATGCTTTTATGGTGGCAGGGAGCTCGGAGAGCCTCACTCAGCAAAACCTTTCAAACATATTAATGTTTCTTCCCCTTAGCCAGCTGCCTTCACATGTGTTGAAATTGTGCATGTGCTGCTGAACAGGAGCCTTGGAAAACATCAAAACGTGGTATTTGCCACTTTTGGGACCAGTGTCTTAGCAGCATCCTGGGAAAACAGCGAGTGAATTCCCTGTACTGCAGGATGGAGGTGGAGATGGGGCAAGTCAGCTCACCCTAGGTGTCTCACTGTGTGGCAAAGGTAGGGACAAAACCACTGTCATCGGCCGTGAGCTGAGACCCTCTGGTTCTTCTGCCTTGGCATTTAGGTGTCTGGGGCATCTCGGCTGTAAGCACCTTTGAGGAGGATGATTGCAGCTCTGCAGTTCCACGCTTGTGGGAAGAAGTGGAGGAGAGAAAAATGGGATTGCGAGTGGACATTGGGTGAATGAGAGGACTGGAGAAGCATTTTTTCAGCGACCCAAACAGCTTTTTCCCTTATCATTCTTAGCACAAAGCAAATGACTGGCATGGGAGAGAGCAGGATGTCACAAATAACATTTGTGAGCTGGCTGTTGGCAGGAGGAGGGCCGGAGCAGACCTTCCCCAGCGATGGTTTGTGCTCTGCTGGGCCCACACAGAGCAGGCCGGTGATGTGCTACATAGCCCATCAGCTGAATCAGTTGGAAAGAAAGCTAACAAAACAAACCTTGCTATTTCATCTCTCTTCAGCCTGGCTGCACATTTCCATGAAATGGTGGAAACTTACTATTTTTGAGAATTCGGGTTCCCGTTTGAGATTTAGTTGGTATTTGCTGACGTGTTTGTAGATATATTGGGAGGTGGAGGAGGACTAATAGGCAGTCATGCAAACACATGCACATGCAGAAACACATAGGGGCAGGCTGTGTTATTGCACAAGTCCTGTATCCTTGGGAAACCAGTCTACAAACATGATTTAAAAAAAAAAAAAGGCAATTTGAAATAAAGCCCAGGGGAAGGGACATTTCAGTCCCTCTTCTTCCTCATCTGCGATCAGTTCTGTCTCAGCATCACTTCGGTGCTTGCTCTGGTGTGCTGGAGGAGTCTGGGTGTGATGGGGCGCCTGCATGCTGCAGGGCACTGTGCATTAGGTGTGTATTTTTTTTTTCCCAGCTTTGGACCCAGAGGGCTGGAGGAGGGAAAGCTGTTCCTTGCAGCTACCAAGAAGCAGCAGAGAAAAGAGTTAAGTGACTGCTGGAGGCTGCGTTGCCCTGCGTCAATGTCCTGGCACTTTGCAGGAGCATAAAGCATTTCCTGCGAGACAGCTGAGCCAAAGGAAGGCACTGGGTGCCCCTTGGATCACCCCTTGGTGCTAGCAGCTCGGGGCAGGGACAGGAGCTTGTGAAGCAAGCCCTGGGCAGGACATAGTGTTCCCTTCTGCGAGAGATGGACTGAAAAGATCGGATGGCAAAAAAATAAAGGGAGTTTGGAGAGCCCCAGGGGAGCTCTAGGTGCTTTGTGGACAGCTTATAGTGGAGGTAAAGCCATCTCTTGTAGAACAAAGTAGGAATTTCCTCTTCTACCTCACCGTTAGTGAGCACCTTGGCTGAGTGAAATAACCCCAGGGATGGAGAGATGCTCCAAGCTGATCTCCGGCTCTCAGCTCTGTGTCCTGCAGAGGCCCACCCTTCTGAGGGATTTTGGAGACCGGCCCTTCTGAAAGCTGGGTGGCATGGGCACCCCTGGTTGCTCTCCTCTGCAGCCAACTGAAGTGCTTAAGTGCCGGCTCTGCAGGGCTGGATGAGGCTTAGCGCAACAGGCCGCGGGGCTGGGGAGAGGGAACCAGGAGGGAGGTATTTAGGTGGGATTCCTGTAGTCAAACCCGAAACAGGGGATTCCTCCCATCTAGGTGTGACGGCTGTTAAACCTGGTCTGGATGTGTCCTTTGGCTCAGGAAGCTCCTGAGCTGCTCATTGTTGGGGGGACATCTGGGGAGGGATTGCTCCATAACTGTGCTGTTTCTTCTTCCCTGAGCATCCACAGGTGGTCTCTGTGAGAGATGTCCTGGGGTGGGAAGGCTTTTTTTCTGCCCTACATCCCTTCTGCCTCCCTTCTCCTACGTTGCCCATTACTTGCACTCCCTCTGTGGCATTTTCCAGTCTCTTTTTTTTTTTTTTTTGACTGCAAAGAGTGAAACTTGAGCGGCTGCTTTGGTTTATTCTGCTTCTGGAGAGTCACATCCAGCCTGGCTCACTTATGTGCGGGGCTGGGCTGTGCAGTGGTGCCCCAAAGTCCCTGCCCCCCCCCTGCTGTCAGCTGAGCCCTGCTGGATGCTGTGCCACTGCGGCGCTTTGTATTCTGGCAGCAGTAGTGACAGACATGGGTCCTTTTTGGGTTAGGGTGGGCCAGAGGCCTGGGGGGGGACTTTGTTCTTGGCAGCTCCTGCCGCAAGGAAATTGCAACGCCGATATAATCCCTGCTGGCAAACGTTTCCTGAGGTATCCGAGCTCCAGGTCAACAACACCCACACCAGAGCTATTGCACAGGAACCTTTGCCCAGAGCTCTCCTAGAACTGCTTTGCACTTTGCAGAGGGATGAAGCAGAGGTCACCGGGGCTGCAGTCAGGGTTTGTCTGCTCCTTCCCCACCTTCCTGCGAGTCATTCTCTGGCTGTGGTGCATGGTAAGGGTCAGGCTTATAGGCTCTGTCTGCTCTCAGGCTGTGCAGGACAAGGGCTGGGCTCCTGGCAGCTGGGATGGGAAGCAGAACTCCTTAAAGTCTGTCTGTCTGTGTCCCAGGAAGAACACTTCCCTCTCCGGGGTCATTAATGGACTGTAAAGCTCTTTCTCTTCAGATGGAGAGGGGTGGCTGTGGCAGGGAAATGCGAGCCCGGGGAGCATCCAGGCCTTGAGGCTGAGGGGGCTGTGAGCAGAGTGTTGAAGGCCACTTGGACAAAACTTTCTGTGGATTTGAGACCACAATCAGCACTTGGATGCTGTGTAAACACCCTGAATGGATAAGTGAATGCATGTGAAACTCCTGAGCAAGCTGTTGCTGGAGGACAGCAAGTGCAGAGGGAGGGCGGCGCTGGCGAGGGTGATGTGGTCCTTGGCATGGCATCTGCTCCCCGCCATGCAGCAGTGAGTGCGGCTGGCTGGGTCCTGTCCTACAGCCCACATACGCTTCAGGGCTCTCCAAAGGGATGAAGATGTGCCTTTAATGTCAGGCAGCTGCCTGTCTGTGCATGGGGCTTCTTTCTCCTTTGTTCTCAGGAACCAGCAGGTCCTTTTTAAGCCCCTCTGTTCCTCCGCCGTCTCGGTGGGAGTACCTGGAGGTCTTGAATCAGATTCCTGAAAATTTTAGTGCTGGAAATTAGTAGCCGCTTCTGAAAATGTTGGCGAGGCTGCATGGCTGGCTACAGACATTAGCTGATGGCCTTTTGGATAAGCTTCCTCCTCAGCCAAGTCCTCGCCCCATTGAAGCCAATGGGAATTTTTCTTGAAAAAAGCCATAAGGAAATCATTTTCTTGGCGCGGAGAGAGGTGTTTCATGGGCTCCGTGTCGGTGTTCAGGAGAACTTGGGCTATCTGCTTTGATTCCTGCCTCACCGCTCCCTCCCTGCACAGCGTGCTCTACCTTTTGATCCAAAATAGCACAGGAGATGTTTTCCACATGCCATAGGAAAAGGGAAGAGCTATAAAACATAATTGTTTTGGAGTTCGGCACCACTCTGTTCATGGATATATTTAGCGCAAATTGAAATTGGTCAGCAAAAGGGCGTCTGCCAGGATGACAAATGGATTAGGCTTGTGTATCTTAGGCGATCTCATGCCTGCCCATCCCATGCTGGTGGGGTTGGTGGGTGGCTGAATTGGTTCATAGATAGTCGTAAGCAAGCATGTACAACTCGCTTCTCTTGGTTATTTGGCTGTAAAAAGCATCGTTTGGCTCTTCGTTCTCCCAGCCTCAAGGCTCAATGTCTCTGCTCTTGCCATGGCAGCCAGGCTCCTCTTAGATCTTTGAAAGGAGGCCTACCAAGGCTGGGCCTCATTTCATGAAGGACAGGTGGGCCCAGTCTCCTGTCCTGTCGCCTTCCCCAGCTGCTGGGAAGGGGGGATGTCCTGGTTGTTGGCTTGCATGAAGTTGCAAGAAGTGGGGAGGACAAAATGGGAGGCACTTCTTGATTTCGATTTAGCCGTCTCTGAAAGCCTCAGCCCAGGAGGACTCCTCCTAAGGAGCAGCACAGGCTTTGAGAGAGGGAAAAGCTGTGCTGGGGGCTCTGGAGTCTGCCCAAGGTAGATCAACCCATCTCAGCGGTGTGGAGGAAAACTCGCAGTTGATAGCAGCTGGACCTTTCTGGCCTTGGCTCCAGGTTTGTTCCTGTGAGGGTGCTCGAGGAGCCAAGACCAACCTCTCCCGTCCCTGGGTGTGTTCGTGCACATGGGCTTGCACGCTCTGCTCCCATCAGGGGTTTTCTTTGGGCTGACATTTGTTAGCATTGGAAAGTGAGAAAAATGAGCGAAAATATTATCAGAAGCAGGTTTTGTGAATGAATCAGCCGACAAGAGGCTTACCAGCTTGCCTTGATTTACTAGAGCAGTGCTTATTTGGGCAGATGTCTATATATTTTAGTTGGAGGGATGAAGGAGCGAGAGCTGATCAGGGAAGGCACTGCGTTCAGCACGCTGCTTCTCGGTCGCTGTACACCATCGGTTTTCTGAATGGAGCAGGGGACCGCAATGTGTCCAAAACACTGCCTTGCTGCTGCTCTTCTCGTGGTGTTGGTCACTTCGTGGGGTCACTGAGGAGAGAACAAAAGACATTGGAAGGCTGAAAACCTCCTAAGCAGCTTGTTGCGAGTCAGCGCCTGGCAGGCCTTGCCCATCTTCTGCACGGTGCTTTTTCATTTGATCCTGTCTGAAGGGCGGCCTCATGGCCTTCTCTTCTCGCTATGTGTTTCTAATTAATGGGGAGACTGGTGGATAAACAGAAGATTCTTGCTCAAAATGTTCCTTGCCCTGCTCCTCGGATGATAGCCAAGGCAGCAATCGCCAGGCAGCAGCCCAGACTTTGAGCTCGCCCATCTGGCTATCAAGCCTCATCCAAATTCTTGTCTGGAACCAGTATTGAGGAAAGTTGTGGACTTTGCCAGATTGGTTTTGCCCCATGTTTGCTTTTCAGTCACTACCTAAGCAGCTAAAAACCTGCAAACCAAACACATTTAGTATTTCTGGGAAGTGGGACGATCCCAGTACTGGGAGATCTGGGGCCAAAATTGGGAGGAAGTTCAAAAGGATATTGGACAAATCCAAGAAGGATGGGTCCACTGGTGGCTTTGTAAATCGTTTTTTAAATCCTTTTAAATGCCGTCTCCAGCACAGAAGGGTTGTTGCTGCTGCTCTCCAGTACAGATTGGGAATAGTCCTTCTGACACAGGTCCCCAAGCAGATGCTGGTGGTCTGTTGTGGATGGGACGTTGGGGTTGGTCTGTCATCCAGCCTTCTTGGGCTGTTCTTCTGCCATCAGTCTGTAGGCAGCTGCACATTTACTGAGTAATTGTAGACAAAACTTTTCTTGCAATTTCCCTTGTGGGACCCTGGGGTCATAATACCTGCGGAAAAGAGCTTGGGAAGCTGTGGTAGAAATAAAACACTTCCTATTATGATTTTCCACTCTGTGTCAAGATGGTACAGTTACGTCCTGTCAAAACATGATGCACCTCCTAAAAAGAAGGAAATGTTAAAATTTTAACGTGCTCTGGCTGCTTGGTCTTCAAAAAGCAGGGCAGGACCATAAATTAAGCCTTGTTACATGGACTAAAGTATTGTGTGCCCTGTCATTCACAGTTTAATGTGACTTCATACAAGCGTCTGGGGTGCTGGAAAGCTGAAATCAGAGGTGTCAGAGACAGTCTGGACTGTGTTGCTGATGCTTGGAGGCTGGGTGCTACAGTTCTCCTTGGTATGCTATGAAACTTGGTGCTCGTCACCCCTGTAGGACCAAAAGGGCCTGGTCTGTCACTGCCATACTACCTGTCAAGCTGCTGAAGAGCTCTTATATGCAGACGCATATTAGCTTGGGTTGTTGCTATGAGAAGGTGGCGTGCATACATAAGTTGAATCATAATTTGGGCTGGAAAGGACCTCTGGAAGTCTTGGTCCAAGCCCCTGCTCAGAGCAGGGCTAGCTCAAATGTTAAATCCAGCTTCAGTGTTAGATGTGGTTGCTCAGGTTTCTCTGTATCTCAGCCAGGTCAGACCACGAGTACTGCCAGGCACCAAGGAGGAGACCGAGCTGTCACCTGCTGGAGCAAATGGGAGGATTAGAGGTCTGTCTCCACTGCAGAGTCCAAAGGGACTGCAGCATTGCCATCATTGTGTCCTACTTTGGCAAGGATCGCCTACAGAAACAGTGCCCAGCAAAGTGGGGAAATGCACAAAGCAGAGAACGGAGGAGGTGGGAAAAGCCTGGTGTTTATCCCAGCTTTTCTGCAAAGAGATTTGAAATGGCTGAATTAGGTAGGGCTGAATTAGGTAGGGGTCTTGTGGCTTGCAGCAGTGGCAGAGTCAGGCCCAGGACATGTGGGGTGGTTCCGCAGTGAGAAGTGGCCAAACACAGAAGTAGGTAGGCTGCGTGCTAGCAGCTGGGTGAGTAATGCACCATATGACAATGTGAAAGACGATACGGCAAGGACAATCACTGAAATGGCAGGATCTCTGAGGGAAATTAGGGTGGCCATAAAAAAAAGAGGAAAGGTATTTTTGAAAGCAGTCCTGAGAATTTATTTTAGCACATTAATATTGAGCAAGTATTCCTGGAGATACTCTGGGGGATGATAGATGGACTCAAGGTATTGTTACTAATCACTGTGGTTTTTAAGTTTTGGAGCTGAAGTACACTTGGCATCACTAACTCAACTGGACTTCTGATGGGAAAATTACATTCTTCGGGAAGTAATTTAGAAGGTCAAAGAAAAACCAGAAAGAACTTCTCCAGCAGCAGCGATTTCCCCTGCTTTCTAAACTGTCTTTTCGTGTGGTAATAACTCCAGAATGAAAGGATCTATTCTCACCTTCCAGATGAAAGGGCTAACGCAATTTAAAATTTTTGCATGCAAAGATTTTATGGTTTGGTAACCGTCCATGCTTGAAAGCGATCCAGGATGGGATGAACATGTGAGAGAGTGCCTGGCTGAGCTTGACCCTTTCCTTCTCTGCCCTCTCTCCTACAGACAATGGCGATGACCGGTCCGAGAGCATCCTTGCCGAGAATCACGTGGATGGCACCCCAGGGATCCTGAGCGGAGCTGGGGGCAGGAAACCCATGAAAACGGGCATGAAGGAGCTGGCGGTTATGAGGGAGAAGGTGAATGAGCAGCAGCGGCAGATGGGCAAAGTGGGCAAGCCCCATCACAACCACGAGGACTCGAAGAAGTCGCGGATGCCGACGGGCAGGGTGAGAGGAGGGAGTGTGTGAGGGGGAGGTGGGGGCATGGGGATCTAACAGGGGCTCGCAGGGAGAGATGCTGAACACGAAAGTGACATTTGCAGCTGCCTTTTAAAGAAAGAGAAAAAGAGAGGGGGGGAAAAAAAAGAAAGAAAAGCAAACGTTTGTTTTGGCCTGAAGCTGGGGTTGAACACACCATCTGATGAACTTTGATGTGCTGGCGAGGAGGCGTTATTTTCATTGCAGCTTCACCCTCTGACAGCAGGGCTGGAGAAGGGGGGTCCCGCTGGCTCAGCACCAGCCCCTGCAGGGGCGTGAGCATGCCCTTTGCCTGCAGCCTGGCCTTTGCACACCCTTTTTCCCTAAGCAGCCCCCAGGGATTTGCGGTGGGGGGTTCTGCCTGCTGCAGGACAGCCCCAGTGTGGGTTGAGGGAGGCCCCCGAGAGTGTGTTGTGGGGCTGTCATGCAGCAGGACAGTGCCCAGTGTCCTGTTCTTGTCCTGCCGCCCTCCGGTTCTTGGCCATGGTTTCCCTCTAGTGGGCAGCTCGGTCAAGGCAACTAGGTGGCATAGGGCTGGAAAGCCACCCCAAAAGGTCTGTAATACTTCTCTATAAACATAAGACATTTATATGTGGGGAGTACAGGGGCAGAGAGGAGCTTTGAGCCCTTATCTCCAAGGAAAAGGCATGTTCGTGGCCCAGTCTCCCCAATGTGCGCTCCCTGTGCTACCCCAGATAGAACTCGCTCCTGTAGCCCTTGGGTCAAATTTAGCTTAAGTGGGTGATTTCTGTGGGACAGACGTGGCTCCACGGCATGGTGGGGGTATCATCATTTTAGGGAGTCCCCATGCTGTTACTGCTGCTGGGAGGATGGGGGGAACAACATAAAGCAGAACCAGGCAGGTGCAGACTTGCCGTGGCTAACACCAGGTGTAACGTAGCGGAGCTGCCTCAGCTGTGAGCCCAGGCTCAGGGCTGCTGTGGAAGCATCTCTGAGGCTTTTCCATTGTGCCTTCAAGGCCTGCAATCAGGTGTTGGGTTGGCTCTTGGCCACATGAAGATTTGAGGATAAGATGCTGTGAATGGTCGCATTACACGGATTTGGGATTACATGGATTATTTGTCTTTCTGTTTTCTCGGCTCTTTTCAGACCCCTTGTCAGCAGGAGCTGGATCAGGTCCTGGAACGCATCTCCACCATGCGGCTGCCGGATGAGCGAGGTCCCCTGGAGCACCTCTACTCCCTCCACATCCCCAACTGCGACAAGCATGGCTTGTACAATCTCAAGCAGGCAAGTGGGGAGAGCTGGAGCCCTAGGTCCAGCTGTGCTCCTAGTGGCATCCCTCTGCTCAGCACCGCATAGAAATCCTCCTCTGCTCCTGGGGCAGGGAGCAGGTCCCAGGGGCCCTGGAAGATGGGCTGGGGCAGCTCTGTAAGATGCTGTGGTGCCACAAAGCCTCTGGGAGCCTGATTCAGAGCCAGATGTTTGACGTCTGCAGTGTGAGGAACAGTCACAGACTCTAGGAGAGCATCAGATGCTGCAGGAGAGTCTGCAGACAGGAGAAATCTCTCTTTGGCAGCAAAACACCAGCTGGTCCAGGGCTGACCTGCATCAATGGTGCAAGCAGCCCTTCTGGCTGTGCGGAGCTGATCCCTTGGAGGAATCAAATGGCCTGCTGTTTTCATGGCTAAGCCTTTTTTAAGGACTACTTCCAACCCTTGATCAGGAACACTTTTTTTTAAAAGCATTAAAAAAGAGCAGGATGCTTTGAGATAATCTTCCTCTGTCCCTTCTCTTTCTGCAGTATGCAGATGTTACACATTGACCATAGGTACAGAAAAAGAAGGGACAAAAACCTGGTCTGGTTGAGGGCAAACAGGGCAAGCATGAGTCTGTTCCCAGTTTTTTTCTTCATCTAGTTTCTAGATCTGAGTGTCAGCTCCTTTTCCTTTGCTGGAAATTGGATGCCAACAAAAGCATTCCTGGCTGCTCCCACCTCCTGTGGGCTAGAATGAGATGGAGGGTGCCTGGGTGCACTCTCATGCTGGGGCTGCTTTTTCTACCTCTTTTCCTGCTTTTTATCCCCCTGAACAAGGCTGTGTTTTGACCTCAGTCCAGCTGCAGAAAGTGGCTGGAATTCAGCTTTGCAGAGCGCATGCAGAGCCTGGCCTGTTGGATTCACCTCTGCTGTGGGGGCTTATTCCTGCTGTGCCTTGTTCAGGGATGTGTCCCTTGGGGATGGAGGGATGAGCACCAGGCACAAGGTGCTGCAGCCCTGCCAGCGTAAGGGGTGGGTGATAGCTGTTAGGGCAAGAAATTTTGCTCTAACCAGAGCACGCTTTGGTGGACAGAGTCCAGGTCCAGGCGCACTGTGGTCCCTGCCTCTGTATGGGGACAGATTGGGACCCTGTTCCCAAACATGGTTGAGTCTGTCCATGGGGCCTAGCTGTTACGTTTGGCCCAATTGCAGGTAATATGAAGCTTATGGAGGCCCTCTGTCATTATATTTAATCCCTCTTTCCCTGGGGAATTATTGACTCTGTGGGTGCTTTCATCTATGGCTGAAAGCAGGGGATGCATCGGGGGGGGTGTTTGTCCTCATAGTTCACTGAAATCAGCTCGTTGGTCCCAAGCATGGTCTGGGGAAGAGGTCCAGCCCTCAGCCAGGTCACCAGAGCAGTGATGCTGCTGCAGCACAGACCTTGCACAGCACCCCTAAATCTTGCTTAAATCCAAACCATCTGTGCTGAACCTCCGGAGAAACCACAGGGGTGATGGGGGTGGTCTTCTCCATGTATTTCTTCAGCTGACGTCTGCCCCATCCCTCTCGCTGCAGTGCAAGATGTCGGTGAACGGGCAGCGTGGCGAGTGCTGGTGTGTGGACCCCATCCACGGGAAGGTGATCCAGGGTGCGCCCACCATCCGTGGGGACCCCGAGTGCCACCTCTTCTACACAGCCCACGAGCAGGAGGACCGGGGAGCACACGCCCTGCGGAGCCAGTAGACGGACGTGATCCTGCTCGCCGTGGCCCTGGTGCTGGATTTGTACATGGTTTTCAGCGTGTCTCTTTAGGCTCTGGAAGAGACCAGGGTTGGGTCCCGCGTTCTGCCCTCCTGCTGCCCGGCTCCTGGGGAGGGAGGGGAAGGGCGGTGGGGGAGTTGCAAGGAGAAGGGACTGCTTTCCTATAGTCTTTTGCCCAATGTCAGCCAGAGAACCGGTCTTTTTTGCTCCTCGCCCTGTGGCCCTGCCCTCCCTGCTGCTTTGCGGCACCTTCCACAGGCAAAACCCTTTGCCATGGAGGGGAGGGGGAAAAAAAAAATAAATAAACAACAACAAAAAAATCCCACTTCCCCCTCCATCCCTCCCTCCCCCGAGACCAAAGACTGTAAATACTGCTTCTCGTGTCCTGTTGGTCCTGGCGTGGGATGCGGTGTGGGAGGGAGGGAAGGAGGAAAGCCCCCCTTCCCAGCTGGAACATGCCAGCGCAATGGGGATGCGTCCCCCAAGGGGGCATCACCAGGGGATAGAAACAAGACAGTCCCCCCAAAACCACCCCTAGCTGCAGCCAGCCCTGCTGGTCCAGGAGGATGGGGCCTCTGGGTGACTGCAGAGCTGAACGCTTGGTTTTCTGAGGGGTTTGGAGGGCTGTTGCCCAGTATTTCTTAGGGTCGGCTTAAGCTGAGGGAGCTAAAGTGAACTTGCCGGGGCTGGGTGGAAGGATGCCTGTGTAGATTTAGGATAACCAGCCAGGGAGTGTCTCTCTTTCTCTCTTTCTTTCTTTCTAGATAGGAAAAACTCATCTAAAACCTGCACTCCCAGCAGCTGCTCTTGTCCCTCCATTTTCGCTTGGGACAGGAGTGAGCATTTGCTATTCAGCACACACTTTTTTTTTGTAAGTACAGTATATATCATGCTTTGTAAAGGCCAGGACACACACGCACCCGTCTGCCCACGTACACGTTTGTATAGGTTAAAGCCAAGCAATTGCAGGCACTCTGAGAGGTTTTGCACTGGACATGCCGCTCTGAGGACCGATGTGTCTCTGCCATTACTTCACCTGTTGATTTCTTTCTGTACAGAACACACCGACGCTGAGAATAAATAACTTCCCCGTCGCCTAAGCAAGGAGATTTTATTTTTTTCCTCCCCTTTTTAATATGGCTACCCTTTGCAAAGCAATTGCAAACATCCTTCTCCTTACATTAAAAGCAAGCAAATTGTCTTAGAGCTTTTTGCAGGACCTTGGGCAGGGCTGGGGTGGGCATTGCTAACAGAGGGGTTGAGGGGCTGGTGCTGTCACTGTGCTGTCCTTGGAGCTTCTGGAGAAACACCACAGTGGAGTCCTCCTGCTGATATCCCTCATCTGGGGGCTTGAAGCTGGGTAAGGAAAAGCAAAAAGCCCCAAACTTTGCAGGAAAGGGAGCACTGGGATTTGTTGCTATTTTTTTCTTCCTTCCTGTCCCTATGTTTCACATCTGAAGTGGAAAGAGCATGGATGGTCTGTGTATATTAAACCCCTTGTGTCCTTGCGGGAGTTTGGAAGTATCAGTGGAGGAGAAAAGGAAAAGACCTTGGGGCTGTGGTGGGAAAGCGATGGAGATGTGTGAGAGGGAGCAAGAACGTCTGAGGGAGGAACGCACCTGCATGCAAAGCCAAGTAACTGTAAAAATGATGCTACCTGTTTTCTGTTAACAGCCAAGGGTGTTCTGCTTTTTCATGTAAACCTTGTGCATGCTGGCTCTCAGCTGCAGTTTGTACTTTTTGTTTTGTTTAGGAGTCAGGAAGTTTTCTTTTGTTTTTCTTTTCTCTTTTGGAAAAGCTGAGCTGCATAAAGTTGGAATAAATTAAATGGGATGCCAGAAAACTGTCATCTTCCCCCCCCCCCGCCTTCCCCACTCCCCTCTATTAATAGAGCATGTTTTCTTGCCTGCAGCATCACACACAAATTTGGGCCTGTTTAGCTTTTGCCCTGGGGGTGTTGTAAATGCTGGGCCCAACAAATGACACTGGGAGTTTGGCTTTCATCCTTACTGGTCCCAGTTGTATGAGCAGGGAAGAGCTGGTGTCACCCCCATCCCCCCTCTGGTCCTGCTGCATGCGGTGTTTTTTTGTGGTTCTGCAAAATGCAACCGTGCCTTCGAGTCCTCTCAAGTCAGCATCTGGCCAGCACATGTGCGGAGACCGTTTCCCTGCCTGATGGCAGCCAGGTTTGGTGGAAAAGGGTGGGTGGTTTTGTCACACTTGGTTTGGTGGGGAGGGGATAGCGTGAGCACCCTGACCAGCCTCATGCTCGCAGAGCTCTGCGGGAGGGTCCCTCTGCCCAGTGCGGGCGCTGCTTTGGGGTCTTGGCAGATATTTGGCCAAAGACTGTAAGGGTGAGGGAGCTCTGCTCCTCCCGGCTTTCCCAGCCGCAGTGTTTTAGTTGGTGCTTGTGTCTGACCATGCTGTTGGTTAGCCAGCAGATGGACCTGTTCTCCATGGATCATCCAGGTCTTGATGGTTTTGGTCTCCTCTGCCCGCTGTGTGAAGAGTTTCTGGGCTGGGCAGAGCGCTGCTTGGAGAAAACTCCCCTGGCCAAAGCACAGCGCTTGGGACACCACCACAAAACAAAGAATAACAACAAACCATGCTATATTCAGTTAAAATTGCAGCATTGAGGGCAAGGCCCCATGTGGCTGGGGTTAACCAGGGGCCTTGTGAGGAACGTGCTGTGGGCGGGCCTGGTGGGCCTTGGCCCTGCTGGGCCTGGGGTGCACAGCCAGGCTTTGTCCCCAGAGGGATTTTGGCAGCCAAATCCTGTGTTTAGCTGGGCAGCTTGGGGGGGAGCACCCAGAAAAGGCATGGGGTGGGGGGCAGGCAGAGCACCCTGCCCAAAGAGGGCTGGGGGGGTGGCAAAGGAGCCCAGAGCCCAGCCATGCCTGGGGCTGCTGTCCTGTGCAGGGGCTGGGGGTGGCTTTGTACCTAGACTGAGAGCTGGGAGGGGAGAGGAGCCCTCAGCCCAGCACTGGTGGCTACTTGCAAAGGGGCAGAGGGTCTACTGTGTGGCAAGGGGAGCAAAGAGCTTCTGGTTAGATTTCCCCAGCGTTGTGACATGTCCTCAAGGGTGTGCGTGTATGCATGCACGTTTCTGCTGGCTGTCACAGCTTGGGTCTGGGCTTTGGGGTTTCTTCTTGCCCAGCTTTGTGTGTTTTGGGTGATGGGGTGGGAGGTCGGGTTGCAAGGACAGAGCCGGCAGCACTTAGGTATCAGGGGAAGCCCCGCGGGGTCTGGTGTGCACACAAAGCTGTCTGCACTGGCAAACTGCAGTCCTAGTACAGCATACATTATACGCTAGGATAATACAAATAATATTTAATGTAAGCAACATACTGAGACAGTAGGTGTAGCTATAGCTATTCTCTACCTGCCTATAGCCGTATCTCGGTGGTAGGAATATGAATTACTGACCCGTGAGCTTGGGGGGAGGGGTAGTACCCTCGCTTTTGGGGTGGAAAGCCCGCTTTCAGTGCCTGCATGCCCGACAGCTGCAGCAGCAGCGCCTCCCTGCCCAGCAGCACGAGCAGCGCAAGCAGCACAGGCGGGCTCAGCGCGCCGCCTGGTGCCGGCTGCCTCCTGCGCTGTGGGGTGCACAGCGCTGTGGGGTGACCCCACAGCCTGGTTTGGCCCCCCAGGGGCTTTGGGGTGAGCAGGAGGCAGAGCCAGCCCCGCGTGGTGTAGACAAGGATGGGGGGACGTGTTTCGGCACGCCCCTGGCGACTGACAGTCCTCATCTGGGGGAGGAAGGGGACGTTTCTGTGTCCTGCCCTTCTGTGGGCGCGTGGGGCGATGCTGGCAGCTGGGGTGGATGGAGGGCATAAGGCGGGTGTGTGGGAGGATGAAGGGTGGTGTGGGTGGAGGGGAGGCTGGATCTGGCATTGGTAAGGACAGCGGTGGTGGGAAGGGGCACTGAGAGCTACAATGAGGTCTCTGGAGAACACGTCCTGGCTGGGCTAGGCTGCTCTGCAGGGATGGGTTGGGGATGCTCCTGCATGTTGAAGTGTTGGGGCAGGATTTCCCCTCGCCCGTGGCTTTTTGAGGCTCAAACACTGTGGCCCAAACTGTGGATCTGTTTGGGGTAGCAGCTGGGAGCTCAGCATCACCGGCACCACTCTCTCTCGCCAAATAACCTGGCAGAACCTGCTCGAAGCTCAACCTTGCAATTTTACTGCTGCCTTAGCAGATTGCTCTGGAGTCTAAAGCTCTCCTAAACCCTTGCCACCACGCCAGCCCTGCCCTGGACCTCCCGCAGCACCCTGCGGGGCTGGCTGAGCCTCCCCGGGCACAGTGTGCTGAGGGCAGGGCCGGCACACAGACGCTCCACGAGGGTCAGGCACAAGCTAACTGAATGCATAACTTTATTAAATAAATGCTTTGTCATGAGAAAAGACAAAGATCAAAGAGTAACATAAATTATAAGTTGAATAAATAGTATACAGCAATCTTCACTTTTTAATAAAATGTGAGATTTTTTTTTTTAAGTACAAAATGCTAAACAGAGCATTAAGCTCTTCTTCCATTGTCAGTTTTTCACAAACTGCTTTTTTTTTTTCCCACCAGTAAGATTATGAGTATTTCTTGTTTACTGGAAAAAAAAAAACACAACAAAAACAGAACAAAACGAAACAACAGAGCTACCGTATGTATGTAAAGCTATAAAAAGCTACCGTAAAATGTGTAGTGAGTATTGCTTAAAGATAAAAAAAAAAAAAAAAAAAAAAAAAAAAAAAGACCAGGCAGGAAACTCGGAATCTGGTGTGTGAACTAGTGTGGGTGACGGTGGGTGACGTGCACGGTGACGTCTGTCCCAGTGGCAGTGGCGGGCGGCTGGCGGGGCTGGGGACCGGGCACGGTGCGCAGGGCTCCTCGCCAGGGCCAGGACAGCGGTCTGGAAGCGAGGTGAGCTGTCTGTTGTTAAATATACAATGCTCCGTTTGGGAAAAAAATCAGTAACAACAACACAAAAAAAATAAGGAAAAAAAAAAAAACCAACAACAAAGTTTTCACGGGGAAAGGGGAGAAAAAGAGAAGGAGGAAGAGAGAGAGGGAGCAGAGAAATAGTGCAAAATGCTCTTGTACTAGTGGTTTTCGAAGGCCACTGCAGTACAGACAAGGGGTAACCCAGCTGCTGAACATCTCCCCTGGGAGATGTGGTCCAAGGGCTGTCCTCACCCCTGCTCCAGCCTTTTCCTCTCACCCTGCGGCCGCTGGTGCGTGAAATGGCCGGCACCTCCCCGTGCGCCTCGGTCCCTGTGCCGCTCGCCTGGCTCCCGCATCCACCCCTTCTGGTTTTCCCACCCCAAAGGCAAAGCGGGTCCCTCCACCTGCCCGCTGAGAACGGCAGCACTTCATCACCGCCCGATGGATTTTTGGAGCTCGTGGGGCCACAGCTGGGACCCACTTTGTATGGGGAGGACAGGGAGTCCTCCTCCGTCCCCCTCCCAGTGTCACGGTGGTGGCTGCATCATAAGGCCACCACCAGGCTGGTCTGTGTCCCCTGGGAACTGAGTTCTCCAAAATAGACATCCCGTGGGGAGCTGCCATCCCTCTGCCCGCTCCCATTCTGCCTATCCCTGGGCAGCACGGCTCCTTTCTCTGCAGCCAAAGGCTTTCAAGTTTTGGGAAATCAAACAACAAAACAAACAAAATGAACAAAAACAAAAAAGCAAGAACGAGAGGGAGGAGGGAGGGAGGGAGGGGGGGGTACTGGGGAAGGTGGTACTGGCCTATAACAGTCGGGAGGTTTTGCACGGGGACTGGCAAGTGGAGGAGATGGGAGACAGCGGTGACAGTGCCTGTGGCCCTGGGGGTTGGCACGGGCTCCCCCTCCATCCTGCCACCCCTCCACCCCCCCTTCACCATCCTGTTCACCCCCCCATCCTGCTCAATCCAACCCTGCTCCATCAGCCCCACAGAGCCAAGGGGGCCCTCCCCAGCCCCAGCTCCCCTCCAGCACCACGGGGGTTGCCTAACTCCTCCTCTTTTTTTTCTTTTTCATGGACGGAAAGAGATCTGCATTTGGTGCCCCTCCTCACCCACCCTCGTTCCCCCCTTCTTTTCAGCAAAGGAAGGCACTCCACCCCCAGCTCCAAACATGCCCCACTGGGTCTCCGTGGAAGTCTATTGGCAAAACTTGGGGGCCAGCCAGTCCTGCCCTCATTAGGGCAAAGCATCCTTGCAGGATGCCTGCTTGTGGTGGTGGTGGGGATGCCGTCCCCTGGGACACTATGAAGGCACCCAACCAGTGACGGAGAGGAGCCTTCACCAGAGCTGGTGCTGAGTCCCTCCTATCCTGGCCCCACTGGTGCTTGGGCCCCCTCTTCCTCCCTGTCCAGCCCCAAGAGTCTCAGACCAGCTTTGGGGGATGCATTGGCTGCATCCTCCCCCAAAGACTGGCCTCATCCTTTGGATGGCTCCAGGTGCGTTTTTGAGTGCCGGGGCTGCAATGCCCAGACCCCACAGCTCCTTCTCCTTCCCTTTGCTGCAGGATTTCCCAGCGCAGCAGTCGCGGAGACCCTTGTCATGGGGAAATGAGTCCCAAAATCCAATGTGGAAAATTAAAAAAAAAAAAAAAAAAAAAAAGACACAACAAAATAGTCAGGAAGGCAGCTGACAGCTGTCCAAGCATGCCTGAGGCAGTGGGTCTCCATTTCGCGGTGGCCTCTGTCACTGAATGAGGACGTGGTTCCTGGGTGAAGTGTGAGGACCTGTTGCAGGATCTCACTGCAGGGTGGGGAGATGGCGGAGGGAGTCAGCCATGGCAGACATGAGCAGTGTCCTCAGTGTGAAACGATGGAGACTGGTGTTTTCCTAACCCTGGGAAAGGCTATAAACCAGCCTTAACAAAAACCCAAGACGAAATAAAGTCTTTTTCCCCCCTGGAGCAAACTATTTTTTTTTTTGGCTGTGAAAACAAAAATAATGAAAAAAAAATAATTAAAAAAAACCTCCATAGTTGGTCTTCGCTGTGGCAGCAAAGGGTGGTGAAGGGTTTTGTCCCCGGTCCCCCCGTCCCCATGTATGCCTGCTTCGCTCTGGGGAGTGGTGGAGCATCTGCAGAGCCGGCTCGGACGCAGCCCTTGGTGTTGGTGGGGCCTCGGGGCACCTCCGTAGCTCTGCTCCCTGTTCGGTCCAGCAGCTCTCCCCTTGCTTACAGTGAAGCCTTCAAATTGCAGGTTTCCAGGCACGTTTTGCAAGGAGAAGTCATGTCTGTGTGCACGCACATGACAAATGCTTCCACACACGGATGGGTGACGTTTGGAGTCTCACTCGTCCAAAACTCGGATTTCTGACCTCCCAGTCAAGAGGAACTGCACTGAGAAGGATATGTCTCCCTTCTGGAGTGTTTCTTTTTGAAGTCCACGAATATTGCGGGGCATATTCGTGCCGTTGCAGGAGCTTGTGTGTCCCTCCCCGGTACATCTCCAGGTGCGCAGCAGTCCCGCTCCTCCTCTTCCTCCTCCTCCTCTTCCTCCCAGAATGGTTCAAATCTGCCTGGATCGGGGCGGTCGTTTGGGACGGAGATCAGATAGACTCGAGTGCATCCCGGCGATGCAGGGAGGAAACTCCAGAAGAACGGAGCAAGGAGTGGAGACGCTGGTGGCCGCAAGCTTTTCTCTCCAGACCCTTTAGAAAATGACTAGCTAATCCAGAAAGAATTAAAAAAAAAATGAAAAATTCACCCCACCCACAACCCCAATTAGAAAATCGCCAACTCGGAGAGCTTCCTACATTGGCATGGGCTCTGCTCAGCAGCAGGGGGGCGTGGGTGGTGCAGGGAGAGGTGCGGGATGGCGGAGCGGCCGAAGCTGGCTTGTCTCTGGCTCTGTCCTTTCCTTGCTGAGTCCTTGCTGTCAAAACGCTGCTGTAGATTCCGAGTCCTCAGTTTCTTCAGGGTTTGTTTTTCTCTTTTCTTCTTTCTTCTTTCTTTTCTTTTCCATTTTCGTTTTCTTTCTTTTCAATTTTTCTTTTCTTTTCTTTTCTTTTCTTTTCTTGTCTTGTCTTGTCTTGTCTTTCTTTTTTCTTTATCTTTTTCTTCTTTTTTTTCCTGCTTTTCTTTTTCCTTGTCCTTTCTTAACTTCTCTTTTTTCTTTTCATTCTCCTTTTCCTTATCCCTTATTTATATTTTTATTTTCTGTGCCTTTCTTTCTCTTTTTTCTTTTCCTCTCTTTTTTTTCTTCTTACATGAGATGAAAGGAATCGGAGTCCCGGGGTGTGGGGAGGTGTGGAGGGGAGGGTGGGAGGGAGCCTGGGTGGGTGGTGATGGGGCGGAGGGAGGGGATGCGACTTCACTCCACATTGCTGCTGTCGAACGCGTGACACTGCAGGTCTCCGCTCAGGTAGTCAGTCCCCGGCAGCTTCATGCCGTATTTGTCCACGCACCAACACAGCCCACGCTTCCGGCCTCGGGAGGGCTTGCACTGGGGAGACACCGAAGGGCAAAGATCAGGAGCTTGTCACCAGCCTCTGCTGCCCCCCTCGCGCTGGGGCTGAGGCTCAGCCCTGCGCTTTGCCACTTTTACCCCAGCACCTCCATCCCCACTGCTCCCCCAGCCCAGAGCTTTCCTTTTCCTTCTCCCCTCCCAGCTGCTTCAGGATGCTCATCTCAGGCTGGACCATGCTCAGAGCCACCGACAAGGCCACCGAGCACCAACCATGCCTGGAGAGGCTCCCAGCAGCTTCCCCACCAGCCTGGTGGAGGAAGAAACCTCCATCTGTTGTTCCACCTGGGATGGCGGCTGAGGAAAGCCTCCCGGGTGAGGGGCATCCCTGCCTCCACAGGGCTCTTACCTGCTTCCTTTTGTAGAAGCCCTTTCGGTCGCAGTTGGGGAGGTGGACGGCACGGGGGACCATCCGCTGGCTGCTCTTCAGCTCCTGCAGGGAGGCCTCCATGTGCCTGCGGCAAGGGCCCTGCGAGGAGAAAACGGAGTACGTCAGGTGGGGAGCACCCTGCGGTGAGCCTTGAGCTGCGAATGTCCCCAGGTCCCCCCCCCCGTACCCCCTCCCGTGGTCACCAAGTCCTCCCACGGAAAGGGACAGCACCCACCAGCTCAAACTCTTGCCGGAGCTCAGGGATGACGACGCGGGGATGTGCCGTGTTCTCCGCCATGCCCACAAACTTGGCCAGGGTCAGCTTCTTCCGGCGGTCCTTCTTCAGAGCCTCAGCTTTGAGCTCGGAGAGGCGCCCGTGCTTGGGCCGGTAGGCCTTGGGCGGGTAGGTCTCCTCTGTCATCTCCGACGTGGTCGGCTCCTCATGTTCACGGGACTCCCGTTCTGGAGGGGAAAGGACACCAGACCATCAGGTCTCCAGCGGCTGACTGGGGATTGCTTGTTTGATCCCAGAGGACATCTTTGCACCGGGTAGGAAGGGCACGAAGGACCAAAGAAGGGCCATGGAAATGTATCTGTCCTCCAGGTCCCTTCTGGGAAAGCCCCAGGTCTCGCTCCTGGTATAACCCTCAAGGGGCCAGCAGGAAGAAGAGGCTTTAGCAGAGCTACAGCCCAGCTGTGTGAGGTGAGACCAGCCCTCATGCCCAAGGATGTTCTCCTTGAAAACACTGCTCCAGCTCCTGCCTACAGTCCTGGCTTTATCCTACTGTGTGGGACTTGTGGCTTTTGTGTGGCCCCAGGAAGGTGTCTGTGAGCACGGAGCAGCTGGGGGTCGCCACCGTTTGCAGGGTGTCAGAGGAGAGAGACTGGTGGGAGGGTGATCCCACACCCAGACAGGACCAGAGGGGACACAAAACGTGGCAGAGAAGACTCTCTTCAGCAATGGCAGGAGGATTAAGCGACTAACTCCCATCCCACCCCACCTTGCAGATGCAAGAGCAAAAGCCAGGCACGCTCAAAGACGAGATGACGCCAAGGCCCAGGACTATCACACAGCAAAGCCGCCACATGGCTGGGTAGACACTTTGGCCATGATGCTGAACACTGACAGGCGCTGCGATCACCAAGGTCCTCAGCCTGCAGCCACGCTCATGGGGCTCCCCCAGCCCTGATCCCCTGGCAAAGCCTGTGGCAATGCCTCAGAGCGGTGCTGCCTGACTACAGCTGCCGCCAGTGGCACCGCAGGCAAGGGAGGAGCACATTTAGGCTCTGCCCATGGCCCTGTGCACCGCCTGGCATCGCCCCAGCGTGACCTGCACAGGCAGGATGCAGTCAGGAGCCCTGCACGGTTATATATAGGAGAGCTGGTGACAGGCTAAACTTAGCTGACTTGTGACCTTTAGTGCAGCCACCAGAGTGAAAAAGGGCTATTTCTGGACTAAATTTGAATACGGTTTAGCTCCTGAGGTTGCTGGTCTCACAGCCCCTGGTTCCCAGGGGACCGGTGCTGATGCTGCCAGATTTGTGCTGGGGCCAGCAGGCAGGCATGGGAGAAGCCACCACAGCAGGAGGACAAATACCGGGGGGCTGAAACAAGGCAGACAGGAGCGTCCCTGCAGACGGCTTTGCCCCACCAGGTTGCAGAGTGGTGCGCAGGGGACATCTGGCAGGGGACACCCGGTAGGGGACACCCGCTTGGGGGTTGATGGCAGCACCATCCTGGCACGTGCAGTGGGTGGCCCTATAAGTAGCAGAGGGGACAGGCTGGTCACTAGGTCCCCACTTTCAAAAGCTGCTAACAAAAGCTGCTAAGTTTTCCGTGGACACTTATTTATTTAAACAATCCTCCTTCCCTCCTCCCCCCCTGTTTTTTTTCTCCTTCCACGAGAACAGAGGTGGATCAGCATCCCAGACTCAGCACCCTCCTAACTTCCAGAAGCCACATAAATGACTCCATGCATCATCCCTGGGACTTGCACGTCTCTCCAGGACGGGATCCTCTTGCCATTTTGCCCTGTGACACTCATGTGCCTGTATTTTTGCCTTGCTGCTGGATTCAAAGTCACTCCTCTATTATAAGAGGATGATGGGCATGGGATAGGGAAGAGATTGATTACATCGGGAATGTACGGGGTGCAGTAGAAGTTCGTGCTTTGCCACAAGATGCTGCTGCAATCCAAGGTCTGAAAGCAGACCAGAGACAACTGCAGTGAACAAGTCCTTCCACAGCCCTGACACTGCTGCCACCTCTGTCCTTTGAGCCCCCTCCGGCACCGACTGCTGGGGCATCTCCCTGGGCTGCCCTATAGCAGCTACAGGAGGGGAGGATTCACAGCCTGCCCTAACACGACAGCATGCAGCTCATTACCTATGTAATAACAAATAAGAGAGGCGCAGCTACCTGGGCAGCCCTGAAAAAAAAAAACAAATAAAATAAAAAAAACCAACAACAACAAACGAACGGGACACGGCAGCGAGGATTCGGAAAAACAGCACAGTGTGTCCAGTCCCCTGGACTCGTGGTGCAGTGGGTGTTTGCAGCGGCTCAGTCCGCTCATATGGCCAGCAACTCGAGCCTGTGCAAACACCTTGTTCCTCTGCTTCCTGCAGGCTGCCAGCAAGCCAGGGCGGGCTGCGAGCCAGGGACTAACGTGGAGCCCTTTCGGCAAGGGCAGGTGGGAAGCACAGGAGCACGATGCTCTGCAGAGGGAGCCAAGGGCTGGTGGGTACTGAAAGCTGCCCAGCTCTTGCCCGACTCCAGCTCTTCCTGCAGAGCTGAAGAAGCGCTTGGAGGAGCTGCCCTTCGCCCTCCCTGACACGCACAGGCCCACGCTCAGCAGCAATGCACCGAGGGCTGGCTGCGGTGGGACACCTCGGGGTGAGCCGAGGGACCGGCTGGTGCAGGAGGAGAAAGGGTTGGGGCTACACAGCCTTGTCCCGGCTGCTGTATTGCGATGCCCAGCCAGCCACGGAGGCAGCCACAGTGTCTGGTTTAGATCTTTATCTTCTGGTGAGAACTCCATGGATCCCTTTCCTCCACCCTCCGGTGATTTTTAGCCTAATTTCCTACAGCGAGGAGGCTGAAGCAGTCCCTGCTCATGCACCTGTGACTCTAAATTGACTCTAACGAGCCAATTTAGACAAAGGGAAGGGCAGAGGTCTCTGACATACGAACTACTGACGAGCTCTGGGCAGGTGGTGAGAGACCATGATGGTACCAACGCGACGGGACAGGCAGAGCCACAGCAGCAGCACCAGCTGCCCCCAGTCCTCACCTTCTCCCTCAGCCATCTCACCCACATCAACCCGCAGCCAGCCCATGCAACCGGGACCGTGTCAGCATCTCCAAAGCCCCCACACCCATCCTCACCCACCAGCTCATTCCTCAGCCTCCATCTGCCACCCGCGGCTGGCTCGTGGCAGGCGGCGTTGGCACCGCTGCGTGTCTGCTCCCAAGGAGACGCTGGCGGGAGGAACGCCCAATTTCCCCGAATGAGCCCTAATTGTGCCTGTCTGAGACTCAGGAAGGAGGCTGGAGTATCTCCTCCCTCGCTGTCAGGATCTGGCCCGATGCACAGCCCATTCCCGCCTACAGTCAGAGCCAACTCCCATCCGCCTTGCCAACCTGGTGCTTGGGTTTCAGGCAGGCGGCTGTTTGCAGAGGCAGAGCATCTGAAATCTCCCAATTTCAGCCCCGGGCACAGGGCACGGCCAACGGGCAGCAGGAGGTGGGTGAGTCTCACATCGCCACCCCTTCTCCCCACAACTGGAGAGATGTCAACTTCTCAGCAGATGTCCCAGACCCGATGGCCACACAGAAGAGTGACGCTGGTGGCCAAGCTGAGGATGCTGGCTAGCCGAGAGGTGGGACTTGGGCTGTAGGAATCTCAAGGGGCTGGAGACCCTATGGCCAAGGCAGGAGACTGAACTCAACTCAGAGCCACCCCATGACTTCAATTCTGGTCCTGGCACTGTGGTGCCCATGGGAGACCCAGGGAAAGACTGGAGAGCACCTGGAGACCAGCTTGCAGGTCCCCAACACCAGTCGGGCCAGCAGCAGCTGTCCTAATTTATGCAGGCTCCCATCAGCCCTGGGAGGCAGAAAATACCCTTAGCTGGGTGTGGGCTGTCCCCTGCCCCAGGGGATGAGGGCTTAACGCTGGAGCTGGCTGGGATGAGCTCCCTAGCAGGTCCTTCCCTCCAGGAGCCATTTCCACCCTGCCAGTATAAAGCAAAATACCAGTGACAGGGAAACCACAAATTTCTCCCGCTGTCCTCGACAGTCACCGCGCAGAACAGCCTGTGCACCTCCCTGCACCTGGCCCCAAACCCAGCCCGCGTGCTTTCATGCTCCGGAGGCTTTTGGGCACCGCACAGGGTGCGCGCGTGTGCACGTGGGTGTGTGGGAACGACACCTCCCCGCTCGCTCGCGTTGCAGGAAGCGTTTTCCAAATGACTGGGAGGCTTGAATTTTCGTAACAAATTTCCATCGGTTTCTGGCAGGAAGGTAGGAAAAGTACCTATTTGCTGCTGCTAATGATCCGTGCTCGTTACATCCACAGACCGCTGCTACAGGACTTGCTGTCCTGTTCAAAAAACGGGAAAAAAAAGCCATGTGCACCTCAGGAGAACAAGCACAACCACTGCCTCTGATCTTGCTCAACAGCCTGCTTGATTATTATCATGATTATTATTATTTACAGCATGAGCACTAACATAATACACCGTTTGAGCAGGAAGGTGTTAGGGAAAGACATAACGGGGATCTCAATTAAACCTCTAGCATGGGAATGACAGCAAATGTCACTGGTGGAGAGCTTGGGAAGTCGCTCAGTCCTTCTGCCCCCAGACTGGGCCCTCTGAGGGGCTCATTGTGAGATGGGAATTAAGGCTTGCATTACCCAGGGCTGAAACATGGCTTCTTACACCATGGAGGATTTACCCCCAGGACAGAGTGCCACCTCCCAGTGTTCCCACGAAGGGAAGGACTTCATCATGCATGACCCCACACCCTGCTTTCCTAATGGGATTTGGGTCCCTGGTGGCAGCTGTCTTTCAAGGATCCTGGTTTCTGTCCCTTCACTGCATACAACAACGTAGTGTTTTCTGAATTTGGCTGGGTGATCTTTGACACCCTGGCCTTTCTTTCTGGACAATGTTCTGGGATCGGGCATCTACACAGGCAATGCTGGAGCTGGAAAAGGGAAAATGTATGGGAAAGGCTGGGGGACAGAGGAAGGGCTTTTTCTGCAGTTCCCATTGATAGGAACCACAAAGCACTAATCAGGACCAGATCCAGACACTCCCTGCTGGCTTCACCCATAACATCTCCCTGGCACAGACAGCTGCAGCCTCCTCCCTATTGCACCTCCACAATCTGACGAGCCCCACATTGGTGTCTTACATCTTCCTGCTGGACTTTGTACGCACGTGCAGGCAAAGGCAACGCTGAAGTCAGTGCCTGTCTTCTGCTGCCCTGCACCTGCCAGAGTGCCTTTCTTTTTCCTCCGCATCCTTTTTTGCTACCGGTTCTTGCTGGGCAGCATGAAGCAGCTGCCTGTGGCTGGGAGAGGAGGAACGTCAGTGCTGCCCCTGAAAATAGCTTTAGCACTTGCAGCTCATGTTAGAGATGTACCTATTTTTCTTCAGATTGGGTCTTATGCAGCAAGTCTGGGTTTAGGTCTCTGCCTAGGAAAAAAAAAATCTGTGCATTTGCCCCTCTTGTTCCCACTCCAGAGGAGGGGACATGCCTGACCCTCACCGAAACCTCCTGGGACAGGCAGGCAAGTTCCTCCCCAGCCTGCACTTGCACCTGTGACCACGTCAGGAAAGCAAAACTCCCTCCCTGCTGGTCAGCACACGGGGACAGTGTTTGCATTCCCGACAGGCAGGCAGGGACCGGGAGGGTCATCTCAGCTCGCGCCCTTTGGCAGCTGGAGAGCACAACTGAGCAAAAGCATTCCTGAGCTCCCCAGGGGCTGCGGGGATCAGCCCATTCACTGCCCTAACAAAGAAAAGCTTGCTTACATTCCTATTGCAGGCACAACCCCCAGCGTGACGGCAAACGACCCCCAACCCCGCTGGAGTGGGCACGGAGCCGGCTGCGGCGTGATGCCCGGGACTGGGGTCAGTGCCGCGGACCACCGCCCCGGTGAAGTCAGGCGCTGATGTCAGGCATCTGCGGCGGCCGTCCAGCCTCAGGAGGAGCAGCCAGGGCCAGGGACGCAGGCTGCAGCCGGTCCCTCTGCTAGCCCGGGGCGTTGGCTACGGGAGAGCCAGCTGCAAGGCGCCTTGGACTTTCGACGAACTTTTGTGCTTTGGTGGGGATTCAGCGGTGGGCCGGCGTGGGAGCGCGCTGGTGATGCTCGCAGGCGATGAGAGACTGGGAGGAGGCGCCACACACTGAGATGGGCTGGAAAGCAGCAGCCCTGCTTGGAAGGGACGACCTCTGCTGATGGCCACCTCGCCTCCCCCAAATCCCCAAAATGCGCAACAGGCATTTACGATGGACCTAACACGGAGGATTTGGGATGGCTAAACTCCATGTCTAGGTCACTGTGGAGATACTGCACCCTCCAAACTGCAACCAGCCCCGTCATTTGGCTTAGATGTTGATTTTAGAGTGGAAGGACATATCTCTGGAGACCCCAGTCTCTTTTCCTGTGACTCCTGTGGTCTCACATAGGCTGAAGCTAAGAAAGGTAAATCCCACCACCTCTTCAGTACTGGTCTCCCTGTAGACCGTGACGTAGCTGTCATGGGAAGCTGTGCCAAACTGTCTTACATACACAGGTGCACTGGTAAGAAAACCCAGACTCTATTTCCTTCACTGGGAATTTGCCCAACAGTTGTCACAATAAGCAAATTGCCTTTGTGATTTGCAGACTGCTGCAAGGAAGTCTTTAGCTGTTAAAGCACTGTGAAGTGCCCACAAAAAAAATCCACTCTGCCCCACCATGGCCAGTCCCCTATCCAGGATAAAAGAAACAAGTCCAAACAATCCACAGACCACAGCCCAAAAGCCACAGGAGCTTTTGGAAAAAGAGTTCTGGGATACCCCAGTACCTTAAATCCCTATGACAGCATGGTGAATGTTTCTGGAACCTCACTCTCTTGTCCCACAGAGACAATTTTTAAGACAAGGCCACGGACTGACGGGACCAAGCTCAGGGAAGAGATGGAAAAGCAGCCAAAGAGCTAGAAGTGCTCAACCCTAGGCTACGACTTATCTCCATTTTATCAAGCTGAGACCCAGCAGGGTGCTTAGGAGCTGCTCAGGAACACCTGAAGAACCATGGAGAGTGAAGACAGATGGCAAAAAGATGTTCTGTGCTGAGGCCTTTGTCTCTTAAGTTAGTGTTTGGCCTTTGCTGAAGTAGTCTGGAAGACCAGCTCTTTCTCAGGAGATTAATGTCTCCTCAGCAGAAACCTGTGGATGCAGATTCTGCTGCATCAGCCAGGGCTCACCTGCAGAGCGTGAATATCAGGTGCTTGGGCTGCCCCCAGGTTCACATATGATGCATGAGAAAGGGAGATCATTGTCCTGATGACCTTGCGTCTTCACACAAAGCTGGATGGGGGAGAAATGCAGCTCAGCATGTGGGAAGGAGCTCTCAAGGGAACCAACTCATGTTTAGGTCTGCTGCGGAAGTACAGGGCCTATCTGTAGGAATGAATCTCTGGGTCAGCACCGCTTCTCCGCACTGCCAGCAAATGCTGTGGAGGTGGGAGAGGTAAAGTTATGGGAGCTGGAAGCATAGCTGTGTGCCAAATGATACTTTCCTAAGCTGGCGTTCCTTACTGCAGCCACAGAATAAAACTACCTCGGAGCAACTCTCCAGAACAAAGAGAAAATCAGGTTTAGATATGGGTAGCACCATGACAAAATCTCCTTCCCTAAGTGCTGCTGGCTGTTAGTTCATCAGGCTCCAAGTGTCCATGCTGTGCTGGAGGAGCCAGGCCTTGGCATCTACCAGTGAGTTTGGCTGTTTGCGACCTGGGATGTACAAGCAAGAACTGGGACTGACAAAGAGGTGAAGTCTGACTTGGTTCTTTCTCTCCCGATAGCTCCCAAATCTGTATGAGGTTAGTTCTCAACACAGGCTTGAGAGTTTGCGATGTTTATACAGGGCACACGAAGTCAGGGTGAGACTCTGGGCAGTGTGACCAGAGGCTTGGGGTTCCCAGCAACAGCCATTTCTGGTGAGATGGAACCCAAGATACCTAACCAGTAAAAGAGCTAGGAAACTTCTGGGTCTCTCCCTTGTATTAAAAATGAACAAATATCCATCCATCTCAATGAAATGATGATGATGTGCCCCATCTTGCAAAACTGCAGGCATTCTTTTTCTAGATAGCTGCTTGGATCACCCTGACATTTCCTGAACAAAGTTATCTTCCAGGGAACTGAACTGGCAAGTGGAGAGGAAGGAAGTATTTCAGGATTAGATTTACATCAAGAAGCTCCTGTAGCTGATGCACTGATGATAGGAAGATAAAACATATTTCCTTCACATCATCTGGAGACTACAGATGTTCCCCATTCCATATGCTGAAGCTGCAGAAGAAGCTGAGAGCTGAACTGAAGAACAACTCAGAGAAATGTAAATAAATCAACTTTCAATATCATAGTGACCAAGACATATTTTTCCTTCCTGAAAAGGATGAAATCATTCAGTCTTTCTTAGTCTTGCATGTTTTCCAACAAATCCACCCTAGTGGCAGATTCCATTGGTTCTAGTAAAGGCGTCAAAAAAGCTACCGTGCTGCCAACTAAGAGCAGAAAAGAACAAAGAAGGAAACCCAGGGAAGAAAATTGCCTGACTGTCTCTGTCTAACTGATGGTACAAGTGAGGAAAATCTGGAGTAGCTCCTGACAGACATTATTGAATCGTTTACTGACAGTTTCTCTATGAGGTTTAGCTGTGGCAAAAAGAAAGGAAGCCCCTCGTGGAAAACAAACATGCTTTCACGTCTTCTCAGTGAAAACAAAAGGGTCTGAACTGCTCATCTGGCTACCAGCTGAGAAGAGATAACCTGAAAAAGCATCTGCTATTAGGGTTTTCTTCCAACCCATCACACCTCCTTACTTCCTAAGGACATAGTGAGACTTTTTTTCAGGTCATCTCTTCTCAGGGTTTTGAACTTGTTTGTTTCACACTGAGCAGAGCTCTTAACAACTGGGAACGGAGCCTGGGAGAGGCTGGTTGCACTGGGGAGCAGTGGTCTCCATCACAAGGTCCATCCCCGCTTATGGTAACGATGGTCTCTGTCAGACCCAACAGCAACCAATATCTGAAAGAGCCAAGAAAGCCAAACCTTTTGCCTCCCTCTAGAAAGAGATGAAAGCACATCACGTGGAGTCTGGAGATGCACCTGTGTCAGGTGCTGAACAAGAACTGGCCAAACACCACAAATATTTCACACGTACAGCTGTGACTGCAACCTCCAGCCTAGCCTGGATTAATTTCTAGGCCTTCGGCCTGACTTTCACAGCTCTGCCTTAAACCAGATGGAAAAGATCTGTGAGATCATCCATTGCTCATCTCTGTGTCAGCACCAGATGACACACCGTCACATGCACTGTCCAGCCTAACTTTTACAAGCTCGCAGTGATGAGATTTCCACCTCTGCCCTCAGGCCTCCCTTCTGCTTTCTCAGTGGCTCCTTCTGTCAGAAAGTAGAGTAGGCCTGAGTAGGCCCAGCCGTTTCTTAATCCCTCAGTCCACTTAAGTAGTACCACATAAAAGTACCAGAAGTTTAATGTTCACACTCTGACAATATTGTTAAGCAGAAACTTGCCCAAGCCTGATCTGAAACACTGACTCTAGTCTCTCCTAGCCATTTCCCCCCCTACACTGCAGTGGGGCATACACCACCTGATTCCCTTTGGTCCAGCAGGATGTAAAGATGCTTTGAAATGTTAAAAAGCATCAACAGTCCCTTTATGCAGCAAAATGTACAGACCTCCATTTTGGGGTCTGAAACTCCAAGAAAAACAATGGATCGCTCTTTGCAACAGGTCCTGAGCATTTCCAGAATTAATTCCCTGTTGCATTTCACTGTTTTTTTCCACAACCTCAAGCTGTCCCTGTTGCTACAAAACAAAATAACTGAATACTGAAATGCTTATGAAATGATGCGGTAAAATTTCACCCATTTCTGCCATTTCTTCAGGAAAGCTGAAGCCACAAATGAAAGTGACTGACACAGCCAAATATGTCTTTTATGACTAGCACACCGTAATGAGACTTTCTAGTAAAACATTTTTCCTCTTTTCCTGCATTTCATTTAAATTAAAAAGTGAAAGCCAGGTTCCATGGTTGTTCACTGTCTTAATTACTAGATTTTCATCATTAGTCCAATGCATAACATCTGATTTCTTAAGCATGAATAACGAAAGGGTCTGTTGATTTAATTGTTTTCAGAGGACAAATCCCATCTGAATTTGGAAAAAGAAAATATTTCTATTGGTTTTCCACAAAAAAAGAAATATGACTATTAGTCAACTTTGCCCCTAAAGTTACCTTTAAGATACATTCCCTCTCGAGTTTAGCTGGGGGATCATTTCCTTAAGTATCTGACAGGATTACCTTCTTGCCCTTAAATAGCAACCAGACCAGCAATCTCCATCAACATAACAATTATCTCCATCAGTGAACCAGCTGTGTCCATCCAACAAGCAAACAAACCAAACTCTGCAATAACAGCCCTCAAGGCAGGCAGCTGCTAAGTGCTTTCCAATCCTAGTGAAGCCAACAGCATCTCTGGGCTTTCTGCCTCACAGTCCTTCGAGGACTGAATTAGCTGGCCCGCAAGGAGGGGATTAGGTGCCTGAAGGCCTATGGTGCTCTGGGTCTCAATCCCTGGAGAAAAGGCACTCAGCACCTTTCAGGATCAAGACCCGCCTGGTTAATAGGGAGTGATGTGCAGCCGAGGGAGGCTTGGACCTTCCTTCAGGCTGTAGCATGAGGCAGGTGTGGTGTCCCAGCCAGAAGCTGGCAGCTCTGTGACATGGACTGATGGGCAGTTCACATACGTATCCTGGAAACATCATAAGCAGACAGCAGATCCACCAGAACATGCTGAGAAATGGCTTCCTTGAGAGCAAATTTGCCCACATCAAACCATAGAGAGTCCCAAATTTCTGCAAACACATTACGCTGGCTCCTGCTGGGATTAACTGCGAACCGGTGGATTGACATAAACACTAAGGGGTCCCCTTAGATCACTAGCATCAAAGAGCCACTTCAAAAACAACATCTTGCTGAGAGTTGCCTTGGCTACACAGCTGAAGGAATAGAAAGAGAGCGTCTGGTGCAGGAGCGGAGGGGAGAGGACAGGGGATTTCACTCCTTCATCACCAGATGCGACACGACCCTTCCCGGATGGGCTGACACACGGAGCATGACCCGTGCCTGGCCTTCTCCAGTGGCATCCTGGGGCCTGGGAGCATGGCATGGCTGCCACCCTGCTCTGCAACATATAGCAGCCCTGGGGACACCCAGCTTGGAGGCTTTCTCCAGCCTGACAGGTTACCTGCCCTCCCCTCTTTGCAGCAGAGCATCCTCATACTTTTTGCTACACTTATTCTGAGGATAAATGGATGATACCAATCTTTTCTACCTGTTAAAAAAAATCCTTACAAATGACTAGGTGGTTATTATGAAGGCTGCCAAGGAGTTCACCCAGGCCAAACCCTCTGGATCATCTCTGACCTCTGCATGCACCATGTCTTCAGGTCCTGCTGCTTCCTCCTTCTCAGGTTATTTCTCCTGTCTTCAGCTCGCCACATCACCAAAATGCCACCTTTTCTCAGCTCAGGTCCTTTTTCCCACTTCCCCAAAGGCCACGTGCTGCTGCCTTGGCAAAGAGAAGCTTGCAGACTCCCAGCCATGTCTGTGCCCTTGGCTCCATCTCCTCCACCAGGCACCACTGCCCCCTGCATGGATCCTCCAGCCCTGTCGAGGGGCAGGAGGTGGCTGCACTGCCCTCAGCAAGCCACAGCCTGTCCACACCTTCGCTGGGGAGTCTCCAGTTGCTCAGGCTCTCGGGGTATTTAACATAGACTTCATCCATCCAGAAAGCACAACCCACGTCCAAACACGGCGTGTGAGCTCAGATCCACGCAGCTGGCTGGGGGGACTATCTGGCCTCTATCTCCTCCTTTACCTCCCGTTGTTTGATATGCTCACCTGCTGCATCTCATCTCTCAGCCCTCGGTGGGAGGAACAGGTAGGTTGCTCTCTGTACGCCGATATCTGATCTTTATGGCCAAATACCCCCTGTGCCAGTCGTAAGCAGAACCAGAGCAATTTATGCGTGCTGCCTGGAAACCATTCTGCCCCCAGAGACAAAAATGCTTTGTGAGTGTGTTTCCACACATTAAATGTTTGTGCAGGCATGTGTGGGTGTGTGAACATGGGTACACGTGTGTGTATGCTCACAGGGATATCTTCCCTGCACACAACAACCCTGCTGCTCAGCAGCCCACGTAGAGGGGCAGGTGTGCTCCAGCCAAATCCCACTTTCATTTATGTCCGCCCCTGAATGTGCACTACTTTGCTGAGGAAAAAAATACAGGCAGGATCTGCCATACTGTGGATCATTTTATCTGCCCTGTGAGTTAGCACAGGTGAAACGAGCTACGACAGTTCTCAGCAGCTTGTCCTGCCCCTTCCCTGTGCTCACAGGCTTCCCGGTTTGGGTGAGGAGCACTGGGAGCCACCACTGCTAAATCAGCTCTTGCTGCTGCTCCTTGCATTGAGGACGGGCGCTCACAACCGAGGAGCAGGCGAAGTTGCTCAGTGCAGCGAGCAAAGCTCGCAGCCGACGTTAGGAGGAAGCAGAGCACCGTGCTGTGCTCGCAGGCACAGCCGCTCGCTGCCTCTCCTCCTCCCTGCCCGACCAACACGCGTGTGCCAAACGTGTGCCGGGCACAGGATGCTGGTGCTCGAGCACTGATGGGAGGAGGCACGCGGCCTCCCTCCAGCATCCCTCGTATCTGCGGAGGCTGCCATGTAAGGCCAGCCCCAGTGCTGCAGGCGGTGGTACAGCTCCAGGCGGGCTCGCTGGGAGCGGGTCCAGGCTGACAGACGTGCGCGGGAGCTTGGAGCCGCTCCATCACTCGCGCAGGCACGCACGCATGCACGCACAAAGCCACGTCTTTGCTCCGGTGAACTCTGCTGGCACCAGGCAGGAATTTCATTTGGATCAACTACTTAATATTCTTGCTCCTTCCTTAGAAACCAGGCTGCTGAAAAGTCGTTCCAGCCAAGGCCCCTCCTTTCCTGTTTGAACCACCCCATCCCTCCCTCCCCCGTACACGCACACCGCAGAAACCCAGCTTTCTTGCTGGCACCTGATGGATTTCACCTTCTCTCTCTCTCTTTTTTTTTTTTTTTTTTAATATATTGTTATTGTTGCTGAAACTTCAGATCAAAAGAAAAATGGGGTTTTTCCTGTTTCAGATAGGAGGCTTTGCAGGCCTGTTGATACTAGCTTTTGCCTTGACAGCTCGGGAGCAGCTCTGCACAAAAGACCCGGTGCTCAGCACCGCACGGCTCCTTCCCCAAGCCCACAGCTGCTGCTGCGTGTCCCCAAAACCCCGTGCCCGCATTCTGCATCGCTGGGCGGGGAGGGGAAGAGCACTGGAAGGAGAAGCAGGGTTGGGGGGAATGTGTTGGGGCGGGATGAAGGACTGCACCCAACAGGAGCTGCAGGAAACCTGGGCTCCACAGCTCTCCTCCGCCGCCTGCTTCCAGCTGACGCAGCAAAGATGATTTTCTTAGCGCTAATTCTGCGCACCCCCCTCCCTTCCCCTCCTGGTTATCGTTGGCGCACGGTTTCGTGGGGAAACTTGCCAAGTCTCGCTCGCTTTCTAGAAAGAGAGAAGGAACGAGAGAGGAGAAGGAAATATTTGACAACCTTTGTTTTTCCACGAGCTGTTTCAGGGCGGCGGGCTGCGATCTGTGCCCCGCGCTCCCCGGCGCTCGGCCTGACCTTGCTGTGTCAGCAGGAGGAAGTCTGGCGGGAGCACGGGGCAGCGAAAATGGAAAGACGCGGTGTGTTTCAAACAAAACTTAACCGAAACAGAGAAAACCCAGAATCCTGAAGCTTGTGCCATAAATGAAGCTCATTCATGTTTTTTTTTTTTTTTTTTAACCAGGAATGTCAATTACAGCAGCGGTGTTTGGCTTTCGGTAAAGGATGGTGTCTGACTGTTGTGCCAGCAAGGACTACAGGGACCATCCTGTCACTGCCTACTTAAAACGAGCCTTACCAAAGCCCTTTAATCCCACATTTGCTTTCATTTCCGACCTCTTCTCCAGCCAGGAGCACATCCTGCGCAGGAGCCCTAGCGTTTCTCAGCACTGCCGTGCCCAGCTTACAGAAGAGGAAACTGAGGCACGGTGCCCAGGAGCATCCTGTCCCCACGCGAAACATCTGGTCTGCAGCACAGCCAAGCCCGGCCTCCCAGCGCCGAGCTCCTGCAATATTCTTGCTGCCTTTCCACCTCGGCTATAAGGAGGAAAGCATCTGTGATTTTCAGCTCAGCCAGCACAAGTGCAGAAATAGATAGAAATGCAGTTTGATCTGGTCCTCACCACTGTCCCAGAGTTGATTTCGCAGAGTGCTGATTCTTTCTCAGCGGTTCGCAGCTCAGGGCCAATTTTGGTCATTGATAGATCGGAGGGCCAGGCCAGCTTCCCAGCACACAGTCCCTGCACTGCTGGCCAAACTGGCAGAGGCCAGAAAGTTCAAGTCAAACTTCATTTCTTTCCTTGCCCCGTTGCTTAGTAACACGCCTATGAAAATATACTTTGTTCTCACACACTACCAGTTGAATGCCAAGAGCGTTTTTTCCCTCTCCCATCCTCAGGAATTCTTGATTTATTTTTATTTCTTTTTTTTTCTTTTTTTTTTTTTTTTCAATCGCGCAAAGCTCGGGAGAAGCCTGCTGGTCTGCTGCGGCTTCCTGCAGAAGCCTTCCCTACCAGGGCTCATCTCCCACCTGCAAACAAAACCCACTGAAAAGAGCCCCCTGCGGCGCTCAGGGAGCCTGAACGGCAACTGCAGGTGGTGCCGGGGGTTGCTTTTGCAACAAACCTGCAGCCTCTTCCCTATTCCTCTCCTTGTTCACTCAAAGGGTGCTCCCCAACCCAAGCTAACTAAAAGCAGCGACGTTACGAGGCGACCAGCCGGAGTTTGCAAGCAGAGCACCTGCTAAAGGACCAGGCTCCTTGGGCAGAGCGAGGCAGGTGGAAGGAAAGGAGATTCACACCGGGAGCCAAGACACAAAGCTTTTTGGGGGTGCCTTCGGTTCACACGAGGCACCCTGCCTATGGGTGCAAGGCTCAGCCCCACTCTCGCAGCTGCTGCTGCCTTTTGCCTGCACGGCTTCACCTCCTGGCCACACCGCCTGCCTCCCGAACACACACGCACACGCGCAGGGTAAATAAACACGGCGGATGACGCGCTCGGGGATACTTCGCATAGCTCGGCCGTCAGCGGCTTCGTGCACGGCTTCCTGGGCTCCCGCACGGGGCAGCAGCTCCCGGCTTCCCCCTCTGCTCCCCACGCACCCCACGCACCTCCCCACCCAGCCCTCACCCCATCCAGCTCCCTTGCAGAAGGCCCAGCTCTGTTTTGCTGTTTCTGGCCACTTTTAGGGGAGGCCAGACAGTTTCGGTCATTTGGAGGGGGGAAAGTTGTACGTCAATGTATATACGTGCCCACAGAAATTGGTTTTGCTCTGAAGGATGGAGCGCAACAGCATGACCGCTGCCTGCAAGCAGCAAAGGGGAAAAATAATAAAAGCACCAGGATTTATTAGGTGCTGGAAAGGAGAAACGGATTCCCATTGCGCCGGTATAAGCAGGAGCTTGCTAACAAGCTAAAATGACATTTTCCTGAACCAAAAAAGTGGGGGGGGGGGGGGGGGGTGAGCTTGGTTCTGTTTTCTTTTTTTTTTTTTTTCCAAAGTGCTTTCCTAGGTCCCCTGGACTTGCAGACCCCCCCCTGCCTCCCCTGCATGCCATGGCAGAAGGACAGAAGCTTTTGGAGGAGCAGAGGGGACCTGTCCCTGTCCCAGCCACAGGACCCAGAAGTGGGAGTTAACCGAGCGGCCAAGCGAAGGAGCGCTTTCTGCCGTGCTTTTGTCACGTGCAAGGTGCAAGCAGTTCAGAAGCTTGGCTTAGCGCTGCTGCTACCGCGCCAGCCCTCGTGCTGGCTTTTAATGCCTTCTGTCTGACTGTCAGCGACACCGCCATTCGTTTCTGCATCCACAGACTCCCTGCTCCTAATGCACCTGCTCTCCTCACCTCCCAGCGCTAAAACCCGTTGCCCAACAAAGAGGTCCAGCAGCAGGCAGCTAGGAGGAGCAGGCGGCCGCGGCCACAAGAAGGAGGGAGGCTGAGCGATAAACCCGGGGGGAGCTGAAGGTTTTGGGGATGGGGCAGGTGCCCTGCCCAGAAGGACCCTTTCATCTCAAGTGCAGAGCCCAGCTTGAGCCCCAGAGCAAAGCGGAGAGAAAGGGGGTCCTGGAGAGGGTGAGGATGGGGATGCAGGAGAGATGTAAAGGATGCAACTGGAGAAGGACCGCGATGCAGCTGGGACTAGGAACAAGTTTCTGGGAGGTGGGGGAAGAAAACCCCTGTGTCGGGGATGGGACAACCCAGAGGGGATGGATGGGGGGGTGTGAGATGATGCAACGGGAGGTTCAGCCGGGGCACGGATGGGAAGAAAGACTGGAGAAGCTGTGGGGGGCATGGGTGGGCAGCTGAGGGGATGGAAGGGCAGCCGCAGAGATGGCAAAGCAGCCGGGCAGGTGGAGGGGCAGCTGGAAAAGTGGGAAAGCAATAGGGGGGTGGCAGAGCAGCCAGGGGAAGTGGTGGCGGTGGAGAAGCAGCTGGAAAGATGGGGGCTTGGAAAAGCAGTGGGTGGAGGGGCAGGGAGAGGAAGGAAGGGGGAAATAGCTGGAAGGATGGAAAAGCAGCCGGGGTGGGTGTGTGCGTGAGGGAGAAGTCAGGTGGAAAGACAGAAAAGTAGCTGGGAAGATGGACAAGCAGCTGGTGGTGGCGGAGGGGAATGGAAGAGCAGCCGGAAAGGCAGAAAAGCGAACGGGGGGAGGGGAAACGGAAGAGCAGCCGGGGACGGAAAAGCGGGGCCGAAAGATGGAAAAGCAGCCGGCGGGGAGGAAAAGCAAGCGGGGGCGCGGAAGAGCACCTGGACCGCTGCAAAACGCAGCCGGCGAGCTGGGGGAGCGGGGGCAGGGAAAAAAAGAGCCCGAGGGGAGTGGGGGGGGGGGGGGGGGAGAGGAAAAGCAAGCGGAGAGCTGGGGAGGGAGGCGGCAAGGCGGAAAAAGCAGGCGGCGGGGCAGGGAAACGCACCCGGGACTGGGGGGAAAAAAAAAAAAAAAAAAAAAAAGAGAGAGAGAGACGGAAAGGAGGAAAGGGAGCCGGGAGGGGGGCGGCGAAGGAGGCGGCCGGCTGCGGGGCACTCACCGGCCTTGGCTTGCTCGCGGTAGCTCTTCTCGCTCAGGCAGACGGCGGTGCCGTGGAGCAGGGCGTGCAGCGGCTTCTCCTCGCCCTGCCGGGGGAGGCAGCGGAGCCCCCGGGCGCAGCGCTCGGTGTAGACGCCGCAGGGCTGCCCGGCGGGCAGGGCGCAGGTGAGGCAGCAGCCGCAGCCCGGCTCCTTCACCAGCTCGCAGCCCAGGGGAGGCGGAGGGCAGAGGGACAGCGCTTTGCCGTCGCAAGGCTCGCACTGCACGAAGGAGCCCAGGCACCGCGACAGCCCCGGGCAGGCGCCCAGCAGCACCAGGAGCCGCAGCAGCATCGCGCCGGGGGGATGCTGCGGGACGGGGAGCGGGGGCGGGCGGAGCTCGCTTACCCGCTTGGGCCCCCTCCGGGGGGCTCGGAGGGGGGTGTTGTGGGGTCGGGGGTGGGGGTGGGGGAAAAAATCGGCGAGTTCAAAAAAGAAAAAGGGCGGAAAGCGCAGCCCCCGCTTGCCGGCGCCCCAGGCTGGGGGTTATTGGCGGGGTGCGGGAGCCTCCCGCTTTGCTTTTGGCTGCGGGAGGGGGGGGGGGGGGGGCGGCTAGGTTTGCTTTGGGGCTTTTTGTCTTTCTTGCTTTTTCTCCTCCTGCCGGCCTTTTTTTTTTTTTCTTTTCTTTTCTTTTTTTTTTTTCTTTTCGCCTCGAAAGGGGGGATTCTCACCGCGATCTGCGGGAGCGCAAAAAAGAGAGGGGGGGGGGAAGGGAGGGGAGGGGGGGGGGGAAAGGGAGAGAAGCGTGCGGGGGCTGCACGGGGGGCTGCAGCCCACAGGTTGCGGGGGGAGCGGGGGGGGGGGGGGACGGCGACTTCACGCACTCACTCACACGCACACGCACACTCTTCCCAAAGGGCTGGGAGGAGGCAGGTTGGGAAGGGAGCAAAGTTCCTTGAAAACCAGTGTCCTGCTCTTATTGCATCAAAGCAGTCAGGAGAAAAATAATAATAATAAAAATAATAATAATAAAAAAGAAGAAAGCCCCGCAGGAGAAGGAAGAGGGGATGCGAAGCTCCCCTTCCCTCCCCCTTTCTTCTGCAGGAGGAGAAAAAGTCTCTCCCGGCGCAGCGAGCTGCTGGGAAGCTTGGTATGAAGCAAAGTTGTGTTTCGATCGGCTCTGTTCAACCTCCCGCTTTCCTCTTCCAAGATTTGCAAAGGCAAAAAAAAAAATAATAATAATAATAAAACAGTGGGAAAAAAAGCCCCCCAAAAAGGCAAACAAACAAAAAAAAAAGGGCAAAAAAGAAAAAGAAAAAAGTTTTCTGCAAAATTAGAGTGGTTGCTTGCAAAGTCTGCAGAGGAGCGGTAAAAACGGGGGGGAAGGAAGGGGGAAAAAAAAATGAGAAAAGAGGAAAAAAAAAAAATCCACTTTGTAGATCTCCCAACACTTTTCCCCTGGAGAAGTTTCTAAAGAGACTGAATACTGCAGAACAGGCTGTCTTTTAAATAGACTGCCCCTGGCTGCCTGCCAGCCCCTAGCTGCAATTTGAGATCCCAATGACACCTCAGCTTGACTGGGTGCCAGCAGCCAGGGCCCTATCAGTGCACACTCGAGCCGGTGGGGGTGGGGTGCGCAGCTTCTGACTTCTGGGCTTCAAACCCCGGGCAGTGATCAAGGATAATATTATGAGGAGAGACAAGGGGAGGAGGAGGGGGAAGGGGAAGGCGAGGATGGGGAGGGGAGAGACAGGGGAAGAGAAAAAAAAAAAAGAAAAAAAAAGTTGAGATCTTCACGGTTTAAAAAAAAAAAAAAAAAAAAGGATAGAAGGAGAAAAGTGGTTGCAATTGGGTTGCGAGGCAGTTTGGGCTGCGGGGAGCCTGGGAGGGAGAGGTCAGAGTGCTGAGTTTGGGGAGGGAAGAGGGGGGTGCATTAGCAGGGCCTGATCCTGCTGCTCTCAGTCTCGCTTGGGGTGGAGACCCCCCGTCCCCTGCCCGGGTGGCTGGGGACCCTCGGCGAAGGGGGACCGGGTGCGTGCACCCCACCATCAGCTCCAAAGGTGAGATTGGCAGGGAGATGGCTGGGTGGGTGCCAGGGAGCTGCTCTCGCCCACCCTGCTCCCAGGAGGAGCCTTTGTGTGTGCGGCGTGCCCAGCTCTCCTCTCCCACCCACCCCAGCCTGGGCGAGGGGTGAAAAGGCAGGGGGCTTTTCCCAGTGCCAGGCTGTGCCCCTGACACCCCCAAACAGCAAGGGTTAACGCGTCCGGACAGGGAGCAGGAGGGCGGGCTGGGCTGCTTGTAAGAACTGTGTTAGATTCCTCTTTGGAAAAGTTCGCTGTTGCTCAGGGCATGCCAGAAAACAAGGGGAATTTTGCCATGCGAAGTCCAATTTGCACGTTTTAGCTCATTCTTCTTCTGCCTCTTGCCCTGCACAAAAGTGTGTGTGGGGGGGAGAAGTTTAAAAATAAAATAAAAAAAGACTTTGCAGTGCTCATCCTCTGTCCTGGACAGCTTGCGGTTTGCTGCCTTTTGTTCCACCGCTGCATTCCTCAGCGTTACAGCTCTCCGGGCCCTGGTCCTTTGCACTTGCCTCCCTCAGTGCTCATTCATTGCTAGGAGTGGGGAAGCTGGAAGCGTGGCAAAGGGAATCTCCAAAATTGCCTCGTGCAGCCCCGTGGCCAGCCCAGGCAGCTGTGCGCAGGGATGTTACACCTGGAGGAGCGGCTGGGAGATCGCTCCCCAGCACAAGCCCACGGTTATCTACCAGGGAAACTGGAAGGCATCAGGCAATTCTGGGTGAGGTTCACGGGCAATTCAAGTCACCCCCCCTTCCACACATGCACACGCTCCTCCAGAGCCTCATATTCCCCAGGTTTCTTTTTAGATCAGGCAGCTATGCAGCTGCATTGCATGGATTTTGCCACTAGAATGCACCCTTATCTATGGTAAGAGGATGGGTGCTTGCTTAAAAACGTTAACTCTTTCTTCACCAAAATTTCCCCGCTTAAGACTTTTTTTTTTTTTTTGCACATCTCAGGTGTTCCTTGTTTTACTGCCTTCCTACCCCACGGGAGCTCTGGAGTAAGGATCAGCTCCCTGCCGTCCTTTTTTGACCCCCCTCTTTTCAAAAAAGGCCACATTTCTGAGCTTTTTTTTTCTCTTTCTCTCAGCCAGCAGGTTTTCCAGAGGTTTTATTTGATCATACCTGAACCTCTGCTTAGATCCCAGTTAACTGCTACAAAATAGGCACCCCTAAGGTAAGAAAAGCAACCCCTTTGGATTTTATCTAGAAGCATTATTAAATGGTTTCTCCAGTTGACACTTATGACTTTTACAGCATATTAATTGCATCCTGCTGCTGATTTTTATGAGGCTCTGCTGCTGGTCTGACTGGGTGCCTTGCAGAAAATAGCACCGGGCAGAGGAGCACTTCTCACCTGGAGATTTGGAGATTTTTTTTTTGTCACTTTGTGACAGGGCAGGAGAGAGTTGGCTTTCCTTTTTCTCTCTGCCACCCTGTAAGAAACAGAGTTTCCCAAATAATTTCTGCTGCGGAGACTGCAAGAGTATGGAGAGGGGTGGCGGGGAGGTTTCCCTCCCACTCCAGCCTGCAGGACACAAAGCGGCGAGGCGTGTAGGGAGCTGCCTCCATGCAGCCCAGCTGCAAGCCCTGGCACAGGAGAATTGGGCACGGTTGGATCGCTACGGGGCAGGGATCCTGCGAGGCAGCCCCAGGGAAGCTGCCCTAATTTCGGGCTGCCTGGGAGCTGTCTCCCGGGCTTTCAGAGCAGGCCACATCCAAGTGGTGTGAAGTTGTCCTGAGGCCACCCTCGCTTCCCTCCTACGCTGAGCTGAGAGGCTGTGTCGGGACCTTTATCCATCACAGTGCACCTGGAAACTCTGTCAGACGCTCAACCAGGGGAAGGTAAAGTTTTAGCCATGAGACGTGCCCTGATAACAGGTTTTCTGCCAAAATATTTAAGTGGCCTTAACCATGAGGATCCATACTCCTGAGCCCACGAGTAGGGATGGAGTTGCAGATGAACGCTTGGTGTGTGCCATCATGCTCCTCACAAGGGCTCGCTTCTTGACATTTGTGCTGATGCTCCAAAAAAAACCCACTGCCCTGGGAACAAAAGACAGCAATGGGGCAGTGTACGGCTGGTCACGAGCTGTAGCAGAGCCCACAGCTCATGAAGATCTCATTTCTCCTGGCTTTTTCTCTTCCAGGGGAGATCACAATGATGTTTTATGTTTAAAAGACATGCTTTCTTATTTTGGGGGAATGAACAAGAGGAAACCAAGGTTTCTGTTAGAGTCTGTTAATATACTTCATTGCTATAGGCTCTATTTGTTACATATGGCTCCTTCTTGGAAAAAAAGAAAAAAGGAAAAAAAAAAAAGAGAAGTAGTCATTTGGAAAAGAGTTACCATTCTTTATATCTCAGATACGTCACACTTCATTATGATACTCTCTGTAATGTGCAAAAGCACTGACTTTCCTGGGCATGATAATGAAGATGAAACATGTGCTTTAATCAGTTTGGGCTAATCTGTGTGTTTTGGAGGCACTCAGAACATCAAACAAGTTCAGGCAATCTAGAAAGATTAAGGGCTGAATCACAGATACATGAATGAGATTTTTTTTTTCTTCTCCCTCCAAAACCACTGTCCAGTTGGTATAGATCTGTAGGAAAATAATGCTTATACAGGAGATTTTTTTTTTTCATGTGCAAGTATTAAAAAACACCAACAGGTTGTGAAATCAGGTGCCTCAAGCATCATTACGAAAAGAGCCGATATTTCATCCTTAGTGCAAAAAATCCCAGAGGGCAAAATGACAAGTGACAAAAGCGGAACTGATGGGGCAAGCCTGGGGGAGAAGCACAAAAAGGGAAGATGGGCAACAGCAGGCAGTGCAGACACCAACATGCTACTTCACTTCACATGGAGACTGGGTTGAGAATCGGGAGTAAAATCGGATTCCTTCCCAAGATGTTTGTCCTTCTCTTGGATGGTGCCTCCATCCCTGCAATGCTAACCCCAAGAGGTGTTCACAGCTTCACGCCAGGAGCCCCTTTCCAGCAGGCGCGAGCAGCCCGCGCTGCAGCGGTGGGTGTAGTAGAGCTAGCGAGGGCTAGGTGGCATACTGGATTCGTTGGAGTCACCTCCAAGGACTTCCTTCCACATCCAGCAAGGGCTAGGCTGAATGAAATTATCTCTTTGCAGGCAGCTTTCTGTGTCATTAAAAAAACAAAGCAACCGATGCTTCCAGTGAAGACAGCATCAATGTTTTGCTTTCTAACATGCCTCATGGGGGTATCAATTTTAAACCGCATGTAGGAATGGAGTCTCCCCTCACCAGATCAGCGCCTGGGTGTTCTGCGTGCCTGCGTTGGCTCCGTTTCACGTTATCAAGGCTCGGCTGCCAAGATTTCCAGCGATGCCTGGTGACTGGGGTGCCTCCATCTCCCATTGCTACCCGAGTCACCTTGCAAGGTGTGGGGGACATCAGCTCCTGCGCATCGCAAGGCCCTTTTGCAAGAGCCAGAGCTTAAAGCCTGTACTGGATATTTAAACGATAGAGGCAGAACTTGCTCAGGGGACAAATTCCTCTTGCCTGAGCACAGACGAAATTAGTTTCTTTTGCTAACAGGGAAAAGACAGATGTTTCATCACGAGCAGACAGCAGAGGTTCCCCTTTGCGCCTTCCCGGCCGGTGCAGAGAGCTGAGGCCTTTGCCTTGCTCGAAGGGCCTGAGCGGGGTCCTTGAGCGTGGGCAAGTGGCTCGGTGTCCCCCAGGCACACACGTGGGGCCATTTTCCCCCTCCCAGCCCCGCAGGCACGGACCTGTGTACGCGGTTGTGCTTGCTTGGGATGTCAGGGCAGCGCAGTTTGTCTCTGGGGAGGAGGCTGGCCTAGTTCCAGAGGCTCGGGAGGGCCGGGGAGGAGTTGCAAAAGCAGCTTCATCTTCCCCTGTCTGCCACAGGGCCGGTGAGGCTCCTGTATATCAGAGGGAACCGGGTGGGTTCAGACAGCTGCCTTCGAAAGCGGTTGGGAATCTTCTTCTCGAGGTGCTCGGCAAGCTCAAAATATCCCCATGATTCGCTCGCTTTCCACCTCCACCTTCCCCCGCTCCGTGCTGCCCACATTCTTTTTTTGTTATTAATTGTTTTAGATTCAGACAATGCCTCTCCTTTGGCCTCAGGCAGGCGCACTGGCTGAATCACTAAAACACTTTAACACACATCTGCTGAGGCAGCAAAAATCGGTATCTCTCCTGCTCTCCTTTTTTTTTTTTTTCCTCTCCCTTTCTCTGCCTCTCCAGTATCACAGTCAAAAGGTGACCGAGGCACAAAGTAGAGCTGGAATTGGCTGAAAAGAGAAAGTGCTCCCAGCTGAAGGGCAGAAAACACCTGCATCTAATAAAAACAAATGAGAAACATCATCAATAACCAGTAGAAAAAAAATGGCATAAATAAAAGGAAAAGTATAAATTCAGATGGTCTCTGGGAAACTTGAACAGATGCCCCAGCCTGCTGGCTTCTGGAGGTATTGTCTAGTTATTTGCCTTGTGATGCAGTGAAATACAGAGGGTTGCCATGTCTCTCTGGCATAAAGTAAGGAGCTTTAGAAACCTTGCTGATGCCACGGTGATGGGTGGCTCATAAATAAGTCAGATTGTTTCCCTGGGGGGAGAGGGGCGTCTCCTGGAAGAAGCAAGCATCCTCTGAAGGGCTTTCCTTTTGTCCCCTGTAAAGCATTGCACATTTTGCTGGGAGCATTAGGAAAAGGGTTTAGGGAAGCAAGCATGCTTGGAATTGACCAAGCAAACAGAGGTTTCTTACAGGTATGCTCACTGTGATGTGGGGAGGCACTTTGCCTCCATGATCATGTACCTGCTGCCTGGCCCCATGAACTTGTGATAAGCGGTGGTTTATCTGCAGGAGATGACTCCTGACTGTGACCATCAGCTCCCTCCAAGCCTGCTGTGTCTGCTCACTCCTGAAGAGGTGTAATTTTCATAGAGAGCCCTGGGGTGGATATCTAGCTGCACCATTGTGAGGAGAGGCTATGGATGGTTTGGAGGCTTCCTAAAGGTGAGGAGACGTGACCTTTCCAGCTGGGCTCTGAGGAGAGCTCAGAAACCAGGCTGCCTTTTCTGCTGAAGTGCTGCAGAGGTTCCCTGGGGACATCCAAAATACTTGGGGTTTTGGGGATGGGAAGAACTGCCAGTGCCTTTTTATATTCCTTCTGACTAGGGAAAACTCCTTCCTTTCTTCTCCCTTCAGTTAGCGCACCTTGATTTCTTGCAGAATCTCCTGCTGTGTGATCAGAGGTCTGTGTATAGCCTCCTTTATTAAAGTTGTGCCACTCAAAGGACAGGTGAGATCCTCACCAATTTAATCCAGGCTGAGGCTTCATGGGGGCCTCAGCCTCCATGTTGTGAAAGAAAAATATCCTGTCTCCATCCCATCCCAGAAACTCACCCGAAGCCTCATCCCTGAAGGTCTGCAGAGCACTGTAAGGTCAGGAATACGTGTAGTCTTTTGGCGTCCTGCTGAGACGGTGGGGACAACAGCTTCTGTGATGGGGACGTAGGCTCATGCAAGACTTGATGGAGACGGACCCAAACCAGAGGGGCCCACAAACGCTGCTTGGATACATCCTCTTCTTAGCCGCCAGTAACTGGCCTGGATGTGGGCTCATGATTATATCCCTGAAGTAATTCCCTGGACTTCCCCTTGCCCCCACTCTATAATTATTCAGAGTTATTTTCTAATGGCTGTCCTGCCACTTGTTTTCTTTCTGGCTTTCTTCTTCTTCTGAGTAATGAAAACACATCAGTGGCCTTTTTCCAAGAACAGTTATTAAAGCAATCACCCCCGCCTGTCCCCCTCCCCTCGTTTAAAGCCTATCAAGCTCCATTGGATTTGTGGCCAGCATTTGCATCGAATTACTATTTTGGGGTTGCCAAAAAAAGCACAACCAGAAAGTTTTTGGGGAAAAAAGTAAAAAAAAAGTTAAAAAAAAAAAAGTGGAGGAGAGAGAAAGTTATAATCTTCCCAGATCGCTATTAATTACGTTTACAATAATTACACTGTTCCGGACGGTTACACTGCTGACATGCAGGAGGATCAGCTCTTGCGGGGGAACCTGTGTGTGCATCTCGTCTTTGCCTTTCCTCTAGAACAAGACTCGCAGCTGATGCTGGGATGCCTCCATCCCCAGCAGGCTGGAGAGGATAATGAGGGTGAATGGTTTCACCCACTCAGCGGCAAAGCTTGCTCCGATGAATGGGTCCCAGCTCAGCTTGCCAGTTTGCCTTCTCCTCTGAGGACTGGGGGTAACTGTCTAAAGCTGTTGTCCAAGACAAAGAAGAATTAAGGTACACCACCACCTGGTCATGGGCTGAGGTTGCCTTCATTCAAGTCTCCCAGGAATTTGCCCTTGCATGGATGGGTCTAATGCTCAACCACAGAGATTTCGAGCAGCCCTGGCGTGTCAGACCATTGCTGATTTATCCAGAGGGGTGTAGCGACTAGGGAAGAGAGCAGAGACGTCAAAAAGCATCAAGGTCTCTTCCAACCAGCCCCTTCTCCTGATGACTTTCTGAGGCCACCATCCTCCCCAGTCTCCTGCAGTGCTGGGATCCCTAACAAGTCTCTCTCTAGCACCACAGTGCAACTTATCATCTCCTCTCCTTGCCTCTGCTTGACAGTTCCTACTTGAAACCCCCCTCTCTTGTCCCAAGACAGAGGTGTGGGGATGTAAATACTCATCAGAAGCAAAACCTCAAAGGCATTAAAATAACACATTTTGACAGTGACCCAGTTATCTGTGTTTTCAGAGCTGTTCCACTTCAGACCCATCAAAAGCTTTGGATCCCACATATTCTCACCTGGAATGTGATATATTTCATCCCTTACACCAAATGCCTTCCCAGAAACTGCATATCACACAGACTACTCGGTGAAGAGCACAAACACCCACTTACCAGTGGGGAAACATTTTTATACAACATCCACTTCATCTCCAGCCTGTGAATGCTGATCCTCAAGGGTAAGCTAAAATAATACTGACTCTTGAACTAAAATTCATAACTCTCCTGGCTGTGACAAATCACGGCCTCAACAAGAGATATTCATTTTATGGCATATTACAGCTTCTCTTACAATTTACCCGTCCCCCGGGATCCTAAAGGCAGTAATTATCTGTCTGTCCATCCAGGACCAACAGCCTTCCCTCCTCCCCTTTTCCAGCATCCTTTTCCACTCTCCAGTTGCCGGCTCCCTTAACGCAGGCAGCTGCAGTCATCAAAGTGCTGAGCCATGTGTGGTGTTCGTAAGCCAAGGACAGATTTCTCCTGCACTCCTGACAAATGGCTTGCAGCAGCGCTCCCAAACTGTTGCCCCACTTCTGCTGTAGTAGCAAAAGCGCAGAGGTCAAGAGCTGTGGGATCTGCTAGCAGGCTGCTACCTCAACTCCCTCACCTGGTTGGTGAAGGGAGACATTTCCACCCTGTGAACAAGACGTCCTTTGCCTTGCACTTTGCTTTCGCTCGGAAACATCCCCACTCCCGTTTCTGCCCTTCTGGCCCCCCGGTGGAGCTGAGCATTGCTCACGGACGATCCAGCAAGTCTTTGCCACCTTCCCAACCTCTGTGTGCCCTCTGACAAATGGCCCCTGGGACACACTGGCCCGAAGTGTTGAGAGTGGCCCATAAAACCTTGTTTGAAAACCCATAAATCATTGTTTCCCTCAGTATTAAAAGAAATACTAAAAATGTGGTATTAAAACATATATATATATAAAATTATATTTACTAATATATATATATATATATATATATAAAGGGCACATATGAATTATATATATATATATAAAGTATATATATTTTTTTCATTTACAGATATTTCACGTTAGGCTCAGAGAGAGAGGGAAAGGCAGATGCCTGTGCACTGGGTTGATGCTGACTCCTCGGAAAAGCCATCGGGAGGTTAAGCAGAGAACACAAGCGCCTTGGCCAGAGCCAGCACCCTCACGGAGCTGTGCTGGGAAATGGTTACGATTCCTGCACTTCTGCAGCCCGGGGAAATGCGGTGACTCAACACGCTCGTGCCAGTGGGCGACATCTCCGTGTCGTGATGCATGTAAGCGCATCAGGAATCAATTGAGTATTCCCCCCGTGCGTCAGGCTGACAGGAACTCACTCAGACCAGAGGCATGCTCCGGCACATGTGACGTCGCGTCTTTGAAGGCACTGCTCGCAATGGTTTCGGGAAAATGCCAGCCAACTGTGGGCTGCTTGGCAAGAGGACAATAACGGGAACAGGGCAAGGAAACTGAGCCCTCCTATGATAGGAAATTCCAGGAGAGCTTCTCCATAGCAATGGGTCTCATGTCTTGCTGGGATGCATGGCCCTTTGGTCACCATCCGCCTGTCTGGAACGAGTCTGGTGTGAATGATGCCCTTAGACACTGGGCTTCCTCTAGGACAGCTAACTTGCATTTCAGATGAGAGCCTGGGGATGAACAAGTATATGCAAAAAAGGCATCAGAGGAATATAGGCTCAAGAGGAATGAGCAGCAGCTTAACAGGGTAGACGTAAAAGAACACAGTGTCATGAGGAGCAGGCAAGTTGCAAGAGTTAGGAAGAGGAGTGGGGTTTTTCCTTTCCAGCAGCATGAGCGAGCTGGAGAGCTCTTTCTTGGTGCTGACATGTCACATTAGGAAGCTGCACAAGCAAATGAGCATCCTGGCAATGGCACCAACACTGCAGACATTCATATACCAGCATGATGGATTCTTCCTCAGAAGGACAAGAACTTAATCTATGAACAAAATGAATAAATTTCAGCCAAAGGAAAAAAAATCATGCCTCCCACTTGCCTTCATTTTTATGGCCCATTTGCATGCTTTTTCCAGAGTTTTCAGCAGCCTCCTCAATCTTCCTGCAGAAATCCCTCAGGACAGCCTGATCCAATATAAACTTTACTGTAGCTGCTTTCCCAGGTGACTGGCTCCTGTAGCTATTCTCTCTGCTCTAGCTCTGCCCAAAGCCACTACTTGCTGCCAAATCCTTGATGTTTTTCTGAGGTCCCCATGAATACCACATGTGGCTTGATTTCCCATCTTTTCCTTTAAGCCCCCTTTGTCTGCCTCTTATAGTCTCAGGTTTTCAAAGAGTGGGCAGAGTTTTCCAGGCTTGCACTGTATGTCTTGCAGCCCACAGGAAGCATCCTAAATCTGAACATATTTCAAGTGCAGTGGTGCTAGATGTCGGAGGGGTCCCATCTCCATCCTTCCACCACCTCATCCTTGACTTTACTCACACTCTTCCAAGTCAGTATTGTAGCCTATATGCCCTGACAAACCATGCTTGGAGACTCCACCCCAGCTCTCCGTACATACCTAAAAGTTGGCTGTCTGGCTGAACGTACCTGTCGCGCTTCTTCATGGTTGAAGACAGGCGTGAGGGATCTGGGACTTTTGTTGGATGCTGAGAAATGCTGTCCTTTCCAGGACACTTGACTGAATGGTGACTGCTCCAGTGCCCTCAGGGCTAAAGCCTTCAGTCCTTCTTCCAAAAGAGTCCGACTTTTGTGCCTCGGACTGCATGGCTTTTCCAGCAGGCTCAGGAGCCCTTTGGCCAAGGGCTGCTTGGCTTCCAAGGCCGGGCAGGGGTGGATGGCTGCGGCCACCTGGGTACAGCTGCAGCTTGCATGGGATGGCTTAGGCTTGCTCATGCCTGCATCCATTCCAGCTGCTGGGTGAGCCAGAAAGGCTGCTCTTGTAGCTGAAAGTGTAGCTGGAGAGTGGCTGTGGACAAAGTTTGGAATGAGGACTTCTGTTCCTGGAGCGTCCTGGACACAGTTTTAACTGAGCAGGATACATGTGGCTGCCGAGTACCAACACTAATCTTTTTCCCCTCTACCATAACCAGTTTCCATAAGCATTGTGAGGCTCAGGAAAAGAAAAAAACAAACAAACAAACAAAGAAGAAGAAAAAAAAACAAACAAAAAACCCAAACACAACCCTCTGTGGAGGGAACAGATTAGTTAAGCGAATACATTTCCTGTACATCAAATGGGCGAAGACATACAGGTTTCCCGGTTTCCAGGGCACTGTAAAATGAAACACAATAGCAAGGCGGAATGAGATTAATGGGAAAAATGTCATGCTCTGCTCTCAGCCAGAGCAGCCGCACCAAAAACAGTGGGACCACGCCAGTGGAGCTACGAGCAGGATTTTGCCTCGAATCTGTTAAATGAGGACATTACCAGAGTACCAGATTACACAGCCGAGTTCTCTGAAACAAATCCTGCTAAAGCAGAAAGGATTTGTTAGAAGGCTGCAAGGTCAGGGAAGCAAGATTATTGGTTTAGCAGCCTTCTGCTGTGCTGGGGACCCCAGGCAATGGCAAGCGTGGTTCTGCCCAGCATTTCACGTCTTTTGCTTTGTCATTTAAAAACTTGTGAAAAGGAGAATGAGATGTTCTCCTTTCTTTCTCTTCAATATTTGCACAGTTGGAATCACTCTTGCTCTGTGCTTCCCCCCCCCCCCCCCCCCGCTTCAGAAAACAAGTGCTTCAATGCCCTTATTTTCTAAATAAACTGAACATGCCCACACAAGTGCACCCACGAATATTAGCAGCCCAGAGCGCATGACCACAACAACGAACCATTTTGTCGTGCAGCGTTCATGAATATCCTGTTCATACCAGCTGAGCCCCCTGCTCATAAACAGCTCCATGGCTGCTGTTAACCAGCAGCCCTCCACTAATAATCTACCCTCTTCAGCCTCGTACCCTTGGGTGACCTCCTGTTAAAAGACCCCACTATCGCTGCACAAATTGGCCACAATTAATCAATGTAGCTCAAGGATTGCAAATTACTTTCACCTTTGCCAGCCCTTGTTTTCAAGGGACCCTACAATAACAAACCAAGATCCACTGCTGGCAAAATAGTCACATGTATATATATATACACATACACACACACTTTTTTTTTTTTCCAAAACACCAAAACAGCTAAATAAAATCTTTTTATTTTATTTTATTTTATTTTATTTTATTTTAATTATTTTTTTTCCCAGTCCTTTCTTCTATTGAAACTTATAGCCCAATCTTTGATTAACATTAGCACAAAGACACCATATTTTTGGGGTAAAGACAGAGATCAATTTTAACACGCTATGCGTCCAATCAGGAAAAAAAAAGGAACTCCCAATGACACAGCTCTGACCCTATAAAGGCTCGTGCTGCTGTCCAGTCCAGGGGGATGTCACCCGCCTTATGTGTGGACATGTCCCCTTCTGGTGTGGTGCCCACCCTAAGGACTGCAAGACGTTATGACAGCCGTGACGGGGGTGCTAAGCAGTTAAATAGCATGGGCAGGCACGTGCTGGTGCTTGAGCCCCTGTCCTGTTTAATTTGCTTGTGCAGCTGCAGCCACAGCCTCTGGTTTGCAGCACCCCTTTCTCAGGTGGCTTTGCTGGTGGCTGAGTCCCTCTATCCTACAGCGGGTACTTCATTTCAGGCGCTCTCCTCTACCTGGTCACCAGTTTTCATGAAACATGTGGAAATGTTACAACTCTGAGGACCCCGCAGTGTTGTCAGTTTTGGTTGCAACGCGCCAGCGTGTTGTGAAGCTATTGCAAAGTCATGGAGTGGCAGATGCAGAAATGCCCCTACTTCCGAGTGTCACACTGTCGTGGTGGCATTTTATCCTTCAGAAGCCTCCGCCAAAGCCGCAGTCTGGAATTTGTCCTGCTTCACCTTGTTTTAGCACCTGGGCTTGAAACGAATTTCAAAACCAGAGGGAAACACAAAGAGCTGGCACACAGTGGGGTCCTGGCTCTGATCTCTCCAGAGCCACTGACTCAGTCTGTGATCTTCAGCAAGACTGTTGACCTGCCTGTGCTTTGTGCTACACAGCTGGAAAATGGAGAAAAAAAAAAAAGCAAAAAAAAGCAATGGGAACTTCACTGAAAAGAGCAGATGCAGAGATTTTCTAGATAAACAAATCACCCAAACCCTGCCACTCCAATTCCCTCCCCCCCATCCTGATGTCTTCTTTGCACCTTATAGTTCAAGCAAGAAGCAGTTTAAAGTGGAAAGTCTGGGGCTGTTTTTTCTTACATGTCCTGGATCCTCCTTTAACTGTGAAAATGTTCAAAGTGAAAACTTGACCTGGCAACAGTTTCTGCATGACCTCGCTTTGGCTGTGAAATCCACTTCAGCTTTGCAGGAGCAGATTTTTATAGTCTTCTCTGGTAAAGGAACAAAAAGATTTTTATTATTATTATTATTATTTTTCTTCAAGAGGAAACTTCATACAGGCTGTGTGTTATGCTTTCTCCCAGCGCTCAAGGTCAAATCAGCAGTTCTCTTCTCACTGTTCCCCACTCACTTTATATCACCCAAAAAATAAATCCCTTCCCCTCTCTCTCCCTACAGATATTCCCCAGCAGCAGCAGCAAGAAATGACAGAAGCGCGAGCAGGCAGCGTGACATTCCTGCCATTGCAGCCACACACGGTAAAGCCTCACATCTAGGCAAAGGGATCTCGTAGCTTCAAGTTGCTAATTATAATGCCTAAAGGCAGTGTGACAAATGCTGCCTCCTAATTCAAAGGAGAAATGATCCATGGGATCCCTGTGCTATCCAGGGCTCCCAGGCCCAAATTCCCTATAGTGCGAGTCACGGCACTGGGGATAAGCACCACTAACCTCGAGCTCGAGGGTGGCCAAAGCCACTGCTGGTGAAGATTTGGTATGAGTGCTGTCCAGCTCAGTAGTTAGTGCAGGATCAGGAGCTGTGGCTGAACATCTGGGGCTCAGCTGGAGCTAACTCGAGCCTCCTAAAGCACCCCATGCCAAAATGGCCTCTGCTGAACACTGCTGTAACTTGCTGCAGGCTGTGTTTGCCAGGGCACTGCATGCAGCACCAGCCATGTACTGGTCGAGAAAGCATTTTTGTTTGCAGAAAAGGCTTCCTGGTGTGTGGCAGTGGCTGTTCGCATGCACAGCTGGTATTTCTTGCAGCTTGGCCAGACCCACAAGCGCTTGCAGCTCTGCAAGTGAGGATTTATGTGCTTCGGCTCTCTTACAAAGTTGAACTTGAGGTGATAACAAATTCTGAATGATGTGCTAAAAAAGCAACAGATATACAATAAAGGCTGATCCTAACCTGGAAAGTCTTTCCCTCCTGGTCTGACCCTTGGAAAAGACAGCCTGGTCTCTAACACTGACCTTTCCCGTGGCCATAGGCAAGGCGTCTCAACTTCTTAGCCTCATATGGTGGGGATAATAGACATTGACTTTTACTTGGCCAGCTCACACCTGTGTTTTCTGGGCTTGGCTTGGGGCACAGCATGTGCCAGGGACTGTTCCCTGTAAGGCTTGTGAAGGTGACTACTGCAGCATGGAGGAGGGAAGGGAAGGGAATTCAGCTGCAAGCCAAGCTGAGCTGGCTTGTGCCAGTCAGACTGCGGAGCACGGTCCCCGATCTCTTAGTTACGGGGATATATATGGCCTGCATTTCCAGGACTGTAAATGAGACATCACATCATCAGGGTCAAGAGAGTAACACACTAAGGAAAGGGATACAGGCCAAGGACATATTACCGTATTATCTTATTATTCCTCTACACTCTCTTTCAATCAGACTGTGTTCCCCGTGCAGCTTTTTACACGGTTATGGGCTCCTTGGGGGCAGAGACCATCTTTTAGCTACATTTGTACAGCCGCAGAAACAATGAGGTCATGTCCTTGATGAGGACTTCCACACACTAGTGATGCTAATGATGCCTGGATGCTTGTGGGGAGGGCGAAGGAGGGCTCCCCTGCTGAGATACTACTCGACAGCCGAGGCAAAGGTCTGCTCGCTTGCCTCACTCATTCCAAGTAGGTGGAGGTTTGGTCGCAGCCATCCAAGGAATGCCTGTATGACATTTTGCAGCCAGACAGGTCATTTCTCTGTCAGAGATGTTCCCACGCTGGGAAATGTTCACCCACAGCTCCACCTGCTTGAGCATTGCCCCTGCCACCAGAAGGGTTTGTGCCCACATGTGACTGCGATGTGAGGTCCTGGGGAAGGCTGTCAGAAGTCTCTTTGAGGCAACTTTTTATTAGGTGTTGGATGTCATAGCAAAGGGTTACTTTCCCTATAAAAGCTAATGTAGGAAAGAATCATGCTGTCAGCTCAGCCCTCCTACAAACCGCTGGCAGATTGAGTTCATGAGGGGAGCGGAGGTGGTGGGATGAACCACGCTGCGTTACAGGGCATGGCCAGGTGAGCTGCAGAGCTTGTGAAGCCTGCTTCTTGCTAAGAGTTTGACGTGTGAGGGGGCTGATGTTCAGCAACATCAGTTCCTCCTGCACAGCTGGGGCACCTCATTGCTTTGGTATCTTCTCTTCCTCCCTGCTCCCTGCTCCATCACCGTGACACTGATGGCTTTGGGAGGACTCTCTTCTCCCCACATTTGCAAGCAAGCTCTTCTGCAACACCTGTAACATCCATGCTTGTCTTTCTGGCCCCTGGCTAATGTGCAGTGGCCCTTCCTTCTGCCCACCATTCACTCCCCTCTGCGCTTCTGGCTGCTTTAAGCAGAAAGAGGTGAAGTGGTTTAGGAAGGGAGGGAAGCAGAGCAGGGAGAAAGGAGTTGGAGAAGCCTGAAAAGGCCATTCAGAGGTTCCCAAATGGGGTCACGTCTCTGTGTACAACTTACTGGGCCATGCTTTACAGGCATTGGCAGGCTCTGATGGAGAGACACTTAGGGGAGGCATAAGCTACTATGAGCAGATGCCTTCCTGTGCATTCCCCCCAGCAGAGCAAAGCAGAATGGCGCATGAGTGTTATATAGGTCTGAGAAATGGGTGATAAAAACTCATTGTGCACTGGCCTGTAGCACATGCTGGGCTTACTCACCCTTGATAGTCAGATACTTGTCAGAGGGGGTGAACTAGTAGGAGAAACATAGCCACCCCTACTCTACATCCACTTTTTGCCTTGTCCTGGGGATCAGAGACTCCTTGGGTCACATTTCTGTACATCCTGCATAGCCCTGCTGCCCTGTACAGATAGGGTAAGAGCCTTGAAAAGCCACAAGTGTGTTTGCACAGCTACAGGCCGCCTGGCAGGTCATGCACTTTAGGGCATTCATGAAAGTCTTGTTGACCAGCCCTTCAGTTCTGCCTGGCAGCTTCACACAAAAACCTCTGAAATCAAAGAGAAGTGCAGGACAAGCCTCAGTGACCAGATAAAAAGGAACAATCCCCAGTTAGCACAAGGTGCACAGCCATCTGTGCTTTCACATAATCCACTAGATGTGGACTTTGGGAGTAGAGGAGGAGCTGGTGTCAGCTTCTTGTGAAACCTACCTACTGCAGTTGGCAAGGCAGCAGGAAAAATGTATGGGATGCTTACAGCTGGACGAGTGTGGCCAGACCCACATGGGTAATGCTATGCCAGGCAAAGCAGGAGGGATGGTGAGGAAGAAGGTGGTGGGGAAAATTAGGAGGTATATTGGTATGATCATGATTGTGGGAGGGAATATTTGCTCAGAACAGGAGAACAGGAGAAGCTGTCACATCTACCACATCCTGGTGACCAAGACAGGAGACTAGGCGCTGGGAAGCCCATTGAAACTGAAGACAGTGACTTTTGGGGTTATATTTAGGAGGGGTAACCTCCATCGTGAGCATTAATCCTGCAGTTCAGTGCTTCTCTTTTCCTTCCCCTAGGAATCATCTCTGGAAAAAACTTTGTCCAAGGGGGCTTTGAATTCTGTTTAAGACAGAGTTGCATGTTTCACCTGTTTTATCCAAACCAATCCACATTTTGCATGGTCTCCTTTTATAACAACATTTCTGCATCACTAATCACTGGTTTTGTTGTTGTTGTTGTTGTTGCTCAGATCTGAACTATTTTTGCTTTTCTCAGAGGGAGAAATTAATGCATAGTATTATATTGACAAAGAGGAGAGGTTTACACTACATCCAGATGTGCCTAGTAGACAGTTGCACAGTGTGTTGTTTCTGTCTTGCATTATCTTTCAGGCTTTGACCCCAACGGTGCAAAGCTGAGCTCCTCAACCAGCAGCACGCTTTGAAAGAGGAACAGAAAGGGAGCAGCCATAGAAAATAATGGTTTCCTGCACTGAGGGCTGGGTGATTGCATGAGACAAGCCCAGGTTTGGATGCTTTTTGTTTCCAGTAGTGCCTGGAGTCCAGGCCCATTGCAGCCACCTGCACACACACTGATCTTGTGTACTGCACTGATCTTGGTGCTTGCTCCAAAACCTTCCTTCCAGCATTCACATCTCCTCCTGCCTAAGGTCATGCTCAGACCTGGGTACAAATATCCCACTTGTGTTTTTCAGGGGCTGGATCTACCTGAAGGTGGCTGAACCCTGTGACAGATGTCCTGCTGTGCACAGAAACACTTGTGCTGATTTTTATTTTTATTTTTTTTCTGTGTGGTGCTCTATGAGACTGCAGCAGAATATGCCAACCTATGGGAGGCTGGGCTCTCATGTTGAGTGCACTGTTTGTGATTAAAGCTCATAAAATGACCAAAGGCTGTCACCTCTCTTTAGTATGAGATACACAAGCAACAGGGAAAAGGTACTGACTGCTGACCTTGCCATTTTACTAGGCTATTTGCAGCCTTCCAGCTGGCTGCTACCTCTCGCAGTCAGGTTGTTCTCCAGGCTGAGCTATTAACTTACTTGAGAGACCCAGCATCAGACACTTTATTGTAACCCAAACCTGTGACAAGTAATTCATTTTGCTTTGCTGTAATTGGTAGTAATAAAAAAAACAAAAACAAAAACAAAACAAAACAAAACAACAAAAAAAAACCACCACCACCAACAACAGAAAAACATTTCTTGCCATCAGGTATCGATACAAGAGGCAGGCAGCTCAGTTGTGACAGCCCTTTGGAGGAGGAACTGGTGCTTAAGACTTGAAGTGCTCCTGAGTTTTGGTGGTGCCAGAGCCTGGGGCACCAGAAGCAGCACAAGATAACATAGAGAAAGAGAAGCTGACAGCTCTCTACAGAAGACTTGTAAGGAAATGGGCTGCAGCTCCTACCTGAGACAATTTCAAACAGATTTCTGGCTGTACAAGGGCTAACTCCCCCAAGACTGTCGGTCCTTTTTTCGTACCTCACTCTGATGTCCATTTCTCTGTCGGGTTTCTGTGCTGTGCTTAGACTTGCTGGGTTCCCCCAAACATGTGGAGCCGAGTGATTTAGCAGTGTGCATGTGTGATTCATAGTTTTTAAGTAAGTGATGAGATTTGTAAGCTATTATAAACAGAAGGGCCCGGACAAATCTTGCTGCCTGGCTGAGCTCTCAGCATCCCCAGATGTGAAGGAGAGGCCATCCTTCCTGCATGCTTGTATATAACACAAGGGCAAAGAGGAAAGCACAGTAAAGCTTGGTACCACATAACTTACAAGAACGGCAGCTAATTTGCATTTTATCTAACACTCCAATAGCAAAATGCAATTGCTTTCACACACGCTCCAGGATTCCTACTACATGATCTTGGACCCATGGATTTGATGGACAATGAGTTTTGCTGAAGCCCATTACAAATAAGGAAGAAATGTGATGAGCCTCCAAGGAGGTTTTGAGAGCCATGAGTGTTTGTGTGCAAAGGTTTGCATTACAAAAGACTCCTGCAAAAGGTAACCCTGTCTAAGCTCAGGATTTCTTTGCTGAAAGGTTTGTTTTTTTGGCCTTTGGGAGGTGGCCAGTCAAACAGGACCACAAATGCTGAGAGATGGCCAGGAGGGAGCTGGCTGAGGAGAAGACTTGAAGAAAAGCCTGACCCTGCGATGAAGGCTCAGGCAGTCAGGGCATGGATTGTGCTCATTTTACTCTGGTGGCCCTACTTAGAAACCCTCATCTTGCTGGTCATTTTAAATCTTGCTAGTCAACAACAAGTGTTTTAAAATCTGTCTTTCCGTCATATCTAGAGAAGCTGTCACAGTACTTCCTGCTTTTTTTTTTTTTTTTCCTTATTCCTTAGGACAGAAAAACTATCCTAAAACTAAGTCCTATTTCTGGCATGTTATCAGCAAAGCGTGACAGTGGAAATCTCTGTATTTCATTATCTCCTTCACCCCCTGCTACAAGGAGCAGTCTGATCCGAGTGTGCTACTGCCAGACCAGTGGACCTGGTGCCTCTGGTCACTGGTAGCCTGTATGATACTGGCTGTTGCACTGTCCCCAGGAGCTAACCATTCCTGCTCATGACAGCTCCTTGGGCTGAGCTTCAGGCACAAGCTCCTTCTGCTGGAACAGAGCCCTGCACCTCAATCCAAGGACCATCACATAATTGTCCTCACCTCCAGCTTATTCCAAAAAATCCTCGTTTTCTTCCCTCTGGGCTCTTGTGAGTGCTGCGGTGTGCAGCTCACCAGCTCTCTCTGCCACCTCTCCGAAGCAGCTGTGGCAGGGACGTGTTTCTGAGGCCTGAAACCCTGCTGGAGGAGGGCAGCAATGTAGACAGGTACCAGGAGGGCAGCAGTGAGGACAGGCACCAGGACCAACATCCCCGCACTGCCTCACTCACACCTCAGGCAAGCCGACAAACACCGCTGCAGGCCTATGCTCAGGCCACGAATCCAGGTTCCGGGCTGTTCTTGCAGGCCTCCCTCCCCTTCTTCCTCTCTTGCCAGATAATATGGAACAATATCAGGACTCACGCGTCTCATGCAGGGCCAGAGCGTCCCCTTTCAGCTGCCATTCCCGGGGTGGGTTTGTGTCAAGTGTCTGTCTGTCCTGGCGGGACGCGGAGGCACACCCTGCTGAAGAAACGATACGACCAACGGGCTGCACCTGGGACCGGGACTCGTCACAGTTGGATGGGTTTCTGCTTTCAGACCAGCCTGCTCCAGCCAGCTACACACATCCTCCAGGCAATTTTAATGTTCCTGGAAAGTCCTCCCAAAAACAATCACATCATCCAGATCAGCTGAACATGTGGCCTACTGAACGGCTGCCAAAATCAAATCCATGCGCCTTTGAGAGGTGCTAGGGGAATTGCAGAGACCAAAAGGCGTCACGTTAAACTCGGAGAGTGAGACACGCTGTCTTTGGACAAGCTTCTCGATGAGTCTGCCCTTGGCAAAAGCCACCGAGCCCGCTTGGAGAGGAGCACGGCTCTGCAGCGCCCAGAGCCTCCACGGTGCGGGTGAGTGCCTCGGGCAGCTCCTCTGCTTGCTCGTTTCTCCTTTTGCTTTTAGCACTTGGCTGCTTGGAGAAATGCCGGCCGCTCCAGCCCGGTCTCCCCAGGAGAGACCACCCAGCGGAGGGGCTGGCTGTCAGGGAGCCCCTCTCGTGCTGGGTTTGGTTACCAGAGCTGGTCTCATCCTTGTGCTGTTAATCCAGTGCTGAGAACAATGGGACCTTAATCCCTGCTTTGAGTTTTAAAATAATGAATAGCAGCGATCAGCATCGTCAGCTGAGGCCAACGGGCCCTTTTTGGTGGGGGGATGCACCCTAGGAAATGGGTCTGTGGGGCAGCCCAGCTCCACACCAGCAGCCTGAATATGAAACCTGTGAAACCATAACCTGTGGAAAATCTTCATCCACCGTCTGCTTTACCTTTGCATGACACCCTCTGCATTGCCTTGACACTCATGAGAGTTTTTATAAGCAAGAATACCAGTGAACCCCAAGGATATTTTGGAGGATGCGTCATTTCCACCTTCCTACAAACAACAAAACCAAACCCAGAATTTCCCCCAGTTGCTTTACTGAACAGGCTTGCTGACTCCTGGGAAATGCACTTGCATGTTTCCATTGAAGTCTTAAAAGAAAAGGATGAAAAACACGTGACCCGGTGTCCTTGCAAAGAACTTATCTGATAACAGTCTTCTCCCATTGCTGGTTAGTCAGACTTAGAAGCCAAAGGAATGTTAGTAAAGGGGAAAAGGGATGAGATGTCAAATCTCCATTATCCCCGCCAACCTCCCTATCCACCTAACATCTGCCAACACAGGGCTAGTGCAGAAAAAATAGAGGCTACGCCTGCCAGATGGCTGATGGATAATGGCACCATTGTAAAAATTGGCCAGAACAGCTCAGAGAGCAGCCCTGCCACCCATCATAGCATGTGACAACGGCTCAGATGGCTGTCATTCATCTCCAGCCATAAAACTGGATCTTCCCTCCAAGACCCAAAAGACCTAATCCTGCCAGGTGCAAGGCTCTCTGCAATCTCCTAAAGTAAGTGGGAGCGGAGGGTTGCTTGACATCTCGCAGGAAGAAGCATGAATCGTTTTGGGTTTGTTGTTGCATGTCAGGGGCGTCAGGCAAGGAGCAGCTCTGATTTTGCCAGGGCAGGCTGTTGTAGAGAGAAGGTGCTGAGATACCTCCTGCAGGACCTTCTCCAGGGACGTCAGCCCTGTCACATTCCTAGCTTCTTTTTTTTCAATCTCTTCTGCTCATTTGTGCTTTTTTGGATTGCTGTCAAGGAGGAAGGTTTTCATATTGGTTCGAATTTATACCTGAGTGACTCAGCACTGGGCTTAACCAGAAATTCAGTTGCCCCAGGGAGATACGGATAGAAGAAACAATTGTGTGTGTTGGCAGGGGGCAACTTCTTCCCCAGCCTCAGCTATTCACGCACTTTCAGTTAGGAAAGCCTTAAGAAAGCTTTCTCACTTCCTCCCCACTCATGCAGAACAGAAGCAGGACCAGGCATTGTGCTCCAACACGCTGAGCCGTCTTCTTCCTTCGTGCTCGGCGGCTCCTCTCCCATACGTGTGAGGAGGTCTCAGAGAACAGCACTCCCAGCCTGTTTGCAGCTCTGAAATGTGTCAGCTGATTGCTATCTTGTCTTGCATACCTGTCTGGTGCAGAACATGTGTGGAGTATTAGCCCTGCAAAAGTGAGGCTGGAGCACTGGAGTATACTGGCCGAGGAGCTGAGCTTTAACTCTTTCACCGCAGAGGTCCCTGCTCGCTGGTCACAGCTGCTGTATGTCAGAGGTACGGGTGAAAGGGGACCCAGAGCCACCCATGGGGGTGCCAGGGGACCGAGGTGGCACCCATGAGGTGAGCAGCAAATAGAGCTGGGGAGGCAAGGCCAGGACCAGCCAAAGGAGGCTTGGGGGTGTCATGGTGCAGGACAAACTTACAAAGGAGACTGGATGAGTTCGTGAAGAAGAAATTAACTGAGGGTTAATATATATGCAGAGAGTAAACATGTTTAGGCAGTCCTGGGGGAAACAGCACATATATTTGTCCTGTTCTTACTTTCCACAGTCTGCTGGGCTAGATGGTCATGAGGTTAGACCCAGCACAGCTGCTTTCATGTCCTTATACAATCTTGCAGCTCCCTGGCATCTGCCTTAGGATCATCTGTCATATTATTGGTGAGCGGCAGCCAGAAGATATTTGCTGGTAGTACCCCCAGCTATACCCTGGCTGTTAGCTGGGCAGTTAGCACTGAAATGATTTCTTTTTCATACTGTCAGTACTTATGACATTTTTAAGTACCTTCCTCCTGTTCTGTAAACCCAGGTAAGATTAAACTCTGAAGTCACTTGGAAATGAGGAGGCCAAAGCCCCCTCCTAGGGCACCCTGAGAGAAAAAGCTGGTGTTTCTGCTTCCACAGAGGACTTCTGTTTTCTCCTTGCTCCGGTGGAAACCCACAAGGCTGAATCTTACATAACACATTTAGTAAATGAAGCTTTGGAGGGGTCGTTGTTTTGTGACCGAATGAAGTGAAACAGGATGGGAAAGTCCCCAGAACTCCCACGAAGAGCAACAGGGACAGATGCAGGAAGGAGAGAAGACTGCTGTTGTGGTAGCATGAAACAAGGGAATCCACCAACCTGGTGGTAGGCTGTGAGGGGAAAAATATTACATTAGGAAACAGTAAAATTGCTCTGCTGTCCTGCAGGGGTCTAGCACAGACTTATCAGGGAGCAACGAAGCAGTTCTGAAAGCAGGATAAAATGGTGAGAAAGGAGCTGGTCCAGGGTCAGTCACCTATGACTTCCAAGGTTAAGAAGGACTAACTTAGTGGTCTGTATTTTTTTGCAATGTATAAACCAAAACCCAAAACAATCATTTAGTCTCATCAAAGTGGGAAGTTCAAGACCATGAAAACAGGAAGTAGTAACGTTGGTAACACTTGGCAATGAGGTCTGCCTATTCAGAAAAGGAGCACTTTAATAAGGATGTAGAAGTGTTGTGCATCTCATATAATCAGGCATATAATACTTGATAAAGCAGGATTAAGAGAGGCCATAGTGGGTCCTTCCTCTCTCTCATCCTCTTTCTCTCACAAACATATGTGTAGTTCTTGTCTTTGGAAATGTGGGAAAGGATTGCAAATATAGAGCTGTTTTAAATGAATGAATTCATCTAGGGAATGCTATGGGTAATGTTACACCGGAATTCGGTCTGAACATGGGATTGAACTCATCTAGTTTTAAACTGTCTAATATTCAGGTATTTGCAAGCTGTATAGACCCCAGTTTAGGCAATGGAGAAAGATGTGTATCTCTATGGCATATTTATCCCAACCCGTCCCAGAGGTGGAGGGTATTCCAGGTTGGAAATGTATTTTTTTCTTCATTAACTGAAGGATCTAGACAGTTGCTTGATTTAGGATCCTAATTTATAACTGGCTGAAGCTGGTGAGATGAACCTCAGTGCAGATAAGAGTGAGTCCCTCCAGCCTTAGCATCTGATTTATTACATAAATATTCTCCTGCACTACATTTTGGAAGATACAAAAGTTGTTTTCCCCATGCAAGTAACAATAAGAAGTACTTGACAACACTGCAGAGGACCCCAAGGCCTTTGTCTTGTATTGAAGACAAAAGAATTACCAAAGCAGACTATTTTCTTCTTTCCTTTGCAACTAACAGAAGAAGAAACAGATTTCCAGGAATTCTGTCTTTTTAATGCTAATGTTTCAGCATTTTTATTTTTTTGGAGATGACACAGCCTTTTATGAAACCAAGATTTTAAAGGCAGTTTGCATATGGAAAGTTCTCATCAAAACCAACTTTTATGTAACTTTCTACAGCATGTGTTAAGCTCTTCTGGATACAAGTACATAGTTTCTCTGTAGAAATATTCCTCATATTAATAATGGGGATCACTGTGGGGTCTGGACCGTCTGCAGGCTTTTAGATTACTTAATATAGCACAGCTAGACAGAAACTTATTCATGAGCCTAAAATGCTCTTCAGGAAAGGGCAGAGACAGACACCCCCAGGTTATACATACTGGTTCCAATGTCATAGAGATTCAACTGATCTGAAGGAAAACCAGGCACTGGTATGAAGACACAAAGGCTTCCAAGAATGAAGGTGGGATGAGTCAGTTGCTGATTTGGGACTGGAAATCATAAGTGCTGCTTTGCTGTCCATGGAGCCCTGCTGCAGTGAGTGGGGCAGTCCTGTCCACTGGCTATTCTTCAAACCTGAGTATTGAATCAGCAACATCCTATTGCAGGTGCCAAGATTTAAACCTAATGAGTAATCCAAGGAATTCCCATGAAGATGTTACAGGAACAGCTCACATATTTCAAACTAGACATGTGCTTCAGAAGGAGGTTGAAGTCCCTCATTCTGGGAGTATGATGAGGTCATGGGGGACTGCCATGATTCAAACACAGTTTTATATTCCTCTCTAACAATTTATTTGTTTACAACCTACATCAGAAGGCTTATTTCTATGTCTTTTCTATTTGGACATCTTTCCATGTTTAGGCTCTAGTTTTTTTTTTGTTTATATTATATATTTTCTGAGGGCTGGTGATTCAAACTATGTTTGAGGTCAGGGAGTGACACTGTGAACACAATGGCATTTTAGCACTTTCAGTCATGTTCTTTAGCCTTTTCCTAATAGAGTGATGTAGTCTCTGTTGGTCACCAAGACCCTGAGGCTACAAAGTAATTTGGCACAAATCTCAGGGAATAACTCTTTGAATTTCCCTTTAGAGGTGTTCTCTTCTCAGCACACCTCATTTCTGTCTCACTGAGAAGCTTGTTTGCTTTCACTGAGGTCTGCAAAACTTTTTATAGTTTCCTCAGGGATTTAAATACAAAATACACAAAAAATATAACTATAGCTGGAACGGAAGGTGGCATGCAACAACACCACTCAAGTACTCCTGGTGTGCAAGGGACGATGCTCTGTCAATCTCAAACCACAAAAAGGATTCAGGAACAAGAATGCAATTTCTCTGCAGTAATTCAGCCAGACAACCAAAGCTAATGGGCTTTTTCCTATGAAATGCAAGCTGGAATCCTCCACCATCACAGGCCGATGTAGTCTTTGCTTAAGCCCTCCAACTTTAGGGTGCCATCAGACAGTGTCAAGGTGTTTGGTTCCTAGCATTTAATGAAGAAATAAAGATAAAAGTGTATTTTATCATGCTCCTGGCTCCTTGCAGCACCTGATAGATATTTGACCCTCTCTGTTTCTGGTTAGCCAAAGGAATTCAAGAAGACTTATTCTTCCGTTGGGATATTTTAACACTTTTAAGCCTCACACATGGAGGAATTGCCCTGGAATTTTCTCTTCTGGCATGGGAGGATGTCCTATGTCCTAAGCTCACACTTGGAATTGCACTGGGAAAAGGGGGTTCCTAATTATCTCTGACTTCAAGACAGGCTTCAAAGAGATCCATTGCTCTTTGCTGGGCTGAGGAAAGCTTTGGAGGTGTGGAGCAGCCTTTTTCCTCCACTTAGTTTTTACAGGGGTATATATACGACTCTTTCAGAAACACTGTGCTCTGACTCAGGCAGATTAAGTGGTGGTGCCTCTGAGGAGCTGTGATGAGGTACCATCAGGGACAGAAGATACTGACATAGAATATTCTGAATGCAGTCAATCTGTGTGACTTAAGACAAAAAGCATGATTCACACTCACACACACCCAATTGGCAAAGCCTGCCAATACCCACAGAACAACCCATAGAGATGAATCCTTTCTCAACCACCAAAAACATAGAAGGGAGAAAAGAATGTCATTTTTTCTTCTAGCCTAAAAACAAATGAGTTTTTGGAGGGGCTATTAGTATCCTGAACATATGGCAACTCCTTGCATTGCCTGGGGAAGTTTTTGACTTTCCAGTAGAAAAGCTGTTAAACAGTAATTGGGGACTGGGTGTATCAAGTGTTTATGAGTCTTCCATCTGTAGGCCAGACAGGAACATCTCATGATGACTGCTTCACAGTACCGTCAACCCATCTGCAGAACTGTCTAGTTGACCCCAGGTATGTGATGGACTTGGCAAGAAACAAGAAAGAAACAAGGAAGGTTGGGGGAAGGGGGAGAGGTGAAGAAAGGAAGATGGGTGGAAAAAGAAAAAAATATAAGGTGAGGAATATAAATAAGCCTGTTCAAATATCACAGAACTGATATCATTATGTTTCTTTACTCAAATCCTTCACTCTCAAACTGGTAAACTAATTAAAGAAATGCATTTTGCAACTCCCTCAGCCTAATGAATTAAAATCAATTTTTTAGTTGGTCTGGCCAAATTCTGAAGAGGACTCCAAACACATGTTTGCAAGGGAAAGTGTTAGTGTATGGTATGTTCATTGGAAAGACCCAATTTTTACTGGTGAAGCAGGGTGAGAGGAAATAAACAGCAAAGTCAGTCTTGTTTTTGTTTTATTTATTTCTCTTCTATTTGGCTCTGGGCAGTGCTGAACTTCCCACCCTCTGCAGTGCTGTCAGCCTGAACCATACAGACATCTGGTGTGCAAACAATTTGTAGTCTAGGCAAATTGTATCTTGTAGTTAAGCTTCTCCATCTTGCTTGCTTGCTTGCTCTCTCATTCTTTCTTGCTTGCTTCTTCTCTGCTGTCTCCAGCAGCTGTCTTTGTAATTAATTATTATTATAGGTGTCCAGCCACCTTTGATTCATCTTAGAAGGAAAGAACTGGAAGGTTGCAGTGTGATGACACCCCCACAGCTGACAGCTAGACTCATAAAGAAAGCTCTCATTAAAGTATTTCACTTTTTATGATGGAAGCCAATTCATCACAGCCAGCCGAAGGGTCTTAAATACAATTTCATTTCTGCTAAAAAGGTACTGACCGTGAAAGTATATGGTCAATATATTCTCAACATGCTACATGCACTTTAAGTGGCAGGGATGTTTACAAGAGCTCATGAAATCAATGACATCTGTAAATACCACACAACAGTCCTCAGTATTTTCTGATTACTGAACCAATGAATCTAGGTCTGAGAAACAGTTAGATCCAATGGGTTTTAATTAGTCAGGACAGAATAGGCCTGGAGTTATACAGTACGAGGACAGTTCAGAGTCCCCCTTCAGATTTCACCTTCTTTCATGCTTTATTCGTGTGACACAACTATACTAAAAAGATCAGTGATGTGAGTGACCAAAGGTTTCCTTTCACTGACCTGTAGCTCCAGGGCCAACACTAATGCCTTTTAAAGGTCATTTCTGGGGAAAATACAATCGCTCGTAACCTTTCCCCCACCTGGTCTTCCCCATCTTATTCCTCATAAACCAACACTAGATTGCTCCATAAACTATATAAACAAAAAGAGAGGGGACAGAAGAATGCATACTGAGATACTGAAAAATGGGAGCAATGAAACGTATTGATCACCTATCTCAGGGTATCAGAGACATAGGCTGAGATTGCCTTCCATGTTATAAAAAAAGGAACTGTTAAGGATGAATTTCAAGGAAGGTAACATGGTATCTTTGTAGATATTCACAGGGAGCTCCTTTGAGGAATTTGGGGACAAAATATGAAAGAAGTTGTCTGAAAATGTAAAAAGTGGGCTATGGAACACTAAGAACAATTTACTTGCTTTCCAAATACATGTTCAGTGTTGTCTGTATTCCAACAAGGGTATCAGCTACGTTAGTGATACTGTGAGGGAAGCACTAGCCGACTCTGAAATTACGTTTTACCATGATTAAGGGACCAGAGAATTTTCAGAGAACTTTCCATGCTATTGACCACGTTTGAATTTGAACAGATAATATTTGAACAGAAATTTCAGAGTTTCACTGCTTCATTAAAAAAAATCCTCTGTCCTATCCGCCTTTTTGTTTTCCTACTTTTCTTTTTTTTTTTTTTTTTCCCTGAACTGGGCATAATTGCATTGCTGGGTCAGTCTAAATCACAAAGATATTTCTTGGCAAAGGAAATCCCAGATGGAAAACTTTTATATAGAAGTTGATTTTCATTCTTAATTTGTTTTTTAACTTTTTTTTTCTTTTTCTTTTTTTTTTTTTCTGGCTGTGTTTTGTTAATTTGAAACCATGGTTGCTGTCAAGCACACTGCTGGCCCTCCTGCATGCCCAATGCATCACAGCAGTCTTGGCTTGGCTGTTCATTCCAGCTGAGCTGCGGAATGGTGAGAGCTGGGTGGTATGTGCAGGGTAACCAAGAGAAATACGGATTCTTATCAGCTGTCCAGATCTTCAAAGTGCTGCATGAGCTGAGGTTGGTGCTGGTGATTGGTTTGGGAGCAAGTCTGAATCATTGCTAGCAGGGTTCCTGGCTGGAACCAAAGAAAGCTGGTGAAATGCAAATGTTTGGAACTGATTATTAATGGAAGAAGAACAGATGGTATCTAATTCCAAGAGGGTCAGCGACACTTGCCCTGATCTGCCTTTGCTTCAAAATTGACACTTCTATTAATTGTAACAGCAGAAGAGCTCGCTTTTGATCATGGAGAGTGAACTTTGTTTGCTCTTCCTTTTGCTGATGTTCCAAGTTAAGGTCTTGTTGCCAGTGGGTGGAGTGGTGAAATTTACAGTGCATCCACTATGGTTAAGCAGAGGACCTCCATTTCCAGGGCTGTCAACTGAACCTCCTTCACACTACAGAGAGAACTTTATAAATGCAAAAAAAGTGAAATGTGATCTTGCTGGAATAGGGGTGTATCCAAAAGAACTGTGCTTTGGGTTGTACAGCCTTCCCAAGGAGTCAGAACTAATATCCAGACTTCAACGCGAGACCAAGCAGAGTTGCTCAGTCCCTGTGGAGATGAGATGTAGAACTGGAGAATGTAAACAGATGTGGAGACATTTTGCTGCATTTCTGAAAAGACAAATGACTTTTGTGCTGCTATATTTTAGAGTTTGCTCCAGTCCCCTTATCAAAAATATGATGCAAAAAGCAATAGTCACTTCATTTTCATTTCTCAATCTGTCTGGAGAGCAAAAGGCACTGTCATCTAGCAGATGAGGTAACACCAGTGCCTAACAACTGTTGAGAAAGACTCGCAGAATTTAAGAAACTGAAGGAAAAGGAAAGGATCTTCAAGAAAGTGAGAATCTGAAGGCAATCACTATGATAGCCTGAGATCTTGAAACAGCATGCATTGTTATTGTTATTATTGCAAGCAAGTTGATTAGTATCTGAGAGAGAGTCCAACACAGCCTCATCCAACTGGGATAAAAAATGCAAATTATGAACATGCATCTATCCCAGTATGGCTAAAAAGATTCCATAGAAACTAGAAACTATAAGATGCAAAAGAGGTGAAACTTCAGCTTCCTAGTCTTGTCCCCCTTCTTCTGTACAGGAGAACCACTCTGTGAAGGAGGTAAGACGGGAACAGTGGCAGTTTGGGATATTCTCCACATCTAGGAAGCTGACTTCTGCGGGTGGACAAAGGATGAGCCAACAGCCAACAGTGGCTCTACAGCTCAGGGTTTTGAAATGGCAAGGAACGTTGTTCAAGGATATCTCAACCATTTTTAACTAACCAATGTGGCCTGCTCAGGCCAATATTATGGACAGCAATAAACAAGAGGACACTGTGTCTCATCAGTCTCATGGATATAACTTTCTGCTTACAGCTGTATTTGGCTAGGGCCTGTAGGTGGTTATGGACTTTGACTCAGTGGCTGGGCTTGGATGGGAGCCTTCTGGCTTACAGTCCTGTGCTCTAACCATCTAATCTCTCAGCCCAGAGGAAATTGCGGTGTCCCTGTGGGCCCTTGGTAAGACACCACAGCTTTGTTTGTTGAGTGCTTAGCTTTTGATGGGGATATTTGAAGGTTTCACAGATGGCATTCAGTGACTCTGTTCTCTATTTGTACCTGGAGGCTGCCAAAGGATGGCAGCAAAGAGACAGATGTGAGAGGGACATCGGGGTGTGAAAAGATGGGGTATGTGCAATAGGAGAAGTGCTGGAAGTGCTGTTGCTGTGAAAGAAAAGCACACCGTCCTGGAAAACAAACTATCTGGAATCCAGTGCTTTCTGCAGTTTGGTGCTGATAAAAAATGCTGTACTGGCATCTCTGCAATATGATACCCCAAAGCAAGAATACGGTTTGTTATTACATCTGCGGCCAGCAGGACTTCATGGTGGTGGAGGAGACATCCTCAGCTAAGGCTGAGTGTTTAGTTTCCATGTCCCTTCTGTCCTAGGATGGCAGTCAGCAATAATTACTTCAGTGGTTTCTACCCTGCAATTCTTAACCTCTAGGGACTATACACAGATCCACAAATTCATTCCATGCAAGCCCCTTCTAACAGGATGATGACTTCTAGTCTCTGCTGGACTTGATCTAGATTCACATGGGAAAGCTAGAGAAGAAATGCCAGTTTCCTGGAGCAGCCAGTGCCAGGGCAGAGTTCTGTAAGGAGCTATCTGCATTTGGAAACAGTCCTGAACTGACAGAGAAAGAAGTGTAATGATCAATCTGAGACATATGATTTAATGAACTACCAGCCAAGAGATCAAGACAGGAGAGGAAAACTGATTGCTAATAACAACTATTATACACAGGAGTGTTAAGAATATCCCCTGATGACACCAGATGATAGGCTTGTATCCTTTAAATCTGTTACAAATTTCTGTTATCTAAGCATGCTTTTCTGCAGAACAAGAGAAAGAGCACTTTTTGTTTTGCCTAGTTTTGTTTTGTTGTCTTGTTTAGCAGAACTCCTGTGCCTGACATAATCTTTACACTTGCTTCCCTAGTTAAGTCTCTTTTTTCTTTTCCTTCCCTGGTGTTTGCATGAACTTGGTGAACCCTCATCACGTGTGGCAGTGTTTATATTTGCACAGGCTGTTCTGTGTGTCTCTGTTTGTGTTGCCACCACATCTATATGGGTTGGCAGCAGCCCCACGGCTGTATTTCAGCTGCATATAAATCAGCTTCCCTCCATCCCCGTGTTTCCATCTGTCTGTCTTCCCTGATTTCTCTGAAATGTTACAGGGCATGGGGGTTAGCCCATGGCTGAACCCTTCAAACAGAGATGGTACAAAATAAAACCTGAGCTTCTCCTCCACAAATCTAACTCATCAAAGTATGGAGGTGTGGGGTGTTTATGTTTTTGCAGGGAGAGGCCTCAAAACAGGGACTAAGCCCTGCTTCTGTAGTTTTCAAGTCTTTTGTTTCCCTCAAAAAACTTGTGCAGAAGCTCTGAGGTCACCTCTACTGTGGAGCTAATCTTCCCTTAGTTCTTCACTACATGAAGATCTCTCCTTCCTCACACAAATTTAATTTCTGCTCATTCATTAGTTATTACCTCTAGTTTAATTATCATCTCATTAGTTCATTTCTTTCTTGGGAGAAGGAGATGTGAAATGGGTCCAAAGACTGGTAGCACAGGGAACTGGAGGTATATGATCATACAGGGAGAAGGATGTCAGGCAAAAATTGTAGACCTTGATACTCTCCTTGTACAAAGACATTTCTCCAGGGATCTTCTCCTAGACAGCGTTCATAATGGGGTTAATCACATATGCAGTTGATTGAATTGCTGTGAACCCTGGAGATAAACTTCTTGGAGTATCTGTGTGTTTTACTCTTGGCCATGTCACTTCTCTCATGGAATAGATACCCAAGGGGAACAGAAAATGGATCATGTTGCCCTTTGGCCATTGACAATATTGGCCACCTCAACAGAGATGACAAAGACTAAATGGAGTTGGGTATTAGAATTCCTTGTTTCAAGAAAACTGAGAAACATGGACAGGACAAAAAAAAGGTGGGAAAAGAACAAGACTCCCTTGTTGTCCTGGTGGACTTCAGTCAGACTGCCAGAGCTGAAGAGCAACATTTTCTCACCATAACTAGGTTTAGTATTCTGGCTTCCTCCTGAGCATAAAACTGAAAACAAGCTCTTCCTTTTTATGTGTAACTGCTGAGAGGGCTTTGCATGAACTCTCTTGTTCTAGAAGGCAGAAAATACCAAGAACTTAATCTCAGAAACACTGTAGGCTAAGCTAGAAAAATAATGGATAAATTTGGATTGGCCTCCCAAACCACCCAGATTCTACTTCATAAAGGAGACAGTGTGTCCTTACCTAGGACAAATGATTAAAAATCATCAGTGATTGTGGGTTCATGTCTCTTTCCAACCTTCTCTCAAACTAGGAGATATTTGGGCTTGGTTCTCTAGTTTGCCTAGTTCTTTGGCTCCAAATTTGAAACTTAAAAAAAATTATGTAAAGTTGGGTCTAATACTTAATTTTAATAGTTTCCAGAGAATGATGTGTAATGCCTATTTTGTTACACAGATAAATCTTTAATAACATGATCCATCTGTCCAGTAGTACTTTGCTACTAAACTTTTACTGAGGTGTGGGGGTGGTTGTGATGTCATTTTGGATGGGAGTAACTATGTTTAGAAATTCAGAAAGGGCAGATAACCCTGTGATGTGAATGTCCTCTTCTGTTGCATTTCTAGCTGAAAGAGAAAGAATTTCTAGTCATTTTCAATATTGCTGTTGTCCCAGCCACATGTCTGAGCAGATGGCATAAAAAAATCAGAGTTGTAAGAAACCTTGGACAGTATCTATCCATGGGAATCTCACAGAACCAGAGTGGTTTTAATGTTCACCAGACTATTTCCATGAAAGTTCCTAGGATGCCAGGGAAAGTGTGGACTGACCACAGAAGACAGATATGAGACAAGTGCATGAAAATATTCTTTTTTGTTGTTTTTAAAGAAAAAATGTGTATTAAGAATCCAGCTGAGAACTATACTGACATCCATATTTACTTAAAAAAAGAAAGAAAAAAGAAAGAAAAAATTCAAAAAAAAAGAGAGAGAGAGAAAGAAAGAAAGAAGGAAAACAAGCAAGCAGGATGATCAGTTTTATGTCTATGTTCTCCAGTCTGTCTGTCAGCTGTTCAAGAACAGGACATGACTTGCAGTACAAGGCTAAGTCAGTTTGGATTCAGTATTTAGAGAACAGAGGAGAAGCAATCAGGTGTCAAAGGACATAAGCAGGTTACATATCCTTCCCATCTACTGGGGACTTCCTTGCTCCTGATGGTGAGATGCAGTTGTCCAGGCCTTAAGACAGCAAAAAAAAGATAAATAAAAAAATAAGCAAGACAAGATTGGTCTATATACAAATCCCTGGAAGAAATCCCTGGAAGAGACTGGTGAGTGTACAAGCCTGGAGACTAATGGAGCTGCACTATAGCCAAATAGGAGCTGGGGGAAGGATGCTATAGAAGGGATCCAGCGGTCTCTGCTCAGGTGCTGAGACTGAAGATTTTTGCCAGAGGTGGAAATAAAATAGTTCGTGCCCCTTCAACTATCTCCAGGAACCTCACTCCTGTCTGTGTGCAGAGACTTTGTGGCTGGAGATGAGTTTATGGCTTTCACTTTTTCATGCTGATGCACTTTATAAAGCCATGATCACATTTTATTGGGCTTTTATAGAAAGGCCTCTGAGGTCTAGCAAAATTACAGCTGAACAGTAGAGCCTGAGATAGGGAGATGTGCTGTAAGGGAGAGAAAAGAGGAGGAGCTTGAGAAACACAGGTAAATAGAGAAGGGCAGGCTTAGGGTAAAGCAGAAATAAGCTCCCACAGAGAACTTCTTGGGCAAAGCTGAAGATTAGTTAGAGCTCTGTCAAAGCAAGTATCTGACATAGACATTTTACCTATATCCATCAGTCTAAGGGCAAATCTACAGCATGATTAGCCCCCCAGATCCCACTCAGCCAGCTCGTGCGTGGACCTAGAGCAGGATGCAATACCAATCTGACATGCCAGACAGCCTACCAGAGGCATCTTGGTGTCAGCATTGCTGTGGCTGAGAAATGATGGGGAGATGACAGGAATTCACCAAACTGGGGAATTCAGCACTGCAGATAATTACAGAAACACCTTCCAAATCAGGAGAGACTATTCCTCTGTGTTCAAATATCACCGATGGTAGTGTCCCTGTTGGGATATGCTGTCTTTGCTGGGGTATGCATTAATATCTACTATGCTTAGAGAGGAATTTCCCCTCTCCTGCAGAGTTTGGCAGCAGCTATTAGATTCCTTCTCTCTCATTTAGGTCCCACAGTCCCAGTTTAGAGGAGCTGAGCTGTTCTCTAATATACTCCTAGTCTTCAGTGACTCTGAACTTCTTTTTCAGCTCACATGTGAGACCGCTGGTAGGGCGTGGGTGCATCCCCATGCAGCAACACGTCAGCAGGAGGTAACCTCGTTCCAGGGAGAGGAACACCAATTCAGCTGGGTCACTGGAGCCAAACCCCTGCAAAATTAAATTTTCTCTGAGAATTGTCCCTACAGCATTCACACCATTGCATACACCCACCCCAAACTCTTCCCAAGTGCCTGGAACAAATGCAGCTCCTTTGTAGAAGAAACAACCAAATAAAAGCACACAAACCCCAAAACACTTGCAATGTGTCAATAAACAATGGAGATCTCATGAGTAATTTTTGTCCCATGTCCTTCTCATAGAAGGAAATGTTAGGTGAAATGTTCTGGTCCTCCAAGGAAGTGGACTATGCAGCAAGGAACGGCAGCCCCTCCAGCCCCCTCATGATCCCTGAGGCTTTGGTGCTGGGATCAGCACAAGGAAGGATGCCAGAGAAAAAGTATGAGATTACCTCTCAGCAAAACCCTTTGGCCTGAATCACTGACATCTTTGATTTAAACAGTAATTTAAAACATGCATGATGAGAAGTCAGGGAAGGGATCCAGGAAGGCCTGGGGTCCAGCCAACCTGGTGTGTCTGCCAATTTGCTGTTCAGAAGGTAGGTTTGCTAGGAAGGGGCAGAACCATGTCTGAAACCTGTCACATCTCAGCTAAGCCACAGGACCCTTACTCAGTGGTTGCACATCTGCACCAACACTGCTTTGCTGGATACCTGCAGCCCCGATCTTCGCTCAGCTGCACCAAAGCAGTATGGAGAAGGGTCTGGGGAAAAATCTTGCCATATTCTTTCCAGCTGATCAGAAAGCCCTGCTGATGTATGTCCCATGGATTCCTCCCCAGGCTTTTAAGCCACAAGGCTTTTATGGTCGGTTTAGTGATGTAGCTTGAGGGTGAGGAAGGCATGCAGGAGCAGAAAGAAAGTGAAGAAATCTGCATAAAGGAAAGGAAAAGAGGAGCACATTGCAACATGTATCTCAGGCAGCTTCTTTTCACTTTCCCATATTTCCCAGACCACTGGCTTTACTGAGGAATATTACTGGCACCCGGCTCTTGCCATGAGGAGATAAGAGAGAGCAGGGAAAATCCATTTAACCAATGTCCTCATTGCTTGGTTTCAATGGAAGAAGTTCATGGCTTTAGATAAAGGTTTCCCAGGTTGAACACTGTTGCAAAACTGATTCAATTGGGAGCCCAGCTTTAGAAATAACAGTGACTTCACTTTAGTGAAGGGAGAAGAGAGTTTTGAGCCAGCTCTGAGTCCAGTCTCTGTGGCTCTGGCCCACTGTGAGTTTTGGTGACTAATTGCCTTTTGGATTTAGGTACAAAAGGTTATTCTCACACAAATTATCTTCCTCCCTGCTGTGCAATTTCAGATTCTGTTCTGATATTCCTTGTGTCACTTTTCTTCTCTTTCCCGGGTCAGGTTCAGGTTGGAAACCTACTGCTCAGGGAGGGCAGATGGAAGAGGTCTCTCTGACTTTGAATCAGATTCTGTATGATCATGACTCAATGATCATAAATCCTCCAGGGCCTGAAACCTAACAAGGCAATAAAGGAGGAAGCTCTGTGTCTCTCAGATCAAAGGGAGAGAAAAGCTGAGATGTAAAGGAGACAAAATGAGCTGCAGGGTATGTGAAAATCAGAGCTCCCATACAGCTTGCTGAAGACTGCCAAAATAGGGTTCTCCACAGCCATCCCATACCTACGCAATACAGCGATGGGAGCGTTTTTAGATAAGATCAGGCCCAGAGAGAGCATGCCTGGCTCTGTTTCTTCCAGCAGCACAATATGGAAACCCAGTGCTGGGAAACCGTTTTTCCGCGCCAGGAAGGAGGCAGGGAATTGTTCTGTGCAACCATTCAGAAGCCTCCGCTCCCACGCATTCTCCCACTTGCTGACACCCTGCCAGGACGGCAACAGAGGAATTGATTTACGTGCAGTAAGTCAAATAAATAACTAAATAGATAAATAAGGCCCTTCCTACCTTGCTTAGCTAAAGAAAGAGAGAAGGACCGAGGGCAAATACAGCAGGAACTCATCTGCAGGTGCACTGCTGCAGTGCAGAACTGGGCACTGGGTGCTGACAGCACTGGTAAACGTGATATTTATTCCCTGGGAGAGAATTTCAGGCTGCTCTTTGTAAGACCTGTCACTCACTTTCTCCCGTTCTTGCTAGTGAAATCTCTGTGCTGTGTGAGTTCCTTGGGTTCAGACAGTGCTGGATGGGTCCTGCCTGAGTTTCCCAAATGTTTTAATTCTCATTTTGATGAGTTTCCTCCTAAAAGGTTTCAGATTCACTGCAGAAAGATACTCGCATGTATTGAATGCAGCCTACTAGCAGTCATTTTGCTTCCTCCTTTGCCTGTGCTAGTGGGACTCCAATTACCAAGTGTTTTGTCAGAGAAGAGATGTCCTCTGCAGGTCTGTCCAGCTGAGCAGGTGCTCTTCTAATGTGGTCAGTGGCAAACTGCCTGGGGAAAAAGCGTTAAGTAAGACAGTTGCAGCACTATCCATCCTCTAGCTGGGACCTCCCAACTCCTATTAATCTGCTCCTTCCTGAGAAGTCTGCCCTGTAGACCACTGTGTTTCATAGGCATGATCCTCAGTAAATCCTCCCCTTTCCTGCTTCTGGCCTCCTCAACATTCAGTGGCAAAGGAACCTCCCATGGAAAGTGCGTGTAATGTGAAAAAACACCACGGCGCTTTCATTCATGCTCCTTTGAGCTTCCCCAGACTGACCATCCTTGTTTGGGAGCAGGTCTCCCACAACCGTGCACCATTCCTTCATCCTTTGTCATGCCCTCAGCTGCCCACACACCTGCAGAAATGCAGGGAAGAGGTCTGTAGTCCATGATTCGTTCTCATGATTTATCTCCCAATAAAATAAGCAGAGATCTAGTGATTGCATTAGTCCTGGGAGTTCAGAGGGGAGCTCAGTGCCTGGAACTGCCTGGGGATCAAAATGCGTGAGAGCAAAGAGGGCCTCTGCCTGCTCTCTCCAGACATTCACCTTTATTCAAATACAAGTGACCTTTTCCTCTGTGCACCACCAGTAGCAGAACTGGGCCATCCGAGGGGACACTTGTTTTTCACTTCGTCATATAGATATGTCAACTGACATTTTGATGGAGCTAAATTTCTCCTTGTCCTGCTACCAGGCTCCCACAGTGGGTAAGAAAAGGGCTGGGAATAGAGAAGAGTCAGGGTCAGGAGATTTTTTGTACACCAGAGTTTTCCTGCCTTCTCCCAGAGCAGCAGGTTTGTTGCTCTTCAATGCTGGTGTAGGATAGGAGCTAGCCCCTAGGATACCTGCAGCCAGAAATGTTCCAGAATTGCTGCAAGAGCAAAAGAATAATTAAGAAAAAAAAAAAGAGGGATACAAAAACTTTAGATAAAAAGTATGGATTCATCAGACACAACTTTCCTGTATTTCTCCAGCTACCTGTACTTCTCTTTGTTTCACAACATTAACCTCATAACCTCTCTCCTTTCTGACATCTCTTCCCTGCCTCCACCAGAGGCTGATTGCTCTTTGCTCAAACTGTCTAAGCAGCTGACATAGAGAAGTTAGACCAGGAACAAGTGTTTCCCACCTGTGTGCAGCTGAAAATGGTGCACTTCGGTTTCAGACCCAAAGAAGGGCCAGTGAGCCTGAAAGCGCATCTGTTTTTCTAACTCTCCTAGTTAGTCTAAGGAGAGATATTCTCTCTCTTTGAAAAACCCACTTCTAATAAAAATAATTCATTCCACCTCTGAGTGAAACCTCGTAATGTCCAAATTCCCTGGAAGTGGGTTTCTGACCTTTCGATGTGAAAGATGAGCTGGCACATTTCCCTGGGAAACCTTGCTTTCAGGCGAAGGGTTTGACAAAGCCAACCTGTTCCCGCAGAACCTCTCCAATCTGTCCAGTGGTGTTTCCAGCCAAAAAACCCCTCCTGCCCCCTTCCAACCCTCTCCGTTACAGCCAGAGAAGAAAGCATTACTGAAACAGAAGGATCCCTTCTTGCTTTCAGAGTGGAAATGAAACCAACATTAACCTATTTACAGAGGATCTTCATGTGAAGGCTCAGGCCAAGAGCAAATGCCAAACAGGCCTGGGGTTAGCTTTTCCAAGCAGCAAAAAGCTATAAACGTGGCCCTAAAAGAAAAAAAAAATGAGAGAGAGGGAAAGAAAAGAAGGCAGATTTAAAAAAAAAAAAAAAAAAAAAAAGGCAGGTGCTATTTCAGCAGAGTTCCCAACTCAGCAATTTTCTTTCAAACCTTTCCAGTACCACTGTTTGCTGCGTTGCTCTGGGCTCGGCTGCTAGGCAGGCCAGAAAGTACATGTACAGGCCGCACTGCGTGGCTTCTCTCCATCTTTGGATGGGGCTGCATTGTCTGAGCCTCCTGGCACGCTCCCAAGGGGGCTTCTTGTTTGCACTGCCACATCTGTTTGAAATCCTGGCACATCTCAGCCTGAGAAATATGGTTTGTGGTGTCATGGCAACCACTCTTTCTTGATCCGACAGGCCAGGCAATGTTGCGGAGGCCTGGAAGTGCTCCTTGCAGATCTGGTTTCAATGGGTAGAAAGCTCTGGAGGCTGCTGATCACAGGTATAACCTGTGATTCTTTTCTTTTAGCTTGCTACCTCCCCCCCTACTGTACCTTAAATCACGGTACACGTGGCAGGGGGTTAGTTCAGAGGTGTGGATGAGATTGCCAAACCTGCTCTTGAAATTTCAGGGATGCCCTGCTCGGACCACAGGCACTGAACTACAAAACACAAAGATATCAAAACTGACAAGACCAAACCTATCTTGGGTACTAGGGGGCCTGGGTGGAAATTTGCATCTCTGTCCCTGTGGCAAGGACATTAATTTAGCCAAGGGAGGCCTTCAGGGCATGTCTGTCCTTTCTCCTGAGGATGGGTGCGAGGTGGAAGGTGCTGCATGTGCTCCAGCAAACTTTTCTCAGAGCTGTGTGGAAAGAGCCACCAAATTTGTCCTCAACTGTCTTCAGTGCAATCTGTACTGAAGGCAAGATCCTGAAGCTCTGACCAGAGGATAGAAAGGGAATTTAGTTAATCACTACAATCGTTAATGAATCAAAGAATCCTCTACCTTTGGGCAGCCAATCCAGCCTGCAAAAGTGTTGCTAATTAGCACCCAGTCATCTGTATAAAATGAACTGGTCGGGTCTCCTAACTGAAGCCACAAAAATCACTCATTTCTCAGTTGCTCCATGCCCCGTGCCATGTAGCTAAGGCCAGGGACCAGAGGCCAGGCTCTCCTGCCAGCGCTCCCGTGTGTGACACTTCCATCATGCGGTGTCAGCAGGAATGTAAACGTTTGGCAAAGACAAAGGGAACGAAGCCACCTGAATCTTTTCCTCTGGAAAGCAGCCTGGCAGCAACCACAGGAATGTTCCTCGAAGCAAATGGTACCGGCGAGAAACTGAAAAAGATGAAATCCTTGACACACCGGTGCCTGACTTAAGGCTTGAGGCACTGCAGAAAAAAACGTTGCAGGGGGGGTATGGAAGGACAGCGGAGCACCAAGGAGAGGCATTTCTGAATGTCGGTACTGTTGGAATATCAGTGGGTGATTTCCCCGGGGGCAAGCACACAGCCTTCCTGCAGAAACCAGCTGCCAAGCGTGACTTTCCGCCACTCTCCTGCAGGTGTACAAATTATGGCTAAGTGCTATGGATCTGAACAGTAGTAGACTAATCTGAAAGCGTAGCATTTGTTGTATAACTGACAAGTAGGTCAGAGCCAGGTTATCCCCAAGAAATGGAGTTGGCTTGGCAAGGGGGAGTGAGTATTTGCAGGGCTGTTAAAAACTTGCGCTTCCCCAAAGAAAAGCATTAGCAAGCAGGGAGAAAGCAGCAGTGGATCCAATTAAAAACACACGCCAAGGCAAAAAGAGAGAAAAAAGAAAACAGATTTCTTCAAAATGCCTTAAAAATATACAGTGGGAGAATCCAGACTTGTTTGCCATAAACGAGGAGGCAATCACAGTACAACACAGGTGTCCAGGCCCGGAGGGAAGGCAGGAGAGAGGGCAGCCAGGCAGCAAAGAGAATAATTACAGACTCCATTGAGGGTATCTGCACTTATTTTGGGATATTAGTCCAGCTTTGCTATGAGGACTCCATTTGGAGGTATTCCATGGAAGAAACACTGAGGAAATTTTGGCTATTGCTACTCACAAGGGTGAAAGGCGTTGGAGTATCTTCCCAGCTCTGACACCAACCTCCAGGGTAGAGCATACCCCAGTAAGCCTGTGCCTCAATTTCCCCATCAAGGTTCTCCTCTGACAGTAATGCTCTTGATCAACTTTGCCAGATGCTCTGCAATCTGTGCAGGGAAAAAAAAACTTAAAAGTAGGAGAGATACCATTTTGAATATGTTAAAACAGATAGTGTTCAGATCTTCCTTTACGAAATTCTTTCCTCAAGAGGCACCTCCCTCTGATCTGATCATCCCAAAGACTTGGCAAAGCCACCAGACAGTCAGTCGTGGGCACAAATGTGCCTGTTGAGGAGAGCTGATTGTATGCATTTGTTTTAAAAATGCAAAAGTTCCCCAAACCAAGTTCAAACCAAGCTTTCTCTGGTGACTTGGCACAACACAGACCAAACAAATTTTACACCATGGGTTCTTTGCTTTTCCTCTGCTTTTATTTGTCATGCTTTCCTATGAAAATGTTTTAAAATTAATTGGCAGCTATTTGGGAGCAAGGATTCCTGATTTCTTGGTCTCCTGATGAATCATCACTGTCTTGTACCTCTTGAGCTTGACTGGGGCTTCCTTCTGTTCTTCTTCCTGTACCAATAGTGTGTTTTCAAAGAAACCATGAGTGAACTCCAGGTTATTTAGGTAGGGCTCATGTCTGGGACAACCCAACCTAATGGCAAGACTGCTGCTGAGAGGGAGGATCCCACCTCTGCTCTTGAGACATTTTACATGGTTTCTGGAATAACAACCTTCTAAGTGAAGAAAATTAGCATCAAATAGAAGTCATTCTGTGAGCAAACATGGCAGTTGCTGGGAGATGAGAGTTAGTAGTGAGTAGGTGTTGACCGAATTCTCCTAGACAGCATGAGATAAACAAAATCTTAGACTGTTCACTGCTCCAATGCAATGAGGAGGTGAATGCAGAGAAAGAGGAAGAAGTGGAGGATTTTGCATGGGAAAAAATCTGCCCTCCCCTTGATTCAGTTAGATGCAATAAAGGACTTACCCAGCTTTATTTTAGCTTTCTGTGACGTAAAGGATGCCATTGAAACTAGTCCCTCCAGCTCCCTTTTAGGGAGGAGAAATGGGCACTTTCAAAGTACAATTAATCTGTATGAATGTAGACAGTTACTTTTGGATGTGGCGATCCGTGCCCATTTCTCCACTGACTCCACTGGTTACATCCAGTGGGCTGTAGAGAACACTTAACAAGATTAATTGAGATGGGTCTGTCAGCACCCCATCAGATGAGTCCCATCCAATGTCTGTCAGTCCATGGGCTGCAAGCCAGTGCCATCCCACCACCAGCTGGGATTGTAGCTTAGGCCAGAACTGTGATGTAGCTGCAGAATGCCCTGCACTGTGGTCAGGGCAGAGCTGCAGCAAGGATGGGGAGAGAGGGGTATGCCCAAAAAAGGAGGAAAATATGACCCAGGCCTCTGCCTTCCAGTGCTGTCATGAGAGAAGTGTTGCAGTTCTGAGCCAGGAGGAATTTCTGGGGGCTGGATGTAGCTTAGGGTAGGGCAGTGCTCTGGGGAGAGCTGTGAATGGAAAGAGAACCAAGCTGGTTGTGCCTTAGGGATTAAGTATCTTGCAAATGAGCCGGTTAAGAGATTTTTTTACTTCTGAACTTGCTTGACATCAGCCACTCTCAAGATACTTGCAGGGTACTTGGCTAGAAAAAGCACAGGTGTGTTCCAGCACAGCTGTGCCCATTCTGCTCAGTTAGGGGCTTGGAAAGGTTATTACCTCTTCCAAGAAGAAAGCTGTTTTCTCCGGGATTGGAGAGATTGATGAAAGTGAAGGGGGTGTGGGGGGGTGATCTAGAGGGTTTATATGGTCCAAGCTGAGCTGGGAGCCAGCAGGATTCTAGGTTTTCCAAGATCCTGACTCAGCTTTTGACCTTTGGCAAGTCATTGACCTGAGTCAGAGCAGCTGGAAAGTTGAATAAAACTTAGTCTGGCAGGAAAAGTAGAGATGCTGCGCTGAGATGATCTGTCATCTCTCTGTATTTGGGCAAATGTTGGTTTAAAGGTACACACATCCTGAACTGACGTTACTTCCTCAGGAAATTGTGCGACTTAGGATCAGCCCCCCTGTTGCTGCACTGAAGTAACATAAGGAAGGAATGGGAGATGAAATGAACTGTGATTAGTTCTGTGATCAAGACATATGCAATTTAATGAAGTGGAAATCGTGATGGATTTGTAGTTTTTCTTAACTATCCAGTTAGGATTTCTCATGGGGAGACAGAAGAAATCCTAAGAAGGGGTTGCAAAAAATAATTTAACTTTGCTTTTAAATAGTTTTTAGAAAGGAATGTTCTGTTAAGCAGTGATGGGGTTGGAGGAGCAGTAGTGGGAATAAAGCAAGGTCAGGGATTCCATATCTGGTATTATTGCTGATTTCTTACGTGGAGTGGGGCAGGATGCCCAGTCTCTTTCCATTCCCGTACTTCAACTCTAAAATAAGGCAACCATATTTGCCTGCAGGTTTTGAGACTATCCATTCGCAGCTACAGTGTAATATAATCCATGATGTCTGATCATGTGGATGCTCTGAGGCCATTGCAAAGGGAATCAAAGGCTCTAGAGACCTCTGGGTAGAAGATAAGAATTTCTTCTCTCCTAATTTTTCTTCTGTCAAGCACTGTACAAACAAGAATGAAAAACTGGCCTTCCTACAGCCATACTACCCCGACTATTTTCCAGCTTTAAGTGAATGTTTGAGTCAGCTGTTATTTGATTCATTTTCTTGCCTTGGATTGTATGGGAATGTCAGGAACAGAAAAGCATCTGTGTACATCACTAAGTGATGCAGTCTTGAACTCTGCTGAGTTCTCCTTTCTGCTGCTCCTCGCATCATGTCTAGTTGTGTTAAACACAAGAAGTTATATCTCTCTGCAAACGAGATAATTCCCAGTTTGTGCTGGTTGCCTTCAAGGCTGTGGAATGGGATTGATGTGGAACATTAGTCGGTGGAACTGTACTTAACAGTACAGTTTGGTACAGTTACAGTATAGTGTACTATATAGTGTTTGCAATTAGAGTTCTGATAGTAAAAGAAGATTCATGGAAGAGCTCAGGAATTAACAGGAAAATGCTGGCCCAATAATTCTGAGCACATTGACCCAGTGAGGCAGACATCTCCAGGCTCCCTTGGTTTCACCAGATTTCCTCACCACATGGCATTCATTAAGAAGTCCTGAAGGCAAGTGTTTGGCCCATATACTTGAGACTACCTTCCCTTCTTCACTGACCCTTTAAACAGTTAACAGTGCTCTATATCTTCCCTGCAGCAGAAGCAATTCCCAGACGTTGAAGCATTTCCATTGCAAAACACAGCTTGGGATTCTGGACTCGGTTATTTGTTTGGAAGACATAGACAAAATGAAAGTGTAGCAAACTCATACCAGATTGGATCCACTTCAGAAGCTGCCAAACAGCTGCCAGTGCTGTCGGGTCAGAAGAGCTTGCCAGGCTGTTCCCTGGGGCAGGGGGTAGGTTTTAATGGGGGAACCTGGGATCTGGAGATGAACTGTACAGCTAGCCTGGAATAGAATATGCTGTCTACTGCATTTTCCCACCTGCAAGGATATAAACATGCCCCTTATCCCCCTTTCCAGGCTGAAATACAGCTGATCTAGAGCACATCCACAGCAAAAGTGCCACTGGGCAATTAGCAGTTACTGCAGCATCAATTCAGACAAAAGAGTATGCACGCACCCCTAACTTAAGGGAGAAGAACAGAAAGAAATAGAAGTTTGCAGGATGCTATGTAGCTCAGCTCAGTGTCCTGAATTCTAAACCTGAGTGTCACTCCCTTTCAGTCCTGCCCTGCACAAAAAACATTGGAGAGTGAGTAGAAGTTGCTACTTGGTGGTCTGGTGAGAAGAAAGGTCTTGCAAGCCTGGATGAATAGGCTTCCTACCTTAGTAAGCAATGTTGATGTTGTCTTTTGTGGCACAGGTTGTAAAATAAAAGTGTTCAGTAGCTTCTGAGCTATCCAGTCAGTGGGGATCTGTGGCTACAACATGGAACTTTTCTATTGTTTCTGGAGCGAAAAAGACAGAAGGAGAGAGAGAGAAAGAGGAGGGGGAGAATGGAACGAGATCTAGCTTCGGCAGTTTGGCACCTTTCACCAGCCTGAAATGAGTTAAAAAGAAAGAAAAAACCAAACGAGTTAAGTGGGATACTGAGGTTCAAAAACCTTTGTAAAAAAAAACATAATGAAAGAAGAGATCGTTATTTGCTGGATTTAGATCTGAAAGGATTTTTGTTTCATTGCTAATACATACAAAAGACAGGGAAACATCTTCCTCTCTTCAGGGGCTTATGAGAGCTCACCTTGTAAATCTGTCCATTTAGAAAGGTACGAACTCTTCCATATGTTGTTAGTAATGTATGTCAGCTTCTTCCGGTCTCACATTTGTTTGAAAGGGAGCTCTTCCTCTGTTATCAGAGATTAAGCAGAGACAACAGAGAAGAAGTCCAACAAAAGTGAGATTAAATTGGTAAACTGTAATGCAAAGAAGGTTGGAAAAAAATTCTTCTGGGACTACTAGAAATTTTCCATTAGAATATTTTTTTTCAGTGGAAAATTTGCCTTTTAATAAAAGAAAAAATGCTTTGTGTCAAGTTACAACCAGTCTCTCAACAAGGCTTCAGAGTGTGGCAAGAGGCGTGGGGATTCAACTGGGAAATCTTTGGACAGTGTCTCCTAGAGGCTGTCACTGAAGAGCTTTGTGACCCCATCCTGCTCTTATGGATTTGCATGGCTTGCCATGCAAACCGTGTTTCTCACAAAGCACCATGGTGATATGACTTCCATGGTGCATGGCATTGTCTCTGCAAGAGAGGGGATGATGCTGCATCATGAGAGATGTGGGCAAGCCAGGAATGTCAGCTCACAGGGAAGGACAGGGACACAAAGCATACCAGCTACAACTCCCACGAGGGAGCATTTCTGAACTGAAATGGAGGGCTCTTGGCCAAACATTTTCATTGTTTGGTAAAATCTCAATATTTTCCATGGGAAAAGAAAACAAAAACACAATTAAAATTAAAAAAAAAAGACATTTTTCAGCCCAGCTTTATCCAGTCAAGGTTTGAGAAACCCCAAGGACTGGGTTGCTATTAAAAGAATTCTTCCAGGGACCCACAGAAATTGATGGTGGGAACCACATATGGCTTGGGACTAATCAGACCACTATAGTAGGACCACAGGAGAGGTCAGGGAAGCCCATCTATGTGTGGTTCAGGCTTGGACTGGATTACTAACTATCAAGCACCATCAGACCACATAAGGCAGGGGCAGCCAAAAACTTACAGGGGACAAGTCAATATATTTGTGTTCAAGAACGAGATGCATGGTGGTTCTGACAAAATCCAGTGTGAAGACTGTGGCAGTGGGTGTCTTGAAATCAGAATATCTGATAATGAGTTGTATCATTTTAGATCCTGCTGGCTCTGGGTAACTTTCTCCCCTCTTACCCCAGAGAGTCCTCGTTACGTTACCTATTTGAAAGACTAAGTCTTGAGCATGAACAGTTAACACTACAAGTCCTCAGCAAACCAAGAGTGACCAAGAAAGAAAGGACGGGAGAGGGTTTTGTGTTTGTAAGTGACAAGCAGATACAATACCTACCTTGCACTTAGGCTCAGTTTCAAGTTTCTGTTGAACAGCATTTGATACCTCCCATTTTCCATAGGTGAATTAGCCAAACAACAGACAGACAATAGAGACAAATTGGCTAAGTCAGTGAACATGTTCAACAGGAATGAGCTAGCTATGGGAGGGAGGGAGGGGAAAGCTTTACTAGTAAGTGATCTTTTCTTGGTTTACTTATCTGTGTTGCAGGTAGGCTTGGGAACTGAGAAATGGAGGCAGTGCCCTGGGAATTCTTCACAAGAGATTATATTTTCTACAGCCGTTTACAATTACACCTGCACTGTGTCATTTCAGTCTCCTTTGGTTGGCTGTGTATTTTCTTCAGCACAGGTAAGTAATGACCTTTTTCCATTTTCCCTTCCCTTCCCTTCCCTTCCCTTCCCTTCCCTTCCCTTCCCTTCCCTTCCCTTCCCTTCCCTTCCCTTCCCTCCCCCCCCCCCCCCCCGCCTTCTATTCTAAGAGGAAAAATCATAGACAGAAGCAGATCTGTTTTTGTTGACTGTCAATGTCAAGTCAAGAGTCCCCACCAAAACCCATCACCCGAAACAAAGTGTTTGCCAAAAGTTATGTAATACTCAGGCCTCGTTCTAAGAATTAGGACATAGGCCAAGAGTGATATAAAGTTCTCTTTAACTCTCCCCACAAAAAGCAAATGTGTTAAGTGACTCCTGGAAGGTTATTCTCAAGGGACTTAATCTCATGACTGACAAAAGAGAAGGTGGAAAGGTAATGTTATGTATGACTGAAGGCTTTCAACCCAAATTGTCAGGAAAAAAAACAAAACCAAAAACAAAAACAAAAACAGTGTCCCTTTAATAGCATAAGCTGGGGAAAAGAGTGGGAATGGAGCCAAAACAAAGGGAAGAGTAAATATAGTTATGTCACCAGTATCCTAAAAGTTTTTGGTATATTGTTATTTTCTGGTTGGTGACATGGAGATTCATTAGTGGTGGACATGCTAGATATCTAAAAGAGAGGGATTTGTGTAGGCAACATATAGGTAAATTTATTCCATGTGAGATACAACCAGAAACCTCGTTATTTTTTGATATGAGGTAATATTCATAGGCCAGTTAATCACTGCAGTGGTCCCTCACTGCACTGAATCAGGATCTCAAAGGCAAAGAGCAGCCAGAAAAAAAGCACTGACAGCTATTCAAGCAGAAAACCCTCACCTCCAGCTCTGAAAGTCCTGAAGCTGCAGACTGTAGGAAGAATGAAACACTCCCTATTCACCCTGTTCATAATCTTTCCCCTTGACATCTGCTATTAGCTGCTGTCAGCAATGGTGTTATGGAAAAGAGGAACCCAGTCTGACATGGGTTGTCTGTTCCTGTCTTCCTATGATACACTAAAATCACTGCAGTTTGCAACAGCTGGCTACATATGACAATCACAGGTGCTTTAGAAACACGTTAACCAGCTGAGAGTGTAGAAACAAGAAACAGTGGAGGCCAATTAGAATTACCTCTCTAGTTTTTTGTGCCAGCTAGTCTTCACTCCAGGTCTCATCTCCATTGTGTTAATAATACACCAAAAAAACAGTGCATTTTTTCTTGTTTCTTTAGGGAGACTCCTCACTGGGGCAGTTGTCACCATAAGGCATGTTTTCGTGGTCTTTGGCTTCCTTGTTCCATCTGATAGCTATATGGCCTAGAGCAGTTTGGTGCTTCTCTCTTCTTTGTTTCAGCCATCAGACTCAGAGGTGGCACCTTATGCAGCACAGTTGTCATGGCGTGGAAATCCTTCCTCTCTGAGGATACAACTGCTCTGCATCTAAAGACAGGATTGCAGCTCAAGTCGAGCAGACCTGTAACTGAATCAAACTTGTTGGGATTCTACTTTGCAGTATATCTGCCAAATTTTCTGGTCCACTTTACAGCCTGGGCTCCGACCTTAATCTCCTTACATTGCACCGATATTCCTCTTAAGAATAAAGCTACTTGAAGTGTAACTTCCACAGCCACTACCAGATTGCAGCAGGGATGTGCTCTCCAAAATGCAACTCAATACAGGGAAGCTGAGCTGGGGCATCCATCCAACAGAGTGAAATGTCCTCTCCATTCCAGTTCATGCCTGAACAAGCTGACCTAAAACTTTCTGACCCTAGCAGAGACGTGGGGTAGATGCCTTCCAAGCCTCATTAGCTGGCAAGCAGTGTAGCCATAGGACAAAAAGTCGTTCAAGTGCCTGTTGGCATTGCTTGAGCTGACTAAGCTTGAAATTGTCTGATCGTTCAGCTGAGCTCCCTGGCCTGTCCATCTGCTTCAACTGGTCATCTCTTAACTCAGACCACAAGGGCCCCAAACTCTTGCAGCATTTTTGGCTGCAAGGTAATAACATTTCTTTGGTAGGACTCATCTGTAATTCTTGGGAAGGATCTTTTTCACCGAACTTCCTAAGGAAACTAACTAGTCTTGAGCAATTGTATTGTCTGTCTTTGTATGTGCCAATCTGTTCCTCTCCAAGCAACAGTCGAACATGTAGGCCAAGTAATAGAGATCTCAGAGATTTTCTGAGATCTAAGGAAAAATATGCACCAAGAGATATGGAGAAATTAATGTTAGCACAAGTTCATGTGTTTAAATTAGAGTCCTGAGAACAGAAAAGTTTCAAACAGAGGTCTTCATTAATCACCAGAAACAAATCAGTGGGAAACCAGGCATCAGTAGTACTACATGAGCAAACAGTTTGTTTGTCCAGTGTTTCTTTTTTTTTTTTCTCTTTCAGTCTGAATCTGTACATCACCTAGCATAGTGGTGTACAGAAATACACTTGTAATAACACAGCGGGAGAGCTGGCATGCAGGAGGGATCATGAAGAGTGAAGAAACCGCCCTAGCAGGCAGCTTCTTCATTTCACATCAGTTTCTAATGTCAGGCCAATTCACAGTGCAAGGGTGAAGAAGCAGAAAGTGAAGAAGAAAAAAGAAAATCCCACAACCCCAAAAACAAAAACCTCAAACAAACCAAGAAAACAACATCGTGTCCAGAGACTGCTTGTTCCTCAGATGAAGGGCCTGTTTTCATACCCAGCTCTGTCTTGTGTCCCAGACTCACGTCGCCTCCAAGGCTGAAAGACTGGTTCCTTATTCTGAAGATTGAGTCTCCTGGGCTTTGGTAATATTTTCCAGCCTTTCTAAGGTGTCTGCTTTAATGAATAAGGAAATAAGAAGCCAGACTGACTCCATGGGCTAGGAGATTGGTTACCACTTACTTCACAGCAACTGTCCAGACAGAATGAGAAGAAATGAAGCAGGGATTAATTGACGCGGATTGTCTTTGTAAACAAATGTGGGAGGGATCAGGTAACGATTTCCCAAGCATTGTCCAAAGAGGCAGCATAATCAGGCAGGCAGTGTGAACAGCCCACACTAGGGCTTGAAACCCTTCTCCAAAAATCCTTTGCTCTCCTGCTTTTCCTCCACTCTGTCTCAGCAGCTCCATCCTTCCCATTGCCACCTTCCCTGAGAACTGCTTGGTTTGAGGTTTTTTGCACTGCTGAAGGACATCTGGCGTACCAGGAAGAAAAACTGCCCCCAAAGGCTGGACTCCAAAATGCTTCCACAGACCTTGCCTTACACGGACTCATTCAGCTCAGTTACTTCCCACTTCTTTTATTTTCTTTTTAATCCTGTTTCTCCCTTCTAGCCCTTACCCCCCTCCCTCTCACATTTATCCCTTAATCAAATTGCTATATGCTCTTCTCAGCAATTCTTCTCTAAATCCCTCAAGCGGGTTAGAAGCCCCCTGAGGAAAGATCTTTTTTGGCAACGGAGTTGAGATAGGAAAGAGGTCCTTGACAGAAGCATATTCCATCCCAGAAAGTTTTTAATCCTTCCAGATGCTTTGTCACAAACTGTGCTTTTATGCCGGTGCACTTTTAAAGGCAGCCAGGATACGTGCAGAGGTCAGATCTCAGAGCCGGGCTGGAAAACTCTAAATTGCTCTCGCCTTTGATTCTTGTGCTTTAAAACCACTCTGAAGTTTAAATAAATGGATTAGAAATGAGTTAAAGAGCAGGGTGCTTAATGCTTCTGCTTAAATCTATAGCCTCAAGCCACGGCACTTTGGGTGGTGAGATCCTGTCAAATCTCACCAGCTCAGCAGGCTCCAAACAAGTCGAGGCTTGGATGCAGATGTCTGGGGAGAAGCAAGGTGAGAGAGACCAGAGAGGTGGCAATGGTCCTACTGCATCACCACAGAAGCAACCCCCAAGGTGGTGAAACGGGCAGCTGTGCATACCTGTGACCATCTTTTGGGGAAAGCATCAGCACTACGGCTATTTGAATTAATACTAAAACTCAGACACCACATACTTTATTTTATTTTATTTTAGGATTCATTATTTCCAGACTTCTATCCAGCTGGGGAGAAGGAGGGAGCAGTGATAATGTGGTGGGCTAGATCCTCTCGGGAGACTCAGCTGCCTTGAAAGCCCGTTCTGCTTCCCGTTGTTTATTATTGTTGGATGGCGATAGCACAGCTGCTCTTACGTCCTAGAGGTGACTGCACTTTCAGGGCTGGATGAAATCATTGTTGTAAATGCCAGCTTGGCAGCAGTTTTGGCCCTTGTTGGGGCAGACCTTTACCCCCTGCCTATCCCATAGCTTTGTTCTGCTAGAGGAAAGCATTTTGTAGCTGCTATTGAAAGAAGTTTCTCAACCTTTTAGGATAATCCCTGTTTTAAACAGAAGTTGAGTCAGTGAAAGTAAATCACTTGTATAGAAACACAGGTGGAGCTTGCTTGTTTATTGCTGATTTTATTGCTGTCTGTCCACACTGTCCTACCTACCTTCAGCATCCCCAATCATGACATCATTTTTTATTTTCATTTTTAATTAATTACTTTATTTATTTGCAATGAGGCCAATGATATTTATTTCCAGTTCACAGGAGGAGAACTGAGACACCAGGAGATGAAATGGACCTAACCACAGTGACCAAGGTAGGCCTGTAGAAGGAAGTACTGGCAGGTAAAAATCTGAAATTTTGGATGCCCAGCATACACCCCACCACATACATATGAACAGCTCAACTATGGAGGGAGCAGAGAATGGGTTAGCTCAGCTTTGAGAGCTCACGCACTTTTCTCTCTGCAGCAGGCTATAAATTATGCAGCATTTAAAGATGACTTTCTAAAACCCTGGCTTTAAAGCTTTTATTTATATCTCCCACACTGATATTTTTCAGACTTGACAGCTCCCACCTTCACAAGCTGGGGACATGCCAAGCACCTGGCCTTTTCTATAATGGCCCATTCCCCCCCAGCATGCTCCCCCCACCTCTTTTTTAAGCAACACTTTGGGTATCTCAAGCTGCTCTTTATTTATAGGAGAGGCATAAAAATGAGTGGAAGAGAGTGAGGATGGACAAAGGGAGAAGCAGCAAGTATCCTAAATGTCTGACAAACTTCCTACGACCATTCCACACTGGAAAAATAGGGCCCTCGGAACAGCCGAGGTCTCTTGGTGACAATCAATATAAGATCAGTATGAACCTGTGTAAACTACATTAGACTCAACCTGGCCAAGAGAGAAACTGATGAATAAAAGGAAACACCTCAGTTGTGTTCAATTCTCAGTTCTTGCTTTGGGTTCAGGCTTACATAGTCACATTTGTGTATGGCCTCTGGGATCCCCGAATGCAACAGAAGCTAGGATACTGAATTTTAAATAGGACAACCAAAGCCCAGCATGTAGCAAAAAGCTTCGTGTCAGACTCCCTTTTGGTAGGTGAGGTTGTTTTAGACCCAAGTTGTTGCTTCCAGATTCAGGAACATATCTAGTATCACAGTGGAGAGAGATGTCTGTCCAGGCTACTGCACCAACGTGCAGAAAGATGTCAGCTCCTGGCAACTCCGTATATCAGGAAGGGAGCAGCATGTCATGGCAATTGAATTCTTCAGGATTTGCTTGTAGAGGAGACCCCCAGTGCCATGGCTTCAAATTCTCACAATGTCCTTGCCACTGGGTGCAGTAGTGAGAGGCAGAGGCCTGCACTCCTCCGGGGCTGAGGAGCATTTCCGTGCCTGGGGCGGGTGTGCTTGCATTGCCAGAGGAAGACAATTCAGCTTTGCAAAATCTTTCAAGGTTTTGAAATTTTTTTTTGGTCCGCCCTGGAGCAGGATCAGCATTAAAAAAATAAAAAATTAAAAAAATCACACATGTGAGAGGCAGAATTGTGTTAGAACATCTGTTTTCAGCTTGATGCTTTTAGTCAGACGTTTGCTTCTCTCTTGTCTGAGGTGACCAGAAGATATCAGAGTTCAGAAATCTGGCCAGAGAAACTTGCTTAAAATTGCTTTGTCTTGTCCACAAAAATGCCCCAGGCTTTACATGAATGGTACATTTCAACAAAAGTAAATTTAGTCAAAATGCTCTGACCACCTCCAGACTGTTCTCTGTGGCACCAGGCACTGCAGGCAAAACAGATACATCTTGGCAAAATTACACCACTGAAATTGCCGGCAGAAGAGCTCAATTTAACACCCACTAATTGTTGCACAATAGTTACAGGAATAAACGGAATTTGTTAATTAAATGCACGCCAATGAGTAATTCAAGACTGGTTTAAATAATTATTCCTATCTTCCCAATAGGCTGTGGTGGTGATTAGCTAGCTGGCTGTTTCTCTTGACTCTTCTGCTTCAAATAGAAAGGAGGTGAGACACCCATGCACTGAGCCATGGCACTCCTTAGTGAAATCCCACTCCTGGGTTGCTGGGACCCGCTTGCCTGCGGCTGCTGTTGGTTGTTGCTTCTGACCACAGAAACGTCACAGAGAGCGAAGTGGGCTGCCAGCAAGCTCTTGGATCAACACTGTGCCAGTGAAATTAAATTAATACTTTTTAATGTGTTTAATTTCTGATGGAAGATTTAAGGGCAACTGCGCCATAGATGCAAATCCTCCATTATAACCACAGAAAAAAACCCTGAGCTGGAGAACAAAACTCTCTTCCTTGGGACATAGCAAAGCTATTTGTCCCCTAGCCTGGAGAAATGCCCTCTGCTGGCTCAGGTAAACTCTCTCTCGTTTTTTCCCCCCTCCCAGTTTCACCACAGATTTGCCAATTTGCCACCTTCAGATCTCCTAATAAAGGACATAAAATAAATCTAAACTTTTGCCAGACTGGGTCAGCTCCTGCTCCCCCTGTCCTGTTCCTTTTTCAGCACTTTCTCATTCTCCTGCAGTTGGCTGGCTATGTCTGTGCTGCTTGGCTCATGTCATACCTCTTTGTTGGACCATTGGGAAGAGGTACCTCAGGAAAGTATGTGAAGAGAGTAGTGGAAGAGGATCAGTTTAACCGGTCTTCTGAAAGCTAGACAGTAAAAATTGCAGCCCAAACACAACAATGAGAAAAAAAGAAAAAATGAAAGCAAACTAAGCCAAATTCTATTCAACTGCACAATCTGCTTGTCTAAAAGGACTAGCCTCCTGAAGGAAGCAAGAGAAATGCCCAAATATTATAGAATAATACAGTTTATGATGCAAACAGTATTCACTATCAAGTCATCTGAAGTCACAACTGACTAATATTTTTGCCAGGCACACTCTTCATGGACCTAGGAGAAATGTTGCTACTGAAACAGCCACCTGATGGCTGCCTAAAGGAAAACAGCAGTAGTACAAACTGGTTCTGTGTAGGAAATACCGCAGTCTGTAAGATTTGTGGAGGAAATTAAGGAAGGCAGCACACAAGCAGGAACCAGGAAGCATGAAGACTAATCTTGCCAAAATTCAGGTAAATGATCATGAGTTCCAGGACCTTAACATTATATCTCCCCTCATAAATCAGCACCTCTAAACACTCCAGAAATACCTTGTCCACCGTGCACTAAAGCACTTGTTCAATTGGTGGGATGACAGAGCAAGGAAAGTAAAGGACAAAGGTGAAAGAAGGCAATATTAACCATGGGCACATTAACGGTAGGGACAGCCCAGATGCCTGATATGCAGTCCCTTGCTGGAGGGGGTAATTCTTCGTTAGCAGGGATTGTAGCAGTTTGTGAAAAACATTAACACGAGTCATTGTTGGTCCTCATTTTCTCATCGTTAGGTTGAGATAGAGCCCCACAAATTACTTTAAAGCTGAGTACCATCCTCTGCTACTTTTTCCCCCGTTACCCGTTCTCTCTCTTCATATGTCTCCACTTACCTCCACTCTTGCAGCAAAAGGAGACAATATGTTTGACAAATGTTCTCCCTCCTCTTGGGCCCTAAGCAGTGACAGAAGTCCTTTTCCAGTTTTCTCAGTACATCTCACTGTTTTGGCAGAAGTATTTCCTCTCTCATCTAAACCTTGCTCACTTATACCCCTTACACCATGATTCCCCACAAATTTCAGCTAGTATCTGAGCTGCCTAGGTTAGGAACACAGACAAGGTAAGCTCTCTGTTTAGTCAATGGAGACAGACCAGGGTCTTCAAGCTGTGATTCAGGTCTCGGGTCACCTGTGTAACCCTCAGATAGTTTCTCTTTTTGTTAACTGTAGAGGGAGCTGAAAGCTAGCAGGATCCTAATTTGTTTGCCTGAGGTGAGGTAGAGCTGGACCCTTGCATGGACAGGACTGGAGACTACAGGCCAAGCTATTTAACACAGCGATATTTGAACAGCCTATAAGAATTCAACTCTTCCCAGCAAGCAGCAGAGAAGAAAACATACGAAACAGTCTCAGACAAAGGGGGGAAAAACATATAAACAATTTCCCTTGTTGAAATTTATGCTTTTCTCCTTAGTTACATGAGGAATCTGAAGACAGCCAAGAGCATGGAAGACAGTCTCAGTTTGCAAGTCCTTGGGGAACTTCTATCTCCATTAACAAAACTTCAGGTGAAAGCTAGCCCTGAACTTATCACCACAGGTCTCAAACCTCTCATTTTCTGTCCATCCAGACTACAAAAAAAGAAGTACAATTGGCTAGTTGTCTTATGGCTCCTTGTATTTCGATCTACTGCTCCCTCACCATAACCACTGAAACACACTCAACTGGAACTACCAAAGAAAACACATCAAAGTTATCACATGACACCAAAAGTTAAAAAGTTTTCTCCAGCCTAGTCTGGATAGCAACCCAAAGATGGTTTTGCAGAGCCCAAAGACCAAAACTTCTTCCTCCACCCAATCAAATTAGAAAACCTTTCAACAATCTGGCCCACCTCTTTTATGGGATGCTGAGAAAATTACCTATTCAAGTCAGCTATTCCAGTCTTGCCCCTGGAGAGTCCAGTCATTCCTGGATACAGCTGCAGCTTTGGTGCTGCTCAGCATTAACTCCTTGTCTCCCACCTCCCAGAACAGACCTGCTTACCCCAAAAGCATTGGGTTGCTCTAAATCCATGCTTTCCATAACGCAGAAAGCAAATAAAAAGTGAGGAATATTGTCAAGTCCTGCCCTTCTTTGACAGATGAGAGGATAGGTGTGTGAATCCAATGAGGAGGAGCTCAAGGAGTTTCTAGTCCTCTCTTTTTTTCTTTTTTTTTTTTTTTTTATAATTTTTTTTCTGGTGCTAGAAAACTGAATGCATGAATTGTCCTGTGGTATGCCAAGAAACTCTCCCTTAAGTATCCTGCTTCCTCCACCTTCACTTAAAGTTGAAACTAGATGGAACAAATTTTAAAATAAACCAGGCATTTACTACTCACTGGCCAAATAATGGCCAAATATCTCAGGCATCCTGAGAGAGACAGAAACAATATGGGTGGAAGGGAAGGATGATTGACAGAATCTGGCTAACACTAAATAGGCTAAGATATTTTGTAGACCAAATGGAGGCTGGAGATTTTTCTGCTGTGAAACAGCACAGGAACTTTTCCATAGTCTTTAACACAATACAAACTTGGTCTATATACTCCACAGGTTTTTTTTTTCCTAATTTCCACGATCTAGATGCATAAATTGGCTTCTTCTCCTCTGTTTGATCTGAGATAGTCAGCTATTTCCTGCAATGTGTGGCTGTCTTGACTTTCTGCCTCCAGTTTAAGTGGCTACAATAACCCTGAACATATCTCTCTACATTTCAGCAGATACAGGTCATGCAGTTGTGACATTTTTGATAATTGTTTTTCAGTATTTTACTCTGTGGATCGGGGGATCTCAAGGGATTTTCCACCTGAGATTTCACCTCCTTCCCCCTGATTATTTTGGAAGGAAAGGCGCAACAAAATGCAGCATAAATATAAAGCACATTTTTGGCTAACATCTGAAATGCCTTCAGATATCATCTAAAGTTACACACACATGTCCCCAGTGAAGCCTGAAACAAAGCTCTCAGAGAAGACAGGATTAATTTGAGGTCAGAAGGGCTTTGCTTTCTGTCATAACATTGCCATGATGTAGTACCAAACTCATTACTTACCGTGACATGAAGCTAAGAGGCTAAGGAATGGTTTAGAATATGTTAGCTCATTCTCCCCTTCCACCACAATATCTTCTCTTGAGGATGGCAGCAAACAATCTAAACAAGGAATTGCGTGTATGGAACAACTTAGTCTCCATGCAAACAATATGGGGACATCAGGGATTTCTGTGAGTCTTTTTTTTTTTTTTTTGTATCCAAATTACCCACAGATTTCTCTACATTACAGTCTTTGCTCAGAGGGGACTGTGTTCTATAATTAAGTCAAGTTGATTAGACAGTTTCACAGAAGGGAAACTAGTTCACAATATGTCATCTGACCTTTTCTGTCTTTTTCCTCAGCTCTGATCAGTTGTGAAGTAATTCTGAATTTTCAGAACAATTTGTTCTTCAGTTTGGAATAATGACAGTAAATAGTTCTTTAAATAGCCTCATTTGTCAGCGGTCCACTGGGATTAGTTAACATTAAAGAGCAGATCTCCTTTAACTGGATACTTAAGCTGTCTACTGCTGACCTTCTATATGATCCCAGGTAGATGTTCTTGGACTGTCTTGGATTCACTGATTATAAAGTTGGAAGAGATGCCTCTAATTGTTCAGTTCTGCAACACTGAGACTTGAAGGTTTCCCTTTCAATCAGTGTATCAGTTAGAAAAAAACAACAACAACAACAACAACTCATCCTCACCAAAATATTTCTAGTGCTCGGGGTTGTGCCATCAGCTAGAATTTGATTGCTTCAGGGATAAATCATACTTTTGACTGAACATTTGGACTTTGTTTCTGGCCAGGACATATCTAACTTCAACTTTTACATACAAGCTGTTTTTATCTATGAATTCTCTTTCTCGCAGTGTGAGGCTAAAAAGTGCTACCAAATTCAAGTAGTTTTGAGTATGGCATTCGTGTGTAATAGTTCCCCAGAAACTTCAGGACTTCTGTAGATGCCTCTGTGACTGTATCATATTTACCTAATCCATGGAGAGCTCCTCATACATTGTCTAATTAATCTGACTATACACTGCAGGTGCTTCTGACATTTTTGGAGATACAGCAGCCTCTGTTGAGCAACAGAGGTTCAACAAAAGGCCTAAAATTCACCTAGAGTAGAAGTCCAGATGAGAAAAGGGAGCATAGCCAGGAAAAAACTGTGTTTTAATTATCTCTCTATAGAGCAACTATCTTCTATCGATGTCACTGGCCCTCAGCAAAGCTGGATGTCTTTAACAATGCCTCAGTATACTGGATACAAGCTTCATTCTCCCCCCACTTCAGCTATCCTTGATTACACACTTCCAGGTGCTGATTTCCAGATTAAGGGAGTCTTTATTTTAGACTTTTCACACGCTATCAACGTGGTGTTTGATTACATCAATAGTGGCAAAATATCAGCACTTAGTGCAAATAAAGAAATTTTTTTAAGCAGGGAGATCTATTTTTGTCACTTCCTCCTGTGGGGCAGGTTATCAAGATGACCTGCAAACAGCATTGCAGCAGAGAACAGCTAACTGTTTGGGGAGGTGGAGAGGGGGAGACAGATGGTATTTATGGTCTGTCATAAACAGTGAAGGACTCTTTGGACAATAGCCTAATAAATACTCTAAAAAGAAACTGCTGGACTCTCATAACTCAATATACAGACTGTCATCCTTTCCCTCCTGCTTTATGATCTGGTTACAATTTTCCTTTTAGTATTGCAATAGTGAACTCAACTCTTAAGGACAAAATTTGGAAGCACAGATGAAAGATGTTGCAGGACCCTTTATGGGCAGGAGCCATGCGGAACTCCAGGGAATGGTTATGCTTGCCTTCTTAAATCTGGGTTGCCCTACCAGGCCTGCAGCTGCCTCTTAGGGACTTCTTTCCAACTGTCATCTCAGTCTTGGGGTCAGCAGGTCCCATGTGCCCTACCTTAGAATGATGCAGTCTCTGAAAACAGAATTTGGACATAACTCTAGGTTTGATGACCTCCTGTAGGTAGAGATTGACTCTAGTGGTAAAATGTTTGGGTCCAGGTCTAGACTTCTCTCAGACTGAAAAGAGGTCTGCATTCATCTCTGCTGGGAGAGTACTGGGAGTAAGAGCATCTGGAGGACAGCACCCATAAGGAATCCCCCAGTGATCTGGAGTCCTGTGCCCCAGCGTGTCATCTCCTCTCTGCAGACTAGCAAGGAAGAAGGAAGGGAGAAGATGCTGGAGAGCTCACCGGAGAGAGGCAGCTAGCACCAACACATATAAGACAAGTTGTGCTTTGCCCTGAGAAAATAGTTCCTTTCACTCAGTGCTGGGGTCTGCCCTGATCCTCCTCATGTTTGAGTGAGCCAGCAGGCTCAGGAAGATAACTCTTTGTTGTCCCCTAAGTTACTCAGAGGGAAAGAGCATCATCATCTTCTAGAAATAGTGGTCGCCTTCCTTCAGCCCCACCAGCTCAAGGAATGGAGCCTCTGGACTGCCTTCCCACTTGGACTTTCTCCAGGAAGACCACTAGGCCAGACAGCAACTGTTGCTGCGAGCAGGGTGTTTCTACCGGGAGTGCTGACAGCCTGTTTTCATCAGCTCCAAATGGAAAAAATTGTTTGGAAAAAGGCCTGAAATGTTTATCAAAGAACCATGGCATTTAGTGTAAATGATGAAATGACGGCAAATTAATCTAAAACCCACCATCGCTGCTATCAGGAATCATGGATTGTAATAGCTGTGTGATGGTCAATGGGAATTTCACCCTTGAGGGCTGAAATTTTACCTTTCAATTGAAATTCAACAGCTTCTGGGGTGGATCACAGTCTGTGCAGTGCACCGGCTCCCCTGAAGAGTGGGGAGTTAAAAGGTGATCATTGCATTGTAGTTTTCATGGCTGCTTCATGCTGCTGCATCTGCCCATGATCTTTAGGACCGTTTTGTCTTATACTGTGAAGTTTTTCACTACAGAGACCAGCCTGCTGTTCTGTGCTGTGATGAGGATTAATAATCCCCATCATGGTTGATGATACCAACATAAGACTATCTGGGATGGAAGGATTAAAGACCACAAGGAGAACAACTGCTTGAATGTCTTGTGGTAACCCCAGGGAGATCTTTCCTTTCCTTCAGCAATCAGGAGTTAAGGCTGTTCAGGCTGTTTCTCTAACAAATAATACCCTTCAGACCTTCCTGACTCATTTGCAGTGCAATAATTAGGACAGAAGAGTTTCCTTCATTCAATCAGCATTACCATCTCTTGTGGTGCCCTGCTGGTGATGTGTGTAACTTTTATACCTAGAGAAAAGGTTTTAAACATACATGAGCTGCAACAATCACATGCAAGTCATGTAAAAAAAAAAAAAATCTTGCATTTTTTAAAGTTGTACTTCTAGCTCTCATGGGCCAAGGCCTAACTTCTAAACTGGGAACTGAGTGTAAAGTTGTGGTGGGATTTTTACAGCAGTTTGCAGACACCGCTCAGGTATCTTTGCATTCATCTTTGGATGTCAGTCTGGTGGCAGGTCTACATACTCTGTAGGCAACACCGACCATTTTCAGGACAGAGAGGATGGAGATGAAAACCTCTTCAGCTCAGCCCACTACCCTACACACATCTCTTCAGACCTATCTACCCTGGTGCTCTTTAGGCTTCCCTTCTGCTTTTCTCTTGCTGTAAAGCACTTGGCCAGCAAGAATATCCTGCAAGGTGCTGGGCCTGAGGTCGGAGGGAGGGTGGAGAGAAAGCTATTTTTACTCTTATCGCACTGTGAGATTTGTTGCATTCCAAGGAAATCATTTGGTACTTGGCTTTCCCTGCTGCCCTGGCCACCGTGAGGATTTAGGACAATCCCTAATCTGTTCCCTTGTGAACACTGAGGGCCTTTCTTGTGGGAAACAAGTTCGCAAATTCAGTTGTTTCTATCAGAGATGAGGGAACATCCAAGCAGCGCCAGACAGTACAAGCTTCCCCCACAGGCACTCCGTCTCTGGCATCCCACACTGCTCTATCACCACTGAGCCCCACAGCACAAGCCAGCATCCCTGTCCCAGGCAGCCACCTCCTCCGCCTCCCCCTGTGCTCATAGCCTGCGTTCCTGGCTGCCTACCTCTCCTCCTCCCTGCACAGCTCCCGGCGGGGAGAGGCACAGTGCAAAGCCTGGGAAAAGTTGGCACCGACCTTCCCCTCCCCTCACCGCTGCTCTGCACAAAGGAGCGCGTGCAGGCGCTCAGCCCCATGGGCCTCAACCTGTGACTCGGGCCATGTCCCAGCCCACGCGGAGGGCTGGAAAGCAGCGGCTGCGAGCACCGAGCCCTGAGGGACTCTGTGGGAGCAGGAGCAGGGAGGGGAAGGAAGCTGGCCCTTGGCGAGCCGCATGAAGACAAGGGGGTGGTGGGGATAGGATCCTGATCTCCTCCTGCGGCCCTCCTTGCCCTTTCCTCCTGTCCCCCACCTGACCCTTGCTCTCCCGCCCGATTGCGCAGCATTTCGCACTCCCTTTCTGCCCCGGGGAAATGGCCACCCAAGAAGCGAGGCAGCGGGGAAGCAGGAGGAGCATCTCACTCACTCTCGCTGCCAAAATCGCACCCACGTTGCTTCAGAAGCCTTGGCTTTGGGTGCTGGCGAGCAGTGTTTGCTGGCACTGCCTCCTCAGGGACCACTCCTGCCACCAGCTGGGCCCTCACTTCTTCTTGCAGGAGTTGCTGATGACAAAACACAAATTCAAGGATTTAGGACAATTCCCATGGCCTTCCTATCTCCCCCCTCACACCTCAGTTGCTGCCTCACTTCTCAGCCCACTGCCAGAGGGCATGGGGGGAGTCTGCTGCCACTAGCCTTCAGGATACATCTTGTCCTTTCCTCCTCCACCTCCCACCTGCTGAGCAAACCTGGCCACCTCACTCAGCCTGCCTTGGAGACAAAGATCAAAGGGTCCCCATTAACTCTCTCCCCAAGGTCCCGCTGCAACACCACAAGCACATCTGGTTGTGGTTTCCCTTGGGAAGGCTCCAGAGAGTTGCTGCATTATCACTCCACCTTCCTCGCCCAGCATTGGCCTGCTCCCCTCCTCTCTACGTGTGGCCACGACACCATTAACTCTGCTCCTCTGTAACCTCCACATGCTGCAGTAGTAGCTTGTGGGCAAGGAGCGGGCAGGGGAGGTGGTGTGACTGCACATGAAGTGGGCAAACCTCCCCAGAAACTGTGCAGCAAACAACCCAAAAGTCACCTCACTCCTACATAAAAATGTTGGGGCAAAAGGATCCAGTAAATGCCTGGATCCCCAAGGTGGGTTGTATTTATCCTAAAGGTAAATGTATCGCCCGCAGTGAATTTGGCAGGTGAAATAGGAGACTTGGGTGGGTTGAAATACCATGGGGTCAAGAGGTTAGGGGAACAGTTTGTGTTTTCATCTTACCTCCCACCTGAGGCTCTCGTTGGAGGGGCTGAAGTCTTGGGGCACAGCCCCAAGCTGAATCAGTCCTTAAAGATCCCCATCAGACCATAGGATAGAAATGGCTGGGTAGAGGGAGGTGCTCCTTCTCACATCCCCCACTTCTTCTCTTCAACCTGGATCAATGAAGGCTTTTCTACATAAACGTCAGCAAGTCTTTGTGAAGCTGTGTGGGAGAGAGAAAGTGCATGCAGAGTCCCAAGCTGTGCAGTGCTGGAAAGGGGAAGGAAAGCAAACTATCAGGAGTGCATGAGGATCAGGAGAGTGGGTAGGAGTTGAATGTTTGCTGGTAAATCACAACAGGTTGGATTTCATGATGAAGCACCTAGGGCAGCCTTAAAACCCACCCATTAGTTCAGCAGGATTTAATGTTTTCCGGTGAGTAAATACCACCTCATTTCGTTAGCACAAAGTGGTCCTCATCAAAGTATTGGCACGATTGCTACATTTTTTCATAAATCTAGCAAATTGCAGTCTGCCTACAGCCATCCATTGGAGTCTTCCTTGTCTCACTTTAATTGAACTTCGTTGTAGGGGAGGGTTAGGGCATTACACTTTTTATTGCTGGGTGTGTTTTACGGGAGATCTGTCAGCTGGAATTGACAATGCCAATTAAGGCTGCATGTTTTCATGTGAGTTGCAGAGTCTTAGAAAGCATAAAAAAGAAGAGGAGGAGGAAGCAAGCCAAGCTATTTACAGTGATGGATTTGGGGAAGAGCGAGACGGGAAATATCTCACTATCTTCGTTGATACCTGCAGCTGCGAGACTTGCCCTTCATCCTCCTTCGCCCCTGCCAAAACACACACACACATGCACGTTCTCTGAGATGTGCTTACAGAAGATCAGAGGCTTATTTCCCATTGCCCTAATCACACCTTTCCTCAGCTGCCCATGCATGGCCCATGACTGCAGACAAATTATTGTCTGGTCTTCTCCTGCATGCTCCCACAGGCTTGTAGCAAATGTCTCCTGAAGGGAGCTCCTTAGAACTGGTCTGCCTCGGGTTGCTCTCTGTAGGGGAAGCAATTTGAAAAGACAGTGTTTTGGGAAAGAAAGACACAAAAGCCAGAAGCAGTCCAGGCTCCCTGGTGGTGTCTCATAATGAAATTCACCTGGCAAAGGACAAAGAGTGTGATGGGAGCTTGGTTTGGGGCATCTTCATTTAATCAGCAAAGGGGCAGGGAGGGGTCTGTATTCCCAGGCAATCTTACTCCCAAGGATTTATTCTCATGAGTGTGGTGTCCGATGGCAAAAACAGCAGCAACTTCTTACAATTCAGAGGTAAGGCTTTACTTTTTTGAGCTGTGAGCCTTCTGGGTGCTCAACAAGACTACCAACAGACTCTTCCCCCTTCCCTGCCATGTCTCTCCAGTCAGCACCTCTGCCTCTCTACACAGGCACTCTCCAGACCCCTTGCATGAGGGTCCTCAGCCAGCCTTGTGGGCTAGACAGCAAAGCTAGAAAGCCAGCTCTGGCACAGGAGCAGGTGGGATGGAGAGGTATGGTGTGCATTGAGAGCCAGGCTGCTCCCCATTGGGGGAGGGATGGTTGCTTAGGATTTATGCTGCTGTATGTGAAAAATAAACACTAGGTCTCCATGTGCTTTGCTAGTCGGCGTGTGCTACCCAGCTAATTCAAACATCTATCCATCAAAGTTGCCTTGACTCATCACAACATCGATGTGCACGGGGGAGTGAGCACTCCCACATGGGGATGAGAGAAGGTCCAGTCTGCCATGAGATGTCGAAATACCTCTCTGAGCCAGCTGCTAATGAAAGGCGGTTGGGTACAGCACAGTCTTGCTGTTGTGAACCATCGCTTCCAGTTTTGAGTTAAATGTTGATTTTTTATGTATTTCCCTGTGACACAGTCTATCTCCCTTGGAAGGCTCAGCTTGCTATGGGCCAGTGCAGGGGTTTGCCTTTACCAGGCAGGTGGGACATTCCCCTTGTCTCATTGTCCACTGGCCATCTCAGGTGGTGGAGGGGGAGTCCCTGTTGGCAAAAAGGAGGTGATGCCAGCTCACCCATCACCTCTGGCTTGGCTGCCTCTCTGCATTTCCACTGGAGCACTCTATTAATAGCTGTGTTTCTAAACAACACTGGCATTAATAATGATTTATTGGGACTTAAATGACACATCTGACAATGACACTGACTTCTGGTATTTGAGCACCGGTGAGGAATTTTAAAAAGGAAAGGAACAGAATGAATAATGTGTTAAAAGGGATATGGGTTTCACCAGCCTTGTGTTTAAACAAGATGATGAAGAGTCTGATGAAAGCTTATTTACATGGTAAAACAAATGAATTAGCTGAACCTCTTGAAGGCCAGGTGGCCCAGGGTATTCACACTTGCTTCTTGAGATGGGACTGCTCTGAACCTCTGCCTGTGGGAAAGTATTGGAATATGAAATGGGAAGGTAGTCTCCATCCAACAGCCCGTATCTTCAGGTGGGTGTAGGTCCTCTGATCCAGTGGCTGCATTTGTACTCAGATGTCCATAAGCCCAAACCTGCCTTGATCCTGTCTTCTCAAGGCTGCTGTGTGAACAGATGTGTGGGGAGCCAGCTTGCCATTGGACTCTGGATGCAGCAGATTTGAGGTCTAGAGGATGATGCTGGGACCACAGAGATTGCACACAACACACACACCCCCAGTGGCACTGCTTGGTGACAGAAGACTTTCACAGACTCTTCTAGATACAGAAGATGGATGGGCAAATGGCATAACACCAGAAAGGCCAGGGAATGACGGGGGCATCAGTCTGGGAGGACTTTTGTTTTTCATGAAGCTGTGTTTCTGGTGGTGAAAGCACTACATTTAAGATTTGTGCAGGACTAAGATTAGTGTGGGATTTTCAGGAATGGTGGAGTGCCCCACCTGACCTCTGTTGGATGATGCAGAATGAGGTGGGTGGAGATTGTTTCTCATAGGTCCTGACCCATACCTGAAAGGTCCCTGAGGATGCTGACGATACCCTAGGAAGTCTAAAATGGGTTATGCTTAAGCAAATGGCTCCTGCCTGTGTTTCAAGACAGTGTCTCCCTGACTATCTTGTTTCAGGTCCTGCTGGATAACAGACAGGTCAATAGCTAGAGAAGAAATCTTTGGCCAGAAACCTAAAATACTGTTGTGACAGGAGTATTAAAGAGGGTAGACAAGAACATGCCAGGGCTCAGCTCAATCAGTATCTTGTCTCTGATGATAACAGATGATTCAGAAAAGTGTGACCCTTCCCTTGCCCTTAATCTTCTGCTTGGATTTTTTTTTCCAAAAATTTTTCCACTGCACAAAGGCTGTTCTTTGTAAATACATTGAAACAGATTCCCCAGAAAATGAGCTTATTTTTTCCCTAACTTTTGTTTTTCCCCACCTTTTGTTTTTCCCCACCCTCCATATCTATTCCCATCCAAATAAACATAGCCTTAAAAAATAAAGATTACCCAGATTTAGCAAATAAGTGAACCCAAGCACATGACTCTGGAACTGATCTTACACCAACTTCTTTGCGTTTCATGGTGCAGCTTCACAAATGAATTTCTTTTGCCTTCAGAATAATGGCATGTGCACACAGATCCCCAAACAAACGTGGAGTATCTCCTTCAAAATTGCCTCTGGTAAGATTTTTCTGGAAATATTCCAGGGGCAAAATGCTTGCCTTGTGTTTCATGTCCTATGCAACATGCACAATGGAATTATTTATTTGTTGCTGCTTTGCCTTTGTTTGTGCAAACTGACGCCGCAGGGACTTCTTTTGAGGGCATTTTTCAGCCAAGAAGATTATCCCATATAAATACAGCGAAATAAATAGATTTATCACTAAAATGACTTCAGGCTGTTCTATCTATCTATCTGTCTATCTATCTAATATCTGCCTGCCTTTGTAGATAGCAGAATAACAGAGTTAAGTTCCTATCACTGACTATTGGGTTTATCTTATTTTGGGTCTACACTGAAACTGTGAGCAAGCTCTGAGCTAATTAAGCCAGGCATATTTACCTGCCTCATTTACACCTTGGAGTTATTGCCCATAGCCCATTAGCTTGCTCCTTTGCCAAAGGTCATTACTACTTTAGCTGAGGAACAGAGGCAGATGGAACCCATACACCTTTCTGTAACAACCTCAGTCTGAAGAGGAACATGATTTAGAGACAGAATCAAAGCTAGCTCAAATGAGAATATCCTATCAGCTCTGAGACACTGTCAATTTTTGTCACAATTCCTAATCTGTTTGCAAAAGTGAGGTGGGTTCCCTTTATTTTTACGTTTTTAGCTGTTATCACAAATTATTTCTAAGGTGCACCACAGTTTCAGCTGTGGGAATAACCAGCATAAATGTTGTGAGAGCAATGTTGGGAAAGCTGTTTCAGTCCTGAAGATGTTAGTATAGCCTCTATCAAAAACTGATGCAGGAGTAAGTCCTGCTGGCATGTGACCCCAGATAAGTCATTTAGAAGAATGTTTGAAAACTTATCCATCAGAAAGTAACCTCAAAATGTCTGAGAATTAAAATCAAGATGAATACACTGTTCCCCAGCTGGAATGTGCATTCCCATACATGCAAATGAGGAAGCAAAACCTGAGAAAATAAAGGTGGTAAAAAAACACGAAGTCTTGTCTTATTTCTAATGGGCTGGGATGAAAACCAAACAGTAAAACTACATGAACAGGCCTATGGATATATATATATATATGTATTATTTCTGAACAATTACATGTTCCTTACATTTAAAAAGTTCATAAACTTTAATACGAGAGTGCGGCTACATGTGCTGAGAGAGTGATGCCATTGCTCATCAGTTGGTGCACTTGTGAATATTTGACCAGGACCTAACCATGAAGTGGAAGGGGTTACCTTAAACCTCAGAGGAAGAGGTGGTAACTTGCTAAGCTGCCATAATTAAGTGGCTGTATCTGTGGCCTCCCAGTGTACTTGACAGCTTTACTTTCATTTGAAATGAGTGGGAGTTTTCCGCTTGAACAAGTGTCAGGTACCTAAGAAAAATCTGGGCTCAAGGAGAGCCTTAATCTGTCTGATTCCTAACAGAGTTTTCCCAGAAATGCTGGGAAAATAAATACAGGGAAGACTATGAGACACTCAGACAATTTGGCAATAAGTCTGTTAGAGTATCTCAGATGAAAGACAATCCTTAGTTCTGTCTGGAAACATGGACTATAGGAAGTTTCATGAGCATTTTGGGACCAATCATGGTTGAGACTGCAGTATCCTAGCTTAAGAGAGCTAGGAAATAAAGGACAATCCAGGTCTCTGGCTCCAAAAACAATAAAATCATTTTCATGCCTCTTTGCTACAGTAACTGCAAGTGTAGAAAGAAGCTAATCAGGGGCTTACATTAGAGAATGAGCAGCTGGATTCCACCTCATAAGAGATGAAAGGTGTAAGGGAGAGAAATGGTGGTGGCTGGTACAAGTGCATGAATAAAATTAAAGATTAAGTTATTACAGATATCAATCATGCCCTTTTAAAAAAATTAAATTGCCTGAAAATGAGACAGAGACAAAATGAATGACTTAGAAGTTACAGTGTTACTGTAGTCTATTTTTCCATTACTGTCAGTGCACTTATGAGGTAAAGTCAAAACAGTTCGTTTGCCCTTGATAGACAAATATAAGTTGATGAAAGAAACTTTTCCTTTATGGATTTTTTTTTGAGATCTTTGAACATTTTATTCATTTTTCTTCTCTTGAATTGTTGAGAAAGATGTCAAACATGAACAATTTCTTTGGATTGACAAACTGTAACAAATCAGATTTTTGAAATGCTTTGCTTAGATTTTAAGATTTAAATAAAATTGTTCTACAGTTTACAGTTTAAAATGGAATTTTAATTTTGAATTAAAAAAATAGAACATATGCTTCTCCAATTATGGCTTTTAAAGCAAAATTAAATAGTTCTAACTCTTTCTTTTTAACGGTTTAAGTTGTGATGAACTGCATTTTTCTACATTATAAAAAATAAAAAATCCAACCTGCTTTGCTATACTGCTCTTGTACCAGAATCTTCAGTGATCTGTATGCAAACCTCTATGAAAATTATGATGTGAAAAGAAAGAAGAATCAGAATGTTCTTAGTTTCTTGAGCTGACTACCAGGTTGGTTGTCTAGACCACTCCCACAAAGGTCACCTTAGTCCTGTTTTTCTTTGACAAGGCTGTGCTACCCCCTTCCCATGGATGCCAGGAGGATATCTGGACATGAAGAGATGATAGCTCTTGTTACAATATCCACCCCCACGGATCTCCTGAAGGTAGAGTTTGGTTGGTGATCCCAGAGATTAGCTGTTGCTGATGACGCTGAAGTACAGGAGATGCACATGGCTTATCTCAGTCATTCAGTTTGTGTCTGAGATGAGGCACCAGATAAGGATGCAGAATTTTTGCAGGCAGAGCCAAGCAACTGTATCATTAATAACCAGAGAGGAGGAGCTGACATTTATTTGCTCAAATATCCATAAACAAAGACTTTCAGAAAATGGTTGTTTTCAAATGAGTCATTGAATGGGCATGGCAGCTAGGTCTGCAGCAAATCCTCTGTGAGACGCCAGGGTTCTCAGTTAAGAACCTCTTTTTCTAGGGGGAAAGAGAGGCTCCAGATTCAACACAGTGCTCTCCCATGCTGTTAGGGAATTTATTTCTCCCAGCCATAACCAGTGGAGCACTATGGGTCAGGGCTAGGATGGCCTCTCTGCTCCTAAATTCATGGTCTCTATAAGTTTTTTCAACTTAAAAAATGAAATGTTTAAAAATGGAAATGTTGGGCAGTGTTATCGCCTGACACATTTCCTGTGGTGTTTACATAGCTGCATCAGTGGACATTTGTCATTTAAACTATCCCAGGATTCTATCTAGACTTTGTCATCCCACTGGCAAGATGGACACAATCTATAAAACAATCCCCTCCATTCATTCTTGATACGATTTCATTGCAGTTTAGCGGCAGTCTCCAAAGAAGAACAGCAAGTTTGGGGGCCCAGTTTCATGACAGGTATGTTAGGAGGGACTAGCTCTTGCTGTCTGTGTGATCTTTCCTCTCATTGCCACTGTGTTTGGAACCCAACCACCAAATCAACTGAACCACCACAAACTGTGCAAACATAACCTTATGGCTTTGCATGGCTGTTCAGAGAACAGGGAAAACAGTTACTCAAGAGTCTGGATCAGACCAAAGAGGGCTGGCAAGCTTAAAAAATAAATAAATAAATAAATAAATGACTTTGATTTACTCATGCTCTCTGTGTTCTGTTTCCCTCTGAAAACAAAGACAGATATATACGGGCTCTTGGCTTCATGCAAAATATAAAAGCATTTTCATTTCTGCAAAGCCTCTTGAAGAATTAAAGAACAGTTTCTTTGTGAGGAATTGGTTGCTACATGCTCTTAAAAACAAAGCCTCAGAGAAAACTTGTCTTCCACGAAGAATGCATAGGTCCAACAGATCCTCATCTACCCAGCACAGGTGAGGGGGACTGATCTGATCAGAAAAGTATGAGCCTACCACTGATCCATAGAGCCTTACTGTCATTCTGCATTGACCTATCATCTTGTTCCAGAGACATGCAGGATATAAGTGACCGGAGAATTCGAACCTAAACAAATGTTTATTGCTACCAATTTTAGGGAACCAGTGTTCAGATACTATACAAACAGACAATATAGTAAGGTAAAGGTAGTTTGGAAATTTCCCAAGGAAACATCTTTTCTCTCGTAAAATAACAATGCACGGAAAGAAAAATACTCCATGCACACACGTGGATTTTGATGATTGTCTACTTCAAGATACGTTTTTAATAAGGTTACCATTTTCTGGTTAGAAAGTAAATTTTTAGGTGTCACATTTATGAAAAATGTAACATTTTTATAAGAGATTTTATGATAGGAATATCGAAACTACAAAGAATAAGACCAATTTTATTTCCCAGAGCTGAAGTACTTCAACTGCTCTGAAAAAATAAAAAACTGCCCTAAAGACAAAAATACCCTTTCTTAACAGCCTGGGTACACCATTACTTTGTACTCAAAGAGCAACTGCTGATTTCCCTATTACAGCAGAAGGATGACACTTCCATTGGCCTAGAAGCTTATGGTTGGATGGAGCAGGAACTGGTTTATGAAATATATGACTCACATAATTTAAGAAGAACCTGAAATATAGGAAAAGATGATGCCAACCAGGGCTTCTATTTACATCTCAAATACTAGCAGAGCATACAGTTTTTCTTCAAGGAAATATGGAGAGGAAGGATATGGATGCAAACACTGTGAGAGAGGAAAGAGTTACACAGTGACACAGAATTGGACTGGGTCCAATAGGATTACCAGCAAGAAAAAGGGACTCTGGTTTAGTACTGCTTATCTTTGTTCCAACTTTTCTTCTCAAAACAAAAAGAGAAAATATACAGGCTCATGGCTGTGTGCAACATATAAAAGCATTTTCACATCTGCAAAGCCCTCACTGCAGACTTAAATAATGAAGGCTTTGTGAGCAATCGGTTGGTACATGTTCTTAAAAATAGCTGCATCCCAGACAAATCAGCTTTTGTTCAGAAATTGGTCGGGCCACATGAGCAAGGCAGCCGGGGCAGGTGATGATAAGGACAGTGAGTCGTTATTGTGTTGTGAAACTTCTTGCAGTTTTACCATTCTGTGTTTTGGGACCCGAGCAAGTCTTCAGCTAAAGAGAACCAGGTACATTGGGTCAGGTCAGGTACATTACGTACATTTTTTCCCAGCACAGGAAGAGGGAGGACCAAGTCATGGCTGAGTGCAGCACAGGTCCTTCCACAATAAGAATGTTTGGAGACTAAAGCACTCTTCACTCCCTATACTTCAGCATTGCACAATCCCTCCTGGTTGTATGACAATCCATTTAAACAGTCTCATTTATAAGAGAGAGTAAAATGAATCTCAAATGCCATGTCCTGCTCAGGTAGCTAATGTGCTAGCAATGATCTTAAAATCCACAGAACTACAGCTTAGATCAGACAGGAAGGATAGTGTTAGCTCACGTGCTCTTAGGAAGTAGAATTTCAAAGAGTATTCTGCCACCATAACACTGCACAAGTGGGCTGGTGATTGAATGAACATTTGTCTTCTGACCACAGGAGTCTGTTCTCGATTTGATTTTCTGATGGGTAAGGTATGTTCTGGCATCTATTTGATATTTACTGAGCAGAAGAGCAGATGCCTAGCCAAATATCTGCTTTATAGAAATGCCCAGGTATGGTTGAATAAGAGTGAGCACAAGTAGCAGGGTCTACACAAGGAGCCTCCCTTCGATTTTTTTTTAATTTTTTTTTATTTTATTTATTTATTTATTTATTTGTATGATGAGAGTGTAGCTTCTGCTCTTACCCAGTTCTTGTTGTTTGGCTTCAGTGAAGCCCATGGCCACTAACCTGCTTGTTACACAAACACGGATTTATGATTTCTACTGATGTCTCTTCCTCCTAGGAACTTGATTTATTCTGAGGAAATAATTGGATCCTGACAGGGGATCTGTGCAGTAGTCCTAAGATTCAGCTTTTCATTCAGAGTAGGCTACGTTCTTTAAATACCTTACTGTCCTTTTCCACTGCTACTCCTTTGCTGCAGGCTCTAACAGATCTAAAACTGGTAGCACAGAGGGGTATATTAGATATGTGTGTATTAACACTGGTCATTGTGGCTGCTACCAAGGCTGCAAATAGAAATTTAAGAATGGTTGACCTAATATCTTTGTTGGGTTTTGCTTCTTTCTGTGAGAGTGTGTTAGCAATTTTAAAATTGAATTTATTATAATTTAATTTATTAAAATTAGAAAATTCATCTTTTGCCTGACAGTAGCAATGATCTGGTCGAACATGACCCAAAAGCAATTCCTGGATAAACTATGAATGTAGATGATATGAAATGGGGTTTCTTTGCCCAGTAACTGCTGGCTGAGGTTTTTCATTGTTTTGTCTTGTAATGGGCGTTGTGAGAAGGTCAGGCAGTTTCATCAGTCTTGGTTTCCTGGATCCTGGCTCCTGTTCCACAACATGCTCTTGAGAAACTGAGCAGGATGACGCTCCAGCTTATACCTCATCTGCGTACTAGGCTACATAGGGTGGCAGGTCAGCTTGTCTGAAGAACTCCTTACCCAAAAGGCATCTGGGCCTTTGCTCTGGGTGCCCGCTTTGCTTGACAGGAAGATGAATGAGAACATTTGTAAATTTTTGTCTTGTACTATGTATTCCCGGCTTCCTTCCAGCCCTGATTTTGAAACTGGCATAAGACTGGTTCAGTTGAGTCTTCCCATGTCCTTCTAACATTCCTTTTCAATTTGGGCATATTGTTCTGCTTGGTGATAGAGGCTCTGATAATTGCATAAGTCAGCCATTTTGCGTAGTTTGGCAATATACTGATCTATTGTTTTTTTCAGCTCCTTGGACAACGTTCCTGTTTCTGTGGGTTGAAAAGCACTTCTAGGATTTTAGTGTCTCTCTTCTCCTCTCTTGTCCCTACCAAACACTATAAATGCGTATGGTGGACTAATCTTGGAGAGCTGAAAATGTCTGCTTGCATTTCATTTTCTTCTGCATTTACTATCAGCTATTTTCAGTTCTATCTTGCAGCAAAAAGGGCACTCAACTACAGACCAACCCCTTTCACATTTATCTGTCAGACCTGGGACAGTTATGCCCTTGCCTTTGCCATTTTTTTTCCCCCATCCACTTCTCTTTTTTTTCTTTCTTTCTTTCTATGACATTATTAGTTTCTTCTTGCAAGTCCCATTTTCTCATTCCACCACTCTCCGTGTTCTGGCACAAAAGAAGATTGCCTACAGAGGGGTGAAAGAGTTCCTCATGATTGTTTAAGAGTGTCCATCACTACTACAGAAATTCTCCTTTGACCTAAGTAATTTGCAGTTATTAATTCATCCTATTAATCTAGCCATGAAGAGAGAATGGTTCATGGTTATTTTGCATTCATTTGATTGGCACCTTATTTGAATGTAGGTTTTATCAAGTTTTATCTCAAGCTGAGTGACACAGATAATTATATCTGTTTTCCCAAGCTTCAAGTTCCAGTTTGAAGGAAAGTGCGCATAAATGCATGAGTGTCTTCATACCTAGAGATAAATGTTTGGTTTTACAAAATGTTTGAGCACATGGGCTTGAAATGTGACTTCTGCTAGCAAAACTGAAATTACTGGAAGATTCTGTGGGCAGTCAACAGGGGAAACATATATAGGTATGGCAGGATAACTGTGGAAAGAAATTCAGACTCAGTGGGGAGTATACCAGTTGCATGGAGCCTTTGTCTTTTGTAATGCTTAGCCCCTCCAGGTGGAAAGGGAAGGACCAGGCTAAGAGTGGTGACATCCCAGCTTACCTAGTGAACCTCTATAACATATATCCTGCTTAAAGAAAAGTTTTATTATTTATTTGGTGCCCATTATGCTTAGTAATCCAGAGACAAGTGAACAGATCTACATCTACAGAGGGAACTTCTGATTGATCATGGATGTTTTGCAGGAGATACTCAGTTCTTTCTCTTCCTCCATGGAGCTTGGAGATCCCAGACATCCAGGTGTTGCTGTTGGAGATCTGAGGGGTGCAGGTGAAAAGTATCCACAGATAATAAAATAAAGTGATGAACCTAACTTCTTACACAGCTCGGTCAGGAGTCACCGAGGAATCTGGGGTAGGGAGTTGCTTCTTACAGGATGACCCAAGCAAATATGCCTTCTCTCTTAGACTAGGCCTAAAATAATACGTAAATCTCCAAACAAAGCATAAAAGACAGGTGGTGGAAGTTGTTTTTTTTTTTTTTCTTCTTTCTTCTTTCTGTGCCTGTGTGCCTGGTTGTCTAAGACAGGTGTTAGCTAATAAGAAGCAATCCTTTTCAGACAGTGAAGAGATGACTCATCAGCACAGCAGGTCAGAGAGCTAAAGGCTGTAGATGGGCTTTTAGAAGAGTTGAAATAATTTTATGACCAATAAAAGTACTTGCCTGTTGTTCCTGTATAATCAGTAAGAGAAGGATAATCAAAGCCAGTTCCCTGGGGCACCAGCTAATGATACTAATTAGCAAACAGACAGGGATTTGCTGAAAGCATTACACCCAGGCATGTGCTAATTAATTAGCTGATTGTAGGGAGGTGATCCTCCTGCTTTCTCTCTCCCCTGCAGGATTGTGCAATGGGGAAGGAAGGAGGGTGTTTTGCTTTCTCATAAAGTAGATGCCATTGTGGGGTAGCCCAGTAGGGTGAGTTTGGGCAGCTTCTGCAGGAATGTGGCTTGTCCAAAGTTTAAAGAGGTCCCTCAAACTACTACTCCAATCTGCATCCAAGTGCATCAGGGGACAAACATAGTGTTATTAGGTTTTTGGCCTGTTTGTCCTTCAGAAAAAAATTGGTTCCAAATCCAGCTTTGTCCTGCGCCCTCTGTCTATTCAGGCTATAGCAGCAATACTCGAGTGAAGTCACAGTCCTGAGTTTCTGGCAAAAGAAGTTTACATGGAAAACAATTCCTGTGAGTTTCTACGTTGTAAGAGCATTGCCGCTCATAGCCAAAATCAGGCAGTGGCACAGGCCCTCAATACCACGCAGGCTCTCAGGAAGCTTTGAAGATCAAAGATCACCCCCTCTGATTGTCTGTGGGGCTGGCTGCCTTTCCCAAGCAGGGCTCCTTGCAACGAACACAGCTTTGATGAAAGCCAATGTCCTGACATTACAGTGACCGCTCTGGCTCCAAGGAGCTCAGCTCAGACAGAGGCACTGGAGTCTGGCAGTGACCAAGTGTTTTTTCTTGTTGGCTTTCTATTTCTAGGAGACTGTTGGATAGGATCCCAAGTGATATATCTGGCTTCTTTTCCAGGCTGGTTTGTATGAGTGTGTGTGTGTGAATGTGACTAGGCAGAAAATACTTCTTCCATTGTTATATAGGAAAGAAGCAAAGAAAGACCAGTTTAAGAGAGAAATGTTGGGCGGAGTACATTTTTCTTTTAACTCCACACAAATCCCTGTCTGGCCAGACCTCCATAGTGCTCAATATTCTGCCCAACAAAGTCAAAGCCAAGTTTTGCAGCTGTATTCAGGGATTCTCAGTCCTTTCCTCTCCCCTACATTTGCAGAGAAAAGAGAACCTCTGTTGTGTCTGGAAGCATGTGACACATGGGTTGGCCGGACCTACAGCAGCAGAGGGAAGACTGCAAGGTATTCCTTGTAATTTCATAGGCCCTGTGTAAAGGCTGCTATGTGGGAAGGGAAGAAAGAGATCTTTCTATGCACCATGTTCTCAGTTATCTGAATGACCTCCTGGTCAGGTTGTTAGGAGGAGCTATTAGGTTGTCACATTTTCTGGACAGGGTAGGTGAGGGGAAAGGGAGGCTAGTCCCATTCCCTGCTCCTACAGAGAAACACTGGTAGTTTGCAGCTCTGGCCTAGGTCTTTTCAAGCCGGGTAAAACCAGTATTGTGAGCAGATTCAGAAGAAAGAGGGATGCAGTTTTGTGCTATCAGTTCCTCAGAATGGATGATTTTTGTGTTTGATGGGATATGAAGCAGCCCTTCCTTTGATTTGCATTAGGTCTGTATGTGCTGCACTTTCAGTGTTGTTTTGCTGCTTTTGTATTTGACTTGGTACCTGAACTTACCATCCCTGTGTCTTGGTTAACCCATACCTCAGGTAGCAGGACTGCTGTGAGCACATCCAATATTCTCCCCTGGTGGCCCACCAAGACAAAGGCTAGCAGCCAGATGCTCAGGGTTTGCACCACAAACGGAAGCTGTTCTTCCCCTCACGTGAGTTTGTGTAATCATACCCACCAAAAACAGTCATAAACATTGTCCACACTGGTTTTGTGACTCAGTAAGTGCCCGTGGGGCTGACTTTTATAGACCTTAAATTACCACACGAGGGGATAGTTGTTCTCAAGGCCTGAGTCACTTGTTTAATGGGACCTATTTTTAAATGAAGGAGGAAGAAGTGGCAGCACAACTAGGAAGAGTGATAACTACCATCTTCATTGTGACACTGTGGCATGAAGTCCTGTCTCCCTAAGGTGGTACTCCATCCTCAAAAAAAAGCAGAGTCCACATGACTTCTGCAAGTTGGAGGATAGAGAAAGGCACATGCAATGTGGAAAAGTCAAACAAAGCATTGCATTTTTAGTTTTGCAGGACCTATTCAGAAGTTGGGATTGTGCTGAAAGCTGGAACACAAACCTTCATGGATATCTAGCAGCCGTGATTTCCCAAAGTGCTGAGTAACATATTTCAGAGTCGTGTATTTGGGCATGTGCAAGTTACTGTGTGTGGCAGAAATAAAGTGTCTTCCTTTTTCTTATTCGTGTTGCATACAGATACAACCGCGCCATTCACATAAATCAGGCACAGTTAGCCAGAGGGCTCAAATTTACAACATTTCTGATAAACCAGATGCCTAAGAAATTCTGTGATGGGAAAAGGCTGCACTCCGCAAGAACACAGCAGGTAACAGTAGCCTTGTGAATGATAGCTCAAAGCCTCAGCTTTCGCCCCAGTACCTGAACATCTCACTGTCCTGAGGGAAACATCTGTGGAGCAATTATTATCTTGGAAAGAGCCATGGGAAAATAAAGCAGTCGGTAACACTTGAAAAGCGTCCCAGATTCCCACTGAAAGGCTTTGTCAGAACTGTGAACCTTCACTTTATTTAGCTGTATGCATTTTTTTTTTTTTGGGGGGGGTGGGTAGTAAACCAAAAAAGTATCCTGTATGTTGCTGCGGTGGGAAATCTCAGCCGTGATAACATGCAGCTCAAGGTTGTTATCTAGTGGGTTGTAACCTGGGAAATATGGGAATATTTCTCAAAGGAAAAGACGGCCTTGTCACTTTGTGCTCTTTAGGAGCTTAACTGTTTGTGTCTCAGTAGGTTACAGTTAGATGAGCTATATACCACACAGAGGGACAAACACTACTTTGTGCTGACCATCTCCAAGGGACACATTTTTTTTATGTCATAATCACTGTTTTTCTTTTTTTTTTTTTTTAATTTAATTTAATTTTATTTTTCTCCCAGAGATTTTCTTTTCATGTAAGAAGAGAGACTGGGAGGTTCAATTTGCACAGAACTCTCTGTCAACACAAAGAGGCAAACTAGTATGTCAGGCCATGAAATATGTCTGTCACAGCTGGTGAGATGACAGGACTGCCACTGAACATGGTGCTTCCTAGGAGGACACGCTAGATGTCACAGTCCCCAGATGCTGCTCCATGATCTGCCTTCCCTTCTGCTTTTGAGTCTCATACAGCAGGCATGGGATCACAGCTCTGGCTATGTTGGGCATGGCCAGTTGTGGAGGCAGAGGAAAAATATTTAGGAGCCTCACAGAGCCCACAGAGGTGCACCTACGTGTGGGGAACCTGTGTGTGCATGGGGAGAAATGGCATGGAGCACACTGCCTGCTGTAATGAAAGCCCAAGTGAAGATGGTATGTGAGGCTGAGCAGTAATACTTGGCACTTGTCTTCAGAAGATGTCGAGGGCCTTTGGGCAGGAGGTAGCATCACTGACCCTCATGTTCACAGATGGCAAAACGGAAACACGGGACAGTGAAAAAAACTTAGTTAAGGTCACCCAAGGAGGCAGTGGAGGAGCTGGGAATAAAATCCAGGTTTCATGAATCACTAAACCACACTGCTTCCCCTTGGGGCTATGGATGTATTATAATAGAGCAAGATCCAGATGTGGTTTTTAACTGTCATTCAATACTCTGTGTGATATTACTCCGCCTATGAAAATATACAAATTTGGACTCCCCAGAGATCTGACTGTTTCAGGAGAGCTTGATTAAGCCAGTTTGACATGACGTTGTTAGGCAGAACAGCACCCAAGGGGATGGGGGGCAATTCTCAATTGCACTGACAAGGAGTTGCTGAGCCATTTCTGTACCCAGGAGGATGCATAAGGATTGGAGAAACACAGTCACCAAAATGAAAGGGAGCAGAGTCAGAGCAAAGAAGCTGGACCACATCAGGAGGCAGGAGGAAAACAGATGCTTGGCAGTAAAGCTGCGATCAGATGTGCTGTTCCAGTGGCAGCTGATCCCCTTAGAAAGTTATTACTCTCCAGCTGTTCATCTCTATTCCCTTCCCAACCCACCAGCTCAACTGCTGGTTAAGTGCTCCAAAAAGTGACCCAGGCCAATCTGAGGAAGTTGTGTTTGAAGGTGATTGCAGAGCTGCCGGCCCTGGTGATTCAGGGGAGGTGGTCAGTGGTGGTGGTGAGGAAGAGACAGCGAAAAGAGCCAGGGATATCCATCTCTCCACCCAGCTCTGCCACATCTCTGTTGCTCTGTAGCTACAGTCAAAGAAAAGGGTGTTAGCTTGGTTAAAAAAGAAATCTTGCTCCACATGTAGAACTCTTCATGCTTTGATATTAACAGTAAGCACTGAGAGGGCCAAAACCCCATAGCCTGAAGCTATGATTTAAATTGATCTGCATTCGCATTTTCACCTCCAGGTTTGGGATGGGGAGAGGAGGAGAATGGAAGAATTGAATCCTTTCATCAAATTTCTTCATTAAAATTGCCCCCCAGCCCACCCTGACAAATTACAGGTGTTTTTCCTCAGAGCACTGCTCTTGGAGTCAGATGGCTGCATATCATCTCAGAGTTTGCTGAGAATAATAAAGCTCTTTAACTTCTGGAATTGGCCTATACAGTTAGAGACTTACATTTAAAGGTCTGAAAGACTTGAAATCAAAACCTATCCCTTTCATACTTCTTCATGTTAAATGACCCTTTATGCTGTAAAGTTTAATTCCTGATTTCTGCAGAAGAACTCATGCTTTTGAATACTTGGTCTCAGAAATGTGGATTTAATACTGGCCTAAACTGGAAGCAATATTCTTCCTTTCCCTCCCTTTAGAGTTATGTGTTCCTGAAAGCTGTTAAAAAGACATGATCCCTCCAGCACGCAAGGAGGGCAATGAAGACGCAGTGGTGCCTGGCTGAACAGAACCATCTTTCACTGATCCATTGGCCACACAGTAAATCTCTGCCAGAAACAAGAGTCTCATCCTGTTGTGGAGTATTTGTAATCAAGTCCTAGGTGAAATGATTCCCATGGATACTATGCTTTAAAAGCATTCAAGGGGTGTTGGCGATGAGAAATGCCAGTCTAATCCACTGGTGAGACCTTGCACAAGGCTCCTGGTTGTATTGAGGGTCCCAGGTGGTAGAGAGAAGATGATTTGGGGAAGAAACACTGAAAACTCATGGCTTTCACTATGAAAGCCTCCTGTCTAGCTCCTGTAGACTAAGCAAGACAACATCTGTCACATCTGGAGGTGGCAGGCCACCCCCATGTTGTTATGTATGAACTGTTGTAGGGATGAAGCAAACAACAGTTTGATGTGAACTAAAGGTGGAAAACACTACTTTGGTATCAACATTAAACCTTCCTAATAGTCTAGTCATATCAACCTCTTTGTTCTTCAAAAGGAAAAACCCCTAAAGCGTTCCATGTGTTTATGTTTATTTAAAAAGGCCACCAGGAAGCTACAAGAGAAAGTTTCCCTTTTAGTTCTCTGAAAATAGAGGCAGGAGTCGTCTCACTATATTCTGGCTACCTAAAAAGTGGGTGACATATAAATAAGACTTGCTCTACATCTGCTAGAGAGATACTGGAAACTTCAGGAAAAGATTTCTGCCAGCCCAACCAAAAAAAATAATAAATCAAAATGAGCAGGGAAGATTTGTTTTTCAGTGTCTCCTTCTTCATCAGCCAGGGGAGTTTAGATTTAGGACAATTTAGGGCAGACACCTAAAATTTAGGTTCAATGATGTGAAACCACAACCATGTCACAGAGAGGGAAACTGTTGATCAGGAGAAGAAAAATAAGGGCTGAAAAAGGAAGCAGAGAGCAGCCCCAGCGAAGGTAAAAAGAGATGGAAAGTTGAAGAGTAGCAGACAAAAGACAGCACTTTTAAAACAAAGCTGTTTCAGAGGCTGTAATGCAATGTGCCCTTCAATATCAGGTTAGATGCTCAGCAGCTGACACTTTGCACCGTGTGAAAAGATCTCAGATGAAGATCTTTGATAATCCAGCCAGCCGCGGAGTACTCTGGGGCACTATTTCCCAAAGCTCAACAGGCAAGTGCAGGAAGAGGGAGGCAAGGCTTTCCCACTATTGACAGACACCCTGGCTCTCCTCTGCTCTCACCCACCGTGAGTCACAACCCAGGAGACGCTGCCCCAGACACTGGAGAAATCCCCAAGCCACTGAAACATGAAATTATTGATAGGACGGATGTGATGCTCTCCTTCTTGAGCCTGCCGGAGCCAAATCCTGCCAGGGCTACAGCATGGGAAGACATCAGGACGTGTGGTCAGGACAGAGCCCTGAGGATGGGACACGAAGGGACACATCCACGAACGAGTGATGGGGACAGCATGCTCTGGGAGCCAGGTCTTGATAGAGATACTGAAACTGGAAACTTTCTGCATCTTACCTGCCACAGACAGCATCTGGTTGCACACCTCTTTCTGAAGAAACTTTTATATAACAATAAATGCACCATAGCTGGCCAGGTGTTCGCTTGCTCCTCAGCCGCTGATATCGGGGTCCGTTACTGCAATATTGTAGTGCCAAATGCTTCTGCTCAACATCCGTGCTCGGCTGCAGTGCCCTGCAAAATCAGTCTGGGCTCTGTTCCTCTGCTGGTGGCGGTTAGACCAAGTGCCCAGGAGACAGGTGGGGGGGTGCCGCATATTTACAGAGGGACAGAAATATTAAACCTTCCCCCTGCTTGTAAATTAAATGCTCTGTTAAAGCTCCAGGCCAAATGCTCGCCCGACCACCCTGCCATCTCCTCTGATTTATCTCAGCAGCAGATGCAGGCCCACGCTTGGTTGGTGAGCGCTGCCAGTAACAAAGCAAATCCTTTACTCACCCCCCTGCCCCCCCCTTTGCCCAGGAAAATAAAATCTCAAGTCTGCGGACTCCTTTGGAGGGGGAAGAGGGAGCAGTGAGATTTCATGGAGCGGTGAAAGGGTGCTTTACCTTTGCTGAGCTCACATCTGACTTACAGACATGATGTTGCAGGGGCTGCGTGGGCCAGCCAACGAGCCCCAAAGACGCCCACAGCCTGTCAAAGTGGAACGCTGCACATCTCCGGCTCTCTTATCTTCCACGGCGATGCTGGCTTGTCAGGTGTCACGGGGTGAGACATCTCCTCCAGCCACTCTGCTCCCTCCCCTGCCCAGCTGAATGATGACTGCCTGCCATCCTATCCTCACCTGTGGGTCCTGTCCTTACCACACCGGCTGAGCACACATCTCAACGGGGGCTTTGTGAAGGTCCACATCCTCTCTGAGGACTGGAAATGGGGTCTAACTTCTAACTCTGTAAAGCAGCTTCAATCCTATGTGTTGCTCAAGCCCTGGAGATGCTACAAAATGGTACTATATTGCCAAAACTCCTTGGCTGACTCTGTTTTTTTCTTCTGTTTTCCTTTTTTTTTTCTTTTTTTTTTTTTTTTCTCTGCATTCCCCATTCTTCCTTCTCCTGCTTTTCATGTTGCAGAAATGAGTAAGGAAGCAGATTTACGTGGTGTGAAATGTTAAGAGGAACCTTATGCCACGCTGGCGAGAATACTGTATCAGAGAGAAATGTGTATGTCTGCGTGTTTGAGACCACTTGCACAGGACAGCAACCGCAGGATCATGGGGATAGGAAAGCCTGATGTCTTGAATTCTGCAGGAAAAACAGCCAGCCTTGATCCTCATTCTGGGAAACAACAGCTGCTGCCAGGATAATTTTATCCTCTTGCTTACACAAGAGAGAAGATCTATTTTACAAACATCCCGTGATCTCCTGGACCCGTCCATGCGGTCATTCCAGGTCAGAGTTGCATCACCCGAGTGGCAGGTCCATATTCTGACCTGCTTTTTTGCTGTCTCCCAGCAGACTCTTCCTCCCTTTAGTGCTCTCAACCTAGGAACCATATTCTTTCCTCTCCCAATTAAACTGGTTACGAATGCATGCTCTTCGCAGAGTTTCTCCATGCTCTTCTCAGAGTTTCTCCATGACTTTCAGGACACTAGGAAAGTTTTACTCCGTCACACTCCATGCAGTGACTCACGTAAGTCAACAACAATCAATTATGGAAGAAAAGAGCTTGTTCCACTCCTTACAGGATGCAAGGCACTATAGATAAAGAATTCATACCCTTATCAATTCTTATGCTGAAGTATTTGTATTTTGCTGGTCTTTAAGTTCTTACTGGCTGCCTGAGTGCAAAGGAAGAGACACAAATTAATTAAAATGAGATAGAGAGACGTTTCCCAGCTCCCTGTCTTTCCACAGAAACAGGCTACCCTGCTACACTGGTAATCCAGAGAGCACCTCTGGTTAGCTCCCAGCAACACTTCCCAAATGAAAATTTCTCTAACAAAAAAAAAATAAGGAGAAAGAGAAATCTCAAAATCTGTCAAATTTTTGAGGGGTTGCAACAGAATAAAACCTGAAATGCTTCATTATGTAATCAGGCATTTTGTTATTTTCTCATTTGTTTCTTTGTAATGACTTTCTGGCTCTGCATTCTCTTCTGAAAACATTCAGAAGATAAAAAATAAATAAGTCCCAAGTCTTCCAGAGGAGCTAAAAATGAAAGCTTTGGCATTTCTGGAGAAGCAAATTAGCTTCAAAAGGGACAGAAAATGGCTTAAAGTTGAACACAACTTTGTATTTCAAGAAACTAAATTCCCCCCACAAAAATGTCATTTCCTTCAGATTTTTCCAGTGCCAAAATTTCTTAATTTTTAAAATATTTCTTTCCTTGAAATTACTGATGAGTCCAGTCACCCATTTGGCTCTGAACTGCCATTATTGTATTGGAAGTGCTGTGTAAGCCATCCAAAAGAAAGAGCTCTCCTGATTGTTTCATGAGGCCTCCCTGGAGCACAGAGGGTGCCCTGGAGGGTGGCTTTCAAGACACGTTTTTATTTGGTTAGCAACGGTCACTTGGCATCTGTGAAATCAAAGTATTCCCATATTTAACACCAGACTATGGATGCTTACAACCAGTGGGTTAATCATTATGGAAATACTGACTGATTCTTGAGTCAAATGTCAGGTGGTGCCAAAAACCAGAGCCCCGGGACAAAGGACAGAGAAAAGTCAGCTCTGACTAATGCTGCAGATAAAACGGCTGTTACAGAAAATGTGTCTTCCAGCACAGCACTCAGGTCACAGCAGTATCTGAGCCACACAGCCCACTTTCCTTCCCTGCGAAACACAGAGAATGCAATTAGCTGTGATCTGATTTGTGCCAAAGTCTGGGGTTCTCAAAGCGGGGAGCAACTTGTGCCTGACTAATAAGCTATCCAGACTAGGGGGGTTACTTATATAGAGCTTAAGAGTTAAAAAAAAAAAAAAAAAAAGGGTTTCAGAATGATACATGAATAAACTTAGAAACTGTAAATTAGAAGAGTGTTTCTAAGCAGCGGAGGGGAAGATGTCTGAAGTACATCCACCATTGGTACAGCACCTGTAAAAAAATGATGCCATGAACTGCATCAATCAGTGAATGGCGTTGTATGATACAAATATCTGTGACGGCAGGGCCAGGTCTCCTGGTTTAGCTCTGCCTTTCTATAATCATCTTCATTGAGGGCTGAAGAACTGAAAACAGACAATAGTCATAGCAGCCAATGCTTGCAGTCCTTCCTCAAATTACCTTAAATAAAGACTGACATCTTCAGTGATGACTCAGGATTATGGTGGTTGCCAATTTTGACTGCACCATGTAGCAGAGAGTGAAATGAGTATGATTTCACATGGGATAGTCCTTTTAGCACCAGCGAGCTGGTTACACCACCAGGCCCTTTGGGAAGTCTTGGTTCACACATCAACAAGTGCCCACAGACATTTGCCCTTAATCAGCCCTTTCGGTCTGGCCCAGGTCAACAGTGTGTGGACTTGTTCAGCAGCATTTCTTTTGGAGGGAGGGGAGGAAGGCAATTTACAGAGCAAGGAAGTCCCATATGTTATTTTTCTAAGCTTAATGGCGGTTGCAAATATGTGAATCTTAACGGGTAGGGAGAATAATATGTGACATGCAGTCAGGGGGTGTTTCTGATCCTGTGGGACTATGTGTGTCCATTGTTCACCAGAGTAAACAATGGGATTCCTATCATCGAATTTTGACTTGGCATCTACCTCTGGGGCAATTCAACTTAGGTTTTTCAAATCCTTGGCCATGGCAGGGGTGGGTGGCTGTTGTTGAAGGGACAATTGTGAGGCACAGCTGGGTTGGAGCTTGGATGTGCTGCTACAGCCCACAGAAAGAGGCTGACAGCTCTGGATGTCAGTGCATCCCTCAGTTGTAGAGTATTCTTGGAGAGAGACAGATCTCCTGCTCTTCAGGAGAGAGGGATCCTAAATGGCCAACTAATATGAGATGTTAAATTTTTAAATAGAGAAAGGGCAGTGTGATGAATCTCATCTGAATAGAATATGGTCATTAACACATCATTAAAAATGCCTGGTGTCTTACAAATGCAAACAATAAAATCCTTCCAGGAGTATAAGGCTCCCCTTTCTCTTTAAATACAGCTACAAATTTTTTTAGTACATGATGACTTTTCACTACTCAGTCTGTTTCTCTTCTCTTTCTTCACAGCTACTGCTGTTCCTCAGCTAGATAGGAGCAGGATGTTTGCTCTCTGTGTTCAACAAGCAGTGGCCCATCCTTACCTTGTCCTCAGAGCAAAGCAAGCCTTTCTTCATACCCTGACTCCTGTTTGGTGGCTCAGAGAGGACTGAAGTTTATGGCCTCACAAGGGATAATGTCATCTGGGATAAAGGTGGGTGCCTCAGCAGTTTGTGCCACTAGCCAGAAGGCACCTGGAAAAGAAGGCGGGAAACTAGGATTTGACCTCAAAAAAGGTCATTGGGGAGAATGCAGAGCCCAAGGGCAGCAGGTTCATACTGGCTGCAATGTTTGCAGGACAGCTCATCTGTCTTGGTAGAGTGGGGTGCTGTGATCCAGTTTGAAGTCAGGGGTCTGGGCAAACTATGGTGAGAAGTACCAACCATGAATAGATAAACAAATTAATTGGTTAGTAGCCTTGATTATCTATCTGAACTATTGAGCTACAGTGCAAAGCACAGAAAAATTGTGCTGGCAATAGCACCCATTTTGCAGCCAGTTCTGCTACCAGAAAATGGTGTTATAGTGGTGTTCCTCTTTCCATCAATTCCTAATTTATTCTGTATCCAACTACAGCTAATAGCTTTCCCCTAGACAGTATTTTCTGAGCAGCAAATCTTGGTGGGACAACCATAATCCTACCAACGTTAAAGCAATAGGAAGTGTGGAGGAGGGGTCCTGGAACAGCCTGGAGAAGAGTGTGCTTGTGTTGGGGGACAGTGATGGGAAAGGCTTAGCTGGTTGAATTTAGTGAAATGAAGGCTGAAAAGGGTAGGATTCACTGCCACAGATACATCAGGGGACTAAATTCTGGGGAGGAAAGAGAGCTATTTAACTGTCCTACAATGTTGGCACAGGAACAGCTGGGTACAGGCTGCCCATGAATGCATCTAGACAATGTGAATAGATGGAAAACAGTAATACAAAAGTTAAAAACAAAAAACAAGCAACAACAACAAAACCCACAGACAAAGTCATTTTCAGATTATAAAGTCATAAAAATGGAACTGAGAAAAGCCTCCAGAGATCTGCTCATTTTGAGCTTTTTAATCTTTGGCAATATGACAAATGCTAATGTGACCACAACAATTTTCATTTACAGCTTACTAAAAAGAAGATGATTACCTGCATGTTCCTCTTATTGTTTTCCCCATTTGGCTGCATGTTTGTATGCGAGAACATGAATTAGTATAATTAATAATTTACAATCATTTCACAGCCCTTCATCTAACAGTGCCTCATGGACAACTGGATGAGAAATACTGCTCTACTGCAATTCCTTGCTCCAATGCCCTGTCACAAGCATCTAAAGCATCTTTCTTTCTTGATACACTCACAAGAGGGGTTGTGGGAATGTGGCTGCTGCTAACAGCAGGACTCAGACTTTATGATTTCTTCTAACCATTGGGGCTGAAAGAATGTGAGACCTCTGAGTGCGATGGTGGTAGTGATTGAGAGCTTTAAGCCAGCCCTGCCACCAAGAAAAGAAGATGCAAGATGATCAACAGGGAGGCCAGGGAAATTTCACTGGAGCAACCTCAACTGGCTTTTGAGGGGTGCATGGGAGACCCGTGCTTGGAAGGCAGCAGGAGGGAGCTGAAAACTGAAGGGAGATCAGGGGCCATGGTTAAGGCTGGTGGACATGTAGCCCCCACATCCACTAATCCCCAGGCAAAAGAAGGAGCAGCAAAGCCCCTCTTTCCCATGCTGCTGAGAAACCCTGAGCCTGTGCTGGGCTGCTCTGGCTCTCTAAAACTTTCCCTGTGCCTCTTTCCTCCTTTCACTTGCTTGTCTTATCTGTTTAGCAGTCACCTTTTTCCAGTGTTGGGACTGGTTTGGGCAGTGGGTACAAATAGTACCCAACACAACCAAGCCTAGAGGTGCTACTTTCCTACAAACAAATAACAGAAGAAGCTTTATTTTGGCTTCACTTCTCTGCCTCTGCACAGGAACCTGTGTCATCAGTGGGTCTGCAGACAGGAAAGATAAAGAGCTGAGCCCTCATATTCCAAATATCTATGTATACATTCTTTCCACAGGCTGTGCAAGTACCCCAGAAAAGCTCTTTTAGGGCTTAAAGCATTACTGTTTCAGTCTACACTGTCATTTAGTTCCCTGGGTAGTAGAGAAACTGGGAGTGGAGAATGCCAGATCTGGCTTTACTTTGGCCCTACAAACATATTAGTGAGTAGTGAAAAGTCAGGGAAAAGCATAAATCTCACTGCTGCACTCCAGTGCTCTGGGAGTTTTTCAAGTCCCTCTGGAATCAAGAGGCAGTTTGCAGTTTGGAAATCCAAATGTGCTTTGCTGATGGGGCCAAATTCGGTCTTAACACAAGGCCATGGAAGTCAGGGGAGTTTCATTAGGAAAGCGTTAGGAATTGCATCTCTGCTTTAGGGGCTATATATTAGGGGAGCTGCTGAGCCAGCCTGACTTTATAAAATGTCAGAAGTAATAAAGAGCAAGCCTCTTACCAGTGTGTTTTCACTCCTCACCCTGAGATTATCAGATCACCACTGATACCAAATCATTCCTGGTAGACAACAGTAAAAATGTTTTGCTCTGCTCTGCAGTCTGCTATGGAGCATCTCAAAACCCCTGCAGATTGTTCCTGTAACTTTATCACTTTCACCGCCTAATTAGCGAATGGTATTTTAGCCCTTTCACTAAACGTCAGACAGAGCACAGGACTGAGCCATATGCATTTGCACCAGTGCACCCCTGGAGCATGCTCACTTCTGCACAATCCCAATATCCCACAGAAATCTCACTGGCAAGTCAAGGTGGTAGGTGGAGAAATGCACCAGGGATTTACACTGCTGCACCCTGTCAACTTCTGCATGAGCAGTGTGGGTGTGTATGCTTTAAAAATGTGTGCACACAATTTTCTCCTTCAAGCTCGTACTGACAGCTCTTGCAAAGCCTGACATGAGGACAATGCAAGAGTTCTCATGCATCATCCTACACTGAGAAAGCAGAACACCAGGCTGAGCAGCATCCGGGATTTGGGAGTGTTTTCCCATTCAGGTGGGGCTGTGCCCCACCTTGGCAGGTAGCAGCTGCCCGCAGTGTGCTCTCTTTTGTTGCACCGGCCGTGACAAACTGCTGGCCCTGCGGAGGTAGGGACCCTGGTGAACCACAGCAGAGACATCAAATGCTATTCATGGCTCCTGTAAAGCTGTTGCATCTCAGACATCCCAACTATTTTAAATTTAAAACACAGCTTTGGAAGGCACGTCTCTCCTGCAGCATTCTTCCCATTGTACCCGTGCGCACGGGCTTGGCTTTCCAAACAACAGCTCTACTGAGGGGCTAGTTTTGTTATTAATAAGATGGCTGTGTTTATGTAGTTTTAAGTGATGTTAAAATTAAAGTGAAGCTATGATTCAGCTGACTTCGAGTTTTCTCAGCTCCCTTCCTTTGCACACACAGTTTGCCCTACACTTGTTTGCCTTGGCAGGGCCCAGGCTTAGTAGTAACAATTTCATCTTCCATTTATAGGCATCTCACACCACGCTATTCTTTTAGAGCAGAGCACTTCTCGGAGCCGAGCAAGGGGGACATGTAAAGCCAGGCACGCAAAGGCTCAGATCCTTTCAGGAGCTCAGCTTCTTCACATGAGGAATAGCTTTGTCTCTGCCCTTTGGGAAAAATAAGTAGAAAAGGAAAAAAGAAAAAAAAAGTCCCGTCTCTGACTTTGGAACTTGAAAAAGCAAAGGGAAGCAGTCACAAGCCTGCAATGTTTTATGTTCACTGTACACTGCCTGGCAAGTTTCCAGGGCAAATGTAGGAAAGCTGTAAACTGGTGGAGTTGGACAAACCATCAGAACTCCTTTTTTCTTTTTTAATTGACTTTTTTTTTTCTTTTTAGATACTTAGACTTCAAGTAACCACTGTACCAGCAGCTCTCTCTTCTGAGAGTCCGTGCTTGCTTTCCCACCCAGACTTCCCAGCACCTAAGTGTAGTGCAACCCACAGAGAGTTGTCTCTTTCCTTTTAATTACTTGCCAGCCCCTCCTGCACTTTAGCAGTGCTCAAGCGTGGAGCTTTGGGATGAGTTGTTTCTTTCTTGTTGTTGTTTTGTTTACTTTGTTGAGCTGTATTTTGTTGTGTTTTGTTTGTCTGCTTGTTTTGTTTTTAAACTTTTTAAAATTTGTCATTTGTTGTAACAGGGATTTGACACTCTGGGAACCAAGGCTTTGGGGTATCTTTCAGCTTTGCCTTGAAGTTCCACAGAAAAGGAAAAAAACGTGAATGAGATCCTGACTGCAGCAAGGCTAAGGGGCACTGCAGCTACAGCATCACCTGGTGACAGCAGCCTGCCACTTACAAAAATGAGACTTGTCCTCTGAGAGTACCACTGAGTCCCCTCTGCTTTGTCTCAGCACAAATGGAAACTTAAGCCAAACATTTTCTTGCTTTGATAAGTGAATTGCAGAGGAGGGCAGAGATGCACCTGGAAGAGGTAGCAACACCCTGTGCCTGGAGCTTGTCACGCAAGTGATAAAATGAGGTGGATGAGGAATGAAGGAGTCCTGAGTGTGGGGAGGAGATAGTTTTGCATCAGCAAAAGACTAATTACCTTTGCACTGCAAGCATCCCCCCTTTTCAGCAGGCATCCTTCCTCACCACCGTATTCCCTACCCACTGGGCCCTGAATGCTGCCAGATCCTTGTCTGAGCACTGCTTGTGAGGGGGCTCCTGGCTCCCCAGGGTGCCTTCACAGAGAGCCCCACGTCCTCCAGCAGCCCCAGGAGAGGCCTGCTCAGACAGCACCCCTCTTGCAGGATCTCAGCCTGCATGGGGGCTATGGGTGACACTCCACAGGGCTCATCACAGACAGTATTGCTGAGCATGAGGGGACAGCCAGAGCAGCGTCTCACCTGCCTGGTCTAGCAGGACCTCCAAATTCTGATGTCTCTGTGGTCGAGTCTGGCCTCCAAACCTGCTGAGTATTGAGATCCTTGGTGAAGTGAACATGGGCTCATCCCCTCCCTTTTCATTCAACAACATGGGCAGTTCCTGCTCCCCTCAGCCCCTGGGTTGGACAGCAAACACCACAACAGCAAGCTGTGAGATGATAGAGAAATGACCAGATTTTGCATCTATCAGGAGGACAGAGAAAAAGCACAATGTTCTGGGTAGCAGCACGCGACTGGCTGGGGTCCAGAGCTCATGGCAGAAAGCTCCTTCCCCCACTGTTTGCTCCCGGTGACATGTCCAGCCTTAGAGTGTCTTTCTCACTAGGTGACGTTCGACTCCTATGTCTGCAAGCCTGTTGTGTGACTCCCCATTCATGTCACCTCCCTGTCCCAAATCTGCTTCCCATTTGCCAGGAACCAGATTCCCTGCTGTTTCTGGTGGACTTTCTCTGAGCTGCTCAGCCATGACCCGGGCCTGAGGCATGTTGGATGGCAGCTTATGAATCTCACACTGCAACGACTGACCACAAACTGAAAACCTCCCAGTGGAAGACTGCTCTTTAGGAGTGTGTTATGCTCCCTTCCCAAAATTGCTAGTTACTCAGTCACTTCTGCATAAACAGGAACTTTGTCCCCAGCTTCTTTCCAAGTGCTGCAAGGCCAGCAGCTGGCGTGCTATCCTATCATCTTTAGGACAGCATCATCCCCTGAAACATTAGAAATGTGCATTGCGTCCTGGCTTTCCAGTAACCAGATTCACTTGCACTTTCGCTGATGTTTTGGTCCCCGGAGTAAAACCGCCTACATTTTGCACACAATTGGCAGGCCAGGGCTGCAGCTCTCCTCTGCTCACCCCCAGCAGATGATCTGCTAGAAGCTCTATGGGGCAGAGGCAGTAGGAATTGTGCAGTGATGAAGTCACATAGGGCCTGTTTTAATTAAAGATACTGCTTTTCCTTTCAGACTTTGCCCTCTCTTGGCGCAGCATGCTGAGGGATAGGGTGGGGGACAGACTCTGTCCCTGCTTCAGAGACCTGCAGCAGAAGGTACCCAGCTGCTCGCCAGAGCTGTGATGGTTCCTAATCTAGTGCCCTGGAGCTGCTGCTTGCTGTGAATCCAGAATGCTCTTTTGCTTCTGTAAAAGGTGGGCCTGAAGGCTGAGGACCACTCTCTGTATGCAGGATGGGTCCTGGGGGTCCCTCGCCATGCCCTGTCAGCAGCCCTGCCTCTCCCAAGCACATCTTGCAAAGCATACACTGCCACCTCAGACAGCTGCCCTCTTGCTTTTTGTCTGGGATGCTGTTATTCTTTAGGCATTTGGGGGGCAGAAAAATGCCTGATGCAGTTCAGAAGTTACTTCCCAGGGATATTTCTTAGCAGCTCTGAAGTTATGTGCAGCGGTTCAATGCATTCTCTTTCTATGTGTCTGGAAGAGGTATGTTCTCTGTGTCTGGTTCATTTTGTCTGAGACAAGGACATGGGACCCTCAGGTGGGTTAATTTATAATTCCTAATCTAGGTGCTGCTAGTGGCCTGGATCATTCCCTTAATCTTTTAGCATAGGAGAATGGGATAATGAAAGTCTCCTTCTGCAGCAAGTTTCAGAGGGTGGTCTGGGTTGCTCACCTGGAGCTGTTGGCATCCTCTTCACATCAGGGAGAAATGGCACAAAATATCCTTGAAGGCTGTGTAATTTCAGAGGTCAGAGAACAGACTGGGGCTCCTTCCCCCTCCATCCCTCCTGCAACCATTAGGAAGATGTCCAGGAAATGTTTCCCTTCTGCACAGCCTCATTTCTCCAGTCCTCTTAGTCTCCTGTGGCCCATTCACCTGCTTTCCTCCTCTTACATCAACTCTTCCCACCTCAACATTTCCCCTCCTTCCATCATTTCTGACCTCATCTGCCCTTGCCCTCTCCTTTAAATCTGTTCCTCTCTTCTCCCACCCCCCAATGCCTTTCTGCCTTCTAGCCTCACCTCTGGTGCATTCAATGGGTGTGCCAAGCCACCGTCTCCTTGTTCAGCAGCAGCCTCTGCAGCTGCTCTGGCTTTCTTGGCTCTCTTCATTTTCCTTTTTTCATCCTTCCCCTGAACATCCAGAGATTGCAAACCTCAGAAAGACCCCTCAGCAGAAAGGTTTCTGACCCACTCTTCTGTCAAAAGGAGGAGGACAGGTTCTCTTAGGGAATTTTTGGAGATGCTGTGTCAGCAGAGACGGTGCAGAAGCCCATGGCACTGCCCTGGGAAATCATTAGCTCCCTGTCTGAACTGAGTGAGGTGCTTTGAAGAAAGCATGTGAGCACTGTGCTCTTCATTAAATGCCTTGCATGGGATGATGGGAACTACAGGGGAAAAAGGAATGGACTAGAAAGGAGAGACAAACTCAGGAAGAGCTGAGCATGTAGCAGAGGGATAAATAAACTTAGTCAAATGGGGGAAAGGCTTGATGAGACCTGCCAGGGAAGGGTTTGAGGGTCCAAATGAGAAACAAAGAGCTCTGTAGAGCTGGCTGCAATGTATGTGCATGAGGTGGTAGCAGAGAGTTCCAGTGAAGAGCACTACAAATGGGTGACACCCTGAATTGTGACAGACTTCTCTGTTTAGGAAGCATTGATAGAAAACAAACAAACAAACAAAAAATCATGTTCTTGTTTCAGTGAGGAGCTCATGTGGCTTTTCATTATCCACTCTAACAGTAATGCAAATTAGAAAAAAGGATTGCAATTGTCCTTTGACAGTTGGACCTGAGGCACCAGGGGTGGATTTTAATTGTCCAAGGCCTGACATTGAGTCTGTGGGAGAGCAGGGAGCTCAGAAATCCTAAACAGCAGCCTCTGTCCTTGGGAGAGAAGACCTCTTTCTAGTTAATTTGTTGTTTTGAAAGAGTGGTGAGAAGACAGCTTGATTTTGCCTGTCATTGCCAGGAAGAGAGAGACAAAGTGGAGGCAGTTCAGGGGAAGGATGACCAAAATGACCAGAGGTGGCTGAGCTAGCTTGGTTTCTGAGCTGCAATTGAGAAAACGAAATCTGCCCAGCTTGGCCAAGTGACAGTGAAGGGCTCAGACTCACAGTCAAGTTGCCATGGCTTCATGAATAACTGTAAATTGGTTGAGAGAAGCAGTGGCAGAGTCTTGATAAACCTCCAGATTGCTGATGGGTGTAAATACCATGGCCAAAGAGGAAATGGTCTTGGCCCTGGACCAGGTACTGGCTCAGACTGAACATGGTTCTTTTTTGACTTTACCATTGCGGATGGCCATACTGTAAATGAGTCTCCTGCATGACTGTAGCTCTAGCACAGACTGGCCTTTACCCCATCTCCATTGCAGCCTCATGAAACACAAATGTTCTTGTTCAGTGTTTTTTCTTCTTTTTTTGGGGTCTGAACTGAATGGTAATTAATGTTCATTGATATTGCCTGTGAACAAGAAGATTGAATGCAAATCATTGAAGGGGACAGGAAATAAATAGTCTTGGTATCCTATTAGACAGAGGAAGAACCTTATCCTTATCCGTGTCAAGTAGGTTTTTCCTTCTGGCTTACCCTAGTGGGTCATCTGAGGGGATAACCTAGGTACTACTCAGTTTGAATAAAAGCATCTAGGCCTATGCAAGCTCTCCATAGGTGATGTTGCCAGAGCCTCAGCAGTGAGCCTTGGAGTTAACACTGGCCTGATAAACTTGGAACAGATGAAACTACATGAATCTTTTGTTTTCCAGATGAGGCTCAGGCAGACACCACAGCATTCATTACACTTAAAACACATTTTCAAGATCTGCTTCCAAACCACAAGGTCTAGAAATGTCAAAAGCAACCAAAGCTTCCAACATAATCACCTGACTCCAGGGGATGAGATTCGAGTACTGAGCTGATAACAAAAGGACTTGCAAACAACAAATGGTTCAGCCTAGCATCTGACCTAAATAATAGGGAAGAGAATTGTTTCTGTTCTACAGAATAATCCTTTAACCTGAAATGAAACAACCTATTTTAATTTCGGATTATTATTATTATTATTTTTAATGTTACCTTCAAAAAAGACTGGTGAATTTCAAAATGAAGGGAATTATTTGGGAACACAAAGTTGAAGTCATTTGGGAACCCTTTTTTTTTCCAAAATGTTGAAGTCGAATCTTGGAGGTAATGGGGAAGGGGCAGGAGGGACAATCTTTTTTTTCCTTCTTGTCAATTTGGAACTCAAATTGCATCTCCAGCAAATTCCTCTCTGTGGGCTCATCTGCATGATGTTCCCAAAGGGAAGCCTGGATCCAGCCCTTTTTGCTGAAATGACCCTGAATAGGGAAAGGTGATGTACGTTTTCTGCCACTACTTCCTCTCCCAGTCAGAAACTTGCAGGGCTGCCTTTTCTCTTCCAGGAAGGTCTCTCTTTCTTCCTGAAATCTGGCACTGGTTTCTCAGCCCAGCTGCCTTCCATCAGCTCAGGAGCAAGGGGCAGAACAGGCCTTGTAAACAAGGTGGTGATGCACTACAGAAGGAGAAGGCTGACCTCAGAAACATTTGGATTTCCAAAGTGTCTTGTCTGATGAACTGAGCTAGCTGAAGCTCTAAGACATGCAACAATATTGCAGTATTCAGCTGTCTTACAACCATCCTACACCCTGCCTTCTGAGGTCAGAAAGAAATCAGAAAACAGCCACCACCACCAAAAAAAAAGGAAAAAAAAAAAAAGAGTCCTGTTTTGCATCAATGAAATTTATAAGAATAAATAGAATGATGCTGCTCAGCAGATGGTAGGTCAATAAAGCGGGCCTTACCTGGCCTCAAATCTTTGGTATTTTAATGTATTTCCTGATTCTGTAAATTACAGCAGCCCTGTTGCAGACATATGCACATAGCATTTAATGATGCATAAGAGAGACAGAGCAGTATTTTTCCCCTCATTGCCAATGCCTCCATTATCTTTGTTTTAAAGGCTTGATTCAGCCCTCAGAAATCTCCTGCCTCTGATCCTGCTACAAGTCAAACTAAAAGCATCCCCCAAGAGGAAGCCATTCATATTTATTTTAGTTAATTGCTTGTTTGCATAATTACTCATTCCTAAATCCAACTTACAATAAAATCTTCCCTCCCATCAATACAGCTATTGTTACAGCTTCCAGCATGTCTGTCCCAACAGTCATTTGCTGGAGCTGGGAATGCTGAAGGTGAAGGTGAGCCCTACAGTCTAGCTTTGAAGGTCAGTATGTCTGATCTACAGAAACCAGGTCAGATAGCTTCCAAGTCAGCTCCAAGACCCGCTTTCTCTTCCAAGTCCTTCACTGTAATTCAGTGTAATAAAGAAAGGAGCAAGTGGATGAGGGGGGAGGAGTATTTGAGGTTGGTGAATGTAAAACAAGGACGGCTTTTAGAGGTAAGCATCTGGTTTTTGGCTTTGCCATCTCTAGCATAGGTGTATGGCAACGTGTGTCCCTGCATATTAAAAGCAAACCAAAGCAGAACAGTGTTTAAGTGTGGGAGAACGGTCACATGAAGGATGTTCTGTGCAGTACAGCAGAAAGTGCTCAGATGAGACTGGGACAGGGGCAGGTGATGTGTTTTTATAAATCAGTTTTCCTCAAAATTAAAAGAATCCCTTGCATGGCCTCCTTAAACAAGTAAGTTTATTTTCCCAAGCTAATTTCCCATCAGATCTTTTTTAAATTGTTATTATTTTATTAATTAATTTATTTTGAGATGTGCAAACAGGAGAAGAATATTGTAAAAACCTGCCTGAACCAGTAGGGCTTAGGAAGTTCTTGGCAAGGCTTACAGTGTGCCTTAGTGCCTCAGGACCAAGAGATTTTGCACCAGCACTGAAGAAACACACGTGTTTCTCTGCTGAATGTCCACTCCATGTCAGTGACGAAATGGTGCATCCTGTAAGGCTAAGATGACAGCAGAGGGCAGGGTGTACAACCTAGGAGAGTTGCAGAGAAAGCAAACAAAAGCTTTGCTAAGCAGCCTTCAACACTGTGTTAGGCTTTTGGCTTATTGTTTGTGTCCTGTGACTCAGATTCACCCATTCCCAGCTATTTGGCATGACCCTGCCTGAGTTGGTGGGGTCTGCCAAAGAATCAGGTTCCAACCACGTTTATTTTGACTTCTGCTGGCGTAAATCCAGGGGCAGAGCTGGAAGCCCACTGTCACCTCTAGCACCCTTTGGGATACACTCTCACTGGGCCAAGCTGAACCAGAGTGGCAGGAGTGTGCATGCATGTGTGTCTAAGAGCCTGCTCAGGGGCGGCCCAGAGCTGCTTGTTTTCTAAACACACCAGAGGGTCTCTTAGAAAGTCAGTGAGGTGCCCCACCTTGATGAGAAGAGCAAGCAAGACACAGGCAAGTCACTGACCCGCCAGAGGTGGCCTTCAGGTACAGAGGTGGACCTTATTGATGGAGGTTTTTTACTGGTGATAGCTGTTACTGCTCTGCTTTTGTGGTCTGCTCTGTTTTGGCCTGGGGCCTGTGCCTTTCCTTGATGGCAATATGCAACAACCAGGTGGCCTCCATCTTCCCTTCTGTCAAAGACAGCCGTCTCTGAGAAGAAACCTAGATGAAGTGACAGGACAGTGTGCTTCAGGATCAACCTCAGTGTTGTCTGGACTGCGAATCAGACATGGCAAATGCATTTGGAGTCAGGAGTTGGACTCGATGATCCTTGTGGGTTGCTTCCAACTCAGGATATCCCATGACTGTCCAAAGAGATGGCAAGGACACCATCCAGGTCACTAGCTGGACATCTTTTAGCATGTCCCTGGAGTTTTACAGGATAAGTCTGGTGGTTGTGTCCTTACTAGCAGAAATGACTGGTATCTCCTAGGTAGTTTCTGCCCCCACACTTGTTTCCCGACATCTCTTCACAATGTGGGTATCCCAAGGAGGAGCCAGCGCCTGCGGTAGTGTGGCAGAGGGAGGAGGGAGAGGAGAGCAAGCCTCGTGTCCTTGTAAGCGTAACAGTTTAGTCTTTGCTCTCAGGGACACAAGCTGGCAGTTGGCTTTGTAGTAACCCACATGACAACAGGAATAACATCAGGCATAATTAGACGAAATGATGGTATAAGTTCAGCTCTTTCCCCCCAAAGCACCCAGCCCCCTCAACCCATTTTGAAACAATGCACCTTTTGTGGGCTCCAAGTAGCTTTTAAAAGCACAATCAATTTCTTTCTTCCCCGTCACAGAAAAGAGCTTGCTGCTTGGACAACTAATGTTGAAATGTCTCGGGTAGGATGGGGGCTGGGACAGGGAGGGGACGAGACACCTCACCCACCCCTCCAGCTTCTTCTGATGTCCTCTGCCAGACAGCCCCTACTCCCCCTCAAGATTATAATTTCTCCTTGTTACTACAACTTTAAATGCTCTTCCTTTCCACCCCTGCAGCCCACAACAGTACCCCGTATTGTCCTCGCATCGGAGGTATACGTGATGTAGGCGCGATTCTGCTTTTTCCAAGGCCTTGTCAGGTTATGGATGATTGGTCATGCTTCATCCACCCGATGAAGGCCACCAAAGAATAGCACAACATTTTCCCCTGCTGTCTCCTTCCTCTAAGTGCAACTTGGCTGAGAGGACCACTGTGCTGGATTTGAATGGAAATTATCTAAGTGTGTGGTTCCAGCTCCCCTTGCTAGCTCCCCTCTCTTTAAAAAATGAGTCTGAAATGTAATCAGATTTACTTTAATGAGGGGGGACTGAGAAAATGCATCCCATGAAAAAGAACTTTGTGGGCAATCCGGGTCCCACACCATAAACAAAATCAAGTCACTCTGTATTAGTGTATGGAAAGCTCCAACACAGGAGAAACTGTGTTTCTACCCCCTCCATATCATAGCTTTCTAGCCAGCCCATTAAGCTGCTTTGTACCCACTCCTGTGCCACCCCACCAGGTAGTATGTGTGCCTTTACTGGGTAAGAGATTTGTGTGTGGAAAGGGAGCACTAGGTCAGAAAAGGACCAGATTCTGAGAGCTGTGATTTCACTTTGAGATGGTTTTGGGTCCTTTGCTGAAATATGAGTCGTTTTAAAACTACTGAGCTAAGAACTGTGGGAGTTTTATTGGTTTGGCTGTTTGGTTTTGTGCATCTTTAAGGCATTTAGACATGAAGTGTGATGCCAACTGTGGCAGTATTAACATTTTAAGTGTTTGAAGACTGCAAGTGAATGCTTAATGCTGTGATACATATATCTGTGTGTGTGTATTGTTGATAACTCTGAAGTTGGTTTATAACTCCACCAAGTTTATTCAAACCTAGTTTCTTTTTAAGGTCCCAGTGAGATTCCCAAGCAATCGAGTTTGAAGACTTGCAGTGCAGTCATGTAAATAAAACTTGTGAACAGCGGAGTTTGACAAAGCCATCTTGAGAACTGTTCATCTCATTAATGGGCATAGGAAAATTTCTCCCAGAAATGTCCCAATAGTAATACATGTAAGAAAAAGAGAATAAAAAAATAAATTCTCAGCATGTTTTTTTTTTTTTTTTTCCCCAGTGTTTCTAACTTTGGGATAGCCATACATGTTCTTTCCTCAAAAAGCAACAGTAATTATTTCTTGGAAAAAAAATACCTACCCTGGCAAACTTTATTCACAAACTGTTGCATATTTCTTTTAGCACTGGCTCGAAAATATTAAAGCTGATTTTTGGGGAAGCTGTATTCTTTTCCCTGCACATGTAAAATTTGATTTTGCCCCCTAAAATTGCTGGGATGTTTCAGGCCAAAAATTGAATGTTCCAGAACATGTAAGGTTGTGGCAACAGGGGATTGATCATAAACTTTTTTCCAAACTTAACTACTAGTTTAACTGTTGACCGGTTATTACCCAGAGAGTATATTTTATTGGCTGTGAATTCATTAATAGTTAACTGGTGTGTAGACATTGAAACAATGTGTCAATTCTTCATATTGAATCCTATCTCAGACAAATACAATAAGATGCCATGGTCTGTCGCTTTTTCAACTCAACATTGCTGAGTGCTGATGTCAGGGAAAAGTCTTGCTCAGTTAACAGCATTCCTAGAGTACTTTGTGGGACCAAAACAGCACACACACACACACAAAAAAAAAAAAAAAAAAAAAAAAAAAAAAAGAGCTCCAGAGCTAAAAAACATCAGTGAGGTTCCCAAGTTCCCAAGTCAGTAACATGCACCTTGAGGAAAAAAATAAGCAGACGAAGGATCAAATCCATGCTGTGCTCCAGCATGAAGCCAGGGTTTCCTGCTATGAAATGTTACCTCTGCTAGAAAGGTTCCTTGGAACCTTTGCTGGGTTACCTGTATATATGATGAGTTTTTTCTCCTACAACGTGGAGCTTTTCATTTCTCATCCCCCTTTTTTTTTTTCCCTGAAAGTGTGGAGAGTCGTTTGTAAACTTTATTACCTTGCGAGGCAGAGAGAGCACAAATTCATGTGTCTCTAGAGGTTTGAAAATGTGAAGTGCTGGATGTGATTGCTACTCATAAAGGAGTTTGATTTCTGAATGCTGATGTACCCAGAAACACATGAAAAAAGCATTTATGTTTTAGAAGTCCATTGAATACAAGGAGGACAAACACTCTGTATCTGTTGAAGGCCAGGATCATTGCCGTAAGATTAACTAGAAAGGAAAAACACATGGCAGCTATCCAGGAAACACAGCTATCAGAAGGTAAACAAGGATAAACAACCAGGGACTCCAAAAAGTTGCCCTACCATCAAAATAAAAGATATGGCCCCCTCAGAAGGCTTTATATCCTAGAAACATGTGTCTAAATACAAAACAAATAGAAATATTTTGGGCTAAGGAATGGTTTTAAGGCCATAGCTGAAGCCAAGAAAGAGGGCCAGCCCTGGCTGAAGCTGGAGAGTGGAGGTACACAGTGTGTGGTGATTTTTGAAAGACCACAGAGTGAATTTCTGCTCATGACAATCCCTAAGGAGAGAGACATTGACTCTCCTTGTCCTTTTCAGTAAGAAATAATCACTTTTCATATAGCATGTGTGTGGGGACAGTAGATCTTTTCCACCCCAGCTTCTGAGAATGTCATTATTGGCTTTGCTAAGAGGCATCAAAACAAAAGGAGTGGAATACAGTTCCCTCCAGAACGAGAGTTTAACAATTCAGCCGGTCCTTGGCATTCCCAAGAGCAGAGTGCAGGAACATCAGTTTCCCTCTAGGCACAAGGAGAAAAAGTGGCTCAGCAGCTCTGAAGTTCTGAACTGGGTGTGCCCCTCTCCTCACCCAGACATCTCTGGTACCTATGGTGACCATACTCCTAACTTGAAGGCTTGGCTAGGTCACGTGGAGGGAGTCCTATGCTGTACAAACTAAGAGGAGCAATTTGCAATGAAGAGAGGATGACCCTAGGCAGATACATGCAAAGATAATAGAGGAGAGGGAAAGAAGCGGGGAGCAGAAATAGTTTGACAATGTCCAGGGTCATCACAGAGTCTGTGGCAGGTGTGAGGTGGGAGTCTTCAGTGCCTAAGTCATAAGATCTTCACAATAAGGCAAGTCCCAAGGAGTTCTTTGGGTTTGTCCCTTAAAGACCTGTCTACAGATATCCACCTCTGCATTAGCTTGACAGTCATCAATCACATCATCTGCTTCATGGCTACTAACACACAAAACAAAACACATGGCTAACCATACTCCCCCTGGCTGGACTACCCAAGCCAGAAATGGTATCAAAGCCTTTTTGATAGATTTTGATCCTTGAATTCATTAAAATGCTTTATGCATGTACCTGTTAGCAGTGTCAGTCACTACAACTGCAAGTACCTGACTTCATTTTCTTGCACAGTGGATACTTATGTCCTATCCATTTTGAGACTATTATCAGCAAACAGTGAGGACGTATTTCCAGTTTATGGATTTCTACTGGTTTACATCCTCAATCATGGCCAGCAAGGTACACTTAACCATGCGTACTTTTTGAGTAGCCTTGAAAATGAAACAGGAGTGTGAAAGTCAATGAGAAAACACTTTCTGACTGCAAAAAAAGCAAATTTCTGTCCTTGTTTTAAAGTAGGTGCTCTTTCTATAAAAGATCTATCAGTCTATCTACATTTTTTTACAGAACAAGTGCACTTTTTATTCATGAGGAACCCTCTTTAGCAGTAAAATAAACACACTAAAGAAAAACCACAAGTGATGATTTTAAAAGAATGACTCTATACTGTTGTCAAGGGAGATATTTGCATAGAGTTACTCTGGACAAAATGCCTAAGAAGTGCATTGCTATCTTTCAGTGAAGCGTAAAAACCTTTAGACATTATTAAACTTCTCTTATGACGGCCCTCAAGATTATAAACAAAGGGGAAAAAAAGAAAAAAAAAAGAAAAAGTGTGGTGGTTAGGAACAAACTTATCCCTCATGTATTTCTTTGCCTCAACTGGGAAAAGGCAAAAGAAGAACTTGGCCCATTGGGTCAATTGTACAAGAGAAGTAGCTTAATGGCACAAATCACAATGCTGAGGAAAACCAGAGAGCCCAGATGCTAGAGGGTTGCCTGTGTTCTCATGTCTGTTTTGTAGCTGTGTGTACTAGATATTTGTTGACAGCAAGGAACTGGCTCCTGATTTACAAGCAAGTTATCAGAGAACTGACTTGCTTTATGTTGATAGAGACCTGAAGTTTCACTACACGTCTAATAACTGTGGGACACACCTCAGCAATGCAGTTTTAAGGACAAAATACAACCAGGTCTGGTGCATTGTCTGCTCAGATCATTCATATGTCCCCTCTTCAGTGGCAGTCTCTCAAATTTGCACTAATAAACAAAGGAAGGATTTGGGAAGAACTGGCATCTGTCTCCAGTTGCTTTGCTATTCCAAATAAGTCTGCTTCTGTACATTTTGTGGGAGCAGTCAAAATCTCATTCCCAATTAATCTTCTCTCTTATTTGGAAAAGGTGATAGAGTGATTTGATGTGTCAGTAGATGTTCTTCAGCATATTGGGGTTCTTATGTTAAACCGAGGCATTGGGATCTAATTTCACAAATGTTCATATGCTGTGGGACTAGGTATTAGTTTGGGCACAATGCAATATCATAGACAATTTTTTTTCAAAAAGTTGCACCTCAGGCTGGCTGAATCATATGACCTAACTGCTTGCTTATCTATCTATCTATCTATCTATCTATCTATTTTACTAGTAGCCTTCATGTAAGGAAAAAAACAAAACAAACAAACAAACAAAAACCCGGAACTTGTTAAACATGAAAAAATGATGCCTGATCATACACATGCAGTTTTAATATTTGTTGTAGAATAATTTTGTGACTGCAATCAATGCATTCCCACTATGTGACGTTGCGCTTGCGTTCAGCTTCTTGTAGCTTTGTGGTTATCTAAGGTACTGCCTTCATTCTGCTTCTACTTAACAGATCTAGAAATGTCTTTGCTCCTTGTCTCACTCTGATCCTACTGCCTGGGAGAAACTCCCCCCAAACTTCTACAAACTTTCATCATGATCTCTCAGCTGCCTTAAAGCCCTCTTGCTCCGTGTTCTACACAAAATACCTTTATTTGGTTACTGGTGTATTGTAACTGAACTTCCATGAGGACTATTACTGCTTTATGTTTTTCTTTCCAGCTATTTTTGGGAACTCTTTCTTGTGCTAGTAAAGGATCTATCTGTCCACAATATCACAATATCTGTTGTGGCAAGAGTAACATAAATGTAGTTACTAAATTAGTTATAGTTAGTATTAAGAACTCAATGGCATTAACTGTTATATGCATTAAACTTGTTATAATCAGTAGATAATTGTTAGTTGTGAATCTTTGTCATGGTGTCATTGATAAAGATACTGAAAGTAATAACTAGTAATAATCATACCATGTATTTGACCTGCAATTAATAAAAAGATGTATTCATTAAGTGACTGTGCTCTTCTGATTTTCTGGATATGACGGAAAAACAAGGTCTATTATTTCTTTATCTACTGTTATGAAATCATCACTATGGTGTCCACATCCTGGTGTAGGCTTTTGGGTTGTAACAGATTATGCTTGCTACATCTTTTATGTTAAATGCCAGAATCTTTCTGCTGTCTGAAATGTTGGGTTTGGTTTTAGTACTTACTTCAGTATTTCCTGGCCAGATTCTGAGTCCTCTTTTTAAGATGTTTTACTGCTCAGAACAATATGACTGCATAGAATTTGTATTTGATGTATAAAGGCCAACCAAAGTGTCTAAATTAATCGAAGCTGTTTCTGGGGCTCAGGGTTTTTGAACAGCTAGTTCTGGAAATCAGAGCAGGGGAACGGGCCTGGGAACAGCTCCAGCTCTGGGTTGCATCCTCCTGCCTACCTAGTAGTCTGATTTTTTGCCATGGACTCTGCCCAAACTTCCTTTTGGAAGTGACACATCCTGATGCTGAAAGACCTTCCCAGGGAAGTTTCAGCAGGGAGGAAATGGGAGAATATAACATCTCATAAACTCCCTATGACTCCAGAACAAGGCCCAAAGGCTATCATTACTGCGATGCATACTGCTAGCGTCATTTCCAAGAGAGGATCTCAATTTATTGTGTGTTGGGAGTTTCTAGGGTCAGCTCCATCCTGCTATGTGGCATAACAATGCATCAGTTGCACAATGGAAGTAACTTCACAGTATTCATATGTCACTTCAACAAGAAAGCAGAAGAAAATACTCATGTAGCAACAGGGTGGTTTGGTTTTCCTGACATTTAATTCTTACATGGCAGGCATCAGTGCTTTAATGGGAGAGAATTTTGGAATGAAAGCAAACTCATTAGTAGAAACCAATTACAAATCTGTGTTTCCTGCCCTTGACAAAATTCCCTGTTTCTCTGTGTTGTTGTTTTGTTGTTGTTGTTGGTTTTGATTGGTTGGTTGGTTTGGTTTGTTTTTCCCTTTCACTGTCAAAGCTGGTTATAAGAGATGGGCCTTGCAGAAGACAACATTACACGGGTGGGCTTTGGATGCTAAGCTTCACCACTGTTCTGAAGATCACAAAACTCAATTTCAGCATCTTTGTTCACTCCCCAAGCCAGGGAAAACCCTAAAGTAAAATCCCAGTGGTAAATTTTTTTTTTTTAGCCTTGAGTCTAAGTTCATGGATTCTGAGATGGAAGTAAAAATTCTTATATCACAGCCAAATGCTGATCATGAAACAGTTTCTACTGTGTTGGAAAGCCAAGTGGCCAAATATGGTTATTTCCATATATGGCAAAATTGTTCCATATTCTTTTGCATCACAAACACTCCATGACCTTTATATGTCATAATTGCTGGCCTCTCAGGATAGGCCAGATATATGTCAGCTCACCATCTGATACAGAGCAACATCAGAGAAACAGGCAGCTCTGCCTGGAGGCTGCCACCCCCTTACAGATACCTTGAAAGCTGCAATGGTGAGATCCAGGCGATATTGGGAGCAACGCAGCAGGGGATGCTCCCAGCGGAGGCAGAGAGTCAGAGGCAGGAGACAAAAAAGGAGGCAAGGGAGAATGAGGAGAAGGGCAGGAGGTACGGTTCTTTCAGGCTAAGTGGTGGAAAGGCTGTCACGGGATGAGACTTTTTGAGAAATCCGGGTGGAACCATAGTGCTTCAGGGACCATCTTGTGACCAGCCATGGAAAACTCTTTTTGGCTCAAGGACGATGCATCTTTGAGGGGAAAATATGAGTTTAAGATTCTCACTGTGGAGCCAACATTAAAATTGGAATGATCATATTGGCCACAGCCGTAAAGTGTCCAGGATATTTTAGGTGGCTGAAGGCTGTCAAACTGTCATCTTTAAAACTTTTATGATAACAGCTCATAGTTGGGTGGGGAATATGGGGGAATGAGGAAGAGTTCCACAAAAACACAGGCCTTAACTATCAATTTGTACCAGGTGTTCATCCCCAAACTACCTCTGATGACATAGGAGCAATCTGGAAACATTCATGTGTACTCCTACAATATAGTATAGAATAACTGGTGGTGAAGCAGATGTTTATAGGGCTCGTTAAACACTCAGCTGAATTTGTAGACAGGTTTTCTAAGGTAGACCAATATAGGTCAAATATATTCTGAAAATACATGTCTCTCTGTTGCCTGAAGAGGTAACTTTGACTACCCGGTTAAACTAATAAATTATCACATTTAGGCAAACAGAAACCCTTACTGACATCCTCTCTTATGTACCAAGAAATCTTCAGTTCTAGAGCATGGCTCTTGAGAGCATTATGCCTGGACAATTAACTATTGCCATCAATGCCCTTTTCAGCTTTCTGACTAAGGAGAATGTTTCTCATCCTTGCTTTCCTACCTTTTCTTCCACAGGGAGCAAGAAGTACCACTACAGGAGGCGAGTGATATATTGAGACCCAGCCTTCTCTGCCATGTAGAAACAGTGTAGAAACAAGCTGCCACATCAGTTGCATGACAAATAATTCTGCTTTCTGGGAAGAGCTTGGCATAGGAGCAGCCTGACATAATCAACTTGCAATAAACAGGCCTGGATGCATTTTGTTTTCTTTTAAAATTTTATTTATATATAAATATATATTTTTTTGGAGGGTGTCCCTAGAATGTAATCTCAGAGACCGTTATGTTGGCTGCACACAAAGATGTTCTGTGTCATCCAGAACTGAGAGGAATTACTGAAAATGAAGAAGCAAATGGTTGAGGCTTGTCTTAGAGTAGCCATTCAACCACAGTCTGAAAACAAAATTATCTCCCTAGTTGCTGGAATTTTTTTAGCTGTTAATCTGTTATTCAGCTGATTATTGTGCACAATACAAACACTTGAAACTCACTGCTGCATTAATTACCCTTGTCCAGGAAAGGCCATCATTAGCTGCCTAGAGAATGGCTTTCAAGTTCATGTAACAACATACAGTTAGAGCAGGATAGCGACAGTTCATGACCTGCTAAGCAAAACACCAGCTTGGGGAAGCAGCTGATCATGCAAAGTTAAGTCAGAATCTAAATTTCTTCCTCTACCAAGGCCTTTCCCATATGAAACAGGGGACACCTGAGCAGCCACTGTCCTCCCTGCTTTGAAGGAACTGCCACTGGAAATTCCTTAGCTCTCTGAGGAATATGGTTTGTGGCCTTGCAGATCATGATGTCAGTGCAATAGGATAACCAAAGCAGGCCTGTTTCCAAATCCTCCTGATCACAAGCAGTGAAGCTAATGAAGAAGAACATCAGCTGAGTAGGCAGAAGCAAATAAGTTTCCCATCATTTCCTGTCATTGCCTGTGATTTCTGAACCTCAAAAAGTTCAGGAATTTGTTCCTAATCTGAAGGAGAACAGGACAGTAGGCCCAGATGCTTGGGACAGCACACTAGCTCTATGTCCTTCCCCAGCATCCTTGGCCAGTGGGGGTCCATCCATGGACAAAGGTCTCCAAGGAGTGGCAAGGCAAGGATGCGGCCCAGGTTAGTGACCATGCCTGGACATAGATCTACCAGCTGGTGGTCTCAGTTGGCTCTGGAGTTCTCTGATGAGGTGGGAGAGGGGTGGACTGAGTGTATGACGGAAAGTGTTCTGCCCTTAGCAACACATCTGAGGTACATTTTGTCGAGAGGTGACATTATGGCTCATGTCCTTCCAAACAATTGTGACAGGAAAGCCCTGCCCAGCATCTCTTACTCTATTTCCTCTTTCTTCCCTCTCCCCAGGTTGAGCACCACTCCCCTGGAGCAGTAGGGACTTGCAGGTGTGGATTTCCTGCCAGGAGGGTCTGTATCACACCCCACCAAGGTCACAGGGAGATCTCTGTCACCCCACAAACCTTTGACATCACTGGTGGAGCCTCTGAAGGTCAGGTGGGATCAGAGCACAGATGGGACTCCTATCCCATTCCTGTTCAAACATTCAGTGGGGAACTTTTTTAGATTTCAGCGTCAGTCTTTTGGCTACTTTCTCCTTGTGTGTGTATATGTATGTGTGTGTATGTAGGGAGGGAGTCATACTGGCGTTTTTTGGAACTGTTCAGTTACTTGCCTTTTTTTTTCTTTTCTTTTTCTTTCCTTTTCATAGCATTATTATTCCATTAATATTCCTGAAAGCCAAGCCTTACTCTGATGGGCTCTCATGATTAAAGATTAAATGTTGCAGAGGAGATGACAGTCCTCACATGTGCCAATGAGTCAGTGAATTCCTTTGTGAAGCCTAAGTCCATCCAGATGTTGACCTCAGCTCTGATGCTATGTTCTTTTCCTATTTTCCTCTAGTATTTCTGGGTCTATTTAAGATGGGTATGACGTGAACATCAATGAAGAAAGACAGTCTCTCTAAGAGGGTAAAATGTTTTGCTTTCTACAATGGGATTGTGAAGCTCTTTCCACTGCCGTAATTCTTGGCCGTTGTCTTATAAATGCTTGTCTTACAAATATTATTGCTCATTTGGTACTATTTGCATTGCACAGGCGTAAATGTCTAAACGCAATCTAAGTATGAGACAGTTACTTTGTGAGGGTCTAATTTGGAATTTCAGGCTTTCTCTACAGAGCCAAAGAGCTACATAGGGCTATACTGGTAGGTAGACAGGACAGAAAAACAAGGACCTATCTGCATGTGGCTGCTAGAAATGTTCTGTTTGCAGAGTCTAACCACAGTATTTTCACTAAAAGTGAATGGAAGAAATAGTATTCTGTGTAGCTAGATTCTCCCAGCAATTTTGCTGTTTCTTTACTTTTCCTTGCAAGCCATTTCTTAGAAACTGGACTCTGAATTACACTTTCTAGCAGCTGCCGGGCTTGGTCTTTCCTTTCTGTGAACCAGTGCAGCTCCATCATCCTCCACCGTAGGATGCACTGCAGCAGGCCAGGCATGTATTGCTCCTGAAGTGCATGCATGACAGAAGACCAGAGGTAGGGATACAACCCTGCCTGCTGCTCAGGTTTTAGTGACAGTACACCAGAGGAAATGAGAATAGTGCCAAGTGAATCATGTTCTGGGCTCTTCCTCTGCCTTCCCCACCCTTCTGGGTGACACAAGCCACCTTTTCATGATGCAGATCAGCAGACCTGGATATTTTTTCCAGGGCTTCACTTTAACCAGATTTCTGGAATCAAACCTTAGGAAACATTTACTCTGCCAAGTCCCCTCCCAGATGTGGGACATTTTCTTAAGTGGTCCTTTGCTTTCCTGTTGTGGCATTCAGCCTGGGGATGCAGAGGCTATAAAGGAGGATTCCCTCAGCTCAGCTTGTCCAGCTACATTCAACCAAAAGGAGAAACTCTCTCAGGAAGTTCCTTTCCAGCTGTAATAACATGCCCGGACTTTGCTAACCTGCTGCAGTGCTTCTGCTAAGAAGTAACCAGACGGCTGATGAGGGGGCTTTACAGATCGAGCAGAGTGGGTGGAGCGGAGCAGAGCAGAGTTGCACTACTGGCTTTGTTCAGCCCGGATCGCCATGTTCTTGTGGTATTGGGATTTGTGCATTGCTAGTTAGGGCATTCGTTCCTGGGCCAGTTAGTTACAGACACTTAACCCCTGTTAGCCTGTGCATATGAAGCCTAGGACTGCTCCTACTCCTTTCTCAAGTCTGGATTGCTTTCAGTCACTGCTCTAAGCCTTTGCAACTCTGTGGTTGCACCAGAAATTGCCTCCCTGATCTTCAGCAGCAGAGACAACCTGTTCTTGACATCTAGCTTTCTGGTCATGGAGATAGCTTTGGCTGCCCCTGCCCTTGCCCCAGATATTGCCCTTTAAGCAGATGAAAGGTAGGAGAATTGCCAAGGGCAAGGACAGCTGAAGGGACAGTGACAAGTCTGAGCCAGAGACAGAGAAAGGATTTAAGTCTCTAGAGTCCCTTCCACCTGGTTGTACTGAGTACATCAGGAGGCAGCTGTCAATAGGCTGGAGCACTAATGACTTGAAATGTTTGATACACACACTGGCATCTCTCTGTTTAGTTTACTCTATAAAACCCTATTGCTCCTCTCTCTCTCTCTCTCTCTCTCTGTTTCATGATCTTTGCAAAAAATGCATATATTTACTTGTAACTAATTGTGCCAGGATCAAAACAGCTATATCTAAATTTATGGTCTAATTTTCAAACAGAGTCATTTCCTGCTATTTTGCCAGTCAGTTGTGTACATTTCTACATACTGCCAGACACGGGCAATTCTTACTTAGAGATGAAGCCATTCCAAACCAGAGCCAGTGTGCCTTTCAAAGGCCAAATCTTTTAGTTCTTACTCAAGCTTTTAACTGTGATGATCCAGACACGTGTTTTCTCATGGCCTGTACGTTACAGCTCTCATGATGCTCTTGATTGCATTTCAGAGATGCAGAAAGAGTGACAGAGGTTACTTTGTGGTGCTTTTCAGAGGTGTTGTTGGGATGACCTTGAATAATTTGTTTATTAGATTAGCTTATACTGAGCTGCTCCAGAGCCGGTAACAGTTTTCATTACGTGCTAGCTAGCTGTAGAGCATCCTGTAAAGAGGATCTGCTCTGTCTCATGGCAAAAAGCAGAAAAGGTATGAAAGGAACTCTAAATACTTTAAAAGGCGGTGCGTGAATAGGCATTATCGCTCCTCCTCAACACCCCACCTTGACAGTACTGCTTTGAGAATCAGCAGCTTCTGTGCATCAAGCCAGCTTTGTCTTGCTTAGCCACTCATGGAAAGAAGGCAGAAGGGAGGGCTTCTACTTCCAGCCAAATTTCTGGCTGTTTATTTTCAATCTCAGAGGCCCATATCACATGTGGATCTTGCCCAGTCCTGGGTTTTGGTTTTGGATTCACAGTGCCTGAATACAGGGTGTTTTCAGTGGTGGACTGTGGCATTCAAAATTAAAACAAACAAACAAACAGAACTGTCATTCCTCCTGCAAAGGGTCATCTCCTTTCAGGGTTACAATAAGTAAACGAACAAACAAATAAATCAACAACAAACAAACAAGCAAACAAACATAAACTTTAAAACTTCAGAACTAGTGTAGAACAAATTCCACAGGGACAGACAGTAAAGCAGCCTCCTCCTAGCAAAACTTTCCAGAAGAATATAAAGTAAATGTCAGTAAATTCAGTCACACACGATATGACACCAAGTTTGTCATCCAGTGAGGGTCCTGGAAATCCTCTGGGAGACCAACCCCAGTTTCCTTTTGGAATAAAACATGTTAAAGGACGCTCACAATTTACTGTATTCAGTGCAGATGCCAGATCAACCTGTGCCATCCTGTGTAATCCCTGCTGAAAGGCAAAGCAAAGAGATACCTGGAGGATCTACAAGGCACTGGATAAGAAGTATCCTTTCAAAGAAAGAAGAATCAAAGTTGAGGGATGTCCCCAGATTCATACCACGTGAAAATAAGAAGATAGGAAGGAAGGTGATAGCTTCTCTAGAACTCTAGAACTCCCTCTGAAGCAAGACTGAATGTGATATGTCCAAGAGAAACCCATCCTGGCTATACTCTTTCTTCAGCTGTAGTAAGGGATAGCCCTCTCACCATCTTATACTTTGGGGTTTTTCTGCAGGCTTCCAAGGCTTTCTGCATGTCCTTCCTCAATGTTTCCTCTCCAGAAGGGGTGATCCTCTGCTCTCAGGGCAAGGTTTACCTTGGGTGGCATCACTGCTGACAACAGGCTGGCTCTGCACCTTTGCATTTTCCCACTGCTCTCATTTTTGACAGCTGCACTTTCCACCTCTGAAGGATTCAGGCTTGAACTTAAAAAAACTGCACCTTGCAGTGACCCACCCACAGCTCAGGGAAGGGTTTCATGGCCTTTACTGAGTTAGAGTGTGTTTTGGTTGCTACTCACTGACCTCTGCACAGCTTACCCCAGGGAGTGCCTTTTGGCCATGCTCTGATCAGGTTTTTCTCTCATAGTTGTAATGAAATGTCTTTTACACTCAATATCTGTCATCAGAGGGAGAGAACTAAGCTTATCATGGCAGGCTTTGACTTGGAAAGATTTAGTTGTAGGCGCTTATATATTTTCCAAAACAGGTACAACTCCGCATTACCATGGTGACAGAGCCCTTCCTCATTCTCCTCAGCAACAGCAAATAGGCAGGACAGAGAAGGCCTCTGGAGGTGACACGTTCTTCTTCATGACCTTGGAGGCCCATGTAGTCCAGGGAGAGAAAGCATGATTCAAGAACTGGTAGTCACACACAGCACACACACGTGTAATCGATAGAACAAGCAGAAATTTCCCTTTTTTTTTTTTTTCCTCATTTTTTCCTTGTATTCATTTTCTCACTAGTGCCCTGTTTTTTTAAGCAAGAAAAGAGGACAAACTGTGTGCGTATAGAACAAGGTTAAAACTCAATACTCAGTGAATTTTAACCCCCACCCCCCAAAAAAAATCCACCTTCTTAGCAGACAAAAAACTGAAGCTATTTTATTTTTTTCCCTACACCTTGCCATTGTCTGGCTTAAACATTTTGTCCAGCATTGTGCAGCTACAGAATGCAATGTTACTGGGTATCCTGAATTTATGTTTCAGTGGAAGACAAAGGCGCCATGTCTTTATTTTGAGGAATTCACCAAAGTTTTTGCCAGCTCATCATTTCCCTAATGTTACCAAGTAATAAGTGATAAATAGTCATGAGGCAGACAAGCAAAAATTACAAGATTTGATAGAAAAAAAGAAATCAACTTTGAAATAAGGCTATTCAAGATATATTTTTCTGCACTTTGATATTTGAATTACTTCTGTTCACATCACCAGGATTTTCTCAAAAATTCTGATATCTGTGTGAATACATGATTTATAAAGAAAGGAAAACAGAGGTTATATGGTAGCAGTAAGGATCTCAGGAGATGAGGTTTAATGGGAAACACCAGCTACCACAAGAATTGGCAATCTGCCTGTCTTTTAAAACAGAAGTGCCTAAACTGCAGTCCACAGCTAGTGTCAAAGACCATTATCACTTTGTTCAGCTTCCCAGTTTTCAGCTGGGAGTGAGATAAGAAGTTGTGATGGACTATATCACGTGTTAAGAGCTAACAAGTGGCTAGTGGTCCCCAACCTCTTGTTGCTGCCTAGTTAGGAGCAGGATGTGGGACCAGATGGATACTTACCACAGTAATAGCTTTGGTTTGATACAGCCACAGTTCATTGTCAGACTAAAGCAGGTAGTAGAAGCTGGAGAAATGGATGTGCAGGAGGGTTTGGTTTGTCTTTTGTGGTGATATCTTAGATTCTTTTTAAAAAATATTGCTCAGAAGAGAATTTATTTGCCCAGTTTCATCCTAGAATGACATACGTACAGCCACGTAACCCTCTGCCCTATCCCTCAAAACGGAGAAGTACTAGGAAAAGGCTGAAACAAGTTTATCTGTCATATCATAGAGGTCCTGAATGTTGGCCAGGAGTAGCCCACAAGGGATATAAAGAAATGACAATGCCCATGGCTTTACCATAAGGTTGCAACTGGAAAGGTCCCTCTTATACTAAGACCTGGAAACTGAATAGGTTGGACGAGAGAAGAAAGGAGGACAGCTAAAGGGGACAGCAAAGAAGATGAAAGTGTGGGGGAAGGAGAGCACTGTAGGAGGATGGGAGACGTGAAGCCTTTCAGTCCATCACCAACAGTGGCACCTGTCCCAATCTTGGACTCGCTTGTGTTTCAGTGGCTTGTCTTACTGCCATGGCTTTGGGAACAGCAGCCTGTTTACAGGAAACAAGCTGGCTGTGCTTCCCATAGCCTCGCTGGGCCAGGGCGGAGGCGAAAGCTGGCTCTTTCTGCTGCTGAGAAAGCTCTGGCTTGCTCGGGGTGTGTGAGCATTGCAAATCCCTTCTTCCCACCCCTACCTCCTTCCACCAGTGCTGGCTCTTCCCCACCCCAGCCTTGGCCACATGGGTGTTTGGAGGGGAAGTTATGGTTCCCAGAAGGGCTGCAGGATCCCTGGAAGCTGCTGGGGACATGCTGTGGCTAAGTCCCTGGGGACCAACACGAACCCAATGTTACCTCTCTCACATCCTTAGGCTGGGCAGATGATGTTTAACAAGCGTAAGCGGACTTGTTGTGATGGATGGTAGCAATGACAATAAAAATAAGATGTTGCACCATGTCTTGGCAGAAGTAGCTCAGAAGGACAATTCAAGCAGCTGCTCTTTTCCCCCAAGTCATGTCCCTCTGTGTTCCCACACACACTTGCCTCTGGTTCGTGCTGAGGGCTGAACAAAAGCCTATGCACTATCTTCTTAATAGCAGGCACCACAGGGGTTATCACTCTGGCCTTGAAAACCAGGTCTGCAAACAGGAGAAGGGGGAGGGGACATATTTTTAGAGAAATAAGTATTTAAAATACATCATAGCTGTTCTATTAGCCTCTTCCTTACCTCCCTTGCAGCTTGTAAAACTCCCGCTGCCTCCCTTCCTTTTCAGCCAAATGTTTGGCTCGTTATTTATCCCAGCACACAGCATTCCCGTCACCCTGTCCCTGCGGCTACTAACCCACCTCCCAAAGCTTAAAAAGGAGCTTGTGGGCCAGCTTCTGGCCCAGTCCTTGCTGCGGCTGTTGCTTGACTTGTATGCAGCAGTATGTGTTGGATGGAGCTCCTGCTCCTGATGAACAGAGGGTGCCAAACCGCATGAATCTGGGGTTTGGCAAAGCCCAGCTGCTTCGAGCTGGAGAGGCAGGGAATGCCGGGGGCAGCAGCCCCAGCACAGCGGGTTCATCACTGGTGAGGAGGAGCTGGCCCTGGAAAAAGGGAGATGTCCTAGTTAGTCATCACCCACCCACTGGTAGCTGGGAGGCACTCTTGTAGCATCCGCTGCTAGACAAAGCACAGCCTAGGTTAAGAGCGACAAGGGCTGTTCCCCGAGGAGTGAAGGGCCACTGCTCAGACCCAGATACACATTCTCCACTACCCACAGGACTGTGAGGCTGCTGCCAAGAGTCAGTAATGAATAAACTTGATGGCATAATGATGTTTATCCAGTGCAGGTCTAAAGTCATTGGGGATGGAGATAGCATGGGTAATATGTGGACCCAGATATGTATTTCAATACACGACTGTGCAGAAGATGTGGCATGCTGACCAAAGGAGAAGGGAGTCTGGAATGACTACAATTTTTTTGCATGACTTTCTGCATATCCACATTGCAGTTATTTCCAAGAGTTTCAATTTTAATAATAAACAAAATATGGAAAACACATTGGTTTTACTTAATAATACAGAAAATGGTGAGCTTTCCCCTTCCCAAAAGTGAAGAACAACAAAAAGGGGTTAAAGATTTCTCAGGTGTTACAGAAGTATATCCTGCAGTCAGGAGGTAGATGAAAAAGAAGTTGCTTTTTGACAGGCTGCTGTCATGTTCTTTACTTCTGTCTCTCAGCCCTGTACAAATACATTTTGGAAACATCTATCTGAGGAAACACTGTATCAGGAAAGATTTCAGGTGAGAATTAATGAAGAAAATGCATTCTGTGGGAATTTAGCTTCAGTATGGACTGATCAGAACCAACTTAGGAATTGATTGACCTGCCTTTGGTTTCTGGGACACTTCCACTTCAGCTGTCATAGATGAGGTCTCTAGAGCAGAGATTTCTCTGTAATAACTGCAATGATATTAATACAAACCAACAATTAGATAATTGGAAGTTCATATGGCAGTCAAGAGAATAGCTAGACAAGTTTTGGTCTCATGTCACATACTTACGCTTTATGGGAAAAAAATAAGAAACAAAAGTCATGAGATAAAAGGAGTGGGGACCACATCATCAGAGCCAGGCACATGCAATTTGCTTTGTAATTGCATTTGTGCACTGAACCGTACAGGATGCAGATGCCTGCCAATGTCTGTCTCTGCCGCCCCTCTACCTCCACTTCAACAAAAATGTCTATAGTGCCCTCTTCTTTTCAAAGGCCTTTAAAAATCACCCAGGACACTCCATGGCTGCAGACCTAACCCATCCTTCCCTTGGGAAAGTTCTAGACAGACCCTGGCAAGGTATGTTGTACTAGTTGCCTAACTTTGACCCCTTCATATATCCTTTTATTGCCCCCAAGAAAAACAGACTCATAAAATGCAACTCATTAAATGCCCAAGCCTTGATAGACACTACAACTAAGCCTCTGCTGTTAAGACTTTCAAATTTCACATGGTATTAAAAAGTTTACTGGACACTTGATCCTCTTTAATTTTGCAAAACAACCTTTTTGGTCCCAATGTTATAAACTGGCGGTGAAAGTGAACTAAAGGAACTCGGATTTTATTGTAATCCATGTTACTAGGAGTTGTGCTTTAACACTTCAAGACTTGGCCTTAAGGTAAAGAAGCAGTAGCTTTTACAGACTTTTTTTTCCAGCTGAGAGAGAGGCTGACAAGGTATAGAACTAAATAATCCAAAGAATGCCATGCCAAAACATACTGCGTCCCATGGAAAATTTGGGGCAGATTGCTCAGAAATTAACATTTCTTTCCCAAAGTGCATATCAGGAAAAGTGAGAGAAATGTCTTTCTAATTCAGTCCTAAGGATCCCAATTTGAGGCAGTTTAGCAATATCAAAAGGGGCAGCATTTTCCTTCACTGTGCTGAAAGTGCAGAAGCAGGCAATGCAACTCTACTTTTCACAGAGCAGAAGCCATCTTGGGCATCACACATTTCTCTGTATCTCACACAGTCCGCAACTGTTTTGCCAGATCTTCTCAAAAAACTTATTTTTTAAGGACAAAAATATGTAATGTCGTGACAACAGAAATAACTCCAGAAAAGACACAACTTAGCAATGTGATCAGAAAACATATGGTCAGTTTGTTTCCCTAAGCTGGTGTCAATGCCTCCCCATACTCTTAATCTATGTAGACAAGAAATGGAAATAACAGTTACGTTTGTGAGGAATTGGCCCAAGTGAGAGTCAGACTTGAAGAACATCCTGAAAGCTATCATTAAAATCCTTCAAAGAAGGAGATCCTACCCATCCACAAGCTCTTAAATACAAAGTTTTGGAATCATTGGTAGGGTTAGTCCAGAAAACTGACCAGAAGAGTTGATGGGACATCAGGCAAAAAGGGGACTTTGCAAGAACAGTAGTTTGTGAAACAGTTCCATGTGCAACCAATGCAAAGTGACTGTGTTTGTATTCCTTTCTATTGGTTCACCCTGCTTATTTGAAACACAGGGCTAAGCTTGCTGATGTGTCGAAATAGGTGTTAAACAGCTTGATGCATCAAATGCCATGAGATCCTCAAGAAGCAGATGCTAAGAAGAGCTGAAGACTGCTGAGAAATATGTGCTGAAAGCTTTAGAAGTGTCTCAACTCACCAGCTATTAGCTCCTGCTTATGACAGAGGCTTTACAGCAGAAGTTATACATAATATCATGGTTCCTGGATGTGGTCCTGGGATGGTTGGGGACCAGCCTGGGAATGTTGATACTATACATCTGAGCATTGGACGAACTGTAGTGTAACTGACAGCATGCAAGCCTCCAAATGTCTAAGCTTGTGGTGTAAGACCAGTAAGGCAGTACAATACCACGAAGATGCTATTTATAAGCTTGGGAAACTTGGAGATACGTGTCAGCAATCTGACTGGGCAAATGTGCAAGCCATTCATGTTCTGTCCTGTACATACCTAATGAAACTTTGTAATTCTGAAACAAACAAACCCTTACAGCACCTTATTTCACACTAAAAATATATATATTGTAAGAGTTTTAACAATATTGGTTGCATTGTGTTGCTGAACAAACTGGAAAGTACGATTTTGTAGTGCCCTTGTGTCCAAAGAGTTTGGGGCTGCTTAATTAACTAGATTGGTGATTTTTATTAGTATTTGTTAAATGTGTAATATGATTGAAAAGGCCTAATGTTTGAGGCAGCCCGTGACCTCAGTTTTCAGTTCAAAATTTGGACAGCAAAAGGTCAAGGAGCTCAGAGAATTTCAGAAGTTAAGCTTTTTCTAGGGGTGGAGGGATTTATGGCCTGGCATTGTCTTCATTGTCTGTGTTGGTCTGGGCTGGCTTGTGTTGGTGCAAGGAAGTTCGTGCCGTTGCCTCAAAGTTCATGTTGGAGCCAGAAAGATTGTGATTATGGAAAAGTCTGGGAACTTGCCAGTATAGGACAGGGAGCTTGATCCTTGGCTGTAGAGCAGAGTAGGGTAGAGGAACTGGAGAAGAAAAAGAAAGTGGCAAATGGGAAATCTTTGCAGGTTGCCAGGCACACATGGCTTGCTTAGGGTTACCATGATCCTCAAATGCAGAGCAAATAAGGGTAGCTTTTCCCTAAGTGACAGAGACTTTGAAGGGTTTTGTCTTTTGGTGTGAAGTATAGGTCTCAAGCAGAGTAATCTGTTAATGATAAATCAATGTACCTGCTGGCATCGTCACAAATTACCGCGGAGGGACAATATAGTGCAAGATTTCAAAGGCTGAAAGTCAGATGCAAAGCAAAAATCAGTACCTCAAAATCTTTACTCCCAGTCCTATTTTTTTTTTTAAGAACAAAGATGACCTTCAGGAAAGGTCCTTAAGACAAATGTTTTAGTCATTCTGGTGAAGTACCTGCACATTAGCACCCTTCCTTTGTGCTTCAACTATGATGAACACCTCTGTGCTCTGTCACTGTCTGAGCCTTTTGCTCATCCACATCCCACAAGAGGCCATGGTTCACACATACACATTTTATGCTTTTCTGTTCATATGATTAGAACAGAGTTATCCTGCTTTGAACAAAAGCATTAAAAATCAAATCCATAGGTCAATGGAGTAATTCAGAAACAACAAAGAGAAAAGATGATTTCAGGTGACATCCACGCAGCAGGGGTTACCGATCTTAAGAGTACAGGATCACTTGGGAGTGAGCTCCAAACAGCCACTGGAATGGGGGGTCATGGTGTGGAGGCAGCTTTTCTGCTGGAAACTGTGAGAACCTTTCCCTGAGCAACCCCTATCCCAGACCCACATGAAGACAAAGGAGAAAAGTCAGGCCTGGAGGTGCTGCCAGAAGGGTAACATACCTCGTGTGAAAGCACATTACAAAGGCTAATGCTGAGCTAGCAACAACCTCTCTCTAGTAGCAGTGGGAACCCCCTTCTGCTTTATTTTGTAAAGCATCTTTCATATCTTCTGCCAAAGACTTTAGGCGACAGCAAGTTTTGCAAGGAGGCAAGTAATAGTAGAGCCAAATCTTGGTTTAGAGACTGCCAATAAAGAGTCACTGTAGCCTGTAACAGTGAAAGGTCATCTGCAAAGATATTACCAACACTCATTTTCAGCCTCAAATTCTCAACCAAATGTTCTGAGGAAGGAACAGATCATTGGGTTAGGTCCAAAGCCCAGGGAGAGCTTGCAATTAATCTTTTAGTAATTCCTTTCCCACCCCAAATCTTCCACATTTCCTGCCTCACTTAACTCTTTCCAAAGTATCATTCTGCAATGTCACAGTTGCTGAGGCTTGATTCAGACTAGAGACTACTGGCAGGAGCACTCTGTGCAAGCCAGATGGCCTTCTGAACACCACCCTTAGGCACCTCTTACGGGTGATCAGTTTTGGTTTCACAACTGCCACTTTTCAACAGTGCTCTAGGGCTTGTTCTGAAATATTCATCCTGCCCTTGAGCTTCACTGGAATAATTGCCTCAGAGTTACTTTAGTTACCTTTATGGGCAGTTAGCGTACAATCTTCTTACTTACAGAGATGCACATTTTTAGAAACAGTTTCAACAAGATGGTGCAATAAAGTTTATCAGTGCACAGCCGTGCACTGATGTCTTCAGGAGTATCTAGCAGACATAGGAATCACAGAGTCTTAAAAAAAAAAAAAGTGTAAACATATTTCCAAGTTTAAACTTTTCTCACCATCTGCTTTCCTTTGCAGCAGGGAATATGAGTTTTGATTCATTTTCTCACTTTTGGTGTGGCTCTTTTCTCATTTTCTGTGTCTAGCTAGGGACATAAGAAGAGAAGACACAATACAGCATCCCACACTCTGATCCTCTGCTATAGCATTGATGACCGTCCCTTGCTCCTCAGGTTATGGGTTCAGGTAGTGCTTTAAAGGGACCAGAAAAAAGGGAAAGGGAAAAAGAGCCCGTCCTAGTTTGAACTGTAACCGCACCCCTGGCTCCCCCGAGGCAGCAAGCCAAACAGCCAGGGGTGCAGCAAGCTCATCTCTTAGTTTGTCCCTTTCTGTGGTTTCAAGGCATTTTAAACTGATCTTTTCAGAAAGGAAAGTGGGTTGTGATGCCACTGTGGAGGCTTGAAATGAGACCTTATGGCCTGTCCTGGCCTATATATATGACTTGTGATGAATGTGACTCCAGCTGTGAAACTGAAGGGATGAAAATAACAGGGGGAGGGCACCCAACAAAAAGTAAGTCACCCTGTGAGAGGCATATAAAAGGTATTTTAACTCCAGTGCTGTCGAATCTCATTCTGAAATAGTCAGGTGCAGAGCACATCCCATACACAGGCTGTTCCCATGGGCTGAGCCTGCTGCATACTGCACTTCTGTCCAGCTAATAATGACTAGTCAGTAATAATGTCAGAGGTTTTGCTGCAAGGCTGCTATGATGAAGCTCAGAAGGTGAAGTTGGCCACCTCCCCCCTTCTTCCTGCATCTTTCTGTTTCAGAAAACTATTTTTAAGGTCACAGCTCTCTAGTTGTAGATGGGCCCAGGATGTCTTGTGCATCTTAATAAGAGCAGCTGCCCAAGCCTTTCTCAAAACCAGAAGCGCCAGCTGGTCAAAATCCAAAACATGGAGTAGGACTGGAAAACCCAAGACATGGAGTGAAGCACGCCATGGCTGTCTTCACCAAGCTCGTGACCAAGCTGCCTGTATAGTTCCTCAAGTCTGGGTCCTTTCCTGGTAACCAGGAATGTGGAGAAGTCACCATGTTTAGGAGTGGCCATCATATGATTGTGCCCCCTCACAAGCAGTGTGAAGAGAGAAATAGACTGTCTGCTCTCTAGGCCAAAGGAATTTTTTGGTCAAGCAATCCTTTTACTGTGCAAGATGATGCTGTTCATTGGGAGCAGGTGCTGGCTCCACTCTAAAAGAGATAAAGTGGACTTTGATGTGGTTTGGTGGTTCCTGGGGTGTACTTCAGGCCGATGTACTTCGGCAAGGTGGATGAATGCCTTAAACATGCTGCAGAAAGAACCAAGGCCCTCCAGGCTACTGCAGGAGTGCATTCCACTGGAACAGAAAAGGAAGGGATGAGCAAAAAGGAGTCTGAATTTTCAGGTCTCTGAAAAGAAGCGTTTTTCTCTGTAGCAAAAGGAAATGGAAAAAATAAATATTTATCCTGGTAAATAAAACAGGAAAAGAGGGAACCAGTGGGATGAGATCACTGAAGGCACCTTGTAAAGCTGTCTGCAGTGTCCAGTCTTTTCAGGGAACTTCAAAGGCCTTATCTCTTTTGCTACCAATGTTTCTACTTGCCAAAGCATAGCTCAGTGACAACTTATTTAAGGTTAGAGAAGGATTTGAAATGATGGATAATACTTCTACCACATTCCAAAAAACAGGGAAACGTTCCGGAAAGAAAAGTATGGCAGCTTCTTTAAGAAGAGTGAAAAGAATTTACATCAGCTCCTTCGGGGGAATTTAGCCTTTTCTCTCCTCCCACCCCTCAACCCCCCTCCCCAATCCAGTGAAATATTTTGGGTGAACTTGCTGCAATCAAAGTTGTGTAGTCAAATGCTGGGCTAATTCCCTAGAACCCCACTCCAAAAGTACCTTTGCTCTGATTCTCAGCTCTTCTGAGCCAGCTTTGTAACAGATACATGCTTTCCTTGTGGGTTTGCTATCCTGCTCCACACACCTACAACCAGAACCTGCTCTCCTGGGTCTCACATGACCAAACAGAGCACAGAAGAGGACCAGATCATATTTCAGACAGTTCATGCTCTGAAAACACCTTATGCTGACCTGAATCTTCCCAGCCATGAGATATCTCCCCCACCTGCATGCCACTCTGTGGACACCTTTCAGTGCTGTCACACCCAGGCTGCATATCCAGCCTGGAGTTACGACATCACCTTCTTCTCTTCTAAAACAAACAAGGTGCTGTCAAGGGATGGGAGAACATTGCCTTTTACTGAAAAGCTGGGAACCAAAGCATATTTTCAAGAGATGAATGCTGTGCAAAGAGGTAGGTACGGAGCAGGAATGCAGTGCAATTTGCAAAAATTGAGGATAATGAGTGAAACTTCTATTCCTCTCTAATCATCTATGGCCCATGCCTCTGTGGCAAGGTCAGTGTTAGACTAAGACCCAAACAGGAACATGAGCTCTGGTCTTGTTTAAACATGTGCAGGTCAGGAAGAGGTTAGATTTAGGACTAGGGTGTCATATGCTGGGCCTCTTTTCATAACAACACCAAACAAATCCAGAGCCTGCTGATCTTTTCAGAAGTTCAGGTTCAAGTCAAAGACTGATTCAAAGTATGCAGAGAGGACCTGCCATTGCTGTGGGGGACAAAACCAGGTAGTTCAGAGATGAACAAGAAAGGAGATAAGTGATTTTTTTTGAAGCTAAGGAAAGGTATAATCTCTCACTAGAGCCAGGAGGTTTGAGCTATACAGGTGATTTGGACTCAGCATATTAAGATGATGAGTGCAATAGCAGCTAGTGGGTAGAAAGAATTCTTTATTATTATTTTCTCTTTTAACCCTAAGCACTATTCTCATCCATCCTGAGTTATTACCCAGACCACAGAAAGCTTCAGAACAGAATTGTCTGCCTCAAAATTTAGCAAATAGGCTTTTTAGAGAGCTGAACAGTTAGACTAGTCTGTTGCCAAGCCCAGCAAATTCCTTTCCTGTAAGGATGGCACATTCCATAATGAATAGCTAAGATGATCTGTTCAATGAGCCGTTTGTAAAGTACAGGCTCACTTTAAAGCAAAAGCTGCTACAGGAATTGTTTCAATCATAACTATTCTGAGCTATAAATACACGGTAAATTATTAGTCAGGTATTTTCTACGTGACTGCACATTATTCCTAACTCTGCATGTAGGGACATTATTTAACCCTTTCTGTTCTACTCTCTGACAATTTTTCATGAGATGCAGGGGAGGACCAACCATTCTAGTCAAACTGTTTGAGTGATATTAACAGTGCTGGAAAACTACAGAGTGGCTGAGTAGGTGAATAGGAAAAAAAAACAACAATAAAAGAAACCTTTGTCTGTTGGTAAACATCAGGATCCATGCATGATACATATCACCATGATGTAGAAATGTATGAGCCTAAGTTTTGATGACTCCTCTCAGCCCTTTTGAATAACAGAAGATCCAAATGTAATATTTGATCTGATTCTGCTCTCTCTCTATGAGAAATCATGAATTAGAGCTTTTGTCTTTGGGTCTGTATCTGTGATAAGACTAAAGAAATTTGCACCAAGGAAAACAAAAGCAGAAATTCAGAGGAAAATTACCATTGACAAGAGAAAAGTAAAAGTCACCAAAACAGTGCAGTGTTTTCCAAGGTTGGGGAAGCTACACGTGTCTGTACATGTGACTGCTGAAGATAATTTTTAACTGGGAAAAAGGAGATTAATTCTTTTTATGAGCAAAGAGTTAGCAAATGCACACCCTCACATTGAATTTTAAACATGAAGAAACAGGATGAAGATTTCCTGGTTTTGTACCTAGGACTCCAAAGAGAAGAAAATTCACAGTATAAGATGATACATCTGGGCCAGGTTACAAATTTTTGCTTTAGTTCCTTTAATATTGAATTCCTGAAGTCTTCAGGCATTCAGAAAAGAAGACAGTGCTAAAAATTTCATTTTTTTTTCTAGGACCAGTGATCAAAATCCAGAACAAAGTACTGAAATAAATCTAGCTGGCTCTTTTTAGTAATATTCATTAGAAAGATTGTTATTTTCCCCTTTTGAGACGTTATACCTAATACAGAACAGTGTTTTCATCAAAACACTTAAAATGTAGTGCAATTACATAGATGAAAAATGGGAGTGGAGCAGAACATAGGCACCTGTGGAGAGCAGTGACACTTAAAAAGTTAAGGATACTCAGGACAGGTAAATTTTATCCTGGTACCAGTTTGGGCAAGAAAGATGTTCATCCCAGAATGATCCTTTGGATCCCAGAATTCAGAGCTCAAGATTCTGCCTCTGTATCTGGAGAAATGTCTTCTCATGTGCTCTGATCTTTACTGGCTGCTGTTTGCTACTGCAGTGGCTGATGCTCACAGGTGAGTGCAGAAGAGCGTGGTCACATTTTCCCGGTTTCATAGGCGACTGCCCTTCCTGAGGACCAGAAAGTAAGTATTTTGGGAGGTGCTGTTTTGGCCTTTCACATTAAGAAAACTCTTCTGCCCAGGAGAATTCTTGTTGCTTTTTTAAGGTGATTTATTCTGGAGTTTTAAAAAGAAACATTCAAAGGGTCGTGGATTTCACTCAAAGAGCGTAGACTACAGCTCAGATATGATGTAAAGCTCCCAGAATGCATAGACATATATGAGTGCTGTGCTGAGCTACAAAAATCCCAGCATGCCTAGTCACCCCCAATAAGTTTTTCACTTGCAGAACTTTGTATGCCCCTCAGACATGGCACCTAAATCTCAGTGTGGCTATCGAATTCAACACATTGTGGTTGAGAGTCGGAAATTCTGAAGCCCCAGGATGTGTGTATGTGGCAAAGTACTTTCTGCCAACAAATCTGGAAATCTGAAATTATTTATTTTGAACTATAAGTAGCCTGAGAGTTGAGATATTTAATAACAATCAGAAGAGCCTGTGCATTTCTGGTTTGGAAAAGAAAAAGTATAACTTTTCAAAACCATATTCAGGAGTGAAATTAGCTATAGAGGGTGGTTGCTTCAGGTTGAGATTCCAAGTTTAGAGACAAATAATAACCATTTTACTGTCAGAATTGTTTAGGGCAAGGAGAATAGAACAACTAGGTCAGGAGGATTTTATTTCTCAACTTCAGATTAAATTAGAGCTGCTCCAAAACCACATTGCTTTAGAAGCGACAGATACATTTTCTCCTACGGAAAGCCCAGTGTGAGTCCTGGCAGAGAGAAAGGGCTTTTGCTGTGTTCATGAAAACATCTGCACGGGTTTCCTGGACCCTGAATGTGCTAGCAATGGGGACCCAGCTGGTACTGAGGGGTTGGAATGGAAATTAACATCCCTTTGGGATGGAAGGTAAATCAGGTTGCGTGGCTCACACCAGCTTTGCATCAACAAACAGCACAAGCTCTAGTCCCAAAGTCACTAGGGAGTTTGCTTTTCTCAAGGTCATGCAAGGTTCACTCACATCTTTCTTGCCTGTTGGTACTGAAACTGTGTTAACCCTGTGTTTCTGCTTGCTGTGGCTGTGCATGTTTTTTGATTGTTTAACAACTGTCAATACTCAAGTGGAATTATTTTTGCAGTTAGAAATATTTTCTGCTTGGGTTGTTTTTCTCTAAAAGCTGGGTGCAACTAGTGTCACTCATGATTTTTCAAGATGAAAGTTATCAACAACCGCTTCTTCAGGCTGTTTTAAATTTTGTCTCAGAAGCATTCTCCACACCTGAAATAAAATTGACACTTTCCAAATGACAGTGCAAGTTGCCAGTATACTCTTATCCAGAAAGACTTAAGTTAAGAAAGAAGGTCTGTGTCCTGTCACCCCAATGGAGCCACGAACTCTTTAATCATTTGGATTGCTTTGGTTGATGGACTGAGAGTGCTTGCCAAGTTTTTTTGGAGGACCTTAATGCCTACAGCCCAATCGGATGGTGCTAGAGACAGTAAATCAAAGTACTGTGATCTGACGGTGCTGATGACAATTTCAACTGCTGCATTTTTCTTGTCCATAGCTGTGGGGTTAGTAAGAACAGGAAAAAATGTACTGTGAAGCCAGAGAAAGGAGAAGAGAAACCTTATGGACTAGACAAATTCTGGACAAAGTGCTGCTCAACATCTCTTTGGAGCCAAGAAATAATGACTTGAACAATGCAGATGGGACATTACAAGCCTGTACAAAACCTCTCACTCACTCAACTAAATACAGCACAGCTTTATCTTTAGTATTCCTTGGGATTGTGTCAAGGAGGCTTTTTGCTCTCTTCTTTTTCTTTCTTTCTTTCACTCCTTTTTTTAAAACCTCAAGGTCAAGCAAAACATACGCTTAAAAATAAAACTTTATCAAGAGAGATGGAGGACTAAAGGGCTTCCTATATTTAGTAAGGGCAATCTAATCTAAGCAGAAGTTGTTCAGGGCCACTCTCCATTTTCCATGAAAGGTAGGGGCTCCTGGGATGATTCCCAGGGCTTTCTATGGCTTCTGTTTTCAGACACAACCCAAGCCACTGAGTTTTATTGAGCGAGTATCCTGGAAAGTCCTGAGCAAAATGAGAGACAGCTGATAGTCCTAGAACACCAGTACTTTTAGTAAGGTCCCTCAACCGTATCTCTGGGTTGTGAATTCTCACAGGCTTTAAGCCAAACTCTTTTCCCCAATCCTCCCCCAGCTACTGATATGGTCCTTGACAGAGGAAAGCATCTGTCCAACTCAAAGCACAGAAAATGATTAAGTGCTTTCTTAATCAGGACCTTGCAGCTCTTATATTTGACTCTTGGCTTAGTCAAAGCTAGCTTTTTAAGTAAATTTCATGTAGAATTGGATGAAAATGTTAATGAGACAAGGAACTTTTCACTTCTAGGTCATCACTGAACAATTTTTCAGGAAGGAAAACCCTATAAAAATTACTGTTGCTTGAAGGCAGAGTGTATTTGGAACACTGAAGCACAAATATCTTAGCTGTCCTGACTGCTTTGTATCACCAGTGTTGTGGGAATTAGCTTGTGAGTTTACTGTGCTGAGACAAGACAATTACTTTTGAAACACCCTACAGACAGCTGATATAAAGCCCAAAGATGGAGAAAAAGAAAACACAGTTATGCTTTTTCAAGCCAGGAGAAGAAGAAATTCCTTTCTCGTTAGTCTGATACTCTAACCTGTATCCAATATATGGTAGCAGACAATGGCAGAATATGTGACTAAGAAATCTAGCCAGTTAGTTTTGACCTGTGGTGCCTGGATCCATGGATTCTATGTTCTGCTTCTTTTAGGAACTTATTAAACAAAAAGAAGGCAATCATTGCCAGGCAGATTAAAAGTACTGTACAGGAAAAACAAAACCAAAACCAAAAAAACTATAAGAGCCTACATTTTGAAAAAAGTTTAAAAATTCTGCTTTGGAGTGTAACAAAATGATCACTAGAATGTTCAGACTTACAAAGAAAAGAAAAGAAGTAAACTCAGATTTCCGGGTAACCTGATGGCTTTATGCTTTCGGAAAGGATTGATCATTGAGCAGTCTGAGATACCTGGGAGCGGGGAGGTGACACTCAGCCAGGGCTGCAAACCATCCTTTTTTACATCCTAATAGAAGAGTCAATCTCATCTCTGTTTGCAGGAAACTTTGCCATGCCTGGATCCTATGAAGATCTGAATAAGACTGCCCTCCACTCCACCTCTGCAGTCCTAAGCAATGATATGCATCCCTTGAAGTTTAGAAAGGAAAAATATATAGAACCAGTATGTATTTATGAGGGCTATAAAAAAAGAGCTTTGCAGTAGTTGACATGGGAAGCGATTAAGGTACCTTATAAGCAAAGATTGCAGAAAAGAGAGAGAGAAGTGATGCCAGAAAGGAATCTGGCAACAATCCCGAGGTAACGATAAGTGACTTCCAGAAGTAGGAGTTGTGGGAGGAAAAGTAAAAAAAAAATAAATTGAGGCAAATTGCAAGACTTTTGGCCTTGGGGACTAAGCCACAGAGACCGTTCATCACTGGACTCACAGACACAAGAGGAAGGTGATTTCTCACCCTGCTCATGACTCAGAGGTTACTGGTCAAATCCTGCAAAATGGGAGTTCATCAAGATTTGCTTGATTTTGAAAGGGCTCGATTTCCCAGGCATCTCAGCTTTCTCCATCTGTGTTTATACAAATGGGTCTTGGGTCTCTCCAGGGCTTAGGAAAAAGTTGCTCTGAACAAAAACACACATATGGGTCATGCTGCCAGTGAGGATCTCTCTGTGTTGCTGTGTCTTATTGTCCTGTTTAACAGGTGGAGCATGTGTCCAGGTCTGTCCCTAGACAGCAGCTTGCGACATGAGCATTCACAGATGAAATGCCAGCTAAAGAATACACAGTTATCATGATCAATCACTCTACAAAAGCCTAGCCTGTGAAGTCTCCATTTGTGAGTCCTTAAAAATTGTTTGGGGGAACCACTCTCCGTTTTCCAAATGGAGCACAAAAGGTTTCTGACCATATGCCCTGCAATCGGGCAGAGAATACTTTCCCATATACAGAAAAGTAGAATGGTATATAGAAAGGAAGCACAATTGAAAGATAGAGACAAATTTCAAAACTCTTCAGTGAAAAGTTGTGAATAAAGAGTACATTTGTTGAAACTGAACTAACTACAAAAGCAGAAAGCAAGCAGGACATACTGAACAAGTGCCTTAGGCACTGGAAGTGGGTTTATATCCCTCTCAAAGGTTAATGATCTGTTACCTTTCTCTCATTAGTGTTTACTTATGACATTTTAGCTTATGTATAGCACCTGTACCAGACTATGGTCTATCTTTTGTTACATTTATATGTTACAAAGATAAAATACAATGATGAAGAATAAATTCATTGATCTATGAATATAAAGCATGTATACCTTGATAGGCAATATTATAGATGGCTTGATCTTTGGTGCTTTTGAGCTTTCCTCAGTTCATACCAAAGTCAGGAAGATCTTCAGGTCCAAAGCATGCTGCGAATCAGTGTGTAGCTGTAGGTTTATGTTGAAATTCAACTATTAATGAACTGGGTTCAGATCCTCATACTGCAGGAACACACCTGATAAAATTCTGCAGGGATCCTCTTTGAACTTGTTACTATCCAGGATTTTTTGTTAATCATCTAGATGGAATGAAAAGAGAATATGCTAACTAAATTAGCAGACAATATCAATTTGAGAAGAGCTGCAAGCACAGAAGAAGATAGGCTTGAACTTCAGAATTATGAAATATAAGTGGAAGAATAATCTGGGGGTTTGGGAAGGGAAAGGATGAAATTCAATAAGGACAAATGCAAGATACTCAGTTCTATACTTAGTCAGGAACAATCAGATGTACGAATATGTGATGTGAAAAAAAAAAACTGCAGAGAAGGATCTGGGACAACTGTGAATCACAAGTTGAACAGAAGTCAGAAGAATTAAGACTGCCATGAGAAAAGCAAACACCATACTGGGATGTATAAACTGGAGTACCATCTGCATGACATGGGATGTGTTTTTTCTGCTGTACACTCTTGTATCCAATTTTGGGCACCATGGTTCAAGAAGGATGGGACTGGTTGGACAATGTCTAGAGGAGACCAGCAAGGATGATCAGAAGTCTAGAGAACATGACTAATGAGAGATTGAAAGAGGGGGTTGTTTAGTCTGAAGAAGATCAGACTGAGAAGGGATATGATAACAGTTTTTAAATACATAAAAGATAGATGAAGAGGAAAAGAACAATTTTTTCATTTGACTCGGGTGCAGAGGACAAGACTTAAAGTATAGCAAGGGACATGTAGGTTAGGTAACATGAAAAAACCCTTCGTAATAGGAAAGATAATGAGGCGCTGGACTAGCCTGAGATGTGGACTCCACTGGAGATTCTTAAGGACAGGTTGGATACAGCATGTCTCAGGTATGAAGGACACATTTTGTCTGTATGTAGGCAAACAGAGATGATGACCCTGAAGCAAACCACTTCCAGCCCTACTTTGTGTAACATTTACAATCACCTATTACAAGTTTTAGCTAAGGTATGACAATCACTGTGCTGTATAAATTCAAAAGATTGATGAGTGACTCAAAACACTGGGCAACAAAATGTTGCCCCCCCCCCCCCCCCCCCCAAATAATCAAATGTGATTGTCACAACACCAAAGGTACCTCTTCAGGGCTCCAAACTTAATCCACAAATAAGTAAAATCATATATGAGTGGTTGAAGGGTTTCCTTCTGTGGCTGGATGAATGAGACATTAATCAAAACAATATCTTAAGCCAAAACTTAAACACCTCAAAACAAACTGAATTTCTTTTAATACCTGAAAAAAATTACTGTATATTCATGAAGCTAAGTTCTGATATGAATAAGGGAAAAGAGTGAAACAGTGAAGAAAAAAGAAAAAGAAAAAGAAAAAGAAAAAGAAAAAGAAAAAGAAAAAGAAAAAGAAAAAGAAAAAGAAAAAGAAAAAGAAAAAGAAAACCAATTTGTATAGGGATAGAAAAACATATTTCCTAAACCTTAGGCAAGACCCTTTTTATAGGTTCCTACTCCATGGTTGATAATATTGGAAGAGTAACCAGACTATAGGAACCTGAAAGACAGACAGGTTCTCAGCATTGACTACAAATATGTTAGCTTGCATCCACTTCTAGGATAACAAAAATCCAGTGAAGTATAGAGGAGCTACTAGAATCTATGACTTAGGCTTACAGTTTAGATGTTTGCATGATTTCTTCCATGAAAATAATCTTTTTTGCTATATTGCATGTAATGACATATGCTATATAAGAACCACTCAAATGCATGCTGTAGACTTTTGAGGACTTCTGTGGTGAAGTCCAGTCAGGCCATTATGGGAACTAACTCCAACTCACAAATGCTAGCTCAGCATCTTGCAACTTTGGTCTCCTACCAGTCTGATTTTGGTCTTATTCTAGGCAGTAAGTCAGAAAAAGTCTACTGTTATAAAATCCTTGTAAACTAGATTGGAACTGCTCTTCAAAATCCACATGGTGACAAATGTTTGGCCTCTCAAACCATCTCTGGGCTGTTGCCACTTGGAAGGTTTTGGCAAGATGGGATCAGAGATCCTTCTTATCCTTTTTTGCTCCAGCAGCGTTGGAGTCCCCAGCCTCAGGAGTGAAGGGGAGTTTTCCTTCCCAACCTTATGGAGAGCCCTGCTCAGTTCTGATCCCGTCTGTGAAGGCAGTGCTGACACATGCCCAGTGGAAAGGGAAGACCACCTTGTAGCTAAAGGCATTTGCTCATTTTCAGAGCACTTAGATTTCTGTAGAAACCTAAATTTGGACTTCATATCTGGACTTCCTGAGTTCTGTCTCCTTCTTCATTGAAAAGGTAAATTTCAGCCACTCAGTATTACTTTACACGTATTTCACAACTTGTTAAGTACTTCTTCATACTCAGAGCAAGCTGAAGATCTCTAGGAAAAGGTAGAAAAAGGCCACAGTGTGCAGTAGGAGAGGCCCAGGCTACAAACCAGAGCCATGGGTCTTTGCCATAGCAGGGAATTTGTTAGGTAATAGACAAGGATTCTGAGACAGCCAAAACCTTAAGGCTGAATTGCTTAAATCTTGTCCTTATAATAACTTCCCAAAGAAGCCAGGAAAGCTTTTAAGCTGAAAAGACACATCTTACTAGAAAGTAAAGTAGAATGCTTAGCTTTGTAACCAGGAAACAATTAAAGTCACTTTGTTTTACATGAACAAAAATTAAAAGAGCCCATAAATGCACTTCTCATTCACTGTGTGATGTGTAGACAGGTTGTTGCTGTCAGGTGTGGTTTTATTCTCTGGGTTGTGGGAACCCCTAGATCCCTCAGAAGTTTTTTTACCAACCCCTGTGAGTCTGGTGCTTGCTGCTATTAATACACAAAACCTCTGGGCGGGCCCAGCTCCCTGACCCTGCACTCCATGATTTATGGAGTCCTTGTATTTCCCCAGCAGGCATAGTGGTCCCAGAGGAAGGCGCTAGAGATGTCCCACCTCAGTCCAAAGCAATGCATCCCCCCCCGTACAGTGTACCTCAGGCTGCAGTGACTGGCCTGCCATAGACAGCAGAAGAGGGCAAACCTCCCACCACCCAAGTCTGAATCAGGGAGGAAATCCATATCATTCTCCAGGTGAAGAGAGGAGATAGGCTTGTCAGGTTGTCTGCTGGCAAGCAGGAGAAATGAGCAATCCCATAGGATTAGTTCAATTTTCTTTTGTCTCTTCTCTGTGGGTAGGGGTGAGTTATGAGACATCATTTTGTCACAAGAGCCCAGGAAAGTGATTTTGTCAGTGCAAGTGAGGAACTTCAGCTCTGTTATATCAGAAGGAGATAAAGGCAGACTTGCTGTGCACAGAGGGCCAAAACTTTCCATAATTTTTCCTTCCCCCCTCCTCTGTGCACCATCCTCCCCACTGGCTGCCAAAGAAAAGAGCCCCTCAGAGTTTACCCTCTGCCTTTCTTGAACTCGCATGACTTTGGCCGCTTTGGGTCCTTCACCCCCTGCGTTTAACCGAGGTTATGAAAACCAAGCTGCTCGCTCTCTGTTTATTTTCAGTGATCTCCTCTGTGTGCTGCCAGCAGCCAGAGTCATGGCCTTTCCCAATACAGGGCATCGCAGTGAGCTCAGAGCACTCCCAGGTCTGATGAGAGAGGTGCGCAAGTCAGCGGCCAAGCTGAGCTTATGTAAAAAAATTAAGGTCGAAGCCTCGCCAAGATTTATGGTGCTTGTGTTTGAGGTACTGGTATTTTTCTTGCGTCTCCAAGGCAGGGATCAGCTGCAGGGTACAAGGCACTTCAGGACGCAGGGGATCTCAAAGAGCATCACCAGCCAGCTCTGCAGCTCACCAGTCCGGGTGCAAGGACCAGCAGCAGCTGGGTTTCACACTGCAACCATTTCCATAAACCTGGGGCGTGCTGAGGGTATGAAGTTGGTGGTTAAAGATTTCCTGTGAGCCAGCTCTCAGGAATTAGATTGGACAGCTGTGTAAGATGGTGGCAAATCTCCCGTGCATTGGGAAGTAGTATTTTCAAAGTGTGCTTAGGTGGCTTGGAAATCTACGTCCTGTTTTCAGGCATGGCAGGCTCATATTCTGTGAAACATCTCTGTTGGGAAACAGGATCATAAAGCTTTTAACTCTCATCACTAAGTTAACTTAAATCCCACTGATTTTAGCGTTAATGAAACATTTCCTTCTTCAGCAGCTTTAAAAGGAGTCCTAGTGAGAAGGAACAGTGGGTGAAAAAGTCAGAACAAAAATTAGAAGGGGGATAGTTTATAGATGCATTGCTGGGTGAGATCAGAAATGCATCTATTTATTCCTGCTGTTCTGCTGGCTTCTCTTTTGGTTTTGCCTTTCATGGAATACGTTTAATCACTCTTGAATGCCAGAACATGAATGCGGGTGATGCTGTCCCATATGGCTAGCACAGAGCATGGGCTTCTCACACGAAGCAGGGGATGTGAGCAAGAACTAGGAGGAGGTTATGCAAGTTCCAAGACATTTTTCTCTACTGATCCTGTTTCATGGCTTCTTTTGATAGCTCGAGACTCTGCAGAAGAGTCCTCCTTTGTACCTTCCCATTCAGCTGTGTCTCGAAAGGCTAGCACTCTTCCTAGGAAAGATGTCCTTTATTGGCTCTACACTGCAAGTTACATGACTTCTGCAGCAAGCAGGGCACTTTCACCAGGGGATCTCCAGGTCTGGGTAGGAGCAAGGCCACAGGAGGGAATTCACATCAGCTAATCCTGAGCTGCAGCAGCTGCTCAGCTTTCCATGCAGATGCACTAGACAAGAGATCAAGCTGTGCTTAGTATCTTGATATGCAGTTCAGTGAGAGGAAGCTTGTTTCCCAGGGATGGTTCTCTTGCAGTGCTTTTGGGGGGGTCTAAAGATTTTCCTACGGATTTCTATAGCACAACTTTTCCTATGGATAGGCAGTGCCTCTCTCCCTCACCTGGCCACAAAACAGGTGTAAGTCTTTGCAAAAACAGATTGAAAATATCTGGTACAGGAAGAAAATCAGACTGAATACTCATCCTTGTTTCTCCAGGAAAGAAGGATAAATCAGAGTTTAGGCAAAGTTTTGAAATACAATGTCCCATGCAAATGAGCCACACTACAGTTGAAGCACCATTTTATATTTCGTTAAAGTCGTTGGAGTTGCCCTGGGCAACACAATGGTAAAGTTATCTGTGACTCATTCTGTGTCACTGTAAGAATCCTGCCTTTCTCCCTTGCAGAGAGGATTTTGGTCACACCAAGCAGATCTCACTTGACTGAAAATAATTATTAATATAGTTATTAATTTCTCCTCCCCCCTCTCTCTCTCTCTTTTTTTTTTCTTCTGCAGTTTTCCTCTTATCTAACCGAGAGAAGAATTTCTCTTGACAGAATTCTCTGTTACTATTATCTGACTACCAAGCTGAATGTGACAGCAGCACAAAGACTCCAGAGTCAAGTGATTGTCCCGTGACCACATCTGTGTGTCAACAGTCTACACCAGTTTTGTACCCTGAGCACTTTCTTACTTCATCTTCTAAACCACAGAATCATACAGCTTCTGCTGAACAGCAAATGCAACACCCTGTAATAAGCTCCATTGTAACTGTCACGTTATCCACCTGCTTTGATTACTGTTTAAACCCTTCAAGAGGTTTAGAAGAAATGATGGAAATGATGAGTGTATTCATGCTCTTTCTCTTTCTCGTTTGTTTGTCTGTCTTTTAAGAGTCAAAGCTGAGTTGCTTTGAGGTCTCTTGCAGCTTCTTACTGTGAACTTTGATAGGGAAATGTTGACATAACTGATCCGTAATGCCAATGATCTATGGGGAGATATTTGCCTTTGTTGAAAAGCATCACTCCAGGCCAAGAATTTGGACCAGAATATGACAAAGCATTAAGGAAGTTCCTGGTGGCACATAAATGAAGTTGTGCTGCCATAGGCTGCGTAGATGGTGCCTGTTTTCATACAATGATTATGTTCTGGTTCGTGTTTCTGTGTCATTTGGTGTGTTGGTGCTAATGCCAGTATGACCCTGTAGGTATCACTGGAATGCAAATGTAAAAAATAAGTAATTTTGGCATTTATTCTTAGGATCCTTTGTGCTGAAGTTTTATTTCCTGTTGGCCAGGAACTGTCCAAATGGAGTTTCTGTGTTTCCTATACTGAAGAACTTCACCCAGTCTTTCTGACAAGTGACAATATCTCTTATTGAAAGTCAGAGGGCTTGAAATACAAATAATTCAAGTGATGAATCTTCCACATTTCTTATCAATTGTGGTGGTCCACTACTGTTATCATCAGAAAGAGCTTGGGGTAAGATAAGAATGGTCTCGGTTTACTTAGAGATCTTGGAATAGCTTTTGTGCCAATGCTTTCTGTGGGAGAGGCACACCTGACTGCTCACTATTCTGTCATCACTGTCATTTCCAGTTTCTCATCATCACCAACTTCCCATATTTTAGGAAAACTCGAAAGCTTGAATTCCTGGAGATGTTCTTGTACCACCCTGATTTACTATATAGCACCATTTTCTCCTCTTTTGTCCTGCCCTGGAATAGAAAACCTTATACACACAGCTAATGTAGTTACTGGTTCAGTTCATGTAGCAAGGGCTTGTGTTTTTGTTGTCATGGCTGCCAGGTTTTGTTCCCATAGCACTGTCTGTGTGTATGTGGATGTGATTCATTACCTACAGACATCAGAGTCTATACCCTGAGCTACAGTTTGTACTTGAGCTGCTTCTCTGGAATAGAATGAGTAAATATCTCAGATCTGCCTCTTGGTGAGTTCAAACCAATGTCCAAATTGTTTGGCATTTGTCCACCTCCAAGGACCTATCAATTCATTTACAAAACGGTGTTGACAAAAACATGGCATATTCCATTGTGAGCAACACTCAACGGATGCTCTATATTTTAACATAAATTGATGTCTTGTGTTTCCATGTTATACATGGAAGCATCCACAAATGTACAATCTTAGAGATTATTCCTAGGAACAGCAGAGGAACAGAACATTCCTGTTGTGACAAATGAGCAAAGTTTAACAGTTAAAAAATGCCAGCTGTTGGTCCAAATAGCAGGAATATGTTTTGCCTGATGTTTTCCTGACATCCCTGAATGATTGGAGTGCCTGGCATAGTACCTGGTATAGGGATTGGAGTGCCTGCAGTGCCACATGCACAATCAAATAACAAAACACTTAGTAAGTTTAAATATTCTATATACTGTGTATGCAAACAAAGCTTGTACCCATTTTTTTTTCACATGCAAATCCTACAGCATAAAAACAAACAAAAAGTAATGATTGTAAAACATATTGCCTGCAAGAAATTGTGGGTGTACATTTAAGTATCACCTATGAACATGAGAACTGATGGAAAATTTCTTGTAAATCCACTCTTTGATTATGTAAGTGCAATAATGAGTTCCAGAATCTCTCAGGATTGGGCTCTGTTTCATCAGCACTCACAAGTATAAAACAGAACCCTCAGTCTTTAAAGCCAACCCCCTTTGCTTTGCCACTAAACCAACCTCACTTGAATCTCCTCCAGAATTCTTCTTTTTTTTTTCTTTTTTTTTTTTCCCCTATCTGCTTTACTGCTGGTTCCTTTCTCCTCCTCCTTTTCTCCAATACCCAAACAAAGAGCAAAACTCCCTAAATGTTTCTGCAGAATCTCACAAACAATGTCAAAACTTTGAGATCTGCCAACATTTCTTTTTTCTTGTTATAAAAGACAAACAGTTCCCCTTGCCTTTTTTTTTTTCCAGCAATGATGAACATTCATTTTGCAGAATTAACCTCTATAAAAGCCAGAACTCCCTTGACTCCAGCTTTTGAAGATGAACTGTGCCCCTTCATGGAAAGAGCTCCCTGGAATGTACCACTGGAAACAAATTCACAAACCCTTGCCATATTTCTTACATTTGAACCCTGCTGGGTGCTTGTCCTTTCTGGTATTTTGTGACAATAAACTCCATATGCTAATGGGGTAATGGAGGACTTTTCAGTCAAGTAGCCAGAAGTATAACAAGATATAATAAAGTAGGAGGTAATAGGGAATAATTTAAAAAAAAAAAAGAAGATTAAACATTTTCACAACAAAGGAACAATTAAGGCTGGGCATGGTATCTGTGTCATTGGGAACATGTAATTCAAGGCTGGATATGTGCCTGAAGAAAAGGAAGTATTGCAAACTGGAATTAAATGAGTAGACTCCTATAGGCTGTGTTAGGACACTATTTCAATATCTCACGTAAGAAGTATTGCTATTTCCCAGAACCCATCATGGCCTTCAACTTTCTTTGACTGCTCTCTGGCTAGATGCCAGGACAGAGGATGAAAGGAAAATTGTGTTATTTTCTTTCACTCTAGCTAGAAATCTGGTTTTGAGGAAAATATCTGCTCTGCCTTTCATCAGGCTCAGTGTTGGGCCAGTTGATGTGTTGGGACTGGTAGTACTCCTTGTAACGTTCTCCTAGAGCACTGACCCAGCAACAAGGACATGTGCTCATTTGACTGTTGTGTGGTGTCCTATGCAGTCTTGAGGGAGGATCAGCTCTCAGATGACCTTGCTTGTTAGAAGACAGTGCATTTTCCTTTGCAGAGGTGGAGGTATGGGTTCTCAGCCCATGGTCTCACACAGGTTCCCTCTAAGGGGTTAGAGTCCAGGACGCTTCTCATGAACAGGCCATTCACATCTTTGCAGCAAAGTAAACAAACAGGACCTGCTCATAAACAGCTCATTATCTACTTGATATTCTGAGTCATCACATGCAGCTTGGAATGGGAATCCCAGCTGAGCTGGTTGTTTTTGGCAAATCAGATGTTCCCTTGTGACTAGAAGTGACTGGTTTCTTCCCTTTATTCCCCCACACCCTGTTGAACATAATACAAGATACTTTCCACCCTCCATTGTGGGTAAAGCCAAGAAACCAAAGGGACTGGGAACTCTCTCCAGCAGCAGCCCTGCTGGAGTATAACTCCAAGCAAAGCAACGTGGAGAAAGGACAGAAAATCTGCCCTTTGGGCAGCTTGCTTTCAAAGTGGCAACAGCAGTAGAGAAGAGGCCAACTGAAGGCGAGTTGGGGTGGGAGAAATGGGGAAAAAGTCACGATGTGGGCTGGAGTGTGTCCATTAATTGTTCAAAAAAAAAGACAGTTTCAATTTGAACTTGAAATGTACTGCAATCTAGTAAATGTGCATGTCAGGGAGAAGGCTATGAGGAATTCTGGGGATTTTCTTATTTCCTGGAGGTTTCAAGAAACAGATAAATAAGCAATCAAAGAAGAACAGCTTACAGGTCTCTGTACAAAATGTGAGGGAAAAAAAAAACACACACTTTGTATCAATGAATTATTTTATCTCTTTCAATACAGGCCAGCTTGTGTCATTCTTGAGTAATTCCTGAGTACTTTAAATTGTAAGAGAAACAGGCAAATTCAAAATGAAGAGCTATTTTGAATAAGAGAATCTAAATGTTTCAAAGAACGCTCATTTTTATCTTCTCAGATTCTTCAATAATACACAGTGGGCACAAGTGAGCAGTGTGGTAAAGCCAAAAGAAGACTGTAAGCTTGAAAAAAAAGAAAAAAAAAAGCATGTGAAAAAGGAGGGTCTTCATTTCTCTGGGGAAAGAAAATTACAACACTTCCACAGTTCAAAATAAAAGAGTTGGGGACAGAGTGTTTTAATCTTTCTTTGTATATCTGGAAAAGTGGGTATCAGCACCACTTTTTTTTTTTTTTTTTTTTTTTTTTCCTTTTGATGGATCCCACTGGCGGTCACAAGAAGCAATTTGACTAGACATAGTGAAAGAAGATAAATTCAATGGAGGAATTTCTTCCTATATAGAGCCAGTGCTCTGTCATAACATGGCCAACACCATGGAGGTACTGAAGTACTAACAAGAGGAGATTCAGGCCTGCAGATGGTTCCTGGGTCACAGCTGAGCCAAGATGGCTCAATCCCATCAGAAGCAAGTAGGAGACCTGAGTCAGTGAGGAGAGTAGAAATGAATTACTACATCAGAGCCTCCCAACTGCACATGAGGAGCCAGAGGCAACACCAGCACAACTCAGCCCTTCCCTTTGAACACACAGAGATGCTTTCCCACTGTGCGGGGGAGATGGACTGTTCTCTGTTGGATATGGAGGAACAACATGAATGTCCAGCATAAACACGCCTCTGTCAGAGCCGTCGCTGCCCACCTCCTCCCCATCACTTACTCATCCCTCCCATGGGCAAGACTGGAGATGAAATAGCAGTGGAAAGCAGTAGACAAGCTTGCCCAAATGGAAATTGAGCAGCTGTTGAAGCCTCAAGTGACATGGAATAAAAAGATTATGTCTCTAATGACAGGAGCTTAATACAAGCAAACTCTCCAGCATGATGGATATGACAGACACTGGGGCCCTCCATGCTGTGGACATATGGAAACCAACATGTTCAATTAACCTCATGTTCCTGGAGCTGGTTGCCTTGTGTGCGGAGCAGTGCAGAGGCTGGAGGGCCCTGGGGCAACCACCAATGTCTTCAAAGGAGTACATCCAAGCTTCTTTGGAAATACTCACGGGGGAATGTTTGCTTCAGAGATTGTCCTCCAACCCAAATTACATTTCAACATAGTCTTGGAATAGTGGACGGAAAAATGATTCTTTATTATATTGGGCTCAGACTGATGTCCTAAAAGCCAAGCCTATATTTTGGTGCAGTAGGGAACGTTCCTGCTCATCATGAGGAAGAACAGATGGGCAATGAATGGAGTAACTGCCTAAGAAATGTCCTGCTTTTGTCAAAAGTGACAATCTGGGAAAAAAGGATGCTGAGTGAGGACGCAACACCACAAGGGAAAATTCCTGTCTTGTGATTGTGTACAACCACCACTTGCAGCAGCGGCATTCACCCACCCTACCAGTCTAGCTTGGAGTCAGTCTGCATCATATAACCTCGTTTCTCAGTGACAGTTCCAGGGTTAAAGCCTGTAAGATTTCAGTGGACCACAGCAGCATCTTCACCAATGCCTAAATACTTTCCTCAGGAGCCAGGCAATGCCCAGGCACTCAAGACTGGTGAAACACTACTGCAGTGATTGGATTTTTGGGGGATGTAGAAGAGAAATGAGGCTCAAATGCCTCAGCAATCTGATGCCGAGCTGGAGACAAGGAGTTTGCTGCACAATTCTCCTCAGGTTATGGTAAACCTATGCAGCTGTGATACCCCCACTTCACTGGAGGTGAAACAGGGCTGACAGTGGAAGTGGTTATAGGAAATATATAGTGAAGGGAAGGTGGTCCGAACAGTATTTTAAACTTCTGCAGGAGACGAAGCATTACATCCAAGCAAAACTATAAATTACACTTTCCAGGCTAGCTCTAAACAACCAGATCATCAAAGAAGCAGTAATAACAGTTAACTCACCTCTTCAGGTCTCATTACCCAGTGGCTGGCAAAGTGGAAGCCCTTTTCTGCAGCTTTGTTCCCCAGATACATTTTAAAAGCAATCTGCCTTATTAATACTAGTTTGTTTTCTGTGTAGATAACATTGAAAGACTTGAGGCTGCTCAGCCAGGATATGTTAATTAGAAACTGAAGGGGCATTTTGCAAGGCATGATTCACTATGCTTGTATAGTGAGTGATAGTATGCATTGGCAGAGTGTATGCAGTTTGGCAGCAAAAAGGAATTTGTGCCTGTGATATCTTCCCCCAACTATTCTCAAATTCAGGAAGGTCAGAAATGATAGAATGAGAGATCTGGAAGACCGATGATACATCATCAGACAAAGGGATACAATCCAACATTGCAGTACACTTTCATGAGGACAATATTATTTGCTAACTCAGGGACCCCTGGGTCAGAGAGCCAGGACTGAGCATCCCATTCTGCGGGCTGCTTCACACTGAAGGAAGATGGGTGCACTACCCATTCAAGAGAGTGCTGAGCTAAATGGATAGACTACTGCAATGAAGACACCAAAGTCAGCAGAGCTTCATAAGCCTCTTAGGATCCAGGTTTTATATAAGAGCAATAGCAAGCCATATAAAAAGTCACAAGCTGTAGTGGACTCTGAGCCACTAAATAAGAAATTACAAGGCTGAAGATGAAAATACACTGAACATGCCTTGTATAAAACAAGTATCTTATTTTTCCAAGTGCAAGGAAAGACCTAAAATAATGCCCAGCCAACAGTGAAATCAGCTGGAGCTTTGCTGTAGCCGTCCCTGTTGCAAGATTTTCACTCTTGCTGTGGGTCCGAACCCCTTACTCCAGCAGTTGTTCCATATCTCCAACCCAAAGCCTTTCCATGAAAACTACACTGCCAAACTTTTAATCTCTTTTTTTTTTTTTTTTTTTTTTTTGTCCGTTGCAGGCCATTGCATGAATGACCGACCTATCTGCTCCTTCCTCCAGTGAGCTCTGATGCTAATTCCCTGCCCATAACAGCCAGAACCTTCTCTGAACTGTCTCTCTAGGTATATATGGACAGGTTCATCCAAGCCCAGACAAGGGAGGAAAATAGTAGTGCCTCCAGACACGATATGGTGCCCTAACACTTGGGTGTGCTATGCTGAGTAGTATTGGTGAGAGGAGATGTGGGAGAACAGTCTTAGTTTTTCCCAGAAAATTCATGTCTAATGTATAGAGACATCTCTTGCTGACAGAGCAGTTTGTGCCGCCCCAGATAGAATAAAAGCCTCATCAAGGCTGGGACATGCTCCTCCACCCGCAGCCATCTTGGAACTGCTCTCTTTTCCTTTCTGTAGCCTCACACACCACTGGAAACAAAGAGATAATCAGGAGGACAATGTCTTCATTTAGAGATTGATAGTTCCCCCTCCTTTCTGGTAAAGGCTTAGGCTTGTGGCTGAAGGTCAGCTGGGATCCAAGGGCAGCCAAGTAGCTCTTTCAATCCACAACGGGATGGAGCAGCCATTTTAATAAAAGGGAGAAAGAACTGTTTCCTCTGTGGCTGCAAAAGCTTGTAATTGACCTGGCAGAGCATGCAAGCCCTGGTTTGCATGGGAAATGCTCTCTTTTCCCTTACACATGTGCTCCTTTGTAATACTGCTGGGGGCTGCTATGTTGCTGTCTGAAGTATCCAGCTCTTAATTAAGTGCAGCAGGGTCTGTCGACAACGTGAGACAGAACAGGAGGCTGGTGGTAAAGCTCTCACCAAAGACAGCTCAGACAATGCAGCCAAACCTGGAGGAACAAAAAGCAGCTAAACCAAGGTCTTGTCTTCTCCCCCCCCACCAAGCATGCTAGGAGAAGACTGAGAAATCCCTGGATCAAAATTGCCCCCTCCTCTGTTTTTGCTCCCCGCATAGCCTGGAAAATGACCTAGAAGAGGCTGCAAAAGTGACATACAAAGAGCTGCAGATCAAGGTGAATGATACCTTTAAAAAGAGGAATTGTTAATAAGACTTTTGTGTTATGATTAGCCCTTTACAGGGCTCCCCTCCTTGTTTGCTAAAGGCTGCACAGACACAGAGGTGAGAAAAGGCATCCTATCCAAAGAGCTAAGTATTAGACATAGTGGACAGGTGTATATAGTAACAAAAGGACACAAGGATAGTTTCTTGTTCTGTAGCCCTGATTGTACTGAAATTCAACTGTAATGAAAAGTTTAAGTGCACTGAAATGGGGATGGAGGAGAGAGCATAAACTCTCAGTATGGGGAAAATGAGCATGAATTACCTGGTAAAGAGGCACTGTCTGTGCCAACTCAGCATTAGCTGTTTACAGACCCTTCCATGGAAGTTGCTGACTCAAAGGAGGTGAATCTGAGAAGTTTATAAATCAGTGTGTTAGAATTCAGCATTCATTAGATCCTGGCTTTGCTGAGTCCTTTCATTGTAGGGAGAGGCACCACTGCTTTGATTCCAAGAACTACTCAGGAATCTAGTTTCCACCTGTTTCTTCTTCCTCATTTCTTTTTCTCTGATGCCTCACTTCCTCTTCAACTCCCCTCCTATTTATTTTCTCACCATCTGTCCCCAAACACTACTGTTGTTTGCCTGATAAAAAAAAAAAAAAAGAAAAAAAAAGATGCAAACATTGACAATTTATGCCTATGTATCTTTTCTTCCTCTCTCTTTGTGATATACTGAGTCATGTAAAACAGAGATGGAGAATGTGCCTGCCTCAAGGCAGGATTGCCTTTACCTAAATGATTTGTCTAACTTGCTATTAAAACTGTACAGTGATAGAGATTCCACAACTTCCCTAGGCAAATCTATTGCCTAAAAATAGACTTCTGTTTAATAAACAGGAGTCTACAAACTATAATCTGTAGCAAAGGATTATCTTATGTGCTCTACAGTATCAAGGCTGGGACAAACAAAGAGGCCAAAGTAATCTTCTGCCATCATTCCAGGATCGGAAGAAGTCCTTAGAGCATAATCTTATGGGCTTAGTCACAGCAAGTCTCCTGGCAGCTCTGTGTACTGAAGTTAAACTGCTTGAGCTGGTTCTGATATGTATATGCAAGGCCTCACAGTAAACAAAAAAATCAGTATCTTATTTACTAAGATTACAGTTCTGAGTTGTGGCTACCTCCCTCCACTCTCAGACATCTACAACCACACCCACACCTTCCTTGGAGATGATTTTGGGTTTCAGTTCCAGAGGAGCAAAATCTGGGACAAGATGAGATAGGTTTTCTGGCAGAAGACTGGATTTGGTGGGTGGTTGGGATTACTTTTACCCCAACATAGACAATTAGAGACCTTCAGATTCTTTGGCATTTCTAAAGAAACCTATTATCTGACAGTCCAGAACACTGTGAAGGGCAGGAGGCTGAAGTCCCTGCATTTGAAGGCCTGACTCAGACAACAGGAGGCATCAATAGAAACATGGTTTTGCAGAGGCTCATGGAGCCCGTCTAAACTTTTTTTATCAACAAATATCTGCAAATATAAGAGGAGATCTCCTCTTCCCTGGGCTGAACAAACCAAGCGACCTCAGCCGCTCCTCTTATGTCTTGTCTTGCAGACCCTTCATCATCTTTGTAGCTCTGCTTTGGACACAGGTTTGTGAGGTCTCCTGGAACCCTGCCTTCTTTATGACTTCCTGAGTCTCCTGCTCCACAGCAGTGTCTAATTCCTGACTTGAGCTGTATTGCTCAGGTTACAGGAGGTATGACCTCCAGGCATCATGGTGGGTTAGAACCACAGTATCACTGATGATTTAGGAATAAAATATGAAGCATTTCCTGCACCCAGTGTTATAGTGAACACAGTCTTTTCCAGGTGAAAACTCTTCTAATGCCTACCCTCACATCATGTTGCTGTTTAAAAGTATCAAGACTCCATGTGCCATTGGTCCTCAACCCTTTTAAAATTTATTTATTTTTTTTTTAAATTTTTTCTGGCACAAGTCAGTCAGAGCTAGTGTTCTGTCCTCTTCTTCTAAAAGAAGTTAAAAACAAATTCATATTTTCTAAGAAAATGACTCCAGTTCCTATGTGCATGATCCATGCCTTGCTTAGCCCAGGATTGTGCAGCAATTCTAGAGATTCTCAGAAACATCCCCTCATTAAGTGCCTAGGTCAAATACTTAATGTGGTAAAATGAAATCAAACCCCATCCTGTTCATTAGTCATAGCTGTGAGTCTTAGACAAAGTGTGACCAATGAGATGACAACCAGACCCTACTTTATGGGGTCTTTGTTCCCATTCCATGTGCTTCACAAAGCTGTATGACAATCTATACTGTTCATGAACATATATCCATTTACATGAAAGCCCTATGTTCATTAAAGGTAATGAACTTTGTCTTAGAAACCTTGCTTTCTTCTTTGGCAAAGCCATTTAACCGACCCTCAATGAGGTGCAGGATTGCTTTTGGCTGACTTAGAACCATAGAATCATAGACTTTGTACCTTTGGGCTATGGAATGAAGATAGGTTTCTAGGATGAAAATGGCCGACACTTTCTCTACACATATACCACTGGCTCCATTGCTAGCATCAGTGATGGTGGAACCATTGACCTCAGTGGAGTTTTTCCCATTTATTTCAGCAGTGAATTTGGCTCTCTTTCTATGCATATAGAGTTACAAACCTCAGAGTGGCCTGAATTCACCTTGACTTTCACTGCACTTAAATGAACATCCGTAAAGGGAACTTAAGAGGAGTCAGTGCATTTTCCTGTCCAGAATAAATAATTAGCTCCTTTCACCCAAAGGAACCAAAGACCTTACAAGAGCTCAACGATGTCTGCCTAGTAACAACTGTAACAGATGCTGTCAAACGGTAAGGTTATTTGGAATCACAGACTGAAGTTTCCATCCAGGTATTTCATTTTCCAAACAAAACCAAAATTCAATAGATAAATAAAAGACAAGCAAAGTTATTATTCTTATAATTATTATTATCTGTCATTCTAGATCATATCTTGCCATCAATGTTGTTAAATCTCCAGCCTCCTGTCCGAACATGAGGGAAGTGTGTTGGAATATTTATGGCAGTTGTTAAGATAAGGCAAAAGGCATCCAGCTGTGAGTCTGAATGGCTTTTTTTTGCAGCTGCACATGGCATTGCTGAGACAGCCTTGATGTGCTGCTTAGTGTTCCCAAATCAGCTCCCAGCAAAGAAGTTAAGCCTCTAAGCTGAATGATGGTGAGTGCCTCAATGTTCTAACTTCTGCTTATCCTGGGAATTGAGGTAAACACGTCTGGCTGGTTGGACTGTGAAAAATACGATTTGCCATTGAAATGTGTCTGGGCTAATTATCTTGAGGCCAACATTCCTAGCTCCAGAGTGATGTGATCCTCTAAAGGGTGTGATCTCAGACATATCCCCTTCCCCATAAAAAGAGTACTGAGGATCTGAGCCTCATATAAATAACAGTGCAGTGTCCTATGCCTAATGCTGTTGGAAGAGGCTCTTTGGTCTCTGAGAACTTGGATCTCATGAGGAAAAGTTGTCTGTTTGGCTGATATCCAATGCCAATCAAGTTTGGACAGGCTGGGAGGAATCTGGCACAGCTCATGACTGATTCTGAAGAGGAAGATTATTGCCTAGGAAAGGGTGTTGTGTTGGGCCAATGATGCATGGCCAAGTCTGATGAATTAATAGGATGAGGAGGAGCTTAGTTGAGTCTCTCTGGAATATTTCAGTCTGCAGACTAAGGTAGTTGCTTTCCATGGTGCTCTAAGCCTGTAAATTCCATTTGGCCTGAACATTATTATTATTTTTAAGCATGTAGACTAAACACAATCCATACATTTCAGGGCTGCCCAATGAGCTATTTTCCCTGCATTGGGAAAACTGGGCCCTTTGGATTGTTTATAGCCAACTTTGTGCTTTGGATGGCTGACTTTGCAGGACCTGTCTTGTTCTTTGGTGACACAAGAGAGGCAGCAAGGAGGTCACTGCATCCCCAACATGCTGTACTTTATTCTTAGTGACTTGAATGAGCACCACACATAACTCTGCTGGGACAGCTAGTTTCTGAGAAGACAAACTCCTGTTTTGCACAGAGTGGCACAAATCCAGAGTCAATTCACTGAAATCGGCAGAATTATTTTGGAACAGGACTGTTGTCACCAAAGAGAACGTAGCCTTAGGTCAGAATCTGAGTCAAACAATCCTCAGAAGCTGCAGAGACTAGACAGTATTTACTTGGAAAGCCAAAGCGTATTTGAAGATAGTCAGACTTAAGCTGTCTGACCTGACACAGTTGAAATTAGCACCAGTTTTTATCTCCTATCTGACAAGAGACATATAGGTTCTCTGGCTAATTAGCAAAAACATTGATCAATTTACCATCTACCCCTAATGACTCGCTTAATGGCTCTCACAGGGTCACTAGGATCATCTGTTTTTCTGCTTTTATTACTGGGGCCAGGACAGGACATTTTCTGTGACAGACATAGCCTTAGGTAGAGAGACAGGGACTGAATATGGATGAATGAATAAATGGGCATATGGGTGGTGAAAAGGAACAGAAAGAACAAGAGAGAAATCAGTCCCTTCCACAATGCTTTCAAAAGGCTCTTCTTTGCATAAAGATAACCTGTCCCTCATACATCCCTTCAAAAAACAATAAACAGACAAAGAAACAAACAAAAGAACAACCAAACCAACACATCAGAGGGAAGAATTTTCCATTCTGTTATCATATGCATGATACACGTGGAAAAGAAATAACCTCCTTTCACCTTGGCAGTATTATTTCTTTCCAAGTACTCTTGTAATATGTCTCCTATATTTGGTTCCACGCTGTTTGTGTGACTTCTGGACATTACCCCAGCTCTGTAGCTAGAAAACCTTACATAGTCATATTGGCTTCTGCAGCAGAAGACCTAACTTGGCTTCATACAGTTATAACTCTTACCAAGGTTTGCCCTAGTTCAGACAATGACTTCCAGAGTGTAACAAAATACTCTCCTTGAATTTTTTAATTGAATGGGCTTGAATTTTTTAATTGAGTATCATCCACATGTCACAGAGGCTTCTAGGAAAGCATTCACTTTTACACCTTTTTGTTAGTACATTGACTGTAGGGTTGATGAAATTCTTACTTGTACCATCTCTATCCAGGAAGAGGGTGTCTATATCACTCTCACCCAAACAACTCAGGAATCTATGGCTGAGGGTGATATCTGGGGTCCATAGTGTCCCTCGTTTGTCTTTTCATCTCTGTGTTTTGGAGTATCAAAGAGTCATGGGATGTCCATGACATTAAGCAGTGTTTGGTTCAAGATGTAACCCTGGAATGATTACAAGAGGAAATGCAGCAGAAAAGAGGAGCTGGAAGCTGATGTTGTGAATCTAAAGGACTCCAGTGGATAAAATGAGGCAGAAACAGCAAGATCTGAAAGATATGGGGTAAGCGGAAGGAGGGATATAGACAAATAGAGAGACAAATAGACAATGTTAGGTAATCTGCTATAGTATAGCAGAATATACTGCTCCTTCTAGTGTCACTGTTTGTGGTGAGCAGGGTGGAAGTAGAATGCTTTGAGCTGTCCCAACTAAATGGGTTTGTTGTGTTCAGTGGGTAACCATCTGATGGCCAAAAGCATCTCACAGTTCTAAAATCAGCTTGCTTGCAATTTCCACATTTACTCCTAATCACAGAAGTATGGGTCAGAGGGGCAACTATAGGTCAAAGGAGCAAGAATCCTCTATGCTTTTATGAACTGTCTTCAAATACCTATGGAGAACTAAAGCTGTGATCTCAGCCACCTAACAACTTCTGTCCTATTTATCATTTCATAACAACTGACCCCAAAGACTGGTGTCATGTAAGGTAAAGTCTCCACTGTACTTGGCACATATATGAAGAACTGTTATGAACCTGGAGTAGCATGAGTCTGTCCCTCTTCTTCACAGTGAATTGTCCTAGACTATTTGAAATTAATGGAGAAACTGATCAGTAGAAAACCATCATATGTATGCATTGCATTATTAAGTTCATACAATTGCATACCCCTCCACACAATACATCCAGCTACCTACCAGCAGTTATACTACAGAACAACTGTTGCTTCTTGACAACATCAGTTCAAGCATGTTTTCTCCGGCACAGATGACTTTGCCCATTAAGCTTGGCCCCAGGCTTTGAGAAATCCTACATCTGTCTCTGGCTCCACCTCAGTTTTCCTGAACAACCTCAGAAAAATCATTTAATCTGCAAGGATCTCTTTCCCCATCTGTGATACTTATTCCTAGCCTTCTGGAAGTTATGCCAGGATGCTGGATGTGTGAGAGGTGTTTAGTTTTGCAGTGGAACAGGATGCAGAGATTATTGTGACCTGGACCTATCAGGGCTTTGCAGGTGAAACTTGGCCGTGTTTACACCTGGCCTGAAAACTGCTGAACAGGATGAGATTGGGTAAATTCTGAGTTCAGAAATGGATGGCAAAGTGTTTTTCTTCCGGTAGTCCATTATGCATCCCTCAGGGCTCAATCCTACATTTTCCAGAGCTGTTCCCAGATGTTTATAAAAATCCCATGAAGTACAAAATTGACACAGCAAAGCTGGCTGTACAACTCCCTTTAAAAACCATTTAAAAATTCTGTCACATTAGAAACAGTCAGCAAGACAAGATTACAGAAACTTTAAAAAAGATTTTCCTCTTCTCCCTGCCCCTACGAGGAATGCCTCTTTCTCAGATATTAAATATCTCTGGTTCTGGAAGGCTTGGGCTAGAAATTTACAGGAAGGAAAAATCGTGTCCTTTGGGTTATAAAGTGCTTAGTAGAGACAGGCAGACATCCCTTCTCATTGGGTACCTGCTTGGCTTAAAATTAAAACAAAACATTTCAGATGATTTTTAAGTAAGATATTTTGAATGAACAGAAACTACTCTTAAAGTATTTTTCAAATAATTCAAAGTAATAATTAATAATGGATTTTTTTGTTATTATTATTTTTTTTTTTTAGGAACAATGCTGACCTTTTTGTTCAAATTTTGAGTGTAATCAGAAAACCTTCATTCAAGCAAAACCTATTACTTTTCCTCATCTTCTAGTGAAGTTGATTTGGACTCTTACGGTACCACTGCAAATCCCTGATCAGATCAATGAGCATTTTTTATTGTCAAATTAAGAGCATTCTTAATGTCTTAATAAACAAAAGTATTAAAAAAATGAGTAAAAACTGTCTTCATTAGAACTTAAATATCAGGTCTTTACATTTTGTCCAAAGGTTCACAACAAAATGCTTGCAGCTTGATTTCTAGATTCATACTGAACACATTCAGTACATACATCAGTAGGTGTTGGATCTTTGTAAGTCAGGCCACCTTCTGTAGGCATTCAAATATGAACATGAATGCCTACTTGAAACACACATCTCAAAAGCTATGTACTCATGCTTAAAAACAATTCCCTAGAGTCCATGTAAAAGAAAACAAACAAACAAAACAAACAACAACAACAAAACTCCCACCAATTAGGAGAGAAAAATCAAAAAACATCCAAAAAATCAAAGCAGAGTGGTGACTTAATGTCAATTCTGGAAGTGCCAACAGGTAAAGAGTGATGTCCAAGCCAGAGACTTGATATTCACTCTGTTGCAAAGGTGAAGATAAAGTTGATCCAGCTTTGCTTAAAAAATATTTTAATAAAACCCATTCACTTGCTGTCCTGTTGGCTTGGCAGCCACTACTTAATGCTGTCAACTGGAAAAACTAAGTTTGGAAATAAACTCAAGTTCCCAGGACCTAGGCTGGCAGAGGGTAAGTGCATTTGGAGATGCTGCGCTTGAGTCCCTTGAGGGGGGGAAAATGCCTGTAAAGATCTTCAGGGCAAGGAGATTCATGAAGTCTTGTTACAGTAGGCTCCCTTGTGACTCATTTGTCTGCCTTTCTGGCTATGGGGAATGGCATGAGTGGATTGGGCCATGAAGGAAAATAAGGGCAAGAAACTAGGTTTTATGCTGGGCAGTAGGGATTAGGCTCTAGACGTTGGGCATTTTATGCCAGACTATGGGAGAGAAAGAATAGTTCTTAAAAGAGGGAAATGAATTAGGGCTACAAATAACTCAAGAAGGACTTGTGTGTTAACCCTGTGGATCCTGTCATCACTGGAAGCACCTAATTGAAGTGTAGGTCTTGCTCTCTGTGACTGCAGGTGTTGGAAAATTATTCTGTCATAGTGTGACATTAATGACCCAGATTTTAAGAAATGGAGGCTGTTGAATGACACTTTGCGTCATTCATGTGGTTAGCCATCCCTTACGAACCCAATCAAGACTCACTACCTCGTTATGCTGAGGACTCCCTGGAGTCCTTGGGTGGAAATGCTATGGGCTTACACTGGGCATGGGACTAATGTGAAACATTGCATTCAATTCAGCCAGATTGCAATGAACCACTTTTCAGTAAGCTGTGAAATTCTTGCTGGATTCTTCTCATGAATGGGACTTTGGTCCAACCACAAGAAACTCTCTGAAAAAAGAGACTCTCTCTGCCTTTTTCTAGGTCATCCAGCTAATTGCATTAATTTTAAACTGTGGCCCTGTTTGTAAAGAGGCAGCAAAGACAGTGATTGTTTTTTGCCAGCAAGATTTCTCAGTTTCTCTTTCAGGAGAGCCATCTGGACTCCAGTTCATATTTTCAGTGCCACTTCCCTGGCATCTTACCTATCCCCACTGCTGGGTTTCTGTGGAATTGAAAATCTTTGGGACGACTCATAATGTTAACATTAAACCCATCAGTGGTACTTGGGGCAACCCCTTATGTCTTTCCTTCTAATGCAAATTTTGTTTCCTCCCTTGCAGTCTGAAATATCAAAGCCAATGCACTCCAGCATTTCTTCAGAGAAATATTATTCTAAAAGGGCTGGAAACCACTCCGCCTTCTAGTGCTGATATTCCAGGGTCACTCATTATCTCTTTTTTTTTCTCTCTCAGTGGTCAAATAAGAGTCTGTAAAAGAGAAGGAAAGAATCCCAATATCCTTTGATGCCAACTATAAAAAATAAAGGTCAGTTGCATCCAGATATTTCCCTTCCTATCACATTCAAGGCCTCCCTTGCACAAGGACCTAGCCTTGCTCTCTCTGCTTCTGTGCTCGTAACCCACAATTACAGCCTCTGACCTCAGGCCACTCAAGAGAAATGAAGCAAGAAGGGACATCTTGCCTGAAATTTGGTAGCATTGAGGTTGGTGGCTTGGGGCCTTATCGGAATGTCTCAAAAACATCTCAGCTATTTAATAGCAGAAGCTGAGTTTCTGGGGTGGGTGTGAGAAATAAGACACTTTCCTATGAAAGTCAGCCCCTGAGGCAGAAGTCAGGAGATGGGTTGGATCGTTTGTAGCATTATGCTGTAGGATTTGGTGGGGTTACCCAGAAGGAATTGGCCTCAAAACTGGCCCTGTGCTTCTCGCACAAAGATTTCACCACTAACACTTTGCAGAATTACATCTACCAGTTACTGGCTGGCATTTCCTAGCAGAAGTAATTTATACTTTTTTCCCCTTCTAAAAAAAAAAAAAAAAAAAGGAAAAACCACTGCCTTTCTGAAGGAACATCGGAGTGTTTAACCAATAAAGCATTTTCTTTCCTTCAGTGGAAAAAATCACCCTTCTATTTCATATAGATTTTATATGCATTTTTAACCCTTCCAGGCTTACATTACAGGGCCTGCAGTCCTACTGTGATAAAGCTGACTTGTATCCTGGAGTAAAGGATAATTCTGTAAGACTAGGAGCTCTGAAGTCCTTGACTCATTTTGTTGAGGTTAATGAAATGTGTCCCTTTAATGTCAGCTCAAGAATGGCTAATCGGGAAACAATAATGTCAAAATTAAGCAAATTACAGGAAGAGTGACACTTAGTAGCAATGTGAGGCTTATCCTTGAGACAAACATCAAAACCTGCTGTTTGCCATTTATGCTATGTGTTATTTCAAGTTGTTCTGAGATAAGTACATGACCAGACCAGATTTTTCTATACTCTGTCATAACAGGAGATCAAGCCTCCATGTAAATCTTTCATTCAAATACATACCCCTAACAACTGTAGTTCTATAAGTCCACTCAGGACTGTGCTTATGAAAAGACAGGTCCAAATGAGGCATATTCATCAATGTGTGAAAACCTTGTTATCTAAAGTCTGTCTCTTGTTAGCTTGTCCTTGTTATTGTTTCAGCAAGGACACAGAAGGGGTGATCTGGGTATTGCCAGGTCCTATTTTCTGAGCACTCTGCAGGTTATATTCTTTCGACATACCTAAACTAGAGTAGCTGTGTGAACAGAAAGGTTTTAAAATGAAATAGCATAAAGGAGAGTTCCCAACATTTCCCACAAAGCCTCAGCAGATGGCAGGAGTCAGGTTGCTCTCGATGCATCAAGAAAAAGATGATTGTCATTTTATTTTCCAAGAGATTCCTCCTTATTTTCAGTTTACAGTGAGCAAGTTGGATTTATCCAGGGCCTCTCTCTCTTGGATGAGTCATACACATGGATTTTTTTTGCATACAGTTTTGGATTAATCAGCAATTTCACTTTGACTGACTCTCTTTCTGTTCTCTCTTCATTAAACATTCTAGCAAATGACTTTGGGTTCAATCCTGTGCTTATCCAATCCCACAAATTTTGGCATTCTCTTAAATGGTGAAAAGATGAAACCCATTTCAGGCTGCAAACAAGTTAATTTAGAGAGAATGCTTATGAAGACTGAATTTAAAATGAACCATGTGGCCGAGCTGCCCAATCAGAATGGATAAGTCCCAGCAACAAATAGCCCATGAACAGGCTAGGGAAAAGGGCCATTTATTTGAATGACTTCACAGCTGGACTCACACAATATGTATATTTAAAGGCAAAAATGAAATACAAGTCATCCAAGAAACAACCTGCTATGAATCATTGACAAAGAAATGTATTTGCAACAAAGAGTTTCAAATAGCAAAATTTTTGCACTAGGCAGTGTGTTGTAGATTCAAATCTTACATGAGACCAAGGCTTCTGAATGGACCATGAACCTAAAACATAGAAAAAAAGCCTCTCCCATACCTTTTAGCTGCATTGTATTTTGGGAAAAACTCAGGTATTAACTCATTCCTTTACATGATCTCTCTGGTGATTTTTTTGAAACGTTGGCACTTTTGCAAAAACAATGTCCTTTTTTCTCCTTGGGAAAGGCCTGGGCAGCAATGGCTGATGCAGTCCAAGAAGTGCAAGCAGAATGACTAAAATCCTGTACATGGCTCTGAACACATAAACTAGACTCTAAGTCACTGAGCTGGTTTGCCAAAAGGACACAAATGAAAACCAACTTCAGTTCCTGTTGGCAGCAAGCTTGGAGGAAAGATGATCTGTTTAAGTCTAGTCTCTTTCCTTGGGCAGTCCCTTGTTCAAAATAAAAAAAATTAAAATAATGTCACATTGCCAATATGTTTACTGAAGAACCCTGCATGGCGCAAGCACTGTGCGGTCCAGGTGACTATGTGCCAGAGTCTGCACTCAGAGCCATGGCAGGCTATTCCAAAACCTTGCTCTCCCTGCACACTCCTCTTCTAGAGTCTCTGTACTTCCACAGTCTCTTGTGCTCCAGTAGGAATGGCCCTAATGACCTGAAAACCTCCAGTTTAGATTTCAACCAAACACATTTCTCCCAAGAAAGCAAAGGAAGGAGCCATTCAAAACCAGTTTCTCCTTTTTAGTCCACTTTTAGAAAGTGATCTGTCTCTCATGGGCAACCTTGATCATCTTGAAGGAAGGTTAGGGTTGAGGCTGGGTGTCGTTTCAGGTCCATTTCTAAAATCTCATGGTCACTGGGGAGCCCAGTATACATTTATTTATTTTTTTGCACTGGGAAAATGCAATCTGTTTTTTTTCCCAATAGCTTGAGGATTTTTCTGGGAATGAGAGGGTGTTGGGTTGAATTGTCACAGATTTCATGGTAAGTTACCCAGGTTTTCTTTGTTAGGGATATCTGATATATTTGCGTGTCTACGGAATATTTGCCACCCTCTTCTATGAGGCATTGAAGCCAGGCTTCCAAATGCTGAGTAAATCTTTATTCCTTTTTTATGCCCAGCTTAATTTATTCCATCAGCACTGGCTACATAAAGACATAAATCTTCTTATGGAACAGTACAAAACAACCAGCATCAATTTATAATTTCTAATGATTGAGCTGCAACTGGCAGATGGCCAGGAATTAGTGCACTTCAGCTTTTCCTCAGGCTTCATATAATAAAGTGAAATAATTGGGGTAATCAATTTTGAAAAACAAAAAGCTGCACCTGTTTTGCTCACCCACCAGTTGGACTACGACATCCTGGTCACTAAGAGGCCATGATTTAGTTGAAAACAAAGAGAGGTCTTGAAGTTCATGGGGAAAGGAAACATCTTGAATGTTCAGCCATGTCTCCAGAGCTGCCCTCAGTCATTTGTCACTGGAGATCTGCAGAAAGACAAGGTCTTTCATGAGGTTTCTAGCTCTACAAACTGGGTACTGAGACAGAAAAAAAAATAATAATAAAAAATAAAAAAATGAGAAGAATCAGGTGTCATTCTTTCTAGCTTTGATCTTCGAACTCCGTGTAGTGCTAAGAACTTCAGCTACTCCAAACATTTGCTTCAGTGGAGGGTGGGATTTGATGGATTCAGGATGTTTGAGGGAAGAGACATTTCTAAAATAAACATCTTCCTAACAAAAGTTCTCTTGAAGTAGTCTGGATTACCTTCTATCCTCTCCTCTTTCATGCCTCCCTATGAGAAACTACACCAGAGGGAACAAGCCTATATTGGGAGTGGCTTCCTCATGGTATTCAGACGGTGGCTGTGGGGAAGCAGTAGCTTGAAATAGAAGAGTCTCTGGTTAACATGCTGAGGAACTAATCCAGAATGGATGTGAGAACACATTCAGAGCTTCCTCTCCTATACTGGCTGGCAGACTCAACAGGCTGCAGTAGACTTAGGTCTTTAATTCCTCTAGGTAAGTACATGCTGTTGGGGGTGGGAAGGGTGCGCATGAGTCTCCTGCATCAGTCAGAGAGCCCACTACCTTTGAATGTACATTGCATATCCGCTGCGTGAATTGGAGGTGCAACTGGCAGAGGTAGCATGCTGTTACTGTACAAGAACAGATGGTTAAAGAGAGATGTGATACATTTACATCTCTTTGCTTGCCAGCAAAAATATACGGATATTCAAAATCCTGGCTCTTCTTCCTGGTTCTGGGAGGAAACATGGCCTAAGCCAGTACACTCAACATGATCAATCACTTAGATTTAGTATGTAATCTTTCTAAAAGGCAGATTGTTATAAAAGGGATCTTAGCTCTGTATATACATCTCTTATAAAACCTTTCCATAAACTTATTTTTAAAATGTATAAATGGGTTCTTATCTGCCCCCTCAGGCAGTGATATAGGGCTGCCTTAAATAGAAAACTGCAAAAATGAAGAGTTGAGACAAATAACCATGACCTTCACTTAGGCTAGCAGCTCACTGCACTTTTTTTGTATCTCAGAGAACAAACACTTCTGTGACCACCTATATTGCTGTTGTTTGCAGTTATGTCTTTCTGTTTAGGGTTTCAACTTATCTGCCTGCCACATAAAAAATTTACAGTAGAGACTGAAACATTTCAGACACAATGTTCAGAGATTTTAATGCCTGGGTGACATTCAATTTTTATAAACTTTAAGGACCATAAGGACATTGCCATGTCCAGGGGTTTAACCCTAACATAACAGCACCTTCCTCTTCCCCAGCTCATTCCCTCTCAAGTTTCTTCCTGAAAGCATTAAGATTTCAGACTGTTTCAAGAAAAACAGTTAGGGAAAAAATGTCTGGTTTAGAAGAGTAATTTATTTTCCTCCATTTCATTTTCAGAAATGGCCAGACATAATGTTAAAACATTAATTAAAAAAAAAAAAAAAAAAAGGAAAACCAAAGGAAAACCAGCCTGAGTCACAGCATAAACATATAAACATGGGAAGTTTCAGTCCAAATGATTAAAATTTGACAAAGTAATAAATCCATGAAAAGAAGACCTTACACTGGAGAGTGTTAAGAAAAGTTTAACACCCATATTGTTATTCTCAGAGTTAATTACATAATGCATTAATAAATGGGTAGAGGTTGTTATTCACAGAGGTGTGTTTGGCCAGTACTGCACTTAATGCCCCTTAGGAATTCACTGTCTTACAGCAGCTGCTGGAAGAAATGCTATCTGCTGGGCAGACACTGCTGTGTTGTTTGGAACTGTAAGAAAGGAGTAAGATCCCATGTAAGGTTATGAACCCCTTTTCACCTTGCGTTATGCATCATCAATCTTTAAACATGATGTTCCTGTTCATAGTCAAGCAAATACCATACTGCTTTAAAAATTTCTTAAAAAAATAATCATCAAACCAGTTATAAAGGTAGTGAACAGAGAAGCCAATTCATTGTAATAAGCTCAAATGAGAGATAATGATCTAAATACCTCCACATTTTAGGAAAATGTGCACCTGGAATCTACCCAGGGCTTTCACAATGGGCTGAACCAGCTCCTTCAGACTCTGGGAAAGTTCAGACCCACATTCCCACTCCCTGGCTCGGAACCATCTCAGCTTTGATCTTGTGTATATTTCATCAAGTTGCACACCACTGGTTCCCAATTGTGGCTCAGGTCAATTGCATCATTTAAGGAAAGTGTGGGGAAAAAAAACATTTTCCGTCCACACTCTCTACAAACATCCTCCCCCTCCTCCCCCCCCATCCCAAAAAAAAAAATAAAAATAAGAGGGTAAAGAAAAGAAAGAGAGAAAGAGGGAGGAGGCAGTATGTGATATCATGTGAACCACTTTCAACCAAGCTGTGTTGCTGCAAGGGTGAAAAAATGCTGCCTTCTTAAGAACTATTCATTCTCAGCCAGAAGTTATGGGCCCAAAGAGGGGATTTCCCAATGAAATTCTGTGGCTTGTGTTATGCAGGAAGTAAGACCCTATGAGTTTTAATGGTCACTGAAAGCTTTAAAGACATTTCAGCATGCTTGCAAGATACACACATAGGAGTTTTACTGAGCAGGCCACTCCAACCTACGTTCTGGCAGCTGGATAATTTCCACTGGCCTCACATTTGCTTGAGTGAAAATAAAGATTTGGGCCTCTGATTCCCAGTTCAGACTAGAACCAGCTTGAGTCTGCAGTGTTGTTTCCAACAACACATTTTTTTGGTTCTCTCCATGAGTTCAGCCCACATACTGGTGATTTGGAAAAATGAGCCAGAACAAATGGCCCAGCTTGGGAGTGTTTTATAAGTACTGATATGACACACAGGAACAGGAGTTTGCATGCCTGGAGAAGCATTGGCACCATACGAGATCTTTCAGCAAATTTGCCTTCTATCTGTTCAGGGCACTGTGATTATGCTTCATGGGGCTTCTGTCAAGTCCTCTAAATTGCCCAGTTAACCTGGATGTAATCCCACCAGAAAAACAAACAAACAAACAAACAAAAAATAATAAATCAATTAAATTTTAGAATTCAAATATTTCACATTTTGAACTCAAAAGAAGGAAAAAGAGTTCAAAGAAGTGTTTTTTAGAACCATCCACCCAGCTTGCTATGTCACTTCAAGAAATACTTCGGGTCATTGTTTTCAATAGACAACAGAGGATATGGGCCATTCAGTGGTAAGCACTGATCACTGTCTGTGCTGTGCTTCTGTTTCTGAAAATGAGGCCATGAATGTTTACTAACATCTAAGGAGCTTGTGGAACTGCACTGGGAAGGGCCACAGTGAGCAGACCTCTTCTTCCTCATTCCATTCATCTGGATCCCATCATAGAGCAATAACTGTGGGCAGTATGCTCCCTGTGTTGTTATTTCAAAGGAAGGTAGCCCTACGTTCATACTACAACCCAACTCTAATGACTCCTTGGTAAAAAAGCAATGGGAGTTTCTTAGTGGTAAACAACATTAATCACAATTTCCCATCGGTGCAGACTATTATGAAGCGATTAAAGACTGTTACAATGAAGGAGGGGGGGTGTCATGGGGGTGGTATTTGTTTTGACAACCATTCATTTCCCCAAATCCCTGGGAACCATGTTCATGTTTAAGTACATGGAAATCTCTGAGGTCAAAGGACTGAGGCAAAATATTAATAGTTTCTCACCCCCTTTTGTTACAATCTTCTTTCTCTGTCTCCATTAGCCAGTGTCAAAAAGTGACACTGTTAAGGGTCTTTCATAGACCCTTAACTTTCCCCCAGAAGGTTGTGTCTGTCTACTGCTGGGACCCCACAGCCCATGGGAAGCTTATGGAATTTGGGTAAGCAAATGGTTTCTTCAGAATTTGTTTGCCCAAGTGCATTTAATTCTTTTGGCTTTGGCACGATCTTGTATTACTGCTGTCATTCCTCTGTTACCTGATATAAACATTTTGAGACAGTTTCTTTGTCTAATAAAATGCCTACAGACACTGCAGGTTGTTTGGTTCATGCCTGGCAAGTCTCCAACAGCTAACCCATGTCCTGCTCCTTTTCCAGGAACCTTCCTCAAATAAAATTAATTGTTGCTTAGGTGTACTTTTGTCATCAAGCCAAAGCTATAGGGATCAGAGCCAATTAATGATTAGAAGTAAATAGAGCCACAGTGATTATTAAGTTCATTCCACTGTTGTTTGGTACTTCCTGGTTGCCACAATACGGAGTCAGGGATTTCCTACCCTTCCTAGCCCTTCATATTCTTTTCTTGTTGCAAATACTTCTTTAGCCCTATAGTTTTTCCAATAATAATAATAATAATAATAATAATAATAATAATAACAATAACAATAATAATAATAATACTTAAAAGCACAAAATTGCATTTTACTTCTCCTCCAAATATGGAATGTATCAGTTTAGGTGTGGTGGTATTCAGCAATTTTACATGGTTTTGGCAGTAGTGGTACTTAGCGGTGCTTGCAAGCAACTTGGTATAAGGAAGACTCTGTATGAAGGCTATCCCACTGTGGTATTAGTAAGTAATTAGAGTAAGTAACTTTTCACTGTGCAGGAGATGTTGTCTTACTAGACATGCTGGGGGAAGCAGGGGTGGGAGAATAGAGGCAAAAATGTTATTTTCATCTCACAGAAAGGCAAACAAGACAGGAATGTGATATAAGATGTCTGAAATGGGGCTTAGAAATCACAGTTAGAGCTCATGAAATATAGGAAAAGGCATGATCCACATATGTACTCTTCCTCTGGGATCTCCGGCCAACAGCAGGAGTTGAAGATAGTCAGCATATTGCAGGATTTAGCTCAGACTCTGTCTTCCAGAAAAGTAAAGGGGATTGAATATGAAATTTGTAATACATGTTTTACCACTGCAGGAAAAGTGCAGAGGACACTGCCATGCTATGTTAATTCTAGGTCTTGCAGAGAGTGCCAGCATCTTGACTGTAGAGGAAAAAACATAATTGTGAATAGGTGTAATACACAAAATCAGGAACAATTAGCTGCAGGGGCAAGATTTAATGGCTTTTTAAAGTTTCCATCACTCAGTCATAGGGAGGTTTTTCTAACATAAACCAGTGACAAATTGCTAGTGAGAACAGAGCCAAAGGAATGGTTCTGTTTCTACATCAGGAGTTAATCGACCCAGCATAATCACACACTTTGGTTATATTTATCTAATATAATTCACTGAGAAAAATTCTTGAGTCAAAATAGCAGGTTTCCAGAGTCAGTCAGGGTGCCTGTTAAATAAATACCATGTTTTGAGGGGAAATATATCAAAAGGAAGTTTCACGTTTCTCAAGCGAAAGGTCTGAGCCCTGGCATTTTTCTCTCTGCTGTTCAATTCCACAAACATCTGAAATAAGACAGTCTGCTTGCTACTGAAAACTCGCAATGAAACCTGAAACTGAGGGAATATCCTACAAGGAAAAGACTGGATGCTCTGGTGTGAAAAGCTGTCTTCAGCTTGAGGACAGCACAAAATCTGCCCCTTGCATGGCCTTCTTCTGATTTTCTGCTCTAGGGCAAATTTCAGTTCTGAATTACTGAGTTTAGCCAGTTAGGCCAAACTAAGGACATGAAAAAAACTTCTAAGAATCAAATGGCTTAGTCAAGAAAGAGTGTTCTTTAGACACTTTTTCTGTTTTTATAAGTTTATTTCCCTAAATGATCAACTCTCACCATCTCTGCTTCCAGAGTTGTTTCTGAGTGAACCTGATCAGATACTGGGAGAATTATTGCAGGGGTTGTAAGAAATTCCTTGTGATAATTCACACTCTTTTTCTGAGGCACCTAAGCTAGCATGAATATCTCATCCTGCACCAGATGAATATGTCTGCTTTGAGTCTCCCAAATAGAGATATATGACCCCTTTTCTGCCAGGCGCTTTTTCAGATACATTTATCTTCAAGAATTGCTATCGAAAGATGCAAAAAGAGAAGGTTCTTTCCTTAATTTAGGGGCGCAGTATTTATTCTGAGAGCATTTTTGGTGGTTGGTTGCTTCTTACTATTTAGAATTTACAATTAGTCCAGTGAAGCTGGCTTGTCAAGATCACTATTTCATCAGTCCCATTGGTGTCAGTGGCTGAAAGGGCACACAACCAAAGACAGAAACACTCCATGTAGCATCTCTATGTTTTAACTCCTTTCATAAACTCAGATTATGGCCAAATTCAGAGATGGGATTTAGGAGTCCTGGACCTTTAACCTGGCCATTTCTATGTTTTTATGAATGATATATTTCTCTGCAGGATGACAGAGAAAGACAGCTCTTCTGCTGGGATTTCTGAAATATTTGAATGTAATCAAGGTGTTTTTGCATAGGTATTGTTTGAAAGATTCCCTGAAATGTCTATCCTTCACCCTGCACCTAAGGTAGTGCCTAAAATTTCAGACCAATTTCCTCTGCTGGAAAGTATTCACATCCAGAATAAATACGATCACTTGTCTGGAGGCTTTTCTAGGAGCAATGCAAGTGAAAGCTGAGCAGATGATTATTTCCAATGGTGTCTTAGATCTTGCACAAAACAGAATAACAGAGTGAAAGGAATTTTGGAGAGATTAGGAAAGAGGTATCACTAAAGGCTCCAAATGAAGACAAATGGAGTGGGGAAAAGCGCTATCTGGGAGACTGACAAGGATACCAGAGGGAATGGAAAACAAGAGAGACAGCCAAATCAAGTAAGAGAGAGAGTGTGCTACTGATGATCCAAGGGCTTTGTTAAAAGGTTGCCAAGATCAGAGAGACCTGGAACAAAGGGTCTAAGGGAGACCCCTCCAAATCACTGACAAGAAGGCAGAGAGGTCAGTAATTCAGGGAGACACTACAGGGAGTCTTGCCTTGGACTCCACAACAAGGAATACAAATGATGTCCAGGTTATTTTAAGAGATGCAAGAAACCCTTTTGGAGGGGAGAAGAGAACTGTGAAAAAGCTTTCTCAGGGGAAAAAAAAAAAAAAAAGTGGTTTAAAAGGAAATGGTTTTGTCAAATGCATCCCTTGGCAAATTTGCATTTGAGAAAGATCTACTCAGAATGTTTTATCTCTTCCAAATTCTTGCACAGTTCCTGAGCAGTAACTAACCAGAGGGAATACCTTCATGCCTCTTGCCCATCAGACTTGGAAATAAATGCCTCCTTCAGTGGAAACAAAATGGCTTTTTTTCTCCCCTTCTCTGAGTTATCTCAGTAGGTTTATTGTTATGAAGGGACTGAAACATATGCCTTTTCGACTTTTACTTAATTTTGCACTTGCTGTTTGAGAGCTTGTTGCATGAGTAAAGGCGAACCAAGGAGCTTTGACCCAGGCTTGGTCCTTTGCCCTTTTTACTCATGGTGGAGACCTACGTGGTGTGCAAAGGGTTACCTAGAGAGAGGTCTTTGGCTGATGCAAACTCCTCCCTCTGCAAATGCTGTAAAGGGTTAAATGCATAATAAACCCAGTGGGGAAGGAGAAGAGAAGAGAAGGCTAGTCAAGCTGTTTCTTGTGCAGCAGTGCCAAAGCAGTTATTTATAGCATCCTGGACCAGAGGCTGCCATTTTCCCTTTTCTCACTCCCTGTGAGGTGAGAGGCATTTTCACTCTCCCCTGCTCCCTCTCTCATAATTTTGGCAGCTCTGCTCCTTGAACTTGACCAAACGCAGCCAACCTCAACACAGCTGTTTGATAAACAGAAACAGGGGCAGCAGGCTGGGCTTTGAAGAGGCTTTTGCAGAGCAATAACTGAAGGTTTGAATAATGGCGCGCAGTTGGCTGAAGGTTCCTCTAGTTTGGAAGGACATCAGGCAAAGCAAGAGTTCGTCAAATAATTAACAAAAATTGAGAGGAGAAAGATGCCAAGACAAACAGGGGCCTTTGAAATGGTGCTCACTTCATGGCCTCTCTTCTAAACATTTGGTTATGCACATGCACACATACTCATGCTGAAGGAATCGCCTCATGCATGTGTGTTTAAACAAGCTTGGTACCATGGTGAGACCTCAGAGGTTCTTGACAGACCCTGTCAGAGAAGAAAACATGACACTGGTGAGAAAAATTGGCTCTTTACACAGAAATCTAAACATTTCACCCACCTTTTTGCTACCACATTTTCCCTGCCTTCCTGTGCACAACCTACAGACACAAAATGGGGTAACGGTAATGAAGGGAAAAAATGAGCAAGCACCCAAAGTTAGAGGGAAGTGAAAAAAATAAATGACATGCTAATACCTACAGCCCCCTTGGAAATATGAAAGATTGTTAAGAGGATTTGCTAGCCTACCTGTGAGTATACATGCTCCCATTCTCTGATGTGGGGAGTATTCAAGAAAAGGAAATGTCTTCCAGTGTGATGGGCAGGGGAAAGTATGGCTGTATTTTTTTAAGATATTCCTTTCATGAGCTGGGCTTTTGGGATTACACCAGGATGTGGAAAATGTTTAAGAGGAAAGGCTGATGCTCTCAAGATGGGTCAATACCTATATTCTGGAGCCTTTGGGACGTTTACCTCAGAGTTTAGTTCTAATTTGATAAATTGGCTGGCCTTTTGTTTTAGATCTGGCCTTGGACATCTGCTTCTAAGTGAGTTTCAGCCCCATTCATTTAGACAGCATTCTTTAAAGGTGAAAAAGGTCTGATGAAACCCAAAGCTCATGTTAAGCCATATTACCCCAATGAAAGCTTGTTCCTAAATAAGCACTGTTGTACATTGCCTGGTCATTTTATTCAGTATCTCAGGAAGCGGGCTTCTATTCTCCCCTTTACAGCATTTCCCACTGGTCCAGGCCCCGACACCAGAAGCTTTGGCAGACTATTTTTCCCCCTATTCACCTATAATTTTTTTTTTCATTGGAGGGTGCAGGAGGAATGAAGGAATAACAGACTATCCCAAGGCTGTATTTTTTCCTCAGCTTCTAGCACATGCAGGACTTCACAGTTCCACAAGCAGCTAGAACAATTGCCTTCTGTGAACTCAACTGGGGATTAATTTTGCACAAGGTGTTTCTGAAGGCTTGCAAATAGTTCCTGAATTTCAGTGTCAGTGAGTGCCTCTGGCAATAGGTTAACAAGAGTGTTAAAGAGAGAAGGCTTGTCTTTCCTCACCAGGCTGACAGAGTACAGTCGTTAGCAGGGCCTGCTCTCCACCTACACAGCCCTGCTCTGGAGTTCTGTCTCCATCACCCGATCAGCCCGTTTCTTTGAAGGCATTTATTTCTGTACTCACACTGGGACATGCCAAGTGGGTAGAACTCTGTCCATGATGCAGACATTTTAGTTGGGACCCCTCTGGGTTATACTAAATGCTTCGCCTGCTGCGGAAGCACAGGCACGTGTTAATGCACAGCAGAACCCGGGACCAGGCTCTGCACGGATGAGAGCCTGGCAGCTAGGCTTCCATTTGGTCCAACCAGTGATGTTTAAAAATGTGATCAGATCTTGCAAATGTTTGGGACCCAATGGGATTCTGGGAGACTTGCCCCTGTACTGTTTGCTCTGGCAAGGGAAACGCAGCACCTGCCATCTGCACTGGTGGCATGGTGCCAAGAAAGGTTTTTTGGGGTGGCACCTAAGGGAAAGACAAAGTTTTACCCCTTTCTCAGGCCTCAGCATTGGGTGTGGACATAGGCTGTGCTGACAGAAGGCAGCTTTTACTGGCATAACAGGTAGTGCAGACGAGGCCTGACACTGGCAGAAAAGATCTGAATTCGTGCCAGAAACAATGGTGTTTTTTTGGACATACGTCTCAAAGGAAGGGGACCAGAGACCAGTGATTTGCCAAGAAGCCCTCAGATGCTAACCACTTTCAACACCTCTAGGCATGAGCTGGATTTAGTCTGGCAATTTCTGAAGTAAGGCACTCCAAAACCCATTACCTCCTCTCTTCACAATCTCATCAATAAATAGTAACTGGAGGTGCAGCCCAGCATGAGGGACCAAGCCTGTGACATGCAAGAAGGGGCTGTTGTTTCATGACAAGTATGATAGTGCCATGTTCTTGGACTGACTCCATTAACTTGACGAGGGACTAGCAAAAAGGATGTCTAAGTGCTTTCCCTCTCTCCCAGATTTATCCTGGGGGCAAATTTTTTCATCCACAAGAACCTTGTCTATGAAAACATGTGAAACAAATGTGTCATTTCTCTCTTCTCTCTCTCCCCAGTCTCCTCACTGTAGTCTGGCAAATGTCTTTTTATGAATTTGAAAAAAAAACATTGGTGCTCTTATTTGGGCATGCTTTTATAAGCAGTATTCCTTTCTAGGGCAGGTGCCATACAGGGTAGATTTTTCAATGTGATTTCTTCTTGCCCTTGTCAAGAGGAAAATTAGACTCCAGGCACCAACAGAGGTGATGATGTGCTTTCTTTACAGTGGATAAATAAAAATCTTTCACAAAATTTCCATTCAGTGATTACAAGACTGAAATCAAAGCCTAGTGTTGAACTAGAGGGGGCTCCAGTGTGGCTTAGAGTAAATAAATGAGCCAGTTGGGAAAATTGATTGAAGAGGGTGAATTCACAAGCAAAACAATTGCTTGGAGCTCTTATCACTTACTTGCATGTGAAACGTGCTGGCCTTTGAGCCCTCTCAGCAGGGAAACAAAGGTAGACACCTAAAGCATACTTCTCTAGGGAGGTACATTGGAGCACCTATAGAGCACTGCCAGCCCTGGAGGATAAGTGTAAAAAACCCCACCTGTCTGTAAGTCATGAGGTGGATATGTGGTATTCAGCACTGCCAGGAGACAAGTACAAGTGTGGTTCTCTGTTTATGTATGTTAACAAATAGCAAACGGAGTCATAAAACCATGAAAACATAAGGAGACTCAGTCCTTGCCCATGTGTGATCTAGTAGCTGAGAGGTAGAGAGAAGACCTCTAAGTCTTTAACTGCCTTTCCCCCAAAACTGTTGCAGCTTCTGCAAAGTCACCATTATTGACAGAGCCTAAATCACACCTGCATTTGTGTCCCCAATGGCTAATGGCTAAATGTCCCCTAATGGCTGAGACAGTTGTTTTGGAGGAAGTGGTGCTAACATGAATTCACCTGCTTCTGGGCAGCTCAGGAGCCTGCTGAGGACCATGGCAGGGACATCCTACCTCTTTCTGTCTCAATACTATGACAAATTTCTCTGAAGAAGACGTGACACAAAATGTTGTTATGTGCACAGGAAACATTCTATGGGTATATTCCACTATTCCAGGTTTAGCCCTTCCTAAACCCAAGCATGGGCATTTCAATCTTGACCTGCAGCCAAGAGCGTGGTGAAGCTATAAGCTATAGACTGCTTAATTCTCTTCTCAAACTGTCTTCCCGCTGTGGTGTAGCCCTAACCTGCTTACAGGCTGTTGTCTCAGAGCATCTGCAGGAGACTCCTGGGCACTGATGGGCTGAAGAATTTTCGAAACACAAGGTGTGTGTATAGCAGGGGAGCAGCAGAGCAAGCCTGGCCAGACTGGTGCTTCCTTCAGGTCAGCACGGGGACTGTGGCTGCAACGCGTTGGAGGCCCACCAGCCAGGCTGTCAGTGACCGGTTGGAAGGAACAGAAGGATCTGAAGGGTTTGTTCATGGGGTTTGTTGCACTGTGGAGCTGCTGGCTGCAGAAACAGCTGGCCTTAAGGCAGGGTCATCCAACTGGCTGTTCAGCACGGCCAGCTCTTGGAGCAGAGGTTTCCTCGGAGAGCAACCCTGGCTAGCGAAGTCTATCTGATACTGCTTGCTCTGGATAATCACTGAACCCAGATTTCAGGTTGGATGATGTGTTTCCCATTAAATTTGTTCTGTCTTGTGCTTTTCTACATGAATAGCACTGCAAATGGTACCTCTTTTTCTTAAATGCCTTTCCAGATTTGCACCCTCCCACCCCTGCAGGCAGGCTGCCTGCTCATATTTAAAGGCACAGCACTCAGAAACTCGAATTAGAGCTGTGCAGCCCATGCAGTCATGTCTGCAGGACAAACATGTGCATCAGTAAAGTACAGAAGGCAATGAATAACTTTTTTCCTTCCTTTTTTTTTTTTATTTCTTTTTTTTCCTTTCAGGTGCTATATGATGAAATAAAGATATCTAAGAACCACAGGAAGCATTTATTTTAAGTACAGGCTAATGCCATGAATGTTATTTGCATGACAGCCCAGTGAACCGCAATATGAATAAAGAAAGGAAAAACTAGTGTTTTCCTGACCAGTAAATCTCTCTGTTGCTTTCTCAGGCTTCCTATCAAAGCCAATTTGCATTTCTTTGCAGACCGTTAGTTATGTCAGTAAGTAACAGACAGCATCAGTGAGGGTTCAGAATTGCATGAGGGTTTGTGAATAGACGCTGACATATTTCTTGGGGGGCAGGAGCTGGGGGGTGCAGGAGCTGGGAGAGGAGGTGTTGGTCTGGCTGATATCTTTCCCTTGATATATAGCTGGTAATTTAAGCCCATCAAAGTGAACTCAGTTTTGATATCCTGGAAACAATGCTCTCTTTGTTCAGCTGCAAAAGAAAGACAAGCAAGCAGAAGCAAAATATTCTAGCACAAATATCCTGCTGGTTATCAGGCTGATAGAGAGAATCAGGCAGAGGATAACCTCTGTCTGAAATAGTCAGTGTCCTGGCAAATATCAACAGAAGTAACTCAAGTTCATCAGCCTGCACTCAGAAACGGATACAGAAAGTCCTACCCAGACACAGAGTGTAGTCTTGCATTAAACTCTTAACCACCTGAGTACCTCAAGTGAAGTGTGATTAAGTGTCCTGCTGACCAGCTGCTCTGTCCAGCTGAGAGTAAGCTGCTTTTCAGTAGTGGGTACAATCTCCTCTGCATAATGTCAGGTAGGCATCCTGCCAGGAAGCTGAAGATGACCATCCCTCCTTTTGCTGAGCGAGTCACAGACCCTCTCTCAGCATTTATGGCTGGGAGGCTTGCTGGGTCTTGCTTCTCATCTGAAAACTACCGTCAGCCACTGCTGGTCTAGGGATGTCATAAGCTCCTATTCTCACTGTCTAGGTTTTCCACGAAGGGTTGTCTGGTTGTTTGCTCACACCTTGCCCCAGCTTCACTCAGCCTATACTAGCAGAGGGAATTTGACAAGATCCCAAGTGGCTGGTGTCTCTGCAAGGATCACAGAGAAGGTGAGCCAAGAGTGGCCACCAGCTCTACTAGCTCATCCACAGCAGGTGATTTGGAAGGCCAAATGGTACTTTCATGTTGAAATGTCAAAAAACAGATGATGAGTTGACTCTGTACAGGATAGGCATGCAGGGAAGTAAAAAGGCACCCCTCAAAATGATGTAGGTTTTTTCACATGAGCAAGAATCCCTACAAAGAAAAGGTCACCCACAGAGAAACAGAAGGCATCATTTCCATTAACCAGAGTGCTAGTTTAGTCTCTAATGTTCAAATTGGATGACAATTTCTTCTGCATCCTAAATTACAGAGAGGATGTAAGTTCTGGAGGAACTGGATTTTGACATCCCCACCCCACTGCTCACCCCTTTCCTCCAGGCAAGGAAGACAGCAGCAAGCACCACTCAGGTCATGCGTGAAGGGTCATCCGATACGAGAAAGGTCCGTAGCTGTGTGAACGTGTTTTCTCTGGTATGGAAGAAGAGGCCCATTAAGATTCAAGCCAGTGTCAACATGACTCATTGGCTAATACATCCTTCACTGCAGGGCTCAGGAGGTCACTGTAGGTTCAAGTCTCACACTGGGACTTGGACTAGTGCTTCCTGCTGTGGGGAGGGGAAGGGAGGTGCTGCAATTCTGGAGGTGCTTCCCATTGGAGGAGAGAGAGATTTTAATCAGATATCCCTGCTGGCAGCTATTCCAAAGGGGAATTAATTAGACCAGGACAAGTTCATCCCTGGTGGAGGCTCCCTTAGCTTCAGTGGAGCTGTGTTGGAAATGATTGTGTTGGTATTTTGGAGAAGGGCTGTGTGCTATTTCTTTCTTTTTGTTGTTGTTGGTTTGGGGTTCTTTTTTTTTTTTTTTTTTTTTTTTTTTTTGAGTGACCTGGTCTTCTGGCTTGTGTCCCCCCTGGCAGACAAACAGATTCAAGCAGCCAGAGGTATATGTGTTTGTATGAGCCCTTACCGAATTGCTGCACAAACTTCTGGCCTGGATAAATTACCACTTCATTGCTTTGTAGACCCCTTTCCTTCACCTTTCTGCTAGGACCTGGGGACCTGGGGTCATGGGAAAAGGGGTATACTGTCCATCTGTCTCTTTCTCCATTTCCCAGACATGCAAACCCCTAACATGGATGAAGTGATGGGACAGCCACATATGTCTCCTGTTCCCTGCACAGCTAGCTCTTTTATGCTTTTCCATCAGCAGCTCTGTTTTTAACACTGCTCTGTCTTTCCAGAGAAGTGCATGAAGTTGCAGCATCTTGGGGAACTGTGCACCAATGGCCATGGGCTCAGCAGGGGATAATGTCTGAGCAGGTATATCCTTCTTTTCTGTAATTTCAAACATCTTGCTGGAGCTTGGTTAAATGTTCTTTTGCAGAGTGATGACAGCTGAGGAACACACAGAAAAGACAGAGTTCTTCTGCAGCCAGCTTCTAAAGGCTTAAGTCCCTTTTTCTTGCTGAAACAGAAAGGAGTATTCATCCCTTATGATCAGCTCAATTGGCAGTGAAATACAGCCACCTCTGTGGTGAAAACACAGCACTGTGGACCAGAGAGGGAGGAGAGTCCTCATTGTGAAGAAAAACTAGTAGCAAATTTAAGGGAAGGTGAATGTCAGTGTTGTCTGAGCACAGCTGGGCTCCTTCTTCACTCAGAAAGAGGCCTCTGTGGAGGTCTTTAATTCCAAAAAGTGTGCAGCACCTGGTCTGAGAGCATCATCTAAAATGTAAGAAAAGTGGAAGCTGTCAGAATCTCTCTTTGTGGAAATATTCTGCAGTATGAAACAGGCTTTCTTACAGACACAACATCTTGGTGTAGAGTAACCAGTAAAAAGTATCCAGCCCATAGCTCCTTTTGCTTCTCTCTCATGAGTGGCCCCTTTTATCTATCCCCTCTAAATGATCTGAGCAAGCTGCTTCCATGATCACTTTGAATTTTCTTCTTTCCCATTTTTCAAGCAAAAACCATCCACCCTGGCTGTCAGCTACCCACTAGTAACCTTGAATCTGTCTGCTGATCAAGTTTGACAGAGGGTGAAAAGCAGTATTGCATTCCTACTGGTATTGTGAAAATAGGCAACTAGGGCAGAGGGAAGAGAAACCCTCTGAAGAGGAAAGTTACAGCAGGGAAAACACTATTTTTAAACACCAGAAAATCCAGCCAAATAACATTATGCCCCAGAGTCCACACTCAGTCTGTTCTGCTCTTCACAGGACTGATTGTTTCTGAATCAGTTGCACGGCAGATTTGACTGGTTGCTGCCTGTCTCGTTCCTCATCTTCCTTCTAAAAATCACTTTTGTAGGACCAGGGAGAACAGAAGTAGTCCAAGAGAGCAATCCAAGGGACTACCACTTTGGGAGAGACCTTGTGTTAACCTGGCTGGCAGCTCATTTAAGGAAACAATGAAGTGAGTCAAGTCATCAGCTCTGAGGTCATTTGAATGGGAAGGAGTAAAGATGGGTCAAGTCATTTGTTTGCATTAAATTTGTCAGCACATACAGGTGATGCTGACTGGATAGTTTTAAAATCTCCCTTTTAAATCATCAGAACTGAAGGTACATAAGCAGCCTGATGATGTTAGTGTAAAAAGACTCATTCTAAGGCTTGATTTGCCTGTCTGATTTGCCACAGTATGGATAAAGGAGGATCTTCAGCAAGGCTTGCTCTGAAAGAGTTAATGTATTTTACAAGGAAAGCTGCCATCCCTCAAGGTCATTTTATCTCTTAGTTACATGAATTCTAGGAAAGCAAAGATTCCTTCCAAGTAAGTTGCTGGTTTATCCAAGTGATGCTGTTACAGAAATTGTTGTATAAGATCCAGGTTTTTCCAGGGTATAGCGAGCATGTGTGGTGTTTAGATTTAGGCTGTGTGCTGCCAAGCTACTGACTCCCTTTTTTCTTCCTCTTTTCCTCCTCCCACCTCTCTGCACCAAATCACACGCTTAAGAATAATTAATAAGAATAATAAATAAACAGATCAAAGTGGAAACATTCCCAAAACCTGTTATCACACAAGCAGTTTCAGCCCAGACCATGCTAGTTTCACATCAAGCCTTGGAATTGTCAGTTCTCATTACTTGCCAGTGTTGAGTGCGGGAGGAGAGAATTTCAGTCTCTGTTTTCCAGAATCAAACCCTCTGTTTAATGCGGTGGGGAAAGTTGAGATGAAATATAGGTCTCAGGGGACTCTCCCTGTGTGAAAGCTTATTACAGCTGTAACAAAACCTTCTAATCGGAACAGATTCTGTTACATGCATGTTATTCTGGTCTTGGGTGCAGGGGGCTGGGAGGTGGACAGGGAAGATGAGGAAAAGAAGACAAAAAGCTTTAAAAGCAAATAAATGAGAAGTGCATTCTTTCCCTTCCTCCTCCTCACTGCTTGCATTTGCTGTTTACACAGAACATTTTCTGTTCTGCATTTTGCCAGGGGTCTTGTGAGATCTGTAGGAGTTTTGCTGGGTCAGGCTATTGAATGGTGCTGTACAGCAAAGCAAAATTTGCAAACTTGGATTCACCTACAGGAGTGGAAAGTAGTTTAGTGGTATTTAAAATATAGAATCCATATTATCATAGCAAGAGAGCCTAATGAGTTATCAAAAAACAATATTCATTTACAGCTGAAGACAGGGAACTACTTAAAATGTGTCATGATATCCAATACAATAATAAAGTTGCAGACAGAATAAACCCAAAGGTACAGTCCCTGCCCAAAACAAAGTATCTCTCAGTCTATCTTGGCAATATATAATGCTTTTTCAGTTGTTTCACTAAAGCAACTGAGATAACAATTAGTGCCAATCTCTAATGTAGACATGTACAAGTTATTTTCCCATGGTTTGCTTCAATGAAGCTATAAAAGAGATGCAGAGAAAGTGTGAGAGGAGAAAGAGGAAGGTATAGAAAGATGAAATACCTAGCTCAAGATCTGGGATTAAGCCACTATTCAGTGCTATGTCCACTGGCTTGCGCTACCTCAGAGCATCAGTTTCTCATTGCTTGTAATGATCTAACAGGATGATGTCCACCTGACAGATTACTTCGGGTATCTTGACATGCTGTAAGTTCTCTGAAGCAGGATATAGTCCACAGATCAGAGATAGCTTGTCCTCAGCTAGAAGAGTGTGGAAAGGGACTGCATCACATAGGGACTCCTGTTAGGACTTGGAGAAAAGAGGTGTTAGACAGACCCTTCGCTTCTGTGATTGGAGCTGGATTAAGGATGTGCTTTTCAAATTCCGTTTATACCATGCTAGAGGCTTGGTGAGCCATTTCAGTTGGTGACAGAGATTCTGAGACAAAGATGTCTTAGCACGAGTCAGGGTTTTCTCTCCACAAGCCAGTCAGTGTGTTTCCTCTTGAAAGGCTTGTCATCATGGGACAAAGGCTGGCATAGACTTTGTCACTGTCAGATGCCCTTTCAGAAGAGGCTTGCATTCAAGTCTTGTGCTCAAGCCTTAGCAAATAAGAAACAAGATATCAGGCTTAATACCCCTAACGGTTTTCCTTCCTCTCTTATTTGACTTAATGTGATATTTATCTGAATATTCAGGATTTTTCTGCAAAACTCTTCTGGGGCATTTCCACCTCCCTGCTCTTTCTTTGTTTAGACATTTTATTGGAAAAAAACATACCACAACATCAGTGAAGTTTATCCCAGCAATGAAATGATGTTTCCTGACTGTTAAGATTTGTATTCCCGTCTGACCCTACTTGTTTGTCTATGGTTAGCTCTTCTGGACATGGATCTTCTCCTGGTTCTCATAGGTCTATTGGTTTGCATGAATTTGGGGAAAGTTTAGGAAGGCCCCTCTCCAAAGAGTTCACGTGACATTGCCAAAATAACAGCAAAAAGTACTCTGGTTTCAAAAGCAATCTTGCAGTGATGGTGATCCAGGGGGGAGATCAGAAAACATCTGATCCTCCTTGCTATTCATGTCAAGCACTGTTTACATGCTGTGGCTTGAAGGAAGGGATCTCATCTTCAGTTCTCCCATGAACAAAGCTTCATTTTAAAGTTGCTCTCTGCTGTGAAATGAAGCTCAGATAATGAACCTTTCCAGCCCAGTCAGAGCACTTTCCAAGGTATATTTTTAGCTCTACAGTGCCAGAGATTAACTGTACATTTGTCTTAATGGTATCACCCTCTAGTGTTAATGGAAGCTATGTGTGTAAATCCCTGACCATCCAAATGAGAATACAACTTTGAATGATCACAATAAATCAAAGTAAATGGAACACCCCTGCAGGCCAAATTCATCCCTAGAGCAGCTCCTGAGGCTTTTAGGAACCTCATGCCAATCAGGCACTGTAGCACAGCAAGGACAAACACAGTAAGTCATGTCACCTGCTGTATGATTTTAAGGTAGTCATGATGATGATGCTTCTAGCTGAAGTACAGTAATTTACCCTTTAAAAATGACTTGCAAAGAAAAAAATCATTGATTTTGTTCATACACGGAGAAACAGCCTTAGTTGTTTCTTTTTGAAGAAGTTTTGTTTATTGGCATGCTTATACTTCCCAAACACATGCTCTTTCTGGTCTATTTTCCTCTCAAGAAAGCAAGATTATGGCAAGATTATGAAAATGAAGGTATCAAGAAAATGACGCCTACTGAAGAAGGGAAAATATATTTACTTTCAGCTCCTTTGATATCTTTGGACTGATTAAATTTGGTGAAAATGTGTCCATTTTAAACACAAAACTTATTAAATTCTCAGCAATAACTCCAAAACTCTTTTCCAAGAAATACAGGGAAGAGAGACATAAAAGAATAAAGAAACAGTGTTCCTGAGTCTGTAAAGTGAAACAAATACCATACAATACAATATATTATACTTGTGCTTCATTTTGCCACTATAGAATTAAAGACAGACAAACCATTGTCCTTTCATTGTCCTTTTTTAATTTGCAGGCTTTTTTTTTTTTAAGGTACAGTGCAACTTAAAGGACACTGGTGGAAACATGAAAAAGTGTAAGACAAGAAAGGAGTTTCTTCTTCCAAAAGATTCTGCAGCTATCCATCTGTAGAAATGACATAGAATTATATTTCAGACATCATCAGCAACTCTTCATTTCTTGAAAAATACATGAATTCCTATTGCCCACAGTTCCCAAATAGAACTACTTGAACAGAAAAATGAGAACTGGGAAGTTAAATTGGCTTCTTGGTTTTCATTGTGAAATACAGCAAAACGCAGAAAGGAAGGCAGAGATCACTGTTAGCAGAAAAGTGAAAATATCAGTACTTCAGTTGTTTTATGCAGACATAAAATTGTCCCCTTTTGAACAAATGACTCAGAAGTCCCCCTTCAATCTATCTGGTGTAGTGATCTCTCTCCCTTCCTATGTCACTTTGGTCTTGTTGGCTTTGAGTATTGCTGTTCATCTTCTGGGAGATGGTCAATGCTTATCATCATTTTCCCTGTGTTGAGGAGGATACATCCAGCCTGGTGGCAGCATCCTTAAATAATTATTCATTGCAGTTTTGCAAGGAAGAAAGAGAAAAATCTGGCTCTGAAAATCTCCATCCAAGGTCTTTTGGATCTTGTAGATCAGATATAATGCAGGTGATTAGGGGGTTAGAAAATTACCAGCCAAGTATCTGTTAATCTCTGATCATTTTGATGAACCCAGTGTTCCTACAGTGGGTAAGTCTTGCCTGGAAGAATGCATAAGGAAGTAAGAAGTATGTAGAAGGAAGGAAACAAAGGTCAGGCTATTTTCATTTGGCATAATCTTCTGTATAGACTGCCTATTCCTCTACTGGATATTGATTGGAGCTGATAAAGGTGGAAACCCCCCAGAAACAATCACTTTTCTTGTATGCATGCTTCCTTTCAAAGCTTTTGCTTTTGGTAGATGGGAAGGGAACCTGGTAATCAATTTGATAGTTTCAGATCCAGCATTCTGTTGAGCTGTCCTTCAATGTAACTCTAAAATTAATTCTTATGTTACTGACTGCTCTTCAGAAAGACTGTGACCATTTTCCATTCCTGGAGCTTCTCCATTCTTGTTTCTTCAAGAACTTCTCTGAGCTTTGTGCTGTGAAATCCCTCCTGTTTCACATAGAGGGCTTTTACGCAGTTCCTTATTTACCTAGGCAAACCTGGGCCGCCAAGCAGTTCATGACTATCTGAATATAGAAGAAATGAAAAGTTTCTATCAAAAGTGAGAGGAAACCCTTTCACACTTTTGAACAATACTGCCTGTGTGACATCACCACAGAACTGGAAAAAGCCACTGAGTTAAGATCTACATCTAAACCATGCCCACAGTGCAAATTGTTCAAATCTGACCTACAACTCAGAGATAAATAGAAGTCACTCCCTCCAATACCTGTTTCTGGAACTCAAAGTATTTTGTTAGTCTGTAGTTGTTTCTGTCCTCTTTCTCCACTCTCCGAGTGCAACCAAGACTGAAAGCCCAAGAGCCAACAGCCCAAAAGGTCAGTTTTTGGCCCAACTGACAATCAGGAAGAGCCAAATTTGTCACAAGTCTAATTAAATTTCCAACCTGTTCTACAGTGGTGAGAGGATCTCAGAAGTCAGCTGGGACTTTGACAGGGACCTGCATTTAAACAGAAAGAGGCTATGCCAGAAATGAAGCTAGACAACTGCTGTTAGTGTCCCTCTGTTGACTTCATTGGCATTGAACTTTAAAAAATGGACCAACACAAAACTCTTTACTCAATAACCCAGGACCTCAGTGACAATGCCAGGAGAGTGAATAAACGGGTCTTTTTTGTGCCCTCCTCTGAAGAGGGCATACAGCTAAAGAGCAGCTCTTCCATCCTGCCCTCCCCCTTCAAGCTGGCAGCCCCACCTGTTATGAGCCAGGAGTAATCAGAGAGACGAACAGCACAAGCGGTATTTTTACAGGATGAACCCACTGGGTCAGCTGGAGGCCTGCTGTAACCCAATATCGAGTTGTGACTGCAGACAGGCACTGTGCAAGGCTTGGGGGAGGAGGGTGGTGAAGGATGGGTGGAGGGAAAACGGGGCAGTCCCAAGGGATGCAGAACTTAGCTTAGGAGACTTCTGGTTCTCTTTGGTGCCCCTGAAAAAATAATAGTGGGGATTGTTGATGAAATGCATGAGCCAGGGCTTGTTTGAGGGGGGAGGATAAGGGAAAGCAGTGGGGCAGGGAGAGGGGCAATGGTAACACCACTCAAATGAACAAAGAGTGCATGTGTACACAGACACTCTGTGCCCAGCCCACGCGGGAAAGGGATAAAGCAGAGACACGTTTCCTTAATTCACCTGCCTTTTTTTTTTTTTTCCCCTCTCTCCTTTTGTGTGTAGCAAATGGAGACCCATATCAATTCAGACTTCTCCCTCCCCACCCCTCCTGGTACTGTCTGCACTGGATCAGCCCAAGACTTCCAGGGAAGCCTATTGTCTGAACGTGATAGAGTTTACCCCTGCCTGTCTCTCAAGCAGTCACTGACGTGCTGCTGAAGGGGCTGACTGGGGAAGAAACACCTGCAAGGAGACACAGCTGCAGTGGGAGCTGCTCTCCTAATGCTCTGTTTAGGATTACAGCACTCCAGAGCATCACATTACCCCAGTGGCTGCACTGAAACCTGGTATTAATTCACATTAGCAAGGATCAGATTTAGCATGTTGGGAGGGGGAGGACTGTTGTTATTTTTTCTAAAACTGCTGGAGCAAACTCCTAGGACTAGTCTTTCATTAATCCTGGCAATGGCCAGAGAAGCTTCTTTGTTCCTCCACACCACTGGCCACTTTTCTTGTGTCCTCTTTCACAAATGCTTCTAAACACAGGCACTTGTTTCATGATGGGATTACTTGCTTATTTTTATCTTTGATGCACCAAAGTTAGTAACTTTCAAAGCAAATTTCTGATTGTTGTGGAATCACTTTGGATTGCATCGCAACAGAATGGGATCTTCCACTATTAGGAAGACAGCTGCAGTGTGGTAGAGGATCACTTCTTGTCCCTGCTCTTAATGGATTGTCCCATGATCAGAAAAAAAAGAAAGAAGATCTAAACAGTAAGAGCACTGCAACTCTGAGACAGATTTTCTTAGGGAGGCTATGGAGTCTTCATCACTGGATAATTTTAAGAATGTCTGTACAGTAAATCTGATCTTGTCTTTGGGTAGGAACATGCCACATGCCCTTTAAGGTTCCTTCCCTCCACCCCCCCCCCTTTTTTTTTTTTTTTTTTTAATGCAGCCATTGTGAGAGTGAGGTGGAATGTATGGTAAGATACTTCTCGTCCCCTTCTGTCCCCTCACAACCTGTTCATTGTGTGCTGTTAAGGCTGCTTCCATCTGAGAAGCGTAGGCATTCCCCAGGCTTACCTGTTGCACCTAGAGTGGTGTGTTTAGCTGTCCCTCTAGGGCCTTGTGACACCATCCTGGTGTTTTTCCAAGCTGAGGGCCATTCCACATACATATAATTGACCCCTGATTTCAGCTGGTGCCTGTTGAATCCACAGCAGCAACAAACACTGTTCAGTACAGCTAGTGTTAAATATCACCCAAATGCCCATGTAGAGCCTTGGAAAGGATATGAAAAATGAAGTGAAAAAGGATTTGAACTGAAGCCTTCAAAGGCTGCAAATCCCAATCATGTTTGTTCATTTTATTTACAGTTCCAGAATTACTTTGAAATGTCATTCATATCTTCTATTCTACAAGATTTGGAAACATTCAAATGCTTAGCTAGAGAGGAGTGGACTAGAATGGTGTGGCCAGAGATGAGACATGAAGTCTGGCACTGTATGCAGTGCCAGGAGTGATGAATGAGTTAGTAGCACATCATCTACTGACCCTTGCATGACATTTCTTTGTGTAGAGGAGAGAATATTTCTGCCATTTGTTAGAATGTCAGCCCTGTGCATGGAAATCTTCTGCAGATCATCCAGATTTGTAAAGCCAGAAGAAGACATCTGAATATAGGATTTCACCTCCTGTAAAAATGTAGACCATCAAACTTCAGCTTATTACTGAGCCTGAATATTTTGTTCCAGAAATGTAGCCAGGAAGTGAGAAACCAAGTGCTTTGTGTGGTTCTTTATTTCACTTAAGCTGCTGATTCCCTTTCCCTGCTGCTCTGGTGTGGTCCCACACTGTCCTGGTAAGAACTGTATGTGCTGCAGGGGAAAGTCAATCTTCATAGGTCTTATTGGCATCTCAGGATCAAAGTACTGTAAGAGCGACCATCCATCCTATCTCATACATGCCACACTGCCACTCGTAGATGGCAAACATTGCAGGCAGCTTTATCATCAGTCAGTTTGGGATCATGTTTAGGGAACTGGAGTGACGGACTGTCAGAGCCTGGCTCCCTCTGGAATCAATGGAGAAAAGTAACTGCTGCCTGTATGTTAGTGCATCTATGGCAGACAGCTCTTGGTCTTTATTCCTCTGGTAGATCTCTGGAGCCATAAGTATATCGTCCACTGAACCTTTGCTTTCACCTTTATTGCTTTCTATTTCCCTCTGTGTTCTCACACCCAAATTTATTGATATTCATTTTAATTCTCCTTGGAAAACAAACAAACAAACAAACAAACAAACAAAAAAACCCTACCTTCAATATAAATGTGTTTTTTTTTCTGAGAAATCCCAGGATTGTACCGTAGTTTGTGCAAGCTGAAGGCAAAACTCCACCAAAGTGATTTATCCCTTCAGTGTGTTATCACTCTGTGGACAACTTGACTTCATACGGGACAGAATTAATGGGCTCCTGGTTTGAGTCCCACGTAATGCAGCTTCTCAATGGCCACTCTGTTTGGAAACTCTGGATATTTCTCAAAACCCCTGGAAGTAATTAGATGACTCCAGGAAAATCCAAGGAGGTAGAGAACTCTGCTGGGGCTGTCCAGTTGTGTTCTTCTAACCTGGGTTTGGATACATCCGAAAATGCATACCTACCCTTCTGTTTTGCAGGCCTGGCAGTTTGAATACACTGTTTGCAGGGCAAGGAAGGGCCAACAGAAGAGGTTTAGCCATTAGCAGGGAGTACCTTTCTCTCAGTCAACATCAGACAAAACAGGGCTTTAAACCATCCTACTTGTCGATCTGTTTGTGAGAACAGAAAGTATTCCCAAAACAGAAAGGGAGGTTCAGCAGAGAGCACTGAGGGAGCTTTTGCGAAGAGATTCAACTGCAGCTCCAGTTGCTCCTGATCATTTAGGATCAGTTGACATTTTCTGCAAGAGAAGTAGATGATCACTGTCTGGGTAAGATTCTTGTTAGATCAGTTACTTTGATTCTGCTTTAATTTTCTGCTTTCACTGTCAGCAGCAGGCACATGAATTTTCTCCTTCCTTTCCTGATCTTTTGGAAACACTTGCGGTGAAACAGCTACTTCTACTCCTCCCTAAATTTCATCAGGGAGCAAATATCTCCCTGATATGGCTCTTGGCTGCATTTTCTCAGAGTCAAAGGTGTTGATACATTGTCTCATACCAAGCAATACTAACAAAGAAAACAAAAATAAACTGTAAAAAGCAGCATAGGGAAAGAAAATCACAACAAAAACAAAAAACTACTACCGCAGAAATTGTGAGCATCATCTAAAAACGAAAAACAAAGAATATAAAGAAAACAAAATCAATCTGTTCTTTTTCATCGGGACATACACAATCAAGTAAGTTGCCTGACTGTCATTATGGCATAGAAAATCTGACGTCTGTACAAGTGATGAAATTTCATAACCTCCCCTGTATAACCTTGCTTGATTTTGACACTTGTGACTTATGATAGGTTTAGAGGTCAACCCTGAAGCGTGAGTATTGTTTCAATCATGCTGCTCCCTCTCATGAACTACGTTTGCAAGGGCTTGGTCACAGTTATCTATGCAACAAAGAAATATTGTAGTAGAAGTTGTAGCATGGTAGGATAGTTACTGTGGTGATGTAGTTAAAATGCCTGGGAGAGAGATTTTCATTGTCGAAAACTCTACATAATAAAGTTTAATGCAGTCCATGGGACACATTTTTTTTCTTAGGATTTATGAGTGGAACTTGGTGAGTGATACATATTTTGGTCTGGTCACCAAAATGGAAAATCAGAAGGGAAAAAACAGTCTCAACCAAAACAATAATCTTCTGAGGTTTTGGTTGAGAAGAAAGGGTTGATTTTGGATCTGACTAAATGTTTCATTGCACTGAAAATGAAAGGCTTTTTACACTTCTTAGTAACTTAGATCTTTTAAAGTTTTTCCTTTGTTGCTTTTAAATGCAATGCCTATTATTAATTGTAGAGTCACATTTTAAAAACTCTCTGAAAGTTTTCTTCTGAAAATGGCTGAGAAATCTTGAAAGATGTCAACATTGATATGTTCCTTGGTCAGAAATATTCACCACACTCTGCCCATTTTGGTGATCTCTTTTAGTCCTACTCTAACACTGTCTTTTGGCATATTCACTATTATTATTAATAATAATAACAATAATATCATCACCCAGCTGTGCTTAGAAGGCCTGGGCACCAGTCCCAGATCTGCTATGACAAATCTTTTCAACTCTCTGGGCTTCTGTTTCACCTCCCACTCTCTGGCTCTCTTATCTAGTTAGATTTAAAGTAGTAGGGTCAGGAGCTCTCATATACCGAGTCTCTTATTTACACACCAGTGCTTGGATTACTGCTTTTAGCCACAAGCAGTGGCTTTTTTTGCTCCATGTTCTCCCATCTACCAGCCCGTTGCAGGGAACTTGGAAGTGTCTCCACCTCATAAGACAGCTAGCTACATGGTAGAAGCTAAAACAGGGAAATGAAGTCAAATAGGAAAGTTTTTTGCTTGCACTCTGCATGCAGAGATTACATTGTCTGGAGAGCGTGTGTGAAATCAAACTGTGACCATAAGCACTGCAGCCAATCTTTGCTCACATGTGATTAATTTATTCATGGGATAGAAGACCTGAAACTATATACATCCAAAATGCTGGTTGCAAGCAAGACCAGCAAGGATCTGAGGGGGCTGGGTGTAAATATGAGAAATAAAACTGAGAGAATGGGAATAAAAATGGGCTTTTTTTTTTTTTTCTCCTTCTTCTCCAGGATGCTGGTTTTGAGAGGCCTTACCACATAATAGCATATCTCTGAGTGGAGAGAGGGACTACCTGCGTTTTTTTGGACTTGAGTCTTTCTCCATATATATATATGGCTATTGTCAAGGTTGGAGAGTGAGATACATGGGAAAGGGAACCAACATTAAAAAACACTTAGCTTTAGGATAGCTTCAAAAGATGCCTGACTGCCTCATCTCTCCCCTCTGGACTGTATGACTTGTCAATGTGTTTGCAGAAGGGGCTTGGACCTGCTGCATAACACACTCTAAATCAGGATGCCTTAGCAAGAACCTGCAAGAAGTTTTTGCAGAGCAGGAGAGTCTGTGTTTGATAGCAGGCAGCAGGGTTGACCTGCCCTGAGTCTCAGGCTTTTTTTTCCTGACTGCTTCTCAGAAAACAAGATTAAAAGGATGGTTTTTGGTGCTAAACCACATGGAGGGTCCATTTCAATGGGTTCTGTGACTTATCCCAGCTGCCTGGAGCAGCGGCTTCTGAATCCTTCTTCCCATATTGCCTCGGAAGCGCCGGACTCTTAAAATGAACAGAGCTCATTTATGGATCTTCAGCACTGGCTTTGCGGGGGAAGAGGGAGGGGGCTGCCTCTCCAGAAAGGTTGCTGTCCAAGAGGCTGGGAAAGGAAGCAGGTTCACTGTGGTGTGAACAAAGGCCTGCAGGCACACCAGAGAGCATCTGCTCGCCAGCTGATGGTAGTGCACCTGCTGAACAAGTGCAGCCGTGCTGTTCCCCAGCCCAGCCCTGCTCGCTGCTGACCCAAGGCCAGGCTCCCCATCCTTCCCTGTGCTAACCTTGCTGAGCGCCAGTCCCAGCAGAGCACCTGGCAGGAGGCAAAGCGGCTGCGGGGGCTCTGTTGTCAGCAATGTGACAATGGGGTGAGAAGCCAGTCTAGCACAGGGATAGATATCTTTCGGATATTTGCCCTGATGAAGAGGTTTTACCTGAGCATTGGTTAAAGCTTCTGCATTCATTCTGAAACCTAGACCTCAACCCCACAGTGTCAGATGGTGGCTGTCTATTAATTGCTCGCAATATTCCTCCTGTGACTGGTCACCAGGCCTGGCATCAAAAGGGTGATTTTGAGCTGAAGAAAACTCTTTTGTGGGTTCTGTGCTAACAGTGACTGAAACTTGCTACTGGTTTATTTCAACCCTATCCACCGAACCATAACTCACTACTGCATACAAGTTCAGCAGGAACATTCCCAAAACCCCCGTAGAAGAAATTTACGGTTGCTCAATGCTCTGTTACTGGCGGCCACAACTGTGTGCACTCCACATGTCTTTGTAATCACTTAATGACTCATTTCCTTAATCTCTCATTTCCTATAGCCTTATTACAAGCAATTCATAAACCCAGATCCATAGCTGTTCTCTGGCTGTAGTCAGGAAGCACTGAACCGACTCTGCATCTGGTTGGTTGGCCGAAGTACTCCTCTCTATTCCCCTCTGAAACTTTCCACTGGACCCTGTCTTTTGCTGCAGTGACACCTACTGATGAGGTAAGAGTGTATTAACTACACGTTCCCTTGTTGCCAAACCCAGCCAGCAACCACTTCCTGGCTCTAGCCAGATGTTTCTGCTCTTCTGGAGAAAATTTCACACTACACCAGGAGAAGTTTTGCACGGTCTTGACTTTAATGCGTCGGTGGCCAGCGGACCTGAACAGAGATCAGTGCAGCAGGAGGAAATGACTCCTCATGTCCAGGTTTTCCCATTCAGCCCTGAGCGAGCCATCAACCAACTGATGGCCTTGGAAAGCAAGACTTGCAAGAAGGCATTCCCTGGCGTGTTGTGTGGCATTGTCATGGAAAACATCAGGAAGAACAGCCAGCATGCCTTTAGTTTCCTCTACAGGTTCCTTTTTGTGAAGAAACAACTACTTCCAGGAAACTCATACCCTTGATGCCTCCACATAACACTTGTGATGACTAGAATATGGGGATTGATTATGAAATCAGCCTGAGCTCCACTACTAGATGCAACCAAAGTCAAGGATATCTTTTTTAGTAAAAAACATTTTCCTTTCAAACCCCAATCTCTTCCATAAACAATTCTTTGTAAAATTTCAGCTTAAGTCAAAACACTACAAAAATGACCTGTAGAACCTAAAGAAGAGGTGGGATAAGGTCAGTACTCCAGCTGTGTGAGAAGAGAGTCAAGGAAGGGAGGAAAGAAATAAAGACACTTCTCAATGTAGAACCTGACTTTAGCTCAAATCATCATGAAGTTTATCTATTCCCCAATATGTCTAGGCATTGATTCAAGGAGCAGAGTACAATAAAGGAATTAGGCTAACCTAGGCTAGGAGGAAATGACAATACATTCCCCAGTCTCCTCCCTGCTTTGATATCCCGTCTAACATTCATGGCAGGTTTTTATCTTAAAACTGAAGCAAGTCAGCCAGGGCCAATATACAGGGGTTGTGCAACAGTGCTGTAAATCCATGATCTCTGAGTCTGTGTGTGAATAAAAGTGTTACAGGAATTGTAAGAAGGCTTTGGGACATAGCAGGTCTGCACAAGAAGAGGGTTAAATATGAGGCTCTGTATCTCACTAGAAAACATGGCTAGTTTTTCAGCCATTGCTTTGTAGGATCTGAATGCCTGAATACCAATTTCCATTGTCTTTTTGATGGATGAGCAATATATCTCCACCAGCCACCTCCCACTTCACTATCAACACAGCACAAAATGGGCAAATACACTAAGAACAAAAATGAACTATCCAATGTCTGCAAAGAAGTTTGTTGAGCATTATAAAGCAAAGCAGATTCTGTCTGCCAGCCAGCTGTAAGGCTTTCCCCTACAGGTTCTCCTATTAGAAAGGACATCAGTTACTTATTACTCTGAAACTGGCTACAGCATGGCAGGTGTTGTATGTAGCACTACCTCCTCCTGGATGGATCCTGAACACCTCTTCTGTGCACTCTTCATGGAAATTCAGTGTGTTCTGGGCACAGGGTCATTCATCTGAATTCTTGTTGTTTTGTTATTGTACCTTGTTCTGGTCACTCCAGAAAAGAGGCCCTATCTTGAAGACTTGAACACTTCTGAAGATGGGAGGTGCTACTAAATAAGGGAGATTGCAGAGGCAAACTTTGTCATGTTGGATGATGGCAGGAAGCTTCACATTGAGGGGTCTGGGGACAGCAGCTTGAAAAGGTCTTCAGCTTTTTAGGAAATTCTATCATTGTTGACAGAGACATGAGCCACACTGACCCATAGGGCTTCCACAGAGCCCATAAACATAGTCAGCAAGATCTTTCACAGATACCAGATTTGTCCCCAGTAAATTTGAGCTGCCAGAGTTCAGGTAAAGAGAAAGATGTCCTTGGGGCAGTACATAGAGATATGCAGAGATATGCTCAGATAGCTGAGCAGCTTTCCAGTGTCCCGTTTGTTAGACTAATGCAACAAGACAGATCATGTAACATGAAAATCTTATCTAACTCCCCCTGCACACAACCTGACCTGGAGTTACAAAGAGGTCCAGTGTTGCCAGCTGAGAAACCACAGTGTTTGCACTGAGATCTTGCAGTTCCCCAGTGCAGGAAGCCATGACATTGCAACAGATTATCTGTGATTCCCAGTTTTTGCAGGCACAAGAGGTCAGTGCCACAGCGCCTGCAGGGAATGTGACTTTTCAGCTGTCTCACTCTCCCCGGTACTCTTTGACCTTTGTGCAATCTGATATCAAAGAACCAATTATTCTCAACACTCATATATTTTCTTCCATAGACTCAATGGCACATGGTTGCCGGGGGCAAGACATCATGCTAATCAAGGCAATAATTCAAGGGAAGGCAGTGGGGGGCTGACATGATCGGGAGCCCTGGGTTCTACGTCTCCCTCTCAGCCATGAATAAGGACTCAGTCATGCCTGCTCCTTCCTTCTCTCTCCCCACAGTCCTCTCCCCCTAGTCCTCTCCTGATGTAAGTTATGGAGGAATCAAAGGAGATACCCCAGTGTACACTTACTCTTTCTTGTTATAGTCAGTTTCCCTACTACCCATGAGTCTTCTCTTGATAGAAGCACCACTGTCCAGTTCTTATTTCTCTTTCCAGTCCTCAGCACTCAGAATTACCTCCCCTCTACCCTTGTAGCTGTGTCAACTGGAGCCACTAGAAAAGTGACACTAGGAAATGAACACTGGTTTGGTGGGATGGGGGGGGGAAAGAGGAGGCTACAATTCTACAAGACAAACCCATGCAAACATCCCACTGCTCATCCAGTATCTGCAGCCTGCTTTGACCTCACCAGCCACCACCACATACTGTGAGCTCTCAGCAGCAGGACTAATGAAAGATCAAAGGCCCTTCAGGCAAGGATCTTGCTTCCAATAGCAGTCATAAGGAGCTGCCTATCATTTTTTCCACCCATAAAATGGAGTTAATGTGTAAGAAAACACATTACATGTCGCAAAGTACTGACAACTTGGTTAACCAGAACCACCAAAATCCTAAAGCTAAAGAGTGAATGCATTTCCCAATTGTGCTGAGTGTCAGCCCAACCTCGGGTTGTCTGAACGTATCTATCCCAGGTTATATCTGAGCCCAAATAGATTAGATATTAAGTTTAAAGTACCTCAGAGACCCACTCTCCAGGGCTAATATTGTACCTCAACATGACCTGAAAGAGGCTATGAGGAGGCAAACCCACCTTGTCAGCTCCTAGAAGGAGAATGTTTTACAGATATTTTATATGTTTTAGTAGTGTTGACTGTTCGGTCACTAAATCTCAGGGGCTTTTTCAGTGGCAAGCGTAGAGTGCTGAGTGAGTGTGCTGGAAATTCATTCATCCCCTGCAGACAGGTGGGGTTAATTCAGATTAGCACAAATCTAATTGGGGGATGGAGGGTGGGGGGTGAATAAACACATGGAAGAAATAGAAATTTAAAGACTTACTGCACAGTTAAACTAGACAGGTAGGACTATGCTTCAGTATAATTTGTTCTCCTATAATTGTTTCGGATTTCTTTTTTGCAAGCTAAAAAGAAAAAGTACAAGGGACCTGCAAGCTTCAGATTCCACTTGTACTGCATGGAGGTGGTGGCTGCTCTTTAAAAGAGATCAGGGTTATTTGGTGTCATATCCTGGAGTGAAAATCAGCTGAAATTTAACCGTAATCACTATTGGTTATTGGCTCAGTTCAGTCTACAAGAATAAATATGGAAGAGTCTGAAAATATTCAAATCTTCTCAAGGAGGAGAAGTCTGAGGCAGGGATGGTTTGGCTAAGAAAAAAACTTCTTACTTCAGAAAAAAAAGATGAAATGCTCAGATTATACAATGTTCAGATGTGTATATATAAGCATAATCTTTCTTGTGCATAGAAAGATACAAATGTTTCCATTTTTCTGCTTGCAAACAGAAGAGACAATTTCAACCTGAAAAAGTCTGATTTCAGATGAACAAAAAAGTCAGCACTTCTCTTCCCCAAAAAAAGACTTGGCAAAATATGACAGCAGAATAGAAAAACACTAAAACTAAAATGCCTGTTTGTCTCCTTCAAAATTAGGGTCCTTAGAGAATTAGAGCTGCTGTACACAGAAAGTAAAAACATTACATACCAATGCTTTAAAAAAAATAAAAATGGTGGAGAAAAAGGCTGGTGTGTCTTCTTTGTAACTGAAGCCCTGAAAAGATAGATACTTGATAGTTTATGAGCAGTGGGCACCACCAAAACAACTTTTTTTTTAATGTTTTTTCCAATCTGCTCACTTTCTAAAAAAAAGATGCCGAAAATGATTGTTGTGGGACTCACTGCCACCAGTTACTGTGGAAATCAAAGGTAGAAGTGGATTAAAAAACGAATGAGATCTGTTCATGGAGAACATGTCCATTGGTAACTAAAAAATAAAACAGTCTGGATCCAGCTTCCAGCTCAAAAGCTTTCTAAACAAGTGATTGCTGAGAGGATATTGTGGGGAAAGTTGACATTATATCTGACCTGGTTTTATGCTTTGCCTTTACCCATACACCATGGGTCACATTGGAGACAGGCTGATGAGAGGGAGTGTGCTGGGAGAGATGGCTCATCTTCTTACCTAACAACAACAGACTGGATATCATTTCAGGGATGAACCCGCACTACAAATCAGGTACTTTGATTGCATGGGCTAAATATTTAGTGAGGTTTTCCCAGCTCTACTTTCTCTGGATATTGGAGAAAAGTGGGGAGGAAAAGAAAAATGAATTTTTTGTTTTACCTTCAAAATATTGTCTTGGAAGAAGATTGATTCAAGTTGGAAGTTGGAGTCCAACTTTCAGGAGTCTGAATTCATGATCCTTGTGGTCCCTTCTAACTTGGTATACTCAGAGATTCTGATTCTAGTCCAGTTCAAAATGGAAACTGGGAAACTAACTTCCCAGTAAGGGAAAACTAACTTCCTCTAAATGGATGTATTTAGGGTTAGGCGAAAAACAAAAAAAAACATGGCCTTCTACAGGGTTTTGTTATCTTGGTATTCTCATGGACTCACTACTGCGATATCCGAGAAACTATAGCTCTGGCTGCTAGATCCACCTGTGGAAATGGTGATACGCAGTAGTTTCTGGGAATAGCAGGAGACTAGGCTTCAGTGACAAACAGGCTCTTTTAGTCTTCGCTTCTTTATTTAAACCCAGCTAAGGAATTTCCTTACCTATTATATTTGTAGTCAGAGATATCCATTCAACATGCATGGGATTTACTGGGGAGTGACATGGGACTTGTCCCTGGGGATAGACATATATTTCAAAACCTTTTGTAACTGGAGGGCCCATTTTTCTGAGGTGATGCAGGTTCTGTGCTTTTTTCAGCATTTGGCCTCTGCCAACTACTGTCATTTAGGAAAAAAAAAACCACACACACACACACACAAAAATGTTTTACTTTGCTCCACTTGGCCTTAGCCCACCAACCCATTCCAGAGAGAGTCAAAACCAGCTGTCAAGCAGTAATAGATTTTTTTTTTTTCCTTTCCCTGATCATTCCCGGGCTGAAGCTGAACTGATAACCTCAGAGACTGTCTTTTCTGGCTGGCTCTGGACCAAGAATGTCATTTCACAAAGAAGTGCTGAGGTTTCAGAAACAAGGTTTCACTGCAATGTGGAATGAAGCTGGGATGTTTTAAACACTGTCAAGAGGCAGTGAGTGCCCTTCCTGCCTCCTGCCCCTTGCTGAATTCCCCACCTTCCTCCTGGAGAGCAGAAAACCAATCCGCAGTTATAGAAAACACAGCTCCGGAGTGGGTTCCTGCTCATGTATAAAGTCTGCATGACCCAGAATTCATTGGACTGTGGAGCAGAGGGAATAAAATATATTATTTCTCACATTCTAGTAAAGATACAGCTTTCCTTTGGTAACAGGAGTGAGACACCCCTGGGACAGGGGCACCAGTGGATTGTCCCCAAGGAAGTTACCAGCTGCTTTAGCTGTCTCTGGCTCCTATAACTCATCCTGCAGTGACTCTACCATAGACTTCTGCCTCTTCAGCTGTGTTTATGTTTTATGTGGTCTTGTTCAGCTGAGGTGGCAGTGCTGTCTAGCAGAACCCATCAGTGAACAGGGTCTTCTTCTGAGAGCACCAAGGTAAGTGACCCTGGTTTGCACACAGAAAACAAGTGAAATACAGCCAGAATCTGAGGTTGAACCTCCCCACTTCAAATGAGCACCTACTGTCTCTCCTTTCTAGACTACAGCTGCCACTGTGTGTGAAAGACATTATTTTTCCCCTTAGATCAGTACATTTCCACAAACGCTTTCTGTTTTCATAACAGAAAACAACAACAAAACTGTCGCAAGATCCCAAACAAAGTCCACTGTCAATCATGGCAAGATGTGTCCACCACTTCCATGGAAATTGCTTTCATGCTGCTAGGAAATACCCTCCCTGATGATTAGTTAGCTACAAAGCCACTTGGGCCCCAGTGCAAAGAACTGGACTGAGATGCAACTCAGCCTAACACAACAGCCATTTATAAAGCTAATAACCTTCCAGGGGACATGCAGAAAACCCCCAGCTGTACTGCTCCGAGACTTGGATGTCCCTCTCAGTACCTCCTGTTTCTTCATGTACTCCTTCAGATGGTCCTCAAAACTTACTTTTTTTTTTTTTTTTTTTTTTTTTTTTTTTGGGCAGGAGACAAACTTGCAACAGAGCACAGTGCAACCTGCTTTTGTGTTAAGTTACCCAGATACACACGCTCTCATCTCTCCCCCCTGGTGCCAAGAGGCACAAGGGAAAAGCAGAACATTGTGGATTACTAGTTTAATCAAACAGAAATGCTCCTGCCTGTGCACAGGGCTTCTCTACTCTCCCAAGTATGGTGCAGCTGAAGAGGCTCTTGAGGCTGCAAGAAAGCCAGGCGCTGAAGGGCTTCCATATTTATCTGGACGCATAGCTGAGTGTCTTGCATATGTTCCCTGCTGCTGATCTGTACTCTATTAGTCTGTTTAGCCGATCTGCACAACAATAGCCAGCCTTGCGTGGTATTGCCACATTTCCAGACAAATAAAAATGCAACTAAAACTTTGAAGGTTTGTTTATAGCTTGAATTTTCCCCCAGTGCATTTGTTCTTTCACTTGTGTGCATGAGAATGCGTGTCAAGAAGGAAGGGAATGAATCCTAAAAGAAATCAAACAGTCTGTGGAATGATGTCTGCTGTTTTATCTACAGTAGCTCATCAGCCCCAGTGGAGACACCCAGGTCTACATGGCATGGCATATGTGGGGGGGGGGGGGGTGTGAAAGAGAGGGAGGAAAGAGAAAAAAGTGCAATATCATTCTTCAAGTGGCTCATTTCCTCTCAGATACCAAACAAAATTTTAATGATGAAACCTGCTAACACCTGGGGCTAATTTGGTGGTTATTTTTATGGCAAAAGCTACAAGACAATAAAAGGCCAGCCCCAAATGTGGCTCAGTTCAAGCGCTTGCCCCAACAGACCCTCTAAAATAGTCGTGATCCGACCTCCTCCATTCCCATTGCGTCACCTCTGCCTGGTAGCCGTGTGTCATGGGGATGTGTGTGACCACACGCTAGGCCTCTCCAAAGGATGTGGAGACCTCTGCAGCTCCTTGCTTAGCAAATTGCAAGGAGTGGTCAGGGCCTGTAGGGTTCATCTGGGGACTCCCTGGAAGTTATGTCACTGCTTACATCTATATGCTAATAGATTTTGAAAACTTTTCCGCTTTGCTGCTGGTTGGCCCTTTCTATCCAGGGTCTTCCTGCATCTAATGTCCCAAGGCTGCTCAGGGCTCATGGGTGTTCCAGAGACATTTGTTCCTGTAGGATGCAAGGCTATTGCTGTGTAATGACACAAAATGAGGCTTTGTTAAGGGCTGTTTTTTTAGGTTTTGTAGGATTACCTTCATGCAGACCTCAGCTTGGGGGGTTGGTAGAGCTGGATTGTTTGGTAAATCAGATTTTCTAGCCTTTACATTAACTATGCCCAGGCTCCCCTGGAGAACCCGTGGTGGGGTATGGAGCAGACCAGGAGTCCCACCAGCCGTCAAGGGGGTCCCTCACCCCAGGAGCTGCCTTTGGCAGTGGGGAAGGAACGTGACGGACACAAGCTTAGCATTCTGGGGCTGCTTCAAGCTTAAATAACCATCATAGGTCATTAAACTAAAACCATCAGCTCCAGGGATAGAGGAGGGCACCAGCTGAAGGGCAAAGAAAGACTCCTTTCACAAGCGAGAACCAGCGCCTCTTGCGACGCTGCCATATAAAATCACGCAGCACCTGTTAGATCTTTTCTCGCTTCGCTCTCAAGGCACAGGAACAGCTTGGCTCTATAAAAGACCCGATGTGTTTGTTTTCATTCTGAAGAGCTAATCCAAACCCCTCTCTTCCCAAAGGACAGGGAAGGAGGGGCTGGGGGGGGGGTATTTTTATTTTTTTCCTTCTGCTGGGGAAACAGGTTGGAGCTGTTAAAATAATTGGCAGCAGTAGATTCCTGCAGATTTCTTTGGCTGCATTTTAAAACGGAGAGGTTTTCTTCTCCCTCTCTCCCCTTGTTTTTTTGTCTTCTGATTTAGCCATAAAATTGCCACTTATGACATTAGCAGTTGCAGAAGGCAGGAGTTTTCCTCATTAGAGCGGCTCTGCTTGCGGGCTCTGGTAATATCATTTGGTGGGAAGAACCTTGCCAAAAGGCTATTAAACCAGCTGAGGACTCAAACGGCAGTGTCAAGAGGTTGCTTTCTTGGTTACTTTGGTAACACACAAGCAAAAGCTTCCCTCTCTTTTCAGGACAGGGAAATGGATTTAGTTTTAGATCTACCTCCATGTCCTCTGTCTTATGAAGCAGTTTGCAAGCAAACCACTGAGGGGAACACAGGAGGATGGGAAAAGGCCCACAGCATGTGTCTAGCCCATCTCCAAAGGCTGTGGCTTTTTGCGTAGGTCATCGTCTGCCTGCCTCCTCCTGAAGTACATCGGGGGCCGGCAGCATGCAAGCCTCCAGCTTTCCCAGTCCTCGGAGAACACGTCACACGGGGCAGCCCCAGATGCTGCCCAGCTTAGTTAGAGAGTGCCACCTCCCCCAAGACCAGACCTTTTCAGTAGTGGGCAGTCAGCAGGGATAACCCTTTTACCCCAGTTAGAACATCAGCAGGGACCTGGTCGTAATAGGGTTTTCTTTAGCACTCCTATTGCTCTTTTTCTTTAACACAAAGGACTTGAAAGGGCATTTCAGCCTCCAACAAATTAGAAGGTGTGTTGCTAGAGGTGATAAGAAGCATTTCCACATCATCTTTCTCATGTCTCCTGGTAGATGTGCCCATCTCTGATGAGACCTTGTTCTGAGTTGATTGAGTCCCGCCTTAAACATCTCCACTCAGCCCTAAAAAATAATTCAGGAAAAGAAAAAGAAAAGAAAAGAAAAGAAAAGAAAAAAGAAAAGAAAAGAAAAGAAAAGAAAAGAAAAGAAAAGAAAAGAAAAGAAAAGAAAAGAAAAGAAAAGAAAAGAAAAGAAAAGAAAAAAGAGAAGAGAAGAGAAGAGAAGAGAAGAGAAGAGAAGAGAAAAGAAAAGAAAAGAAAAGAAAAAAGAAAAGAGAAGAGAAGAGAAGAGAAGAGAAGAGAAGAGAAGAGAAGAGAAGAGAAGAGAAGAGAAGAGAAGAGAAGAGAAGAGAAGAGAAAAAGAAAGGCAAGAGAAAGTCCTGCCTTACCACACTACCAGTGTTCTGAAACTCCTTCTGGTGAGTTGAACATGCCTTGTAAAGCTCAGGGAAAAGACAAGTCTGGAAGCTGATGTAACATTACAACTTCTGCAAATATGTGCCCTTGTCAATGTTGCTTCATCAGGTGCAGATTTAGACTGTTGGGGCCACAGGAAATTGCTGGCCAAGCCACTGGCCTTTCTGCTTTGCTTTTTACCTCTGTCGAGTACAACCTGGCCAGTCAAATGTTTGTATTTGTAATTGAACAAATCTTTCTGAGAAATGGACTTGAATCTGACTCTGGGAGCTGAAGAAATCCTGATTTGGGGCCAAACATGAGTAAAAAACATGTTCCTTAGCCAGCCCCCTTCCTCCATGAGGCAATGTGGGGCAAAGCCCAGGAGCTGCAGGTGGCCAGAGCTGCAAAGCTCGGAAAGGCTTCCACTTAGTTCCTTGCTTTGAAATTTTAGGAAATCCCTCATTGGAAAATACAAGGCCTGAGAATCTTCATTTAAAGAGCAGCTAGGTACTTGCTCATCACTAGAGATGGCACAATGTGTTCAGTGGCTGTGTTTAGAGCTGGAGCACAACAAGCAGGTGAAGGGCAGAGAGCTGGCAGTATTCCCACAGGAGTCAAACCTCTCCCTCCCAGGCTGGCTGTAGGCAACATCATATCAGACAGTACAAAAATGACTAAAGCTTCCATTCTGATGCTGCATGCAGCATGACCGTTGTAATCCTCTACTAGTTACAGCCCCTCCAGTGCCACTTGTCACAACAGCTCCATGAGGTCACCCATCCAGTCAATATTCTAAAAACAGGGATGTAAACGTCACAGAAAATGGGTCAGAAAGGCTGGAGGGTCCTGTGCCCTTTTTCTCCATCAGCTCCTCCTACCCTGCCTTGAACTTTCCTCCTCTTTGGCAAGAAATGTCAAGAGTCATTTCCATGGCTTTATGGACAGATCTATATAAAACAGTGACTCAGGCTGAACTCAGTTACTGGCAGAAATGTATCAGCTGCAAGCCACTTCAAAATAGTGAAATAGAATAAAAACAATTAAACAGAAAAATACAACATTCTGGGAAAAAAAAAAAAAAAAAAGCTTGTGGATGTAATGTCTTCCAGACATGTCAGCAGTTTTTGCCATTTAACTTTAGAGATGGGTGAAATAAGTCTGTTCTCCCTCAGAGCCCAAAGAATGATTGGAGGAGGGGATTCTGTCTATTTCCAGTAAAATCTGGTGGGAAAAAATAGGGGGAGAGAGAGGGTGCAGGTGAAGGTGCAATGTACTCAATAGCTCAGCACCAAATTCACATCTGCAAGCAGGATGGTCCATAAAGGTTTCTGATCTGAATGCCTGGAGGACATATTTCTGATCATTGTCAAAAAAAAATTAGTCACTCTTGGTCACTCTAAGTTACAAGTCTCAGGAAAAAAAGAAAAAAAAAAAAGAAAAAAAAAAAAGAAAAAAAAAAGAAAAAAGAAAACTGCTAGTGATTTTAGATGCTTTTTTTCTCCTCCCAGAAATTAAAACCAGTGCCTGGACTGGTGCCTTTGAATTTATTTATCTTTTTAAAATTAAAACAACCACTTAAAAAAAAAAAAAAGGCAACAGCTACTGGCTTTTACTTTAGCTGAAAGTTTCTGGCAAGTGTAATGCCAGGATTTATTTATTTATTTACTTATTTTAGTATGGGAACTTAGGGGCAAGTTGGTGTGAGAAACTTTCCTAAAGAATCTGTGTAAACCACACCAAAACCCCACAAACTCAACCAGTCTGGAGAGGTCCGGGAGTGAGAGGAAGGCACATCTGCAGACAGGCTGGGGACATCAGTGGTTTTCAGCTGGCTGCCGACAGCACTGACCGACGACTTCTCCATCCCCTCAGGAGGCAGGGGCTGGATTTGGGGGCACTGGAGCCAGCACAACACCTGGTCCCAGAAGCCTTTGTCTTCTTCCCGGGGGAATTGAAGGGAGCCCGAGGAACTGACGCACTCCTCTGTTGCGGGCAGCCCAGGCACCTGACTCCTGCAGGCCGATGGGGAAATCCCAGCCAGCGCCTCTTAATGTTGCAGGCAGGTGTCCAAACCTTCAGGCCAGAGGGCAAGTGAATCCTTGAAACTTTAGTTTCAGGAGAAATCCCCATGGAGTATAAGACTAGAATATCTCTGCAACTACCTGTGAAGAGGTCTCTGGAGGGAAGAGGACAAACCGGGACAGACCTGGGACAAACCGGGACAAGCAGCCTCAGTGATGTGAATTAGCGAGGAGTGGTGGCATTGTTGCAGAGCACAGTTTTGCCATTAAAATGTGGGGTGTTTGGTGTTCTTTTGTTTTTGTTTTTGCTATTTTAAAGTAAGCAGTTCTCATAGGAGGTCTACTTGCTGCATGCCTTTGGACAATGCACTGCCCTCTGCTCTGAGCTCCTCTACCCTAGTAATGGGAACAGGGGCATTTTGTGCCAGCACTTGGTGCGTTATTGAAGAGCCTTCCTTCAGGCTTCTGCAGGGTGTTGAGTGCCTTCACCTGCCCCTGCGAAGAGTTTTGAAGCTTAAATGCCCTCAATGTTATTCTCGTAGGCACCATCACTTGTATTTTCACCCCTACTCCAGGCTGGAGAGGTGAAAGCAGTCCTACCTGCTCGTGCTATTGCAAGCCCCAGTTCACTACCTTTCTCTCAGAGGTTGTGGTACCTCTACCCAAAGCCAAACCTCACCACTGGCTGCCATTTCTCTCTCCTCCTCCTCTTCCTCGTTGGACTTGTTTCCTCTTCTCAGATATTTGCGGCAAATGCATGTCTCTTGCTTTGTCCTGTAAACTCTGTGTGACCATGGGAACGGTTGCTGACCCAGCTGGCAGCCCGCATGCTCTTCTCATTAAACTTTGGCTCTCTCCTCAGCTGGATCTTTAGGCAACATCCAGGTGAGCACAGCTGGGAAAGCACTTTCATACATCTCGAGGATGCATACGGCATGGCTTCCCAGCCAGCCTTTCGCTGGGGGAAGCTTTGCCCCTTGTCTCTGCTAAAATGCCACCCCTTTCCCCACTCTACTGCACCACTTCAGATAAGTCCTTTTTGTAAAACTGCCTCCCCAAATCCTTTTTTTGGGACACACACTTAGAGCAAAACCAGAGGAGGTCTGCAAAGTGGTTAGTGCAGGGAAAGCCTGTACTGAATTATAGAAGGCCAGAATTTACAGTCAACAGCATTTTGTGGAGCCTGTGCTTCCTATGGAACCTGTCAGAGCACCTGAAATATTTTTGCCAGCCAGAACTAGTGGTGCACAGGGTCCCGTCCCTGACTTTGTGTGGAAACCCTCAAAGCACCATTACGTTCCTTAAAGGCCACATGGATCCCATCTGTTTCTTAGCCCAGCCAGGTGATTTAGTGCCCCACAGACATCTCCCAGCATCAGCTGGAAGCTCACAGCCTGAGCAGGCAAACAGCTCCACCTGTGGTCAGCACCCAGCTCTTGTGCTTGGCTCCCACACGGGGACAGGAGAAGGGACTATGGTCGCTGGTGTGGTGCAGGCCCCACCTGTGCATCCCCCAGCTCACTGTGATGGCACAACACCCATGCTGTCCCAGCAGGAGGAGGATGGGGAGAGAGACAAAAAGGCTCACAAGCTGGTCCCGCGCCATGGTTATACCCGAGGTTTGGCAGAGGTGTGGGGCAGCTCTCAGCCCTTCCTGCGAGTGGGAAGCAAGCCACACAGCCCAGCTGAAGGGAGCAGTACCAGGTCACTTTGGGACCCAGCACCACACTCCTGAGGAACTATGGTCAGCTTGTGATTTTTTTTTTTTTCAGGCACCTCTGTCATCCAGACCCCTGAAGTACCTGGTGGAAGTGGCTGGTGGTGTCAGGAGGGTGGACCACTTGGGAACCATTGTTTTCTGGCAAAAACAGTGGAGAAGAGAGGAGCTGGGTTATCTGCCTGGTCCTCCCAGCCTACTTGGTGTGTCCAATACAGAGCTGCAGTGAATAAGCAGGGTAGAAGATTGCACCAAGGCAATGGCTTTGACCAAGGATATGTATACCTCTTGCTGCTTTCAGAATGCTGGCATCAGACCAGAGGAGGGATATGAAACACAATAGGGGCTGGGAGATCTTTTTTTTTTTTTTTTTTTTTTTATCACTGTATGGGAGTTGTTGTAGAATAAACTCTCACGGCTGTCCCTGGGGAAGACTGAGTGGAGGGCTGCAAAGCAAGTGGCTGTGTGCACATGCACGTGCGGGCATGAACAGAGCAAATTGCAAAGTGTCGATTGCATTTTGAAGAGCATGGTTTAAGGCCATTCTGGGGATTTCCCTGCTCCAAGAGAGAATTTAATTCCCCTCCACAGGGTGGGAAAATTCAGCAGGGGATTGCTCAGGATACTGAACCAAGTAGCTACGGAGTGGAAGCAGGGTCTCCCACTTGTAGCAGATGAGTTGGGTGCAGCCATGCCAGATATTTAGGCACGCTAAGTGTACTTCGGTTCCTGACTTCTGTGGGTTTCACCTTTGTGGATCTCATCTTGACAGAGGTGGAGTCATGTCTGTATACTTTATGTGCAACAACATCCCCCAGATCTCATGCTAAGGAAGGAGAGGGTGGGAGAAGGTCATCTTCACGGGTTATGCTGGAAGCACAAGAGCTTTCACTAACAGGGCAGATGGCAAGGCTAAGCTTGCCAGACCTCTACCAATTTCTAACAGAAGAGAAAACATGCTTTTCAAATCAGAAATCTTCCAGATTTGCAGTTAAAAAAAATAAAAAAAAATAATAAAAAAAAAACACAGAAAATATGCAGGGGTGAGGGAAAAAGTGTGTCCTAACTCCATGAAAAATAATTTCAGAGAAAGAGGAGAGGAGAGGAGAGGAGAGGAGAGGAGAGGAGTAAACCTCAGAACATGAAAAATCCCTGGCACCAGTTCTTACAGACCAGTCCGTTGAGTGAGTTCTGAAAAGAATTTCACTTTGTTTGCAGAGTGAGGAGATAATTGGAGAGGCTTTGAAGAGAAGGGTCTGTCCTGGTTCGTGCACTTTAGTGGCCTAGGACTGGAAGATCTCCATGCTGTTCTCTGTCACCAGTGTCCTGCATGACCTTAAGTAAGGAATTTAAATCACCTATGCCACAACCTTCGTTGATACAGTAGGTGATAACTGGATGACAAAAGGGTTTTGATTTATTAGCCAAGCTTAAAAGATCAACATTAAAAACAGGTAGACTGGGACTCATCTAAAATATTTCCATTAAAGCAACAACAACAAAAAGCAGTTTGTTTTATTTGGAGGTCAAATATAAATATTTAATCCAGCCCAATATAAGAGGTTTTGTTTAATTTTCAAGGTCTAGAAAGAGGTGGGGAGAAAGGTACTATCTTTATTTAAGAAAAGTTAATTTTAGGTAAATATAAAAATAAAAAAGAAAAAGTGGAAGATAAAAGTAGAAATGATTTTGAGATGTGAGACTTTATTTATTTATTTATTTATTTATTAACCTGCAAAATTCCACATTGGCAGCATGGCAAAATGGAACTAGAGAAAATTAATAAAGAATTATATATACTGATAATAATTTATCACTGCAAAACCAACAGCACCTCCTAACCTCCTAACCTTGCAGGAGTTTGGGGAAGGTAAATGCAGGCAGACCTATGAAATCCTCTGGAACTATGTGACGAGACGCCAGATAAGTGTCTCAGAAAGACAGGATTTGATTGTCAGGGGTCTGTTCTCACGGAAAATAAAAGGCTCCAGTTTCTGTACAATTATGTACAGACAAGACATGTGTTTTCACTGCATGGCACTAAGCCTGGAGTATATTTTTTGCTCCTGATTTACAAGGAAAACTTGGCATGAGGGTGACCCACACAGCAAGAAACGGGCAGATTTAAGACAGATGCATGGAATATCCTTTCAAATTCATAAACCTTTAGCGTCATGCTTAGTTGTTTTCACATTGACCCATCTGCATAATAGCCTCCACAGGAAGGTTCTGAGCTCAGACTGGGGTTTTCAGGTGTTACCACCTTGGATTTATAAAGGGAAAACAATCTGTCTTTGTGCCCTTTCACCTATACCTGGGATTTTGCATTAGCAGGGTTTTTGGACTACCATGGTCTGCAAGAAAAGGTGAGATTAGGCTGGGAAGGGAGAGGATTCCCTGCTTCTGCCTGTGATGACATTGAGGTTTGTGCTTTGGGTACTTTTTCACATGCACTGCCTCCACTTCCTTCCTTCCAAGGCTTCAGGAGCAGGAAAGTGGGAGATGCTCTTGCTTCTCAGTCCTGTTTGGGACAGTGGGAATTCAGAGAGGTGGGGATTAATTATGTTTCTCAGCAGTACCTGCATGCCTATGCAGCCCCAACAGCGATTCAGAGCAACTGCGAGGCCGGTAGGTTGTCAGAAATGAAGTTTTAAACTTCACTACACTGGTCCTCCCACTTCTGCCTTCAATGCTGTGTCCTTTAGGACATTTTCCAGCTGAGTTAGCCACATCACAATCAGTCCATGACCAGCAGCACCTCAAGGCCCTGACAGCTCTTCTCCCTTGCAGACTGGTTCTTCGAGACACACTGCAGAATGTTTGCACCACCAGCCTTCACGTCTGTGGACCTCCACTGGCAAGCAGCCCATTCACCATCTTTCATGAGTGGTAACATAACCAACACAGAGAATTAATGTTGCTCATTTAAAGAGGAGGTTGGCAGTTAGTACCAGGAACAGCTGTGCCCTTTTCAAGATTTAATCAAGGTCTACAAACAAGCCAGAAGAAGAGACAACAGCCTTTGAGTAACAAGCTGACTAGGCTCTGACATTTTCCTTCTGTACTCCCAAGGAAGACCCTTCCCTCAGGAAAGCAGACAGGCACAGCTACTCGGAGCTGGAGATTTTACTTGAAACCATAAAGTGGAAAAGCCACTGTTTTCAAGCAGGTCTCCAGGTGGTCTTTGCTTCTGAATGCCACACAAAGCAATGTCACAGAGAGATGTGTCCTTAGAGAGGTAAAAACATCAAGTCCGTCTCACTGAGGACAAAAAAATTCCAGTTTATTTTTTGTCCCAAAACATTTCTAATAGTAGCAAGTCTCTGTCCTGGCATTTGAAGGTTTGAAGGACAGCCTGATAAGTTTGCTTGTGTGCATTGAGGGTGACCATGGGTATGAAGTATCACACACATAAGCACATATCTATGTATGTATATATATATATATACACATATATACATACATATATATATTGCAACTGTGATGGGCTGAAAATTCAGGCCGTCAATATTTATAACGTTGGCTCATATCCCAAGCCAAGCAGCCCTATTGCAGAAGCTCTATTTGTGGCAATGGGATCTACACACTTCATTTTAGTTCTAATCCTAGGCGAGCTGGCAGACATAAGGTTTTATGGGAAGCAGAACAACTAATCCATGCTGAAGTGCAATGCAGAAAGTTTCCTAAGTATAGCGTCCCCTCAAAAATATGAGGGCTCAAATTAACCCCCTAAATCATCTTTATCAAAGTCAGCCAAGCTTGGGGATGGTAAATTGATTACGTGGCAAACCCCAGCAACCCAGGCTCTTAAAACAGTTGGAGCACATGTTGGAGAGGGCCCTGAGGGAAGTGTAGAAAAAGGACAGAGCTAGCAAAACTATTGACATGGAAATCTCCCAGAGTTCAAAGTTTCAGCGCAGTTCTGCTGAATCCACAACATTCACATCAGAATTTGGGAAGACTTGGGTCTTGTGGGGAGACTTTGATTCTTTTGGATGAATAGAAAGGTGAGTCCCTGGCTGAAGCAGACCCTTGGGTTTTTCCTGAATGTGAATTATTATGGCCCTGAACTGTTGTTTGCTACCCCTTGGCATTATTGCAGTGTGTACTCTTTGGCCCATGATATTCCCAGCCCCATTCTCCCATCTGAAACCATGGCTGTGTCTAGCTCCTGGGCTGCATTAAACAATCAAACAGGGGTTTCATTTTGCTTTGTGAGTATTGGCGGAGAGCCAAGTTTAGAGTGGAGGTCTGGTTACAAACTTTCTTACAACACAGAAGTGTGGCCAGATCCAGGCTTTATGTTTGGACACATCTCTCCCAGTCAAGAAGAAATTTCCAGTTGTTTGGATGCTGAGTCAGCAGAAATGTTGGGAATTAGCAAAGTTTTTTTGTTTTTCTTCCCCTTTGAACTTTGAAACAGGCTCAAATCTTGTTGCAGCTTTGGCCAGTGGTTCACATGGCCTCCCAGCTGAGATTTCTAATAGGAGATTGCCAATTGTACTGAGGGTTTTCTGTGACCCTAACAATTGGCCCCGAAAGAAGGGCACTGAGACCCATCATGCTCATTTCATGAGATCCTGGAGGGACTTACAACCAAAGGTTCGTCTTACCAAAGTGCAACTCAGAGATGCAAAGCAGCAAAGGAAGGAGAGGAACTCAATAAAAACATCTTATGTAGAGGAGCTCTTGGATAATATTTCTCTGCTGAACAATCAGTAGTATGTTGGATTTCTTTCTTTTCTTCCTTCCTTCCTTCCTTCCTTCCTTCCTTCCTTCCTTCCTTCCTTCCTTCCTTTCTTTCTTTCTTTCTTTCTTTCTTTCTTTCTTTCTTTCTTTCTTTCCTTTTCTTTCTTTCTTTCTTTCTTTCTTTCTTTCTTTCTTTCTTTCTTTTCTCTTTAATGTGTAATGTTGGGATAATGGCTATTATCTAGAGGAAAATTTTCTAATAATGCAAAACACAGATTTTGGCACACAAGTTCAGCCTCATGAACCCTAAAGTAGGAACAGGTTCACCAGCTTCTCCCTTCTTAATGGCCACAGAGTACGGAAGGAATACTGATGGCTGCCACAGAAACTTCTGCTTCTATAGCACCGATTCAAACCTGATCCTGAGAATAGTCATTCTGACAAATATGCCTACATACCTAGTAACTTTTCTAACTTGGAGCCACAGTGAAGACCCAGAGTAGTTCCAAACTCACCTAAATCAGGCTGTCATCATTTAAAAGCTAGGAAAAAGATGCATTAAGGATAAATGCTTCAAGGAAATTAAGAGTCTTTCTAGTGGGCTACAAACAACAACAACAAAAACAACAAAAGCAAAACAAAACCAAAACAAAACCAGAAAAAGGCCGCCCAAACTAACAAAACATAGTACATAGGAAAGAACCTTCTTAATCTACTTTATCAGTGATCCCAGACAAAAGCCCATAACAACTTGTCTCTGAGATCTGAGAACCTAAATGTGTAGGAACACTGGTTGTAATTTCCTCCAAACTCAAATACGCAGATTAAAAAAAAAAAAAAAAAAAAAAAAAAAAGGTAAAAACTTGTATCCCTTTTACATTCTTTTACCCTTATTGCTTCCTTCCTTTCTTTTTTCACATGTGGGACTTTTCAAGAGAAAGTGTTCTGGGAACGGAGGAGTAGTTGGGGCAAAATACATCGTGAAGAATTTCCCAAGTCTCTGGTGGGGTGGAAGTTTTGTGAACTGCAGCCCAAACTGTTTTCATGCACCCTCAGAAACCTATAAATGTTTTCAAAGAATATTTACTAGCAACCTTTTCACTAACATTTGCCAAACTCATTTGAAAAGGGGACCAAATTCCAAATTTTCTGTCAGAGGAGCAATTCCTAGCAAGGAAGCCACAAGCCCCTTTGAGCTGCCATGAAAAAAAAAAATGAAAAGAAAAAGGAGGAGGAGGGTGAAAACGCATCTGTAAACCATAGTCTGCAATTTTGGCTTTGGAGCTCAAGATAATAAGACCACTGACTGACAAATTCCAAGAGTATTTTCCTATTTATATTAGCTTGTATTTATTTGTTCAATATGTGAGGATGTGATTCCTTGCATTAATCATTAACTTGGTAGAGCTTTTCCTGCTTCCTTGCCAAGATAAAAAAAAAAAAAAACAAAACAAAAAAAACACCTCCAAAGTTTCCATGTCGATATAAGTAGCATCGCATGGAACAAGCCCCCCCTGTAGGAAAGGGCAGGACAAGTTGTCAAGACTGTTCTGTAGTCTACAGTTGTATTGGGTTTTATTTATGTCATTGTTGCTGGGAGATTTGTGAAAAGTCGTGCAAATAGTCTCCTCAGGGAAAGAAATACGCCATTTGAGTTGGATTTCAGAGAAGGCCTGGAGAAATCTCACTCAGCCTTGTCAGCCCTGTGCTAAGTCCTCTGTGTGGAAAAATTCAGGTTACCCCTTTGGTTTGAAGGGTAGGTTGTTTGAGACCCAACCTTCCAACCTGGACCACAGCAACAGCTATGATCATGACACACTGTGTAACTTACCTGTCTTCCACACCTATAGCAGTTTCTCTGGAGATGTCCACTAGCCTAATAAGATGGCTAATACCATACCAGCAGGCTCCTAAGGCTCTGAGGATACTGGGACATGTTCCAGTGTATTGGGACACAAATCACATTTAGACCTCAAAGTGTTATATTTGTATGGAAGAATAGGTAAGAGGTGTCATAGAGTTGGTTTTCATTTCACGAAGAGTTCGGCCTTTCTGTGTTTAGTGCTGGAATTAATAAGTAGGTCCACCCACTGCAAACACAAACAATTGCTTCCAATGGTTCCCAGCACCAGTAGGAGAAAGTGAGCAATTGGAGAAATGCCTTCCAAGATGCTGTAAAGAAAAGGGAAGAGAAAAGTGAGGGTCCTGTAGTTGAAACAGTTTTTATGTTGCCTGAATAACAGTAGAGTCTTCAAAGAAAGGAGATTCTGCCTTCCACCTAGAAAAAATCACAGTCCAGGGATAGAATCAGGTTTGGATTAAATTGTCAAAAGCAGTATGTGATCTAGTAGCTAAGGGTCAATCAAAAGATGGGGTTCATCTGGGTTGCATAAGCAGAGATGATTCCTCTCCTGAACAACACGAGGCAACTGTAGAGAGACAGAAAGGAAGACCTATGAACTATTGGTGTGACTCAGTCTGCTGAATGGAACAGCTTTTGAAAATGGTTCTTGGAGTTCTTACAAATGCTTTTAATACTGCTAAAAGTTACATCCCCAGTCTTCGTAAGCACTGAACTAGCTTCCTCCCCTCCATTCCTACTTATTTTATGACTTCAAACAGAAGGCCTCTTTTACACCATCAGCTCTCAGGGCCAGAAGGAGGGAAGGTAATGTTTTCCATGTACCTTTTGTGTTGCTGGGTAGGGGTGGCTTAACAACTGATGATTCCTTGTATGCTTGTGGAGCAGGTGAAACAACAGTACTCTCTATGCAATGAAGTCTTCCCTTCCTAGCAGAGAGAGACACGTGTCCTGGCAGGCATTGCTCAGGCAGTTAACCCACCAGCTTAAAATTCATCCTGCACTTTGAAGTGAGTCATCCAAGTGGGGAATGGAAATCTCCAAGGTACACAGGCCTTCTCCCTGCCCGTGTGGGATAGCTCACCGCAACATGTTCTTCAGAAACAGGGCCAGTCCAGGGCTGTGTGACTCAAACAATCAGGTTTCCATCACCTCCCCTGGGAGACCAGTCCAATCTTAGGAAAGTTTTCCTCAAGCTAATTTTTCCTTTGCTCAGCCTCAACCCACTGCTCTTAATTCTCTACATCTTGCGTTAACCCCCCTCCACCCTGGACCTCCCTGAATGACTGATCTTTCTTCTTGGATGATCTTCAGATATTTGCACATCATTATTTTTCTCTCCTGCTAAGTGGTCTTTTAGCCCATAGTAATGCTTTTGTGTCATAATGTTTTGGGTCCTGTGTTTATCTAGAGTCATTTTCTCATCTTCATTTTAAGAAAAAAATGTCAAAAAACGTAAATGGAAAGCAAAATCTACCAGATTTACTCACAAGTCAGGATGCCATCTGCCAAAGTGTCTTCCAGAATGCTTTAATTTATGGCTGACTTTCAAAACTTTGCAAATGAAGCAGCATAATGGAAATGTTGGCACCACCTTATCTTTTTCTACACTAATGTAGAGCCATATGAACACACTAGGGATTCATGGGTGTAATACTTTGACCCTATGGAAGCCCAGCTGGGAATAAACAAACACCCTTTTGTCTTATATTTTTTTTTCTTAAAACTTCATTGGGTTCATTAGTAATCATCCTCACAATTACCTTACGTATCTAGAATGTCAATCAACCATCCCAAAAGATTCTTATGTCCTAGACACAATCCATCTGTTGTGGTGGTGGTTTTTTTCTCATGTGTATGTGTGTGTGAGTGTGTGTTTGTTCGTTTGTTTGCTTGTTTTAATAGGAGCAACAAATACTATATCAGAGGACTCCCACATTCCATTAGCAAATATCAGCTCTTTGAACAGGAAGGTGCATTAACAATAAGGTGTTAAAGATCATGACAGGGCCAATAAAGGAATCTCCAGGGAAATATTTTGGAATGGGTTAGACATGTATGTTTAGACAGGGGAATCACCTTCTGAAAGTGACTTCTCTCCACTCCTTGTAAACAAGTTTGGAAAACTTGCTTAACCTGCAATATCTTCCTTGCAGACAACTAAAATTAGGGTAGGAGGAAAGACTGAAGTGTGAGAGTTATACTTTAATTGTACTCCACAAAATGGGAAATTAACAGCAATGCTTACTAGGAGACGAAATATCTTACAAACCTGAAATCCTCAAGTACTTCAGACACTGAGGCCACAGAAGTAGTTGCAATAGATTGACAGCGCTACATTTCATTTCCTCTTTCTCTCTATGGTGCTTTTAAATTAAGTCATTCATACCCAAAAGGTATGATGCCACTTATAGAAGCACTACATTCCGTCCTCTGGAAGGCGTCATGATGGTTATTTCACAACAAACACTCAGACTATGCAGAAGCTCTGAAGCACAGTGCTGCAAGTAAAGGTATGTGATTTTCAGTCTGGTTCAGTGGATTACTCCTAAGAGGGACATGAGTGATGAGTACAATGACATAGTTCATCTCTGCCATAAAACAACACAAAACAAAACAAAACCAGAAACAAAAACAAAAATTTCTCATGCGACATTTCTAACGAAGTCAATGCCTTCATTGGAAAACCCATAAAAGAATCCACAAACTGAAAGGCACTTCACTACTGTAGGAGGGGTGATGAGGTGGCAGTGAAATGGAAACTGGGCAGGATCTAAAAATTAATGATGCTGACAATTTAGAACTTCAGTTTTCAGGAAGTTTGTTTTTCTCCGTTTCTCCCCATTGGCTGCAGTGGCTATACCCTTAGCGTAAGGCTCCAGACCTCAACTACTTAGACATTATCGCTTGCTGACGCTTTTTCCTGCAGCATATTGCATTCTTTCTAAACATCTGTTTGCACAGAAAGATGTGTTTAAAAGACTGTGGTTATTCATTTACTCTCATTTTGACATGGCACTGCTGAATGATTATATTAGCAATGCTGATGAGTTTTCTTTATAAAGGGAAGCCCCATGGAACCACATGAAACAGGCATTGCTGCAATTTGCTGGAAGGAAAGAGGGAAAAAATTCAGACCCCAAAAAAGCCTCAGCTCACAGCATGTCTCCACCCAGCAACAGAAAGGCAGGCCAGAGATCTCTGAGCAAGTCCTAATTAAGGCAGTAAGTTCACAGAGCAACAGGCAGTATCAAGGGGTCAGGCTTCCTGGTCTGAGAGCAGCATGGCTGAATCAATGCATCCAAAGGTGTAAAACCCTGTTTTTCCTTTAGAATGGAAGTGCCTTGGGCACAGCACTGTATGATTGCAGCTGGGTTTCTTCTGCACTCACACCAGATAGAGGGAGAGGCTGTGAGTCATGCAGTAACCTGGAATCCAAGAAGCCTGTGTTCAGCTCCAGGTCTGGTAACCTATTTGCTATATGCAAAAATAACAGCTCTTCCAGCCACAAGTAATGCAAATGGCTTGTTTCACTGCATAACTGGCTATTATTTGGGGTCTGCAAACTTTCTGTGGCATCTTCTCTTCTCTTCTCTTCTCTTCTCTTCTCTTCTCTTCTCTTCTCTTCTCTTCTCTTCTCTTCTCTTCTCTTCTCTTTCTCTTCTCTTCTCTTCTCTTCTCTTCTCTTCTCTTCTCTTCTCTTCTCTTCTCTTCTCTTCTCTTCTCTCCTCTCCTCTCCTCTCCTCTCCTCTCCTCTCCTCTCCTCTCCTCTCCTCTCCTCTCCTCTTCTCTCCTCTCCTCTCCTCTCCTCAAGAGCTTTGTTTCTGCTGCTTTCATTTTGAATTTATTGCTCATGAAAGGGACTAAGCTGATAGCTCCAACAGCTTTGTTTCATTTTCAGAAGAGCAACTGTAGAGGTGGGCATTGGCTGATCCCCCAGGGCTGGGCTCCAGTGCTCCTGCAGAGAGTCAGCAGGTGCCCATCCTCACCACAAACTCAGCTCTCCTTCTGAGCTGGCAGGCTGGTCTGGGACAGCCACATCAGTGCTACGTGCTGTGGCACAAACAGGATCATATTCCCTGCAGTTGACTCCGGCAGGTTTATAGGGAAGGGCTGCTTTATGTTTGCTGAACACTACTTCAAATCCAGTTCCTGGAGGTCAGGTGGCCATCCAGGGCCAAAATCTGAGTCCCCATGAAGCCAGGACTACCTGGAAAGCTTTAAGTCTCCAAATTCTTTTCTGTTCTGTCCTTGGGGGGAGTGTGTGTGTGCAGTAAATCTGCTCATTGGGAGCATTTCAGGCTAAAAACCATGACTTGCTTGGGGCCGGAAGACAGGCTAGATATCTGCTGGCTTTCAGAGGATTGAACTGCTTCCTCCCCACAGGCACCCCACTGACAATCTCTGTAGAGATTAGTGGTGCAGACAGATGTGCCCTCTGCCAGCAGCTGTGCTGATGGGAGAAATCACTTCCCTTCATACTTGTCACACCTCTCCTGACAACACAACCTCTCCCATTGCATGCTCCCTTACCCATTTCAGCCACAACAAGCTGGATTAGTTAGTTACTAGAATTAGGATGTTTTTGCAAACTTCAGCTAATATGATTGGAAACAAGTTGGGGAACTTTCACACAAGCAGCTCTACTGTCGGGTGGCTCTGACAGAGAGCATGTATATACTACTTGGACACCTTTTCTCCTCCAAGGTGCTCATGTTCAAATAATACAATGGATATTGCTCCCTGGGAAGTGCATCAGGAAAGAGCTGCTCTGTTGCTGATTGCTTTGTTTCTTTTCCAATGGCTAAAATCAGAAGGCTTCACTGGACTGCAGTTCTTGCTCTCCCCCCTTTTGGAGATTGCCTGAATAGAAAGGTTCCCTGTGGAATAAAAATAATAATATTAAAAAAGGTTGCACTAATTTGACCACCTTTAGAAGGTGGCTTCCTGGAATTTTCAATATCTGTTTTTTTTTGTTTTATAAAAACAGAAGATCCTCCAGGAGCAAGGGCCATCTAAGGCTGCAGAGCTTCAGCACAGTCTGTGTGTTGAGCTGCTTGCTTTCTTGTGGAATGTTCCACTTACAGAAGAAGCACTGAGCAGGAGGGATCCTCTACACACACAAAGGTGCCACATGCAGCGCCATGCTTCATGCAGCTGCGACAGCAGGGAAACGTATGAACCAGTGGACAGTGCTCGTGGCAAAATGTAAAACACCAGTCTGTATTTGACACAATAGTCTGTCCTTTCCTTTATTCTGCCCATCAGGCAACATGTGACTGGGACACTGGTTACACAGAGTCCCAAGCCTGGGAGAGAAACCATGTAACTGAGGGTGTGCTAGCCAGCAGGACCCTGGCTCATGGGATCTATTAAAAGCAATTTCCTCCCCCCCTGTCATAGCACCCCAGTTCTTTCTCTGTCACGTGCCTTGAAAAAATGCTGTTGCATGTGTCAAAGCGGAGCAATTATGCTACACATATATTCATCTACAAGGACAGCTTGAGTCACTTGAGGCTTCCCCAAGGCACTGGGGTAGCAGCTAATATCTCACAGAAGAACTCCAGCTTGTAAACACAGAGCTGGGCAAGTCAATATACTCACGACTCTTGGATTCATGTCAGGAGCTCACTGCTTTGTGAGGCTTGGCTAAGACTCCCAAGTTCTCTCCCAGGGAATTCATCAGAAGAGATAGGATCGCTCTTCTTTGTGTGTGCAAGTTTATGTTTCGCTTTGGACTCGGCATCCATACTGATATCATATTTGATTTTTCACAAATCCACCACCCCTAGGTGAATGGATGAATCAGAGGGAAGCTAATCACAGTATTTACCTCCCTTTTCTCCTCATCTGTCAATCACCTCTCTGCTTTTGTGACCCAGAGTTCAGTTCTCTCAAGGTTTATTTTTATTATAATTTTTGTGTTAATTAAATTTGGATTCCAAGCTTAACAAAAGCAAAAATGGTATTGCTGAGGCTGGGAATCAGGAGTTATATCGCTGTTATCTGAGTCCAGCCAGGGGGCAAGTGATACCAACTTTGCCAGAGGCTTCAACAGGACAAACAAAAAGGGAGAGAGATGAAGAAAGAGAAGGACAAATGGAGAGGGAAAGAAAATGCAAGATCCCTATCAACTTGCAGTTTTCATAGCTTGTACGTTCCTTTTGGGGGGGAGGAGGGGATCTCTGTGTGCTCTGGCACTTTGTAAGTTTTTCTTAAATCAACTTATGTTTCCCCACATCTGTGTGTATCTTACCAGTCTACATGCCAGCATAACAGGAGAAAAGCCATATGTTCACATCATTGGTCTACTGTCTCGTTACATGCCCATGAATGTAATACTGGGTGTGTGAGGCGCAGAAAAGAAGTGGGAGAATATGACCAAACTACTCTTTTTGGGTACTCTTTTTTTTTTTTTTTTTTTTTTTTTTTTGTGGAAGCAGTTAGAAGAGCTCGGTATGGTTTGGACCCCTTGTGATATGTGTTCTGCACACACAGCATAAAGGTTAACTCCAGACGTCCACCTTGCAAATGTGGCTACTCACCTCACCTTTTTTTTTTTTTAAAGCTAGTCATGATAGATTTACAAGTGGTCTGCCACTGTGTTAGGTGCTGCACAACCTGGAGTAAAAGGGCAACTTTTGTGCAAGAATTACAATGCAGATTAAAGATTTTTATTTTTATTTTTTTGGGGGGGGGGGAAGGGACAGGGAGATGGAAGGTTATAGGTGCCTTTAAATCATCAGAAAGTTGGTGGTTGAACAAAAGCTCCTCACTGTAGGTTCTAGCTTCTTACAGCACAACCTTCTCTCTGAGCGTGTAAAACATACACGTCTTCCTACGTCCACGTGTAGGTCAGAGCAAGGCCAGGAACTCTCCTCCAGACCTCTCTTGGCTACCTGGAAGGTGTCTGGCCCCCGTCTCTACCATCCAAGAGGATCATGTGAGCACTCCCTGACCTGCTGCAGCACAGTTAGCCAGCACTGCTCAAGCAGATGATCCAGGTGGTATGAGCTAATCCAGCTGACTTTTGCCTGAAGCAGAGCTGACTGCCAGTAGAGCTGCAGGAGAGGTAATCTTTGGCTGGAGCACTTCGCCAAGCATCTGTGAGCTGTAATGGCTTCAACTGACACAGACATTTGCCGGCTGAACATCTGCTGGCAGCTATTTATAAAGGATAATTGGTACATCGGCACAGTCATGTGCCTGATTGTGCATGAGACAGGGCTCCACTTGTGACATCGCTGCCTGAAACTGGGGTTGCCTTTCCTCTTCTTTCCTGTCCTGTCCTGCCCCCAGCCTTCACATTCAACTTCTCCATGAGAAACCCACTGGCTGGGTGCGTGGAGCAAAGAGGGGAGCAGAAGGAGAGGACTGCAAAGAGGCATTTCTCACCCTGTTCCTTCTTCCTCTCTGCAGTTTGTGTGCATGCACATGGTCTTGTGTGCTACCCACTGAGGTGAGGCCAGGGGGAGGGAGTGCCTCAGATGGAGCTGATCATTGGAGCATGATTCCACGGGAAGCTTTGTGTTCAGGTGCAGGCTGCTCCTCTTAGGTAATTGCTCAAGCCCCAGCCAAGACCCTATCTGCAGGGAGCTGTACTTCCAGTCCATAACACCTTGGCATTATTCTGCTCTCATGAGTCAAACTATTGAGCAAGTCAAAAGTGCAGAAACATGGAACAAATTATCTTTATAGATCAGTGTCTTCAATACCTCCAGCTTCCCTGACTCTTCTCCTTGCAGGATGTTTCCCTTTCAAAATGATGGAGATTATTAGGCCTGTGGGCAAGCCATGATAGCTCTCTTTAGAGAGTGCTGGGAGTGATGAATGACTTTTATATGTGTCTTCCCCCCACTCCAAATTAATAATGGTATCCCATCATTTCCCTTCCCCAGATCTTTTTTCCAGCCTTTGGTTGATCTCAAAGGAAAAAAAAAAAATAAAAAAAAAAAAAGCCCTTTCTGAGAAGAAAGCATCTGAAAAATAAGAATAATAAAACATTATCTGTTACTGAGTAGTCCATCTAGGCACAATAATGGAGACTGTTGGGATCCAAACCCTCCAGGAAGGGGTTAATCAGCACAGGTGTCTTGGGTCATTGGAATATTTTGGAAGAAAATGACCGTTCATGCAAGAAGGAGACCGGATGGGAGCTGCTTGCTGGATGGTAACAGCACATGGCTCACATAGCGCTAAGCTTGCATCACTCTTTCCGTTATAAATCCTGAGCCCGTTTGGGATCCAAACTATCGGCTCAAAGATGAGCAATATTTATTTTCAAATATTGTGCAAAATACTTTGAGTCTTTTTGGAATCCCAGGGTGATGTTGGGGGGGCAGGGGGTTGCTGGGGAAAGGCATTCTGGATCCTTTCCTCTCTTGCAGAGCATCCAAACCGTTTTATGCCTGAAGTTCCAGACCAAAATGGGCTTAATTTTAAACAAATATTTATTCTTTCTTCAGTCAGGAGGGCTGAGGCAGAAATAAAAGCATCAGTGTTTGACCTCTAGCAAGCAAGTTCAGGCTGTGCAAAAAATGCATGTGGTGGATGAACCAGACTCCAGAGAGAAGCAGAGAGAGAAAGATAGGGGAGCACTCTGTGGTAGCCTGGAGATTAAATATTATTAATATTATTTTGCAGGAGCTCTTAAGGGGTACCCTCAAATTGCACTTGGTCTTTATGTGAGAGCAGGAAATGACAGCTCCTCTTCCAAATGCAGCATCTAATTCTGATGTTGTTTAATTAGATGTCATTCTGAATGAGCCTCAGTTTCCCAACAGGCCAAGGAGCCAGTGGAAGTGGGGAGGTTACAGACTAAGGAAGAGCAGGAAGGAAAGGAATTCCCAACCTCCCAAGAACTATGCCACCTCTTAAAATATCCCACTGCTTTCTGATTTGAGCATGCCATTTTACACCTTTTTTTTTTTTTTTCTTTTTCCCCCACTGGAAGACCTAGAGAAAAGTTGATTATACACACCATGGAGAATACAGTTGCTTTTGAAGCCGTTATGATTTCAAGATTTGTCATAGCTGATAGTACTAGTGCATTGAGGAACAAATCTCAAGCTCATTTGAAATCTATAGGATGATACCCCTGTTCTTTTGAGTTGCCTTGGTCCTCTGTTGCTTCTGAGGATCATTTTGAGTAAGAGCAATAGGGAATATTCAACCTTTTTCTAATACAAATCCTCCACTACTTGCTATCTTATCGCTGTTGATTGCAACTGCAGCAAGGTCACCAAGCTCTGGACTTCCAGCACCACAATCTTTTGTACAAAACCTAAGTATGCTGCAGTGAGTAGCAACGTGACTTTTACCCAGATAGTAGCCAAGCACACACAACCTATAAAACAGTGACAGAAAGTTGGAAAGTGCCACTATTTCTCCAATCAAAGGAATCACGGCTACAGAGTAATTTACAATTTCTTTTCAGTTCAGAAGTCTTCTCTTTCGAGTCAAAGTGAGATTATGCCCATCTTCTAAAGAACTGAAGATATTGCCCAGCTCTGTCTGCATTTCCGAGGGAGAACAGAGAACTCTGAAGGTAATGGGGTCTAGTTCAAGGTCACAAGGCTTACTCTGGAATCCTGTACTAGCTCTTCTTACAAGAATTATCGACTTTCAAAGTCAATGGTAAGGTTTTTCACTTGAGCAAAATTCTTAATTCTCATTATGCCCTGGACCTAAAAACTGTTCTGCTATCTAATTCGATTTGCCTTTGGGAACTTTCTACAGACGTGAAGATATTTGGATCACACCTACAAAGCTTTCCACTGGAGCTTGATGCAAGTCCATCAGTTCAGATTTCAGTCTCATATGAGATATAATACCTCAGGCAGCGACCCACATATGGACAGCAACAGATCTCACAGTCAGCTGCTGGCCTGTGCTAATCATCAGTATGTACTGACACAGACCTCACTATAAATCCCTTTGCTGTTTATAATACAGTCATGGCAAAAAAATAACGTATTGTCTTTTGGAGAACTACTCCGTAGTTCTTGCCCTTGATTGCATGATTCACATGACCACAGAAAGAACTGTATTTAAATATACATATATATATATAACTAATAATATAATGCTGAGGCTGTATTTATAGAGAAAAACAAAAACAAAAACAAATAGGAAAAAAACAAACCTACCTGTTCCACAAGAGTAAACTGCTTAACTCTGTTGTCCTGGCTGGTTTTCATTTACAACAAGGTGACCTTGATGACCTCCCAAGCCTCTTACCTATTTCCTTCTATTTTTCCGTACAAACACTAGTCCCCTTTTCTATATTAAAAAACTGTTATGCAGTATTGGAGGCATGGAGAGCAGCACCAGCAAATTTTTCAGCAAACTTTCTGTGGTAACACATGTCCTTATTGCTCGGTTTGTACTACAGGAGCACTGACAAGTAGATACACTTTTTTTTTTTTAATTAGAAAGTATGATCTGGAGACAGTTACAGGAGGCAGCTGACAGAGGACAGATCTGCAGAAAGGATGAAGCCATTGGAGTATTACTCCACTTTGCAGCCTGGGTTTAACCTCTAATCTCCCTATATGTTTTCCTTCATTTGCTATCTGAAGTTAACATGCAGTAGTACTTGGCTTCACAGATACTTTGTATTGGGTTTTCAATTTGGTTTAAGTAGTCCCAATTTCATGAAACAGTTTTTCCCTTCTTGGTTAGAGAAGTAAAGTATACACAGCACTTCAGATTTTCACCCTTCAGGAGGTACTGTAGGACAAAAGAGTTAAAAAAAAAATGTTTCTGAATTCAGGACGTTTATCCTGGCCAAGAGAAGATGAATTTCTCTGTTTTATGACTTAGGAACTGCTGCCTGTCTTTATGAGGCAGAGAACTGACGGCATAGAAGAGTGCCCCTATACTACCTTCTCCTTACAGAGGGTCTTAGAAATTTTATTTTCTACTATTTTTGAAAGGGGGTTGCCTTGTTTTTTAAGGGAAAAACATATTTTAAGAAAAATGGACTTCATTCTTTCCCTTTTAGATACTGGTAGCTGAATTCCTGTGCCTTTCTGAATAGTTTCTCCTAATCCCACAGGGAAAGAACAATGTCCTCAGTGGGAAGTTTTCCCCTTATAATCCCTTCCCCTTCCCCGGGCTGTCTTTTCTTCCAAGCTGAGACACCAGCAGCAAAATTCTGGGGACATAGTGTTCAACACTCATAATTCTGGCTTCTTGCTTCTCTCCCCTGCAGTGGCTGGGAGAACAGGCTGCAACATCCAGCAACTAAAAAAGAAAAATAAACATGGGATCGGTGTTAAGATGATCGTATACTCTGTGTTACACATGCTACTATCAGGATCTGCAAATATTTGTGTGATCAGGCTCCACGGGGTTTAGAGCAATAAGGACTGCATTACTCTCCCACAACCCCCCTTTTCCCTCCCCTCTCTCTTACTCCTCCACCCCTGCTGTTTCCCAATCCTCCCAAGTTTTGGGATAAGACATATAGCATTTTATTATTCAGTCAAAATATGAGTGACCTTGGAGGTAGAAATGTCTGGCCAAATGACGTCCTAGCATTTGCTCAAGCACACCCTCTCCTATTCCACAGACCCCATAGATCATTTGGGTTGTAGATTATATATATATATATATATATATATATATATATGAATATATATAACTATTTTATTTTCTCTGTTCCCTCCAAGAGCAATTAGACTTTTTTTTTCTTTTTTTCTTCTTTTTTTTTTTTTTCCCCAAGGTTTGTGTCAATGAAGAGTCAAAGAGTGAGATGTGAACCTGTGTAGAGGAACTTCTGGCAAAACCTTTGAAAGCTGTACATCTGTGTGAGAAGAGAAATGTCAAGAGTAGTTAGCAAAAAAATGAATAGCCCTGATCCAACCCTGTGATTCTTCTCCTGCCAAGTTCCCCAGTACTCACTGGATGATCCAGCAGAGCTTTGGCAAAGCTCTCTGTTAAAGCTTTCTTCCTCCTGTTTACCTGCTGTCCAGCTTCATTGGGAAACTGAGAGTTCAATAAGAAAAGGTCATTAGGGCTTCAGGTATCACTAGCAACAACAGGCTAGAGTCAAAACAACCTAAACCCACCACAACAAGGTGGTGTGGCCCCGATGCAGGAGGGACTGGGGTGGGCAGGGGAGAAATCAGTGCTCTGAGCTGGTCTTGTCCCTGTCTGTGTGGGTGTGGAGCTAGGCCTCCTTACAGCAGGACAAGGGCCTGGCACTCAGGAGCAGTCGTAGCAGGCTCCCCTCCAGCTGTGCAATGACCACTTTCTTGTCTCCCTGCCTGGAGCTGACTGCCATGTACATGGTCATTGCAGGAAACCAAGTAGCTTTGCCAATGCATATCTTGCCTCATCTGTAATATTGCTTGGTCTTTGCTCATCTTCTCTCCCGTGACCTGAGTTACTCCAGTTGCTCTCAGCTAATTGGACCCAATGCCACTTCTGTACAGCTCAGCCTGCACACAGCTATCATTCCCTGAATTTTCTTCCAGATCTGACAGCCAGCCTGCTGATTTATTGATGTCACCTAAAAGATATATTGTTTGGGACGAAATGAGATATATGCATGTATACATTTTAGGTGAACTGACTTGCCCCAAGTCTTTCCCGGCCATAGTGTTCATATGTCCCTCTCAGATCCTTCACAGTACACGCCCCCCTCCTTTTTCTTTTCTTTTCTTTTCTTTTCTTTTCTTTTCTTTTCTTTTCTTTTCTTTTCTTTTCTTTTCTTTTCTTTTCTTTTCTTTTCTTTTCTTTTCTTTTCTTTTCTTTTTTCTTCCTTTCCTTTCCTTTCCTTTCCTTTCCTTTCCTTTCCTTTCCTTTCCTTTCCTTTCCTTTCCTTTCCTTTCCTTTCCTTTCCTTTCCTTTCCTTTCCTTTCCTTTCCTTTCCTTTCCTTTCCTTTCCTTTCCTTTCCTTTCCTTTCCTTTCCTTTCCTTTCCTTTCCTTTCCTTTCCTTTCCTTTCCTTTCCTTTCCTTTCCTTTCCTTTCCTTTTTCTTTTTTTTCCCAAGAGACTCATACTGACCTGCTAAGAAGGCTCTGTTTATCAGTCTCCATAGAGGGACACATTGATGATGTTTAGCTAGAAGGGAGCAATGGCAGCCAAGTCAAAGTATAACAAGGAGCTTATACATTGGGAATAAAAACTAAAAAAATAGTATTTTTAAAAAAGTGCTTCTCAGTCTATGTTAAACTCTGGTGCAGGAAAAGCAGTCAAGGGCCACAAAACCCTACCTATCCATCCCTGTTTAAATACTCCCCTTTCTTCTCTTCATCACATCTAGCCAGGGCTGCAGAGGGAGGCAACAATACTCAGCAAGCAGTATTTTACCAACTGCTTACTTTAAGATTGCTGATCCTATGTTACAAAGTGCTTAGGCACTCCAGGCTTACCTTGAGACCTGACTTGGTCTTCCAAGTTACCTCAGCTCCAGGGAATAAATTCAGCTGGTGGGAACTATCCTAGCTGCTAAATTAGGTAGACAGATTGAGTCTTTAACATGTAGCGGAGGCACGGGGCTGAGCTTAACTCCTCACTCACTGCAAATGAAGCAAGATGCTCATAGGTTTAGGCTCAGATTTTGATCCTGAGATGTCCTTTCCCTCATCTTAAGCCCTTCTGTGCGCTGCAGAGCAAAACTAAGAGAAGTCAAGACCCACAATAAAGAAAAAATCTTATGCATCAGTCTTTTTTATCCACTTCCTTTGCTCATTTTCTCTCTCCTTTCCTTCCAGGTTGCAAAAACATTACACAAGGCACAGCCTTGTATCTTTGAAACATGCCTAATGAGCTCCAGATCCTACAGCAACCTTAAAACACACAGTGGGAGAATATATTTGGTAGAGGAGAGCTTTCTGAGCTAGTCAGCAAAGACAGGAGATCCAGTGGTTGCAAGGTGAAGTCAGAAGGTAAACTAGAAAGTGAGCTGCAAGACTCTGACTTTCAGTGTGAGGATAATTAACTGCTGCAAGAGATTCACTAAACACTTGGTGAAATCAAGGCAGGGAGTTGTCTTAAAATTTGCATGCTGGTTCAACCACAAAATTACAAGCATAAAAGTGGGAATTACTGAGTGAGGCTTTCTGGCCCATGAGAGGGAACAGAACAATTAGATCACTTTTTTTTTTTTTTTCCTGGCTGTAGAATGCATGAATCTTCTTATGAAATAGGAATAAAACACACACACACACAAAAAAAAAAGAAGGTGGATTTTTAAAAATTCAGTTTAAAACAGCAATTGTAGAATATCTATGGCTTTCTGAAAGAGTGAGAGAGAGGGTATCTAAGGGCAGTTTAGAAAACTCCTGGATCAAAAAAGATTAAGATGGAGGCTGCGGGGATGAGAATGGATAGGAAACTTCTCTTTTTCTTCAGTATGTGTATATATTGTTCAACCAGAATCAACTTTTCACTAGCATCCATTTCAGAAACTAGGGTGGGCTTCTATTCTATTCCCTCTCTCCTCTCTCAGTTCAGTGGTATGCATCACATACTACCAAAATAAAATAAATTCTGCTCTCTTTAGCACTCAGATTATGTTCCTTTTGCCATTCCCCAGGAGCCATACTTTCTGCAGTTTGGTTTGATATATTGCTAACTAAGCTTTGGATTTCCCAACAAAACTTCTTTCCGAAGAGACCAGACTTAGGGCCCATTCAGCTATTCCAGCTCCTGCATGCCTGCTCTAATTTTGTGGTTTTGTACATGTGGATTCTAATGGAGTTTTCCAGGGCTCACAGCCTGTCAGGGTGCATGAGAGCTGGCACAGTATGACCTCAGGAGAGGAATGACTTTGTGTTGATCACATCCCGGGTAAGGATTAGATTAGCCGCACACTAAGAATTTGATTCCCCCTAGGTTCTGGGTAGCAATGACTGGGTGTCTTCAGGAGTGACTTTTATTACTGTCTAGTTTCTTGTCAGATAATTTGGTTGTACCTCTAGATTTCTGCAGAGGATAAGTTGAGGGTGTTCACACTGCTATACTGGGAGTATCAGCTAGATTGCACCACGATTAGCTCCAAGGCTTTCCCGCAGACAAGTAATGTGGACAGACTGCATATTTGACCTCAGAATCTCTCCTACACGTTAGTATAAAAACAATCACCATGCCCTTGAAGATGTCCTTCAGAAGGGCTCTTAGACAGACATGATCTGAAATGTTTCACCTGCAGTTATATGTTGTGCTGCATTCATGCCATTGCAAACACACCATCCTCTAGGCTAAGCTGCGTTCCATAGGAAAACCCCACACAAGTGCTTTAATTTCTGAGCCAAAGGCTTGAATCGGTCACCTTCACACTCAGGAAAGCTTCTGGCCTCCTTGTAAAGCATTCATTGAACCCAGGAACCAGCGAGGGCTGCAACACAAGAACACACCAATCCCTTCTTAGTCTTGCCAAGAAGCCACTGGGGAGGTATTTGAGAACAGACATGGGAGGATATAAACGTGGCAGTGCAGAAAGCCCATGGAGAGCAAAGGGAGATGCCTTTCCACAGCTGTGCAATGCAACAAGGCAATCCATAGAGAAACTCCATCCACTTATCTCCATGTTAGCATGCCCTGAAGGTTTAAAACAGATTAGTAGTTAACAGACAGCAATTTATAGAGAAATATATTCAAGCTTTGTTTCAAGTTCAGGAGAGTTGTAAGCAGTACTGAGTTTTTCAGAAGCACAGATATATATATATATATTTAATGAGTTACAAAATCGAGATGTGAGACTGAAAATCAATGTGACACTGAAATAAATTCTCTTCATGTGTGTAGTAGAAGCTATCAGTTTTCCCAGAAAACAGCCATGCAAATAAGCAAGCAAGGAAGCAAGCAAGCAAGAAAGAAAGAATATTAAGATGATATGAGAGGAAAAGAAACTACTCAGGGGACTGGATTTATAATGTGTGTGTGTGTATCTGAAGGTGTATCTGAAGCCCATGATCAGCCAAAAATGTGTTTCCCAGAGCAAAAAAAGAGGTGAAGTGGACATCTTTTATATCAGTATGGAGTGGTCCTGAGCAGAGCCACAACAAAGTTAAGGCGTGGTAGATACCAAAGGTAGGCAAATATGCACAAGCCCTGGAGGATGCTGTGATTGTACCAGAAGAGGAAGTGTAGACCTGTATTTTTAATTGAAAGGAGGAACACAATTTTGTATGCTATGGGTGCAAAAGTTTTTCTTTATGGCTGTGTTTCAGAACTACATAAATGAAGTCCTTTTGTGGAGGAAACAGGTACATCTGAATCCACCTAGACACAGACAAGCTAGTGGGAAATAGGGAGTGAAGCCAGTCTAGACTACAAAGGAGTTCATGTGTCGTCACCCTCCTAGGAGTGTTTGGCTTCCTAGTTTTTACTGGAAGTTATCCTCACGATGCCCTAATGAAGTAGGGAAGCATTTGCTGTGTTTTTTCCAGACAAACAAAGCACTGAGTAGATTCAGTAATTACCCTGGGGAATTTCCTTTGTCACTACCCACACGTGTTTTCAACATGATGTTGGTTTCTGGCTGGCCATGGGTTTACTTTGATCCACCAGGCCATCTCCTTCAGCCTGCACTAACCAAGAGCTGGGAGCTTTCCTTAGTGGATAGGGCTGCAAGTTACCAGTGCAGAAAAGGTTTTATTACTGGATGTTAGTGATTCGTTCTGTGAAATTCTGAGCAAGGGGGAGGAAATTCTAAATCAATTATGTAGCAGAGAAAAAGGAGCAAAATTAACCAAAAAACACAAAACTTTGCAAATTAATCACTCAGATGATGATCTTTCTTTCTTTCTTTCTTTCTTTCTTTCTCTCTCTCTCTCTCTTTCTCTCTCCCTTCATTTTTTTTCTTTCTTACTTTCTTCATTTTTTTTCTTTCTTTCTTTCTTCATTTTTTTCTTTCTTTTTTCTCCTCTCACATGGACAGGACCCTACGTGGCTAGAGGAAAAAATCCCAATAAAAAACCTTGGTTTTGCCTACACAGCACAGTCTGATTAAAGGCCTTTTGCTGGGTTGTTATCCTTTTATTAGCATGAATCTAATAATAATAATATCACCACAAGTATATTTACATTGCTGATGCCAGAGGGCCTCCAGGCAACTTAATAAAATGCAGCTCAAAGAGTGCTTGATCATTAATAGGACAATGTGCTGAAATAAAACTGAGAGCAAGGGTGAACTAAAAGCCAGGGATCCATCTCCAGTGCATGTACGCTGATAATAAGCCAGCTAAAATGTCTGTCCTCTTTTAGCAGCAGCTCCAGAGCACTGTGTATGTTGAACACAATGGATGTGTTAACTATTGGCATCTGCAAAATAAACAGATCCATATATCCCGGTCTTAGGCTTCTGAAAACAAGATGCTAATCTGTCTCTGCTCAGAGTTCTCTGGCTCTGGAATTTATCATGAGGCCAAACCCACTAAAGGGCAGAGAGAAGACCAGGTCTAAAGCTGTGGAAGGCAGCAGGCAAACTTCCAATGTTTCAGGTGGGTTTTGATCAAACCTAGTTTTCTCTTGTCTTTCACTCTTAGCCAGCAAAAAGACAAACCTTGGGTACAGGATGATTTTGAAGGCAATCCCAGTTCCTTCATGACACTGATGTTTCATCTGACAGCCCTGGAAACTGAATATGGCCTGCTGTTATTAAAATGTGATGCTGCTAGTACATTTCTAGGCTCCATGTCATCCCTTCTTCAGCCCTCACTCACTGCTGTTGGCACTTCATAACACTTGAAATATTCCTGCTCAGACAAGGAGGAGTAGCTGCATGGATTAGATTCTCCAGCTGCATCTAGTCAACATCTGCCACTGGGCAAATCAAAGAAATGTCTCTGTCCAGTATGTCATATACTCCTTATCTGTTATGTCCATCGGGATGTGCTCAAGGTGAACTGTGTTAGTAACACAACCTTCTCTAGAAGTCTGCATTCAGAAAGAGCCTGTTCAGAGGTAAAGGAGGTGGGGGAAGCAATCTACAGTTTCAGGAATAATAAAAAAGTAGATGGGGGAGACTTTCAGAAAAGGTAGACACCCATGGAGCTGAGTGGAGAGAAGCAAAGGGACATTGCTCCCGTGGAGATTTGGTTCTGTCTTAACCTCCACCTGCTGTGGACTTTCCCAGCTTGTCCTCCATTTCCCCTTGCCTTTTGGATCCCATCCCTATCCTCTGTGGGAAAGAACTGGCAGCAGACAGCTGCTAGGGATCAGATCCAAGAAGTGGCTCCATGCGCAAAGCCAGATGTGTGGCAACAGAACATGGATGAGGAGGCGGAGGGGAAAGGCGCTGGGACGGATAACCTTGAACAGCTGGGAGAGGGGAATGCTGGAGGAGCTGTTTGTCCCATGCCCATGACATAGGAGGCAGAAGGACGAGAACTGTACGAAGCTGAGCTCTGATACCAGGAAGGGCCTCCATGTGCTGCTGGGGTATATGTGATGGCTGTCCAGGAGCCGAGTGGACACTTGACTCCAACCTATTGCATTATATGTCTGAAAAGAGGGGGAAGCGAGGGGTGGCATTTCTTGGCTGGCATTCTTCCAAAGCAGAAAAACAATACAAGTCCATAAAAGTTCTCATATGTTGCTGCAAACAGAGTTGCTAACTGGATCACGACCCTGATCCGTTAACACTGTCTTATGTGAAGTGGGGCAGGCACCAGGCTCATCATTTGATATTGCTGCCACACACAGAGGGATCCCACCATGAGGTTCAAAAGATAATAGAAAAGAGATTTTTTTCAATATGTGAATTGATTCCTAATTAAATCAGGTATAATTAGGGAAGATGGTAATTACAAGACAGCTGGTGACTTTTCCATAATGAATTTCTGAGCTGCGTGGATTGAAAACTGCTATCTCAAAAACTATGAACTGTATATGGAAACACATTACATGTAGTTAGATTACAGATTGAAAGGACTTTTATCAAAAAGTTTATGAGAACCAAATGAGTTGAAATTTGGAAAAAGTCAAAATTAATGCAAGAAAAAAATCTAACTAGCAGTTGTACAATGTTGACCATTTGGATAGTGCAAAAGGGCTGAGTGGGAAATGCTTATATGAACTCTGGCTGCAACAAGCGTGGGACTCACCATACTTTGTGATATGTGCTCTATTATCTGAGAAAGACAAAGTCAGGCTCTACAGATGGTGTATCTTAAAGTACAGAAACATGATGAAAAGGGGCAGAGTTAAGGCTGAACTTTTCCACCATCCTTCTAAATTACCTCAAAGTTAGTGTTAGATAGACAATGTTTTTTTGCACAGGATGTTTTATTTTAGCATTAATCTCAAGTCTCTCCCTCCCCTTCACCTCCCTGGATCTCTGGGAATGAGAGTGGTTCTCACAGGAGTGCTTTCCTGTGACCCATTTGTCTAAACAAACAAAAAAACATAAAAGAGTCCCCACCTAAGTCATGTCATGCTAACTCAAACTATTTTTTATCTTCCCTGAAAGGAGAAGCTAAAAATATACATTGTTTGTTTGTGACAGATGATAAATGGGCCACACAGTCCGGCTTTCAGGGGGTAAGAAGCCACATCATAAATGAAATAAATATCAGTGCATATACCCCCATCTTCAGTAATCTCAGCAGATTATATATATATATATCTATAAAAATTAATAAGGGCTATGTTTCTTTCCCCAAAAACTTTAGATGCCCTTGACTATACAGAGGAAAACAAAAGATGTCCAGCAGGAAAGTTCTAGGGAAAGGTAACCTGGGCATTTATGAGATCCAGGTCATAGCAAGGGACACTGGTATCAGTGAGTTGCACTTCATATCATCCAGTAGATATAAGGGAGGAAGGAAAGGTGGTGTTTTTTTTTCTGCCCTGTGAGTTGTCTCCCTGTCTTTGATACATGTGAAAAGTAGCTGAACTCCATTTACCCCTGTTTACTCTCCGCCACACCCATTATCTCTGGCTCTGATTTGCAGTCAGTATCTCCAAACTTTGGAGAACAGAAGTAAAGCAGCAAGGTCTTCAGGGCAGGGACTTCAGCAGCTCCTGTGTGTGTGACACACGAAAGGAGTAGCATAAAGGAGGAGTGTTGCTGGGTCACTGCTGAAAATCTTGAGCTGTGATTGGATTCAGTGTGAGATGTTGTATGTTGCTACTTGCCTCAGAGCCAGTCTGCTATTTAGTTTCACAGCTAATTCATGAGGAAGAGCATGAGTGTCAGGTATTCAGGACTGTCCTCATACCATTTAACCCATTGTTTATTTGGATAGTGTGATATACAGTGCTTGTTATTTCCTATCAGTTATGCTTTAGTTTTGAAAACGGTGACCAGACAGTCAGGAAGGGGCTGCAGCATCCTATAAATCCGTGCCTGCATTGGCAAATGAGCCAATCCATTTGTTGAAAGGAACACAAAAAGACAGATGACCAATCCAGGACTCTCTCTCCTCCACAGCCCCTTTTCCTCCCATATTCATTCCTTTTGGTTGGAAGGTCTTTTCAAATTAAAGAAGGGGATTTATGCAGTGATTTGGAAATAAAATTAAATTAAATTAAAATAAAATAAAATAAAATAAAACAGTTTATCATATCATTAATTTCCCCCCTTTAAAAAATTTCCTCCCCCTCACTACAGAACAATTAGTACTGTAGTTTTCCCCTAGAAGCAAGCAACATCCAAACCAAGCCCTTTTTGTAACCACCGACCACTCTGAACTCATCAGCTCCCTCACCCCACCTGCCTTTTTCATCTTCCCTGTGGGAAGACTTTCTTATTAGCCAAAAGGAAGTTTTTTTTCTTTCTTTTCTTATGTCAGCATAAGGAATTAAGTGCAGCAGGGAGACTCTGCCATGTTAAAGGTCAGTTGCATAAGTTCTCTTAAATGGCAATTAAATGATTCTATGACAAACAGGATGCACTCGGAGTGCAGACATCAGCTCCGACCTTGGGACCTGGGAGAGTCTGGGAAAGAAAAAAAACGCTTTGGGAAAATAAACATAACACCCAAAACTGTAAAAGCAGATGAATCAGCAAAGAAACTCTATCATTTTCCCTATGTTGTTAGGGAAATGCAAAATGTAGTAACACTTTAATTTCTTGCTGAAAGAAACAAACTGTCTGAAGATCAGCTGTTCATCCTATGCAGGTAAGAACAACCTGTCGAATTACGCATTGCTGAACCTGTGAATGGTCAGTCATTTCAGCAATCTGAGGGCAGAAGAATCATATTAATTCCACATCTGGTAAAATATGCACAGCTCTGTGGAATGAGTCTGGTTAAGAGGTGATGCATGATTACAAAGTAATATGTGAACGAGAGAAGAAAGAGCAGTACTTTCTGGGAGGGAGAGGACAGGAGAAGCTGTCCCAAACTGATGCTCCTGGCCAGGGGTTGAACTGAGGTCTCCGAGAGGAGCGTTCAGGGACACATGATGTTAGCCCCATGAAAAGAATTGATTTGAACCTCAGCCTCTTCTAGGATAGTCCCGTTACCCACTCACACCATCTAATTGTCTTGCATGTATCTATCTCAGCAGGAGACCAGTTAGTCTGGAGGGTTTCATGATTAACTTTTTTTCCTTATATAAGTTTTTGTTGGAGCCCGAGACCCTTCAGCTCTGCTGGACACCACTGCAGAAGGTTGAAGTTGGCACATAGAAAGGGCTACAGTGGGCTGTGTGGTGAATGCATAAAGACCAGATATCCTGGATGTCTCGTATTTTCTGCCTGGGTAAAACAATTCAGAAGCCAAGGCAAGTGAGACATACAGAACCCCAAAGAAGGCTTCAGTCAGACTAGGCATAAGGTGATTAGCTGCACAGACCTGGAAAGTGACAGTGAGCCAAGTGTTTTTCTGACAAACAAGATGCTGACTTGCCTTTAAAAGTTCACCGGGCACAATATGATGAGGAAAGGAAGGAAACAATAAAAAGCACCAAAATGAGGATGGAAGAAAACCCTTCTTGCCAGCTATTTCTAGATCTACAAGATCTGGAGTGGATTTAAGTGAGGAGAATCTCGAGACAAAAGATTCTCTGAAGAGGCATTTTCCTGAGAATGCTTGTGAGATGTATAGGCTTCCTCAGGTGAGGTGACTTGGAGTAGAAATTTGGGAAATGAAATACAGTTTGGTCTATGACAGGTGTCCTTGGAAGACAGTTTTGAGTTCAGGATGAGAACAGGACAGAAAGGGGGAAAGGGTAAGGTATCTTCAGCTAAGTGAAAAAGGGGAAAAGAAAAAAAATAAAGAAAATAGGAAGGGTTCCTTGGTCTTTCAGCAACAAAAGCAAAATAGGTATTCCTGATGGAAGGAAAGGAAAATCCCAGAAACAATCTCAGGGATGAGGTGGGTTTGAAATTTTAGAGGTGAGAAGGCAATCCAGGCTTGGACTTTCCTCTTCTTGTCTCCTCTCCAAGTCTTTTCTTGCCAGTGAGAGGTGACCTTGAGAAATATGAAGAATGGGATGGGGAAGCAAAATTCACTTGGCAACATCAAATTTCAGGGCTAGAAAGAACTGAAGAGGATCCAGAGGCTGAGTTCCTGACCTCAAGGAGACTCATGAGGGATATTTCAGCCACATGAATTCCAGCAGGCAGCGGGACATCCTGGCAGGAGATACTGCGGAGAGGGAGAGACTGAAATGAAGGGAAATGCTCTTGCCTAAACTAGGCTGATTAATGCCTTAGGAACCAAGGGTCTGCCCTCTCATTTCGCAGTGCACAGTTATTCACCAGTCTGTCCATGGCAACAGGTGAAAAATAGGCAGTAGACAACAGCCTGTAGGATTCTTCATAGAAAAGTCAGACCTAGCTCGAATCACCAATTCCAAAATTTCAAGGACAAACTGGTGTAAAAATTATCCAGTATTCCTTTCCCTCTGGTCATATTTTCTAGGTTCCAGCTTGAGAACAGGAACAGAAATGCTAAAGAAGATCTTGTTCTTGTCTTGTGTTTTTCACGAAGACATCACTTTCCTAGTTTGCCAGCAGTGCTAGGAGGCTGTACATGCAAACCTCTCAGGACTGAGCAGATAATAATAATGCACCGCATCAGATGACACTTTGATCCTGACACCTGGCTCTGCTCTTGAGCCCTTTGGTTGACTGGAGCATCCTGGCAGCAGCAAGTATACAACTGAGGCTCTATACCCTGGGGATCTCAGTCCACAGTCAAGATCCTGTAGCACAGGAGTTCAGATTTCACCTGGGATGAAAGATGTGAGGCCCCAGCAAGAACAAACGCCACATTCAACTTCCCATGGCACCATTCATCAAAAACACCCTACAATAACTGTAAGACTCACTTTATTTTGTCTAGGGAAAAACAAAGTTCATCTGCATTAGACAGATGCTTAAGAGCTGAAGAAGATCCTATTGATCCTATCTTTTGCATCCTATTGAAGCAGAAGAGAGAGTTTGCATTAGAGGAGTGTAAATCAACAGGTCTGGAACATGGCCAGGACACTGGCATGGGCACCAGAGCTGCAATCAAATGTACTAGAGAATTTCTAAAGACTGGTCAGGAGCTCAGATTTATATCTATCAACCCACAGCAACCTTGAATACCAAGCAAGGGTGTTGGCTGACAGTTCATTCAAGGAATAAAAATGCCACCTTTAGTTACACTGCCTATAGCAACCAGGCAGTGCTCTGTGTGTCTCCCACCCAAGCAGCAGTCCAGTTTTCTTTATGGGCTTTGACAGGATTAGGTCAGACCTGAGGGTGAGGTTAAAGGTTTACTCTGAATCATGTTGGTGAAGTGATGGAGTTCTTGATCCTAAACTCTGGGGAGAGGTAGCACTTTTTACCTGGAACAACCAAAATAACTGGAAAAGAAAATTAAGCCACCTTCAGATGTAAGTCTTCAGGTCTGAGAAAGATTCAGCAGCTCCAGACTACTTCCAGAATAGGAAAAGGAAATCCTTGTTTTAGTTATTTTCTTTCCAGTAGTTTAACGGGAGGTTGTTTTGGAACATCATGTTGATATCTTCTAAGCTTTAAGAATTGTTGCTTTAAGAATTGTTGTTATAGCCTAAGTTTCACAGCTATAGGAAAGGAAAGGTTTAGAGGGAGACTGTTCATTCTGAGACAGCTACAAGGCTATCGTTAACAATTTGTACATAGCTAAATGGTCTCCTTGGGTGCATTAGCTATTCACTGCTCCTTCATTAATGGAATTTTAACTGCCCAGAACCAGTATCAGACAGAAACACTCACTCTGCAGATGGGAAACTGATGTAAAGGGCAAATTAAGGTAGTATTTTCCAGAACAGCTCCTGTTCATCTCAGTAGAGTTACTTCCCTGGTGATAATGTTCTCCTCTAAGACCTCACTCTGTGAGATGCTGCAGTTTCTTCTAAGTCTATAAAACAGTGACAACAGCAGAACAAAAATCTCTCTTTTTATCAGGGAGGGAGAGTACTGTATTTACTGTATTTGCTGATACACATCAAGAGAAGAGAACTGCAGGGTGGGAAGAAAGAGAAAGAGGCAGCTTTGTTCTTCCAGCAGTTTGCTCAACAAAGCCCAGACTGTTTCAGTGATAGTAGATGCTGCATGTTTATTCTGAAAATTTATGGTTTAATTAATTTTGGGGTGAGATAGCGAACATGGTTCAGTGCCAGATCAGGTGAAATATGATCTGAGCATTTGAAGAATTCAAGCAGCTGAGGGGGGTTGACTGAATGGCACCTGAAATCCAATAAAAACCAGCACAATGTGAAGCCCTGGTATCTTAAAGGAAGATCTTTGGAGATTTTAAGTATGTCGAGCAGGGTGGCGGGGGGTGGGGGGAAGAGGGGAGTGGGCTAGAGTCATGTAGGAGTTCAGACTGCCACAGAGCCTGATGAAAATGGTGTTCATGTTCCTTGCCTGCAGCTCAGCAGCTGAGCTCAAGCTTCAGAGTAAAACTTTGAAATAGCATAAAACCTATAGGATACAAAAGCCAACAAAACACTGAAAGGGGGGTGGGGGTGGGGGGGAGGTCGGGGAGGTTAAGGAAGCAAACAACAAAAACAACAAAAAAGATGATTTGAAGTTCCTTTTTTTTTGCTTTCCCATATGAGGAAATGTCACACTGAGTCAATGTTTGTAACTTTTTCTTTTCTAACAAGAAGGCTGGGAACACACTTTTGGATATTCTTTTAAAAATATTGATATATCTCAAAAGGCCAGATCTTCAGTCAGGGAATAGCAGAACCTGAAGATTTACGAAATACTTCAAATGATACAAGACTGATTCTCACATCCCCTGTGCAAATAACACTGTATGCATACATTTTATGTACCAACATGGCCATATTTCATAGCTGCAGTATTCTGTGACTTCCACAGCTGTATCAAAGCATCTCACACTATTTGCCCTATCTCTTCTTCAGAACAAAGAAGTGACAGTTTTCACTGTTTGTGAAGGAGGAACAAGGTCACAGGACACAGAGGATTTGAACAGTAAAAGTAAATACTGAAGCCCACATCGTCTGCAGTATAAATTACTGCTCTAACCACTGCTCAGCTCTTCCCCTGAGCACAGGAGGAGGAACCTACAGTTACAGTGCTGAAACAGGACTGATATCCCTTGGTTTTATCCCTGGGTTTTGCAACATGAACACACTTGAGGCAAGAGCAAAGGTTTATTTAAATGTCTCTCCAGAAATGCCCAGCTCCCCAGAGGAGAGTGGGGGGAACAAATTGTGTGGAATTACCTATAGCATCTCCCTTTATGCTGCAAGGGACTATATGGATCACTCAGGACAGCCTTCAGTATCTCAGCTCCGTTACACCCTGTTGCCTTCCCTTTTGTGATGAGAAACAAACCCAGATTAACTCTCACAGAAACAGGCACTACAGCCAGGCATGCCAGGCCTGTTCTATAGGGAATGCTGGCTTCTGGAGGTGCCGTGGCCCTCTGAGATGCCTTGATTTAATTGGCAGCCTCAGAGCAGGAACGTAAGAACTCAGTCTCGGGAGAGTCTGTTTGGTTACCAGCAGAGCTTCTCCAAGCTAATGACCCACAGTATTTGGCAGGGAGGAAAAAAAAAAAAGTAAATAAAAAAATATTTCCTTTCCCATCTCCTTGTGGATTTTCCCATAAGCTCGTTAGGTTACAGCTTCTGCTGCATCACACATGTACCTTTTCATTTTAGTGTCTGGTCCTGACCTTTGCTCACAGCATTCAGTCTCCCATGCACACCCTGCTTACTCTCCTTTTGTAATTTATGACACACACTGTACACCCATTTCCTTCTGCCCTTAACTCTCCTGTGTGTGTTCTTGTTATCTCAGCTGCTCGATAGATTTGCCATATTCTAGCTAGCTTCCAAGCCTGTTCTCATAGCGGCCTCTCTCCCGGACGATATTCCACTATTTATGAGGGATTCAGCCCAATCTATGAATTCACACAGCTTGCTATGTCTCAGTCTGGCCTACAGCCTTCTCTCTTGAGCAACAGGGAGTAAGATCTCTACAGTACTCAACTCTGCTTGGCTTTTGGGGGGTATAGGGTTCATCCATTTTTTTGAGGCTGCCAGTCAATTTTTATTATTGACACTTTCCAAATTGGAAAACCAGAACTCTTCCTGACAGGTCTGCTCCTCCACTGGAGGCAGGTGACATTTGCTTTTCTTTGGTTAATGCTTCGTCTATTATTTTGAGCTATAAATGTGAACATTGCTGAAAATGCTTCTGAACTGCTTCCTGAAAAGGTTCTTGTCAGTCTGTGCATCTTTAGCAAAAATTTATTCCTCCTCCACTCTGGATTTGTAGAAAATCATCACAATGTTCCAATTGCTTCCACTGAATTTCAGACTCTGTTTTGCCTCCCCAAGCCAGCAAACATCTCAGACTGCTTCCTTCCTTGTGGGAGAGATAGGGCACAAAAGAGACATCTGGAGAACCCTTGGCTCCTGCTGAAGGGCTGGGGTGCAGAAGATTCAGCCAGGAGGGATGAGGGGGCATGGGGCTGCTGAGTGAGGACGGGTCATTCAGGGTGGTCAGCCAATGACTCCAGCAGGTTAGAAGCATCTCTTACAGTGGAGACTCATTACCTGGGTAGCAGTGGGTTTGAAGTGTAGGAAGGAGATGGGTGCTGTGATGACACCTAACCTTGCCTTGTTTAGGAGCAGAAAGGCAGGAGGGAGTGGGATTCTGCAGGTGGACTTCTGAGAATCCCACTTCCCCTTTTCTCTTGCTCTTATGGCTCCTTGTCACATAACTGTGTTGGTCTGAGGTCTCCGCTGCCCAACTTCCAGTTAAGAGTCTCATGCGTATGCAAAGGATCTGATGACGGAACAGTGACGAGAGTACTTGCTCTCCTTACTGCTAGCCTCAGAAATCCCAGTCTGTGCTTCCTCCCCCACGGTCTCCTGTTCTCCTCTCTGCCCACAGATGAATCCTTGTGTAGCACAGCTGCCTTACTACGACTGGCCAGGAAGGGATGAGGATCTGCGCAATGGTTGTGTAATTCTGCCCTTGTTTATCCAGATGGCTTTTCTGTGGTAGAAGTTATCTGAATGATGAATGCATTTTCCTTTTAGGACAGGATCCATTTCCTGGGATGTGTCACCTGGCTCTTTCTTCTCAGGTCATTTCTCTGAGCCTCTGAGCAGCTGTCTCACATTTCTGGTGTCTTTTGGAATTTAGCTGAGGTTGACTGCAGGCTTTGAGGTACAGGATAGGAGTGGGAGAGGAAGAGGAGGGAACTTCCAGAAGCAGATCAAGACATAAATATGTCTGCACTTCACCTGTAGGTGTAACTGGAACCTACAGAATGGTACCCAAGAGAGCTTTGATCTTATTACCTTGTATACCTACATGAACAAAGCCACAGTGGTGCTGGCATTAGAATGATAGAAGATTGAGCATCTAAGGAGGGTTGAGGAAGAGAGCAGTAAAGACTAAGCTGTTGTAACCTTGCTATAATACACATATCCCCCCCAGTTTCTTTCATGCTTCTGGCCACTTCTCTCCTAATAAAGCTCATTGCCATTTGCCTTACTTGCTGTGACAGTGTATTGTTGACACATCTTCAACCTGGCATCCACTATAACCCCAAAGTCCTTCTGGTGAAGGCTGTTTCTCAGCCACTTGCTTCCCAGACAGTACCTACGCATGGGTTTATTCTGCTCTATGAGTACTCCTCTTTTCTGAATGTTGTAAAGTTTCTATTGCTCCAGGCCTCAAATTTCTCCATCTTACCCAAAAGAACTATGATTTGTAACATCAAACATTCCACCTAATTTAGTATGACCTGCAAATTTGATGGGGATTTATTCTCTGTCATCATCCAAGTAACTGATTAAAACCCTGACCACTGTACAGAATCTGGTGGTACTCCATTATCTGTCTGCCATCGTTGGTGGACACCAAGCCAAGGAATGCCTCTACTTGAACCCAATACTTTAGACAATTATTTTACCCATCCAACAGCTTGATCATCTAGCCCATACTTCCTCAGCTTCGGAACAAGAACGCTGTAGCAGATTATATCCAAAGTCTTAATATATCAAGGTATATAACATCTGCTGCTCTCCCCTTATCCACATAGTCAGTCATTTCATCACAAAGGGCAATTGGGTTGGTTAAGCCTGATTAATGCTTGGTAAATCCATGCTGATCATTCCAATTTCTTAAAATGGAATTTATTAGATTTGATATCAGCTTTTGGCTTTGCATTTACATAGAAGTAAATTTAATCATAGATGTGTGTCAAGGAAAACTTCCAGAAACCTCACCTCACCTCTATTCTCTAAAAATATTTGTTTATGTCTCTATCCCATGTTCCCATCAATGGAACAAATTAAGAATTACATTTTAGAGGCCTCTTCTTTTGTCTGTGCAGACTTATTAAGTACCACTAAATTAAACATTTCAAACTCCTAAGAGGTTATAGACAAAGGTGCCTACTTCAATACTGTTAAAACAAGCTACTGTAACAACTTCAGGAATATAATTCCCTGACTTCCTAAAAACATTGGAAAGGTCATAGCATGTAAGAGAAGGGGGATTTAATGAATCTTACTGACAGCAGCCTTTTCCGGTCCATTTCCTGGACACATGTGATTGTCATGATTCCATTTTAGACTCTGACAGTAACATATGGTGACTCATATGCAAGAGGCAAACTTCCTCCTTCCCCACCTCTCTCCTGCACCAGCAATTCAGGCCCCCAAGCACTGAATGCTGGAGCTCCAGTTCTCATTCTGTTAAATCAAACTGACATTTTCTTGGTTAATTCAGTGACTTTAAGCACTGTGTGTTTGCTGGAGGAGCTTTACTTATCTACAAAAGGCATGGCACAAATATAAATATATTTGAAATTCACCAGTACAGAAAAGGTTATTTCAAGCCTTCTCTAGGTAATTCAGAGTAGAGGAGAACAGACTGTATGTAACATACTTAAAAAGAACATCACTTCCTTTCACAATTAGAAAGACATCTGTCACCTGGGACTATTATTTTGATTCTTGCCTTTATTTTAATCATTATTCTTTTAAGAAATAAATAAAATCACAAAGAAACTGGTAAACATTCCACCACTTTCCATTGATGATGGCTCAGGGCACTGGTTTTGGTGGACTTTCAAGCTATGAAGCAAGATGGAAAATTTTGTTTTGGTTAACACATTAATCATGGAATGTAATTTTGGGCTGCCTTCATATCTGCTTTCTTCCCTTTATGCAAATATATATTTGTATTTTCACTTGTTATGGTTAGTTTTATTCAGGGCAGGAAAATCCAAGAGGACGGACAGCACTTCCAAGTTGAAAAGCTTAGAGGAAGCCACATTGCAAACAAAGCTGTGTTATCAAATAGCTCTCTGCAGAAGCCACTAACTGAAGCTTCAAGCCTTTCACTGCATGGGTGACCACTACTCCTACTAAAACCGTATGGCAATAAAACAGCCATCCCAAAAATAAGATGTTAGCTCCTCATCATGAACTCATATTTTCTCTGGTTGGTTCTGGCACAGAGGGGGGAAGAAATGGATCTAGTATCTTCTGCTCACATTGTTAGGCAGTACACACAGTACTGTTGGGGAGCCAGGTGGCTGCATTCAGAGGCTTACTTCCAGATTAAAACCATATACATGTTAAAAATAACAGAGCCTCTACCTATGCGGCCTTTGGGAGATGTGCTCATGTTCCGGATCTGGTTCACAGAGCCAAGTCCCTGGAACCAGTTTCATCCACAATGTCTGTAGACCCACAGTGCAGATGGGAACCAGTCGTGCTTACCCCGTACCCAAGTTTTCTTGCCCAAACAGACAGCTGACTTGCTCCAGACCAGAGCCAAAGGAGCAACCATCATGTGGGCAGTGCAGACAGTCAGTGAGTTAAGCTCTCATTTGAATTTCCAGTCTCATCCACTCAAGAGATTACAGGCAAAGCCAAAATCCGCTGTGATACTCTTGCCAAGGGTGAAGGAAATCAATAGGCTGCAGTATAGGCTTACGCATGGAGACATACCAAGTGTGCTTGGATGCATGTTTCCCAAATTAAACAGGGGAAACAAGCAGGTCTCTGTTGCAAGCCTGAGAGTTGTTTGCAACATGCTCTCCCTGTGCTTGTCAAATTGCCCTGGCTGACTGGAACTGTGCCACCTGCAGAAGAGCACAGCAGTCCCTCAGCCCCATCCTTGCCACCTTCTTCCTCTCCTTGCGGGAGGCAGAACTGATAGATGTATCCTGCTTTGAGCTAAATCCACAATTGCCACTTGTCCCTATGCTGCAGCAAAGACAGTTCTCACAGCCTGTTCCTAAATCACTCAGCAGGCTAGAAATGAAGCTGGTCCTCATAGCGCAAGCAAAACTGCAGAGGTCTTCGTGGTAGTGGTGGGAAACTAGAGCATCCTTCTTTCTGTGGAGCAATAGCAAATGTAAATATTTTCTACCACAGGAGAAACCCAACCCATGGCATACAGGTAGGAGTGCAAAAACAATTAATTTTGCTATTTACATCAGTCCCAGAACAGAGGCAGTCAGTAAACTCCTAAAACATTAAGATCTGGGATGCGAGGAGGGAAGCTGCAAAAAGATATGATTCTTGTTGGACAGTTCAAGGAAAAGAAACAACAACAACAACAAAAATATACCAACTTAACAAGCAAACAACTAATAGAGAGGAAGAAGAGGAAAAAGCTACTTCTTTTTCTGCAGCTTCCCACTCAGAAAAGGAGCTGGCATCTTAAAACTGGCAACATTTCAGTGTCCCCTTAAAAGGCTGCATTCTTCTTCTAGGCTAAGAAAAATGAAAAAGGCTATGTGTAACAGCACCCTCTGGTGAATCCTGTTGTAAAGAGTATCCCTGGCCCTATAGATGGAACGAAGGATACAGCTGCAAACCATCTTAGAAGAGGGCTATAAGTATAGATGACACTTTGAAAATGGGGAGAATGGAGAAAAAAAGAGACACTCCCACCTAGAAGGAAAGAGCACAGATCCATTTGATTCTGCCAGGAATCCCCAGCTGTGCTGGCCTCCTGTGATACAGCTGTCGCAGCATCTCCGATTCAAACCACTGAGTCTCCTGCGTTGGAGAGAGAGGCTATGCTAACATTTCCAAGGAACTGGCTTGCTCCCCCTTTTCCTTCTTGTCCTTTTCTCCCCAGCCCATGGACCAAGAGACTACCCAGGTAGACGGGGAACACGCAACGTGACATATTCAGCTGGAGAATCCGTTCCACAGATCAAGACATTGCTGGAATTACCCAGAGCTAATTTAGGCTCTGGTGAATGCAAAGTGTGTGCCAGAAGGGGAAGAGCACATGGAGTTTGCCACCCAAGGTGGATTAAACCAGCTTGGAAAGTTTCACGAGAGAAAGCATTTCTTTGAGACAGGCTGAGCGGCTGGCTGGTAATTCAACCATGAGAAGATCTGGCCTGTACGCAAGTCTGCAAATAATACATACGCTTACTCATGCATTTCCATCTCAGAGGGGAGAAGAAAGTGGAGAAGGAGGGCAACTCAGTGCAGGAACAACAACGTTTCCAGGAGCAGAAAAATGCTCTGACTGCATACCCATATCCTGCACTTTCTAAAGGTATTTTAAGGCCAGCAAAAATGCGTAGAACAGGGAAGGAAAACCAGCACAATCCCCTCACAGAGCCTCTCCCAAACGCTTCTGCTGAGGCACCGTTTCTAGAAGCAGCAGAAGACTCAGCTCCCAAATGTAGGTCTGGGTTATAGTCAGTGCTTCACCCTGACTCTTCCATGCCCCTTGAAGGACCATGCCCATCTCCAGCTGTGCAGAGCTGTAGCACACTCAGCTTTGCTTGGACAGGTCACAACAGGAGGACTTGGGCCCACACGGGGACAAGCAAGCTTCAGTTTCAGCCTTCTCCCCAACACGGCCCTATATGCTTGCCTATGTCTTCTTGTATGCAAACAGTGTGCATGCTCAGCAAATCTGGGCTCAGATGCATTCTTAATCCCTGTTGTAGATACAGCTGTAGAGTTTAGGATTCGGCACCACAACTCTTGAAGCTTTTTTTTTTTTTCCTGCCCACTGCTGCTTCTGGAATTTCTACTCAGCACAGACAAATGCTCTATGCACAAAGACAACTCCTCGCACTACCAGGACGGAGACACAGTGCTTACCCTAAGGGGTGTTAATCTGGCGTCTTGCAGGGTTCCACAAGAACCTAGATGGCTTGGAATCTGGTGTCTCACAGGGTCCCACAAGAACCTGGATGGCTTGGTAGTTAACATCAAGCTTTGATGTGTTGGTCCCTCTAATAGATGTAAAGTTTACATGGAGAGCGAGGTGGTTGCACAGGTAGGAGCAGCCAGAGGTTCGAGGAGAGGACATTCTCAGTGACCTGCTGCCTGCCTCATTCTCTGCCAGCCTCCAGCTGGAGTGCAACAGGCAGCACACACGGCTCTCCAGGCACCCTCCTGCAGTGGTGTAAGGGGTGGTCTTCCAGCAACCCTTCCTCTTCCCTCTATGAGAGCTCTCAAAATGTTTTGTTCGTTAGTTATCTGCCCTCACACCCTAAATCTCTTCTTGCTCTTGAAATTATGCATTTTCCCCAGGTATATGACCCTTATCCCTGTGTAAGGGCTTTTACTTTCTCTTGGGATGGGCTTCGTCCTGTCTACACTAAGGAGGACAACAGGGATAGCAGCCAGAGTTGATGTTTCAGAGAAAGATACCAGGAGTTTGTCCAGGAGAGGAATTGGTTTCCAGCACCAAGGAAAAGGGAGAAAAATAAAATTGTCTTTTATTTATTTATTTTCACTTTGGGAGCATTTAGAGGCTGCAGTCAAAATCAAAAGGTTAGTTGTCATGAGTGTTATGCACAGAGAAGGAGTGAGTGTAGGTCTGTCTGCTGAGGATTCCAACCAAATGAGAAACAAGCTCAGAAGGGAAGAGTTCTGCCAAGGCCTCCAGGTGGTCAGGGAAAGAACCAGAACCAGAAACCAGCTTACTTGTTCTCAGTCAGGCATCTTTAAGGGGTCACCTCTTCCATAATCTCATTTTTTTCACCCCAATGCACATTTCTAATGGTAGATGTTCCTCTTACCAAAAGATCCATGCTTTCTGAAAGGAGTGTTGCACTTGGCAAAAGATACCTAATGGCAGAAAACTTGTAATTTACTCATATTTACTGTAAAAGCTGTTTGTGTGCACATGCATCTGTCTACAGTCTCAAGGATTAACCAGCACGTTCAATTTCCCACCTTTTTTTCAGTTTCTCCTTACAAGGGGATTCTCTACATCAGATCATATCACCATCTGCAAAATATGAGAGGACACATATGAATAATATGTTGCTCAGCTTCCAAGATTTTCCCTTCATTCACTGCTGAGGACAGCAAATCAAGAGATCACTTACCCATTTCTAGCATTTTCTTTCCTTATCCCTGCAGAAAGAGTAGGTGTGTTTGACTGAGATACCTACAACGATGCTAAGGAGGTTTGCAAAATCCTGTGGTTGACTTGATAACTGTTCCCTATTCAACTAAGTACACAGATGAGTCATGCAGAAATGCCGAAGGGTAGATAATATGGAGGCTAACTTTGTTCTTTGAAGAGCCTGACTCTATCTGAGAAGAGAGGACTAGCAAAAGCCAAACCCCTCCCATACCCAACAAAGAAAGTTCCCCACTGAGCTATATCTAAAAGTAGGTGGTATACACCACTTACAAAGCCTCTCTCATCTCCTGCTAACTCCAGACAACTGCCAGATGAGCCCTACTGAAAAAGAAAACTTGCTGTCTAACTCTGCCTTCCTTTATAGATGCCCCAGTTGCCTAGGTTCACCTCTCTCACCTCCCTGTTCCCCTCTGTCTTTAATCAGCCTGCCATTTAACTCACCTGGGATGCAATTAACCAGGAAACTCCACTAAAGGGTTCATTACAGAGATAAATCCCTATCTCCAGTTTTGAGTTTACCCGATCACAACACTAAACCTCCCACCAAAATGGCCTTCCAGCTACAGATCTACTTGTCCCATAAAACTGTGAGCCTGAGGTTTGGGTTCACAACACTTTCCCAGGTGTGAGAAACACTGTCCTACATGAAACAAGACATGATCAATGACTATGTGTTGTAACTCTCAGTGGAATAATTTACAGGCACAGAAATCCAATTTGATCCAAGAACCAAAACAAAAAGCTCCATTAAAAATCAATAGAGAGTTAACTACCTCTCCATGTTTTGCACAGCACACTTTCAAACTGAACACCTGAGTATTTACTATTCTAAACCAGCTACATCCTTTCAAGCTCTCAATTCCCCACAGAGTGCAGGGCTTATAAACATTTCCACCCCATTTTTATTCATGAAGGGGGAAGCTGAGGCACAAAGAGGTGAGAAATAGGTGTAGGAACAGAGCCTTGCCCTGCCAGTGTGTTATCCAGCATCCAAGTTATCAGACAATACTGTCTCCTCTGTTTGTTTTCCTTTTGGTAAAATAAAGTATTCTTACAAGTAATCAAGGGAAGAAAAAAACAAAACCCAAACCTCAGAAGGCATAGCCTCAAACTCCAGCATGTTACAATAGCTAGGATAGATCCTTCCAGCCAGAGAAGGATCATATTGCAGCTAGCAGAACTGCTGATGCTATGCCTGGATGGGTCCATTTCTAAACCCTTTCCCTTCATTCAGTAAGGCAGAACTGCATCAGCATCAGTCACCCTACCCATTTCCATACTCCACATGACATACCTAAATGCCATTTTCTTCCTTATGATTATGCTTTATTATTTCAATTACATCAGTGCCTGGAGGCCTTGGGATAGACCAGATCTCTATTGTATTCATTGCTGAATTTACACAATGACGTACAATCATGGCAACGAAGTTCCTGAAGTGCAGTATGCTGTGAGCTGGAAAGGCATTTGGGGTAATAAAAATGGGAAGTTAATGATAACATGTTCCCAACCAAGACATGGTGAAATCATTGTGAATTCCATTATGGGTAGGTGATTTAGCTTCGATGGTGCATCACTGCGGGGAACAACCTTGATGTAAGTGTCATAAAGCTTGGCACAGTGTCAAACCCATATGCAATAAAGCCACAGGGCCAAAGTGTTTCAGCAGAATCTCTATGGACTCTTCCTACCCCTTCAAAGATTTTTATTCTACAAATACCTGTTGTACAAACTTTGCATGAACATCATAGCTGTACTAGAGCTGGGACACCAGAGAGCTGGGACAAAGATTTTTTTTTATTCTTTTCTTTCTTCTTCTTCTCCCCTTTTTTTTTAAAAAAAAAAAAAAAAAAGTCTTCTGTATTTCCTGGCTCTTGTGGATTGAAGTCACACCCCTGATGTAACTTCATTGCGGTTCATTTTTCTTGTGGTCTAATTAAATCTGGCTCCAGACGGAGTTGTGTGTTAGCAACAACGGGAGGAGGAGGCAGGAATCCGGAGATCTAGGAATCGCCAGGAATGTCATGGCCTGAAAAGTGAAAAATCAAAGTGGCAGTAAAGTAGCCCAGGGAATATAGAGGAAGAAAGTAAGGAGTGGAGAAATTCCCTAACCAGTGTAAATAAAATTGAGTTGCTTATCAGAATATTGATAATTCAGGATAGATTTGGGTGTGGTAGAGGAATGTGAGTTCCTCCAGACTGGAACACAACAGCTGTACTCAAGGTCCCAGATGAGTCCTTGCTGTAAACGCCTTTGACGTTAACAGAATTACATCAAAGAAGTAAATCCCATAGGAGGCAAAATCAAGTTAAGGGCTGTGTGCTGATGAGGTGAAGGCTTCATTAGCAATGGAGATGGGAGGATGGTCCAAAAGAGAGCATCTGAGGGCCATCTCAAGGACTGAGTCTTTCTAAAGTGGTACAGCTGTATTTTAGGCAGCTGCTGGAAAGAAAGGAAAGGATAGAATTCTGACATAAGGCCTCCACTTTATTTTGGACCCTGGTTCACAAGCCTCTCAGTTCTGGCTGTGAAAGTCCCATACCCCAGGTGGAGTGCAGAACCTCATCTGCCAGAATAAACAGAATTTTAGTGCAGAAAATGGGTTTTCTGTGTCATGGATCTTTAATCAAACCTTTTTAATACTGCTCAGCTGTTGTATTTATTGAATGCTCAGAGCTGACCTCCTGTGAAAGTAACTCCTTGGATCTGCAAAAATGGACTCCTAATAGCTAGAGTAAAGCAGATGAGAGAGTGGAAAACAATGTATTTTGTTGCATGTATAGCTCAATCTCTTCGAATCAAGAGTTGGCTATTCAGAAGGTGTGTATCTGCATATCAGCTCTTGCTGGGCATGTCTGCACTGTGCAGATATCTCTGTGCTGTACTATCATCCCAGTCCTAACATGGTGAAATACAGGGTGTAATCGTTATTGAGCTGGGAGATGTAGGATTTGTGGTGGTTAAGAATGACGAAGGCAAAAAGTCTCTGTCTCCCTCCCTGTGGTGAAGATAAGATGATGAAGTGATTTAAATGGTGAAGTGGGATTTAAGGTGCTTGCTTCTAACGCAATTCTCTGTCCTCAGTGACGATAGCGGTAAGGACTTGAATGGAACATGTCCCACATTGGTGAATATTTCTGCTTCTTCACACCTGTCCCTGTTAATATCTGTTTGTATCCTATTAGCTCCTAGGTAAGTTATCATAAGAAGAAATAAAAAGGTAACTGTCACAGAGGCAGACCTACAAACCACGATCCTGCATCCTGTCTCAGAGAGTAGAAGAAAAAGAGAGAAGAGAAGAAACAGAGTACATCTGAGTCTTCTGTCCCTTGGGATCTTCTCCCAGCTGCCACAGTTGGTAGTTCAGAGATTCCTGAGCTGCATCTTGCACCTGGACTTGAGACACTGTTAATTACACCTCTTGTTTTCCACAGATATCTCTTCTGTCAACCAGCAGAGTAACAAAGCACAGTCATAAAAATACGGTGTAGTTCTTGCTCTGTGTTGTTACCTGTGATCCTGTGACGGCTAGTAAAGCTGTCACAAATACTGGATACTTGTAAGGGAAAATAGACTCACATCACCTCAGCCTGAATGTCTGAAATTAAGCTGTCTAAAGCTGAGCTAGTCACCTAGACTCCCTGTATAGGTGGGGGAGAGAAACAGATGCCTTCCAAGGGCTTTCACCTGTGTCTGAGACACATAGCCCAGGATGAGATGAATTGCCCCCCTGAGGGTGCATATCTATCTCCACAGACAATGAATGGAGTCTGGAATCCTAAACATCAATGCCAAAGAAACCATTTTGCTCAGTACAAATGAAAATACATATTTATTCACCAAGAGCATAGCTAAGCCATCATTGCTGCCACAGGATGTTTACCTGGGTTCAAAACATAACTGGAGAGATTTGGGGAAGAAAATAACTTTTCTGAAACACCATCTCCAAACCATTGAGAGCCACAGAAGACGGGAGTCAGGAATGGTGCTCAGTGGAAGGTTCACAACATGTTTGCACCATCCTTGACATCCCTTGGTTTCTGCTGGTCAAGGATGCCAGCACAATTGGACCCGTGGTCTGACTCTGACACTGCTGTAGGCCTAGGGAGGGATGAAATGATCCTATCCAATCCGCCTGAGCATGAATGACTTCCTGGGAAATTCCAACATTTCAAAAAATAGTTTTAATTTCTATTTTTGTAGTTAAGAAGGACAGACATCATTTCCCATGCACTGGACACTACTGTTTATTTTTCATTATTTATCTTTTTGGGGGAGACAGATAGGAGAAATGAAAAGGCCTTTGATTCTTTCTGAAGTGAAAAACAAAACCAAAAGAAAAAAAAATCAGCCAGCTGCTCTGAATCTTGGGAATTCCAATGCTACTGTATTGGATCCCAGGAAAACTTGGGGAATCCCTGCCATTCAGGGAAATCCCCCACTTCACAGCAGTTTCCTGGTGCCACTGGTGATGCCGGGATCAAGCAGAGTTGCCAAGAGCTCAGCTGCTTTCCGGCAAAATGCTGAGTCTAGGGAGGCAGGAGTGTTTTCACCAGCAAAGCTTCTGGCTGCTCAGAGGATTTGTGTTGAAATAAGCCACTCCCAGGAGATTCTGAATCAAGGAACATTGTCTCCTGCACTGCCCCAAAGGTCAAAGTTACTGTAGAGAAGACAGGCAAAAAGTAGGAGGAAAGACAAGGCCCAGGAAACAGGCGAAACTTGTCTGGAGTTACACAGCATGTTGGGGTTAAAGTCAGCAGTAGGACCTTCATCAGCTGAGTCCCAGTACAGTGCCTTGCCCACTGTCCCTCTCTGCTTCATCAAGACAGCCTTGCAGCTGACTTAAGGCAAAAAGGGAAAATGGCTTCCCTTTGAAAATCTTTTTGGTAAGTCATGTTACATTTCAGCTACTAACACCTTCAACTCTTTCTCTGTTTTTTATTTTTAAGATTACGTTTTATTATCACTATTCTCCCCGTACAGTTTTCCTTTTTTTTTTTTTTTTTATTTTTCATGCTACCTTACATGACTCCATTAACTGAGGCAGTCTCCAAACCTCTTCTCCAACATTAGCACATAAAATCATTTCCCCTGTGAGGAAGCTGGGAACATTTGTTCATTCTAGCTGAAGAAAAAGCAGTGTGATCTGCATGGATTTTTTTCTTTTTCTTCCTTTTGTTGTTTTCTTTCCCCTTCAGTTGGTTAGTCCTGTTGACGTAAGATTGGCCGGTGTTTACTTTCTGAGTGGAAAATAGGTTGGTTGCTCTTCACCAGCCTCCAACATCAGCTTGGAATCCAGCCCTTCATATGCTGTGGATCTTCTGTCGTCACAACAACAGGTTTGTTGTGATGACATCTACAGCTTGCTGCTAGTCTGACGCTGAAGCTGTGCAAGGCTCATTCGGAGATGCAGATTGTTCTGATGCACGTTAGTTAGGTGAGGTTGTGCCAAGCTGAAGGGACGGGTGTTAGAAGATGTCTAGATAAGCAAACAACAAAATCCTTCAGTGTTAGGATTGCCACCTCTTAGGACAAGACTAATCTAGACACTTCTAGTTGTTACTTTAAAAATGAGATGTGGAAATCATTTTTTTTTTTTAAATATGCATCTTTGGACGGCATTTATGTTCCAGAAGGGAAGGTGGGATGTGAAATTTGCTGTTAGGGAAAGAACTGACATCTTGGATAAAAGACACATTTTCTTTACATGCAAGGCACAGGCTCAGCTGTGTTTCAGGAACTTCTCTTAGACTAATGGGAAGAGACTGTTTCAGCTCTGTAGTACATTATTTTTTTCTTCGATACTGAGATGTCCAACTAGCTTGGGTCCTAACTCAATGTCTTTAGAGCTTGTTGCCAGTTTTTCATCTGATTTTCTGGATACATCTTTACTGTCTGCTAATGGTGGCCTCAAGACTGTGCTTGCCTCCTGCCCACATGGCAAGCCTTTGACCGTGGCCTCTTGCATAGCTGGAGAGCATCCTTTCAGGCAGGTAGAACTCCACATGGTCAAATCTGCCAGCTGGAGAGAACAGGCTTTGGCATGCCTGCGGAGGCGGTCTGCAGGCAGGCCGGAGGCATCTGTGAGGCAGCCCAGGGTGCAGGGTGTGGGTGGGACCCAGAGAAGAATAGGCACCATATCTAGTTTCTCTCTGCAAGGGCTGAGAGGCTGAAGAAAGTGATGGTTTTGTCCCTGAGAGAGGGTGCATTAATGCAAACCAATGAACATTTGCAGATGGTCTCCTACCAGTGAGTTTGCTTGTCAGGCCAATTCTGACAAACATTTATGAAACAGTGGTCCAGTCCCCAGACATAGATTGCTGTAGTCGAGGGACCATCTTTGAAGTGTAAGTTTTCCCATGAACTTGGGAATTGAAAGGCAGGTTCCTCTTTCTTGGATAGTCCCACTCACCTTCAGCTTGTTCCTTGAGCACAAGTGGACTCAGGCTCTTCTAGCTAGAAAACTGCTCATTTCTTTCTTAACACAAGTACCAGAATGAAATATCAATCCAAGCTCAATGACAGCCACTGGTACCTGTTGGAGGCAAAGCATAGTACTATGGAGGTGGAGGAGTGCTGGCTTTTTTCCATGCCCAGCAGAGATCAATCATCTATTCTTTTAGGAATCCAGCTTCTATTTGCAAAAATGTTATACATCACACGAAGACAAAAATGTTTTCAAGGAAAAAATGTTTTTCCTAATGTGAATGTACAACATTGAACCCAGTTCATCTCAGAAATATTGTGAAATAAATAATAAGGGTGTAATTCTAGCAGCCTTGACATGATTTTAGCACTCATACCTTGTCTATCTTCATTGCACTGTGGTTACACCCTCCACAAATTACTCAAAGCACTGTACGTTCCCTCTGCACTCAAAATTATCTCCTCTGGGACTTTGCTGTTCAAAAGTGTTTTTTTGTTGTTTGTTTGTTTGTTTGTTTTTTGTTTTTTAATCCATCTGGGACATTCAAAATACCTCAGTCCACCTTTCAGAGCTGCCTTGTTATATCTGTACAAGTGTGACCATTTTTGACTGAACATATTAGAAATTCCTAGATTAGGTTGTTCAGATCTTGTCAAGTCTGTTAACCCAGTAACACGATAAATTTAGAAAAGGAGGTGAGAGCTACCACATCTTGTTCAGCAAAATATCAACATCTCTTCAAGTCTCTGGGCCATGAACTTGCTGAGCCAAAGAGTTCTACAGTATTCAGAATATACTCAGAAATACTGAGGTAAAGTAAGTTTATTTATATGATATGAAGGCATCATATAAAAGTATCATTTATGTGGTACAAAGGAACTGTTTAATTTAGGGATGTTCCTGGTGCTGATGGCTGGATGTTCAGAGGAAACAGAGAGGAAGTGGTCTGTACATGCTACATTATCTGTAGTCCTAAACTAAATATTTACTTCAGGCTTCTAGGACGTAGGGTTCTGGGCTGACTGAAAAATGACACTCTTGTGTTTCTCATCCCTGTGCTTTCTTACACCTGAGCATAGCCCGACCTTCAGAGCTGGGACACTGCCATCTCTGGATCTTCATACGTAAGAAAGGTCCCAAAACAGGGACTGATCTTCTGCCACTGGAAAGTTTGTATTATCCAGAGTTAACTGAAAAGAATGTTCAGCTCTAATGTGTTTCTTGATCTTTTTAGTTTGGAGCCTGTGCTTAGCCATATAAAGGGTGTCTGTTTAAGAAATCCACGAAGCCAGCAAAACCATAAATCTTATTGTCATTGTGCCCGTTCCCCATAAAGCAATATCCACACGTAATCCTCTTGTAGCTCATTCCCACCGATCTATTGTTCAATGCCTGCAGAAAGAAATCCCTCTAAGGATGTTTGTACAGAGTGAATCGTGACAGTAATCCAGATTTATGCTGCTTAATTACTTACAGCCAATAGGGCATGTGACCACATTTGCCATACTTGCTGAGATATCTCCAAAGCTTGCACTGGGCCAAGCTGTCCAAGGTTAATTTTTTTTTTTCCTCCATCAGACCTCACTCAGGCAAACTTCCAATTACTTCAAGACAAGAGGTTCCAATCATTCCTGATTTGCATTAATCAAGGATTCATTGTATTTGGACCAAAAGGAGTTTGCCTGCTTATGGAAGGTGGGAAAACTAAGTCAAGAGCTTGTATGTTGTATTGATAACTTCTTCCAGTTGATTTGCAGATACTACCTGTTAATTTTAATCATGAAATGGCCTAGCATATCACAGGGACTGGAACACACTCCCACTCTGCAAATCAACCCATACTTCAAAGCAAAGTGTAAATGCAGGGGTCAAGGCATTATACGAAAAATTGGGCAAAATTCAGAATATTCATCCTGCAGCAAATCTTGACATTTCAATGTTTGTTTTCATCCCACATTGGAACAAAGAGTTGAAATGTCAAGACTTTTTCTCTGGGTGGAAATTTTGGGAAAAAACAAAACAAAACAAAACAAACAAGCTTTTTTTTTTCTGGCAAAGTCAAAGCATTTTGCCTGACATTTTCAAACAAAACAAAACATTTCAACATTCCTGAAATCAAAATGTTTTCTTGTGGTGTGTTAAAATGACCCCAAAATGCTCTGTTTAAAGTCACTTCAGTGTTCAAACTGTGCTTCCCTCTTGTGTCATGGCCTTCTGGGATATGTAGTTTAAAAGTTTGCTCTTTGCAGTCTCCACGCCTGGCTTGTATGTGTTGCTTTGTGCCTAAACACTCTGAAAATCCATATAGATAATCATCCTTGCACAAAGCAATAAGAGAAACATCTGCATTGCATTATAGGATAACAAAGAGTGTCCCGTCTACTGAGAAAATGTCCTGAACTGTAACCCTGCACTATTACTGGAAAGTAATTTAATTTATTATTGAACTCATTTGACCAAAAATGTTTTGGGCCAATTCAAAAATAAAATACTCAATCTCAGGCCAGTGATTTTTTTTTTCCAGCACATACGGATTTTCCCCCAATTCTACTTACTATTTTAACAAAATAACAATATACCTGCAGAGATGGTCTTCCTATTGAGTTATGATTTAAAAACAGCACATCTGCTTATCTTCAAGAAATTAAAGACAGCTAGGAATCCTAGTAACTTTTTGATGCTCAGAACAACAGGTAGGATTTAAGGTCACTCTTGTCTTTGGTGTTTCCTATTGGAAATTTAAGGCAGTCCACTGGGGTTCTAGTTTTTAATTTTGTTTGAGACTACCTGCTTCTAAGGAGAACCCTGGATAGCATGCATCCTTCTCAATACCTGAAATACTTAAAAATGTGTAAATCTGTTTTTAAGGAGGCTGCCCACCATCACATGTGAAGGTTGCAATAGCACAAGAACTCCAATACAGGCTTGCAAGTCCTAGGCTTAGCCATGTTGTGTAGTATTAATTTCTCTTTGTGACACCACACAAATACTCACCACTTTTTCTTCTCAGCTACACTTTCCTTGTTTTCATGGTCTTCAGTGAGAAAGCAACAACTGGTGACCTTAACGTGAGAATGTCAAAAGCAAAGCAGTCTTGGTAGTCTGTCTCCTGATATTTCATAAATCACTGCCTTGAGATTTGGAGCATTGACAGTGCTTTCTCTCTGACCATTGACTCATGGTAGCTCCCACACTTTGTAAGGTCTTTGTCCTATGGACTGACCTGATCCTTCCAGAGAGTACAGCAGAGCAGTGCAAACTAGTAAGGATTAAGTGCTCAGGATAAGACACCCTTACTGCATGGTAAGGCTCTTAAATGGGCTTCTTCTGGGTTATGGATGTTAAAATTCAAGTAGTCCTTCTGAGCACAAGCTCTCCATTCTTCTTTGAACTTCTTTAATACCCAAACTCATACCATGTGATTTTAAGCACTCACAATCCTACATTTATAGTCTGTGAAGAAAGGCAGAGCCCCTCAAAGAATGCTCATTAGCCATGATGAACCTTCCTCAGCCAACTAGGAGGACGACTCAAAAGACTCTCCCTCTAATTTTGCACCTCAGTGAGGAGCCTGAAGGTAGGTGGGAAGAACACAAGCATGTATGTCTCCTCAGGAGTCCCCTTTGGCTATATAAATATGAGCTAGCTGAGAGGCAGTGAAGTATAACTGATTTGTATTTTTTTATGCAATGTAAGAAGAACTGAAAGCCCACGTTAAAAATCCAATAACATAATACACATATCTTTAAACCCCAAATCTGCACCAAACTCATCATCGTTTTGTCAAATCATGGTCATGCAAATGTATTGACAACAGGGTATTAATCCACCTTCCCCCATGGAGAGCAAGACAGTAAAGCCATAGTTTTTGGACAGACTCTCGTAACAGCAGTACCATAATCTGCTGAGGCAAAATGTGGGGAAAGATCCATGGCACTTATTCAGGCAAACACTGTGTTTGCACTGTAATGCCCTTTCCCACTCCTTATACATTGCCAGACATGGAATGTGAGCTTTTGGCAAAGTGATGAGTGGATCATATCTTTCCACACATGTGGCAATCACCTAGCATATCCTGTGTACTATCACAGTATAAATAACAATATTAACAATAATGTCATACTTCCAGTACCCAGTGTTCCCATGGGTGCTGGGCAGCAAACCAACCCTTGCCTGGCACCATAATGCTGCTGGATCGATGTGAATAAACTGTGAATATTGGCTCTTATTTGGAAGATGCTGTTTGCAAACCTGTAGTTTTATTTCATTTGTAGCTGACCTTTTATTTTATGACGTAAACACTAGTAACAAAGGGGTTAAGACACAGCTGGTGCTGTGGGTAGTTTCAAGCAGATTCCTTCTTTGATACAGTGATCATTTTGCTAGAGGTGAATTGTAGGGGACAGAGCAGGTAACTTATCCAGACTGATGACATGTTCATAATGTCTAACAACCACAAGATAGAGAGATTTCCATGAGATCATAGTTACTCTCACACATATTCATTACAAGGAAGAATTTGGGCAGGAGATCACTTTTTTTTTTTACTTATTTTTTTTTACTTTTTTTTTTTTTCTCCTCTGGCACCAGTCCTGAACCAAGGCAGGGCAGGTACAAAATATTGCGTGTCCACTGTGAACTTGGCATTGATTTCCAGGGAGTCCAAAATATTGCATCCTGCCACTGTGAAGGGATTCATGCATATCTTTCTAGCAGGAGACACCTTTCACCTCTGGACGTTCCTTCTTTTGGTCAAAAATGCAATGGTTTTGGTAGGTTCTTGGCTCAATTTCTGGTGGAATAAGATGATGATTACCTGTAAAGTGGAACTGATTCTGAATGCAGCATGATCAAGACCTTAAAAATGCCCAGAGCATTTGGAATGTAGATTTTTGTGAATGTTGTGGCTTTGTAAGATCTGTACCCCATGCTGAACAAATATTAATACTTTAAAATGAAAAATATTTCAAAATTACAAATATTTTAAATAATAAATGTTTCCTGCAAAAATATTTCCCTGTCCTAAAGAACCTATTGTCAGAACACATTCACCCGCCTAACTGGCTCTCACTGTTCATTCTAACTAGAACAGGCAGTAACCAAATTTATCACTGTAGAATAATGTCAAGTTTGGGAAAATCATAAAGCTACTCCTCCAATTTGATCTATTACTATGATTAGCAGGGTAACTTGTTCCAAACCTACAGAAAAGAGGAATGTTTTTTAACAACTGTCAAGATATCTTCTCACAGTACCGTGGCTCAGCTTTCCTCCCCAGGACAAGATCTGCCTTCATGGGTCTCGACTTTTACCTAACTGGGAGGGGAATATTGTTCTTACCGCTGTAAATGATACAGATGTATCCTGATACAGGAGAAAGTAAAGCTCATAAATGTCAAGCTGGAGAGGAAATATTAGGATGTGTTCATGGATCCTCATGGATTATCTCCTCCAGAGAAAAGAAATAATAACCTGAGTACATGAAATACTATGCGATGAACCACCCTGTTTCTTTAGCCGCAAGTGAGGCAGTAAGCCTGAGATGCAGAGCTGCTGCATCTTTTATGGAGTCAGAGATTTCTCTTCCAACTAAGCTCAGATTAAGACCTTATGACAATACAATTTATTTTTAGATCCGTTTACCATGTCATAAAGAATCTGACCTTCATAAGTTATCTTTGGAGCTACTGCATAACTAGTAGTTCTAATTATGTAGACCATAAGAAGTTAATTTAAAAAGTTGCATTACTTGCCCCAGAGAGATCTCTTCTGCTGTGGGGATGCAAATTCTCCATCCCATTGTTTTCCCCTCCCTAGCATCTGTCAGCCAAGGGTGACACAAAAGGGCCATCCCCACAGTGGCACAATACTACATGCGGTAGGGTTGGTTGAGGTCTCTTTAATAATCATGTGGAAAATTGATAGAGTATATGCTATAAGATTAATTCTTCCAGGGTTCCAAGATGAAGTTTGGTTTTCTTAACCTATGCATCTTCATAATTTGCTTGCTCTATCATATTTGCCTTAGGAGACACATGTTTAAAACAAGCTAGAGAATCAAGAATGGAGGAGTGGGAAGCAAAGGTCTTCACATCAGTTTTTGGTAGCTACTTATCCAGTTGTTAACTTTGATTTCTTTTACATCTAATGGACCAAACTGAGTTCCTCCAAAGGGCAGCTAGGAACAGGGCTGTCACTTAGGTGACCATATCTCTGTTTTAAGCATAAAGCGGCTTAATTATATTGGGTAGCCAAAGTTGGTGGGGTTGCCTCCCTTCACCATGACATCCCTTTTTCCAAAGTGCTCCCACATTGGGCCAAGTGTGTCTTTCTACAAGGTCATCCAACTTAATTCATTAGTGAGGAGACACATTAATGAGGACAGAAATGTAAGTAATTTCCAGCTCAGAGACTTTCTCACATATTTTGTGAAAACCAACATGTTCCCTGCTGACTTTCAATCTGCGGTTAGGAACAAGTGTGTGAGCTGCTTTAAAGAAGATTCTGGGGAAGCAGCCATCATTACTGGATTCAGATGATTGGAAGCTTACTGATGTTGCGGTCACTTTGGTATCACTTGAGGAATTGTTTTATGCAGAGATGAGTCATGTTATTGGTGGAGCAGAACCTGACCCTGGGGCCTGCAAGCAGTGAGAAGAACAACCATTGCACCACCCTCTAATAACACACAGACCCAGGCAAGAGCACTGGCCAGCCAAAATAAATTAATTGCATCATCTAGTGGATATTGTGTTATATCAAAGCCTCCTTCTCCCTTTAATAAGGGTAGTAAAAATGTCTCCATTAATTGCTTTCACTTCAGCTGGCCAGCTTGTACCTTCCAAGCCTGCTGAGGACAGGAGCTGGTGTGGGGAGATGCCTCCTGCCAAAAGAACTAGCAGAATGAATTAATTGCTCTTTGAGGTAACAAGAATTTTATGTTTACCAGACATGGCTGAAGTGTGACCAAGATTTTCTAAACTTTCTAAACTAAGTTACTGATTTGCTTTCTTTTGCTCTGTCATGCTACCTGACACTGTTCAGTAGCAAATGAACCATAAGACTATAGTGGAGAATTAGACATGGCAGAAATTCCTCTCCACTTCTGTCAGAAGTATGTTTCAGGACTGAGACTCTACAGCATCATCTGGTCTCTCAAAGAGGAAAAAGAAAAAGAAAAAAAAATAAACACCAAAAGAGAAGTCCTTGGATTTTAGGGCATTTTACCCTCAACTTGACCAATCTGAGCAAAAAAGTGATGAATGACAGAGAGGGAGCCTGACTGGAGTGAACTGAGAAGCCTGTGCTAAGCCATCCTGGCATGGATGGGAGCATGCAAGTCTGGAAGGTTAGAATCACAAGTAGGGAAAAGGCTGCAAAATTAGGTGAAGTTGGAAGTTCTGGCACAGGGAAAAAGATAGAGCTCTCAAGAAATGCAGAGCTGAAGGAGCAGGAAAGAAAACCTTATCTTGGAGAATATGTTTCTTCTTCTATCCCCAAACCTTCAAAATATGGCTGAATCCCATTACAGTTCATGGTATTCAGTCTCCAAATTTCTTGTATTCCTCTCTCATAAATCCTTGTTTGGACTTTGATCCACCCAGCAACTTTTTCCATTTTGACTTCATCACCCCTTTCCCATCTGCCCTCCACCCCACCCAGTCTACTGGCTTGTCTTGCAGCTTCCACACTCCTGTGTACTTTCCTCTCAAGGCTCTGTGTCTGCCTTGAACTAAGGTCCCTGTTCCTCCCTTTCCAGTTCAATTCCACTGACATCTCTGGTGGCTTCTTTCTTACTTACACGTTCAAAGACAGAAGTTCCCAAAGTTTGCTCTTAACAGGGATGAGGGTGGGAGACAAAGAAAGATGAACAAAGCTGAATTCTTATTTAACACAATATTTTTATATTCAGTAGAGATTGCAGAATAATAGAACGGCTTGGTTGGGAAGGGACCTAAAAGACCATCTAGTTCCAACCCCCCTGCCATAAGCAGGGAAGCCACCCACTAAGTCAGGTTGCTCAGGGCCTCGTCCAACCTGGTCTTGAACACCTCCAGGGATGGGTCCACAGCTTCTCTGGGCAACCTGTTCCAATGCGTCACCACCCTCTGAGTAAAGAACTTCTTCCTAACATCTAATCTAGATCTGTCCTCTTTAGGACAGATAGTTTAAAACCATTCTCCCTTTCCCTGTCATTATGTTTCCCTATCATCAAGTTGCTCTCTTTTTTATAAGCCCCCTTTAAGTACTGAAAGGTTGCAGCGAGGTCTCCCTGGAGCCTTTTCTTCTCCAGGCTGAACATCCCCAGCTCTCTCAGTCTTTCTTCATAGGAGAGGTGCTCCAGCCCTCTGATCATCTTCATAGCCCTCCTGTGGGCCCACTCTAACAGATTCACATCCTTCTTGTGCTGAGGGCCCCAGACCTGGATGCAGCACTCCAAGTGGGACCTCACAAGAGCAGAGGACAGGGAGACAATCATCTCCCTTGACCTGCTGGCTGCTCCTCCTGTTAATGCAGCCCAGGATGATAACATAATAGAGCTGTACATGCACAATGGTGTTACATCACTTCTGAAATTCATACCAGACTGAGACTGGCACAGCTGGAGACCTATGATTTGAAGATCAGCCAATTCTGTCAGTGTTGGTTACAGTTAAAAAAGCCCCTTGCTTTGGGAAACTTGGGCCAAGGGACTGAAATACACATTTTCTACTGAATCACTGTGATGTCTGTAGCTAAACCCTCTCAATGTCTCAGCATATTGGTATCCTCCCAGACTAATTTTTCATTCTCTTTAGGTCTTACAGTAATAACCTCCCTTCTATTGTGCCAAATAACATACTCCTGTGACTTCTTTCTGCAAGACCTTTCACCAGTTGATTATTTTAGATCACTGTGCAATCTCAGCTGGGATGCCCGCTGAGTACAATAGGATGGACCAGGTGCATACATTCAGTTTCCATTAACATAATGCCAGTAGCAAGTCTCTTCTTGCACGGTTCCAGTGGGAAACAAATATAAGATGAACTGCAGAAGAATCTTACAGTGATGGAATCAGCTAGACGAGACACCCAGGACAATACCATCTGCCTCACTCAGAGACCAATGGTTGTGGGCATCAGCATGTGAATCCCTGGGAGCACAAAAGAGCAGATGCTTCAAACCCTTTGAGGTTGACCCATTGCTGAGCAACATTTTGAGTGTTTGGCTCTGCCTCAAGACAAGCCTTGAGTTTCATGCATTTATAAGGGCAGAAGTCAGCTCTGATAGAATCAGAATAGGTTGCCTGAAATGAAAGCTCAGCATTGGGTGTGTAGCAAAAAACATGCCAGATGTCCAACTGGGCAAAACATGAAAGAGGTGTGAGTGGGTAGGAGGCACGAAACAAGCCTTTCCTCATTGCTTGCTACACAGCTGGTTGAAATGTGTCAATACAGGTATTTCAGGGATTTTGCAACTCTCCTCTTATCCTTGTAAGGGTCCTGAGTTTTGAACCCACCTGATTCCCATTCAGACATATATGTGTTAACCCACCATGGAGTTAGAACCATCTGGTGTACGACAGAAATTAGATTGCCTCAAAATTTGGAAGAATACTTCTTGCTGCAGAGGCAAAGGGAAGGGAAGTGGGACCCATGATAGTAAAATGGTTGTGCCTAGACACTGACTTCATGGTGAAACTAAAGTTTTCTAGTCACCTCTGTGACTAGGATATGGGCAAGTAGGTTTCTTGCAAGTAGAACATGAATGATATGGTGGACTAGCAGATATAGGCAAGTAAGTGTGGGTTTATATAACTCATCCCCATGTCTTATGAAATGATAGTGTCATAGCAAAGGGAGCTAAGAGAGTCTTCCAAATGGAAGCTACACTCATAGAAGCTAGCAAAACCAGAGACAAAACCAGATTTACAGATCTGGGCAGGCTATATTCAACAGAAGCTATTTGCCTTGTTTGTCTTCTCAGAGTAGTCAGTTGGGGTTCAGCAAAACAAAGATGTTAAAATTGGACTGGAAGAACAGGCCCAACAGTCCTCCTCCCCACCCCCCGAAAAGGAGCCTTCCTCTCCTCGATACACTCATACACATGCACAGTCTTTTGAGTCCTTTCCTCAAATGGACAGAGACTCTGCGACGCCAGAATAAATGAATTGCATCATTTGATGGATTTTATCTTCAATCAAGGAGCACCTCTCCCTTTAGGAGAGGAGCTGTAAAAATGTCTTGATTAAACATGGAAGCTCCAAGGTGACTCTTTTGACTGAGTAGTGAAATTACTAGAAAGTGACCTTCGGGTTAACTCCATATAGGTTCCTGGCCCTAAAGCTGATAAAAGAATCCCCCATAAGAGCAGAGCATTGTCTTTTGAAACCCAGTAAAAAAGAAGATAAACACAGATGCTTTCAGTTGTCAGAAGGGAGGTGACAGGTCAGATGGTGAGTGCATGCATGATTTTTTTGGGGGGAGAAGGGTTAGTACTGGGCTCTTAGATTGACATTTTCTTATCAGCAAACAAAGGACATGAGAAATACAATCCAAGAGGGTTTTCCCCTAGGTGTTTTAGCAGTCAAACCACTGCCTTGGTTTACTCACCACAGCTGGTGCTGTTGATACAGCAGCCCTGTAACTTGTACTGAGCAGAATTTGCCCAGCAGACTGGGTCAAACCCAAACACGTGGATGAGCCCAGGAGAATAAACTTTGCCTGACGCTCATTTTAAGGACAACCAGGTGCTTCTTACGCCTTGGAGAGGTCCCAGATCTCTCACTTACTTTAGTGGATTACAGAGAGGAATCACGTTCACATCACAAGCTCGTGGGCTTATTCTGAGAGTAAGAAGAGAGGCTCAGTGTCTAGGGCTGCAAGGTGAACAGTTTTAAATTCATAGAGATGTTTTATATTTAGCAGAAGAACACTACAGAAGATCCTTGGTGGGGTGGACTGTATTTTCTTGGCCTCAATGGCATAGTCAAGCCAGGGAAGTCTTTTCCTCTGGGTGATGGTTCTCATGTACATCAGATGGGTCAACTGTGGCTAGCAGACGGCAGCATGAAGTGCCCTGCTGTACTTCTCCAGCTTGTCCTTCCCTCCTGCACGGCCTTTGCTGGCAGCTGAACTGCCTAGTCATCACCCAACAGAAGTGTGGCCAACCAAGGGAGTTACCCAAGCCATAGAAGTTACCGCTCATCCTCTGCACCCAGCTGACCATGCAAATGCTCCTCACTTGTCTTACTTGTAAAACAGTTGCTCCAGTCACCTTTCTGGGAGAGATGTGGGAAGCAGGTGGCTTCCAGATCAGCCAGCAGCCTGCTGAAATGGCTGGGTAAGCCTTTGTGTTTGTCTTTTCTTCTCCTGCCCTTTTGTCTGACTTGTATCTGTAAACCATAATTCTCTAATGTGGGAAGTCTCTCTTGCTAAACACAGATCCTAACATGACAGAGCAGAGTGCAGCCCACAGGTATGACTCCAAAGGTAGCGGTAAAAGCCTGATGACCCCTTTTGAAAAAAGTCCAGATTTTACATCTTTCCTTCTAACTGAATTCTAGATTAGTTATTGCTTCAAACTACTCCGTAATTTTATATTATCACATTCTCCTCTTTTGGTCTTAAACTGTGAGAGCAGTGTTGTCAGTTGTTATTTTCAAGATGATTCCTCTCCTGCAGAATGGACAGACAAATGGCCAAGAGTAGCCTCATGTGGTTATAAGGTTAGGTCTACAAACAGCTCTCCATGGAGTGACATGAGGAAGGATGCACCCCTGCCTGTAGTCTTCACACCATGGGGAGGAGACCTTCTTCTCTGGAGACCAGCTAGGCTGGGGGAACACATACAGGTACTAAAAGCTGTCCCCTGCCACATGCATATGTGACTCTAACCTTGATAGCCATTTCTCTTTTGGGTGTTCAACCACAGTTCTCCCTCATCATACTACTGCTCATCACAGCTGGTAGAGCAGAATTTAAACATCAACCATAATACTGCTGGGGGAAAAGAAAAGAAAAAGAAAAAAGAAGAGAAAAGAAAAAAAGAAAAGAAAAAAAAAAGAAAAGAAAAGAAAAGAAAAGAAAAGAGAAGAGAAGAGAAGAGAAGAGAAGAGAAGAGAAGAGAAGAGAAGAGAAGAGAAGAGAAGAGAAGAGAAGAGAAGAGAAGAGAAAACAGATCCCTTCCCTTAAAGGAAAAATGAAAAAGAAGGGCAAGAGTCTGCTCATATGCATTCACAGTTTCCATGTTACATACAATGTCTTTCCCATTTCCACTGGTTGATGGGATGTGGCATTCTTTCTCTGGCAGCCCTAGCCATCAGTATCCAGACAAACAGACCTAGTCCCTTTGGTTCACTTCACTCCCACCCGCACCCAACCCCTTCCTCGATGATGAGGCAGGAACACTATTCTGAAATAAAATCCTGGAAAGACAAAAGAAAGAAATAGCTGAATTCTGCCTCTCCCCGGTTGTGGTTGAGGGGGCAAGACAGGTAAAATGCATCAGGCCACAACATCTGTGAGATCACATTCTAGCTGTCATCTGTCTTGGAAGGGCTGACCCTGCCAATTTATCTCTGTACTAGGTTCTGTGTGTGTTTATTTTATTTAACCATGCTATTTTATTTTATTTTATTTTTATTTTATTTTATTTTATTTTATTTTATTTTATTGTTTTGTTTTGTTTTATTTTATTTTATTATTTCATTTCATTTCATTTCATTTTGTTTCATTTTGTTTCATTTTATTTTAATCTTTTTTTCCCTTCCTGGTCTGTGAATGTTCACAATGAATCTAAGACAGCTTTCCAGATCAGATTTACAGCTGCACAGAAAGCAAGACTGTTGCTATTTATAGTCATCTCAAGTTTGTTTCATCTGCCTACACAATCAATTAACTTCAGCTCCAGCTAATTTTGCAATCAGCCCAAGAAAAATGTCTCTGGTGTAATGGCTTGTTTTCTCCTTTTCCCTGGAGCTATAAAAAATTCTGTTCCCCTTCCTTATCCAAGTTCTACACCTGAGTACAGCACTAACTGGACTCATCCTCCGTGTCTTTGCCTCTTAGCAGCTTCTTCCTGGCTGACTTGACAGAAGAGCATTTACTTTACATGATAGAGACCTTTTTTCCCCTCTCCAATGGATGTTTGGAAAGAATACTTCACCATTTATTTTTCCATCAACTAATTGCAAATATTGAAAGCGTCTAGACAGGGGGAAAATAGCTTTATAAATCATCAGCAAAAGGAATTTCAATGTTATCTTACATCCCACACAAATACTTTTTAAAGATGTTCAGTAAATATATATTTAGATACAGAAAAATCATGTTAACCGGGAACTCAGGTTTAGTGCACATCAGGAATTTAAACATGGAGGGGAGAGAATCACAGAGCCAGGATATTGTAGCTACCCCACAAACAAGCAGTAAAACACTGCAGATTAAAACTGAATGTGTAGTGAAAAGAAGTGTTGAAGACGATGGCCATTTGGATCTACTCTTCAGTTCTTTATTGCTAAAGTCTTTGACTTCAAAATCTGCATAAAGGTGTTCCTCCTCCTAATTTTTCCAAAATAAACTGTTTTCTTTTAAAATCCCTGATATTTTCTAGGGCCCTGAAACAGACACCTGCTGACCAAAGGGCATTTTTCTCCTGGTAAAAAAAGTGAAGATAAAGCCATGTTCCTCTCAGGCAAGAGAGTGAACCCACTATTCAATTCTCCCCTTCTTCTTAAAACAGAGTTTCTCACTCTTGTTTTGGTCAATTTAGTCTTGCTGTCAAAATTCATGGAAATAAACAGGAACTTCCAGAGGTAACATTTATATTATGTCTGTTACACAATGAATCCCTGTGGAGAACCACATGAGCTGGCTCCAAACTCAATAGCATGAACTATAGAAACCATACCATTTTGGGACTCCATCAAAGTTAGCATGCCCTTACTAGAGAGTCCCTGCCCCTGGGATCTAAGCGAATATCTGTGTACCATAAGACCTTGTTGATCTCATCTGAGCTAGGCCAAAGACCTAAGAATAAAAGAGCAGGGTAAACCCACTTAGATTCCCACTGAATCTGTGAACTTACAGATCATACAGGAAAGAGAGGAAAGCCAAGGGAGAGGAAGGATGAGGAAGACTCCACAACCTTCCTACAGGCCCTGGTTACAAACTGGTAGATGACAAGTGGTTCAGACGGCATAACCTGGGGACAATCATTTGTAGTCTGAACAGCAACTGTGATGATCTTGGCATCAGAACTCCTATCAGAGTCCCAAAGTAGAGGGGTGTCTTTCCAAGCTCCATTGATGACATGACATTGTGAGGGCAAGCTTGCAATTCTACCTTCTTCTTAATAGCAATATACTTAGTAGGACTCACAAGGTGTCCTTTAGTTTATCTTCTCTCATATGGTAGAATCGACAATACTTTAATTAGTCCTGACAGGTGCTGGTTAAATCTCTACTTTAAAACCACCAGCTACAAAGTATTGCTCCCTTTTCTCCTGAGCACTAAAACATACCCTGTAGTTACATGTCTAAGGTCTCTGTCTAGCAAATGAAAGAAAACACATTAGTCTACCACCTCAGCTGGTATAGAAATGGTTGCAAGCCCAGGACTTTGCACACTAACTTGTCTGTTAGCTTACAGAGAGTCATGGACTGAAAGCATTGTCCTTTGGGAGTCCAGTCTCAAGGGATCCCTCAGCTCAGACATGAGATTCCTGTGGTTTTTCAGTAATTCTACGTGCCCAAGACAGCTTATTTAGAGAAACAAAAATATTGTTTGTCCTTGTGGGATAAACTATTTACTCAGTTTCTTCAAAACTGTCACATCTCTTTCAAAATGCTAGAGGTTTGTTTTGTTTTGTTTTTTTTTAGTTTCTTGCTTTGTAGACGCAAGTGTCTTGAGGAGAAAGAAAGGCATGATTTAATTACTCACTGAAGATGAAGGGACAGGGCTTTTTCCTTAGAGGGGACAACAGCATCAGGTCAGCTTATTTCCCTTTAGGTTACGGTTTGAGTGTTTATAAGTTGGGCAGAGTTAAGGGCAAAATATATATATAAAGGTGTATGAGAGGCTGTGAGAGATAGGGTACAAAGAACAGAAGAGGGATGTACGTTAACAGTATATACACACCAAAAAAAAAAAAAAGTTTTAAAAACAATGAAACCTTTTACTGATGACCTTAGAGCAGTTCCCACTAATCCATCTGTGATGCATCCCTGCATTTTTCTGCATCTTCTCTCTTATTTCAGTTCCCATAGTCCTCGAACTGTGGTCCATATGTGGCTAAAGACACACAAGACCATTGTGAAGAACATTTTTCCTTTGATGTTTGATAAGGTAAATCATAGCCTGCAAATATTTTAAGAATCTTTTAGTTCATTTGTCTAAAAACACATTTGCCTTTGCTTTCCCTGGCAGTAATGTTCTGATTGTTTTGGAACAGGGAATCTGTTCTGCTTCCCTGGAATCAGGATCAAATCCTTGCTACACCCCATAATGCTCTGCCTTTACTATGTACTAGTGCTAAATAATGCTATAGGAACTACAACTTCTTCTTGGTAACAGTAAGCAGGAGCAAACACATTTTATTCCCCAGCTCTGCAGCCTCCCAAGAGCAGCCATCACTCATCAGACATCCACAACAGCTGTCCTTCCTGCTGGGGACTATTCCAAGAAGTGACAACTAAGCTCCAGCCCCCAAAATATTTGAAATTCAGGAGAAGTTGATACTGACCTCCATACCTATAATGAGCCAGATGGGGATTTCTGAGCCTTGAGAAAGGCCAGATTATGATGCAGATTAGATCTGAATACATGGCTGTAGCCCAGCTTTTGCTTTTGAGATATTTTCTGTCTGCCTAGGGAGAGAGAAAGAGAGAGAGAGAGATTATCTGAGAACTGATGACCATTCCTGTACCAACCCATGCTGCTACTAGATTTGGAAGTTAAGTCAGTGCACAGATGGATGAAAAAATATGAGCTGTAGGAAACAACAGGAATCAGAGGGGACTTTGTGGCGTGCCTCGAGGAGGACAAGAGGTGTTGACTGCCTCTTCCCCAACAGTGAACTGCTAACTTGGCTGCTGGCCTCACCCTTTTGACAATGTGCTTACAGAGGTTTCTATAGGAGTAGAGCAAGTTTCTTTGAACTACAATTGCTTCAAATCTGCCACTAACACATTAGAAGTGCTGTGAGAGATGGACTCCCTGGCTGACATCTGTGGAGGACAGAAGAAGTCAGAAGCAGCCTTTTCTGCTTTGCACCTCAAAGATGTTTTCAAGCACCACTCCACTAAAGCTGGGAGTCCCCCACACCCTCACTCCCAGCTGATCGATCCCCTTGTCCTTCTCCATGATACAAAAAAAAAACCCAAGCCGTGCCCTAAACAGCAACATGAAGGGCTCAGATCATGGACCTGAGCAGCAGTGGTGATATCACATGGAAAGAGCAACATGCTGTGCTTCAGAGGCTGGAACGAGCAGCTGCAGCTGTGGGGTGCCACAGGATCTCTTCCAGCTGGTGTGTCCAATACAGTCTGTCCTACCAGCAGCAGCCTCAGCTGCTGACAGTCTCAGAACGCAGTTTTTCTCTACCTCACACTCCTTGTCCTTTGCAGTTAGGTACTGCAAAGAACTTATAGAACTATAAAAACAGGGAGGAGATGTAGAATCCATTTCATTCAAAGTGTTTCATTGTCCCAGAGTAACTTTGTCTTGCTCAGACCCACCAGAGTTTTTCCTCTTCATTTATATGGCCATGGACATTATCAGACACAAAATACTTGGCACTTCTCGGCTGGCTTTAACCAAAAGACCAGGCTGGTTAAATATCTTCATAATCCACAAGGCCAAATAAAGTTGTTCCAGGCCTGGTGGAAGAAGAATTTGATGAAAGGGCTCTCCATGACTATGCAGATAATCATTACTGGTTTGCATTAGAAATCTTTGATGTTGATTTTCCTTGATCTTTCCTCAGGTTCAGTCCAGCTTGGAGACATTTGCCATCTCTGGAACCCACCTTCTGAGAAAACCCCAAACACTAGCTTTGGTAAATTAGCAAACCTACACAGCAGATTTGTGAGGCTGGTTTATTTCAAAGTCTGTTGTTTGGTGTTCTACTGTCTAAACCAGTCAGTCACTTTCTTTCAACAAAGGGAGGGAAAGGAGATCAGGTGAAGTGATGTTAACAAGTCACCTAAGAAAAAGACTTCATTGCTGATGAGCTTTATTCGATTTTGACTTGCATATGTTTAACAATCTTGTAGATTAAGCCAAGATGAGCCTGCTTAACTCTTGGATGAAAGACTTCTGAGAAGATCAATGCTGAGTTTTCTGAACTAGTTTGGTGTTTGTGCAGCGCACTTTAAAATATATTAGGAAACTAAAGCACACTTTTCACAAGGGCTAAAGATGTGCTTCAAAGCTCTGGCTGGTTTGCTAATGTGGTAACTCCTGTCTCCTTCAATTTCCCACATAGTTTGATCTTGATACAACATTCTGCTTCACTTCCTGCTCTGGAGTACGACGAGCATTTATCTCTGCTGTACAAGAGCTTCTGCTTCCCACACTGAAGATAGCTGCGTGATCCTTACAGATAGTACGTTTCAGGATGAAATGCAGCTACCTCCACAGGATTGCATATCTGCCTATGTAGGTCATTCATTTTCTTCATTTGTGTCCAGGACACCCAAAATATGGATTAATGTGATTTAAAAGAGAATAAGAGCACTTTGGTGGAAAAGCTGTAGAGGATCATGGCTAATTTCTGTTTCACTCCCTCAGACTTCATTTTGGTTGAGTGGATGTCTTGAAGAAGCTCTGGTCTTAGGTGAGATACTGGCCTCTGCTAACAGATGTTTCTGGCATCTTCATATTTCTACCTGTTTTAAATGCCACCATGGTTTCCTTGAGACACCCACCTCATAAAATAAATTTCCACTAGAAAGCTGTTCAAAAAGGAAGACAGTGGTTACTCAGACCTCTCCCATGGCATTCATTGAAGCAAGTGGACCAGTTCATTCCTGTGCCTGAAGAAGACCATGTAACAGAATTTTGTTATTATTACTATTATTATATATATAAGTAATATATATAAGTAATAACCATAGTAACAATAATAAAATTATCTGACTTCTACAACTGTGATGAGGGAGAGAAGCTTTACACAGAGGCCCCAAAGCCATCAGGGATTTACTCAGCTCTACTACAACAGGCTGAGCAGGAAGGAGGGATAAAGAGCTCAGTTTTCCCAGGAGGGATTTGTTACATACCTCTATTGTTTCTTTCAAAGCCTTCTTTGCTCTACCTGGTGCAAGCACTGGACATGGGCCAGGTGCCCTTTGTGCCCCTGGATGTGAATCAGCCAGGAGCTGGGGGGAAGCCGAAACTGCAATACGAGCAGAGCTGCCAATGCACTAAGCCGAGCTGCCAGTGTCAGCCCTGAGGACGAAGGTTATTCTTCTAGTGTTTGATGCCAACTGGCACAGACTCCCTCTTCTTCCTTCACATAAGCATTGCCTGCTTCACCCTCCCCCTCCCCATCCATGGTATTTTGCCTTTGAAGTCACTTCATCAAGAAATTCTTCCTCTGTCGGGATTAATCTTCCACCTGCCAGGCCATGAATAGCCACCTTTTTGTCTGCAGCACGCTGCCAAAGAAAGGGAGCAGAAAAGAGTGAGTAAGCCTGGAAGAGGTAAATGATACATAGGAGCACCAAGAAATCCTACCCATACCTTTAACCCTAAAGCAGCACAAGGTTCTTGCTCCTTCAAAACCCATTCCTACATGGGAATGGGTTAGATTTCAAACATGTCTGCAAACCATAATCCTATGTGGCCAGATACCTACAGAGGAAATTTTCCCTGGCTAAATCCATGACGAGAGCAAACACACAGGTTCCTGACACTTAAAGGAACTTAAATACATATTTCCTAGAAACAGAAAGATGCCAGAACCAAGGTCTTGGCTATCCCTGGGGTTGTCTTTTTCACTCCTTCATATGGAAGGTGATCTACAGTTTATAGGCATCTCTGATATTCACTGGGGTCCAGACTGGTGGTTATTGGTTTGGCAAACCTGTTCTCATGATGTTGAATTCTTTCCTATAAAGCTGAATTATCTGAATATGAATTTTAAGGAATATCTGGGTACTCTGGATGTATAATTGCTCTACAACCATGTAGGAGACATCTAAAAAACACTTTGGAGTCTTGGGGCAGTGCAGTCTTTAGCTGGAGACCTTGACAAAACACAAAGCAGACCAAGTTAAAACCTAATAATATGGGACATTGTCTAGTACTTGTGGGTCCAAGGTGCTTCATAAGAAGTTGGAATGGAAAAAACGTTTTTGATTTTTTCAGCAAATGTTCTAGAGAAAAGACTGTTGACTTCTGTGAAAATAAGCTACCATGGCTCCTAGCACAAAGAGCCTGTCATGGCTGTGTATCCCAAATAAGACAAGACATTTCCTTGGTACAGGGTCAGACACTCAGCTCTCTCCAACAGGTCAGACTGAGTGACTGGAAAACAGGAATAGGATGCTCAGATGCTTGAATCAGGCTTACTAGGGTGGATACATGAAAAAATTCAAGGTCAAGACGCTTTCGCCCTGGATGCTCTGGTGTTCTTGTTTCTTGCACTCTCCTAGGTGTAGGCAGCAAGCAGTGAGGTGTCTTTTAAAGCCTGAAGGAGTTTCCTAATCACAGAGCAACACTGGTGGTTGGAGCACTGGGCTGGGATGCAGGGAAACAAACTTTTGACCCTGAAAAACTGATATTGCTTATATTTCCCATTTTTCAGCCTTTGCTCTCCTCATCTCTTGAGACAGCTAGAAGAACTATGTCTTCATATACATGTGGCCAACGGACTAAGCGAACTGAACAGTTTTTGTTGCTGTTGTTGTTTTGTTTCGTTTTGTTCTGTTTTGTTTTGTTTTCAGAAGCCTCTCAGGGTTCTTGTAATGTCAGTCCTGTCTATTACTAACAGTTAATTTTGAGCAGTGAGGAAAGCTCAAAGCACCCCCAAGCAGGGGAGATAACAGAGCACTAGGCTTCAAAATGTCAGACATTCTCCTTCCATCTCACCCTTCCACAACTCCTACATGAAGCCAAATTTCTTCACAGGAAACATTATCCTGGAAATCTGCCTCCTGTTCCATTTTACATTCCTGCAGCCAAAACAATTTTGATTGTGTTGTTAAAAAGGGTCTAATTCCAATGCTGTTACTCTGTGGTATAAACATAAAGACCTGTGCATCCACGTTTTCAGTTTCCTTGAGACAAATAAGGAGCCTTTCTAATGGTGTTCTGGTGGTGCAAAATAAGGGTGGAGTAAATGTTTGAATCACATCTGTGTGCATTCCCCAAGCTTTCAGATGGGGAAGAGGGGTCAGGAGCTGAAGACTCATATGCCAGCTTGAACTGAGAAGCAGGTTTTTATGGCTGAGTAATAAACTCATGAAAATTGGGGGTTTATTAATGAAAATGTTGACAGGCCTTTAACTTTAGTGGTGCTACTGGGCACCACTGTATGTGAAAAAGAAGCCTTTCTGCACTTAAAAATTTATTAGCTGTAATTTTATTTTCTTGTTTTCTACATATAGAATATGTGCTAGGGAAACAAGAGCACTTTATAGCCTGCGAAACCAGAGATTTTTTATTTCTTTTCTTTCTTTTTCTTTCTTTCTTTCTTTCTTTCTTTCTTTCTTTCTTTCTTTCTTTCTTTCTTTCTTTCTTCTCTTTCCTTCTCTTTCCTTCTCTTTTCTTTTCTTTTCTTTTCTTTTCTTTTCTTTTCTTTTCTTTTCTTTTCTTTTCTTTTCTTTTCTTTCCTTTTCTTTCCTTTTCTTTCCTTTTCTTTCCTTTTCTTTCCTTTTCTTTCCTTTTCTTTCCTTTTCTTTCCTTTTCTTTTCTTTTCCCTAGAGGATTTCAGGGTATTTATTATTATTATTATTATTTTTTAATACATGCTTTGTTTCTCAAGCTCTGGCATATCTGAACCCACTCCGGCAGAATTCAGTGGGATTGTTGGCTAATTTCAGTGCAGCCCTACTGCCACTGGAAAGTCACTTGCTGACGAAAGGCACACACAGGAACAACTGGCTCAGACGGAAGGGGAGAGCCTTGTTTCCTTCTCTTTAAAACAGAGCTTGCTCCATCCCTCCCATCAGTTTGTGTGTTTTCCCAAATTAGATCAAATCCTGCCAGTAAAAGTGATGGTGGAGATTGACTGACTTTTAGCGAATTATGATCAGAAAAGCATGCCTCAGGGTCTCGGAAACAAGCCATTCCCCAGGACTGACTCCCTAATCTTTCCTGTTGTTTCTGCAAATCCTCCTCTGCCTCTGTGCCCCCCCCCCCCCCCCCCCCCCCAGTGACCCACAACACTTGCCAGCAGTTTGGAGCAGAGACCCAACCCCTCACCCCTGTCCTGGGAGGTAACACCACCCTCTCCAACAACTTCTTCTGACAGATGCACATCTACTTTCCCAGTTACTCTGGAGTAGGAAGTTGCCCAGGTGAATTATCTTCATCTTTTGGAAAGAGGCATCATCCTGTCCTCACTGCCCCCTCAATCCTCAGAAATTGGTAGCCCCTGCCAGCCAACACTTTTCCTTTGACAATGATGTTCCCTTTGCAGGGAAGGAATAAAGTACTGGGAGGTGTTCCTGCATGCTAGCTGCTCACCAACAGCTTCTTGGCCACTGTTGGCTGTGGCCTGCAAATGCTAATGCCTGGGAAAACCCAGCACCGCCCCTGCGAGATCTCCCTTCCTTCACAAATTGGGCTGAACTCTCCTTCCCTGGCTGAAGCTGCAGAGGGGCTGAGGGATGCAGGGCAGCTTCCCTGGGTTGCAGAAAGCCAGCTTTGCCTCCAACCAATGCTAACAAGCACCACAGGAGAGGAGAATAGCTCCCTGTGCCATGAACAGAACCCCATGCACAGTATTTTATGGCTGCTACATGAGAAAGCTTTTGTCTTGTGGGCAGGAGCCCACAGCGTAGCCAGGAGGTCATCACCAGCTTGGTCACAGCAGCCTCTTGCTTCAGACTCCAAGGAGAGCACGAAATGCAGCAAGGCACATGCTTCGACTCTCGCAGCCTCGCTAAGGTCACTGTATGGAACAAATCAGCCTGAAGTAACGCAGACCACATTGAAGATCTGCAAGTCATTACCCATAATGATTATTTAGAAAGGGAGCTGGCACCAAAACCCTCTTCCCTCTCCTCCAGTCTAAATCTCTCTCCCTCCCTTTCTCTTTCACTCCCTGGTGCTTTCAAGCAACAAAAAGTATCTGAGGATTGTTTCCCTCCTGTTGTGAGTCATCAGAAATCAGTGCAGGAGGAAGGCTTGCTGGAGCCTCAAGGAAAGGTTAGCAGAAGGCAGGGAGCACTGTTCCCATTCAGCTGTGCCCATCCTCCTCCTCGTGGAAACATGCACCTGGTTTGGACAGGAAAGCATGGAGGCAATCACAGGGCCTGAGAAGGTACCTCTGTTCCAGGCTGCCTTGCAGACACAGCCAGGAGGGAGGGGGAGTGATCCTGAGAGTACAAGCATTTGCCTTCACCCAGGAAGGCAGTGGTTGGTGTAATGTGCTCTGAGGTCTAGCAATTACCTGCTGGCTTGAAAACATCTTAGACCCCTCCCTCTCCTTTCCCGAGTGGGAAGTGTTCACTTGCTGACACCCCACCCCCATCTTCCCTTGCATTTGCAATAGCACATAGATTCATTTTCTGTAACAATAAAGCAGGAACATGGATGAATGTATTTGGAAACCTTTACTGCTCCTATTGTAGTGCCATATACACAAAGATGTGCAAGAATAAAAGCAGCAAAGAGCTTGGGGGAGCAGAAACTTTGGCTGGAGGGGATGCGGAGTGCAGAAAAGCCTGCAGAAATGTTTAACTGCGCCTTTGAGAGAATGAAGAGCTCTTCTCTGGGGCTTGTTGGAACTGTAACTATCTAATTTAGAAGAGCAGGATGAGATGAATATTTTATGAGGGTTTTTCCACAGGGCTGTTAACATTTAGCAAACAAAAGACATCCGTGATTCATTTTCCTTCTCACAGGGGGCAAACAAGTTAACAGATGTAACAAGGGAATTAAAAAGGGATGCTCCCAGCGCTCAGAGCAGCTGTTGCTTTTACCAGGTACTTGAAAAACTGGGAATACTTTGGTTCGTGCAGCACCTATAGGAGGAGGCAGGTTTAGGGTCAAGCTAACAAATGGATTCAAACTTGTTTTCTGCTCCAATGTCCCTGGGTAAGTGCTGTTGGTCCCAGTCCTAGGCCTTAGGTCTCTAAACAGTTTTGACAATCTATGGTTGTGTTTCCTTTGTCTAAAATGGTGAAGGAAATCTTCCCTCCTTCCCCTGATCTAGTTCGATGGCATCTCCTGGGCTGCGGTCAGCCTGGCCCAGCTAGTCACGACCTGACTCCGGGTACTTCCCCAGCCGCTCCTCCTGCAGAAGAGGCATGGGCCTGGATTTCAGGGAGGGCCCTGACCACACCGAGGGAGGGAGCAGACAGCCCTGTCCACAGCAGCTGCCGATCTCTCTGCAGGGCAGTGGGGCAGGGAATTAGCAGCAGAGGAGGCACAAAGAGGTGCTGGCTGTCCCATCTCCTGCTGCAGTGAGTCGGCCCCACTGCAGCACCTCTCGTCGCCCCTGTGGTAGGCCAGCTGGGCAGAGAAATGTTTCCTTCCCACAGAGAGGTGTGCGGCGCTGGAGCAGGAGGCCTTGGGCACCTCGCCCCATCCTGCCGACTCCACCAGTCTACGTAGGTGTCCTGAAATCAGCCCAAACCTTTGAGTATGTTGGTCCATCTTGGGCCTGTGCCTGCTCCGTTGTTAATGAGCGACGGAACATGGCATGCTCTGTCTCGCTCCTGGCTGCTCAGCTGCCTTGCACAGAGCCTGCAGGCTGCCTGCTTGGGCTTCTATGGGGGGGAAATATATGATCCTGAGGGTGTTCCCCACCAGTTTCTGTCATGACTGAGCATCCAGCTTCACTGTACCCTTCACAATTGTGGTATTGAGGGCAGCCATGAGGTAGACTACAAAAAATTCAGCTAGACATACACCCAGAGATTGTTTCTTTTACATACAAGTGTGCACCCCCCCACACACACTTCTTATGTAGACACATAGATGTGCACATAATACAGCCCAGTACCATAAAAATAATACTAACACTCCAGGTGAGGCACATCGCCAGCTCCGTCACTGGACTTGGCACCGGTGGTGAGCGTTTCAAGCCTCGCCTTTGCTAAACCGTGTCATACAAGGACTGTCTCGAGGAGAATGTGCCCATTGCTGTAGTACCCAGACATTTACAAAACTAAATAGGAGCCAGATGCACTAAAGAGCTCTGAGAGACTGAACGTTGTTTTTTTTCCTACTCCTACCTTCATGTTATGCCTCCTTGTTCAGAAGTTCATGTCTAGCAAAGAGCTACAAAACCTGTTCCTGCAGTCTTCTTTAGAGAACCACATCAAAAGCAGAACAACAAGATGATGACCAGATATACTGGTGCAAACCTAATCCTTTCCAATCTCTAGGCTTGCCCTCCCCTCTACTAAATCTGACCACAGTTATCTGCTGTGGGGCCAATAGTGCTTAGCCCTATTTTAATCTTATTTTGAAAATCTATTACTACTGGTTTTAAAGCACACATCTGGGACTAAGCACAGATTACATGCAGGATGGAGCTTTTTGAATTGGTAGTAGGAGACAGACATGATGCAGAGTCCAGGTCCAAAGCAAGGCAAGTCCCTCTTTTGATTTCACTCTCCATCCCTGGAGTGCACTTCGTATTTCATCAGTGCTCACACATCTGTCTGTGTTGGCCTCCGCTTTGCTTTCCTCCTGGAGAAAGTGGAATACTCAGGCCTAGTCCCTGTTCTGACGTGATTCTCTGCAGTGGTTTTCTGCAACCAACTCTCTTCTGACGCTGGAGGCCCAAGGATGGGCTCCTTCCACGCCTGAGGGCTTAAAATCATGGCAGAAGTGTCATCACATCATGTCATAACATGAGTGTCTGCCAACTGCCACCCGCTTTGACCCACATCCCTGCTGCCTGTAGCTGAAAGACACAATAATGCCAGCTTGGCAGTTAGCTGTCCCAAACTTACTTGGAGCTTTGTGACTCCTTCAGAGCGTAAAATTATTCTGCAATTCCCCTCATCTGCAGCCACCTCCTTTTGCAGGGTCCCTCTTTCAGGTTTAGTCATACCAGGACTTAAAAGCAGACAGCTAAGTAGTCCCACTGGCGTATGAAGCAATTTGCGAGGAAAAGCAAACATTTCCAACCAGACCAACAGACAGTAGTAAAAAGAAAAAAAGAAAAGACAAAAAAAAGGAAGGAAGGAAGGAAGGAAAAAGAAGGTGCTAAATTGAGACCCTGTCTAGGATTGTCCCTGTGCATAGTTTCCTCTCACTCTTCTCACTCTTCTCAGAAATGAGAGGGTTCGCTGGTATATCCTGGGGCCCATTAATAATCAAGGCTGTTAGATACAGGCACACTCTGTAGTTCTCTCCATTTTCCTCTGAAACTTTCTCACATGAAGGGAGGCCTCCATTGTATGTTAGTTATGGGCATTTGCTCAGCCCCAGTGTCATTCCAGATTAAATTAGCCTCAGTAATGATGGAAGCAGAGAGTTGCTCAGCCTTGCTTAAGATCAGCGCTTCAGGTACAGGACAACTCTTTGGAAGTACCAGTCTCACTCGGCAATTGGATATAAAGATTAAATAATTTGCTTCAGCCCAAGCAGCTCACCATAATACAACCCCATGCGTCCATCTGGGTCAGAAAACCCAGCCCTGTAAGAGATTTTAGTAATGTTCTGGGGTATGATGGGGTGAGAGAAACTGGGCCCCTGTTATCCCTCACTCTGGTCTCAACCAGGCTTCTGTCTACATGTAACCCCTCCAATCTACCCACAACTTTAGGAGACAAAAACAGGTAGGAAAGTTTTCTTGCCTCCTTCCTATGGGAATCTGATATCACCTGGGGCAGGGTAGAAAGGAATAAGCAGGGAAGGAACTACCAGAAGTCATGCTGATGGTGATCCACTCACGCAAAGCACAGATGAAAAGCATGCCACGTCTCAGCCAGCTGCCTGGCACAAGATCCTATGGAAAATGTAGAGGTAGCCTCCAAGTCTTTGTGCTTGAATTTCACTGGTGGAAGGCACACAGCCTGCTTCTACATCCTGTGAAACCAAAACATGGGAAAACGTTGTGAGTCTCAGGTTTGGACTCTCTCTTAAATATTTATTAGCCTAGCAATTAAGGGGCAAAGGGAAAGAAGACCCAATATGCACTTTAGGAATGCACAAAGAAAGTCTCTGGACAGTTGATTCATTTTGTGGCTTTGAACCAAACACAAATCTCTGTTTCTCAGCTGTACTGTTTGTGAAGGGGGAATAAAATGCTGAGTTAATACTGGTAATTTTATTTAGTGGAAAAAGCAATTACATGTGGCATGGGAAGGCAGTGTTTGTACTAATATTTGTACTGATATTTGTACTGATAGCAGAATGTGTTATTAAGTCCTAATTGTCAGGAAGTTGGATGACATGTATTAGAATAAATACGAAGACTTGGAAAGGAGTGCTTTAACAAGTCAAAAGATTAAAAAGCTAAAGGACATAGAATAGCAATATGCTGAAGATAAAGGTAAGCAGCCCTGTTTGGATTGGAATGCATTCAGCCTTTCCCCAGAGATATATCAAGAATGAAATTGTTACCATATTTCAGCCTCTGTTCCAGTCCTTATCATAGGATGATGTTCTTTTATTATTTGACCTTGGGATGTCATCAGTATTGAAAACATTATTGAGTGGCACTTATGAAAATGAGAGAGCATGAAGATTTGTTAAGGACAGGCCTGATGAAGAGCTGAGTACTTCTTCCTAAATCATGTTCTTCTGAAGCAACTCATTTCTGACTCACAAAACATATCATACACCAGTGATAACTCACCCTTAGCTCCAGGTGTCCCTGTCATGATTTACCACTTCCCCTAGAATTCTGCTGTTGAATTTTCAAGTCCACTGATGCAAGAAAAGCATCTTCAGCCCCGAACTTCACTGAGTATGGTCTGTTGTTTACTTAGATATACAAGGAGATATATATATGTATGTTTTTATATGTCTATGTATATGTTTAAATATATAGGCACCATGCACTTTTCCAAAGCTCTGACACATTAGTTAATTAACTGTATGGCACATTTAATTAATTCACTGTTTGGAAATTCCAGTAGTATTAAATGAATGATTCCAGCAGAAACTTAGCTAGACAGATGATTTCAGAAACTTCTCTCCACCGCTTTGTCATTCTGGGAAGAAGGGTACTTTATTATTATTATTATTATTATTGCAAAAATCTTCTACAGAACAGATGGTTCATGTGAAATGCTTTAAATACCACCAATTCAGGGTTGATAAAAACAGATAGCTAAACTGAACCTGGTGGGTGCCAGGTAACTTGCAGGCAAAATAAATGGGGTGTGAGGCTGACACTGCTAGTGGTTATTGCTTTCTATTTTTTTGCTATTTCCCTCGCTTGTATTTTTTTTTTTTTTTTTTGCATTTTAATTATGTTTAGGCATTCTCACTATTCTGCACCACACTGGATACAAGATAGTGATCATATAAACAGAGCACACATGAGTCCTGATACCTCATCAAACTAACACAAGGCTCTGCTGTTAACCCAGGTTCCTTATCCATTCTGTGAGAGAATAGCAAAAGATGACACTCATTGCTAGCAGTCTTGTAAAAGGGAATGCCCCACCGGCTCCCCAAAGAGCCATGGTGTCTGAAAGAAGGAGCAGAACATAACTTGATCCTCTGAAACTGGCACTGTGCAGGATTTAAGGAGGAAGCTAGGAGAAATTTTCTTTAAGGATTTTTTTTTTTTTCTGGTCAAGACTGACTTTTTTTGACTTTTTTAATCTTAACTAGCATTCATCTGGGAAATTCTAGCAGGATAGTGTCTGCATTTTCAGTCTGAAATGACCTCTTTTAGAACTTCCAATGGCCAAAATGGAGGTAAAATGTTTCCATTTATTTCAAAACAACAATTTCAAACTGTCAAGAAATCTACAATTTATGATAAAAAGCAAAGATTAAAAAAGAGATAAAAAGATAAAAAAAGATAAAAGATATATTAAAAAAAGATATTTAAAAAAAAAAAAGAGAGAGAGAAAAAGAAAGTCCGAACTTTTGTTTCTGTGTCAAGCTTGTAAGAAGCTGTGGGATTTTCTTTTTGTTTGGAATTCCAAATTTTAAATGGACTTAAAAGACATTTTCCTGTTACACTCCCCTTTCTATGTCCATTTCTTTTAACCTTGCTGGACTGGTATCAAGAACAAGAACAGGTAGATTATAGATGGAGAATCAACATGGTTGTTTTTTACTTGGGAATAGTTCAAGAAATAGCTCTACTTTTAGGGATCATTTTTCATTTAGAAATGTCCCACAAAGACAACAAGATGCTGACCAGCAGCAAACTGTCCTCAACTGGGAAAATAGCATCAGAGCACTGATGCTTTCTGCCCAAATTACATGTTAACTTCTGTTCTTTGATCTAGTAAATAAAACTCATCAGAGATGTTAGGACTGAAACCGATACTTTACTACTGATACGTGCATACATGAAAGAGGTGTCCTTAGTGTTACAGCAATTCAGTTTCTCCCCTCTGAAGACTATACTTACTAGATCTTCAGTGGCTGTAAGGGAACCTTAAATACCTGTAGGTATAAACATTAGTGGGCACCTACATATAGACCTTAAATATCAGTGCTGAAACGTGAAACTTTCTCTCCAAAGGAGAAAATTCAGAATGACAGCCAAGGGTTTGTTGATGGCTCTTTCTCTAAGCAATCTGTAATGCTACCAAGTGTGCCATACATTATATGCGTGCTTTTCCTCTCCTTTATTACTTGCATCCTTCTCCAGAGATCTGTCTTCAAAGTCCCACCGCAACATCCTGTTTATTCCTACACTATATCTGTAGTCCTGAAGGACAGAGAAAACTTCCTGAAAAAAAAGAAGGAAGCTGAGGCTGTCACCTAGCTTTCACCAAGTAATCTCTGAGTAATCTGGAGGTGAGTTCTCTTGGAAAAAAAATGCCCACTTAAATAAATCCCTTCTAGAGGGATTCAGTGTGGAAAAGTTCTGATCTGCCTCGTTGCTAGGGGAATTGATGAGGAAATGGGCAGAGGTGGGTTCTGCAACTGTGCCATGCTACAGGAACATAATGAACCATTTCCTTCTGTTCTGAAAAATAATATAAATGGGATGGCCAGGGAGCTTTCCTAGCCAGGATTTTACTCTACAAAATGTTTCCAAATGGAAAACAAGCACATTCACTGGGTAGCAGAAGGTAGGATGGAGGTTTCCACTGACAGTCCCTTGCCAAAACCACATGAAATGTCCTATGCCTCAGTAGATGGTGGCATGTGGACAACTCTTCGGAAACTGAATTATACAGAATATGATGGAATTCCCTTTCATCCTGACACAGCAGGAAGGAAGACACTAGACGGGCACAGGGCTTCACTAAGGCTTCACAAAGACAACTTCAGGATAGTAGGGTTGTTTTTTTGTTTTGTTTTGTTTTGCTATTTTACCAGAGATGAGGATTGGGAATAACTAGGTCGGGGGAGTTTAGTGTTGCCAAAGAGCCTGGCCAGAGGAGCTTGGAAGTGCACCAATCTAATGATGGACCTAGGGGCTGCCAGAGGGTAAGTACAGAAAACATTAAGACTGCTCTAGGCCTTCTCTTTACAGGAGACTTGAGCTGGCAAAATCAGCTGCCAAGGTCCTGACTGAGAGGATGAGTCGGCTGCTGAGCACATATGTTGAGTGAAGGCTGCTGGGTTACTCTATACAAATTTCCATAATTTGTGTTTTCTTCCTGGGACATTTGGCCAAACCACTATGGGTGGGAATTGTCCTTGTGTCTGTCAACTTCAGAAGGGTTTGTAAGGAACCATGGCTCTCCTTGACTACTCAGGGACTATTCCTACACAGTAGTTCTTCAGTGATTCTGTACTTTTTTCAGATCATATGTGTACAATTGCATGCACTTTCCTTGTACTCCTTTTTTAGGAGGGGATCTTCAATGGACTCCAGATGAATACTTTATTTTATTTTATTTTATTTTATTTTGTTTTATTTTATTTTGTTTTATTTCATTTAATTTCATTTCATTCAGTTAATTTTACCCAAGTGGTCTCCATTGGGGTTTGAAATCTAAGCTGGTAGATTTTTCTTGTATTATCACCCTTTGGAATGTGTCTCATTGTTTCAGTTCTCCTCCTTCATATTCAGCAGTTAAATGTGTAAATTGCATATTCTTTTGAAACTATTTATTTTAACCCTTTCACCTCATACACAACCTCTGAGAAAAAGGAAAGAAAGGCCCCTTCTCCTGCCTTAATTATTTAATATTTTTACTATTAATTAATACTCTACTATGCTCTGTACAAAGAGATGTAGCAGGATGCGGTCTTTGCATTTTACAGCCACTTCCAAGTGAAGAGTAGGAAACAGGAATTTGGAGGAAGTACAGGTTTGGAGAATTGAGACCTCAAGGCCTTGGACATCACTTCCCTGACTGCAGTGCTGAGAAGTGGTATGTTCCGTCAATATCAAAATTGAAGAGCAATTTAGAAAATAAAAGCTCTGGACTCTTCTGTGCCAATATCTGTTTCACAGGAGAAGCCTTCAGTTATTACATGCGATTTAAACATTTCAGTTTGTTATCTAATGTTTAATAGGCTGAACCCTGGCATATGGGTCTGAGAGTTGGGTGCATTCTGGATCTGATGCTTTTGTTGACTTCACTTTGGTGTGTAGGTGTTTCTAACTTCTCAAAAGCAAATTCTCAATGATTTCTTCCAGTGAGTGTCTGTCAGCAAATGGAATTTAATTCAAAGCTCCTTAGTCCAGCCTGGAGACATTTGGTCATCTGGGTCATAGGCTTGGGACTTTCTCTTCTGAACACACACATCTCTGTCTGTGCTCCAACAAGGAGGAATATCTGTGCTTCCCAGAACTGGACTTGCCTCCACTAGTTCCAACCAAAGACAGGAAAGAAATAGCTGAGTTTTTTAAATGTAATTAATACTAATGGTAAACAAATATATGCATATGTTTCCTGTGGCCTGTGATGGCCTTTTCTGAGAATGCTTGTTCATACTTAACTATGACAAGCAGTGGGTGGTTTTCCAGTGAGCAATCACCTCAGGCTGGAAGCTAGGAAGGAAAGAAGATGAGCCAGAAGTCCTGCACAGAGGACTGAGCACTAATAAAATGAGGGCCCATCCCTGGTCAAGCCTATACTACAAGGGGACTCATGCCACACTTTGATACATCTCAGGCCCTGTTCAACCATCTGCATCATAACTCAAAATTTTGCATGTAGCTGGCTCCACCCCTGCCACCCATCTGAGCTGAACTGGAAATGGGCCACCAGCGGGGTCTGGTTTTGATTAACCTTCTCATTCACGTGGTGTCAACCAGCTTAATTTTTTTATTATTATTGTGAGAGAGAAAAAATAAAGAAGGAGTTGCCTGGCATGGTGCGGCTTGCAGCTGTTTCATCTGAATTTCAGAGAGCAAGAACAGAAGTATGCAGAGCCTTGGCTAAAATGGAAAATGTTAAGGGGGTTTGGGTACATAAAATACAGCTGCTGCTGGGCAAGGGTCTGACCCCTGGGCCAGAAATCTGGATTGCAATACCCTCTCGGAAGCTTGGAAATTACATCTGTATTGATTGATGTTTGTCTTTTTCTTTTAGCCAAACCTTGTTTTCAGCCGCCTGGATGTTTTGACAGAGCCTGAAATTCAGCTTTACTTTTTATCCTCTCTTCCCCCCTGTGTTCAGTCTACTTTCTTCTTGACACCAAACAAAACCCACTGACAACCCAACAAGACCACGACCACTTGCCCTTGATCCTCTTGTACTGAGGCCTCACGAATGGGAGCTAAAACCTGTTCTGTTCAGTGCTTCTCCCTGCACTGAATAGGATCCACTCTTGTTTAGATCACCTTGGGCTTGACCTTGCCTCATTGTGAGGAGCTGAATCTCTAAAGGCACAGTAAAATGAGGACCATTTTTGTGGCTTCTGCTTTATGCCGATATCTGTCTAGCTTGTAGCAGCCAGTTGTGCCCACTACACAAAAGCACTTTTGCAAGCAAGGCTGACACAGTTTCTCAGAAGACTCTTCGTAATGTTGATTGAACTGGCCCCAGAGCCCAGGCTTGGTGAGTGATGTAATCTTTCACCTCCAAGTTCAACCTGGAAAATTGCTTTCAGGGCTATTACTTTGGCATCTTTTATATGCTTGAAATTCCAGAATGATGAAAATAAGGAAAAGAAATAAACAGATACATAAGGTGTTTTTTTGTTTGTTTGTTTGTTTTGATTTTAAGAGAGAAAGAGAGAAAGAGAGAGAGAAAGAGAGAAGTGGACAGAAAAGCGACATTATGATCCTTGTTTTGAGTTTTGTTTGGTAAGCAATTGCAAGAAATGAAAAAGGGCCAGTTTCCCAGGTGAACACTGCAGAAGTGTACATGGGCTTTATTAGTTTCCCAGAGGTTTAAATAGAGCTTGACATTTCACATTTCACTGAACATTACACTCATACAATGGGCTGGGCAGTATATTTTGGAGCCAAAACTTTTCAAACAAGAGAGAAATTCTAATTTCTCTCATCTAATTCTCTGAAGCCAAATCCCAATTTGGACACCTAAAATTTCTGAACACCCACAGTTCTTTATGATTTTGATTAGATTTGTTTGTGCTCTGCACTTCTGAAAAATCCATCCAATTTTATTTAGGTTCCTGTTGGCAGGGATGTCTACACTTCAAATAAAAAAAAAAAGGAGAGTGGGAAAATGGAAAATAAGCAGTGTTCTTAACTTGAGATGACTTACTATAGAGGTTCAAATTCAACTTTAGGATCCTTTATTGGCCTAACCCAAACCATTCTGAATTGTTTTGACTCTATTATTGCTCTAAACAATGTTGACTAACTTAGGCTGCCTATGCAAAATTAAGAACATTTCTAAAATGTATTTTAGCATAGATTTACTTTGTTCGTTTCTGTATGTTACCTTAAATACCACAGCTGGAACATTTTGCCCAAGGACTTTCTTTACTCGTTGCACTCCAAGCAGAAACATGACCAAGAAAGGGAGCATTATTCTCTCAAGTCATTTATCCTGCCAGTACCCAGACCAATTCCCAGCACAATCTGCATACAGGACAGCAGGTAGCAGGCAGTACCAGAAACAACTTGTGGAGCTTGTGCCCTGCCCTTTGGTACCTCCATGAGGAGCAACAGGCATAAAAAAAAATATTTAGTGTCGGTCCGAGTATTATATCCAAAAGCAGCTCATTGGAAAAGAAGCCAGATCAAGTTAAGAAAATCAGCAGGAAGTTATCTAGTGTCCAAGGAGGGGTGTCCCAAGGTCCAAAGCTGCTGGGACATGTGGCATGGGGCATGACTCATGTTAGAGTCCCTTTCTCCTTCCAAGTTCTATGTCCCAGTTCCTTATATTTCCTGCCATTTTCACTCAATCTCTAGTCTTCCTTCAGGCAATTTTCCATTGGTTTTGCCAGAGGAAGTACTGAGTAACAGCTGAGTCAGGTTCTGAAGACTAGAATGTGTGATCCTGTACACAACACACTGCAGAAATATGCTTCACTGAGCAATGGGTTTGGGAGCAAGGGAAAGGAAAACCCCAGCTGCAGGTGCACCCCGTTCCCCCCAAAACCAAATGACTGAAGAACTTTTTAATCTCCCATAATATTTAGTTTAATTCTCTTCAAGGGGGAGGGGGAAATCTGAGAGTCAGATTATGTAACTTTAAAAAATGTGTTCCTACTTAAAAGCTAATCAACATCTCCCACATCAGACAGTAAACGTGGTGCTGTTGAGCAGGATTATTCCTGATCTCTGCTTTGTCTCAGCTGTGGATTAAAAAGTGTAATGTTATCCTGTTTAATATTTTAACCGTATGGGCTGCAATTTCATGGGCAATTATATGACAAGGGAAGTGCTCAGCAAGCCAGTCACTACTCAAAAGATCGTTATTTCCCTAAAAGCTAAACTGAAACATTTGCTGATGGTAACAGGGGTCTGGCTCATCAGCTCTCTCTTCCACAATCATCTTTTTGAATTCTTTTATGCCCCTACTAAACCACTTTCTTGCCCAGTGGTGCAGGGAGGGCTGGAATCAGGACTTGTACATGCAGAGCAGGTGCTCAATGCCAGATGCACACAGCTGCACTTACAAAGCTATTCACAGCACATCAAGAAAAAACACTATATTACACCTGACAACTCTAGCCAATGCTTGAATCAGCTAGTAGAGTGTTCTCTTTTCTGTTTTGCACGTCTTGCACTCACACAGTGATGAGAATGAACTCAGAGGGAAATGTAGAGTGAATATTTAGCTGGGTGTCAAGAAACAGCGGGTGTTCACTGCGTATGGATGGGTTATCTCAGCTCCTTTCATGCTTTGAGTCAGTGTACTTCCCAGTCCAATTCTACACTGTAAAGCTGAAGTCTATCCTGTAGTGAACCTATTTCCAGCCCCAAACTGAACCTTCTGTTTTTCTTTCAGTGGCCTGCTCTGGGCAACTTTAGTATATTTTGAAAAGCTGGTGACATTTACTGTTGGTGTCAAGACAAAACATTACTAAGCCTTGCATCAAGATATTTTTTTTTTCTAGCATGGTAACTTGATTATTTTTCCCCAGACTTTCACTGGAGGTGTCACAAGGCTTTTCCCTGTGGTATCTCAGAGCCAAATGCTGCTGTTCAGTTTTTCAAGTGACTTGTAACTCATCCCACTCATTATGGCATGTCACCTGTGATGCTATACCTGATAGCTATATAGCTATATTTAACTTTTTTTTTTTTTAATACTTCACAATGAATAATACTAAATTTGGAGTTACAGAAGGGCTATAGTGATGTCTTTACTCAGAGAAAACTCACATGCAAGTCAATAAGAATTTGGCTTAATAAAGGAATTCAGAATCTGACTCACCAGTAAATAATTACAGTTCACGCAAAATACAGAGCGAACTACCAATTTTTTAGAAATAGGCAGAAAATTTGTAAAAGCAAATAGATTAAAAGTTTTCATTCCAACTGGGAAATATGTTGGGTTACAGAGCACTGTTGATATACATATATATAATTGAATTTGTGAAATTGAAGATAAGAAGCATCTGAACTTTCTTCTGGCACCTGCAAACTCATAAAGCAATGCAGATAAAGTAGCGTGTATGCTGGCTGAGTGTTTGAGTTCCTGGTGATTCACTGTAAGCAAGGCCAGAAAAGCTGAGTTGTACTGAAAAGAGAGAAAGATACAATGGTAGCAAGGGAAAAAAATAATTTTATATATACCAGAGCAGACAGTTAATCAAGTCCCAAACTCGGTTGTCCAAGTTGGCTGTTTCCTAAAGTCCTGCTGTTTTAGACATTTGACTGAATCCCTCTGTACTTTTTAACATTAGCAAATAAATGTAAATACAATTGCATAAAGTATAATCCATGCCATGGTATGTTTGAGTTCATGAATTCCACATGACTATAAGAATCTAACTCATTCACTATGAAAAACTAACAGTCTACAGATCATTTTTGTTTCCTTATTTTTTTTGCTGGGTGCAATATATACAATTTCACATTTGCATGAATTTTAAAATAAAAGTGAATACAAATAACATGAATGTAGTTTATATGACTTCATGTCATAATTAACATGAAGCAAAAGTACATAATCTTCATCTGTAATCCGGAAACAGTTTAAGTACCTGTGTAATGAAAAACACCAACATACACTTATCAGGTTAGTGAAATAAACAGTTTTTCTTTTACACAGACAAGTTAAACGAATTGTGAGAACATCCAAAGACAGAGCAAAGATTATGACATTTTAATTAGGTTATAAATAAAAATAAAACTGTGCAGAATTTGAGTGACTGGACTATAAGGCTGATTGGCTCTTAAGCTCCACAAAGGAGAAGCTATGCTTTTCTGGGTACAGAGACAAAATGCAACAAGGGCTCATGAGAGACAGCTCTGCTCCTCTGGGGAAGATGCAGAGCTGTATACTGCACAAATTCCTGCAGACTATGGTGGTCCCACTGGACACAGTGCAGGACCTTTCATGCCACATTCACTACATCTCACTGTCACAGTTTTGACACATCTGGAGATGAGTGACCAGTCCATGGCATGTAAGTAGGCCAATGGCTACTGCCCAAAGCTCGTCCCAAATCCTCATCTTTTCACCAGAAGAGTCTCACTGCTAGGAGGGGAAGACTGGACAACAAAACCCAGAACCATCTACACAAAGGGGCCCTTTCATGTACAGCTGGGCAATTATTTTTCTGATGGTCATAGAAAACTGAAGCCAAGAAGGGGGAAAACATATTTCCTCTCATTAGGTCTGAATTTGGACTTTTTATCCATGTCTCAGGCTATTGGAGAATATTCCATGCAGTTTTAGGGACTTTTTAACAGAGAGATGATTTTGCAATGGAGGATTTCCAAGAAAGGGAAGGTTAATCAAACCAACAAACATTATTTGGTCTTACTAGCAAAGGGAGATGATATCATAAGTCAGAAACCCTGTCAATATCATTTATGCCAGAACACAGGCTTGTGAGCATGTGGCTCTATGCAAGTGCCGAAGTCTTTTCTGGAATAGGTAGAATACTCTGTGAGCTGGAAAGTTTACCAGCATCCAGTCTTCATGTCTTAAAATTTTTGGCAACATGGACTCAATGACAATTAAATGATAATTACAAAGAACTCACCAGTAAAGGCCGTCTTGCAAGAGTAAGCAGAATATGCTGATTTTTATTTATTTATTTATTTATTTTTAGTTCGCATAGATTTGCCTAGTGCATCCCACATAGATATAGATAGATCTCAGTCTGAACTGACACCAATGGAGCTTGTATGCCTTTCTGGAACAGGCAGAGGATATAGGCAAAATTTAGGAATCACTGCATAGTACAAAACAGTTTAAAAAAAATAAAAAATGAATACTGAGGAACATAATAAACTGTTTTTAATATGTGGAAAGGTGTAATAAAGAGGTAGATGGTGACTCTTTCACCATAGCAAACAATGAAAAAGGGGAGGGGGGGAAATCCCAATTTACAGAGAAGAAAATTTGGATTAAAAATTAGGAAAAAATATAACTGTAATGAGAAAAAGAAAAAATGAAGGGCAGTAAACTAGGGATTCTCTTGAGAATCCTTGCTGTTATGCGATACTACAACCTCTATTATTTTACAGAAAATTAGTAATTATCTGTGACTATGTACAACACTGTGGGTATCTAAACTGAGGTCTTTATTTGACCCAAGAAATGCCAGACAGAAAGCAGTAATTGTGAAGATTAAGTCCAGAACAAAACCTCCCAGGAGTTTAGATTAATTCAGATAAGGGACTTTGATTCTGCAGGTATTTTGGCTGGCTAGGAAATTAGGTCATTAACTATCATTATAATTTTAAAAGTTGTTTATGGAAGCTCTCTAGGTGCTTTCCAGGGATTCAAGCAACTCCTGCACACTGCTTAGAATAGCTTACAAGCTGGGATGCAGTCTTCCCAATGTCTGGGAAGGTCTAGCTCTGTAGGTTTGACTATAATCACATTCTGAGTAGCAACAGTTCAAAAAAATGAGAAATTAGGAATTACTACAGCCTCCTCATCCCAGGAACAACATTGGAGAAGGAGCCAGAGCTTGACTCCCATTCTCCACAAACCCATGATGCTCCAACTTTTTGGAGGGTTGACTGGGAAGAAGGTAAAGCCATGCCCTACCTGTAGACTTATTTCAGCAAGCATTAAAATCCAAAGGGAAGGGAAAAAACATGCACTGGGTATGAAAATCCCAGATGTGAGAGCAAGCTGTGGTGTCAGGTAGAATTTCCCTTACCTTTTACACACTTTCCATAATTGCTCTTACCGCATCAGATAATTACCCAGTCCTTCTGTGTTTCAGCTAGTTGTGGGCAGGGCTGCCAAAAGCTTGGAGGTTATCTTTGCTTAAGCATCCAAGTATTAAAGGGCTTAGCCAAAGCTTATCTCAGATTCTGGAGGCTTCTATGCTGGCCTCTCCATCACCTTCCTTTGCAGGATCCAAAACCTTTTCTCTCCTCAGTCAATGGTGGCCACTGACTTCGAGGAAATCTAGATATCCTTCTATCACTGAACTATTTTCAAAGCACAGTTGATTACAGTAGCTATTGCTAGAGATGATTGCAGTAGTTATTAGAGATGGGCTTCACCTCTTCATTTGGGGCCTGGTTTGAGCCTTCCCCAAGATGTAGATTCTGATTTTGGTTTGATTTAAATGAATTACATAGGGGTGCCTCTGCAGCATTCACAGTAAGATCTGAACACTGTAAGACTTCAAAGCTGCTCATTTCTGGCTTGGTTCTGAACACTTGTGTTCCCGTACCAGCCACTGAATCATACAGTCTTTATTTTTTGCCTTCTCTATCTTTTTGGGTAACTGATAAAAAAGTCAAAATGGAACTTTACCAAACTTCCTGGCTCAGAGTCATCTTTCAGGTGAGAATGCACTAAGCACTTACTTTCAACAACATAAAGTTTTGGAATTGTTTAAGAAGAAGAATGTAGCTGCCTGAGGATAGTGGGCAGTGAGCCAAAATGAGCTGAGTTTAGGGGGGAAAGAGAAATTATCAGCAGGGTACCAGAAGGGAGAGGCATGTCCAAATTTGTTTCTGGGCCCTCAGTCCAGTCATCCTTCCTGCTTGAAATTTGGTATTGTAAAATCCAAAACAGAGTTATAGAGCTGAAACTCCTCCTATCACTCACTGCAAATATCTCCATTTTCAAACTGTTGAAGGTTTCCCTCAGTAATCTATTCCTCCTGGAGCAGCATGAACCAATAGAAACACAGAGAAACAAGGCTGGTTTCCTTAAAGCATTCAAATAATATTAGTTTGAAAGTACTAGAGAAGCAGTTAAAATACTTTTGAGGGTGGGTTTGTTTGTTGGGTTTCTTTTCTTTCTTTTTTTTTTTATTTTTTATTTTATTTTTCTCCTCCCTGGACTTCTTGTTTCCTTTTCAATGTTATCTTAAGCTTTCAGGTTCTCTTTCCCAACCATCTTCTTGGAAAATGGGCTGTCGTTTCTAAACTGCCTCCCAAACGATCAGTGGTTTAGAAATGTTTGTTTTTCAAATACCTTAATTGTATGGTCTACCCAGAAGTGATCAGCACTGAAAATTATATTTCAGAGCTAAACACAACCAGATGGGGAGAGAACAGCCAGCCATTTGAAAAAGCCTAAAAAACCTTTCTGAGCTCCCCATGTGGTTTGGTTGATCAGTGATTAATTTCATAATGATTTCTCTTGCAGATGGGTGAAAATCATCTGGGTTTATATTTATCTATCAGAAGAAAGAGCCAGGCTTTCAAAGACGACTCAGACATATCGATATCAGACAGGCTGTGGAGCGGGTATAAATGCAGCTACTCCTGGCTTCAGGGAAACATAAAACCCTTTTCAGAGGCAAAGTTTTTCTTTGTAACACACTCACTCTGGACTCTTGGTTTTCATTAGCACTCGTTCGTCCTGTTTGAAGACGGATTCCCTGCACCTTGCTTTTTGTCTCAGATAGGTTGAATTACTTGTTTTTTTAATTCATATAGAAACGGAACAGCATACAGTGCAATAGGATATATAATATATATTGAGGAGACACATTAAGTGCCATTTACTGTATTCACTTAGATTTTATAATGAAGCACATGCACCCTGTTCAGCCCCAGATTCATCCCCTGGGATCCTTTTGCCAGCCTGCGTGAGTCTGTTGTTTCCTCTTGAAGCCAGTGTGAAGGACAACCTGTGCCCCACTTTCTCATGTGCAATTTTTTTTCATTGTCACAGCTTGTCTCTAAGATCCTCAGACAAATCTGCTGGAGTATGGAGGACGAGTTGGACAAAGTGGTCCAGCAATGATATGAAATCGTTCATAGTCTCTTCTGGTTGAGAGTGGAGCATGTCCTTCAGATGACAATGCCAATGGTAGGAAATAACCTTGATGATCTAATGCCAGTTCCTTCTGCTCTGCACAGTCCAAAGAATGTGTTCATTCTTATATCTTAGCAGGGTTGCAATCTGGGAGATATGTAAGCTTTAGGGTCTGACATATTCATCAGGAGTCCAAACAAAATTCACAGTAAAACTCAGTATAAGGAGGCATAGCTGGTGAAAGGACATGGCGAAAGGACACCCCAAGAAGATATCAGTGAGCAAATAAGTGCCAACTAAGCATTTCCATAGTCTTCAGTGTGAGATAGTAGTGAGTGGAAGGAAACACTCAAATGCAGCAAGAGGCAGTAAAGTCAGGAGAGGGGAGGGAGACCAGCACCAAATTCTTTGGGAGTACTCCCAATACAATAAAGGCATCTGGAGAGGAGCTTCCTCTGCAGTCAAGGCCTTGCTGAGCACCAGAACAGGTTATTTCCTTGAAATTGGAGGCTTCACTCAGAAACTACAGCTCATGAAAACTCCCTGGGCTGGAATTCAAAGTGGGCTTGTTGTCAGAAGTCTTCAAAACTATTTTCTTTCCATTACCTACTGGGACAAGCTAAAATTAATTGGGGTCATTGAATTAACATGCCACAGAATTCAATGACAACTGTAGAGTGTTTCAAATACAAACAATTGAATTAATTTCCCTTGCTTGTGGAAGAGAAGCTGTTTCCAACAAGCAACAGAGGAGGAATGTAGGCTTTATGGATTTGATTGGGAAAGGAATACAAAGCATTTTTCTAAATGTTCCTTTTTCTCTGCAGTCTGGTAAGATATTTGGAAGCACACAGGACATGATTCTGAGGATGTTCACCTCAGTTTGATATCCACCGAGGCACATTGCTGGGGAGCCCTGGTTAAAGCAAGACCTGTCTCAGGCACTTGATTTTACATGTGTTGCCTGGGAGATGACAGACACCTTGTACTTCCAAATAAATAAATAAATCAACTACAAAGGAGTTGCCTCAAGCAGGAGCCCCCTTCAGGGTTCATGTTTAAAGGTACAAGTGAGCAAATAAAATGGGCCCCCAAATGCAGGTTGTCACACTCCAGAAAGTGTCCTTCAGGAGTCTCAGTAACTGTTGGAGTTACTGTGAGGATATTCTGATACCCTTGCTTTAAAAGGAGGTTTTTGCATAAATAACAGCAGGCTAATTTCTGAAGGAGGAAAAAAATTGATATATTTTAATGGAGATGTTTAAGTGATAGGTGGGCCTTGGGAAAATTAAAACAAGTTGAATAAAAAGAGGTGAGCAGGGAGACATGGAAGGGGAGAGCTCCAAAAGCTTTACAAACCCTGTGAGACATGCTTATTTAAGTATAAAGAGCAGCAGTGTGCTGTGAGGTGTTCAGACAGGGCTGGTCAGAGGAGGGAGCTTGGTCAGGCTGCTTGCTCAGTCCTGACTGCAGGGAAAGGGAACAATTTTCATCTTCACTGAAGAGTTAGGGGATCACAAGACAAATTAAGTACAGAAACAGGAAGCATTATTCACAATATATATGTGATGGAAAATAAGCAAAGAAGAGGAAGAATATGTTAAAACATAGATTCCTTCAGCTTGAGATCTAAAAAAAAGCACTGCCCTGTTTTTCTAGGTATCAGAGACCACTACATTTCATCTACCAGCTCTTTTGTTGGGCCTTCAAAGCCCTTGTCTTCACCCTTGACAATTTCTCATTGCTTTTTATGCCTATCCATGAGACTGACATTAAGGTGTAGAAGAACACACTAGCTACCTCCCTGGCTACTACAAATTAATAGACAACAGACAAAGGGTCTGAAGTCCAAAGGAGAGAAAATAATCAAGACTACTCTGAGGGAAGTAGTTGAAATGAGCTGGTGCACAGCTGCTACGAATCAAGGCTCTCCCAGGTCTCACAAGGCTTGACAAATAGAACTAGGGCATAATGAGCTTTTTCTTTCTGTTCTGTCACCAAACAAAATATTGCTGGGAAAAAAAATATTTTGGACTGAGCTATTTTCTTCCCCCCTTTTTATTTTTTTGAGAACAAAATGCCTAAATTAATTTTGGACTGATGAAAAATCCTTCATTTTGTTTTGAAGTGATTCAACACCTTTTAAATCTTCTTTTAAATTGTTGTTTTTAAAAAGATTGACTTTAAAATAAAATATGGTTTCAAAACAAGAAATAAAATGTTTTGATTTGATGATGTCAAAACAAAATTTTTCATTAATTTTAAAAATGTTCCCACTTCCTTTGAGTGAAACTATTACCTAAACTGGAATCAGGTTCACAGATAGCTTAAATTTTCCCTGCAAACTTCAAGTCTCAATGAAATCTTTGTTTTCTCCCTCATAATTTACATCATTCCTCTGAAGAACGCAAGAGCAGATTTGCATACACAGCTTATCCCTGTATTTAGTCACCACTCTACCTCAAATTAGCACTCTTTTCTGTACTACTACAACATCTACTGCGTTGTTGCTTTCATTAAAGCTTTCATTATTTCATTATAATTTATGAACAAATTATAGAGATGAAAGGTATTTTAAGATTCCTTTCCTGACTATCTCCCTTCCCTAATTCAGGATCAATTCCAGATGGTTTATCCCTACAGATGTTTCTCTAATTTTTTCTTAAAGACCTCTGGCAATCTTCCTGGGGGAACAACACCCCAAGCAATGCACTTGAATGATTCACTACCTTCTGATTACAGAGATTTTTTTATTGTTATTATTATTTTTTTCTCATTCCTGTCTGGGATCCCCTCCCACATTTAAGCCATGGCTTCAGTCTGTCATGAACATGGAGAAACAGGTCATTCGTTTCCTTTCCACAGCATCCTTTTATATACCTCAGAAGAGGTTGTAGTGGGGTGGGGGTCAGTCTCTTCTCCCAAGCAACAAGAGACAGGACGAGAGCAAACAGCCTCAAGTTGCACCAGGAGAGGCTTAGGTTGGACATTAGGAAAAAATTTTTCACTGAAACGGTTGTGAGGCATTGGAACTGGCTGTCCAGGGAAGCAGTTGAGTCACCATCCCTGGAGGTATTTAAAAGACTTAGATGTGGTGCTTAGGGACATGGTTAGTGATAGACTTGGCAGCACCAGGTTAACTTCATGATCTTAGAGGTCTTTTCCAACCTAAATGATCTTATGATTCTATGATTCTACCTTCAGTCTTCTCTTCTCTAGCATAAAGAACACCTTCCCTTTCTCCATGGTTTTGTTTTCTAGACCTCCAACTTTATCACACTCCTCTCAACATCCTCCAGTTGATGTGCATCTTGTATTGCATCACAGGTCCAAAATTACCCACACAACTTTGCAAAAGCTCCAACTGAGGCTTTATCAATGTTGAGCTGCAGGAAAAGATTACTGCACATATTTTGCAGTCGACACTTGTGTTTATACTTCCCCCACACTGCTTGCCTTCTTTGCAACTTTATGACACTGTTGGCTCATGTTCAGATTGTGCTGCTTTGCAACTCTAGATCCCCTCTACCTAGCCAGCATTACCTGCCCCACCTTTGGGAAACTGTTTATTGCTGCCTAAGGAATGAATCTTTGTACTCATTTTTACTGTACAGCACCCTTTTTCTTTTCTTTTTTTTTTTTTTTTCCAGAACATTTCTCCAATTTGTCAAAATCATACTAAACTGTCCTCCTGCCTTCCAGCATTAGCACATACTCCCAGCTCAGTGTCATCTGTAAACTTAATAACAAAACTCTGTATTCTATCATTCAGTCATTAATGAAAATATTGAACAGCACAGGAAGCAGGAACAAATCCCTGCAGAACTGTACTCCATTTTGTCAGTGAACCATTGATAACTATTCTCTGAGTATAATTTTCCCACGTGTTCAATTACTTGCCCACTATGACCCTTCCAGAGTCACCGTTTTTCAGAAAACAGTCCTCTTTTTTGAGAGCACCTCCAAAATTATTTGTTTATTTCTGGGGGGGCTGGATGAGGGTGGGGTGGGGTTGTATATATACATGAAGTATATATACTTCATTTGAATAGGCTCTGTTTATCAGGAATCTTGATCACTACATCACTATCATGTTAATAAAAGTCCCACTTCATTTTTAAGGGTGAAAAATAGCCCCAGAATATCTTCTGAGGGGATGAAATGCTGTTTTTCATTCTCAGTCAAGTTCAAATTATATGAAGATTCAGTTTTTCACCTATTTTTCATCTTTTGCAGTGCCTCCTTGCATGGCAAGAATGTTTGTGCGGGGGAGGATTTTTATTTTTTATTAAGCAAACAATTCTCCTTGTCTCTTGCAGTTTTATCTGATCATTATATTGAATAACATTGGGAGAACATTTGATTCCCTCAACTCCCCTTCTAAATTTTCCAGGAACCCTTCATTTGTAAAGGGCTCCTACTTCATAAGGTGTTTTTTGTTTGTTTATTTGTTTTAATCACCTCCTATTTAGCATGGAATTTTTGGAATTAGACAAAAGCAACTTGTTTTTTAAATGAGCATGCTGGGCAAGATAAAGCCCTTAGAATGGCTTTCCATTATCTTTCCACAGTGACATTTGCTAACTAGACTTGTGATCTCATCAGAAAATGAAATTACATTGGTTTTCCATGGCTCATTTCTATTAAACCATGTTGACTGACATTAAGTAGATTTTTTCTCTATTTTTTTATTATTATTTGACTTATGTTCTTGCTTCTTTTTTATTTTGTCCAAAAGTGGTGTTAGACTTGCTGGTTTACAACTAGTTGGATTGTCTCACTTGCCCTTCTTGAACATATTAGCACAAAATTAGCTGCTCTAGTCTCCTGGAATTTAGGCCAAGATTTATTCAAAACTGACACGAATTGACTAGAGATCTCTTCAGACAGCGTTTTCAGGACTCTGGGGTACAAGTTATCCAGGCCTACTGATTACAAAATGTTTATCCCTCACTAAAGATGTTTAAAACTATGCTTAGTTACTAATGGACTGAGAGCCGAGTTCACTGTTCTCATGTGATATGAGTGCAACATCTCACTTCTTTCGAAATGTAGAAACATTCATCAAAAGTGTTTGATTCTTCTACATTATTGCTAGCAAAAGTTTTACCACTCTGATCTCATCATGGGCTTCCATCATTACAATGACACAGCTGTGATGTTGTGAAACACCCGCAGTTCTCATGCACAAGAAAAATAAATAAATAATTTAAAAGGTTGATATTTTTGTCAATATGTATAATTTATTTCTACTGGATCCCATTTTATTATCTCTCTTCCATTTTCACTTGCCCTTTCATTGTCTGTCTAAATAGAGAGAGGTGGTGGATCCATGCCACCACCTGCCTAGAAGTGACTTCTCCAACACGGAGACAAAATGCAATGACAGGGAGCAGTACTGTGCTACCATTACATGTAAGTGTATTTCATAAACAGATATCCATGATCAGTAATATCCAAGATCAAGATCATTTGTGGATATAATAGTTACTGCAGGGATCAAAATTCTCCTCATTTCTGGCACGATGACCTCATAAAGCCATGCAATTCCCTTGTCTCTTTCAACAGCTGTCTTGTGGAGACAGACATTTCTGTAGACAGATGTCTCTTCCCATGTTGCAAGATTCAGATTAAAGGAGAACTTCTCAGGCAAATTGTTTTGTGTTGACTTGTGTTTTCCTCCTACCCTGACCATTATGAGCCAAACTTAAAGCTTTAGGCAAAAAAGGACAACAGTGCTCAGGAGAGCCTTCAAGCAGAGGAATTAAACTGAACTACTCATTTTACACATATTAAGCCATGCAATTGTATACCTTGCAATTACGACCAAGAACCTGATGGGTGCTACACTTCAGTGTTGAAGAGTAAGTAAAAAAAAAAAAAAAAGAGTCAAGAAACCAGGCAAAAAAAAAAACTGCTAAGGAATTTGCACAATTAAAGTAGCTCATGTCAAAAAAGTAGCAAATAAGTCTGGACATGGCCTATGCATGACCATGATGCTGGTAAACATGAAAGACTGATGTGCAGCCCTTTGCATAGTCCAGAATGGGAAAAATGCATGTTTGGATAGCATTCACTGGTTTTACACATTTCTTAGTTTTAGGAGATGCTTTACCCCAGTTACCGTTATCCAGAATGCAAGTCGTTCCTAAGCCTTCCCTAAGTTACAGTAGCTCATGAGAATTTCAAGGGGCATGATGTTACTGAAAGTAAATCAGAATAAAATGTCTTGCATTTGTTCTGTGACCTTGCATATCCCTACTGCTCTTCTGAGCTGTGTGGATATTCTTCTATCTCAGGAGAAACTCCAGGTGCTTTCTTACGGGAAACTGCCAGGTGTTTTGTGCTGTCTGGGCACTCCAGGCAGGGCTGGAGATTTAGTTCAAGAGCTGTTATCCTCCATGGGGAAAGGAGGAGGTCTCTCTGGGTTTGGACTTCACATTAAAGCTGATGTTGAAGGCTCACCTGGCTTTGTTCAGTCAGCCGTGCTGTTTTTGCAGGTGCAGAGTGCTGAGCCCTGAAGGGTGGAAGGGTAAACAGCCGTGGTTTTGAGCAGGGAAGCCACTGCCTCATAGGGATGGAAGGGTTAAACCAAGCAAATTCCCACGGGGAGGAGGGAAAGAAAAAGGAAGCTGCATGCAGCACAAGTTTCTCTTGGTGTTTTATACATGAATAATCGGTCCCCCTGGGGTAAGCTCCTGGGTACAGAGATGGATGTTATCTCGTCTAGACATACAATCTGAACATCCCCAAAGAGCTGGCGCCTGAATCTCACAGGAGACAACGTTTCCCCCACTGACTCCCATGGGATGCATCCAAAAGATTTCTGTTTCAGAAGCACCTGCAGGTAGATGAGAGGAGAGAGGGGAGGGGAGAACAAGAATTCACCCATCTTCTATGGGTGTCATTGCCTTTTAATGAAAGTAATAACCAGCCTCCTGAATCTCTGCATGTAAGGACTGTGAAGTAGTAGCCTCACAGATCCCAAATAGTAGGAAACATGACCAGGATGTCCTCTAGAGAGTCTTGTGCCAGCTTCATATGAACTCAGTTCATGTTTTGGGTGAGCCTGGGATAAGCTCTAAGTGACTGTGAGCCAACCTATGACTTCAAGAAGACAGAACACAAGCTTTCATGGATCAAGGTTGTCCTAGGGTTTCTCAGGATCACTTCTACTCAGCTGATACCAAAGCCGGGGACTGGCTGCACTGTTATCTAGGGAAGATCACTCTGTGCAGCACCCTGTGCTTCTACTTGCTCATTTGTTAATGTAAAAGGGACCTATAAACCATTTTATTAGAACACTACTCACTACTGGAATTATTTTACTCTCTTTCTGCTCAGATTACTTCAAAAAATGCACAGCAATGATTTTTCTTTCTACTTCACAGATACATTTGATAGAATGACGATTAAGCAGCCTAAGAGTATTAATGGAAAAGACAATACAATAGCCCCCTAGTTTTCTTTCAGCAGTTTTTCACCATGAGCCTGGCTCAATGGAAAGACTCTTTGGTGTTGTGAGGCTCAGAGGGTTCAAGGACTTTGTTTAGGCAGCTTTTGACACTGCCCTTGACCTTGTTTTACCACTAGCATCCTGTATCTGTCCAGCTATACTCAGGAGAGAAACACCCTGATTTTGGTGGATATTATGTCCTCCTTCATCAGGCTACTATCAATGCTTGTTCACAGATAATTGCCTGCTTCATATGCAAGAGGCTGATTTAATATTTGAAGCAAAATTCCAATAAAATCAGCTAGGAGCTTGCAAGGCATTTATGAATACACGTTTCTATATATAATGTTTCCCCTCAAACATTGCACATAAGGGAAATTATTTAATACCATGAGAAAAATCAGCAGAGAAGCAAAGGGTAAAACAAGGTAATGGAGTCCTCAACTACCACATCAAAGGTTGCCTTCAGAATAGGTAAGGACCAGAAACATGTCATTTATGATTTGCTGAAACGAAGGAAAATTCTGTGGTTCGGTTTAGGGTCTCCTGTGACCTCAAAGATTACAGCTTGATTTCCTGTTGTCATTGGGTGACTCACGTAGACAGATGCTCTCTCATTCACTCCTTCCCTCTGCCTCAGTTTCCCCAAATGGGTATAATGACACTTCCTTGCCTCTTTCCTGCTTTGCTACCAGAGACACAGACACTCCAAAAAGGCCCACAGAAAGATTTATAGCCTTTTAAAAAAATAAATAAATCATGTGGGTTCCCTGTATGTAGGTTGCAGAACCACAACAGAAAGAAGCAGTCAGAAAGTGGGCAGATTAAGAACTAAGAAAAAAAGATCCAAGAAAAAAAAAATCCAGTGGATATGACAGGATAATGCCACTTGGAAAACAAACAAACAAACAAAAAAACTATAAGCCTGAGTGAAAGACATGGTACAGCAAAGATTTAGAATGCAATGAGTACAACTTATGAGAAAGGATCCAGGAAGGACACTTAGAGGGGTATCAGCTGAGTAAGTATATGAAAAATGAGAATGTGCTCAGATATGATAGAAAAATGGCAGTGCTTAGAGATTTCAGGGTGTCTCACTCCCTCTGAAATTAAAACAATTTGGCTAGATAATTTTCTCCAAAAATTTGGGTGATTATGTCTATAATTCTGCATCCTCCAGCTGACTGAATCATGCAGTTTATCAGTTATGTACTCTTACTTTTGTTTTTACCAAAAAGAATTTAAAAAAAAAAAGATAAAAAGATTAAAAAATCCTTTCTCAGCAAAGAACCCAGTGTATGCATACATGTGGCCTGGGCTTCATTACACGTAGCCATACAGCAGTGGTGCTGTAAAACGAATTAGTGAGCTCAGCACAATTCCCACTGAACAGGTGTCCACATCAGAAGACACACCGTTAGAACAGAATGACCTTGAGGGCTGCTAAAAAGTGACCTGGCAAAGGAATTTTATCCTTTTTTTTTTTTTTTTAGTCTTTTTGCTTCCTTTTTGATAGCAAAAACAGACTTACATTCTTCACCTCATAAGCTCACATCAAGACCAAATCTGACCTGCACTGATTCTTCCTACATCTTAGGTAACGTTCAGTTGTTCAACCTCCATCAGAAATGCAGAGACAGTTCTTTAACAGTGTTTTCTCCATTCATTTGAAAACAACAATATTTAAAACATTCCTGTCAAATCAGCTGTCAGTCTTCCTGGTGACCAGAGCAGTGGGGAGAAAGGTGATCAAACAGCTGACTGTTGGGAAGCATTCTGCATAGCCTCCTAAAACAGTGTAAGGGTTAGTTTCTGCTTTACGATAAAGCTTTTTTACTTTACCTAAAATATGTATAATTCTCTATGTAACACTGTACATATATTTGTGGCTCTTTGCCAACTGATCCCAGTTCCCTTCCGTTCCCTTCCGTTCCCTTCCGTTCCCTTCCGTTCCCTTCCGTTCCCTTCCCTTCCCTTCCCTTCCCTTCCCTTCCCTTCCCTTCCCTTCCCTTCCCTTCCCTTCCCTTCCCTTCCCTTCCCTTCCCTTCCCTCCCCTTCCCTTCCCTTCCCTTCCCTTCCCTTCCCTGGTTTCCCTTACAGACATCCTTTGGCATAACAGTAATACAACAATTTTCCTCAGCCATACACCTTTCCCCTTCCCAAGACACATTCATTAAGGTCAGATCTTGTGTTGGAATGATGCAGACCCAAAACAAGGAGTGTCTGCAACTTGCGCATGAAAAAATGTTCCAACTTCAACCTGGCTATTGTGACTGACACCAGGAAAGATATGTAGCTGCAAGTTATTTCTTCTTCTTGCCTCTACCTCCTCTGGTTTTCTAACCAGCCACTGAAGCATCATTGTCTATATCCAGTATATTTATATTTTCTGACAATGTGACTGGGGGGGTGATCTCTGATAACAAAGAAGAATTTGCAAACAATCCATGACTCCCATAGAAACACTTCGGAAGACTCTCAGGGAAAAATAAAAAATAAAAGTCAAGTATTTGTTTTGCAGTCTATCTCTTTCTGTTTTGTTCTTTTTTTTTTTCTTCTCTCTTCTTTGCTTCATCAAGCAAAACACTGCATTGCAAGAAAATTCCTTCCTACCATGACTCCTGGAGATTTTACAGCACAAATATAGATAGGATTTAAGTAAGGGAAAAAATCACTGTGATGAGGATATTTTGCGGGAGTGGGTTTTCTTAATCTGTTTATGGTTTACAAATGCAATCCCTGGAGAAGCAGTTTACTAAACCCATGGCCCCAGTTTAACTTTGGACTTTGCTAAGATATTGAATTTCCTGTCTTTGTTCCAAGAGGGATTATAACTGAATGGCTATTTTACTCCTGCATTGTAGGATTAGTTTCTAAATTTGCCAATTATAGCTTGCCAATTAGTGCTGTCATGTAGTCCACAAAACCTAAAAGCTTAGTAGCTCTGCTGCAAAAATAATGTCTTATTATTTTGCAAAGATGTCTTCCCAAATCTTCCATCTCTTCTAGGTTCTCTGGGTAGTTGCTTACATTTTAACTCTGCAAAAGGTCAAAATCTGAGCTAGATTGATTTTTTTTTTAAATGAAATAATAAAAACAGCAAAAGCAAATGTTTCTTCATGGTGAGAGTAGAAACTAATATCCTAGAGGTCAAGTTCAAAATAGATTTACTAGAAGACAGTGTAAGTAGCCATGTTCCTGTGCCAGCCAAGCACATCACAAAGTCAATGCACACGTCAACCCTTGTGCAGAGTTGCCTCCAATCTGAGCCTGGGTGACTTTGTGAATTCAGCTCTTCATAGCTTAGAACCACTATGGGGAAAATGTTCCATTAGAGTTTATGAAAAAGAAGGTCATCTCCCCAGCTACCCCATTCCTGTGGAAGGTTTTTTTTTTAACTGTCTACAGCTTACACTGCGAATCAGGAAGCTGTGCAGGTACCAAGTTAAACTAGTAGGAGACATTTCAAAAAAATCGAAAATAAGTGGTTCCTCTTGTAACATGTAATGCAGCTGTTGAACTCCTTGCCTTAGGACACTGAATGGAAAAAGTGATTGGATCAGTTCATGAGAGAGAAATCCATGGAAATATTCCATACAAAGACATTCACCTGTCTGAAAGATGCAAGAACAGTCTGAGGAAAGACTGTTACTGGATTGCCATCTGGCCATGCTCTTCTCCAGGCGCCCACTCATGTCCAATGTCAGGGGAGAGCTTCTGTGAATGGGAACAGTTGTTTGGCCTGAGCAGCAATCGTTGTACTTATGTTCACAGTGTATTCCCTTAAGTGATAGATCTTGCCTCAACAGCAGCAATCCCAATCCTACAAAGTACAAATCCTCTAATCAGTTTGTATTCAGTAGGTAAAGACCAAGGTGGAAATGGTTGTCACAGTAACATCCTTTTAGCAGTCCAGCTTCATTTTAATGGCTCTAGAGAAAAGCTCTTTGTCTGGCACAGACTGTCCTCAGGAGGGCAAGTTTCTGTTCAGGAGGTTGATTAAATGCATCAGTTACAAGCACTCATGTCTTGGAAAGCACAATGGTTTCCAGTGCAGCTAATCTGCTTCCAGGTTTCTTCTCTCTAGATGGGTATCCCTGAACAACCACTGCAAAGGCATAAAGCAAGGAGCATCCTGGGCTGGAGGTGTGAAAAAAAAATAAATACATATATATAAAAAAAATAATTAATCTGCAACAAATGAGGCAAGGCAAAGTAGTTCTTTTTCTCATGCTTTGCCAGAGCTACAGTAGTGCTCAAGCCCTCCCATCCAACTCACAAGTCTTGCATATCCTTGTCCCTAAATATTGCAAAGGACACTATCATAAAGCACAGAACCAGCCACGCTATTAACCATCCACAATCTCCATTACCGGTTTATTCAAGCAAGATATAGAGTTATTACTAGAAAAGAATCCAAACTCGCGGAGCTTGAAACAAGATTTTGCTCTAAATCTGAAACATCCCCAGTGGGCCAGGAAGTTTCAGTTTAGCAATCTGGTTCAAACCCCTTATTAAAACAAGCCTGAACCTGGGAAATTCTAATCTTGATTGAAATCTAAAGGTGACCTTTATTTTTACTTGTTTCCAAAGGAGGCTGGATCTGGGTGCCCTGGCTCTGAGTCACCCTGCAACTTCCTTTGCCTTGACAGGCAGTTCGTCCTTTCCAAGGTAGGCTGGACATTTGTTCTCCCAGGGAGTGATCCGGAGATCTGGGTCACAGTGTTTATCGCACAGCAAAGCTGCATTACTCATTGTGTTGGAGATGGATGGAATGCCTCAGTGAGAAGGAAAGCAAGGTGCCAGATCCTATATTAAAGTGGGGAGGGGCTTTCCCACTGGATAAAAAAGAGAGAGAGAGAGAAAGAGAAAGAGAGAAAGAGAGAAAGAGAGAGAGAAAGAGAGAAAGAGAGAAAGAGAGAAAGAGAGAAAGAGAGAAAGAGAAAGGAAGGAAGGAAGGAAGGAAGGAAGGAAGGAAGGAAGGAAGGAAGGAAGGAAGGAAGAAAAAGAAAGGAAGGAAGGAAGGAAGGAAGGAAGGAAGGAAGGAAGGAAGGAAGGAAGGAAGAAAAAAGAAAGAAGAGAAGAAAGAAAAGGAAAAGGAAAGAAAAAGGAGAGAACATTAATATTTAAAGATGTACTTGGCAGGTATTTCTCTGCATCCCCTCCACTGTTACTGCTGATCTGCGTATGTGGATAAGTTGCTTTTTCTCCCTTGGGCCTGGTGTGTCTTTTTGCTGAATTCTGCACTGAAGTTTGAATTCAAGATGGGCCGAAGCCCAACCCCACCACCCCCGAGCTCTGGATACAGATTCAGTTCTTGTGGCTCAGGCCCCATCTCTTACTATAATCCTGGGCTAATGATTTCACCATCTACTGTCATCACGCCCGTGCCTGGAGCTCCCTCCATCGCTCAGCGTGCCAGACACACATGCTCTTTCTCCTTTTCATAGCCCTCCGGCCATAAAGCCCACACAGGCGAAGGAGTGTCAGTAAAATCATTGTCACCTACACTCTGGCCCTGTGCTCAGGCTGGAAGGGGTGAGAGGCTGCATTGTGCTGGACCAATACACTGAACCATCACTGCTGGTGGAGGGAAGATCCCACACCTCTCTGTAGCACAGGATTGCCCCTTGCTGACCTCCTTGCCTGCCTGCAACTACAATAAGGAGCAGAATTAGGACACAGAGGGTGTGATCAAGGCTTCCACGTGCAACAGGATCTCAGATTACTCTAGCGTCGCCTGGTGGTTATTGGTAGCCAGTATAATTTAATTTCAGGCAGGAAAAGAGAGACCAGGTCTAAAGGTTACACTGCTGTCTCTTGGAGCATATAACACATTTCCTAAGCATGGCTGAAGACCAAATTCAAATGCAAAATCTGTGCTGTCCTCCTGTTCCAGAATCAAGCTTTTTCTGACATGACCCTGTATACGACCACCCAAGCTACGAAAGGAAACATGCCACATCACAACCACTTATTAGAGCTCAGCAAATAGACCTCAGGCAATAAAGTGAGTTTTTATAGTGCTGGAGGCAATCACATCACAGAAAATGATCACAACAGTACCATTTTATTACACTAAGTCTGCTGGACCACTACTGATCGGAGAATTAAAATGGCTGAATTACCTCATCTATAAAGGTGAGGAAATTGAGGCAGAGGAAAGGACTGACTCTCCAGCTCCTCACAGCTTGCATAGGCATGTGCAGATGCTGACCAGCAAGTGATGAAAGGCATTCAAGGTATTTCTTCTCACCGCAAAGCAGGCAGCAGATGATGGGGTCATTTTGATATTGGCAAGGCATTACAGGACTTGGAAAATGGCTGGCTGACCACCCTCTGAGGAACACCTCAGCCTGCTGGCAGGGCTGGGGTGGAAAAGTCCTGCATAGGTGGGCACCACATATGTGTCTTCATCACTGAGGATGGGCCTGAGCTGTGCAGGAGAAGGGTTTTTCATCCTTCTAATCCTTGCCATTTTACCCTCTGCTGATCTGAGTATGCACTGCTGTCACCCTGAGGAAAGGCTTACTTCCTGCTAGGCCCTGAATCACATGTCCTGTGGTGTTTTTTTTTAGCAAGGAGCTCCACAGGATGTTCAAAGAGAATAAAAAGGGCTCTGCTGTTCTATGTCACTGTCTGGCCTGTTTTTCCTCTGCATTTTATGCAGCTTTTCCCTGCAGGAGTCTCTGGCTCTGACAGGCCCAAGCCTCCAACCCTCAGCAGGCTGAGCCCTAGCAGAGGGCTGGTTGCTACCAGCAGAGGAAGAGCTGGGCAATGCCCTGAGGAACTGGGCCACACAGGGCTGTATTTATAAAAGTGGGCATGGAATTTGACTGTAACATCATGGTGCCTTATTGTATTACAGTAAACAAGTGATGTGCTGACAATAGTCAAACAAGAGACACCCACAGAAATGTCCCTTTTTTTGCTTAGGGTAAATGCTGGCTGTGTATTAAACATCAAATACTGCAGAGTTTACAGGACCCATCATCTCAACCACCTCCCTCTCACACTGAGAGTTCAGATGGCCTGTACAACACTGCATTTACAATCCTTCATGTGGACGTGGCTCTGCTGCTTGGATCCTCTAAAAGCATTGTTCACTCCTAGGCCACCAGTCCAGCTCCTCCCTGGGCCAGAGTGAGTCAAATTTCTCATAATGGTAACAAAAATGAATTGGGATCACAGCCTGGTTCCGAGAGGACAAATATTCATCAACTCAAATGTCGCCCAGGCTGTCAGTCCAAGGAAGATGATTTAGCGAAATCATCTAGCTTTTAGCCTGAAACATGGAGAAAGTTTCCATTGTTTTTCTCTACAGATAAAATCAGCCAAACCTGCAGTGTTTGGGGGTATGACCCATATGAGATCAGATGTGCTATGACTGACCAAAAAAATGCACAAAGCTCTGGACTGCCATTTTGTGCATATGTGAACAGACATGCTGCCTCCACAGGCTATCCCTCTACAGACAGCCCTCAGGTAAAAAGTGAGCTACTTCCAGATGCTAGTAAACCTATGTATGGGCTTAGGCATGGCTGTTGTGAATTGCTTGCTAATATTTGGAAACCTGAGAAGATGAAAAAACCCTCCAGGGATCTCATCTATCTCATGAGCCCTGTATCAGGCTTAACTGAAGTCCTACAATATCCTTAGCTAAGTCTAGACTGAGATCCTATGAAAATGCAGGGAGAGGAGGTGTTGAGAACCAGAGCGTTGTTCTAAAAACCTCTCTAAATAACATTAAGCATATTAATTGGGAAATAAAAAAAAAAAAAAAAAGAAAAAAAAGAAAAAAAGAAAAGAAAAAGAAAAGGACCTATACAGACTGCTTATTCAAATTCCAGCTTTGCAGTTCTGCAGTTCTGTTCCAAGGAACATATACACACACTTTTATACATATATATTTATTTGTGCATCGTACTTGCTTATTTATATAACTTGATGGACAGCTATCCTGCTGTGCTTGTTGGTAGCAATTCAACGGGCTGCCAGCATCAAATGTCTTTCTAAATCTGCTCTTCCAATTGAAGAGGTTTCAGAGAATGCCTTGCCTGATGCATGCATGTTTGCATCTGTTTCTCATGCCTTTCCAAAATGGAATTCCATTCATTTCTGTCTTTGTTAAGGAGGGGGTACAAAGACAGAGAAAAAGAATAAAATGAAAATAAGCTTGCAAACCCACTCAAAAATAGCACTTCAGCCTTTGACTTGTGCTTAAAGCTGCGTGTGTTTGTTTTAGAAAGGGAAAGAAACAATTGCTGAGACTTTGGAAAAGGTCAGTAATAAAAAATAAATCCTGCAGATCCCATCAGCTGCTAGTTTCTGCCTCTTCCATGAAAAGAAAAAAGAGAAGGAGGAGGGACTGCAAATCAGTTCTCAAACTTTGTGAGGAATAACAGTAATAATCATAATACTGTCTAGCTCTTATACAGTGCGTTGTGTCAGCAGATCTCACAACAGGCTTGCAAAGGAGCTTCCAAAATAATTACATTGTTTTTTCCAGAGGAGGAAACATCTTGGCACATTATCACCAGCCTGGTGGCAGTGATAGGAATAAAATGACAACCTCTGAAGGCTAAAAGCACATCTGAGCCAGGAGGGCACAGTGTCATATTTGCCATTTCTAACTGTTTCACAACAGGAAAATTACTGAGAATGGGGCAAGATTAGTAGGAAGAGGCTCCTATGCCATTATAAGTGCTTATTTTGTAAGGAAAGTCTGAGAAGATGGTAAGAAACATAATGGCATGGGCACTATTATTGCAGAAAAGCAATGCAATTGCACCTTCTTGTTTTTATGCCTTTTCCAAAAATGTGTTATACCATCTCTTTCTGCGACAGCTATAACATTGTCCTGTAAAGCATCTTTTTCTCATATTTTAGAATAAAATACATCTTGGGCTAGGCTCTTTGCAAACCAACACAAAACAGGGCAGTCCTGGATCCATAAATTCAATGTTTGTGGAAAGTACTTCAGAACGCAGAAGCATCACAACGAAGGATAACTAGAATATGTGCATAATTGAATACCCAGCCCTACAGAGGAATGTTTTGCAGCCATATGGTGATCTAGATTTTCGGCAGAAAGTTTAGAGGAGATTCTGGTGATTTTTTGAATGTGTCTGGATGTTTAAAGCAGGCATCAGAAAAGGGAAGAGACAAAAAAAAAAAAAAAAAAAAAGCAGGAAAGAACTGAAGATACCAAGAGACGGTAGAGTGAAGGCTGTCATCCATGTATGGATAAGTGAGAAGACCTGCTAAACTTTCTAAATATTGGGGTGCCCAGGAAGTGTACTGCTGCTAGGAAAAAGGCCTGAAGGTACATTCTCCTGGCAACTTCAATCTTTTGCCTTTTTGAGGACACTGCCCAGGCTGCAGGGGCAGTGCTTCTTGTATCTGGAGGTGAAGTTGGCCTTTATTCAGTAATAAACCACCTACATTATGCTACTATCTTGCTGGCAAATAAGTGTCTGAATCAAATTAACACAAAGTTGAAAAATGACCTTAGCAATACATGTAAAATGCAGTTGTAGATTGTTGGCTGTATCAATGAATTATTAACCACTAATCAGTTCAGTGACAACAATTCTGGCTGTGGTTAAAATGGTTTTCCATTACTAGATAAGGAACTTCTCTGCTGTTAAGATACCAATGAAACCGAGTGATCAGGGATTTTACTTCCATAAATTTGATTTCAATAAATGCAGAGTAATGAACACTGGAGAAAGGGGGAAGTGGGGAGAAATTGCTATCTAGAAGAGCTATAATTTAGCTATTCCTACTCACAAAGAGATCTTGGAGACATGATAGTCAGTTGTCTAAAAATGTCAGCTCAGGGCCATCTTGCACTCACGGAGGTCCACACAAGCATCAGGAATGCAACCAGAATATAGTTTCACAATGGTATAAACTGAGGGTGTGCCCACCACTTGAAATTCAACTAGGTTCTGGTTCCACCCCACTAAAAAAAAAAAAAGATACTGTGAAGCTGGAAAAGACACACTACTGCAGTTTTGCCAGGAAGCTTTAAACAGACTAGAGAGCTTCTACTGGGAAAGGAGGAGAGCATCCACTGAGGGAAAGATGATAGAGCTCTACAGAATTATAGGTGATGCAAAGCAAGTGAATAGGGAACAATTAGTCAAAACTTCTCTGTTGTTATAAAGTTAGCAGAATCCCAGTGAAGTTAGCTATACATGCCTTGTCTCTGATATTCCCCATATATCCTGTATGTCTCTTTGCCAGAGGTAAGGGATTGGGCTGGATAGGGTCTTGTGATTTAATTTTATATGACTGTTGCTCTGTGTTGTGTTAAATGTATGCTGTCGGTTCCAGGTGGCACCTTGGCAAGAACCCAAGGCCTCTGCCAAAGTTATGTCAGTGCAAAAATATTAATGCACATGACCCACATTATTTGCTGTCTCTCCAGCAAGAGAAGCCAGTGGTGGTTGTATTTTTTTATTTATTTATTTATTTATTTTTGAGTTCATAAGCAAAGGGTGCTTACAATTAGTTAGCTTTATCTTTTTGTCAGAAAGCACAATTGCTGATGGCATTTCAGAGACCTCTTGGCAAGAATTATAGTTGGTATCCAAGTGAAAGATTGCTTTAGAAGAAGGGATCTTATAATTAACATGGCAGCCACTCAGCAGTGCCCATGGTACGCGAATGCTTTCAATTACTACTCCCTTTTGCTTACAGCTCATCGTGACATTAACTGCTGGCTCGGTGTTTCCTATCAATCACCTACTCTGGAAGGCAGCAGCTAGTGGAAAATGTGTAGATAGTCCATTTTGTCAGGTTCAAATCTGGCAATGAAATGAAAGTAAATTTATCCTACTTTTAAATACTTATTGTTTCTATTTCTAACCTGTGCAATTGTAAATGCCATCTAATCGTAGAGCCAAAATGAATGTAAAGTGGCTGTGTGGAAAGCTAAGTGTGAAATGACCATTCAAAATCAGGTTCCATTCTGATCATTTTTTAAAACCATCTTTAAACTAATATAGCTGTTACTTCTTACAGAATGAATCATGAACTGGTGAAATAGAATGTGTTTTCCCAGTCACGTGTATAGGCTTTGGAGACGTGTGTCTATTTTGGATTGCATTTTCTGGAGAGGCAAAAGCTCTGAGGATCTCCTAGGTCTCTGCTTTTGCAGACAAAGGTGATCAGCACTGTACTGTTGGAACTGTAAAACAGCACTCGTTTATGGTCTAACCCATAGCATCTGGAAATCCATGCAACGATCCTCCTTGTCTGCATGAGGTTTTGAATTATGTCCTTTTGCTTGCTTGTATGAGTTCAAGGAACTCAGTCTCTAGAGATACCACCTAGACAGAGGTGAAGAAAGGAACTTGTTAGCCTCGGGTAAACCAAGTAAGATGAGTAGTTGTTCCAAGGCAAAGATCCAGCAAAGAATCTTTGTTTCTTCTTATCTGCTTAAATACCTACAAAATTAAAAACAAATGATTAGAATTCCAGCAATCAAGAATGTGATCTCCTTTATTGCTGGAGGAGCTTCCCTGCTGTTGATATAATTAGAAAAGTAGATGTGAGCTTTTGGCTTTGGAAGTCTCACATATTTGTAATGGTGACAACTAAGGGGACAGTTGTGCCATGAGTTTTCCTGACTGAACATGCTTTATTTTTCACATGTATTTTTCTTTAGCCTACTGCTTTTTGTTGCAAATGGTAAAAGCAAAGCAAATCAGAGGTGCAATGCACGATGGCTCACATTACAAGAGGAACCTTCAATTTGGGAATTGGACTTTGGAGCCAATGACCTTGTAAAGCTGACATTGCTTTAAATATGGTTCAAACTCATACTGAAAGCAAAAAAGGGAAATGCACATCTCAGACTTTCCAGTCTCAAGTTTTGGAACCTCTCCCCTTCTTCTCCATTCCTGGAAGTTCCTCTAATGGAGCAGCTGAACTAGTAATCTGAGAATGACAAGACCAATTCTACTAAATCTGAATGCAAACCAGGAAGCTTCTGTCCTGCAAGAAAAGATCAGCCAAGAATAATCAATCTTTTGCTCTCTCTGGCCAAGGGAAGACTCTGTGATAGATGATGAGGAAATAGCACATGCTGTTTATGACTGTACTGGTTATAGGGCAGAAGCCATCTGGGCAAGTTCTCTTAAACCCAAATGGTCTGTACACCAAATGGCTCTATGCCATTATCTCAATGCCAGGCAGTCACGTCTGGGTTCCAGGCTGTCCTCTGAACAATGTGTCTCATGGCTCTGTAGGAGTTACGCTGTTCTTGGGTGTGTGCTTGCTGATAGTCTAGCAGCTGTTACTCTCTTATCAACTATGCTTGGTTGCTACACATCAGCTAGTGTAATGTTTCCATATTCAATCCTCCCTTCTCCATGCTGTTTCTCCTGCAGCATTTGGAATAGTTCACCTCATGAAAGCAAGAGTTACAAGAGTTGGTGTGTTGATTATGCAGTAAGATGCATTCCCTCTTAGATGAATCACCCAGATCCAACCCTGTTTGTTAATAAATGCAATCAGATAAGGCTTTTTCAGTGGCTTCCCAAGTGGGATCTCCTTCACCAGCACTATCAGTGAGATCAAAGACTGAACAATGCCATTCAGAATGAATTCCCTGCAAGGCCCTCCAGGACAGGACAGAGATACATTTGTAAGTGACTGGGCGTGTTTTTCACCAGGTGACTGTTGCTGTTCTAGCTATGAGGACAAACATAGGCCTCTAGGCCCCGTATCAGTATCAACGCTGATATTAAGATAGATAAAAAGTTACCAATCTTCCTATGGGAAGAATTTCTTGATGAAAGTTCTGCCAATAATTACTGTCTATAACCTATCTAACTTAGCAATAGAAAAGAATTGTTAAAGGAAAATGGCATACCAGACTAAATTAATTTAAAGTGTAACTGTGGATAGTACACTTGGAAAAGAGTTCAGCCCATTTTTGCTTTTGTAGCTTCAGCGGATAAGAGAGGACTCATGCTGCATATGATCTCTAAAGTCCTACTGGGGAAAAATTCAGTGACTCAGAAAAGGAAGCTGACTAATTGAAGGAAACAGAGAGAAGAGCAATGGAAAAAGAAACACCTGGGCAGCACTTAAATCATGTCTTCAGTGCATCCTCTATCCTTGCACGAGTTTCTGTTAACATTTGTCTCTTGTGCAGTCAGTGTTTACAAGGGCCTGGCATTTTTCTGTCCCAGCAGAAGTCGCCCTTTTTAGGAAGGAGCTTGGGTTGTCAGTCTTTGCTGAAAAAGCTTTACCCTAGAAGAATGTTTCAGTCTCCCAAAGCAAACCTTATTCTGTTTGGGTATTATTGATGAGCAGCATTTCCGTCTATACAGAGAACATGCAATAGTACAGCCCCTGAAGCCAGACACTTATAGAACCTCCCCCAGCTTTCCTCATGATTATTTCACTGGCAACAAGTCTCATCACTAACACCATCTTTGGCAACCTCAGCAGTCCTTTCCAAAGCTCTTTGGTTGCTCTCTCAGATCTTGGGAGTACAGCACAACACCTGCTTCATTTTGCAGTCCTCCTGGTACAGTGATGGAGACCCCCAACTGACTCACTCTTGGCCAAACCAGCTCCTGGCTCCCTTCCATGAAAGGCAGGATTGTCCCCAGTAACAGCTGCTGCAGTAATATTTGTTTATTTTCTGGGCAAAACAAACCCCAGGTTAATGCAATAAATGGCTCAAGGCCCTTGACAACACCCACATACTCACCCCTAGCTATATGACAGTGGTATGTGATTCTTATTATACACATATATACAATATGTTATTTAATCCAACCATTATTTCACACTCCGTGGACCCAAGAAGGCTGTTGGTCCTTATGCCCTGGGAGTGTCTGCTGCAAAGGAAATTAATTCTTGGCAAAGCCAGCCTGATGCAACAGTTCTTACTTGCTGATCTAGATGGAGCTTCTCCTCAGCCAGAGCTTCTCCACACGCTGTACTCCAGACCTTCTCCCTCAGCCAGTCCCATACTTTTGGGTACTGGCTTATTCAGGCCTATTTTCGTGGCACCTCTCCCAGCCATGCCCTCCAGGTCAGACAACCACCCTGACGCCAACCAAATGGCCTGAAATCCCTCCAGTCTGAATTCCTGTCTGGAGCTACACTCTTCTACTACATCAATCTTTAAGGACATTCACCATGCCTGGCCCAGCTGCCTCCGCATTTCCCAGCTGCTCTTTTGGCAACCAGTGTTGGACAAATAAGCCCACCCCAGAATTCACTTTAGAAGAGGCTTGAGATCTTGTGCCCCAAAGGCAGATGGGATTTGCAGGCTCTATGAGCTCAGACTACTACACTTAAATAGTCATAGGCTATCAGCGAGAGCATGGATATCTAGACATGGATCAGAGAAGAGCACCAGCACTCAACCCACTCCTTGGCCTAGTCTCCCCAAAGAAAGTGTTGATGCAACTTCATTTCTTCCAGTGGCATCTTGTGATCCTCCTGCATTTTGCATTTGCTCTTTGCCGGCTGGGGAGGCACCACACTGACACTCACACTGATCCATTGTGGCTCTGCTTGCTTGACACAAGAGGAACTGGGTAAAACCGACCTTGCTGTTCCATTCTGGACAGTGATACGACAGGCAAGAAGGAGGTATATATGACAAAAATGAAGAAAATTATGCTTTTATTAAAGGATTTACATTTGCACAGCTGAGCTTTCAGTGGAATATGAGTTCAAAATCCCTTCTTTTCCCTCTCTGCAGCCATTATTTTGTCTATTTTTCCTCCTATATTTCTTCTATTTTTCCTCTTATGTATTCTTTACACATCCCAAAGAAAGTGGGTTTGGATTTAGTGTAAGGGTGTGGACATAGCTGGCGCCTTTGATCCCCTACCCACCCTTTCCTTTCCCCTCCCCAGAAATCAAAGCTGGAGAGTATCAAATGAAAAAATTGCACAGCACAGGCCCTGATCTGTCAGCATTTGGGTTTGGATCAAACTTGTCCAAAGCCATAGATGCAGCTGGAGATTACTGGTGGTTGCTGCCACTTTTTCTGTTCCCCTCTGAGATCACTAGGTCGGAGCTGTTTAGAGGATACAGTTCAGCTCTGAAACATCCCTGCTAGCAGTCATTTTAAAAATTATTAATCCAATTCCCTTTATTAAAAAAATTGAGAACAAACCAGCAAAAAATAAAAACTCTTGCTGAACTGTTCTTTACCTCCTGTCTATATTACTTTTGATAGATAGGTATTTTGTGACAAGATCACTAAAACTGGAGACCACCAGGTCTGCTGTTTCAACTAATTTACTAGTTATTATTACAATAAAAGGCAATGTGAAATCTTTGGAGAACAGTCTTCATGCCAGTGGAAGATAAAACTTAGAAGGGTATCTGTGTCATTGCTTAAACAGACACGGGAAACAAGAGACAGGCAGGAGGAAGGCTTTATTCATGCTAGATTCTATCCCACAGGAAAATTAGGTCAGTCCCTTAGTCATCACAAATTTTCTATAACTACCTGTGTTATTAAAGGCCTTCAAGGTAGAGGTCCAGTTTTGGAGTCTCTTGGCATCACCCCATCCAAAATTTAACAGGCAGAGTTGCCATGGGGTGCATGTTCCTTGCATGCCCATGGACATGCACAGATGGAAACGTGGGCTCTTGATTTACAAAGCACAACATGGAGGTCTTTTTTTCTTTGTGGGGGTAAGGGCAAGTGACCCTTGAAGGGGATCTCAGAACCCTGAGGCCCGAGAAGATTTGGTCTCCCAGGTGGAGCTAAATTTTGCTGAAGCAAGTGAGCCAGCCTCCATGCTGGAGCTCCCCTCCACAGGGTGTGTTCAAAGCCCTGCACCAACCCAGCAGCCTTGCTATTCTCACTCCTGCTCTATTTTCATTCATTATTTCAGGTGTGCAAATTAAACCACAAGAGGAGGGAGAAAGGTCCCTGCCAGTAGGGAAATTAATTAGGATTTGGGAGATAATGGTTCAAATCATAGCTTTCTTCGGTGATCTTCCTTGCAACCTCAGGCAAAACACTTTGGACTATATCCAGGCTCTATACCACAGTGATTATGGCAGGCTTAGGTAGTTGCAAATGGCGTATGCATAGAACAGAGCAGCAAACAGGGGAGTCCAGGACTGCTAGATGTGCTCAACGGACACAGGCAGGTGTAGAGCTTCAGGTACATGAGGCAAGCCCCCTCATCTCCATTAATACCTATTGAACAGTCACTGGGTGAAACACACCACACTTGAAAGATCACACTTACATCCCAGATGCAGGTGTGAGTCTGAAACATGGCAAGTCTCAGTTGGTTTGCCTGCCCCAGGCAATGCAGTTGGCACTTAATAAACAAACAAATACAAGTGGGGGCGTGATTAAAGGAACTGCTGGCATGAATTTGGGAAGTGCAACTGCATGGCAACAAATACAGGGGAGGCTTGAAGATCATACAAAGTGAGTTCTGAATAAAGTTCATTCTCCCTCTGTCGGTCTCAGGTACCCCATACTATCCCCATTTTCTGTAAGAGTAAAGATAACAAATATGCATACAATGTGCATGTGCATAGATAGCTATAAGTAAATCTTTCTGGGAAAGCTTGTTTCAGAAATTGGTATTCTGAATTTCTCCCACTGTGGCCATGAGAATGACATTCTCATTTGCTGAGATGAAGCATTGAGCTGTTGGAAAGGAAATTATGAGAAACTATTTGATTTTGTTCTGTCCAGGATCTTATGCATTCTCACTGCCATTGTTTCTGAGCCCCTGCCAGTAGGGCAGAAAATAGCATAGCTGCCATCTGCCTGGTGTTTGTGCTTTATCCTTGTCCCTAGGGAAGATGCACAGAGTGAAAAGCTTTGTCTGGGTGGGTTTGTTTTGCTCTGCTTGTTTTTTGGAGAGGGAGGAGTACATTGGTTATTTGTACGGTGAATGTCACAAGTAGCCTTCATCATGGAAGGGTGGATAGGCAGAGCTCAGATAACTTGGTCAAAGACGGCTGCTAATTTAATTTGTCCTTTGGTGGGGCTACATCACCTCATGTGATGTCTTGGCTGTAAGTGGTACCCCAAGCTGTCCACAAGTCCAGTAACACCCCCTTGTGTTGCAGAAGAATGGAGCAGGGGAAGGAAAGCCAATATTAACTTGATATGGCCTTTGGTATCCAACATTAACAGTGCTTGCTAGAGCAGCAATATCAGTGAGACATGACTCTACACGGATGATACATTTTTGGCTTTTCAGAAATTATTTCCTGAGATTTTGCTCCAAAAAGCATTGTGTCTGGCTTAGCTCCAAACATTGCCTTATGGAGACAGATGTGCCTACTTGGATGCTGCAAGAGTCTTATTTAACATCTTTGTTAATCTCTGGAAATGGAAATAAGCAGGTGCTTGATTAAATTTACAAACAGCAATAATTTGGGAGGAGTCACAAAAACAACAATGGCAGAAAAGTAGAAGAAAGGCAGTTTGGGGAGTATAATTTGGAAGTAAATGGCATAAAGGAAGAATGAAGTCTAATTGTATTCATTGGTGCCCATAAGAAAACAACACAAAGAATTAATGAGAGAAAAAATGTAGAAGGCAGATAAAGAGAAAACAGATGAGGGCTCATGGCAAATGTTGGTTTATGGCAAGATTTTAACAAGACAGGTTACTGGGAATTGTGCAAAGGGAACAAGTCACCAAGGCACAGTCTAGAAAGATCAAAACCTAGAACAACGAATTTGATTCTTGAAAGGAAGACAATGACAAGATCATAGAATACAAATAAAGTATCTTTAAATGATGAAAGAACTGGAATGTATGATACATGCACAAAGGCTAAAGATCTGAAGATACAAAAAAGAAGCACATGGAAATAACAGAAAAAACAGGCACTGGGTAAACACAGAGGGGAGATGAAATATCCAGAGTGAAGAAAATAGGAAGAGCTTTGCTGTGAATTATGTAAGGAAATATAAACAAAGGAGAAATTTGGAGCCAGTTGTTTCCTGGACAGTGAAATCAGTGGCATTATCACGAAGTCTTCTAAGAGGGGTTGGAAAACCCAGCATTTAAGGCTGTCACATCTCATCCTGAGACAAAGCATGGGTAATATCTACATGCCAACCAGTTCTCTGAAGGCAGGAAAGCTGCCAGACACCCAATGCAGGTATTGTAACTTCCGTGACTTCATATTTGCATGGAGCAGCCCCCATCTGTGTTATTGAACAACTTTCAGATCTTTCCTCCTCACTATATTCTAGAGTAAAGAAGGGACATATCGTGTTAAGGACAACCTGGTATTCATAACCAGTCACCTAACTAACCAGTGACAGCTCTTGTCCTATCGGTCTTACCTGTAAAATGGCTCATCTATACTTCTGATCTTTTTGGCCACACCTCCTCCATAGTTCACTACACCTTCCAGTATGGCTAACCATACATTAGATGAAAAGCTTTCATTGAAATTTCAATTCACAAATTTATGGCTAGAAGATACCATGATAATTATGTCTGCTGTGCTGCATAACAGAGGTCAGTTCATTACTGCCATTAAATTAAGTCTGTATTCCCAGCTTGAGCTAACTCCTACTGGTATGCATTAAATAATGACACAGTAGATGCAACTTTGCTAAGTACCTGAAAAGGATATTAGGTAGACACAGTTCAGAATTGCCAGAGTCAAGGCATTAATATTTTACTGAGCTCATCTGTATAAACACTGGGCTTTGTGCTGTTTTTCTGTCAAGGACGTACAATAAACTCAGATTTGGCTTGAGAGCCGTTAGATAAATAGCAAGTAATTTCCTCCTGAATGTCTCTATTTCTTGATTATGTGTGTGTCACTGTGAGTGTGTGAGCATGCATTTATTTTGTTGGCTTTTTTTTTGCTTTAAACTTCCAGAACTCTTCCCTCCTCCCTTTTTTCCTTTTGGATGGAGGCTCCACATCTCAGTTGCTTGTTTTATAAGGCAATGCATCATCTCTTCTCATTGCCATTAATTAGCCAGTGTAATATTTTCCACGTGAAGTCACAGGACTTGAAATGAACATATTTCGGCATCAATTAGGTCTCTGCTCATGTGAGGGCCCAGCTGCATTTTAAATACTATTTATATAATGGTAATGAGCCAGTCATCACCACTGCTGGCTTCCAGCGGGTTTAGTACAGTGCCTACTTGAATATGATTAGAAGTGTGTGGATCCTTCCCCCCCACCTCTTTTTTTTTTCCTTCCCAGAAACTATGCTGAATAAAACTGACTGGTTTTTAAAGGCATAAAATGGGCTGGCAGCAGAAAATCGGATGTTATTCTTGGTGTCTGTTATATTTTCTTCTATTTTTCTTGGAAAATGCACGCATCAAAGGCAGGAGTTTCTCCTTTTAATATTATCCAGTCTTCCCCCCACTTTTTTGGGGGGAGCAAGGGTGGTTTGTATTTGGCATCTTTCCTCTCATACACACATTATTTTAGGGTTAAAAAGAAAAAAAAAAAAAGAAAAAAAAAAAGCCTTATGACTTCTGAACAACCATGGCTGGTAGATGATGTTATCAGAGAGATCCAAAGTAAAAAAATGAGGTTAGAGAAGGTCTGGCAGTACTCAGTGAGGATTAGGTAAAATCCACAGGGATAAAACAAGACCTGACCCAGATCCTGAGCCCTATACTCAGCCACAGTCCGAATGGGAAATCAGAAAATTTTCTTTTGAAAGAAAACGTGTTGTGATGTACACAAAAACCCTGCCTGTGCAGTTGGAGGTAAATGTGGTCATTGCTAGGTAATGCAGTCAGATTAAACCATGTGAACTATGTGCATGCATCCTGCAGACTCAAAAAAAAAAACCAAAAAAAAAAACCAACAACAACACAAAAAACTCTCCCAAGGAGGAGCAGGCACTCCATCTGCCCCTTCATGGTGCAGCAGAAATATCTGATCTGCACAACCTTGGTTCAGTTTCCAGGAAAGCTTTGCCTCCAGGAGCCTTTTCCTGTGAATTGACAGTGTCATGATCCTAGTGAACCACAGCATGGAATACTTGTTTCTGTGGCAGGCAGTGTCAAATCCTTTTCTGTATGTAAAGGGCTAGAGGGCCTTCATAAGAAGGAGCCTTGTCATCTTTTCTGAGTAATGTCATCAGACGTAGATGGTCTAGCCAGATGCTGCACAAAATAAATGTCTTGGGGATGATGGCAAAGTGGTTGGTGTTCTATGAGGTTTCCCCATGGAATAGCAGCAGGATCTCAAAGAGCCCCCCTCAAAGACAAATTTCCACAGGCTAGCAAATGGAGGCTGGCCACCATGTTGTTGCTGAGGATTTCAGGGCACACTTTTGGAAGCAGAGCAAATCTGTGGCCCAGGACAGCTCTGGAAGTCACTACTGGACATGTTGGGCTCAGAAGTATTTGTCAGGACAGGAACAATGTGTTTTTATTCTCCTCTGATTGGAGCCTTCCCCACGGAAATTTGCTGTCCGGTCTCCAAATCAGCATCTCTACTTGTGGAGAGGCAGGCAGGCATTGAGGCCAAGAGGAAATAATGTCTAAATGTGGCCTCCAACATCTTTTTGGTTATCCTCTCCAAGTGTTTCATCTGCCTGTAGTGATAACAAATAAACAAAAATTGCTTCCTAAATCCCAGCCGTCGACCATCAAAATCCAAATGGAAGCACAGGCTTTAGAGAACCTAAGGGTACTCAGTTTTCCTCATTTTGTTTTATTTTTTTCAGATCTCACACATTTCTATTTTCATTTTCATGCAGTTTTCCTAATTGTAATGAAGACTGACTTTCAGCAAGGAAGAAGTTTCAGGGCTGAGGAATGTGAAAGCTACAGTACAACAAAGGCAGCTGAAAACATGGGGGCTGGGAGAAAACCTCAGTTCACTGTGCACCAGAAATAGTTGCTGGCCACGATTCCCACAGGGGGGAGTGAGGTCTGTGCTATTTTATCAAGTTACATTTCCCAAACTGCAATTTCATCTTAATCTGTTCTCAAGGCTTTAATCAGCAAATTCACAACACCAAGAGTATCAAACTCCTCTTCCTCATCCTCCCTGTCTGTCAGCCCAATTCCCAGGACTTGATAAAAACCACAGAGGCCACAGTGAGATACAGAAAAAGAACATCTCTGAAAAGGAACAGGCTCATTCTTAGAAAGCATAAGAGAGCTTTAGAAAAAGCAAGAGTTGTTTTATCCGGCTCTAAGTGACCAGTTTTCTGGGCAGACGTTTGAGCTGGTGAAAACAACCAACGTCACTGACTGACAACAGCACTGCTAACCATCACCATACCCCCCAAAGGAAGAAAAACAGAGGGCAGCAACAGGAAAGAGTCCAATCTGGCAACCATTTTTGGCTCAGCTCAGAGGAAAGTGTTTGAAAGAAAAGCCAACATTTTGGGATGTGTTTGACCAATGTCCAAAATTTCATGTTGTAGACCAAGCTCTATCAACAGATGATCTGAACAATACTCTTTGTTGTTGGTGGTGGTGGTTGTTGTTTGTTTATATTTTATTTTATTTTATTTTATTTATTTTTCTGTCAGAGCCTCCAACCCTCTCAGTGTCTCTTTCAGAGAAACACCACAATTGGTACAGCTATATAGTTTGGTTGTCTACTCCCAGTTACTGGAAGGAAGAGATTACATTATCTTGACAGTGAATCTTTTTCTCTACCCTTTTTCTTCCATTCCACAGTTTTTACATCTATAAACAACATTTAAAACCTCCTCTAAGTTACCAAGATGTATGCAATACTCTAGGAAATCATCAACACATCAAAGAAAGGTCCCATGCAGAAAGCAATAAAAAGGTTTCTATAGATGCCTGTGAAAACTGGAGGGGAACTCCATCCCATAGCGATACAGGTCAGTAGGATATTAGACCTATCAGCAGGAACAAACTTAGAGCCTCAGCTCCTCAGCTGTGGAACAAAAAGAGACAGCTAGATGGAAGTCATTTCATACATCCCACTTCCTTGGGACCTTTTTCACACTGCAGTATAATCAATGCTGGCATTGCAAGGAAGGTGGCCATATTCCTGAGAACACAGCGTGAGAATGGGGAACAGGGAAAGATGACAGGGTCCTGTTTTGCACACAAGAGATCATAAAATGAGCAATAATCTGTATTAATAAATAATACTGAGTTCCCCAAAGCTGATCAGGTTAAAGGTAAGACATCTAAACAAAGACATAACACAAGTGTAAGAAAAGCAGGTTAGGAGACTGGGTGCCTCTCATTCTCTCAGTTCTGTTCTTTCACTAAAAAGAGCAAAGGAGTCTATCTGAGTAGCTGTGTTGCTTAAAAGCTTAGGAAGAAAACATCCTTCTAAATGTTCTAACCCCGCCCCCCCCCCCCCCAACACGGCCTTTAAGCAAGAAAAACAAACTAAAATGTTCCCCATTAAATATATATATATATGTGTGTATGTATAATTTACAGTTCTGTTTTCCTACTATATGGCTCGTCTTTCTATAGTTTACCATAGAGGATAATCAGATAGTTATATGATTTCACTTTCTTCTATGCACAATCAAAGCTGTATTTAACCGGGGCAGAACATTTAAGGATGGCTTGGTCAGACATTTTGGTTACCATGGGAATTACAATGTCCATAATTTTTAAAGTAGGGTGGAACCACTATAAGCTCCAAGGATTCTTAACTTGTGATTCCAGGAAGGAGGCTTCCTGGTTCTCTTGCTTTTCTAAGAGGGAAAGAGATCCTGGGTAAGGTTAGGAGAATTCCCATTGACAGACCCAATAATTGGGTCACTCTGATCCGTAGATGTCTACAATAAGATTGTGTGCATGTGCATATGTATGCTTATGTGTTCATACATATAGAGGCATTGTATATGTGAGTGTATAAAAAGGTATTCTGTATATTTGCTGCTTTAAATGGGCCAGTTCCACCAAGCCAAAAATAATTATTAGTCAAGCGAGCTGAGAGAATTTAAACAAGTAGGAAAAATATGAATACTAGTTGAGAACTTTTAAAGGAGATCTTATTAGATTCCCAAAACTGAAATCACATAACTCCAAGAAGAGGACATGTTGCTTATAAAGCCATCCTGGCTTAGAAGGGGAGTTGGAGATCTCATACAATCACTTACAGACATATGTGCATATATACATAAACACAAACACACCTGCATCTCTATACTATATAAAGCAAATAAGAGAGAAGCTGACAGTAATTGACATAAATCAAATGCTGTAAGAAAGAGGAACAGAAAGTTGCAAGGAGAAACGTGCAGCAATGAGCACAAGGGACAACACAGATGACTTGTTTTAAAATTAGAGGCACCAAAGGAAAACTAACAAAGGATCTGTTACTGGATGGGATGTGACAATTCAGGATAGGAAAAAGTGTTCAGGAAATAGCTCTCTCCTGTACGTGAAAAAAGAACTATGCTCTTTGAGGTCTGTACACTTCATATTCTAGCAAGAATGAGGAAGTTACCAAATAGCAAGAACAAAAGGTAGATATTATGATTAGAAAACATACACCTATACGTTTTAAAAGAGCTAGCCAGGGTATGCACTGTTTTGGTGGGATTTTTCTCACCTCACTTCAGATATCTGAAAGTTAGACTTATTGTTTAATTCTTCAAACAGAGAGAGTCTTTGAGACTCCCTCTGTGGCAATGAATGGTACAGCTAGTGGTTTATCCCAAGTGTGGGTACAGTAAGTCACCCTCAAAGTGGTATGTCACTATTCATTTACTGTAGGGAGTGTAGGACATAGAGCTTTCCCAGCTATTAAAGTACAGATGTATGTGACACAATCAACAACAATTTTACTGCTGCAGTTTTCAGTGAGCTTGATGCAACAAAGGAATTCCCAACAGCTGCTAGAAAGCTTACATTCCACCAATATTCTACAGATGACAGAAATCTTATGAAATTCTACAAAAACAAATGCAAGATCTTGCACTTAAGATGGAATAACCCCTTGCAATAGTCGAGTATGCATACTGAATGGCTGGAGTCAATCTGCAGAAAAGGACCTGAGGCTCCTGGTGGACAAATAGTCAGGAGTCAGATGTGTGTCCTTGCAACAATGAAAGCTAACCACATACCAAAAAGATGCCACCAGGTCAGGGTGGGAGATTATCCACCTCTGTGCAGCACCGTCTCCAGTTTTGGGGTCCCCAGTGCACAACAAATATCATCAAACTGGAGACAAAACCACAGAAATGGACCGGGGCTGGAGCACGTAATGTACAGTGGGAAGTAGAACAAGATGGATTTGCTTGGAGAGGGGAAGGTAAAAAGTAGATCAGATTTCTGTCTTTAGCTGACTAATGGAGTATTACAGAGAAGGTGGAGCCAGAAACTTCTCAGAGATGCACAGCAAAAGGACAAGAAGCAACTTTGCCTCTTGGGAAATTCTAGTTGCAAATCATGAACAAACTCTGTACAATGTCTGTGTTTAAGCACTGGGAGAGGTTCCCAGAGAAGCTGTGGAATCTCCTTTCCTTGGAGATACTCAAAATTGGACTGGAAAGGCCCTGAGTAGACTTTGAAGTTGGCCTTTCTTTGAGTTGTGGGTGTTGGAGAAGACGTCCAGAGGTCCCTTCCAAACAAAATTTTATGATTCAGTGATTTACCATTATAGCTGTAAGTCTGACAGCCTGACGCATATCCCGAGAGAAATCATGACATGACATGAGCTCAGCTAATAAACAATTACATTAGGAAATATAAATTAGGCCAATCAACAAGGTTTTATGGGAAACAGATCCTGTCAAACTGACTTGATATCTTCATTTGATAAAATTACCAGTTTGGTGGCTAAAGATAATCTTGTTGATGTAACAGACTTCTGTAATGCATCTGATTTTGCCCTACAGAATGTTTTAATTAAGAAACTAGAAAGGCACAAAATGCATTTGGCCTGCATTCAACAGCTCAGAAATGGCTGATTTGTGGGACTCAAATGAATCTGTAAGAGAATTCTTATGAAGCAAAAGCACTGGTGGGAAGGCACAGCTGGCATCCATTTCTGTCCTTCTGCACTTCAAGGATCTCGGTGACTTGGGAGGAACTGTAGTATCAATACCTACAAAGTTTTCACATTGCACAAAGAATAATTGAGAAGAGAAATGGGCTGGGGAAACAGAAGAATGCAAATAGTGAAGGTTGGTCATTGGTACAGATTGCCCTGGGTAAGCCAATAAGCTCAATGCAAGAAAACACAATGCAACTCAATTTACATACATCCAGCTGTAAAACCATCCATCGAAGCATAAAAACTGTAATGGAGCTTATGCACAGGATAAAGGACTCCACATACAGCATCTGCAATTTTGAAAATGATATGAGTGCTTCTGTGGCCATAGTATTAAAAAGGACAAGTATGATTTCTGGAAGTATAGACAAATCACACTAAAAAGAAATGGGAGAGGTAATAAGCAATCATATTTGTCATTGATGCAACAACTGCTGATGGGCAGCATCCATTTTTGACATTAGCAATTCAAACAACATATTGATAAATTATAGAGGGTTCATGGCAGAGCTGCTTGATTGGTTACATAATTGGAAAACATTCCTCAGAAGGAAATAGTTAAGATTGGACATCAGGAAGCTTGCAGAACCTCATCAAAAAGTTGGCGTGATCTCTCTGAGAAATCCTTGTCTGTTCCTTGCCCACAGTGGGATCGAGGACAACCGTGTTGCTTCTGACAGATGCTGTATAATCTGCTCTTAAAAACACTGCATCTCTCATATTGCAATATTCATACATAAAAGGCAAACTAAAGTGAAGAAGGAAATAATATGTGGTCTTTATTTGCTGAGGCAAACCAAGAATTATTGGTTTAAGTACTGTTATCAGGCCTCCCCTCAGACTTCTCTTCATGAGACTGAGGACCCCAGTTTCCGCATAACTCCAGAATTTGAAGACTGACAGTCATCAGTGCTCATCCTTTCACTCTCTAAACATTATTTGCTTTTTATAAGTGTGATTCCTTGCAGGGGACAACGACCTCTGAGTGGTTTTACCACTTGAGCAGAAATTGTTTTTTATTCGCATATTTTGAAGGTAATAATCCTCTCTATCCAGCCTAATATACTGCTTGCATTTTTCTTTGTGATTTGCTGTTGATCTGTGGTGACTTGAGACTATGGTGTCATCTCCATCAGTGGAAATAGTTAATCAGGAATTAACTTTTCTTGTCATTTTGGGGTTTGTTTGTTTGTTTGTCTGTCTGTTTCCTTAGTGAGGTTATTTAGTTCAAATGAAAATTAACTCAGAGAACCCAATGACATGTATTAAATAACATGCATAATAACATGAGAGGGTAACAGTGACCAGTTTATAGCCACGAATGGTTAGCGCAATCTCTCAATGTTCCAAGAGCTTGGGCACATACAGAGCAAGTGGGCACAACACCCACTTGCTTAAGCAGTGACAACACTAAAAATCTCAGGGTCACTATATCTATAATCCATGGACACAAGGAGCAGTACGGAAGGATCATGACCTAGTTCACATTGCTCCTGAGCAGCCAGATAAAGAAGCAAAGGCCACACAGCCAGCTCTTCTCTGAGCTGGTCATCTTTAATGCACTTTTCAATAGGAACTCCTTTTCTCTGTGCTTCCTCTGCTTTCTTGGCCCTAGGTGAGTTACAAAGTAGAATGGAAAATTCATATGATGAGGAGAAGATATACAAGCTTTTCTGCTTCCAGCAGTCTACCCAAAATTACAACTCAGGGACAGGAAAGGGATGATATCATGAAACCGAAAGCCTGATACTTTTAAAGGCATAGAAAAAAAGAAAAAAAAAAGTTATTATTTTATCTGATCCAAATGCATGGTGCAGGCTCAAAAGCCAAAAAGCAAATAAAGAGAACAAAAATTGCATTTCTAGCTCATAAGTATATACATTTCTTTTTCCTTTTTTTTTTTTTCTTCTCTTTTCTCTTAATCCTGTCAGGAAATTGGGACAGGATGGAGCCATTCTCTCCTCTTTCTACTTCTACAACACTTTTATCTGCCTGATATAATCTATGCCAGAGCTGTTCAGCCTATGAGGTTGCTTCCTAAGGGGCACAGTCATTCACATTTCTTTAAGTGCAGAGGAGGGGGCTTTCTCCTCATCTTACCATTTGATGTGCAAATGTGTCCCCCCACACAGAGTCACAAACATACCTGCTTTCATCAGCCGCTTCTGCCTCCCCCTTGCACATCTCTTATGTGGGAGAGCTAATGCAATGGCTCAGAAACACGCCTGGGTTCTTCCCCTGCTCCATCCCAGCAGTGCCAGCGTGGAAATCACACAGGCAGGAGGGAGTAAGAATTATTTCAGCAGGAACTGAGTGTGGAGGAAATGTGGTCAAGGTGATTCAGGGAGGAGTAGGTCACAACAGAGTGTCTGTGTGACAGATCCTGAAGAGACCTGTGGACATTAGGAAGGTTTTTCAGTGCTTATTAAAAATAAATTGTATAAATAAACACTAGGTGCTTATTTTTACATATATATGTGCATTTGTTGGCCAAAATGTCTTACCTACCTGCAAGACAGAGATTTGGTGGACTAAATGCACAGACTTACAGCATTGATTTGCAACATGTCAAAGACAATGACAATTGGTTTGTGGTGGGATGTTTTTTGGTTGTTGATTTTTTTATTTTTTTTTTGTAAGGCCTCACTTTCTACTCTACCCATCAAGCATTTGGAATGTAGAAGGAAAGATTGCCACTGTGTCAAAAGCTGTGTGATTTGATATACTTGTGAGCATCCGCTCAAATTAGCCACATTTTTTTAACAGAAAACCTGTATTTTATCAATGACTCATAAAGATTTCTTGGACTTCATCACCTAAAATCCCCCCAGAGTCATTACTCCCTGACTTCAGGTCTCTCTTAGCTCCTAGGATGACTGAGCTTTTCATGTACCATTCCCATCATTCAGTGGTATGTTTCACCTCCATCCCACACACTCCTCATCCGTAGCTGAGCTGCATATGTGCCATCTTCATGGGAGGTATAGTCTCAGTAAGTCATTCCTGGCAGATCAGCACTCAAACACAGCTGTTCCATGTAAAATACCATGAAGCAAGTAAGAGAGGGTTTGGATGGCATGCAGTCAATACGGACCAATAAAACATAAAGGGATGAGAATAAACCTGATATCGAGCTGTTCTCAGTATATGGGCATGGTGCACCAGAAGGTGAGCATCATAGTACAAAAGACTTTGCTATAAAGCAAGCCCATAAAATAATGCCTGAAGCTGGCCATGCAGCCTTCAAGCTGGCCATTCCTCAAATGGCAAGTGGTGAACCTTAAAGACCCCTTGCTATTGCTGGTATGTTCCTACTCAACAAGCAGTGTCATTTGTCTAAATGCAAAGCCTGAAAGATAGTTCCCTGTCTAGAGGACTACGCAGGCTCTAGTTCCTGCCTGCCTCAAGCAATAAAATCTTAGATCTTCTAAGCTTACTCGAAATAAAAAGTGTAGTCCTTGTAGATGAATTGAGCCATTATTAAATAGCTTGGGTAACTCTACCAGAGCACTGATTTATATTTATAAAATCCAGACTCACTGCTTTGGATTATTTCCCTTATATATAACCTTATATATTTCCCATATTATAACCTCCCTCAGTGGTGTGAGCCCTCTGCATTTCAAGTGACGGGGTAGGAAGCCTGCAAGCCACCACCTGCAGGGATTTAGTAAAGGTGTAATGGGCTAGTAGGACACAGAGAAGGTGCACTCTTACCTTACTGATCTTTCCCTCCCAAAGTCACAAGTGAAAGTACCATCAATGTAGCATTTAAGGTTTGAACCTCATCTTGCTTAGGTTTGGAGACTTTGTTCAGATCTGAGCAGGTGCAGAGTGGAGAGAGAGAGGAATGCTGCCCACCAAATCCAGCATACAGGAGTGGAGACTCATTCAGCATCAGCACAGGAGAGCAGAGCACAGGAAGAGAGCTGATCAGAACAGCTACTTTGACCTACCTTCAGCTATCTTCAGACTATCCCAGATTTTCATGTAGTCCTTGAAAATGTGACCAACAGGCATCTGAAAACCATTAGGACAGAAAAGCGTGTTTGTGATTTACTTAAATCTGTTTTTGTAAGATTTCTGCACACTACAATTCCCAATGCACTAACCTGAATAGCTAAAGTTCTGTCTCTAAATAGACATTGACTTCTCTAAGGCTCAGGTAGCTTAACTAGCTTAACTAGTTTCCCATCACCTTCAGGGAGGATAGGACACAACACAGACCATCTCAGAAGCTGGATTGTGTTTGTTGGGTAGGTAAAACTGCTTTGGCTGGTTGAGAGCACCTACCTCTGCCTTATTGCTTCTAGTGATACATCTCCTTTCCAAGACCTGGTGCAGAAGAGGGTATGTGTTCACTTCGTTCTCATAATCTACAGAGAGTTGATTGCTCTGTTACAAGCTATGCCTGATGTTTGTTCCAGGCTACAGATTTTTGTGACTAGCTCTATCCCACCATCTTAACCCGAAAATTTCTCAGTTGGTGGAAATCACAAAACTTGTTTTATAAACCTCTCTGCCTGCTGACCAGACCAGAGATACTGACCTTTGCTTAAACAATGCACAAAGGATTTAAGTTCCTTGCTAAACAATCCACAACCTCCCCACTCAAAAAAGTCATACCTTTCCCATATGTGTGTTACGTGTTTCATATAATTTATTGCACACATGGTAAAAATATATCTGACAACATATAAAATGCAATTTTTAAAAGAAGAAGGAAAAAAAAAAGAATTGGCCCATTGTTCTGCTGCTTAAAATATGGGACACCACGCGATATACATTAAAATTATAAGAATATGTTGAAAATATTTTATGTCATTCCATGTAATATATTTGAAATATCATGACAGCTGCTATAGGCTGTAATATGTTCCATATTGTCTGATATATTCTAAATGTCTGTGTAATACATTTCTTGAAATACATGGCAAACAAAGAAATGCACCAACATTTTCTCTTTGCTGCAACTGAGTGCGTGTGATAAATGAATGTACTTGTACATTCATGGAAGAGATAAAGGAAAAAAAAATGTTTATTCCTAACACCTTTTATGTTCTTATTCATTGCCAGATGGGTAAACAAGTCTTTATTTATAGCAAACAAGAGTTTCACAGAAAACATGAATTTACCCTGGTACACAAATGCTTCAATTACAGGTTTGAAATGATCAAATGCAGAGTGTACATAATACCCGCTGATCTACATAACCCAATGAAAACAGAAAATAGAATGAAACTAGACAATCGGTCACACTTGTAGCAGCCAGTTTACAAATATTTCACTGAAGCCATAAAACTGTTTCATGAAAATCATCCTTCACACAGATGCCACAATAGAGCATCCCCCACCCGAAAGCCCAACGTATTGTTACCAATTGCCTGACATTGTTGTGCTGAAGGACTTAGAATATTATGTTCCATTCCAATGCAAAAATAGAAAACCATAGGATCAAGAGACGGAAAAGATTTATTAGCTTCCCTTTCTTCTCTTCCCTAGCAGCCGAGTCAGGATGATTTCCCATTGTATAAGACACTGAAAAAATTCCTTATGTTCTTACGCTTGTGGTGCTATACAATGTGACGGGAGAGGGGGAGACCAGCTCCAGAAATGGAAAAGGCTGCATCAGAGGAAGGCAGCAATATGTTCTCTGTGTTTGCTGGTGACAGAAGGAGTCAGGAGCTTATGTTGCCACAAAGAAGGTATAAGCTAGATATTAGGAAAACTTAAAAGGGACAGGCTATCAGCCTCAGAGAGGCTACCTGGGGATCTGGGACACATTTTTGGTTGGAGGTTTCACATGCCAGGTAGAAAAACATCTATGAGTCAAATTGATGCAGCGTGATAGGCTGTGATACCACTAAGGCCTCTTCCCCTTCCATCCCATTCAGTGATTAAGTGATTATTAAAATGACATGATTGCTATGTCAGGAGAATATCTTAGGCAGCTTGATATGCAAAAATCCATTTTCATAGCCATGATTTCAGGGTAGGCATGATGCAGAAAAGCTGCTTGACACAAAAGGAAAAAAGCACTATGGCCAAAAGGAAAGACAATTTTATGGCTCACACATGTGGCCAAAATGGGAATATTGGCACCTACAACTCTGTAACCAGAGTTTGAAAGAGTGACCTATAATATCTTTGTGCCTCAGTTTCCCTGTGTGTGCCAGAAAAGAAGAATGTCTATGATTCAGGTGGGAAGGTGAAACTGTAGAAGCATTTATTTCATGGCCCGAGACAGAACCAGCAGCAGTTAGCCACTTACATGCAGAATACTCTAAATGTCTGAAAAAGACCAATATCTCTATTCTTTTTGCAATGTAGTCAAAATCCAGTGCTGAATTTTGGCCAGATATAACACACTTTTATGTGCTTTTACCTCATGAAAAGTATCAGGGCTTATGCACATGTTTAAGTGCTTTGCAAAATAAAGATGGGTTTATGTACATGTGGTGATACTTTGGTGACAGCCCTTCCCTGTATGTGTTATGATAGAATAGTCAGGGTTAAGCAACTTTGAACCAATTCACATTTTAGGGGCTGGAATATACTTATCTGCCTAGTGAGTCATGATTTCCTTGCTGTTAGCTATTAATAACCCTTGGAGGAACTTTTCAAGCTGATAACCATTTCCTATCATTTTTGGCATTTTGAACATGTTTTTATTTTATTTTCCCATTTCTCCCAGTCCCCCAAATGCAGCCAGATTCCCAGAACCCTTGTGGAGTAAAGAGATCGCTTCCTGCCCTTCCCGTCCTCCTGCTTCCTCCACCCTTTCCAGACCAATAAGAGGAGTTTAAATTATTGAGATCATCTTTTTATTTTTTTCTGGTTCTGTTCTGTTCTGTTATTTTTAATGTAGTCAGTTGCTTAGTACTTTCTCATTTTTTGGCCTAGACATTCATCTCAGTAGAATGGATGTAACAAGAAACAGTGAACTCTTAACATTTGGGGCCAGCGATAGCCCTTAAAGCAATGTGTATGTAATAAAGCAATGTATATTTAAATACATTCAGACACACACACACACACACACACACAAGGGTTAGAGATCAAACACTTGCTGATAAAAAAGTTGCCCTTCTAGCTTACACAAGTCCTGATTTTGTTAAGTCTTGTGATGTCTTTGCCTCTTCATATCAGGAAGGGAATATGTGCCACACTTGGAAGGACTAGTCCATAGATAGGGTAGAATCAAGAGTGATTGCACTTTGCAATTCCAATTCTAAACTAAATATGAAAGATGGGGACTAGGATAATCCTCAGTACTCTTCTTTCCTGAATTTCAGCTTCTGGACACATTCAGAATAAGGAAAAATCTCCATTATTTCATTCAGCCTCTCAGAAAACCAGTAATGTCTCATTTGTATAGAGCAAAAGCGGGAAACATTTTAGCACAGATTCCCCCTGAAAGATACAAATAGGAGAGAAGAAGATCTAGAAGGATTATCAGGATTGTGCTTTAAACACATTCCACCTTACAGATGCACAGGAGAGAATGGTAAAAAGACAGGGAAAGCTGAAGATGAAATCACTTCCAGATGTAGCCCTTGCCCTGATGCAGCCAGATCCCTGCTGCCTCTCCAAGAGCTTCTCAGTGCTCATTAAGATCTAAAAGAGGGTCATAGACAATAACTGTGTGCCTTAAATCTTGTCCATCTTACAGGCATCACATCTCAAGCAATCAAAAGCAGCCTATGCTGGCACGGCCCAGTAATTAGCCGGCTGTGCTTCCAGCTGGCGTGCAGGCACATGGCAGGTTAAACAATAAATAAATCAGATTAGGCTGAAATCTGTTGAGCAAGAGTGATCCTGGCATTCAAAGCCATTTCTTCAAAGCATTGCAGATCAGTGCTCAGGTTTTATTTTCCAAAGCCTGTTATCATGGGTATGGCTACATGGTACTTTGCAGACAGACACAAGATCATTTTGGCAGGGCTTTGAGTAAGAACCATGGATTGGCTTTAGACCAGAAGCAATATAACCTCCTGAGAAGACAGGTATATGAGCTCTCGTTGTCTTGTGGCTGATCCAAGGCCCAAATAGAGCAATCTGCTATCTTGGGCAGAAAGAATTTTCCTTGCATGACCTGGGGAAATACTTGTGCTCACATGCAAACCTTGCAGCCTCTATCCAAACGAATGTTACCAGTTCTGCTCAGTGGACTTTGCTGTCTGCTGCAAAACTGTTCCATCAGGAGCTCAAGGTCTATACATGAAAAAATATGGGTTATTTCTTTACTAAAGTCAAAGAATCGTTTCAGTTTCTGTGTAACAAGGGGAAGGAAGGTAAGTTAAAAAAAGGACTTTTTTTTTTTTTTTTAATAAATAAAAAGGTGCTTATTTCCCTGGGATCTAAGAATTCAGGAACAAGTGGACAGGAAGCATTGTCTGCGTTCCAATGAACCTGACACTGCTGTCTGCTCTCAGACATGTCCCTGCCCTTCCTCAAGTGAATGGTTCACCCTATAGAAGAGCCCCAAAGCCCCTCCACTTTCTTTCCTCCAGAAGTGTCTGCACATGGTCCCTTATGTCTGCATCTTCCACAATAGTGAGAAATGAGTCTGAGATGTCACAGGCAGTGAGCAGCAAAGGACAGGGTAAACTATCAAGTCACTGGAGCTTCTAGAAGAAAACTCTTGGGGTTCTCAGGGGAGAAAAGAAGAACTTGGGGTAATCCTGAGGTTAGATTATGTGGAAAGGGGGCACTCTATTTCTGAAAATGTTTAAGAAAGTCTAAATCATAACAAATGTCTTTTTACTCTGCTTCTACATAACTTTCATTGTGGCAATATGTACTGGTCCCAGATCTTGATTTCCTATGCTCAGAGTTGTATCAACATAGCAGAGAAATCTGGTCCCTGGCCACAGAGCATACAATGCCCTAACACAGGAGAAGTGATGAGCAACACCGATGTGAAAGGGGTCATAGGCAACCCACTCACTTGACATCTCCATCCTGCTTCCCTTCTAAGCCTGATTAGAGAAGCAAGCCAAAAAAATGTAGAAAGGCAATCTGATGATGAAGGTTGCCTGCCTCTTTCCTGACATGGTCCTTGAAGGATTGTTTCTGCAGCAGTCAAGAGGCTATTGGTCTTAGCCCATCTCTCTCATTTTTCCTCATGTTTCCTCATGTGTTTACTATGTAGTCTTATGAAACTGAACAAAAATGATAAATTCTCAGCAAGGATAAATGGCAGTGTTATGAAGCAAGGATTGTTTGGTGCCCAGGCTTCAGGAAGCTTCCAAACAATTCATTTTCTCCTGCCATACCTCCAGGCTGCCTCTTCACTTTAAGAATCTGTTCAAACCAAAGCACATCACAGTTAGCAGGTTGCTTATAGAAGAACATTTCAACTTTTCCAGGCTGTGTTTTGCCTCCTGGAGTGGGGGGGTCTTCTTTCCCTGCTCATAGTACCTCACTGGCCAGGCACATTGCTTTAGTTAAGAGTTGTTCTACCCAGTGAGATAAATATCCCTCTTAAAATTATTTTCAGATGTAAATAATGGGTTCTCACTCACTCTCCCTTCTCTCTCCCTCCCCCATCACCCCTGAGGAACATTCATCATGGGTTGCATCTAGAGATGGTGAAAATTTGTCATGTTTTTATCTTGTTGGAAATCTGACAGAAATCCCAACTCCAAGATGTATTTTTTTCCCATAAAAAGCTCAATATATCTTTTTTTTTTTTCCCTTCAAAAAACAAACAAACGAGGCAGGAGCAAGGGTCAGAGCTCAACAGATTTGAGATCTCATCTTCCATCTGTGCCAGCGTGGCTGTAGTCTTCCCCCTTTCTTCCCCAACAAGTGCAGGAAAGGTTTGCTGTCAGCAGGGACATACTCAAAGGCAGCAACTGCACAAGGGCATCCTGATGCAGTTCATATTTGGCAGCTGGGCAGCTGGTGCCTTACTTGGTCTTGCCACTCTGATAACTAATAACAGTTCAGGATCCCACCCTTCCTTCTTATCGTTGGCTGATTCTATGCTTATCTGGTTGTGTTCAGAACGGCTCCTTAAACTATCTTTATCGTTGACAGATCTAGCAGGGGATGATGGAGATATTTTATGGGTTTGGCAGTGAGAGCTGGGGTGGTGCTAAATCTCCTCTCACTCCACTGACCCCAAAAAATAAAACTGGTGAAGCACGCACTCACAAATCCCTTAATTAGCCAATGCTGACATATCATATTTCAAGTGTTAAGAGAAAAATGTTAAATAAGGTTGTTTTTTATCCACTGAAGCAAAAGAGACAACACTCAAATTTTCAATTTATCCTGGTTCTTAGACATTAAGTTAAATTCCCAGAGACACATGAGAAACACACATCTAGCCATATAACCTTTTCTGTTTATCTTTAAAGATTATTTAAAATTTGCAACATAATCCTATATTGCTCTGATATCCTTTTGTTTCCCAAGTCCTAGAAGCAAATGGACTAGCTTTGGATTTCATTTGGCTAGGGGCTGTACTTTCAAGAAGCCAGATTTGCTGTCCAAACAGTTGGGCCAAAGATTAAGGACAGATAACTTAGAAATGTCATATCAGATCAGTTCTTTCTCATTTCCCACTTCGTGCTCTTCCCTGATCCCCCAATCCAAGAAGAAAATTAGCCTGTAATTCTGACTTCTTGTAGCCAAGAATGGGATGGATTTCTATTAGTTCCTCTTGACACCAGATCACTTCGGGGCATCTGCTAGGATTTAGAGATCACTAGTGCCTCTCTCCCCACTAAGCTATGTACCAGCTTTTGCTTCAACAATGGTCTTATGACCATGAGACAGAGAGAGTTCCTATTAATCTTGACTGGCTTGGGAAATTTGAGGATAGTTTTTGATTTACAGCCTTGTTCAGAGTGCTTCAGGACAAAACTCCAAGCTCTGCTGGGTTGGTGGCTTCAATGGCTTGTGCTTTGGATTTTATCCTTCCCAGCATGAAGCAACCCCCCACATTGTAGCACAGCAGGTGTTACAAGAAATTTTAAGGAGTTTCATGTCAGGATCCACCAACAAGAGGTAATTAAAATCCCTAGCTATTGCTCACAGCCATGGTCAGATCTCTTCTGGGGTTCGGCAGCAGTGAGTGGTTTTACATGAGCTTTGTGTTCCTTCGGCAACTTGGAAGGCTGAAATTGATGCTAGAAATAAATGAACACCTTTCCTTTTCTTTTCCATTTCTTCTTATTATTCTTTTTTAGAGTAAATAATATTTGGGGAGTTGACAATGATGTGAAACTTCTTTTCAGTAGCCCTTTGCAGTTTCCCCGCCCGCAATTGAATAGCACGCCATTGTTTAGAGCTGGTAAGTGAGGAAAATAAATAAATAATCATCACCACAACAAGCATGTATCTCCCCATCTATACTGCTCCATTGAGCCATTTCTGAGAACAAAACCTTCCTTGTTCTGTGTCATCTAACCAATCCTCTCCCTTCGCCTCCATCCCCCTTCGACGCATGTGTAACATGGCTCTATGTGAAACCCCGTCAGCGTAAGCAAGATTAATGTTTCCATGGGGGAGCAAAGTTGGCTCAGAACAATATCAGCTTTGAGAGCCCTGCCTTGTCCCCTCTCTGGAGGTGGTTGCAGGAGCTGCTTGGTACATTATTCCTTTATTTATTTATTTATTTGTGTTTGAATATCTCGGTTCTTCTGAAGCAAGCATTGGCTGCAGGCCCACAGCCAGATGGAACTGAACTGCTTTCTAAGAAAAACATGAACAAGGGAATTACATTTTGATGTTGTAATTTCTTCACAGGGGTATTTATTTCCAGTGTTCTTTTTCCCTCCTGCTCCTCCCCCACCTCTGGAATTTAGTGTACAAAAGTCAAAGGAGTTATCAAACTTCTGTTGCTGGTGGTTTGGTTTGCATCTGGTTTTAATGCCGAAAGATTTGGGACAGACAGCTCCAGAAGGGGAAATCCACATATTGGGCAGTGAAAGCGGTGGAGGATTGCAAGATGGTGCTCAGGTCCAGTGAGGAAGAGGAGAATCAGTCTTTTGAGTAGCTCTGTTCTCACTGCTTCACAGTCCTTTCACTGCTGGTGAGTCTGTAGACGAGCTGTGTGTTCACTGTGAGGGACCGGTTTGGATCCATTGACTCATTTCATACATATAAACTAATAAAGAGCCATCAAGTGGTAACTTTATGTCATTATTAATGTGGGCTACATAAGAAGTGGATGTTGAAGTCTCTGTATGGACTTTTTACATCCTAAAGAACCAATTCCAATTTAGTAAAAGGACCAGATCCATTTAAGACAACAAAAGTATTCTGAGTTACATCCTCTAAGGATTTTATCCAAAGTGTCTGCTCTTCTTGGTCAGTAAACATATTTCAAAAGCCCAAGCAAACTAGCTGTGTTTTCTGAGAGTCAACTATTCCTTTTTCTGATTGTAAAATCCCAATGCATTCCCAAATACCTGCTACTTGATGCCCTCAGCTTAAATCCTGGCTAAGGAGGAATGAGTGTGTGCTAGTATTTGGCCCTTCCAGAGCATGAAACCAGAAGTATTTTGTTGATAATCAGTTTGAAGACAGGTCTTCATTCCAACAACTGCAGAATAAAACATGAAGATCAAATTACTCTGTTTTTTCCACTTTTTTTTTTTTTCAGCAAATGGTGATTATGAAGTAAGTACAACTTTTCATTCTTCAGTACTGCTTGAAGGAGGGAGTATTGGTAAAATAAAATACTGACTTTAAGGTGTGCTTTATCAAAATATACTGACTGCATGAACAGGTGTTTCTTCAGAATTTCAACGTGTGTCCTGAGTTTGTAAGACCAATAAATCTTGAGCATTAAAAATATATCCTCTCACTCATTTTTGCATCTCTCTGAACAGTGGGAATGAAAGATTAAAGAAGTGTTATCAGTCGATTTATCTGATTTCCATCATGCTCAAAAGAATGAGAGGAACAACTTAGACCCTAAAAGCAATACACTGTATTTATGACCACTACAAAGTGCTTTTTGACTGTCTTGGGGAGGACGAGCAGAGACATAATAGAGCAGCGAATTTCTTTGCATAAAGAATAAATAACTTTAGCTTGATATTTTTCTTCAGTTCTTTCTGGATCTGAGGTGGTCAAAGCCACCAGCTGATCTGTAGAAGTAATGGGTCACCCTTGCTTACACAGTTTTAGAACGACAGTCAAAACATTTCCTTTACTCAAAAGAACTGAACAATGCATGAACTTCATGCTCACACAGCTCAGCGGGCTAATCTCTTTTTACCCAAAGACTGTATAAGAAAGAGTTGATAGTGATCCCTTTGCAGCTTCAGAGGTACTGACCCTAAAAGCTCATCCCCTACTGATTTTGAGGGTTTGGATACTGGATCACACCTATCCATACAGGATGCTGCAGTCCAGGCCAGGCTGCTTTCTCTCAAGCTACTGCTTCTCCTGCCTAGTCGTCAGGTTGCAGGAATAAAAGTTAAAGAGCTGGTTTTAGGATTTATCTTGGTTTTGTTTCAGGCATGAGGTATTTGCTGTTGCAAAGTGCATGACCCCAAGGAATGCTCCTTGACACTGCTGTCAGCTTCTATGCTAGAAACTGACAATACAGTCTGTAACCACATTGGAGGGTAGATGCCTTGTCAGAAAAGAACTGGAGGCATTCATTTCATAAAGGTCCTTCATTTCCAAAGGTCATCTTTTGCATGCCATTTGTTTCTAATCTCTTGGTGGCTGGTTTAGAAACAAACAAGTGCTAGGAAAGAACAAGGAGACAGAGTGGTTTGAAGGTAAAAGGGCAGAATGATCTCATGCACCTGGAGTTGATAATGGTCTCAGGCACTGAGCAGTTAATTTTGGGGCTGGGGTTCATCCAAGTAGTTTCTGTAGAATGGAGAGACAGATGATATATTTGTGTACCATCCCAGCACCCAATACATTTAGGGCAAATGTAGCTGAGAAGGCTGTTTCTCATAGATCTGCTCTGAACGTAGCATTTGTGACTTTTTCCATGCTTGGCCAAATAGCATTATTACATGTTGCCAAGCTTCTCAAAGCCTTTACTCGTCTGATGTAACAGAAATTTGGAATGCCTCCATACCACTGCCTTATAATATGCCCCTAACTTAACCCGGACAAACCATTTTTCAGGGACTGACTACCTGTGACAGGTCTCTCTCCTGAGACTATCAGAAAGTGAATAAAACAGTACTAATTACAATGGTTATTTTTGAAACACGGATATCTCCCCTAGAGTCTCTTAGCTTCCATCCACTTAAGAGGAGAGTCAGAGAGTGAAGAAACGGGATTACTTTGAAATGAGAGAGAGAAAGAAACCTGTGTGAAATAGCAGCACAGAGTTAGTTACCTGTGCATATACTGTCCTCAGTTACAAATATAAAACTACTCATTAGTTTACACACACACACACAAAATAAATAAATAAATAAATAAATCCAAAATGCTCTTTCTCAGTATTATTTCCTTTAGCCCTTCTTGTTTTTTTTCCCCCTCTGTTTTGCCATCTATCTGTTCTGTGTGAAATTTGGGACAGAAAAGGCAGAAAAGGAACCTTTCTTTGATACATTCTTCAGGGATACATAAGCAGTCACAGGATCAGTGATGCTCCTTCTCCAACAAAGAATTTGTTTGTCCCCATGTCTCCAGTTTAGAGAAAATAATTTGCAAAAATGAAAACCAGGAGCATAAAGCATACAACATTGTTAATGAAACTTCTTTCTTGAGGAAGACTGAGTAAACTAAAGCATCCTTAGCATTGGGCTTAAATTTCTCTCCCTGAGAAGAAAGCAAAAGCAGATTTCAGCAGAATCTTTTGGGTAAAAAGAGAAAAGCTTGGAAAGTGTATTGGTCAGTGGCTGATGCCAGTAGCAAACATTTAGGACAGTGATGGTCTGGTCTAGGTACATCTTTGTGTCAGTGTATGTTTGTGCATCAGTGATAGAAAAATAACAATATAAAGAATATAATCTGTATGTAATATTAATGAATAACATACAACATTTTGTCCCAAGGAGATTACAAGTGAATACATAAAGAAGTAGAAGGATCTGCTTAAAAACAATGGGCCTGTGATAACAATAGTGGACAACAAATTAACTAAAATTTCTAACAAAACCAAGGAAAACTCCTCCTAGAACAATTCAAGGTTTACTCTGACTGAGTTATCCAAGATGTATTTTCCATGATCGCTTTGCATCTTTGTAGGAATCTTCAGTATTGTGGTTTGAAGCAGTTCCTGTTTTCTTTTTTTTTTTCTTTTTTTTTTTTTCTTTTCTCAAGTCTGTAACCACAAGATATGCCACATTCATTCCTTTGCTGTGATCTGTCTGTGCATCACATCCAGGAAACAACTTCCAGCATCCTGGCGTGATAGAGATAAGCAAGGTGTGAGTGTACAGACCACAATTCCTTAGGTTTCTCATGCCTTTCTGGCAAGAAGAAAAAACTCCCTGGATTCAAGCCTCCATTTTGATTTACTGTCCTTACGATGAGACGTGGCAAACGGCTTTGTCTAACAATTACTCTATGGTGAATTGGCCATAGTACCTTTATTCTCACAAGATACCTCAGCCTGTAGATAAAGGTTTTGCACTTGTATTGCATATTTGGAGCTAGTTCAGAAGTAGAAGAATCTGTCCTTGCAGTTGAATATGCCATTTCCCACCGATGGTTGAAGAAGACTTGGGCAACATAGACGGGAATGAGGAGAGGAAGAAAAGTACAAGTCCAGCAAGAAAAAGCAGAGTGGAGACACGAAAGGCTCAGAGACTGAGAGAAGAATCAGTCTGGCATGTAGAGAAGTACCCTAGAAATAGCCACCCATGGGGACACATCACCATGCTGTAATTTCATGTTCTTGCAAGGTAGCACAAGTCACTTCTGTGGCTTTTAATGGATGACAATGTTCTTTCAATGATAGATACAGATTTTCACCCTTCTCAAGCTTATGATTACAAAAAGGGTATTTTAGATAGATACTGCCAGCAGTATTAGGCCTTGGATATCATTTGCAATAAAGACAAGAATTTGCATATTTACTTAAGAAAAAAAAACACAAAACTCTGAAAATATCAATGATTCTTAAAGCCAGGGAGGATGTGGTGTTATAAAAAGTTTTCATGTGCTGCATTTCCAAAGACACAAAGGGAAAATGCCACATTAGAACTCTCCAAAATTTACACAGTCAAGAGTGAGGGATACATATACTGAATGCAAAGTCAATGTTATCAGTTCTTATCAATTCTTATCATTCTTTCATGACTATTTGCAATATTGAAGCCTTGTTAAAAATAAATAAAAATAAATAAATAAATAAAATAAAAAATATGTAATTTCCTGGAAAAAATCTGTTAAGAGAGAAACACAAGTAAAAGAACCCCCTGTATTTTAATTCTTAGAAAGAAACTTTTGGAAGTGTGTAGCCTCGGTGCACTTTAATGATTTAAAACTCAGATTACATACATAAAGCAAAAGTCTTTATTACTATTATTTTTAATATTAACCTGTTACAAATTTAAGCCAATATAGTGATTTGGGGGTGATGCTGTATTCTGTATTTTCTATGGGATGCATTGTTTTGAGACAGAGAAGAAAAATGTGTATGTTTATACTTTAAAATAGGACAAAAAATAGAAAATGAACCTGACTTCCAAATCAGTAATGAAGTGTGTAAAATGCCCTAATTTAAACCACTAGAATAGGTAAGATATACAAGAGAAAACACATTTTGTGAAAAGCAAATACAACTGCAGTAGATGCTTTAAATTGCTTCCTTGTTGCTCTTTCATAGTTGTTACTAAAACAGGAAAAGATTTTTCCATGCAGGCTCTTCATCCAGTGTCTCTTTTAATATCATTCACAAAGAAATACTCACAGATCTCAGCTACACCCCCGCTCACCCATACAGTTATTTCAATTTCAGTGCTCTTTGCAAAAACATCTTTTGTTCCCAGCACCACAGCCACCAGTAAAATTGAGAGCAATTCAACTTGATTTTCAATAGGAAAAAAATAATTACTTTGGAATTATTTTATTTAGGACAAATATCCTCTGGATTGCAGTGCCAAGTCTAAGCTCTAGAATCACGTGTAGAAGAACAAAATGAGGAAAACAAATGAAAATGAGAGACCTTTACTGCTTTGAGAGACCTTTGTTGTCTCCTACAATTCACTGGTCCTGACATTCCAGATGTGACTTTTCCACAAATACAGCCACCCGGTGAAAAGAAATGAAAATCACCGTGAAGGTGATAAATTTGCACAAATGGCTCACCCTCAGCTTTCTGTTATGATACTGTCATTTCACAATGGTCATTTTTTTTGAGTAAAGTTCTGGAATTTATTTGAGTTCACTTAAGAAAGTTTTAGCTCCAGAACTGAGTTCCTACAGCTTTTGGGACTCATGGTTCTGTCAGAACCTAGTGCACTATTAAACATTTTATTTAACAACACAAAAGAGGACAAATTTATCATTTAGCACAACAGATCATTTCAGTCTCTACAAAGCTGAAAAGATTCAGAACAGTAGTTTGCAGTTTCTGCCTTTCCTGTCTGTTCCATGCAACTCTCACATCAATGCATTTGCTTTCTTTCCCTGTGGGTGAAATGCTGGGCATTTAGTACTGTGATTGCTACAACTTCCTAACCACATACTGCATGAAAATTTAACATTGGAAGGTATTGCCAAGAGGCTGTCAAACCATTTTGACAAGCATAAATTCACAACATTAGGCAGAAACTAAATTGAAGGCAGATATTTGTCAGCTTTCTCCCCTTCTCCACCCTTTTTGACCAGCTGTGCTATTGATCCAGCCTCACTGGAGCTGTCCACAGCTGCATTTTCCACACAGCCTTTACCTGAGCAATATTTATGATATGCCTTAGGACTGGTGCCTACCAGAGGGAGTGATTTGGCTGACTGTGTATGGCAGGTCTGTAGATCATGACAGGTGCATTCAACACAAGATGGCTTTTTTGCCAGGATTGATTTACTACTAAGGCTTTGTTCGTGACTGTTTAATGAGTTAATTTGAAGGTCCCTTTTTTGTTGTTGCACAAGGGCAGCCTTGTGGACAGAGAAACTGGTGACTGAAGCCTCTCTGAGGGGAGGAAATGTTTCTTGTTACATGTGAGGCAAAGCTGATATCGTGGACCTTGACCTCTGTTCTCAGGAGAGCTGTGGAGTGCAAATGTTCAATAATACCCTTCTGTTTGGGCTGCATTTCTAGTGTTCCTGATACCCATTCATAGGTCAATAACCACCTAGTTGTCTCTGAATATTTCCCAGACACCAAACCCACCTTGAAAATGACAACCTATAAATAGCCTTATAGATAGAAAAACACAAGGACCAGGACATCTGCATCCAGAAGCACAGCAGACATCCAAAGCACTCTTTGAAAAGTGCAATAGGCAGCCACGCCTCCAGTCGCTATCAGATTGGCAGTGAAGAGAATATTCTTGATAACCCCAGTACCAGCCCTAAAACTTTTAGCAAACAAGTCTACTCCTCCAGAGACAGAGATCACAGATGTAACTGAGCCTCCTGAAGAACATATGTAAAACTCACTGCAACATAAAAAGAAAAACCTTATTAACAACACACTTAGCTATCACATTTCACACTAGATTGGAACCTGTCCAGAACATCATGAAACTACAGCCTTTGCTAGCAGATGATCATTTGAGAGAAACTGTCCTCAAAGTCTCTCTCTCAACTTTCCAAATTGCCCTTGCCTTACCAAATTCTTTATTAGAAGCAAAATTTCTCATGGTAAACATATCACAGGTGGAGCAGGACCATGCCAAAGCAATAGATTTAAAACTTGCTGACACATGTACATACCCAATAGAATAAGAGCCCCATTCCCATCCAAAAGAAACCATCAAAGGTTTGCATCCTACATGTAGTCATTCCAGAACGTGATCTATTCTATCCAAAGCACCAAATGCCCTCATGAAAAGTATGTGGGTGAAACCCATCAACCACTGTGCACCACAACATTTTCACGCAGACGCTGCGAAAGACAGAAACACCCGGTGGGAGAACTTTTTTCACAATATCGCCTCTCTCTGTTTGACTCCTTAGTCTTGATCTTCAAAGGCATTCCACAAAACATCTTCAAAAGATGAGCTTTGGTTGTCACATTCCTAACTCTACTCCAACATAAAAATCACAGCACAGTAGAAATGCTGGGTTTATGTCACAATTTCCCCCACACTATAGTCAAAACACTTGTCATACGTTTCTCTGCCTCACAGAACTTATTGAATTTACCACTGTTGCTAGCATACCTTTCTGTTCCACGGGTGCTAAAAACCTTTTCCTCACCAAACATCAAGCCAATTAACACCATTCAGTTCAAGCTGCAAAGTAAATTTCCCCCATCTTTATTAGCTGGAAACTTGCTTCTTATTTTTCAGGCCAAAGAAATCCCTTGTCTTTGTCTGCTTCTTATTTGCTCTTACCTGGAGTGCCATCTCTCCCTACAAATCTTGCCTTGCTTATTTTGTTAACAGTAGCGTTATTGGCACTGTGATGGGCTAGTTGCATTATCTACACAAACAAAATATGGACAGCTAAAAGACTCAACTCCGTCTGTTTCTCCACAAAACACGTGTATCACTGACAGTTCATATTTTCTCAGAGAGACACTGATACAATTCTTCATATCCTTCATAGCTCTGCTAGCAAATGCCACTTTTCCCAGAAAGTTTTCCATCCAGTGGTCTGGCACTTCCCAAGAGAACAAAGATGTGTCTTTGCTGCTGGAGACCAAGGTCCAGAGTTGAATAAGTGAAACAGTAAGAGCAAGTGAAGTTTCAGTCCTTACCTTCAGCCATGCTATATCACAAGGTAACACAACTTGCTTAACACAAGTTTTGGTCAGCGATCAGATAGCTTTTGTTTTTATGGCTGCTCCCAGTCTGTTTCAGTAGGCAGCAGATCACACTTACCACAGAGGGGAACATAACTAACCACAGTGACACTGATCCACTTATCAACACACAGAAAGAACAACCAGGCTGAGAGCAATGCTTTTGAACTGTGGTTTGACTGGACTTATGGGTGATTACCGCAATAGGTTGAAAGCACCAATATGACTAGACATACTGGAAAAAGATGGTTTTAATTTATGTCATTTAGACATAATCAGAGAGCAGTCTGCATGTGTGGGGGAATTACTATGAGATAATTCTTGGAAACTTGCTAATCATGTCATTGCTTTTCAGAATCCGTCTCATGCTCTAAGCCCTCCTGAAATTTATTAAGGTAGACACTTTGATGCTCCAGGTTCCTCCACTACAAGACAGACATAGAAATTGCTACAGCAGGACTTACTGACAGCCCCTCTCTTCTGAAAGCCTCACTTTATGAGTGGTGCAAGCCAGATGATTCAAGGGAAGGGATAAACTTCCCAGAACAAGACTAACTGCAGAAAATCCTAAAATAATAGTAATAATAATAATAATAATAATAATAAAGTCCTAATCCAGTCCATCATAGAGGTTGTGTATGCTCCAGCATGGGGCAGTGGTTCCCTATAATTTTCCTAAAGTATACAAAATGTAAAGTCTAGTGCTTTAGACTGCAAAAGTTATCTGCTTTTCTTCTGTGTGGGCCAGTTGGGACACTGAGAGGTTTCTCTGTGTGAAAGGCTGAGCAATACCAGCCTCTTGTGAATGTCATGGGTGCAATGTCTTCACCAGGATACCCAAGTCAAGGGCTATTTTAGAAGCTTTATAAGCCTACAGAATGGTGGCTGCTAAAGAAGGCATCACCTTTCCAAAAACAGAATCTTGACAAGTTTGACCAGTGAATGATGCAGCCACTTGTATATCTTCAGAAAGATTCCTTAGAGGATTTGGGAATATTTTGAATCTACATATTTATACAGTTTGCAGGTACAAATTCCTCCTCTCTGTTGTGGAATCATACATCTCTGTTCTACATGAATAAGGAGTGTTACTCCCATTTTAAATCTGGGTGAAATGAGAAAGAAGAGGTCATTTGCCCCAGGGAATCCAAAATTTCTAGTTAATTTCCAGTAAATTTGCAGTTCTGCATTGAGATTCAGAATTTAGCTTTTTTTTCTTCTTTTTTTTTTTCTTTTTTTCTTTTTTCTTCAGGTCTGGCAAGATGACAGGAAGACTCCTACATTTAGCAGAACAGAGAACACTTTATTCTTCATCTATTGGCTGCAACAAAGATAACCACTCAAGCAGAGCTGTCTGCATATAGAGAGACTTAATGCAACCTAGGCCTCTGCTTTCAGCAGGTGCAGCACAGCCTGCTAGGAAGGATCGGAAGGGTTAAAGCAGTACTTGGTTCTGGAAGATGTACAGGAATTGGAGAAGACAGAGGAATTTGCTGGATCCTGGTGTGCATGAATTTAATAACTGAAATTATCCCATTCTACCTAGAGGGGATAGGGCCTGAACTACATGAACGATAGAAGAGTGAAGAGCCAAGTTACCCCAGGCTCAAGTGGACAAAGGTGCACTAGAGAATTGCAGCTGATCTGGGGAAGTGAACTAAGTTTTTCCTAAGCCCCAATTCACTCCTGAGAAGGAAACATCTGAAAAATCTTCCACATGGAAACACATTTTTTTCTCCCCCTGCTGCAAGGGGGAAGAGAAGAGGGCAGAGGGTTGTTTTCCACCCAATCCCTTTCTTTTGCTCTGCAGGTTCATGTGACTTAGTTTCACCTGGCCCAAAGACAGGCACCATGCAGAAAGAAAAATATATTTTTTCTGTTTCCTGCACACTGCAATGAGTGATATAATGTTATAGAGAAAAGCCCAGTGAGGCTATTAGAAGAAGACAAGAGTCAAGATCTTTTCAATATTATTAGTTATCACTTAGAATTTTTTTTCTGGGAGCAGAAAAAAAATGACAGTAACAGGTCCTGATCTGAAAGAGGTGACAATATTCAAAGAGATAGATCAACTGAATTAGTTTTGTTTTTTGTTAATTACTTCCAAAGCTTTTAGGGTTAAAAGAGGTCTAGAGGCCTTTGCATCCAGCCTCTCTCTAAATTCATACTCAGCTAATCCTTGTCAGCTGCATCTTCCCTTGCCAATACAGAGGTGAGTGTGAGGAATTTCTGCATGTTACTTATTTAGCTATTACCTTTTATGGGTCTCTCTGTCTCCCACCGACTTTCTGGCTGCAGACAACTTGGCAAGAGGAAAACCTCAAGCAATCCTGTTCTGAAAGCTTTAAAACTTAGGCAGAGGGAAAGAACAGAGTCTGACAAAAGAAGCAGACACCTGTGAAGTCTCTGCTTGGACCTGGGTTGCTACTTTCAGCACTGCAGCTAATGCAAAATATTGTCTGTTTAAAGCAGGGTCTGCTTATCTCATTGGAATTTGGGAATCCACTGATCTATTTATTTTATGCGATTTTTTAATGTGATTTTCAGTCCTTACTTGCATGTTTATTATAGGACTTATGGGCAGGCAATAAACAAAAGAATCTCATTTTTCCAGGCAGTACTCAAAACTAAAGGCAGAGACAGGACCTGCTCCCACAGAGTGTCTGGTCTAAGCAAATAAAGAATAGCCATGAACAGGGGAGAAAGAGGCTCCCGCACCAGCACAGTCAGCAGTGATGCTCCAGGGAGATGCAAAGAGTGAGGTAGGCAATGATCAACAAGGGAAGGCAAAGGAAGGGTTGTGGAGGTAAGGCAGGAGCTAAGAGGATGGGGCTGAGTGAACATACTGTGAGGGGACTGGCTGGAGTAGTAGATCCAGTTACATAGTACAGGGCAAGGAGAGTCTAAAACCAAATTCTCCAGATACCTCAAGCTCTTGGCTGCAGCATGGGTTGGCTCGGCATACAGCCTCCTGCACATGCACATGGCACAGTCTTCATGCTGGGCTACTCTCTAAAAGCCAATGCATGCTCATTGATTCTGGTTGAATCTGTGAAGTTATAACAAAGTTTTTACAGAACTGCTGTGCTGTGAATGCTTCTTCTGCGGTGTTTATTAACCTTAGCCAAGAAGCATCCATCAGTCTGGGAACAACTAGGAGCATTTAAATTTAATGATGACAATGAATATGTTAAGGAGGTGATTACAACCAGAAAAGCCTGATTTTTAACTTACTCGCAGAAGAAGGGTTTGGGGCAATGGAAAGAGAGAAAGAGATGCCAGTTATAGGAAAGGTACATATAGCAAGAGGGGAAGGAGAAACTTCACTGAGAGCCATGTCAGAAGGAAGAAGTGGTAGACAGGATTATTTTGTCAGGGAAAAACTTGTTTAGCTGTGAGACAAGCCAAGTCCAGAAAAGAAACCACAGGAGACTAACAACAGATAAATATGCAGAGGAAGACTTTGAATGGGGTCAGGAACTGCCAGGAAAGACACTGTTCAGGAAGTTCATTCTCATAGAAATGTTAAGCAGTTGCTGGTGTTTCATCGTTGAAAGTAAAAAGCAATGCTGAGTTCTGAAACTTTGTGCTCAACAGATTTCCATGAGCCCATTTCTTTGTAATTATCAACAGAAAGGCAAAAAACGAACTCATAACTTCACTATCAAGGTGCAATTCTGCAAAAATACACATTTCAGGTACAGAGAGAATCTGAAGACATAGAATGGGACTGAGATCTCCAATGAATGGATCTCAGGATAAAAAATCCCAGGATAAATTGAGATGCAGATCATCAGTATCTGGAAGGGGCCCTAAAACAGAGGAACTACTGAAGACTGCTCATACTGTGGAGGTTAAACACACAAAGATTCTTTGATGCCCCACCAACAGGATAGCAGAGACCCTGCAGGAAGCTTCCCCAGAACTAAGATACCTGTCCCTTCCACTCTGCCCTGCCTGGCTTCAACAGAGACTTCTGAAAAGTCTTCTCATGGCCCTCTTTGGCAGTGTTGACTCCAGGGAAAACACACCTCACATAAGATCTGGGGCTTTTCAGAGCCATTTTTACAATTCCGGTTATTTCAGTATTTTAGCATAAGTTGTCTGAGGGGTGAAGATCTTATCCAGCACAATGACTCATGTGGGTTACAACCAACAAATCCTTCATGTAGGCCAGAAAAAGCCATGTGTTTTCTTCATCGACAACAGCTTGTCAGCACAACCGATGTCTTGGTTACCAATCTCAGCGCAAAAGCACAGAGTGAATAGGCCAGAAACTGAAACTGCAGAGGCTGTCTGTGTGGATCTGAGATGTGATGTGTGTCCTTGGTGAACAGATCCAGAGCATAAATCTCCATGGAAGTCACAAAGTAAGTCCTTGTGAGCACCATCCCCCCCAACACCTATACACCTCCCAGAAAGGAAAAACTGTCTTAGAAAGTCCAGGGTGAGTCACGGGGAAGGAATAAAGATGACTTTCACTGTACTCTGTCTCCATGTTATGAAACAAGTGCAAGCATTCTTTTTAGTACAGCCTTCGTTGATCTGATAGCATGGCAGCACATAAGTAGAATAGACTGTATGGCTCTTAATTTTGTATTTTGATTCTGCGTGCTCACAGAAGGACCTGCTGGCTATTTCTGTTTTTTCTGGAGGCTCCAAGCAGTGAGGAAATTCAAATGTGTGGAAGCACACCCAAGAACTGACGATCGCTTGAAGCAGAGATTGGCTACAGAACTGGAGGCTTGGTTTGGCCAAACCTCATCAATCAGACTTTGTTTTTGCCAAACCAAACCCCACACCAGAAATGGTTTTGGAGTCAGCTTCCATTTTCTTGAAGCCACCGAAGTCCTGAGGTTATTCAAAGGTCTCTCTATCACCCATCTGCAATCTAAACCTTTTTTTCTGGAACGTGTTTTCTCCCATTTGCCTTGATATGCCAACTAAGGGTAAGAGGCCAAGATTGTCTGCAAGTATTTCAGTGTTCCCCAGCTCTGGACGTGCCCCAGATATTTTAGGAATAGCCTTTCAAGTGGTGGTTTGGCCCTCATAGGCACAGGCAGTTCTGGGAGGAAGAGAGTCTCATGTTCATAGAAAATAAGATTAAGAAATAAAAATATTGAGCAAATGGCTTTGAATCTGGAAAAATATGCTCAAGTTGGGGTGAAAATTCCAGTTGTTTTTAAATGAGCTAATTTGTTCTTTCCTGTACATCAAATATGGGAAGAAAAGGGGAAAAAGAGAATAAAAACAACACAAAACAAAACTTTTGCTTTTTAATCTGACAGCTGCTCCTTCTGGAAAAATGATGTTTTTGTGCTTAAAGTGTTAGACTGGGACATAAGAGGGCTGGGTTCAGTTTGCTGACATGCCAAAAAATCCCTGCATGACCTTGGGCAAGTCACTTATACTTTCCCAGTTCCCTTTGAAAATATTGGGGCTAAGAAGAACTCTTTGCTCCTGTGCGTCCACTCTCACTGCAAGGTCTTTGGAACAGGACCCGACTCTTCCTATATGTTTGTGCAACACCTAGCAAAAATATGGCTGCTCTTCTAATTGGAGCTCTGGAAAGAGTCTGTGATCCAAGTCATGTTAACATCCATTATAAATTCTGCAAAGTCCAATTCTGGACTAGAGTTTTCAACTTAGGCCAGTCTTAGACAGTAGGGGATTATATCATATAAACAAGGCTGTAGATGTCACTCTCCCCTAAGAGGCTTTCTCTCTCTCTGCCTTGAGCTGTGTTGTTGGTTTAGGCTATTGTCAGAATGCACTTGTTCACACTTGTGGGATATTTAGTTTAAGAAAATCCACAGGCAGCCCCAGGTTATTTTGCACTCAGAATATACGAAATCCCAGGGATGTGAAAGGGGCTGCCTTCCAAACACCACTGTGATTTCAGATGAGGTGCAGGTCAAGCCTTTACCTGGAATTCAAGGTTTAAAAAAAGGTGTTTTTGCCATTGTTGTTGTTTTCTGTTGTTGTTTGTTTGTTTATTTTTTGTTTAATTATTAAAAAAAAAAAAAAACTTGAGTGTGAATCAGGGAGACCACACACATGCAGCTGTTTCTCACCGCCCATGATCTGACATGCCACTTAACCCTTGTGGTTTACAACCAGCATTCACCACACTGCTCACTGAGAGCACTGAGTCTCTGCACATGCTGGGGAAAAAAAAAATCCCCAGGGAATTCCCCAGCTGGTGAGGTCTTGTGCGTCAAAATTCAAGTGAAGGACAACAGTATTGGATGTTAGAAATGGGCATACTTCAGGTGGGAAAGGGAAGGTCCATTCCCTTCACTGAACCAGAAGCCCTGTGTTTTCCAGGGCTGTCTTCCAAACCAAGCACAGCCTAGAAAAAAAAGCAGTAAGGACCTCAAGTGAAAGCCAGCCAAGCTTCACAGGCACTGGTGGCTTTGACAATTCAAGAATGAGGAACTCAAGATGGGACAAGATTGCTTCAGTCATCACAACCATACCTCACTGAACACAGACAACCCAGGAAGTTTCTTCTAGGAGTATTCTTTGACCACACACTTTGGATAGACCTTTCCCTGTACCCTCTCACAAGCTTAAAGACCTGTAATTAAAGGCCAAAAGACACTGCATCATGCCACCAGCAGAAAGAGGGAACAATGGTGAAGATCACCAGCCATTCCTCCAACTGCAGATAACTTAATATGTAATTGTTGTAAAAAGAAAATGAGTTCTGGAACTGTTTCACTGGGCTGTGCTGAGATTTGCACACTGTTGATGGTGACATTATTGGGATCTTCCTTTCCAAAGTCTATACGGGTGTGTCTTCAGATAGAAGCTGGAATAACCATGGGGAGACATCACAGAATCTTCTCCCTGACAGGTCTCTCAGGACTCCTGGTCCAGAAGCTACTGTTGATTCCTGAGCTGCTACACACCGCAGAGAGCAACAGGTGACTGTTTGGGGCTAGCGTCCAGCAGTGTTCACAGATAAGATTTAAACAGTCCTTGGAGGTAAGAACCTCATGACTGTGAATATAGAGGGACTTTTCATTGATGTTGTTAGTCACATCTGCAACACAAGGTTCGCTCACGTGTCTTGAAGATGCTTGAAGGCCCCATACACAGCTAACAGTCAATAAAAAAAAAAAATAGTACTTTTCTCCTTCTCCTTCAGCCTTTCCTCCTCTGTGTGTCCACCCAGTGAATCAAGACTTACAAGCAGAGGCAATGTCTTTATTGAGACCAATTGACACTGCTGGAAAAAATCCAGTCATGCTTTCAGGCCTGCTAGCCCCTTGTCAGAGTCTCCAGTGAGGTGGACCAGCCTAAGCCTCTTGAAGACGCTAGACGGTGATAACATGGTGAGTTCACCGAACTCTGTGGAGACATGAGGATCACATACTGACGTCATTCAGGGGTGTTTAGGCCTGGAACATGATCCCTTTTTCCTCGCTGCCTGGATTTGCACTGGGTGGCTAAAATGGTAATGGCTCAGGGCTGTTACCATAAGATCACTCAGCAGTTAATCTTTTATTTGCAAAGCTGTTCCTTCCCATAGAAGTAAACACCCACCTTATCAGACATGCCATGGCAAAGGATGTTGTCCAGCTCCCCACCTGCTGTCCTTCCTCTCATTAGTGGCCTCCCTCCCCTTTGTGGCCATCCCCACCCACACTCTGCCAGAACATGCTGCACTCCAGCAGCCCTGCCAGTGACGCTCATGGATACGGCGTGGTCTCTCCAGCCCAGCCTTTATCAGGAAACAGCCTGTTCCCTCCAGGGATGGGAACACACTGAGCAGGCAAGCAGTGCGCCTGAGCCCCCTCCTTCATGGCACTGCATTGCCCATACTCCCTCCAATGCCCCTTGAAGCTCTGAAGAAAACAAGGAAAGAGAGCCTCCAGGCCAGGAATAGCCTTTCCTTGTCATCGACAGAGACTGTTGTACTTATCCATTTACAGTGTATCTCCACTGTCAAGCTCTTTTTCACCTCTCTCCATTAAGTCTCCAAGGGCATCCTCAGAGGAGCCTGCTGAGAGGAATGCACCTGGCTTGATTATAATTCCTCTTCCCTGCTGATGGAAATCTAGGGCCTGTTGCTGTTTTTAATATGGTGGTTTTATTAGAGAGGGGCCAGATCCACTGGCTGTGTAAAGCCACGTAAATCCCATTGAAATCGCTTCCTGTTTAGCTCTAGTGAACGCACAGAACATGCTGTGATGCTGAGTTTCCTTCCCCACTGAGTGCTGCAGATTATACAGTGGGAAGATTATCTGCTAGCAAAAACTCCTGTCTGAAACTGTAGTCCAGAGATGCACACTATCTAAGGATCTGCCCGAGAAACTGCAAAACAAAGAGCTTCAGCAGAGCCTGCACTGAAAAATACAACAGGTATTCTTCCTGTTCCCCAAAGGTAGGTTTTGTTATTAGACTTAATAATGGCTGTATAATCCTGTGTATAACCTCAAAGCACCTTGCACAATAGATCCTGTGCCTGTTTCATGAAAGGGCTACTGCAACATTAAGTGTAGTGTTAATGAAACTATTTCTATTTGTTTATTTCTAGAGCTCGAGTCATAAGGAGTCCCTCTCTCACTACTTGACCATGTCTCATCCCTCTGACCAGGCAATAATAACCCAATTAAATGTCTTCCTCCCAGCTGGAGAGGCACTCCAAGTTTTTGTTACTGGAGTTCGTTACTTTATGAATTATTTCTTGTTATTTTTCTGCCACTTCCAATTAATTGTTTGCTTGCTTTTCTAAGACAGACAGCTGAGACTACGAATCCCTGCAAGGAGTTACAAATTCCCTGCCATCATGCACAGCTCTCAAGGTCTTCAGGACTAGTAAAGATGTTTGTTCCAGCCCCATCTGCCCATACAAGCATCAAATTCCCACACATAGTTGTGGATTCTCCCCTTGTCATTTTCAATCTGTCTTCCAAAGTCCTGCTCACATCACTGAGCTTCTCTCTTGCACTCTTCTTCTCTGCTGGGTAACACACAAAGCCCTCCTTCCTTCCAGATTCCCCCCAACACAAAGAAATAAAATGTACTTCTGAGCAGTGGAACAGTTCGTGGCTCATTCAAAACACCTATGGACTTTCTGATGCAGCTCATGCCATCACCATCCCTGTCCTACCTGACAGAGAGAACAATACAGGATGTGACCTGCATGTTACCTGCTCAGCATTGCTGTCTGTGGGACAGCAAAGACTGAGAATTGCTGGTTTCAGTAAGCCAACAGTCAGCTTGTGCTAGCAACACAGAGAGCAAAAAGGAGTGGCATAATGTTTTCTGCTTCTTCTCCTGGTATGTTCCCTCCTGGGACTGCTGCTATACTACCATTCCTCCTGCTTTATCCCATGCTTTGTCCATAACATGTTGTTTCCCCCTAGAACCTCAAAGCCAACCTGAGTACCCACCACTACATCTGTCACATTTCAGTCATTCCTGGTGCCAGCAACTCAGAGCACCTCTGCAGTGCTGACCTGCACAGTGGCCGTCATGTTCCATCCCTGCATCCTCCTGACACTGAAGTTATCTGCTGCAGGCAGAACACTTTCCACTACAGTTCTCACACACAGAAGAAAAAAAAAAAAGAAAAAAAAAGGGGGAAAAAAAAGAAGAAAAAAACCTGCTTCCTGAAAAGGAGCTGAGATTACAAAGATGCAATTTTATAACCTTTAATTAAGCAAAGAACTACAATCACCAATGCCTTTCTCCTGTTTTCTTCAGAGTTTAAAAGCAACCATTTTTATTTTTTTTTAATACAGGTAAACATTATTTGGAAAGGATTTCAGGATTTCTACACCATGACATCATGGACTCCATCTAAACCAATAACTAATCTGCTGGAAAAATTCCTTCTCAGAAGAGCCCAGCCTGCCCCATTTCAACTGGTGACCAGAGCTCTGTCAATGGATTTATGATGTGACGTCAGTCCCAAGGCTCAAGTGGCAACTTTCATATTTTCATGCATTGTTTAATAAGCTGTTCACTTCCCTTCTCTAACCCAAACTTTATTAAAAGGGGAAGATGCACTCGAGTGTTTCTCCAGAGAAAAGAGGCCATTTAGACTTGATACTGAAAAGTGATTCCCCATGGTAAGGAAATGAAGAGCTGCAAAGTGCTTAGAGAGACATATTTAATGCCTCAAACTCTTACTTTGAGTTAACAACAAGCATGGTCTTGGCTTTAAGGAAATAAATTGATTCTCAGGCTCCCTTATTTCAATAATCCGCCAACAGAAACTCAGCTGTGGCTTTTTTCTCCCCAGCTGATGATACAACGAGGATTTTTTGGTTTAATTTTTTATTTTAAATTAGACGGTGCAATGGCTACAAGATACCAAGGCGTTTTACCAGGTCATGTGTAGAAGCATATCTTTGTCCTCATGAGAGCAGGTAGGCACACACCGTACCACAAGAAGAAAACACAAGGCTGTAAGGAGGTGGTTGTTTTCACGAAGAGAGCAGTTATGATGCTCAGAGAAGGAGAATTGGCAAAGCAACAAGCAACCTTGGTGACACAAGTCATCAGGAGAGGGAGAGAGCAGGGGTGGGTATGATTTCTGGGAGGACAGGTCAGCAAGGAATTGGGAAATATATTTTTCCATTGCCACTGTAAATCCTTTCCTTACTTGTTTCTTGAATGACCCTGGGTGTGGGGAAGAACAGCTGGACCCCAGCCTTGCAGAATATATCCATCACAGGCAACCTCCATGGAGATCCCATCTACCTGTGTTCCTTACAACACAATCTGGTGTCAGATGTGTGAACAATCCCTACCTCGTTGCTGGGGTCAGCTGCTTGGAAGCATGGTGGGGAGGCCGGGGCAGTTGCTTTGTTCCTAGTCTGAGCACAGCACAGGAAATATGTGATCACGCCCTCCACCAGCTATGAACGCTTGGCCCCAGCAGATCTAGCCACACGTTTGGCTTCCAGATGTAGAGGGAGGCAGTCCTTCAGAGCACACTCTTTCACAGCCTCCACGCAGATGCACATGCACTGATACCTCCAAAGCATATTCAATTCTCCCTGCCAGGGCTCCCTATGGAGAGCCGAGCCCCTGTCTGAACTTTAGAGAGGCAGAAAAAAAACATTCAACCCTTTCTTGGAGAGGGCTCCAGGAGTGCAGGGAGGGCAGAAGGCACGCCGTTTTTTACAGGCACGCCTTGCCCAGTTTCCTGGGCAATATCCTGCATTTGATATTCAGTGAGTGGGACCTTGAAGCCTGGACTACCAACAGAGCTGCTCTTCTAGCATGACTAGAAAATGAGAGGTCCCTACCTATGAGATGTCTCCTATAGGATCTTCCCCAAGCATGAGTGTATGCTTACTCGTGCAACAGTGACAAGGTGGAAGAGTCAAACAGATTGCAAGATGTTGACTGGTTCCTAAAAATAACCTAAGGTCTAGAAGACAAGACCTTTGAAAGCACTGAGTTCACTTAGTTTAGAGAAGAGAAAGGACTGAGGGTTGTCATAAAAGGTTGCTGCAAAAAAAGGAATTAAAAAGACTTTTCTGCAGGTCTCTGGAAACATCGTCCACTCAGACATTAAGAAAAAAAACTCATTGCCAGCAGATGAAGGATACTTCAGCTGAAGTGTAACACTGAAGGACAGATTAGAGCAGTATCTGTCAGGAACAGATCACAGAGACAAAATCTGGCCATGAGCCACTGCAATACACAGTATATACAGTTTCTTTAGGTCCCTGTCAGCCCTGTGTCCTGGTGCTGCTTTTTGTTTGTTTGTTTGTTTTTGTTTCTCAGAGTGTGAAGTTGCTTAGCTGCACTTGCAAGAGGAAGAAGATGTCACAGAGCCTTTTGGTTTGTGTCAAACTCCTTCCTGCTTTGGAACATCCATGGGCCGGTTCAGGAGTATCTAAGTAAGCCTTGCAAAGCACAACCCTAAAGAGCGCTTTTATTACAGATGAGAATACTTTCCGAAAGAATTTGTATACTATGGAGGCAAAATCAATCACCTTTGCCTGAATTAGATTTGGGGAAAGACTCTGACCCTTAACTTCTGACTGTAACGTGCCTGAGCTTTTTCTTATTGCAAGTAAAATCTGCCCTTCTAGAAACGCCAGAAACAGAGATAAGACACAGGAGACTTGCTCCAACTTGCTCTGTTTACCTTGTTCAATTTGAGAAAACATTCAGTTACCTAAACAGAATATGTCAAGGACAACTCTGGCACTAACTTTACAGCTATACTTACCCAAAGATATTAATCTAGAAGGTACATGGGGAGTTCATAAATAAATAAGAATAGGCTTCATACTCAGCATAGACAGAGATTTCATACTGGGAAAGAAAACATAAGCAAGTAGACATAAGCTGAAGTCAACAAGGGCTTAGATCAACTGAATAATCATAAATTTTGAAATCAGAAGGGTGCCTGTGAGCTCTCATCTGAACTCGTGTGTATACAGGCCAAATAATTCAAGTGAAGCTTTAGCATACAGCTAGTAAACTCAATCGAAACTCAGGCAGAGGTTTTAAGAAGACATTTAGAGAATATTCCAAGTTTGGGAAATCTCACCACAAGCCCAGAGAATTTGTTATAATGATTAATCACCTTCCATTGTTTAAAAATATAGTAATCTGAAATTTATTTCTAGACTAAATTTGTGTCAAATTTACTCCCAGCTGCTAAGTCTCATCATGCCTTTTTTGCTAGACCAGGATTATCCTAAGTCAGTTGTGGTCAGGAAAGCACTCAACAGCTAATGGGGTGATACTGTAAAGAAAGAAAGACAGAAAAATAGTAATATTAAAGAGGAAAGTAACATATCTTATCCAACCCACTTGCTGTGCTGCCTGTGGCTGCAAGCCACTCCTGGAGACTTGACCAACTGGGTGAAATACCATGTATGGCTGAGGGCGAGTTGCCCTGGAGTGATTTATGAATGATAATTGTTTCTATGAACGCTGCATGTAGTGAGATCCAAATGGGTTGCCAGTGCTCTGCACTTACACTGGTCTGGACTAGAGTTCCTTATGTCCAATGGGGGCTTTTTTGGGAAACACCACTATGGTATTTTATGGCTTTAGAAATGCTATTTGCCAGTGACTCCTTCCCTGACTGTAGCCTACCTACTATTCTCCATAGTCTTGTCACTGTTTCAGTCTGGCAAGATGCTGGTTATCTCCTGCTCTATGGGACAGCAAGCAGTGGGGAATGGTCTGGGGACAGGGGGTTTCAGAGATGGGAAGTCCTGCAGCAGCCCCCAAGGCAGTGGGAAGACATCCCAAGGTGCCAGAGATGGTAAGTTCTGAGAAATCAGACTATTTATTAATTTAACATCTTTTTCTCTTCAGTGTTTTCACTTGAATAAAATAAGCTATTGCTCTGGAAAGGCTGCCTAGGACTGGCTACCCACTGTCAGCACTCAGAAGGGGAAGATATTACCTGAATTGGCTCACATTATCACATTAAGTCTTGTATGCTACAGCCCTTTGCCAGGCCATAAAAGGGGTGGAGACGGGTGCAGCTCTATGCCAAGGATCACAAGGGTTTGAAGTTTGTAGCTGGGTTTGAGCAGAGCAAAAGGGGAAAATGACTGCTCAGCTCCAACATCATTATTACCAAATGTGCCTTGTCTGGCATGATGCTGTCATCTCTTAGACAAAACTAGCTTGAAAGCACTTGATGAAAGAGGCAGGGAATGGCAGTTGGGTGTAGAACAGAGAGATGGTATGGCAGCTATACATAACACATCAGGAGTGTACCTGCTAGGAGCTACTGTAACATTAACAATTTAAATGAAAGCAAATCTACATATTGTCTAACCAAAACCAGCTGAGTTCAGAAAGGGCAAGAGATAGGTTGTAATCCTACAGTAATCCTACAGTGTTCTTATCTGGGACATCTCAGCATAGTTTTCAGCTGTACAGTCCTTGTAGAAATTGAAGACGTGAAGCCCATGCCTGTGTGCAGAGGTGTGTCTGTTCTGAGCATGCACACAATGCTTTTAGCAGCTGCCTGAAGCAACTTCCCTGCAGGGAGATGTCCATCCATCTACCCCGCCATCCACTCCCCCAATGAATCAGTTTATTCACTGAGATGGATCATTTCTTTCACTCATGGGGAGACAAAGAAGGTAGGGATGAAGCAAGAAGGCTAGGAAAGAAGAACTGGCAAATTGGTATTGGCAGATCAGTATTTAGGGAGGACTGTACAAGCAACTAAGGAGATTATGTTAATGTTTTCATTAATAAAGACAAGTGCTGGGAAGGGGATGAGTTTTTCTTTTAGATCACATGGAAAACTCATCTTCTCAGGGTGTCCCAGGGGATATGAGACTAGCAGAAGAGATCTATCCTGCTTCAAATTTTGGCATATATCTGAGTACGCACATTTGAACTGTGCCAATCCCTGCCAATGACACTTGAGTCAGAACAGACTTAGCCTGATCTATGCCTCCAAAGCATAGCTCTTCTGCAAAGGCTATGAACACTCATACTTTGACTTGTAAATGGAACAAATTTCCTCTGACATCATGAAGAAAGAACTGGGGGCTTGTGCCTGCCTGCATCCCCTTCACGTCATTTTAACAGAGTCGCTTTTAAGAGCATAAACACTTGCTCAAAATTAGTACAAATGTTTCCTTCATCGGCTTGCTCTGACACTAATGGGTAAACCATATTTCCATGGTGCACATCCAGCATTCTCACTGCACGGCTCTCCTGTCACTAACAGCAGCTGATGCGTTCAAATGAACAATTGGCAATAAATAAAAATGACAAGAGCAAATTATAAAAGCGGGAGCTGTGGCCTGGGGAATACTCACAAGCCAGAGAGGCATTACAGTCCTTTCCCCTTTAGGTTGCTAGTATCCACTAACACTCAGTTTGTCAAGCTGGGCTGACTCTTTCTTGTGCTTGGGCCTGGAGGACTCCTACAGAACTGCAGGGCTTGCAGCCAGTAGGAGATCCCCCTCCCCTTTCCGTGGGCTGGTGTTTACTTCTTTCCTACAAGTCTGCTCCCCACTCACATACCTTTTTCTTCACAGTTTTCTCATCTGACTTAATTTGTAAAAAATTGAAAGGTCTTCAGTGCAATCAGCTCTTGACCTATCTGCATAAGCAACTTCATAGTGCAGTGCAGCATGCACATATTTGTATGGTAATATTTCTAATTGGCAGTGTTTGGCTTTACGCATTAATAACACTGTAATATCTTCCAATACTATGTCAGCATTTTGACCCAGAGAACTTTCCGTTCGGTCCTTCAGAGCTCCATGCAAAAGCTATTCAGGACAGACGTGAATTGAATGTTGTCATTAAGGAAGCTTTTAGTCTGTCATTGCTGTTTTGAGCGCTGAGGTATGTGGAGGAGCAGAACACCATTTTCATGAACTAGTCTGGATTCAGCTTCCAAAAAAGGTTCGCCACTCTGGGCCTGAGCTCGAGAACCTGTGTGTTCCCATTCCTTCCTCCACTGTGGCCAACAGTTCCAAGAAGCAAATAGTCTGTGCTATCCCAAAATAAATGGCTTTCACTTGTATTTCCCAATATCCACTTTTTCTCCAGCTGTCTTTGGGGAAGGAACCTCTCTGTTGAGACAGGCTGTCTGCACTACCTGTTGACACAGGCTGTCTGATCAATAGTCAGCATGCCAAAGATAAACTGAGCAGTCCACGTGTGAATTTATAAGGCCATTTCGTAACTTCCTTCAGGTTCATTATGATGAGTCCTCCATGCCATAATGCATGCAAAAACTGGGGAATACTTTAGCAGCTGAAGCACTAAGATGATTATCCTTACTGAAGAATCAATATTGTCCTTGTATCCTTTCTCTTTTCAGGGAGTTCAATTGTCTCTTATGGTAGTTTATAAGGTTGGGGGGATATGGACTGATTTGTTTTGCTTTCCCAGAAAGCAAGCAAACAAACAAACAAATGAAACACAACAACAACAAAAACACTGTGTAGCTTTCAGGGGCCAAAGTATGCAATCTGCCATTGACAACAACAAGAGTGGTAGTAGGTAATAAGAACAAGCTACTAAGGTGCAGACTTATACAGGCATATAAGTAACTAGGTCCTATTTGGGGTGCTCAAGTTAACTAATATTAAGTGCCTAATGTTAGCCAGGATAGTTTTCAGAAATTTTAATTAAAATTTTAATTAAACTTGATTTCTGGAAGCAGTTTGTTAAATCAATGCTTGCCATTGAAAAGAAAAATACAAAACAAAACAAAATAAAATAAAATAAAATCCAGAACCACCTGAAACATCCTTAGAGTCCTCGATAAGAAACTCATTACAATATTTGGCATATATACTGTTCATGCATTTACTTCTCTAGATCCCAATGAAGATCAGCTTTTCAGTCTTGTTTCTGTGTAATCACTTGACTGTTGCATTCTATTAAAGCAGCGCTGAAGTTATTTTAACTTGTCAAGCTTCGGCATGGCATTTAAAGGATATTAAGCAAAATTTTTCTATTAATGTGTCTTAACATGCCTTTCAGCACCCCACATTTCTGAGTTTTAATGATACCACATGCAGACAAATAATCCAACAGAAGAGTTAAAATATACTCATTAATAAGGAGGTGAAGGGAGAAAGATAAGCAACTAGTCAGTAGTTAACACCTCTACATATTAGTATCTACCAGGGCAAATTAGTTCCTGCTAAGGGTGGTAAGTATTTATAGTGCATTATTTCACCACTGGGAGATGTCATCAAGGCCTCAGTGGAAACTGTCAAGTGATGAACACAAGGACCGTCCTAAGAGGCTAGAATATGCTTCATCTCTTAGAGTTCTGCGTGAATTTAACAAAGCTTCCCTGACTTACATCTGGGAAAGGGTTACAAGGAAGGAGTGAGACTGGACACTTTTATTATCATACCTTGAAAGTGAACTCACCAAGAAAGAAGCAGGAAGATGGGAAGATTAATTTGCTCTCAAAGACTTTTGATTAGAACAGATATTTCCAATTATGTGTGATTGTTTTATCTGAATATTATATGTATCAAAGTCATTTAATCTGTCAGTCAGATCAGGTCTTCATCTCACATCTGGAAGAGGAAAAACAAACAAGAGAATAGAAGGTGCTGTTCTCAATTACAGTCCTGTAGGCAAATAATAATTATTGATTTTGTTATTATGGAGGAAGAAGACACAAAATGATCCACAGAAATGGTCTATTAGAAACACTGGGGTATGAATTTAAGTTTAGACATCAATAAATTACATTTCCTTAAAGTAACAGGCAGAACTGTTTCTCTCCTTATTTTTTTTCAACTTTGATTTGAAAAAAATAAAATAAAAATAAAAATAAAAATTCAGTACAACACAGAAGATATTCAAACTGTGGGAAAAAAAAATTGTTTCCATTGAAATTTCTGGCATTTCTTTAAAAAGTACTACACCTCAACCCTCCCCCAGTCCAAGCCAAAGAAATTGTTTTTGGAAAACAGAACAAATTCTGGTTTTGTTCTTTTACTCTCTGCACTTGCATTTATTTATTTGTTTGTTTATTTATTTATTTATTTATTAAGAGAAGAAACAAATGTTTCTACCAGAAAGTGACTTTAGGATTGTCAATTTTGTGGCCATAGCTAAGTCATAGTTTTTGATTATACCTAATAGGCATAACTTTTAAAAACTCTTGAGCCATCATCTTCAGTGCATCAGAGGAAAATGTACTGGTAATCTTTAGATTTCTGGGTTGTAGCTCAATTTTAGCTTCACCCCTGATCAGGCCCTAAGATAATAAGATCTGACTGCTGGCATTTAGAGAAGGTGCCAGCATACGGAAACCAGCTTCTGCTATATTGCATATGAAGAGCAAAAACTGGCAAGAGTTGTAGGCTAGAAAGCATGCAGCAGAGCTGAATTCCAGCACACAATTCTACAGGAGGATTTTTTAGGTCACCTTCATTGCTCTTAAAGCTAGCATTTCATGAAATGGAGCTTTGCAGGCCTCCAACAGTTTTCAGCCAACAGGTAGATTCAACACTTAAGAGAGAAAAAAAAAAAAAGATAAAAAATACTAACCATTGCCATTAGACTTAGCTAACCAGAAGCCTGTACTAGCAAGGGAAAATCCTCATGGGACCACAAACTCATAAGGCTGAGGAGCTAAGCTCTTGTGTAAGAGCAGAAGATATAGCATAGCTGCCTGGAGTCACATCAGTCGCAGCTTTGCACAACAGAACCCTTCTGCTCTTTCCTCTTCCATGTTGCTGCAGCGCATACTTCTCTGGACTGTTGTCAGAAAGAAAGTCATCTTGACATGAAATTATTCCCTTTTACCATGTCAGAGCATCTGCTGAGCAACCTCTCCAAACCATTGGTCTGGCAAAGCAGCAACCTGACCAGGAATCCCACATCAAGTCTTTGCTGTACCCATACCTCACTGGAATGAACAAAGCAGCTTTTGCTTCTACGTAAATTACCGGCAGATTATACAGGCTGCTGGGTACAGACATTCCTCACATCTCATAGACCTGCTAAGGACTGCAGCCTGGTAGAAAGGAAACCAAAATCAAACACTCCACCATTTAATGAAACTCAATGGTTTCAGTGTGCCCACCCACAATGGGGCCAATCCAAACTTGTCTGAGTTCAGGATTGATGTTGGCCTTACACACGGTGTGTAGGTAAACTTGGCAACCTGCTGCTTTTCAAAGACTTAGGGCAAGTCAGCTGGATGCTCTTGTTGGGAGACAATGTAGCCTCTTTGAACTAATCATTGGAGCACAGGTCACCTTAATGTGTAAATAGCCTTTCACTGTCTTTCATAGGTGCTCTGTCCCAACTTATTTAAATAGGAGTGAAAGGCTCTTTTTTGGTCATTTACTTTATTCTACAGCAGAACATGGGATGTTCTACTTCTCCACTAATTCTTCTGTGAAGCCCACAAACTTAAAATCTGGTTTAGCAGTTGCTGAACTTTCTATACAAATGCCAGGTGATGGAGGATTTAACACATCCTTTGGCATATAACTGTTTTATCAAACTTTCTTGGGAAAAAATAATAATAAAAAACCCACCTGCAATTTAATATTCACAGACTTCCGGCTTCTGTGTCTGGGACTAGATCCTGCAATCTCTTTACTCAGTTACACACCCAAATTTTCTGACTGAATGTCTGTTTATTGGCAGTGCTCAAGTCCACCGGTTAATCCTTTCTTTCATAAAAATAAGTTTATCTAGATCCTGTGTTATCAGACTGCTGGGCATATTTTCCATATGTGAAAATGATACCAACTTTAAATTGTAGGTGCGATGGTCAGTGCCACCAAAAGACAGGCCATTCATATGTAAGATGCTTCTAATGGCTTAAAATTGTGCCAGATTTAAATAATGTCATAGAAAAAAACCTGCTTAGCCATGTAGATTCTTGCGGCAAAGTTTGTAGGAAGAGGTAAGGTTTTTAATTAGACCTGATATAGCTGGAAAATAGCAGGCACGTGCTGTCAGGCACATGAGCCCTTTGTCAGATCTGAAATACAAGTAAAGCACTTCAGGCTAAATACAGGTTGAGAACAAGTTGCTTTGAGTTTATTATGTTAATCAGTCAATTTGAGAGAAAGGTGTGCTTTGTGTTGTAACTCCTCAGCTCATCACAAGTGGAAGAGTTCTTAAATTCCAATGTGCTGATATGCCTAGGACATACTTTATTTTACATTTTGCTCATCATTCAGCCTAATAAGGAAAACACTCAGGAAGTGAAACTGAGTAGAAGCAAAGTTCAGTCGATGCCTATCGCAGTGCTGCAGTGTCTGGTTGCAGACACTGTACTTGGGAATGCAGACATCTTCAGTGACTTCAAATACCTCCCTTACCCTCCCATAACAAAACTGTATTCATTGGCCATAAAAGAGACATCAAGTAAATCATTCCACCAAATACTGGTTTTGTGATAATCTAAATGGACAAGCCTAAATTCACTTTACTGGCTTCACAGACACTAATTTTAAAATAACATAATCTGTATATTTTAAGGGCAGGGAGACCCATTAGATCATCTGCTCTGACCTCCTGCAGAGCTGCACGTTGTATTGTTTAATAAAAGCCAACTGTACAGAGCAGGTGCTCTAAGCCTGACCCCTTCATTTCTCAGTCAGTGCTGAAGCCTCCTGTTCTTTTCCACAGTTACTTAAATATTTGCATGTTGTAATGCTATACAGTATGCAGACAATGTCCTGACCTGAACTCCTTCAGGGTGCCAGTATCAGAAAAGCAAATATTTATACAAACGGTTGTGATAGTTAGGGTAAATAATGAGGCAATAACAGCAGAGCAGAGAGATATTTCCTGGAGGTTTAATGCCTAGCCAGGAGGAACTGATGCCCTGAACTGATCTTGGTCAGTTATTAAATGTCTTACCATTGTCTATAAATAGATCATTGTCACTATTGTTATATAATGAAAACAGAACATTCAGTATACATATAGAGCACTTTGGCATATGGCTTTGTTTCTGTGTCACAATTAGCACATACATCATGGACAATAAGTGTTTGCAAGATTCCAGCCCTGAGTAGTTGGATCATTTCTCAAAAATCACCATTTCATGTCAAAATTCCTCATTGGCTCTTGAGCCTCTTGCTCTGAATGACCTGCTGCTTTCCTGAAAACAGGAAAAAAGGAGCTTGAAGGAAGAGCTTTGTCCTGAGGTCCCATTTCTGTCTCTCTGAGTAATGTTACTGCAGGACCTATGGGTCACCTGGCAACATTAAGTGAGTATTTAATTATCCCTGGGAAATGCGGTGTCCCATTGCTGTGGCACTGATGAGCAAAACACATAAGACTCACAGATGAATTTGAAAAGCAAATTCTTAAAGGCTTGGACATTTCTCTGAGCCTAGTCTGGAGAAATCTTTTGTGCCTCTGCCAGTAAGACTGTTTCACAATTTTTCGGTGTTCTGCCTGTTGCTTTGATCTCTCTTTTTTCCATCCCTGCCTAATCTTGCTGGTCACAGGAAGCAATGAAACCAAAAAAATGTTATCTTTAAAACAGCAACAAAACCTCCAGAGTTATAAACCCTGTCATATTTCTGGAATCAATGCATTTTTGTACATCACTCAAGAAGCAGTCTTTGAAAGTTTTTAGGTTCATTTGGATCAAGACAGTGAAGAGCTCTTCTATACCTTGACCTGAACCAATACCCCCTTATCACAATTTGGAAGGACCAGTCTTTTTCTATGTGCAACCTCCTTTATTTAGTTTCAGACCATTTGAGGATCTGGGTCAGACCAGACAACTCTAAGACTATTTCCTGTCCCCTGTTTTTCCCCAGAATTGGCCAGTCCAGGTCCAGAGCTCAATGTCAGAAGCAGAATAGATGGGGGAGAAATGCAGAAAACATTCATCTCTCAACATTAAGTCAGAAGTTCTCGATTTACTTTCAGGATGGCATGACTGAGCTCTTGGAAACATGCATGTACATACCCTTTGGGTACAGAGAGATTTGTCATTTTTATAGAAAGTTGAAATATGTTTGGAAGCTGTAAGATTGCGGCCACCCTATATCACAGGCTGTTTCATAAAAAAACCACCGTAGTGGTCCATTTATAGAAACAACACACTGCACCCTAGCTGATGTTGGTAAAACCAAATACTCTCTCTGCCTTCGTAAAACAACACAAACAACATGGCCTTCCGCCCCCCGAAGGGCCATTTACATAAGAGAAATAAAACTAAAGAGAAAAACATTGTCCTGGAGGAGGAAGTCAGGGACACAGAAGCAATGTTTCCAACCCAAAATTGTCACCTGGGGGGGTGGTGGACCGAGGAAGGCAGCAACCAATGGGAATACTTTGTGACTATGTAATTTGCTAAACTGAGGTGCACTCAAGGAAGAAGGTTGATGGAGGACAGACATTTATTTTATAAAGGAAACTTGAATCCCATTGGAATAGCCACAGTGGAACAAATCCAGCCAGAAGAAGCAGAAAAGGGGTCATGAATAACAGGAATCTCTGGTCAAGTAGCAAGAGACTGCTGCAAAACCTATCTGAATAGTAGGAGGCTTCCAAAAGGACATGAATACAAGCCCACAAGGTCCCCAGGTTTCCAGGACCACCAAGGATGCCTATAGCCATCCAGCTTACTCTCGAGACAGCACTTGACATCACTTCCAGCTCCTTCTGCTCTTCTCATTTGATCTGTGACTGCCAGTAGTGTCCAGAGCCACATCTCCAGTGTTTTGCAGCTGCTATCACATTTTGCCCATCACCACAGGACATAAACTCTTCATCTTAGCCCTCTTTTACATCATAGCAATTCTACTCTCTCCCTACTGCTCATACTAACACTCTCTTTACATTGAAATTTTGAGCACGTTTAATAATAAAAGTTCACTCTCCATATGACATGCAGAGAGAAATTGCCTTTGTTGCCTGGATCAATCTCCCCACACAGGAAAACATTAAATATCATAGCATCTTAAGAAAACTTGCAATAGAGATCTAATTTTATAACACAGACAGGAGAAAATATGTTGAACATTTACAGATATATGTGAAGTTTTAAGTGAAATTATTTTTTCCAAGTGCAATCACACGAGTGTATTATTACTTCCATACTGACCCACTTGAAACTACATTGATATGAACTTGACCAATGTATTTCAACAGTATTTTCCTGGTGGCATCTAGCTGCTAGACTGCATTCATATCTACATGAATGAGTCCACTGCAGGATGTCCCTGATAAGAAGAACTACCATATGTATAATATATAAACAGGCCCGATTGTAAAGAACAAGGTGGTTTTTTGGGGTACATCTAGGTGTGTGTACCCTCAGCTGGTTTTTGGAATGGTCTATTTTTCACCTGTTCCAAATTCATAAGAAACATTATTCAGATCATCTATGTCAATAACAAGATTTGCCAAGAATAAAATGAAACAACATACAGGCTTCCAACAGTATCTTTTACTGAAGGATGTTCCTTTTTGAAGGATACCTAGACTGCTAAGAGTCTGAAAGGCATTATTCTTACAAGAACTTTCAATCTGAGAAGTCATCCTTCATCTTGGGAATTTGTTTCAGGTGGGGACCGAGCAATAATTGCCGTCCTTCTCCACAGACTTGTCTGGTAATAAGAAACATGTGCACAGCTGGAGGGGTGTGAGGTTGGGATAGGACTGGTGGTGGAGATGTGCACCTTCAAGAGCAGATGGAATACTGTTTTTTATTAAGAGAGAAGAAGTAGATTCAAAACACGTGGCAGAAAGGTGCTTGGTTTTCCCTTCAGTCTCATGAAAGCCATTGTGACAGTGGAAGCACTTACATACAAAATAACTCAAAAGGGGGAAAAGTGTAAATAGGAAAAAAGATTGAAAACTGAGGAGCTTTCTTTAATAACTGTGAGAGGCTGGGTAATTAAACAGAACTGATGCTGCCTAACTGCACCGTGAATATGCAAGTTTTCAAATAGTAAAAGTAAGATTAGCTTAATTTGGAAAAGATGTATCATATTATTATCTTGGAAGACATCTAACAATTTTAGAAAGCCATTAACCACTTGGAGACTATATCTTTCCAATGTCCACACCTACGGAGTTACCTAATTTATCACCCCTAGAAACAACCCAAATAAAATATGGCAAACATAAAACAGCCAGTGGGCCAATCCTTTGCATTTAAGAGCTTTTGAGAACCTGGGCACCAGTTTCCTGAGGCAGAATATCATTTATCATCAGAAAACAGAGCAGACTTTTATCAAGCTAAACAACTGTTGGAAATAGCTGGGAAGCAGTTGTAATGGAGATAACTAGCTAGAATTCCATAGAAGAGGCTGAATCAGAAATTCTTGCTTGTACCGAAACTTCTGTGATATAAAGATTTCCATAAAATGGCAATCACCACCCTGAAAGGAAACTAAGCAGAATGCCTTTGATGAAAAAGGAATTGATAGAAAAGTACAAATTTCAAAAATAAACTTTTTTCAAGTTTTTCATCAGATTGCCTTGATTTTTTAAAGATTTATCAGAAAATACAATGTTTTGCAGGATGATCCCCAAATACTGACGAATGCATCAGCATTACAAGTAGAAAGCATTCAGCATGTTATGATCTTACCCTTTTCTTCCCCTGGGTTAAAAGACATGCACCACGAAGAAAAGATCACAGTAATGACTTAAAATTGCTTCAGGGACAGGTGTGAAGAATAGTTGGATGTTGTTCCCTCACCAATATTCCTGTAACCTCAGAGCCAGTTGCCTGAGCTAACTCTGGTTCATGCACTCATAACTTGCTGTGATTGATATTGCACATTTCTTTGTCCTTATTACTGACCAAGGCCATAAATCCCAATTATGGAAGACAGTTGAGTTCAAGCTGCTGCCATATTTCACAGCAATGCTAACACACAGGTTACCAAAGGTCACCTGGGCCAGAAAGCAGGACTACAGCACTGTAAACCTATATCTTCACTATTCCACTGCAACGCCTTGCAGGCTGAATGAGCTTTGATTATCCCCTATCAGAGCCCTAGGCCACATTCTTCTCGCAGAACCAGGGACAGAAGCAGGATACCTGATCTCCTGTCTTGTGAGTTGTGAAACGCTCTGGCAAAGTGTGTGTCAGTCCCTTCTCTGGAGGCTAAATGAAGTGGCAGCATTCCTACAGCTCAGGCAGCTGAAGGGTGAGCCATCATAAGGGGACAGGGAGTCCTGTGAATATGTAAATCAGTTCAGCAGTTGGCCTGTACAAAGGAAGACTTTTTTTTTTTTTAATGATAATACTTATTCCCTTGTTTCATTCAAACTCTGAAGACCTACCCATTTAAATGTACCAAATGTGTATTGAAAGTTTGCTGCCTTAAAAACTCCAAAGCTCTGGTCAGTGACAGATAGAATTGCTTTGAGACACACCTAACAACTACTCACAGAAATTTTAATCTGTGATCTCTAAAATACAGAAGCATCAAGGATTAAAAAAAAAACAAAACACCCCAAACCTCTAGTTACTGAATTCTTTTACATCTTTGCCTATGTGGTAATATCTACACCATCACACTCCTTCAGGTTATAACGACCACCAGAAGCAGAAGCAGATACCAAAAAGCTCAGCATGTTTCAGCCACTTCACATCAACCTCAGAAGCCAATTTCCCTGGAGTTTGTGAGGAGAAGATATAATCCCATCATTTGTGATGCCAAACATGGCATGCACTGCAGCTTACGTAGAAGGAGATGGACAGTAACCCAGTAACAAAAGCAGTTCAACCACCCTGGACTGGAGCACTACTCATGTTGAATAGCTTCTCAGACCTGCAGAGCACATGCCAGCATTCAGAAGAGACGAGAGAAATTCTTTTCTGAGTGTTTCTGAGGTTTGCAGACAGGCAGATAACAAGTAGGGGGGAAAAAAAATGAAAAATGTCAATTCCTTTATGTTTTCTGAACACTCCTCCAAAGGTCAGTCAGTATGCATAGGAGACTGGGCACATGCAGACTGGAAAAGCTTCCTCCATTACAACTAGAACCTGAAAGGAATTCCACATGAGCATACAGGCACATTTCTTCTACATTGGCTGTAGAACGAGTAAAGTTTCTGCCTAGGAATTCTGCTAAGAAACATGGGATGTGCAAGGCTGGGTTTCACAGCAGCTGGCATACTCAATGAGTTTCAAGTGCAAAGATGTTCCTTCTTACTAGACAGAGTTTAGTCTAGAGATGAATGTCTCATATGAGAAATCCCTATAACAGATTAATAGTAATTCTGTAAAGTAGACAACTATCTTGTTCTTTTCCCCGGGCACAAAGTGCATACATGATCTAAACAAAAGCTTTTTTTATAATGAGGAGTCAAAATGAACCATCAAACATACATACAGGTATATTGCACACCTTGGGTGAAGGATAAATCAAGTTATTTACCTGGTCATCTGAATTTCCTTAAGCGTAAGACTATAGAGGACTCTGCCCCTGCATTGTAGATTTGGCTGGTATTCAAACTATGTATCCATCTCATTTCAGCCTGTTTGCTCTATTTATACCCCTTGAAGCAGAAGGCTCAGCATGCCCTACACTCTCTAAAGATTTGGGGATAGGAGGGAATATTCCCTTAATTATCATGTATCCCAGTGGTATATGTCACAAGCCAAAGAGCATAAAGCTCCTGGCCTGATTATCATTCACATGCTGTGTGGAATTTATTAAATTCCTTATCCCACAGCCATTTAATCAGTGGCATTATCGGAATGAGATATTTACCCCACTGGGTGGTATGGACTGGGGCAGGAAAGCCTGCCAGGAACAGCTTTGCTGATGCCTATTTATAAAGACAGTGTAATTTTCTTTCCCCCTCCCTTTCCTCAGTAGAACCAGTTAGTTAGAGCTCCAGCAACAGAGCAGGGTTTATTCCATGTCTTGTTTTCTGCAATAAATCTCTACTCCTGATGTGTTTTGATCCACAGCCAGTTTAATCTGCCTATTAACTGTTAAACTGTGTTTATTGTTTGCACAGGATCTTTAAGAATTAAACTTTTTTTTCTCCTTCTCCCAGATCCACATTGGATTTTTAAAAGAGATTTAGAGCTGAGCACCTGAAAGAGCCATTTCCTCCTCAAAGCAAAGCTCTCACGGCATTAGCCCATCAGCACTGCCCCCAGCCTGGCTGTCTGTACCTGCTTTATGCAGATGCAGTCTCCTCACTCGGACAGACTACAGATTCCTTGCTGAGACTGCAAATTGCAACCAGCTATTGTTATTGCTTATATCTCAGCCTTGCCCTTACCTGTGACTTGGACTCCAGAGCACCACAAATTTTTCTGTGCATAGTGCTCAATGACAGTTTCTGTTCCTAATGTTGAAGGACTGTGTGCATTCCAATCCACTAAGCATCTAAAAGAGAGGGATAAGTCATGTGAATTGATGTGCAGGGAGCCTAAACAGCTCCCTTTCATCTGATTTTCCAGAAAGATGTCCCAGCCTTTGCTTCCATTGGCTGTAGGCTAAGTCGAATCTATAAAAGTATGCAGCATCTTTGCTCTTTTTCCCTGAAGGACTTGCATGTCTATTCAGATATCTGCAGAATGCTGTATTAGATATATCTCCATACAGGACAGATTTCTGGAGCATGGAGCTGTCCTGAAATTTCTGGAGCTGTACTGAAAGTTCACTTACCTTCATAAAACCCCAAGGGAACACTATGAGTAATAGAGGGGTGGAGAAACATCTGGTTAGCCAACATGTGGACTATAGGAGTAATGAACCCTGCTTTTTAATAGGTAAGTCTGCACCTGCATAAGATTTCCAGCTTCTGCACCAGCAATAGCTCCTGAGAGGGATAAATAATTAAGACAATAAGGCTGAGGTGGAAAATGGCTGCGATATTTGCTTTCCTTAAGAGTGCATTAGGGACATGCATAAAATCAGACACAGTTGAGTTTACTCTAACTGAACTTTGATTGACCCCAGAAGCCCTCTTAAATGAACAGACTGGTGAATCTACCTTCTGTAATCTGAAAAGGAACTGGTTATTATTTGGCTGGTCCTGAGGCCTTGTGACTCTGTCCTATTTGAAATACAAGCACCCTAAAAAAATATGATTCCACGACTACAAACTATGTGGGCCATCACCTCTGTGTTGCACAGCCATCTCACAAGAACTTGCTGTGCTCTATGGCTATCTCCGTGCTGAGACATTTGCCACTCTAACATAGAAGCACAGTGCAAAGAAGACCTGGATCTGGGCCCTGGAAGAGCCTGGGCACTGTTGCACCAAACCAAATGTGGTTCCTATTTCTGTACCTTATTTTTAGGGAAAAATACCGTCGGCTTTCAATTGAAATAGCCTCCCCCACATGAAAAATAGTACAGATGACACTGATCAACAGTTAGGTGGCTGACAGCTTTAGTTTCAAAAGCAAGCAAGTTAAAGTAGAGTCAAGTTTGGCAAAGAAGGACTTGGAGGGTAGACAGAAGTCACTTGCTAATGCACACTAAAATTATTTGAGTTTCTCCAAGAACAACACACTATGTTGTAAGCAAGAAGTCTTGTTCAATTTGGAAACCAACTGATGCTGTAGTCCTTCTTTGCCTTCCGTGGAGCCAAACTGAAGTAAAATTTCTGACCTTCCTCCTCTTGAAGAGCCCAGCTGGGAAAAAGCACGTCAAAGCCTGCAGGCTTTTCACCAGCGCTCTACATCCTTTTGTGCAGAGACACCAACACTGATCAGGTTTCACACCCATAAGAAACAGTCTGGAAGGCATTCAAGAGGTGAGAAAAGCACTTCAGAGGATAGCTCATTATAAAGGTGCAGTGTGGCTGGAAAAGCAATGATGATGACCTCTTGAAAACTGTTCACACTTGTAGGTTCTAGCATGTCTAAGTCTGGGGTCAACATCTCTTTGCTCTGGGCAAACACAGAATTTATGAATGAGGGAGTCCAGGATAAAGAGCAGCAGACACAAATAAACAGGGAAGCAGCAGTAAACATTGCAGCAGTCTTTTCCTGTAGCTCCACAACTGCCAAGAGTGCCAAAATTAAGGGAAAACCTGAGTACCTAGTTGCCTCCCCAGCCAGGAATTGTAAGACATAGGTTTTATAGGTTCCTTTTCCATTAGTATATAACACACTTTCATTTCAGGAGCTCTGGCTCTATTTCCCATCTATTTCTCACCCTCAGCAATAATTATACAGGTGATGGTAGACAAGTGGATTGCTCTCTGCCTCAGTGTCCACGTCTTTTAATTTTTGAAATAAAATTCAGAACCACATTTAAACATGATCCTTTGCATATGTGCCTCATTACTGAAAGTAGTGAAAAACATCCAAAATAAACTAACCGAGCTCCACCCCAAACAGAAGCAAACAAGATACAGCATACCACAGAATATGAACTTAATTTATGAATCCTGCATTCACATTTTAAGAAACTCAGTGTATAATTGGATCTTGAAAAGAAATTGTTACTCAATATAAAATGTGAGATAAAGCAAATAATAAATAATATTAATATTAATAACTGTAATAATACCCCAAATAATAACTCCTATTTCAAACAAAACAGGAAAAGTGTTTTTTAAAAGTGTTAAAGACATTCTTTCCACCAATATTTAAAGTAACACAGAACTAACTCAGATAATAGTCACATGATATTTCAAACTGAGCATAATCAGGTGAAATATGTGGTTTCCTTACTGTACTAGGACGATGTTTACAGATGAAAACATGCAAGATTCACAGGACAGCCACATCACACTCAACTAAGGCAAGGTTTTTTTGGAGGTTTTCACAATGCTTTTACCATGTTCTGATCAAATGTATTGCAGTGCCTTCCAGGCTTAACAGACTGCTTTGACTTATGCTAACAAAAATCCAGAGGTGGGACAGTGGCCCCAAAGCTATTACACAGGTGAAGTGACAAATATTTTCTTGCTTACCTACAAACAACCAAGAAAAAAAAATCTTCAAATCTTATGTACTTTTATGAATATTTAAATTGGTAAGTTAGCTTTAACCAATAGTTTTCAAAACTAAGGCTGCTGATTCTGTTACCCAAAATGATACAGACACAGACACAGACACAGATTTCTAGGTTGGAAGAGACCTCAAGATCATCGAGTCCAACCTCCGACCTAACACTAAGTACTCCACTAAACCATATCACTAAGCTGTACATCTAAACGTCTTTTAAAGACCTCCAGGGATGGCGACTCCACCACCTCCCTGGGCAGCCCGTTCCAATGCTTAATAACCCTTTCGGTAAAGAAGTACTTCCTAACATCCAACCTAAAACTCCCCTGTCGCAACTTTCGCCCATTCCCCCTCGTCCTGTCACCAGGCACGTGGGAGAACAGACCAACCCCCACCTCACTACAGCTTCCTTTAAGGTAACTGTAGAGAGCGATAAGGTCGCCCCTGAGCCTCCTCTTTTCCAGGCTGAACAAGCCCAGCTCCCTCAGCCGCTCCTCGTAAGACTTGTTCTCCAGACCCAGTTATCTCCAGATAAACTGGGCACAGAAATGATTCATATTCTTTACTGCAGCTCTTGGCCTATATTTGCTGAGAAAGTAATTGTAAACATCTGTCCTGCAGGGTCACTGACTGACAGATCCATACTAACCTTCAGACATATTTACAGCCAAGGAGGTTTCCAAATGTAAAATGGTGCTCTGGGAGCATAGAGGCTGGCCGATTGCTAGTGAGTCACAGCTGAGAAATGCAGTACAGGTATGAGCTCATAAAACCTTCCACAACCTGCAGAATCTAGACGTGGAAACCATATCGAGGAAAAACCCCCGTGCCACATAAAGGCTGTCTGAATAGCACCAGCTAATTGCAAATCAGAGCTAGCCACTAAAAAAGGAAGTATCTTTGTGAGGTACCATTGTGTGGAAATGAATTGGAAAACTGCAAGCTGGGAGGCTGAATAACCTGCATACAGAAGCACCATGGGAGTACTGTTCCTGCTGATAAAGGACAGGAAAGAAAAGATGGCCTTGCTTTTAGGAGAGAGTATGCAATTTGGAAACCCATAATTGAATCCAGTTTTGCTGAAAGATTTCCTCTTTAAGTCTGAGCAAGTTCCTCCAAGAACACACATGGACACAATCGAAAATGGAGCTGTTAGCCCTTTTCTACTTCTCAGCTACAACACTGTAAAGGTTAAAGAAAGGATAGAGCTTCAGGGTAGTGAGAACAGAGAAAACTCCTCACATTCAGGCAATCCATTTATTTAAAAGCTGAGTTTAAAATCTTGGCTCTGAAATGAACAAATGTTCTTGCTGGACTCTTCCAGCAAAATGGAAACCCTCGGAGTGAGACAGACCTGGAACCAGTCAGAGAGGTGTGAATAGAGTTTGTAAACATGCTCCCCCAATTATATTGCCATTTATAGAGAGCCTAACAGAGTGACTTGGGTAGCTGGCCAGCATAAACATGTATTCATATTATAAAAGCACAACACTATGCTATGAAATGCCAGCTAGGATTAGGAAACCCAAATTAGTTTCACATATTGCTTTAGGAAGACTTTGACTGAGATCTGGAGTCTCAGTCTGGATCAGCTCTGATACCCATATTTTGATAACAACAGTGAAACAATAGTCTCAAAGAATGATCTGAAATCTGGAAAAACTGCTTTAAAGTGAAAGGAATGCAAGATTCTTTTTCTAAATTGTGCTGTGATCCCAAAAGAGGCACAGGACAACACAGGGCATAAAGACAGTATCAGAATACTTCTTACTTTGGGTAACAGAACCACAGGCACCTCCTGGATGCTTACCAGCTTTCTTTTCCTCCTCCTTCTTCTCTTCCTTCTCCTCCTCCTCCTCCTTCTCCTCCCCACCATTTTGGCCAATCTAGACTAGAAATTATTTTGTTTTCTGTTTGTGTATCAGGGAGGGTCAAGCATTTCACGGCTCAAAGCAGTGGATTCTCTACCACTTGAAACCACTATACTTAAGTTAGCTGCCACTGTAACAAATGTTTCTCAACTTGTGCATTGCAAAACCAGGGTTAGATCAGGGAGGGGAAGGGAGTGAGGGGTCAGAAAGGCAATCATGGGGGTTTATGAGGCATTGAAATGTTATTACAATCTAAGAAAGCCAAGAAATCTTGCTATTCTCCTCCCTGTACCAGCTTCATCTCCAAGGTCAAATATTCCCTGCCAAGATTTCAGAAAACCTGAGTACAAATACGTTACAGAGACTTCACCATGTTATCACCAGCAGATTTTTCACTCTTACTTTTATGGGGAGTCACAAAAATGATTGACTTCTACAAAGGGGTTGTGACCTAAGGAGGCTGAGAAACTCTATCCTTGCAGAACCAGGAATTAGGGAGAGCATGAGCCCTAACTCAATGAAATGTCGTTAAATAAAGCCATATACATATCACAGCTGAAGTATTAATCCCATATTTAAGCATTCATGTAACAGGACTAATCAGTGAGTTCAAATTGCACAGGTGATTAAGTAATTTTCTGAGCTGGAGCCTACTTCTTTATTGTTTTGTTTTCTTTTAACATTATGTACTCCATTCTGTTGTCAGAGCCATGTAAAAATGGACAAAGCTCTGCTAAATGTAAATGATTCTAAAAGAAACAATGTTCCCCCCTTTTTGAATCCACTGAATTCAGGGACAGAGTTGTGTCAAAAATTGCATATTCTAACAGAGTTAAGTTCACAAAGAGATGTTGCTTGGTAGTGGCATCCCATTCTGACTTCTAGAAATACCTTGGAAATAGATGTCTAAAATAAACCTGCCACAACCCTGAATTTATCATATTACGTGCAAACAGGATTGGGAAGTCTGTGACAGGTTCAGAGCGTTAATCTCAGGAGCAGCAAGTGTCTTCTTATCAACTGTAACAGAAATTAATCTTTGCAGATTTTCTTCAGAAGGTGGGTCTGTTTTTCATGTCTTATTTTTTGTGTTTGTTTTTTTTTTTTTTTGTCTGTTTGGTTGGTTGGTTTTTTTGTTTGTTTGTTTTTTTGTTTTTTGTTTTGGTATGACAATCCCTTTTCTCTCCAGTAAATTTCTTATAGCCGAGACTATGTGAAGTGGTCTGAACAGAAGCACATTCTCACATGGATGAAAGTGCAGCTTCGTTTCCAGAGTATACCAAGCATATCACACACAGCAACACCTGCAATATCTGTCTACCTCTCTGGCACTGACAGGAATCCTTCTGGAATGGTTTCTCAGTCCTCTTTCTGCTCATAGAGATGCCCTACAGGCCCATTTCCTGGCTTCCCAAGGCAACCGTGCAGCTGGAGTCTGCAAAAGACAAACCAAAGCAGAGGAAGGTTCCTTGAATACACTGACAATCTAAAGGGATGTAGAGACTGAGAAGAAAAGACATACTTGCAGGTCAGGAGCTGACTGGGTTTTATCTCCTGTTCATTCTGGATTGCAATGTACTAATGCAAAGCACGGTATTAGTGATCACCTCCTCCCTTGTGTGAGGAGCAATCTTTGTGCCGAGCACCCGTCTTCCAAGTCAGATGCCTGGCTCTGGCAGTTCTCCACCAAGTACCTCAGGGGTCTTTCCACAGCTATGCGAGAAGCACAGTGGGTCATGCAATTCAACCCCGGAGGTGGCTCGAAGTGGAGGAGGCAGGAATTTTCAAAGGCTATTTCTTCTTCACTTGCAGCTTCCTCTCCCCTGAGCGTCAGCTGAGAAAATTTTACATGCTGCTCTGTTATTCCTTTTGCGGAGGCTTAAAATAGCCTAAAGTGCTTGCATTCAAAGATGGCAAGAGCACTGTAGGAGCTTGTTGAGTCCCTACCTCAAAGAACCTAAAACAGCAGTTTAAATCAATTTACAGTATGAGCCTCTCCCAAAGCCCCCTCCCGCTTCCTCACCCACCTTTTTACCCTGGAGTGAATCCAGTTCCCAATCTCCGTCCTGGATCATTTCAACTCTGAAACAAAGTGTTGGGATACCAGCGAAGGGGCCCTCTCTTCTTCCGTGGATAGGCAGCTGCTGCTTCTAAGGAGGGACAAAAGGCCACTGTGACATTTGTTGTGGCCTATGCTTCGGCAGCCCTCAGGCTGCTGAAGGCCTTTAGGCCCCAGGTTTGGCAAAATGTCACACCTGAGGGCAGGTGGCAGCAACAGATTTGCTTCTCCTTCTGCTGAGATAGATAAAAAAAGAGATCCCCATGTGCTCCTCAGTCTGCTGGGCCTTTTGCACTATTCCTTTAGAAACCTGTGGCTTAACTTAAAGAAATGCACATGCTGCACATCTGTGAGGGGATGCACTGAAGTCATTGCCAGCAGACTGGAAAATGTGCTACAGCCAGTATTGTCTCCCAGGCTGCTGCTTCATTTCGAGTGATTTGCACTTTAAAGAGCCAGGAGACTCCTTGACCGTGCTCATCTTTCTAGGCCTGTAAAAACTGACAGTGCAAAGTCAGACAGAACGATTTCATTATGTCAACACACGGCAACTTCTAGCTGCATCCGGCAAGTTACTGGGGAGAGGTTGGTAAGCGTATCAGAAGAGCCCTTCCGTTCACTGTTCCAGGATCTGGAGATCCAACTGACATGTTCGTACAAAAGTTCAGCTCAGCTCCTTTTTCCTCAGAGTCTCCCTGAATTGATATAGCGAAGCAGTCCCCACCTAGACACACCTGAGAGTTGTACCTATCCCCTTCCCCTCCCAGCCTGGCACGTAAAATGGATGTTAACTCGTCCCTTTCTCTTCACGTGTTGTGACCCTCTGGGAGAGCAGCATTGGGCGGGTGCCAGAAACCACAAGCTAGCTGCTGGGTGAATTTGCATGTAAAACTTAGCAGCACATTATCTCTGTGGTATTTACTATTAAATGTGCGACTCTCCAGGTAAACATGGACTGAATCCAGGCCCTTTATCTTCTATGCTGGAGGTAATTTTCAAAGAAGGCCTGTCAGAGTGTCAACCTCACTGTCAGTCTTTAAAGCCTGGGACAGAGACAGGGCAGGAAGAGACCTGGTGTAACGGGAATGCTTGGCAGGTAGAATAAAAGTTCCCATGCACCAAATCATGAACATTAGCATGCACTTTTTTGGCATAAGTCATCTGTAGAAAGAGGGAGGGCAGAAGAATTTATTTCTTCTGATCAAATCTGCAGGTTGTACCTGGAGTATGAGCAGAACATGCTGGTGCCACTGTCTTTGCCCAGTGTCATTGATTACTGCACTCTGGGAAAGACAACGGGAAAGATCTGCCTTTAGATCATTCTCACCTCAGAGAATAATGTTCCCATATGGCAAGACCTCATCTACGAAGAAGCGTCCAGCTTTACCCCTCAAGGATGAGAGAAGAAATGTCAATAGCAAATGGTGATTAAGACTGGGTATCTGACATCCAGCAGCACTGGGAACTGCCCAGTAAAACTCATTTCCGAGAAATTAAATAACATGCTGCCAATGAAAAGGAACATGACCACTGAAATGGGGTTTAACACTGAGAAGGGAATCAGCCAATTACAAGCACCTTGTAAACATCCAATTGGAGTGAGGAAAACTGATGGGGGAATTTCTTTTTGCCTAGGGAAATTTGACCACAATCTTTAATAATGTCTTCACATTTCACAAGTCCTAATAACAACAGCTTGCGTTCACATAATGCCTTTCATCCTGGAGCAACCCAAAGTGCTTTACAAGTGACTTAGCAAACTATATAACGATATTCACCCCCTCATCCCCCTCAAGGTTGAAAACTGACTGCAATTGGCAATGTTTTCCTTTCGGTTTCCAATGTTCCATGAGTATTTCTCTAGGCCATCGCTATTATTTCTTTGTTTTGTTTTAATAGCAAATTTGATAGCATGGGAAAAAAAGGCAGCTCTTTTCTCAAGGACAGCTGCATGAATATAGTTAATTTGGGGAGGCAGGTCAAGAAAGAAAAAGAGAAGTTTCATGTCACCCCCAAACAAAAATGTCAGTTTTGCTTTCCAAAAGAGGAAAAAAGAAAAAAAAAATCCACTTGAGTAAAGCACAGAATGTTTAATTCACTGTGAAATAAAACCTTTTTTAATGTTTTCTGAAGTCTGAAGTTGACTCAGTTGTAAAACAAAACAGATTTAAGTTGGCAAGTAGAAGTGAAACATTTTGACTTTTCAAAATGTTTTTTTTTTTTTTTTTTTCTTGGACGGAACTTTAAGAAAATAAGGAAATCCATCTCACCTGGTGTTCTTCTTTGCCAGGAACTCACAGCAGAGCCTAGGAACAGTTGAAGAAAAGGAGAAGTACCCCAATTGCTGCTATGTTTTCTTCACTGTACACCTGAACTAGAGGTAGAATCTTAAACAGCCCAGCATGGATTTTTTCCTCCATTAATTCATTCAGTTTAACTCTCCCTGAAGCTATGTAAATTGTATTATCCACAGCATGCTGTGGTCATGGATTACATAGCTTCTGCCTTGTGCACAGAAATACATAGTTCTGGTTGTTTCAATTTGCCTCTTGGTATTCTACTAGAAGCAGAAGACGTTCACTGAAACAATGAAAGAGTGGACAATTATTCTCTATTCGTTATCACCATGCCAATAATCATATTTCTCTTTCCACATGGAATAACCATGTGTGCATCCCCTCTGCTCCTGCAGAGGTGCTGAACAATTTTTTCAGCTCCATTTTTGTCCATTGGAAACTATAGTTTTGTAGTAGATTAAATTATATAAACAAATGCGTACAGGAGATTCTGTGACTGAGCATATTCTCTTCATGCACTCTGGGCTGACATTCCCCTACCATTGGAAAGTATCATGTGCCTAAAACACAGAAATGGTACTTTATTTGACCTTCTACAGTAGCAAACACATCCTCTTGGGGCTAATGGATATGATAAAGGACTATGGAAGACATGCACTTTGAAGAATATACTGTAGCATCCCAGCTATTCGATCCCCAGCTGATTCCTCTTCGTACAATGTCTGTGTGTGACAAAGACGCCCACATTTTCTTCTCTTGCCTACAAACAAGACTAATGAAAATGACAACCTGTAGGTGTATTCATTTGCAAGAGACTGCAATATTCCTTAAAGAGCTTGCTGGATCACCATCTAGTGAGCTCAGGAGATGCTTCCTCACAATTCTGGAGCAGGGCTGGTGAAAGGTAACTGACCTATAAAATGAACAGGAAAATCCTGTCCCTATTCCTCCCTGAAAATAAAAAAAAAATAAAAAAAAAATAAAAAATTAAATTCAGAGGTGTTGAGAAACACACTGAGCAGAGCACGAAGAAAAAACAGCTCATTCATCCAGCCTTTACAAGCAGCTGGGCTTGAGCTGAATGGGCTTTTGCTGTGTTCTTTGTGTAATGGTATATTATAAAAATGTTATTAGAAGGCCAAATTTAGGCATAGCAGAAGGAGAAGAAGAAAAAAATCCTGAAACCCTGAAAGATAAATCGACTTCTTTGGGAATGAGATTTTAAGTCTCCTCTTGCACTTTTCTCTGAAGTTTTGGATCTTTTCCTCTGCTGATTGGGCAGATTAGAGAAACAGAAAAAGAAAAAAAACAATAATAATAATTCCTTTGAGTGCAACATTCTCTTGCATCCTTTTCGGAACTCAGTCTGCTCAGGCATACCTCAGTTATAGGGCAGCTGGAACTTAGGGGGAGAGAGCTAGGTGCTGGAAGAAGTTCTCTACAAAAATATCTTTCTTTGGCTTGTTGATTTTTGTATCGGCATGGAGTTAGTAAGAGGAGATTCAGTTGGAAGGGGGACCACCAACATGAAAAGTAAGCTGAGAACACAGAAAGAAAACACACATCTCTACAGCAAAAACTTCTGCAAAACAGTCAGAGAGTCTGAACTCAGTCACAACTCTTTTGCTTCAAGATAAATGTAGAGATGAAGGAAGGTCTGGTGGTTAAAGGCTTAGATGGCCAACTGAAGACACCTGCCATTGTTTTCCATGATGACAAATATTCAAAAGGCAAATTATCAGCAATGGTGGTTAGAGGTATAAATAAAAATCTTAAACATTGGGTAACCACTGAAAATCCCAAATCACAGGTAATTCCAGAAAACCTGATTTTCCCTGCTCCCATTATTTACCTGCCTCAAAAATAATAGTCATGCCAACTAATTTCTTGCAGCTGCAAAACTTAGGTGTTAAGCTAACTTTTCCCAAAGTGCTGCATTTCGGAAGCTACTGTGTCTACCATGCATTAGCATTAGCCTGGTCTGATTACAAAGCATGGAGTTACTTAGAACCTGTTTCCTTTAAGCTTTTGTCTTGGTAACAAAAAAGCTTTTGTGGGTATTTCAAGTTGTTTTGTTAATTGGATTAAGTCTTTTCTGAAATTCTATGACTTGAGGAAAAACAGATTATGATTTTTCCCTCCCTGAAATTGGGAACAGAGGCCTCAGATGGTTTTCCCGGGTTACTAGGTCCTGTCTCCACGATTGCAGCAGCTTTTCAATAACCTTTTTACTTAGCGGGACTACAAATCTTCTATTTCGTATGTTCCCACACAGAAGGGGCTGCAGGATTCTCCCAATGCATAGCAAAGTGAAATCTGTAGGAAAAGACGGGAAGCTGCCAGAAATTAACAGAAGCCATTGTGGATGTCCTACTCTAAAAAGAAATTTGCCACAATAGTCAAAAATGGACTTTATCCCCTGCTATAAAGGAACACAAAGGCAAATGTGACCATGGGAAAAAACTACCCTCTGTCCCCAATCCCAGCAACTTGATTAACTCTAAGCCTCTGAGCCAGACACACCCAAAACCCCACTATACTGATACAAATAAAGTGCGTACATGTGCCCAGGAATGTTCTCTGGCATTGAAATCAACTGGCATGCAATGACTGCCTTGCAGGCACTCCCAGACCCCCAAAACATGCTAGCTACTTGAAAAGCGCCTTCTGCAAAAGGTTTCTGGATCAGTCTCTGAATGACACTTGGAAATAAATTTCGGAGAGTATTAGTCAGCATGGACAAAATGATGACAGGGACCTTTCTAACAGTGTAACAGTACGAACTATTTCATTGCACTGCCTGATAATATTTCCAAACATTCTTTTATCTTCTGGTATATGTGTAGTCTAAGTGGATTCATGAAAATCTTTTAATGGACTTAATTGTGCATCTCATTTAATTTTGTGCACCTCATTAGTGGATTTATTTATTTATTTACTTCTTCATAAAACCCGATCACTAGCAGTACTGGAGGTCAGAGCTCGAAGCTGTTATAATTCAGCATATAGGTTTTGTGGTAGTGCTTGTGTGTGGCCCATAGGATTAGCCACCAAATGTAAACATGAATAATCATAACAAATTTTCACTCAGTGGCTATTCTGCAATATTTGTGTAAAATTTCATTGACCTATAAAATGTTTCACAGTAAGTAAAATTAATACCTTTGAAAATGCGCAGGAAGTAGAGCCCAAACAAAGTTGAGGCACATTCAACAGCAAAGTCATTCAGGCATCTCTCTCCAGTAAACACCAACCAGTTCCATGTGATTTGACCCATATCAAATACTTTCTATGGCCCAAATGAGACAAAAATGGATTTGGCACTCCTCTTACATCTATTAGTCCCATGCTCCATAAGACTTCAGCAAAGTCATTTTCAGACTCTGTGCTCTGGTCTGTACGTCTTATCTTTGTTTTGTCCCAAATACTTTGTTGCCTTCAGACTTTTAGTATATACAGCAATAAGCAAAAGATAGTTCTTGCCTAGGGACTTCAAACACTGTCATAGTACCAATAGCAGTAACTGCCAAAATGCCTGAATGTTTCAGGATGGGAGTTCCCTGAGAAATGAAGCAAATAGCCCAGTGGGTGCCAGACTGAAATGAATGACATGATTTCTTCCAGGTGTGTGTCCTCCACCATTAAATCCCACTGTCAACAACCCCGCTTGTCCCCTTTCTACCTCCTGTTCCCGAGTCCCTAGTGTACCTTCACAACGTTTCATCCCTGAAGTCCACAACACCTTCAAGTTCATTCCTCTGTCTAATAACTCTCTTCCACATACCTTCATCTTCCTTTACCGGTGAGGAAAAAGTCCACACATTATCAATGGCTCTGAATATGTGCTAACTGGCCAGTCAGGAGAAAAAATAGAGAAAATTATTGATAACAACAACAGCTAACTACTGAACTCTATTACAACTTTTTTTCATAGCAGAAACATAAATTTGAAAGACCTCTGAGATCTCCACCTCTGTCAAATTTCAATGAAATAAATTAAATATATTATGAGAATATATATGTGATCAGGCAGCAAAGAGCAAAAAACATTAAAAGCTTATTTTCCTTATGGCTATTAATTCCAAATCTTCTTGAAATTCTAAAGATGATTTTATTTTTCAGAAATTCAGCAAGTAAATAAAGAGGTGTTAAGAAGAAAAACAACCATTACGCATCATTCACCAAGTATCCAAGTAGTACATGTGTGTGTTCTTATGTGCATTCACACCTAAAGGGGGACACCTCTCTCACAACTGGTCTTAACCTCTATGTCAAATAGAAATTGCAGATGCACTGAAAAAAATTCAACTCCCCACCAGCTTCCTTTCTTCCCTGCTGCTATCTCTACCTTCAGTGAACTGTGGACACAACCTCCTCCAGCTATGTATTCCTGGTTATCAATTACAAATAGAAGCCCATTAATTTTCTAGAAAGAAAAATATTTTGGATGCAGCAAGAAAGCTCCCTAAAGAGATGACACAGAAGGGCAAGTCACCATGCAAGAGACAGACCTCTAGGGTTTGCTATGACAGCTTTCAAATGCTCAGGTAAGATGGATGGGTTGTTTAGCCAACCTATACGTTCCTGTGCTGAAATAGGCCTTTGCTGGTCATGGTACATAACTTCATTAGGTGTATTTTTCTTGGCTAGGGCCACAGAGAATAATGCTTTCTCTTTCTCATTTTTTTTCCAATCCTTGCCACCCTTGTCAACAATTAATAAAGTTTGGTAATTTGAAAGCTTGAAGGAAAATCTTAGATTGATCCTTCTGTAATACTTCATTTGTGTCCTTCATTTCCTGTTCATTAAGGCCCATGATTTCCCCTTCTGAAAATGGAGGGACATGAGAATCAGGTAACTTTGTGACTGCTTCTGTGACCCAGGGTGTGTTATGGAACTCTCTGTGAATTTATCTGTTTCTCCATTGTAAGATATAGGTAATTAATGCTGATATGACTTATTAGTAGATGGTTGGATCACGTAAGCCTTAGCATTGAGCTTCTCTTTTATGAAGCTGTGTACACAAGCTGCCAGAAAAATCACTTCTTCAGTCCTAATGTTGACCTCTAGGGTTAAAATAAATTTTGTTTTTCATCTGCAGAGGAGCTTTGCTTTGTAACTCTAACTCTAGGAGACACTCGCAGCCATCTTTGCCTGAGCTTCAGTCTGAAGTCTTGATGATGCCCTGTGACAGGTGAACTAGACCAGCATTTTTTGTGGCCATTCAGGAGACACAGAGTTATCTTTTGATAGCAATTCCAACTTAATTCAAATGCATTTAGATAGTCTTTGAAAAACATATTACAGTTTCCCAGTGAAGAGCACTGTAGAAGACTTACTATAACATCATGACCCCCCACCTAGCTTTTTGCAGCAGTCTTTTTCTAGCAGGTATCACGGAGATGCAGGCTCGGCTGGAAACTGTTTGCTACAGAGCAGCCTCACACAGGGTGATCAGTTGTGCTTCATACAAGAGAGCTGTTTACTAGATCTGGTTATAATTTTCTATCACAACTGTTTGTCATTCTCTCTGCGAGAAAATGGAGGGTTTACCTCAATGGAAAACCTGATTGTGAAAGAATCATTTGCTTTCTGTAGAGAATACCAACTTTTGTCAATCACTGCAAGCCTGCCATAAGGACATTTTCAGTGGACAGCCACAGCTTCCAACCAAAACAAAATATTTCCACATTCCTTAAATGAAGCATTTCATTTCATTCCATTGGCTTTAATAAATATTCAGCCACTGCCTCTTCAGCCACCATGGTGTCCTGTGAAAATTGTGGTTTGAGAGAATCATGGCCCTCCTCCTGTCTCAACAGACTGCCCAGAGAGGCCACCACCCAGGATATGCATGGTCAGGTTGTGTTAAGAAAAATGTGAGTGTGTACCCTGACAGAGACAAATTGCTGATAAAGGGCCTTACCTTGAGGAAGACTGAGTCCATTCTCTTAAATATTGCAGATTTTGTGGATATGTCCCAACCAGATACTGATGTGAGCTAGTTCAAATCAGCTAGGATGAAGGCTCTGGCTTGTTTCTTGCAAACCCCTGATTTGCTCAGCAATTTCTTGGCTTTGGAGCAGAAATGGAAGTCTTTTAGTGGAAACTTCAAACAGACAATACCCTCACACCCCAAAGATGTTGCAGCTGGTTGCTTTGTCAGGAAAATTGGAAAAGTGAAAGGAAAACTGATGCTGAAAGCTAGAGAAAAAAACAACAATGCTTCTGGCAAGATGTTCACAGCTTTACAATCCAAATACCTCTTCCTTCTCCTGACAAACGCCAAAGTTGTAGCATTTACCATTGGTGGGCGCTGCTTTCTTTCCACACGCTCCTGATTAGATGCTAATAAAACAAGTGATGACATATGCATTTTTATTGAATGGTTCGATTAGGGTCTCCCTCACCACAGCTCTCCCACAGGGAGAGAGTGGGATATGCCAAGGGTTTGACTCTATTTTTCAGGTTCACAGGGGGCAGGAGGGTTCCTTCTCTGATAGCAACAATCTGCTCCCTCCCCTGAAAAAAATAAATAAATAAATAAATAAAAATCCCCCATTTTTTGAGCCAATTCTGCTGAGTTTTGGCTCAGTGCCTTGTTCCATTTGGAAGCCATATTGCAGTGTGAGCAAGGAAACAGCCAATAAACAGGGGCTCTGGTATTTGCTTTTCTGGAAGTCCCAGGCAAGACCCATAGCTAAAGCGCTTCGTTCAAGATCCCAGAAACATCTGCTTTCTTTTCAAAGCTGGATTTTTTTATTTTTTTTTAATTTTGTTTTTGCTCCCTTCCTCCTCCTACCTCCATAAGCACCTTTGTGCTGGGAGGGAGCTGAGAAGGGAACAGGAGGAGGAAGGGGAGCTCTCAACTATATAAGCAGAGCAGAGTGAAAACTGAACTCTGCAATCTCTAGATAATTATGCCTGGCACCTGAAGGCTGGGGCAGTAATCCTCACATTTCTTTCACACTCCATTGATGGATGGCGTGCTGGGGGTGTGAAGTCTATTTCCCTTTTCCCATCGCTGTCCAAGTGCTGGAACTGCAGGATGGGCTTTTGTAAGCTCAGTCCCTCTTACCAGATGTTTCTTTTTTTTTTTTCTTTTTTCTTTTTTTTTGGTTAATATTAGCATATGGCTTTAAACTGAAGAGACACAACATGGTTATGGAGTGGAGTGCAGGTTTCAGTCTGCCTCCCAGGCCTCTTGCATATTCTGACCTGGCAAAGAGCAGTTATAATCTTAAGATTAGGAATGGTTTAGGAGCCTGAAGAGGCTTATTGTGTTTGATAAATTTTTTTTGGTTTACTGAACCATTGGCAGAATTTTTAAGTCACTTTTGTGAGCGTGCCTATTTATATACAATTATATCTGTACACATATGAGTACCTAGACACAGTCTGTACAAACCAGGACTATGATGAAGGCTTCCTCACCATCAGTGTTGAAGTCAAGTTTGAACTGACTTTTAAAAAGTGTTTTATATGATCTAGTTCAAGCAAAAATTAATTTTAGAGAACCTCTTGACTTGTGTTAGGGATACATGGATGGTATAATTAATCACAGAGGTCTCTTCTGGATTTGCACTTCATGATTTTAAGGAAATATGTATTTGTACATCTATATATATATGTCTGTGCACATGCACATACATATGTAAAAGCATCATATATGAAAGTACTTATTTTGAAAGATATTTTGGATTTCATTGCATTCCCTTCTTAAGTAGAAATGGCAGATTAATCTAATTTTAGGAAAGTGGCAGTAAGGCAACTCTTAGGGACAATTTGTATATAAATAAATAAGATTTGCTGTAAAGATCATGGCAGCAATGAGTCTTTGAAAGGGGTAAACATACACAGCCGTCATTTGTGCTGAACATGAAATAACAGACGGTCTCCTCCAAACTCTTGCCCTACTGCATGTCAAACCCTAGTTATGACACTGGCAACTCATGTTAATCCAACCCCATACCATGCCAAAATTACATATGATGCTGTGCATACACTAGATATTTGTCCTGATGAGTGACAGACTTCCCTGATGGACCATTTCTGAGCCTCTGTTGAGCAAAAGGCCACAATCCTGCATGATGGATTTCTGATGTGCAGAAATGATCCAATGTGCTGGTAGTAGATTCACTAAATTATTTTTTTCACTCCAGCCTAAATAAGCTTTTGAACTCAGGTTTCAAGCACTGCTTTATTATTATTATTTCTCAAAATACATTTTAGGGGTTTTGAGAGGAAAGAAGAAAGAATTTCCACACAGTATTTTTTTTTCTGTTTTGGTCTACAGTTTCCAACTTTTCCAGTGAAAAAGTCAAGTTTAAATATTTTAAAATTGTATTTAGAAATACTTACACACATATATATAAAATCTCATACACCTACTTACATATATATTTCACAATTTCAAAACTGTTTTTTCTTCATAACCAGTCCAACTAAAACTGTGAGACTATTTACCAATCTCAAAAGGATATTCTTTATTTCATTTTTTTAGCAAGAAAGGATAACAGATTCATGCAATTTTTTTGCAGGAGGCACATGGGCAAAGAATACATGAAGTGAAGTTTTACAGACAACTAAAACAGTGATTTCAAGCCAAAACCTGGAAACTCCTCAGGTAGGAAACTGGTACATTTACTGAAAAAAATTAATTGGCCACATGTGATGTTCAAACACTTAAAAACTGTGTAGGCAGTAAATAAACAAATTAAACCATCACAATGTATTCCCTTGGTAAAACTTAGACTATAAAGCAAACAAACAAACAAAACATCAAAACAAAACAAAACAAAACAAAATCAAAAATCCACATGATACAGAAGGCAAAATTACTGTGGAGAATCCCAGCACCTTCTCTCTTGTCAAGTGTCCTGACATTGCTTTTTCTCTTTGGGTACTACCCCTAAGGTGGAGCTCCATGCTGATGCAGGGCTCTGAAACCCAAGGAATATAGGTCGATACCTGATTAGAGATGAGCCCCCTGAATAGCATCTCTCTCACTGCAAATGTGAGCCCCAAATTGGAAGGGTGATGTACCTAAAGCTGTGTCTCTGAATATGCAGCCTAAGAACCTCTGCTCTCAAGGACTTCAAATGTTTGGAAAGACAGAGATCCACCCTTTGAGGGATGTTTTGCTATAGTCTTCATTTCAAGGTTATATATGGAGAATTAGTCAGAGTGGCTTTGCTAGTTGGTTTTCAATCAATTCTCAGTCTCTTTTATTAACTACCATTCCTCCCTGCTAGAAACCCAATGTTTATAGCATTATTTTCCTGATGAAATATTTGCTGCTTTTGGAATATAATTATAGCTGGTCAGAAACCAGAATTTCCTTTCCTTAGGATACTCTGGCATTTGAAAGAGAAGAGTTTGTATTCCAAATTGGAATAGAAAGCCAACATTGTGAAATTTCTTGTGGAAGGAACACACTAAAAATTTCAACAGGGGACTATTGAAAGTTTTCATTGTCATAATATCAAAGTATGCTGTCCAGTAAATGAAAACACGTTTCAATGAGGTAAAAATAAAAGTTGTGTTGAATCATTTGATGCATTTAGACTTTCATATTATGTTCAAATAAAGAAAAGCTCATATACAAGCTTTATACAAACAAAGTGAAGGAGAAGAACAAAATGATGAACAGTTTTGAAATTGTCATTTACAACACCCCCACTCAAAAGAACCATCTTCTTCCCATGGCAGTTTGCTTTAGGAGAGACCATTTCCCCTAGACTGATCAGAATGCAAAGATCATATCTTTCTTACTTTCTCAAGGCACACTGCCTCAGTGCACATCATCTCTTGCCAGGTGGAAAGGACATAAGAAACATGAGGTTATTATGGAGGAGGTAGAAGAATGGAACATCTGGAAAAGAGGACACAATTCCACAGGAAATCTGGCTTCAATAGTTCAGCTGCTCAGGCAACAACTTATTATTTCTGGAGATATTGGCTCTGCATGAGAAGCACTGGCTGCGGTCTTCTGCTCCTCTAAGAGGTGATGAAGAGGGTAAAAACAGCTATCTGTAAGGCTAACACCTGAAATTGGCATGCCAGTATAGTCCAAAGCTTGAAGAAGACCTGGAAACTGAATTAATGCAGTCTTGGGCAGGAAATTCAGCCTTCATGATGAGACTGTCCTGTACTTTGCTAAGTTCTAGCCAGTTTCAATGTCCCTTGGAGGTGAAACTCAAGGCTTTTGTGGGTCCCCGACGACTAACATCAAATTTAGACCCCAGATGTTTTAGGAGGTGGGAGGTCGTTTGTCGTTCAAAATTTAATTGGATGAAAAACCCTGGTCCTGAGCTTCTGTGCACACTCAATTCTGACTGAAGTGAAGGTACATCTGACATTATGTATTAAAGATGCAAGGACAGCTGGTGCAGTTTCTCCATTTACTAATACTGAAAGAGCTCCCAGCAATGCCTTTGTGAAATTATGCCAACCAGCAAATTGTCCGGATGGAAAGATGTCTTCATATCTGCAGTTCTGATTTTCCATAAATATATCTTCTGCACTTGTGCGTGCATATTCTACTGCTTTCTACCAGTGGGCCTGTGCTGTTTTGAAGATCAACAGCTCTGTTCCTTCCACTTTCCACTGGTGCAGCTGATGTCTGGAGAATCGCTGTAGATCACACAGACTTCACAGACTTAGAGCAAGATGAAAAAAAAAATAAAAAAAAATTCTCACAGTAATGCCTCTGAAGGCACCTGCAAAACTGAGTCAGTAGAGCTCAGTGGAAGGTGAAGGTGTTCATCCAACGATGTTGCCTTGTTCGCTACTCACAGGTTACCAAAGGAGGACAAGGCTGTTAGTTTCTCCTCCAACCCAGCCTTATTTCTTCCCCTCACTGGCCTCAATGCTGCTGGACAATGACACAATTCCTCCAGGAGAGCCAGGAGAGACAGCGGAGATTGTCCAAATCTGCACAGGAGAAACATGACCACTGCTCCCAGTGTACAGTATACCATATGCACACATAATGAAGCAAAAACTTTCTGCTCACAAGCCATCAAAAATAAAATGTGAAGAGAAAAAGGAATGACTTAAAGACTATGTTTCAGTTCAGCATATGGGATGAGACCAGCCTCAAGTTTTCAAACACCACCTCCTCCTCATCCTTCTGATCGGCCAACACTAAGTGTATGTGGAGCAGATGTAGCCCATCCTCGGAGCTCCAGATGTCCAATAGACCTTGATGTCCAATGTGCTCCTGTGTTCTGAAGTGGGATGTGTTCAATGAGCCAACAGCTACACTGTCAATCCCCTTGCTGCACCAGTAGGTGTGATGGAAAGTTTAGCTCACGGAAGGGGTTTCACGTGGAAGTGCTATGGACAGATGTCAAGTAACTGCCAAGGGGATGCGAGGGAAGAAACTGGGAGATAAATCTGTGTCTTCTGTTCCAGTGTAAGACTCGAGCAACTCCAGTGACTTTGCATGACTGCTGAGAAGTTCATCCAGAGTAGCAAGAGTGTAACTGAGATCACATCCTGACCCTTTATGGTAGAAATAAAATGGCTGCTAGTCTAACCAGGAAGGCATATAGAAACTACATTGGCACATACGGTCCTTATGACTGTATTTACTGACTTATTTTTTATTTCTTATTTTTACATTCCTGACATTTTCACCCCAAAACATCATCTTTTATTAATGCTTTGTTTCTCCTTCCTTTTGTCAACTGTCACAGCAAAGAGATCTTGTAAGTGCCTGGTCGGAACAAAGTAAATACTGTTGCCCTCAAGCTGAAGGTGTGTTTGTATATGCCGATCTCCCTGTTATCAAGCAGGCTGCAGGAGGAAGCTCTGCTAAGCATCATGGCTTGTAGCATCAAGTGCTAAGTGGGCAGGCTGCCCAGCAGGCTGAGCTGTGTGTGTGTGTGTGTGCGTGCATATGCATGTGTGTGCTTACATGCACACATTGCTTCGCCTGCTTTTTATCACATCACAAGTCACCATGCAGAAGATCCTACCACATTCCAGAAAAGTGCAGCCTGTTTCCAAACCTCCACCAGAGAATAAAAAAATTAAGTGTGTGTTCCCCCCTTCCCTGACTCTCAAGCCAAGGAAAGCTTGTCTAAATAAATTGGACCCGTTCCTTGGAGAGTGTAAAGTGGCATCACTGCATGGGCTATTGTGCTGAGCTCGGTAACTGTTTCAGTGTATCCACTCAGCTGATGATTTCATATCTGTAACAAACCTACATTTTGCAAAATAAAATCTTATTGAAAACAAAAATAGCAAAAATAGCAAAAACAAGCACAGGGCTTAGCAAGGAATTGAGGAAAGTTCAAGTTGGAGAACTGGGGCCAGATGGAGATGAAGTGCTCTTACACCGGCAAGCAATTTCCACACAAATATTCCCAGCTAGCCATTGGGTACAAATACAACCCAGTTGTTTTCTTGCCAAGCAAACATCTTGTCCATCTCTATTGGCATGATTGTTTCCCCTTGAAAAGCACCCTCCTTTTCTAGCCAACGATTGAATCTTCTCTTCCCCTCCCCTGCCAGCAGTCAATACTTCAGTTGTGCATCCGGACTTATGCTCATCTGACCTACCCTATTGAATTAGATGCATAATCGTCCCAGATTCATTCCCCAGGCTGAACGGGAACTTGCAGGGAGTGACTGCATCTACCTGGGAACTGAAATCTCTTTTCAGATATATCAGTCTCCATCCCATAGATGCTGATGAAAGTTGCCCTTGGTGGGTCACTGTTTTTGTATGTCAGATAATTAGAGGAAAGGCCGAAGACCAGATTCAAATTAGTCTTGTAGACTGGTATATTCCCTTTGGCTGTACTTTCCTCTCTTATCTCTTTGCAAGTGGAAGCAGATTTCGGAACTATCTAAGCCATTTTCTCGCATGATGCAGCACAACAGTGATGTGGAATCGCAAATTGTTGCAATTTGTTCATTTCCTACATACACACCAGCCCTGTTTCCTGGAACAGCAGTAGTAACAAGCTGTACGCACGTAGTTCACTGTAGCAGGATCTACAAGTAATGAGAAATGTTCCATTTGCACCACAGTAGTGTTCAGTCATCCTTTAAAATAGCCCAACCAATACCTCATCTACCACTTATCTCCAGAGACTGTTCTGCAGCCTGGCACCTCTTGCCCTTAGGAAATGATGCAACATGAATGTCCCGTTCCAAATTATGCTTTCTCCACATTATGCCCTTTCTCAGGATTATCATCATTTTGTGTGCTTTTTTGTTTGTTTGTTTCTTTTATTTTGTTTTGTTTTTTAGTTCCCTGCAACTATGTGGCTAATGCACAGCACCAGACACCAGTCTGGAACTTCAAAATCTGGCTTCGAACAGTGCCTCAGAATATCGTAGATGTGTCCTTTCCATTTGCTATAGAAGAAAGAACCAGACCTCATCAAGAGTGCTGGGTAGATGCAATTTTCAGGGCTAGTTCAAAAATATGGCATAAATTCCACGTTTTATTCTTTGCTCTTCAAATGCCTCTCCAAGGTTTGGAGTGCAAAAGTACAAAAATGTTTGCATGTAGGATTCTGTTCGAAGCTCATCTTTTAAATAGTTTTCAGCATGGTGGCAAAGTTGGAAAAGTTACATAGCTTTCAACTAAATCACTTTCTTTCCTATACATTTTTTTTTTCTTTTGGCAGAGACCAGGGAATATCTACAAAATAATAATAACCTGAATCAACAGTGGGTCCCTTAGTGAACTGTAAGTCATGCTCAATGAAAGCTTTTGCCTGGGTCAGTACGTGGCAGAAAATGATAGACCCTAAAACAGATATGCTGGTAGTCCCACAATAACAGTTCTATATGTACACAGATGCTGATTTGTTCAAAAGGACACTGTGTTTTACATTTTCCACCATTTGGCAAAGGAAATCGTGTACTGGTTATGGATTGGGTGACTATCACCCTGGTCAGCTAGGCAGGTATGATTTATTTATCAGCTTTCCAGCTTTCCACAGAGGGCAGGCAGCTGGGAGGGAGGAGGTGGAGGGGATGGAGAGGGCTACAGGGGAGAAAAAGAGGAGAGTGGGGGGAAGGGAACAGGGAAAAGCAAGATTTATATCCAGATGGGAATGTTGAGACAAGGGTGGGAGCCACGGCAGGGAAGGAGCGTCCACAATGAGGGCTATTCATCAACTCTTGCAGCAACAAGCTCTGAAATGTAAAGGGCTAGAAAGTATTCCTTCAGCTCCATCCCTAGGGGGGCCTGGGGTTCCAGTGAGGAAGCAGCTACACACCGGTAGCTGCACAGTATTGGGCTCAAATATCTCATATCGTGTTTGCATCTGGCTTTGAGGATCACAGAGAGGCTTTTTTCCCTTCTGCAACTCCTTGTACATCAGTAAGAAAGTACATTTAACAACTCTTTCATCATCTGTCTCTGAGCAAGGTGGGCTGCAGCAAGAGCAACACAGTACTGAAATAAAAGCACAGGAGATACAAAGGGTGCATGGTACTCAAAATTTTAGGATCACAGAATCACAGAACAATTAGAGCTTGAAGAGACTTTAACCTTAGGAGGGCTCTATTCCACACCCCTGCTCAAAGCAGGGCCTGCCATGATATCTCCTTGCTTTAATATCACAGACTGTGTTCCCAGCATGGTAAAAGATCTCATTTTCTGATATCTTGGATCAATCCAGATGCTTGTTACCACTGGATGAAAATTTGTCCTAGCACCTTTAAGGATTCACATTCATCTTAATTAAAAACAAGAAAAAGAGTTTCAATGCAAGAAGACCAAACAGAAATAATATAAAAATGAATATTTATACTCTATCATTATCAAATCTTAAAGTTTTCAGAGAATAATTGGAGGATACAATCAATGTGAAAAGTCTCTTAATTAATTATCACTGGCACCATGTGTACTTGCAATGCGGGAACCTGTGGGCACTGAGATCCACGATGGTGTAAATTGCCACAGTTTCACTCATTTCGGTGAGATGGGGCCAGATAGATAATCAGCTAAACATCAGGTTCAAATACTCTTTTTCTCCTGCTATTCATGTAATTCATTTAGAATCTAGCCAGGTTTGCAAGACAGCAATGGACTCCAACAAAAACAAGGACTGACACAGAACAATGAGATCTTGGAGAGCTCAGAGGTTTATCAGTTCTTGTAGCACCCAAGTGCCAATACCTATTTTTAATTATAATGATGTCCTACTTGCATAGAGTGGGATTTTCCTACTCATGCAGTGACTTGGCAAAAAGATGAGCTGGATGGAGTCCTGTAGATTCCTTTGATCCCATACTATAGTGCTTGGTAACCTTCATACTTCCTTTGCAAATAAACAATTTTTACCTTTCAGCATCAAAATCCTGTCTGTGCTCCCATTAAAATCTCTCTTAAATATTTCCTCAGTTTATTTCAGCCTACTTCTAAATCTGTTAAAAACCACATATCTCCAGGTAGGCCAAAATTTTACAAGAACATTTACAAAACAATGGGTTTTCCACAGACGTCCTGGTACCACTGGTGGAAGCAATCATATGTCTGCATCATCTGACATGGTCAGGGAAATGTAGCTGTTCAGCCTCTACCATTTAGTTTGGGGCAGCACACGCCCCTACCACCATTTTAGTGCAAGCTGAAGAAATATTGCTCATAAGTGTCCTTCTGCAGCCCCACAGGAATTCCTATGGTTCTGTTGCATATGCTATGAAATCTTTTTATTTCTTACTTCTTTTACTGAAAAGTCCAGTCTGAACTCCCAAACTGGACTTGGAGTTCCAGTATCATTTCTACTACAGTAATATCACTTCACCCTTTTCCTTACGACATCTATTTATCTCTTTAAGAAGCTTATCTATTTGATAACAAAACCCCAGAAAAGACATACTGATAGCATATCTTTAACAATCTCTCTTAGAACCACCACTTTCTAGGATGTAATCCTCTTGAGCAGATATCTTTTCTCCTCACGACCAAGACTTTGATTTCCCTGTTGCAGCTCATGATAAACTCTTGTTTCCTGTAAGGACTGTGTGATTCAACCAGAAAACCTCAGTTCAGTTAGAACACTCAAGGCATGCATTTCTCTCTAAGCATCGTTAGTCTTATAGGTCTAATAGAATGATTAAAGGTTTTGGTGCCTTTCAGTATGATATGATATTGACATGTTTCTAAAGAGCTCTATGAGGAAAGGTGAAAGAGAAAAAAGAACAGAAAGACTAGCTGAAGAGAGCTCTTCGATGGCAGGATGGCTGAAAGAGGTTTATGTTTCTTAGCTTTATCTCAAAATGCACTAATGGATCTAAGGTTAGGCCTATGGGCTAAGCCACTCAGCTAGGCTCCCTGAGAAGTCAAAGGAGAGAGATTATTCTCTCAATATAATGACTCATCCCTATCTGAAATAAGCCTGTTTATTTGTCCTGCTGAGATACCGTATAGACTTGAGAATGATGAACTGTCCAGAGCAAAAGCTGTGGGAGAAGACTCTCCCCCTTACGATGATGTCATTGCTCTTCTGTCTGCCCTTGCTAGCCTAGAAAGACCAACTGCCCTGTCCCAAATTCCTGGGCTTGGTGCATTAATTCACAGTCCTCCAGACCTTGGGTAGCACTGGGACAGCCTTGTACAAAATCCTGACGTCCTCTATCAGAGGAACAGGAGGGTTCTTCTAGGAGCAGGAATAAAATCTTCACTAGATGTGTTCTCAAGACTCCCTGAAATGTTCCCATAAAGCCTGTCAAATCAAATCTCAATAACTTGGAATAAAAGGCTTGACTGGAAGACATCTGGAGAGTGCTGTGCTATGACGCAGATGTTGGAGGCAATGTACTTGGCCAGAATGGCGACTGTAATAGAAGAGAAGATGAAAGAGAAAAAGTCACAGAAAGTACACATGGTCACCTTATAACCTTACCTGTTACAGATTGCTCATGTAAATGCCCTTACAGATAATGATAGCAGATGGCTATGTCATTAAAGAAATGGCAATGCTTTATTCAGATATGGATAAAGTAGATTGATCTGAACAAAAACAAGTAAAATATTTCAACATCACTTTGTATAGTATTGTCCACTTTTTCTCACAAGTTGTTTTAACATCACAATACAATATTTACAGGATGAGTTCTATACAAAATACAATATCAATATCTCCAATGATAAGCTCAGATTTTTAAGCAATGCTAGGTCATTGTTTGAGTGTTTTGCAAGACGTGTTTTAGAAATATTTCATTTCTACGATGTCTATACGCAGAATACATATGGAATTTTCTCTCCCTCTTCTCCCAAAAGCTCTCAAGAGTTTTATTTTTTTTTTCCTCCAACTCTAAATGAGGACAAAGCAAAAAATCTCATGCTCAAAAGCCCATTATGTAAGTAGTATTCACATTGCATCAGTTGAAACATTTCAAAGTTGGTTCTATTCCAATTGTAAACCTTGTTTTTCTTTTAACATATAAAACCAGCTTGGCCAGGGAGTAGTTTTGAACCCAAACAAATATCCCACCTTCTTTTCATTTTGAAAATGTTGGAATAGGATCTTTCAACAAATCTGCAAGCTTTTTTTTTTTTTTCCACATTCAAATTCACAGCACTGTAAAAAAAAAAAAAGCTCTTTCCCCCAAAAATCATCTATTTGGATGAATCTACGTATTCCAATAACAATCAATGCTTTTTAGAAAATTCTCTCAACAGCTTTCCCTAAGCTTAAACAACCTCAAATTATACTACAACAGTTCCTCTCTGTGTGTTTGTAACAGAACCCAGCACAAGCCTACAGATGCAGTTTGGGTCTCAAGCTCAGCTGCAACATTATTTCATAGCAATTTTCTTTTAAAAGAATATTCTGCTAGCTGGGCAGAAAGTAATGGCAGTGTCCCCTGCAGTGGCACCTCAGCTTGAGTCTTCATGTGATGTTGCTTCTCTAGGGCTTGCTCAGGAAGGCCATGCATTTAGCAGCAGTGTGGGAGGAGGCAAACTCTGCTTTCTCTGCCTCTGGAGAGCTGCATATGGTGCTACTAGATCGCAAATGCACTGGGTGGAGTCTAGGTAATCCCCATGTGAATTTTCCTCTCATATAACTATCATTTATTTAGTTTCTCTGAGGACTGAACCTCCTAGTTCTTGAAGAATCCCCACACAGGACCCTGAAAATAATGTGATTTGCTCAAATCCAGATGAAATACTGGCTTTTTTTTTTGGTATTTGTAAGGCTGTAACTGCTTTTGATACCTTGGAGAGTTTTTCACAGGATGAAATGGATATGAAATCTAATCACTCCATGGCATTTCCAACATCTAGGTACTAGAATGTAAGGAAAAAGCTGGCTCCCCCAGCTCAGTGAGTAACCCTCAGAGAAGTGAACAAGGCACAAACTCCGTAAATATATTAAAAACACAAAAGAGAACAAGACAGGTTCAAAAGGATTTGCCTGATATCCCAAACTTAATCTATAATTCTACCACTCTTTCTTTGAAACTAGAGCTCAGGTAACATAGGAGCATTTTGACAGATCTGACTAGGAAATGTTTTAAGCTTGGCTATGGATCAAAAGTCACACCTATAATGATACAAGGAAGGACCCACTTTCACCTGATCTTTCATAGGGTAGACGTTAGACACAAGGACTCAAGAAGCCCTACTGGATACTAGGCTTTATATCTGTGAGGAACCCTGCTGACATAATGCTTTCTAGTCCTCAGAACTCTCATATGATACAGTTCATCCTATCAATAGACTTTGGTCAAGATAGTAGTGAAACTGAGGAGGAACACGGTACATGCTTAAGCTGCAAGTACAGCCTGCACATGACAGGCTCTTCCTCTGAGGGTCACCTGGTTTGTTTCCATCCATCTACCCACCCACCCATCCATACATCCATCCATCCATCCATTCACATCCACATCCATCCATCCATCCATCCATCCATCCATCCCCTCTTTCCTCCTGGGTATATGGGTGGTAATGGCAATCCTTTAGTGGCCCTTTAGGACCTTTCAGATATCTCTTGAAAAGGAAGAGAGGTTCAATTCCTGGGGCGTCCCCATGCTGTAGACACTTGGCAGACATTGATTGTGCATACCTTGTGCTTTACCTCTGTAAGAAACAGCAACAGAAGCTGATTTCCTACATGTGGTCACAATGCCCGGAGCCACAGCCACTTTATCTATATCCTGGCATCAAGAAAAAAAGTAATTGTCAGGCTTAGTGCCATGTACTTCTCTCTTTTAAATACTACAGACTGTCACCAAGAAACTATTACTTAGATCATTCATGAAGTCCATGAGATCCTGTTGCCCTTAATATACAGTAATATGTTTAAAAAGATGGTTAATGGCAGGTCAGATGAAACTTTGATCATTAACAAGTGTCTATGGCCAGTAGTTAGGAAGTTGGGATTTTCCACTGTGACTTTCCACTGACCCACTTAGTGATTATTTCTGGATTCTACATTACCTCCATATAAAATGTTCAACTAAGAAATTTATTGGAGAAGAAATATAAATACATATTGGGAAGCCAGAGTTATTAATTCTAGCCATTTGTGGTGATAATCGCCACTTTTTTTTTTCTTTTTTTCTTTTTTTTTTTTTTTCTGCAGCACCAGGACAAATGAAAATCCAGTCTCTGCTTTGAAGAGTTTATAAATAGCACTATACTAATCTTGTGAAGGGCATGAAAGGGTCAAGGAAGGAAAGGAATTACTTAGGGTAGCCCAGGAGAGCAGAGTTCCTAGTGAAAAGGTGAAACTAACTGGAATTTGTGGCTTAAGCATTATCATAGTGCTTCTTGATATGTATTAGACCTTTAAGTGGTCTCCCAAGAGATAAGCAGAGATCTTAAATGCTTGGAACATTTCAGTCATATTGGACTAAATTCCTAAAAATTGTTTGGCAGGGAGTTAGCCTTCAAAGGAGATACATGAGCTAATTAGGTTCCTTTCCATCCCCATCTACCATGACTCTGTGTGTTGCCAGAGCTGTGTGACCTTAGAAAGGAAAGTGTGGGACATATCTGTGGTGATGTACTATACATAGTGTTGTATTTCCATGCACAGCACCAGGTCCTCTGGCACAGAGCTGGATACAAAAAATAAATAAATAAATAAAAAAGGATACTTAAAATAAAGTACTTAAGAATAGCAAGACTAACCTTTTCAAAGGGAGCTGATGCAACTATCATTCCTCAGTCACCAGCATGTCCAATTTCTGAAATACCATTAAAAAATAGCAACACATTTTCACCCTGCTGCCTACTACTGGTTAACAGAATGATCCCAGCACATAACCACTTGGTAGCCTAAGAAAATATGGAAACACTTCACATACAATATCTCACTGTTGATCCCTTGCTGTTTGTGTCACACAGCTCTTCACAAGATAAATCATCTTGCCTGAAGTGAGTCACTTACCGAAAAGATTGCTCTGCCCTCCCCCCCGCCCCGGTAAGTTTGTTCTTAAATTTCCAAATGAATCCAGGACTGAAGCAAACAGAGCTTGAAGCGTGGTTATGGCCGCCATCAGAAAAATGACTATGCCCAAAAAGTGACACTGTGTGACTTTTGATTTATTTCTTCTCAGTCATTTTCAGGCTCAATCTGTTCAGCTTGTGTATCAAAAATTAGGATGTTCTCAGCTCCTAAAGCCACAAAAACTGAGGTACTGTCTTAATCTGTCCAGCCTTATTACTAGTGAAGAAAACGCTTGAGAGTATCACTATTTTTTTTCATTAATATTTTCTCAATATCTTTAAATAAGGCTTTTAAACAAAATCTGTGAGATCTTAATCTAAATTTGCTCAGTCTGAACCTTCAGTATCTCTGAACTAGCTTGTGGATGAATCCATCCCAAAGTTTAAGAACAGGTTGTTGAAGCTTAAAGTAATTCAAGGACAAACAGAGGGCAGGAAACAAGAAATAATTGCTGTTTGCAGGCTCCATGCTGTTTTTAGCAGCTGAACTTTGTACTGACCAGTGAACATCTCTTTAGGAATCTTGGACAAATAGGTTCTACATTTCATATGGCAGTAGACATGATTAATGTTTTCAGCTATCAGTAATTATCTAGGAGATGCAAGGTCCTTTTGGCAGAAAACAATCCAGCGTTAGTTACTCACTCCTGGTATATTCCACATACCAGATTGCTGCAAAGCAACATACCTGGATATAAGAACTTCATCTTTTTGAAAACTTCAAACAAAAGAAGTTTATCCCAACCAAGTGAAAAACAGAGGAAAGCTCAAGGCAAGTCCACAAGACCAAATCCAACTGAGCTTGACTTTAGGGTAGATATCACATTAATGATGTCTCTGTTAAGATTTTTCTTGTGTGTGTAGGAATACCAAGCTAAATTCTGGTCTATTATGTAGAATCACCTAGCCAAAACATAAAGAAAACTACTGTTTTTTCAACTTAAAAAAATAAACTCAAAATAGTGGCAAAGACTGCATAAAAGTCTGATTAACAGATAATTGAGACAAAGGTGGGTTTTTTTTTTTGGAGAGATAGAAGCAATCTCTTTTTGTTAGAGTTGATAATGTATCTGGAAACAACCTATACATGTTTATCATAAGAAGTCCTTGCCTTGATGTAGAGTAGACGCTACAGATTTCAAGGCATGCATGGATAGGGAAACATTGCCCTAAGTTTAAAATCGTTTTAATAATGGATTAGACACTTTGAGGGGAAAGGAGCCTTCAGTTCCTGAAGAAAAGATGATGTTTGCAACGGGAAAGTTGATTAGGTAGGCACTTGTCTTTATCTGTCCCCTAGCACACAATTACTGCCTATGAGATACTGAAATCTTGTCCCTGGCAGGATACAGTTTGAATTATGATTTTATATAAGTGTATTATGTGACACACCAAGAAAATCTTCTGGAGTCACCACTTTTGGTATACAGCAGAGTTATGGATTTTAGCTTTCCAGAACAGATTTCTAGGGTATTTTGTAAGTCTCCCTGGAGGATCAGGGCTGAGAAGCCAGACATGTAGCGTCAGGAAGTAGTTATAGTTGGAAAATCTCTCCTTCTCCGGACAAATCTAGTCTCAATGATCTCCTTTTGCCATCACAGCCATAGCAACACTACTAGCAAAAGATGAAAGATGTCTGACAACTTTGTTCCCCTGGAACCACAGAGCTTTCTACCATAAGGATAACTTTCATGTGGAAGAGACACAGAACTTTTTCCGGGAGTGGGTCCAATACTTTGAAACAAATCCTCACAGGACAAGAGAACCATCCCAAACCTCACCACCTTCAGGTCCATTTACACGTCAAGTGATTTCCTTCTTGCCTCCTGCAGTGTAAACATGAGGGAATGCATGCATATTTATTTAAGCCTTCCCCAACTATGATGTTCCACTACTCCCATCTCTTCCCTGCTCTTTGCAATGCTTAATATGTAACTGGAAAGTGTGCCAGCACTTATGAATATTATCGTAAGAATAGAGAGTAGACAACAGAAATATGTTCTCTTAGCTCACTTGAAGGCAAGAGTATGGGAAGGGAAAGAGGAAGGAAAAGAGGGAGGAAAAGAAACAAACATGAGGGTGCATCAACCCATGAATGAAAAAAATATAAAAAGTAACCACTGAAGATCTGAATGTTTGGTGCAGCAGATTTAGGCACAAATCAAGCACTCAGAATTGAATGTACAATGAAAGACAAGGCAAGTTTGATAATTTTCAGTATGTCACTGCCCAAAACCAGAAAAGGGCCCCTTCCTGTTTCAGCAAAGAAAAGGAAGTAAAATTATCAGAAAGCAAAAGAAAGCCATTGGAAATCAAAAATGAAAAATGTTCTCTGTGTGTTTTTTTTTAACCAAGACATTTTCTACAGGAGCAGAAAGCCCTTGGGTGCTGAGAAGGAAGACAGGCCATTGGTCTGAAACCAGAGGAAATTAAATAGGTTGTAATTAATTCAGCAACCGCTCTTCTCCTGACCAAAGAAACACAGATGTCTTCTGAAATTACTCATTATGGTGAAATTTTTAGTTACACGGAGCAGGTCTGACTCTCCTCCTCGTCTCTCTTTTTCCTTTTCTGTCTGGGGAGTGTTTGAGAGCTAGTTTTGCCATTCAGAAAACAATCCAGACACTTTGCGCTTCTACAGCCCAGTCCCTGGTTACCTGGGACCTGTTCATGTTGAGTACAGTCCCTTCACAGTTTCATATCATGGCTCCTATTTTTCTCTTCTCAACGGTTTTCCAAGAACATCCTTAGAGCATCAACACTACTAACCTTTCAGCAAATTTGTGCACACAGACGTGAAACTCCTGCTAGACTTGCTCAGCATTGGAGTCAGGTTGGAGGAACCACATCAGGCCTCCTGGTGTCTGTTTTCCTCCAAGCTCTGCACATATCCCAACCAGTCCAGCATATATCTGGATTTTTTTTATTTTTTTTTTCTTCTGGATGGGCACAGCTCCACCTCACATCATCAAAACTTGCCTCCCATTGGCAACCTTTCCATCCCTCATCACCAGTGCCAGTACAAGGGTGGTATACATCAGCCCCACGATCTAAGTGTGTCGTAATGACAGCGGGGCAGGGAGCAGTGGCTGGTACAGTCAGGAGCTGACTGTGCTGCACTTATCCTGAGGAGCTGAGAGCTGGGGCGCTGCAGATAGGAGCCAGGGAAGTGCTGAGTGACTGTGCAGCTGAGAGAGAACAGGCCCTGCCTTATCCTGGAGTGGGAAGTTCAACCAAAAGGGATTTTGCTGTTTCAAATTACAGGCTGGTGGCTCCGGGCAAGCGTGGAGGGAGCTGCCACCTCCTGAAATAGCAGCACCAGCAAGAGCAGCATGCTGAGGTCAGGAGCAGTAGGGTAACATTTAGGAGTGAGGGTTGCTGCAAGATGGCCTTTGGGTGCCAAAGTCACACCCCATCAAGACGCATCTCAGCACAGCCTGAGCCTTTCCTCCATCCTCTCCTCACCCCCATCAGGATCCAAGGGACAGCACGCAGGGGTGAGCCCTGTAGCACTAAGAAACAAATCAAACCTCATGGTCAGGAGCCATTCCCTCCCAAACACCCCCCTACTCCTCACTGAACCCGAAGTCTTAAATGTTTTGTTGCCACCCCAATCACTTACAAGAATGCTGCCGCTGGCCCTAATGCTTTAATACGCCCATTGTCTTTAAAAGCTTTTTATATTGTCACCAATAAAGATTGACTGTCTCAAGGGTTCTCCTGCTTCCCTGGCTGGGTTATGGTGGTGGGGTGGGGATAGAGGAAGGGGGGCGAGGGGAATGGAAGAAGGCTGGAACATTGCCAGGCTTTAAAAGGCTGCTTAAGCATTTTTCTGTGGCTTGCAGGGTTTTACTCAGCAAAGTCTCCCAAGCCACAGAATGTGCCCCTACTTGTATAACATTACAAAGTCAAGATGATTAGAGTGTAAGCTTCAGCCCTCTGGATGCTGCCCTTTTGTCTCTGGAGTGTAATGATACATTATTTGTCCTTGTCTAGTTCTTATCTCATTAATGCACTGCATTATTTCTGCTCTCCCCCCTCCTTCCTGTACACACACCTCCCTTTTCTGTACTTCAGCTAATGGAACGGGTGTGTGGCTCCAATCCTTTCCAAAGCTCAGGGCTGTAATAGGGTGTGTGTGTGTGCACTGCACATGCAGTTGGGTGAAACCTTCCCCCTCCTCTTCTTGCCTTCACTGCTCAACTTGGCACACTGTCTTCCCCCACAACTTGCAAAATCCCCCAGCACTCCAGCCTGTGTCCCACTGGATAGTGTCACGTTAGCTCAGGGCTCTGTCCGCAGTGCAGAGACCCACAAAGCCCAAACAGTCACTTCCTTTTCAAAATATATCATCACCCTGCTGTCCTAGGAATGGCCTCCATCTTGCAGCATGTTCTTCTGGTCCGGAAGAGCGGGTTCCCCTCTTACACCTGCAGCTACCAGAAAGAACCAGAAAGAACCAGGCTGATGGCAGTGGTATGTGACCTCTGTGTGTTTCCATGCACATGAGTATCACTTGTGAAGGTTTGGAATGAGGATATTTTGTCCAGATAGAAGTCACTGAGATGAGCCAGGAATACTCCACAAAGCCATTGATTTGGAGAAATGACTCCAGTTGGACTGAAAAAGAAAATCTTCAAAGCTTCAGAGAAGCTGAACACTGCCATTAAAAGAACTCTCAGGATGTAAGAAAGGGAGGAACTTCACTTTGGACTTAAAGCAAAAAGAGGAGTGAGGGTATCCAGAATCCACTTTTAGCTCTCCCAATGGCTTTTATTATATCTTTGTGAACATCACATCCTGCTGAGTACGATGTTGAGCAATATCCAACATGTAGTTTTCTGGTTTGTGCATACTCCCCATCTATCTGTAGAATATCTTAACCCTTGCCTTTTGCTTCAGTCATGAATTCCTTGGGGTACAGTCTTTTTCCTTTGGCATTTCTACAATATCTGGCACAGAATGGTTCATGGCTTAGCATTCCCCTGGGCGCTGTATGAATTCAAACCAGCCACTGTGATAAATAACGCTGCAGCGAAACAATGGAGGCTAGGCTCTAACTTTTCCTCACCATGCTGCAGGTCCCAGCCACTAAACTGGAAAAAAAAATATTGCAGCCCAGCTGCTAGTGGGCAGTGATGCATGGATGTCAGCAGAGTTTGCTGACTGGGTGAAATGCTCCAGCATCACTTACTAGAAGTGCTGGGAGTCACAGTGCTTGCAGACTACAAAGAGATACTAGATCATGCTGCTGTCCTCACTGCAGTCCCTCCCAGATGCTCCCTCTGATCTTTAGCGGTGGCATCCCTGTTATTTAAGTCCCAGAATTTCCAAGGCTCAGTGTGGGGCCTGCAAACAAGGCTTTGATTGGTATCATTAACATTTCTGAGGAAGCACTGCCGATTCCTGGCAATATACCCCCCAGAGCACCTCAGCAGGGAGAGAAAAAAGGGATGGGATGGTGTTTCATTTTGCAGGCGTGCACGAAACGACAAAATGAGGCTGTTTGCAACAGCCTGGCTTTAAAATGCATTGAAGGAACATGCTGCAGTGCAAGAAAGTGAAAAAATTTGTCGCCCGATGAAAAAAGCGAAATTCAATCAGAGTTAGCCAAAGGAATCTGTCCCACAAAGTGCTTTCCTGGGGCTGCTCAGTGCTCTCTCTGTAGTAACTGAACACCATTGGCAGGGATCTCCTAGCAGTCTCTCTCTTCCTCTTCCAGGAACTATTACCCCCTTCCTGATTTCATTAGAAATTACAGTATTTATTTTGTCCTGACTGGGGAGGAGGGAGGAGAGGAAGAAGAAATGCTCTGATTTACCCACTAAGCAAAAGATTTTTTTCTCTTTTCCCCTCCACTCCCCTAAAAGTTAACCCTCAAAGTTTCCTCATTCCCCTTCTCCTCGTCCAGTTAGCAACGACAGTGGTTGGAGTCTGGGCTAGGGGCATGCTGTAACCCCAAGCAGACACAGAAATCTGTTCATTCAAAATCTCAGAGCCTGCTGTTTTATTGCTCATTCTCCTTTAAGACCTTTGGGGCAGGTTTTAATAGTGCACCAGTGTCACCAAGACTCAATCAAAAAAAAAAAAAAAAGGCACATTTTATCCAAGTTCCTTCCCTTGGCTTCAATGGGTAGCCAATGTCTAAAATTTCCAGTTTGCACAGAGACAAATTGCTGTGCAAAGCAAGCAAAACCTGTTATGTTCAGTATTTTGAATGATAGCAATGCATAGACTTGTTGCACAAGGGAAAATGGTGCAGAGTAGGAGGCAAGAAGAAAATAAAGGCCTGAAACAGATTCTCAGTACTAGCTTTAAGCTTATATCAAGAAAAGAAAGATTTTTTTTCTCCTTCATAAAATCTCTGTAAACTGTTATGCTGATTTTTGTACCATTTTGATAATTGTAAAGGTGAGAGTACACAAAACCAAGAATAACTCTAGGTGATCACATCTGGTTTTGAAGGTTATTAAGGCTTTCAGACGGCAATTAACACTGCAATTACTCTAATGTTTGCATGATGTTCACCAAAAGCAGAGAGTGTATGTTTAATTTGATTTTATTTCTTTTTCTTTTAGATGTCTGCAAAGCATTCATGGAAAAATATATCTTGTGTTTTTCAAATGTTTTACTTTTGAACATTTGCAAATATTTGAGTAGAATGTATCACTTGGGAACAAAACTATCCCTGGAACTAACTTATGCTATAGCACTTGCCATAGGTAGATCTTAGAGTGTACCGAGGAGGTGACAAACAGGATCCTGATCTCCTGGATGGGGAAACTGAGGCCAGGAGGGACACGATTGTCCCAAGTACATATAGCCATTGGAAGAGTTAGGAATAGAGTTATGATTTTTGAGAGCTAAATCCATGTTTTACTTATGACATCTGTATGCTGTGGCTGTTCCCAGGGGCTTCACAATGCAATTCCTCACCTGCAGAACTCCCACCATTTCCTCACTTCTCTGCTGAGAGAAACCCCTAATACTCAGCTACAGACCCTGACCCACAAAGCCCTTCTTGCCAGCCAGCAGTGGTTATATTCTTGAAAGCTATTTGCGTCATCAATGGCTTAATACAATTACTAGTTTTTCTGCTGAATTGTTATATACATTTGTTATTGTTTAATCCAAAGTCCGAGCATTTGGAAGAAGGATTTAAGCTGCATAACAGAAGATACCCTGACTGCTGAGCACAAAAAGGGGATACTGGGACCTGTGCATTTACCTCACTGGTCTAAATATTTGTCCGGACATCGTGTACTGTGGTATTCAAACTGAAGGCAGGTGACTCAGGCCTGGAAACAGCTTGTTTGCAAAAAGGAACAGACTCCCACAAAAGCATGATGTGAGTATGGGCTGATATCATCATCTGTGTTTGCACAAGGTAAAAAGCTTTTGAGCTTTTTCATAAAAGCAAACAAACAAACATATAAATAAGCATCTCAGGAAAGACCGCAAAAGTCCACTGGGCACAAAAGCTTTTGCACCAAGCATTCAACCCTGTCATCAACACAAGTCCTCCCAGAGACCTATTGTGTGTGTGTGTGTGTATTTGGTTGCTTAGACAATAAAGGACAGATTTCCTGGCGCTTACAAAGAGGGGTAATGCTGAGCTATGCTAATCGGCATCATCTGGTAAGCCTGCCCTCCCTAGCCATTTGAATGAAATCCCAGTGGATTCGCCAAGTGTTGTCCTCCATGCGGGACAGTCTGGTTTCAAACTGGTCGCCTTGCTGCAGCCCAAGTTCTGGTTGGCAGCCAGCTGTACGCCTTGCCAAGAATTCTCTCTTCCTTCAGTGCATTTTTCCCTAGCTCTAAAATGAAAATCTCAGAAGGGGAGGGTGAGGGATCGTTTGCACCAGGACTGAGCAATATGTTTCAGGCTCTTTGCTACCTGCCCTTCGGCAGTGGGGTAGAGCTGCAGTTTGCAGTTAGCAGTGCTTGAAGCCTCCCAGACAGTTGCTCTGCCTTTGGGGCAGGTATAGAAAGTGATTCTTGGTTGTTGCACAGGCAGGAAAGTAAGCTGCAACTTCCAGCTAGCTGTAAAACACATCTTTCCTGCTGCCTGTCTTAGCTATCATCCCAGCTTCTCAGTGCATATGAGCAGCACTTACTCAGCTGTATTACACCCTTATGTTCACAGAAGAGACCAGTAATAAGGTACAAGGCCTTAATTAACCACTTGTTAGAATTAACTCCCTTGCAAGGCAGCTACTTGTAACCCCGACTTTCTGGGATCGGTAAGCAACAATTAATCCTTCTTTGCCAGAGGAAGAGTCGTATTTTGCCAGCCTGGCCTGATGACATCTGCCTGAGACCAAACTCCAGCTTCAGGGAAGGCCAAAATGGAGGGTACGTACAGGAGAGCTGGTTCCCCTGTGAGCTCCCTGCGAGCGCAGCTTGTGCTGTGGGAGCTCATCACAGCATGCCTGAGAGGAACTGGCAAATGCACATGGACGGCATCTGCTCCCTCCCCTTTCCTCCTTTGTGCTCGCTCCTTCCTCCTCACTCTGGGCAGACTTTTTGTCTCCATTCCCTTCCATCTTCCTGCTGGAAGCTGCTGGCTTACATGCAAGGAGAAGCTCTCTGGGGTGAGGGCGGCTGCCCAGCTGCCAGGACAGTGGGAGCTTGCTCCACAAGCTAGACTGCTGAGCTCCGTGCTGATCTAAATCCCAGGGATAAATAATACTTTCATGCATCCAGAAGACAAAGAATGAAGCAAACCAAGGCTGCACGAATACCGCACCTAATGAGAAGCATTGTCCTAAAAGCTCCCACTTTGTCAGCAGTAGGTAACAAGGACTGGACCGCAGACATGCAGAAGTTACAGCCCCCTCCCTTGCCATGCTTGTGCAGATGCATGGATAAACTGTGCAGGAGTCATGGCAACCCTGATTATATTTGACTGTATTTTGAGTACATCTTTGTCATTTCTGTAATCACAAAAGTTGTGCGGGCAGCAACACAGGAAAACCTTGTGTAATTCCGCACAGTGCTGGGGTTTATCAAGCCTCCCCATGACATACAGGAAAGGCACACAAACACACACACAAGTGCAGGCTGAATTTGCCACTGCTTTACTGTCCTAAAAAAAAGTGATGGCAAACTGCAAAGGCAGAATACAGCTGGAAGATAACACCCATCTGTTCTGGGGCAGGAAGAGTGACAGGACAGGGTGGGTGAAAAGCTCGGATTTCTTGGTCTGGCTCCTTGTGGAGGAAATCACCTCCTCTGGTCAGCTGAAGGCCCGGGAGGGGATTCCTTTGGGACAGCAGGCTGACAGTTCTGTCAGCAATGGAGTGAGAAGCTCTCCCAGGTTAGACTGGGACAGAGACAGATGGGGACACACTGGCATTAAAACCTCTCTTTGCTTTCCCAGAGCATGGGGCTCAGGTTTGCCAAAGCCACATCACTCAACCCCTTCCCACCCCAGGGGTGGGATTCAGGGTTGTGCCAGTGGCTCTGTCTTGTGCCACCTGGTGAACCAGATCGGTTTGGGACAGCGAGGGAACCACCACAGTGGCACAAGGGACCGATTGGGACTTTAGAGGGTCGCAACCCACAGTTGTGGGCTGACCTAAGAGTCTGGAAATAGCCTTCATGCTTCAAAGAGCTGCCTTGAGGCAACAGGTCACCTTCACAAGTGCTAAAACCACTTCCAGCTCCAGCAAACAGCCAGGCCAAGCCAGCTTTGAAACAAATGAGCCACAGAGACAGATATTTCCCACTAGGAGAGATAAACTCTTCTTAGCCATCAAGTGGAAAAACACTGGCTTGCCTTTCACCTGAATCTCAGAAATCAATTTGAGAGTTGCAGCAGAACTGGGCGTATCCTTTTGTTTTCCTTTTTTAACTTGGATCACTGGATAATGCCAACTTTTCCCTCAGAGAAGGGAACCCTTCAAATCAAAACATGGGATGCAGATCTCCTGGCAGTGGGTGCCAAGTCATCCTTTCCAGAATCCTCCCAGGGGGTGGCACAAGGGGGAATTTGAATGAGAAGCAGATGGCAGGAGACATGTCCCACAGGAACGATGGATATTTCTGCTGTGACCCACCAGGGAAAGGTTTGGAAGCACTGACACTTTTATGGCATTCTGTTTTATTGTGCAGAGCATTTTTTTCTTGTTAGTTATATTTTGGCTTCTCAAGGCAACATATTTCTAAAGGGCAAGAGAGATGTACCCTACGTACCCATCTGCAGCAACAGACACAGCTAGCTGGCAAGGATTGAGCTAGACATTACCTGGCCTAAATCTCTCTCAACACAGAAAGTATCAGTCTTATTGCAGAAAAAAAATAAATTATAAAAAATCCTTTCCACCACAACAAAGGCCCAAGGTTCTCCATTTTCATGGTATGGGTATGTCTATGATAAAAGACTGGCATGCCCACATGCTGTCTGCGGTTTTGCTCTTCTAATAGAAATAAAAGCAGAAGGGGTAACCGTGTTCTTTTCTCAGCCTACTCCAAGAACAGCTCTAAGCCATTTATCTGAAGACACCCAACAAGCAACTATCCTCTTCAAACTGCCACAGAAGAAAGAACTCATATATACCTTTGGCCTCTCCTCCCTTAATCTCTTTTAGTGCAACCTACAACCCCTACATCTAGACCAGAAGTCGCAAGAGAGTTTAGGTCAGGTAAGACTATAAACCAGGGTAGGGGTACCCTTTACTTGAAGCCACAAATGCTATTAAACCCAAAATAGGAAATAGTTGTCAGAGGTGTAGACACAAGAGGAGAGCTGTGAGAAAAAAAAAGGCTCTCCAATTTATGGTGCAGAATACCCTGGGAACAAAGCACAACAGTAAAGAGCTCAAGGCAGAGAAAGAGTCTTGACGTACACCTCACAGCCAGCATATGCCTGTGACTTTGCTATTTCATCAAAATAGCCAGATGAAAGCCAGGGACTAGCCTCACTGTACATGGAGATTTAGCAGCTATCTGAAGAGAATGAAATAAACACAACTGCTGCCTTTCAAAGCTGCTCTGGTTTTTCTCCTTACAAAGACGATAAGGCCTCCAAGATATCAATAGGGACTCTTGCCTTCTCATTTCTTTTAAATACTAATTGTTTACCATAACATGGACAACTGGATACATGGGGGAAGAACAGATTAACTTTCTAATTGTCTGTTTTGCCCACAGGATATTTTGGCTTGGCTCCAGTGGGATCCTGCATTACCTCCAAACTAGGTGAATGTGGAGAGACTAGCAAAGAACTCACTCCTTTCTCCATCGTGATCAGCAGCTACCCAGCTCCAGCAATGGGGACACACTACCCAATCTTCTGGTGCTGTGCAGGAGACAAAGGCTCCAGGAGGGACCTTTCTGGATGCCTGCTGTTGCAGGCACTGCCCCATTGAGGTGTTGGGGATCTGGGTGGCCATTGCTTTCTCAGAGGACAGGCTCAAAGAGAGCCATGCACAGAACAATCACATAAAAGTCTAGTGCAAGTGTGCTTATCAGGAGCATTAAAGTAGCTGTTTTTCACAGTGTACAAGGGATAAGCCTGGACCTCATGAGATTCAAAGTCATTCTCTCTTCTTGAATGCCATTGGCAGCATTTTGGAGCAGCATTTTAACCAATTGTGCAAAAAAAGAAAGAGAAGAAGAAAAAGCCAACAAAGTTTCCCCCACTGCACAATAGCAAAATGTTTCAAATCTTAGGTTCCAACTGCTGGATACAGATATCAGGTTTCTATGGTTTTAAAACTAGATTCTCTCTGCAGTAAAGCAGAGCCAGTTACAGAGGCTTCGCTTAAGTAGTTGATGACACATGATGGACTTTCAGAGACCCTCTCCAACCTGCAGTTCATACTCCTTTCCTCCAAAGTGACTGGAAGCAGCTTTCAGCCTGGGGCTCTTCTTTTCCTACCCTGACAACCCAGAGGCTATCTAACGTGAAGTTCTCATCACCAAGGACAGGCAGCCTTCATTAACTTGTACTGTCACTGATGCTGCTTCCTATCTCTGCAGGATCCTTGTCTTGTTGAAGGCCCTCCCAAGAGCTGCTAGAAAGGCACCTTGATATCTTTTGAGCACAACCATAATAAATAAGATCAGTAAATAAATAATCGTGAGGGCTGGATTGTGACTACGAATCGCTTACAGTCAGTTGACCAATTATATTTTCTGTTACTATCTTTGACAAAGGACACAATAATGAACATATTGCTTTTGTGTTGGCTTCCTGTGTTCTGTGAGCTTTAGTGCTCTCTGATGAAGAACAACATGAACTTTGCAAAGAGATAAAGCTATATCAAAACAAGCTTGTGGGATACAGTTTGGACCTTCCCAATCTCACCACAATTCCTTTCCGGAGGAGCAATGCTACTGCCGTGAATGAACACTAACTCCAGCCCCCAAGAGCCAAGTACGACAGAGCAAACACTGAAATTGTACAACATGAAAAATACTGAATTACACACTTCAGGATGTGAACATGAGGGAAAAAATGCCAGGGGATATGTATCTCTAGTCCATTAAATATAGTTTATTTGAAAGTATTTTACATTTTATTAAAGTAAAGCAGACAGGATATAAGCACTATAAACTTTCCCCTGAAAGTGAGCATTGCTGGCATTCCACTTGCTTAAATTATTACTTTTTCAAGGGCTGATTAATCCTTGCCCCTCTTAGTTAACAGAGGAAATGGTATGCTGGGTGTTTCACTTCCCAGGCCAAAGCAAAACGGTGCTTCTACAAGACGAGCTCTCTCTTTCACTACCTTTTTTTTTTTTTTTTTTTTATCCTTTGGGAATCTCTCTCTGTGTTCCTGGCACATTATTACATTTTCTTCCACAGGCAATATCTCTTGCTTGAAATCTCTTTGACAATAGTCAAATCTTGTAAGATGCATGATTAAAGAGAGTAGCTTTGACTTTTTACTAGGGAAATTTAATTGCAACTTACTTGTCTCTAATGAGCTGGAGGGGAAAAAAATCTGCTTAAAGAGGAAGTTGCAATTTTAGAAGAAAAATGAACAGGTCAATAACCAGAAAATATGGAACAGCCAGGAATATGAGTATTTTTTCATTAGGAAATGACATTTTGTCAAAACAGACATGATTTGCTTTAATATGTTTTCAACAAGAATAAATCATTCTGAAATTAGACTTGCATTTGGACATCCTTGGAACATTTCATTGAGCTTGTCATCTAATTGAATTATTTTTATACAAGTTAAAGCATTTAAATATTGCTAAAACTACTTTTTAAGCCATTTATATGTCTTGTTATAGAATGCATAATATTTTGTTTGAGCTATAACAAAAAGTAGGAGTCTCACATAGTCGTTTTGATATTTCAAAAGTCAAGACCTTGCAATAGTTTCATTCTAAATATCAACTGAGTTTTTAATTATTTGTATCAATCCAAGATAATCTATTTAATTCCTCTCTGGATTTCTGACTGGATGTAAAATGCATTCCTGACAGTCTTACCTGTAAAGTTCAACTCAAAATTGATTCTGAACTTGGATCCAACTGAAGCATTACTCCTGCTGCAGACACCAGTTAGACCTTTCATCCAATGGCATTGCTGAAAAGCTCTTTAGCTCAAGAAGCATAAACCAGCCCTCAGTCCCTGCTATGCTAATAAGTCTTTTCTCCTGTAGTTTGAAACTTTGAGCTCCATTTCCTCTTTGCCAGGAAACCTATACAACTGAAAGCTATTGGACAGTGAAATCCACCTTCATATCAACTAGCTGCTGGCACAGACACTGGGGCTTGGGTGCAGACATCAGATGGATGGCACAAGTATGGGGACAGGCAGAAGAAAAGAGGTACAGAAGGAAGAGAGGGGAGAAAAGGACATAGGTCAGTTTGACTCTCCTACAGACCTGAGCCATGTTTTGTGAAGCTAGTAGGACTGGGGCACCACAGCCAAATTAATCCTCATTCCTGGTAAATCCTGTTTCTTCCTAGCCTACAACCCAGCCACTCTCAAGATCAGTCCAACACAACCGCAGAAGAGCACATACAAGCTACTGTATCTCAGTGTAGTCACCACAGTTTTGAAGCTGGGCCTTTTAAGACTCTGGGGGGGGGTGGGGGGGACACGACGACACCAGAATGATTTCTATTGAATAACTCTGAGTTAAAAATAAGAGACATTCTTTTCCCCTTCTCCTTTACTGCTTACAGGGCAGGTGCAAGCTGACAGCTTCATAACTATAAATTGCTTCTGGAGCCATTGAAGCCTTCTCTTCAAACCAGATGCTCCTCTTCTCTGCATGAGTAGCAGAACACGTGCCCTGACCACCACCAGCTATTTTTATGGGATGGATTTCTTCATGGCCTGTTTATAGATTTATATATTGGGAAAAAAAAAATGTAACAAAGTGGAAAAAAATGTCTTTGAGGCAACATGCATCCTTTGAAGGCACTGGAGAAATCTGGAAAGTTAAAAAATATCCATTTTGTTGTATGAAACCAGAAAGCCAAATTAAAGAGTTAAATACACAGAATGTTAGGGATACTTTTGAGTTAAAAGTAAGGAAGAACTCCAATGGAAAAGAAGCTACCCCAGTAAAAAGTTTCAGGCCATTATCCCACAGCTGCAAGTTTCCTCACAACAGTCAACGTCATGTGCTCTTCAGCTATGTAGGAGTTTAGTCCTCCCCAGGTCACACAAGGATAACATCCTGAGACTTTGAACTCTGTTTTAAGTAACCATTTCACAGGCACCATCCTTCCTACCGCAGACTCATTCCTCCAGATTGCTTGTGAAGATTCCCCAAGTTTTGCATCTGTAAGGAACAAAATGAAAAACAGAGAAAGCCCCCATCAATGGCCTGTCATGAAACAGGAAGCTCTGATGCAAACAGCAGATCACCAATGAAAGAATGACAAAAATACAGTTCTTGGAACTGGAGAAATCTGTGATGCTTTTTAGCTCACCCACTGAAGAGGGAGGAAATATGTGACAGTGCAGAATAATTATTCTTTTTCCACTGTTGGGGATGCAGGACAACCACATTAGTCACACGGAGCCATGAGCAAGCTGCACAGGTCCTCCCAAAATTAGTGGCAGTAAAAATTTGTTCCTCACCATGCCATCCCCAGAGCTGATGACACATCTTTCTTTGCTTCCATTCAGATTTATGTGGGCTTCCTAGGCCTCTCTTTCCTTTCTTTGATGTTGATCACAGACAAAATGATGTCACTCTTGGCCAGAGGCTGGCACCAGGCACAAGTGTAACATCAAGTGAATTTTATCGGTAATTAATGACATGCTGGCAGTGCATGCTTGGCCCTGGGAACCCCTTTCCAATAGGCCTGTGGCCAATCTGGAGAGTGCAAGAACTTACGCCCAGACTGATTGCATTTGATTCACTTGTCTCTTTCCTAACTGGTCCCATGTTGCCAACTATATTCCTGATCAATTCAGTCCTATACACCTCTGATATGGAAGAGAACAAATGTGCACACATCGTACACACACTGTTTCACAGTGTGAGGCTCAAATATTTTTTGTCTCTAGGCTCCTGCTCACCTGTCCTGATAGGATAGCAATAAGAGATTATTTCAGAATCTGACAAAATCTGAAAAAATTTTGGATGTTCAATTGAGTGCAACTACCAGCATATAACTCCATTCCCCACCATCAGTTTCTGTGTTAAGGTTCATTATTTTAGGTTTTACTAAGACCATGACAGTACCTGATATAAACCTTCTGAAAAGCAGTGAGCTTCCTTCTGCTAAAGGTATAGAGATCTCAGTATTACTGTTACACATAGGAACTTTAATTGGTCACTGCTCCTGCACCTAGCGTTGATTGTCTGGGTACTTGGCCAAAAGTTTGCTCTTGAAGCTAAAAATAAGGAGAAGTTCTGGGTGACTCCTGGTGCTATTGGGGTGCTGAGGGGCACAGTGGAGAGGCCCCAAGGCCATGCCCATATAGCAACACACACATTTTGTGTGCAAAGGTGTCCCCTCGGCCTCCTGAAGCCACTGCAGCAGTCGCAGCAGCTCCAGGCCTGAACTTCAGCAGCTTCAGCTCTCTGGATGGGGTCCAAGAGCTTGTCACACTGCCACAACTCTGCTGTGGAAGATGCATTTCTTTCCATGTGCCAGCTTTATCTCACAGCTTTTTTTTTCTGTATATATTTGCAGTGATTTAAGGAGTAAATGATGGGAAGGTGCAGGGAGCTGGAGTGCTCGTGTGCTGCATGCAGGATCGGTGGATAAGAAGTGTGTGAAGGAAGTGAGTTATCCACCCACACACAATCAAGGCAGAGATTTGATTTCATGTTTTTTTTTTTTCTTTTTTTTCCTTTAGCCCAGAACTTGCCATTGTGATGAAACATTTTTGCACTGCATTGATCTCTCTCTCCCCTCCTCTGTGTGTGTGTCTCTATGTGGCCAGGTCCCTTCAGTGTTTATTCTACTGCAGAGAAGTGCTACGATTTCTGGGCAGGATGTCCAAAGATAAATCTGGCTTGTGGTGAGAGTTAAAAGATTACAGTAAGGCCTTGTTTACAAAAGAGAAGGATCAGCTGCTGTTCTTGGAGTTTGTTTAAAAATTCTTTTTTTAACCATCCCTCTTTGTGTTTAGGTTTGTTTCTCTTGTTAAATAAATACCCAGTAAGGTCTCCATTGATCACCTTCGTGTTGTGTGTATGTGTGAGCAGAGGAGAGAGAGGGAAAGAGTTTCATATCAGGTCATCAGCTTCCTAGAGAGGACAGCAAATTTCTAGGAAAAGGTTATTAAGCATCAGAGTGGCAGCAGCAAATGCAGTCCAGAGATGACCAGGAAGGCCTAGCTGTGACCAGGCCTCAGCTGTGATACCAAGGCCCTGTTCTTGGAACATGGAGCAGAGGGGGTGTCAACTATTATAAGTAATATACTTGTGAGCATATTCACACCTTATACACAATTAAACATTTCATCTTGATGCCTTGGGTTCTTCAAGTGCAGCAGCTAATGACCTGGTCAGCCTGTGGAGCTGTCTGCCTCCTTCCACCACACCAGCACCAGGACTGGACAGATGGAAGAGCAGCAAGGTCTCTCTCTGTATGGGCACGTACAACAGCCCATCCAAACACACACATCTTCCAGCCTCTTCAGTCTTGTTACCCTGAAGGGCTCATGAAGCCTCTTGGAGAAAATATGGATGAAGAGGAAGCTAATGCTGACCTCTGTTGACAAATTAATAGAAGAAAAATTCAGACAGCTTCTGGCTCAGTAAATCCATAATCTGTATATCACTCTCCAGTGTAATCTTCCATCCTGCAACATGGAGGATGCTTTTCCCTCCCTAGGTTCACAGATTGCAGAGGCTGACAGCAGTGACTAGTGTTTCTCTAGCTCACACTGAGTGTTTACCAGCGTGGCCTTCATGAACTCAGCTCTCCCATTCATTGCCCTGGCTGTCTGGTGAAGAGAGTCATGTTCTGGTATACAGTCAACGTATTCAGGACCACTTGCCAGTGGAGGAAGCCTTATTTCTTACAACATACAAAGAAGCTGTCCATTCATTCAGACAGCTGGATCTATGAATTAGAAGTGAACAAACTGAATCTCAGTGCATTCCTCTTTGGGAGAAACAGTGGTTTGGTTACCTTGGATTTTCTAAAATAAAATAACAGCAGGAGACAAGGGAGAAGGTGATTAGAATTCATTTTAGGAGCATAGCATGAATGCATTTGAAGTTGAAATAGGTGTTGTTTTTCAAGAAAGCAGTGATGTGTTTCAGGTCCTTGAAGGCTGGTTCATTTTTAGAGCTATAATTAACTGCAGAGACCTGAATGCATTCATCACTGTATATGACCTCTTTACTAATATTTACTGGGAAATAATAAGCAACAGGGTGCATGTCCTAAAAGAAACAGAAGCTGCCAACATTCATATTCCACTCTGGAACAAGAGCTCCACCTTCAATGGAGGACTTCATTTTGCAACGTCTCTTTCTTTAAAACTACCATGGCAAAATAGAGTCTAACCTATACATTGATGACGTACTAAATTTTTTGCAAGGCAAGATAAAAATCTGGAAAGATTGGGGGGATCTTTTACAAAATTATCTAGTCTCATAACAAGACACAATCTTTATGACTGGCAGTTTAAACTATGAGAGTTTATGTACTTTATTCAAGAGCTTCATTAATTTTGAGTTAACAATTTGTTCAATTAACCAATTCAAGTATTCAGTGACTGCAACAGTTATATACACTATAAATTTATGCAGATAATTGTATTAACTATCAGCTTCTATCTGAGGATGTAAAAGAATGGTCAAATATCCTATTATCCCATTCCTCATGTGGCCTACAGATAATTTCTTTTCCTGTTCTACCATGTCCTTGTAATTAATAAAGTGGTCAAATCAAGATATGCCAAAAGTGCTGCTCTACGGTCATGGAACTTCAGACCAAGGTTAGTGCCAAGAAAAATGACATTTTCCCAGGAAGCCTAACTGAAGCCTAATCCCATTCCTATTTTCCATGCTGCCAGACCTGAATCTTTGCAACGGCTTTAGAGGCCTTTGCAGTTTGTTTTCCTCATGCCAGCCCTTCACCTGGGGTTAACATCAATCTCTAGATTTTTTCACTCAGTGCCAGCAGTGATCAATCAATCCCCTACTTATGATCTCCTTTCAAAGTATTGCCAAACAGGTTTTGCACAACTAGTGGTAAGGCCTGTTAGAAACATGGTCAGCTGCATTTTTCACCTCTCCTCCATTCTTTTTCCCCATCAGTTAGGACAAATGTGAGAGGGAGGCAGAGATGCTACGAGCACTTTCAACTTTTCTATCTCTAATGGCACCATAATGAAGCTGACAGAACCGTTAGGATTAGTTTAGTGACGGAATTAAGCATCTGGACAAAAATTGGATATGATGGATTTTCCCCATTAAGGTTTTTGGTCTGAGCCCAAGATAAATGATTATCAGTGTAATTACAGGGCAATTTTGCTAAGTTAATTAATGGTATGTAGCTTTATTTACAACATATTTTGTTTCACCAAAGATTCAGAGAGCTCCTTCCCCTCCCTGTCCTCTCCCTCCTTTAGCATTATATCTCTATTCAGACATTGGCATGCTCTGGAGGATTTAATCAGTTACTTACTCTCAAAAGCTATAATCAGATATACTGGCTCGAGGACTCACTAGTCTGGCCTCTGATCTGGAAACTAGTAGGTCTAAGGATATGACCCTGAGGTATTTCTCATGATTCAGAGCTGGTCAGAATATGGAGCTCAATGCAGCTGAACTCGTGATGGTGACAGAGATATGTCATGACCTAGGCCCTCATTCCTTTTCATATGAAAGAGCTTGAATAGCCCAAGGCCAACAGAGGAGTGCTGAAGGCAGTGTGTAATGAAGACACCCTGCTCCCCAGTAAATCTGTCATTGGTATAAATGTGAGTGGAGTAAAACAGACACACATGAGCCAAGGTGCTCAAGAGAGAAGAAAAAAAAGAAAAAAAAGAAAAAAAAAAAAGCAAAACGAAAGAACAAATCAATGAATAAGATCCTGCTGCAGTCACATGTGAAAACTTTCTGTATATTCAGGCCTGCATTGTCATGCAAATTAAGTTTGAAGGATAGTTTCTTGTTTGTGTCATGCCTGTCTTTTCCCAGCAGAGTGTATCCTACCCACCAGGAGATCTTAAACCAAAATAGGGACAGGTATTTTGCAGATGAGAAAGCAGCAGGTGTTATATGTGCTTTTGCCCTTGGAAAGCCACATCCTGTATGGATGTGCTCAGAGGAGGTCCCAAGAGCCCTGTGTCTGCCCTGGCATTGAAGGTTGACATTCAGAGTGCCTGCTCCCTTTGTGCACTTGGGGAGGAGACCAGACACTGGGCTGTGAAGATAACCTTTTCACCATGCAGGAATCTTCAGACTGCTCATATCACAACAAGTGATGCTGAGAGATGCAATGAAAAAGGGACTCTCTTTGTAAATCACTCTTCTCTGTATTTCGATGGTACACAGCTTGTACTTTCAGGCTCCACCACAAAAGAGCAGGAACTCCAAGTTTGACCTTTTCTAGGCACTGACCTTTTCCCAGGCAATGACTAAAAGCAGTCATATATATACATAAATCTTTAGTTTATTTTGCTAGAGACAAGACTTACATGATTGAATGTGACCACTTTGGTCAATTATTAGAGACATGAAACAGCTAAAACTGATAAGCAGAGGTCTCAAAACACGTTAAACTGGATACAAATAGATGACCCATTACAGAAGAGATACTTAGTCAATGCTAAGAAATGTAAGCATAACACTGTATTGGGCATCAGAAAAGCCACTTGCACAAACAGTGTTCAAGTTTGCGAAAGAGATTATATTGTGAGTCATGACTTCTTCACCATGCATATTTCCTGGTATCTAATAAGGGAGGTTGGCAGCTTGTCATTGCTTAGCTATTAGGGAAAAACAAGCATCAGACAAAAAGTATTAAAAAATAAACCTTGCTGGAGGTTCATCAAAGGAACCTCTGTCTTAAAAAGGTCACTGAGGTAATTTCAGGCCTTCAGTCATCCCAGTCCATCACAGTTCCTTAGCAAAGGTGTCAAGGTTCCTCCTTTATTTAGAAAGTCTCTTCATACCTTGTTGCCTTTGGGCTTCTACTTTGCAAACTCTTTCTGTTGTCTGTCCCCAAAGCAAGCTAGCTTCCACTTTAAATGGGTGGGGACACTGCCATTTTGAGTTACTCTCTTTCCTCTTTCATTAATTGCTTCTGGAAGTCTTGGCCTAAGTGACTAGCCTGCATCTGTGGCAAAACTCGGAGTCCCATGAGTCCCATCCAAATGCCTGCCCTATAAAATCATCCTTCCTCTATGAAGGTCAGCAAATCCCTTTCCTGTGCTCCAGAAATGATGGGGTATTCCATTAGCCTTTGTGCTGCCCAGCAACCCAGGTCCATCAGAAAAAGAAGGGAAAAAAATAAAAATAAAAATAAAAGATAATTCTGAATCTAGTTCAGACATGAAGATGCAGTGCCTGCATCAGCCATATCAGCCACTCAGTCAGCTCACTCATGAATGTTATCTGACTTCCCTGTTAAGGCACCGTTCACTCTCTAGCCTGCATACATTCATCCATTTATGATTTTCCTGATCTTTGGGAAACATCCAGGTTTCCCTTGCAGAGCAAAGGGAAAGCACAGCCCAGAGGCAAAAGAGAAATGACGTACCTCACTCTACACCCCTTCCAGGATGCAAAGACCTCAAAGGCCTCTAGCTGCTGGAAACATGCAGAGGGAATTACACCTCTTGTCACCTTGGGTCAGGGAACAGCAAGCATATGATTCTTCCAGAGATTACTGGAAATTGCACCCAGTGGTGTTGAACACAAGGAAAGAGCACAAATCTCTGAGCCCGGAGTTGTGGCATTAAAGCTGAGGGATTTGATGTGTGAAGAAAGGAACAGTCATCCACAAATATATCCCAGACAATGCAAATCCTATATCTTAAGTGTCCCTAACCCAGGGCAGGAAAAAAGAAGCATTTCTCTTTTTAGTATAAAAAGCAGAGCTCTGTGTCACTCAGAAGAACTAACCCATTTCCAGTATATGAGGATCTGGCTTGATTTTGAGTATATGATCCAGACTCCTGGATTCAAGTTTGTTGTGCTGTATCATTCCTGTCTCACAGGGAGCATCCAGAAACTATTAGAGCTATATGACAGAGGGGAGCAACACAAGGGCAGAGGAAAAGCAGAGCAGGTGTGGGCAGGTGAACTGGATCACAGGAGAAGTAAGAGCCCCCAGGGCTTTGGATGGAGAATCACAATTCATGCAATATTTATTTGGATTCATCAGATTCCTGCAGGGTAGATGATGGAGGGTTTGGCAGGGGAAAAAAAAAAAAAAAAAAAAGGTCTTTCTTGAAGGGCTATATGAGCTATATCACCTCTTTAAATATCCAGATATATATCCAGTATCAAACATATCTCTTGGATGATGACAACTGCTGACCCAGCTCTGGAGCAAATGGCAAAGTCTCTCAGGTTCCTTTGGAGTCAGAGTATGACAGTGGACTTGTTTCTCTATAGGTGTGAAACACATAGCAGTATCATGCTCCTGCTGGACTTTTCCACTGCCTAACTTCACCCTCACCCTTTGCTTCCTTTCCATCTCAGCTATATAAGTGGGAGATGTTTCAAAACACAAGACAGGTTGATGTCTTGTGTGTTCCTCAGATTTTCTTCCCCAAAAAACTCAGATGAAATAAACCCACCTCCCAAGAATGAAGTTCTAAGAAGGCAAAAAAGGCCAAACATTTCTTAGACATCTTTGATGGGTCTCTCCATGGGGAGACTAAAAAAATGCTAATGGTAGATAATCTTCTGATCTGTACACCTGGATGTTCTTACTAATCCAAAGTGCTACATCACACCTTTAAAAACTTGAAGAACCTGGCTAGATATGTGCAGATGTAAATATAAGTGATAAGTACACCAATTTTATCTATGTTTTTTTTCATTTTCAGTAAATGCCTCTGCAATTCATTGCAGGTGGCATGCAGTATCTCAGACATGTCCCTTGTCCCTGGGCAGAAATAGCACATGCAGCCTGAGGCTGGAAAGGCAGGCTGTCTGATTCAGTGCATGTCAGCCTCCAAGGATAAATCTAGACCTAAGGGACTTGCAAGCATTCCAACAAAAGGTTTATCAAAGGGTTGGGATTTTAAGTTATTTGCCCCGTTTCCAGACTGTCAGTCTCACCAATGAGATGTCCCTTCTCTCCCAGGGTTCAGGAGCATAATTATTACAAAAGCTCAAATTATCATGTGTCAATAAAGCCATGATGATGAACCACATGAGCACTGCTAGGATCAGAGAACTTAGGTCTGGAATGGACCTCAGGAGGTCACTACAGCCAACATTCTTCAGTCTGTGGTCCATGGTCTGGTAGGCATCAGGCAGTAGCCCAGATACTTTGCAACAACTTAATTTGCCAGCATATGCACTCATTTCCACATGTGGGAGCAAGCAAGGAAATGGAGGGGGGGACGGGGAGGCGGGGGGGTGGATAATGACGACAGTAACACAGTTTGGTTTGCAGTAGGCTGGAAATACAATCTATTGTAGAAACACTGTACTAGATTAACTGTGGTTCCTCCTAGATCAGAAAGGTGAAGTCATCCTTGGAAGAATTCGGAGAGGGTAAGCAGGGGCTGAGGAACACCAGTTGAGTCCAATCCCCTGTCCTAAGGCAGGATTCAGCTCTATTAAAGCATTTCTGCCAAGTACTTTTCTAACGTCTTCTTAAAAATCTCTAATAACACAGATTCCACCCCTTCCTGAGGCAATGTATTCCAGTATTTAACTATTGCAACCCTGAAAAAGTGTTTCCTAATGTCTAATCTGACTTCTTCTCAGAGCAATTTAATCCCACTACTTCTTGTAGAATCCATTGGAGACCCAGAAGACAATTTTTTCCCTTTCTTAGCTCCAGGCAGGATAACATAAAACATGTTAGAATATACCTCACTAAAAGTGTACAGTATGCAGTGTAGAGAAGCTCAGACTGCTTAGCCCAGGGAAAGCTGTACTGATGCTGGGAACTCAAAAAGCATGCTCCTTTTCATCAGCAAAGAGAATATACTAGGTTCACAATAAAGAGGGGTAAACTGCAAGTCCAAAGGCATCCTTGTCTTATCCACAACAATCTTCCTTGGGGGGGGGGAGGGGGAAGAAAGAAAAAAAAAAAAAGAAAAAAAAAACTTGTTCCCAACCAGTCCATATTAAAACAAACAAACAAAAACAGAAAACAAGGTGTCCGCAGGAGGATCCCACTGTCTCTAGAGTTCTCTTACTCCTCTTTTGCTGTGCCAAGGAATCGGAAGGACCAATTTAAAAAAAAAAAAAAGTGTTAAGAAAGGAATCTTTGTGGGCAGCTGTTAAATGAAGGTTTAGGGCTTTTATTTATTTATTTTTCTATGGGGGAACATTGATGGGAAGAGAGAACAACAAAGAATTGCTTTTGGAGTAGCCCAAAAGCTCCCTGCTGACAGGTCAGTCCCACCCTCCCCTCCCTAGCACACAAGGACCCTTTTCAAAGAGAATCACCTGGCCCATAAATCCCAATTTATGGTAATTTAAGAAAACAAATGACCAACTCCAGCCTTTGAGAGTGTTTAGGAATGGCAGGATTAAGCAGGGAGATTAAAACTGAAAGGCCTCTCCTTGCCACTCTACTTGCAGGTGGGATTTCCTCTAGTCCTCTCAGTTTTGCAGTTTCACTATCCCGAGCTTTTAAGAGGTTAAATTGGAACAGCTCAGGCATTTGAAAACACTATGTAGGCTGGGGGAAGGGCAAGAGGAAATTAAGTGACTTCTTTCTTTTCACCTTCCTTTCTCCAGTTATCTGTAGCAAGCCCTCAGAGCACCTATATTTAGACTAGGCTATATAAAGAGGCACAGATGCACACTTAACCCAGGAACATTTCCCATTTTCTATAAAATTGACTCATTTTTAGTTTCTGTGCTTCTTTCTTCAGTGATCTGGGATCTGGCCAAGGACAAAAAAAAAAAAAAGGGCTTTTTAGGGCCACTTACTGAATAGAGATCTTGCCTGAGACTTAATTACAAATGTGGTGTTCCAATTTAGATAGACAATGATGCTGGATTCAGAAGGGAGATGGTTCAGAAGTCAGGGCCAAACACTTTGGCTTTCTGTGGCAGAGGAACAGAAAGTATGGGGACATTACATCCCCTTCAGCCCAAACAGACTGAGATGCAGCAGTCCTGGGCCAGCATGTCTCCTGCTAAAAAGCATATTCTCCTTTTCATATATAGGGGAAAGTTTCACTGGAGGGCAAGCTGGATTATTTACCCCTACGCTTCTTTATGGGAGGCCATATTTATTTATTTTTTTCACGTGGTCCAAAACCCTCTCCTTCTTTCCAGTTTTAGTTCGTTTCTGGCCCCATTTATCTTCATGTGTTTTGGTATGAAGCATTTTCGTTTCAACTTAAATAGCTCTTTCCCCTTTCTGGCATCTTCCTCTCTCCAACCTCAGCGTAGTCATGGAAAGTTAAGCCATTCTTTCCTGACCCCTGTTTTCCTAGAAAAAGCAAGCAGAGTTCCCTGTTTTCTCTTATGAAACAGGGTCTTTATGCTCTTTTTCTTCTAGGGCCCAACTATTTTATTCCTATGCTAACCTCATGTTTAATGTGTACAGAAACAGGCTGCAGGTGTGGTCATAAAACAGAAGCTCTGGCTACAGGTACCCACTCAAGGCCATAGCATCCAGGCTGAGATTTGGTGGGTGGATGACCTGGCAGAGAGTCCTGTGGGGTAAAAGCTCAGAAGGGGCTTCTCCTGGCTATGCTTGAAGTGTTTTATATGGGTCTACACCAAAGAACAGCACCCTAAGATTGTCAACATGCACCCTTTCGGGCTTATCTCCACACCTCTTCCAAGCCTCCATGATGTAGGCAGGGAGTTCGTGTCTCACCTCTTCATGTTAACAGCAAGATGGCTCCCCCAGCAAGGAGACCATAGGTCTGGGTGCTTCTGAGTGCCTCTGTGACTAGGGCAGTGAAGGAAAAGGGTGGACTTCTCTGAGTTGAGAAACATAGAAAGTGGTGATGATGCATTGTGGTGTTTTCACAGTGATGAGTAGCTAAGCTCCACCACACTGCACTCACTCCCCCTCCTCAGAGGAACAGGAAGAGAAAATATGATGAAAAAAGGCTCATGTGTTGAGATAAGGACAGGGAGATCACTCACTAGTTAACACCAGCATAGGGAGATTAAAGTAACTTATTGCCTATTAAAAACAGACTGGAGCAGTGAGAACTAAAAGCAAACTAAAAACACCTTCCCCCCCACTTCTAACTCTTTCCCCAGAGCAGCACAGGAGAATGGGGAATGGGGGCTGTGGTCAGTCCCTAATGTTTTGTCTCTGCTGCTCCTTCATCCTCTCTCTCTGCCCCAGCTCCATGTGGGGTCCCTCCCACAGGCAGCAGCTCCCCCGTCCTTCCTGAACTGATCCTGGCCTTCCCACAGGCAGCAGCTCTTCAAGAGCTGCTCCCACATGGCTCCGTACCACAGGGTCCATCCGTCAGGAGCAAACTGCTCCAGCACAGGTCCCCCACGGGCAGCAGCTCCCCCCAGACCCCCTGCTCCTGCGTGGGCTCCTCTCCACGGGCTGCAGCTCCGGCCCGGGGCCTGCTCCTGCGGGGGCTCTCCATGGGCTGCAGCCTCCTCCAGGCCACATCCACCTGCTCCACCGGGGGCTCCTCCACGGGCTGCAGTGTGGAGATCTGCTCCGTGTGGGACCCATGGGCTGCAGGGGGACAGCCTGCTCCACCAGGGGCCTCTCCACAGGCTGCAGGGGAACTGCTGCTGCGTGCCTGGAGCACCTCCTGCCCTCCTGCTGCACTGACCTTGGTGCCTGCAGGGCTCCTTCTCATTCCTCTCTCCCAACTGCTGTTGCGCAGTAGGTTTTTTTTGCCTTTCTTAAATCTGCTCTCACAGAGGCACAACCAACTTCACTTACTTGGGTCAGTTCTGGCCAGCGGCAGGTCCTTTTTGGAGCCAGCTGGATCTGACACGGGGCAGCTGCTGGGTTCTGCTCACAGAGGCCTCCTGCAGCCCTCCTGCTACCAAAACCTTGCCACGTAAACCCAATACAGCAGGATGGAAAGTGCAGTCCAGCCAAGGCTGAGCTTGGCCATAGGAGCAACCTGACATCATTTCCATTACGTTCTCATCATCATTTCCAAATACAATTCTCTTTTTCTTGGGAGAGAGGAAGCATTAGATGCATGCTATTTTCATTTCCCACCTTAAATTCCTCTGTTTTTCTGAAACTGGAGAGATGAGGGGAAAGGTGTTTGCTTGCTTGCACATTTTATTACACTCTTTTCTTTATTTTCTTTATTAATTTTTCTTCTCCTTTCTTTCTTTCTTCCCCCAAAAGACGATTTCATTTTTCCTGAGGGAAATATCTCTTTCCCTACCCACTTCACTTCCTAAGCAGCTCTGTTTGACCTGTGTTTTCTGAGACACTGGTAGGGACTTCAGATGCCCAACTTAGCCTGCCTCAATTGAGTTTCTTTTCCAGAAGACAAATATACAGCATTTCTTGAAAATGGGTTCCTGTGTTCTCTATCTCAAGATGTCCCATATTAATTCTTCCATAATAGAATGAGCCAAAAACTCCAGTAGCTTCAGAAAATGTTGGTCATTATCTTTGCATAGTGAAGACAGCAATCTGAGCTTTGAAACAAACAAAAAAGTCATTCTTTTTTAAGGAGAAAAAAAAAAAAAAAGAAAGAAAGAAAGAAAGAAAGAAGGAAAAATTGTGAGAGATGCCAGCATATTTATTCCTAAACAAAACTTCTCTAGCACAACCCTGGGCTTCCCAACAAGCAGTTTTGCGAGTGAACTTTATAGTATGACATCAGTGAACAGATGGCAGGCAAAGCTGTTGGCAGGGTGATGAGAAAGCTGGCCATTTATAATGGAAAATGTCCTGATAAAGAGGAATGCGCTTATTTTATTCCACGGTAATGTTTATAAAATTCCTTTCCTGAGGCTTCTTCGAGGATCTTTTCATCATTATTGTATTATTATTAATAATAAAGCATATAAAGGGAAAAATGCACATAGCAAATGACATTTTAAGTGCCCCACAAAGCTTTTCAGCACGGGTAGGGTTGATTACATTGTGATGATTTGTTACAAGCATTACAGTTACAATCCACAATGGTGTGGACATTTCTCCCAACAGGGTTAATTGTATAATAATAACTGGCAGGCCTTCACCTTTCAAGGGAGGACATTGGAGTGTGAAAGCATGCACTGATGTTGCCAAAGTTCTGTACCTTGAGAATCTCTGAATGCTGATGTGCCTCAAATCTTTCAAAGGCAGACTTTCAGCTGGATGCAGTTCAGGGTGGGTCCATTATGTAAGTGGTAGGGAACAAAACTGTTGTTTTGTTTGTTTGTTTGTTTAAAAATAAATGGTGCTGTTGAGGAGTAGTTTGGAAAGACAAATCCAGGTGTTGCAAGAACTGTTTGCTAATTTAACTAAAATTCATCCTAATAATATTTTCTGGAAAATTCCAGGGATGAGGCAGGACAAAAAAACAAGCAGGAAGAGATTCCTCTAATGGCTAAGCACTGGACATTTTGCACTAGAACAGAACAGGAGGAAGCACAAGGATAAGTTGCCTTTTCCACCAGAGAGGGCTCAAACCCTCATCTCCCTGCAGTAAAGGCAATATCCCAGCAGGAGTCATCAGGCCAGACATCCCTCAGGGAGCTGGGTGCACCACAAGTCATCCCTGAACCAGGCAGTGCCAGCATCTCTCAGCTTGGTCCTAATCAGACACGTCCTTGAGCAAATGGAAGACATTAACCGTAGACGTCAGGAGGTACGATGTCTATGGTTTTGTTAACCATAGACATCAGGAGGTATGACATCTATGGTTATGGGAAAGCATACTCTTCTGGGCCCAGGCACTGCAGCAGAATCACCAGCAGCTATCTCCTATCTCCCAGAGGAGATATCCTCCTGGAAGCTATCTCCTAGACATGGGGTTCTTCAGTCTGAGTTACCCTATCTTGGGTGGGACTCCTCAACCCACTGCATTGTGAAGTCACAGCGTGGAGAAGGAAGACCTTTACTCCCACTCCTCCTTTTTCCCCCTGCTTCCCTTAATTCTGTGAGCTTAAAACCAACTATGCCTTGATGAATGTAAAACTTCTTACAAAATAATTCGACTTTGATAGGGCAGGATGAAGACGTGTGGTTTGGATTAGTCCCAGAACATTCCCTTCATACAGAGCCCCGCTGAACCAAGACGGAAAAAAAAGTGACGAGACTTAAGATAGTTTAAAAGCAAATAAAGCAGAGGAACAATTCATAATAATAACTGAAAGGTTATTATCAGATAGTCCTTATCAGCCCTTATCTCCTAGCTGTTTACAAAAGCAGCTTATATCAGCATTGCCATTGTACAGACATTAAAACTGAGGTTGAGGGAGGTGAAAGAATTGACCTGTGTTTGCCTAGCCAGACAGTGATAGAGCTAGGAAGAAATGCTAACTGTTCAGTCTTTACCTGATGCACTGTATCCATCACAATGAAAATGTGAAAAAATGGAATTTGTCCCAGGACAGAAGGCAGAAGGCAAAATGTTTTATATCTTTCAGAATAAAAACACCTGGGTAGCCAGACTGCCTTTGCAATCTATTTAGCAATAAAGGACAGAGGGGGCAGCTTTGATCCCATGGTATCCACTCACGACCAACAGGCAGTGACCTCCTGGTGTGTTACAGCAACATAGCTAAACAAACAGCTTGCTGTTCCAGCACCCCTCTGGGCAGATTCCTTGGTGGGGACAATCTATTTCCAGCATTTCCATATCCGGATCTGGAAGTCATTACATTCACCTATTCCTACACTGAGCCACCATGAGTATATCTGAAGTCTCTATCTCATCCTGAACATCATGCCAGAGACCAGCTGTGCTGGAGAGAACTTGTTTTCTCATACAGTCCCAGACTAAAACTTCTTAGACACAGAAGACTGGTTAGTCTGGGTTAACTTTGACTGGATGCTGAATTCACAATAAACTCCAGGGCCATGCCTGAAATCCAGCATACCATCTTGCATTACTTCCCATTTCCTCATTTTCTTGGTTCTGGGTGTCCTTAATTTACCTGAAGATACATTAAGAATGTATCTCTTATCTTTTGGGCAAAATCTCAACTTGGAAGGCCATGGGAGCTATAAACTATACCTCAGCAAATTGTCTTAAGCTCTCCAGCTCACTGTGGTTTGATAGCCTGCCTAGTGGACCATTCCTCGCTTTTAAATTAATTTGCAAAATATACTTTTTTTTTCTTTTTTTTTTTTTTTAAGTTTCCTTCCATCTGCAGCATATTCTGTTCCATCTTCCCTGTATAGCTCTGTTGCCCTGGAACAATAATTGTAACAACAACAATAAAAACTAACAGCAACAACAGTGTGTTTAATTTCAGGCTCCACTGTGGTCACTTCCCTGCCGAACATAGTAGGGAGACACGGACACAGGCACTGGGTTCCGTCTCTCTCCTGCCGAGGATCCAATATCCTGTCCTCAGCTCATACATTTCAGATCTGCCACTGCTTCTGCCAAGAAAGCTTCATTTTACAGGAGGAGAATGAGAAAAAATAAGAAAGGAAGAAGATGAGAAAGAAGATTTTTAAAGGGCAGCCAAGATAATTCCTTCTGGATGTTTTGATCTTTTTAAATAACTTTTTTCTTGAAAAAACTATATTCTGGTGGCCCTCTGCAGGAGAGTGCCTACTGGAACAAAATCCCATCACCACGGGAAGGAAGAAGGTGCAAGATAATATTATTCTTTTCTGACTCTAAGGACAAAAGAATTGTTGAATGAGAAAATGCTGCTAGGAACAAGAGATTAATCCTTTTCCTGGTTTATTGCAATGTTATTGTTTTCTCTCAGATACAGGCAGATGTATAGGAGATGACTTCCCACAACAAAAACAGGTTGTGGTGAAACAAATCACAGCTGGATCCAGAACCAACCACTGAAAATCACTTTCCCAGAAATTTCCTGATGCTTTTATGCCCATTGCTGGGAGTCATGTTGTCCATTCAGAGCACTGCAGGGACTTTGCCTCTGTCCTCCACTTGCTCAGATCCACCTCCAAAGATCCCACGTCCATGCCTAAAAGCTTCTTCGTGCATTGTCCAGATCCAGTTAGTGGCTCTTTAGCAGCACAGTCCTCTTCTCCTGCCTTCTTTTGCTGAGATGGGTGTGAAGCTTTAGTACTCAGTAAACAAAGTTTACACCATAAATAGATGGAAGGCCAACCAAGGCCACAGATGTCCTTTAGCTCACTGAAGTGTTTCTAGCCTGTGCCCTCCTTGCTTGTATTCACGTTAGGGTGCTACTCTGGTATGCAAAGAGGTAGCTTTGAGGTGCATCATCCTGAGATCCAAATGAAAGTCATAAAGTGTCTTTAACACCAGGCCTTCTCTGAATAATTCCAGGTTTACAACAGAACTAATACAAGAATTGTGCCATTTTATTCATTTCTGTTTCCTGAATTTGACAGTGCTTCCAGTTCGTGTTCCCTAGTTTGTATCCTACTAAAACTTCAGACTTCTAAGCTCTGTCTTTCTGTATAGCTGTGTTATTTTCTCCACTCCGGTGGGGACATTTCTGTAAAGGTCTGAGTTGGCTCATTACCATTTTCCTAGTTCTGTTTTGTTTCCAAAGTATATGGTTTCATGCTGCATTTTGGGTTTTGCAAGATTCAAAAAAACCCTCCTCTTTCATGTTTGGTGGTTCTCTAGAATAGAGGTAGGCCTTATACCCATTTTTCCACCTGAAGTGATTACACTGAGATTTTAGGTCCTAAGGCTGGCCTGGATTTGACCTCCATTGCAATGACAACCTACAAGCAGGATGGAATGAAATACCAGTTACAAAACACCCTGATTTTTTAACTTTGCTGAACAAGGAAGTTCTGTTTAATAAAGGGTGCAGCTGGAATTCTGCAGCAGTCTCCATATCCAAAGACTCTCACCCCTGTTTACCGAATGGTTATGTTTAAAAGATCCCTATTGTTATTGATCAAATATCTTGATCATTTTGAGACTGCATTATTTATTAGCAGAAGATTTAAGAATGTTAAAAATCAGAAAATTAATTTCAAAAGTCCATCTTTATTGAAGCAGCAGCTAAAGAACTTGTATTCTGAACAGCAGCTCCTGAGACTGAAAAAGAACTGTCATTTTGATCACGTTACTGTGACAGCTGAGCCAGTAACCAGAAATTCAGAAATTAGTGTAAAATGATGCCACTCAACTATGAAATTCAACTGTTCTGCTGTTGACATTTTCTTGCCATTTTGATCTGAAAAGAAACAAAATGCCTTTAGTCATTTAGACTGTACTTCAAACAGTCCTATTTTCATTTCAGTGGTGTTGATGCATGTACTTGTAATATTCTCCATGCATGTTTCTTGTCAATAACATTAAGAGAAAAAAAAAAACTATTTATAGATTTCCCCTATTAAAAAACATTGCACAAAAAATGAGTTGTTTGGTTAGAATGATAATACAAATGGCTCCGCTCTCCAGCTAAGTTTCAGCCCCTAAAATTTAGAAGCCTAACTCTATGAAGTTACACCTAGCAATTATATTATCACCTAACAATAATATCTTGCTTTGTGCTTCTTAGCATACAGCCAACCCTGGCTGGCAATGTCTGGCATACCCTTATTTAAGCAGAGCATAGGAACAGCTCAGAGATGCTTAAGTCCCCAAGATTCAGGCCAGATGAAAGGTTCTGATATGAGACTGTTCTAGCCTTAGGAACCCACATAACACAGATGTTGTCTGAGTTTGGAAAGCATTCACATACCTTGCATAGTAGATTAACTTGTCTCTTTCAACAGGAATCTCCATACTATTGTGTAATTCTTAGGCTAGGTGAGCAGGCTGTACACCAGAACTTTATATGGACAGTTTTTGACCACTGGCCCAGACTGAGTTTGTTATTTGTAGATGTGCATTCAGAAGCCTATCAACAAGATTTAGCGTGAGATCTGATGCTCTGCCTTATTGGAGCATACAGTGGATCACCCATCAAATCAAACAAAAAGTAATTTTTTTTTTGCAGTTTGTGGAGTGTAGAAAAACTATCATTTTCCTAACAGCAGTTATCTCCTTCTGCATTGAAAAACACAAGGGTTCAATGTGAGACTGGAAAATTTCTTAGTGCAAATAAAAGCATGATCTGTCACATCTCACTTCCCATAATTTTCCTTCAACTAGAACTAATTTCCTTAGAACTAATTTGTTTTCCCAAGCTCCAGTGGTAAGATGACTTCATTAAATTTGTATTTAGGCCTTGCATGATTCACCAAGGTGTTCTTCATATGTCCACATCAAAGCCACACTGAAGAAGAGAGAGATCCCTGCTTCTCCAGGAAGTATGTTTTTGCCCTCTTCCACCAAATTAGCGCTAGCAGAAAGGTAAAGGGGAAGGCAGTAACGTACTTGGCCATGCTGTTCTGTGATAAGTGAGTGTTTCTAAACCCTTCTTAGAGGGTTTTCCTCCTTAATTACAGCACAGCTCATTCCAGCACTAGAAAGCTCATGTGGATGAAATGAAGACAGGACCCTCTTCAATCCTAACACAACAATTTTGCTAGCACAGCCAATCCAGACAGCATTTTATGTAGTCTATGAGTTCTTAGTAGGTTTTAGAAGATCAGACCCCAAAAGGCAAATCCACCACTAAAGAGCGAGCCCCAGCTGGCAGTGAAATGCAGCAAAGTCCTGAGGCTCATGAATCCTCCCAGCAGGGTTCTTCATCCCAGCTGGATGCTCTAGATCCTGCCTCTCTATCCCACTGTTCCTTTTCTACCTTCTGGGTTCTGTCTATAATAATAGCTTCAAGCAACACAGCCTTCATTTGCAAGGGGGATTCTTCTTTCCATATTTTCTTCTTTTTTTTGTTCTTTTTAATTTCCAGTCTTATACTAGATTCTACAAGTGTGGTAACGCCTTTATTGAAGCCCGCCAGGTCTCAGATCCCTGTCACTTCCAAACAATGATTTTCATCCCCACATATGCCTTTCTAGGCTATTAGCATAACATAGCAGAGATTGGCAATTTGGGAACCCCAAAAGAAAAGCTTGCAAAGGAATAGCAAGTGTAAGACCTGGACTTCACATCATTTCCTATTATCAGTTCATAAGGTAAAGCTTGGCCAAAATCCAGTCTTTTCCCCTTTAAATGAATAGGAATAAAATGGGTAGTCTGTTCCATTGTTCTTGCTAATACTTCAAGTGTTCCTCCATCCCTCAAACAGCTTTGATGTCATCTAGCTCCACTTGAAGGGGAAAAAATGTGTGATTGGGAATAATTAACAAGCTAAAAATGACTTTGTGAGAACATTTGTGTTATTGAATTACTTGCAGCTACCAGTTTTAAAGTGCTAAGGCAGTGGTTGTGTACAAATAGAGCTCTTTAAAGGGAAAAAAATATATATTCTTTTGGTAACACAAATTTGCACTTAAGAGGTGCAGGTTAATCTCCTCATTCTGCCTTAAAATTCTCATGTAACCTCTGGCACATCACTTAGTCCACCTACACTTCAGCCCCTCACAAATGATCCCCAGCTCCACCCCCAGCCTCATGACTTGTCTCATTATAGCATAAGCAAATATTAACATTACAACAGAGCCATCTCTTATCCTGCATTCCTACCTCACCCAGCATAAAAGAGTCCTGGATTTTGTCAATGCCTCTGGGAACTACTTTAATAGAAATAATATTCAAGTCAGAAATCTCTCCCCCCCCCCCTCCTTATGCAGAGCATTGTTATTTTGAGGAGATGCAATAATAAAACTGCCAGCCTTTATAACAAGGACTGTGAGCAATCAATGCAAAAAAAAAAAAAGTCAGCCAACATATGGCTCTTTCTTCTGCCACTACAAAGCAGAAATAAAGACATTTCTGTTGTCCCTCTACAAGTGATTTAGTAACTCAGATAGCTTAGTCTCCTGTTTCATAGGGAAAATCAGCACATGTTATATAGAAGACTGCTTTAAAACTATCCTTTGGTACCAAATAACAGAAGAGAAAAAGTTCTGGCCTTAATAAATTGCATTTCATGCCTGGATTTCGAAGCATTTGAGCTATCTCACCCCTGCAACTAAGATAGCTGTTCCATCAGCTGTGCCAGGATCAAGCCTGAGGCTCTTGTAGATTTAACCTCTTCAAGCCACAGTGAAGAATTGAAGATTAGATTTAGATACCCAGTTTACCCTCAGCTCTACATTAGATTTATGCTCCACAAAATTAACCTAGCTATTCTGTACCTGAGCAGCTTTACAGAGAATAGCCATGTATAAGGTCAGGCATAACCCATGTGAATTTAGGCTTGATAGCAAAAGAACAGACTCTGAGAGAGGAGAGAGAAAAAAATAAAAAAAATCCTAGCTTATTACATAGCCCTTTGTCTAGTAGCACTAGGCTCTAGGGCCCCCATTTTCTTTTCAACCCCTAAAAGCTCCCTACTCCCTACCTCATCCCTTTTAAATTGAAGCTGGACCTGGCAACATCTGTAGATCATTAATGTTATCTTCAGTGTCTGTGGCTCATTGCTCTTATATAAACCCTCAGCTTAGGCTGGCTTGCAGCTTATAGGATGCTTTACTAAGGAAAAAGATTGGGAGTACTTGGGGGAGGGGGAATGAAGAAATGGAAGTGCCTCACTTGGGGAAAAGGTAGGAAAAATATTTTTCCTTTCTGCAGAGCTGTTGCTAGTGGTCTGCTGTAGCAAAATGGTGGCTCTGTGTGGGAACAGAAGAAAACGAAATGCCTTCTGTAGGCAAATTTTGTCTCTTATTTGCTGTGGTGCTGCTGTAGTGTCTATGCTGTATGAATCTGAAGGGGGTTACAGAAATATCAGGTTATTAATAAGAAGCTGCCAACTTAGTAGTGAGAATACTGTTTCAGACTAGTTCTTGTTTCTTCTCTAACCTGTTCTATTTTAAGAGATTTTTTTTTATTTTCTTTTTTGTATTGATTCACCCTCTGCTGGCTATGCATCCCCCTCTGCTTTGAGTTGAGGGGCAGTGTGCAGAGCACACAAACTAGAGGTGCTATAAAAGCTAAAGCCCATGAGGTGGTGATGAAGAAACTTCTGGGTGCAGTGGGTTGGAAGGTTAAGCTGCCTCTGACAACTATTGTAGCCCAGCCTGGTATGCGGGAAAGCTTCCTCACTGTCTTGAGCCATCCAAAGGAAACAGCTGGTTTTCTGAAATGAGAGGCACCCAAAGCAAGGCGTCATGACTCAGCACCCTCACTTCTGTGTCCCTGCAGAGAACTGTAGATTCTGAACACAGCTCATGCTACAAAATGAGCTTCCTCTAAGACTGTTAAATCCTGCAGGGAAAACACTTGTGTTATGGTCACCTGTGTTGTATTTATTCTGATGAAAAAATGAAGGAATGTAATGCCTTCCTAAGAAGTTAATCCATTGCCTGTGACCCTGTGGTCTGCTTCAGAAGCTATGGTTGAAAGCTCTGCCTTTAACCACATCCTCTGTGTGATGTGTGTTTATTTTGTGCTGCTCTTTGTTTCTTTCTGTTCTGATTGTGGAGAGAATAAAAGGTGAGAGGGGAAGCATTGGGAAGTGTGGCTAAGGAAGGGAAAACACAATGCCTCAGCCAGACCACCCAGTTGTCACCAACTTGGAAGGTGTCATAATGTAAATATAAGATACTGTCACTGTGCAGGCTAAAAAGGCATTGGAAAGTCAACTGGGCGTAGGGAGAAAACAATCCTGATGGTTAAGTGTTAGATGGGATCTGAAAACTTTGAAGGCCAGATACTGTAGCAGAATATATAAACATGAATTTCTAAATAACATCTGACAAGTGCTGATGTCCCAGTTTGAACCCTTAATGCTAGCTGAGGAAGCAGCACAAGATGTTTGCTATGCACCCCCTGACCAGCATACATGCACCCCCCTCCTGCTGCCTGTGTATGGTTGTTCTCTTTACTTCAGTTTAGATTTCTTCTTTGAACTTTAGTTCTCATTATTTTTGGACTTGTCACTTTGTTTGGAAAGATTTATTTCCACTGTTCCTTCTGTTCTTTCCTTGCCTCTTCTCCTCTGGATGCTTTTTTGGCAAAGTCCATTGCTATTTTTTATGACTTTGTGTACTGTTTCAAAACAGTAAAATGTTTTTGAAGCAAGATGATCCTGTGTTGCTATGTTCGTGCAGTAGCTCCTCCACCTCTGCTCCTTTTTAAAGGGTTTCTGCTGTAATACCTCTGTTTTTCAGTGGTCATTAAGAAAACAAGTGACTCTGACTAGTAGAACTAAAAAAACTACTCTCCTGCATGGATACCTTGATGTTATTGAACTATCTGACTTTCCTCCATGAGGGCAAGCCAGGTATCTTTCAGATCACATGAAGGCTTTCAGATGCAAGTAAAATGGACTAGTTCTGATACTTCTGTCACAATGTTGAAACTGGCTGAAATTCCCAATGGAGGGCGAGACAGCTGGATTGCTGAATTGTCATTTCCTTTGGATGCTAGGCCTAAGACCAAAATGTTTGTCCCTGTGTATTTTGGATCATGTACCATGTCCTAGTGACAACTGAACTGATTTTATTTGCAAGTTGGATGCTGATCTAAATCTAATTTTAGTAGCATAAATCATGCAAGTTTATAAATATATGCACAAATAGATCTGATTGGCTGAAATGGTTTTCCTTTAATGTTCTGGGGTGAGGCTCCCCTATGTATGGTCAGCAGGGGAAGAGCTGGCAGAGATGCACTGTTATTTAAATTTAAAAGCCTCTACAAGCAGCTTTGAAAGCTCTTTACTTTATTCAATATGGTAAATGATAGCTATAGATCTTGGATATCCAGGGTACTTGAAGAAACTGTCCATGGGTACTTGACCAGTATAGCTTGAGTGTTCTATATTGGGTGGTGCACAAAGCCCATGCAGTTCTATGCTATGTTTATATTAGCAATTAGCAAAAAAAAAAAAAAAAAAAACTGCTTTCTAAACACTTGTGCTTCTCAAATATTTTTTTCCCCAATTAATTTCTAAAAAGCCTTTCTCACTTTCCTGACAATCTTTTTTTTTTTTTTTTTGGTGGAACTCTCTGAGGCACTGAGGTAGTAACACAATGTTGGGACATAGTAAGGGTTTAAACACCTTTCCAGATAAGGAAGGTGAGACACAAGATTACTTAAATTGGGAGAAGTTATGGGATGTGCTTTTCCATGCCAGAGAAGCTTTGAGAAGTTCTGCTATGTTTTATGTTAGGGACATTGTATCTACCAGGAGTACACACTTATACTAAATACAAGAGATCTGTGCCTGGTGAACCCTCTGCTGACTTTGAGCCTCAGTTTTCCCACCATAAGAAGAGCAAGACCTTAATCTGTATTACAATGCCCTTTATTGACACCAGTTCTTCATACCTCATCTAGTGCTTTAAGCACTTTGCAGGTAGTGTTCTTCCTGTTGACTTGCACATTTATAAGGTTTAAAAGGAACTTTGGTGCTCCATCCCTGGTATCCAAAATACGTCTGCTAAATGTCTTCCATGGAGTCCAAATCCAGATCAAAGGACTATGAAGTGGTGGTGACTTTCAGTTTGGCAATAAACACCCTTGTCAATAGACCTAGGTACAGCCTGACCAGTGGACTGGCAGCATACTGGAAATACACAGCTACAGCTTTCCAGAGATGTAGAAATGAAGGATGAATGTGACTCTTAGGGGAGGATTTAAACAGTATTGTCCAGGAGAGCAAATCCCTCATCTGGACCTGTAGTGGATGTCAGTAAAAGACAGCTGAATATTAAATTTAGAACCAGGAAAGACCTTAGGTCATCACATGTAGTTCTCTGCTGAGAGCATCATTCATGTCTGGGAATTTCCAGCTCTTCCAAATGTAACTGCTTCTTGCATCTTTTTTTTCTTCTGCTAGATAAGTTTACAAGGGCCTTATTCATCTGTTATTTTAAAGTAACTTTTTCACATTTTCCACCTGACACACTCCTAGGAGCTGGTTTATCCCTATACTTTTCTCTGAGCAAGTGTTTCACTTTGGCTGAAATACTTCCTTTCTGCTCCTGATGAATAGCTTCAGTCTAGCACTAAGTAAGCTTAACTTCACTTTTAGTAAGCTGTCTCCTGCACCTGCTTCATCATTCTTGAACAGGGCTAGCCATAATTGTACACTAGGTGTAACAAGTATACAGGTTAAGAAGGGGAGAGTGTAGACAATTCAGGAAAAAATGGTGGATTCATCTGCTTTGTGTGGAAGGGGATATCCCAAAATCAGAGCAACTCTGACAACATTTGTAGTGCTGTTGCAATTTGAACCAGACCCACATCTGCAAAAATATTTTCTGCAGCAGCCACTAGAGGGGTAATAAAGATTTTTTTTAAAATCCAGTCATTGGTAGAATGAATGGATATTGTCAAAAGAATCCCTTATATCCTGTATTAAAAATAAGCATGTCTCACTTCAGCTTCTGCAAGACACAAATGCTCCAATCATTTCCCTTTTCCTTTTTGGAGCTCAGAGCAGACTTTTGAGGGCAACAAAAGCCCAAATTCTAGTGAGACCTGTGGAATGCAGCTCACAGTGGGTTTTATACAGAGGGTCTTCAGGCAGCCAGGAATTTCCTCTGAGAAGTGAAAAACTCTTCTCTGAAGAAATAAAATAAGGTGAAGGTGTTGGGGTTTGGAGTGGGCTGTGTTAATGGTCTATAGGGACAAAAGCTGTGAAAGGAGAGGGAATAGCTGTCCATCACTGCTGTTAAGGAATTCTCCTGTTACTACTTAGCTGTGGAGTTTGCAGTTCAATCAGGTCAAATCTAAGGGAATGGTTCTACTCCCTGCACCAGAAAGGACTACCTCTGACTTTGAGGAAATTTGGTGGGGCTCAGACTGAATGCTGTGACTGCCTGCGCTGGAAGGTGAGCAACTTCAGACAAGGCAGAGGCACCATTTGCTGTGGCACACATTACTGATTGCTGTAATTCATGCTCAAAGGATTCTAACGTGCCATGGAGGGCTATAGAGGAATGTGTCTGGCTTGACCAACAATGAGCATCTTCACTGTATGACCTAAAGTTGTGAGGCCTAACCCCCCCTGCAAGAATTCCCATTTCAAGAACTTCAGAGATCAGGTTCATGGTGTTGTCCAAGGCTTCTGCTCCAGAGGAGTAACTCTGGTCTTGAAGGAATGCCTTGACTTTTATCTAGTTTTTATGAAGTTCAGAGGTAACTTACCATACAGATTGTCCTGATCAGTTTGGCTTTCTCCTTTCTATATATCCCAAAAGGGAGGAAGGGGAAAATTGAGATGGCTCTGTTTGGAACCCAACATCATCAGTCCCAGGTCTTCTAACTGGTATGCACTTCTTGTGAGTTTGCAGCATGGAAGTTGGCATGTTAAAGTACTTAATACGAGCCCCAATTATTACACCAATATAGTAGGATAGTGGGCAATTTGTAAAATGTGTTTTTCAAGGCTGCTATGCATCAAGGATGCTTTGGAGAGACAAAAGGTTCCCTGGGAAAGCACCTCTTCTTGAGCATCAACCTGCGGGTTACTCTGTACTGCATTTTGGGCTCTGTAGATGTTTCCCCATGTTATCTTCAGTTGCATGTTTGCCTTCCTGCCCAGCTAGTGTTCAGGCTGGCATCTGCCACTCATCTAGGTACTGCTTTAGATGCCCTGTGGTAGCTCTAATTGGCTGCAGGGTGAAGGGAATCCTGTCCACTGACTTATGTTTGGTGGAACTTGTTTCAATTCTGTTTGATTTTGCTTAGCTCTATTAAAGCTGATCCCAGAGGGCCCTGTCCATTGCATCAGCTTGCTGCTTGCTTGTTCTCTGCTTCCACGCGTTTGCTTGCTTGCAGGCAGTCACCCAAGAGCAAAGTCAAACAAACTAGGCTACCAGAAGGCCAGCCAGAGGCTGTTCTTGCAAAAGAAGCTTCTCCCATCTTACCCAGAAAAGGGTGGGGAAAAAGACAAATTCTTCATTAAACTGCTGGCAACAGGGCACCATGAATACTCCCAACTCCCTTATGAAAACAAACTAAAAATCATTTGTGGTGGGTGGGGAGACCTGTTATAGATGCAAAGGTTTTGTTTCTAGTTTCAATCTAGATTTCAGCGTCCAGTGTTTCAGGGCTATGTAGCAGCCAAAGCAGGAGGGTTTTTTTTGTTTTTAAAGGTAACAGAAAAGCAGCAAAATGAAGCTTTCATGAATTAAGGAAAGCCAGATGTAAAAATGTCCTGCTCAAGCGTGGTTCAATGTTTTTAATGAATTCTCACAACCTTCATATAATGATCACAAATTGTTTTAATTGTATTTCTCTAATGTGAAGGAGCCTACTCCTCTTCTGGTATTAACAGGAAAATAAATGGAGCATAGAAGACTGTCTACCTGCCATCCAGTGCCACAGTGGTCCCCAGCAGCCTGTGCAGGAACACCCCGCTCAGCTGTCTTGCAAATCAGAAGCATGCAGAATGCGTCTGTGAAGCAAGGGGATCAGAGCATGTTTATTGTATGCTGAACTGCCTGAAAACATTAGCTGCCAAACACTGGCAAATCTTCTATTGAGTCTGTGGTTTTTTTGAAGTTTACAACTTGACCACATTTATATAGGTTTTTGTTTTTATGTTGACGGTGCAAGTGCCATCTTTGAGCGTAGGGCAATTGTTCTGTCAAATTTTACATTCCTATTCTAAGCAAAGACATTTTCAAAGTTTTTCAATGGGACTGTTACTTCTTTTTTCACTTGGGCAAAAGGATGCCTTTTTCACTTTGGAACTGTTCTAACTGAAACTTCAAAGGAAATTATTCTGAAGCAGATGCTGTATAATGGAAAATTTCAGGTTGAGCCATTTTAGTGTGGTAGCTTTAAAACCAATGGTAAAGCAGAAGCCTCTTTGCAAGAGGAAAAGAAGTTGGATGCCATCTGCATTGTCTGCATGTTCAGAAACATGAGTTGGTAAGGCTTTCCAGGCAGCTGCATTCAAATATTCTCCCTTTCTTTGTGGGAGCAGCACCAATTTCACCCCAAATCTGAACTTGTATGCAAAGTTGAGAGCTCAAGGACCCTGAGCTTCTTCAGGCTTCATGAGCACATTTAAATGAAGACAGTCTTGCTGCTGCCTGCAAATGCAGAAAAAAAACAAAGGGGTCTTGTCTTCGTATTCCACTCCTGGGAGGGACCAAAGGATGTTAAGGTGAGAAGACCCAGAGACTCTTTCCAGCTTGGCTGTGGCTTGGTGACTGCTGGCAAGTCCCATGAAAACAGCCTGAGTGTGCCCCATCAGCATCTCACAGCTCTGCTCTGTCCTGTCATCTCTGTTTGGGAAACTCTGGTGGCTTTGCTTCCTCAGCAACATTAAAAGCTCCACAGAGACTGTAACTTCAATGGCTCCAGCCAACAACCCTCCAGTGCTCCTCTGGGTTCCCGAACACATGGCTGATTGAGGCAGAAAATGAAACTGAGCTTTCCTACATGTATATGAAAACAGAAAGACGCACATTTGAGGCAAGCCGGAGATGTTTTTGCCTTTTATTGCCTCTGACTGCTTGAATCAAACCCTTTAGACTAACATTATTCTTTCCAATATATTTGAGTATGCTACTGCCGTGAGTCATTTGTGACAACGGGCACTCGTGAGGGCCACGTGCATGAGAGCCCTTCGCTGACTGGCTCCCCGCGGCCCAGCCCGAAGAAAGAGCCATGATTTTCTTTGTCTTTATTCTCATGGAAACAGAAAGTGGATTTGAGGTGAAACATCTGGTTTGTTTTGGGGAAATGTTATTTATCTTTTCTTTTTCCCTTGGCTTTTTAATGTTTTATTCTGTTTTCTAAACTTTTCCCCCTTTCTGGAATAAGGGCCTTATTTGAAGCCCATTGGATTCTTCCATCAATGCCAGCAAGGCTTTGGATTGGGCCCTAAATACAGATATGGATTTCTTTCCATGCTTTTGTATCTGTCCTCTTGTGATCCCCAGTGCAAATGCCTTCTGCATTTGCTCCAGAGTTTGGCATACCCCTGCATGCTACATTTGAAGGTGTTTCCTGTTTCATTGTTAATGTGTTCCCTTTATGCCAACAGCCTCATAAGTATTATACAGACAATCTGGGGAGCTGGGAAGGGAGGTGAAGTCTTTTCCCTGGTAGACAAAGACAAAATCATGGTGGACTGAGGTATGAGCTACAGTGATTCCAACACATTGCAGCAATGCCAGGGACATTTCAGTTGCATGCAGGAAATAAAAATGAGCCTGTATTTTATTAAAATCCCTACCAGACCATTAAGAGCTCAAAGTATGTGAGAAATTCTCTTCCAAGTCTGCATGTGATCTACTGCTTGAATGAGTTCCCAGAGGAAGTGCTAATGGTCCAAGTGACCAGGACACCAGTGTTACAGACTGAGCTTCTTCCTTCCTAAACAGCAGGCCTTGGACAGAAGTTTTAGGGTTTAATACCAGCACTACTGGCTGACAGTCTCTGGCACACAATGTGCCTACAGACCTAGGACTGAATAAATTTTTCTTTTGCTGCATACAATGACATCCTACATGTATTAGCAGAAATAAATTGTACGCATCTTATTCAGAAAGGCTTCCTACCTCCATTAACTCCATGGAAAGATGCTGGTTCTATTCAGACACTAGCCTCCAGCCAAATTTGGTTTAAATTGGCATTTAACCAATTTAATGGATGGTCTTATACACTTATCACTGACCATATATGTAATTCTTTAGGAAAGATGGTATATTATACAAGGGTTTCACTGGATGTGTCTGGAACCCAATGTTGCTAAGCTTGTTTTGCATCTTACTCAAGTTTTCCATCAGTCCCTATGCCCCCATGTTCTAACACCTCACTTACTGTGGCTGTTTTGAGGCAGAGTCTGCAGCTGAGCAGTTCACCTCTTCCCTCTCTCCTTTCCTTCTAAACTTATGGAACTGCAGAGCAGTCAGTGTTAAAGACTTGCTACTTACTACTTGACTTTAATTATGCTGTTTCTTTCACTACCTAAGAATTGAGCTTAGGCTGAAACCTAGCATTTACACAAATTACTGTTGCCACAGATGAAGTGAAAACAGTAAGTTTTCTGTGTTTTCCCATCGGTCTGGTTCTCATTGTCTCTATGTGAACACCTAAGCAATGTGTCCATACAGTTTTTCTCTCCTCCATACCTTTAAAACAGACCTGTGGGAAATCTACTCTAATTTAGTAGAACTGGCTGTCAATATCAGACATGGTTTCTAAATCAGTTGTTAAAATTCACTTCCAGGTGGCTATGCTCTGCTATTTCAGTCATGTGAGTTCAGTCATGTGGTCTCCTTTCATACTTAAGAGTAGCTCTGAAGCCTTGAGCTCCACTCCACCAGCTCCAGCTTTTAGCCTTGTTCTAATATCCCACCCTCTCCTTGTGAGCCAGTAGATCCTCTGCTGACATTGGAGATATACCTAGATTCTCCTCGCCCATCTGTGCAGTGCCTCCTTTTTTCTTTTTGTACCCAAGGAACCTTTTACCTGTGCTAGCTTTCTTTCAGAGGTCCAGCTTACATGGCTCCTCTGGAGGTTCATGTGTAATCAGAACAGTCCCATGTAGCCTTTAAAGAAATTTGTTGATCTTAATTATTCTTTGTTTCGCATATGCATTCCTGAAAACAGCAGTGGGACAAATAGGACTTGTAGCTTTTGCTACTGTTCTCCTCTATTGCCAGGCTACTGGTGTACAAAGAAACAAAATGATGAACTTCTTCAAAGCAAATTAATCTGGTGGGAATAAATACTTGCAGAGTATTCTGTTGACTTGACTGTCACCATAACAGATGCCTGGAGAAAATTTCTAAAGCACACGGAAATCTAGCCATCAGGTCTATGTGGAAAGATCAAATACATTTTCACATCACTCCTTGGTTTATTCACTAATTTCTTTGTGTAGACTGCAGTTTCCCCACCTTTCTTGGTTTTGACCCAGGTAGAGCAGATTAACAGTACTTGAGCCCTGCATTGTGAAATCTCAAACTACTGTGGAAGGTTATCAACAGAAAGCAATGGATGGAGCTGCTTTGCAAGACGCAATGGGAGGAAAGCCCTTTCCATGGGTAATGCTACTTGGTTGCTGAGAACCAAGGCACTGTACCCATACAGCCCCTGAGGTGGAACATTTTCAGGAGTACTTATGAGAGTCTGTTTTTAGGAAATTTGCAATTTCCATCTTGTTGCTGTTAACCATGACACGTATTTTAAATAACTTCTTGGCTTTCAGCCTCTCTGCTTTTGTTTCCTGCATTCATAGGATCCTTATAGGAGGAACTGGGTGGTCATCCAGCTAGAAATACCAGCGTGCTCTCACACCATCTGGCTGTTGTCTCAGAGCCTCCTGAGCATATTGCCCAGAAGTGACCTCCAGAATGCTTATGTGCTAGTAGGGATTAAATGTTCAGACAAAGCGTGTCAGCAACAGACAAGACTGTACTGTATGAAACTGTTCTCCAAGGACATTCTTCCACTTGTCCCTTGAACAAGATCTGAAACAACATCTGGATGAGGATTTGTCACATGACTTTATGCTGACATTTTACTTCAGTGACATGTTCTGATGCCCTTTCAAAAAGAAGTACCTACCAAATGAGGATTTAATTTAGATTTAAGATTGTATTTGTCTATTAATAAAGTACTATGTAATAACTCAAACCACATTTAATGAGGCTGTTGTGATTATGTAACAGGCTATTATGTTTCTAATAATTAGCTGGCACTATTCAATTACATATTAATTAAAGAAGTTGCCTAGTTTACTTAAGAGTCAGGAGTTCTGAATGTGGTTTTGTTGTCACCTCATGCTCAGGAGGTGAGATTTTTATTAGGTGACAGTTGCCCACATTTTTGCCTTGTCTTTTTTCCTGACATGTAATGATCATCCTGAAAAGGGGAGACCAGGTAATCTAGAGATCAGGGATTCAGGAATAGGGAGCTGAGGGGACTGGCCCAAGTTAACACAGCAGGAAGTCTGAGATGGACCAACGTGGCTCTCCTGAACTTACTTCTCTCGTTTTATGTAGCCTGGAACTACAGGTGGAAATCCTGCCCTAATGCTATTTTGTGGCCCAGGAGATTCTCCTAACCACCTGGTTAGCATACCCCTGTGGTGTGGGAGTCTGTCTTTCAAAAAAAAAAAAAAATCCAAAACCTTGAAAGATTTTTCCATCATAAGGTGGAAAGGGAACACTTATGAAATCTCAGTTATATGGGATGGGAAAATTGTTTTTCTCTTTGCTCTAGAGCAGATTGATAAAAGACTCATTATAGCAATTGAATGCTGGGGAGATTTTTGATCTGTGCAGCTGTGCATAATCCTTATTATTTTTACAAGTCACTGGAGGCATTTGATAGGGTCAACATGGTAAGAAATCTGGACCTGAAAGTGAAACAAAGCCTCTGTCAGAGGAGCCAGCTTTTAATTGGAAACTAAATTTAATTTTAGAGGAAGAGGAAAATACCACACTTCTAATGAGATCCAGGGCACTTCAGAGAGCAGTCTGCAAAGAATATTTAAATAGAAAAGTCCTGTTCAGAAAGACCTGTAGTAAATGACTTTTTGATATTTTAGGTGGATAAATACACTTGAGCTCATGCCTCACAAATGAGAAATCATATATGAAACATGCTGATGACTTAAAGTAAGACTTTTAGACTAATCCTAACTTTGACCAGAAGTTGAAGGTGGTTTTTTTTTTTGAGCTGTTCAAGGAAATTAAGGAAATTGTTTTTTTTTTTTTTTATTATTATAAAATGTTTGGAGGGGGATTTTTTTTATGTGAATGTGGGAATCAAGGACCAAACTTCATTGTAAGTGAAAACTTCCAGTTTTCAAGAGTTACTTTTAATTTAAAGACAAATTAGGGGGTGAAGTTGAATTCTGCACCTTGAAGTTGTTCAGGTTGTGCAAGACAGTGCAAATGCAAGTACTTATAAACTTTGAGAAGTGATAGTGATACTTTTTGTAAGTAGTCTGACCACATGATATGAAAACTTGAACTCAGATTTTGACCGTTAAATAGTCATTTGAGGAGGAATTAGTTTCCGCACTTTATGCTTTGCCACAGCCAGAGGATGAGATGAGCGGAGGAAAGGATTGTGGGTTCATTTCCCTGTCTCTTCCAGCATCTACAGCCCCTGGGACAATTCTGGGAGATGAGGGGGGGATGCAATGACCCCAAATGGACCAAAGTTAGGTTTTACACTCTCAAGGCCAAAGAGAAGCAGAGAAAAGGGGTTTTCCTGTTTCACCAAGTTTACTTACGTCCTTTTAAAGCTGATTTTTTTTTGAAGATGGAGGAGGATATTATGATGCTCCTTCCTCCCTCGGTGTCTTTTATTCTTAACCAGTGATCTTAACCTGTTTGCTCAACGTAGCAGAGTCTTGAAGTTGGGCACCTCATAAGAAAAATGATGGCATGTGGAAGGTTGCAGGCTTCTCTGAAGTGTTCTTGTGTGGTAAATAAATTAAGTCAGGGCTAAATTGATCCTTAACCAAGTATAAGAGGGAAAATGGGGTGAGGAACAGAAGAAAAAAAAACTCTCACTTTTTCTTGGGCTGTAAATGCAAGGCTGAATAAAATAACCAAATCTGATGAAATCAGATATTTCAAGCCAGAGACCAGATCCCTAGGAAATAAGGGTAGTACCTGTCTCTATACCATACATCAGATCCTACAAAATTTTTATTTTTTTTTAAGCTGGAGTGTCCTTGAGTCTGATTTGAGGGGGTTATCTCCATGTGAAGGAGCATGGTACAACCACAAACACTTAACAGAATTGTAGTTGCTTTTTTTTTGCAGCAGGGCTGACTTTCTCCCAGCTTTGGGTGTAGAAGGAGAAGGTTAAATCTGGGGGAGGAGAGAGAAGGAAATAAGTCATACATGAAGAAACCTTTTTTTTTTTTTGCCTTCCTTCCATCATGTATCAGTGGATAATGAAATTTTTCAACTGATTAGATGCCCCATTGGTCAGAAAACTTGGAAGCAATCACACAATTATATCACAAAACCTCAGTTATGTACATTCAGCCAAGTAGAGAAACCAAACTATTAGCAAAAATAAAGAGAAGAAAAGAGAGAGAAGGAAAAAAAAAAAAAAGACTATTTATATTGCAATACTGGTCCTGAAAAATGGAAAGAAAAAAGCACAATGGAAAAATTTCTGCAAACAATTAAAGGAGGAGGAGAAAAACTCAGGATGGGGCTAGTGTTGCAGGATAAATATAGAATTTATAGCATAGTAAGAGCTGTTTTTGGTGGGTTTTAATTGAAACTACATTGGTTACCCCTGTGCTGCTGAGCCCAAGTGCTACACTCCGTGAGAAAAAGAGGGACTGGGTGATTTTCCTAGGAAGGGACTGATGCATCTCTGAACAAAACAATGATTGGCAATGCTCATTGTGAGCATTTGGGGCACTTCTGTAAACAGGGGTATGGACTTGTGCTCTGCTCTACGCCACAGTGTCTGGGCTCCTGACAGACCGTGTTCAGCCCCCATCTGTTCCAGGAGCCAGCAGACACAGAAGTAGTTTTGCTAAATGAAGCCACTTGCTTGAACTAATACTTTTCGTTCCTTTTTCTAATAGGAGGGTTTCTCACCTCTCTTGGTGACAGAGTGGAGGAAACATTGTTTCTGCGTACCCCTAAACCATCCAGATAAAGGCTTGGAAGCACAATGTTTTCATTGGTAGGAAGATGGATTTAGGCGTGAAATCTAGTCCCACTGAAGCCTTAGTGGCATCTTTTTGATCTTGGAGGTTAGGGCTTGACCGCTGAGTTAGCAGCCTCTCTAGGCTCAGGATCACCTGCAAGTGAAGACAGATCAGTTGTCTGTACAATATATTCTATAATGAGTTGAGGAACGAAACAGTTTCCTAGAATCCAGGATATTGGCATAACTTATTAGAGAGCAATGGAGCAAATCAGATGCAGATCTGAGAGGCAGATACAAGTCCAAGTTACCTTTTTAGTTTTCTTTTCCCCCTTTAAATGGACTTCAAATGAATTTTAACTCCTATTCCACTGAGGGACAAGTAGGAAGTGGTGGCCAGGATGAAGCGGAGCAGAGGAGTTAAATAGTGGCATATTACTGGCACACATGAATAGTGTAAAAAAGAAAGCAAAAACAATACACTAATGTGATCCAGAGCATAAACTGAGTCTGAGCTAGCCATTTACCTAATTGCTTTGCCTTGTCCCAATTTTGATTGTGACAACTGCCTCTTCCCAGAGAGGGACTCCATCCCACCCTTTCTGTTTGGAGTTGAGATGCTCTAGCTTTGGTGTCTTAGTACCTTGCTATTATTGGAAGCAAAGTATCCTTTCCATTCCCTTGGCATCACAGATGTGAAATTCACTAAACTAGAAATATTTCTATTATTTATTTTTTTCCAAGACAAAAAGAAAATATTTGGCAATTCCATGCTTGTTTGGTGCTGAGGCTTGATTTTGTTCCCCAGAAAAGTGGGAGCTGTTCTTTGGACTCTGCAAAACCTCCTGGGGTGAGGGGAAATTGGTGGCTCTTTGGGAGCTTCCTGGAATGTGAAATACCGTTTAACACTGGCTTTGTCTTCAGATGCTTGGGATCTCTGGAGTCTCAAAGGCCCAGGGAGCACCAGTGTAGGATGGACGATTAGATGGGGTTAAAAAGGGGAATTTATTAGGAACAACTTCAGAGCAGAAACTGCAAAGGAACGGCTACATTCTTTGCCTTATTCTTTACATAAATTCTAAGAGACAGTGGAAAACAGTTACAGGGCTGGATCCAGGCCAGAGTCAAGGTTATGTTTTTGTTTTGCTTTCCACAAAACACTCAATGCCCCAATTTTCTGTTCTCTTGGGGAGGTGGGGGTTCAGCAAAGAACTCTTAATTCATCCACTAGCTCAGTGCTCGCTGTCCTAATGAGCCTCCTACAAATCTTAGGTGCCAGCAGGAGCAGAGCTTTTTCATGAGAATTATCTGACCTCGTCTCTGGATGCTTGTAGGCCAAATCTGTCCCATGATGTGGAGCATCAATGCTGATCTCTAATCTGCTCAGGCTGAAGAACTGTGACTATTGCCAGACAATTGATCGTATGACTGATTGGTAGAGAGCAAGGCACACAGTGGGAATAATTAAGTGAAAAGCTGATCTCAAGTACTCTAACTGCAAGATGCAGTGATGGCAATAGCCTTCAAGACTGAACAAGTTTTTCAGAGACAGCAAAATGCCAGTGCTTTTCCCATATTTTGAATGCCCTGTCATTAACCTGTGCAACACTGAGGCCGACTTCAAAATGATCTGTTGCAAAAAAAGGGAAAATACAATTATGTGGACTTCCAGCCCAATACAATTCTGTGGTGGAAAGTGGACACCTTGCTTGAATACCTCCTATATACCATGAAAATACCAGAAGGCTTCCACGTTTGACAGGAAGTTTTACGTACAAAATTGCATCCTTTTTTATAGGAAAGGGAAGGAAGGTTTCTTTTTTGTCCACCTCCTGTTGTGTTGAAATCACCCTGTATTTCCTGTAGGCTGGTCATTGGCTTTGTCCCCCTAAGATATGAAGGATCAGCTTGAGCTAAATTCTATCTATCTATCCAGGGAGCTCATGAAAATCAGTGAAGTGTATTCTTTACTTGCATCATAAACTGAGAATAAACTTTGGCCTCCTCTTTCTTGGTCTAGAAGAGTTTCACCCCTGTGCAGAGATCTGTGCGCCATTCTAAAGAAAAAATATAGGCTTCATTATTGCCTTTTGCAAAATGGCAAGTATCCCTCAAAATTTGGTATTTTCACATTTCATCCAGAATAATCCTCCTTTAAAGGAGGCCATCCTTCAATTCCTAGAAAAAGGTATATAACATAAAGGGCTGGAAGGACAGCAGTCTGATTCTGCCAGTGTAAGTGCCTATGACTTCACCCCTTTGTCCTCAGCATCTTCTAAGCTCTGATTGATATCATCCAAAACCCAGGCTGGCAAATGAAGAGTCCTGTGAGAGAACTGGCAATCTTTATTGTCATATTTTACTAATCTCTCAATAGTTCAATTCTGTTGGCATTATTTAAATAGTTGATTTAAGTTTGAGGGCAGAACAGCTCCTGAGGCTTTAAAAGTCCTTTAAGTTCACTGGCAGAAAAGGAACTTCCCAAGGGTAAATCATCCACAGTTAGTAATTTGTGCCCATTGTTGTATCTCTGAAAGTCTTCAGAGGGTTCATCTGAAATCAAGGTTATTTCATATAAATCCAGATTTGACAATGGAACAGATTAGTTTGGGGACTTCAAACTGATAATAAGCAGGATGGGAACTAGTCCTTGAGCTTGTTTGAATTCTCTGGAGTCTTTTTGGTGATCAAAATGGTCATTTCTGCAATATGGAAACAGATCAGTTGAGAGAAAAAACTATGCGTACAAAAAAGAACAAAAACCCCACAGCACTGCACACAATGTTTGTTGTTTTTTTTCTTTACATATCCCAAATCTAGCTATGAAACCAGTCTGAACTGAAAATTTTGCACAAGAAGCCTGTACCACTAATCATTTGCAGCATAAAGCTAAAAAAAGGTTGTAGAGGAGTCCAAACTCTGCTCTGTTACAGACTTTGGTGGTTCTTTCATCCATTTACATTGCTTTTGGTGGGATCACTGCAGCACAACTGAGAACACTTCCTTTGACCTATACAATTTATATTAAAAAAAAATGGTTATAAAACCAAACTGAGCACAATTCCACTTTTAAGAATTAAATCCTTCAATTACCCATGTACAAATCCTCAGTAAAGGTTTTGGCTTTACTGCTCAAGCCTTTATAACCCACAGAGGAGAGCCTGCATATAAAAAAAACTATGAAAATTAATGAATGTGGACTTGCAGCAGTGAGAAAGTTGGAATTCCTGCTCTTTGGGAACTTCCAGCGTGTCAAAGCTTATTATTCTAAGCTGAAGCAAGTACTTCCAAAGTAATAAATTTGCACAAAAACTGAAATTTCTTTTAATTCCTGCTCAGAATTGCCAATATTTTCATTGTTCTTAAGTAGAAATGGGAATGGAGAATTACCTATATTGAAATGTTTCCTTTTGTTTATTGGGTTTGCCAAACATGCTCAATTTGCCTGAAATACAGTTAATATCAGTCTTCACTTTTTGTGAGGGTCCGTCTTCTGGCTTTGTAGATGAAAGGACAGAACCCCCAGATTTTCATAATGGTTAAACTTTTCTGTCCAAGCTACATTTTCCATACAGCACTAGAATCACATGAGTATCCAGCGCAGCATATAATTCAGTCCACACTATATGCATGTTATTTCTTGGGAGCTGCAGTCCCCTAAATGACCACGGGCCTATAGCAGGGAACAGAGTTGTGAATTATAAGTCCCACAAAGCAATGCACAAACAAGGAAATGAAATTGAATGTCATGGTGAATTAAGACAAAAAAATATATATTTTTTATTTAAAAGAAAGGAAAACCAAGCCTTTCTGAACTTGGATTGCATTTCATTTAGATTGCAACACTTCATTTTGCATCATCTCTATTGTGATTTTGAAAATCCTTCACTTTGGGAAATTATTTTGGTGGACACTGCTATTCCCTTTGGAAACCTGAAACAGTGGAAATCTCTTACCACCTCTGTTGTTGGTAGGTACCTTCTCTGCTCTGGCAAGGACAAGCACAATCCAGCAATTCTGGTGAATCAACATAAGTGAAAAAGAGCCAGAGGAAATTAGCCGCTATAGCCATCTTCACCAGTAAAAGTATTTAGGGCTGTTAGATTCTTAACGCATCTACAATGACCTCTCTTTCTCACCCTCTCACCAGCCAGCCTTGTGCCTCTTCTGCTGACAAATAACTGTTATCCTAACCTTCTCTTACGCCACAGCACTTTATTAGGAGTTACACTGACATAAGGGGGCATGCTCTCGTAAGGGGGAAGGGGCTGAAACCAAAGAGATTTCTGAGAAACAACATAGCTTCCCACTATACTTGCTCTGTTATAATGAGCTGCATTTCCAGTAGACATATTGCTATTCTACCCAGAATTTAAGCTTCCTGTTGCAGCTCAGTGAAGATCCTGGGGCCAGATTCTCAGCTGGTACAAAACAGAGTAGCTCCTGCTGGTCGCACTGTTTGGAATTAGGTAAGAGTACCCCCTTCCAAGGCATTCATTGCAGTTATGTATTGTACCGTCAAAGCATCTGATGTTGTCTTGAACACCAACCATAAGCTTCCTGTCCTGATCCAGCCCACAAAGTCAAGAGCTCAGGAAGTAAATAAAACTGACTGCATAAATGCATTTTGTAGGCCACGGGGAAGAAAAAAAGTGTTCACAGAGCACATTTCATTTTCCATTGGTGCTTCTGGCAACCTCCTTCTTCTACACATCATCATCATTGGAGAGACAAAACCCAGGCTCCCTCTTGCATACACAAGAAAGGGAGACTTCCCCTGTGCTCCGCTGCACTGTGAGCTGTAAATTTTTGAAGAGCTCTGCTATAATCTTTTACAGTCTGCAATCCCACCCTTCAGCTTAATGAAATGGAATGGTACAAATGCTCTCTGGACATTTCACTGCTGACAGTTACCCAAAGTTTGCTTCAGCTGTTACAATAAGGGTATTTTATTGTCTTTTCTTTTTTTCTCTTGTACAATTTCATGACTAACTGTGTGTAAAATGGAAGGAATTTGACTATCCTCTCTTCATCGAGTTGGACACAAACTGGACTGGTTCCTTTAACTCACTTTTCAGCTGGCAGGAGCTTGCTTTCTGTTTTCTTTTAAATGTCAGAAAAGGTTAAATAGACTCTTCAAATCTGCAATAGATTTTGAAGACCTCTGGGGGTATAACCTTCATGAGAGAAACAGTTTATATTAGTTCAAACAACGAAGTTGAGTTCAAAACCTGGAAGGCAAGAAAAACAAACCTAAAATGTGTCTCACGTAAAATTTTGGGGGGGGGGGGGGGGGAGGTTGTTTTGTTTTAAAACTGATCTGATATAAGGAAAGAGGAGTGTTTGACTCTCTATAGCTTTCTTGATTTTTATATATATATTTTTAATTTGATTTATATTCAGTTACAGCTTGGAAATACATGCAAGACATGCAGATCAAGGAGGTAGATATCAGCAAGTGATTCCCATCATTTTCCGGTGTTTGCTTAATATTCTGCTTTAATGCAGGATTTTCAAAGGGACTGAGACTCTAGCTAGCCTGTCACATCTCTGCCCACTTGAAACAGAAAGCAAATGCAAACACTGGGTCTAAAAAGCTTAAAGGAAAGTTGGCAAGGACTTCAGCTTTCACAACTTGCTGAAAAATTCAGCATTCCTCATACCAGCGAAACTAGCTACCATCCCAACTCGGAGTTTGTTTGGCAGGTATAATCTTTAATTTGGGAGGAGGGCAGGAGAGGAGAGTGTAGAGAACTGCTTGGATCCATAGCTGCCTCTCTCAAGTTGCTTTTGCCTTGGAATCTGTAAGATGGTACCTTGTAAAGGACTGAATGAGGATATGCATAGGTTTTGAACAGTGGTGAGCATTACATGACTAAGGCCTTAGCTTTCAAACTCCAAACATAGTCCAAGCTACCATACAAATACACTAATACCAAATGCCTACAGATTGAAAAATAGCTTGCCTTTTATTACTGCCAGCTACATGCAAGGATCTTAGAAATACAGGGTGACCATGTTTTTAAGCTTGTTTGAATGCATCTTCTTCTCTTTTCCACTGACAATATTGTCCATAAGGAAAACAGAAAATTTTGTCTGGTAATGTGGAACATCCCAAGCCATTCTGTGGGATGCCAGTCAAATACTCAGAAGTCTTGTCTTTTAGATATAAAGATAAGACACTACTTATGAGCAGGAGTGCTTTGAAAATGCATCCGTGCTGCTTCCAGGTCACAACTGGACTATCACACAGTGCTGAGCTCAAGTGCCCAAATGCAGCTGGTCACCTCTCTGCTCCTCAGAGGGGACCTCATTCCCATGAGTCCCACATTTAAGTTGCTCCATGCTTGCTCCTGCCTGTGCTGTCCTTAAAGAAGAGAAGCCCACACTGAGCTCCCAACAGGCGTTTGGGTAGAGAGCAGTGGAGGGGAGTGAGGAAGCATCTGAGCAGACGGAGATCACGTTACAGCAGCGCTAAGCCCCTCACCTCAGCACTGTTTCTGGTGCCAGGATCCTTTCCCAGTGCTTCCTTGCCTTAAGAAAAATGTGAAAAGTGGTTTAATTGGCCTTGGGCCTGTTATCACTTATGACAGCAGGGATCAGAAACAGGGTCCATTAACAGCCCTAGTATTTAACGCATGTATTCACTTACGAGTAGAAGGCTCCCTGTCTGTATGATTAATGTCATCTCAACATGTTCTATTAACAAAAAATATGAAGCACTTTGATTTTTTTTCTCCTATGTGACTGACAACATAAACACATTGTCAAAAGCACTGAACAGATGGTTAGGTGCTTAGGAAAGTCTGCTACATTTAAAGTCACTGGCCTTCAGTGAGTACTTAAACCACCACAGGCAGTAACTGAACGAAGGCTGTCCTTCATTTCCTCAGAGAGAGATGGAGTGAAACATGGTGACACCTTGCAGCTTTCATACAGAAGTAATTCTGCATTCCCATGATAGACTCTAGTGGCAAGGCAGCCTCTTATCTGAAGTTGATGGTCTAACATCAGTAGAGAATGGCACAAGGAACAGAGATGGTTATCTGGTGTGGTATGGCAGCATGCAGAGAACAGAGCTCCACTACATACAGGAAGGATTCTTGCAGAGTGCCAGTATTTGCTCTTGAATCATGTAGAGCAGCCTTCTCCATTGTACTTTGCTGGAAAGGATGCTCTGCTTGTGTCTCCCTTTTGTCTACACAATAAGCTTTAAGTGATCACCTGCCACTATCCTTGGGGCTGTCTGTCTTGGCAATCAAAATGCTCTTTCTCATCATTTCCTAGAGATCATCACAGCTTCACCCTCCCCAGTGTCTTGTTTCACTTTTGGGTCTTTCAACAGCTTGAGTAATGAGTGTTGATCATCAACTTCACTCCCACAACATGAATGAATTATTTGTGCAGAGATCTCTTAGCATGATGACAAATCTGCTGGGGCCTTTGTCTTCCTTTCTGCTACCTGAGGGAGGTCCAGTTCTTCTTGTTCACAGATTCCTATGGCATAGATTGCCTTGTGCTCTCTCCAGCAGCTGGTATGGGTTTCATTATATACAGGGCTAAAATCCGGTAGAATTAGCATTATATTCAGTGCTATAAACAGAAAAGGAATAAAATACTGGAAGGAACCTGCAACCTCCCTTTTCCCTCTTCTTTTCTTTACTGTGTAAACCAAACTATCCTCATTTCTCAAGCTCTACAGTCACTTTATGAATTCACGCATCTAAAAGGCAGTTTGCTCAGTTTCTTCTGAATGATTTCCTGCAAATATTCTTGTCAGTTTCTCAACTGTCAGATTTTTAATTATAATTATTTTTTAATCTTGAATAACAAATGTCTGAGATCTTTCAGTGCTAATCCATTACCATCATTTGATTTACTGATCCTTTTTTTTTTTTTTTTTTACAGTGAACCTTTCACACCTAGTGAGAAAATGTTATAGCCTTTCATAGAGTAACTTGAATACTGTAGCATCTTTTCAGGTCCAGGCACTGTCTTAATGTCTCTCTTCCTTGGAACTCACTTCTGATGAACCAACAGAACTTTTTTCAACCTTTCTGTTTGCCCTCATAGGGCTATTAATTCACCAAACTGGTATCAGTGCTAAAAAAAAAAAAAAAAAAGTGGTATGTAAAATAGCTTGATTAAAGAATTGTGGAAGAAATATCCTAAAAGCAAACCATTTTGGACAAAGGTCTCATCAAACAACCTTCGTGTCTTTCTGTAGGGTACCCTACTGTTAAAGTCTGACTCCAAGGAATGAGATAAGTCAGCAGGAAAACTAGTACTGTTCCCACTTACTTGATCTCTCACTGCCATCCAACATCCTCTGTTAGAACAAGGTGGCAAAGGTTTGTGGTTTAATATTTGATACTTGACACAGCTGAGAGCCAGGCATGGCCATGGAGAATTTGGTGTGGGCCCTCCAAACACATGGGTATTGATGTAAAAAACTTCCCCATCACAGGAAAGCAGTTGCGTCCCCAGTGAGAAGACAGAAATCCTTTAAAATATTAAGCAAAACTTCTAAGTACGGTTTCTGAAAATGACAATCACAATCTAGTTACTGTATAGCAGTGTTAATTAAACATGGCTCATTAGAGAGCTCATTAGAGATGTTGTATGTTTGGATTACTGTCATTAGTTTTACTGAATTGTTAGTGCTCCATATTTTGATTTAAAACAAATGAGTATTGAACAATATATGCAGAAGGAACAAATTAAAAATTGACTGACAGATCTCAAAATTTCAATCCATGGGAAAAGACTGAATGCCTGCATTTTTAGTGCTGCTCTTCTAGGATGAGGCTCATTTCGGATATGTAATTTCATCACTGATTTGGTAATAGATGTAAAATCCTTGCTGATGAAGGATACTGGGTGACACAAACATAGCTAGAGCAATGATTTATAGTGAAAGCAATCACTTGGTAAATTCAAATGAAAATATTTCAGTAAAAGTTTCTGCCTTAGGGAAAGCCAGTAAGTACATCATGCCTACAGAAAGACTATCCATCAGTACAAATGTTTTAGCTTAAGATAGAATTTAGCAAAAGGCTGTTCATTCTGGTTACGAAAACAAGTTAAACAGGGTGGTTGAGGTCATAGGGTATGTTGAAAGAGAAGTAATATGGTAACAGATGATATTACCTCTTCAGGTGACATTTACTGATGCCAGCTTGTTGCATTCAGTTCTGAATCCACACCTGAGAAAGGACACGAAAAACAAGACTTTGCAGAATGAAACCACATGATTATTTTAGGTCTGGAGAAATGCCTGCACCATGGGAGAGTTAAAGAAATCAATCTGTTTAACTAATCATGAAGGCAACTGGGGAGATGAGAGGTGACTTGATTACTCTATAATTACCTTCCCAAGGAAAAAATAGCTGTTGCTAAAGAGGTCTTTAATTCAGCAGAGAAATGCAGAACAAGAATCAGTAGCTTGGAGTTGATTTAAAAGTTGGCATATTATTTAACAGTGAGTGAGGGGGAAGGGAGAAGAATAGGCTATTTGGAGTAATCTGCCTCCAGAAACAGTGAACTCTCTCTCATGTCTTGTCTTCTCCAAATAAGACTTGAGCATCTTTCTAGAAAACACAGTTTCACTGAGCAGTGTTAATGGGTTTTACTAGATAGTGATTGGGAGAAAAAACTGTACCTTGTATTCATGAAATATATAGGCAGTCAAATCAGATAGCTCTAATGGTCTGGCCTAGATTCAGAGAATTTAAAACTAAGAACTGCCTGGTACTGAACAGGACTATGTGAGATGTTTTAGTTTCACAGTAGTACAGTAACCTTCTGAACAAATTATATTTGACCTCTGCATCCTGGTTGTGTTTAATTCTCTCGGGAAAAATGCCAGGGTATTGATTGACTTACTGGTAGTTGAATAGGCTAAGACAAATCTTACAAAGTGATCTAGCATGGATAATGCTTATTTATGTGATTTATTTATTTATTTCCTTATTTCCAGGTGGAAAACAATCTGAAATGAAAAGCTCAGCTGATTCTGTAGTAACAGTCTTAGTGGGGCTCTGACATACTGGATTGCAGATATTGCTTGATGCAAACTGAAGCTTTAATGACAGTAGTTAATAATGTCTTTATCTGCTGCTAATAAATCCAATCTCTTATAGAAATTACTTTTGTTGTTGTTGTTGTTCTTTCTTCCTGTTTTTGTGACTGTGTGCTGGGCTGAGGAAAGCCAGGTGCAAATAATTGGCTATTTCAATAGTATCTATCCAGACCATGCTCTTTTGGCTTTGTTTTTTAGCTAAATTTTTGGCTATAAATGTCTCGGATTTATCTTGCATGGAAAAAAAAATGTAGAAAGTGAATGGCCTTCTCAATACTCTTGCAGTATCGTGTTAGCCTGGCCCATGCTTTGTTGCTTTCCACAGATACCCCTCTTTCCCAACATGCTACTGTCTTTAGAGAAGCCACATATTAGATGCACTTAGCCTAAGTATTGAAAATGTTTTTACATTCTCTGAAAGTTCTTGGTGCTCATACCAAGATATGCGTGCACATCTCATCCCTAAAATCCACAAAGCGTTATTCATGACCTACTACTTTCCAGGGCATATGGGAGAAATAAAATGACTGGTTTAACTGATGTTGTTCCTTCCTAATCCATTCAGAACATTTTGAATTTGAGAGAGGAGTTGTTTTCTTGAGCAATTTAGTTTTTTCTGGTTGTTTTCCAAAAGCTAGGCAATTTTGGATAATCATCCATTTTCCAAACACACCAGTGCATGGTCAGACTGTGACCCGTCTCTCTGGAATAACTTGCAGGATGCGTTCTATTTTATCCAGCAGATGTGACACTGAGACATGTCTTCCATTTGCACTTGTTTATGCACTGTGATGCACAGATAGAACTAGCCAACCAAATCTCTTTGTTTTAACTAGTCATAACAGTCATGAATGGATGGCTGGGCTACTAAGCACTTCTTACTTCTGGAGGGTTGGAGCTAAGAACACTTTTAATACAAAAGGAAAACAGTTTGTGATTTTTGAAAGTCTCATAGCTTACAGCCAAGGAGCATACTCCTGAACATCTGATTCCTTTTGTGACTGTCTAAACTTGTGATTCAGAGATGGACAAGATGAAGCCTGTTGATCCCTTCCTGTGTGATATTCGTCCTGTCAAAGTTGTTTGAAAGTACAGTACATTCTATATACACTAGGAATTTACTCAACTTATGCATCTTTTGCTGTTGACAATACTATCCCCACCCAGCTCTTAAAATTAAATGATCTTTTGGACAAGTGTTGTAGATCTTGGCATTCTTCTAAACAGACCATGTCCATTTTTTGGCCAACTTCTTGTAATTATCATTGGCTCTTTTGTTTTTGTTTGGTACTTTAGATTTCTGGACAATTTCCACAGTAATACAGAGAACATTTTAAAATTTATTTCTCTAGAAGGGTCAATGAGCCAAGGTAAAATAGGTGTAGCTGGTTTGTAAAGCAGTTGAGAGATTTTGGCCTGGAAAGAGGCTGAGAAAGACTGAAAACACCACAGAAGTCTGCAGCATCAGGTTTAAAAAATAAGAGCTGTCCGTTGCACTAGTAAAGAATTCAGTGCCATGCTTTAAAAGGTAAAATCAAAGAATTCTGTGTGCCATATAAAGTTGAAAGGGAAGCAGTATCCAAAAGGGTTGGGTGACCAGTTTTGAAACACTGTTTGAATAAGATGGATGGATTGGAGCTTGCCATACTTGGTTTGAGGCCAGGAATAATCTTTTCAAAGCTAGAAGTGCTTTTGATCTCTGCCTACTCCTCCTCATCGCTGTGAATCTCCAGGGATACAACCCTACCGTGCAATACAAGGAAAAGAAAATGTGCTTCAGAGGAGGGAGAGGAAAAAGGAGAAGGAAGCCAAAGAAATAGTATCTGAGAACAACACCGCTGCCTGTAATGACACTGACCTGCTAGTGCCAGTGGAAGAGTTTTGTAATATTTTTCCAGGTCTGCTTTTGTTTTTGATACTGGACTGTGGAGCTGGCTTGGTGATTGTGTACCACCCTCCACCCATTTCCAAGGATTTTGAGAATTGTTTCAGTTCTTATGGACCTGTGACTTGGAAGTAGACACAAAATGTTTTATGGGCCAAAAGTCCAAAGGCCAAAACTGAGTCAAATTGATGGGAGAATTGGCTCCATAGACACATTGAGGAGTGGGGTCTTTTTGTCACTATCTTTATCTCAGCTAGGAGGTAGCTGTCTTGGAGGTGTAACGCAATGGGTTTGTAGAGTGCAACAGTCCCAGTGAGTGATTTGGGAAGAAACAAAGGGGAATAATCCATAAAATGATTACAATAGAGGGCTCAAGAGGCACATGGTATTGTTTATAATGGAATTTATGCAGCTTAGTTGGAATGACATCTCAACTCTAGTTTTAAAAAAATAAGCATCTTGTCTTTCAAGGACCACATTAGACCTCTTCGCTGCACAGTGCTTCTGAAACCACCCTAGATTTAATTTTGGGTCAGACTTAACTTGGAGAGGAGGCTGTGTCCATGGGATTACTGAGGCCACATCTCCAAGGCAGACCTCTCCGTGGAGGTCTGTTGTAGCCTGCAAAAGCGAGGAAATTAGAAGGCCTTTCTGGGAGCATACAGTCATATCTGGACACCTCTTTTCTACAATTCACTTGCCACCAAGACTGAGACAGAATCATGGCCTCCTGTTGGGTGGCATATCTTATGATGCATGGGAGATTTTAATAAGCTTTTTCTGTGAGTAATATAATCTCCTGGGACTGTGGATACAGGCTCAAGCCATGGAATAAATGTGGCTTTTTAGGCTTACAGTTGTCCTGAGCAACATTCTCCACTCAAAACCCCACCCTGCGCTTGCTGGCGGGAGAGTATAAACAGGCAGTTGGAAACTTCCTCTGGTTTCTTCCCATCCAATTCAGAAATTCCCAGTGTGGAGGTACCCAACAGCACCTCTGGCTGTGGCCACCACACAAATCACTTCTGAAAGGCACCGTGGTCACGGCTGCAAAGAAGCCTGCAGACCACTTGGGTCCCTGAAGCCCCAGGAGCGAGCCAGCACCTCAGGGGCTCTGGTGCCGAGCAAACTGCATAGATGCAGATTATCTGTGCTGACTGAGGTGGGTCTCTGCTTTCTGAATCGTTGAAGGGCCAGCCATGCCCCAGTCAGACTTCACATTCACATCTTGTGCCATTTGCAAGGCTATGCTGTTTTGCGCAGCACCCTGCTTTGCACACATGCTTACTCATGTTGTATAAATGAATTACCCAGTGTTCCTTCTCTGCTCCTCTGCACACATCTAGCCCCAACTCCTGTCAATTCACCTTCACCTGCTGATTGTCACAACATTATTAATTCTTCAGAAATGCTATACTCCACTGTTTGTCTTTCTTTTGTGTCCAGCAAAATATGCTAATCTTCTCTGGAAAAAAAAAAAAAAAGAGAGAAGAGAAAGGAAAGAAGGAAAGGAAAGAAAGGGAAGGAAGGAGAAAGAGAAAGAGAAAGAGAAAGAGAAAGAGAAAGAGAAAGAGAAAGAGAAAGAGAAAGAGGGAGAAAGAGAAAGAGAAAGAGAAAGAGAAAGAGAAAGAGAAAGAGAAAGAGAAAGAGAAAGAGAAAGAGAAAGAGAAAGAAAGAAGGGGAAGGGAAAGAGAAGAGAAGAATCAATTTGTTGATTCTTTAAGGGGAAGAAAGGATTTCTTGAAGGGAAGGGGGGGAGGGGGGAGAGAGAAAAGATTAAAGAAACCTTGTATTTGCCCTTGAAGCCTTTTCTTTTAAAGGTTTTATTAATTTGCTGACAATGTTAATTTACCAGCATCTCCACCAACACCCCACACGCTCCACAGATCCTTTAGCCAACTTTTAAAACCAAACTGAATTCTAGAGAAAACTCACAAGATGTATGGGGAAAAAAAAATTCAGCTTGTCAAACTTTATACTGATCAGTGGTGGTACAAAACAAAATGTCAAAAAGCAATCTTCCCTCTCACTTTTCTTGTCAAAAAACACACCCTCTTGCCCTGCTCCCACCACCACCACCACTTGCACCTTAAAAATAAATGCAATAAAAAGCAAAAGAAAATAAACCCCTTTTGGACCGCTTTGGAGAATGAAAGCTTTGAAAGCAAAACAATTCCATAAAATGATCCAACAGCAATTCAAAATAAGCTGGTCACACAGAATAAGTTGGGTTACAGCATTTGGAAAAACCACTGCATACGTTCCTACCCAAGGTCTGGTAAAGGGCAGCCGCAAATTGTCTGATCACAAAGAAGGAATTTCCCCCTCATTGGTTTGTGGCAAGTGTACGTGAGGCTACGAGTGATGTTCGAATGAGACAATCTGAGCACAGGCTCTACTAAGTGATCCTGTTGCAGTCTCTAGATTCAGTAGCAGTAAAAATGGAGTATGGAGAAAGAAGGAGACAGTACTATAACTCAAGTGAGACAGGAGCCAGTGTAGACAGAAGATGCTCAGGGCCAGCACTGAGCAGGAGGAAAGTCCTAACAGATGTTTTCAAGTATCCTGATAATGTCGGATAGGAACAGGATGCTCAGATGTTAGCATGGAGATGTTTCCCATCCCCTACTGCTCTGAAGAACAAAGTCAGTGGAAGAATTCATGGGAATTAACATTCTCCCTTTTGTGAGACCACTTGGGCTCAGTTATGGAAGGCACAGGGTATCTTCAGTCCTCACTAACAATGCATCATGTCAAGGGAAGCTCAGTAGCAAACAGGAGATCCTCAGGTTCTTGCTGAAGTCATTGATATTGGCAGCATTCATTCTTTCAGGTTCATTCTCCAGGTGTAAAACAGTAAGATAATTCTCCATGCTATCTTACACATCTATGTGCAACCCTTAAAGCATTCGTGAGCTTGTGTAAGATCAACCTATAAAGCAGAAATGGAATTAAGTGAAGCAAAAGCTGTGGAGCAGCATCATATGCATTGCATTTGGAATCCTCCACTGTTTTGACTGCTAAATGGGAGGTGCTGTGATTAATCTGTGATTATGTGACTCACCATAATTATGTTGTGTTGAAATTGAATTTATTGAAGCATGAATCATTTCACCAAAAGTGGAACTTAATTGCTGTAGTGCAGTAGAAGACATTTCAAGGAGAGGTCGTTATGTTGGGTGAAACCTTCACCTCCATTCAAACAACAAAAAGATTTTGCATTGTGTCTTACAAGATGGTGAAATTTGTCTCTGAAATGGGAAGAGAAGTCGTCAACCCTTAAAGTCCTGTTTGAAGAGCAGGGAAATGTTCTGCCAACGTGATGGTGAAAAGCTGCTTTAGGCTGAGAAGGTACGTAAATATCGATTTGAGTCTGCAAGGCTGCCGTCACTATTTGAATGCTGTATCATTCCCCTCAGCCACAGACCTCCCACTGCTTCACTGTTATTTCTGGGCACATGCTCACCAGGGCTGGTGTATGCCCACAATAAACCTGTAATTTCATCAGTAAGAGTAGACTAGAGAAATACAGCAAAGATGAGCCTGGCACTCCTGCTTTGGACGACACATGCAGGAGGTTGGAGTATGTGGTAGTCCTGTGGTGTGTCTCTCAACCAGCAGCCCTGTATAACACAGAGAAACCTAAGGTCAACTTGGATTTTTTCCCCCATTTTTAAGGAAGAGATCCACAGTTTGTATTCAGTTGTTTGGATTTTTGGATGGAGAAGGCTTTTTTCAAATGGTAATTTTTATGGGTAGACTTTTTGTTCCTTTTTTTTTTTTTTTTTTTTTTTTTTTTTACCAGAAAGCCACATTTAATGAAACAGTCTTTGTATTCAGTTTTATTCAGTTTAGGAGGAAAAAAAATTACATTTTCTCCTCTGATGTAAAATGGACCATTTTTCCTAAGCAGATTTTAGTATAATTATTGTTAGCATACATGAAGAAGGATAAACAATGGCTCTCTGGGGTAAGAATTTTTTTACAGTTGTTAAATTTCCTGCTCTATTTTTAAAATTCCTGCTGCTGCTGTTGTCTATAGCACAGCAGTAGCAAAGACCCACAATAGCAGTTAAGGTTGAAATGGGGATGAAAATTGCTATTGAAAACAAAACCAAAGCTAGGAAATACTTTGCAGTCCATAATGGCCAACCAGACAGAAGAATTATATAGGGCAAAAAATGGGGAAAATTTGCTCCTAGATTTCCCACTACATGTCTATTCAGAGATTTGTCACTAGCTTCTGGAAAAAAAGGAAAGAATCCTTCTTCATATCACTCGACCTCACTGCTCTATGTTGGTACTATTGTTTCCCCCCAACTATATTTAGTCAATGGGAAAGTGATGAAGGAGTCCCATCTGGTACATCAGAGGATGCCTTTTTGTTGGGATCACATCTGGTTTATGTTCACACTGAGTCTTGGAAGGGCAATGTGGAGCCAGGGTATTTGCTTGGCTATTACAAAATTGTTACTTACTTCTAGCAAGGCACTCTTGAAAGCAAATATTCAGTGCAAAAGAGCTGGGCTTTACAGACATTGAAAGGGAAAGAGATTTGGGGGCAGAGAGAGAGAGAGAGGGACTCTGAATGTGTCTGTCATATGTAATGAATTAGTTATCAAAAACGTTTCCCGTTCAAGAGGAGAGGCTGTGTAAGGTATTAGCATCAGTCCTTCTCTTCAGAAACTGCCTCTCTAGAGAGGGCTTTCATTGACCCTGTCGAACAACTTTTCAGTTTTCAGTTTGTTACTGGAAACACTGGTTCTTGTGTTGGTCATACACAATCCTTTCATTTTTTCAAAGACGGCCTGCTGACATCTATGACAATCATTTTATCCCCAGAGTTCCTGCAATCTGGAGATTTGTCCCATCATGGTTTCTGGCAGACACTTTTCTTTCATCTACTCTCGGGTTTTTTTGGAGAGAGGGAGACACTTCAAGTTTTTTCATTGCCAAAAATAGGTTTTCAGGATACAGTATATGGCACTTTATGCATGCAGAGATGACAGGAGAAAACCTTTTGTCTAGAATTCCAACTTCAAACCATTGTCAACTACTATCTGTATTTTCTGAGGTCCATCCATTCACAGCCAGAACGGTACAAAATACTTTTGAAATTAATCTCAAGCATGATGCTAGATCAGTCCTCCTCCCACCCTCGTGTTCATTTCTGGTTTGACGTTGCTGCATGCCTTATGTTTCAGGGAAGGTGTGCAATCAACCATGCTCCAGGAGGACACATGATTTCAGATCAAGGGCTCAGAAACCAGTCTCTGCATTCCCCTGTCCACTGAGTGGCACACAGTCCCTTCGCGAATGGACAGCCATGGCTTGGAAGAGGACACAATAGGTACGAGCCCCCAAGATTAGCATGAGCACCTGTTCTTTATCTTAGCACAACATTTGATTTTTTTTCTGGTTCTCTGCACCTGCCAGGTGGAGTTAGAGCTGCAGACAGGCTGTATAGATGCACAGGCAGTAGAAGTGCTAGCAGCATTGTGGGCCGAAGAGTCAGAGAGGCAAAGATGGTAGTAAAGGAGGACTTCTAAAGTCGTTGTACTACTTCATCCCCAAGCAGATCTGTGGATGCCTGACCTTTACATAGTAGGAGGAATGGAGAAAACAATGACATTTCAGGATCAAGATAGCAAATCACTTTTCATATAATGATCTGGCATTTCTCAGAGATTTTTTGGCCCTTCTTGGGGGCACAGTCAGGCACTGTAGCTGCTGAGCAAGCTTACTATTGTGGAGGATGGCTTCTGCAGCTCTTTCCAGGCTGTGCAAAACATAAGGCAAATCCTTTTTGAATAATTCTATTCTTCACGTTTGGATGACTTTTTAGTTTTAAATATCTTAGAGTTATATAACTTGTTATATATTTCTATCTATCCATTTATCTATTTGTCCATCTGTATTTGTTGAGAAACATACAAACCTTACCATAAATGTTTTGCTGTTATTATCCTGCTTTCCCTTCTCCTTTTTTACCACATCAACAAAAAACATTTTAGAAAGCCCTCAGGAAAAGTCCCTCCAGAAGACATTTCAAGAAAGAAAAAGCAAGTTTATTTTCTTTTTAACCCTCCCATTATTTTTCTGAAAGTTGCTACTCTCCTCCCCATCACCCCTGCAGATGTCTCCACCAAATCAAAACTTTTACTCTAGAGTGGCTTCCTCAGGAAACTGAGTTTAATGTGATCATGTTGTTTATGTGTCAGCCCATACAACCTCCAGCTAACAGCTTTGTAACCTGACAGGCAGGGGAGAACGCCTAAAAATATTGTGCCTATCATATTTCATCAAAATAAGCAAGTGGAGAAAGGAGAGAGACTCTCTTGCTTGGGGATCACACCTTTTATTGAGCACTGGAGAATCCATGCAAGTGAGAGCTTTTGGAAACGAGCTTTCATTTCTTCCTCTGCTTATGGAACTACTTTGTCTGTGGGCTGTCACTGCTCTCCCTAATTACAGTCCCTTCCCCTGGGCTGTATCGCTTTTTCAGCAAGTGTGAAATATTGCCTTGGAATCCATCGTCTCACGATTCACCTTGGGTCTGGCCTGGAGGATTGTGCAATTTCTGTGGTCTGCTCCAGTGCAAACAGGAAAAAGAATCCGAGCCTCAGTTTTTACAATGTGCAGCTTGCGTGCAGGAAACGGATCGACTCAGCAGCATCTCTGGGACATTTATTGCTCTCTGCTCTCTCGCCAGCAAGGCCTGGGCCATTAGCTCTGCTGGCGGACAGCTCTGAGCCATTGGCGTTCGTTGGGCCTCTGGTGGCCCATCATCCTGCTGGAGGTCAGCTGGAACAGGGCTGGAGGAGTCTGCAGGCGCTGCTTGGGAAATAGGGGACAGCTTCTTCCTCTTCCAGAGAGGCAATGTGAACAAGTGAGATGCTCCTGCTTCTCCTTCACATCATCCTGACCTGCTCTGAGTTACAAGCTCAATCCGTTCATTTGTTTTTCATGGCAGCCCGCTGCCAAGTGCTAATGGCACAGCTAGCTGCACTCTAGTGAAGATCATATGTGAATCCATCCTTACTCAAGGGACCTGCTTTCCTCACCCACCTGCTGCATTTTCCACCCAGCTCAGCTGCAGCTTTCTGCTTTGGTCTTGCACCTTCTAGGGATGAAGTTTCCTGCTGTGGAAAGAGATGGAGCCTTGGCGCACTGGGTTGAAGTCTTCAGCTTTTTAATTAAGGCACTTACACTCAGATGGGATGAATCCCCATCCTGCCTGCAGTTGTGTTTTTCATAGTCATTGATACTATACAAATCAATCCTACAGCTCGCTATTGAGCAGTTTATGCCAGGTAAAACATGCAAGAGTTAAAAAAGTCTTTCTCCCGCACTTTTCTTGCTGTCCAAATCCAGCAAGGAATAGCTTCTTTTTCTGAATTACTCTTAGTTTCCATTGACATGTTTTCTTCTCAGTTAACTTTACTCAGAAGAGGAAATGGCTTAGTCCTTGCTATTTTCTGAAGGCAAGGAATTTGCCCAGTAATCTGACCCACCATGCAGATGTGCAATGATGGGACATCTGGTGGGACACATGGAGATGCAGCACTGATATTTTGGGATTCCCCCTTCTGGCTTTCTAGACTCCATCCTCTGGCACTGAGTTGCTGAACTGGGTCACTCCTTCTCAATAAGTCCCTTTCTCCTTCTCTAGATGTTGGTTTCTCTACATTTTATTAACTGCATTAAGGTTACTAGCCCACAGGAGAATATATAGTCTGGGACCACAATTCCCAGAAGGCAATGCATTGGTGAAGCATGACAGGAAGTCTTGGTAGGACCTCAGAGGAAGGGATCCTATGTAGGCCATCTCAGGGATGAAGTGTTTTCATTGTTTACACTTTAAATGTCAAAGTAGGATATTTTGACATTTACAAATAATAAAAAAAATAGCTTTTGACATTTCCACAGAATAAGAATTATGGATTTTTTTTTTTTTCTTTAACCTCATGTTTTGGAATCTAAAGCAAATTTGAAAATGTCAGACTTTCCCAAGGGTTGGAGATTCAGAATTTTTTCTCGGCTGTAGTTGTGATGCTTGGGATTACCTCTGGTAGCCAAGGGATCCACAGCCTGAACAGTGCAATGCTCTGCAGGCTCAGGCAGAAAAGAAGAATTTCCTCTCTTTGTTCTGTATTTTGAAAGACCTTGTTTTTAAATCCATTCCTTCATTATCTGATATAGTTCTGCAAACTAGGCAATTCCATCTAATAGCTTTCTTCTTTACTACAGAGCAGTCCTACTGCTTAACCCTATCTAAAATCAGGAGTGTAAAATTCTTAAGGAAAAAAAAAAAAAGAGTGAGCTTAGTGCTTCAGTTGGGACCAGCTGATATGATATTTCTCCTTCTACAGTTCAGACTGAGGTTGTGTCTACCCTGTGACCACCCCTGGTTGGCACACAAAGATCTGAATTCTGAAAGATGGACAACAGTTTTCCTGGATATTTCATATCCCAATATCCCACCTCACTAAAGGAGCAGTTTTTGACCCCAACTTCTACCCTGTCAGCAGAAAGTGTGTTACACCTAGGAAAAACTGAAAAGCAATGAGAATTGGCAGACTATTAAACAGAAACCAAACTGAGAGACACAAGTCATTATTCAGAGAATCTGCTAATATATTCACGTGTCAAGTTTTTATTAAACAAGATTTGGATTTGATACCGCAGGCCCAAGGGAGCTTCTATCTGACAAAACTTTCTGCTTTTCAAGAAAAGGAGAGTAGATGGGGGAGTAGAAAATGTTGCTGGGACAACTTTAAACAGAGGCTGTTAATATGTTTCCTTGCACTAGCAGGCCGGAGCACTAAGTTGATTTCCTTTGGACTTGGTGTAGTGTAAGGAAAACGTGTCTGAGACTTGTGATCCTGACCTGTGGGAGACGGTTCAAGTTCAGCCATGCGCCATTGCAAACAGGCTGTCCTCTGAGATGTCCCACATCAAGGTCTAATGCACTTGGTTATGGCTTTAGCCTTGAACAGGAAATCTGACAGGCTGCACAGGCCCACACCAAAAAGCTCTTAATTCTGAGGCCTGGTCTGTCTGGTGATGTTGACCAGTGACAGCTGCTCTGAGATAAGTGCAAGAAACCTCATGAGCAAAAGCCACAGGTTATGGGGAGACTTTTGATAGAATGGTTTGCATCCCACAGCTGTAGGATGTATTTCATTTTTGTTTTAAGATTCACTGTTGCAATCCCAGATGCTTAAGCTCTTACTGAAGATGACAAAACAGTGGTTGACAACCATGGCTCTGTGCCGGTGAGATACACAGACTCAAGTTCTACAGATAGCCTAAGAAAAGCCAGTAGAGCATATATATATCCTAAAGAAAAAGTGAGTAAGGTGACACAGTCTAACGGGAATCATCAGAAAGGTCAATAAAGGCACAAGGGTTACCACCATCTACCCTTAGGGAATAACAATGGCTGCAAACAAGAATGACATATCTTGCCGACTACTTCATAATTTACTAGTGCTGGCTCCAGACCACATTCCTCGCAGGGTGTAAGTAAGCAGGAAAGGATATCGCATGTTGTTGAACTTCAGTAGACTGTCAGAAGCTCCTGGAACAGCTTTGCCTACACAGAGGCATGCAGAATGGTTCACCTGAATTAACTAGTGGGTTGAATTTAAAGCTGGTGGTTAAACTGCACTGAACCCCTGGATAGACTATCTCATTTGGAATTAATGTGGCTTCTGTCTGATTTACCTTAATTCACTTTGGAACTGAAGTTAGTGACTTAAATCTTAGAAGAAAAAAAGAAAAAAGAAAGGAAAAAAAAAGTGCCTGTAAGATGGTAGTTTAATGACCTTGGGAACAAATGGACTTGTCAAAGTTATTTTGAGTTAAATAATCTGTTTGAAAAAAAAAAAAAAAAAAAAAAAAAGCTAATAGATTCATTTTTTCTTAAATGTCTCTTTGCAAATAAATCTGTTCAGATAATGGTTTTCTCATTCTGTGAAACTTTCTGAGACTTCAAAAATTTTTTCATGTCCCACCGCAGGATAAACCCAAACCCTTTTGTAGTGGTTTTTGTTCATTTAGTTGAGATTTTTGGGGTTTTCTCTCTCTCCTCCCTCCGTCCCTCTGAACAAACAAACAAAAACAGTCTCTCCTCTCTGGAAAAGAGTCAGCTGACTAAAATAGCAAAGAGATCAGCTGGGGAGGGAACCATTACCCCTGCGAAGTCAACACAGGCTTAAGATGATCTTTCAACTGTTTATAATTATGAATGAGGTGGTAAGACCCCAAAATATCATCCTCCTAGTCTGAGACTTGGTCACGCTCATTCCAAGACATATATCCTCAATATCAACAACTGTTCTGAACTGAAAGCATCTAGATTTGTTCAGAAATTCCATCATCAACATGAGAAACCTGCCCTTATTGAATGTTTGGGTTTGTTTTATTTTACAATAATGCTTTCTTGCAAGAAGATGTGGGGGAAGAAGGTTGGAACAGCAACATTTTCTAATGACAACATATTTAGTCAACAATCCTGTCTGTCTGCAAGATACCCTTTCCTGCACTGTGACCTTTGTATGTTTCTACTGGCTACCTCAACGGCTGCACTTACATGTCTGCTTTTTTTGGTCCCTCTTGTTGCACAGCCTAAACAATCCTACTCTCTGGGAGATTTAGAAATGAATTTATCCATCATCCAGATTGAATCAAGGGGCTATCCTGTCACACGCTTCAAATGACCTGGACCTAAAGCAAGAATGTAACAAGAGTAAGGAAACCCAAGATAATGGGCTGTGATGTCAAGTGAGTCTAGACGAAGTGAAGTCTAGACATCTGAATCCTTAGACTTGTTAGAGATTGTTAGGTTTAGAATTTAAATAATCTCATTCCTAATTTGCCACTGATTTCTGCAGGACTGATGCACCCAGAAACATTTGGGAGATTCTTTTTCTGATAGCTAGGTTATCCCTGTTAAGGCCCGTATAGCCAAAATAAATTAATGCTGAGTCTTTAGCATGAAGTTTAGACCATAAATGAAGAGAACTCGTATGGAGTCCAGCAATCAAACTTATTTCACAAACTACAGTCATGAAGGAAAAGAAGATATGAGCATTTGAATTCAGAATTTGGATCTGAGAGCAACAGTAGTAAAAGGAACATATCCATTAAAATTCATGGCAACTCATACCAGCTGCTGATGTATCCTGGTGAATGAAGTTGTAGAAATTCATCTTCTCTTCCCAATGTGCATAACGAAGCAAGGATATAAGCAAACATGTCTGAGAAGTAGCTTCTCAGTAAAAATCACCAAGGAAAGCAGCTCGCTAAAACCACCTGGCTTGCAAAGCCAATAGCTTGAAGTCAGATGAAGACAATGAGCATCACCTCCACAGGTCCATGATTTTCAGTTATTTCAATTGTTGTATTGAAGGAGTCTTACTGCATCATCACTACTGTGAACTGGTGGGTCTTTGTTGATGGGATTGAGAAATAACTAATCACTGCTCTGAAACTAGTTTGGTGAGAGCTACAAATGGTCCTAGCAAAGGAAATTAGTCAGAAATTTGATCAGCTCACACTTCTGCCTGTTTTGAGGAAGGTAGCGCCTTGTATCCAGCAACATCTCGACACTGTTGACTAGAGCCCTGACTTTTGTGGGAGAGATGATATTTGCAGAACAACAGGGATTTAATGAGGCACCTTCACACTGTTGCTCTAATAGAGTCCAGCTGCAGCTTCCCCAAGGAGTAACACCTGTGTGGTGTATCTTTACATAGTACACCTTGGTAGTTTGGGATAAAGCCTTTTCTGTGTTCTGAGCTCTGAGAATATGGGCCCCAGAAGACCAAGAAAGCTATGCAAATGTGGCTTAACCAAAAGGCACCTATATCCGTGGTGAGAGGTTCACCCCGCCAGGTCTTTTCAGGGAAGCAAACACATGTTATGTCACATTGTACCATGTCCTCACTCAGTTATCCTCTACATTAGCCTATGACTCCATCCAGCTGTGTGTTTTTCCATGAATTTTTCACTGGAAAAGGAGTCTTTGGGTCACTGAAATTAAAACTAGAATAGTGCATGAGAGCGCCTGTACTTGGGGGAGACCCATAAACTCCCAGCAGGGGTTGAGAATGGGGGAACTTGTTTGGATAGCTGGGGCAATTGCTTATTCAATGCATTCCTCTGCGTCCATGGCCAGTTTACAGTATTCTTTAAGACCTCTGGTAAACTTGATGAGGAAGCAGGAATAGAAACAAGACTGGAATTCCCGAGTAGGTCGGGGAGGGTAAAATTTCAATCTGCCTGCATTATTGGAGAACATGTGAAGGAACAGGTCAACATTCATGAGACAGAACTAGCAAGTTATGAGCTAAATTAATATGCATTTTTTTTGAGAGAGAGAATGAGAGAGAGAGAGAGAAAGAGAGAAAGAAAGAAGAAAGAAGAGGAGAAAGAGAAAAAGAGAAAGAGAAAGAGAAGGAGGAGGAAGGAAGGAGGGAAGGAAGGAAGGAAGAAAAAGGAAGGGAGGGAGGGAGGAAGGAAGGAAGGAAGGAGAAAGAGAGAAAGGAAAAGAAAGATTCAGAGCCAAACTTTGAGGAAAGACCACAGAGAATTAACCTTGCAAGTCTTGCTAATAGGAGTCTGGAGACCCTTCCATATGTACTCTCATCTTCTCCCCCCGGTCTGTGCTGAAAACCTACCCTCTGAGGGTTATCTGAATGCTGCTAACAGGAAGGCAGCTAAACATTTGTCTTGCAGCAAGGACAGAAAGAAAAATGAACCAGGGTTTTTCTTCTCCTCCCCATAAAACTTGAGCACTTATATTCAGAGTGAATACAGACAGCCCTGGGACCTGTATAAAGGAGTAGCAACTGGCTGTAAGCACCATAACTTAGAGCACATCCCACACTAAAATGGGGATAGCTTGGGAATAACAAAAATAGACTAATAAAATGAGCCTGGTCTAGCAAATTCCCAACACCCAGCCCGGGGAGATGTGAAAAGTAAAGGGAATTAATTGAAGATGATGGAATGAGATCTCTGTGGCCAGATGAGGGAGAGAAAATGTAAGGGGAGAATGGGAGTGCATAAAAGCATTTGATGTCTTCCAGTAAATCTTGCAACATTTGCTCATCAGGAGCAGTTCAGTTCTACACAGACTGCTGTTGTCTGTAACTTGCCCCTTTCTCTTGATGCTTCCTCCTAGGGATGCTCGCTGAATGAGCGCTTTTGTTTTCCATTGGCTTACGCTCAAGGAGGAAAGAGGACATATCCTCATTGTATTCAGTTATTGTGGTGGGGAAGGAAAGCAAGAGGAGCGTTTGAATCTGTGAGGCAAAAGTAGCACATTTCAAATGTTCTGTCTGGCTCAGATGAGACCTCTCCTGGGTGTAAAATATTTGCGCAGGCTTACTTTACATCTCAGGTGTTTGCCAGTTCCCTGTACAACTCTTTGTGTGCCTCTTCAAGCACAACTGAGTGACCTTTGAAGCGCAGTCATGAATCTTAGCTCTCTGCAATTTGAGCCCATGGAAATTGAAACCCACGGGAGTCCATAGTGCAAACCATTGCACATACAGCTTGAGGGCATCAGATCCAAACTTCTCTGAATTTCTCGCAGGAAGGTTTGGATGTGAGGCTGTGGGAGAGTGACTATACCTTATGAAGATCATGTACATAAAGATCTCAAAGACATTGATATCAAGTGGATGATTATTCATTCTCCCAATATGTCACTGAATTTGGAAAAGAGTCAGATTTCCCAGATTCTGTGGAAATTTTGCTATAAATCTAAGAAAAGGTGCTCAGATTCTGCCTAACCAAAATTTCTGCCTGGCAGATTTTCCAAAACAGTTCTTATTTTTTTTCTTACTATTCAATGAGTATTTGGTTTTTGGTTTTTGCTTTGCTCTGAATGTGTATTAATCTGAAAAGCTTAAATACTATGTTCCTTGCTAGGTATTACCTCTAATAACTGCACGGTCCTACAAAGGAGGCTATCCGTGCCTGTTGAATGTGTTCCCAACACTGTTTTCCCAGCATTGTTTATAGGTTCTTTTCTTTAACAGAAACAAACAAACAAACAAACAAACAAGCCATTTGTTTAATAAGAGAAACAAAGAGAATTCCTCAAACTGCCTTATTTGCTAAATAAGAGCAATTAAAGATATGACCATATAGTTTGCTTATTCCCTGTCCCTTCATAAATAAAAATACTTCAAACCAGGTTCTTACAGGAGAGTTACAATATAGACCTTTGCACCCTGCAGTCAGAGACGATGCAAACAAGTTTGATCTCTCAGGCTATCATCACCTCCCACTAAAATGATTTCCAATTTACTCAAAGGCAATGCTAGCTGGAAAGACAAAAAGAGAAGAGTTTATTTTTGTCTTTTGCTCTTTTTTTTTTCTTATTTAAGCTTTTTCAAAGAATAAATCTTCGTTTTGGGGGTGGAAATTCCTCCTGGCACTTGATTCAGAGGACATAAAGGGGAAAGAAATACGCCCTGTCTATTTTTATTTTTAAATAATTAATGTGGTTTAATTGGTCACTTCACAGGAATGCTTCGGCCTGTTTGGTGCTGATGGAATTGTGGTGAGGTTAAAGAAAAGAGGAGGTTCAGCGTGTACACAAACTGTCCAGTTTATGAGGCATCTGGTACTGGTATGAAAAATAAAATATGGCTATCATGCATGATGTGCCTCAGCTTTACTGATGTGAATCCAGGCACTATAAACCAGACATGCAAATTGTCCTGAAAGCTACTTAAGCACGATTTGGTGAGCCCAAAATCAATGAAGAAAACCATGACCTTGTGAAAGCAGGAGACAGGTGAATCTCCCATTGTCATTTTTCAGCTTTTTGAGAAAGGGCTGGTGTTGGGGATTTCATTGGACAGTAAGAGGACACGATATTGTGTAAACATGTGAAAATGCAACTTTTTCTGTCACACCTAGCTTGAGAATAGCATCAAAAGTGACAGCCATAAAGTCATTGAAGACTGAGGGAAAACACGTGAAAGGTGTACCTAGCACAGCCAGGTTGCAAGGTGGTGGGTCTGACAGACTGGTGTCCAGATGTGAGACGTGAGCCTTCTTCTCATGGGGGTGTCATGCAGCTGTGCACCATTAGACTTGCCTGTGAATGCGTGCCCAAAGCCAGGAACACTTATACCCCAGAAGCAGAGTCTGGTAGTTGAACACCTCCAGATGGATCATTTCACTAAATTCCTTCCAGTTGAGACTTGACCTAGGCCAGGTTTTAAACACTTTCTTGCGTAAGCACAGTTTGCAAGCACAAACGTGTGTTTTGGGCATACTGTGTGGGATGCACATGCTCTCTGCTTGAACACATGGGATTTTTCAGGGCAAGACCTTCTAATTGCTCTATTTCCTTCTAATGGGTCTGTGGCTCTGCAAGTAGCATTTGCATCTGTCCTGCAAACTCTCGGCTAGAGTCATGTTCTGAAACAATGTGCTTATAGATGGGCTAGAGTCTCTTTTCAGACAATAAGCCAACAAGTCCTACAATACAAGTATATTTTAGACTGTGCCAAGTGTATTTTAGACTGTGTACCATTCCACAGCAAAAGATGACTGATGCCTTCACAGTCTGTGAGGTGATCTGCTGAGCTGGAAGACAGAAATAGATGCAATCTGAAGCTTGTCCATAAGGAAGCCAAGTATTTGAAATGGATGACATTGTCTCTCTGGTTGCTCTCTGGTCTGCTGAATGAGAGCTGTGTAGATGTAGCCAAAACAGGATGGGGGACAATCCCAAACTGAAAGCAGCCTACCCCCATTGTGAATGAGAAGTTATCTAAGATATCAATACAGGGCATCTGCAGCCCCATTAGCACCAAGAAAAGCTGAAACAGACCTCAAACCATCATCTGTCTGTCCAAATGAAAACCTGAGTATATGAACTTGCGGAGTGCTCTTCAGAGTTGTTTCAGGCTGTTACTCCTGATCTCAGTATCTTTTTCTTTATTTGGTCTTTTCCTTTATAATATCAGCAATAAAATCTAGTCACAGCAGTATCCTTTCATCCAGCTAGGATATCCTGAAAGGCTTATGCAGTTTAAGTAGGTAATAAATTGAAGTGATATTCAAAGGTAATTTTTCATCAGAAATATCTTTTTTCCTCACCTTTGTGTCTCACATTTTTGCCATCAGTATTTCCCAGCTTTGCTGTAATCATGTGTGACTTACTTATATTCTTTATTGTTGGGTAGATGTGTGGATCTGGCTTGAAAAAGTTCCTATTTTTCAGGCAAGGCCAAGAAGATACATCAAATTCCGCAATGGTGCTTTTGGGTTCTCAGGTAAAAGCTGTTAGTCCTCAACTTTCTAATTCCCCAGTTTGTTTGTATTTTAGAGGGGCCAAAGGTAAAGAACCAAGCCAGTAAACAAAAATAACCAACAGAGACAACCTTCCCAGCGATATTCCTGGAGATGAATAGCATCCAACTCTCTAGTCCTCCACCCTGTGTCTAAAACTACATAAGGCTCAAACCACAGTTGTCAGCTGTACTCTGCTGCAATGACAGCTCCGGGTTTTCATGTGGCATCGTATTTCTGGTAGATGATTCCTGGAGAGTAGACCTGAGCTCCTGCAAGAAATTACTGGATTGTGTGCTTGCCATGCTGTAGAGATGGCTATCTCCATGGGAGTGATCCGTGACCAGACGTGCACCTGTGCCCAGACTCCCCAGTTGGTAGCCGGTTGTCTCCTTGTTTCAGAAGACAATAGCTGGATGCTGCCATGCAGGTCACACTCTATGCCTATAAACTAAGAGCTATTTACCTCAATTTAAAGGCAGGTGTTACTGACTTTCTGGCACGGCTCGTGCACATGCAGAGTCCCACGTGGCTGGCACCTTGCCCAGCTGCTGCTGACCGGCCATGAAATGTGAGCCGTGTGGGCTCTCCAGCACTGCCTTCACCCACAGGCGATCCCAGCCAGCCACATGCTCGGGATAAGCCTCCCTTCTCATAATTCCGAGGGTAACAGGCCCTTGCAACAAAGGTGCTCGAAACCTGGCTTGTGTCCTTCTCTGAAGGGCTAGGAAGGCAAATAGCCATGCTGGCTCAGCCGACAACTGGTAGCTCTGCTACATGAATACAGCCCAAAAGCACCATTTTGCAGAACAGTTTTCATCCATGGGATCCTTTCAGGACTGCGTTGGAGTTTGGCTGTTTTGATGTATATGCTATGAACAGAGCCCATCCCTGTTCCAAAAAATTGCCTGCTTTTATGCTGTGGTACAAAAGGATTGTTTTCTTCCTGCAGCCTGATTCAATTTTAAACCCAATTTTTATAGCTCCTATCTGTATAGACTTCCAGTAAGACTATTCTCATCTGAGCAAAAATTGGTTTGAGGAAGTTTTACCACAAACCCTTAAATACTTTGATATGACAGTATCCATTGCACTGACAAAGTCAAGGTTAAAAATAGAGTTTACAGGCTTAAGTTTGGCATTCAAGTTGACTGCAATATTGCAAAACGATTTAAAGTCAGCAAAATAATGTTTAACATGTCCCGGATCCCAGATCTCCTTGGAGGAACAGGAGAAAAAGAAGCAAAAAAGCTAAACAACCACAATATCAGGTCAGATGGTAATTTACTGCTGCCAAGCCTCCTCCATACAAAATCATTGCAGATGCTTCTTGGTCAGTGGCAGTCTAAACAAGCAGTGAAACATTTACAGCTGTAAGCCTGCATGCCTCTTTCCCTTCTGGAAGGGAAGGTGCATGGTTTCAGAGAGGACCCTGATCAAGTGAGGATCCTGTGGCAGGATCAGGGCAGTTCTGGAGCTAAAAGAAAGATTTTGATAAGGAGACTCATGGGTGGTTTATGTGTTCCTGCAAGGAAGGGTGAGAGGATTTTGTTGCCAAATCACTGATCCTTTTTGCACTGTTGTGTATAGAGGATGTAAGGGACTCACATTAGCTACACAGAAGGAAAAGGAACATTTTGTTTCCCATGACACATAGTACTAATTCCATCTCTTTTTACCCATTTTTTTCTCCTGGTACTTTGGGGCTGAGGTTTAGCTAGAGACAGGATGTGAGGCAAACATCCCAGTACTGATGGAGGTAGTGAGAACATCTTCTGGAGCGCAGCAGGTATGAGCACTCATAACCTCAAGATTAAACCCATTCCTAGATTTGGCATTGGGAAGGATTTTTTTTTTTCCCGTTGCTCGGGTCTGGTGTAGATTAATTTGGAGAGATCTTGCTTTTCTTTGTAAAGTAGGATTATAATTTGTTCTTTAGGACTCCCACCATGACAAACTCCTTCCAAAAGTGAAGGAACCAGGAGAACAGTCTGTGCTAGCTCTCACCCAGAGTGCATGACTGTCCTTGTACCCTTTTAGCATTTTACAACAGGTCCCAAGCTTCAAAAGGGTGCATATGAATGATGATGGGAGACAAGAAGCAGTTCTGAGTATGTTTTTTGTCTACTGGTTTATACATGTAGACTTGAAACTATCAAAATGGGGTTTATTTTCTGCCACCCAATGTACTTTTTTCTGTCCATAGTGTGTTGTAGTTTGGAATGACTTGCATTGCACCATCACTGAAAAATCTCAGCAAAAAATCAGGGTGATGATGTGCTAGAAACTCAGTGACCTTATTACAGGCTGACTGATTTGCAAGGCTCCCCAGTGCCTCCTATTATAACGCATGCTGCTTTCAGTTGTTTATGGTTTTGCCAAAGCTGAATGTTTGGGTTCAGGTTGTCTATGCTGGATATATGCCTTCAAGCTGAATTGTTTTTTGTTGTTCATTTTCCACCCTCCAAACACCTTTCTCATCTATCTTGACCTGACAAATATCTAAAGTAAGTCATACAGTCACCATTTTCCAGGCCTGGGTTTAAGCAATACTGAGGAGAGTCTGTCAATAAGCAATGACCCACAGAAGGAATGAAAGCACTAGGAAAAGGTCAGGAAGTTCTTGGAGAAGCCCAGAATTGCAACTAGGTTTCCCAAGCCTACAGACTGTGTTTTAACTCTCAGATTATTCTCCTTGTCTCCTACTGATAAGACAAGTCTCGAGTTCAGAGAAGTCAGAAGCTTTGGATCAGTTCGGTTTGGGAATCTTTATTCTACAAATAGTTTTCCTTGCGCACCTTGTGTCAGATATGTCTCGTTCTACAGTATCTCTGAACACTAGTCCTGTTCCTATTTGCAGCTCTACAGGCATCTGTGGTAACTACAGACTCTGCTGAATTTCCCAGAGATGAAGCCAGATCCTGTCCAAACAAGAAGTAATGAAGCCCCTTCCACGGGAAAGATGACTTGGTAGCAGGTAGGGGGACAAAAATAGAAAAAATGAAGGTGGGGTGAGGATAGGAGAGCAGAGCCAACATGCAGCACCTGGCTTTTCCATGAAGAGATCCAAGATATCTGTCAGTGCTGCCCAATGGTAATCAGTCTGGGTCAGGAAAGTCAGTGATAGATCCCACAGTTGGCCCTGCTTTCTACTTCTCCCAGCTCTGTGGATGGCCAGCTTGGTCCTGGCCTCATCATTGCTGAAGGAGTCATCGTTTAACTCCCTGGGAATGGACAGAGGAAGAAAGCACTGCCAGAAACTCAGTGTAAGGTCCCAGGGAGCTTCACAGGACCTACAAGATCCTTGGGATACAGCTACAGCCTCAGCTACCTCTACATGGGGAGGGTTTTGGTCATGGCAAACCAGCTGCTGGAAAGAGATCCTGAAACCTTGGGGGTTTCAGGAGAGAACACTGTGATGTGTGAGGAAAATGCTGCCAGCTGAAAGGTTTTTTCAATGGGAAAGTTGAGTGAAGCCAGTTGCTTCCTTTCCCAAACCAACAATAAACATACCAGGTGCAGTTTACCCTAGAAATCTGCAAGAGCTCACCATCCTTTGAAACCAAAGCTGATGGCAGCACAGACTTGAAAAAAATAATTTGGAATATTTTTGGAGGGACAAAATAGTATTAAACAAGTTATTTGAGGTTCAAAAAGAGGTGATATCATTATCTCTCTCTCATGGTGACCACACATGACCACAGTGTCATGGACCTAGACGGTGCTTCTAGGGAAAGGTTCGGCCTAGTTCACCCTGGTGTAGTTCACCCTGACTCAGGGTAGTAGTCAGAGACAGACACATCTCTGTGACACGCTCTGGCTCCAGAACACTACACTTCTGTGAAATTTCCCTATTTTGAAAATACACCAATGAACTCTAGTTCAAATTTTAAGTAATACATAAATCACAGCAGATTTTGGCTTAAAATACAATGCCTTAAAAAAAAAAAAAAAAAAAAAGTATATATGTGTTCACTAATCCAGCCAAGAACTGTAATAAACTGTCAACATCAGTCTTGTTCACTTCATTTTGGGGTCTTGCTAGTCCTCACACAAATGTTCTTCAGCTATGATCTCCAGGCTGGTGGTCTGTGGAGATTTTTCTGTTCCTGTGGTTCTGTTTTTTCTATCTGAATCTGATAAACCTCATTAAAAGAAGCCAATACCCCATGGGATGGAATGTCAGGCCTGAAATATTGTGCTCTGAATTGACCCCACACCAGCCAGCTCCATGTGGCAAGAAGCGTAGTCATTTTAGTGCATTGCTGAGCCCAGATAATAAGAGATTGTGAGAAGTATGCTGTATTAGTTGTCACTCAGCACCTTGTGATTGCATTTCCATGGCTGTTGGACTAGTTTGCAATGTGGGCAAAAAATGTCCTGCCTGCTTGCAAAAGCCTGTGTGGAGCTATGTGCATGTATGTTTAATCGCACAAATGAATTCTGTAGCTGACATGAAAATCCTTGCCCAGCATACAGGAAGGATATATGAAGCAGTATCATCCTTGCTGCCCTTTGAAAAGAAACTTGAACATGGGAAATTTTCCTGAGAGAAGGCAGGGACAAATCAGGGTATTGCAGTTACACGATGACATAAAACAGCAGGAGAGCCATAAAGATTTATGGACGGGGTCCTCTGTTCCCAGGTAAAGGAAAACAAGTACTTCCATAAGAAGAGAAGGAGGCAGGCAAAAAGTGTAATTCTTGCTGTAAAATCTCTTAAATTAAAAGTGCAATATAAAGACAGCCCTTACGGCAGCTCAGCTTAGTTTTCACAGTCCCATACCTTGTTTGTTTGGTTTTGCTTCTTTTACTAAGATGCTATTCTCTCCTGAGCCATCCATGCCCTAATCACCCCTGTGTCGTGGTGTTTGCTGTCTTAATCAGTAGTTGCCATGCCACATATTTGTGCCTGCTTCCTGCACCCTGTGCCAACTCTGCCTTGGTTTTTCTGCAGCAGGGTTTCAGCCTTCACTCAGCTACACCAGCTTTTGCCAGTACAACTTGTCATCAGCTTTAAGGTCAGTTCCTCTCTGACATCCCATTCACACGTCATCAGGCAGCCATGGGCTCTGTGCTAAATCCAACCCTACAAAAGAGAGGGCTTAGCAGCGCTATAGAAATTAAAGAGGTGCCTTTGTCTGTGTTCGTCACCTCCCAGGTGACACTCTATTGAGACCAGCGGTTCCTGGTCTGAGGCTTGTGCCCATCGTGAGCACTACGTGGCAGGCAGATCTAGTCCAGGAGACAATCAACATGGAGCAGCAAGTCCACACTGGCAGCTGCTGTTGCAAAAGGCAACTTCTGTTGTTGGTGGTGGTTTGTTTTTTGTGTGTGTGTTGTGGTTTTTTTTAATTTTCTTTTCTTACAGAAGGCTGTGTCCATCCCATGACATTTCATCTACCAGTTCCTAATGGTCTTGGAAGCATTTTCAGACAGGTTCATCTGACTGCCAAAGACACCAACGCAGTTTCCCCCATCAAGGTTCGACTCCATCCCACCAAACATGATGTGCTGCCCATAGGTTTGTTGCCATTCCTAGTGACAAGGGACTGTGACCACCCCCAGGCCAATCTCTGACTTGAAACAGTCTAAGAGGAGGTGGTGATAGTGAATAAAGATAAGAACAAGTTTTGATCACTGCCATCAGACTCTAGGATGTATTTTATTGGCTGAGGGGTTCTACGGTGATGTTTTCTTCCTGCTCATTCCTTTGGGAAAATATCTAAATAGGCATTCAGATGAACACATAGCACTGAAGGATTTCAAGTACTTTGAGACAGCAAATAGATTTTACTTACAGAACACTCTTCTTAGGGTAGAGGAACACTCATTTCACCATGCAGATAGGAAACCCAGGACTGTCACACTGAGATTTTGGATACAGATTAGGAGCTAAACTGAGATCCCTCAAGGCGTTGGTCTTCCATCACCCCAGGACCCACTATCCACATTTTCCCTGGTTATCTGTGAGGTGCCCAACCCTTGCTGCCATACACACAGGTCTGGCAGGCTGTGAATTCCTAGCAGCATCACCTTGCAGGTCTGGCTGAAACAAGCACCAGGAGCCCATGGAGAGCCTGTGGGAGTAACAGAGCCACTGTTCCTTTTTCCTCCTCTTTCCTCCAGCCCCAGGTAACACTCGGGCTCCTGCAGGGCCCTTCAGCTCAAGCCATGAAGAATTCCTGTCTCCTCTCCTGCATGTTTGTGACATCTGTTACCAGGGGTGGGAATAGTTCCCTCTGGCACCAACAAATGTCTTTTGTTATAATATCATTGTGCTCCTTACAGCTTAATTAAACCTCAGATGTGACATCAGCCCTAGAGAGATGAGGCTTCGTTTCTCAGAGCTAAAGGATAGAGACTTTGGCTATGTGCCACTCTGAAAGCAGCATGTGCTCCTGGCCATGCTGTCAGTCTGCACAGATGACCTCCTGCCAGCTGGGGAGGGCTCACCAAGCTCTGTATTCAAATGCTGTGCATGTTTTTGTCATGCAGGCCCATGCATCCAAGAAGGACCTCTCCAGCTGAGCTTGCAGGGTGGAAATCAGCAGTTCTGAGTTTCTGAGAGGCCCAGAGGTCACATCTAGTGATGCTTTGTACCACAAGCAGTTTATGGGCTCTTGACCAAGTCACCTTAATCTCATCTGGAAGATAAGGAGCAAATACATTCCTCATTTCCAGGGTTGTTTGGAAATGGCATATACCTGTAAAACTGGCTTTGAAAACTGCTGTAGTCTGAACAAAATATAGGGCCCCAGAACATGAAGTAAATGTGCCCTGGTTAATCAATCCTCTCTTCCATTCTCCACAGAATGGGGTGGCCTTTTACTGCTGGCCTACAAACACCAGTCCTCCTTAATGCAAGGGGGATGTTGCTTCTGTATGTAGTTGTCTGTCACTGCTGGGCTCTCTGTGGGAGTGTGGCTGTAAACGTGCTGAAAAGCCAGCTTGTACTCAGGAAGCACAGGAATGCCTGCAGAATAAATAACAATGTAAATTAGACAGGACTGGAGCTCACCAGCCTCAGCAGGAGTTATCCCCTTGTCCAAACATCCAGCCAGCAGCTGATGAGCTTCCTTGTGTGCTCAGCAGTGCTCCTGCCAAGCTGAAAAGATTAAGAAGGAAAACTTGCCCCAGCTGAACAAATAGCTCAAAGGTCTGCCTGAGGCTCAGTAGATGACTGGGGCAGCACAGTTAGGCATTAGTTTCTGTAGCCTGAGAGACAAATTCAACTGCCATCACACCCAGCAACCACTGACACAATACCCTGCAGGACCTGCAACACACCTGAAATTGTGCCCCCTGGAAATGGTCTTCACACAGCAGTCAAGAGTTCAATACTTCAATTGTGGGTCCAAAGACACAAGTTGGTTGGACCAGATGATCTTGGAGGTCTTTTCCAACCGTAATGATTCTATGAAATTCAGGTACCTTCCACTCTCAGTCATGCTGTCCTTTTAACCACAGAAAGAGGTACCTGGGGAACCAAATGCCTCCTGCCCTCCTTCTCCTTGCCCAAGCACACAACTAATTTGCAAAATAGACATCATGTCTTCCAGAAATGTTGACAGTCCTGCATGTTTCATCACTGCTGCTGAGCCCAGGAGTCAAGTTCTTCTTGGTTTATCTCCCCTATGATGGTTGATGGCTCAGCAGGGACTGCAAATCTATGGCTTCCAGCTAGTGAAGCACCACTCAAAAACATCTAATTTACAGCCAAACATTTATGCAAACACTGTAAATCCAGAAATGATCCACAGGGACTAGTGTAATCATACATTAAGAATAACACAGCATTATGAAACACTCATGACAGGTTCAACCCCACCTGCTTTAAATCACCTTTAATGGCTTTGGCCCCATCTCAGTCCCCAACTGAAATTAAACCTGCTGTCACACTACTTTTTCTGACATGCCTGCTGCACCTGAACTCATCACCAGAGACTGACAGCAAGGAAGAGACGGGGCTAGAGACCCCAGTGAATGTTATCATCACATGGGGAACTTTTAATAGGTTTTCCATCATAGCCGTAAACTGAATGATCCACAAACTTTTATGATGATCACCCTATGGTGTCCCAAAGGATAGAAAATAAAACACATTTTTATTACGCCTCTTGAAAGATACAACCACTTATTTTTTCTCTGAAGGAACCCCACAGATGCAAGACTTAACAACTACTTTGCTTTCTGAATGTAAAATAGTTTTTTGGGTGGTCAAATTGAAAGTAACTCTCACAGCTTAGCACCAAGACACCCCAAAACAATGCAGACATAGTTTGTCACCGCCTAGACCCTCCAATGTCTGTTTTGGGGTATCCTGGAGTTAAGCTATGACTTTAAGAAAAGTTGGAGTGATCGTTCCTGTTATCCCTGAGAAAGGAATGAGAAATGTGTAGCTTTTTTCTTTCTGACAGCATTTGTCACATTTACCTGCTTTCCTCTGCAACTCTGCTTTCACCAGAAATTGCTTGCACCGCTATGCCACTTATGTGGCTATCTGCACCCACTCAGTGCAGATGGAGATTAAAATTAGATATAGCTATAATTCCTCTGAAAGCACTGTGTCTGGAGGGATAGTCAGGTTTTCTATTGAACAAGTAGATACCACTGATTTTTTGTTCAGTACCAACCCCTTGGGAATGGTACATGACAGGAAGCCAGTGAAAGTAGTATTAGGTCTCTAGGAAGCCTTTTTGTGCTGCCCTCAAAGGAGGGAGAGAAATCTGAAGTCTGGAGGGGAAAACTCCTAATACGAGACAGAAAGTGACTCGGCTGACCTTTTCAGGTGCAGGTTTGGGAAAAGGAAACAAACAAAAGTCTAAGTTCTGTAAAGCATTTCATGAACCTGGATTCAGACTGTCATCTCTAAGATGTTTAAAACCTAGGTTCCCATGTTATGAGTATTATCCAACAGGGATCCCTATCTAGACTGTGGAGTGACATTAACATTTCAAAATTTGTTCTATTTTAGGTATGTATCCCTTAGGAAGCACCCCTCTTTTGCTCGCTAATGCATTTACGGAGTGTTTGTAGTGACTTTTCCTGATGTGAGCACCCAGAACAAGAGGAGGGTTAATTTGGACACTTAACCATGTCTTCCTATCCCCAGCCTTGAGGAGTTTCCATCAGAGTGTCTACAACCCATCTTAACAGTCTTGCCGAAATCAGTGGCCTAATGTGAGAAAAAAATAAAAACATTATCCATAGACACGGGGGGATTTACAGTTGCAGAATGCAGAAAGCAGGACAGTGGTTATGCAGCTGAATTATATAGCACCCAAGGACGGGAGCTGATTTAAAGTGACCTATAAATATCCAAGCACTTGTCACAGAGGGTGGCTTAAATGTGCCGCTTCTGACTCCTTCAACAAATTATACGAATAGGGAGGTCACACAAACAAATGTAAACGAAAAAAAGTAAATAAAAAAGTGTTTTATCAATCAGATACTGTGAAAAGGCCTCTGACATGGCAGAAAGTTGAAACTACAAAGTTTGAAAATATTAACTTGGCAAAAAGAGAAAAAAATGGTGCTTTTCTCCCACGGTGCAGTTCTGTTTCTTTGTCCTGGCATCAAGCCACAAACTGCATAAATCCTTGGAAGTGCCTCCTAGTACACATGTGGCTTCAGGATTGAGAATGGTGTCAGTGTATCTTAAATGACAAGTGTCTGTTTGCCTGCTCTAAATGGTGTAGCAGAGAAGTGTCAGCTACAGGAATGGACTACGGGAGGGAATGACTCCGCAGCAGTAACCTGTGCTCAGCAGCTCCCTGTGTGAAGGTTGTTGAAGTGCGCGTGCCTTGCCTGTATCACTTCTCACAGATACCTGTCAAATTTGTCCTTACAAACTTTCAGCAATGGAGACACCCCAGCTTATCAGGCAGGCAGTTCAGAGCTTTGCTGTCTTTTCTATTTTCCCATTGCAAAGCTGATATTTTCCTTGCCTGGTTAAGCCTGCAGTTTCTCTTCTTGCTCTCTACAGACCCCAGGAGCCATTTATCATCTTCGTCTATATACATTTCTCTTTAAAACATGAAGACAGAGAGTGTGTTGAACACCATAATGTTTTCAGTCTTTCCTTTAGAGTTTTCCAGAACTTTGATCAGCTGCTTCTTTTTCCTCTGGATCTCACTAGAGGTTTTGTCCTCTTTTTGAAGTGTGATGTCTATAAAAATACATGGTACTTCAGCTAAGACTTTATTGATGGTGAGTCAGAAATTATTGTTTTAGACACCTTGCAAGGTGATGTTCCTCTTTATGTGTCCATTTTTCATAGCATTCTGAAGTCCTGTCTCCCATTTGGTTGGAATCCCCAAACTCGCACTGGGGAATACAAAACCTTTGCTTTGCTATTTATTCCCCATCTTATGTATTCCCTATCTGAGCCACTGCATATCCCTTCGTAAGCAGAAAACTATGCCCGTCTTTGAGGAAAGAAATCATGTTTATTTCAGCCCACTGCTCCAACTGGGAAAAACCTCTGCAAATTCCTGTCCCAGTCTCTGATATTCTGTCCCAGTATCTCATTTCTGATAGAGTTTTCAGATCCTTAAGGTTCAGACTAAACTCACTTTTAACATTTAACCTTTTGACCATTGGAAAAGACGTTTGAATGTTATGCTCTATTCAACAGCTGTCTTCCCGTAGATTTAAAAAACATGGCACATTCCCATCACTAAACATGTCCTTGATTTCTGTGGGATTCATGTGATACTAAGTTTGTTCGTATCAGTCCCTTATCATTAAGAAAATAATAATTTAAAAGATTCTCTGTGTCTGTTATTGAACTGCACTGGACAATTTCTCTTCCTATTCTTAATAGCAAATTGATATTTAAAGACAATTCTCCTACTTCCAGTATCTTGTGTTCAGTTACTATGGTCTGTAGATCAGACATATTGATTCCTAATAAATGCCTTACAAAAGTTCCCCTGGATGCTTACAAAGCAGAAATAAAATTGCCAGGCAAAGGTATCTGGCAGGAATCACTGGTTCCTGACCTCATTACTCATGCATCCGCATACAGCTGCCTCTCAGCCCCACCAAAAGCAAACCCCAGAGGCCTGAGAGATGATTGTGTGTACTTCAATGTGCCAAATTCCCAGTAGAATAGCACCCCACACACACCACATCAGAGTGCTTTACCTGTGCTTTGAAGGAATTACTTCCTTAAAATGCCTCCGGTTTAAAGTGAAAGATGAGTTCAACCTTGTGGCCCTGTCCTGGCCTTCATTCTCTGCTGAGGCTGCCATTTTATAAACAAACTGATGTCTTCTAAAGACTATGAGGACTGCAAAAACTTCTCTGATTGCCCTCCACTTCATGTCCACATGCACTCACTCACCCACAGATCCAGGTTCTGCCACATTCCTTCTTAAGGTACTTCTAAACCAAGCTATTTGGGGTCCACTGACTCCCTGAGCCAAGATATTATTTTTTATTAAAGCCCAATGATAGATTTTACTCCTGGGAATTCATCTAGATATTTTTTGAACCCCAATAAACTTTCCACAACCACAGTAATGTACAGCAAGATGTTCCATAGCTGAACTGCAAAATGTGTGAGAAAGCATCTTATCCTCTTCCTTTTGTCCTGCCACTTATTTAGTTTCTTCTGATGTCCTCTGGCTCTTGAATGGGATGAGACAGCAGAAAATCAGTCCCTATCCATCCTTTCAAAGGTATTCATAAATCTGCACCTCTTTTCCAAGGATCTCATTAGCTTCCTACAGATAAGCAAATTGCTCCCTTCCTACTTCTTGCATCACAACAATTTCTGTGATGAACGCATGTACTCCAGAAATGGACTGAGAGCCATCTGCCTCATTGTGTGTCTTCAGATGGTCACTTCAGTCCATGTGTGCTGGATTTGAACTATCTCCTTTGATCAGTAAACTGTTAAACACCTGTAGAAGAATGTCACTGCCAAGCATCAGTTGTTACCCATTCCGACCAGTTACCATGTCTCTCCTCAGTAGGAGAAACTACCTTCTCTTTTTCCATGGCAAAAGTGCAGTGATACATTTTAGCTTATTCTGAAGTGTTAAATTAAGTTATTCTGCATTTGCCCAGGGATGAATTGACTCAGCATTTAGGTTAAGCATTTGCTGTAAGGTTTGCATCCAGACAATTACCTCAGCTTAGCTGATGCTTAGTAACTTGTTAAGCCACAGTATCTTAATTACAAGTCTGAGACCTAAGGCTTTCATAAAGCAGACTGGAATTTTAAGATAACTTGGCTTCTATTTTGGAAGGTTGGAATAAATTCCAGGGCAAAACTATTCTAAAACAAACCCCGCATTACCGTCTCACATGTAGTCAGAGGGGTTTTGTATATAAAACAGGATTTGCAGTCATTTTTTTCTCTAATCCAAACTGTCCACCAAATACAGAAATAAGATGAAAAATTACTCTTGGCATAGCTAATTGCAATTAGAGACTTTTGAAAATTCAAGCGCTCATTCCCCACTTTAAATACAATTCAGCAAAGTGTTTAAGCTCTGACTTGAATGAGATGACTTAAGTGATTACAGTTAACCATGTGCTGAAGCATTTTGCTGAACCAAGACCTAAGGGGGAGAAAAATGTCTTAAAACTATGGCAATTCTTCAGCTGAAACAACACAGAAAACCCTTGCTCTGGGTAACAAAACTGTAGTTCTTAGGCATTTTTGATATCCAGAAACAAAAGCTTGCTTTATTGTGGCCTGTTCTGCAAACTATGTCTAGTCTGGCCCCTTGCAGGCTGCAAAATATCTTCTTGGAGCAAATGTGTCCCCTCAGGAGTTAAGAGATAGCATATTACCTTTGATGGCTCTACCAAAACTGGCAACAATTTAACCCAGATATTTTGCAGTTTGGTTTAACATGTTCCTAAAAGTGGGTGCACAGCAAGAAACCTGAAATTATTTTTTGTCCTTTGCTTAATAGGATCATTCCTAACAGCAGCATAATCAGCATAACTTCATCACTTGCTCTAGACTGACATGGTGTGATTTAGAGTATCTATTGGCTCAGTACAACTCAGATTACATAGACACAAAAGTGACTCACATTATCACCAAGATACATTCCTGTACATTGCCACTGAACTTGTTAATATTTTGTACTTAAACACTGCACAAATATGTGGAATTAGCCTTTAATTTGTTCAAATCAGTCCTTGTGGCTCAGGCATGATGTTTTGGTGGGGTAACATCAGAGAATATGTTTGTTCTTCCCCAACCATTTACCACACATAACATGTACATCCATGATTTTTATGACCTAACAAATTCTTCTCTCACTCATTTACCATGGTAAATGGCATTCATTTACCATGGTAAATGGGACTGTAATACCAAGGAAAGCAACTGGGAAGACTGCAGTACAAATTCAGACCTTGTAAATATTCCAGCCATTCATGTTAGGCATCAGCTGTGGTTGAGATGTGGGCATTCGGTTTTCTTGTTGTTGTTGTTATGCTAGACGATTGCTGTTTGAGATAATTACTGAAGCATGGCCTTGAGGGGAATGCCTTTATTCTGGATCTTGGAGAACACCCTTGCTAGTTTCTGTCCATTAGTTTAAGGGTAACACAGAGTCCTGCTTTTGAGAGAGAAATTGGTGAGGGGAATGTTTTCTTCTCAACCAAATCTTCTGTGCTTTTTGTGCTCTGTAGTAAGGGCAAGTCTGGCTTCCACAATCGTTCTAGTCCAGTGTCTTTCTACTACAATCTCTTCGTGGTCCTCTTACAAGCAATGAATTCATTTGGGGCAATAATCCATTTGAAGATAAAAATGAAACCCCAATAGCACATAAGGTGAGAGGCAAACCTCATGTAACCTGTGTCAAGCTCATTACTCTGTGTTGAGCTACCACATAACTAACAGCATGCTATCTAATCTTAACTTAGGCGTCAAGCGAAAGAAAACCCAGGCCGTTCCTAGATAAACTGTTCCAGTGTTAAAAAATGTGCAATTTATTTCTGCCCTCAATTTGTCACTCAGCTTTCAGCGCTTGGATTATGTTCACTAGATCCGAGTCTTGTATTAATAAAAGACTAGCAAACGAAGACAGAATAAACTCCAAGAAATCCTCTAGCTCATCTCCCTGCCCTAAGGTAAGACCCACTCACTCTGCCTGTGCTGATCCTAAGACCTTCTGCAGTGGTGACTGCACAATCTCCCAAGGCCTGTGAGCAAGATCTCTCCTTGCTACATCAATCATAATCCCTCAGTGTGTTTTATGTGTTTCAGCTATTTTGGTGGTGTGGTGGCTCTTCATGGAGGAAGCCCTGCCTTGGATGGTGCAGCAGCACTGTGCTTTGTTGGGCATCTGTCTTGGGTGCCTAAAGTAGTGAGGTTCCTGCTTGATGGTTTTGGGGTGGTTGTTTGTTCACCTTCTCACAGAGATGCCTCTTCAAGAACCATACTTCTAATTGGCACCAGTAAACACCTACGTACAAAGTGTTTTGTAACCAGTAGCTCGTAACCCCCACTGCCAGCAAGTGGGTCTCTGGCTCCCATGGGGATTCCAGTGTTTTTGCCCTGGGTATTGAACTCCAAAAACTGCTTCATTTTCACAGGAGCTGAAAGTGCCTGGCACATCTAGCCCTTGCGCACGAGGTCTGGCAAATGCTGCAGATTATGAGGTTTCTCACTCTAAGGAAAACACTGCAATTAACAACACATTAATTAACAGAAGAAAAAGCAAGTTGTTTTTGGAAGTAAATGCCTGCTCACTCAGAAGCCTCTAGGAGACCCACTGAGCCCTTCTGTTAACAAAGTCACATTAGCCACAGACTAATCAGCCCAGAGATGTAGAAATGGGCTACACTCTGTGCAGATCCAGATTTCAAGAATCCATTTTCTGGTGATGGATTTTTTTTTTCCCTAAGCCAAAATTCTGCTGGCATGGAAAAGGAAACCCTGGGATGCCAGTAGAAGCAGCAGCTAAAAAGTAGCAGGCACTGCCTTGCTTTTTATAATTCTGCTGTCATAGGATAGAAGAAGCAAGGGTTCAGCATGTGCTTGGCTGAGAGATCTAAGCCTGCTTTTAGAAATCCATACTCGGCTCTTTTTGGACTGATAAAGCCTCTTTGAAGCACCAAAAAAAAAAAAAAAAAGTGTTTACAGAACCTGGCTTGTCTAATTTGCCAGTGTTAGGAGAGGCAGGGCTCAGTCTGATGTCACTTTTCACATCCAGATAAGAGGAGCATGCCAGGTTAGCTTTCTAGTTCTCTGTGTTCCGTGGTATGGTAAGCTCTTAAGGAGGTTTCCTTTGGGAAAGAGATACATAATATACAAACGTAAACCAAGGGATAATTGATTATAGTGAAGAGAATTTAACTATATGCTGAAAATAAAAAAGCAAAACCCAGAACTGCTGCTAACTGGTTAAGTTTAATCAGGGCTGTTTAGAAAGCTGGTTCAGGTGGTGTTTTAATGATTTAATGACCTTTGTGTAGGCTCATCAAAGCACAAGTCAGCAGCCATGGTCATGTTACACTTATTTACTGGTTGCACACAGCCAGATAGCTGCTGTTCATTAGCCTCAGCATGGCCGTTGTCTTACAGGCCATGTTCTGGGTATTGCTGACTCTTTGAGTAGCTCTGGGGACTCAGCAAAGGAATAAATTATTGCTCATCATTGAGAACTGGGGAGGAATTTTCCGATGGAAGTGTTTGTTGTCGGAAAATGTGGGTTCATTGACAGCTGCACACGTGGCAAGGGTGGACTGACTTCAGTGACACCTTTTTTTTTTTTTTTCTTTTGACAAGAACAGTTTTCAGGTCCAGCATGGAATTTTAAGTCAAAAACAGAGCAGAAAACAGCAACTCCAGAGTGCTCATTTCTCAAGTGATTAGCATGTGAACTTGGAGATGGAAAGCGTGGGTTTAAGTCCCTGTCATATCTGATTTGACTTTTCAATCCCTATGTCTCTAGCAGATCCCCTCACTCTGGAGGTGGTTATGTGAGGAGAAGAACATGATCTCTCTTGCTGGGGAGGGCTGTCTCCTTCTTTGTTTTGCTTTGTTTGTTTGTTAAGAATACAGCATTATTTCATGCAGCAAGAGAAAAAGAAAAACAAAGTTCTTGAAATCTCCAGTGATGCCAGGACATATTTTCTACCCAGCTACTTGCCATAAATAAAACTGACATTTTATATCTTGGCCTGTACAGCTAAATGACTGCCATGATTTTTTTTTTTTTCTTAATAAAATAGAGGCCATGTTAGTACACACTCTCTACCAGAGAATTTGGGCTTGTTTCTGTTGGTGCAAAACAGAGATACTGAAATATCAATTTGGAAAGATACTCAAGGGTCTTTTCTTTTTCCCTGCCAAGCTTAATTTTCTATTTGGGTGAATTGTCTGCATCCAGATGGTATCTCTGAGGGGGAATGTAGGCAGGAAACTTTTTTTTTTCTCTTTTTCATCCAGAAATCACACCACAAATGAATTTGAAAAGGCTGCCATTTAGAAAAGACCTGTTTCAGGAGATCATAATTTGAATGTTGCAAAGGTGACAAACAGAGCTTTTTTTTCTTTTAATTTTTTTCATGCAGTTCTTTTAATTTTTCTAAGTCCTCGAGTGGACATTGAATGACTCACCAGAAAACTGCTTTTAGAACATTTTATTTTGGCTGAAACATTTCTCACTGTGCCCTTCAGCACTGGTTTTTATGCTGCAATTCTGTCAAAAAAATTTGCATGAGGATCTACAAGAAAAAATGCATATGTCTCAATCTATAACTGCCTAGCTGTGCACTTGTGTAGAGTACCTGGGGATAGGGTCTTTCCCTTTCCTGGCACAGATCTGAGTTTGATCCTATGCTTCCATTGCATTGCACTTTTTAGAGCATTTCTCTGCATTCTCAGACAGTGATTTTTAAGAGTAAATAACATCAACAATGAATAGCTCAGAATGTCAAGCTCTTGAACTCAGAATTGAGTTGCACAGGGAACAGTAGAGCTCAGTGTCTCAGGATGAAAATAACATGCTTGTATCTGACAGAACTTAGTTAAATTCCTGCCATGGACATTTTTAGTCTTTGTGATGGTTCTGGAGCTAAGATTGAGGTTTGCACATATATACAAACATACTCAATGGTATATTGCTTGTAGTAAGACCCTTTCATTTCCTCTGAGTCCTGGACTCAGTTCATGCAATGACTCATGAGCAAACAGCTTTGCAGAATGTATCCTTTGATTTGTAATGCTCCCTGCTGTGCCTCTGCAAAGTCTTTTATTTCTTTGCAAAGTTTGGACAGAACACTTTCGTAACTGTAATCTCCCAAAAGCTGAAATCAATGGGATCTGTATCCATTACACTAGGGATGAATTTGTCTTGCACTTTCAAACTTCGAGAATTGGAAGCTTTAAAACATTCAGATTTGAAGGCAAGAACACATACTATCACTTAGGAGCCCAAATCCCATTAGTTTTCAGTAGACATTAGGCACTAACAGCAGATTCTTAAGTAATGTTTTTCAGATATCTAGCAGCAGTCCAAGGTCCTTAAGGCTCCATTTTAAATCCAAGCTCCCTGTCTATGTCTGTGTGGCATCCAGTAGATGTACTTGAGTTCAGAGCAAGCCAAATGGCTTGAGATGGTGGCACCCAGTTTTAAGGGGTTGGACAGTTTTCACCACCTCAGAATGCATTCACCTGGATGAAGAGACATTCAGCTCAGAAGTCAGACCTGGCCCAGCTCTTTGAACCACGGACAAGTGAAAGAGGCTGACAAACCTCATCATAACCCCATCACAACCCAGCCTCTCCAAACATAGCAGGGTGAAGGGAAATGGCTTGCCTACCATGTCAGGTAGTAAAGTTTTATGTGCTTTCTATAACGTCCATCCATCTTTTCTCCCCATCTGCCATTTCAGTGGCATTTCTACATCTAACTCCCCCCAGCTGCCCTAGGCAAACCTGGTAGCTGCAAACAGCACTGTCAGCAACACATTTTCTTCCATCCCACCCAACAGCATCTGAACACTTCATAAATTCTGAGGGATTTGGGCTTTACAATAGCTCTGCTGAGAGCAGGCTCATGCTACTTGCTTTTATTGATAGATGAAGAGTTGAATGATGCAATTATTTAGAAAAGATTATCACAAAAGTCTCCACTTAAGTGGGGTTGATATAAATTATTATATATTTTCTTGGTAGTCTCTCTCCTTCTCCTTCTTGTCTCAATGTTGAGGGACAATTAAAATATTGACTGGACAGTGAGAGCTAAATGAAAAATTTTGTCACAGTCATCTTTTGTTCTCTCTTCTTACAGGACACTTTATCGTGTTGAGGACTTCAAAGGACGGCACCAGATAAGCAGTGGAGAAACACAGATTAGCTGAGACATCAACAATTGTTGGATGAGGTCAATTAAAAGCCAAATTAAACAAATGGAGCTTTCAACTGCGATCCAGACAGGAAGAAGCAGTTGAGTTGCAAGGGTTGGAGATTAAAAGAATTCCAAAGGGCTGATGCAGAACAGGAGCATGGGGGTGGGAAGGGCAGGGGGAGGCAGGGGGAGAAGTATCTTCCACCTATTGTCTTCAGACAGAACCAGAACTCATCTGGATCCGTCCTACCTGGAAGAGCTGGAAGGGAAGAGCCCAGGCCAAGCAAAGAACCACTTTGGTGCCTGCAAAAAAAATGAAGGCAAAAGCAGACTCCTGGAGGAAGGGACAGGGTGAGGGAGGGTGAGCGTGAGCTGACCTGCAACTGGCAGAGCTGTGGCCCAGCAGTGAGAACAGGCAGGTTTTGTGCCAAGTCGATTCTGGGTCACGTAACCAGAGCTGAGCTGCTGAGTCACTCTGCAGAGCCTTCCAAAAGCACTTCATACACCTCTGACTGCCGCAGTCAAACCCGTCTTGAAGCAGGGGTCAGGACAGGAGGGAACCTTGCTGTGAAAACAAGGTGCTGGCTGAATGTCCCATGGGTGGCCATGTAAAGGTTTCGATGCTGAGCCCACAGCAAGGACCTCTGAGTCAACGGCAGAGTACACCTGAAACTGGGATAAAAAGACTGGTTTTGTCTCTTAGGGGAGATTTTTCAGAAAGTCCTGACATTATGCTTTGCACATCCAATCCAGTAACTTGTATGAGAGATCAGACTCCAGCTGTAGAGAAATATTTACATAGTAGGACCTCTGAGGCAGTAATATACAGGGCATGGAGCAAAAAATATTCTGTTTTCAGGGTTGTTGGCTACTCTGCCCCTAGATCATATATGCATGATGTGGCAAAATCTGTCCTACGAGGAATAAATTCAAGTGATATGACAGACAGGCATTTTCTTTCCCTTGTATACTGCAGCATTCCTTGGTTTTGGTCTAAGCTTGTCTTGTGTCTTCTAGGTCTTGTTCTGCTCTGGTTCTACTACATCAGAGCACTATTTGCTGTGCAATATAGTCCTTATACAGATATTTGAAAGTCATGAGTCATGTTTGCTGTTTTATGGATCACCAAAGCAGAGAGCATCTGTCTCCTCTCTCACTTAAAGCAAGCTTCTTAGATTTTAATTCAGAAAGTTGAGGTTTTCTTAATTCTCCTTTCTGTTCTACAAGGCCCTTTTTGAAGTGTGGACAACCAAAGCAAATGCTGTCCCAGTAGCAGTGATAGATGAGTGTGATTTATGAGCAGGTCAAACCCTCCCCCTGGGCTGCCTTGATGTTATTTTTTGTTAACATCTCCAGGGTTTGGTCCCTTGAGTATTAAAAATAAATAAATAAAAACTGATCATATTCAAATAACTGTTCCAAACACCTTCACAGAATCATTGCTTTCCTTGCTTTGGCCTCCCAAGTTTGCCCTAAACTTGTAGCTTTGATTTCTAAAGGGAAATAATATTGGTCATCTCAAAATTATTGTCTTCTAGCCTATGCTTCTATTTGGGCCATTTGGCTCAATCAAGAAGCTTCAAACAGTGGAGTATAATCCTAAAGAGATTATGATAATGGCAGATTAGAGGAGCTAGATGGCAGATTAATGATTTCTCACCCAGGGAAAAGCTACAGTATGATCTCAGCAATTATCTATTGTGCTTGGCCAGAAGGACCAGAGTTTGGAACCAGCCACGGGTATGCAACCACTTACTGAGATCTAGGAACGGGAGAGATGAGGAAGGGGTTGCAAGATGTGGGAACATGGCAAATATTCATAGAATATACAAAGAAGAGAGAAGATTGTTGCATGGGAGGGAATGAAAGGGTGATACTGAGCGTAAATCCATAGGAAAAGTTTTTATGACTCTCTGTGACAAGGGGACAGTTTCAAAGAAATCTGGGTCCAATAAGAAGCAAAACATTCCTTGTACTGCATATCTAATGCGATTGCAAAAATCAGAATTTGGAAGCACATTCAACCATTTCCCTTCAATATCTCAGTTTATCTTTCTTTTCTTCTTAAGAATCACAGAACAAGCCTGATGTCAAACTCTTCCCTTCAGGCTGATTTCCATCACTCCCAGAACTGTGTTCAAACACACATATAACCCAGTAATTTACACAAACTATCATGAGCTGACATGCACCCCTGTCTGTGTATCAGTATCCTCCACGCCTCCAGAAGATGGATGGATTTAAATAGCAACTTTGAAGACAGCTGAAGCAAGTTAATTAGGGATTGACTAACGCAATAAAGCTATTTTTAGTAGTTAATTTATATCTGGTTACCTTGTTACGGGAAGCTTATGCAATGCTAGTAAATTCTTAACTAAGGAGATAGATTGAACACCGAAATTATTTCACTGTTAACTCTTCAAGAGTCAAATTGGAATAGCTTTAGGACTTCAAAAAGTAATGCATTTGATAGAAGAGATTTACTTTCCTTCTAGTGCTGGAGCTGCAAGGGGTTATTTTTTCCCTTCAATATTTCCTCTGAAGCTATGCAGGCTACCGATAAACAAAATGGAAATCTGTGGAGAATCACCTGCCTCCAGGAGCAATGTATTGAAATAAACTTCCAGACCTCACAATCCCCACCAGTGACACAGCAGTACAAGCATTTAAGGGCATGCATGTTTTAAAAGAACGTTGCTTTAGCATACATGCACAAAATAAACTCTTCTGGAGAGCAAGGAAGCACCGGCATGGCTGCGCTGATCTGAGCAGTCCTGGGCTGACAGTCCCAGAAGGCGAATAGCTTTTCTCAGGCAGAAAACACTGGGCAAAACAAACTCCCATTAATCTTCTGCTTCTTTACGGAGGGAAGGGGAGAGGAGGCCCAATTCTAGCTTTGTTTTTACCTTTGTAGCTCTGCTGAGGCTGTCCCCTGATCCAAGTATAGAGAGAATTTGGCCCACTGACTACTGAGCGGGAGTAGGTGCTGATGCAATTGAAGCCACATGCAGAGGCAGCTGGCCAGTGAGACAAACTGTCTTGGGAGCCAGGGCACGATGCTGTGAAATGTTTGATCCAGCACAGCAAGATGTTTTCCTTTTTTGCAAGCCCTAATCTGAGAACAGGGCACACTGAATATATATAGCTCTGGGGATCTGGACAGAGGGATTTTGTGTCCTGAAAAAAAATATATATATATGAATAATTTGCCGGACAAAGAGAGACAGAGCTGCCCAGCTTGGAAGGAATCTCTTTTTTTGGAAGGCTCAAGGGAGGGCAAATGGCACCAAGCCACTTCTAAAAATTGATTCAGAGGGCAAAGCATGTGCAGGTTTCCAAGCAATGAGTAAGCACCATGACATCAAGGAAAGGTTTTGTCAGTGGGAAGAAGAATTCCCATCGGTGACGTGTCTTGGGGATGCAGAGCCAGGTAAATGGTAGCAGCTACCCGGGGAGCAACTCCTGAAACATGATGTCACCTAACCGCAGAAATTGCAGTTCAGACTTCTCTAGAGAGATAGGCCAGATTATTTCACAGGATCACATATAAGGGCAGAACCAAGGTCTGTCTAATGCCATGTCCTGGTTCAAAGAGTCAGCGGCATGAGCACAGCCCCAGAAAGGACTAAAATGCTAGAATCTCCCTCAGAGGATAAAACAACCACAGAGTCTAAGTTAGGTCTTCGTCTGATCTTTAATGATCAAAATTGTCCAGTGCTGTGTGGTATTGGGTCTAACATCCCTTCCAAAATCACAATAATCCATCCTGTAGCCCTGAATAAACTTGTGCTCAATAGAAAAAGCAGAAACTTTGCTTTCTTTCATCTTTGCTAATTCTTGGGTGGAGATGCATCCCATGGCAGAGAGCTCTGCAGTTTGCCTATACGCTGTGTTTAACAAATAAATACATAGGAATTTATTCCATCCCAGTTCTGAGCTTGCATTACTATTTCATGTCACTGAGAGGAGGAATCCACCACTGTTCCCACGTTCTTAGCTCCTCCGCTCTGAAAAGTGCAGGCGGGGAGACAGGATCAGTCCCATACCCCTCCATGCCAGCAATTACCCTGATGGAATGGACTCACCTCCTGTTTTCTGGTCTCCAGCTGCAGCCTCCAGCTCTCTTTTCCAGCCCTGCCTGCAGCACCTAGCTAATTGTGTACTGCTGGTGGGTGCAAGGAAGCAACCCGATTCACGCTGCCCATCAGTGCCGCTAATGCCGGAGGCACAAGGCTTGGCGGTCCTTGTAACTAATTATCTTATCTGCTGGAACTGATGGATGCTGTTCTTACAAGTGAAGCATCTAATCCTCTTTTATCTCTCCTAAGCACTGGGCCTCTATGTCAGCCTCAGGCAAGCCCAATCCCTGTATTAATTATCGGTAGCAGTTTTTAAAGCCCCTCTTTTTCTTTTCTTATTTTTTTTCAGATTCTCTCACTCCTAAGTGAAATCCTGTCACTCACCCTTCCCTCATAACGGGCTCGTATCTCTTTCTGTAGTCTGTCAGTACTGAGTAACAAACTGAACAAACCTTTGTGATGGCATCAGAGCACAAGACAAGCTCTCCACCAGCAAACCTCAGTCCGACATCTCCAGACTCACTTCTCACTTGTTTATACTGCCTCACTCCACAACACCATTGTCTTTATATGTGTGTCCTGGGGCTTGGCATAGCAAAAGGGACAACAAGAAAAAAAAATAGTTATGTACTAATGGCTCCAAACAATAGGCATGGAGAACACCTCCCTGACTACCCTTTGCTATTCTGCTCCTGGCAGCTACAAAAATGAGAAGTTCACCAGCCTGTTAAAAGAATGCCTTGTTGCTTTCTGTGTAGCATAGCACAGGTGCAAGTAGGAAAACCCCAGGCATGTGCATTTCTTGATTTCCAAATGTTAATCAAATCTTTGCAATAAGCCCAGGCCTAAGCCTACAGCAGCTCCTATGGTTGCATGTCTTTTGCTGTGCTTGCCTCCCTCTGCGTGCACCGTCAGCACACGGGATCCCTCAGCTTTACACCTCCTCCTGCGTGCTTTCCATTGCTTTCCAGCCACCCTTGGCGTAACCTCAGAGAGGTCACATCACAGTGCTCGCTGCAGTAGGGACATTTGTTCCAGATTTGAGGTGGATTCTTGCCCAGTTTCCCCCCACCTGCAGAGCAGGCACCTGGGGGCTGCCTTGCCTGTTCTCAGCTGGAGCCAAATTTCCGAGAGTAACTTTCACATGAAGGCTTTGATCAAAGCAGCTGTGTCACCCCCTTTCCTCTGCTTCCAAGCTGAAGATATTTTGCAAGTTTTGAGGTTCTTGAAAATGTCCCCCACTTCTAGATGAGCAACCCCAACTCTCCTCCCACTGCCTCCCACGTGTCCAACAGAGACCAGTGCAGAGAAATCCCTCCTGGGCAGAGGTGGCAGGTCTGATCCCCCCATCGTTTACCCCTGTGGACTCTCTGCTGCTTCTGCTGTTGAAACAGCCTCAACTTCACCTCCCTCCGCTGGCCTGCTCTCACGCTGAGTCACGGCTCTGCATGCATCCTGGCCCCTTACACATCTGCAGCAAGGTTATGCGAGGAAAAGGAGAGCAGGGCTTGCCCTGCTGCTCTGCCTGGGGGATGCTCTGGCAGCTCCCAGCTGCTGGGTGAGGAACTGGCTGCTCCGTGTTGCAACCTGCTCTGTTCTGACTCTGTCCCACACAAACCAGTTAGGACAATGTCAGGTGGTTTCCCACCCTCGTGGCACCGACTAGCAACTGCCTCCCGGCTGCCTTCTGTAGCCTTCCTCCAGCTGCAGCAGGAGATATGTGTAGATAGAGACATATACACACAAACATAAAAGTGAAAATCACCACTGGTTTCAATCGGAAAAGTCTGCACGCCCAAGCAATTGTCCTAACTTTGATCAGTCCAAGGGCTAGCTTGGTGCTGTCTTTCCCATCCACAAATCCCCCACTGTTAAAATGATAATTAAAGAAGACAGGCATCTGCAGCCCTGCAACTGGACTTTGCATCTCTGCTTTCCCCTGTTCATTCCATATGGCGGTGTTTCTTTGGGGTTTGCAGAATATTCAGTTTCTAGGATTTCCAGAATATCAAGGTACTCCATCCTGCATTTTAGGTCACCCTGAGTAAGAAAAGGGTAAACCCTACCTGTGTCCTGCATGTCAAGCTCATGAAGCAGTTGTTTTCAGTCTAGGACAGCAAGACACATCTGTGCTGGGATCATTTTGCACCCATAAGGTGCATTGCTTGTGGTGGGAGATGGCCCTACATCTAAGGTAGGCTTTACATCAGAGACTAATAAGGACCCAGGCATTTACAATTTAAATATTGAGGTATGACTATGACTTCAGGTTATAAAAAATATTGATTTTATAGGTTTAGGTGTGCTACCTAAAGTGAAGTAGACATGACTTTCATGTTATTCCTAATATTTTGATCATATATCTGTGCTTAATTTTAGTGTATGGATGTATAAGTCTGTCTATCCACTCTCTCCAGAGAAATTCTTAGTGCCGTGGTGGAGAGGACAAAGAAGTGGAAGTGTCCAATTCTTTATGACTTTTTACAGAATAACATCAAGAACCTGTTGTTAGTCCTTCCCCAAGACTGGCTGCAAGGGAGAAAAACCTTTACTAGCCATCAGAAAATGAGGATTCAGAGACTTTGTGAGAGTCCCAAACACAAATCAGTACCAACACAAGTGTGCAGTTCCTTAAACAAAAGAGTATTCAAAGAATCTCCTTTACCGAGACTACATGTCCTTGAATTTGTTAATTCCACTGCTCAAAACCTATTTAATTTCCTTCAGAGCTTTGTTTCATGATTCAGTTCCACTGGGATTGCATTGGTTCTTGAGATGTCAGACCTCAGTTTCAGTCATGTGTGCATGCGCCTCGGGTTTTGGAGAGCAGTGCTGACAAAAGCTCTCAGAATACCCTGGCATTGTACTGAAACAATGCCAACAAAAAGGAAAAAATATCCTCCTCCTCTCCTCCTCCTCCCTTTTTTTTTTTCTTTTTTTCTTTGAGATGTTGGGGCCCATGCTGTCTATTCTTAATCTGTAGCACCATCTTTTGAGGGGATGCTGTACTCCCAAGCAAATACACTGAGTTCTTTCCCCAGATGATCCCCATGGGGTTTTGCTGGCCACAGTCAAAGCTGGCTGAAAAAAATGTGACAGAAGCTGTTTTCCATTGGAAAGGGCCATTTTGAGGCGAAATGTTTCTTGGGAATGTGTGATGCTGAGTAAATTTGTGACTGAAGAACGTCAGGCTGCTATAACAGCAAGAATGACTTATTTCATTCCAAGTCTCTTAAATCGTTCAGTTCCAACTCCTTTTTGTCCAGCTCACATTTATACTTCATCAGAGGGTGCCATGTGTACTGATACTTTCTATACAATGTTTGCATTGCTATATTTAATGTTTTAGTATAGTATTTTGGCATTGCTAAATGTGTCATTTTGGTGTTTTCAAATGGAAGTTTTTAGTCGGGGGAAGGGGGGGAAATAGAGAAATGTTGGCCTTTTTGGACTGATTCAGGGTGGAACACAAATGTCTAAATGCCAGAGTTTTCTGCAGGGCAGGTTTTTTCTTCATTCAAATCAACTTTTCCCCTCAAAGGCAGAATATATTCCTCACACATTCTCCCTCCCTGTTGTTAATAGTATCACAGGCTATGCAAAGACAACTTCACTGTCTTGAACCAGTTATGCTTGATAGCAAATAATTGATTTATGCCATGCTTAAGCTCTGAAGAACTTTGCAGGGAAGTGAGTGAATGTCTGTGTGCAGCATGCGCCTCCTTTCACTTCATCCTGGAATTCAATCAATGCTGGGGGAAGAGAGGACACAGCAATATTAATGATGATGTGTTAGTAACTTGCCATGCCGAGACTGCTGTGCAAGTACCAACTCTTCTATCCATGCAGTGCTCTGAGGTGGAATATTCACACCCAACAGAAAATGGGGAAACTGAAGCATAGGGACAGGAGGTGAGACTTCTATGCTTGCACTTCATGTGAAGCAATGTGAAGAGCCAATATCTTCACCTTTTCCCTTCAAAACTTTATGAAAAGCCATGGAATAAAAAAGGTCTGTTTCAGGAGAGTCATTTCTCATTCCCAGCTAGGTAGGCACTGACTACCAGCTCAGGGGTGCTGGTCTGCACTATCTTGCATCGGAGCAAAGTGCTACACAGGCATGTGGAATAGGTGGTCATCTACTGAGCTGCAGGAGATGGGCAAGGTCACTGAAGACATAAATTAAAGTCTTAACTGGTACCCTGTAGCTGCACCCTGAGGAGCAGTTCACCTCAGCAAACTGGTGACTGGGAAATATCACTCAGAAGAAAATATATCACATGACGTGGACTTTCACCATGTCCTAATATACTTGGGGGACATACTGTTTCCTTCATGATCAAGAGACAGGAAACTGTCACCTGAGTGAGGAAAGCATGGCTTCTGCCAAACCTGTCCCCTTTCCAAAGTAAACACAATTTGGAATGGAGGTATGGTATTTCACCCTGCAGAAGCCAGGCCACGGGCTGGCATGGTGGAAGCTCATGGAGACCATGGTGCAGGTAGTACTGGAAGCATCTTCCAAATGCTAGCCCTGTCTAGAGAGTAATATAAGCTAGGGAAAGATTTCCACTTTCTCTTTATTTTGATTTCAAGCCCTTTTATCTGTCTTGTTTTATAGCTTTACATTGGAAGGAAGCCTATTTCCTGGTACGTACAGCAGCTTGACTGAGCATAGCTTGGCAACACTGCCTGTTGCTTTAGGGAAGAACAGAGCATATTCTCATTGTGCATGTTTTCCCTTGGAAACATTTAATCCTGTCTATATAATTCTATATATGGCTCCCAGCCATGCCACTACAAGCTGCAAAAACATCAGCTCTTATATACTAACGATGTCAGGCCTATTTAATGCCTGAATACAGGGCTGTCAAAAAATTACCTATGATTCTGTAGATTGTCTTCTTCAGGAAGATTTATTTTGTTGTTGTTCTTGTTTTGTTTTTTGGCACAGCATTGACAGGGGAGCTATTTTGTCTTTTTTTTGGGGGGAGACCCTCAAAATGCTCATCACATGCCTCCTTTCCTGCTTTTCACAGTGGGAAGAAAATTGGTGCCACAGCTAAATTCCAGCATTGATAATTCTTTCAGTTCTCCCTTTTCTGATGAGGCTCTTGCTTCCATCTCAAATGGATCGTGCAGAGTGCCTGAGGCTCTCTCCCACAAACAAGCTACATGCTTCTCTTGGATTGAGTTGGGTTTGCCTGCATTGAAGGATAAGTCCTGAAGTCCTTCTTCAGACCTAATTCAGTCTTGTTCTGCTAACAAACTGAATGGAAATAAAAGGGAAGGAGTCTTCTTCAGGAGCTGACCAAGAAAGCAGACTCCTTGGAGTCCTGTCTTGGTAAAATGAAAAAAATAAAAATCTTACATGTTCATTTCAGGCTTTGTTTCTTGTCTGCCCTAAATTCATGTCAATTTTGCTGTTAATAGCCATGTCAATGTTAAAACAGGAAATAAAAAGTCTGCAGACTTTCTTAGTGCTGAAGTCATAGCAACACTCTCACCCATGTGAGCATGGATTTCATCTGTTGCAACAGCTGCCCGCCTCAGAAAAGCATCGCTTCTCTGACTGCTCTCTGGCCTACATCGTCTGAAGTCTTTTACTGAGCTGAGACCTTTTATTTGGGTTCATTCCTTCAGCTCCCAAGGACAGTAATGGGAACTCCACGCTGCACCAGAGGTGATCTTCGTAGGAGCTGTCAGCACAGGGAAGGACAGCTGTGAACGCAAGGGGGATGTCGCCGCCAGAAAGGGGCAGCTTCGGCTCCACCTCTGCCCCCGACACTGCAATGCTCACTTGACTCATACCATCCTCAGGCACAGCCTCAAACATCTGAGACCTCCTCTCTCTGGCTTCTCTGCTGGGTGGGAGATTGTTTTGTTTCTGGGGTTGGTCGAATTTCTGGTTGCTTTTCGTCTCCTCGACTGATCTGTCTCCCCAGACAGCATGTGCAGCAGAAGCAGGAGGAAGGGCCCCCTCGAACTTTTCCATGATGTGCTCACTGCTGTCTCTTTGGCAGCTCTGCAGATGCCATGCTGTTCTCTAGGACGTGGTGTTTGGCTGGAGAACACCCTGGCGAGAAGGGATGTTGAAAAACAGCAGTAGCAGCAACAGTAGCAACAGATGGGGCTAGCAACCTTTCCCTGGGTGAGTATCAGATCTGTTACTCTTCTCAGCTGTTTGGCGGGTCATTGCTGGGTTACGTATCCAGTGATGTCTGCACTGTGCTCTGGCCTGCAATGTATATGCCAGATTCCTCTGGTTCTCCTCATTGCTTTGCTTTAGAGCAGCAGCAGCATGCTCAAATGCTCAGCAGAGGCTTTGCAGACTCTGAGCTAGAGCAGCCAAAAAATGTAAAGTCCTAACATTTGAAACAACTTGTTCATTTCAGAGACCTGTATGCATATATACTGCGTAATTTCTCATCATTCAGCTTTGGCTCCTGCTGTCTGTAGCCATCAGAAGCCTCTACTTGAAATCCTGTTTTCTCCTGGGCATCATTGGTTGTTATCTCTGGCGTGACTCATTATCTGCCTGAATTGGTTACCAGAGGGCTTTTTTTCATGTGAAATCTTTCTATAGTGGAGTCATGGACTACAGAGCCAAGAAGGACCATTTTGAATCACCTAAAATAACCTCTGAGCTGTTCATGTATTGAGCTGCGAGTGTTGGCTGGTGATTGTAAGGGTTTTGCATACCTAAGTGGATGCTTGCACTTTTGATGCAAGTTTGCACTTGTCTGCCTCCCCTCAGTAAAACTTCCCATGTTTTTTGTAGTAAAATGGATCCTAACAATCCTTCAGTGGGCCAATAATTATGGAGTGGAAGTTCTTTTTCCAAATGATCATCAAAGACAGTGAACAATAAGCATTTAAACTGTCATAGACTTCAATAGCAATTGGTTCTCCTGAAAGACAACTTCAATGAAACAAGCAAAGGACAGGGATACCTCAACTAGGAACCCCAGATGTGACATCCACATGGCATAAGGCCCTGCAGAAATATTGGCTTTATCCAAACCTGCCTTACTAACACAGTCACTCCCAAAATACCAAGTCCTGTTTTTCAGTACAGGTCCATCCAAGATTCTGCACCTATTTCTGAATCTGGATTCCTTTATCTTTACCATGACATGCCACTGCTCAGTGTAGAAACGTCATAGATAATATTCAAAAACAAATGCCTAGGGAAAGACATTAGAACAGAAGTATCGTGTGCTTCCCTTTCTACCATTGTAACCTCCAGCCAGTGGAGATCCCAGGTGATCCCATGGAAGCTCTGGATCCCATGGACTAAATATGGCAGCTTTGTATTTAAATCCCTTCTTGGAGTTTTTTTTTTTTCTACAAGAAGTTCAATTACCTTTGATGACCTTGTCCAGTATCCCCATGAATCTACAGGTGTAAACCTTTAGTGTTCACAGCCTCCTGTGGAAACTAAATGGGTTAACTGATCCATTGGGAAAAACAGACCCAAAGAGGACAGCTTCCTCTTTAGGTCACGCAGTGATCCCAGTTCATCTGCAAGCAGAGAACCAAAACCAGCAGACCTAGCCCACAGGTGAAGGAAAGTGGTGGCATGAGATGACAGGACAGGAAATGTTTTCATCCAATATTTCACTAGGGATCAATTAAGGCACAATACAAGACTGGAAAGAACAGAAAACACAGCCCCATCCATGGGACAAGCCCTTTTCAGTGTTTCCAAAGGGAGATTTTTCCTTTTGCCCCCCACTGTTAAACTGGCCCCATTGGTGACTTAGACCTTCAAAAAGGTTAGAGAGAGGAGTGACAACTTTGGAGGCTGTTTGCTGCCAAGTGGGATTGATCTAATTGTTTCCTTAACAATTGCAATTTCTACTCTTCACACTAGGGAAATAAAATTACCTTATTCTGAAGAGTGCACAGAATAGAAGATCTCTGTATATTTTTTTATTTTTACAAGAGGGAAAAAAAGCAGTGGGTAAAAAAGGACACATCCTACTTCATCCAGGAGCATCTGAGATATGAAGACATATTTCAGCTCTTGCTGTCCTTGACACATATTCTGCTTCAAGGGTAAGGTGGTTTTCCTTTCCCCAGGATGAACTGCCTCAATACCTGAGATCACCATATCAAGCCTATTTCCATGAACAACACAATCTTTCCATGGCTCACCACTCCGGTCAAGACTCGTGATGAGCCCTTACAGAGCAGAAATGCCTGTTCAAGGACTCACTGTGCCCTGAACTAAAAGAGTAGTCAGTCCTCACACATCTGGATGCCACACTCCATGGCCAAAAATGCTTCTTTTGACCATGATTCATCCTTCTTCATTTTTTCACTCTGTAAGCTTCTGTGAGTGACTCAAATCTGACACCCATGGAAGACCTTTATTTCTTTATAATTCCTGTCAGACCACTAATTAATTTCTGGGTTTGTTCTTTAATACCTGACCAATTAACATAAGCAAATAACATTGGGAGAACAAGACGGCATGCAGGGCTAATAAAACTGCTGCTCTGTTTTTAATTGCCAGCTTAACACCCGGTGAAGCCTTCAGCACAAAAAGAGGAGAACAAGAAGGAAACAGGCTGAGTGGCTAAGTGATGATCTACCTCTGTGGGCTACATTTCCAACTTGTGGGCTACTTCTAAGTCTACAAATAAAAATATTTTAAAAATGTAGAAGTACCTTCAGCAGATATGAAATCAGGAGGAGAGTTCACAAGTACAGAAAATTTGAAGAGCAGTCTTTAAGCAAATCACCGTAGTTGAGTCCAGATCCTCAGTTCTAGGATCGCCGTACTTCCAGGCAGATTTGCTGTGTCTGCTCTTCGTTTATTTTACTGGCTCACTATATAAAATTACAGGGTGGAAAGAACAGGAATGTCAAGGGAAACCTTAGATGTCACTGTAACAGCCCTGTTACAGTTCTGAAGCTGTATATATGCATTAACACAGTATTGCTTTCAAACTAAGCCATATCCTGCCTCCTAGCTTGGCTTCTTACCCTAAACCCTAGTTCAGCAATGACCAGGAGGAAGGAAAGATGTTCTGATTTCTCTGTGTAGAAATGTCCTAAGTGACGGGAAAAAGTAATAATAACATGAGCCACTTGGAGACATTAGAAAAGAGATAGGGTGGGATTTTTGATGAGTTCAGCACGAGACAGAAAAATGGAGTGGCGTAGGTTTGGGTTAATCATTAAATAAAAGGCAGGCCAAACATGAGGATGATGTTCCTCACAGCAAGAGCTATGAAGCTACAGAGCAGGCTTGAGGGAAGCACCATCACTGACTCATTTCAAAATAGCCTGAACAAATTAATAGAGAGAGCAGAGAAACAGGCAAGCCTGGCAACAAGATTGGAGCTGACAATGTTGCTTGATCCAAGAAGCTGTTGGCCTTTCTCATCTTGAGTTTTCTTTGATTCTGCAGAAGCTTTTAATAATTTTATGGATTTTTGCATAAAACAGCTACAGTGTTGCATAAGGTCTCTATTAGCAGCTCTAGCTCTGAAGACGTGTCAGTTGTTCTAGTATTGCTGTGCTCAGAAGGACTGGGGCTTCAGAGGTTGCAAGTGACCTGGAGGTATCCTGCACCACCACCCTCCTCTGAGGATGGGTACAAAAATGATTTGCTCTACTTCTAATGTTGGTCACCTCCTGAAACTGTCCTACCTCAACCTTTCTCTACAGACTATCAGAAAGCAGGCACAGATTTCAGGGATTCTGATTCTTTGATGTTTCTTTTCAGCTCAGACATTACAGCTGCTACATTGCCTAGCTTAGGTCCTGAGATAAAGTTCTCTCGGCCACAATTTTAAAGGCCTTGAGGGTAAAGCATTTCAAAGTCTTTAATGCTCTGCAACTTACTTTGCGAACTAAATCCACCATCTAGCACAGATTTCCCAGGTGTGAATTTGTGGTATTTTCCCTAAACTGGAAATTACTGAAACTTGCCTTTAGGATGGGTCACTGTGCATTTTCCATGGTCTTACACTCTTCCCTCAGCATGTACTGGTTACTTCCCTACATGGATATTTGGCTGAATATGCATGGCCATACTTAGGTTCCCAAAGAGGCCTGGCAACTAAAGGAGCTGACTACTTAAACAATGCACAGCAGGCTTTATGTGCTTGTGGGAAGCATCTTGCAGGCACACGGTCCCCATGCTTACGTGTACAGAGCTTATGTGAAAGTTTAACATAAGGTTTGACCCCCTCAGTTATAGGACACAAGAAAGGCTGTTGGAAGCAGCAGGGCAGTTACAAGGAACATTTGGTATGAATTTTCCCCTGTTTTGCAGTTAATGAATCATTCCTGCGCCTGCCCTTCCACTGTTCTCATTATTCCAGTTCAGACTGTTGGGAAAAGTACTCTTTAAGAGACGGAGCAGAGTTCGGTTTTATGTGTTTAATTTGATTGGCCAGGAACAGAAAGAAGATGGACTATGTGTCATTTATTAACTGACCGACGGAGACACCTTCTTGTCCAGCTGAAATTTAAGCTTATTCTCAAGGCAATCCAGAGTTTTGTGTCTATATTCATAGGCTACTGTGAAGCTATAAGGCTGCAGGAGTCACAGAAGGGCTTTACTGTGACCTAGGAACCCCACCTTCACACGGACTCTGCAAGGAGTTGCATGTGTGGCCGTTTCAGACAAGGCACAGTGCACAACGTGATTCCATTTACCTTGTCCTGGGGACTGGTTGCTTCAGCACTTGCCCAGAAATGTATTCAAACCAGTTCAAATAAAACTATCTGGTATTATATGTGTATGTTCTCACTAGTGAATTCAAATAAATAAAATAAAATAAAATAAAATAAAATAAAAATAATAAAAATAAATAAAAATAAAAAATAAAATAAATAAAAGCATGCTAAGGACTTCTGGTACACATGAGACTTTCTGTGTTGTTACCTCCATCTTGGGTTACTGTGATGGGGATCCAGAGAAAGAAGAGGACTCTGTGGTCACTGTAGCAAATTCAGTGTTCTGCATGTTTTGTTCATCATGGTTTTAAACATCCTGAGTGCATAATATCAACAGGACAAGTGAAAGAGACTTCCTATTAATTACGTTTTTTTTTCCCCAAAGGAAAAATAAAAACATTGACATTTTGTTCAAACCCATCATCAGAACTTAGCTGGCACATATATGCATACGTTTTAAAGTCAAATGAGGAACACAACACCACAGTCCAGGGAAGGGTTAAATCTGGTGAACTACCAAGCTAAACAGTACCATTTATTCTGGCCTTCTTCTAGGAAATTCCCTGCAAGAGAAAGCTGAAGGCAGAGGACAGTGTGTAGCCATAACCAAACCTTGTTTAGTTTGGCATCTTCTCTATCTATCCCATCTTTACCAAACTGACTTGCTCTGCTGTTATTCTTGGCTGTATCACTAGAATAGTTATTCTTTAGGTATATGTAATGTTTTTATGTAGAGAGAGTTAATGCAGTTGCTGCTTTGTCCATTCTCTGTGAAACAAATTTCAGAGAATGATTTCGAGGGCATTGAATGTTTAAGCTTTGCTGCAATTTTGCTCCAGAGTCACCCAGATATGCACAGCGCAGGTTCTTTTAGATGCAGCCTGAGAGAGGAGGGAAGAGCATTTTCCTTCGTCTCAGGTATCTGAACTCTCAGGCAATTGATTGGCACCCCCAAGCTATGAGAGATTTCAATAGAAGTGAATCTGAAAATAGTTTCATACTTCATGCTGTGTAATTTGGTGCATCATAGTGAAGTTATTATAAAAAAACATTCTACCTTTTCTATGCGTGCATCATCATTCCAGTAAGACTGAACTGCACATGGCCAAGGCAGTGAAGATCTTCTTTAATGCGTGAAAAGATGGCCCATAGGCAGGAATCTCACCCAAATGGGCATGACAGTGATTTTTCTCTTGTTAATGGGCAATCTTTATATTTCAATAGCTTTTTTTATTTTCCAGAAGTGACTGCCAAACCCTATAAATAAATATAATATTCTATACACTAAGGAACTGAATTGACGT